>NC_069657.1:224249056-226649056 GCF_027244095.1 Hemicordylus capensis
GCTGGAATAGAAGGTGGCAATCCTAGCCCTTACATATGCAATTACATTTGTCCCTGTGGTAGCCCTGCAACCAGGGGCATAACTATAATAGGGCAAGGAGATACAGTTGTCTGGGGGCCCACTGCCTTGGGGGCCCCCCAGAGGCAAGTCACATGACTGACTCCCGCAGCTGCACACCCGCCCGGGCTCCCTTCAGTTGTATTCATCCTCCGAAATTGATGTGAGTGTTAAGACCTAGAGCTACTAGAACAGCATGTCTTTCTCTAGTACCATTAAATGACTTGCATCGTCCACAATTTACAAAACCTTTTAAAAAATGATTTAGGATGATGTTCTATTGCGGCACATAGGTTATGTATATGTATATTTTACTATGCTTTTTTGTTACCACTATTCAGCCTCATTTAAGATTTCTTTACTTCATGAGCTGAGCTTCGGGGGGGGGGGGGCATTTTATAAAATTGTCTCTGGGCCCACTCCAACCTTGCTTCGCCCCTGCCTGCATCTTTTAAAGAGCAGCAGCAATCACCCTTAAGGTGGGGGCGGGGGAGTGGATATCTTATACAATCATCCCCCACACCTTCATTTATTGTCGCTACTGCCAGGGGTTACAACCCAGCTGCTCTTGTGAAGAGAGGTTCCGTTCCACAATGAAACCATCTGGTGCTACCTGGCTTAGTTGCTAAGTAGCACATTCTTGGTGGAACTATTGTTCCTGTGGCCACCATGGAAACTTTGAACTTGGAATGGCAACATTTATTTTTCAGCTCTGAGGGCAGCTGCAGGACTTTGGGTGGCAGCAGGCATTTCTGGGGGAAGGAGAGATTGGTGGAAATCAACACACACCCCTGCATGATAAGCACTGAGGAGCTCAGGAAGTTCTCAGCAGTGGGGACACTTCTTCCAGGTGCAACATTCTGGTAACAGAAATTCAGCAGCTGAAGCTTTCACCTTAAATTTCACCTTACATTATTCCTATGAGGCTGCTATTAAAGAAACAGGGCTTCAGCTTGCTATTGATCACATGATTTGTTATAATAAATAATAATAATAAAGAAGCAGATGAAACCGTGGACCACCTAATCAGCTGTTGTAAAAAGATTGCACAGACTGACTACAAACAAAGGCATGACAAAGTAGCAGGGATGATACACTGGAACATCTGCAAAAAATACAAGCTACCTGTAGCCAAAAATTGGTGGGACCATAAAATTGAAAAAGTTGAAGAAAATGAAGATGTCAAAATATTATGGGACTTCCGACTACAAACAGACAAACATCTGCCACACAATACACCAGATATAACTGTAGTCGAGAAGAAAGAAAAAGAAGTCAAAATAATCGACATAGCAATACCAGGGGATAGCAGAATAGAAGAAAAAGAAATAGAAGAAAAAATCACCAAATACAAAGATCTACAAATTGAAATTGAAAGGCTGTGGCAGAAAAAGACCAAAATAATCCCAGTGGTAATTGGCGCCCTCGGTGCAGTTCCAAAAGACCTTGAAGAGCACCTCAACACCATAGGGGCCACAGAAATCACCATCAGCCAATTACAAAAAGCAGCTTTACTGGGAACAGCCTATATTCTGCGACGATACCTATAACAATTGACAATAAAATTCAGCCATCCAAGGTCCTTGGAAAGGACTCAATGTCTGGATAAAACAAACCAGTCAATAACACCTGTCTGACTGTGTAAACAAGAAATAATAATAATAATACACTTTATTTGTTAGCCTCCCCATAAAAAATTGTTCTCTGGATGGCTCACAGCACATTAAAACATGAAACAAACACACATAATACATTAAATCATAATAGACCAAAAAAGCAGGGTGGGAGAAAATGCAAAATGCAAAATACAACACAAAGCAATTTAAAAACTCTTTTAAAATCAGTTAAAAATCAAATTTGAAAATTAATATTTAAAAAGCCTGATTGAACAAAAAGGTCTTTACCTGGCATCTAAAAGAACAAAGTGATGAAGCCAGGTGAACCTCACTGGGGAGGCTATTCCATAAACGGGGTGCAACCACCAAAAAGGCCCTCTCCCTGGTAGCTACCCGCCTCACCTCATTTGGCAGGGACACCCAGAGGAAGGCCTCCAAAGATCTTATGAACCGGGTTGGGACACATGGAGCAAGGCGCTCTCTCAGGTAACCCAATCCCAAGCCACTTAGGACTTTAAAGGTTAAAATTAGCATTTTTAATTGGGCCCGGAAATGGTCTGGGAACCAGTGCAGTTGACAAAGCACTGGCATAATATGCTCAAAATGTCCAGTCCCAGTTAATAATCTTGCAGCTCTATTCTCAGCGTTGGGTGCCCTGATGTTCTTGGACTTCAACTCCCATAATCCCCAGCCCCAGTGGCCTTTGGTTGGGGATTATGGGAGTTGAAGTCCAATAACATCTGGGGACCCAACGTTGAGAATCCCTGCTCTAAGCCACAGAGGCCACTTAAACCTCTATTGACAGTGCTGGATCAATGAGCACCCCCCAAACTGTGAACCTGGTCCTTCAGGGAGAGTGCAACCCTATCTAGAACAAGCTGAATATCATTCATCTGGGCAGAGGTATCACTGACCAACAGTACTTCTGTCTTGTCTGGATTGAGTCTCAGCTTATTCACTCCAATCCAGTCCATTACTGCATCCAGGCACTAATTCAGGATAGTCACCACCTCACCTGCGTCTGATGAAAAAGAGAGATACAACTGAGTGTCATCTGCATACTGATGACACCTCAGGCCAAATCTCCAGATGATCTCTCCCAGGAGTTTCATGTAGATATTAAACAGCACAGGAAAGAATGGGACCCTGCAGAACCCGAAAGCATAACTTCCAAGGGTAGAGCAGTAATCCCCCAGCACCACCTTTTGGGAACGGGCTTTGAGGTAGGAGAGGAACCACCTCCAAGTTGTGCCTCCCACACCCAACTCGGCCAGCCTATCCAAAAGGATACCACGACTAATGATATCGAAAGCCACTGAGAGATCCACAAGAATTAACAGGTTGCATACCCCCGTCTCTCTCACTCTGCACAGGTCATCCTACAGGGCAAACAAAGCAGTTTCCGTTCCAAAGCTGGGCCTGAAGCCTGATTGAAATGGATCTAGATAATCAGTTTCCTCCAAGAGTGTCTGGAGCTGGTCAGCCACTATACACTTAAGCACCTTGCCTAGGAAGGGAATATTGGTCACAGGCCTATGGTTGTTTACATCTTCTGGGTCCAGACTGGGCTTCTTTAGGAGTGGTTGAATAGCAGCTTCCTTCAATGGTGCTGGGACCACTTTCTCTCTCAATGAGGTATTAGAACCTGCTGGACCCAGCTAAAAATTCCCTCCCTACTAGATTTAATAAGCCATGAGGGTCAAGCATGCACATGGTCGACTAAAACTCGACTAAACACCTTGTCCTCATCCTTGGGGACCAATAATTGAAATTCCTCCAGCAAAACTAGACCAGGTGTTACTCTGGACACCTCTCCCAATGACCCTGCATCAGCTGTAGAATCCAACTTCTGGCAAATATGAGCGACTTTGCCCTCAAAGTGCTGTGCAAATGTGTCACAGCATGCTACTGAGGGTTCTAATACATCTTGCCCACTGCCCAGAAGAAAAATATTTCTTCTGTTCTATCTGCCACAGAATAGGCTTCATTATGAGCTCTAACCTATGTTTGCTCAGACTCACCCCAAGCTTTTCATTTATGTTCCAGCCATCTCCCAGCTTGCTTCATCGCCTTCAACTCAGGTGTATACCAAGGCACTACATGGGCTCTGCTTCGTGGGAGAGGGCACTTGGGATCGATCGTGTCAACTGCCCAAACCAGAGAGCAACTAGAGCTTCAACAGGAGCACTTATTTTATTTATTTATTTTTACATTTATACCCCATTCTTCTTCCAAGGAGCCCAGAGTGGTGTACTACATACTTGAGTTTCTCTTTCACAACAAACCTGTGAAGTAGGTTAGGCTGAGAGAGAAGTGACTGGCCCAGAGTCACCCAGCTAGTTTCATGGCTGAATGGGGATTTGAACTCGGGTCTCCCCAGTCCTAGTCCAGCACTCCATACCAGCTGGAAAATCCCCCAGAGCCATCAGGAATCCATTGGGGTGGACCATTTTTATAGGTCCCTCACCCTTGCAGAGAGGTGCAGCTACTAACACTAAAGCTCAGAAGGAAGTGATCTGACCATGGCAAGGGCAGAGATGACATATCCCTCACTTTCAAATCACTATCCTCCTGTCCAGTAAAAAAAAAACCAGATTGAGTGTGCTCTAGCTCATGTGTTGGACCAACACAAGACAGCATGACATCTTGT
Organism: Hemicordylus capensis; assembly: GCF_027244095.1. Taxonomy (NCBI): domain Eukaryota; kingdom Metazoa; phylum Chordata; class Lepidosauria; order Squamata; family Cordylidae; genus Hemicordylus; species Hemicordylus capensis. The sequence continues at coordinate 224,253,380 of NC_069657.1, forward strand.
CATGGTGGCCATGAAGTCCTGAGCTGCCCCAGACATGGCAGCCTCAGCATGAATGTTGAAGTCACCCAGAACAATCATGCTGGGAGTCCTCAACACCAAATCAGAGACCACCTCTGTGAGCTCAGGCAGGGGGACAGCTGGGCAGAGGGGTGGGTGGTACACCAACAGTATCCCCACTCTGTCTCGAGAGCCCAACATGTCTGTCACAAGAGCCTGACATGTTGATGTCTATAGGAAAGAGGAGACAGAGGGCTTAAATCAGGGATTCTCAAACTTGGGTCCTCAGGTGTTATTGGACTTCAACTCCCATAATCCCCAGCCTCAGTGGCCTTTGGTTGGGGATTATGGGAGTTGAAGTCCAATAACACCTGAGGACCCAAGTTTGAAAATCACTGGCTTAAATGAATCTTGGTACCAACTTTGCTCAGGTATAAAATAAATATCTTTGCTTTCCCATTAGGGGTGAGCCGCTTGTCCCAATTTCTCTCTGCCAGGAGAGGACAGCTATCAGTTTTCATTCTTTAGGGCGGGGTTTGGCAACCTTTCCCAAATGGTGTGCCATGTTTTCATCTTATTTAAGTTATTATTTATTTTTCTATGTAAACCGCTTTGTGAACTTTGGTTGAAGAATGGTATATAAATATTCGTAGTAGTAGTTCTTCCCAAGACCGAAGCTTTGCACAAATGTATCCTGAAAATGAGCTGCTCCATCAAAACTTGCGAATTTCCCCACAAGCCCAAAAGTAGTCAGGGGTGTTTGCCAATCCCCCAGGAGCAGTATCATTACCATGGGCCATAGGTTGCTTTTAGGAGCATGGAGCTTATTGTCTTCATCAGTTACAAGGAAATGATTCTGTCTCCAAGGTTGCACACACATTCTTCCAACTCAAAGCCTTTAGTAGAGGATGGAAAGGAGATTGAGGACCATGATTCAATCCTCAGAGCATAAAACCCACATAAACCCTGAAAGAAGACTGCTGGTGTTAGGAATGTGTTATTTATTCCCTCCCAGAGAAGAGGAAAACAGCAGCAGGAATGAAAAAAATATTCCCTAGCTGCCAGCTGAAAACCTGGCAACAGGTTATAAAGTGGGCATGGAAAGACTTTTCTTCCGCCAAATTGAGAAACCAAGGAAGCACCATCCAAAAGAAGGAACTCTGCAGTGATGAGATTTAATGCTTTCCAAGCAGTCACCAAGGAAGCTTTTGTGCATTGCATCCAATTATCACTGAATTCATGGCTACTACTCCTTAAATTGCAGGAAGTTTGGCTTCTGGAAGGAGGAGCGTTCTGGCACTACCTTGTATGTGAACTGCCCTCCTAGCCTTTAGTATTCATGATGCCCCACTTCCTTAGCTACATTACAAACCATATACCAAACCTGATTAGAATCGCCTTGAACGATGAAGTTGCCTTCTATTGTGCTTGTCCATGGTTCCATCTAGTTCAGGATTGTCTACACTGACTGGATGTACATAGGAACATAGGAAGCTGCCATATACTGAGTCAGACCATTGGTCTATCTAGCTCAGTATTGTCTTCACAGACTGACAGTGGCTTCTCCAAGGTTGCAGGCAGGAATCTCTCTCAGCCCTGTCTTGGAGATGCTGCCAGGGAGGGAACTTGGAACCTTCTGCTCTTCTCAGAGCAGCTCTATCCCCTGAGGGGAATATCTTACAGTGCTCACACTTCTAGACTCCCATTCAAAGGCAACCAGGGCAGACCCTGCTTAGCTAAGGCGACAAGTCATGCTTGGTACAACAAGACCAGCTCTCATCTCCACAATGTAGCCTTCCAAAGATTCAGATCAGGGTCTTCTCCTGGTCCTACCCAGAGATACCAGGGATTAAGGCTGGGACTTTTTGCATTCAATGAATGTGATCTGCCACTGAGGTATAACCCTTTCCTCCTACACCTTACAACTACCAAACACAAATTGACGTAAGGATAGAAAGGGAAATTATTTTTTAGATTCAGTCTAAGACTTATCTAATGATGTCATTAAAGGGCAGTAAGTTGAGAAATAAGTATGTCCTTGTTCCAAGCTTTTCTAAGAAGCATGTTCGAAAATGAAAAGTAGCTGGATTTGTATCAAGGAATATTTAGTCTTACTGTCCTCACTCCTGTGAAATTTATGATGGCTCCTAACACTTGGGATGAAAAAGGCTAGAGCAGGCACATAAGTTTTGATAAATGAAGACAAGGGACAGATACAGGGAAGATCTCATTCTCCATCTGCGTAGATTGTGTGACTGTTCACAATGCTGAGAGCAGGCAACACTTCTATGATCTTTTCTCTAAGACCAGTTTGGAACTTCAGATCAGCTCTAGACCAGAAATGTAAAATTACTAAAATGAAGCTAATGGGATATAAAATAATATTGTACACTGCTATTCCTAAATTGGTAGGTCAAATCCTACAGGTTTTGTGAAAACAAACCCAGGTTTCACAATGGGAAGAAATCAGACAAAGTAGACAAGCTCAGACAATATGCATAAATGTCATCACATCTTTAGAACTTTTAGTCGCCCACTTAAAAAAAGTTGGTGCTCAATAAACAGAAGTAAGCTGATTTCAGTCTCTCGTTGTTTATTTTTAGGGCCACCAATGTGTGTTAAATTTACACAGCAAGAGGCAGATTCAGCATTTCTAATTGTTAAAGTATACCATATCAAGGGACCTCTGTTGTGCACTTTATTTATTTGTTATAAATTGGCCACATGTTTTCCAGTTCTTCTCAGCGGGCTAGGAACTTGTCATGGGGGGGGGGACCAAACCCCAGCTTCCCAGGATCTATTTGTGGTTACACTGAAGGCCATTTGTACTGCTCTGATGTGTACATACTGTACAAGACACATGTCAGCGAGAGATCTGGAAGATGGTACGGATATGGTCATCTCACAGAGCACTGTGTCTAGACACAGTGCTCTGTGAGATGACCAAATCCGTACCATCTTCCAGATCTCTCACTGACATGTGTCTTGTACAGTATGTACACATCAGAGCAGTACAAATGGCCTTCAGTGTAACCACAAATAGATCCTTCAGGCCAGACTTTCACTCGAATAAAATAAACCCAGGCTACTTCACAGCAAGATTTATTAATACATCCAAAAGAAAGAAAGAAAGAAAATCATTTTCTCACACTATATACAGATAATACATACAGTGTTTTATACACATATTACATCAGTTTTTTTTACACAAGAATATACATAAAAATGTAAACTTCTGTATACAAAAACCCTTAAACCAATTAAACAAGGACCAGATAACCAAAAGGAGACCAATCTCATAATGTCTTTGATTTTTTTAAAAAACAAAACAAAACATGGTAATACAGTACATTCATTGAGAAGTATGAGGAACATGTGAGTCTTCCAATTCAAAGGGAAAATACAAACGCCAGCCATGCCACCCACCTCTGGAATGCTATCCTGAAGTTTTCCAGCAGCAAATGCGTTAATGTGGATTTCTGTTTGTGCTGGAATTTTCAGGGATACAATTCGTGTTCTTGATTGTCCCCACTCACCCTGTCCTTTGGGTTATATATTAGATTTGCTTCTTGTGTATGTATGCTATTATCAAATCTGTATGTTCCCTTTAAATAGCTGTTTATGCTTTAATTGTTCAAAAGTGTTCTTTGCTTTTATTTTAGACTTTTGCAGAACAATACGCAATCAGCATGTTGGGATGGGAACAACAAATGCGCATAGACTGCTAATCCTTGCTACCGTGCAGTTATTCTGAAAGACACACGTTAACGTTAGCAAGATGTACTTCCCACAATGCACTGCTGCCTCATCTTGGTTTTCCCACTGCTACCTTTTCCCTGTTTCACCAATGCTGCCATGAGGCTCTTCGTTATGAGGCTTTTTCTGATATCAAGCTGTAATGAAACTAGCTTTAAAAATGACACAAATACCAACATATTCTCTAGGACAGCCTTAAGAGAGCGAGAGCACACCTTTCCATCATTTCTGGCTGTCTTTCAATGAGTGGATGACTTCTTCCTTTCTAGCTTCATTTGGATGAAAGTATTTGGCTTTGAATTGCACAGACTAGCCAGACTTTAAAACCTCTGATGTTAAATCCCTAGCTACGCCCTCCACTTTGTACCTGAATGCAATAATCCAACTTGGACATAGGAAAAGAGAGTTATAGAATGGCATGATGTAAAAAATAGCCTGAGATATTCTTTTGAACACAATAGTTCCCAGTTAAGAACTTTCTGACTAACTAAGTAGTAAGACTCATTTCCAAATATTTCTTAATTACAATAAAATAAAATAAAACCCATCCTTGACAAGGGATGCTAAGTGTGGCAGAACAAACAACGAAGCAGTGTCTTCCTTCGGCAAAGGCATCAAAACATACTGTTTCCTCAGCGACACCAATGTTACTAAATGTACAAGATAAACAGTGATGGAAGCATGCTGATTGTAGGGAAATTTGGAGGGGAACTGTTTGCAACAAAATGCAAGTCTTTACCATTTCAAAAGTAGGATTAGAGAAAAAGGCAACTCACTTTACAGTCAACAGGATCCCAACAGGCACCTTCCCTATCAACACAGGGCAGCATTTAACAAACCAACCTCCTCCTTATTAAAAGACAATTTCAAATGGCTTTTGATAATTATAAATATGTTTTCCTTTATGACATATAACTAACTGCAAATGCAGCTTAAATATTCCAGAAGGGACAGCATTTTGCTAAACATCAAAATTGAACCAAAATTCACATAAGGAATACCTACAATTTATCTCATATATTCATGAATGCAGAGTGGGATGGGAAACAAATATTTCGTGTGTGTGTGTGTGTGCGCCATGAAAAAATGCATTGTGTATGCACACATCCAGCAACATTTAGCCCTACAATATCAATTATTGTTCTGTGCATGGTTACTAAGGGAATTACATTTTTCTGCAAAAGGGCAGAAATCACTCTTAGCATTTAAGGAAAGTATCACTGATTAGATGGGAAGCCCTGAAGACCAAATAATTATGTTATATTATGTATAGAATATATTGGTTTATTCTCTGTAGCAAGTACTGGCTGGCCATCAATTTCAGCAGGTTTTATAATCTACTGGGCAGACTGTATCTTCTGTTGAGAGGCTATACAAGTCCAATTGAGGGGTGATTTGGATAAACAAAAATAAGCTCAAGGTGAAAAAATGCGCATTGCAAGTGGCTGTGTGGCAAAGTGGTTCATCCTGCACTCAAGACAACAGGCTCATGACTCATGAGCTGTCTTTCCCCACACAACCCTCATCATTTCTTGAAAAAGAAGTCGGTTGTGGAATCAGATGACAAATTGGCCAATTGTAATGTGCACTGAAGTCACCCATGTGCAGGCTTAATTTTTCAGCCATGTGAACTAGCCTTTAGCTAAAAAGAACAGCTATTTTAAAGGGGATTATAACGTGCAAAAAACCACACAAGGCTTGTTGACAAAAGACGCATGAAACACTAGCTGAACCACGTTAAATATTAAGATTTTATAAAATATCAGTTCAAGGTGGTATTTGTGGCAAAGATGATTTCCAAACCCCAAACAGTGCTAGAATTAGGAATTTCAATAGGAAACTGTCTACCATGCACATCTTGAAAAGTGAAGAGTCTCCCAATCGTTTTTTGCATCGTAATATGGAAACAACAAAAAAAAAATGTGGATTTGGGTTTATTTATGATTTGGCATAATAAACGAAAAAGGTGGACACTTCTTTCTTTTCTTTTTAAGCCTCTCAGTTAAAGAAAATGAGCAGTTTAAAGAAAGCTGGGAATCTCTCTCCTGGTTACCAGGAGGGACCCAAGTGAAAGCCTGGCATCAAAAGAGAGAAGCATTCTGGCAGAAACATAGAGGGGCAAGTGTCATGCAGAAGAGCCTCATGGGGGAAAAACTGGATCGCACAGAGCTTTTATGTTAGAAACAAAAGCAAATACATCAAGAGAATTCCATGCTAACAAAAGTAGTGGCAATCAAACAGCAGTTTAAGTCATCCAAAAACCTCAAATGAAACTACAATTTTAGCTTCTTATACATAGATCTCTATCCCACACACATACTCATTGTAACATATATTTTGTATGTGTGTGCCACATGTATACCTAGCATAAGGACACTAATGCACACATCTATAGAATTAGAAGTCTCACATTCATATTATCTTTTGTACATGGAAAGGGCAATTCCACATTCAGCGAAGTGCTGCCACATCTGATATACATCTCTCTGTACACGTATACATAAAAAGGAGTCTACTCTTCCCCATAAATAAATTCACTCTGGTACCTCCCATGTTCACCAACTAATAGGAAGCAAAGACCATAAACAACCCACGTTTCCCTCTTTGTACTGGCATGCATATGTACAAGGAATATGATTTTCATAAAAATAATGGGAAAGAAATGGAAGTGAGGGAAAGCAGGTTTAAGATTTTTTTAAACCTCTTTTATAAAGAAAGCTGTCCTCAAAAGCCTGATGATGTAAAATGTGTGTGTACCAGCAGATATTCTGATTAACGGAGATGGTTTAATTTCAATGACATGATATTCACAGCAGCAAAATATGCAGGATTCGAGGCATAGCTGTCTCCAGCTTGGATACTGCAATTCAATGCATCCAAATGAAAAAGGCAATGAGCAAACATGTCCGGGACCTCTCATAAAAGACTGGTGCAGATGCAGCCAGGGCTGCCTCTTAACCATAGTTAGCAAATTGGGAGCCAGCCATGTGAACAAAGCTTCCCTCCCCACAACCCTTCTATTCTCTGGAGTAAATTCCCCTCTCACTGAAGTTAAGCAGTTTGTTGGCACAGATGTTAACCACAGTTAAGGCTAACCAGAGTTTTCTTCAAACAATGATCTGAAACAGGTCCTGGTTCAATAGAAACTCTGGTGAGCTTTAAGCATGGTTAATGCTGACAATGTGCTTAACAGCAATCAGGGTGGGGACGTTTACACCAGGGAGGGGAGTGGTTGTGAGGAAAGAACACTCACTTCCAGCGATGGCTCCCCATTTGCTAACTATAATTGGCAAGGAGTCTACAGTACATTTACACTGGCCCTAATAAGAACCCCATTCCTCTCAACTTATAAAATAACCAGTAACTAAAATGATTATTAGCATGGCCATCTTTGGGATTGGAAGTAGCTTTAGTCGTGTACAAAAAGACCCCCCAGCAAGTATTTCTCAGTGGTAAGTCACCTAAGCGCCTTCTGAAATACAGTATATAGAGTTTCGATGGGAAAACCCAATATGGGGCACAAAGCCACCGAACACAATTATCTAGAATATGATAACCAGGACACTGTTCCAAAATCAGAGGCAGAGGACTCTTGTACTACTCAGATGGATATAGCTGCTTCCCATGACTCACATTTCCACCAAATGTAAGAGTCCACTTTAAATTCTCCTTTAGCAACACCCCTTTTATTGTGTTTTTTCCTTAAAGGCTGTCTTGAAAACATGGCATTTTCTGTCATTTTAACAGGGCTCAATGCAATTAGATTCAGAAAGTTAAACAAAAACAAAACAAAAACCTGGAACAGAAAAACCAACATGATATCAGAGTTAGCCTTGTAACAGAAAACTAAATGTAGCTTGGTTATTTGCACAACAGTGAGCACAAAATAAGCCCCAACTAAATAATCACATTTCCACAATACATTTTATCACCCTTCAACTACTTTTCTCTTTACAGAAAAACAAAAAAACAAAACAAAACCCCATAACCTACATACAATATACACATCCGTGTTTCACACGCACAGTCCCCCCAATGCATATCCATCTGTCTCTGTGTGTGTGTGTGTGTGTGGTGTGTGTGTGTGGTATACATACATGCACACAAGTTAGCTAAGTTCTATTTATAAATCACAGTGGGAATTCCTTTGTGAGGAAAGGAGGGGAGAAAATTCCTGAATAAGACACTGTGGATCCCTAGATTTAACATTTTGTCATTCTGAACCTCCAACCTGCAGAGTTAACTGGAAATAAATATATTTAATGGGGGGTGGGGGGGAAAATAGTCTTACAAACTTGGTTCACAATTCCCAGCGGCAGCAATTGGATATCAAATTTGTTCTATTTACCCTGTAACTAAAAACCTCTAACCATCATAGGTACAAACCACAGATAATTTATTGCAGAAAAACAAGACTCCTTGAAGCAGGAATATACGGGTTAAGAAGAGTTTTACGTTCTGTCAATAAAAGATACCATTTTCACCTTATATATATTTTTGCTTTATATATATATATATATATATATATATATACACACACACACATATATATATATCTGCAAGGTAGCAAAGAATAGCTGTACACCTTGACACGGCAAGATCCAGTGTAAAAAGGTGCTTCACTAGGGTTGTGGGGTTTTTAAAAAAATTGTATAATTTTCTAGGTATTAAAACACATGTGCAACGTAACTCATTACACTCAATACAGCTCTTAGTATAAAACTTATAATTTATGAGGTGATGTTAATAGCATAAATTAATATAGCTTTTTCTTTAAAATCTACAATAAGTATTCTGAATGCTCGTGGTGCAGGCAGGGCAGAAAGATATCTTGAAAGCAAAGCTTAAAGCTGAGCAAGAGGTGAGAATTTATTTTTTTTAATGTTGGATTTGAGCACAGTTTTAAGAAGAGAAAGAACCCACTTACAACTTACTATGGGCTACAAAAATGAGTAGGGCATTCTCTTTCTTGTGCTCATGCTGTGATGATATTCTACTTTAAAATCAATTACTTGGTTAAAACTACTTTATTTGAACTGCCCTTATTTCCACAAGGAATCCCTGAGACATGCCCAAAATTGGACAGTAATCATCATCACCATTCAGAGAAACTGGCTCAACCACCCACCCACCCCCATGAACATAGACACACCATAGCATAACTCAGTTGCCCAAATTGGATCTGTCTCCTAGGTTTTTTTCCTTCTCCTTAAAAAAAAAAAAAAGGTTAGAGAGTTGTTTGAGGGTAAATTAGCCCATTCCATAATACAAGCAACATGGTAAGCAGTTAGCTGTCCAGGAGTAATCTGCACTGAGTTTCTGACAGCAAAGATTTGGGAACATAACCTATATATATGTATTTAAAATACCATCCCCCAAACTATCAAGAGGATGAAGACACTGAGGCCAAGTTCAAAGTGTGCCTCGTGTGTTCATAAATGTGTTGTAAGGGCACAGAGAGGAATTACATGGAATAATTTCTCACTCTTTTTCTGCCCTGAGTTTTGTCTTGCTAGCTCTCATGCTCCAGAAAAGATTTAAGTGTGTGTCACTCAGTTTCAGGCTCTATAGAAAACAAACAAAAATCTTTCCAAACACTGCCATCCAGTGGCAATGCAAAGCATACTCCTTTCTTTTGCATTTCTGCCATGTACTCTTTTAATTCTGAAACAACTGAAAAACTAAGAAGTAGGCAATCAAAAGAAGGAGAGAAGAAAGCCTGCCAGATTCCATTTATATGTGATACAGGAGATAATCTGCAACATAAGTGTTTGGCAACAATTAACTTAAACCAGGTAATCATTTGCAAACCTGGACACCAAGGTATGGGCAGCTGATCCTACACAATTATAGGGATTTTTAAATTAATGTATAAAGTACTAATTTATATAAAGTGTACATGTGTCATACTTTAATTTTTAGGACAAGATGAGAAGTCTGTTGTAAACCAACAGTTAAGGAACCTGACATAAAGAATTGGTATTTTCACAGCACGCTTTAAGTAGACCTTTTTGAGCTATTTTATTTATTACTGTTCATCATTTTACCTTATGAAAAGAATAAAAAAGGCCCTCCTAAAGCAATTCCTGCAGAATTAAAGGGAAAGGAATTTGAGGAAACACCACCCTGTCACATAACTTTCTTTCCTCACTACTGTAATTCATATTGTTCAACTGTGGATGCCATCACAAACTCTTTAACAACCGCCCCCCCAACAAAGATCCATTAGTACAGAACATGTGAAACAAAAGCAAAACAAATTCCTAATGGAACAGAACTGCCAAAGTTATCCAAGCAACTTTAAACACAGTTGGAAGGAAACTGCAAACCAAATTTCCCAAGGTGTATTTGAAAAAAATCCCAGCCTAACCAACAATGTTAAAAGTCCCAAATTGTTTTTGAAGCGCAATGGTAGGACACAGTTTGAATTAAAAGAAAGGTCATATTGACAAGAGAACACAATGAGATGTCTTGAATGTGAAGCAAAGCAATAGCAAGAAGAATGTGAAAGAGAAACAGGGTCTGCTGCAGGACATGTTTTAGTAGATAATGGGAAACACCCAGACTAAATTAGCCATGACTAAGTCCCTTTGGAACTAATGTAAGCTACAGTAAGTTATTTATTTATTTATTACATTTCTTTATCGCCCTATCCATCCAAAGGCTCTGGGTGGTGACTAACTTGCCTTGTTAATTTCAATAGTGCTTAGTCATGACTAGGTCTGGATATTGCCCACTAAACACTTTGTAATGAAACTATGAAAACATATAGCCCAGCTATATATGAGATTTACAAGTCACCTGAAACTTGACTTCTCCCTGTCCAAAGGTGGGCCTTAAATCTGCTGTAGTTTCACCCACTTTCTCATTGTGTTACATGCAAAAACAAATGGCCTGGTTTACATAATGGTTTGAATCTAGGTTTAACGACGTTAATGGTTTGAATCTAGATTGACGACGTTAGTTTGATAGTGTGAATCACACCCATGCCAAAGCGGTTTATGGGCTGAGATGAATCTGAGATTCTTGCCTTAGCAGGGGTTCACACAATCACACAAATGTTGGTAACCCACATTAAATCTAGATTTGAATGATTATGTGAACCAGGCCATTATGTCAAGTTATGTAGGCAGGGCATAGTGCTGAATGTGAATGGAGCTCTGTATGTGTGTTTAAAAGGATGGAGTTTACTATGGACAGAGTTGAAAAGTAGCAGTAAGGGCTCAAAATTTCAAGCTCGCCAATTTTCACTTACAACCGGACAATTTTGCCTTCTGGCAGCAAGGAGGCCCCTTGACCTTGAGCATTTCACAGGTTGTACGAGAGGCTGCAATAGGAAAGGGTGGCTGAAAAGCCCTTGTGCATGCTCAGAAAACTGTAGGTGACTCTTTGGATCCCAGCATTTTTAGGTACTGGACCAAAAGGCATGTATAAGATAAAAGTTTATAGTTTCCCAAACCAAATCACCTTCCTAGGAGAGTCAATCATCTCATCTGTTCAGTCTGTATGGAAATAACATCATCAAAAAGAGGACTTGGGTGCTGAGAGGGTTTGGGGAAGAATTATGTCCTGCCTGTGGGCCCTTATTCCACAATACATTGTACACTAAGTGGGGTGTGAGGAACATCACTTCAGCTCTTCATGTGGCTTACAGCACTTAACATTACAAATATCTTAGGGGCCACCCTTAGATGTTTATTATACAATTCCATTACAAATGTAGGGCAGAATATAGATTTCATGAGGTTCTAAACATAAACATGTTTTCCATTTAATATGTTTTTTCAGAAGCCATAACTCCCAGACCCTTTCAAAGCAACAAGCAGCAGAGATTTTTAAAAGTAAGGCAATCCTCCTAATAGATAGAACCTAAACAGGCATTCCCTAGGACTCATCTCCCCCCTCAGAACGTATGAAAATTTCTAGCCCATGACAGATTTTTACTTGGGAAAATCTATGATAGGAAATAATTGCTTCGCTCACAAAAAGCCAAGTTCCCTCTTATTCCTCAATCTCAAAGCAATTAAAACAGTCTACTAGAGTGTGCCTTCTCTTTTAATCTTGTTCATGTATTATAAAATTAGATGAAATTATGTAAGGTCCAAACTTTTCCCCATAAGATATAAATGAAGTCTGCTCTTAAGAGTAGATGGCTATTCTTTCCATCTCCACCACAGAAATAAAACATATAGCGAGCAATTATGATTATCTTCACTGAGAAATAAGAAAAAAAATTGCAAAATCTACTTACATTTTGGGGGGAGAATCAAAATCACTGCAAGCACAAGGCCATATGTGAGTTGTGCGTAGGCAAGAGAAGAGATATAAACTGAGGGCTGCTTCACAAATAACCTTTTTCTCCTGTAGGAAAAACTTTAGAGAGGTAGGAGCCTTTTCTCTGCCAATTTGATTGTTGTGGCTCCTCAGAGCGCATAAAGTGAGACAAGGAGAATCTCTTGCTTTTGAAGAATTTCTAACTTATTTATTAGCAAGAGAAAATACCTGTCATTCTTCAGCAACTCCCTGTTGGTTTGCCACGCCTGGCTTTCCACAAAAGATTTTAAAGTTATTTTGGGGAACCATAAGAACTCCTGGAGATGATAACAACTCTGTAAAAATCACTAAGCAACTCTGACCTATATCAGTCTGAATTGGGGGTGGGGGGCACAGGGGGAGGTGGAATCTCCTACCAGTTTCAACTAAGAATTCATTTTCGTGTAAGATATTCTGGACAATGCTCCATTGCAAGAGGTCAACCCATCAACACTACTGCAGTAATTAATCAGCTTTAGGAATTAGCATACGTTTTATCAGAGCAGGTAAACCAATATAGTTTATTCCAACACACAGAGCTGTCTTCTTTTCCCCTCGCCAATGCTAATCTTTTTAACTACCACCTAAGGTTCTCTGAACCAAAGAGAACAATCTGACATGTCCTACCAGATCAATCTTCCTTCTGTTTAACAAACCCAGTTTGAAGAAAATGATTAAGCATGCAGAAGGGACAGTCACGGGGTTAAAAGGGGCTTCTTCAGGACAAGAAAGGAAATAATAGTTGTTTACTTATATCAAATACATACACACACTCACACTCACAGAGAAGGACAAGAGCCCACCGTTAAGCTGACAGAACGAATACTTGAACTATGGTCTTGTCTTAATTCTGCAGTGCCCAGTTACCAAATCAAGAGGTTGATCTATCTTTCATCCCATTTGCACCCTTAAAAATAACAGAATAACTCTCCCTCTCCTCCTCCAGAGATGCTAATGGAACTGAAAGCTCTGATCCGAACCTTAAAACAAAGAACTTGCATTAGTTTTATTTGAGGTATTTTCTCATTTCTCAGTTTAAGGTAAGTTACATCCAGTAACAGTGCTGCATTCCCTAACTGGGGTATGAACTGGGTAAGTATAGCAAACCTGCAAAGAGTAAATAAGCACCAATACATAAACAGCACATAAGATCATCAGAGCAGAGCTGAGCGAAAGGAAAACCCTGGTCTGTACTGAATCAGGACTTTTATTTTTAGCCTCTTTTTTCATTTAAATTAAAAAAAATTGTCTTTAAAAAAGAAGGGGTGACAAAAATGGGGAAAGAGAAAGTGGGGTGGGGGGGAGAAAAAACAAAAACAGGGTCCCCAACTGCCTGAAATTCACAGACAAGCTCAGCTGGAGGTGGTGAAGGGGGCAGATGCATTATTGGTACTAGTAGCTGTGGCACCTGTTACTGTGAAGCCTGTTGGAGGAGCTATGGAGCTGTGGCTGGGCTGCAGGTCCTTGGGAATGCCACTGTGCGAGCTCAGCTGATGGCCAAAGGCTGCACTGAACTGAGGGAGCTGCTGCTTGGGAGAAGTAGAGGCCATGAGTTCCGAAGATGCAGCACCCATGCTGCTGAAACTGGTCTGCGGTAACCCCGGAAGTACGCTGGAGCTGTTTGGGGTCACGGTGGCGAAGGCAGGCTGGGTGGTCTCTGAGTGCGACGTGGTCAGTGGCGTGGACAGGGAGGTGGAAAGGAGGTGTCCATCTGCACCGAGCAAGTTGCTGAACGGAGAAGGGTCGCCAAGATTGACAGGGAGGCTCCCCCAGTGAGTTCTGGGGTTCACCACCCCACTAAGCTGCCCCTCCAGTTGCGATGGTAGCAGGTGCTGTGCTATGATGGGCATCTCTGTGGAGAACGTAGCTGCCAGGTTATCGCCAGAATAGGACGAGGCATGGGGAGATGTTATATGATCACTGTAGGGAGACGGCACATGCTCACTGTCATAATGGCTTCCATGGGGTGAGGAGTGTGAATGGTCACTGCTGTATTGCTGTCGTGAGGTGATTAGGTCGTCTGCCTTGCTTAGCAGCTGGGCAGGGTGTGGCCTCTGGGAGGCATGGCTGCCATCGTGAAGTCCTTGGAACTGTCCTGGGAAGGCTCTCTCCCCAAGCCCACTCTGGCTAATCAGAGTGGCAGAAGTAAGGCCAACGTTGGCTGGGGCGGAGAATTGCCCCTGAATCTGCCCTGCCAGGGGCGTAGGTGGGTTGGATAAGGTAGCAGAACGGAGCAAGCTCTCATCCAGGTCCAGGCTAGAGAAATTGTCATCATGCACTATACGCCCATTCAGCAGTTCACCTAAATCTGCATTGACTTCTCGGCCCAAGGACTGAATTCCTGGAGTTTCAGCACCTGTGGAGAACACCCCTATCCCTCTGTCTGATAGCTCCTGAACTGGCACATCCGTCTGTGTGAGCACTCCAATAGTACTCAGGCACTCAAGAGAAGTTACAGCCTGCAGGGCCCGTTCCAGCTCCTCTGCCTCTTCAGTAGTCGGGAGGAGGTCTCCATTTTTACCTGAATTAAACACATAAACAACATACTTCTTACCCATACATTTGAGACAGAGAACCTTTGAGGCAATCTGCCAAAGACACTTAATGACTTATTCATTTGTACGTTTCATGCACTATCTGCCTTATTCCTCTCTCTAGCCCACTTTAAGAGGCTATCCACACGTGCAGCAGAAACTGGGCTAAGGGAGCCCAGCCCGATTTCCACTGTGCGTATGAACTACAAAGCTTGCACCCGAGCCTGGTGGCTACAAGGTGGCAAACCCGCCTATGTAGCCTCCCAGTTAAACAAGGTTAAGGGAGCGAGCACTCCCTTAGCCTTGTTTATTTGATCGTGTGTCGGCCACGGCTGCTTGCAGCTGCGGCAGGCATACCCAGGGGGGAGGGGGCGCCCAGTAATGCACCGCGCACTCGCACAATGCATTACTGGGGCTCCGGGGGGAGGGGCAGGGTGCCGCATGCGGTGCTTCCCTGTGCCCAACCCCTGGAGCTGCTGGGCGAGCCGCGGGCGGCCCGCAGGAGAGCTACTGTTCATCTGGGTGGGCCATCTGCCCGCCCAAGGAAGGGTAAGAGATTGTCTGCGCGGAGGGCTGGGAAAACCCAGCCTCCCCACAGACCGCCTTTCAGCGCTTCGCACTGCTCGTGTGAAGAGCCTCTAAGTCTGCTCACATGCACTAGTCTACACCAATCTGCCCACATGCAGCTGTATGTCTCAAGAGAGGCTTTAGTGGGGTGTTCACAAAGCTCCTTATGCTTAGAAGGAATTATTTTGCACCAATGTTTTTGTGTATTATTTTTGTATTTAAACTTTTTATCTTCTTGTGAGCCCACCCAGAGACGGAGGTTTAGAGCAGCAGACAGATTTGATCAAACAAATAAACACGGACGGGCAGAGTCTGGTTCTCATTGGCATGCTTATCTCTTGATGGCTGCAACACTGGGTTGATTTGCATATGGGAAGGAGCCACGACAAAGACAGCACACCAAAGAATTCATATAGTGAGCTGTAACTAATTTTGAAGAATAAGTTTAGATCAGGCTGTAGTGGGACAGCATTATATTACCAATCTAGGGAGTCTGGCACAGGTCAGAGAAGAACGGAAGATTCTCCCTCTCAACCAGCACGGTGCAAAGAATTTTTTATGTTTTAGACAGAAAGGAAATTTCAGTTGCAAATGCAATAGAAAACAGGTGTTTCATAAGAACTAGACAACAGAGATGTGAACATTATTAATTAGGTCTGCATATATGTAATGGGATTGATGAAGATATGGAATCTAGAATCTACCACAACATTCCAGGATTCTCAGTTTGCAAAGAAAAGAAACTATGTACATATTAGCAAATAACAGTTCAGATTTTTGAATGGAGGTTTTCAAATAATTCATATATTAGTGCAAAGATTTCAGATGAAAGGAGGGCAGCAAGATGTTAGCAATTGGGTATAGGTAGACAGTATGGATAGTGGAACACCCCTATGAGAAGGACAGGTGACTGTTTTTAATTTCCGAGTCTTCAACAGGCACGGTCAACACTTTATAGCGATGGTGGCTAGAAATGGTTTTTCTTTATGTATACAGCAATCAAAACAAGTCAAAATTTTGAAACAGAACATGTGATTGACTAATGACGTACATCATAAAAACAATTTATTGAATTGTAATTTTATTTTATGTTAGTGGTGTTATAATTGTTATTACTTATGGTCTTGACCAACAAATTACTTAGTTCTTCCTTTTTTAAAAAAGGCACTCTGAATACTGAAGCAGAATAATTTATGCAACTGATTTGCATTCTTTAATTACAGGTGCTTAATTTAGGATTTCTTGGATTTGAGTGACTACATGCCTTGACTATATTTTGGGTGGGCTATGTGGTGGAGACTGCCTTGGTCGGCCTGATGGATGATCTCCAATTGGGAATTGACAGAGGAAGTGTGACTCTGTTGGTCCTTTTGGATCTCTCGGCGGCTTTTTATACTATCAACCATAGTATCCTTCTGGAATGTCTGAGGGGGTTGGGGGTGGGAGGCACTATTTTACAGTGGTTCCGCTCCTACCTCTTGGACAGGTTCCAGATGGTATTGATTGGAGACTGTTGCTCTTCAAAATCTGAGCTTAAGTATGGTGTCCCTCAAGGCTCCATACTCTCGCCAATGCTTTTTAACATCTACATGAAACTGCTTGGAGAGATCATCAGGGGATTTGGAGCTGGGTGTTATCAGTATGCTGATGACACCCAGATCTACGTCTCCATGTCAACTTCTTCAGGAGGTGGCATATCTTCCCTGAATGCCTGCCTGGAAGCAGTAATGGGCTGGATGAGGGAGAATAAACTGAAGCTGAATCCAGATAAGACGGAGGTACTTATTGTGCGGGGTCAGAACTCCAGAGATGATTTTGATCTACCTGTTCTGGATGGGGTCACACTTCCCCAAAAGGAACAGGTTCGCAGTCTGGGAGTACTCCTGGATCCACACCTCTCCTTGGTTTCTCAGGTTGAGGTGGTGGCCAGGGGTGCTTTCTATCAGCTTTGGCTGAAACGCCAGCTGCACCCATTTCTCAAGATCAATGACCTCAAAACAGTGGTACATTTGTTGGTAACCTCCAAACTTGACTTCTGTAATGCGCTCAATGTGGAGCTGCCTTTGTTCGTAGTCCGGAAACTTCAGTTGGTTCAGAATGCGGCAGCCAGGTTGGTCTCTGGGTCATCTTGGAGAGACCACATTACTCCTTTGCTGATGGAGTTACACTGGCTGCCTATAGGTTTCTGGGCAAAATACCAAGTGCTAGTTATAACCTTTAAAGCCCTAAATGGCTTAGGTTCTGGGTATTTAAGAGAGCGTCTTCTTCGCTATGAACCCCACCGCCCATTGAGGTCATCTGAGGAGGTCCGTCTCCAGTTACCGCCAACTCGTCTGATGGTCACACAGAGGCGGGCCTTCTCGGTTGCTGCCCCGAGATTGTGGAATGCGCTCCCTGCTGAGTCACGATCCTCCCCATCTCTGGCAATTTTTAAAAAACATTTGGAAACACTTTTTTTTAACCCAAGCTTTCTCAGGTTTTTTTAAAAAATACTGTTTGTTTAATTTTATGGTTTTTAAATTATTGTATTGTTTTAACTATTATATGTGTTGTTATATGTTGAACTGTTTTAACTTTTATATGTGTTTTAATTGTTGTCAGCCACCCAGAGATGTAAGTTTGGATGGGGTATAAATTTGATAAATAATACTAATACTAATATATGCTAGAGTATCAGTTAGTAGGTATTAATAATCAGAGATACAAGCTGTAAGAAAAGTTAGTAAAGCAGTACGTATACAGAATTAAAATCACCATCACAAAGAGATCAACCAAGGAATCCTACTAAAACTCAACAATAGCCCTATGCAGATGTTTGAATCACCCTCTCTATTATTTATTTATTTGACTTTTATACCGCCCTTCCAAAATGGCTCAGGGCAGTTTACAATTAAAACAAAACCATTAAAAATTAGTTGTTGTTGTTGTTGTTGTTGTTGTTGTTATTATTATTAATTCGATTTCTATACCACTCTTCCAAAAATGGCTCAGGGCGGTTTACACAAAGAAATAATAAATAAGATGTTAACAATTAAAACAAAAATTATAAAACAGCATAAAACAATTAACAATTAAAACATCATAATGCAGTAATTAAACAATCACAACAATTAAAAAACCCTGAAAAACAGGTTACAACATTAAAACCAATTACAACTATTTAAAAACCCTGGAAGGCCAGGCCAAACAGATAGGTTTTAAGGGCTCTCTTGAAGGCCAGTAAAGAATTCAAATTGCAGATTTCTGCCGAGAGTGCAGGAGAAGCTACAGAGAAGCTACAGAGAAGGCCCAGCTCTGCGTCGCCACCAGACAAACCAGTGGCAACTGGAGACGGACTGTACTCTCTAGCCACCTAATGGCGCAGTGGGGAAATGCTTGACTAACAAGCAGAAGGTTGCCGGTTCAAGAGAAGTGAGTTTTAACTTGCTCTCTACTGCCATGGCCCTGGTTGAGGGGCCCTCTGTACACAATTTGCCTTGGAGGTGGGGAAGTTTCAGTTGGCTTCAGTTCACAGGACCTCCAAGTCTATTCAAGAAGTGTCAGTTCTCAACAGCGTCTCGCTCTTTCCCAGGCAAGAAAGTTTAAAAAACAGCTTGACTAGCATATGATTTTCTGTTTGGTACATACTTACTGTAAGCCACCTAATGGCGCAGCAGGGAAATGACTTGACTAGCAAGCCAGAGGTTGCCGGTTCGAATCCCCGCTGGTATGTTTCACAGACTATGAGAAACACCTGTATCGGGCAGCAGCGATATAGGAAGATGCTGAAAGGCATCATCTCATACTGTGTGGGAGGAGGCAATGGTAAACCCCTCCTGTATTCTACCAAAGAAAACCCACAGGGCTCTGTGGGCGCCAGGACTCAAAATCGACTTGATGGCACACTTTACCTTTACCTCTACTCTCTGCATGCCAATAAGGACACACTGGACCCTTGAATCTGCATCACATAACAGCATGGGACAACCCACCTGATCCTGGTGAGTCAATTATTTTAACTGATTTCATATTAATATATGGGAACTACCTTTAATAAGAATACATACTTGCAGCTCAAAGTGAATTTCACTCCCACTTTAAAAGTAAAAGTATTTTCCTGACAACTAAAACCAGACACTTATATAAATTTCAGCTCCTGCCCACCTTTCTACCCACGCCAGAAAGGCTGTATTACTTTCATTTACCATAATGGTCTGTGACACACAGAACAAAGTAGACATAAATGAATTGAATGCTAAACCCAATCGTATTTACATAGAATTAAGAGGAGAGGCAAGATGAGCACAGAACTGGTTCGGAGGCCCCTTATAGGCCTCCGAACCGGTTCGAAGAACCAACAGTTCCACCGATTCGAAGGTGGTGGAGGTCTCCCTTTAAGAGAGGGGGAAGGGTGCACTTACCCCTTGCGCCGCCATTTTTTTTAACAGCCCATCAGAGCAGCAGCGTACTTCCCTGCCGCCCCGTTGCCCTCATCTTCCGGATATGACTAGAAGTTGCCGGCATGGGCGCGTGTGACATGCGTATGCCAGCACACACAGGCACGTCAGCAACTTCCGGTAATATCCGGAAGACAAGGGCAACAGGGCGGTGGGGAGGTATACTGCCGCCCTGATGGGCTGTTTAAAAAACCGATGCCAGTGGGAGGAAAACAGCGGGGGGGGGGCGTGGCAGGGTGGATAAGTACACCCTCCTCCTGCTCTTAAAGGGAGACCCCCACTGCCTTAGAACCGCCCTGCTGTGGTTCTGTGCACATCCCTAGCAGGCATGTCATTCTTTTTTTGGTTTTAAACAGCCAATTCCCATGTTACCAGAAACCTTATGCAAACTATTCTTAGATTTGGGAAAGATTAATATGCATAAATGGGTCAGAAATAGATGGACCGGCTATTTTTAGAGTTCCGAAGTACCCTGTGATCCAGTTATGTATAATCATGTCAGACTGTTTTCAGGCAGGGAAGTGACTTGGACAAATTTTCAATCATACTATAGGAAGTACAGTGGTCCCTCGACTTACGTAAATAATCCATTCCGAACGCATGTTCGGAGGTCGAAATTTTCGTAAGTCGAGGAGCGCACCACGGAAGTCTCAAAACACTCGTAATTCGAGGAAGCCGCATCTAAACATTCGTAGGTCGAGTAAGCTGATTCTAAACCGGCAACTACTTCCGGTCTTTTTTGTTGCTCGTAACTCAAAAAAAACGTAAGTTGAGTAGTTCGTAGGTCGAGGGATTACTGTACAGGCAAACCTTGCTATCCGCCGGTTCAACCCCTGTGGTTTTGCATCTCTGTGGTCGGGGAATAGGTACCCAACCTCGGCATATGCAAAAAAATACCCAGTGAAACTCGCGTATCCCCGGGTTGGGAGGGTGGTGGAGACACTTTTCTAAACTGCTGCTATGCAGCAGGAATGGCAACAGTGGGGATTCCCTCTCCCTCCCCGGGTTCTGTTCTACAACTGCAGATATGGAATCCACAAATATCAATGCATTGGGCAATGACAGGTTAGGTTCCCAGAGGCAACGGGAGTACTTTTTAAAAACTGCCTCCGTGCAGCAGGGGTGGCTGACAAGGTGGGTGCAGTGGCAGCGGCGCATGCTCAGAAAGGCCTGAAATTAGATGCAGAGCACCCGCGCAGTCAGTTGGAAGAGAGCTTGGGAGGGAGAAGGAGTCCACGCTGCTGCCTCCGCTATCTCCGGAATGACAGAGGCAGCAATGGGGACTCCTTCTCCCTCCCAAGCTCTCTTCCAACTGACTGCGCGGGCCACTCTGCATCCCATTTCGGGCCTCTCTGCGCACGCAAGCTTGGGAGGGAGAAGGAGTCTGTTGCCTTCGCCACTGAACCTGCTTCCGTAGTCATCCCCACCTCACAGCAGCGGTTTTTAAAAAGGTACTGCCTCTGGGAACCTAACCCGCCAATACCCATTGCAGCGATATTCATGGATTCCATAGCCGCGGTTGTATTGCAGAAAAGAACCCCCGCAAATATTGAGGTTTTCCTGTACAATCTCTTAAAGATTAGCACAAGTAGATTTGTGTGTGCTCTCTACCCTTCCTAGTGGCAAACCTTTAATCCTTTTCAGTGCACAGTTACTTTGGACATGATGGGTCTTTGTGTTTTGCCTTTTAACATGTTTATTGTAACAAAAATGAAGTCTCCTCAAATCCACAACATTCGAAATTCTGCTGTGAATAAGTATCAATAATGGCACATTGCATTTGGACATGCAACAAGCCACACAATGATCTGGTTCACACGCAATGACAAACCATGATTTGTTTTTGTACGCTGAGCAGGCATGAGCTTTAGGCTTGTATGCTCGCCCCACTCCTTCTTTGTGGAGGATGAGGGAGGGTTTATAGTTTCTGTGTGCTGTTGGAAACAAATCAGTGATGGGATGCTCAGATATGGCATAACAATCAATACCACATTTAACTAACAAACCTTATTTGTTAACTATGGTTTGTACAACCCACATTTTATCATATCTGGGCACCCAAGGAAACTGTTTTATTACAAACTGCATAATGGAAGCATCTCCCCTTGCACATGAAGGGGAGAGGAAGAGGAGGGGAGAGTGCATGAGCCTGGGGCTCACTGCAACATGTGCTCATCACAAGAAACCACGGGTTGCTGCAATTTCTAAACCAGGCCTGAAGGCCAATATTTAGATTTATCACTGAATTCCATTTCACAAACTACATTAAAATATTAAAAGGCTGCATATTAAATGTTAAGAAAATAAAATATGATTTTCTTCAGCAGAAAGAACAAGCCTTAAAGCTCTATGATCATGTAAAAGTGGCACAACTTTGTTTTTTCTCTGAAGTATGGTTCATACATTTCAGGTGACAAAATCTGAGACACTTACAAATTCAATGGTCAACATGATGCATAACATAACACTAGCACTGCCCACCAGCCAGAAAAATACTGGAAACATTGGAAGCAGTGCAGCGCAATTGTGCAACTGCCCACTTGTTCCTCACTGCTGGGTTTGCCTGGCATGTGCGCAGCAGTGGTGGCTGATGGGCAATGACAACATGGTTTGTGCTGTGCATCGCGTCAGCCAGTATTAGTAGATTAGACCCAGGGTAGCAGTTCAGGCTAGACCTCTAAGCCATCATCTTTTCATCCTAATGTTCCAGTATTTTCTAAAATTATCAAGCCAATTTAGAAGACATGAAGCAACTTCCCAATATGCTACAGACTTCACCCCATCTTATGACCCAGTTTAGAACTGCCCTTGTGTATTTGTGTTCACACAAAAGAAAAGTGAGAAGGTACCTTCAAAGAAATCAAAGTCTTGCAAGTCATCAGGCAGCCTTGGTAGGACATCGGAGAAGTCTTCCTGATTCAATTCGAGGTCATGTGGAATGTCTGTGATTTCATTGGCGATGTCATCTGGCAGCTCGTCAGTACTCAGCTCCGGTGTGGAAGGGCTCCTAGGAACACACGGAAGCCAGTCACCTCCTCCAGTCCAGGCACTAATCTATTCTGGGATGCATATTCTTCCTCTCTCTTTCTTTGCAAATGTTTTAACTCCTTCCCCCTCACCCTGTTTGAACCTATTTATTTATATTTATTTAACATATTTGTATTCTGCCCACTACCAAAGTCTCTAGGTGGTTTATAGCAATAAAAGTAAGAAATTGCAACATTTTTTTTTAAAAAAAAAATCAATTTACAATACCCATTAAAACTACCAAACAGTTAAAATAAAACTTGGCTGAAGAGAGGCATCTTTCGTTGTTTCCTTAAAGCCAACAGGGATGGAGCAGCTCTAATCTCAGCAAAAAATGCATTCCACAGCCCTGGGGCAGCTAGAGAAAAGGCACGCCTCTGAGTCACCACCAGAGGAGCTGGTGGCACCCTCAGACAAACCTCCCCTGAAGATCTTAATAGGCGGTGGGGTTCATAACAAAGAAGGCACTCCCTTAAGTACCCCCGGGACTAGTGGTTAAGGGCTTTATAGGTAATAACCAGCACTTTTTATTTTGTAGCTGTTCCAGACAAAGCAATGATTTGCAATGCTATAGCCACTACCCCTGGAAAAAACTTATCAAGTAACTTCCTTCTCCTAGAGATGATGCATGGTTGCAACTGGGACTAACAGTCCTGACTTTTTTCTACCTACACTGGTGTCAAAGCTGATGCACCAGGTTCTTGTGCAAGAACAAACACAACGGCACCACTGAATGCTGCTGTGCCAATGCTTGGCAACATAAACGGCAAAGGAGACCATGGCATGAACTTATATGGGCAATTCCCAAGCTGTGTGCCATCTGCATCAGTGGTGTGTCATGAGAGAGGCTAAAAAAGTTATGACCATTGGATTCATCTGTCATTGATCTGCTTTGCTCCTCTTTCTGCCAATATACAGGCAGAATGATGGAGTGTTAATCAGTGTTCCCTGTAACAGGGATTCCCAGATGTTGTTGATTACAATTTCCGTAATCTCTAGTCATGGGTCACTGCAGTTCAGGATGTTGGGAGTTGTAGTCAACACCACCTGGAAATCCTTGTTACAGGGAACACTGAGGTTAATGGGCTGGGAATCCCTGGTACAGTCCACACTTAAAGGGGCAGACACAGGGGAATCCCTGAAGCATCACCATTGTCCAGAGAACATAGTTGCATTCCTGAGCCCTGGCTGACTAGGCAAAAGGGAGAGTAGAATGCCCAGAAGAAATATTAACTGGCTTCTTGAAATTGCAAGAAAGATGCCTACCCACTGTTCTGGGAGCTAATCAAGAAAAGAGACAGAACCTCTCTGAGTGCCAGAGTGCTTCCAGCAGGCACGGAGCCAGCCGAGCGGGGCTAATCCCGAGCTAATCCCGCTCTCCCCACAAACCCCCTTACGGTGGATCTCACTGATCGTGACACTCGCCTCTACAACTCCCATAATCCCATCTGCAATTACCTTTGGCTGGGGATGATGGGAGTTGTAGTTAACAACATCTGCAAATTCCCGTTACAGGGAACACTGCTTTGTGTTCAAATAATAATCCAGAAGAAAACTGTATCCCAGGTAGCAAATGTATGGGAGAAATACTGATGCTGCCTATATGGGAGGAGAGTTGGTCTTGTGGTAGCAAGCATGAATTGTCCCCTTTGCTAAGCAGAGTCCACCCTAGTTGCATTTGAATGGGAGACTACATGTGAGTACTGTAAGATATTTCCCTTAGGGGATGGTACCACTCTGGGAAGAGCACCTACATGCTTGCACGGAAAAATTTCCAAGTTCCCTCCCTGGCAGCTCCAAGATAGGCCTGAGAGAGACTCCTGCCTGCAATCTTGGAGAAGCCGCTGCCAGTCTACATTGGCCATTCAGTGTAAAAGTAGAACACTGCTGGGCACCAACCGTATGTGGGAGATTTCCATTGGCAGTGAGACGCTGGTGGGCATACTGAGGTTTCCTTGGGGCACAGCAGGAGGAATTGGTTTCTGGGGACGCCGTGGCCCCCGCCTTCTCTTCTTCTTGTGTTTTTTGGTAAGCGCAGGCGGCTTTGTTTTTTTCCTGGGTTTCCTCTGCTGCTGGTGCTGAACTTTGCGGGAGTTGTCTCCTCTCAAGAAGTTATCCTTTTAAAAATATAGTAAAACAAACAAAGAACAGAGGAAGTTATCCCTTTGGAGACCCAATGGAAAGAACACATGAAGAACAAGTGGCGCTCTTTCTTCTTGTCTTGCCATTCAAAAACCTTTCTTTTGTCAAGCAAGTCAGTTTGAAAAGTCAACTCAAACTCAAAGCTTGGTTGCATTTTCTGTAATACCACTGGAGGGAAGAGGCAGGGGAAGTAAACATACGTTCAAACCAAACTGTTTCCAGATTCAATCACATCAATCTAAACGTTAGGCTGAAATAAGATCTCTAGGAAGTTTTGGAGTAGCCAAAAGAATCAAAAAGAATTATTCTCAGAAGTCAATGTGAGAAATGGTCAAATTACTGTTCTATGAACTATAGTCACCATGGCACCTGCAAAGCATTACTTTTCAGAATGGAACTGCATACACAAATACAAAAATATTGAGGGAATATGTGATATAATCATTAATGAACAAGGACGTTAGGATGCTGTGGAAGCATTATTAGCCCCCTTAAGGAAAATAAAGCTTATGAAATCACCCAGCATTCTGAGAGAGAGAGAGAGAGAGCCTATCAACCTTACAATGCCAGGACCAATATGGAGAGGAGAGCTGGTCTTCTGGTAGCAAGCATGACTTGTCCCCATAGCTAAGCAGGGTCTGTCCTGGTTGCATATGAATGGGAGACTAGAAGTGTGAGCACTGTAAGAGATTCCACTTAGTAGGTGATAGAGTCACTCTGGGAAGAGCATCTAGGTTCCAAGTTCTTTCCCTGGCATCTCCAAGATAGGGCTGAGAGAGATTCCTGCCTGCAACCTTGGAGAAGCCGCTGCCAGTCTGTGAAGTCAATACTGAGCCAATGGTCTGACTCAGTATATGGCAGTTTCCTATGTTCCTAATATGAACCAAATTGGGTACAGTTATAGGGACACCTCAGTGGCATAGTTTGTTATGTCGTCATCCAGCCCAATTCAAGATGGTGGATGTGTGAACATTTGAGGCACAAATGGCCTAACTTATGGACCGTCTAACCAGTGTTCCCTCTAAGGCTTGCACACATGCATGCGCTCACAAGTTTTTTTATGTCCATTCAGTTAATTTTAGATCCCGCTCAGGTTGAATCAGGAAAGTCCCACTCTGGATGCATGTGTGCACACACTGCCTTGATACTGCCGCCCAGAAAAAATCTCATCCTGCGCACAGATGAAAAAAATTAGAGAGAACACTGCGTCTAACCGATTTGAACAAGATTTGGTACCGTTTGTAGTGAGGGACACATGGGGACATCTCAACAGCGTAGTTTGTGATGAAGTCATCCACCCAATTTAAGATAGTGGATGTGTGAACATTTAAGGCTGAGTGGGCTAACTTGTGAAGATGGTAATTATCAATTAAGATTATAGTGAAAGGAAAGTAGGCAGATTAGTTCTTACCAGAACAACTTGTTTTGTGCTTATAATGTATGTACTGTATTCATATCAATAGGATGCTTTAATCGAAGAGAGTTGGCTGAAGAATTTGAGGGAGCCAGACCTTGATACAATTACATGTGCAACAGCCCCATGAAAAAATGAGGGTCATTTGTGTGTTCTTCAATTAACCAAATGGAGCCTTCAGTTATGACTTTGAGGACTAAGTTACATGACTGTGTGCCTTGCAAAGAAGGAAAGCAGAAGGAAATCTTTGTCTTTAATAATTTGGAGGTTAATGGAAGAGAGAAGAATCACAGGGTTAAAACATTAAGAGCCTCTGTGTCACTGACCAAACATGTAAGCAACACCTACCTCGAAAACAGAAATATAGGCAAACCTCGTAATCTGCGGGTTCAACATTCACGGTTTCGCATAACCGCAGTTGAGGAATAGGCACCCAACCTCGGCATATGGGGAAAAATACCCTGTGCAGCTCACATATCCAGGGGTCGGGGTGGCGGCGGAGGCACTTTTTAAAATGGCTGCTATGCAGAGGGGATGGCTTCGGGGATGGCAAAGTAGGCAGCGGGGATGGATGAGGAGGCGGACACAACGGAAGAGGCAGCAGCATGGACTCCTTCTCCCTCCCAAGTTCTCTTCCAACTGACCGTGTAGGCCACTCCGCATCCCCTTTTGGGCCTCTCTGAGCATGTGCATATTTTAAATGAATGGTTACTTACATATAATGCACCTCTACTGCAACTATGATTACTAATGCCATTGTGTGCCTAAACACTCACTTAGGTGCTCAGAGAGGCAAGAAATGGGATTCAGACCAGCTCACACAGTCAGGTGGAAGAGAGCTTGGGAGGGAGAAGGAGTCCATGCTGCTGCCTCTCCCACCCCCAGGATGAAAAATACAGCAAGAGCCCATTAAAGGGCACACAACGCCCACTTAAATAACATAAAATACAAACAAATTGTGGTTGAAGCAAAAATGGGGCAGAAGAGGGTCTCTTGCCTCAGCCTCCAGCTCTTTGGAAAATGTCCCTTCATGTTGTCTCTTCCACCTCATGTTGCCAGCCTCCTGTCAACTCCCCGCCACCCCAGTGTCAAGGGAGGCTGCCAGGATATCATCCCGACAACTACTTGAAGAGCTACAAAAGCTTGGTAGTTCCTTTAGTGGACAACACATGGAAAGTTTTGATGTGGAGGCTTTATATACCAATGTTGACAATACAGCTGCTAGGAAGAGTCTTATACAATTACTATGGACTAATAAAAGACACACAGAATGTTATGGATTATCAGTAGGGGATATTGGAGAAAGGATTATGGTTTGTTTACGATGTAATGTGTTTAAAGGTTTGGCTATGGGTAACCATTTGGCCCCGCTTTTGGCTTTTAGTTACATGAATAACTTGGAAAGTTGGTGTATTGCCAAGGATGTGATTTTATATATGAAATATATTGATGACATAATCATTATCACAAAAACTAAACAACAGGCTGATGAGATATTTGAGAACATGAATAAAGGAGGGAGGCATAAGCTTGACTAAGGAGGCACCGGATAATCAAGGGTGGTTACCTTTCCTAGAGACAGAAATTTGTCTTGGGAAGGGTAACTTACAGACTATATGGTATAGGAAACTAGCTAAAAAAGACTTAATCATAAACAGCAAATCTGCACACCCACAAACAACTAAAATACAAACAGTGAAAAATATTCTTTAAAAGGGCAGCCAAATTTCTTCCCAGGAACATGGAGGGTAGGCCACAGAACTAGCTAGAAATCTAGCAGAGGTTAATGGGTATAAATTTCCCTTAAGATCAGGGGGAACTAAATATGTAACAGGATTGCTCATCCTGAAGATCCCCTTTATTTCAGATAATTTTATTAGGCATTGCCAGAGAAGTCTAAGAAAATCTGGGATCAATGCCAATGTGGTATGCCAAACAGCCAGGACCTGAAAGCAGCAGTTAGCAAGATCAAGCTTATATGACAAAAAGTGTTAAATTAAAGGCTGCCCAGTTTGTGACAATGGGGAAGGTCATTGTAAACAGAAAGGGGTTGTTGATAAAATCACTTGTGTAGAATGTGGCAAATACTATATTGGAGAAACTGGAAGACATTTAAGTTATCAGATTTAAAGAAAATCTAGCAGATTCTAAATACATAAACAGGGAGAGACCATGGTCAACACATATAAAAAATAAACATAATGGAAAAGCAATGCCACTCAAAGCACGTATTTTGGAGTCAGAACACTGCATGCTTAAAAGAAAGATAAGGGAAGCATTATATTTAGAAAAACTAAAACCTGAAGTTAATAGCAAGGGAGAACTGAAAGAAACTCTGAGTTCATAGGTCATTAAAGAGTGTATGAAGGAATTTGTTGTCTTACCCTCCTCCCCCTCTGTGTTTCTCTTTGTTAGTGTTAAGAAGGCAAAACTGTGTGTTATTGGTCCCACCACCACCACCACCACCACCACCACTATGTGCTAACTAGGTGTTTGATTTGATTGGGGAGAGTTTTAGATATAAGAATGCAGATTTTAAACAGTGAAACATCAAACACTAAAGCTGATGTATTTATGTCGAAATGTTTGTTCTCTGTTGTAGTTCCCTTATTTATTTATTTTATTTACACAATAAAGGCCTGGAGAGAAGCAATATCTAGACTGACACATATAACTTACCATTTTTTTGGCGTGTTCTTCACACAGGGGTGTCTGATGCGTAATGTCAAAAACTGGCACGGAGCATTGCTGCCCATCGGCAAACTTGGCTGTACAGCTTGAGAACAACTGCTGTGACCGGTTCAAGAGGATATCTGTGCATATTTGTGTCAGGAATAACATGGCAGTATTGAGGAGAAAATAAGAAACTATTTGATTTTCAAAAAGAGTAAAATACAGATTTTTGCATTCTAGTCTATGTAAAGATCCAGCTTTCAGCAAATGCCTTAAAATGCAATTCATTTTCCAAGATGCAAAGTCAACAGTAAAAGCAGAAAAATGCCATCAAGCAGAACTGCTAATGATTTTTTAATTTATTAAGATAGGTTTATTGAAGTAGCCATTGTGCTAATGAGTTCATGTGTCCGTTTCCTAGAGATTCTTAATCAATACTGTCATTTGGGGAGCAATGCAATCAATAGGCCTGCTTTCTAACCAATTAATGACCATCCATACTCAAATATTAAAGAGGATTTCTGTCATCCAAGAATAGGAAGATATAAAAACGGTAAAATTCCTCCTGCATTTCTGAAATATGACATACAGAGAAAAATCAATAAATTGAATCCTGGGTTTGAAATTATATTGCTCAGAAAAAAAAATATACACACTTGCTGCATTTTTAGTTTTACTAACATTTTTTCTTTATACTGCAAAAACAGGTTGCTCACCTGTAACTACTGATCTGGAAGAGATCCACTGACATCCATAAGTATGGGTTCTAGCAATGAGCCCGGACCGTTCCGGGTTCTAGCAATGAGCCTGGACCGTTCCGGAGGCCATTCTACAGGCCTCCGGACCGGTCCGGACATGGGAGGTTCAGGGTTCGGGGGGGGGTCCTTTAAGTGCGGGGGGAGGGTTTACTTACCCCTCCCACTGCTTTCCCCCTCCGGCGCCCGTAGTTCTGTTAATAATTGGGGCAGCAGGATACCTCCCTGCCGCCCCTTCTTCCTTTTTGCTGCTGCTGGCTATGCTGCAAAAGGCTTCAATAAGCCTGTTGCGCACGCATGCTTCATATCTCTGCGACGTGCGTGTGCACGCACGTCGCAGAGACATGAAGCGCACGTGACATGCGCATGCGCAACAGGCTTATTGAAGCCTTTTGCAGCACAGCCAGCAGCAGCAGCAAAATGGAAGAAGAGGCGGCAGGGAGGTATCCTGCTGCCCCAATTATTAACAGAATTATGGGCACCGGAGGGGGAAAGCGGTGATAGGGGTAAGTAAACCCTCACCCCGCTCTTAAAGGAACCCCACACCCCAGTGCTGGACCGCAGTTCCACGGTTCTGTGCACACCCCTAATGGGTTCTGCGCCAGTGCAGGAACCACGCGGTAGCAATGCTGCAGCTTGTCGAGGCGTCCAAGCCCCGCCTACAGCATGCTATTTAAAGGCGGGCTGGGTGCCATCTTCCTCAGTTCTTGGATGTCCTCCATGAAGGACGATCATCTGGATAAGCAGGTGAGTTCATCAGCATCAAAAGAGAATAGCATGCACACTGGTACGGACATAGCAGAGCACTCCTGCAGAGGAGTGGTCTGGGAGGGTCTTATGGATGTCGGCGGATCTCTATCAGATCAATAGTTACAAGTGAGCAACCTGTTTATCTGGATTGAGATCCATCAAGATCCTTAAGTATGGATTTCTCTTAACAAAGAGAAACACCCACGGAGGAAGGTGCAGTAGTAGCTATTGTAACACCCACTTCAAAACACTTCTCCCGAAGCTCACCTCGGCAGAAAAGCACACATCTATGGCGTAGTGTTTGACAAAAGGTAGCTCTGTGGACCATGTTGCTGCCTTGCGGATGTCCGTGAAAATCACCCCCAATAGTACAGGTAGAGTAGGCCTCGATTGCTTCTGGTGGTTTTATGTTCTGCAACTTGTAGGTCAGCAAGATGAGCTCGACCAGCCAGTTGCACATTCATTGTCTGGATATGCAGGTGCCTTTGGCCACAAAGAGGCGCTTAGTGGTTCTAAAGTCTTTGGTATGTGCTAGGTAGTACAACAGTGCCCTGTGTACATCCAGAGAGTGCATTGTGCGTTCCAAAGGTGTAGCTGGATCCCTGAAGAACGTAGCAAGCACAATGTCCTGATTGAGGGGGAAGTTGGATATTACTTTGGGCAAAAGATCAGGGTCCATAAGCATCAGCACCTTATCAAGATAGATCCTGGTGTAAGAGGAATCTATTCTTAAAGCTGTAAGTTCACTCACATGCTTTGTAATGGTAATAGCAATCAGGGAAGTTGTTTTCAGAGTCAACAAGCTTGGCAGTAGAAGTAGCCATCAGTTCAAACAGGCTCTGAATCAATGTGGAGAGCACCAAGGAAGTGTTCCATGGTTCTTATGGAGTATGAATAGGAGGGTAAACATTCACAAGACCTTTCAGGAAGGCTTTATTCTGCGGGTGAAAAAACAGTGAAAATGGGGGAAACCCACCCTTTTCTAGCTACCCTCACTCGGGAATAGAAGGCTACCAAGATTTCCAGGCCCTTCCTCCCTAAGCCATGATGCAAAGATGCCAGACCAGGCTTTTGGTGGGCCAGGGAAGGACCTATATGGACCATGAATGATGTACACTATCCACTTGTGGAGAGGGAAGAGCCACTGTTTCTGGAAATGGGAATGAAGCCCTTGCTTGGGGTAGAAGGAAGATCAGTTTTGGGGAGGAAAGGGTTCACGGTAGGGCAAAAAATCCTTTCCTGGTCTGGAGAAAATGATGTACAGTTCCTCACCCTGAAGTTCTTCCTCCCAAAAAAGTAAATGTGAAAGCTATTTGGAATGATCGCCTGCAGGATAAACAACAACAACATATTTATATACCATTTTTCAACAAAAGTTTCCAAAGTGGTTTTACAGAGAGAAATAATAAATAAATAAGAAAGATGGCTCCCTGTCCCCAAAGGGCTCACAATCTAGAAAGAAACATAAGATAGACACCAGCAACAGTCACTGGAAATACTGTACTGGGGGTGGATAGGGCCAGTTACTCTCCCCCTGCTCAATAAAGAGGGTTCACTACCAGACAGGAGGTAGGAGAGCCAGCATAGTGTAGTGGTTAGAGTGCTGGACTAGGACTGGGAAGACCTGAGTTTGACTCCCCATTCAACCATGAAACTCACTGGGTGACTCTGGGCCAGTCATGTATCCCTTAGCCTAACGTACCTCACAGGTTTGTTGTGAAGATAAAAACAACTATGTATACTGCTCTGAGCTCCCTGGAGGAAAAGTGGGATATAAGTGTAAAAATAAGTAAATAAACTAAATTAAACAGTGTTTTGCCATCACATCCTGGGTGCTTGGAAGGAAGCACAGTCAAGTGGACTTTGAGGGACACATTAGCCAAACCCTGAGTCAGATAAAGGAGTATGTCTTTAATAGTGGCTTGCTTTAGCAGGAAACCACGCATCCTGGCATAGGTCTTAAAACACAGCCACTTCCCAAAATAGTTAGGTCTAGTGGAGGGCTTTCTTTGATTAAGTAAGATATTTTTTAGAAGTTGATTCGCCATGCTGTCAGACAGAGTGTGAGCACGTCTGAGTGGAAGACGAGTCCATTGTTCTGGAACAGTTGATCTAGCTCTTGAGGCAGACGATGGTTGAGTAGAAGTGGAAACCATGGTTGCCTTGGCCACTATGGAGTCACCAGGATGCAAGACGTAGGAGCAGTTAAGAGATGTGCTACTACTTGACTTCTCAAGAGACATTGTGGAAACATGTATGGTGGTGTCTCTTGAGTCAAGTCCACCTGGAAAGCGTCCCCCAGAGATCGAGGGTCATGTCCCGCTCTCAAGCAAGAGCGGGTGCACTTCATGTTTTCTGAAATTGCAAAAAGGTCTATGGTTGGGCATCAAAAAGATGAGCAATGTATTGCATCTTGAGCTCCCATTTGTGTTGCTATGCAAATATGCAACTTAGATCATCTGCTAGGACACTGTCCAGGCCCTTTATATGTATGGTGATTGGAAAGACTCAATGCCTGATGCACCAGTGCCATAGTTGTAAGCTTAGAGCACACAGTGTCCGTGACACTTCCCCCACACTGGCAATTGATGTATGCTTGGGCTGTGGTGTTCTCCAACTGAATTTGGATTACTTTGCCTTGTAGTAGTCATAGGAAGGCCTTCATTGCCAGCAACTCCAGGAAGTTGATGTGCAATTGAGCCTGCTAAGGGGTCCACTTGCCCTGAATTTGATGGTTCTCACAGTGGGCACCCCAACCCAGCAGAAACTCATCTGCTGTCAACCAGATTGACTGTGATGCAGTCTGGAAGGGACTCACTCTAGGAGATTCTGGTCATTCACCAAGACAGTGCGTGTAGTATTTGTGATGGTATCTCTAGATGCTTGCGCTGGCTGTCTCTGTTTGGATGGAAATCTGACAGAAACCAAAGTTGCAGCTTCCTCATTTTCAACCGTGCATGGCTAGTTACTGTGTTGCAGGATGCCATAAGGCCCAGGAGTTGTTGGATTAGCTGAGTCGGCTTGTTCCCAATGCGAACAAGTTTGTTCAAGTGGCATAGATCCATGATGGGGCAGATTCTTCCATCCCATTTTGGAATCTGAAAATAGCAGGAGTAAAAACCTTCCCATCTGTGCGTCCACCGCACAAGGGTGATTGCACCCTTCTCCAATAACTCCTTCACTTCCTCCTGCAATGACAGGGATGGTGGAGTGAACTTAATTCCCATAAAGTATGGGGTCATCTTGAATTCTATGGCATATCCTGAGGATATGATATTCAGGACCCAGTGGTTCGATGTTATGTGGTGCCATGCAGGGGCATGGTGTGCCAGTTTGATGGAGTTGTCCACTGGCGGAAGAGATGGAATTGTGAGACTGCTGGAGGTGCTTGCCTGCCAAGATATTAACACCCCTGGTGGCGGGAAAGGGAGGGAGTTTAGGGGTGTCAGTGGGCAATCTTGTACCTTTAAGGTGCTTCTGAGGTTCTGCTTGTTTGGTTCATTGGGACTGATTGTTCTTGCCCTTCCCTTGGTATGGACGCTTATGGTATGGATTATACTGTTTTCTACTTAGTGCTGTATGAAGAAGTAGATGTTGTAAAAGCCTTTGTAGTGAATTTGGATTTTTTAAGTTGCTCCATGGTGGAGTCGGTCGCTTCATTGAAAAGGCTCTTTCCATCAAAGGCAAAGCCTTCAATCTCCTCCTTCATGTCACCTTGAAGATTTGTAGACCACAGCCATGCATGTCTTCTTTGTGTGACTGCTGCCATTAAGAAACGAGATTCTAACTCAGCAAGATGTTACGCTGTGCTTAACTGCTGTCTAGTAAGCTCCACTGACTTATCCAATGTTTGCTGGAATTTTCTCTTGAATTTTTCTGGTGACAAATTATCCAAGTCTCTTTGAAGGGACTCCCATAAACTGTGATTGTACTTGGCTGTGCAGGCCAAATAATTCGCTATTTTAATGGACAAACAGGAAGTGAAGTATTTTTTTCTCCCTAATAGATCTAATTTCCTTCTCTCCTTATCAGATGGAGTTGTGTGTTGTCTCCCCAATTTCGATGAGGTGGTGCAGTCGATAACCAGCGAGTTTGGTGCTGGATGTTTTAAGAGGTGTTATCTTTCTCTTGTATACAATATAAACTTTCTAGTCGCTTAGAGGCAGGAGTGGATGTATGTACTACCTCCCAAGCACACTTCGCTGCCCTGGAGAGTACAGGCAGAACAGGAAGAGCCGCAGGCTGAGTGGCTTGCGATTTGAACATAAAACTATACACTGGGTCATCTATTGTGGAAAGCTCAGACTTCAAATCCAAGCCTAATGCTTCTGCCATAGCCCTCACATGCTGATGGTAAGCTTTCATCTCCTCATTCGGAGAAACATAGGTGGAGGGCGGCACATCAGTGGGAGGATCCGCTAAGCTATCTGCATCTTCTGGATCGGATTCAAAATCAGAGGATCTATGGTGGTCTGATGGAGACCCAATTGGAGATGAAGGAATACACGTTTGGGTTTCTGTAGCAGACTTCATTGATGGAGATTGCACCCGTGTCTGGGTACCTATCTCCCTGAGCAGTGGAGGAGTAGTCTGCATTGTTTGAGACACTCCAGCTGGTGCCAGGGTCTGTGCTGACTCAGAGGCAAATGTAACAGGTTTGTTTGGAGCATCCCTACTCGCTAGAGTGGCAATCGGTAATGAGGAAGAAATTGGAGTGTATGACTTTGGTGCAAATGATTTCCATGGTCTTTCACCTTGATAATCATAAGGAGCACCAGGACAGCATGACCTCATGGATGCCTCAGCAAGGGCGGTGCCAGCTGCTGATGCATGGGAGAAACCACAAGAATGCCAGGTTGAAGGTGAGCAGCAAATAAGGTAGTCTGAAGATGAGCTGGTGGACCTGATAAACATAGGCAAGCTCCTTCAGTACCTGAAAGGAGAAACCCCTTGAATGCTGACGTAGATGGAGAACTAGAAGAGGAGTCTAGAATCAATAACAATGTGTGTGCAGTTGTAGGGTCAAAGCCAGAATCCCTGTCCACTTATTCTTCCCCTTCATCAATATCGAATGCAGGCATCGGCATTTGGCACCATGGGGAGACTTGTCTCGATGCCGACAGCATCGAGTATGTAGAGTCAACGTTGGGAGTGGGAAGCGTGGTGTCAGAATCATTGTTGTTGATGGAGCATCACGTTGGTTTTCAGTCAGCGTCAACGGCACTGATGAGGCGACTGGCATCGGTGCTGGAGACAATGAGCAAGCCCTCAATGTCAACCATGTTGGTGTCGGAGGGTGGTCGGCATCGAGAGGATCCGTCATTATCAGTGACTTCCTCGATGTTGAGGTCTTGGAAGGGGAGCCTTTGACTTAGGTGCTGGTATTGAAGATAGCTGTTGTAGGTTCAACAGAGAGTTTCCATTCTCATGTTAAGTTGGTTGTTTTAGACTTTTTTGGTTTGGTGTTGAAAGATCAGTGGTCGATCATTTAGTCGCAGACTTTGTGGGCTTCGGTATCGAGCCTGGAGTACGAAAAGTCAATATTGAGGTTTGTAAGCTTTTGACGCTGAAGGTGTGCTTGTCGATGTTGAAGGTGATGTAGAAGATTTTTGAGACTTTGACATCGTAGGGGCTTTCGGTGGTGTTTTTGAAGACCAAGTCGATCAGCAGGGTTTGTCCCGAGTCGACGGGCTTAAAATATCATCGTAAATGGCGGCACGAAGCCGAAGAGCCCAATTCTTACATGTCTGTTTTGAAAAGGACAGACAAATTTTGCAAGTAGACATGTTGTGCTCTAAGCAAATGAGACACAACTCATGGAGATCTTTAGAGGGGAGTTTCGCTTTGCAGCCACACCTCTTAAAGCTCCATTTCTCCTCAGCCATATCAATACGCATAAGCAGAGTCTGTTCTGAAAGTCAAAAATGCCAATCATTGTCAGTCAGCCAGAAATAAGTCAAAAAACGCCAGTCGCTGTCTATCAGCCAGAAATAGGTCAAATTCCAAAATAACAGACCTTTAAAAAAAAACAACCAACAAAACAAGATGATCTCACAAACTGAATAACGCTGAAGAACTATTCCGACAAGGAGTGACAGACCAAGGTCCAAACCCAATGGCGGTTGTCCCAGCCTGCCTTTAAATAGCATGCTGTAGGTGTGGAGATGGGGCTTGGACGCCTTGACGAACTGCGGCATTGCTACCGCATGGTTTCTGCACAAGCACAGAACCCATACTTATGGATCTCGACAGATCTCGATCCAGATCTGACACTTTCCCTCTCCAAGCTTGTTCACCAAAGGTGTTTTCCTGCAACAACTACTCCACTTGCTTTGATTGTGCATTTATTTATGTAGAAAAATGACTAATCAAGGGCATGCTGAACTCTCAACAGAGGGCCACTTACTTTACTCCAGAACAAGTAAGCATGTGAACAAAGGCAGGATAAGTATTCTGGATATAGAGTAGTGAACAAGCATATATGATTGACATACTCTGGATTCCAGAATTTGACCAGAAGTTCTGAAGAGTAACTCCTGGGGCAGCTCAAAAAATGACCGCTGCAATTGTGGTGCCACTGTGTACAGCCTCCACAAGGTGATGCTGGTTCCTATAAGCAGCACCACTGCACAAGCACCTCCTGGATCGGAGCTCAGCAGCTTTAGGCAGTGCCTGAGGTCATTATGCAGGAGCTGTTAAAGATATGAATCAGTCCACATCTCTAGCTGGCCAATTGTCTACAGAGACCAGATGTGAAAAGCTTTTCAATGGTCTGTCAATCTTTTATATGCAATCTGCTTTCAAATACTTAGTTCTTGTCTCATCTGCAAAAGGTGCTTCCTCTACTCAGTCATTCTTGCCTTTCTTATTCCCTTTATAATTCACAATTCTTAGTCAGTTCATAGCGTGACTTTAAAATTAAAGCCAGATTTGCGATTAGAAAGGGCCTGGGGAAAACCTTTAAGAGATTCAAATGAATTTATAAGGTAATGGGTGGAGAGAGGAGAGAAATTCATTAAAATTAGGAGCTTGTTGAATTTGGAATCTTTTCCTTTTCCTTTCTTTGCTCTTACAATTCTACATACTCATGTTCAGGTTCTTCCTTTGTAAGGCTTCCCACCTGAAGGACTTTCATGTTACCTGGTCTCTGCCTCCTCTATTGATACTGCAGGATTCTATTACTTTCATCTCTCATTTATTCTAGGCCATTTTACTGCCTCACATTCCTTGTGCCTCCATCCCTGCTGAAACCTTTAAGGCTATTTAAGCTATCATTCAGCTCTTCTGCAGAAAACTACCAGGCAGCCTCACACAGGCAATATCACCTGAATACCTCCATTTAAAGACTAGTATAGGATCCTCTCTATAAAGCTGTTTGTCACTCCACTCTAAGGGTGTATAATAGTACAAACCATGGCATTCCAACTAGGTAACCGAAACAGAGATGGGTCTAAATACTGTTTAGGCCATTAACTGTTCATGTTCCCTACCTCCTACCAGGCTTTACCTTTGTTTCTAGGCCTCTCTGGTGCCTCAAGAGGCCATAGCTGATGCAATTGCAGAATCCCCGAGACTCTCTCATTAGTTCCGAACTTTAAATGGTATCTTAAGTACCTGTGCAAAATCTCCCAATACTTGAGCACTCCCAGTAGTTTTCCTGATATGGCCAGCTATAGAGAAAAAGTGGAGGTTGTGTTGCATCATTTTAAGATGTGGCCCATATCATTCATTATCTGATGCTTCTTCAGTCTTTCAGTGCTAGAGACTAGGACAAGGGCAAAGATATGGATCCTTAAGTCCCTGTTGCCTTAAATCAAGGACTGTCTCAATCCTTCAGATCTAGGTTGGGTGTTTGTCCCATATACCCTGCTAACCGAGCAAAGAGGCACCTTTTTAAAGTGGTGGTTCTCTTTATTTAGCAGGGGGAAAGCAACTGGCCCTATCCACCCCCAGCACAGCATGCCTCCAGTGGCTGTTGCTGGGGTCTATCTTATTTTTCTTTTTTAGATTCTGAGCCCTTTGGGGACAGGGAGCCATTTTATTTATATCTATATA
The DNA here is from genome assembly GCF_027244095.1 of Hemicordylus capensis. Lineage (NCBI taxonomy): Eukaryota > Metazoa > Chordata > Lepidosauria > Squamata > Cordylidae > Hemicordylus > Hemicordylus capensis. Next base: position 224,291,799 of record NC_069657.1, read on the forward strand.
AACCGCTTTGGGGACTTTTGTTGAAAAGCGGTATATAAATATTCGTTGTAATCGTAATCATATATGTAGTATTTTAAGCTAGTGGATTCTGTGAGAGTCAGTGTGGGCCAGAGCAGGGCTGCACAATCTTGTCCAGTCACAATGGCCAATAGTGGGGGATGGTGGGAGTTGTAATCCAATAACAGTTGTGGGGCACAGCTCTGGATTAGAGGGTTGGACTAGGACCAAGACAACCTGGGTTTAAATTCCCTCTGAACCAGGGCTGCTCAACTTCAGCCTTCCTGCAGATGGTGGCCTACAACTCCCATAATCTCTATTGGCCACTGTGACTGGGGATTATGGGAGTTGTAGTCCAAACACAGTTGGGGGGGGATTGAGCATGCCTGTTCTCAACCTTGAAGTCCATTAGGTGACCTTGAGCCAGTTACTATCACTCAGCCTCACCTTTCACACAGAGCTGTTGTGAAGACAAGATGGGGGAAATTGGGCATGCTGACCAGATAGGGTGAGATAAGAATGTTGAAAATACTACTACCACCACCACCACCAGTACTACCTCAGCAGTGATACATGTCTGCTCCTCACATGCTAGGCATGACAGTTATCCCTGAGCTCAGTCTATTTCAAGTCATCTCAGGGTCTTGATATGAAGTGAGAAAAAGGGGCATATGTAAACTAAATTCGTAAAAGTCGTGGGTACTGAGAGAGGTTCAGCAGTGCCCATTAACTTCTCTGACCTAAGATCTGCATATTCATCCCTTCTTTGTTACTTTTACAGACTCCAGAGGAGCTTAGTGGCATTATTCATTGGAAAATGGCCTGAACTAATGGGCTGCACTTTTCAACTCACAAAAACAGAAACATGACAGAAAAGATACGTTGAAAACAATGCTTAGTGAATGGAAGAGCCTTGCTGGTGCATGGTTCGCCCTTCGTGATTCCACTGCATGGAGATGCATCCCTCTGCTTTGCTTCACTTGTGCTGCAACAAAAGGATATCAAGAGGCTAAGAGTTGCCATGAGATCTCAGGCCAATAGTTCAAGTCTAGTTCAGTGTTTTGCCAAGTGCTCGGGAAGATGCTGCACAGAAGTTCACAATCTGGGGGTGATCCAGACAGACAGACAGTGGCCATTCCACCAGCTTGCAGTCCCTGATGAACCTATCTTCTATGCATTTAGCTAATCATTTGAAGGACATCCATACCAACAATATTAAATCAAAATAATTACAGATATCTTTACTGTCCTTACTGAGCAGGTGTATAAAGAGAACCCAAAAGCACCTGGTATTAGGGATGTGCATGGAACCGTGGCAGGGAGGCCTGAAGGTGGGAGGGGTGCAGTCTTAAGAGCAGGGGAGGGTGCACTTACACCCCCCCTGCCGCTCCCCCCCCCCCGGTGTTTGTTTTGTGAAAAGCCCATCAGGGTCGCAGCATACCTCCCTGCCACCCCGTTGCCTCCATTTTCTGGATATGACTGGAAGTGCGTACACCAGCATGGGCGCAGGTTTGCGTGCAGGCATGCATGCACAGGTGCAGAGACTTCCGATCATATCCAGAAAATGGGGACAACAGGGCCGCAGGGATAAGTGCACCCTCCTGCGCTCTTAAAGCTAGACACTCTCGGCCGTCAAACCGGTGGAACCGCTGGTTCTTTGAACCGGTTCGGAGGCCCATAAAGCGCCTTTGAACCAGTTCCATGCACATCCCTACCTAGTTGAGGGCTTCTAATCAAGGCCTTGTATGTGCAGTGATTCCACATAGGAGCACAGAATAGGTACAGAGGATTCTGCTCCCTGAGAATCTCCACTTTCATATTTAAACAAGTAAGTGCTGCTGCTGCTGCACTGGCCTTGCCAGACTTCAGTTGTCAGCAGTCCCAGTGAGTGAGGATAAAAGCAGCAAGCAGAAACGACATCAAACGTCAGAGCTTGGACTCATTCTGTCTCCATATCATTACTAACATGCGTACCAAGCAACTTCAAGTATGTCAAGAAGGGAGGCGTTCAGGGAGTGGCCATAGCTCAGCAGCAGAGTACACGCGTTATGTACAGAAGGTCCCAGATTCAGTACCTGGCATCTTCAGCAAGGGGCCCTGCCTGAAACCCTAGAAGGCTGCTGCCTAGCAGTGTGGACAATTTGTTGCAAAAGAGCAACAAAACTAACAAACTCCTGGGGGAACTGTCAAAAGGATGCTTAGGATGCTTAGGAGAGGAGTGCTGATCTTGTGGTAGCAAGCATGACTTGTTCCCATAGCTAAGCAGGGTCTGCCCTGGTTGCATATGAATGGGAGACTTGATATGTGAGCACTGCAAGGTATTCCCCTCAGGGGATGAAGCCGCTCTGGGAAGAGCAGAAGGTTCCAAGTTCCCTCCCTGGCAGCATCTCCAAGATAGGGCTGAGAGAGATTCCTGCCTGCAACCTTGGAGAAGCTGCTGCCAGTCTGTGAAGACAATACTGAACTAGATAGACCAATGGTCTGACTCAGTATATGGCAGTTTCCTATGTTCCTAAGATCTTGACAGGATAAAACATGGGCAAGATATAAAGTCAAACTGTTACTTCAATAATAAAGCCTGTGTAAGAATGATAAAACTATGTGCCCCATGACCACTTTAAAAATGCCTATTCATTTCATTGGCGGAGGGGGAACAAGCCATGCCTAGCTGCGCCAGGAATAAAGGACTTAAGGTGGGCACTATCACCTTCTGCACCAGTAAAAGGTAAAGTGTGCCGTCAAATCAATTTCGACTGCTGACACCCACAGAGCCCTGTGTTTTTCTTGGGTAGAATACAGGACGGGTTTACCATTGCCTCCTCCCACGCAGTATGAGATGATGCCTTTCACAAGATCATAAAACACACCACCACATGGTGTTCTTCCAGCAGTGCAGACAGATATGCTAGCACAAATGCTTGGCATAAGAGTGCCAGTCTTTTAAACAAAAGAACCTGCCTTATAGAGATGGTCCATCTAGCCTAGTATAAATCACTGGCTATACACTGGCTGGCAGCAGTTCCTCAAGGTGTCAAGAGTGGGTCTTGCTCAGACTTCCTACATGAGAACCTTTCAACCGGACACACCAGAGACCTGCATGCCCATGCTCTCCCATTGAGCTATGACCCCCTCCTTTCAAAGTGGTTAAGAAAACAACATCGGCATTAGGGAAATTAATTTCATTAAAACTAGCATTGAAAGTGATGATGCTATCCATTTAGCCAGCAATACAAAAAGCTGAACATACAATCCAGTCCCATTGCCAGGCATGGCAGACCAAGAAAGGCCCATGTAAACCTTATCATAGAAAAGGTGGCCCTGATATACAGCCATTGATACTTTTCTCATGAAGTCAAAGCCAATCTGAATTAACATTTCTAACCCAGAAAATTCTGAGTTTTTAGTTCAAATTGTGTAAGCTACCCTGAGAGATTTTAACCTGAGAGGCAGGATAAAAGTATTATTTATAAATAAATAAATTGATGTGTATATTTAGAATAAAGTTTCCACATGTACAGGTGAAACTCGGAAAATTAGAATATCGTGCAAAAGTCCATTAATTTCAGTAATGCAAATTAAAAGGTGAAACTGATATATGAGACAGACGCATTACATGCAAAGCGAGATAAGTCAAGCCTTAATTTGTTATAATTGTGATGATCATGGCATACAGCTCATGAAAACCCCAAATCCACAATCCCAGAAAATTAGAATATTACATGGAACCAAGAAGACAAGGATTGTAGAATAGAACAATATCGGACCTCTGAAAAGTATGCAGTATACTGTGCTTGATTGGCCAGCAAACTCGCCTGACCTGACCCCATAGAGAATCTATGGGGCATTGCCAAGAGAAGGATGAGAGACATGAGACCAAACAATGCAGAAGAGCTGAAGGCCGCTAATGAAGCATCCTGGTCTTCCATAACACCTCAGCAGTGCCACAGGCTGATAGCATCCATGCCACGCCGCATTGAGGCAGTAATTGCTGCAAAAGGGGTCCAAACCAAGTACTGAATACATATGCATGCTTATACTTTTCATTGGGGGGGCAGGTTTCATGGCAGCGGTGGCAGGTTGCTGTACTGGTCTAGTGTGGTCCCTCACCTGATCCGAGTACATGAAGCTCTTCGGAGTTCTCGTATCAGCTGCCCCGCGCACTCCGGCTCTCTGCTGGCTGCCCGCAGCAATGCTTTCCGGAATGTATGTTGGCATTTCCTCTGACGAGATTCTGCCCGCTCCAGGCGGCAGAGGTGCTTGTATTTCTGCTGAAAGTAAGTGCAAAGTTGGGACACGCGGGAACTCCGGCCGCTGGCATCATCATCATCTGGCCTGTGAGATTGTGGGGGCAAAAAAATAACTGATAAAGTAGATGGTATCTAAGGCTCACATCATTATTAAACAAACAAGCCCAGCTACATTCTCTTCAGTTCCACACAGATATAGGTTGAACACAGGGAGGTACATTTCCCATTTCAAAGACTGAGGATCTTTACATTAAGAAGTTTCTTAATTTCCACTATTGGAGAAGTCATCAATTTAACACCAAACCCACTTTGCTTAGCACACAACCATGTGTCCTAATGTGGAATGCAGTGAAAATCACAGATATTTTAGCATCATATGTAAAGTATAAAAATGGTGCTTCCACATGTCCACCCAGGATCTTGGAGGAGATGGCCCCTTCTTATGCATCTTACCTGGCCATTTGTTTCCTTTACAGTCTTGGGCATCAAGATCCTCTTAAAAGTCAAGCAGCCAACTGCTTCCTGCTGGGCCTCCTGGCTTTCTCCCTTTGCTATGTACATCTCAGTCAGTCCTGGGCTAAAAGAATTATGCTTGCTCACCTTTGTCTACACTTAACCAACTTCTTCCCTGCTTCCTACCACTAATATTTCCTTTCCCTATTTTCCTTCCTAAAGGATCAAACTGCTTTTTATTCCTTCATCACCTGTTGGCCCCTAGTAGACAAAACGCATTTGTAAAAGAGGTGCTGGGAAAGGATTTTGTTTTTCTCCAACAGTAACACATCTTCTGCAAAATGCAACCATGAGCAGTTGCCAAGACTGACCCAAGGAGATTCACGTATGTAGTGTGTACACACACACACACACACACACACACACACACACACACACACAGCTCCCACTATAACTTCCTGCTACACTATTTTAGGTGCATCCAGATTAGCTGGCTTTCAACTCAGAAAAGGCTTCTCTATGGCACAAAATTCATCTTCAGCTCTGTCCCCGCACCCCCTGCTATGCCCTTTCTCTACCCATTTCTGTGACATGCAATAACTCAGTACAACACTGGTCTGAAATATGCAAACTGTTGGAAACTCTTGCAAGTACAGTATAGCCAAACAGAGTAGCAGCACAGAGGGCCAAATTAGATGCAACACTTATTTGTGCGCAAACAACATGCATGCAAAGGCCAGATCTGGATTAGAACCCGGTGGGGGGGGCGGGGGACAAGAGAAGTGAGTTTTATCTTGCACTCTACTGCTGTGGTCCTGGTTGAGGGGCCCTCTGTACACAATTTGCCTTGGAGAGGAGAAGTTTCAGTTGGCTTCAGTTCACAGGACCTCCAAGTCTATTCAAGAGGTGTCAGTTCTCAACAGCGTCTCGCTCTCTCCCATGCAAGAAAGTATAAAAAACAGCTTGACTGGCATATGATTTTCTGTTTGGTACATACTTACTGTAAGTACCTAATGGCGCAGCAGGGAAATGACTTGACTAGCAAGCCAGAGGTTGCCAGTTCGAATCCGTGCTGGTATGTTTCCCAGACTATCAGAAACACCTATGTTGGGCAGCAGCGATATAGGAAGATGCAGAAAGGCATCATCTCATAATGCGCTGGAGATGACAATGGTAAACCCCTCCTGTATTCTACCAAAGACAACCACAGGGCTCTGTGGTCGCCAGGAGTCAACACCGACTCGATGGCACACTTTACCTTTACATACTTACTAATTCTAGTGGTCCTACTAATATGGACTTACTCATTCCTTTCATATCTGAGGGCTTCTCTGATGGACCATGCAACCTGGTATGGTGAGGTTTGCTCTGATTCCTCCAATTCTTCTCCACTATCTTCAGACCAGTCCAACCCTGGAAAGCATGAAAGGAAATGAACACTCTCAGTCTTCCTCAAGTATCCCTGAAATGTGTTAGTACACAAGATATGCATAGTCTGCCTTCTTCAGAAACAAAAATTGAACCAATAGCTAAGCAGAATAGATTGCTGTGGTACCACTTAAAAACCCTCATCTTGGTCCAGAATCTCATTTGAACTTGTCATCAAAAATAATATCCTGCAGATCTGGAAGTCTCCCCCACACAAAAAAGAATATTAAAAGGCTGTTATGATCACATGGAGGATGGTTCTCCTCTCTTCTGCCTAAACAGCTGCAGTTCTACATCCCCTTGCCCAGCCAGTCCAGTTAATTCTGCTTTGTTGCGATTGGGTTTAGGAGCATTGACTTTTACTGTCAGTGTAGGATGTGAGGTTGATTATCTTATGCTCATGCAATGGAGAGAACAGCTGCATATAAAGGAGATAACCCAGAGGTAGGAATGTCTCCAAGGTGGCAATACAGCCAACTAGTAGGTGAGGCCCATTGTTGATTTGACAAAGTCATTTTACGTAGAGGCCCTCTACGTAAAAGAAATCCAGGAGGCCCTTTAATATCATGGGGTAACTTTTGCAGAAACCGTGATATTGGAATACGAATACAACAAATATTTATACACCACTTTTCAACAAAAGTTTTCAAAGTGATTTACATAGACAGACAGACATTTTTTAAAGGCTCCCTGTCCCCAAAGGACTCACAATCTAAAAAAGAAACATAAGATAGACACCAGCAACAGCTAATGTATTGCTGAATGCTGTGCTGGGATGGATAGGGCCAGTTTCTCTCCTCCTGCTAAATAGGAGAATGGCCACTTTTAAAAGGTGCCTCTTTGCTCAGTTAGCAGGAGAGTGTTTGACCTAATCCCAAAAAATGTGTTGGGTTCCTTAGCTAAACAATCCACTCTTGTGGTGAATTTTTAAATTAATGTGCTTGCAAAAGCCAAGTAAAAGAACAGTTTGAAATTTGTAGGATTTCAACTGCAAGCAGTATTCTTTTTATTGAATTACCACCACATATGGTGAAATTGAATCATCATAAATTTGAATCTGAGAAAGATCTTCTATTTCTCTGGCATTTTGGAATACTGAGTATTAAAAATCTGTTCGGAACAATAACAGTTCAGAAATAATATTCAGAATTTCTTTTAAAATTTAAAAAAAACCAACCCGCAACCAAAAAAAACCCCAACACCCAACCTTTCCCCTAACATATTACAGCATAAAAAGTAGTGCATTAAGCTAATTTCAGTGGCAGGATTGTTCATGCAAAATTTGGTATCTGTAGGTAATGGGGAAGTTATAGAGCTGGTCTTGTGGTAGCAAGCATGAATTGTCCCCTTTGCTAAGCAGGGTCCATCCTGGTTTGCATTTGAAAGGGAGACATGTGTGAGCACTGTAAGATATTTCCCTCAGGAGAGGGACTGCTCTAGGAAGAGCATCTGCCTGCTTGCATGCAGAATGTTCCAAGTTCCCTCCCTGACATCTCCTAGATAGGGCTGAGTGTCTCCTGCCTGCAACTTTGGAGGAGCTGCTGCCAGTCTGTGTAGACCAGGCCTGCTCAACTTCGGCCCTCCTGTAGATGTTGGCCTACAACTTCCATAATCCTTGGCTACTGGCCATTGTGGCTGGGGATTATGGGAGTTGTAGTCCAAAAACAGCTAGGGGACCTAAGCTGAGTAGGCCTGGTATAGACCGTACTGAGCTAGATGGACCAGTGGTCTGACTCGGTATATGGCAGCTTCCTATGTCCTCAAGTATGACTTTTTTCACACAAACCAACCAACCAACTCTTCAAAATATATAATAGATGGACTGCTCTACATGCAAGCCACGAAGTTTGTGGCAGTTTCATCAATCTTTTGTGAAAGTGATATATCTACAGTTTCCATTGCACTTTCTGTTACTTTGCATTGCAGATCTTTGCTTCTACATTTACAGTAATATTTTAATGAGTATCTGTTTATTGCAGGGATTCAGTCATGATATAGTATGCAGAAAGGCTTATCTATACTCCATTGTATCCTTTCACATAAAAGCATGTATTTACAACCACACAACTGCACGCAGCTGTGGTTACCAATCTAATCTACGAAAGAGTCACTAAACCCATTAAACAAAATGCAAGATGTGACCAATCCTCCACCTACCTAAATGTGGAAACAGATCAGCATCCAGCTGCTGTTTCTGAGTGCACAGTTTCACCAGTCTCTGTAGCCGGCTCATACAGGATGAGTGCGGAGAGAAGGCTGTGGCTTTCATGAGGATCCTGTCAGCCCTGGGTGGGTCTGGGGCAGGAGCCCTCGTGGGGGGCAGGAGAGGCAGAGGTCTCTTGTTTGACAACTGCCTGGCTTGTGCTATAGTGTGTGTGGTGGGCGCCACTCCCTGCATTGGTAGGCTGGTGTTCTGAGGTTGAGGTGACTTGCAGACTAAGCCCTGCGGTAGCCCTGCTGGCTTTAAAGAAGTTGGTAAAGGTGAGAGATGGGAGTGCTGCTGCTGCTGCTGCTGAAGAGGCTGTTGCTGCTGCTGCTGCTGCAAAGGTGCAGGAAGGGGGCTAAAGTGCTCTTGGCGAACTTTCAGAATCTCGGTCTCTCTGTGGCGCTGTCGGTTTTGGGCTAACTTGCTCTGCAATTTTTTCTTCACGGTTGCCCCTTTCTTGAGATCATCATCTTCCTCATTGAAAGCAAAGGGGTCTTCCAATTCCGCTTCCAGGTAGTGGAGAGGAAGCCTGGCCCCTGGCGGAGAGAGGGACATCCCATCCAGGCCATTGGGCATCTTCAAGGCCAGCGGAGGAACTGTCAGACTGAAGGCCATAGAATCCATCTGGTGCCGAACTTTTACCTCCTCTATCGGGTCACTCTTTTTCTTCCTTTCCTTTTTCGGTATAAAGCCAAGAACCTGTAGGTGACTGTTGCAGTACCTATGAAACGCAAAATGCATCAAAATCATTTCCCCCCCACCAGCTCACAGGCATGGAAGTGTTAGAAATCAAAAACTGAAGAACAGTTCATCAACAAATGGCTCAACTGGGGAAAGCAGATGGTTTCTATTCATATTTGTGAGAAATACCAATGAGCAAATTTAAATAAACATGCTATGATCTATTACAAACTTTCAAAAAATAAAACTGTGATTTGCATTTTTTTTTAACATTAGCTACATTATAGCCACAGATATAAATTACTTCCAATTTAACATGCAGAATGGAACATTTGCAGAATTAAAGTCTGCATTTAAAGGAAGCCCATTTATAGGGGGGAAATATGACATTAAAGCACAACAGAAATCTTTCAAGGCAATCTTATTCTTATCCTAATAAAAATAGCTTTGTTAGGTTTGACACATTTCTGTGGGAAGGAAAGCTTGCATCTCTAACATACCAATCTTGTGCCTGAAGAGGAGGCAAAGCACAAAAATTACAAGGCTAATTTAATTCTCCAGGGCAGAGAAGACAGCTTAAAGAACAAGAGTGTTTCCCCTTCAGTGTTACTAAGCCAAAGAACAAAAAGGCAATACATTTTTTGTATGATGCAAATCATTCTAAACCTGAAAATATCCCTAGCTATAACACGGTAGAGTACCTGGCCTCATGTTATTCCAGGTCTCAGAATTGGACAGAGCAGAATTAAAGGTTAAGAAAATATTGACTTGAGGGCTATCTGTCCCTCAAGAGAGCTGGGTCAACATTCCATAAAGCAAGGAATAGGCTTAAGCACCATCATAAGCAGGTCATGCTTGTGCTGTAAAGGCAAAGATCATTCTTTGCTCTCCACAAGACAGACAATCTTCCCTCGCATGCTTCAAAACACCTATGGCCTGGTGAATCACAATAACCCGGATTTGATAATGAAGCTGTCATAACCAACCAATCTTTTAGCAATCAATAGTTGACTATGATGGATAAACATACACACAGCACAACTTTTCTTTACTTTTCTTAAAACTTCCAAATAGTTGTCCTGAGGAAAGAGACAGAGGCATTGGCATACACACACACACACACACACACACACCCCAGGGGGCTATTCTCATGAACAAGCAAAACCAGGTTAAGGGAGCCAAGATGAGTGAGAACCACTGGGCTCGAGGGTGGCTCCACGGTGGCAAGCCTGCCTAAATAGCAACCCTCTTAAACTAGGTTAATGGAGCAAGCACTCTGTTAACCTCATTTTTCGGATTGTGTGTCTGCCACAGCTGCTTGCAGCCGCGGTGGACACACTCGGGGGGATCCCAAAAAATGTACCACACACTCATGCGGTGCATTACTGGGGTTCTGGTGGCGGGGCGCCGTGCAGCGGCGCTTCCCTTCCCCTGACCCCCAGAGCTGCTGAGCAAGGCGTGGGCAGATGGCTGGAGGACCGAGGGAGGATTATCTGCAGGAAGGTAAGCGCTTTCGGGCTTCCTCTCTGCAAAAGAGGGTAGCCCTTCTCACTTGATTGTGAGAAGAGCTTCCATGAATCACAGAATCTGGCTTCAAAGAATCACTCTTTTCACTTTTAAAAAAGATTGTGTTTCCAGATCTCATGGTCTTGGAAAACGCTTCACAGGAGAGTCGGTTGAAAACCGAGAGTCGGGTGCTTTCACAAAGTGACTCCAAACACCATTTAGTCTGGAATACATCAGTTGTGATAGATGGGACAGAAAGCAGAAAATAAACATTGTAAAATGTTATTCATATTCTAGTCAACATAGATTCTTTTGTTCAATTTATTAAAGCAGGAAATGTAAAAAATATTAAAATGTCAATTGAGCAAATTGTGGGTCTGGAAGGGGGCAGGGTTTGGGCTGTGACCAGGGAAAGGAACTGCCTAACATATTCTCACAGGCCACGTTACTGCCCAGCAACAATCCATGACTCCTGTGCCATCTACTACTGACTATATGCACTCTTTTCCAGTCAAAAGCCCCGTATGCCTAACCAAGAGAGAACCAAACCTGGCATTTTCAGACAACATTACTGACTTTGCTGATGTTGGATAGAATTGTGTCTACAACAAAATACATTAGTAAAATAAATTCTCCAAATAATGCTCACAGGTGGAGAGCATTATTTGGAGAATACACTTGCAGAATTTAGTTTCCTGATTGCAAGATTTTGATTTCTCACGTGCAGCAAACTAACATAGCTGAAAATAATCCTTTTGTCTAACACTGGGGTTCCCAACTTTAGGTCCCAAGATGTTATTGGCCATTGTGCCTAGCAAGGATGGAAGCTGTCATCAACAAACATCTGGGAAACCAAAATGGAAACCCCCTAGTCAACCACCATCTTTCTTTCCAGTCCTCAGAATAGAGAACCCCACTTTCAGTTATAATCTAAATAAAATGAATTCTGAGGACAATCACCCACCCCATTTTAATATATTTCCAATTTTGAATATCACTACAGTGTTTCTTAATGTAACTGATATTCCTTACTTCTTGCTTCCTATTACTGTAATACAATGCTTCATACCTAGATAACCTTTTTTTTAAAGTAGCATATTAATATTCTAAATAATAATAATATTAACAACATGCTGGATTCCACAGGCAATATCAAATTCTACAGCTTTTCTGCACCTGAACAGAACTGCAAAATATACTTAACCTTTTTAATAGAAGAACTATTAACCTTGTTAATAGTACAAATTCTACATTTATGCATACAATGTTAAAAATAAAATGTTATGGTACTGCTACTTCTCTGAGGAGAAAAATCACTTTCTGCCCAAATGACCTTCATTCAGTTGTTCTGAGAATAAAATGAAAAACTGTATCCCTGTGCCATTGGTGTAGGACTGGAAAACGAGCCAAGTGAAGAGCCCAGTTCTATGCTCTGGCACAGCGCAGATCGGATATAGGGCAGCTTCACATATAAGGGTGGCAGTAAGTTGGTGGAAACAGAGATTTCCAGGGAGCACACTCTCCCAGCACAAGCTGCAAGTTGCAGTCATTTCGTGACATCTGAAGCCCCCAATGTTGAGTTGCCTATGTTGGGTTCTCTCCACCAGCTGGCATTCTTCACCTAACTTCAACTCTTGATTACTGATGCTGGGTAGATGTTGGGTGGAGAAGAGAACCTGACACTCGCAATCCAATCTTCGGCTTCAGATGTCATGAAATGATCACAACTTGTGGCTTGCACTGGGAGCGTGTGCTCCCTGGGAACCTCTGGTTTCCGCCAACTTACTTGCCACCTTACCATGCCACCAACTTACTACCCAGTGTTCCCTCTAAGGCATGTGCATGTGTGCGCACAGACAAGTTTTTTGATCTCGCTCAGGTTGAATCAGGAAGGCCCCACTCTGAATGCATGTGCATGCGCATTGCCTTAATATTGCTGCCCAGAACAAAACTCATTCCACAGAGATGAAAAAAATTAGAGGGAACACTGCTGGGGACAGTTTCACATGTCTGTAATACCACCTAAGAGGACCTAAAATCACTTTACTCTTGGACTCCCTTCCTTCTCCTGCCTGCTCAGGCACTTAGGGAAGGCTCCTACCCAGCACAGGAGTACAATACCTTATGTTTTTCAGGGCAAGTAGCATAGTGGACACTGGTTCTATGTCCGAAGGTCTGTGCTGCTTTCATTGGTTCAACTTTGCACCAGCCAAGTGCTAGGGCAAGGACTTTTCTCCTGCATTTAATGGTAAGTGGGGCAGGCTTATTCAGCCCCACCCACTTTCCATGTGAAGATGGTAACTGTTTCAGTGTGGACCTCTGCTTGTACTGCAACAGTGGTAGCATGGAACAGGGTTGAATGGCCCACAAGCAAAATAATGATAATTTGATTTCTCACTTCTTCTCTACAAACAAGAGTCCCTTTACATTTATACCACAATATCAAAAATCTATTCTATAGATTATTTCTGAATCCAATAATATAACCATCTTTAGTACTGAAAGCACAGCAAATACTGCTAGTATTTCAGTTCTTCTCAACATGTTTTGCCTTCAGAGGAAGAATGCAGGATATGTGTGCACACATTTGTTTATTTTAGCACCTGAAAGCAGAACTACTACACCAGAATACTGGTCTCAGCATGGCAACTATCTCATCTTCAATAGGGGCAAATATTGAATATTTTTAAATAAAGATATTTAAAAAGAGGCAGCTATGGAATAAATCTTAAGCACTTGTTCCCAGCTTCTTGGCATTTTCTCCAATTTCTTAGCTGCACAGCCCAAAAATTCAAATTACTAAGAACCTCCATTTTTAAAAGTATCATTTTTAGCTTCTGTGGTTGCGATGGTGTTTGAAGCTTTTCAACAGAAAACATGTAAACAACTCTGGTGTTCAGAGAAAAGAGCTTCTATGCTTTATGGATATATTGGCCCTTTTTCATGGCATCCAGCTGGCTTCCTGATATATACATAGCTCCCTTCTTCTCCAATGAGCAATATGTCTCAAAAAAGAAAATCATACTTATTATTTATTTTGTTGGATCTGGTTCTGACAAAGTGTGACTATCTATTACTTTTTTCAAGCTTTGACATTTTATTTATATCCTGATTTTCCTCCAAGGAAGTAAAGATGTTGTACATGGTTAAGCAAGGTGGTCTCCCGTCCCAAACACTGACTAGAAGATGAAGGCAACTTCCTTGTTAAGAAATGCCTTTAAATCATGCCCTAGGCCCGAACAGATAGGGGTTTTTTTTTAACTGCAACACATGACTTACCTACGGTCCTCAGATTTGGGGATTGGATTGGTGCAGCGTTGGCTATTGTACTTGGCCACATATTCACATTGCTTGAAGGGGGCAGTCTTGTCCTCCAGAACGTGCCTGATACAGAAGGCGTAGCCGTTAAGACGCCTCTGTTTGCACAGTTTGGGGCTGTAGGAGCACAACGGCTTATTGTCAACCTCAGAAAAGTGTATGTGTTTGCCTTCATACATCACGTGACTCTTTTCCTTGTGAACATCAGCTGAAAGAACCAAGAAACACAGACAAAATAAGGTAAGTTTCAAAGTCGAAAAAGAAGTAGCAGTTTCAGTTTTAATCTATTTGGAGGGAACCAATTACCCGAATTTAAATCTTCTGTACCATGTCAATGTTAGCAGGGAGCCCCACGGACACTACTATCCTGGAATGATGATGATTCAAGATGAAGCAGATTGTCTAAGAAAAATATCACAGAAAAATTCTGTTAACGATGACATGTGGGAGAAAGAGAACTACATTGCTTATCGAGTACAACTGAATCTATCTAATCATCACAGAACTATTAAGCTGGAATGCTAACCTAAAACTATGTAAGCAAATTGTTTTGCACAGGATTAACTCTGAGAATATCCATTCTCCAAAAAGAGTTTGCTCTGGTGACTTCTACTAGCTAGGTATGGGAAAGCACTCACTGATGTCTTCTGTTCCACGTATGTTGCAATTCTTAGAACTTTTTGAGCTCCATAGGTTCTTCAGAAACAGCAGGATTCAACTAGTCATCTAAGGGCCTAACTGCACATAACATACAAATGGCTGGAACCAAACTTAATGGCTTCTCTTTCTTTCTTTTAACCGTTTTATTTTGGAGGAGAACATTTGGAGCACATCAATGCTGGGTGAGGGAGGAAGTGCTTAACTATTTCCCCAACTGCTGTTTCTCTACCCCAAATTGCCCCTCCACTCTGTGTGCATGCACATGCATGTGCAAAGGTGCATACACACCCCTTATCCTATTTAACACAAACTAGTTCATTCATTTCGTACTCCCCAGCTATTCTCAAGTCTAACCTTTTCTTCTTCTTTCATCAGGTGTACACGCAGTTACATCACAGACATGGCTGTTACAGCCAATGTGGAAAAATTCAACAGTTAACCAATCCAAGAATTGGAATAGGACTACTGCATGATACATACGACTGTGCAGTTTTGAAGGCATGTTCAATTATTTAAAAGGTGTCCTCTTAAAGGTACATCTTAAAGGGGACTATATATGTGTTAAAGGTGGTCATTTAAGTAACTACTTTGCCATAAATCACAAAACAAAGGGTTTGCTTCCCACCCCGCAACATGGCTCCTGTGCACTCGGCCACAGTATAATAGGCAGCAATTCAACAAAGTTTTCATAGTGCTGCATCTCAAAGCAGGAAAATAGTTTACCAGTTAGATTTTTGCCTGTCACACAGCCTGTAGAAGGCACTTGGCCAAAAATAAAGGGCTTAAACTGCCCTTTAGTTTAAGTTTTAGAAAAGTGGCACTGGGGGACAGTTACTTATTTTATTTTTACATTTATATCCCACTCTTCCACCAAGGAGCCCAAAGGATTATGTTTATCCTCACAACAGCCCTGGGAAGTAGGTTTGGCTGAGATAAGTGAGTGGCCCAGAGTCACCCAAGTGAGAGTTATATATAGTTATATAGGAGGGTTATATATGAGAAATATGATTATATCCTAAAGGTTTCCTTTATCCAGAGCAATAAAGCCTTAACATTTGACCCTTAAGTTTACTATCACAAATACAGTATGACCTGTTTCCACCGACTGCATTATTGCTTTATTGTTGCTGTCTAAATCAGTTAGTCTAATCTTGTGTTTACTGTAGTCTGCTTTGAGGGCTAGAAATATTAAAATCGAAGAGAAGAGACTTCTTGTTTTTCCAGTTTGGAGAAAGTTTCTGGACAACTTAAAAGGCTTCTATCCTAATATCAAGATACTGTTTTCTGTAACACGGTGCATAAATAAACTAACTAACTAACAAGCAGGCAAGCAAGCAAAGGAAAAGCAGGTCTAGGTTCTGGAAAGGAGATATCCCTCGCTTTACCTGTGGAAACTTAATTTTCACACACACACACACACACACACACACACACACACACACACACCCCTTTTGCTTTTATGTGTAGTTTGTGATTCACAACAAGCACCAGACCCTTGCAAATGCCTCGACTGACAGCTATCCTCTTCTAGTAGAAGAGTACCCCAGAAAGCACTACATTCTAAGAAATCATTCATGTTTGATGGTAAAAGGTTCCTCAAGAGAGACTTCGTGCTGGTAGCTTTTACAGCTTCTATACTCTTCAGAATCAAGCTGAAGGGAAGAATTATTTGGCAATAACAAGGGAAGTAGGAGAGAGTCCCTGAAAACTAATAGTCCTTGCAAATTCATGCAGTGGTACCATAAAGCATGTCTCATCAACTTTTGAGTGAAATGTACACAGGCAAGGCAAGCCCACTTCCCTCCTCCTTTTCTTATAGGGTCCAATGACATCATGGAAGACGGAAGCAGGCAGTTTCAACCTACTTCTGCCAAAAGGAACAGCTTTCCAGTAATGTCTCTGTGCCCCAAAGGGGTCTTGGTTCCTAAACTGTAAATGGAAGGAGCATTTTTTTCATTCCTGCTCATCAAGAAGGCCAATCCCTAGGAATTGTATCTTTTTTACTGTTTAAGACACAGGCTTTGAGACAACTGTGATGCTAGCAGAACTTTATATTTCAGTCTTCTTCAAATAATTTACTATGTATTCTGTTTACGACCTTCTAATGTTGCTGTATGCCTGCGGCTGATGAATAATATATTCATTGTGTTTTGTTCTACAAAGTTATTATCTACCATGTGGGTAACAGCACCTTTCCTTTAGTGTTAAAGAGAACATATTCACATCATCTGCAGTTTCTTTAGATGTTACAGTTAGGTCATTCAAGCCCATCTACGTTTTTGCAAAATATTGTTTTACCATGACTAAAGGTTGGGACTCTATAAAATATTTCTGAAGAAAATTGTCACCTGTCCCTCCTGCAGCTGCTATTTCATCCATTTGGGGAGAAATATGTATATGGCCTGGGTACCTATATGCTTCCTCATGAGACAAACAGGTGGGGCATTTTCATTTTGCTTCATTAGGGAAATGCATATGTGTACATACATTTTTCTGAACAGGGCAAATAGCAGAGGACAGGTGGGGGGGCTTCTATCACTTTCCTGATGAAATATGATTTTCATCAGAAAAGCAGTAGAAAGGTTTGCTATACTTTCTTCCAGTGTAATGGGCCTTATCTGGATTTCTCCATTCACCAACAGTAAAAAGGTAAAGTGTGCCATTTAAAGAGATGGGAGATCCAATCAGAGATTTCCGTTTGGCTCTGGCCTGCTTTCCTGTTCCCCCAAACTAAACACTGCCCCCAGTCCCTGAAAAGGAGATAAGGAATGCTTCCCCCCGCCCCCGCCCCCACCCCCACCCCCCACACAAACACACTCAGACACTGCCTCCCAAACACAACTTGTTTCTAGTGGGGGGAAAGTGTTGGAAGTATCATGTTCCGACTTTCCAACTTTGGAGCTGCTTTCAAATGAGAAGACTAGGATATTATTTAGAATATTTATACACCATTTTTCAGCAAAGCAAGTTCTCAGAACAGTTTACATAACAAAAGGGATGAGATGATGTCTCTGTGTCCCAAGGGGGTTAACAGTCTAATCAGCAACACAAGGGAAAGACTAGCAACAGCCACTGGGAGGGATGTTATGTTAGGTTAAATAAGGACAGCAACTCTCCCCTTGCTAAATCGAAAGGCAGCTACCTACCATTTTAAACGGTGCCTCTTTGCCCACAGTTAGCAGGGCTTCCCCATCACAGAATCCCTCAGTGGTGGCTGGCAATATCACAAGTGGAGAGCAGGTAGGGAAAAGTAAAAGGATGGATTTGTGGACACCATTGGAGTGGTAGCTAAGTCTGTACACGGTTCCATGGTGATCCTATTCAAAGAGTCTCCTTTTTGCAGAATACCCTTTCCCCACCCACAGATGTGCCTGTGTTCACAAGAGTTCACAAGAAAGCTGCTCTTGTGATAACAAGCATGACTTGTCCCCTTAGCTAAGCAGGGTCCACCCTAGTTGCACATGAATAGAAGGCTACATGTGTGAGCACTGTAAGATACTCCCCTTAGGGGAGGGAGCTGCTCTGGGAAGAGCAGATGGTTCCAAGTCCCCTCCCTGACATCTCCAAAATAGGACTGAGTGAGATTCCTGCTTGCAACCCTGGAGACGCCGCTGCCAGTCTGTGTAGGGTAGACAATACTGAGCTAGATAGACTAATGGTCTGACTCGGTATATGGCAGCTTCCTATGTTCCTAAGGTTATTATGAAAAGGTTCTCATATATATGCAGATGCTGAGCATTATTCCTTGCTCTGAAGTTCACAATGAAGGTTGCTAGCCCTTGACTCAAAGCTTGTCTTAATTCTATTTGCTACTGTGGAGGAATGAGGCCTAGACCTCTTGGTTTTTGTAAAACAGACCCATGAACGGTGAATGAATTAAAATTTCCAAACCTCCTCTTGTTATAGATAGGCCCTTGTAAAATTGTATTGATATGCACAAACCTCTTCATTATTGTAGATAGGATTTCTGTGTTAATATGCTTGCAAATACCTGTGTGAAAAAGGGCTGACAGGGTCAAGAGTTCATGCCTGCTGTTTTTTGGGTTTGTTTGTTTTTTAAGTTTCATTTTAAGAAAGAGCTGTTTGCCTGTTTAATTTTGGAGGGAAGGAAATTTTTGAAAAATGGAGGGAACTTTGTTTTGTACAGATTGGATTGTTTGAGGGGGTTGGAGCAATTTGTGTATATATAGGAAGCTGCTTTGGAGGAGGGTTAGTCAGAATTGAGGAGGAGAGTCCAGGAGTTGAAGTTCAAGTACTGGAGAGGGTTGGATACGGAATGGGGGTGATATAATTGATTAACTTATAAAACTAATCTAGTCATGCTAAAAGGTTTAACGTAAAGACAAACACACAATGTGATAAAAAGTTAAGGAGTTTCCTCTCCAGCTGAAACTGCTACTTAAGTAGGAACAACGTACAACTAAGTTTACACAGGAAATAAAATGAGAAGATACTATTATCATGTTTATTAAAGAGATTACTTGCCTATGTGATTTGTAGTGTATAAAAGTCTGTTGTAAATGAAGATCGGAATTCTGGAATTTGGGCACTAGCCAGCCAGAACCTTGGCTTGCTTCTGCAGAGCAAATAAAGCCTTTTAAAACTTCTCCGCTGGTGATGTTCTTTGGCTCGCTGACCCAGTAAAAGAACCATTTGGATGGTATAGCAAATTGGTGCCATGACTCGGATTGGGGCCAAGTTCCTTACACAAGCGTAGGCAACCCCCACTGGGTGGAAAGGCCCCTGGCAATGGGCAGACTAACCAGCCCAGCCGGCACCTCACCTTTGTTGAGAAGTGGGCAAGGCTCTACCATCGCGCCGGGACCTTCCACAACAAGGGGCCAGAAATCAGAGAACTAAGGCAGGAAAACGGTGTAAAGCGCGCTGAGGGGAAGGACGCTCCGGAGCAGGTAAGTAGATTTAAACGAGAGGGGTTGAAGTCCCCTGGTGTGGGTTAAAATCCCAGATTACGGTTTAAGGGTTAAAGTCCCGAATAACTAAACTACTTACCAGAAAAGAATGGGAACTGCTCAGAGCAAGAAAAAGGGAAAAGACTGTACTCTGCTACAATGTGTATTAAGGAATTGGATATCCCTAACGGGAGGAGATCCCCTTAGGAGAAAAAAAATGATTAATTTCTGTCAAAATTGTTGGCCGTACTATGAATTAGAAAATGGGTTAAGATGGCCAGAAGAAGGTTCTGTTGATTATCATATTATCTTGCAATTATTACTGTTTTGTACCAGAACCTCAAAATTTGAGGAACATAGCTATGCACAGGCTTTTATGGAACTTTGGAAAGAGGGGGATATGTTAAAAGCATGTGGGCTACGGAAGACCTCCTTGATCACCGTAGGGAAGACGTTCCCTTCAGCCCCACCACTGAAGAAACCTCCTCCATATGTGTATCCCTGTGAGCCCTATTCTCTTCCTGCACCAGTATATCCCCCATATGGAGACACATCATCCCAGTCTTCTGCTCCATCCGAATCTGAGCTCGATATACGGCAGACCCGGGGGGAGGGCATAGGTTTGGTTGAGAAGGGAGAAACTGGTTGGGTGGGGGAGGGCATAGGTTTGGTTGATGCCGGGAGACAGGAGCAAGAACCACGTGA
The DNA here is from genome assembly GCF_027244095.1 of Hemicordylus capensis. Lineage (NCBI taxonomy): Eukaryota > Metazoa > Chordata > Lepidosauria > Squamata > Cordylidae > Hemicordylus > Hemicordylus capensis. The sequence continues at coordinate 224,311,910 of NC_069657.1, forward strand.
TTTACTTTCATCATCTCAAGATCTGCCACAAAATCTACTATCCCCACCCCAAGTTCCGATTCAGTATTCCCCAATAGCAACTCATACCAGAGCTCAGACACAGAATTTAGCCTTGCAATGCCCATTGCAGGAACAGCAGACGGGGAAGTGGCTTTGATACATGTACCTTTCACCTCAGCAGATTTATTAAATTGGAAAAACAATTACCTCACCCTTAGAGAAGATCCTACGAAAATGGCTGGATTGTGGGAATTCATTTTTGAGACTCACAACCCCACATGGTCCGACATCCGACAGATGTCTCGTAGTCTTCTGACAAGTGAGGAAAGGCGATTAGTGGAAGCCCATGGCCACCAGTTGGCTCTTGAGGGAACCAATAAAAATGAGCTACAAGCTCAACTTAAATTCCCATCAGAAAATCCCGCATGGGATCATGGAACTATAGGGCGGGAAGCTCTAAAGAAATATCGGGACATTTATTTAGAGGCTTTAAAAACTTGTATTCCCAAACCGATTAATATGGCCAAGGTACATCAAATTATACAAAAGTCTGAGGAAAACCCTGGCGAATTCCTGGAAAGGTTGGAAAAAGCCTTTGGGCAATATACTCAAATAGACATTAGCAAGAACGAAGGGGAATATATTCTTAAAATGACTTTTGTAAGCCAGAGTGCCCTGGATATAAGAAGAAAATTGCAGAAAATGGAAGGAGGACTTACTCTCCCCTTAGCACAATTAATGGATACTGCATATAAAACTTTTACATAAAGAGAGGAAGAGGGAGATAAGAAGAAGAAAGAAAAAGACAGGATAATGTATGTAGGAAATGAGAAAGGTCGAGGAAGAGGTGAAAGAGGACGGGGCAGAGGATATAAAGGAGGATATCAGACTGTATCATGGAATCTGGGTGGACGAGAATGTTTTCTATGTGGGCAAACTGGACATTGGCAGAGAGAATGCCCCACAGGGCTGAATCAAGTCCAGCCCCAAATTTTTAGGGGTCAGGGGCCAGCTTGGCAACCAAATGGAAGGGCTCAATATACACACCAGATGTATGGACAGTCCCATGAGGAATTGGGAATGGGAACCCCCTCTGCTCTTATGCGTCAATATTAGGGGGGACCGGGGGTTCTTGGAGACCATCAGGTGGTTCTCTTATCCCCACAAGAACCCCTGGTTAAAATAAAAGTGGGGGAAGAGGGAAAAAAAGACTTTTTAGGAGATAGTGGGGCAACACATTCAGTTCTTACTCAAACGAGCGGGGGTTGCCCCACATCACGCTCTAAAACAATTATGGGGATTTCAGGAAAGCCATTACAGAAGTCATTTTTAACACCCCTCCCTTGTCAAATGGGGGACTATTATTTTCAGCATGAGTTTCTATGGGTCCCGGAGAGACCCATGGGACGAGATATGCTCTGTCAGATGAGAGGTGTCTTAGAATTTGCCCCGGAACATATCATTTTAAAAGTTCCAATTTCAGAGGGTTGGAAGTTAGCCACATCTATGGATGGTGTCGCCTCCTCAAGTACTGGGGCAATCCCAGAAGAATTACACACTTTGGTAAAAGACCAAGTATGGGCAGAACCTGACCAGCCAGGCTTCGCCAAACGAGCCCAGACGGTTCGTATACAATTAAAAGAAGGGGCTCAACCAATTCAAATCAAACAATATCCATTTAAACAAGGGGGAAGAGAAGGCTGAGAGCCCATTATCAATGCGTTTTTAAAGAAAGGCATTCTAGTCCTGTGTGTCTCTCAATGGAACTCCCCCATAATAGCAGTCCCAAAACTAAATGGGTCTTGGAGAATGGTACAGGATCTTTGAGCGATTAATGAAGCTACAGAAACCCACATACCCCCATGACAAATCCGTATACACTATTAACATCTATAGGGGTGGAACATTGCTGGTTCACGGTCCTAGACCTTAAGGATGCTTTTTAAAATATATATCACTTGCAAGGGAATCGAACCCCATTTTTGCATGTGAATGGGAACATGGCCAAACACGTGTTCGCACGAGCTATTCCTAGACCAGGCTACCCCAGGGGTTCAAAAATTTGCCTTTGCACTTTAGTTTAGCCCTTCGGGAGGAAATAGACCAATGGGAAACCCCTACAGATTATAAGGAACCCCCTTTGTCTTATTGCAATTTAGTGATGACATTTTCTTGGCTACTGAATCTAAAATGCAAAACCTCCAGTTGACTGCTTCCCTTCTAAGACATCTGGGAACGGCGGGGTACCGTGTTTCTTGTGAGAAGGCACAAATTGCCCAATCAAGAGTAATATATATGGGACTTGAAATTACAGAGGGCCGAAGAGGATTATTGCCAGAACGAAAGGAAGCTATTTGTAGACTAGTACCTCCGCAAAATCAGGGACAACTACGCAGTTTTTTGGGCATGACAAGTTTTTGTCGCCTGTGGATACCATCTTATGCCAAAATTGCCCATCCATTACATGAAGCCACTAGAGGGTTGGAAACGGACCCTTTTGAATGGTCTGAAAAATGCCAAATAGCCTTTTTGACTTTGAAACGAGTTTTAATGTCAGCACCGGCACTTGGTCTACCCCAGCCAGACAAACCCTTTCAGCTATATGTACATGAACATCAGGGGGTGGCAGCAGGAGTACTGACTCAATACTTGGGTCCAGATCGACAACCCGTTGCCTATTTTTCACAATCCATAGACCAGGTTGCGAAGGGGTGGCCACCATGCTTACGAGCTGTAGCGGCTGCGGCAGACATTTTAAAGGCAGCAGAGAAATTTACTATGGGAGGTGCCTTAACTCTCTTTGTTCCTCATCAAGTGCTTACTATTTTGAATACTAAAGCTAGTCAGTGGATAACATCTGCTAGACTACTTAAATATCAAGCTGCTCTTATTTCTAATGATCAGGTTCGCTTACAAGTTTGTAATATTCTTAACCCAGCTACCCTTCTACCTTCCTCCAATGCTCCTTTATCTCACAGTTGTGAGGACGTAATGGATGAACAGTATTCTAGCTGTTCTGATCTCCAAGACGTGCCACTCTCACATCCGGAGGTTGAATTTTTTGTGGATGGCAGCAGTTATATGGATCAAGGAAAAAGGAAGGCAGGATATGCTGTGGTTACATTGGATGAAGTAGTTGAAGCCCAACCCCTTACCCCTGGTACGAGTGCTCAGCTAGCTGAACTTATAGCCTTAACAAGGGCTCTCGAACTGGCAAAGGGTTGGCGGGCCAATATTTTCACAGATTCAAAGTATGGATTTAATGTGCTCCACACTCATGGGGCTTTGTGGAGAGAACGGGGATTCTTAACAGCTGCGGGAGACCCTGTTAAATATGGTCCCCAGATTCATCACCTTCTACAGGCTGTTCATTTGCCAACTGCGGTGTCTGTGATTCATTGTAAAGGACACCAAGCAGGCAAATCCAAGGAGGCAGAAGGGAATCGAAAGGTTGATATTATGGCCAAGCAGGCTGCTAAACTCCCAATCACATCGCTGGCTCCTTTAATACCGGCAATACCTGCACCATTTGATATTCCCGCACCCACTTATTCCAAGGAGGATCTTATTCAGATCCAGAATCACTCTTCTGAGTGCCAATTGCAGGACGGGTGGTGGACAGACTTAGCTGGCATTCGTTTTCCACCCTATCAGTTGCTAGGTGCTTTATGTTACTATTTACATCACTCAACTCATCTTGGTGCTACTAAACTTACCACTCTCCTGAAACGGGTTTTATATCACCCTAAGTTGGCTTCCCTAGCCACCAATGTCAGTCAGGCTAGTTCAATTTGTGCTCGTAATAATCCTAAACGGGCCCCGAAACCACCCCCTGGACATATTAGAAGGGGTGGGCACCCGGTAGACGCCTGGCAAATCGACTTTTCAGAGCTCCCACGCTCTAATGGCTATCGGTATCTGTTAGTACTAGTAGACACTTTTTCTGGCTGGCTTGAATGTTTCCTTGCCGTACCGCCAGGAGCCGGGAAGTAGTGAAACATCTTTTAAATGACATTATTCCACGATTTTCTTTGCCTCGCCATCTCAATTCAGATCAAGGACCGCACTTTGTAGCAGAAGTGGTTCAAAAGGTGGCAAAAGCCCTGGGAATTCAGTGGCATTTACATACCCCATGGCATCCCCAAAGTTCAGCTCTTGTGGAATCTAGTAATAATATATTAAAAACTCATTTGCGCAAATTGTGTCAAGAACTTCAGCTCAAATGGCCAGAGGCACTCCCCATTGCTCTCTTCCGTTCAAGGATTACACCACGGGGCCACATGGGGCTTAGTCCATTTGAAGTTATGTATGGTCAGGTCTGCCCTATATTGACAGCCAAGAATGACTGTGATTTAGCTCAGATGGGAGAGGAGAATGTATATAAATATGTACAAGGTATTGCTGCATCTATACTTTCTCTTTCTAGATATCTGAAAGACATAGAACTGGAACCATTGAAGGGCCCCGTTCACAAATTTGTCCCAGGAGATCTAGTCTTGATTGAAAAATTGAAGAAGGAACCCCTTGAAAATCGATGGGACGGTCCGTTTTTGGTCTTACTTACAACTGACACTGCAATTAAAGTTCAAGGCAATAAGACCTGGATACATCATACACAGGTAAAGTTGGCACCCAAGGAGGTTCAAGAAAAGTGGAAAGTCAAACAAGGATCGGGATTGAAATTGACTATTCGAAAAACCTCACCGGATAGTGAACAATACCCCTAAAATCTGGCAGAAGAAGAGGCACATGAAGAAGCACTGGTAGTAGCCAAAAATTTTGATAATCCATTTCCTTCACAGGAGGCTTGAAAACAACAGATGGACATAGAATCAGAATATTGATAGTGAAAATTGGTGTTGTTTGTATTTCTGAAATAAGAGATGAAGGTAAATTTTGTAGTAGGGGTAATTTTCATTTTAAGAATTTACTTAATAGAGGGAGTAAAACACCCACATGTAAAAGTTTTGCCAACTATTTTTGACGCTACAACTCTTAAAGATTGTTGGATCTGTACACATGCAGATATATATTCAGAAGAAAAAATTGCCTTGGTAAGTGGGCCAGTGCCATTAGAATGGTGGATACGGAAACCTAAAATGGGATGGGCTCCGGTTTGAATTTCAAATACAGATTTTGCTTGGAGACCCACCAGAATGGAGAGGAAAAAAACGTATATGGGCATTTTCAAGGTATTGGAAAAGGAATTGGTACTCTAGAGGTATACCTGAATTTTTTGTAGAAACCATGACAACACACCCTATATGTATAGAGAATGAGAATGGGACGGGAAAATACTTAGGGGCTATCCCCTATCAATTTTGTGCTCATACTTTAGAATTCTCCACAGAGGATGGAGAATGGTGGCCAATGGATAATCAACATAGGGCAGAGTGTGATGGTGCTAATTTAAACGTGGAAAATTATTTTTCTATTCAAGGGGGAAATGCACCAGTAGTTTACTTAAATTTTACTCAGGAAGGATGGTTTAATGAGTCACAAGGTATCTGGAATCATACACTTTATTATCATGAATGGTTAGATATTTTAATAAATAAAACAAGTACAGATTATAAAACATGTAAAAATATTACATATAGGTGGAACCAGCCTTTATATTATGTATGGCAAAGTACTGCTTGTGCTTTTGAAAGAGACAGTGAACAGACAAATGGTTGGTTTACACAATCTAAGGAATATGATTTACCCTTACAATGCAGTAAATTGTTAGATTCTCAGGATCGACAGGCAGGATTCACAAGCAACAAAAGAGGATTGGGGAATTTTCTTACCTTAAAAATAAATGACCCCGGGATATATTGGGTATGTGGACAAGCTGTGTACAAAGCCTTACCCCCTGGATGGAATGGTGCACCATCATATATAGCCCCTAATATTGATGTGTATAATCACCTGAATGCATCAAAAGTGGTTCATTTGGGAAGTTTTGTTCATCGGATAAAAAGGGGAGAGAAAGAAACTTTTAGAAATCCAATAGTTGAAAGAAATACAGGATTCCAAAGAGTTTGGAGGGCTATATTCCCAACTCTGGGGATAGTAGAGATGGAAAGAGCAATCATAAATATTTCAAAGGAAATGGAAGCAGGATTTAATGCTAAACTTACAACTCTTCTGGATTTACAAGAAGTTAGCTCCTTGTTGTCCATGGTCATACAAAATTGGAAAGCCTTGGACATTTTAGCCGCACAACAGGGGGGAGCTTGTGCTGGGGGAAAATGCTGTTATTATGTAAATAAAGAAAAACAAATAATAGAGAAGGCTCAGGATTTGAAAGATACCTTAGCGGTGGTTCATAGTATTTCTCAACAAAAACCTCTGGAAATTTGGGACTGGCTAACAAATTGGATGCCAGATTGGGAATTGTGGATAAAAAAATTGATGTTGTTTCTTTTTCCTATAATTTGTATTTTAATAGTTGTTTGCTGTTGTATACAATGGGTCCCATACTGTTTAAACCGGACGTTAACATGCATGAAAGAAGAATCTATATCCCGGGTGAGATATCATCGGGCCAGAAAGGGCTAAGGAATTAGTCCCTACTAAAGAAAGGGTGGAATTGATATAATTGATTAACTTATAAAACTAATCTAGTCATGCTAAAAGGTTTAACGTAAAGACAAACACACAATGTGATAAAAAGTTAAGGAGTTTCCTCTCCAGCTGAAACTGCTACTTAAGTAGGAACAACGTACAACTAAGTTTACACAGGAAATAAAACGAGAAGATACTGTTATCATGTTTATTAAAGAAATTACTTGCCTATGTGATTTGTAGTGTATAAAAGTCTGTTGTAAATGAAGATCAGGGTTCTGGAATTTGGGCACTAGCCGGCCAGAATCTTTGCTTCTGCAGAGCAAATAAAGCCTTTTAAAACTTCTCCGCTGGTGATGTTCTTTGGCTCGCTGACCCAGTAAAAGAACCATTTGGATGGTATAGCAGGGGTGGGCGGGTCTGGGAGGGGCGGAGTGTGCAGTTTTGGAGGAGGGAGAGTCTCTCTGGAGACACAGTTGGAGGTTCGGAGTTGATGAAGTAAGTGTTAGAGAGCCGAGTCCAGTCTAAGTGGAGGAGCTGAGGCCAGTCAAAGCTGAAGAATTGCTGGTCCAGGCTGAGAGAATCAATGCTGTGGCTGTAGCAAGCGCTGAGGTCACAGAAGAACCAGGCTGGATTGAACTGCACTGTGACCAGGACAAGAGAAGGAACAAGCCACAGTTGCTAAAGGTGTTAATCAAGGACTTGGTGGGAGTCAGGTTAGTGGATGCATTTTTGCCCACATTTGTTCCCTATGCTCTTTTGGTTGATGGTTTTGTTTTATATATTTTTGAAGGAACTTTTGATTGAACTAATTGCAAAGTGAAATTTCTTGTTTATAGAAAAGTTGTAGTTTCTGTTTAATTCACTCCATGCCTATAAGCCTTAACACTCTACCAAAGTTCCCCCCCCCAATAGAAGTTTGAACAGCTGTTGTGGTAGACTCAGCCTAGAGCACAAAAGTCTACTTGATGACAGCGGTTAAACTGGGTAATTGTCAGGGAAATCTGTGTCTTGTGCTGGCAGCAGGGCGGATCTTCCACATGTAGCGGCGAAGTGCTGGGATAGACAGCTACTCCTCCGCAGGTACCTTTCTGGAAAACTATGCACAGATCAGACCAGTTCTTGTCTTTTGGGGCTCATGATTCAATAGCAGATTCAAGCAAGCAACTTCAAGCAAAGGTAGCATAACTGTAACTATATATAACGGCTAAAATCCAGAGCAGTGCTCTCATTAGTACATGTGGAAGCCATTTTTGCCACCATCTCCTCATCGCTGCAAAGTCCAGAGTTGTTGGAAAAACTGTTCCTGAGGGTTGAGGAACCCTCCGGAACGACATGAGATGCAGCATGGGTGGCTGCAAGCGCAGGAGGGAAATGCAAGATCACGAGCAGAGACAGGAGGTTTGAACTGGCAGCGGGCTAGTTGGGATTCCACCCATAGCTGCTAAATTCAAACCACCTTATAACCTAGCACTATGTGTCCTAGGGTATATGGTTCTTCTCGATCTGAGAAGGTATCTAGGTTCTCTCTATCTGAGAAGGTACAATTGAGAACACTGGGGTCCACTTTGGACTCTGGGAAACGGCTAACATGAGCAAACCGTTTCTTGGGAACTGGTGTGTGTGTGTGTGTGTGTGTGTGTGTGTGTGTGTGTGTATAGATATATATAGATATATATATATACATACACACACACACACACACACACACACATATATATATATATATACACTAAGCCCACACAGATCATCTGTGCACTAGAACTTTGTTGCTCTCCTTGTCCCCCACCACAGCCCCTGCTTTACTGCTCAGTGTCAGGCTCCCCACTCTCACTCACCCCCTCCCCGCCGCTCATTCATTTGCTCTCCCCCTACCCGCTCCTCTTCCCTATCTGCATATGGAATCCCCACTGCCCAACCACCGCGGTGCTTTTGTTCTGTTACCTCCAACTGGTAAAGCACTGTGTGGGCGAGGCTTGCCACGTGACCTTAGTGTATTATATATATACTAGCCGACACCGCACAGAGCATCTATGCGGCGCTTTGGGGCCGGCTGTTTCCCCCTCCCTCTCCCTCCTGCCCCGGTCTCTCCTCTCTTCCCCTTCCCTCCAGCCCCGCACTCTCTAGCCCTCACCCCTCCCGTTCCTCCAACCACACAGAGCCTCAGCAGGCAGCCAAGAAGGGCCCTGCCGCCGCCGTTTTTTTCTCCCTCCTGTCCGCCTGCCGCCGCTGCTGCTTTTCTCTCCCCCCTCTGCTGCTTTTCTCTCCCCCATGCCCGCCACCACTGCCTTTCTCTCCCCACCTCCGCCCCTTTCTCCCCCCCTCCTCCTCCCTCCTCACTCGGAGTCAGCCAGGCCCCTCACTGGAACTCTTGCAGCGTATCGCAAGAGTTCCACCACCAAATCCTGGACACGCATGCTGGCTAAGAGAATTAATTATATATATATATATATAGAGAGAGAGAGAGAGAGAGAGAGATTGAGAGAGGAAGGATACACACAGATATTCAGCAATGTTTCTTGCTTTGAGCACCATGGGGAATGTTTTCAGTCCTTGAGAAAGGTTTGGACAATTCAAAAAGCTGGACTTCTTCAACTTGGTGTTTATCTCTATCATGTTAAAATCCAATCATTCAATGTTTAAATAAATATCAATGATGTTTTAAAAAGAAAAGCCAACCAAGCAACATTAATATAATTCTGAAATAGCAACCATATGACAGAATGAATATTCTCATTGCCAAAGAATCCTTTAAAATCAGCTGCTAAGTTCAAAATGTAGCCTTTAATATCCTCCAAAATCAGTAATGTGCCTTTAGACCTCCTCAACATAGTTAATCCAGTCAATGAGTATTTCTGACACTCACAGAACTGTGTGCACAGGCCTACAAGTTGCCTCATAAGTGGACAGAGTTGGATGAATTCTGAATGACTAGTGTTTAGAATCCTTCCTACACTAACAAAGGTAAACATAAACTAGGCAAAAGCAGGTCCATGGAAGAGGTGCGGACCTTCTATAGGTAGATTTTCTGTAGCTATTGGTGGTCCCTGCACTAATACCATTGCAAAGTGGTAAGAGTCAGCGACAGCTAGCTACTAGGAGAGGCAAGAAGATGCATTTGAATACACTCCAAAACCTCCACAGCTGTCATGACAGCTTATTACAGTGACTGGGCAATCTATATAGTTATAACACATCTGACAAATTGAAATCTAGCCTATGAAAGCTGTTTTATAATAAATTTCTTACAGTACAGCACAATTCTAATAATGTTTACTTAGAAGTAATCCCACTGAAATCAATGAGACTTACACACCTAGGAAATATGTTTAGGATTACAGCATTAGTCTTCAAGGCACTACTGGATTATTTCCTATAGTTACCATGATCAAAATTCCTTTTATTTCACATTCCAGAGATCAGTACTGAAATAACACTCTACTGACAGGTATTAATAACTTTCTGCTGAGCATTTTATGTCACTGTCCCCCTGGACCTACATGCAACAGCCAGCCCTACACAGATGAGGCTTCCACACACATGTAATTTTTGTCCAGTCTTCCATGGTAACAGCTCACTCATGAGAGGACAAACAGCTCTTCCTTGGTTTATGGTTTACTGGCTAGTGAATCACTTAGAAGCAGCTACCAGTGAACATTATGGACAGAACCCTAAATGAGAAGACATCTTTCTTTCACAGAAACCCTGGGATCACGACTATGCAGCCCAAAGTAAGCCTCATTGTATTCTATGGGATGTGCCCGCAGGTGTATGCATAAGGTTGCAGCCTCATGTAAAAGTAAATTCCACTGACATTAATAGGAATTATTTCCTCAGTATGTATCTAGAATAGAGAGAAAGTGATTCATATCACCTTGCTCTCAGTACCAACTCCCACACATCACAAAGATGTTAATTTGGTCTCGGCAGCATTTTTCTCATTATCATCTGTAATTCTATATTTGAACACTTCAAGCCACTTATTTGAAAAAAAAAGTCTCCAAAAGCTAGATGTGACAAACTGCCCCCATTCTGTCTTTCTAAAGCTGATATAGTTTTAGAATCTTCAGATAGGGTAGGCTGGTAGAACCAAAATATTCAATACAAAAAAATTAAAAATTAGCATATGCTACTTCATTGATAGCACTTTCAGGTAACCCTTATTTTAGGGAATGTTATCCCCCCCCCGCAAAAAAACAACAACACACTAATACTTTGGAATATTCTCTTCTCTTCACAAACTCTCAGCTTTAGACTGCCTCTAATTTTTCAACTGTAGATTTCCCTGCTTTGGGGGAATAATTACTATTTATCAAATAATAAAACCTTCCAGAGAGACACACACCATGTGAGGAGTCAGTCATTTGTAGCATCACCCCTGTGGTGAGATTTTTCACCTCCCGTTTCCTGGGATTTTGAAGCAGATATAGATGTGTGGAAAAGTTCTCTCCACATGGTAATTGCTACAGGCAACAAGCTCTTCTCATGGTTGTATGCCCATCATGGTAAGTAACTACTTGGTAAGAATTACCTATGTTCACTCCAAGCTAATGCCCATACTTAGGAATACAGAAAGCTCTCATATACTGAAGCAGACCATTGGTCCATCTAGCTCAGTATTGTCTACACTGACTGGCAGTGGCTCTCCAAGGCAGGAGTCTCTCCCAGTCCTACCTGAAGGTGCCAGGGAGTAACCCTGGGACCTTCTATATGGGAGCATGCAGATGCTCTTCCACTGAGTTATGGCCCCATTCCCTAAGGGGAATATTTTACAGCACTTACATGTAGTCTCCCATCCAAATGCCAACCTAAGGGGACAATTCATGCTGGCTACAACAAGACCAGCTCTCCTCCAAGAGAGACTTACAAAGCCTATGATAACTCTTAGAGCAGAGATCCTCAACGTTGGGCCCCCAGATGTTAGTGGACTTCAACTCCCATAATCCCAAGCCCAAGTGGCCTTTGGTTGGGGATTATGGGAGTTGGAGTCCAATAACATCTGGAGGCCCAACGTTGAGGATCCCTGTATTAGAGCATGTGCCACAAACTGGCTTAAGCAAAGTATTTCAAATTCAGTTGATTTAATCCTAATGCAATCAATAGGACTGACAGAGCAATTGTTTGGAAGCATACCTTTCGGAGGAATCTGAAGACTGCCCTTTTAAAAGAGGCTTTTGGCCAATGAATGGCCCCCAGCTCTCTTTCTAGCATAGCTGTGTTTTTGTTTTATTTTGGCTGTGGGTTTTTTTTAATTGAAGCTTTATTACTGGTTTTATCTTATTTTTAACTGTCCTGCAGTCTTTGGACAAAGGGTGGTATAAAAATAATAATGATGATGATGATGGTCCAAACTAGTCAGCATCTTGTGCTCTATTGGGGGTAAAGAAGGGCCTTGACACTAGGCTTTAAGCTAGCACCTAAGTTTTGTGTTCACAAGCTTGCACCTGTCCAACATTCCTGATCCTGCTAACATGGATAGGATTGCACTTAATGCTAGTACTTTATTATCCTGCCCCAACTATGCTCCCTTTCTGCTGATATCCAAGTCGTGCAAGGCACTGCACAGAAAAATGCAGTGGCATATTCTAAACTTTCTTCTGCACTGGTGCAGTACACAACTCATGGCATTGCTCTGAACAAGACAAAAACTTGCACCTGATCCTATTATTATTTACATAGACCAAACTGTATTGGACTGTAAATCAGTTTAAATTAAAACACTTCTACTTATTTAGATTGCTGCTTAGGCTGTTAGGCAAAGTGTTTATTGATACAACTTTACTGACAACGACTTTTCTGAAGATGGAGCAGAAGGCCCACACAAATACTGAGCAGAAACCAGACGAGCACGGCACTAGTGTAAGGCAAGCAAACATGTGCCTTTAAGTGGTCTGTGCTCACAACATTGAACACTGTTGTGCAATGGCAAGTGGAGACAGAGCAGGAGATGACCTTCAGGCTCAGATGCAGGATGCCTCTGAACAGCAGCTGCAGGAGAGAGGGCATGCCTTCCTTCATCTCTTGCCTATGGGCTTCTCAGAGGCATCTGGTGGGCCACTGTGGGAAACAGGACTAGATAGACCTTGGGCCTGATCCAACAGAGCTGTTCTTACATTTTTATGAGAGTAATTAAAAAAACAGCAGCATTTTCCAGGATATATAAGAGATTGGGTGAGGAGTAGCACAGCTTGATGTTCCACAGTGAGCCCTCTATGGCTAGCAGTTGTGCAACATCTTCCACTTGCACACAAACTAGTCTGGGGCAGAGGCTCCTTTCTTCACACAGTGCCTTACATCCTTGACACTGCACAAGCACTACAGCAGTCTGGATACAGCTCATTCTGTTGTTCCATGACTGGACTAACTTTTATATACTAGTGAACATCTAATGTCAAATCTAGCATCTACTGCAAGGATTCAAAACAAAGAATAGGAGTGGAAATGTCCCAGTTACTAAGAAGATTTCACTGTATGCCTCCAATTCAAACTAAAATGTTTTGCATCCCTATCCAAACACATTTCTTAAAAGTAAAACTCACTTATTTAAACAAAGCTAACTTCCAAATAAATATTAGGAGGAGAAATATATGTGTCTCTCACACACTCTGCAATACATGCATCAGTTGTTATATATTCTGCTATTAAATGTTCCTACCATGTATAATATGCCCAAATTGCTACTCACAAATGAAATTTCATATAAACCTAGTTCTTGATCCCATGAAGATAAAATCACATTGAAGTTTTTCAAAACTAAACACATCTATTAAAATGCTTAAATTTAAGTGTGGGAGGGGCAGAATATGGAAAAACCTTCCCGCATCATTTAAGGATGTTTCCTTTATATACTTAACTTTGTGACAGTATAAACTAGGCCTCAATCCTGACCCACTTATATTAAAGCCATTTTGTCTGCTATAGAATAACACCATCAACACAAAGAATATGGGCATTCCTAGGATGGCCGACACAGGTCTTCCATGGAGCATCTGTTATACTTTCAGCCAATACTCTGGATTCCACCCCATGGAATGAACTTCTTATTCTGCATACAGATCAAGAGCTACTTTAAAGTATACTTAAGGCCTAGCACACACAATGGGAAGTTTTATTTTTCTGTGAACAGTCGGCCCCTAATGCCTAAAGGCAAACTGCTTCTGAAACTTCCCTCCGTTTTGAAAACTATCTGACATGTGGTCTGAAGGACTACAATGTGAGAAACAAAAATCCAAGTTCCTCAAGACACACAGTACTAAGATCTAAATAGAGAATTCCTTGGATCCAGGGTGGGGAATCACCAGAAGGCAGATTATACAGTGTACTGTGCCCATCCAAGCGTGGGTGCCTTTTCTTATCACTGGCCCAACAATCTGTCCTATGCAGACACTTGTGTTGGTTCTGCCTAACCTCAAGGACTTGGTCAGAACCAAGGAGATCAGCTCATGCCATGCACCTCATTCACAAAAGTGAGGTTTGATCCAGAAACTCAGCACATCAGCATCGCTGGACACCCACTGACAGCCCCTAGAAACTGCTCAGGTGGAAAGAGCAAGTAGTCCTGCAAAAGGAACTAACAGAAAGAAGAAGTCGGAAGGGAGGTAGCATCATGTATCCCCCGCCCCGCAACACACACTCGCCCCCTCTCATAAAATAAAGCTTAAACCAGCCAAGGTTATGACCAGGCGCTGCAAGGCTCTTCCTAGTGGGACCTTGTAACATCTCCTAAGCAAGATGCCCTTTCCTCCCCTGTACCCAGCAGCGTTAACCCTTTGCCTGCCCCACTATACTAGCACAAGGGGGAATCTCGGAAAGTTTCCACCACCACCACAAGTTTAAATTCACATTGACGTTATGACTTCCGAGAAAGAGAACAGCGAAGGCTGGAAGGCAGGAGGGTGGCTTAGGAAGGGAGGGAGAAGGTCTGCCCCCGTCCCCACCACCCCATTTAGAAGAAAGTGTAAAATATTCTCACGCTCGTTTCGTCCTGCTGCAACACACAAGTACAAAATATACAGGGAAATTAAAGAAAGCGGGAAGGCAGCGATGACTGAAATTGAACTTTAAAAGGCCGGCGGCGGGGGCCACTGCTGAGCCCGTTCCCCCAGCCACGCCGGGACCCTCCCCCCCCCATACCCGCGGTCTACACTAGGGGCGGGGGAGGGCTGGTTTTCCGTGTCCTAATTTAGGAGTAAGGCGATAATAAAAAAAACTCACGAATAATGAGGATAATAATTATAACCTGTTTATTAGTCTCCCCCGCCCTCCGTCCCCGTCTCTCGCACCCATCCCCGCGCCGTCCGCCTCCTCCCCGAACACGGCGCGGCGTAGGGCCCGGGTCACCGCTCCCGAGCTGCGGCACCCCCACCGCCCGAACCCAAAAGCAACGTGAAAGGGAGAAGGTCCCGCCTGTCCCCAGTTTAGCGCCTGCTCTCGGGGGTCGGCTTGCAGCGGAGCGGGACCCTGCGGGGGCGGGGAGCTCACAGGCCCGGGCTGGGCTGCGGCCTGCTTTTTCCCTCCCCACTAAGCACATCCCGACGCCGCCGTCCCTTTCCCCCACCTGGGCACGGACCCGGCCCCTTCAGCCCCTCTCCATCCCTCTGAGGCCCCCCACAGCCTCCAAATCCCCCCGTCCCCCCTCGAGTCCTCACGGCCCAGAACGCTCCTCCAAATCCCCGACCTCGCGTAGCCCGCCTGGCCGCCCGCCCAGCTCAGCTCGCGCCGCCTGCCGCCCTACGAGAGCCCGAGGATGGAGGCCGGGCCTGGCTTACCTTTCCTGCTGCTTTTTTTTCTCTCCTCTCTCTCCTCTCCCCCCTTTCCCTCTGTTGGGCTGACAGACCAGAGTTTCCTCCCCAGCAGAGGGACCGGGGAATGGGCTCGGAGCTGCTTCAGTGCTGAGGAGCTGCTGCTGTTGCTGGCCCCCTGGCTCTGAGGAGAAAGATTCCTGCTTTTAGAAGAGGAGAAAGACTTGAACGGGAGCTCTTTATTATTTTAAAACTACAAAGTGCTCAGAGGGTAGGTGATTATTAAGGGGAATCCCTGAATATATTCTCCAGCAAAGAAGGCAGGGCTGCTGGGGCTGCTCAAGAAGAGAGCTTAGCAGCCTCCTACAGCACCACTACAGGCACTGAGAGGACATAACACCAGAGAGCGGCTCCTCTGCCCTCCAAAACAACAACTTTCCTACCATCTTGGAGGTAGGAGAGAGAGGAGGAAGAAGAAGAAGAAGGGGGTGAAAGTACAGATTTTTATGAAGTGTAATATTTAGAGACTCCTTCCATAGATGCGTATCCAGAGGGGTTTTGTTTTAAAAGGAATGGCTTAGGCAATTTTCTTATGAAACCCTCCTGCAACTTAAAAGGATGAAAAGGGAATCTTTCAATAAGTTTTTATTATTTTCTTGGTTTCATAATAAAAGCAGGGCACTGTCTGGGTTGTGTATATTTTTTTCCCCCACCCATGAAATTTTCTGTAAACTTCATAACTTTTATTCTTGTGTGACTGTTCTGAAAATGTAAGTAGAACTCTCCTGGAATTGTTTGCATTTCAGTACAGGCAAGCTGAAAGTGATGTGGAAGGTTTTGCCAGGACATAATATTTTTGGTCTTTTCAAAATAAGGTAAGTGGATTGGACCAGGTGGGGCAAAGCAGATCTTGAGAGTTCAAAATGATACATTGATCAAGAGATAGAAATAAATGAAGTGGTGGGGTGTTTTTACTTTTTCCTTGTTTAGAACAATGTAACAAAAAATAAAATTCATAACTTTTAAGAACAATAATTGAGTTTTAATCTAATATATTCAGTTTTTTAATTATATAAATTTGTTTTAATTTGGCTGTATTTGTGTGAAGTTTGATGAGGTCTGGTATCTTTCAAAGTTGAGAAACTTATTATAGTCTATAGTAGAGAAACAAATCTAAAAAATATAGTGGGAGACTGTGATTGTGTGTGTGTGTATGTGTGTGAGAGAGAGAGAGAGACGATTACAGAAAATTTATACAACCTTATTTGGTATAATCTGATATAGTGTGAACAAATGCAACACACACACAAACACACACGGAAAACTTTTGAGGTGCATAGTAGATCATTACAGATGTTGCTGCATTTAAAAGAGCTAATTGTTTAATATTGTTTAGATGTTGTTGATTGAGGCAGTGACCGCAGTATATTGGTTTTAACTCTGTTGCTTAATGATAACCTGGTCTATCACGTATTCTAATTCTGCACTTCTTGGAATGACTTCATTCTTAAGAACACCATAGATGAGCCATTTCCATATAAACCAGAAAAATAATTCTGATTCTTGATCGTCTGAATGCTGAATCTATTGTTTCTTTTTCATACGTAGAACATGTGTACATCATTGAATCTGGTATTATCCCAAACATATTTAGTTGAAATTAGTTCCCATTGATTTCCATGGAGCCTTCCTTATATGTCAGTGTGCTTAGGAACTATACTGTTGCAAACTTGATCTAGTCTAGATGCAGGAATGTTTTTAGAGGGTTTCCCCTCCAAACTTGGCAGTTTTATCTGTTAGTATTGGCAATTCGTTAAGCAAGAATGTCCAATTTTTCCCCAGTCCTGCATATTTGGCAGGAGTATTGTTGCCTGCCTTAATAGCTTGCAAGTCTTCTATTTTTGACCATTTGGGATCAGATATTTCAAAAGGGAATGAAATAGATGACTTCTCAGTAGGTCTGCAAAATGACTGGTTTGGGGCCATACTGAGCAGTCCTTGGCTATCTTTGTGCAGCATCTAATCAGATCTTGCAATGAGAGCCCAAACATCTGAGAAGAACTTTTTTCTGGAGGCTTTTGTATTTTCTCTACATGAGAGCATGAATGGAAGGTCCAATTCATTCATTCATTCGATTTCTATACCGCCCATCCAAAAATGGCTCAGGGCAGTTTACACAGAGAAATAATAAATAAGATGGATCCCTGTCCCCAAAGGGCTCACAATCTAAAAAGAAACATAAGATAGACACCAGCAACAGTCACTGGAGGTACTGTGCTTGTAGTGGATAGGGCCAGTTACTCTCCCCCTGCTAAATAAAGAGAACCACCATGTTAAAAGGTGCCTCTTTTGCTAAGTTAGCAGGGGATTCAAATTCATTTTTATTTCTCCTAGAAATTGGCCAGATGCAATAACTCTCTTGGCTTCACAAGATCAAATGCCTTTTGCGTTCAATGAAATATGACTCTCGCTCCGCCCAAGCAGAGGGCAGAATACCATCTAAAACCATCAGACTGCTGTATATAGGCAGCCTACACAGTGTAATCTTCAGCCCAAATGCCCTATATGTTATACAAATGCAGTATTTATTTCTTTTGAAATATTTATATCCTGCCCCTCCAGCACAATCATGCTCAGGACAGCTCACAAAAGTAATAAAATCATAATAAAACATGGAAAATAAAAACAAAACAGGCAGTAGAGCAGTATGAAGCTGGTAAAACCTAGCTAAAAACTGGAACTCAGTTAAAGCCAAGCTTTAAAACACAACAGAGACAAACATTTAATATGGGCTTTGCTGCAGCCCTCAATCATGCAGGCTGAATGAGTGCAGATTTGTTGTACATGTGTAGTCTAGTATCTTGCTGGGACCTGTCCAGCACTATGTACTTACTTTTAAAGTGTAGCCTACTTCCATATTTTACAATAATACACAACTCTAGGTATATTCAATTTTAAAAGGTTGCAATCCTGTATATACTTGTACCATAGTCAATAAAAAGTGCGGTGACACTAGAGACTAATTTACATTGTGGCATGAAGTTTTATAGTGAGTACCCAGCTGTATGATTTAGTTTGGTTTTCGTGTGGGTTGATAACTCTTTTAAAACATTTTTTTCTTAATGTCAGATAAGCAATAAAAATTGTATTCCCCGCCCCCAGTACTAAAATCTGATTTATCCAACTTCATATTTTACTGTGAATGCCAGGAATGATTTTGTTGATTAATTTCCAATAATTTTCTATCAGGTAGTGTGAGGGGAAACCATGTTTCAGCCCTTGGCGCTTCTAGAGAACCAATAACACCGCAGAATAGTATCTGCTGCTAACATCCCTTTGGCTGCTCACCCTGTCTGAGTCTCACCACGTGAGCCAGCGTGGTGTAGTGGTTAGAGTGCTGGACTAGGACCAGGGCAGGGATACCCGAGTTCAAATCCCCATTCAGCCATGAAACTAGCTGGGTGACTCTGGACCAGTCACTTCTCTCTCAGTCTAACCTACTTCACAGGGTTGTTGTGAGGAGAAACTTAAAATGGTAGTACACGCTCTGGGTTCCTTGGAGGAAGAGCGGGATATAAAATGTCAATCAATCAATAACTAGCAGTAATGGCATCATGATTACTGAGATAAGTACCTTCTTGTGTGCAGAGGTGCACCTAGGTAGTTCTGGATCCTGGACCTAAAGGCCTTTGGAGACTACCACCCCCTACCCTGCAAATTAAGTATAATCAAACTCGTCCGGGTGACCACATCACCCAGGACAGACAAAAAAGGTTTGGGGGAACTCAGGGGCTGTGGAGGCCCTGGACTTCGGCCCGGAGGTCCAGGGGTAAGAACGCCTCTGCTTGTATGCCTCTCATCCTTTGCTGCTGTTGATTGATTGCTTAAGTTAATTGATTGCTATTGTTAACCACCCAGAGATGAAGGTTTGGGGTGGTGTACAAATTTGATAAATTTTATTATTGTTGTTATTAATAAGTGCCGTCAAGTTGGTGTCAGCTCTTAACAACCACCCTGGATTCTCTGCGGATGATCTGTCTTCAGTGGCCTTTAAGGTCTCTCAGTGGTACATTCATTGTTGTCGTAATCATGTCCATCTACTTTGCTGCTGGTTGTCCTCTTCTCTTTCCTTCAGCTTTTCCCAGCATTATGGACTTCTCATGGGAGCTGCTGTTAGCTGGTCCTTAATTTGGAGCGAGGGCAGTGCCCCTAATCCTGGTCCACAAATGACACAAAATAACACATTATTATCCTAGCTGAGGTGGCCTCTCCTTCACCCAACTTCCACCACAGGATACTTATGAACTATCTTACCCAAGGGAAGGGGAAAAGGCAGAACAATGTATTAGAATTCAGCAGCATGCCAAGGGCATCAGTGTTCCCTCTAAGGTGTGTGCTTGCACTCGTATGTTTTTTGATGTCCGCTCAGTTAATTTTAGATCCCGCTCAGGTTGAATCAGGAAGGCCCCACTCTGAATCCATGTGCACGCACACTGCCTTGATACTACCGCCCAGAACAAAACTCATTCGACACAGAGATTGAAAAAAATGAGGGAACACTGAAGGGCATACATTTAAGCTGTCAGTTGGCTTGTGGCAAGCAAGAAAAGCTACTGCTGCAAACAAAGTTTTGCCTCTTCAAACTTCAGTGGTATACATGTTCTGGATGTTTGTCTTGTACATTGGGCTAGGCATTTCTAAAGTGGAGAAGAAATGTTAGCTTATACTTTTTGAAGTAGATTTAAGGGAGGCTGTGTTCCAACATTTCTGTAGTCTACAGCAATGCCCAAGTCTAGATATTAGCTAATCTTGCTTGTCCAGCATGGTACACTAAAGGTAAAGTGGCCATCGAGTTGATGTCAACTCCTGGCGACCATAGAGCCCTGTTCCATCTCCCACGCAGTATGACATGATGCCTTTCAGCAGCTTCCTATATCGCTGCTGCTTGATTTAGGTGTTTCCCATAGTCTGGGAAACAGACCAGCAGGGATTTGAACTGGCAACTTCTGGCTTGCTAGTCAAGTCATTTCCCCGCTGCACCATTAGGCGGCCTACAAAGTAGTAAATTCAGTTGCTTGGGCAATCTTTTTGGCTGTTTCATAGAGCCAAAAAGTTCATAGAACTTTTCAATGTTTCATTGAAAAGAAAGAGTATATACTTCCTATAGTGTGTGTGTGTGTGTGTGTGTGTGTGTGTGTGTGTGTGTGTGTGTACACACATACATACAGAAACATACTTCATTAAGAGTATATACTTCCAGCATATGCCTGCATATACATACCTAGGTGTATTTCCACAGACATTTCTCCTTTTTTCATATTGAATGAAGCAGTCAAAGTGCCCCCCAAATAGGATACTAATTATTGTTACAGTTGAAATATACATCTTAGGTACTGGTTCCAAAGCAGTAACTGATTGGTGGGGAAGTTGTTAGAAATGTAATGAGGCTATTCAAACATGTGTGCAAAACCGGGCTAAGGGAGCCCAGTGTGAACCACTGGGATTGGGCTGATCCTGGTAGCAAACCCCCCCACCCCCGCAAGTAGCCACCCTTTAAAACAGGGTTAAGGGAGCAAGCGCTCCCTTTCCCCTGTTTTTTTAATTGACTGGCAGCCACAGGAGGAGTGGTCATCTGTAGGGAAGGTAAGTTATACTTACCTTCCCCACAGCCTGCTCTGGACCCAGGGCAGGATTAACCTAGTAGCAAAGGTTGCATATGATACAGGACACCCCACATTTTCGAGGGCCCCACACTAAATGTTGGCTAGTAATGTGCACGGAACCACCGCGATGGGGTTCAGTGCCGGGGTATGTGTCTTCCTTTAAGGGTGGTGGAGGGTGTATGTACCCCTCCTGCCGCTTTTCCCCCGCTGGCACTCCATTTTTAGGAAACTTCTTGGGGCGGCAGCGTACCTCCCTGCCACCTCTTCCCCCATTCCTGGCCTGAAGTGGCGACTGCGCGTGTGATGTGTGCGGTGGGCACACGTGCAGTCTCCACTTCTGGCCAGGAACGGGGGAAGGGGCGGCACAGAGGTACGCTGCCGCCCCAAGAAGTTTCCTAAAAACAGAGCACCAGCGGGAGGGGTAAGTGCACCCTCCCCTGCCCTTAAAGGAAGACACACACAGCCTGGCGTCAAGTCGGCGCCTGTGCGAACCGGTTCAGAGGCCTTTTGAATGGCCTTCAAATCGGTGTCTCACTGTATTATCATAATCTGGCAACGCTGTTGTTTACATGTCAGAGCGGGGGAGCTGCATGCTGCATGGTATGTATTGTGGGTTCTGTGTGTGTGCAGGCATGTTTTGATTGGCTCCTTGGTGTCATCTGTGCAGGCGTGGTGTCCTTTGTGCTGTCTCCCATGCTCCCAAGCCGCTGTAGCATGCACTGTTACGCCGCTGGAGGGTGTGCCACATGGTGAGCCTGCAATAAGGGATGTGCGACTCCAGGGCTGGATGCGGTCAGATATCAGTGGCTGTCAATTAATTACTGTCACCATGTGACGAGAGTGTGATTGTGTGCCGTGTATAAATGCCCGCTTTGAGGGGTGAATGGGGAAGAGAAAATACATGTGCAAACTCATTGTGGTGTTCTTCCTCAGGCATAACTGAAGTAGTATGTAATCATTACAGACGTCATTAATAACAATATGAATAAATAATTTTGTTCAAATTTAACTTTATTAAATTAGTTAAGTATATGTTTAGACTGATGAGTGTTATGTAAAAGTGTGGTGTGATGTGAAAGAGTGGTGTGGATGTGGTTAGTGATGAGAAGATGTGGTGGAAGTTTCAACAGTTTTATGTGGCACAACTCAGTTCATGATTCTTCATTATTTTCCTGATTTTCGGTAGTCTGAACCAGCTCAGGAACATACAAGTTCGGATTAGACTGTGAGGTTCAACCTGTATTTCCCAATTGAAATGAGTTTCAATAAGCAACTAAACAGATAATTTTCAGAATGCTATTCCTAGTTCAAGTTGGTTGTTGAGTTCATGTGATCCACACACACTCATAGCCACACCAGTCATACTGGATCACATTATTGGTGAAGTGAAGAAATACTAGTATTATTCTGTTTCATTGGATTCTACTCCAGATATATCTAATGTGGACCAGCTGACTTTGACTGTGTGCTATGTTTTGCCATCTGGACCAGTTGAAAGATTTGTGAGGTTTGGGGATATGGAAGGTCATAGTGCTGAACAGCTCGCTCAAAGTTTACTTGACTTTTTAAAGTTGTGGTCAAAGTTATGACAATGCCAGCAACATGAGTGGCAAGTAGTGGCTTACAAGCACAAATTAAAGAGCTGAATGAGTTTGCAGATTACATTCTATGTTGTGCACATTCACTAAATTTGGTTGGGAAATGTGCTGCTGAATGTTGTCAAGAAGCATTAATTTTCTTTCAATTTGTAGAAAGCCTGTACACATTTTTTTCTGCTTGTACTTATTGGTGGGATCTCCTTTCTGCTGCATTATCTAATGGTGGTGCTCATTTGAAAAGATTGTCAGATACCAGGTGGTCAGCTCGTGAAGATGCAACAAAAGCACTTTTACACAGCTTTTCTGCAATAAAACAAGTCTTGGATGATATTTCAAATAACAATTATCAGAAGGCAGAGTGTCAACAACAGGCTCATGGACTACTTTCAACCATGATGAAGTTGGAAACACGAATAATGGTTATATTGTGGGATCAAGTATTACAGCATTTTCAAATGACCAGTGCTTCTTTGCAATCTTCTGGCCAAGACTTGAACACAGCTTGTGCACTCTATGAATCCTTGCATAGATATATTCAAGCGATGCGGTCTTCTTTTTCAGACATTGAGCAAAAAGCTAAGGATCTGACTGAGTGTGAAGATTATCAACAACAAACTCAAAGAGAACACAAGCAAAATTGTGCATATGATTATTTCAGTGGATCCAGCACTCTTGATCCACTTGTTGAATCTCAAACGCCTTCTCAGAAGTTTAAAAGCCGAACATTTCTTGCCATTATTGACAGTTTGCTTTCTGCCCTGTCAAAATGCCAGAAAGCTTATCAAAAGATGAATGGTGTATTTGGATTCCTTCATCAGTTACAGTTGTTTACACCTGAAGAGATTGTAAAGAGGTCATCAAATCTTATCAAATCATATCCAAAAGATCTGGAAGAAAGTCTTGGTGAAGAATTTGTGCAGTTTACTGAACTGTTGAAAACTGATCTTGCTTCTCATATTGGCACCAAACAAGACCTTGCAGAGTTACAGTTACACCATTTGATAACTGACAATTCCTTGGAGTCTCGTTTTCCAAATGTAGAAAATGCCTTTCATGTCTATTTGTCACTCATGGTTACCAACTGCAGTGGCCCACTCTTCCTGAGCAAACTGCTCCAGCTGTGTCAGGTTTGAAGGGTGCCTTCTTCAGACTGCATGTTTCAGTTCTTTCCATAGATGTTCGATAGGATTCAAATCAGGGCTCATAGAAGGCCACTTCAGAATAGTCCAAACTACCTGTTGACAGGTGCAGAAGTCTCATTGAGAGCTACAGGAATCGCTTGTTTGCAGTGATTGCCGCTAAAGGTTGTGCAACAAAATATTAGGTTAAGCATCCCATCATTTTTGTCCATGCCATTTTCATTTGTTATTTTTTGAATATTTGTTATTATTTGAAATATTATGTTGCATCAAAACTCTAACGCAAAGTCTGGTTTATGTTAAAGGCAGAATAAACAATGATGGGTGCCAATTACGTTTGTTAGTTTCAAGTTATTTCAGAGACAATTGTGGGTTCTTTTTTTGTGGAGGGTTACCAACACATTTGTCCACATGTGTAACTCCAGTGTTGAAGGCCTTGGTTATAGAGAGCTGAAAATTTTCTTTCTCCCATACTTCCTGTTTTAATCTGTATCTCTCTTCTGGATTTAGCTGTAAAGTAAATAATGGGTGAATTCCTGTCAAAGGGCTGCTTCATATTTCTTAGCTTCCCAGTATGTACACATGTAGCAATTTGCATAGTCATGTATCTGCCTATGTGGGATTCCCCTGCACAGAAGTGACTTCCATGTAGTGTTTGGAGTGGGTAGCATGGAGAAAAATGTTGTACTAGAACAGAGGGTAGCACTGTCATGATGCTTTGAGTTAATGGCAGGGGGAGGGGTTTCATGCTTCTAGCTAAAGATGTCTACAGGGCGAGGGCAGGGTCTCCTCCATTACAGCAGGGCACCACCTTTATGCATAATTTGGGTATGTGGCCCAATTGGGACCTGTTCTCTCTCTTTTTTTTTCCCCCCACCTGTGTGCAGAATGAATTTTGTTCTGGGCAGCAGTATCAAGGCAGTGTGTGCACATATACATTCAGTGTGGGGCATTCCTGATTCAACTTGAGAAGGATCTAAAATTAACTGAGCAGACACTAAAAAAACTTGTGAGCGTGCACACATGTGCATGCCTTAGAGGGAACACTGATTGGGACTGACTGCCCATTTATGTGCACATGCGCTGGCAAGTGTTTTCCTGCTGAATGCAATGTATATCTAACTATTTTAATTCTGTGAATAATTTTTTCTGATGTAGTTCAGGAACCTATCAGTTTCCTAGACTAAAATTACTATATACAGATTGTCAAAAGCAAGCAGATCTATAGAATTAATTCTCCTAGCCAGCATGCATGTCCAGGATTTGGCGGCGGAACTCTCGTGACATGCTGTGAGAATTCCGGCGAGAGGCCTGGCCGAGGGAGGAGGAGAGGGGGAAGAAAGTGGCGGTGGAGGGGGTGGAGAGAAAAGTGGTGGTGGGCAGGGGGAGAAAAAAGCAGCAGCAACTGGCCGGCGGGAGGGGGGAGAGAAAAGCAGCGGCAGGCGGAGGGGAGGAGAGAAAAGTCACGGCAGTAGGCGGACAGGAGAGAGAGAAAAGCAGCGGGGCCCTTCTTGGCCGCCCGGTGAGGCTCTGTGTGGGGGGAGGAATGGGAGGGGGAGGGCTAGAGAGCACGGGGCTGGAGGAAAGGGGAGGAGAGGAGAGACCGGGGCAGGAGGGAGAGGGAGGGGGGGAAAGCCAGCCCCCAAGCGCTGCACAGATGCTCTGTGCAGGGTCGGCTAGTACAAAATAATTCTACTGAAAGACATTCTACTTTTCCTCAAAGTGCCTACTGTCTCCTCCTGAATCACTTTGCTGATGCAGTTTGGGGAAAGGGTTAAAAGCTAAGAGGGAAATGAAGGCAAAACTGTAGTTGGGAAACTGCGGTCTTTCACCTGGAGAGTATCTCCCCACCTCATCTAAACTGCACAGGGGAATTGTCCCCATGTATTTTTATTGCACATGTTGCTCCAGTTTCCCTTATTTGCTTGCCTACAGTTCAACATAGCTCCCCTCCAAGTGGAGAGGCAAAAACTACCAGGTTCTAATAGCCCTGGAAGCAAATGATTATGCATTTATGAGAACACAGATAGGTGAATATAGTACAGCTACTGTCTGGAATCATAAGGAACAGTGCAGGATTTGGGGAAGCAGGGAATGCCCATGGGATGAAGTAGCAGGAGCCAAGAGAGGTGGGATAAAGCCAACTGGAAGATGATTTTGGAGTTGGCATTTTCCTAACTGACTTACCCACAACCCATATTTAAATGTCTACAGTTTAGTGGACGTTGTGCCAACAAACTTCAAAAGCTAGATTGCCAATGGGACAGTTTAAGACACCAGAATTAAAATATCAGAACATGAATTAAGCCAAGATGCTGAAAGGCATCATTTCAAACTGTGTGGGATGAGACAATGGTAAACTACTCCTGTATGCTACCAAAGAAAAACCACAGGGCTCTGTGGGTGCCAAGAGTCAAAATTGACTTTCACATTCATACCATTCGGTGTTGACAAGATTTGCAGGCTTAATTTACCATTTTACTTGTGATTTTGCAGAATCTCCACCCCCACCCCACTTACCCCTGTAAATGAGTGTGTGAGTGAATAGGGCTGATGCATGTATCTAAATTATAATGTTAATGGAAAATAGTCCTATCAGTTTGTCATTTAATTAAAGTATATAGTTACTTTAATCATTAGGAAAGATAGCATCAATTGCTATATTTCAAGCTAAATTAGTTGATAACTGGAACAGTTTCATATAACTGAGAATTAGAACATAAGAACAGCCCTGCTGGATCAGGCCCAAGGCCCTTCTAGTCCAGCATCCTGTTTCACACAGTGGCCCACCAGATGTTGCTGGAAGCCACAGGCAGGAGTTGAGGGCATGCCCTCTCTCCTGCTGTTACTCCCCTGCAACTGGGACTCGGAGGCATCCTGCCTTTGAGGCTGGAGATGGCCTACAGCCCTCTAACTAGTAGCCAATGATAGACCTCTCCTCCATGAAGTCATCCAAACCCCTCTTAAAGCCATCCAGATTGTTGGCTGGCACCACATCTTTTGGCAGAGAATTCCACAAGTGGATTATGTGTTGTGTGAAAAAGTACTTCTATCTGTTGGTCCTAGATTTCCTGGCAATCAATTTCATGGGATGACCCCTGGTTCTAGTATTATGTGAGAGGGAGAAGAATCTCTCTCTATCCACTTTCTCTACACCATGCATGATTTTATAGACCTCTATCATGTCTCCCCTCAGTCATCTTTTTTCTAAACTAAAAAGCCCCAAGTGTTGTAGCCTTGCCTCATATGAAAGGTACTCCAGGCCCCTGATCATCTTGGTTGTCTTCTTCTACACCTTTTCCAGTTCTACAATGTCCTTTTTTAGATGTGGTGACCAGAATTGTACGTAGTACTCCAGGTGTGGCCACACCATAATTTTGTATAAGGGCATTATAATATTGGCAGTTTTATTTTCAATCCCCTTCCTAATGATCCCTAGCATGGAATTGGCCTTTTTCACAGCTGCCGCACATTAAGTCAAGACTTTCAGCGAGCTGTCCACCACGACCCCAAGATCCCTCTCCTGGTCAGTCACCAACAGCTCAGATCCCATCAGAGTATACTTGAAGTTAGGGGTTTTCATCCCAATGTGCATCACTTTAACACTTGCCAACTTTGAGCTGCATTTGCCACTTTGTCACCCACTCCCCCAGTTTGGAGAGAGCCTTTTGGAGCTCCTCACAATCCGTTTTGGATTTCACTACCCGAAAGAGTTTGGTATCATCTGCAAATTTGGCCACCTTGCTGTTTACCCCTACTTCTACTAGATCATTTATGAATAAATTAAAAAGCACCAGTCCCAGTACAGATCCCTGGGGGACCCCACTTCTTACTTCCCTCTGTTGTGAAAACTCTCCATTTATACCTACCCTCTGTTTCCTGTCTTTCAACCAGTTAGCAATCCACACATGTACTTGTCCCTTTATCCCATGACAGCTAAGTTTCCTCAGGAGTCTTTAATGAGGAACTTTGTCAAAAGCTTTTTGGAAGTGCAGATATACTATGTCAACTGGATCACCTTGATCCACACACTTGTTGACACTCTCAAAAAACTCCAAAAGGTTGGTGAGGCAAGATTTACCTTTGCAGAAACCATGCTGGTTCTCTCCCAGCAGGGCCTATTCTTCTATGTGCTTTACAGTTTTATCCTTGAGGATGCGTTCCATCAATTTTACTGGGACGTTAAGCTAACCGGTCTGTAATTTCACAGATACCTTTTTTAAAATCAGTGTTACATTGGCTACTTTCCAGTCCTCTGATACAGAGCCCAATTTCAGGGATGTTATATATTTTAGCAAGGAGGTCAGCAATTTCACATTTCAGTTGAGAACTCTTGGATGGATGCCATCCAGCCCTGGTGATTTGTTAGTTTTCAGTTTTTCCAGACAGTTTAAAACATCATCTCTTGTCACTTTTATCTGACTCAGTTCTTTAGCCTCCATCCCTAAAAAGCCTGGTTCAGGAACAGGTATATGCTCAGTATCTTCTGCTGCGAAGATGGATGCAAAAAAGTCATTTAGTTTCTCTGCAACCTCCGTATCCTCCTCAATAATTCCTTTCACTCCCTCATTGTCTAATGGTCTCCCTGGCAGGTTTCTTGCTTCTGATGTATTTAAAGTAGTTTTTGTTATTCCCCTTGATACTTTTGGCTAAACGTTCCTCAAACTCTCTTTTTGCCTCCCTTATTGTCACCTTGCATTTCTTTTGCCAGAGTTTGTGTTCCTTTCTGTTCTCTTCATTTGGACAGGCTTTCCAATTTCAGAAGGAAGTCTTGATTTTTTTATTAATAATTGAAACAGTCAAGCATGGCAACGTCTCCCTGATTCCTAAACAAGTTTAATTATCTGAGTGCCAGTTTCCCTCACCCTCATTTATGGTAAGGCCGCCAACAACAAAGGGTGAGCAATGAGATTTTGGTGAACTGTGGCAGGCAGAGCAGGGAGAAGAGTAGCAGCAGTACATTTTAATTATCACTTAGCTAGAGGTGAGGTCCAAAGACTGCTTCTCCCCTGCTGTCCCTCAACTGCTCCTAAGAATCTTGGAACTTTCTGGAGTGACGGGCAAGAAATGTGGAGATGAGGGGTGGAGAATGAGTCAGCAAGCTCTTCCCCTTGCCACCAAAGTGCTTTCTGTTTGCACACAGGACTCTTTGGGGCCTAGCTTCTCTTTGTACAAAATAGCCCTTCAAACCGTTAATACAAAAACTAAATTTGAACTGCATGTATGAGAGACCTTGTAAAACTTTCACTGAAATAAATAGGACTTTGTTTTTAAGTTGGCCAAAAGTTTATTCAGTGCAACCATAGAATAGTCTGTCTTGTGAGGACCTGCTACTCTGGAGTCCTGGCAGATGTAATGACACTAGTATGAACTGGTGTAACTAATGACTCCCATTTTAGTCAGAAATGTGTACCTTATTGGTTAACACGTTAAGACATTTAAAGGATATTAAAGGATAGTTTATCCTGATATTTTAAGGACAGTTATTTTGATGTCATTTCAAGACTACTTGAATTCTGTGCTTGTACAGTTACTGCATTGGCTTAGAGCTGTATTTCTGGAAATCCTATTTAGGTTATTTATAATCACTTTTTCTCTTTATTCAGAGTTTAATAGATGCACCCAATCGAAATTGGTAACATTTTATTCCTTGGGTGGGAAAATGTGTTTATTACTATATTTTATTGAACCTTTTGGGCAGCATACTGGTACAAGCCCACTAATGTCCCATTACTCAAATAAATTTACCAATAATACTGACAACATGGTAAAATACAATAAGGTGACTTGATCTTGCTTTGCGGCTTCCTATTACTTAAATGTTGGATTTCATTTATGTACATAATTTCCCTCTATACTTTGGTAAGTTTTTAAATTTATCCTATTGAAGAATCACAACCCATAGAAATAATCTTGCATATGTAAACCTGCTTTAATTTTACATCGTTTGTACACAATCAGTACACATAATAAGTATGCCAAGATACAGTAAATTGTGCTGAAAATCATTACCAAATGCATGCTGACAGCCTTAAATAAACTGCTTCACTTATATTCATGAAGGTTTGAACCTAAACTGACCACCACAGTAGCAGGTTTTTGGTTGGTTTGTTTTTTTAAACCAAATCAGTGACAGCCAAGCCTAGCAGACTCTGGTAGTTGCTGGATTTCGTTTCTTAGCAGATGGAGGGTTCTTCGATTGCCTTAGCACCCTCTGTAACAGCTTTCACACATTTAGCCATTGTCTGTGATGCTCTACTAATAGGATCTGCAAAGACAAACATATGTGCGTTAGCTCTAAAGGTTTAAGTCTAAGACATAGTGGCTGACATCCCAAGTAACAAAACACATGCATTAGGAGGGCCGGTGGTGACGTGCCAGAGCCTTCATGCACACCCCTAGTACTCCTGCACTTGTGCTGTTACATAGGAGGGCTTGTACTTCTGAGTACTGCTTGTGCTCCCATAGCATAAGGGCCAGCAACAGGCTTCCACTCTTACAGAGCACTTTGGGAGCACAAGCAGCACTCAGAAGTATTAGCCCTCTTGCACAACCTACAACAGCTCACCTGTGCAGGACAACTGGGGGGTGGTATTTACTTGACATACTTATATCCTGCCCAAATAAAAAGGATAAAATCACAATTTAAAATTTAAACAGTGTTAAAAACTATCAAAACAGTATCTAATTAAAAGAACAAATGTGTCTTGACTTTTTAAAAAATTATCCGAAATGGGGAGGCTCTTATTTTGGCAGGGAGCACATTCCAGAACCTTGGGGCAGCAACAGAAGGCCTGTTCTTGAGTAGCAACCAGACAAGCTGATGGCAACTGGAGACAAACGTCCCCTGATGATCTCAATGAGTGGTGGGGTTCATAGTGAAGACAACTTTCTCGTAAATACCCAGGCCCTAAGCTATTTAGGGTTTTATAGGTTATAACCAGCACCTTGAATTTTGCCTGGAAAATTATTGGCAGCCAATGTAGCTCTTTCAAGACAGGAGTGATATGGTCTCCCCAAGATGACCCAGGGACCAACCTGGCTGCCACATTCTGGACCAACTGCAGTTTCTGGACTATGTATAAAGGCATCTTCACATACAGCGCACTGGAGTCTGGAGGTTACCAGCAGATGTACCACTGTTCTGAGGTAGTTTATCTCAAGAAACAGGTACAGCTGGCATATCACACATCCTTTTAATCAGTGTTCTCTCTTTTTCTTTTTTTGTGCAGAATGAGTTTTGTCCTAGGCAGCAGTATCAAGACAGTGTGCACACACACATTCAGAGTGGGAACTTCCTGATTAAACTAGAGCAGGCATAAAAAACTGGTGTGGATAACTTAGAGGAAACACTGCTCTTAATGTGTGCTTTGCTGGGATGTTAGAACCGTAGCATCTTCTTCTATATGATCCACATATTAAGGTCATCTGGAGAGGTCTGCCTCCAGCTGCCACCGGTTTGTTTGGTGGCGACTTGGGATCGAGCCTTCTCCGCAGCTGCTCCTAGGCTATGGAATGTGCTCCCTGCAGAAATCTGAGGCTTAACAACTCTACTGGCCTTCCAGAGAGCCCTTAAGACTTACATTTTTAGTCTGGTTTTCCAAGGTTTTAAAGTTGTTTAGGACTGTATTATATTATTTTAGTTTCTGATAGTTGTACTGGTTTTAACTGATTATGTCTTTGTGTTATAGATGGGCGGTATTAAAAATATAGTAATAATGACAGCCACTATGTTCAGTGAACAGGAACTAGTAAAGAATACGACAAACCAACTCTTTTATTCAAGCCATTTCCTATGAACATAATTACTAATGCTTAACTAATGAACTATCATGCAACTTTACTGTTGCCTTATAGGACAAATCTTAACATTTAACATCATTTTATTCCAGAGGCTTCATATACAGTTGGTCCATCACCATGCTGGTATGCCACCAGCATTCCAGGGCTGCACAACTTTGGCCTTCCAGCAGGTTTTGGACTACAGTACCCATAATCCTTGGCCACAGTGGCCAATAGAGCAGCAATTAACTATATATAAATATATAAATATAAATATATATCATTGCAGTAGTTATTAACAGCAGTTATAACTACTGGAGTGAATGAGAAATATTTCCTTGAGCGGAGGAACTTATACGAGGTGTAGCACAATGTATACCACCAGATACCTCTATTGCTACTTTTATTATGTGCCAGGTATTTTAACTCCTAGTCTACTTCTCTGGAAGTGTGCTCCTATCTAATGAACAAGAAATCCCACCTATGTAAATTTTGTCATTATCTAGGAATACTGATGGGAAAGATTAAGGGCTGTGTTTTCTCAGGTCATGCAGAGGGTTCATGGGAAATCTTGACTGATAACTCCAATACATAACGATGCATACTTGTATCATCAACAGACGTGGAACTACATACATACACATGTAATAATGCCTATTTAGATCTTGTAAGGGTAAAACTGCTGTTACCTGTCATGTAAAAATCTTTAACTGTGAGCTGGGGTGGAACAAGAGGATCAGTGAGAAGTTTCTGATTCACTACCTGCAATCAAAATTAAAAATGGAGCAGTCATCTTTGAGGAGATAGTTATTCTCACTTACTAGATAATACACTGCATTTTTAGAGCACAATATATCACTTGCCATAGCTAGGATAAGTACTGTGTGCACAGCTGAAGGGTGTCATACCTTGGACAGCTCATTTGCCTGGCTAAAGTAATTGGCTTCCTCTACATCATCGTATCGGACCAAGTTGGGAGACACTTCTTCTAGTCTACTCCTTACTTGATCAAGATTGTCATAAGGGAGGGTCATGCCAGCCAGCTGAAAAAGAGAAAAAGTGGGCAGGAGTACTGAAATTCAAGACCTGGTGCAGACGTGTTCCTTTTTATTACAAGTCAACATTTGCAAGGAAGGGAGTTAAAAATTACATTAGTTAGCAGATTAACAGAAGTATTGTAAGCTATAGGTTAGAATATAGAACAAGATGGTAGAATTTCTGCTTAGCACAGGTAAAGCTATTGACATCTGCCCAGTATAACAACTCAGCAAGGTTTATTAAAGTGTGCTCAAGCATAGATACAGTAGCAGCACATAGCATGCATTTGTTTTATTCTAAGCAGAGCAAAACCAGTGACTGACATCCTAACCAAGTATGTAAGTAGGAGGCTGCAGAAAGGCAACAGGACACAGAATGACTAGAGGAGTTGCATGCTTTGTTACACACACTCTGTTTGTTAGGATGCCAGCCAGTGTCTTCCACCAGACTTCCCACATACATGCAATCATCCAGTCCACCCACCCACACTTTTAAAAGCAGGATTTATCAGATCATACACCGACTCATAATTCAAGAAATACATTTCTTCACAGCAGAAATATGGTCTATATTCTTACAAGCCTTTACTCACATTCTACAAATATTGTTTTGCAAAGGCAAAGCACAGCAGCAGTGCTGGAGTGCTATTTGAAAAACAGGAGGAGCCCAAACCAGAGACCTCATGCCATCAGCTCCTGAAGAGAACACCAACAGCCTAAGACATGGCTATTTTTGACTTGACAGTTAAAAATGCTAAAAGAAAAGGGAAGGGGGGTGAAATAAAGCCACTTTGAATGCCTTAGTGGTAAAGGGATATATAAGTGCAGTAAATAAAACATTTTGTTTCTATTCAAGAAATACTACTTCCTACACTTACAGTACCTCAGAGATTGCTCTAATAATTCTCCAATCTTCTCTTGCCATGCCAGGTGGTGTTACTGCTATTCTGGTTTGTTGAGCTCTGCCTTCAGTGTTCACATAGGTTGCAGCCTTTTCTGTGTAAGCAGCTCCTGGGAGAATAATATCTGCCATCGGGGCTCCTACATCGCCATGGTGCCCTGGAAAAAGTAAGTCAATATTGACCAGAAGCTTCACAACAACAGCCAGTGTGGCTGCAAGTCTATTATTTCACTTCAAGAGGAAGGCCAATTAGGAACATAGGAAGCTGCCATATACCGAGCCAGACCATTGATCTATCTACCCCAGTATTGTCTTCACAGACTGGCAGCGGCTTCTCCAAGGTTGCAGGCAGGAATCTCTCTCAGCCCTATCTTAGAGATGCCAGGGAGGGAACTTGGAACCATCTGCTCTTCCCAGAGTGGCAGCTCCATCCCCGGAGGGGAATATCTCACAGTGCTCACACATCAAGTCTCCCATTCATATGCAACCAGGGCAGACCCTGCTTAGCTAAGAGGACAACTCATGCTTGCTACCAAAAGACCAGCTCTCCTATTCACTGTTGCAGTAACAGCTTTACAGAAAGAGAAAGCTTTTAATATTTTATACATACATAATACAGTGAAATAATCATAAAAGTAGTATATTAAGCTTGATTGCTTAGAGAACTCCATGTTTCATGTGTGTATTTCAGGCACTTTTTAATATTTTAGACCCCTTTATCTTCAGCTACTCGTAGGTCCTGCTATCCTCGAGTTATTTAAAAAACATTCTTTTGCAATCTTTAAGTAGTCCAGCTTTTAGACTGGTCTCAACAGTCCCTCTGAGCAACTACATCTTCCAGTGCTAGATGCCTCTGTCTCAAAGTTTGTGTGCCTCAACTTGAAAGTGTACCCCAACAATACTAACGCAACAATATTGTGAAAGCCTTTTTATTACAAATAAGTTTTCCATAGATCTGCAACTTGTTCCTTTACTTTCTTACATTGTTAGCAGACTTCTTCCTAAGTTAGAACTCCTTAAAACCTTTCTTCAATAAGAATGTTCAAATTGAGATGATTAGACGTCTTCTGTAAACATACTTTCTATCTCTGCATTGAATATGTGATAATTTAATTTTGTTTTCTTGCCATGACATTGATTGCTCACCCAGGTAGAAAGGCACATAGACAATTCTTAGACTATTATCATATTTACCTGAATCCAAGACAACTCAAATTCAGAGAGAACACCGCCCCCCTGCCGCCCCTTAAAAATGTAGATTAAATACAGGTTATACCTAGGAATTCTTATATGAAGAGTTCCTATATGGTGTTAAATAGATAAATTATTTTTCTATTAAGCAGAGAAACAGATAAATTATTGTGTTTCCTAAGCAAGTATTTGGTGCTTGGTTTGGTGAAATCATGGCAAAATTTGGAGGGGAGGTAATCAGAAAATAAACATTTTCAAATAGATGGGGAAAACTGGCAGACAAGTATGGATAGCACAGCTGGTATTTACAAGTAAATTCTATACCCAAAGTGCATCTCAGGCTTAAAATCAATGCTTCTACTATTTTAACTTTTGTTGTCGTTATTCCAACTCCAGCCCATGAATTCACAAATGCAATGTAAGTAAGTTATATTATAGTGCTACTTACCCTGATAGTAGTAGTTGTTTATTTACGATCTTAGATCAAACATCAGAATATACACAGTAAAGAGAAAAAACAGAAACAAAGTCTAAAATGTCATCAAATACTTACCCTGATAGATGATAAAACAATTCTTAGGCAAATCCTGACGAGTAATGCAACCTGCATCTGCCCCTAAGAGATACAGCGCTTTAGGAGGATTCTTCCTGATCGCATCTACTCCTGGTTTGTAACCTAAGTCAAGTGCAGCTACTTGGCTTGCAACTCTATGGAGGAAAATTATTCTTGTTCAGCTGATATATTTCCTCTTCAAAAGAAAGAGAAAAAACTCCAAAACCAAATATTCCTCAACCCTGTAGTCTTACCTATACCTCCACACATCAGTTGTGTGCTCTTCTTGTAATAAAAGTAGTCAGTTCTACTGAACAGAAAGACTATATACTAAAAGTGTCAAATATACCAAACAGGAAAATGGAATGAGTTGTTTAAGTAAGAACTAATCTGCCTACTTTCCTTTTGCTATCCCTACAACCAGATGAAATTTGGTACAAATTGTTTAGGTGGTCCACAAGTTAGAACGCTTGCACCTCAAACGTTCATACATCTACCATCTTGAATCGGTGTGACATCATCACAGACATTGAGGTGCCCCTATGTATCCCTACAGCTGTAGCACATTTGGTTCAAATCAGCTAGGCAGTTCACAGGTTAGCCCATTTGTGCCTCAAATGTTTATGCATCCACCATCATGTATCTGGAGTCTTATATCATGCGCCTCTATTCAGTTCTTACAGTACATTTATATTCTACTTTAAATGTATCTGGGCATGTCCTGTTGGACATATATTACTGGATTTGACCCATTCTAAATGCTTATTTTGTTTACTCTGCTCAAGCTGCCAAAATGCTGGTTTCCTTATGAAATTATAGTCTGAGGGGGGGGAATTTTTTTTAAAATCATTTTCCAGTTCTTCTCTATTTGCACTCAAGTCCTATTGCACTAGGAAGCCTCCATACAGGACCAAACAAGGAAGTTCATGCAAACCTATGAAGAATGTTCATGACTTTCCAGTCAGCACCAACTCCGCTTTTCGTCCTAGCATTTTGTGCAATAGTGGAAATGGCTGAATGAATAGCTGCTCCATCACCACGCTGAAGTGCTGCACTGCCAACGACCACCATTGGCTTTTTAGCCTGATTCAGGACCTGTTTGGAAGAGGAAGCAGGTAGTCTAGGTAGAACTTGAAAAGTTACTTTTCACTTCATTCAACTCTGAAGTCATATTAAGGATTTAGAATGA
The DNA here is from genome assembly GCF_027244095.1 of Hemicordylus capensis. Lineage (NCBI taxonomy): Eukaryota > Metazoa > Chordata > Lepidosauria > Squamata > Cordylidae > Hemicordylus > Hemicordylus capensis. The sequence continues at coordinate 224,348,256 of NC_069657.1, forward strand.
AATCTTTTCTATGATAGTTGATAACCATTCTGTGCATGATCTCCACCTGCTTTCAAGATGGTGGAGTGGAACTACAAGAGCCCTGTCAGGATACTTTAGGACCCTGTCCGATATGCTGTGAATTTGGTCTGTATGGTTTCAACAAACAAATCCTAAAAGGGATATTGGTTATATTTTGATTGGTCACCATCTTGAAACAAGTTGGCAAGCAGTGGGAGGAAAGATACTCCTATCAATGACCTCTGGTATCACCTCCCATGTGTTGTGAATTTGGAATGGAAACACACAATCTGGCATTCTCATAAGCCGCCTTCAGAATGTAGGCTTAAAAAAAATGTAAAAGTGCAGAAAAATCACTCTGTAGCTAAAATACTACAGCTATGAAAACCAAACAGACCATTTTCAAGAAAAGCTTTTAAAAGCAATTTGATTTCACTTGCCTTCTATATGCAGCAAGCTTTCGGACATCCCATCTACTTTATTTTATCAAGAGCAGTCCAAAGTTAGTATTTTCAATATTGGTATCTGCAAAAGAACTATGCAGCTTTCCAAAAGGGAAGTGACTTTCAGATTATGCACACTAATTTGTTCAGTGGGCCATTTAAGGATTCCATACTGTAAAGAAGTCTGCTTTACAGAGCCAGCATGGTGCAGTGGTTAGAGTACTGAACTAGGACCGGGGAGACCCGAGTTCAAATCCCCATTCAGCCATGATATTAACTGGGTGACTCAGGACCAGTCACTTCTCTCTCAGCCTAACCTACTTCACAGGGTTGTTGTGAGGAGAAACTTAAATATGTAGTACACCACTCTGGGCTCCTTGGAGGAAAAGTGGGATATAAAATGTAAAAATAAAACAAAATAAAATAAATGAATTGGTTCTAGGTCAGTAGCCTCCTATCCAGTTACAACCAGAATAAGATCACCTTGCTTGAGATATAAAAATGCATTAAACTCAGAGAACAGAGCGTATGGTATGGTAAATGTCAGTTTACCATACTGAAAACCCACACACTTTGAACGTTTTTCACACATGGCTCTTCTACAACCTCAAAAACACTGAAAGGAAATGATTCTTTATTTGTTTTTAAAAGGTACCTTGCTGAATGGGTGTTTTTCTGAAGCAATATCCAGGAGTATCTGTGAAGAATCTCCCAGGTGATCATAGGTGTAAGTCAAGTCAACTTGGCTGCCCACAAGAGCTACTTTGAGCTCATTGTGTAGCCAGCTGAAAAGGAGAACAAATATTCAATGCCATTAGACACTACATTTTATCATGTGCAGCAATCTGTTCATGACAATACATATTCTCCTGCAATAGGGATGTGCACGAACAGCATTACATTCAAAGAATGCCGAACAGGTTCAGAATCCTCGCATTCAAACCAGTTCAAACACATGGTGGGGGTGACTTTGAGGCACGGGGAGGGTGCTCTTACCTCCCCCGTTCGTTTCCCCCTCTGCTGCTGCTTTAAAAAATGCTGGCGCGGGGCAGATGTATACCTTCTTGCCGCCCCGGTCACGGTAAAACTGGGAGTGGTGGGCATGTGTGCACCCACCACACACGTGCACATGCACCATGTGCATTGCGGGCGCCCGCCACTTCTGGTTTTATTCTGAGCGGGGCGGCAAGAGGGTATACATCTGCCCTGTGCCAGCATTTTTTAAAGCAGCAGCAGAGGGGGAAATGAACGGGGGAGGTAAGAGCACCCTCCCCGTGCCTCAAAGTCACCCCCCAGTCTCCCAGGTGTGCACAGAACCAGTTCCGTGCATACTCCTATCCTGCAAGAGCTCTTTATGCAGAGGTTGCTGAACTTGACAGGAGTTCTGCACATAGTGGCAGGTAGTAGCCGCCCTCAATCTTTAGACAGACAATTGGTGCCACCAGAGGAGAGCTGAGTTTTGCATTTCTCTCCCCTGCTAAACTGATAGGAGGACAGAGCTCAATCCCTCCACGTATACAGAACCACAATAAATGGACGTTTGCATTGTGCCAGTATCTCTTACTAGAGGGACAGGTACAGGCTGTATTTCATAAGATCATAAAACTTTGATATGTTTTAATGGATTTTAGTAATCTCCTGTCAGTTTTGTGACATGTGAAATTGGCCTTTAGGGAGCCAGCCTTAAAATAACAATGCTCACATATTGAAGAAGCACATTGACAGCTGTAGTCAGGTGGTTTTTATTGTGTTTTATTTGTGTCTTGGTTCTCAAAAATTTAGGCTGTCATAACTGAGGAATTTCTTATCATTTTTAATAAATTGTGTAGATTTTAAAAACATGCAAGAGCTTCCTGAATCCCTTTCAAAGCCTTGATATCAGGGCTGAACTCAATATCTATTCTGTTTCTAAGCTGAAGAGCGTTGTCTTTTTTTCAGGCCAACTGAAGTTTAATACCACTACAAGGAGTACTTCAGAGTAGAATCACAATGGAATCAGCAGCAAAATACTATATATTGATTAGAAGTGAACATCTTTTCCGAAAAAATTTTTTGGCTGAGCTAAGTAAAGTCTTGCGGTTGACTTGCCCAGTTGGCATGCTGTTGCTGTGTATATTTATATATTTGTAATGCTGTAACTTCATTGAACACACAGATACTGGAATGAAGTTTGGTACATACATTAAGGCCATAATTCTGCATTTCACATATGAACCCAAACTTGATCCCCATGCTTACTTTAAAACTTTCATATGAAGAAATCAGAATAAAACATGGTAGGCATGTTTGAACTTCAAACAAAGAATGATATTTTAAGTACCAATTTTCAAATGGCAAGAAAAAGTTGCACAATATATTACAATGAATATATTCATGCCTTACACCAGGAGTGTGCTAGGGATGTGCATGAACCTGTTCGGAGGCCTTTTTACAGGCCTCCAAACAGGTTAGAACACTGGCTGATTCGAACGTCTGGCAGTGGGCGGGGGAGGACTTTAAGGGCGGGGGAGGGTGCACTTTCCCATCCCCTCGCTTTCCCCCCACCGGCGCTAGAGTCCTGTAAATCTTTCAGGGTGGCAGTGTACCTTGCGGCCGCCCCTTCCTCTCTTCAGCTGGAAATACCAGGCATGTTTCAGACAGGCTCAAACGCAATCACAACATGTGTGTACGTCCAGTACTTCCGGCCAAAGAGGGGCAATGGCGGCAGGGAAGTACACTGCCACCCTGAAAGATTTTACAGGATTCCAGTGCTGGTGGGGGGAGGGGTAAGGGCACCCTCCCCCACCCTTAAAGTCCTACACCCCACCCCTTTGAGCCACGCCCACCTGGTTCTGTGCACATCCCTAGAGTGAGCAAGGCTTCTTGACCAATCTGTTTTACTAGTTGGAATATTTTATTTATTTTTTAATAAGATTTGTGATTTAATTATACAAGGCAAGTGTAGTGCCCCATTGACATTAAGATGACTAACAGTATAATACTGTTTAACAGTTTAATACTTTTTGGTGATTGCACCCCATTTATGAAATAGCCTCCCCAGTGAGGTATGCCTGGCTTCATCACTTTGTTCTTTTAGACGCCAGGTAAAGACCTTTTTGTTCACTCAGACATTTTACATTTGATTTTGTAAAACTAATTTTAAATAAGTTTTTTAATTACTTTGTATCCCCCCTTTTTGTTCTGTTGTGATTGAATGTGTTATGTGTTTTTATTTGATGTTTTAATGCTCTACTGCAAGCTGCTCAGAGAACAATTTATTAAGGGGCAGCTAACAAATAAAGTTTATTAATCATCATCATAATCATCATCATCGAGAGTATCTAAGAACACCAGTTCCATATAGGCAATACTGAAGTGTGGACCTTTCAGGATGTGGTTTCTAGTTTACAGACAACAAAGTTGCTTCAATCTAATGTCATAGAACTACAAACCTCTTTCGAATCCTTGCATTAAACAGTGGTGCTTCAAAGCGTGGATTGGTGCCAACCAGAAGCAGAACATCTGCTTCTTCCACTCCAGCAATTTTGGTATTAAGTAAGTAGTTTGATCGCAGGTCTGTACTATTAACAAAATGAACACCACAATTAAGATAATAAATTCAAATATGGAGTTAAATTGGAAGAATTCAGAGAGTCTATTAAGAATAACGTTATACGCTTCAAATAAAAGTAATGCTAGATATCAAGACACTAAATTCAAATAATTTCTCTCCCAGCCCTGATGTCCACTGGACATTATATATTCAATTAATACCTTTTCAACAATAAATGGAAAAATTGATATAATATGACTATAGGGGTCAGACCATTAGGTCATCTAAGTGACTATTGTCTACACTGCTTAACAGCAGCTCTCCAGAGCTTCAGACAGGATCTCTCTGTCTTCCCAGGAGATACCAGAGATTGAACCTAGGATCTAGATGCAAGATATGTAGCTCAGAGCCCCACCCCCAACTATAACTTAAATGCATTACTCTACTATGAAAAGTTTCCAGTTCTATCAAGGTCTCTTATCCAACGTACAAAGCTGTTCTGGGAATATACTATCAGCCCCTTATTAATACAACTGTATTTTCATAATCTTACCCAGCTCCTGCAGTAGGGAAAACTTCTTCTGTACACAAGTTGTCCGAGTTTACTCTATTCAACAAGTCTTTGAGAGATACTAATGCTTCCGCATCCACCAATCCTCCTACAACTGCAGCTACATCATTACCTTGGGTTCCCTGAAGCTACAAAGAAGAAATACAGGATGCTACAGAGTAAAACATTAGTTTTAGCAGCAAATTAATGTTTTCTTAAAAAGAAAATTAGGAAATTTCATTTATATTCCATAAACAGAAGAATAAATAATAAGATAAACCAAAGTTGTTTCATCACAACATAACGGAGCTGTGATGCATGCTTATTGTGTAAAAATCACAATTCATGGTAGCAAATAAAACAGGTTTGAAGTACAGAAGAGGACATTGGAGATGTGTGAGTTATCTTCATGATTGACAGTGCAAAACAACTACCCCTTAAAACTACAAGGTAAGCATAATACAACTGGCTAAGGAGTTCTGGAAAGTCAAAAGCAGCATTTAATTTCAAAATTCACTCCAGTATTATAAGTACCATTAGTAAATAACTGATCCCATTTGCAACTGGATTTCATAGGATTCAGGGTCTGTTAAAGTAATTTGACTCACTACTCAGCTGCGTTCAACAGTGCATTGTTAAAAGCAAGTGTTCTTACCACTCCAGCAACACGCGTCAAGGCATCTTCCCAAGTCACATAAGTGAACAGTCCTTCTTCATTTTTGACCATTGGCTCAATCAGACGTTGACGTTTCAGACCATCATAAGCAAATCTGAAGAGTGAAGATCCAGCTAATGATATAAACAGCAGCTGAAGGAACAATTCATTACTCACCAACACTGCACTAGCAGCACTACTAGCATACCACCTTCTGGTATACACAGTATATATCCACAGTGTCATTACTGTGACAAATGCTTAATGTGTTTCGTTAACATATGACCACCACACTGCAGTAGCCTGAGATTCTTGCCTTTGCACCAATTTTAAAGAGACAAAAAAGGACACACTAGGCACCATCCCACTGGACAGCATGCATAGCTAAGTTCCGCCTATTTCAAGGAAATAATAGTGCTAATCCTTCTTTGGATTATTCCCCTTAAATTTAGGAAATAAAGGATGAATTAAAGAGCTTGGCTTTGACAATCTCTGCTCAGCAACACAAATATCAAATCAGTTTACTTCTTAGTTCTAAATCCTTAAGCTGGTGTGTGAAGTATGTATGTCTTACAATCTATACATTCTTGGACCCTTTATTAAGATTCCTTTCTGAGAAGATCATGTTTTACATGCAAATACCTTGTTTTATCAGAGATCCATTCCTCATTGATATCTTCATGCAGTCTTGGTAAAATCCTCATCACTTCTCCAGTTCTAGTGCTCACCACAATGTTACTCCCTACTGCATCTAGCACATCAATGGACTCTGTCTTCCTAAGTGAAGAGCATAGAGCCAGCAATCAAACATTTTGGGGATCCCAATATCTGAGTAATAGAGTTCAACTATGGGCTTCCCAATAGGGCCATGTTGACAGCAATTTCAGGTATACCTACTGTCCAAGATAAATCTCCCATTGCAAAACCAGTTTGTAACCAACCGCTCAAGTTAAACACAGCCTATAGAAGACTGCTACCCATTTTTAAATTTCCAATCTCCCTTCCCCCACACCTCTTCTGTGCTGCATCCTGGGCAGCCTATACTGACATCTTCCATTTATAAAGCACCTTGGCTTGCAGAGTGGTTCCTCTGCAATGACACGAGTTGTTTTTTTGGGGAGGGGGGTTTGCAATGTTACCACACTGCATGATTCTAAACGTAAGGAAAACCTGCAATACCTATAGTGTAGTTGCTTACTCTAAGCAAATTCTCCAAGATTTACAGACATTGCTTACCCCAGTTTCAGGAAATCCTACCCATGCATGTATTCTCAAGCCATACCCTCTATCTATTTTACACCCTTTACGTGTTTTATAAGCCACCTAATGGCACAGCAGGGACATGACCTGACTAGCAAGCCAGAGGTTGCCAGTTTGAATCCCCCACTGGTATGTTTCCCAGACAATGGGAAACACCTATATCAGGCAGCAGCGATATAGGAAGATGCTGAAAGGCATCATGTCATACTGTGTGGGAGATGGCAATGGTAAACCCCTCCTGTATTCTACCAAAGACAACCACAGGGGCTCTGTGGTCACCAGGCGTCAACACCGACTCGACAGCACACTTTACCTGTTTTATATTGGTCACGTTTGTTGGAATACTTGCAAACCTCAAAAATTTTTAAAAGTTACAAATGCAGTCCAGAGGCCAAGGGAAAATTAAGGTGGCATTTGAATTAATCTTTATATTTGACATATAATGAAGATGTAACCAAGATTACATCAGAATTACATTTTGAATACCAATAAAGATACATGCCTTGTCTCCCAGGGTCGAGAAGTAAAAGCATACGGCTTGGAGGTAAGGGCACCTACTGGACAGATATCAATTACATTGCCCGATAATTCAGACATGAACATCTTTTCTATGTAAGTGCCAACTTGCATCTCATTTCCTCTTCCTGTGGTTCCTAAATCATCAACCCCTGCAATCTCACTTGCAAACCTGGTGAAGGAAAGATGTGGCAATATGTTAAATCACACATATTCTGAAAGTTTGTGTCTCTTTCAAGAAACAAAAAAGGAACAAAAACCATTTATAGGCCTATGTGTTGATGGAAATGGTTCAGGTCCAATTACTGAATGAAAAGGAATTATAGTAGGTCACAGGTAAGCACAATGAATTTTAAGTTTATAAAACCCTCTCTCTCCTTTAAGCAACTTTTAGTTGCGAATAGTAATGTTTTATCTAGATTTCTAGCCCATCCTTACAGGTTGAGGAAATATAATATTTAAGAACAAGGAAATCAATAAATGAACTTTCCACTAGAGATACTATATCAAGCTAAAGTCTCTCCACAGCAGTTTATCCTTGACCACCCCAAACACTAAGGCCTTGCAGTGCTTCCACAAGACACTCAGATATATTGTTACAAGACTACCACTACTTTGTATACAAATCTTAAGGGCTTTTAACTCATGACATGATCCAATATACAGCTAAAATAAGCAGGTTGATCATCATGCTGCTGCATCTTGATTTTGTATTCTTTTTTGTCGCCACTTTGACTTATACCATGTAATAGTCACTTGTTAATATGAGCAAAGTTGCCTCCTTCACAGTTTCTTGTTGACGTTTTCAAAGATGATTCAGTAACTGAACTCTACTCTATAGGATTGTTCATAAGCAACTGAATGCAAGCAGCAGGCTAATGAATTTCAACTAGTTACAATATAGGTGTTACTGGGTTACCCCTAGGGATGTGCACGAACCTGTTTGGAGCCCTTTTACAGGCCTCCGGACAGGTTGGAAAACCGGGTGTTTTGAAAGGGGGGGGATAACTTTAAGGGTGGCGGAGGGAGCACTCCCCCCCCCTTTTCCCCTGCCAGCGCTCACTTAAAGACTGGTCTGACAGAGCAGCAGCATACCTCCCTGCCGCCTTGTCCTCTCGTCGGGCTGGAAGCAGCCTGTGCACGTTGGTGCGTGTGAAAGCACACACGCGCCGACGTGCGCACAGGCTACTTCCGGTCACTTCCAGTCCAAGAAGAGGATGGGGCAGCAAGGAGGTACGCTGCCACCCTGCTGGATTGGTTTTTAAACAAGCACCGGTGGGAGAAATCCAGCCGGGGGGGGGAGTGCACCCTCCCCCGCCCTCAAAGTTATCCCTGCCAGTTTCGTGCACATCCCTAGTTACCTGATGTGTCCCAAATCGGATCTTAGGATCTTCTTCGGAGGCCCTGCTCTGAGTGCCCTTGCCAAACAAGGTGAGGTGGATGGCTACTAGGGAGAGGGCCTTTTTAGTGGCTGCACCGTTTATGGAACAGCCTCCCCAGTGAGGTTCACCTGGCACCACCACTTTGTTCTTTTAGATGCCAGGTACATAGGAACATAGGAAACTGCCATATACTGTGTCAGACCATTGGTCTATCTAGCTCAGTACTGTCTTCACAGACTGGCAGTGGCTTCTCCAAGGTTGCAGGCAGGAATCTCTCTCAGCCCTATCTTGGAGAAGCCAGGGAAGGAACTTGAAACCTTCTGCTCTTCCCAGAACGGCTTTATCCCCTGAGGGGAATAACTTGCAGTGCTCACACATCAAGTCTCCCATTCAGATGCAACCAGAGCAGATCCTGCTTAGCTATGGGGACAAATCATGCTTGCTCCCACAAGACCAGCTCTCCCAGCTCTCCTCTCCCACAAGACCAGCTCTCCTCTCCAAAGACCTTTCCGTTCACTCCAGCCTTTTAATTTTGATTTTTAAAAATTGACTTTTAAAAGCCTTTTAAAAAACTGTTTTGTACTTATTCGGGGGTTTTTTGGGGGGGTGTTGTGATTTGATGCGCTTTATGTGTTTATATTGGATGTATAGTGACCAGCCTCCCCTCCCTCTAAAGAATAAACCAGAAGTGAACCCTTGTCTTGACTAACAGGCTGGTGAACTCCAGGGGTCAGCCAATCAGCACACTAGGTGGGTGGGACCTAGAGAGCTGCTGCCAGGAAGAAGGGAGTTTTTTGTTAGAGAGGAAGCTAGGCTGGAGGTGCACAGGAGGACATGTAGCCATGGAGAACATATGGCTGCAAGAGAATAAATCTGCAGATCCTTGAAAGACACGAGGGCAAGAAGCTTGAATTCTCATCAGGCATTTGTTGAGTTCAAGGCAAGAAGCCAGGGCTTATGGCTTAAGGCTTCAGGAAGTTTAGTCTAGGGAAAAGTTTGTTTAGTCAGACTTTGCATTAAGGATTTATATTTCTTTGGTTTGTGTACTTTTGCATATTCCTTATTGTATACCTGTAACATGAATAAAATATGAAACACTAGCCTACACCCATCCTACTTAGGGCTCTGTGAAAGACTCTATAAACATTTAAGCATGCATTAAGGCAACCTATTTTTGTAACCCTACTAAGTATTCTTAACTGTACCTAAAAGCTGAGAAAGCTTCAGATGGAAACAGTCTGTAGTAATTGAATAAAACTGTTTTAGTTCTTGTTCTTTTCACAAGCTTCTCCAACTTGGTTCTTAACTCAGGAAAAGGGGGTGGGGGGCAAACGGGGAATTCTCTGGTGCAAACATGTCCTCAGACAATCAGCAGCTATCAGTTTTCTCACCACATGTAAGTTTGCATGTGGAAGATTTCTGTACTGATCCAACAGCAAAACAGAGTTTTCCCTGGGATTCCACCCCATGCCCAGGGAGGCTCAAGCTTTGTCAATAAGAGGAGTGGTGGTGGCAGCAGCATTTTGAACCTACCCATAATACAGAATAGTTCAGACAGCTCAGCCAGGATGATTTGGCATTTCTTTCTCTCACACGAGCTTGCTCTGAGACAAAGGCTTCATTCCACTACAGGATGTTTTAATGCCGTGTTGTGAGCCGCCCAGAGAACAATTTGCTATGGGGCAGCTAACAAATAACATTTATTATTATTGTTATTATTAACATAATAATAACATAAGTTACCTGATGCATCGAGTGCATTGTATACATCGTGTCATTATAGTTTTCACTAATGGGCCGATGTTCTTGTCTTCAACTGCACGTTTGCTTTCCAAGAATCTGCTCCTATCACTGCCAAACATCATTGACTGGTCCTAGAGACAATTAGCCAAAAATTAATGAACATTTTAAAAATTATATCCCACCTTTCCACTCTATTTATGGTAGCTCGTTCCTTAAAAGAGTATATAAAAAGACAGATTCCTTGCAGATGCACTGAGTGGCAGCAAAGTATAATTTCTTTGCACCATTGCCAAAAATTAAGTCCATATTTGGATTTGTCATAAGTTTTTCTCCACAGTAGTTATCATCTCTGCCATTTTATTGCCCCTAACTCCACAGAAAATCAGGGAGCCATTCTGGGTTTTACAAGTTGGAGGGGGCAATCTGGAATGATCTTATCGACTGCCCAGGCCAGTCCCTCATTTCAGAAGTCAAGCAGAGTCTGAAAAGACTCAACAGGAGAATTACCCACAGGAAGATTCACAAGAACCATCAGGAATCCATAGGTCTCCAGGAGCAAAGTCACATATGATTGAGCAACAAAGTTCTACTCTCAAGAACATTTTTTAAAATCCTAAAAATTATACCTGCAAGTCACACTCCCCTCCCTGATCACAGATTGGACAGTCCAATGGATGGTTTGCCAACAAGAACTCCATAACACCTTCTCTGTTGGGGATCAATATATTTGAGCGGGTGGGGGGGGGGAGAAAAGAAACACGTTTTAATTGCCATTTCATACATTAAAAACCATTTAAGATTAATGATGTATCTTTTTAATACAGCCTATTTTAAATGTAATTTCTGTAACCTACCCCTTTATTTTTAGGTTTTTTAAAAAAATGCAGTTGCTTGCAATTGCTTTTATCCTGTCCATCTGGCTTTTTCTTAACAATTCAGAAGTACAAGCCAGGCTTGTGTAGCATGCTTACTAATAGGCGCAACTTCCAGTCCCCTGAATTGGGATGTAATATACTGTACACAGAGGTCTTAAAGTTGCACAGGACGTAGATGTAAACAGGAAGATGGAACAAGCTTCACTACTAGATTATATTGAAGTTTATTTAGCTATAACTACTCTGTCCCTTTAGAAAAGTCTCTCTTATGTTACCTTTTCAAAAATTGAGACAATCTGTGTAAACAGACAGCCAACCAAAAGTCCACTACTCTAATGCTGAAGGACTAAAGCTGCAATCCTGAATGCTTGTTGTGGAATAAAGACCCACTGCACTTACTCGCTGAAGCTTACTCTTAAACAAAGTTGATTAGATTTGCATTTTAAGTTGCACACAATCCAATACTGCTTACCTTGCTTTCCTGGATTTCTCAGAATTTGTCAGAATGTTCCAACCCTTCATCACAGGCATAGCACAAGCAGCAACAGGCTAAAATCCCATTAGAAAGAAACAGCTATTCAAAATTTGCATACATGCTTGCTCACTCAATTATCCACACAAGTATTCACAGAAATAAAGTGAATTGGCCACACACTGAGCATCAGATAAATGATTTCCAATATTACTCTGAAAGATCTTTCCAGATGGGTTGCAAAATGGCAAACTAGTGGTTAAGCTTTGCTAAAGCAGACAAATTCTTCAGCTATATTGGTTCACTGTAGGTGAACATAATATTTGGAACAAAAAAAATATCTGCTAGCAGCATTATTTTATTAAGGGCATTTAATACCCCACTCTTCAGATCAAAAGGACTCCAGCTGCAGCTTCAATCATACATAAATATAATTTATATGCAAGCAAATTTGTTGTTAGTTTGGCAAAGTTACAGATCTTTCTCCATGCATCCAGCATACTATAATTTTAGCAAAAAGACAGATTAATAACCTTGGGGGTTTTCTCTATCTCTACAAGACACATTCTACAATTTCCAGCGACGGACAATCTGTCATGGTAGCAAAAGCGAGGGATCTGCATTCCAACCTTTTCACAGGCCTAGAGAGGAGAAAGTGATAAAAGAGGTCAAGGCACAGGTCAATAATTTATTTCAGATACTTCCATGCAAATGTGATTCACTCTTCCATTAGTAAGATTTCAAGAAGAAACAATGGTGTTATTGTTTTTATCTGAGCACATTTAAAATTGCTGCATTTCGTTTGCAATATTTGGTTTGCAGCTAGCGTGATGTAGTGGTTAGAGTGCTGGACTAGGACCGGGGAGCCCCGAGTTCAAATCCCCATTCAGCCATGAAACTAGCTGGGTAACTCTGGGCCAGTCACTTCTCTCTCAGCCTAACCTACTTCACAGGGTTGTTGTGAGGAGAAACTCAAGTATGTAGTGCACCCCTCTGGGCTCCTTGGAGGATGAGCAGGATATAAATGTAAAATAAATAAATATTAAAACCTACAATCTGCAATAAAAGAAAACACCCCTATGAAAGAAAGCTCCAAAGTGCTTAAAAGGAATAGTACAGCTGATGTATACTATGAAGTGCATGGACTGGTCTGGAAACTTTAAAAGGCCTTCTAGAATATACAGAATCCTGAGACTATGGGAGGGAAGTGAAAAAAACAAAGGAAATTAAATTATTTCCCAGTACACTGGTACAGCACTTTGCTTGCCTGTGCTTTATATCAAGCCAGATTACTGGTCTTTCCAAGACCAACACACCTGCAAGACAATGCTGTGGAACTAAATGGGTCAATACAATAGCCCTGGAGGCTTAGGCAGTAGCATCCTCTGAACCTCTGACTCACTCCAACATTATGTCATACCAAGAGTCCAGAGAGTAAATTCTGATTCAGCAGAAAATAAACTAAAACACAGCATTAGACAATTCCACAATATTCTAAAGTAACACATACTGAACACCTACCACTCTCTAAACTATACTTCTTTCAGTTCAATTATCCACAGTAATTCAGTTCGAATCTTTGTCTGGGGACTAGCCCAGAGCCATGCAGTTCTGAAAGGCCTGTATACACCACTGCAAAAGAAGTCTCTCTCTCCCTACAGCCCAACAATAATCAAAGGTCTGCAAATGCAGTAGTCTGAGTCATCAACCAGAGAGAAATCTGTCATGCTTTTTTCTTGGTAGGGGTCAAAAGGCGAAAACAAAATGTCTCAGAGAGATTTGTTCCAAAGACCTCAGTAAAATTTCAAGAACATTCCTGTAAACATTTGGGGGCCAAGGGCAGAGGTGGTAATCCTAATAATTCTGACAGGACTCTCAAAACACAGTATATGCACTTGAGTAAATACTAATTAAAATATAGACACAGCAACTGTTTGTCCAAGAAGGGTGGGAAGTTGGATATATGAAGAAGCTTCCTCTCACACACGTTCCTAGTAAAGGATGAAATCACATATAATCTAAAGTAACACCGGCTATAACACACTTATGAGGATGGAGAAAAAACCATTACACAAAGCTGAGTAGGAATGGAGAACAACAAAAACCCAGAGTTTGTTTTACCTGAAGCACTGTGGTTCCTGGAGGTACCAAGACAGGGTTCCCATCAACAAAAACCTCTATGAGGTTGCTTGTTGCTGTAGCTGTTGTGCGCACTGAAATATATAAGAATAAAAGATAAGAAATATTATTTATTGCTCAGAGTCATATTAAATATTGTTTTCTCAATGGCACTAACTAGCAACATATTGACAGGGTGAGCAGACAGTCCAAGTTCATACTGCCAAAAGAAAAAGCCTTATTTGAAGTCAAATTGTCAGTCATTTCAATGCTTAAAAGTGGCATAATATGACAGAAGGATGTGGGAACATTGGTAACAGCCAACAGGGAATTCAATATTTTATTAACATTAACATTCCAAACTAATTTCACAAAAAGAACAGAGAAACAAGCACTGTATTCACTAGGATTATCAATTTTAAAATACATTTATAGGTCAGTCTAAAATTGTACCATACTGACAAGCATTAAAGAGAAGATTACACTCTCAGGCCTTTATGAACGTGCCTGAAATTTAGGTAATGCTTGATGATTTCTTATATGTTATTGCTATGATATACTTGTTATATTGTGTTCTTATAAACTGCTTTAAACAATAAAACAGAAACTACAATCTGAGAAACAGCTTTTAGAATTAGGTAAGTGCTTAACTGTTCCCCCTGCCCCCAACCTGAAAAATGCATCTAGTGACTATTTCAACACAGTCTGAAGAGGAATCAGAAGAGGAAGTTCCCAAAGTGTTTATTAACAGGACGTCAGTGGAATGTTGGTCCTTGTTTAAAGTCTACTTCTCAGACCCAAATCCTTGCTTATTCCAGTAACTAGTGTCTGCAGCCACTTACAGTATTCCCACAATTGCCTTCAAGGCTCTGAGTGCAATTGTGTTTCCTCAGTCAATTCCATCCTTTCTACCTTGATGCGACACATGCCTGGAAATGCCTCGGAGAACCCCTGGGCAACACCACACCACCTCTCTTACTTCCTTCAACTCTCTTCTCAAACGCCACATTTTCTGTGGACAAAGACAACTAAGACAACTAGTCTTTATACCCAAACCAAATCTCAACACATTAAAGAAATGCATATTCTTTTATTATTTATTATTATTATTACATTTTATATACCACTCTTTCTCCAAGGAGCCTGGAGCAGTGTACTACATACTTAAGTTTCTCCTCACAACAACCCTGTGAAGTAGGTTAGGCTGAGAGAGAAGTGACTGGCCCAGAGTCACCCAGCAAGTCTCATGGCTGAATGGGGATTTGAACTCGGGTCTCCCCGGTCCTAGTCCAGCACTCTAACCACTACACCACGCTGGCTCTCCCCATTTATCCCTGCCTCCATGTTTCTCCTTTTTCCTTGTGGTCTGCAGTGTAGATTACAGGGGGGTGTGAGCCAGCTTGATTCGAACTGGCCCATTTCAGGCGGTCTGAGTTTGAACCAGACCGGCTCCCTGTTGGAAGAACCAGTTCGCAGGCCAGTTTGGGTATACTTGTAAAAAGGAATCGTTGTAAAGATAAGCCCCTTTACAAGTAAATGGGGCATCCCTAAGCTTTAAGCTAAACGTGTGGGGGTAGAGAAAGCAAGCGTCCTCTGTACTTTACTGGAGGCCATGGCAGAGGTAGCAGTGAAGCATTGGAGGCAGCAGGGGCTCCTCCAAGGCCCCTGCCAACCTCCTGAATGACAGTCCAGGCCAACTGCAGCCCGGGCCTACATGCACACATGGAGATCATTTTCATGATCTCCACACATGTGCACACACAAGGTGATGCAAATGGTCTGCACGCATGCGCAGAGATCATGAAAATGACCTCCGTGTGTGCAAGCAGACCCAAACTGGGCCACAGCCAGCCCTGGCCGTCATTCGGGAGGCTTGGAGGAGCCCCCACCGTCACACACACCCTCCGCCGGCTGTCTCCAATGCTTCTCCACTACCTCCATTGTGGCCTCCTCTAAAAGGTATGTAGGCCGCTTTTTTTCTCCACCCCATTCCTGCCTACTTAGCTTAAAGACTGGGGATGCCCAGTTTACCTGTAGAGGAGAATTGTCAAGGATTCTCCTTTACAAATATACCTGAACTGGCCTATGAACCAGTTCAACGGCTGAGGCAGACCCAGTTGGACTGAGCCCAAAGCCGGACCAGGCCCGTTCAAATCCTGTCCGGATTCAAACCAAACCGGCGAAACCGGTTCCATGCACATCCCTAGTAGATTATAGATTGTGAATTACTGGGGGAGGGATCTAGACGCCTATACTTTGTCAAGTGCGTAGATGGGCTAAATTATTTATAACCACCAGCACCAATCACCAACTTGATAATGAAAATTGTTCAAAACAAACAAAAAATGGAGGAATGAAGGGAGTTTAATACAATTGTTCAGGATATAAAGGCATCTTACCACATCCTTTAGTAGTCTGAGTGACACCAGTTAAGGCCTTGCGGACAGCAGGAAGTCGCAACATGGCGCTGGGGTGGGGGGGGAGAAAGGTTAAAATTAAGATCTGATCAGGTTCAAACAATAGCTTTCTCACAAGACAGAAAGAACAGAAAACCAATTCAAATTTACACCACTTCTATTATTAAGCAGATGAAGCACTTTTAGTACAAGCAGATATGATCAGAAATGCAAGATTCACACAGGCACGCTTTATTCAGTGTTTAGCCATAAGCAACTGCTTTACCTTATACAAATATCCAATTTTATTTTGTAAAAACTACTCAATGCATAACAAACGCTGCACTGAGCATTGTGAATACACACATACGTTTCTGTATTTTAGGCCTCTTGAAGCTACTGGAACACTAAAGTAGGAGATCCTGTGAACCTGAAGTTCAACACACTCCGGCTACCACTTCTGTTATTTGCCTCCATGAAATAAGTAGAGTCTGAATTGCTTCCTGCCTCCCGCAATAGCATATAAAAACTAGTCACCATGATAATCAAAGACTAATGCACCTGTTGTTGACATGCAGCTAGATATTCTCAAATCAAATGCCCGAGTGTGACATCACCTGAAAACTAGGAAGACTCAGATATGCCGCATATGCAGAGTGCTACTTTCAGATTTTAAGAGTTAGGCACCAGATGAGCAATGTTTTGAAGGGAATTTTCAACACACTACCTTTAACTCATTGCCTTCTCTGGTGGGTTTTGCCCATTCTGAAGTTTCTTCCTTGTTATGTTTATTCTGCCCCATCACAAAGGGGAGTACCAGACAATTGCAAATATGACCCTTTTAGCTGTTAGAAAGTAAGGAAATAATCTAGAGACAGAGAATGTATGCCAAGCAGTATTATAAACTAACATAGGAAACTGCTATATTCTGAGACAGACCATTGGTCTATCTAGCTCAGTATTATCTTCACAGACTAGCAGCGGCTTCTCCAAGGTTGCAGGCAGGAATCTCTCTCAGCCCTATCTTGGAGAAGCCAGAGAGGGAACTTGAAACCTTCTGCTCTTCCCAGAGCGGCTTCATCCCGAGGGGAATATCTTGCAGTGCTCACACATCAAGTCTCCCATTCATATGCAACCAGGGCAGACCCTGCTTAGCTATGGGGACAAGTCATGCTTGCTACCACAAGACCAGCTCTCTAAACTAAACTTGCTTCCATTTCACTGACAGCAGCTCTTAATCAGTCATGTACCATATGGCTTCAGAAACAGTCTTGCACAGAAGCCTGAACAACTTGTAGGAAAAAAGAAAAAGCAAATCTTTACGTAGTTATTTTTTAGACTTCTTCAATCCTGTAAATATTTATGTATTTATTTGATTTCTACACCATCCTTCCAAAAAT
The DNA here is from genome assembly GCF_027244095.1 of Hemicordylus capensis. Lineage (NCBI taxonomy): Eukaryota > Metazoa > Chordata > Lepidosauria > Squamata > Cordylidae > Hemicordylus > Hemicordylus capensis. Next base: position 224,365,598 of record NC_069657.1, read on the forward strand.
GGCTCAGGGTGATTCACACAGAGAAATAACAAATAAATAAGATGAACAAAATGGATCCCTGTCCCCAAAGGACTCACAATGAAAAAAAAAAGTCACACTAATCTACCACCCATTCACATATCTGCCTGTATTCCCAGTTACTTTTGTTACTATTTCATCACATCTCAAATTCTGTTCTTGCTGATCCTTTTTAAAATGATGATGGTATCAAAAGCTTCTGAGAGATCCAAAAGGACCAACAGAATTACACTCCCTGTCAATTCGCCTTAGGAGATCATTCATCAGGCCAAACTAAGCAGTCCCCATAACCTGCCTGAGAGGTCTGAAATGGGTCTAAATAATCTGTTCGTCCAAGACTGCCTGGAGTTGAGAGGCCACCACCTTGGCTAACCATGGGAGATTTGAGACAGGCCTATAATTGCCTAACTCTGAGGGATCAAGTATAGGCTTCTTCAAGAGAGGTCTAATAATTCCCTCCTTTAAACAAGGAGCCATCCTATCTTCCCTCAGAGAAGCATTTATGATCTCAAGGAGGCCATCTCCAACTAGTGGTGTGCATGGACCGGTCTGGGACCATACAAAAGGCCTCTGGACCGGTCTGGAATTCCGGCGGTCCGGCGGGGGTGGTGGTGTGTCTTTAAGGGGGGGCGGTAGTACTCCCCCCCCCCGCCACTCTTCCCCCTCCGGCGCTGGACTTTCCAAAAACGTTCTTGGGGCGGCAGAGTTCCTCCCTGCCACCCCTGCCCCCGTCGTCGTCTTCAAAGAGTTAAAGTAGAAAGAGCTGGCGAAGGGCGCATGCATGGCACCAGCTCTTTCTACTTTAACTCTTTGAAGACAACGACGGGGGCAGGGGCAGCAGGGAGGAACTCTGCCGCCCCAAGAACATTTTTGGAAAGTCCAGCGCCGGAGGTGGAAGAGGAATTGGGGGGGGAAGTACTACCGCCCCCCCTTAAAGACACTCTCCCCCCAGTGCCGGACCACGCCTCCGTGTTTCCGCACACATCCCTATCTCCAACCATCTCCCTGCTTGATAATATAAGCCATATTGGACAAGGGTCAAAAGAACAGGGTCAAGACACAAGGGTCAAGAGACACACAGTTCCAGAAATAAGTAGATAGATAGAACATCGGCCGACAGTCAGTCGGTCGATCGGCCGACAGTCGGTCGATCGGCCGACAGTCGATGGCTTCTATGGTTCCAGAAAGAAATAGATGGTTGGAGCATTCTTTGCAAGTACAACATCCACCCAGGGTTCCTTCTAGGTATGTGCATGTATGTGCACACAAGTTTTTTTTTGTGTCCATTCAGTTAATTTTAGATCCCACTCAGGTTGAATCCGGAAGACTCCATTCTGATTGCATGTCCGCACACACTGCCTTTATATTGTCGCTCAGAACAAAACTCATTCCATGCACATATTTTCTTCACTATCTTTGTTTTCATTTTAATCCAATACAGCAGAAATAAATAAAAATACACGCAAGTTTAACATTAAAAGTAATTATAGTATATAACTGTTTTTCACAATATAATACAAAAATACAGCTCATGTCATGCCACTATTCTCATGGACATTCCCATAGGAAAAGAATCCAGTGCAAATGACTCCAGAGTAAATGGCATACATCTTGAGAGTGTAGATCTGGGCTCTAAGACAGTCACATAAGCCCTGACCAGAAGTATTTATAGACAGCAGCAAGGGATGCAGAAGATAAGGAGAACAGGGTTTAGCTGTTTTATTGTGCTATATATATCATGTTCATGCACAGCATCACCTGCTAACTAGGCTATTGTGCAAAGACTTGCCTGGCCAGTGTACAAGGGCACTAATGGATATAAATCAGACATTTAAAATGTCAACATTCAAAAGCCAAAGTGATAACATTTCACTTTCCCAGAACAATCTTCTGTTAATACTTCAATATCAGAAGTATTAATACAAAGGGAAGCTCCAGCATAAAATTGACAGACTAGAACTATCAGCAAATTTGATTTTAGTTAGCCCAAGCTGAATCTAGCCCATGGATTTCTGTGGTTTGTTTTGGTTTTTTACAGTACAGGTGCTCAGTTTGTGTCATCAGAACTACAGTTATATAATAGGAACATAGGAAGCTGCTATATACTGAGTCAGACCATTGGTCTATCTAGCTCAGTATTGTCTTCCCAGACTGACAGTGGCTTCTCCAAGGTTGCAGGCAGGAATCTCTCTCAGCCCTATCTTGGAGAAGCCAGGGAGGGAACTTGAAACCTTCTGCTCTTCCCAGAGTGGCTTCATCCCCTGAGGGGAATATCTTGCAGTGCTCACACATCAGGTCTCCCATTCAGATGCAACCAGGGCAGACCCTGCTTAGCTATGGGGACAAGTCGTGCTTGCTACCACAAGACCAGCTCTCCAGTTACTGGTCAGTGCTGTATACACGCAAGGTCTGCAGACCTACAGTTGTCTCTCTCATGTTACAGTGATTTGGCCCTATTGTTTACAATGCATGCATGCCAGGTGAGGACACCACTGAATGCACCCGATGCCGTGGGCCCTAACCCAAGAAAGGCGATGCCAGAATAAAAGTCCTGGCCTTTCGAGTACCACAACTGCTACTTTTCCCTTTTTATTTTGCTCTTGTACAGAGATTCCTCAGCCCAAGCGGGGAGGCGTCTCCCCTTTGCAGGAGAAAGTGGGGCGGGGGAGGAAGGCTCCCCCAGCCCGACACCAAAGACAAAAGGTGGCCCCCGTTTGCACCACAGCCACAAGGCCAGGCCCTGGAAGAATCCTTTCCCGCTCGCCTCCCCCAGACCGGCTGAGCCGGCAGCCAGGCGACCCAGCGACCGACGCTGGTCAAGGGCATCCTGCACGGGCGAGCAGGAGCGATCCCGGCTGTCTCCCGCTACAGAGACACCTTCTCCGCATCTTCCACCTCTGAGGCAGCAGCGCGGCAGAGCAGCGGCCGCGGCCCTCCTCGCGTTACCTCCTGCTCGGCCGGGGGTCTCCTCCGGCCCTGACAACCCAAACACCGTCGCCTCTGGAATGCGCACTCTCCTTGACAAGGATATGGCGGCTGCCTCGGCAATTTCCGGAAGCATTCGGCGATCTTCGACAACCCTGACGAAAGAACAAGCCGCCCGCCACTGACGAATTACGCCACTTCCTTCCCCCCGCCCCCTTTAACAAGCCAGAAGACTTCTTCCACGTCGCCCACTTTCTCCTCCTATCAAATTTGTCCCCTCCGACTTTTAAATTTTCGTCGGCTGTGCCTAGTGGGGAGAAGAAGGGCGGGCAAAAAGAAAGTAGGGAAGAAAAGCTTGCGCCGCGGAAGGATATATGTCGTCATAAGTCTCGCTCTGCGCGGAGGGATCCCGCGCCTCCTTTCTCCGTATATAAGGGCGGCGTAGGGGGGCGTGTCCTCTTTTGGACGGCCTGAGAGCTGGTCGGGGGCTGCTGGGTGTATTTCTTTGTCCGGGCGTTTGTTCTCTCCACCTGATTTTCTTTCCTTCCCGGCGCCATCATGGGCTTTGGAGACTTGAAATCCTCTGCGGGGCTCCACCTCCTTAACGACTTCTTAGCGGATAAGAGCTACATCGAGGGGTGAGCGGGCTGCGTGCGTTGAGTCTGGCGCGGTTACTAGACCCCGATAAGCTTGCTCGGCAAGGCTGCCAGCCCAGTACCACGAGGGCTCGGGAGCTGTAGCGCGGGGGTCGGTAGGTCTTCAAAGGCATGTGTGGGGAAAGATGGGTGGTTATGGAGCATAAGGGCAAAGATTGGAAACTTCCCCGAATCAGAGGTGCGAGGGACAAGCGGCATGTAGGCTTACAGTATTTATAATGGCTATATTGAGAGATTCAAATCGGACCTGTCTTGATGTGTCTGCAGTTGCCCCCGACTGGTCTGGTGGCCACTCAGGGACGGGCCTTCTCCGCTGCTGCCCCCCCGAGGCTTTGGACTGCGCTCCCTACTGAAATAAGAGCCTCCCCATCTCTGGCAGCTTTTTAAAAGTCTTTAAAGATGCATCAGTTCACCTAGGCTTTTAATTAATATGGTTTTAATGCTGTTTTAAGATAGTCTTTTAAAAAACTTTAAATTGTTTTTGTTTTAACTAATGTTTTACTTTCTGTTTTTATTTTGTTGTAAACCGCCCAGAGATGTAAGTTTTGGGCAGCATAAAAATATGTTAATAAATAAATAAGATTCGTAACTCTCTTAGCCACCCTCGTGCTCTCTTTGTGAGCTGCTTTAGGGCAATTGAGTGGCCATGGTTGGGGATATAGGGTTGTAATACTACTAAACTGATTTTCGTTGTGTATCAATAGTAACTACATGAGGTTTTAACTTCTGTTTTAATTTGCTTTATGTTGCTGTAAACCGCACTGCGGTGGAAGTTTGGAGCGGTCTACAAATATCACACAGGGTAGCTAAAAAGGGTCTGGCAAATGGTTCACACTCAAGTTTAACTCTACAAAGGACTATGGTCAAATGCTGTGTTGCTACTTCAAGGCCATGTGGCAAGCTTTTGGTGGAGCATAGTTATTAAACTTAGGATTTGTGGCCTGCTGTAATACCAACAAAGTATGCTTCTACTTGGAAATGTGTAGAAGTTAGGCCTACTCTGACCCCAACTCTTAGTAAATTTAAACACACTTGAATGTGAACCTTTAGTGGAGCATCTTAGGGTGATGAAGTGGAGGCTATCTTGCTCAGAAGTACAAGAACTGAATTATTTTGATGAGAGGAAGGAGTCAGCATAGTGACTAACTTCAACTTTTATTGGGAAGTGTTTTTAGAACAAAGAAGCTAGCATGATGTTTATGTTGAGTGGGATAGTTAAGCTGATGTACTTGAACCACTTAATTTATTATTATTTATTATTTATTACATTTATATCCCGCTCTTCCTCCCAAGGAGCCCAGAGCAGTGTACTACATACTTGAGTTTCTTCTCACAACAACCCTGTGAAGTAGGTTAAGTTGTCCCTGACAGCACAGTCATTCTATGACTGAAAGCTGGAATCCCTCTAGAATAAAAATGGCATGTTCACCTGAAGAGTTGCCACATTGTTCTAAGAGGTTCTTCTTGATCTCCTGTTTGTCTTACTAAAGGCCTCCTATAGAACCAGCTGGACATGTCATAGTCACAACTGAATCCTACCCATATTGATAGTGAGCTTGTGAATATGTACATCCATTGTGTGGAGTCTTCAGTTGGCAATCCCAACAAGAAGATCCCAGATGGATCAGACCAGACGTCTATCTAGTCCAGAATTCTGGTTTGCCGTCTTGGGCAGCCAGATGAAGGCAACAGCCTTCCTCTATTGTTTCTTAGCAACATTTAGTATTTAACGGGATACTGTTTTTGAACATGGAGGTTCCATTTCAAGTGGTTTACTAACCCACATTCTCAATGGATATATGGGTCAGTTCTTGAAAAAAGAGTTAAGAGCTGGTTCAGGAGTACACAAGCATGACCAGAGTAGGTGTGTTCCACCCCCTCTCTAGAAAACTGGAGAAATAGGATATCTTTATGACTAACAAAACATGATCTGTGTGGGGCAAGTGCTCCTAAACATTAGTCCACGAATGAATAGTACAGAAGTAAGACAAGTGGTTCTGAGTCCTGCCTTCAGAAGTACTTAATGTATTTTTAAAATGAATGCATAATACAGGCTCTGTCTCATAACAAAAGTCGAATTCATCAATTTGAATGGCTTTATGATATTTAGAGTTACTGAACATGGTATGCTGTCAGAAGATGCATTGGTTGTCATAATGTTGTTTGGATTGTCATAGTATTGTATACCTGTATATCTCAAGGATAAAGATATTGCCTGACAGCATACCATCTTCAGTAACTCTAAATCTCATAAAGCCATTCAAATTGATGAATTCTCATTTTGTGATGAGATGGAGCCTGTATTATGCATTCACATTTTAAAAAGGCACTCACTGTGAATAATAATTGTTCTGAATAAAACACATTTTCACATAAGCATGTGTTCTTTTAGGTATGTCCCATCCCAGGCAGATGTTGCAGTGTTTGAAGCACTTGGTGCTCCCCCTCCTGCTGAGCTGTACCATGCCCTCCGGTGGTTCAACCATATTAAGTCCTATGACAAACAGAAGGCAAGGTAGGATGGGCTTGGAGACTTTCATATTAAATTGCATTCTTGGGTTTCCAGTCTTTCGGGACAAAAACCATTGAAATATTATGACTTTGAAGTCTGTTGGTCTTTTGCAATGTCAACAGTCACCAGTGATGTGGGGTAGAAAATTTTTCATTGTATTTTTCTGTGGAAAACCTTCCGTTTCTAATGGACTAATGATGTGTTTGATTCAGATATGTTTCTGATCATATTTCTGATATTGAGAACTACTTGGAAGAGCATCACATTGGATCATTAAATGGGTCTGCTGGTGGAAAAGCTTAATTCCATGTTTAACGTTCTCTGAAAAATCATGCTGTCATAATTCAGCTTGGAAACCATCATACTTGTCCCAAATTTTGCCTGTTTCAAAACTTTCTGATGCTGACCTTATGTTGTATAACCTAAGGTATAATCAGGCCAACTGCAAGGCTGCCTATAAGGGAAATTACGAAAGCCGTTCTATTCATTTCTTTTAAATAATGTTATTGGTCATGAAAGATGCTATTTTGCTATACCTGGAAACTGAGAAAGGTACTTCACATACATATGTATTTCTGCTGTTCCTCACTAATCACTCCTCAGTCTACTTCTTAAAGAACTTTCCGGGACAAAAATGGGATAGTCACTCACCTTTCTTGTCTTTTCAGACACTAAGCAGAATACTCATAGTTGCATTGGCTATGGTTTAATTTTGAGCCACAGATGCATAATATAGCATTAAATCCATTTTAGTGTCACTTAAGCAGCTAAGAGCTTTATTCTGTAAATAAGAGCAAAACTATTGAAGTCGGGGACACCAAAGTCCATTCTGAAGTGGTTACAGTAAAATTAAATTGGGGGACAGGGGAGATTTAACAGTAGAAATAGGACTGTATAATGATGATGAAATGCACACCTTCCAAAATCCACAGGCTTTCTCAAAGATCTCTTTAATGTGTAAATAAATTATATTTTATTATATCTGGGTGTGATGGTCCAGCTGATCATTTAAGCTGGTTAATTGTAACCATTTTGTCACCATTGTTAACGTATGTTCCCCTCTCACTTGTAAAATACAAAACAGATGTTGGAAGCATTAAAAAAGATGGATAAAGGTGGTGAAGCATATATGGAAAGTTTTGATGTGGAAGTGTCATACACAAATGTGGATAATGAGGGAGCAAGAGAGGGATATTGATGATATAACTAAATTGAATAATATGGATCAGGTGTTTAGACCTGAATGAAATGGGAAGTGTTGAATTGAACAGGGGGGAAAGCTCATGGGTGGTTACCTTTTCTGGACATGGAAATTAAATTGCCATGTCTAATTTAATGGGGGTGGGGTGAGGGGAGTTGAGAAAAGGTGGAACAGAAAACCAACTAAAAAGAAAAAAATGAACAGTAGGTCAGCACACCTGCACAGACAGTGAAAAGTACGATATAGAGAGCTTTGGAAGTATAATCAAGAGAGAACATAGAATTATCCAAGAAGAAAGCAGAGGAAATAGGGGAAATGAATGGTTATGAATTCCCAATAAGAGTATAGGTATTCAAATTCCATATGTGACTGACATACATTTGGCAGATATACAGTATAAAGATGGAACAAAACCATGGGCAGTGCATGTTAAAGAAAAACATCACAGTAAGACCGTGAGAGATATTAATTTTAGTTGTGGAGGCAAATGTTAGAAAATAAGATTAGGGAAGCTAGGTACAGTACATATAACAGTTGTGTCCTATAAATGTACAAGAAGGAATGAGGGAAGTGATGAAATTCATTGGTTATTGAGTGGGGGTATTCACTCTCTCCTTCCTTCCTTATGAGATATTGGGGGTTTTGTAATAGGATTGGTTGATATTGGTACTGCAACAGGATTGGCTAGTTGCTGTCAGTTCTGCTGAGTCACGATGCTGAGTTACTGTATTTAAGAGCCAGTAGTGTATAGCACTGAAGCTGATGTTTCACATTGAAACATCTGTGAATGTTGAACATCTGTTTTGTGTGTGTGTTTATGCTTTAAAGAGATCTTTGAGAAAGCTAGTAGAAATATAAACAAGAGTGTAAATTCTATGGCTTTAGAGTGTTACATTTCAGTCTATATTTTTAAGCACCAGGTGGAGCTCGTTCTATGCTTGAAGTTAAAACATTTTTAAAAGCCTTATGGTTAGCACTTGGCATTAGAATGTACTGAAGTTTCAGAGCAAATCTTGTTAAGCCTATAACAAAACATTTAATCTTATTAATTCACTGGGCCTTAATGAGCTGTTAGTCCTTCACCAAAAGCAGAGAACAGAGGGAATTGTGGGCGTATGAGGCTCTACTAGGGAAGTGTAGCAGCTGCCTGCCACCTCTTAAAGAGAACTCCTAAATCTCCTCAAATTTGCTATTTATGCACAGCCATGTTTTGAATTTCAGCCCGAGTCTCCCGTCCCCACCCCCGTGTTTGCTTGCATGGGTATAGAGTTGCAGTTTAAAACTTACTGAAGCAACTCCAGACCCAGTTTCAGGTCAGAAATTGTTAATGGGATTATATCTTGGGAAATATTAAGTGCTAGACAGAGATGTCATCCCATGATACACATCTCACTTGGGCCTGGTATGTGCACAGAATGAGGTGATTGAATGGACTCTACCACTTCAGGTGGGGGTAATCATCTTTTTGATGCTCCTCTCTGCTGAAAGACTTTCTGCTGATGTGCTGGTTTTTTATTTATAGATTCTTGGGGTGGGGGGCAAAATGGTATCCTCCACCACCTGCAGTCTGAAGTGCTGTTGTCCATTCTTCCACCTTATTCTCACTTTATTTTGCTGAGTGTATAGACCCAGTCTTTGTTTATACACATGAAACCTGCTAACTAACCTGCTGGGCAACAGGTGCCTTTTTAACTGGCATCTGAAAACCTTTGTTTGAACCATCAGCATCATTAGGTGGTGGCTTTTGTTAATTGATTGCAAAAGTGTATCCCAGTCCTGTCATCTTAATTCTGGGGCGCATAAAATTTGTTGGAGCACACAATAAATAATTAGGTGCTGTCTTTTTCTAGTCTGCCTGGAGTAAAGAAGGCTTTGGGAAAATATGGCCCTGCAGATGTTGAAGACACAACAGGTGCAGGTGGAGATAGCAAAGATGACGACGACATTGATCTCTTTGGCTCTGATGAAGAAGAGGTAGACAACATTCTTCCATTAACTCTTCATTGCAGGGATTATGCAGATAGCAACATGAGCTTGATGGTGCAATCCTAATAGAACATGCCATTGTGTTCTCTGAAGTGCGATTCTTTTTCATGAGAAATCTGCATTTTTTAAGCCTTCAACTGGTGATGTGATGAACAAAACCAAATCACCATCTTTCGACTGAAATTATGATGATTTGTTTCACCTGAAAGATCCAGTTGTACTCCATCACATAGTAGAAATATACTTGCTTTGGGTTTTTTAACCTGTTTTTCTTTTGCACAGGAAAGTGAAGAAGCAAAAAGATTAAGGGAGGAGCGACTTGCTCAGTATGAATCAAAGAAAGCCAAAAGTATGTTATCAATTATTTGTCTTTACTCACTTTGAATTGCTTTTAAAATTAATCTCTCCATGAATATTGGTGCTTATATAAGTGTTCTGAATACTTGAATTCCCAGTTCTGATCAATGCCATTTGCAGGAAATGGAGAGAAAGGCCTCCTAGAGCATATTGCTTTTACAAGTTAATCCTTTGGTTTTTTGCTAGTAGTGAAATGCTGACTCCTAAACAGAACTAATACAGGATTCCACAGCTACTGGCCTGAGACTGTTCTGTACTGTAGCAGTTGCAGTATTCCAGCTGTGGGAAATCAGCAGTTACACTATACAGTGCCTCTTTCTCAACCATGTGAAAGGGATATCAGTGTGACGGACAAGACAATCACATGTACATAATTTTTTAATGCTCTTGGTAGATAGAGGATTTAGATTATCTTGCAGTTTCAAAATACTTAAGTAATTACTTAACAACTACATCAGCTTTCTGGAAAACTGGAACAAATAAAACTAAAACTAACCCATCTTTGAAAACCCTATCCTGATCTACTCTTCCATTTCACTGAGCTGTTTGTTCTTTGGTTTCTCTAGAACCAGCGCTTGTTGCGAAGTCATCAATTTTGTTGGATGTGAAACCTTGGGATGATGAGACAGACATGGCTAAATTGGAGGAGTGTGTCAGAAGCATCCAGGTTGATGGCCTGGTGTGGGGATCTTGTAAGTAATGTTTTTGTTGAGAACTGATGCTCGATTATGGAAGGTAGTAAAATACACATGGTTTGCACTCACCAAGTTGCAAGTTCAGTTCAAATGGTTCTTAAATAAGCCCTCTAAGAACTTGGTGAAGGCATTTGTCACCTACACAAGCCTCAGAGCTGGTGGTCTTCTGTTTTTCCATTTGCTGAGAAGCCTTTGCAATCTTCTGATAGTCTATAAGAAATATGCATGGCAAAGCCACTCAGTTCTGCTCTGCTGAATTTTAAAAGTAGAATTTTGGATCATGCAATCCAGAACAGTTCCCATCATTGGCTGAACAAATACCTCCCTTTTTGCATTTGCCTACTAGGTGGAGGGAGTGGGGGCTAGCACAGCTGGGGTTGTGCTTGTAAAGGAGGTCTAGGACCAACAAACGGAAGTACTTTTTCACACAACGCGTGATCCACTTGTGGAACTCTCTGCCACAGGATGTGGTGACAGCCAACAACCTGGATGGCTTTAAGAGGGGTTTGGATGACTTCATTGAGGAGAGGTCTATCAATGGCTACTAGTCAGAGGGCTGTGGGCTACCTCCAGCCTCAAAGGCAGGGTGCCTCTGAGTACCAGTTGCAGGGGAGTAAATGGCAGGAGAGAGGGCACGCCCTCAACTCCTGTCTGTGGCTTCCAGCGGCATCTGGTGGGCCACTGTGCAAAACAGGATGCTGGACTAGATGGGCCTTGGGCCTGATCCAGCAGGGCTGTTCTTATGTTCTTAAAGTGGGCACCAAGTGGAAAATGCACCTAGAGAGGGGGAACGTTTGTTCTTAGGCCATGTGTGTGGAACATTCGTCTGTCTCCAATGGAAGCCATAGTTGCAACTATGGCTTCCATTGGACACAAGAATGTTCCCAACAGAATGGATGGAATTTTTATTAAGCACCAGTGTACAAAAATAGAGAAACAGTAGTATGTTCTTTATAAAAGCAATTTTTTTTCCTCTTCTAGCCAAACTGGTTCCAGTTGGTTATGGAATCAAGAAGCTTCAAATTCAGTGTGTAGTTGAAGATGATAAAGTTGGAACTGATATGTTGGAAGAAAAGATAACTGCATTTGAAGATTATGTACAATCAATGGATGTAGCAGCGTTCAACAAAATCTAAATTCTGACAGCTTCAGGAATAAACTACTGCAAAATGCAAACTTGTTCATGTTTTGTGTCCTCATAAGACTTTGGCTAATAGGAAATCACTCAATTTCTCTGGTATCTATCTGTCTATATTTAATTCTCTTAGACGTACCTGTCGCTAATCTCATGTGAGGCAGCTAGGGATGTACACGGAGCTGCGGTTCAGCACTGGGGTGAGGCTTCCTTTAAGGGCAGGGAGAGGGTGTACTTATCTTTCCTGCCGCACGTTATTTTTGTAAGCATTTGGGACAGCAGGATACCTCCCTGCCGCCCCTTCCCCCTCTCGGCAGCAAAAGGCTTCAGAAAGCCTTTTGCGCGTGTCACGTCTCCGCAACGTGCGCGTGACGCGGAGACGTGGCACGCACAAAAGGCTTTCTGAAGCCTTTTGCTGCCGAAAGGGGGAAGGGGTGGCAGGGAGGTATCCTGCCGCCCCAAATGCTTACAAAAATAACATATGGCAGGAAGAGCAAGTGCAAACCCCCGCTGCCCTTAAAGGAACCCCACCCTGGCTCTCGGACTGGTGCGGAGGCCTGTAGAATGGCCTCCGGACTGGTCCATGCACATCACTAGTGGCAGCTCTCAAGAGAGCTTGCAAGCAAGGGAAGGGAGAACGGAAAGCAGCAGTGGAGAAGATCAGATCAGGTGAGCAGGGAGAGAAAGTGGATGGCCAGGCTGCCCAGCGGGCGGGGGAAGAGAATGAGGGAGAACTGGAGACTCAGATGCTCTGCACCTGGGCCAGCTAGTATATTGTATTCCACTAGAATGCAGCAGTATTAGTTAGTGGCTTGGCAACTTGTGCATCTGTTAGCATCACTGCATAATTGCTGTAGGCTACTAACATGAGACAACTAATGAGAAGCAACTTAGCTTAGTGCTACCTTTAAGCTTTTCTCATTGTTCAAGGTGAAACTCATGAAATATGCCAGAGTTCAGGGCAGGTTGTTTCCTATTCGAAGCCTCATGGCTCAACTCTTCTAAAATTAGATGAGGTGGTCTGCTAGCCATCTAGAGAGAAAGGTATGGCTGGCTTTTGTAACTGGGGAAATTGTGATTCAAAATACAGATACATGGGGGAAATTCTCAAACCTATATAAGACTGTTCTGTGTAGAAAGAAAACAGTTTGAATGACTGAAGCAGCCTGGAGTTTGACATTCTCAACATTACAAAAGCTTTTGTCAGTAGCTGGAATAAAGGAAGGGAGCACATGTATATGAAGGGGAGAGTGAATGGGTAGGATTACATGCCAGTAACTGGGCTGTTACCTGGTGGACAGGTACAGAGTACCAAAGTCCTAATTGACCCTTATAAGTAGGCTACCTGCCTAGAGATGGCCTCATTAAAGGGAAGCATATTATTTGGTGGGGCAGGAGGGAGTCATGGCCATGGTTGAGTACATTTGCTGCAGGGGGATCTTCATGATGGGTATAGATAGGTCTCTGTGGATTTCAAATTCTGTATCTGACAACCTATCCACCTATATGGGTAGATGCATGAACAGAAGGAACACGAGTGCTGATAGGCAATTGAATGCCCGTCATGATGTGTTGGTAAGAACTCTGCCCAGTCTGAATGAGTTCTCATCTGCACACTTCGCTTTTTTAGTTGGTATGAGGTTTCCCCCCAAGTTCTTTTATGTTTGGGGGTGTGTGTGTTAATCTTGCATTCTAAGTCCCCTGCCTACCTTGCAAAAGGACCCCAGCAGCAGCATGAGCATGGCCAAACTGGAGCCCCAAAGAAAAATGTGCCCTTCCTCTCCATCCCCTGCTCTCAAATAAGAACTCCCATCAGGGCAGTTTGCTGCCTGCATGTGTGTGTGTTCTCCCTTGTCTGCCCTTTACTTCCTTCCCAGGTATGTGTGTGATGAGTTGTGCATGCCCAAGTAGGCAAAGGGGTGAGAGGAGCAGCAGCTGCTCCTCCAAAGGAACCCACCTGCCCCAACTTGCCAGCCTCTCACTACTGCCCTAGCATCAAGCCTGGAGGATCTAGGCCCCAAGCAAAAGCAAGTGGCGGCTGGTAGGATACACCAAAAGGCAAGGTTGAGGATGGTGTTAATGGAGATGAAAGGGACCTTCCCTGGTGTGTTTTTGTTGGGGGTGGAGGGCTGTTGGTGGCAGGGAAAGCAGGGGTGGGTGGGGAGAAACAGACAGGCTGTGAATGATGCTAGTGCCAGGCAGGGGAGGGAGGCTTTACTGGGAGGGGAGTTGGTAGCACTATAGGCCACACAGTTTGCTTTTCTGTTGGTACATGCAGAGTGGCAATGTGAGTGCCATCCCTGGGTATGATTACATTTTTAAGGGGGTCATCTTGCATTCAGAGTCATCTTTGATTCAGGTAAATAAGGTATTGGATTGATGATGAGATAAAAATTCCTGTGCTGATGCACTTATCTCATTGGCTGGCTCAAAAGCAAAACAAATGATGAGCATTAATGGCATAAATCTTCACGTGGTCCAAATTAAGACTAAGGTGCAGAATTTGCTTGTGAAGTTTCTAGCATTTCTGTTTGGTGAAGATAGCCTGGAGCTCTTTGTTTTGTTCCCCTGAGATGGAAATAGTGGGATTCAATGAGTGTCGTCTGTTTGCTAAAGGTTGACACCTTGCATCTTCACCATGGCTAGTAAGCTTTAATCTCAAATCACCTGCTTATCTAGGATGGCTTGGCTTGAAAGAGGAAGCAGGATGATTTGCAGTAGCTTGAATATTTGGATTGGTTAAGGACCCTGTCAGCTTGATGTCAATATAATTAGTAAAATCTTCATGTGTGACCTCTTCACTTCTAGCCTTCAGCTATTTTTAAAAACAGTAGGTGCCTGGTCATGGCTCATTAGTGCTGGTATCTGCTGTGTGGAATTGATATACATTTTGCTTTAGAAGCAGTGAGTTGTACTTGCCTCAGCCAAGCATGATGTTTCACTGCAATCTGACTTGTGGATAGAGCCAAGGAAACCTGGACTCATACTAACAGGGAAACATTCAAAAATGCCCCCCCCCCCCCCGGCAGTCTGTAGAACAATCCATGCTACCACCTCACACTACTGAATGTGTAGACCAGGGCTAAGATGACCCAACCAACCTCACAACTGTTTTGAGGATAAACTAAAGTGTACTGTCAAGTCGATTTTGACTCCTGGCACCCACAAAGCCCAGTGGTTTTCTTTGGCAGGAGGTGTTTACCATTGCCGCCTCCCTCGCAGTATGAGATGATGCCTTTTCCGCTCTTTCCTATAAGGCTGCTGTCCGATATAAGTGTTAGTCTGGGAAACACACCAGTGGGGATTTGAACTGGCAACCTTCTGTTTGTTAGTCTGTTTGTTTGTTACTTCTGTTTGTTAGCATTTCCCCACTGCGCCACTTAAGGTGACTCATGTACACTACATGACCTTTTTTTCCCAAAGGGGAGGGATTAAGAGGTAATAAAATAATGGTAGTTCTTCAGGCCTGTTTAGACCACTTAAATCAGGAGCATTGGGGGGTACTGAGGACTCTACATAAAGCCAGACCTTGACAAATTTTCCTTGAATATAGGAAGCTGCCTTATACCAAAGTCAGATCATTTGTCCATCTCGCTCAGTATTGTCTACATTGACTAATATTTTAGAAGTTTCTTTCCCTGTCCACTACCACCTGGTATGTTGCAAACTTCAATTGCTGTGTTTGTCTCAGTCACTGTTAGCTAAGACTATTTTAGCTTCCTATGCTATTTGGTGGAAGAGTAACATATGGTATAACTGATAAAGGACATGGAACTAGCCATCTGGAATAAAAACCTTTTGATCTTAAATTGCACAAGTATCATTGCCTCTTAGGATGGAAGGGGGTTATATTCTGCCCTTTGACCATTTTCATCAGATTATGTCCTCCAGGGATGAAGACAATTTGTCTGTCATTGGTAAACAGACTTTGCACTGCTTACCTTAGGTTTTGTTAGTCATCTGTATATTGCTGCAAAGATTCAGATGGAAGGAGTGTGTGTGGTTTTTTTAATGCCCTTCTGAAAAAGCTGCTGAGCTGAGGCATGTGAGAGAGCAGGTGCAGGGAGTATGCTTCAGCAGTTTTTCAGGTACCAGTAAACACTTTAAGCAGCAGCTTGGGAAAGATGAAAAGACATTCCAGCATTCTGCTAAATGGCCCAATTGCCCAAGTTGTATGGATTTGTATAGCAGAGAGTCATAAAATGAGTGGACTTAAAGGGCTGAATATGCATTTGGGCTCATACCCCACAGGTGACAACAACCCTGCTCTAAAACTAGTTGCTTTGAAGACCCTCCTGATGGGCAAAAGAGATATCTCTTCAAGGCCTTGCACAGAAGGCAAGTGACACCAAGTAATACCCTATAGAAAGATTGCTAGACCAGCTTGCAAAGACATTGGCACAGTATCTCCTTGCTTAAACTAGGCATTCAGAGTAAGCAGAGTACATTAAAGATGAAGTGGACTAAGAGTGATTGAGGTTTTTGGGAAGGGGATCAAAACTGAAAATAGACATAGCTTTATATAGGGCAGAGATGTTCAGCATCCTGAACACTGTCAAGAACGAATACCATAGTGATTGATCCAGGCTAGTGGAGTCGAAAATGTGAAAACAGCTACTGCAATGAGCCTTAACTGAAATGGATCAAAAACTATTTTCTATCTATCTACTATATATTTATTTCTCTAAGACATACCCATGGCTAATCCCATGCATGGGGGTGGCAGTTGTTGGGCGGTGGCCCGGCCGGACAGTGGGAGGTGGTGACCTGGCTGTGGGGAGGGTGGCCAGCCAGGAAAATAAGCACCAGTAGTGGGGGAGAGAGGACACATATGTGGCAAACTAGAGGTGTAGATGGTCTGTGCCTGGCCCAACTTGTAGAAGAATATTCCACATCTGGAACTGAACAGTGAGAAGTTTTTCCCCTGCTGACCAAAGAGGTTGATTTTAAAAAAAAAAATGGTGGCAGCATTAATCTAAAGTGAAAATTGACAGGGCATGCAATGTAATACTCGGAAAATGGTTGTGTTCTGTATAGGGCAAGGTTTCTTTGGTAATGCATTATGCCATTTTCAAACACTGCCATTTGAATGAATCAGAAGGAAAAGAGCACCATCTTGTCTAATTGCCAGCACTATCTTCTGTTATATTTTAGATGCATTTTGAAGGTGGCCAATCCAGATCCCATGGTGACCTAATCCTAGATTTGCCAGGTGTGAAGGAATCACTCCTTCCCATTATATTTCATGGTTTGTTTTTCTTCCATTTGTTCTGTGTCCCCTCCAGGCTCTGCAGGGGTTAAAAGGTAGCACCTCTAACAGCCAAGTCTGAGGTAAAGGTTTGCTGCAGGGAAAGTTACAATGTATTGTGACTGGTTGTCCCCAGGCAGACAGAAGGTTTTGGCTGCCTGAGGGAAGAAACTCCCTGATTAGTGTATCCCTTTGGAACTGGATAGAAGGGGGGTTTCAAGAGCCAGGAGGAGGAGAGCTGTGGAGAAAGAGTTCTGCTCGAGAGAGAGAGAGAGAGTGTGCTGCTGAGGCCGCATTCAGACATTACATGAAACCAGAGTTACACATGTCTGGGGTTTGTGTAACTGTGTGTCTGAATGCATGAAAATGCATTCTCATACTGAGGTTTCAGTTGCCAAACTCCAATTTGACCCCTCAGTTTGAAATGAGGTTTGTTGCTTGGGCCTCTGGTTTGTGATAACCTCCATTATGTCAGCATGCAGAACTGGAGGCAGCCTTCCCTGGAACCGGAAGCTCCTGCCTCTCTCCATCCTGGGAAGGAAGGGAGCTTCTCCCTCTCTCCATCCTGATTGGCTGCCACTGCCACAACTATCCATCAATCAGGAGGAAGCCTGGCAGCCAGCTCCCCCTCTCTGCAGCGTTTTTGCCACTTAGGGCCACATGTGTTGATCAGTTAACTCACAGCTGAAAGCCGCATATGAGAAGTGTTATTGTTTAGGACATCACTAGATATCACATGTGCTCATTGCTTGACTGTGAACAAGGGCTAGGTAACCACAACTACTCAGGATTACACGGTAGGGCTTTCCAGTCAGAACCTGTGACATTTTGCCAAGTCTGATCCCTGCCTTTTTTTAATTTCCCCTCAGAATCCAGTCAGACATGTAGAGTGAACTCACAAGTTTCACACATCAAGGTTTGATTGATGCAAATATTTCCTTCTGGATTATCCCAAACTGCACCCAGGAATCATTGTCTGATGCTGGATGCACAGACTGCCTGAAGTCCTGTGAGGGAAGCACCACAACAGGCCTCTGAATGGAACTGCTGGATTTTAAGTCCCCTGAATTGGTCCATAGCATTTCTGCCAGCTTACCATTGAATTCCACCTGTATCAGAACTAAGCAGCAGCTCAAGATGAGGTAGTGTCCTAGACAGAGGCTGTAGGCCTCAGTCCTGTCTAAACATGGCTCTGTTTATGTTAATAAATCACTTAAGGCATTGGAATTTGTCCCTTTCTCTGCTTATGTTGTTTTGCAGTTGCTTATATCACTAAGTGGTGATCTGCCAAAAAGGCAGCAATGAATGTGATCAGTAATGGGAAACTGTTAGTTGTGGAAGGGAAACATCTGTGTGCATGACACTAAAGGAGAATAAAGGTGTAGCGGATTTCAGCTCAGCCTTTGTCTCAAAGCAAGCCCACGTGAGAGGAAGAAAAATGCTGAATCATTTCCTCCATGTTTGCTCAACAAAGACAGTTCATTTTAAAAACTTAAACTGCTTCCCCAGTAGCTGATTTGCTGCCACCACACCCTAATTACAGGGTTTGCCCCACCCCCTTGGATTTGGGTGAATGTCCAGGGAGACCCTCCTTCCCTTTTCTAAGGGAAAAGTCCAAAAACCTTTCCACAGCCTACACATTATGAGCACACTTGGTAGAGTGAGTTGCTGAGCAATCAAATTTGAGATGTGTTTGCGCCAGAGTAAAAAAACTTTTTACTTGAGTTCCACTCAGAGGCAGGTAAAATACAAAGAACAAAAAGAGAAAACTTTATTCAAAATACTACAGACTGCTTCAGTCTGAGGCTTCCTCAGCTTTTAGTTACAGGAAAAAGGAACACTCAGTAACTACAAGAATACTTCAAAAAGCACCCTCAGATGATTTTGGGGTGGCATACTTGAAAAATCATGGTTCCCCAGTTGTAAAGAACCCAAATGTAAGAAAATATAAAAAGCACCTTTAAAAGTCTACAGAGACAATTGCAATGCCCTAGCTGGAAAGGGGTGCTGGTTTGTTTTTCTTGGCTTAGTTATGTTACAGGAAAAAAATACAATAGACCAATTTGTAAGGATCTGCAAAGCACACCAAAGTAAGAAGTCGAACGTGAGCTAACAAACACACTGTTCCCTAGATCAAGCATTTCACTGAAGCCAAAGCCCTGGCTTCTCCCCTAAATGCACCAAATCCATGGTAGAGACTTCAGGCCCCTGCAGTCCTAACTTCCCAGGATTGCAGTCCTCCTGGTTGCTGCCATTGCCTGGCCAGCCAACCTGTTGTTTTCCTGCCTGGCTCCAACTGAGAACAAATAACCCCTTCTCTTCTGGCTGCAAGGCCCTCAAGGACCCGTCCACTGTGTGCTGAGTGGCTGTTCCCTAGCATGTAAGTCAGGACAGGGTTCACTTCTGGTTAACTCTTTAGCAGGGGCAGAGCCACCATTGGGCCAACGGGTTCAAAGAACCTGGGCCGCGCCCAATTAGGGGCTGCGCTTTGCGGCCTCGACACGCCCCCTGCGTCTGGCATCAGACGCGGGGGTGCTGGTTTAGCTCCCAAATGGGGGCCGTGTGGCCCCTGTTCGGGAGTTAAAGGCCGCTGCATTCGCGGCGTGTCCAGGAGTGTCTCTTCCCTACAGCACCAGCAGAATTTAACTCCCGAAGGGGCCGTGCGGCACCTTCGGGAGTTAAATGGCCGGCACTACATTCGCAGCACGGCCCAGAGAGGCTCTTCCAATTGCCAGCCTGAGTCTAGCTCCCGAAGGGCCAGCCCTGACTCTCTCCTTCCCGAATGGAGCTGCTGGGCTCTGTTCGGGAGCCAAGCTACGCCCCCCATGTCTGACGTCAGATGTGGGGGCGTGGATAGCCCCGCATCTGACATCAGACGCAGGGGGCGGGGTGAGCGGGGCCACTGTGGCAGCCGCACACAGGCCGCTGGTGGTCAGGCTCCGCCACTGCTCTTTAGGGTAAGGGAGGGCTGATTGTTACAAAAGAGCATTTAGGTAAATTCTGAGAATAAGGCTGAAGAGCTGTATGGTGAGGAGGAGGTGTGGCAGCCTGGGCCTACAACAAGGGTGGGAAGAGAGTCTCCTGAGAGACCTGACTGGCCCAACCTTGACTGGCAGCCAAAAGGCTGGACTTTGTGCAACTTGCCAATAATTTGAGAGACTCTTGCCAGGATGTGTCCTGATGTGGGTGGAGATCAAACAGGAAGACCATCCCATTGAGTTGCCTACAGTTATATATGGCTGCTACACCTAAGTTAGAGGAAGACTTGACAATTGGAAACAGGATGTGTGCAGTATCGTCCTGTCCTGTCAAACATTTGACAGGACAGCTCCTTGACTTTGGAGCTGGCCACTCTTTAGATCAGGTAGATAAGTAACTTCCTGTCAAAATTATGTGGAGTGTCTGAATGTACCTCTGTAAGCTGATTACTTGTAGTCCTGACTGACTTTTTGTTTGTTTGTTTGTTTGATTGATTTTTATACTGCCCTTCCAAAATGACTTGGCATTTTATTTTTTATTGCTTCTATTCTGTGGTGGTTGTTAAATTGAGCTATTCTGTATTTCACCTGAACCACTATTAAAAGTTACATAAAGCTAAAGTGTGCCATTGAGTTACATACACTGTGGTTAATCAAAATTCTGATCTACATTCTCTCTAACACTCCAAAAAGATCCCCAAAATATATAGCAATTCCCCTTTTGGCATAACACTAACTGCCTAACGCTCCTTGCAAGACTGATTCTCAGACCACACGTCTCATCTAACTTACTAGGGTGGCCAACTCTTAAAAGGAGGACATGCAACAATTTATTGCTGGGAAAAGACCTGCTGTGTAAAACCTCTTGAAAGGCAAAGAGCCCAGTGTGTATCCACAGTGTACAGCAACTATATGCTTGCATGATCTCTCATAGCAAGAAATACATTTATACCCAATATTTTATCTATTATTTATTTATTTGATTTGTATCAAATGCAAGCCTTCCAAAATGGCTCAGTATCAATATCAATATCAGGCAAACATAGCTCAACCTAGTCCAACTCAGATTTCAGCTGTGTCACAAACTAGGGATGTGCAAAATAATTTGATTACAAATCTATTCAGGTTTAATCAGGGGATGATTCTATGATTCTACCCCAAATCTAATCACCCTGTGAAAAATGGCCAGATTTGGGGTAGAATAGAATCACCCCCGATTCAACCTGAATAAATTCTGCTGAACCAGGTGCCATTTTGAGGGCCTGTTTTCCTTGGGAAATGGGCCTCAAAATGGGGAGAGCTGGTCTACCAATTGGGATCAGTGGGTAGGCCTGTTCTCCAAGGCAGGCTGATGCACTAAGTATGGAGCAAAGGCTTGGTCTACCTGCAAATCTTAATCGGTCAACCAGCTCTCCTAGTTTTCTGGGGAGAACTAGTTTAAAAATTGGGATCAACAGGTAGACCAATTCTCCACTCCAGACTTTGCGCATCATCCCCTCTCGGAGAGGTGGCCTACCTGCTGATCCGAAATGGTAGACCAGTTCTCCTCACCATTTTGAAGGCATCTCTGTGCTGCTTATAGGGTCTCCCTGCTGCATTTCCCCTGTCGGCGCTGCCTTTTAAAATGGTCCGGCAAGGCAGCAGTGTACTTCCTTGCCACCCCAGTGCCTCCTCGGACTCGAAGTTGCTGCTGCTGCTGCTGCATGTGCACATGTCACATATGCATGTCATGCTTGATTGCGTGCACGTTGCAACATATGCATGCGGATGGCAACTTCAAGTCCGAGGATGCACTGGGACAACAAGAAGGTCTGCTGCCATCCCACTAGACCGTTTTAAAAAGCAGCGCCGGTGAGAGAAATGTGTTGAGAGGGGTAAGAGCACCCTTCCCCCGTCCTAAAAGAGATCCCCCCCCCCCCGAACCGGCAGGTCCCAGTTCCGTGCACACCACTAACTAGCACTGGGTGCTTTCCAGTCAATTGGCAACTTATCTAGTGCTCCAGATTTGTAAGGAATGTATAATCAGGCATATATCCTCATGAATAAAACAAATGGGATTATAGAATTATCCACTCTTAAAAATAAGCCCACATCAAAAGAAAACAAAGTCAGATCTTAAGAATTTATTATAAATGTTGTTCTCTTGCTTTGTCAATATAATGACACCACTAAGATGAAATACCAGATGACTACAACACATTATAGGCTATATGATTCTAAAATGTTGATATATACCGCACAGTAATGTATTGGACATATACATATTTTTATAAAATGTATCTTCTACAAATAGGACTGAAATGCAATTTTATTTTACAGTGTTCCAAAAAAGCACTGCACAAGCAAGTCTGCAAAACCTAAGCAATTAGGCTCAAATCATACACATGCTTATTTTGGAGTAAACCTAAATGAGACTGAATAAGCATGCATTGGATTGGGCTTCACATCCCACTGAAAACAACATGTTATTATCTTTTTGATGGGTGACCTATAGTTTATGGGTGTGCGTTTCTGAAGACTCTGGCAGAAGATGCTGTGGCATGGAATGTTCATTAACATTCAGTTCATTAACATTAACATTCAGACAAATGCTGTCAGAGCATTTGTAGTCCAGCAGCTTCTGTGAGGGAATTTATTAAAAATCTTGTTCAGTTGTCAATTTGGGATTAAAACCTCATGCAGATCCTAGGCAAAAGCAGCTGTGGTGAAGGCTGAAGACTGAAAGATAGTCTCAGGAGTTAGGAAAGACATGAGATGGAAAGCCCAGAGACAAGGTAGTGTAGTGTGTAGCGTGTCCAGAAACTGGATGAAGCTATAGGGAAACAAAAGGACTCTTGATGAAATAGGGAATGGAGGGAGTGAAGAGACCTCATAGCATTTAAGATCAACAGGTTGTATTGCTATTGGTGGGCAGGAAGGCAGAGATGCTAGTAATGTATTTCAGATACTATATATTTTGTAATGAGGCCACTATCTGCAAAAGATTAATCATCATGCAGCTTGATCTCTAAAAGTCACTCTAACTGTTCCTAATGAATATGTTGCTTTGCTTCTTTTGTATTAAAAAAAACCTGTTTGCCCATACCCTCTCTCCTTTTGCAAGTACAAATATCTTCATGGGTTTCTATTTGTGCAAATCTTTTCAATGGACCACAGAGCTCACATGTGCAAATGTCAGAACTTATCCCAAAATACTGCTCTGAGGTACTTTAAATGGTGTCTCTGTGTGTGCGTGCGCAGCATTTGGTGCATATGTACTGTATAAGAAAGCAACTGTAAGACAGCTCAACCCTATTGCCAGTTGAATATCTATATAAGAGCATGTAACAAAACATGAACTACAGAATTCAACTGGTCAGATTCAATCTGCCATGCCTTTGGTACACAGACATGTTAGTTGTTTAGCTAAAAATACATTTAATGGAATAAGGTGGGTCATTTGTAAAGAGAGAAAGACAGAAGAGCCAGTCACAGAGAGGTTTTCCCCACAGAACTTTCAAGCCCAAGAGTTTCCTGCTGCAATCTCATGGAGTTCCAAACTTGTTCACTGACTGTGCCAGACTGGCTAACCTCCAATAGTGTATGTTTCACCAATTCTGAAAATGTCACACTACAACAGAATTGGCATTTTTTGCTGAGAAGAACATAGAGAATTGGGTTAAGGCAGCTATTGATGAAAGCAAAACCAACAGTAAGAGGAATGGCATCCCGAAACAAGTCAAGCAAGTAGGCATTACGGTGAGCAGACAGTTCAAGAATGCTAAATACTTGGTATGGGGTCCAGCAAACAAAAAAAGCCGCCACCACAACAATAACAGTCCAGAAAAGCCTGCTGGAGGTCAACACTGCACTCTTCTTCACCTGGATGATCAGAAGGGAGTAACACACAATCATGGTCAAGAGAGGAAAGAGATAGCCACAAATGAACCTCACCCAGATCAGAACATTGTGTCTTAATATAATGAGATCCAGATTATTTGTATGAAAGTTGTTGTAGCAAATGGTGAAATTGTTGGGTAATGTAAGCGTGTCTCTAAAATACAATGCTGGACTGCCAATGGCTGTAGCCAAAAACCAAATGACTCCAGTCAAAAGGAGGGTGTTTTTGAGAGACCGATACTTGTAGGAGAAGACCGGATGGATCAGATGGACATAGCGGTCAAGGCTGATTGCTGTCAGGAAGAAGACACTGGCAAACATATTGAACAAGGCAATAAAGGAGTTTGCTTTACAGAGCCATTTCCCAAAGGGCCAGTGGAAACCCATTGCCACATATGTAATGTAGAAAGGCAGGAAAAGGACAAAGATTAAGTCTGCAATGGCCAGGTTGAGGAACCAGAGGGAAGTGACTGACTTGTTCCATTTAAAACCCATAATCCAGATGACTATTGCATTACCAGGTACTCCTAGGAGAAAAGCCACACCGTGCAGCACAAGAGAAACAAT
The DNA here is from genome assembly GCF_027244095.1 of Hemicordylus capensis. NCBI lineage: Eukaryota > Metazoa > Chordata > Lepidosauria > Squamata > Cordylidae > Hemicordylus > Hemicordylus capensis. Next base: position 224,389,755 of record NC_069657.1, read on the forward strand.
CTGTGTGTTACTGAGGTAGGAGAGGGGAGGCTCATCTTCCTCAAAATTCTCAACATAGTAAGTGAAGTTGTCAAGGTCTTCATACTGCATGGGGTCAGCTGATGCCATCGTCATTGGCAGTTTTCTGGGTGGTGAGGGAAAGTTATAATGAGGGGGAGGAAATTACCAGGAAATTGCACTCATCAAAATACATGACAGAATATACTTAAGAGTAGTATTTTACAACACCAGCTGGCATCAATCTGCCCATATGTACACATCAAGGACTCAGTAATGTACATAATACTTTGCTCATCAAAATATTGACAAACACAATAAATTGAAACTGAGATAAAATTGGGATGGGCAGTTTCTTTCTAGTTGTAAATGACCAATGTCAGGAGACTGGGCAAGGTGTCAGTAATTCCACTATGTACTATGGTCATGTTTTGTATCTGTCAATGTCCTCTGTCTTGAAAATATGTAAGACTTTGCCCAGGATCAAGAGGTTAGTTCAGATTCATATGTGGGACTTTGAGATTTGAGCCCAAATGGGGAAACAGACCCAAGCTTCATGCCTATGGTGAATGTTCTTGGCCCTAGTCACTGATCCTAGTCCTTATCCCTTGTGATCTTACTCTTATCTATCTGGAAGTATGTATTAATCTCATTAGAAGCCATCAGAGATTCTTTGGAATGCTTTGTTCCCAATGCCTTGATTCCTTCTTGATCAAAACAGTCACTGATTTCCGCCCCCCTGCGAAGCTCTTTGTGCATCTCATGTGGAAGACAAACACATGAATGAGAAAGGGGGAAGGATATCTACCTTTCAGAATGGCTGGGACGCTTAGCTCCTTATTGTTGGTCAAAGTGAGCGTTTGAATCAGTGGCTGTGGCCAACTTCTTTCCTAATTATGTCTAAAACAGAAATCAAAGAAGCAGCAAAGTATCAGTGCAGGAGGAAAAGCAATTGGAGGCAAAGTAAAATAATTTTTGGATAATAAATCTTAAAAGATTATCACCTGGAAATAATGACTCAAATTAAGAATCAGAATTTCCCTGGAAACTCTAATTGCATGAGTTATAAAACAGCAGTCATTGTGTTGGTCCCTCTTAAAAAACTGCAGAGAAAAGAATTTATTGTATATATTGGGGATGTTCACACAGGCCTTGCTTTGGGAGAATCAAACACACTTATTCAGTCCCACTGCGATATTTGAGGGTCTTCAGGCTATGGAGATTCCCTGTCCACTTGCATGCCAGATATATAGACTCTTTTCTTCACACAATCCAGGGCACACTGTTGGTGTGGCATTCTCCTCTAATATCTTAAAGTGGGTGGAAGGTTCCTCTTAAACTTCATTTATGGTGCTACAGGATAATCTGGGTGCAAGAGAAATTTCCGTATCATTGCATCTTATGAAACAATGATCATAATCCAAAGGGAAATACATGCACAGAAGATAACCATGTACTCTTCTAGCTGGCCATTTTTCTCCTCATCATTGCTCTCTCACTGAGGCTGCTTTTGTTTCCTGGGACAGAGGAGAAATATGGGGCCTGCATCTTGTCTTTAAGTACAGCATTTATCTACTTAAATTTTAAATGTTCTCTCATACTTCATACCTGTATAAACAGTAGCCTTCTCAAGGGAGTGTTATAATAGTTCACAAATGCTTATGAGGTTTTGGGGTATATTCGCACAAGTTCAGACACGCTCCACAATATTCTGTACCAAATGCAAAGGGGACATCTCAGGTGCAAATATGGGGCCTTGAGGAGATGAAGAATATGGCAAGGTTTAAAAACAAATACAGCTTTTGAGATTTCCATGCATCCAGAGCATCCATTCAGATTCATACTACTGAGAATTTCAACATTCTGCTCAACCTCATTAAGTTAATTGAACTTAATTTCAAACTAAATAAAAATATGCAATGCAAATATACTTAGAATAGCGTGTGTAAGAGGGACTTGCTGGATTGTGCATAGAGGAGCAATTTATGGGCCATTTTGCAAATTAATGTTGGAGATGCTGATGATAAAACCCAGCTTGAAATATTTGAAGCTTCATTCTATTCACAGCAGGGTAGATTCCATTCATAGATGTTATTTACATTGCTGTGACAGAAATCCCTGGTTTCTGATGTGCTAAGCCATTTGCACAGAGCATTTGTTGGGGTGGGTATGTCTGTCCTTTTTTCTCTAAGGATATCTCACTAAAACTTATGTCTATTTAATACCAGTTTTAACTATCAGGGTCTTCCCCCAAAGAATCCTGGGAACCATAGTTAGGTGAGGCCCTGATAATAGTGGTGTGTACAGAACTGGTGCCTGCTGGTTCAAAGGGGGTGGGATCTCTTTAAGGATGGGGGAGGGTGCTCTTACCCCTCCCACCACATTTCCCCCACTGGCGCAACCTTTTAAAATTGCCTGGCGGGGTGGCAGCATACCTCCTTGCTGCCCTGGTGCCCCTTTGGACTGGAAGTGACCAGAAGTTGCCACTGCATGTGCACACCAGTTCCATGCACATCCCTACCTGATAATTATATAAGAGATCCTCATTGTGTGAGTGTCATATGCACACACACACACACACACACACACACACACACACACACACACACACACACAGAGTTCCCAGTGCTCCCTGAGCGGAGGTCATGGCTGTTAATCTAGTTTAAGTCAACAGTATAGCTATATTCTGTATCTCAGTCTTGCAAAATTGCTTGACCTCCCTTCCAGTTCATTGTTTCTATGTAAATGAAAGTCAGTCTATCAGAAAGAATTTTATAATTAGAGAATTTTGTCCCTTTGGACTGACTTATATTTAGCTCTTGTATGGCACACATTTAATCCCAAACTAGGATTACACCTAGTATCTGGGTCATGTATAGAGTCCTTAGTTCACTGTAGAGAAAAGCATGGAAGCATACAATAACGGATCATCTTTTGGTGCAAAGTAGCCATGATGTCTAAGCTGAAAATAACTTGCAATTCTCATGTTTTGTTATATCAAGTCGACTTGGATACAGCCAACTTCCAGAAAATCCAGGCTGCATACATTGCTTGCAGTGCATTATCTCCTTTTCCCCTCACACCAAGGAAATGCCTCCAAAGGTAAAGGTCAAACTGGACCTGAAGCTGACTGCATCTTTAAGCTGTGCGTAATCCCTAAAGAGTAACTAAGAGTAGCTGGGGGTGGGGATGAGGAGGGAAATCCAGATCAAAGCTATGATGTACAGGGAGAGAGTGGTAAATGCTTTCTCCCAGTTTCTAAAACAAAGGGAAAATGTTTTTACTCATATGCAAATTTGATCAATAATTGATCAATTAAACCCTATATGATTAACTGACTAAGATTTCTTAGGTAATAGCCTTTAAAAAGAAGAAATTAGAGCAAGGAATGAACTTTGAATTACAAAATGTACAAGTGATACATTAAAAAGAAGGGAGGGAGCAGTCAGCCCACCTGAAGAATGGCAAGGGAATGGAGGGAAGGAAAGACAACTGAATTAGCATTCAACATGCTGGAAAGGCAGAGGATGTGGAGCCGTATTCACCCTGTTGGAGGAAAAAGCCCATGATGCCTCCATGGTTTACAGAGAGTCAGACCATTGGTCCATCTAACTCAGTATTGTCTGCACCAGGCTAAGCAACCTTAACTCTCTTGCTATTGTTGAACTACAACGCTCATCATTGTGGCTGGGAATGATGGAGTTTGTAGTTCAACAACAGCTGGAGAGCCAAAGTTGCCTGCCCCTGGTCTACACTGACTGGCAGCACCTCTCCAGGGCTACAGGCAGGAGTCTCTCCCAGTCATACCTGGAGATGCCAGGGAGTGAACCTGGGACCTTCTGCTTTACCACTGAGCTAGGCCACCATCCCCTAAGTGGAGTTTCTTACAGTGTTCACATGCAATATCCATCCAAATGCAAACCAAGGTAGACCCTGCTCGCTACCACAAGACCAGTCCTCCTCCCTATGGAGTCTTGACAATCACTGGGGCCAGTGCTGATTCTCCCTTTGGATTAATATGCAATTATACAATTTATGGCCACCAGATACAGTCCACCAGCTGTGTCTTGTGACCTCCCTGTTTTTGTAATCCCAGGTAGGCAGCAGAAACAGGAGGTTTATTTGAGCCACTTTTGGACTGCCATACATAGCGGGTGGTGGGATGTATTTGACTGGTGGATCAGGTTCTGCAAATCTGGACTAGCACGAATGGTATCTCTACTTCATTCGTTTTGAACCTGCAAATGTGTAAACAGCTTTTTATAGTGATATTAAGACTTCAGTGCTCTGTCCTCTGAAGGACGACAGTCCTGGAAAGCCTGTCCTGAGTGTCTTGTGGCTAATCAAAGTAAAACCAACACTAGATTATATACTAATGTAATAATGAGTTTATCCAATCCACTCATCTGTTCATCTAAACACACTCAAGTGTGTGCTCATATCTTGGTTTATTCTAGCCAAATTGAAGATGATGATACTTGTCCTTTCAAACTTTAACACCAACCTAAAAACATTACATTTGTGTGGCGTGCATTTTTTGTTTTGTTTTTGGTAAATGCAACACTTTAAAATATTTTGGTTCCCATTCTAACTGAGCTCCACACAATTCCTCTCATGGGGATGTGGGTTCTGTACAAAATATCTGTACCACCCATATGAGTCATTTTTAAAAACCGTAAACATGAAGAAGTAATCTAAACAGCTGCAGTTAAGAGTTATTTTGAGTTTAAAATACTTTTCAGTAAAGTAATGTAAGAAAAATAATTTGAAAGCAAAAATGTGTTTGCCCACACACTTCTAAATTATTGATACTTTGGTAAGATGGCTCTACTCTATTCCGCAGTCCTACAGATGTGATGTTTACAGAGCTGGTGCTGGAGAGGCAAGCTTTCATCGGGCCAATTCGAGAGTAAAATCGGGTCCAGGACAAAGACAAGACAGGCTTTTTCATGGGAACTTGTTAAACAGGAACCAGAGGCAACCCCATCAAAATCAGGACCATGGTGGGGAACAGGGTTAAAGCCCCCATATCTCCCCATCAGGCTTCCAAATCATGGCCCCAGAGCTGGCTATTTACTCCGTTAAATATACAGGTGAAACTTGGAAAATTAGAATATCGTGCAAAAGTCCATTAATTTCAGTAATGCAAATTAAAAGGTGAAACTGATATATGAGACAGACGCATTACATGCAAAGCGAGAGAAGTCAAGCCTTAATTTGTTATAATTGTGATGATCATGGCGTACAGCTCATGAAATCCCCAAATCCACAATCCAAGAAAATTAGAATATTACATGGAACCAAGAAGACAAGGATTGAAGAATAGAACAATATCGGACCTCTGAAAAGTATAAGCATGCATATGTATTCAGTACTTGGTTTGGGCCCCTTTTGCAGCAATTACTGCCTCAATGCGGCGTGGCATGGATGCTACCAGCCTGTGGCACTGATGAGGTGTTATGGAAGACCAGGATGCTTCATTAGCGGCCTTCAGCTCTTCTGCATTGTTTGGTCTCATGTCTCTCATCCTTCTCTTGGCAATGCCCCATAGATTCTCTATGGGGTCAGGTCAGGCGAGTTTGCTGGCCAATCAAGCACAGTACACTGTATACTTTTCAGAGGTCCGATCTTGTTCTATTCTACAATCCTTGTCTTCTTGGTTCCATGTAATATTCTAATTTTCTGGGATTGTGGATTTGGGGTTCTCATGAGCTGTACGCCATGATCATCACAATTATAACAAATTAAGGCTTGACTTCTCTCGCTTTGCATGTAATGCGTCTGTCTCATATATCAGTTTCACCTTTTAATTTGCATTACTGAAATTAATGGACTTTTGCACGATATTCTAATTTTCTGAGTTTCACCTGTAGTCCTGTTTACATCTGATGAAATGGGCTGTATTCTATGAAAAGCTTATGCCCTAACAGATTTGTTAGTCTTTAAAGTGCTGTAGGATAGGGGTGTGCATGGAACCGTCTGGCCAGGTTCGGTTCGAGGCTTAACTGGCCTCGAACGGAACTGGGCCAGTTCGGGCCGGCCCCCCATCGAAACCCCCCCGCCGGTCCGGTCCCGGACCGGTCCGCAATTTTTTTTTAAAAAAAAAATTAAGTAGCTTTTCAGTACCTTTAGCCCCTTTTGGGGGCTTGCTGAAACCGCAGAGGTTCCCTCTCCCCCCGCCGGCCTTCCTCATCACCGCCGCGGCCCGCCGCGGCTGGGTAACTGAGCATTTTCGGCCCTTTTGGGCCTCCATACGAGTGTGCGGCCGTCATTTTGTTGGCTGCTGCGCATGCACCAATGCCCTCTGCGAGGCCATGCATTGGCACATGCGTGGCGGCCACCAAAATGGCGGCCGTGTGCTCATACAGAGGCCCAAAATGGCCGAAAATGCTCAGTTACCCGGCCGCGGCGGGCCGTGGCAGTGATGAGGAAGGCTGGCGGGGGGAGAGGGAACCCGCATGGACAACCCCCACCCACGGCTTCATCAAGCCCCACAAAGGGGCTAAAGATACTTAAAAGCTACTTTAATTTTTAAAAAACCGCAGACTGGCCAGACCGGGCCCAGCGGTCCGGTTCTGGTCTGACAGAAATGGGGGGTGCGGGGTTCGATTCGACCCCCGAACTCCCGGACTGGAATGCCAGACCGCCAGACCGGTCCACACATCCCTACTGTAGGACTCCGTTGTTTTTTCAGGGCAGGCTGGGAACAGATATGTAAGGCAGGCAGCAGGTTGAAGGGAAAGGTCTGAAAAGAATGCAGGGCTGTCAGAAACAAAATTCCAAACCCAGGGGGCGAAAAGGGAGGTGCAAAGAAAAGGACCATTGCTCAGCCCTGCCAGCATCCTCTTCCTACGCCCTTTCTGAGGGCAGGAGGCAGGGCAGGGGGCCAGCAAGGGAAGAGCTTCGTTATGTTCTCTTGAGCTTCATTCTAGGGCAGCAGGGCAAAGTTGAGGACTGACTGGCTGACAGGCCACACAGTATATCTTGTGCGGATCTTGCGCTACAGTAGCTCTCCACACGCTGGGCTTGTTCTCACAACCCACAGCTGGGTAAGAGGAGGGGTATCCAGCCAGACCTTGAGAGCCATTCACACTTCCAAGTGCACATGTCCTCAAACATCAAGGTAGGAGGAGTGGGAAGTGGTCATTTGCTAGCCTTGATCTGGGTAGAGCAGCACGGGATGTGTTCCTCCCCTCTGAACAAAATGCTGGGCAAACAATCTGGGTTGGCTGCTGCTATCCTGCCCAGATCTAGGCTAGCACATGATCACTTCCTTCTCCCCCTACCCTGGCGTTTGCTGACACACGACTGCTTCTCAGCCGGGGTGCACATGGAGCCTGGCTGGATGCTCCTCCGACCCTGATTTTGCTCATGCGAACCAGCCCCACTATACGTTCTAGGTATCAAAACGTACAGCAAGGATGGGGCAAGCAGGTGTCAGACAGGCACAGCCATCAGAGAGCTGCAACTTCTGCAGGGGTACACTCAAACCTGGGTTTGTTGTTGTCTAATGCATATCCTGCGTTTCTTTAAAGAAATTCAGGGTGACTCACAGCAAAACAGCTTTAAAACAAACAGGATTCATACCTCAAAAAATGCGCAGCAGCAGACAAGACCAAAAAAAAAGATATAATCTTCCCAATAGAAACACAGCAGAGCAAAAATAATAATAATCTGTACAAAACAGTACAAGACCGGAACAAAAGCAGGATTAATCAGCCTGAAATGCCTCCCTGAAGAGGTGGTTTTCCTTCCCTCTGGCATCTGAAGGCAGTTAGTGTTGGTGGAGATGGGTCTCCATAGAGAGACAATTCTACAAACAAAGCAGACGGTAGGAAACTGTCCCTAGTAGTATCTCTGATGTGATGCCAGTGGGGGACGTGCGTCCTACTGCGCCGCCTGTCAGCTGTCAACCCACAATAACAGTATTCTACAATACAGCAGCCATGTACTTTTCTCGTTGCTGAAAGATCTGTAGGACCCCATGCAAGTTTCAGACAGCTCTGCCCCCCCCTTCAGAGTGCCACCCCCTCCAACCATTGCGACACTGTGCAGTAGCTTTGTGTGCTGTGGCAATGTTGTATCCCCTGATGGTGGCTGTTTGCTGGTGTGTTAATTGTGCCTGCACTGCAATGGCACAACAAGACATCCAGTACCACAGCGTGGGGACATTCTATTACAGACAGCCTCCCATCGTCACTCTTCAGCTTTTATAATGATTTGTCTAAGCAGCCATTCGTAGGCTCAGGCCGTTCAGAGTTTCTCAAAAGCTACACGTCACACTATATTTTTCAAAGATTTTGTAAAATGTGGGACTATAATGTTTTTGGCCATGTAAAGCAAAGTTCACAATGTTCTGTGGAATGTGGTGATATTCCATCTCATCTGGTCAATGCAAAGAGGATGTTTAGGCCTTGCTTTTTTTTTCTTTTCCTCCATGAAATGTGGAAATGTTTTTTTTCCTATAAAAAGATCAACAGCCTTTTAGAATCTATTGCAGACCAGAGCAGTGTTCCCTCTAACAGGAATTCCCAGATGTTGTTGACTACAACTCCCAGAATTCCCAAGCAAAAGCAATTGCTGGGATTCTGGGAGTTGTAGTCAACGACATCTGGGAATTCCTGTTAGAGGGAACACTGGACCAGAGTGTGAAAAACAACCACAGCAGGAGTACCACTGCCACATGCTTAAGATGGGAATACACATCCACAGACCATCCCATTGCACCACGATTCCTAAGATATGCAGAGAATGCAAGGCACTCAACACAATGTCACTCCTCAATGGAATCTTAAACACATTTGTTGTTTGACTAAATTATGATGCAAACAGTCCTATCCCTATTCCAGGTGCATAGCTAGCGGGGAGTGGGATCATGTTCACCCTTCTCCTCGGTGGCCCTCTGTGTATGACATCACATGCAGGAGGTGTGGCCAGCACCCAGAAGGGCTGATATGGCCTTCCTGAGTTCATTTCCCAGCCAACAACAAAGCAGGCTTTCTCCCTTGCTCCATGGCCAACACCTGAAAGGGTCAGCACGGTCCTCTGGAGCTCATTTTCCAGCTGTCTTCATTGTTCGCTGGATAGTTTCTTTGTTCTAGAGAACAAAGAAAATACCCAGCTGACAATGAAGGTAGCCGGGAATGGGGCCAGGCTGGAGTTTGGGGGAGGGGTGAGAGGCGAGCCAGGTGGCTCTCAGGAGCTGGGCAGCTCAGGTTCTTTGAACCTGTATGCCCAATTATAGTTCCGCCCCTGCTGCCTTATTCCACTGTATAAAATGAGTGTGGAGCATAATTACTAGGCCATGAAAAAATGAAATATGTTCATTGGCCTTTTATAAGGGGTAATGTTTCCATCATGCAGATAGAAATTCTTAGTGTTTTCTAGAGTTGTGCACAAATCAAATTTTGTGATTCGATTCAAGCTCAAATTGAATAGCAAGATCCTCAAATTCAATCAACCTCAAATCACTTAAATTGATTTGAGTGATTTGAGCACCATTTTGAGGCCAATTTTTTCTGGGAAGAGCTGGGGAAATGAGCTTCAAAATGGTACTGTTTTTCCAGGGAGAGTTGGTCTACCAATTGTGGTCAGCGGGCAGACCAGCCGTCTGCTCCGGATTTAGCACGTCTGCCTGCCTTGGAGGACGGGTCTACCCAGAAAATGTGCTAAGTTCGGAGTGGATGGCTGGTCTACGCACTGACCCCAATTGGTAGATCAGCTCTCCCTGGAAAATCGGCCTCAGAATGGCACTTGAAACACTCAAATTGATTTGAGTCAAATAAATCAGGCCCTTTATTTTAAGAGTGATTTGATTTGAGGTCGAATCACTCGTATCACCCTGATTTGACTCAAATAGATTCGAGGTCAAATTGATTTGCATATCTCTAGTGTTTTCAATTTATCCTTCCCCCACCCCCAGTAGTGATTTAAGTTTACTTTCATGTAAAATCCTGTGGGAATGTTGACATGTGAAACTCAAGGCTTGGGGCTCTTTTATAATGTTTTTTAGGACATCACTTGCTTACTATGGAATTAAACCCTTCTGAACTCAGAATGTATTCATGCTTTCATCCTAACCTACCTAGATTATTCAGGGTGAAATATAACAAGTGTTTTGAAACTGAAACATAAGAATAACTTCTACAAAGGACCAGTTTGGACAATACTCCAAACAGCCCCCTTGAACTGTGGTGGTGGGGAGAAGCGTGGATGTGCCCATCTCCCCAAAACTGTCATGCTAATCACCTGTCACCTAATTGCACAGATGCGCAGCAAAGCTACCCCATTAGGCATGGATCACACACAACTTAAAAGTTGTATGTGTGTGTAGGGGTGGTTCAGATGAAAATGTCCCCAGTGTGATCAGGCAACAGCAGGTTGGTGCTCCAGATAAGGGGAGATGCACATGCACATGCTCCTCCCCGCATGCAATTAAAGGGAGCCAGTCACAGTATCGTCTGAACCAGCCCCATATTAGGACACCACAAGCCAATCAAATATTAGCATGTATTTCAATCAAATATTTAAGCAAACCTTTAATTATCCCATTGACACCAATATAGCTTAAAACTGCTTAAGCTTGTTTGGTTTGTGCTCATAGCATATAAACCTGAGAAAATCCCAAGAAGATAGGCAGAGATATCTCATGGATTTGCTAAGCAGGCATATCCCTAACGGCAGTGTAACACTGACATAATTTAGTCAGGATCCTACCACTCCCAGCAGCAAAGTCAACAGCAAAACATTATAACCATGACAACATTGCTGACACCCAGCAGACACAGCATTGCATGCCAATGATGCCCTCACATTAGCCATGCATGGAAGGACATAGGAAGCTGCCTTATACTTTGTCAAGCCACTAGTCTAACTAGCTCAGAATTGCTACACTGACTGGTAGTGGTTTTCCAAGGTTTCAGGCAGGTCTCTTTCCCATCCCTACCTGGAGATGCCAAGGAGTGAACCTGAGACCTTCTGCATGCAAAGCAGATGCTCTACCACTGAGCTATGACCCTATCCCCTAACAGAATATCTTACAGCATTCATATATAGTCACCCATCCAAATGCAAACCTAGGTGAACCCTACTTAGCAAAGGGGGAAACTCACACTCACTACTGCAAGACTGGATCTTCTCCCTTGAGCCAATCCCTGCCTGATGATGGTGGAACTTCTCCATGATGTCACCCTTTCCCACCCCACAGACAATCTAGCAAACAGAAACATACCACAGCACCCTCACTAGCTAGAACCACTGTGGTACAGTCAACCCAAGCCCTAGGAAGGTCAGGGACCCCAAATATAGGAGTCTGACAATTGAGCAGTCTAGCCCAACAACTGCCAGTATTACTGTTTACTTGGGATGAAGCATACATAGAGAACCCACAAGAGAAAGGTTCAAGTCCTGCTAACAGAACAATGACCCTGCAAGGGAAAGGAGTCTTTGGCAAGTGGGGAGGGAGGGAGACCCCAGGGCAAGCAACAATGGAAGCCACCATTACTTGTTCACCCTGCAAGCTCCCCAACAGTTAAGTGGGAAAGAGGACTAAACTGGGAAGCAGGAGATGAGAGCTGGAGCGTCCCAAAGGCAAACCTCACCTTTTGGATGCCTGGCCAGTAACAAACATGTCAGCAGCCACAGAGCCCCCACCTCCCACTCTGCATGGCAGCTCTCTCAACCAGCAGAGAGGCAAGACACTTGGAATGGAGCATCTGTAATCCCCACAAGGGTCCAGGCCACAAAGCCAGCCATGGAATACCTGAAGCATTGTGTGGCTTTTGCAAGCTCAGCTCAGCTCAGCACCCACTTCGTGTATGTGCCCTGAGGAATCACCCAGCTCACCTACCTCTAAGGCTGGCCCTCATGTAAAGTGTAAGTTTGGCTTTAAACAAACATGTTTTCTGGACTGAGTAATGAATTTAGCTAAAATCCTGGCACCATCGACATCTAAAGTCAGGCACTAAAGGTCATCACTCATCACAAAAGGGAAGGACTTCTAAAACTTGGAGGGAGTTCAAGTATTGTCCACTCTTCAAGAACAGCAAGACGCTCTCCTGAATTGAGTGAAAACCATGCCTTATTTCTGCATCCCTAGCGCTTGGTTAGGTTCCAGCACATTTTAAAACCCAAAGACAGTGCAAGCAAATGTGTGAGTTCAGATTGCAGTGAAAACCTTGTATGATCCTATCACCACCACAACGAAGAGTCAGGGCAATCAGTTATGGGATACTTTCCAAACATTTGACTTTCACACCACAAGACTGCCACAAAGGATGCAGGGGGAAACAAACAAACAAGGCATTTAAAGTTTCTGCTCTGTGATAGTACTTCTGGAGTGATCCCAGTGGAGGAACCCTTGTTGAATTATGTCAGAACTTCATGCATTTTTCAGGGGAAATCCAGGAATTGGAAGGTAGACGTCTGCCTGCTTCTGGATCTTCCCTGAAAACTTATTGCAGATTTTCAGTACCAATATGATTCTTTCCACACAACCTTCATACAGATCAGTCCAGGAGTACTCCTGTAGGGGGGAAAGTGTGAGAAATGCTGAATGAGAGGTGACATTCCCAGATGTCTTGGGATAAAAGGGCTTTGAGGCTCCCTATGACCAGCTTCTACTACCATTCTAGTCCAAGCCAGGGTCTCTGCTAAGACAGGAATCTTGGAGGGATATGGTCCTTGGACAGCACAAAGGGCTCAGGGCTCAGAAGAACTTCAGCTAGCACTGAGCAGGGATCTACAAGGGCTAGGTCTACGAAATAAGAAGGAAGGAAGTTACTCCAGTCCAGCGGCAACAGAGATTGCACTGTCTCTCCAAAATGTGTATTTCTCTTGGCCACAGTTGTTCAGGAGTACATGATGAGTAAGGACTGGTCAAAGTACTGGACTCATCTCTGACTGAGCCAACCCTTGCTTACCATGCAACCTCACCATTAAGGGCAAAGGAGCAGCAGATCTGACCCATCAGAGAGTGATCATGCACAAACCTAGCTGAAATAACCAGAAGTTAAACAAGAGATTCCATTTATTTCAATGAGACTTGTGTGCAAGATAAAAACTCCAAAGTAAACTGTGCCCCACAGAAGAGTAAGTGTGTGTGTGTGTGTTGAGGTGAGGGGGCATTATCAGGATTTTCCACTTGAGACATGCAGATGCCTTGTTTATGTGGCACAGGCAAGGGGGAGTGATCCAAACCAACATTGTGCCATCGACAGTGGGAGAGTCCTGCTATTGGGAGATGACTCTTGGTTGGCAGCCAGAGGTTGAGTGGAGAGTCAGGGCTGAGTTTGAAGACAGCAGGGTGGATGGCTTGAGAACTGAACTATGTAGATGTTGTAGCAATTTTATTTTTGGCGGTCAGATTATTTGCTTATAACCATGACCTTGACCTACATATGCTATGGAGGTTGCGAACCTTTACTAAAGACTATCCTTACACACACATACACCCCATCGTAACTTCTCTGCCTTTGGAAATTCCCTTGAAAGCTCATTTACTATTTTTGTTTGGGCTCCAAGATTGAAATGCACATGAAATGAATTAATCTAGGATTATTAGAAGACTAATAATCTTCCTCCCTATCAGCAAAAGTATGTCAAGAATTAGACTTACTTTTCAGATCTGTTTTATGACATGCAGAAAGCAAAGAACAAGAATCAGGTTTATGTTCCCCTTCTAAGATTCTCAAGACCTTACCTAGAGACAGTGTCTATATGTTTAAATGTTCTAACTGCTGGGTCCTATCTCCTATGCATGTTTACTCAAAAGTAACTGAGTTCATTGGGGCTGGAACGGGATGGGGATTACTCTAAACTTTCCTGGGATCTACCTTCAGTGGAGAGATTGCTCTGATTCCAGTTTAGGCGCATGCCGCTCCTTTGAGGTAGGCTGCTACCACTTGGAGACAAAAGCCACTGACCAGACTTAGACACAGTTTCAACAACTTTGGAACCTATAGGCACTGCACAGCTGGAGTCCACTCAACCCAGCTCTAGAGAAAAAATATAAAATCAACTCATGATTTTATCATGAGCATGACTTTATGAGGCACATGGGGAAGAGCTTTGCCAGTAACCTTCCAGAACCTTACAAACTAGAAGGAAGTCACTTCTAAGCATATGGAATTTATTAAGAAATAAGGGTTGCACATTGCATAAGGAACTGGGGAAAATAGGGGGTATTGGGAGTGAAGAAAGACAGACAGGAATTCAAAAGAAAATATCAAAACATTTAACTGACTGACTGACTGAGTTTTACCTTAGTGTGGTAGGCGGCAGGTTCTTGGCTGAGAGAGCCTTAATCGCTAGTCTCTCCTTGGAACACTAGTAGCAGCTGGGGACAGGGTGCCTAGTTTCTGACAACCCATGACTGTCCTGGTGACCAAAAGGTGGGTGACTGGGCCCCCCCTTTATAGTGATTAAAGGGTAGGAAGACTTTTCCACTTTTCCAGAGATAGTCAGTTCTGGGATCCAATGGAAAGAGCTAGCACATCTCTGATGTCATGCTGAGTTTGGGTCAAGCTGGAATGAAGATATTCCCTCCACACTTGATGTTCCTCCTCCTTAATGCATACATAAACCTACATGTCTAGAGGTGGGTCTGGTTTGAGCTGGTTGCCTATTGTGGGAAAGGGTTTAGACCTGTATCTTGATGGCTCTGTCCCTTAGATGACAAAAGCAAGAGATTGCACTTATTCAATAAGGGAGGAATGTCCCCTCTTGCCCATTCAGAGCACTCAGGGTGGAGTGGAAGAAAAGGCATTCTTGAGTTAAGATGGAGATCTGCGTTTCATCACAGGGGCTTACCCCCATGCAAGTTTGCATGGTGTTGCTACCTAAGACACAAAATGATTGTCACATTTTGGTGTTGGGAATCAGGGTGGAATCGTAGGCAGTTTCATTCAAAAGTTCAAAGTCAGGAGGGCCAAGCAAGTACGAACCAAGAGTGAGGGAACAGATCATGAATTGAGATCAGCAAGTAAGTTGGGAGTCAAAGCTGGAGGCAAGAATCAAAGCTGAGCAAACAAAAACTAGAACCAGGAGACAAGCCATGAGTCAGATCTGAAGCCAGGAATCAAGTAGAAAAACTAGAGGTTAAAGTCAGGTAAACAAAGCACTGCAGACAACAGTATGCCAAGACCTTAACACTAAGGCACAGCTTCAAACAGGAAGCTTTGGGACCTTTCGAGTTCCAGAAAAATCCAGTGAACAGCCTGACTGGGTGGGGCCAGCCCAGAGTCTAGAAGCAGGATGGCTGGGATGGAGTTAAGTTGTCTGCAACACTAGGGAGCTGTATGCAAAGTCAATGAGTCTGTTCACACACGCAGCCTAACCCGGGCTAAGGACGCCCAGCCTGGGTTAGGCTGCACACGAGAACTGCCAGGATCAGGCCTGAGCATCAACCACTAACCTCTATCAGCAAGGAATTTCCTGCTTCCCATGTCCTGGATTCTCAAATAGGCAATGTCAGATGGGTTGTTGCCCATTTCTCTTTCCCTCCCTGCCCCTAGTTTTCATTATTATTTTGGGGTGTGCTTTTTAAAGGCTACACCTCGGCTGTTAGCCAGGGTTAAGAGAGCAAGCTGGATTTAGCCTTTAAAACCCTGAATGATCTGGGGCCAGGTTACCTTACAGATCGCCACCTGTCATATGAACCTGCCTGGCCTTTGAGATCAGCTGTGAGGGCTCTGCTCTCTGGCCTGCCATTAACAGAAATCCTATCGATGGGTACCAGAGACAAGGCTTTTCAGGGGTGGCAACACCATTATAGATGCCCTTCCCAGGGAAGTTAGACTAGCGCCTTCTCTTTAAATTCTAGTTTAAAAAAAAGGGTTTCCATTCCCAAAAGTTTTTCATTCTCTCATGTAGTGAATGTTGAAACATGTGAAAACATGAATGTTTTGTTGTATTTATTGCTGCCTGTCCATTTTATTATTGTCATTTTAAACATCTTGTTTTAATAGTGTATTAATGTTGTAAGCTGCTTTGACAATCTTAATTTAAAAGCAGGATATACATTCCAAAGAAATCAATAATCTGCTCTAGCTATCAGGGGCCAACATATCTCAAAGAACACTCTTCCTTCATGAGCTCTCTTCCAAGATCTTCTGAGGGGACCCTGCTCCAGATTCAGCCTTGCCTCTGCATCAAGTCAACTGTGTTTGTTTGAAGCAGGACCTTCTCTGCTTTGGCTCCAGCAAACTAGATCTTGCTAAGAGTTTGTTCATTAGCAGCTGTAAGAGATTAGTAGAGCACAACACACACATGCCAAAAGACATTGTTCCAGAGCTCTTATTAAAGAGTACTTTAGAATGGAAGGCTTTGAGCTGACATAAACTGTATTTTCTACAACTACCCCCATCATACACATAATCATAGCCTGGCTGAATAGAATGGAACAAACAATCACAGCTACTACAACTCCCTACAGGGGATAGGAGGGGCAATTCTTGACTCGATGTCCACTCACACTTTCGCCTCACCCAGAGGGAAGGGCAGGGAGGTTGAAACATGGACCCTGGAAGAGCACCTATAGGTGGCAGGACTCTGTCACTTGAGCACTATCACCCACCGCAGGGCTGCACAACTTCAGCCCTCCAGCTGCTGTTGAGCTACACCTCTTACCATCCCCAGCCACAGTGGCCAGTCATCAGGGGCGAGGGGAACTGTAGGCCAACATCTGCAGGAGGGTCAAATTATGCAGCGCTGACCTAGAGTATCTAGGCTCAGGCACAAGAGATACAGGTGCTGGCTATTGCTGATCATTATCCGCTCTCAATTCTTTGTGTCCTCCTTGGCTCTGGCAGGCAGCTATCCCACAGGTGTAGAGGCAAGACTAGTATATCAGTGTGAACATATCCATTCCTCCATGTGCAACCTGCCTTTTGTTTCTAGCAGGGCTCCTGTATGTTTATAAGCTGCTTGTTAGACAGTAATATAAGAGGCATAGCTATACCTACCACGGGCATGCAGCAATTTGGGAAAGCTGCATCTTTCACTCTCTGCTATAGAGCTTTTGGCAGCACAGGAGCCCTACCAGCTGGCAATCCTATTCATCTGTCATCCTTTCCAGAACTGACTCCATCACTGATACAGTTCAGTGAAAGCTTTGGATGTCTTACAGTTGTGTTCCTTCCTGTGTGGTCCTGGGAATTAGCAAATAGCACATACACACACACACACACACACACACACACACACACACACACTCGTTGCTCCTTCTTATCCTGGCTGCCTCAAGATGGGATTCTCACTGGGAGGGGGTCTAAGCAGCCTCATCTTCTCTCCCTTTTATCTACTTGAGCAAGGGAAAGGGGGCAGATATCTGGTAGCTCATAATCTCCCCGCTCAGTGTGAGAGAAACCAGTTGGGCTGTAGGTGGATGACATTGGGGGAGAGAGAGGATGTGCTCTACCTCATGGGTATTTACCAGATTCATGGGAGGCAGCTGTAGCTGGCCAAAAGGACAAGGCAGGAAGAAGTCACATGAGGCAGCTTCCTGAATAGGGATGTGACCGAACCTGTTCGGTGTTCTATTCTTAGAATGCTGAACCGGTTCGGAACCCCCACGTTCAAACTGGTTTGAATGTGGGGGCAGGGGTGGCTTTAAGGACAGAGGAGGGTGCACTTACACCCTCCCCCTGCGCTTCCCCCTCCAGCGCTCTGTGTCCGGCACAGACAGCATAGTCCAGCAGGGTACCTCCTTGCCACCCCATTGTTCCACTGACCAGAAGTGCCACGCGTGCATGCATCACAAGTGGGTGCACGCACATTGCACGCACAATGTGTGTGTACGCCTGCCCACACCCACCATCAGCTTGAAGGGAGTCAGTTCCATGCACATCCCTATTCCTGAGCACTTCACCCTTCTGATGGCTTGACAATACCTCCTCTCAGCCCCCTTCTCTTGGGAGTAAATGACCGGGGATCAAACCAGGAGTGTCTTGTGTACAATGTCTATTATTCCAGTGAGCTACAGCTCCACATTAGTATGTTAATCTCAGGCCAGGATCTTCCCCTGCACAGGGAAATGGACAACAGGGTGTGTGCCATAACTCAGGCCCCTGGGACAATACAAAGGTTTCATCAGGATCTTCTCCAGTTGCTTATATAGCTGTCTGATGAGAGCCCTGCTCTTGTGATGTGGGTTCTATTTGTAGGGGAAGAATGACAGTTCAGTCCACAAATAGCAGAGCAAAAATTTAGAGAATGGAGAAAGCATTAGTGAGAAAGCAGCAAAGCAAGTGGTCTTGAGACAGTTCTTTAGTATTGAAGAACTACAAGGATTTATTTAAAGAAAAGGTTACAAACAAATGTGAAAGAGCCTGCAGCTTAATTTCAGCTGTAGCTCATGGCTGAAGAGAGAGAACAAAACAAACAGCCATCTCTGGAGAGACCCCCCACTCCCAGTGGTCACTATGCGACATTGCAGCTGAGAACTGATGCTGCCAGGGTCCTAGCTCCAACACTATTCCCATGCCTTCCTCTTTTCCATCTATGAATACTGTTGGCAGCAAGAATCCCAAAAGATAGGCTTCATTGGCAGAAGCTGCACTGCCATCTCCCTGAGGAGAAACATAAGCCCACTCACCCCTATTTCCCTTTTCAGTTTTTCTCCCCACT
Source organism: Hemicordylus capensis (assembly GCF_027244095.1). Taxonomy (NCBI): domain Eukaryota; kingdom Metazoa; phylum Chordata; class Lepidosauria; order Squamata; family Cordylidae; genus Hemicordylus; species Hemicordylus capensis. The sequence continues at coordinate 224,408,376 of NC_069657.1, forward strand.
AAGCAGCTCATAGGTTTTCTATTTGTGAGCTTGCTGTTATATCTTGTCCAGGTAGCTCTTTTCTCTTTCCCCTGTGAAAAAGACTTGCCTGAGAATAGCCTGTTGTCCTGCTGCTAGGGATTCAAACCCCTTCCTTAAATATAGCATGCTCCCCACATGTGGTGAGACAGCAGCTGTGAACACTTGCAGGCAGCCTGGTTGTGCCTCATTTGTGGGAGAGGGAATGGAGTAGGTTAAGTGATTCACCAAAGTTATTTTTCCTTTACGGGAACATCATTGGGAGCAAGGAACTGACTGCTGGGTAGTGACAGGATTGTTTCTCATGGGAAATGTCTGTCATCCTTGCCATTCTGGCTGGGTTTATTATGTTTTGTTTTTAATTTGATGTGTTGTCCACTGGGAGAGCACAGAACGGCAACTAGTTACATCAGTGTCAGTTAGTGGTGGCCATTGTGAATTTCACCATAGGGTTGAATTGGCTATCACTTATCTTTAAGCCACTTTGCTAAATGTTTATTTATATTTTTCGGTACACCCTTGCTGCCAGAAAAGCATATGAAAATATTTCCAGTTATGTTGCTGTTTCTATTAGCTAGGAGAGGATGCTGAATTTTTGTTGGCTTAACCAACGGACAAAGAAGATATTCCACATATTTATGTCTTATCTCCTTGTAGATATAACCCTTCCCAAAAACATGACTAATATCCCTCGCAATCAACTCAGCACACACACTCAGTGCTTCTGACTGAAAGAAACATTCCCAAATCATCTCTTCAAAACATCAGAGACCATTTTAGAAAACTAAAGAATGGTAAATGCTCTTTTATTAATATTTATCCCACTTTTTAAAAAAAAAGTGGTTTACAGAGCAAATACAATTAAATTAAAAGAAAAGATGGCTCCCTCTCCCAAAGGGGCTCACAATTAAATCAGGTATTTAAGACATACTGAAAAATAGTTTTTATCACCATGGTTGAAATTAGTCATGTGATACCTTGGAGCTGCCTTCACATCAGTTAACATCAGATTCCATAAATACATCTTTCAGTCCGTTTTTAAATTCCCCATTGGTTTCTGCTAGTGCCACCAAGATATACTTGAAAAACTTAAAAAGCTGTATTAGTCCTCTGTTGCTAAGTAGCCCCTTTAAAAGAGCTATATTAAAGTTTTCTACTGAAGCCAAGCCATAGCTTATACAGCCTCTTATCTTCCACAGGCAACATTTTAATCCAATAATTAAAGATCCATTGATGATCCACTTACTTCCAAAGATCCCAAAGGACCAAAGATCCACTCATTTCCATCAAAATCTGTAAAACCCTTATTTGAGAATAAGAGTACTCTTTAGGAACATGCGTTTTGTATATATCCAATTCTGACACGCAGCAATGTCTCCAAATTTTGGCTCCCTCTTTTTGTTTTAATACAAGTATTTCAAGGTAAAGTCTGGAGAAGCTCTGGTCACTTTCACTTCTGCACAGAGTCCATAATTTGTAAGGCAACACATAAAAATATACTAAATTTGTGTTATTTATTCTCACTGCAAATTCTGGGTTTCCTTGTTCCAGATCACCTTCCCCTTTCACAAGGGGAGTCCCTGACAAATTTCCCTGACACACTTCACAAGGAAGTACCTGACAAATCTCTTGAGGAGAAATCGCTTTTTAATCAAGTTTATTCCATGTGTACCTAATGGGCTGGTCTCTGTGCCTAATTCAGTACAACCAGCTCATGGTCATTTGCCTTGACATGCATTTGCTGGTACTACACACAAACACACACACACACACACAATCTGATTTCTAGAAAACAAACATGCTACAGCCAGTTGCCCTGTCCTGCTTAACAGTGCATGCTAAAACATACAGTACATTAAGAACCGTGTCAAACATACCTGTTTCCAGTGCTGGTGTCCTCATGCCAGTGCCAATTGGGCCAGGAGGAGCTGTTTGAGCTGCTTGGACAGCAGGGGAAAGGAGCTGTTCAACCTGCTAGTTTTGGTTCACGGGTGTGCTTCTTTTCTGTAAGAAAGAAAGAAAAACAGTCTTCTCTGACGCTCACTTTCTGGGCATAGCAGGCATTTGGTTGGGGTTGGGTGGGTGTTGGAATGTTACTGATCTCTTGCAATTATGGCTAGGCAAAAATAGTCCCTAAGAGACTTTTTCAGATGGTGTAAATTATTATAGCATCGCAGCTGTTCCTTCAGCATGCGCTTGTGGCCAGAGCTAGGCTGCACTCAGACCATGCATTCTAATTAGTTACACTGATTGTAAACAATGGCTATTCCTGTGGTAAGCGGTTTGAGGACTGGAGCCTCTGGAAATATCTGCCTGGGATGCTCCCATGCAACCACACTTCATTGCTAGAATGCCAGTGTGTGAGAAACAGTGTCCAAAGCACATGCGGACACAGAGCAATATAGGACTCTTCCTGGATGTCCTTCCTGGATGTCTTTCCTAAACTCTCTCTTGGGGGAAAGTAGCAACTGTGCTCCCCCTGATCCAGAGCAGGACTGCAAGAAGGAAAGGTTAAAAACACCTCTCTCTCCTTGGTCCTGATCCAGATTGTCATCTCCCCGTATGTGCTTACTACACTAGAAAAATCAAGCCTCAATCTCCAAATGTGCAGCAGTTATCTTATCTAGTCTAGCCCTAAAAAGAGACCTGCTAGATTCAATCAAAGGTCCTCTAGTCCAACATTTTCTCTCTAATGTCTTTAAGAAGCACCCTGACAGGACATGAAGGCAACAGCCCTCCCATTATTTGTCTCAGCATTTGTCCTCACTGCCTCTGAACATGGAGGTTCTGTTTACTAGCATGGCTGTTCATCAATCTATTATGTAATTTGTAGTTTTTCTGATTCTTCTGACTGTGTATATCTTGCCTGCTGTGATGGCCCTATTATGCCTTTACCTAAAGGCCATGTGGATGGGGGACGAGGGACATCCACAGTAGGGTACATTGGTGTGTGGGGGGGGGGGGAGCTGGATGCTCACAGGATGTACATTTGACTTGAGAGACATGCACAGACAATTCCTCCCTGCCTTAAACAAGACAGATGGAAATAAACATTGACTAAGCCTGCTGTTCTTGCTCCAAACAAAGAGAGCAGAGCTGGTGCAGGGTGGCAGCTGGGAATTGCCTACTACAAATCTCACATCTGCCATGACTCACTAGGTGGCTCTGGGCAAGCTATTTCCTCTCTCAGCAGCCCTATCTGCGAGACGCGGCTATCTCTACAGAATAAGACTCAGCAGCAGCCCTATCTACAAGATGGAAATGACAGCACTAACCCACCTTACAGGGTTGTTGTAATATAATGAGGTCATTCACATGACCAGGCGGGGTGGGGGAGGCTGTTTAAATTCACCTTCTCCCCAGGCAAGCGTTGGTCTGTTGCTGGGAGAGCAGATCACGCTCCCAGACAATCCATGTTGTGTGCCACAGCGCAAAGCTCCAGAGCTGGGACAACACATCCCTTCCTCCGGATATCCTAAAATGCACCATGTGACACGCATGATGCATTGGGGGATTCCCCAAAAGACAGCCGCTCTAGGCAACTGTCTTGTGTCCTCTGGGGCTGAATATAGCCCCAGCAAACACAATATCCTGAAGCCTGGGTTAAGGGCTCACTCAAGCCCTTAATCCCGGCTAAGAGCCCGGTTTAAGTGGGGCTAAGCAGCGTTGCCCCACCGGGATTGGGCCCAATCCTGGCAGTTCTTAACACACAGCCTAACCCAGGTTGGGCTTCCCTAGCCTGGGTCAGGGTGTGCATGAGAATAGCCTCAGTGTATACAAAAACCCTAGAATATTTGAAAGCATTATATAAGTGCTATGGATGGAAATATGTTCTCAAACTCATGTAGGCATTGGTGTGTGAGTGAGTGAGTGAGTGAGTGAGTGTGTGTGTGTGTGTGTGTGTGTGTGTGTGTGGCGGGGTTGGTAGTGTGTTGTTTACTATGAATACAATCAGGAGCATCCCCATATCACACATACAACCCCCATACACATAGCACATCAAGCAGCATTGCTCTTATTAGTTTGGGGGAAATAATGTTCCCCAGCAATAAAGCATTGCAATTTATTCTTGGAAAATGCCATTTTCCTGCAACTAACTTGCTAAATTGGGGAAGTACATTTGGCTTTCTTTCATCAGGTATGGTCTAAAGCTATATGATGGAAGACTGCCTAGAAACCCTGTGCACAATGTTGTGAGTTGTACTAAAGAAAGGCAGCTGTTTATTTAACAGATTTATATCCTACTTTTCTATGATTTTAGACTTCAAGGCAGCTTGCGAAGCTATTTGTTAAAGATTTTTTTTAGTCACGGCTTGGGTGGGCTTCCATGGGTAGCTCTTCCATCTGGCAACAAACCACAAACTTCCTCACCCTGCAGCTAATGTCTACTCTGGCAGCTGCGCCAGTGAGCCTATACCCTCTCTGGCCTCACTCTGTTCCTCAGTAGTGGTGTCAGGGCAGTATCAGGGCAATGAGCAAGCTGTACTTGGAAACATCCATCTCCCAGACCAATCTGGGAGTGGAGCAATGACCAAATCAGGAAGGCACGGCTGTTACAGCCACACATTTCTTCCCACAGATAGCTGGTCTGATGGCGATTAGAATCCACACAAGAGGCGGCTTGATTGAACTGCCTCCTGTCTTGCTGATGACTGTGTAAATATAATAAATGAATTACAATTCATTTGGTCCTGAATGACAATTCTGCATCTCTATGGAAAGAGGGAGTTGAGAAAAAAAATTAGAAAGTGATGGGTGAAGTATCCCCATGTTGGTCTCCTTAGGGATCTTAAAAGCCAAGGAGATAACTAGGCAGCGGATCTGGGACATAGCAACTCAGGAAGATAGGGCCCGAGTAAGACATTTACCTTTCTTAGGTAATGTAACTCATCTTCATAGATCAGACATATTTTTACATGAGCTTGCCTTTGCCAAATCAAGAAGGGCATCTGGCTTGACCCACTTGAACACGCTGCTCTCAGCTCCTTTAGAGGGTTGCTATCGTGGTACTTCTTTTTCTCAACAGTTATGCCCGTGTCAGTCGGAAGCAGTTGAGAGAGACAATGGATCATATGTTGCTTCACTGTTTGTGAAGGAGAATCAAGGTGTCAAGGAAAGTTCTACTGTTGCCTCCACCACCACTGCCAGGAGGCAGCCAAAAAGGCTGTAGGGGGGAAAGGAGCAGTCACCTTTGGCATTGCCAACCAGAGATAACCTATTCCCTAAACAGCTGCAGAATTATCAAGCCCCCTGAAAACCACCAAAATACATAACCTCATTTTCACCACTTGTGAATCAAATGAAGAAAATCAGGGAATGGGGCCTGTTCAGACCATCCCTAGTACAGTAGTAAAACAAATATAACATTATAAATTTACCATGAGGTGAAATGATCATCTGGAAAGACCAACAGAGGCAAGCCGAGGAACAGCTGAGCTGTGCAGTTCTGCCCTCCCTACTTTCTTGCACAAGGTAGCAGTTACGTAAGCAGAAAGATCTGACTGAGCCTCAGCAGCTACAGATATGAGATTGGCTTGCCAAATGTTTAAGTGGCATTTATTTCCCTGATTTAATCCAATGGAAATGGCTGTGTATAACATTTTCCTCATGCTCAGATCTACTTCCTAATCAAAGCCTCTGTGTAGCTTGAAAGCCTGCATACTCTTAAATCAGAACAATTCTTGGCCCAATAAGAGACATCCATCCAAAAGAACTCTCTCTCATGTGGAAAATCTCACTTGGCCCAATAAAAGATATCCGCCCTAAAAAGCACATGCACACACGGAAAGTCTCACTTGCTCTCTCATCAGCCAGGCTGTTTTCTCTGAGTTTTACCATGGTGTTTGTAATCTTTTGATGTGAAAGAAAGAGAGAGAAAAAAAGTCAGTTTACTGGGCCATGAGGGCTTTTGTTCCATACTGCATTACCAACAGCATTTGAGCAATGCCCAAGAACAAACTGTATTCAGGAGCAACAAAACCCATTGAAGGATTATTTGAAAAGGTAGACAAAGAAATATTCTGGGTCAGGCCATGATAAGAAAGCAACAAAAAGATGCATTTTCATGCAAATTATACATCCTGGGCTCTTCTGTAGTAAGGCAGAGAGGTGTATTGAAAGGCAAATGACTTTGGGAGGTATTGGTTCCCTCAGCTTTCAACCCTTACCATCCCTCTGAAAGGAAACCAGGAACAAAGAAGACAGTTGGGAAAACAACTTTCTGAGGAGAAACTGTGTCAGTCTCCGCTGTATCATATGTTACAATTAAGTTTAATTCTTTTAGAGTTATCTCTATTGGATAGCATCTGGCCTAACCTTGCACTAGCGTAAATCTGCTGTTGTGCTAGCAAGGATGTAGCACAAAGCTGTTGAGCAAAGACATTCAATTCCGTTCCAGAATACTTCTTGTGCTAGTGCAACATTGCAATTGTTATAGAGAGAGCCAGCATGGTGTAGTGGTTAGAGTGCTGGACTAGGACCGGGGAGACCCGAGTTCAAATCCCCATTCAGCCATGAGACTTGCTGGGTGACTCTCTTAACCTACTTCACAGGGTTGTTGTGAGGAGAAACTTAAGTATGTAGTACACTGCTCTGGGTTCTCTGGAGGAAGAGTGGGATATATATATATATATATATATATATATATATATATATATATATAACGTCTTGCACAGGTCTATATACATATGCAAATAGGGAACTCCTTGCACAGTCCCACAGACATGCAAATAGGCAATTCCTGCATACATGCAATTACATTCTTAAGTGTCTTTTCAGTCAGGAGTAACTAATGGGCAGACATCACCTTTGCAAGTTTACTTGGAAGTAAGTCCCATCAAGTTGAATGGGCTTTGCACCCAACTAAATATACAGCCTAAAAGGGGGTTTGCGGGGAGAGCAGGCTTGAGGCAGGCTACCACTGTTCCCTCTAAGGCGTGTGCACGTGCTCACAAGTTTCCAGATGTCCGCTCAGCTATTTTAGATCCCGCTCAGGTTGAATCAGGAAGGCCCCATTCTGAATGTAGGTGCATACAAACTGCCTTGGTACTGCTGCCCAGAACAAAACTCATTCCGCACAGAGATGGAAAAAAAATAGAGGGATCACTCCAGGCTACCCAGGAGGATTTGCTCCTGTGCTGCCACCAAGAGCCGCGTGGCTCCTGTTGGTTCTCACACATGGCTAAAATTGGGCTGGGCTCCCCTAGCCTGATTATAGCCGTGTGTGAGAATAGCCTCATAGGATTGCTGCCTTAATTAAGTCAGGAGAGAGAAACTATCACTATTCAGCCCAAAACGGAGTCTCTCCAGAGGTTGCTGCTGGTGTGTTTCTTTGTAGACTGTGAGCCCTTTTGGGACAGGGAACCATCTCATTCCCCCCCACCCCCATATAAACCACTTTGAGAACTTTTTTTGTTGATAAATGATATATAAATAGAATAACAACAATAAATAATGTTAAAACCCACTTACCTAGGAGAATAAGTGGCTTCCTGATGCCTGTAGCAGAAAATTAAATCTCCTCCTTCTATGTGTATTGATTCAGAGTATGTAAAGGAAATATAGCACTTGCAACAGGAAAATGCTTAGTTTCCTTTTCCTAACCTCTCGGATGCACCAGTGTTTTCAGTTAGGATTCTGCATAAAAAAATAAATGTTTATTAGCAGCTTAACTGTCCATTAAATAGTCCATTCAGAGGCTCTTTAGGTGACACCATCCTTGGCACTGTCTAATGACATCTGATCTAAAACATCTAATGTTTTACAATATGGGTCAGTGAGCTATGTCCACACCCAACCTCCCATTCCACTAATGCGATTTCTTTTTTTCATGTCTAATACATTGTGTAATAATCTATGATTAATTCTGCAGATGATCTAGCAAAAAATCTGTCATTTTGGATCAACATACACACAGAAATGTGCTTCAGTTTCTTGGCTGAGATGCTGAAACAGTCAAGGACACCACCCTATACAAATCTTCCACTAAAAGTAGATCATTAACAGCTTGATCAACATGCTGGTTAAACTGAAACATCTTAAATTTGAGTCAGTGTGGCTCTTCACTCCCCAATGCACTTTCTTGGAAATAAATCCCAACATGCTGAAGTACATTCCCTCAACATTAGCAAAATATCACTTAAGTACACTTGCATTAAGCTACCTAATGGCGCATTGGGAAAGTAACTTGCCTAGGGAGCAAGAGGTTGCCGGTTCGAATCTGTGCTGGTATGTTTCCCAGATTCACCTATATTGGGCAGCAGCAATATAGGAAGATGCTGAAAGGCATAATCTCATACTGCACAGGAGGAGGCAATGGTAAACCCCTCCTGTATTCAGGAGTCTACACCGACTTGATGGCACAACTTTACTTTTACACTTGCATTAAGTAGTGCTCAGTGTTTAGCAAGTAGGTCCCACCTTTAAAGAAGATATTTGAACTAACTCCCTCTGAATGAGTTTGCACCTGAACACTCAAATGAGCAACACTTCAGAAATAAAAGTTATTCACTCCCATACTGTGCCCATATTGCCAATTCCATTTACTCCCCTCTGAGTGAGCAGTGTGGACCAGGGCCAGATTAAGCTAGTGTGGGGCCTGTGGCATATGTTATAAAGGGGCCCTAAATTTTTAAAAATGCACATAAATATTAAAACATCTGTCTGGCTGCCACTTTCTCCCCCTCTCCCTGCTCCTGCCACGGCCTTCTCTTCCCCTTGCCAGCATCTCCCCCCACTTTCTCTTTCCCCCCACCCCCACTACCACTTACTCTCCTGCCCCCGCTGCCTCTGCTTTTTCTCCCTCCCTGCCCACCTGTTCACTGGCGTGTCCATTGGCCTTATGTTCCCCACATCCACCGCTTTCCTCTCCCCCTCCCCTCACTCGTGAACTCTCGCGAGAGCTGCCACGCATGGGATTAGCGACGGGTACATCTAAGAGAATTATATATACTAGCTGATCCGGCACAGAGCATCTGCGCCCCTAGTTCTCCCCGTCTCTCCCTGCCATCTTCATTTCGTCTTCAGCCCCAGTCTGTTCTCCCCCCTCCCTTCAGCCCCAGTTGTAGCAGAATTCCCCAACCCGAGCTCAAAAGTGAAGGACTGGCACCAGTTGAGGAAAAGCAGATTTTATTGCCAGGCAATTAGATCTCGGTGGAAATAGATTCCAAAGCCCAAGATACCTGATTACATCGTGCTTCCAGCTTTATATACAACTCAATTACATTCAGTAGATATAATCCTCATTGGTCAGTATCATTTAATCGTCATATTACAAATATTATAATCATTGCTAATTAGACAACATTCCTCTATTACAATCGAGCCTTTTCTACTACCTATTGATAAGCAAGCTATCTTTACTCTTGTCCAGCTGTGCCCTTGAAAATGTTAGTTTGCAGGCTTGGCTATCAGGAGATACAAGAAGAGGGGCCTCTTTTCACATTCCAGCCAGGCTAGCAAGATTTATGACCTTAGCAAGCTACAATTAACAACTTGTAGACTCTTTAACCATTTCCTGACCAGCGCAAGCCTGAGTTCTGCCTCACAGTCTGTTCTTCCTCCCCTTCAGCCCCAGTCCATTCTCCCTCCCCCTTCAGCCCCAGTCCATTCTTGTCCTCTGGTGGTGGCACTTTCCCTCACTGCCCACCAGCCGCCCTGGCACCTCTTCCATCCCCGTCTGCCAGCCGGCCTGGCTGCTGGCCACCCGTTCCTGCCACTATCCAGCAGCTGCTTGTGAACTCCTGCGAGAGCTGCTACACATGTGATTAGCAACAGGTACGTTTAAGAGAAATAGAGAGAGAGAGAGAGAAGCATTCTAACATATAAGCCCTTCCCCCTCCACCTCCCAGCCTCTGAAATAATACAGTCTGAGCAAGATGCAGGTTTGTAGGAAACTGTCTGCATACACACATATACACAGAAAGAGAGCGAGCGAGCGCGCACACAGTTTTGCAAGAAGCAGGAAGTAAGCTGCATCCTCACAGATAACATGCCAGGGCAAACAAGATATTTAAAAAGCTATTGGGTTATAATCACTGCTTTTCTGACTGTTTCTTCTTTTTAAACATTAGTCCTCCAATGTAAACAGTAGTTCAAACTATTACAGATAATGTTTTGTTCTTTTAAAAAAGAAAGAAAAAAAGGCCAAACAGAGGCCAGTGTGTTTATATTTGTATTGCTGTTTTACTGTTCCAGCTTTATTGTTGTTGTTGTTGTTTATTTTGTCAGCTGCCCCGGACCACCAAAAACCCCAAAACAAAAACAAAACAAAAACAAAACCCCAGAAAAAAACGTTACTTCCCTGGAAAACCCATAAAAACTCTCCCATAGGAAAGCATGGGGAGTGAAACTTCATATTGCTAAGAAAATACTACAGTCACCATGAAATAAGATGTTAACTGCAATTCCTCACTGGACTCACTCACTGGCTGACATTAAATTCCCAGACCAAATAACAAACAATAGATACAAGCTGCCGTTTTCGCAGGTAGATTCCAGTCCTTGCCCAGATTACCAAAATAACTGAAAACCCTGGAAAAATGCATTAATTTCCTGGAAAATGAGGGAAAGCTCTCCTATTTGACAGCATGGGGAATAAGACCTCATAGAGCTAGGAAAATACTAGAGTCACAACAAGATAAAATGATAATATGCTTGTAAACTGCAAGCCGTTTTACTAGTAAAATATTAGCTTCCCACATGCACCAAAATTATAGGTATTTTTTTATGCAGAGTATTTGTCTGTGCCACTATACTGAAATGCAATGGTTTCTAAAATTGTGCTAGCATAGCAGCTAGCATAGCATAGCAGCTAATATACTTCATGTTAGGCATCTATTTTTTTAGCATTTTAAGTACTACTAGCATCAGTTCACAAATCAATGTTTCAAGCTGATTTATGGAGTTGTTCCCCCACCCCCAGGGTGGCAATGACATGATTTCTCTGTGCATATTTCAAGCCCTAAGGTGTTATAAAGTTGTACATTTACACTGAAGTAAATGGAGCTAGGCCAAAATACACCAGCTGAAAATCTGGCCGATGTGGTAATTTTCCCCAGTCACAGGTTGTGCAACTGTTGGCTTTCTGAACCATGTAACAACATTGGTCCAAAGATTAGAAACATTTTCCAACTGGATTCCTCTCCTGCATTTTATAAACCAGTTTTAAGTGCCAGCATTTTTTTGCACTTGAAATTTTGCCAGAAAAAATTTGCATTTGACCTTACAAAAAAAAAAAAAAAAAAAAGCAATCCGGTGAATAATGTTTTGGAACATCCACAAGATGTGACCTTTTTAGTAAATGACAGCTGGCAGAAAGGAGAAGTGTTAATGAAAAACAAGCAGCTACAGAATAATATATCACTAGATGCTGCAAAATGTGTATGTTTTCACTGATATCTATGTGCACTTGTAAAAAATTTCATCCAATGCTTGAAGCTGTACGGATATGAGAAGGGCTATTATTGACTTTTCAACCAAAAAAAGTTCTCAAAGCAGTTTGCTCAGAAAAGAAAATAGAAGGTTCCTTGTCCCAAAGGGGTATGGCAGCAAATAACTAAGGACACCCCCAAAACCTTGAATTGTCCTGACTGGTTGATTGAAGGTGCTGAAAGGGATGGAGGGGTAAACACAGGAGTGAGAATATCTTGGTGGAAAGTTTTTGCTCCATCAGCTGAAAACCACAAATCAATGGACAAACTGTTCTTAGAAATGCAACTTTTTGAAACTGCAAGACAATTGAACAAAACATGTTTGCTTAGCAGAAAACTAAGGCAAAAAGACTAATCTGTTCGTAATGGTTGGCTGATGTGTCTCTTTCTAAAATGTAAAAATACTGTGCTTGTAGAACAGATCTTTGCCTTGGTGTTTTCCTGATTACACACTGTAACTTTGCCTGTTGCTACGTTGTCAGCAGGGTGTGTTCATATTTCCCATGTCTTAATTCGAATTTTAATGATGCGTTTTTGCCCAACAACTTGTAAATGCGCTGCAGGAAAGTAGCTGTATTTTTCCTTTGTAGGAAGCCTTGGCGTTTTCCAGACTACGAGATTTGCAACAGTTAATGCGTTGCAAACTGTGACGGAATAGCGTAACAGTTTCAAAACGAGAGTAAAGGATTGTTTAACGGTTGTAAGCTGGAGGCCATCCATATTTTCCATCCCCTGAAATGTATTTTCCAGGCAGGAGTACCTATATTCTCCTTGAAACACTTTATCTGACCCTCCTCCTGCTCCATTTGGGCCAATGGAGTTGTGGAGTGTGTGTGATGTGATTTTTAAATATATATTTTTTAAATGGGGGAGCGAAAGGAAATCCTGTGGTGAGCCTGGAAGGGAGAAGAGAGGAACTGGCACACCTGCTTGGGTGTTCTCTTCCATGGCGGCGGCCAGCAGCCCCAGCTCCCCGCCGGAAGCTGAGTCAGGTGCACGGGCAGCCTTGCGGAGTGGAGCAAGCTGCTTGCCGCTCTCTGGCCACCCCTGCTCAACCGCACCCCCCCCCGAGACAAGGGGGGCGCAGGCAGCCTTGCCATGAGGAGCAGGCTGCTTGCTGGCCAACGCTGCTGCTCCCGCCCCAGAGCCAAGGCGGGCACACGGGCAGCCTTGCCAAGCAGGCAGCTCACTGCTTGCTGGCTGCTGCCCCTCCCCCCCCCCCCGAGCCGAGGTGGGCAGCGAGGCTCCACCAGTGCTCGCTTGGAAATCGGTCCAATGGGGTGGCAGTGTATCTCCCTGTTGCCCCATCTGCGCTTTGGACGGGAAGTAGGCGGAAGTAGCTCACATGTGTCGGTGTTCGTGCACATCCCTGCTAACTACCTCTACTCCCAATGCCTCTAGTGGTCATTAGGATAGTTGGTGTAAAATGTTGATGCACTGGGACTCCATCTCCAACATAAACCAGTCCTGTATTCTACCAAGAAAATTACATGGAATGTGATCGCTAGGAGTCAACACTGACTCGATGGCACAATCTTTATGAATTTCTACTATTTCCCTCCCATTATTACTCCCCCTTCCTATTATGTGAGGATGGGAATTTTTACTTTCTCGCTCTGCTTATGAGACATTGGGGGTTTTGTAACAGGACTGGTGGTGATGGTTGTCGTTGTTGTTATTTTGCATTTATATCCCGTTCTTCCTCCAAGGAGCCCAGAGTACTACATACTTAAGTTTCTCCTCACAACAACCCTGTGAAGTAGGTTAGGCTGAGAGAGAGGTGACTGGCCCAGAGTCATCCAGCAAGTATCAAGACTGAATAAGGATTTGAACTCGGGTCTCCTCGGTCCTAGTCCAGCACTCTAACCACTACACCACACTGGCTCCTGTAACAGTGGTTGACACTGTAACAGGATTGGCTAATTACTGTCAATTTTGCTGAGTCATTATGATGCATTATTGTATTTAAGAGCACATTTCAGCCACTACTGTATAGCACTGAAGCCGATGTCTGACATTTAAACGTTTGCTACTTTTAACATCTGTTTTATGTTTTATTTTACTTGCACATTAAAGAGGTCTTGGGGGAAAAGTTTGTTTTCCTTTGGAGGATGCATATTTCATCATTGTTATACCATCTTATTCAAAGATCCTGTACGGAAAAATGGCCCCAGCTGTGAGAAAACTGTTTCCAAAAAATGGGTGTGTTTTGAATGAAACATACAAGAATCTGTCAGACCCACGCTTTGATAAGCTGTACTTCAAGGGACCATAACTCAGCCATTTTTAATGTTTTCATCTAAAATTTCACATGGATAATTTTCAAACAGACCTGCCCTAATGTAAGAAGTTTCAAGACAATTTGACCCTTCTTCTAGAAAATATTAGCTAAAGAAGATAATGAGGCGGGTCGCACTCTCAAGCCCTTGGCTTCCTAGGCCTAAGTGTTTCTGTGCCTCCTTTCCTAGGCCCTTCCTAGGAAAGATATTCTGAGCAACCTAGCCCAATGGCAACTAGAGAACTTTCTCCCTGGTCTACCCCTCTGTGACATTAGCCTAACCCCTCGTTAGGCAATGAGCTTAGCTCTTTTTCACTTTTTTAAAATATAAGAGGGAGTCATTCTCCTGAAATATAAGTAGGAGTAATTCGACTGCATAAATACATCTGTGGGGGGAAACAAGCCTGGGTTTTGTGACACAAGAAAGAAGCCCCACTTCTTCAGTAAAGGAAATGAAAGACAGCAGTTGTGCCGCAAATACATTTTATTTTTAGCAGATGGCCCTGCAGCCTGAAATTTCCTTATTTCCAAAAGGAATAAAACACAGGGAGCCACAGTGCCAGTTTCTTCTTATTACGATGCCATGCTGTGATCAAAGCAGACCAAATACAAGGAAGGAGAAGGCTGATAATTTATTGATAAGTGTTATTTTGAGGGAACATGCCTCACAACATTAACTCAGCTGGAAACTATTTTAAGCCTGGAAACATCTACTGGATGGTCTTAAAATCCCACATATCCTAGAAAACATGGAGCATTACAGTGTATCCTACCACACTAAAATGAGCTTGTTACCTGGGAGGCCCAGTTACCACAAACCAAAACAAACAAGGATGATTGAAGGAAGCAATAATCACCATTTATTTTAACCCAGCGCTGGTGGCTTTTCCCAGTACCTCACGGTAAACCTGAGAATCGCGCGCAGCTGCCTGGGTCACAAGTTTTTATACTTTGGCATAACTACATAGCTGGGCATCAACATTCAGCCCCAAAGAACCAATTAGTTCATTGGTTAACATCATTGTCCGTCATATTACAAATATTATAATCATTGCTAGTTAGACAAGCATTCCCTAGTACAAAGAAACATTTCTACTGCCTATTGATAAGCGAAACTGTCTTCCTCAGATGGCCTTGAAGTGTTATTTTACAGGCCTTTGCTTTTTCAAGAGATACAAGGAGAGGGGGGCTCTTCCCCCTCTAGCTTGTCAGCAAATTTATGGCTTTACAGCTCGCAATTTGGCAAGGCAACTTGCAGACTCTATTAACCATTTCTTGACCAGTGCAAAGACACTTTCCCATTCCATGAGAACAAAGTGATTACAAAGCAGCTTTCAGAAAAGGCATTTTCCCCTCATTCCACAAGCTTGTGATGAGAGAAGCTGAAGATCAGTTGCAATGCAAGAATCCAGTATATTCACTGTCTGTAGCATGGTAAATTATTCCCATGCTGATTTTCCAAACCAAAACCTCATAGTTTTCTTTTCTTAATTTACCAGCAACTTCCAAGCCCCATCTTGGAAATTCAGGCCCATGTGTATTCCACCCTGCTATGGCAATTATCTTCCAGCCCATTTTCTTTTTGTTCTGTTCTGTAGTATATATTTTCTGTCTCTTTAAGATTAGGTGTGAGTTTGATTGGGTGTAGCTTAGCTTTCTGTTTTTCTAAGTGCAAGGTGCTCTGAGTTTGTTGCTGTCTTGTTTATCCTGGGAATGAAGTTATTTATATAGGCTGAAGGACTCTAAACCCACTGTCTCCTGCTCCTTCAGGCGCAAGCTCAGGCCAACAGAGTGACTGCTTGTGAGTATGCCTAACTAGGGATGTGCACGAACCGGTTCGGAGGCCATGAGGGGGGGTCTACCTTTAAGGGTGGGGGGGTAGTACTTACCCCTCCCGCCACTCTTCCCCCTCCGGCGCTGCATTTAGGAATGAAGTTTCCGGGGCGGCAGCGTTCCTCCCTGCTGCCCCTGACCCCGTCGTTGCCCGGAAGTCTCGGAAATACGAGCACGCATGTGCACGGTGTGCGTGCGCCTGTTGCCGCCGTGCGTGCGCTGCATACGTCACACGCACGCTGCGTGTGATGTATGTGGCGCACGCGTGCATGGCAGCAACAGGCGCGTGCGCGCCGCACGCATGTGTGCTCATATTTCCAAGACTTCCGCTGCTGCCCCCAGAAACTTTGTCCTAAATGCAGCGCTGGAGGGGGAAGAGCGGCGGGAGGGGTAAGTTCTACCCCCCGCCCTTAAAGGCAGACCCCCCTCAGTTCCGGACCGCGCTGTGGCGGTTCCGTGCACACCACTATGCCTAACAGCTTTACCTAGAGGAAGATACTACATGTTCCTACAGAGTTTCCTGTTGCCTCCTGGTAAGTTAATATACCCAGGGGTGCAGCTATGTAATTTTGGACCCTGGACCTAATGAGCTTTCCCTGTCCCATGCAAAATAAGCTTCTTCTTCATATAGATACATTTAACCACAAACCCACAAGTCTGGGCCAAAGTGCATTTAGAAAAACAAACTGCACAACCCATAAAGGAGTCATATATCTTTATCATTCACCACAAACTAGGGGTATACAATCTGATTTGACCTCAAATGAATTCATGTCAAATTGGAGGTAACTAGCAAATTCGACCCTGACTTGAATCACCCTTAAAATAGAGGGCCCAATTCAGGTTTGAGAAGAATAACCTGATTCAACCCAAATCAATTTGGTTGATTCTGATACCATTTTGAGGCCCAATTTGCTGTTAAAAAGGTCCTCAAAATGGCACTTTTCCCTATGGAGAGTTGGTCTACCAATTGGAATTGGCGGGTAAACCAGCACTCCACTCCAGACTTCGTATGTCAGCCCACCTTGGAGGACTGGTCTACCTAGGTAGACCAATTTTCCAAGGCATGCAAAAGCATTAAGTCCAGAGTGGGGGGCTGGTCTATCCACTGATCCCAATTGGTAGATCACTCCTTCCTGGAAAAAAGCACCATTTGGAGGCCCACCTTTCCCAGAAAAATGGGTCTCAAAATGGCGGCCGAATCACTTGAATTTGGCGGTCGAATCACTTGAGTTATTCGAGATTGATTAGTCGAGGCAGCTGGTTGTTTTTGATGAATCAATTTGAATTTTTGCTATTCTATTTGAGCTCAAATGGAATAGCAAAAATTGATTTGTGCATACCCCTACCACAAATCCGCAGATCTGGGCCAGAGTGCATCTGCCAAAGGGGAAAGGAAAGAAAGGAAAAAAGGACTACACAAGCCCCAATGGATTCATACAGTTTTTTGACAATTCACAAACTAACTGGGACACAACATGTATCCCTTGATCTACAGTTCAAACACAAAATCAACTTGGACATATAAAAGGCATTCATAAGGGGGGGAAAATCAAAACCACGCTTTTTGTTTCAAAATTCTCATGCAGACCTTTTGCATTTGTTTTATTAAAAGGTTATGCACAAACCAATTAGCATAGTGCATGTTTAAAAAATTGTTTGTTCAGATGTAACAGTTCCACTTTCATTACGTGTGCAGTAATCTATTGATAGAAATAACAATTTCAGGCAGCTTTACTGCAGTAGGGAAAATTCACTAAAAACCATAGGATTGATCAATTTCCTTGCAATAAAAATACACAGGGTCCTGACATCATGGGCTTCACGTGTGCCCAATTTTAGAACTCTTAAGCCCAAGGTTGGGCAAAAAGGGGAGGCATGTTGCATTCTTTTATGAAGGCAAAGGGTAGAATTCTTCACATGGGCATGGGATAATGGTCCGGGGGTGTGGGGGCATCAGTTCCAGAAGTCTTTATAATTTTCTGCCATGAAACTTGTTTTTGAGGACTGTTTTTGAAGTTCTTCTTTAAATTTTTAAAAAACCATTAAAAATCAAAGGATCAACCGATCTGCTTCAATATCACTACACAGAGTCCTGATAACCTGTCCTACATCTGTGGCAAATTTCAGAACTTTAGGCCAAACCATTCCAGAAATATAAAAGGGGACCTTTTTCTCCTAGGGGGATATCATGGGACCCTCTAGGAGAGTGGGCACAAAGACCTGGGCCCCCAGGTCTGTGCCTAATGGTGCCCCTGAAGTTATCCCATTTGCAAAACTTGTCATACAAGCATAGTTAAGCACTTTTAAAAGTCCAATGGAAGAGTTAAACCTTCCCCCATTGAAATCGATAAGACTTAAAACCCAATCAATAAGACTTAAGGTTAGATCGTGCCTTAAATGCATACATTTTGTATCCCATTGTATAGTAAATGTATACCATTTTGTTTTCTAGCACAGCCTGTTCCATTTCAGCTTGCTTCATTTTTATGCTGAGCAAGTTGCTTGCAGCACTTTTTAAACTTCCAGCTGGAGCAGGTCTGTGGATCTATACTGTAGCAGCTGGTTTGTAGCAGAAGAACACCCTAGAGAAGTACAGATCTAAGACAGGCACACAGACAGCTACTGAGTCTAAGGAAGTACGTGATGCAAACTGTTGGCATCACCATGTGAATCCCACAGATTCCTGCTTAAGCCAGCATCTCTCTATTCTATCCATAACAATGTACAAAGTAAATATTGCTGTACAGTATAATCTGTGAACTACAAACTGTAGAGCAGAAATCAACATGCAAAACAGTGAATTTAGCTTGAAGATCCGTGCCTGCAATGTTCAGATGAGTGCAACTTTGGTTCCTATTGAGTTATTCAGATAGTACTATCAAGATGTACAGCGCTTCATAATGTAAACCCATTAGGAGAATCAGCGTGGTGTAGTGGTTAGAGTGCTGGACTAGGACCGAGTTCAGATCCCCATTCAGTCATGAGACTTGCTGGGTGACTCTGGGCCAGTCACTTCTCTCTCAGCCTAACCTACTTCACAGGGTTGTTGTGAGGAGAAACCTAAGTATGTAGTACACCGCTCTGGGCTCCTTGGAGGAAGAGCAGGATATAAATGTTAATAATAATAATAATAATAATAATAATAATAATAATAATTATTATTATTATTATTATTATTATTATTATTAACCCCTGCTAACTTGGCAAAGAGGCACCTTTTAATGTGGTGATTCTTTTTATTTAGCAGGGGGAGAGTAACTGGCCCTATCCACCCCCAGCACTGTACCTCCAGTGACTGTCACTGGTGTCTATCTTATGTTTCTTTTATATTGTGAGCCCTTTGGGGACAGGGATGCATCTTATTTATGTATTATTTCTCTGTGTAAACCATCCTGAACCATTTTTGGAAGGGCGGTATAGAAATTGACTTAATTGATGATAATAATAATAATAATGCTGCTAGGAATAATAATAATAATGCTGAACCAGTTTAAAACTTATGGGCCTCTGAACCGGTTTGAAAGCTGGCTGGTTCTGCCAGTTTAATGGTGCCAGGGGTGCTGCTTTAAGAGTGGATGAGGGGAGGGTACACTTACCCCTCCCTCCACTCTTCCCCCGCTGGTGCTCCTTTATTCTGAAGTTAATCAGGGTGACAGAGTACCTCCCTGCGGCTCTGTTGCCCAGATACAATTAATCCACTGCACCTGCGCACATCGGGCATGTGCCCATGACAACGTGACATGCATGCGCCTGTGCTGACGCGCGCAGGTGCAGTGGATACTTCCAGTTGTATTTGGACAATGGGGGCAATGGGGCGGCAGGGAGGTACTCTGCCGCCCCGATTAATTTTGGAATAAAGAAGTGCCGGCGGAGGAAGAGCAGGGGGAGGAGTAAGTGCACCCTCCCCTGCTCTTAAAGAAGCACCCTTGGCTCCATCGAACCACCCCCGCATGGTGCTATGCACATCCCTAGGAGCTGCTATGCAGCATCAGCTTTGTTCACTTTCCTGGGGTGCTGTCAGATGACTTCCTTCTCATGCATTTACAGGCATTATGGAGGATATCATCTTTATCTCAGAAAAGTGAACAAGGCAGAAGCTGGTTCCTTGTTCCCAGTTTTTCAATCAGCATAGTCTGAATAAGGAACTGACATGTGCATACTTCTGTAACCCTAAACAGCCTTTAGGCCACCCCAAATCGAATGACCAGGAGACTGTCCCTTACAAGATATTGAGGCTGTTCTCATGACCACTGGAAAGCGGGCTAAGGGAGCCCAGCCCACTTTCCAGTGGTCGTGGAAACCACTGGGCTAGCAGGCGAGCCAGGTGGCTAGCCTACCTAAATACCCCTCCTCTAAAATGAGGTTAGTGGAGTGAGTGCTCCGCTAACCCTGTTTTTGTGGTGAGTTGCCGCGGAGCGGCTGAACACCGCAGCAACACGCGAGCAGACCCCCCCCTCCAACCAGGAGGCTGCAGTAAACCTCCCAGAGTCGGGGGGAGGCTCCCCAGTATGCCCCACGCATACGTGTGGGGCATTCTGGGACTTCCAGGGGCCAGGTGGCCCCCAGTCCCCACAGCCCCAACTGGCTCAGTGACGGAGCCACTTATTGTGTGGGCGGCCGATTTGGCTACCCAGGGAGGACTCATGGTCATCTGCCCCATCCCCATCCAGCTCTCCACCCTGCTTGTGTGAAGAGCCTCATCAAATCATCTCCTGAGGCCAAAAGTTTTGTTTTAGCACAATATTTAACAACCTAGGAATAAGAACACATAGGAATAAGAATCCAGAGATATGCATGCTTAAATGCAATGTCGGTCATCCAAAATCATGCATCTTCTACTACCAGGAGATTGTCCCATACAAAATACCCTCACATTGTGTCTGTTCCACAGTGTAGTTTTTGTGCCAGTTGCTCTCAGTCATGATATCCTGATGGCAATGATTGCTGTGCTAATAAGGAACTGAGACATTTGCACTTCTGAAATTAATTTCAGGCTAGCGCAAATCATATATCCAGGCTGCCGATCACAGAAATGCCTGCAATCACAGTTACGGCACTTCCCTCTTCACATAAATGCTACTGTTTCCATGAGCAGTGACCAGGGAGGTGAGTGACATGCCAAGGGCAGGACTTCTGACCCACGTTCGGCACTGCTAAGTATGTTCAGCCATTTTCTTATTTGACCATCTGAATGGGGCTTTAGGATTTCTAGAAATTTGGCCTCTACTATGAACTGAACATGAATTTACACAGTCTATGTGAGGGTAATTGAAGCCACCCACCATCACATCATGCCCAGCATTTTATCAGGTGGGCAATAACATGTTCTTAGTAACTGATTACTATTCAGGCCTAATATTATCACCCGCCATTTTCCTGTGGAGAAGCTGGGTCCCTCTAAGTGTTCTAACTTGTTGGATTCTACACCAGTGTTTCTCAAACTTTTTGGAGTCAAGGACCGCTAAATTCTTCGTGCAGAGTTTCAAGGACCGCTACATTCTTCATGCGCAGTTTCCCGGACCAGCAGTTAGTAAAGGGGTTTCAAGTCTGTCTGTCTGTCTATCAGACTTCTATACTGCCCAAAACTTGCATCTCTGGGCAGTTTAGAATGAAAATAATATAAGCATTAAAATAATTAAATTTGGAATCTTTTGCAAACATGGAATATTAGGGGTTCTTAACCTTGGGTCCCTCAGTTAAACTCCCATAACCCCCAACAACAATGGCATTTGGCCATTATGGCTGGGGATTATGGGAGTAGAAGTCCACCAATGTCTGGGTACCCAAGGTTGAGAACCCCTGAATCTAAAAGCCTGGGTGAACAAATTTGTCTCCAGTATGTCTGGAGTGGAGGTGCTTGTGATTACTCAATGGAGAGGGGATGTTGGGCCATTAGAAAAATTCAAAAGCTACATGTGGCCAATGAAAACAACATACAAGCAAGCCCCACTGATGCAAGAGGGAAACAGCGTTCCCTCTCAAGGCGCCTCGACCACAACAGGCAGCTGGGTTTCAATCAACCAACCTTTGGCTGCAAACAATGAGCATGCAAGAACCAGCAGCCCTTCAAGTGGCGCCCACTGCCATACCTTTTCCTTCATGCCCCCGCACCGCATACAGTTTGAAGCTGTAAAGATAGGGAATAAGATAGCTGTAGGAAGATCTCAGCAGCACGTGGAGGCAAGGCACAAGAAGGGTCCCATGCCTCCGTGATACTCTTCCTCTTCCGTGCCATGTGCAAAATTGAGTAAGTGAGTGCCTTGATTTCAGTTGTGGGGGGGGGGGGTTTGACTCCCAGTCAGGGACCGGCACTCAACCCTTCGGGGACCGGCAGCGGTCCAGGGACCGGTGGTTGAGAAACACTGTTCTACACCATCTTGCATACAGAGCGACATCATCCACATTGTGCCCATTCCTGGCCACCTTGTACCAAGGAATAACCCCCGAGATTTCTGTAATAATCCCTAAATCTATGTGCTCATTTGCAACCAGACAGTCCATCCCCCTGCCCCATCTTGACCCAGAGACATCTATCACTTGTATTATTATTTACATTTCATATCCTGCTCTTCCTCCAAGGAGCCCAGAGTGGTGTACTACATACTTAAGTTTCTCCTCACAACAACCCTGTGAAGTAGGTTAGGCTGAGAGAGATGTGACTGGCCAAGACACCCAGCAAGTATCATGGCTGAATGGGGATCTGAAAACATTTGTAAGTAGTGTTTTTTCTCATGAAGTGGGAGGGATAACTGATAACACTGGATATCTTCTTGCATTTTGGAAAAATAAAAGACTTGGGAGTTTCTATTTTTACAATCTTGGAGTCTGGCCGCAGGCTATTGTCATATGCTCCTCGCTGTGCAGCCCTAAAGAGAGCAAGCGAGAGACAGCCGTCCTCCACTCTTGCTTATCTGTAGGAGGTTCTCCCTCTGGGCAGCACAACAGCCAGCGTTGAGCCCAGAGGGTTTCCTTTTGCTCGTCTGTAATAATTTTATATTATTAAAAAGTGTTTATATACTGCTTTTGGTTTCGGTATCTGCAATCACAGCGAGCGGCTCCCTAGCCGGACGGCAAGCTCACCCACGCTGCCCTCTCCCCCCATAGCCTCTCGGGTATGGCTTTTCTAGGACTACGCGGTACTGGCTCTGTGGTAACCCGGAAAAGGAAGTCGCGCCCTTTGCCATGGTAGCACGGAAGGAGCCAAGTGGGAGGGGGAAAGCGGGATGGAGGTAAGAAAGAAAGACAGGAGGAGGGTGGGTAAAGTAGAAAAACAACTCGATACTTGAGCCAGTATCGTGGCGAAGGAAAAAAGAGGGACGCAGCGGAGGTTGCTCAGAGGCCGCTGCACTCCCCGCACGCGCCTGCGAGGGGGGCGGGGTCTCCCGGCTGCTTCCGGAGCGCGCGCGCACATTCTCCCCCCCCTTCACTGCGAGAGCGCGCGGGCCCTAGAGTGTTTTTGAAGCGGGGGGGGGACAGGGAGGGGAGCGCCCCCCAAGGCCCCCCTCAAACCTCCCCCAAGTTACCTTCAGTAACACCCACCCCCCATTTCTCTCTCTGCTGTGCGGAAACAATACTTGAAAGGCGGCCGCCTCTCCCCCTTCTCTGTGCAGAGTTGTCCTGCGTTAGCTGCTCCTTTTGAACAATGGTTGACTTTGGAGTGGTTTACGTTTACGTTTCTAAGAGACTTGCACAACTTACGAGTCACCTAGCCTGGCATAGCAGCCCGCCGTGGGCTCCGTTAACCTCCTGTGTTTGCTGTCTGTTTGGAACTACAGTGATGGGGGAAGGAGGTTGGCGAACAGCTGAATTTGGCTTGATATACTGGCCTTTTCTGTAACATAAATCCTATTTAAAAGCACAAACTCACTGAAAAATGAATGTGCATGACAGGCACATGTTGATTTTACGTTTTTCCAGAACACTTTGGCCTATATTTATGAAGTTGTATGGGTTTCCAGATGTTATCAAGTTTTGCTCAATTATGCTAGATTGGGACTGAGGGATTATTCAGGGGATTTTAGTGATATGTGAAAGTGTCACTTTTGCTTTTTGGCAGTAGGGGTTTTTTTTAACCGGTAAAACTAAACTATGTTATTGGCAGAAACTCAGATTTGAACTATGCATTACAGCAGCAGACCAGTTTGTTTAAACGTGGCCTGCCCCAGTTGCAGGCCAATGTGATTTTTGGTAAAGAGCAAAGTGAGTGTTTGGGTGTGGGGAACTTCTGTCACATGTCATTTGAGCCTGACTGCATAGTTTTCTTAATGGAACTCACAGTGGAAGCTTTGCTGAAGGAGTAATTGTAATTGACAATGCTCCAGGATCTGTACTTTAGGTGCAAGTTAGAATAGAGACCATGAACTAAGCAGAAGGCATTGTATAGCTCACTATACTTAACTGAAAATTAAATTGAGTCATTCTTGCTAACCAGTGAGTTGTGACTAAGAATTAATTGTGGTGCCTGGCTCAGCCCCCCCTCCCCCCCCCGCGCATGCTGCTCTGCTCTGCCCCACCAAACAACTGCAGGCATCAGGATCTCTCCTCCCTCCCTCCCCCCATATGCACTGGTGGTTCCCAGATCTCCTGGGCTGATGCATTGCTTTCTTTTCATGCATGTCTCCCCCTCGGTCATTCTCTGTGTTGTTCACAGTTTTCCTCCAAGCAGCATAGTCTTCCTTCGCCTTCCACGGGACAGTGAAAAACACAGTAACTGGGTGAGCATGCACATGTAGCGTGCAGATGTAACATACAAGAGTAGAAGAGATCGATAGGCATGCAGGAGTGAGGCTCTTCTGGGCTCTTCAAGTAAGTGGTTGGTTGGCTAGCAGGTGCTGCGCAGGCATGCAGAGTGTGCTAGCAGCTATTTGAGCAGGGTCGTGTGCTGAGTGGATGGTTTCCACGTGTGAGAGTTGAGAAGGAAGGGAGTAGAGGGAAACTAGGAACTGCTGTTAAAACTGTTCAGTTCCCCCCAGTTTCCTCACATAGCCTTTCTGAGATACCAAGTGCTAATGTGCCCCAATATACTTCCTTGGTATGTGGCTCTTGCCTCCACACCATGGCATGGCTCTGTTATATCCAGGCACCTCTCAGAACACTTAACCTCTCAGGGTTGTACCCTTAGGATTTTTCCAGACTGCAAACTTGTGCATACTTTAGTTGAGAGTAAGACTTGAAACCAGTGGGATTTACTTTAGAGGAAGCCTACGATCAGGGATATCTGGCTTCTCATGTATTGAGACACACTTTGCAACTCCCTTCCACCTTGTGTTCCTCCTCTTTACTCTCCCATTTCCCACAGAATTATCCCAATTGCAGTCTCTCTCAGCTCTTCCCCCACTATCTTCCCAGACATTTGATAAATGAGTTATTTTAGAGGTCCACTGATAAATTAGTCTGGCTCCTGAATTTTTGTGTTGACTCCTAGATGAAAATAAAATTTGTCAAGACCTGTCCTAATGAATTATGGGTGTTGGGTTTCTTGCCCAACAGTATTGTGTAACCACCCCACCTTATTGATGGCTGCTCCTGAGCTGTGGTACTGTTTGTGCCTGGGAAGTCTTGATCATAACATCCTGGGAAGTGTCATCCCAGTCCAATTGGTTTTGGCCAGAGCAAAATATAGTGGCAGGGGCTGAATGAACCAGTAGGATATATAAAACTGCCCTGCTTTCTGGTCCTTCTCCTAGTCAAGGCGACCCTCCCATTGTCCTTTAGTCTGTTTGTGCTGTTGCTAAATGCCGTGTTAGTTTGTAGTAAAACAACTTGCTCCTAGTTGAGGGAGCTAACTTTGCTTGCAGTATCGAGACCTGGATGGACAACCTGGGAGGAGGTTCTTTCTCTCAACTGGTCTCAAAACTGGACCAGTTTTTTGGTCCAGCACCAACCTAGGTTTGAAGGCTCAAGATGGAGAGTTAGTGTGGGCTATAGTAAATACCATCTCCAGGTTACCTGTCTGGGTGAGTCCTGGTTCTCACTGTTTGTACCTGTGTTGGAAAACTGGGAAAGAAAACAGATTCTGAGATACTGATCTGAGAATGAGGGATTCCTTGCTGATTCCATTGTTGTGATTGGACCACTTGTTCCTGGGGTTTGGATTTACTGTGACTGTTCACCTTCACAGGGGTAGTGGCCCTATTGGAATTGTCTGCCTTCAGAGGCTGATGAATGCAGATGGATTTCTGAGACACGCCCCCCCCCCCCCCCGGACCTGGCTGGCACTCTTGTCAAAGCCCTTGTTGGTCTGTGGAATATGGAGATGACTCGGGTGGTTGACACAATTGCTTGCAACTGTCCTGTCTTACTGTATAGAGCTCATTTAGCTCATTACATAGTTGAAAATAATGAAACAGAGGAATGGTTTAAATGTAGGTGGCAGTAGACTTGGAATAAAATCCGATTAAAATCACAAAGAGCTGATTTTAAAGCCTGTTCTTTGACACTGATGGTGGTGAAGAAATGATGCTTATCTGTCAGTGTTGCAGTGCTGCCTAGTGGAACTTTTTTGAGGGATATGAGGCCCTCTCAAACTTGATCTGCTCATGGATGTGTCCAGTGTACTATCTGAATGCATTTCAGTGGTCTAAGAATATGGACAAGGTGCTTGGGTTTAACCAATCACTTCCTGGCTAATTATATTCAACAAGAGGAGAATGAACAACTGAGTCCATGGAATAATTAATGCTTCCTTGCAAGACGTGGTAGAGCTATCAATGAGAAAGAAGCAATTGTGAGAGTGCTCCTAAAAAGAAAGCAACCTTTCTTGGACCCTGAGGATTGTACTCACTATTTACTGTCACAATTATCCCCTTCTTAGACAAGGTGCTCAGGATGAAACGGATTATTTGGATCCATTTCCTTCTGTGGATTCAGACCTGCTTTTTCAGCTGAAGCTGTCTTGGTTGCCCTGATGGATTACTTATGTCAGGAGATAATGATATTTCTATTTTTCTGAGATGCATTTAGGTTTTAAAGTGCTTTAACCATGTTGCTTGTGGTGCAGGTTCTATACATACATCATAGTGGTTTAAATGATAGAGTCTTAGGTTTACACTTAACAAAGTGCCGACTGGTATCAAAAGGCTCATTTTTTCACATGTAAGAAGGACTCCCAGTCGTGCAGTTCAGTGTAAGCAAGTGTAAAGTGATGCATATTGGGACAACAAAACCTTGCTTCATATATATACGCTGATGGGATCTGAGCTGTCAGTGACTGACCAGGAGAGAGATCTTGGGGTCGTGGTGGACAGCTTGTTGAAAGTGTCAACTCAGTGTGCAGCAGCTGAGAAAAAGGCCAATTGAATGCTAGGGATTATTAAGGAGATAGGGCTGTGCATAGAACCAACAGGGACCATTCAAAGATAAAGGGATAACTTTAGGGGTGGGGGAGGGTGCGCATTACCCCCGTGTGCCACTTTGTGTCGCCCCCGCGTCCACCCCCCACCACATTTCCCCCACTGGCGCTCTCTTAAAAACTGGTCTGCCGGGGCAGCAGCGTACCTTCCTGCCACCCGCCCCCCATCCTCGGACCGGAAATGACCCTAAGTAGCCTGTGTGCATGTCGGTCAGCAGCCTGTGTGCATGTCGGTCAGCAGCCTGTGTGCATGTCGGGCATGCGCACACGATTGCAGTTGCAGGGGAGTAGCAGCAGGGGAGAGGGCATGTCCTTACTTCCTGCCTGTGGGTTTCCCAGTAGCATCTGGTGGGCTACTGTGTGAAACAAGATGGTGGGCTAGTTAGGCCTTGGATCTGATCCAGCAGGGCTGTTCTTATGTACTTTGAAAGAATTAGAAATCCTGCTTTCAGATCTATTTAATTTTAAGTTGTGGTTTTCAAAAGTTTGAGATATATTTTGAAAGCCACGGGTATCTGCAGCTAGCTTAACCTGCTTGGAATTGATTTACAGGCTGTCAATAGAAATGAAAACAGATGAGAAACCTGCTCAGAAAATAACTTCTTACTTAACTTGAGAGATGGTACGTGATAACTCTGAAGTCTGTTTTTCACGTGGACATAGAGGCTGACGAGAAGGTAGGTGTTTGGTAATATGTAGTAAATTTCAGTTACAGTATTATCAAATAAAGATGGGAGAGTATCAAGCTGGTAATATACGGCTTCCAATTAGAATGGAGAGGAGCACCATTACAGATTTTGAGAAGGTGACAGAGATGAAGAAATGGGTGAGGAAGAAGAATTGTAGCCATTCACACCAGGGGAAAATCTGTTAAGTTTTGTATATTCCTTTTAGTAGGATTTTAAAAGGATTATTGAGAATTCAGTCTTATGGCAATGTATTGCTATTCGTTTAATGGCTTGTACAAGTAAATAGGACTAGGGATGTGCAAAAAATTTCGGGCACAGAACGATCTGTGCCCGAAATGAACAATTTTGGGTGATTCGGGGCTGAACCGAATCACCCCCGATGTCCCCCGATATTTTTCGGGCACGAGCCGAATCACCCGAATTTCGGACCCGAAAAATTCGGGTGATTCGGTTCATGGTTGATTTTTGGCGATTTTTTGAAGTTTTAGTGACTTTGGGGCAGTTCGGGGGCATAGCATGGGATCTGGGCAAAAGGAGTGGGGTGGGGTGGTAGTGCCTAATGGGTGCAGGCTACCACCCCAATTTCAGGGGGATTGGGCAAAGGGCTGATTTTTGGTAAATTTCTGAAATTTTCATGTCTTTGGGGCAGATTGGGGCAGAAAGTTGGGCCTGGGGCAGAATAGTGGGGTGGGGTGGTAGTGCCTAATGGGTGGAGGCTACCACCCAAATTTCAGGGGGATTGGGCAGAGGGCTGATTTTTTGGGAATATTGGAAGTTTGGGTGTCTTTGGGGCAGATTGGGGGCAGAAAGTGGATCTGCCCCAAAGGAGTGGGGTGGGCTGGTAGTTAGTGCCTAATGGGTGGAGGCTACCACCCATCTCCAATTTAAGAGTGATTGGGCAGAGGGGTGAATTTTGGTGAATTTATTTTTATGAGGTTTGTCTTCATAAGGTGAAGTGTGCTAAATTGATTACTTCCTCATATTATTCATAGTAATAGAGAGTGTGAAAAAGTGAAAGTGGGGTCATGAGAGTTGTTTAATTGAAAAAAATCTCATTTGCTATGATAGAATGAGAATTCACACCTCAGAAAAAACTTCTGCACCCATTAGGCACTACCACCCCACCCCACTCCTTTTGCCCAGATCCCATGCTATGCCCCCGAACTGCCCCAAAGTCACTAAAACTTAAAAAATTCGCCAAAAATCAGCCCTTTGCCCAATCCCCCTGAAATTGGGGTGGTAGACTCTACCCATTGGGCACTACCACCCCACCCCAAAATTTTGCCTCTGGGCCCCTTTTTACCCCCCCGAATCGATTCGGATTTGGATTAAATCCGAATCCGAACCGAATCAAGGGTGATTCGGGTGACCCAGATTCGGGCACAAAACAGAACAGGGGTGATTCGGTTCGGGTCCGAGCTGAATCACCCGAAAACCCGAATTGCACACCCCTAAATAGGACTATCTTGTTCTGCAAAGGTTTGGGTTGCAGACCTAAATGATAGAAGCTGGAATGCTGGTTAAACATGAAGATAAAAGCAGTATATCTCTTGACTTATACTTTCCCACACTCTCTCAAGGTCAGGACCCCAATTTTAAGCTTTTTAGACTATTTTCCAGCTGGCTTATGATCTCACCCAGCATTCTGTGTGTGTCCCCCGCTATCAACTTTGCAGTGCTTGGACCAATATGAACCAAATCGGGTACAGTGGTAGTGACACATAGGGACACTTCAACTGGGTTGTTTTTGCTGATGTCACCCATCCTAGTTCAAGATGGTGGATATGTAAACGTTTGAGGCGCAAGTGGGATAACTTGTGATCCAAACCTATTTGATCCAAATTTGCTATAGCTGTAAGGACACACAAGGATGGCTCAAGGGAGTAGTTTGTAATGATGTCATCTACCCTGATTCAAGATGGCAGATGCATGAATGGTTGAGGCACAAGTGGGCTATCTTGTGAACCGCCTAACTGACTTGAACCAAATTTGCTACAGGTATAGGGACACATAGGGACGGCTCAAGGTATAGTTTGTAATGATGTTATCCACCCTGATTCAAGATGGCGGACACTTGAACGTTTGAAGTGCAAGTGGGACCAAATTTAGTACAGTTGTAGAGACACCTCAAACATATAGTTTGTGAAGATGTCATCCACCCCAATTCAAGAAGGTGGATGAATGAACATTTGAGGTATGTGAGCTAACTTGTGAATTGCCTAACCGATTTGGACCAAATTTTGTCCAGTTGTAGGGATAGTGAAAGTAAAGTAGGCAGATTAGTTCTTACTTGTTCTCTCTTGAAGTAGGAGGTCATGGCTTACAAAGGGTTAACTTCTGTCTCTTGCTCCCAATAGACAGGAAATTCAGGGTTTTTTTAGGTATCTGGAAGTCCATCCCCTCTGCCAGCATGCCCAGGGGTCAGTTCCTCAGTTCCTTCCTGTCTTTGCTCCTGGTAGGACAGACACCTTGGGGCTTCTGCCCCAATTATCCTTCTTCATTCTTCAGTTTTCGGTGAGCTGCTTCTTTCCTTCCCACCCCTCCCTTTGGGAAAGGAGCATTTAAGCATGGACCCTTCGCAGGTGGAGGAAACCCTTATGGGCTCTCTTTCAGAGGAGAGATATGTCCTTATAGCGCATAATTAATCTATGGAATTCTTTGTCATGGGATGTGGTGATGGCCGCCAGCTTGGATGGCTTTAAAAGGGGCTTAGACAGATTCCTGGTGGACAGGTCTATCAGTGGCTACCAGTCTGGTGGCTGTGGGCCACCTCCAGCCTCCGAGGCACGATGCCTTTCAATACCAGTTGCAGGTGAGCAACAGGCAGCAGCAGAGAGGACTCCGGGGTAGAAGATGGGGGCAAGGTCAGGCACAAAGCCAAAGCCACTAAGAAGCGCCGCCATTTTGCGTCACCAGAATGGCACAGGAAGGGCCCACCATTAAAGAGTGCGAAGGAACAAGACCTAAGCACAAGCCCCCTATACTGGCCGCTTATTGCCAAAGTGAGATAATTTTACTAAAGGTTGCCTGAATCAACTCACTTGTAGGTGGAAGTTAATCCTTTGTAAGCCATGACCTCCCTACTTCGGTGGAGAAGGAACCTTTCACAGTAAGTCCGTTTCTTTTTCTTTTTTCTTTTTCTTTTTCTTTCTTTTTTCTTTTCATCAGTGCTGCTCTAACCAAGATTGTACTCATGAGCCACCTCCATTCCCAAAATGTTTTTTTTATTTTATTTTATTTTATTAAAACATTTTTATACCGCCCAAAACTTAGTCTCTGGGCGCTTTACAACAGAATAAAAACAAAGTAAAACATTTGTTAAGACAAAAATGGGGGGGGGCACACATTACAACAATTAAAAAATTAAAAAATAATATTTTAAAACAGCATTAAAACCATTAAAACATTAATTAAAGGCCTGGGTGAAGAAATGTGTTTTTAAAGACTTTTAAAAAGCTGTCAGAGATGGGGAGGCTCTTATTTCACTAGGGAGCGCATTCCAAAGCCTCGGGGCAGCAGCAGAGAAGGCACGTCCCTGAGTGGCCACCAGACGAGCCGGTGGCAGCTGCAGACAGACCTCTCTAGCAGATCTCAGATGTTGAAATGAACATAAATCAATGGTTACTTGACTCTTTCTGATCTCTTGCCTTTCTTACCAATAGCTGTCCCTATCAAGGGACACTCCCAGTCTTGTCTCTACAAGGTATATCAAAGTGACATTTGACACTTTTAACAGGCTAATACAGCTTTCCCATTGTTCAGTTTGCACGTTGAACAGGGTTAAATTAATCCGAAAAATACCTTGTTTGGATATGTGCATGACCTATCAGCCTTTAGGTTGCTTTGTTCACCTTCTAATTCTAAATGAGATTTAATCTTTACAAAAATGAAAACATCTGACCCTTGACAATAAAGACCTTGTGATTCATAAAAAATAACTAAACACAATTTATTTTAAATTTTGACAATAATTTGGAAGCACTTTTAATGAAACTCACGACAGTGCTCTGCAGCTTCAGTGGCAAAGGAGAGGAATTGATGCCAGCTGCCCTGAAGCTGTTTGAGGCCAAGTTGTTGGCCCAAATTGTATACAGGTGAAACTCGGAAAATTAGAATATTGTGCAAAAGTCTATTAATTCCAGTAATGCAAATTAAAAGGTGAAACTGATATATGAGACAGACGCATTACATGCAAAGCGAGATAAGTCAAGCCTTAATTTGTTATAATTGTGATGATCATGGCGTACAGCTCATGAAAACCCCAAATCCACAATCTCAGAAAATTAGAATATTACATGGAACCAAGAAGACAAGGATTGAAGAATAGAACAATATCGGACCTCTGAAAAGTATAAGCATGCATATGTATTCAGTACTTGGTTTGGGCCCCTTTTGCAGCAATTACTGCCTCAATGCGGCGTGGCATGGATGCTATCAGCCTGTGGCACTGATGAGGTATTATGGAAGACCAGGATGCTTCATTAGCGGCCTTCAGCAATTCTGCATTGTTTGGTCTCATGTTTCTCATCCTTCTCTTGGCAATGCCCCATAGATTCTCTATGGGGTCAGTTCAGGCAAGTTTGCTGGCCAATCAAGCACAGTACACTGTATACTTTTCAGAGGTCCGATATTGTTCTATTCTTCAATCCTTGTCTTCTTGGTTCCATGTAATATTCTAATTTTCTGAGATTGTGGATTTGGGGTTTTCATGAGCTGTACGCCATGATCATCACAATTATAACAAATTAAGGCTTGACTTATCTCGCTTTGCATGTAATGCGTCTGTCTCATATATCAGTTTCACCTTTTAATTTACATTACTGAAATTAATGGACTTTTGCACGATATTCTAATTTTCCGAGTTTCACCTGTATGGTGCAAAACTAGGAATTTACATCAAGTGTAAGGAGATGAGACTGTCCAAACTAAATTCTTGAGGGCAGTTCTTGGTGTGCCTAGATGTGTGTCCTATGTAAGTTTGAGGTTGGAGACAGGGATTCTAAGAGTGGAGGCAAGGGCATGGAAGCAGATGGACAACTATTGGCTGAAGCTCAAATTGTGTCCTGTGGGTTTGGCCCCTCTGGTGCTCACTGACGATTATAAATCAGGTTGGGAGACAGGGAGACATTTTTGTCCTATGGACTATCCCCTGAGTACCTGCTGTCGTTGGGCATTGTCCAGGCCCAGAGGGTATTTGCGCAGAGACTAGGGGAATGTAGAACGCCAAAAGGATCTTAGTATGATTTCTGACCTCAGTCGAGAGTATTATGTAAATATCAGCTGATCTCCACCAAAATATCTATCATTACTTACCTTCTCCAAATTACATAAAGCATTCTTCAGAGCCAGATTTGATGTAGTGATGTGCACGGTCCGGAGAAGTCCGGACCGGCACCGAAGGGGGGCCTTGTTTTTAGGGCGGGGAGGGCTTGCTTAGCCCTCCCGCCTCCTTGCCCCCGCCAGCGCCCGTATTTTCTAGTATAGGGGCGCTGGAAACCAGCCGCCCCCCGCCACCGCGGCGGCGGCGAAAGAACTCCCAATGCCAGCCCTCCCTCCCTCCCAGCTAGCTGCCCGCCCGCTCGCTCACCTGCTCACCACATAGGAAACGAGAGGAGCTCCGGCACAGAGCTCCTCTTGTTTGGAAGGCCTCCGGCATAATGGTGTTTTGCGCGCGCGCATGCGCGCACCGCAAAGCACGCCGTTCGCCGGAGGCCCGGTCTACCCGCCAGGAAAGGGCCAGGTAGACCGGGCCTCCGATCGCTGGGTAGACCGGGCCTCCGATCGCCGGAGGCCCGGTCTACCCAGCGATCGGAGGCCCGGTCTACCCGCCGGGAAAGGGCCGGGTAGACCGGGCCTCCGATCGCTGGGTAGACCGGGCCTCCAGCGATCGGAGGCCCGGTCTACCCAGCGATCGGAGGCCCGGTCTACCCGGCCCTTTCCCGGCGGGTAGACCGGGCCTCCGGCGAACGGCGTGCCTTGCGGCGTGTGCAAAACACCATTATGCCGGAGGCCTTCCAAACGAGAGGAGCTCTGTGCCGGAGCTCCTCTTGTTTCCTATGCGGTGAGCGAGCGAGCGGGCGGGCGGGCGGGCAGCTAGCTGGGAGGGAGGGAGGGCTGGCATTGGGAGTTCTTTTGCCGCGGTGGCGGGGGGGCGGCTGGTTTCCAGCGCCCCTATACTAGAAAATACGGGCGCTGGCGGGGGCAAGGAGGCGGGAGGGCTAAGTAAGCCCTCCCGCCCTTAAAGGCATACCCCCCACCCGGACCCGGACCAGGCAGGGCCTGACCAGTTCGGCCATTATTTGGAATGGCCGCCGGACCGGTTCGGGTACACTACTAATTTGATGTGCTCTCCTCGGCAGTACTTATTGGCAGGTATAATAAAATGCCTCAAGCCAATAAGATCTGTCCTTGTGAGGAAGGAATGCTTGAGACAATACAACATTTTTTTGTACTGCTCTTCCTATAAAGACTCACATGCTAGCTTGATTACACCCTTGTTACTGAATAGGCCAGGTAGAGTTGGATCTTACTACACACGATTTCTCCTCTCTGAGAAGTGTGTAGATATTACCCAAAAGGTAGCCAATTTTTGCTTGACAGCCATGAAAATCAGACAACAGAGGACCGCCAACGAGATGTAACTTGATCTTGCTACCATTATTATATTTAAATT
Organism: Hemicordylus capensis; assembly: GCF_027244095.1. NCBI lineage: Eukaryota > Metazoa > Chordata > Lepidosauria > Squamata > Cordylidae > Hemicordylus > Hemicordylus capensis. The sequence continues at coordinate 224,442,649 of NC_069657.1, forward strand.
GATTTATTGTACCTATTGTATTGCATTATATTGTATATGGTGGACATATTTTGGCTTTTGACTTAAGTGCATCTGATCATTGATCGTAAACTACGTTCTTCACAACAGTGTTCAGGATAAGGTGATGTTTTATTGAGCAAACCTTTCTTGTAAGAGCTTTTGGGTGTGTTCAGCTTTTATTTTCATTGATTTTATTTTTGTTTTATAGATGTTTGATCGGAATAAACAAGGAGATGAAGCCTCTGCTGTTTCAGCACAAGGTAAGGTCACTTTATCCCAGTGTTTCTTTGTGAGCTGCCCAGAGAACAATTGTTCTGGATTGACCCTTATGATAACTCCACGTCGTTGGCATTAGTCCAGACGAAATTTCTAAGGGCCATCTTCCAAGTGCCTGGTGGTGTTACTAATGCTGCTTTCCAAAGAGAGGCTGGAGTTACCACTTTAAAGATGAAAATTTGGCTTTGTATAATTAAATTCTGGTTGAAATTGGTCTTCTTCCTCACTGGACTCACTCCTTTAGTACTAACTGATAGCTTCACATCTACCAGGTCAACAGCTTTAAAAATGAAGCTCCAGCATCTTGGCACATCCCAGGGAGAATTCATTGGCCAGGGTTTTGATCAGGCTATCCATTTTATTAAACAATGGCTCTTAGACACAGACCTCCAAGAGGAATGTGCATGCTTGTCAAGGGGATTGTATATAGGCACTCAGAGTTTTAATTCCAAACCGGCCGATTACTTAGACCACATTCTCCTATCCAAATTCAGGAGAGCCCTGACCCTTGCCAGATTAAATGTTCTCCCTACTGCGGTCTTGGAGGGAAAATACAATTGAATACCTTATTCAATTCACCACTGCCCCTGCGGCTCAGGGGACTAGAGACAACTGCTCATGCAATCCTCTACTGCCAGTTCTACAGGGATAGTCGTTTTACCTTATTTTACCCCTTATATAGAAAAATCCTAGCTACACTGATCTTTTTTATTTGGAATATCTGCTATCAAATTTTAAACCTGTAATTTCTGTGAATGTGGCAAAGTTTTGTTTTATTACCTGCAAATTGCTTAAAGCTTGTACTACTAACTCCAATATTTTGTAAAACGTATTATGCAAACTGTAATGATTGGTCAACGACTGTAATAAACTTCTACTACTATTGTTCTGGGGCAGCCAAGAAATTAAGTTTTAAAAATATTAAGTCACTTATTCAGTAGGAAAAAGACTGACGCTTTGATCAAAGCTGCATCAGATGCTTGAAATTTATCTTTACTGCACTAGTGGTTAATAAATGAAACTTGATGAATTTCCCCTCCTATTTTACATCTTTATAATATTATTATTTCTTCTTTACACAGCCAGACATTGAGTCCTTCCCAAGGACCTGGGATGGCTGAATTTTATCATCAATACTGTTGGTTATTATTTTATTATTATTATTTTTACATTTATATCCCGCTCTTATTCCAAGGATCCCAGAGCAGTGTACTACATACTTGAGTTTCTCTTTCACAATAACCCTGTGAAGTAGGTTAGGCTGAGAGAGAAGTGACTGGCCCAGAGTCACCCAGCTAGTTTCATGGCTGAATGGGGGTTTGAACTCAGGTCTCCCCGGTCCTAGTTCAGCAATCTAACCACTACACCACGCTGGCTCTCCATGATATCATCCATAGATATCGTCGCAAAATATAGGCTGTTCCCAGTAATGTTGCTTTTTGTAATTGGCTGATAGTGATTTCTGTGGCCCCTGTGGTATTGAGGTGCTCTTCAAGTTGTTTTGGAATTGCACCTAGGATGCCAATTACCACTGGGATTATTTTGGTCTTTTTCTGCCACAGCCTTTCAATTTCAATTTGTAGATCTTTGTATTTTGTTATCTGGTGTATTGTGTGGCAGATGTTTGTCTGTTTGTCGTCGGAAGTCCCATAATATTTTTGCATCTTCATTTTCTACAACTTTTTAAATTTTATGGTCCCACCAATTTTTGGCTACAGGTAGCTTGTATTTTTTGCAGATGTTCCAGTGTATCATCCCTGCTACCTTGTCATGTCTTTGTTTGTAGTCATTCTGTGCTATCTTTTTACAACAGCTGATTAGGTGGTCCACTGTTTCATCTGCTTCTTTACAAAGGCAGCACTTGCTGTTTGTTGTTGACTTTTCTATTTTTGCTCTTATTGCATTTGTTCTTAGTGCCTGTTCTTGTGCAGCCAGTATTAAACCCTCTGTTTCTTTCTTCAAGTTGCCATTCTTAAGCCGTTGCCAGGTCTTGGTGATGTCTGATTTTCCAGTTATATTGTGCAAATATTGACTATGCAGTGGCTTATTCTTCCATTTTTCTGCTCTGTTCTTGACTTGTTCTTTCTTGTAGGCCTGCTTTGTTTTATTGGTGTTGAATAGTTTCTCATTATTGACCATTTAAGTGCATATTATTATTATTATTATTATTATTATTATTATTATTATTATTACAGGTGTAGAAAGAAAAGGTAATGAAGGCTCCTTAAGGCAAGAGAGCAGTAGCAGGTGAGTTAGATGGTTGCATAATTGGAATAAAGCTGTATTCTTTATACTAGCATGTTAACTAGTATTCTTAACTCATAACATATCTGCTAAGTTAATGATTGGATTTAATATCCAGATCTTGCAATGGCTGAGAAGTCTTAACTTGGACTTCAGTATGGATTTCACAATATGCTGAGGCGGGGGATAAATCCCTGTGGATATGGGTATGTGTGCATCCATACTCATCTCTGGATTGCTTAACATGTTGTTTTACCCTTAGTAATATTTCAAATAAACCTCAGCCAGCTATTTTATGCAATTACCCGACCACTACCACTGGTGTCTCCAATGTTGGGGAATTGCTGCACTCATTAAGCTAAGTGAAAACATTTCATCCTAGAGATGGAGAGGATGAGAAGTAGGCCCATAATGCAGTGGACAGCAGTCACTATGAGCATCAGTCTGGTTGCTTTAAACTAGTAAACCATAATACAGCCACCTGACTGATCGGGGAAGGCAAATTCTTTTTCTTTCCTCAGTCTCTAATCAGTTGCTTGGGAAACAGACGTCTCCTCCACACATAAACTCAGATGAGTGCAGGGCCTACTCACATGGGTCTGTGATCCAATTCAGATGATATTGGATTGGGGATGTAAAGCAAAGGAGTGCGAAGTCTGTTTGCTCCCTCCTCCCCTCCCCCCCACTTTACCTCACACATGTAGGCCTTACCTCACTCACTATCAGGCAGCTTCCTATGTTCCAAGTCATCCAAACCCGGGAATTGTGATTTAAATGTGGCTTACAAACCAGGATATGAAACCAGGACTTGATCTCTGTTTCATATTCTGATTTATAAGCCATAGTTAAACCACTGCACTTATGTCTGGAAGACATGTGGAACTGTGGTTAAACAAACAAACAGTGCATGTTTTGTTGGCTTGGTTGGACCATGATCTGCACTGTGTGCCGCCTTCTTCTTCTTCTTCTTCTTCTTCTTCTTCTTCTTATTATTATTATTATTATTATTATTATTATTATTATTATGCCTTATGTCTGGAGGAGCTAAAAGCACCCCTCCTTTGTATTCCTCCCTTCTGGTTTATTGTAATAATTAAGTATTTTCAAATATGATTGTCTCCAATGTCACAGCCTCTTATTGACTCCCAGTGTTCATAAACCTATTAGTATTCCATACACTTCATGATTTGTAGGGATTGTTTGGCTTGATTATTTGTGCAATAGTGAAGTACTTCTGTTTGTGTTGGACCTGGTTTTCATTTATGCTGTCTTTCCTCCCCCCGCTCCGCCTTTTTTGTGTGTGTGACCAATTTGTTTGTGTGACCAGTTACAGTCTTGACTGAATTCCATATTTTTGGTTTAGCCCGACACACATATATATGTGCCAACTACTCCAGCTCCTGTGAATATGCAATACTGAGACATTTACCACACTTTGACAAAGTTGTGCCTATATTATTTGGAAGTTTGATCACAAACATATTGAAAAATGGTGCAAGGGTACAAAACCGATCCATGCACTCAATAAATCACCCCCCTCCAACATTTACTGAATATGTGGAACTTTTTAAGTGTGTGGAATCCTTCAGCATAACTACTGCAGAGAATGTGGGGTGGCCATGTATCCCCTCCTTTCTACAGGCTGCTCCATATTCAACACACACAAATACCCCTTTCCTAACCTCCAGTTGTTGTTAAAAAATATATTTAAATAGCTTTTTTTAAAAAGTCATCAAGCTAGTTTGCATAACAAAAGAAAATAAAAAAAGATGGTTTCCTATCCTAAACGGCTCACAGTTTAAGAGCAACACCAACACAAATGAGACACTAGAAATGGGAAGAAGAGATTGAATCAAACCTGATTAGTTGATTAAAATTTAGTGGTGGAAAGATGGAGACAAATAGATAGTATTGTTGATACAATTACTTTTGTTTACATGCATAAGGCATGACTGTCCAGTAAGTCAGAAAAACAGCGGAGAGGATGACGGTGTTTGGTCGAAGGTGAATCTTTCCTGAAGTTTTTCCCTAAAGAAGTTGTCCTCTGTGCAGTGCTTTGGAAGCTTCCCCTCCCAAAATGACAGTGACGTTTTACTGGTCTGCATTTGTTACCATTTAGAATCAGTTCCACTTTCTTGACAATTCTATCCTAGGAAATATTGACAGATTAGCCTAATCAACTTTCATTACAAATCTTTTTAGTTAGCTGCATCTTAAATGGTTTATTATGTTGACCAGCATTGGTAGCTGATAGCTAGGAATTAATTTTCAGAGGTGGTGACACCAGTTTGGTTTGTTTCTTTGCAATCACTGACAAGTGCTTTATATGAATAATGTAGTATAGTTATAGAGTATCATGAAATGTTATCACCTCTCAAAGTGTCTGTAAAATGTATACATTTTTCAGAACAGCCTGTCAGAAGTGCTCAGTGCTTTATTTTTTCTCAAATGATCAAAATAAAATTTTTGAATGATTGTTCACTATAACAAAATACCTACTGGTTTAGAAGGATAATGATTTAATAGTGTTATAGTTTCACTAATCTCAGAAAAACTAAAGAGAGAAATAGCAAATACGTATGGAGAGGAGGCAGTACCCTGTTATGACTCTCAGCAGAGAGAGGCCTGTGCATCTTCAGCACAACATGGTTAAACAAAAAAAAACACCAACCCTTTATTTTGGACACATTTGTAATCTTAAAATTACTTGTGAAGGATGAGAGTTGTATCCTAATCATTCATGCAGAGGCACTCCATGGCCGCAAGCTCATGTAAGAGAACCCTCTCACAGTCTTGTTGCACTGAGAGCTATTGCAGTCATGTAAGGGATCCTCTCACAAGTGGAAAAGTCCTTGCATGAGCACAATTCTTTCTCTAAAGAAAAGGAGCTTGTGACCATGGAGTGCTTCTGTGGGAACAGTTAGGATACAACCCAGTATAAATTAGTGGTTTATGTGACTAGCAGTGCAACTCTAGGCACCTTTACTCAGACATAAGTCCTACTGAGTTCAGTGTATATGTAGGATTGCTGCTTGAGGTTGGAGTAAACCGCATTGAGCTCATTGGGACTGACCTTTGAGTAAACATGCCCAGGATTGTGCTGGATATTTCTTTTCAGACTGCATGTCAAATTTAAAAGAACCTTCCAGATTCCAGAAGAATAAGAATAGGTTTCTTACTCCTGCATCATATTCAGTGAGACCAAGTGAATTTTGCTTGAGTTTGGAACATGTGCATGTATGTGCATGTCGATGTTTTAATAGCAGCCCTCTTGGTGCTTGAAACCAGAGGTTGTGAGTCTAATTTCTTTCTATTTCTTTGAAAATGACAACTAGCCACATTAAACTTTCCATTTTTCAGCTTAAGCATACAAGGTCCAGAGCTGGCTGGGCCTGGAGTATCAGCCGTGCAGAACAGGCAAGGCTATTGCAACTGTTGCCATGTACACTACAGTAATCTTGAACAGGTATGAAAGTTACTCTGTAAGGACTTGAGACCTCAATGCTCATAATGGAAACCTCTGGTTTATGTTATGTATAGAAGGAATTGATTAGTTTCTAATTTTCTCAGATGAATGAAAAAGTTGGAAGATAAAGAATGGGAGGGTTTAGCTCATGAACACAGTCTCTCCCCTAACCCCCCCCTTTCGAGCTTGAAGTTGATTGAGGTGATACATCTATATGGCCAAACGGTGGTTCCGTGTGTGTGTGTGTGTGTGTGTGTGTGTGTGTGTGTGAGAAAATTAATGAATTAAAATATATGCAGTGGGGTGCACTAGAGATCTGCCCAAAACACAGGCAGGTCCTGCTCCACCAATCAGCCTTAGTCCCCTCCTCACTGCTATCACTATCATTGCAGTCACAATTCTTGGCCTGGACTCAAGCTGTTGGGGAGAAGCTCTAATCAGCTGCACTGCATGCTACTCTGTCCCCTGCCCAATATGGCTAGCAGAAGAGAATGGGAGATTCAAGGCGAGGAGAGCTGGTCTTGTGGTAGCAAGCATGACTTTTCCCCATAGCTAAGCAGGGTCTGCCCTGGTTGCATCTGAATGGGAGACTTGATGTGTGAGCACTGCAAGATATTCCCCTCAGGGGATGGAGCCACTCTGGGAAGAGGAGAAGGTTTCAAGTTCCCTCCCTGGCTTCTCCAAGATAGGGCTGAGAGAGATTCCTGCCTGCAACCTTGGAGAAGCTGCTGCCAGTCTGTGAAGACAATACTGAGCTAGATAGACCAATGGTCTGACTCAGTATATGGCAGCTTCCTGTGTTCCTATGGGTACTCAGCCAGTCAAATCTTATCAAGAAGATCATCTGCCCCAAAGCTGTTAAAGGGGGGAGAGTATGGTAGACTAAGAGGATAGCCACCATGTCAAGATTCTCCTTATCTATCTCTGGGATACCTGTGTTCCCATTCAGAAAGCACTAACTAGAGATGAAAAACATATGAGATGTAACAAAAGGCTTTCCTAAGCCTCAGGAAAAAGAATTCACTGGCCAAGGGGGAAAGGATGCATAGTCTCCCACTACTTCCTCTCCAGTATCCATTCTACAGCTCCTGTTGCTATGTTCTTCCCTTACTCCTCAACTCAGGGTTGTGTAGCCCTGCCTTAATTGTAGCTATTTCAAAGCCTCATTACTATTCCTAAACCACTATTTTCCCTCAGTCAAATGCTGTATCTTTTCTTTTTCCACTCCCAGTCTTAATGACCCTCTTCCTCCTATCAGTTTTCCTTGGTTCTGCTGTTTGGCTGGGAGAGGGAAAAGAAGAGGAATTATCTATGGCATACTTATCACACATAGACATTACTAGCATCTCTTAAATACTTTTTCTGTTCACTTTCCATAACTGAGCAGCATCACTAGAATGATTGGGAGTTACTCTTGATCTTGGTATTTTAATGAAGACACTAGTCCTTTTTGGATAGCTTTCCTGAATATGTCAGCAAGTGAGCTGTCCCAAACAGTATCATACTGGAGGAGTGGGAATTAATTATTTCGAATAAATAAATATACCAAACTTCTTTTTCCCTCCCTATTCAGCATGTGTTCAGTTCGCAGCATAGACACTTTGCCACTTACTGTAGGAATCGTATGGATACAACTAGCCTGATGGAGCGTTTCCTGCAAGATGTTCTGCAGCATCATCCCTACAGATACCACGATAACAGGTAGAATATCCAATTAGTGGCTTATCTGACTACTTTGTAATATATTCGCAGTGTAATATGTTAAGTAGGAAAAGGTTGGATTTGCAGCACTTCTAGCCATCTGGAAAAGGAAGTTTACCAGGAGGAAACTTTGAGAGGCAGGCTTCAAAACAGAGAATTTTATTTGGCATGACAATAGCTAAATAACCACAACCTTTAATTTGAACCTAATAATGATCGTGGTCAGTATAAATATTTTAAATAAATAATAAATAAATAGCGTGGATCCCAACTAGTATTTGCACGAGCAGAATGGCACTTCTGCTCATTCAAGAAGGGACGGGTTGGGATTTCCACCTACAGCGTGCCCCCCCCCCCCCCCGCTACACACACACCATCAGCAGCCCCCTGCACTATACTCCATACTGTTTGTGAGGATCTGCTAACCTTTACGATCAGCATTTGGGGGCTGCTGGAGACTGCAGGATGGAGGTGGGGTGGGAAAGCCCCATTTTGGATTCAAACCAATGTACTTAATACCTTTGCCATTATTATTTTTGTCTTTAACCGTCTCATAATATTTGCGCTGTATTAATCAGTAAGATTGTGGACAGGTGACATAAATGATAAGCAGGGTATTAAAATTGCAACACCATAACAGCTCATATATTTTGCAATATGATATCTTCATATCTTTCATTGCAAACAATTAGAAATGTGGCTCTAAACTGTGAGGCAAGGTGCACACAGTATGGGTGCAGGAGATGCAAGTGTGTCACTGGAGTTAGGGGAAGCAAAGCATCTGTGAGCTAGCTAATAGGAATACATTTGGGGATCAGGACTGCATCCTTCATGTCGGTTTGTATATATGCCTCCAGAATTAATAATGTAAAGTATCTTTTAACAGAGCTATAACTTGAATGTGTTCAGTAATAGACATTGGGAGATGCTTGTGTATATGGCCTCAACTTGCTATTTATGTATTACTGTTCAGATATGGGGTTCTTTTTAATTATAATTTTGTATGAGGAATGGTTGAAAACTACTTTTTTATGGAAGAAAAATTAAGAAGACTTTAAGAGCAAACAAGGCGTAGTGTACCAGCAAACTCAAACATTCCCAGATTCCTTCATGTATTCTCTGGGGTTTTTCAGTTTTTTAGGCAAGACATTCTTTCAAAGATATCTGGAAGGAATGGCTTGGCAGAGATTTTGAGATCCAGGTTAAAGCCAACAAAGATGATGTAGGAATTTTGGTGTGAGAAACGAAGATTGAGTCTATGATTCTGTTTGGGAGTACTGAATCATGTTCAGATATATTCGTTCCCCTGTGGAAGAAGGGTTTAACATCTTTGAACTGGTGTAAATGCAAGTGTTTTTGGAGCAGAAAACTGTATAAAGAAGCAAGTTAAAATGAATTGCAGAAGCAGAATGGAATGGAACATAAAATTCAAAAAATGATTAGGAGTGTGAGGCTGGGAAGAAGCACACAATCTATATGGAGCAGCAGCAGACATCAGCAAAAGTGAAAGAAGCATGAAGTACACGTGCCAGCCACTTCTAGTATTATGCTGACTGGGGCAGCAAGAGGATATACAGCCGCCCCGTGCCAGTGGTTTTGACACCAGTGGCGGCCGGGGAAACATGTCGGGGGGGGGGTAAAAACATCCTCCCTGTGCCTTAAAGCAATTTCCCCACCCTCCCGGGAGGGTGGGAACTAGTTCCGTGCACATCCCTATTGGCTGCTGCTCAGTGGAGGCACCCTGGACACCTTAGTTGAGCGTGGCCAATGACACTGCCCCCCCCCCCCCCCCACCGTGCTTTCATCTCCTGCTCTGGAGCAGGGAAGGAGAGCACTGCTGCTCAGTGGAGTTGTCGTGGGTGCCATGGCCAAGCAGAGAATAAGGAAGCAGGAAAGCAACACATAGGGCTGGCTGGTTTTCGAAGGTGTTCTGTGTGCCATGGCAGTCCAGTCACCAAGTGACTGCAGCCTTCCTTACCATCATGAAACTGGGGAGGGGGTAGGGATCACCATGCAGCTGCCAGAATGATCCTCGCCCTCCTTTCACATGACGAAACAAGAGGCCAAAAATGTAGGTCTGGCTGGCAACTGAGTTGGAGAGGAGGAGGACAAAGAAAGTTGGCTCCTGTTTTGACCCCCTTTCCTCTGAAGCTTGAGTGGGGGCCCAGGTTGCCAAGCACTTGGCAGGCCACAAAATGTGCCTCTCAGGTGGCATTCAGTGTGGCAGGTCACAAGTTGTGCAGGCCTGACCTAGAGGCTAGTTGGGTTTGATATAAACCAAAGTGACCCCAAGCTTTGGTGGAAGAACAGTTTTGAAGCTGGGATTCAGGACTTCTCTTTTTCTTTTTCTTTTGACTTTCAAAGTCTGTCAAAAGCCCAGTCCCATCTGAGTCTCAACTATGAGGTCAGAGCTGGTACTTCTTAATAATCAACTCCTGGGGTGAAATAAACACCTGACTATTCTAGGTTAGCTATAATCACATCACTCACATGTGGCAGCCATGAGCCAAGGAGTAGGTCATTCTAATGAGTGCAGACTAAAATAGTATTTTGCTCTGGTACCTGATATATTATTTATAAAAGTTAGTGTAGAGTGTTTTATTACTGTGTGTTTTATCCATTATGCTTTTATGTTATGCGCTGTATTGATGCGAGGGAGGGCATTTCTGCTCTTTCATACTGCTGAGGTTTTCCTTTTTGAAGATAGCCCATTAATTCTTATACTACAGGATGCTGCCAGAACATATGGAACATTCTTCAGCCCCTTAAAAAATTGATATTCCATTAACTGATACAGTTTATCGGGGACCTAAGTCTGAGAGATGCAAAGTGTCATGGGTCCAGAGAGTGTTCTTGGTGACCCTATATGCTTGGTACTCTTGGAACACTGGTTTGTCTTTTTAACTTGCAAGCAAAATGAACCAAGCCAGTTATCCTGCTGAAGCCTGGTTCCAGGTAGCTGCTGTGACCCTATGTGTTTCTTTATCGATGGATGAGTAGGAACTCATAGGAAGGCACCCACATAGTATAGCTGGTGTAGATCTGTGCCAGGGAGTCTTAAACTTAAACCTTTTGTACCTGTGGGACCCCCACCCCAGATCCTCATTGACCCCTCACTCCAATTATATATTTTCATAAGGTAAAAAAATGGAGGGGGGTGGGAATAACTACTTAGGATAATTGTTTTCAATAAAATAACACTCACTTACCAGGAAAACTTTTATTCTTACTCAGCAGAAAGTAGATTAAATTCAGTGCTGCAAAGATTTTTCCACAGCCCACTGGAAAAGTCCATGGACCTTAAGGGGTCCATGGACCTTAAGTTAAGTACCTTATTTATGCAGGCATTTATTATTTGAATCTATCACACATCATACCCTTATTATATAATTTTAAAGTTATATCTGGCAAAGCTGATTCTGATTCTGGCTAGGGTTAGAACACAGAAAGAAACCATTACATAAAAGTAAAATCCATGAGGAAAATTGAATTCAGACATATGAAAACAGCATAAAGGTGAAGTGTCCCGTCAAGTCGGTGTCAATTCCTAGCGACCACAGAGCCCTGTGATTTTTCTTTGATAGAATACAGAGGGGTTTGCCATTGCCATCTCCTGTGCAGTATGAGATGATGCCTTTCAGCATCTTTCTACATCGCTGCAGCCCAATATAGATGTTTCCCATAGTCTGGGAAACATACTAGCGGGGATTACTAATGCAAAATCCAGCTGTGCCTGTGCAGACAATCAACTGCATATGTCCAAGGCCAAGAGGAGAAAAGAGACCTCCTCCTTGCCCCAGATAAATAATTGCTATATCAAGGTCAAAAGCCATTTCAACTAGACTAAAGTCTCAACTCTTCATGTAGAAACGACACTTCTCCAGAATCTTACGATATTTGAGTTTAACAATGAACTTGTGTATCTGACCATTGAAGGGAGCTGGAAAATAGGGTGACCAGTTGAGAACCTTGTTAACTAAATTAGTACACATCACTATGGGTGTTGATTCAGATGACAACTGAAAACCTCAAGTTTAGTTGACAGAAAAGGTCAGAAATAAGTGAGAATCTTTTCACTACTCAGCTGTGAATGAAGAACTGCAGAATCTATATGAAAACTGTATATAGATTTTTAGATGAGATGGCTACCAGATTCATATACATAAGATAGGCATATTTGTTGTGCACAGACTGATTTTTCTCAATTTGGTCCAAATACAGTCTGAACTGTGGCAGATTTGTGTCAAACCAGCTCTTGCACATCCCTATATTCATATTTCCGTTGCAGAATGACTACCATAATCGAAATAGAAATTGATGTCCATACATTGTGTATCAATCTGTATTCTTTGATATAGTTTTTGGCTGTTCAGTGTAGTGTGTTTTGCAGTCTGTTTATGTATAGAATATGATCTTGAGATTAGTGTATTTGTGTATGTTTAGAAATCTTGCTTATTTTTTATTCTGCCTTTCTGTAAATTAAAATCAAGGTTGCTTACAAACACTGAGCTATTCAGATAGCATGTTTAATTTTATAATGTAAAGACATGACAAATGTGTTTTCCTTCTTCTGAATGAAAGCACGCTCTGATGGTCACAGGCAGCTGGTAGCTGCATTATTACATTAAGCTTCCCTGCAGCAAAGAGCTACCAAGTGGCTGTTGTAACTAAGGCTGTCAGAATGAAGGCTCGTGTTCTTTCTTTTATTTGTGCTGTCCCCAAAGGTCCTTCCCCAATACTTTAGTAGCTCGGAAGAGCGTTAATCAATGTGGTAAAGGTTCTTGGCACTAGAAGTAGTTCTGGGAATAGTACTGCAGTCTCTCTTATGCAGCAGAATTTCAAAGCTTTCCTCCTTTCCCCTACCATATTATACAATTACATTAATGGGATTTAATGAAAACAACATAACTGTCCATGACATTTAGAGTTCAAACCTGTAAGTTGTAATAAAATAGTGCTTTTGTTGGTGGCCCAATTTGGCTTGTAACCGTAGTGATACTTGTACTGATTTGGGTATTTTCTGCTTAGCTATTCTTGTGGCTCTTAACCCCTTAGTTGCAAATCTTGTCTTAATGTTAAGTGGCTTTACAATATTTATGTGGAGTTTTTTTCTCCCCCCCCCCTTCCATAGACCAACTTATGATGATGTGCCATTCATCCCTGTGAGCAAGGAGGGAGCTGGGGAGTCTCCTCTTTCAGTGGAAGTGTTGGAGAAAGAGAGCGCTACAAGCAGTGGGGAAGAACCAAGCATTGACAGCGGATTTACTGCTGAGTCTGGCTGTCCTGCTTCCCAGAGATCACAGGAGGAACTGAAGGAGACGTATTTGCCACTAACACCTACCCAAAACCTAGAAAAAGAACAAGAACACAATCTAGGAACTTCACAGCAAACTATGGGCATCTCCCATTGTACAAAAAACGTGATTCAGGCTGAAGGGGCTATGATTAATGATAGTAGCCATGAAGACCCATTTAGTGCTGTAAACCTTTCACTCCATCCATTACCTGTTAGCCACTCACCATCCACCCCTCATGTCCTTGCAAAAAACAATAGATATTCAGTAGTACCAGATTTGGTTTCAAATAAGTGTGAACAAAGCAAGCAGGGTATATGCCATCAAGCTGGATTACTGAATCCAAATTTGAGTTCCTTTTTGCAGCCAGCCCAGTCAGTAACTGTTTCACTTTCACACGAGAGTCCTGTCGGTAGTCAAGGTAACTCTTTAATCTCAGGTCAGCTTCTTTTCAAACAAGATGGCTTACAACCTCAGGAGGAAACTCAGCTATTCGACACCTGTCTCAGGGACACTAGCAACCCTGTGGGTAGCAGCAGCTCCCTCACTTTTAGAGCAGCTTCCCAGTTAGCAGGGGGGAAAGAAAGTAAGTTGGGTAGAAGTGTTGAAACTTCCGTAGATGAAATAATTGAAGACATCATTCTGAAATATTGCTATGGAACTCTCCCCAAAGAGTTGCCTTGCAAAGCTGAAGAGACGAATTCTTGTGTAAATATCCTGTCACTTCTGGACCACAGTAGTCTGCATGGCTCAGACATTAGTTTTGATTGTGATGCAGCGGTTCCGTCAGGGACAGTCTTGCCCCAGGCAACGGTTAAAAATCTAGAACTTCTTAAAAAGGTCCAGGTAAATCTACGAGATGAGAACTACGGCAGCCAGCTTAGTTCCATTCTTAAAAACAGCTCAGTGCAGCAAGCCGTAGAAGGGGGAAAGGATGGGCCAGTTCATAATAAGGAGCCAGTTCTTCCCGCTCTGCCCCACGTGCCTCCTTCCTTTGTAGGAAAGACATGGTCCCAGATCATGTATGAAGACGATATGAAAATAGAAGCCCTTGTGCGGGATTTCAGGGAAGGCCGCTTCCGCTGCCACTTTGATACAGAGTCTTTGGCGAATTGCGCAAGGAGGAGAAAGAAAAGGCAGAAAGATGAAGTGGGCAGCAGTGCAATTGTAGAGAACAACACCGAGACTGTACCAGCTCCAGGGCTGCCAGGATTTACTGATATATTAAGTGGTGGCTCTGACTTCAGCAACTTGTCTGTCACCTCAGAAACACAACACATTCAAGAATCAACAAAGAGGCCTAAAAAAAGGACTTGGCGCCTGGCTTCGAGATGCCAAGTAGTCAAGGTTAGCCATGGAACCCAAACCAGCGTAGTGCACTATCCAGTTGTGAAACAAAAAATCATTAGAAAAGACCATGAGCCACTCGACCAGCAACCTAACTTCCTTTGGTCAGACAATGAGAAGACTCCAAACATGAAAACAAGACTATGTGCCCTCAAACTTCCTGAATCTTATACCAAAATTATGAGCCCTTTGCAGCCCCAAACAATGGTCTATGTTCTCTCTTGTCCAGAGAGGAAACAGTTTAGGAGCAAAGCTGCAGACATTCCCAAAATGAGGAGAAGTCACAACTCCACAGAGAGTAAGGATTCTGTACGGTACAGATACAAACAGTGTTCTATTAAGTATTATGACCCATTGACTAATCGAGTTTTAAAAACACCTCCCAAAAGCAGAGTGGGGGGAAAGACAAAGAAGCCTCCACATGTCCGGCAGCTATTCAGGAGTCTCAGCCTTGATGCAAACAGGAAGAAACAAACTGATGGACAGTATGAATGCGTGCCACCAAAGCCCTTCAATTCACCAGAATTCCACAGTTCATCAGCATCTTTCATGCCAGATCCAGTTAAAGAGAATGATATGAATTCAAGTCATAAAACAGATGCATCTTCTATTTCCACAGAAAGATCAGAATGCCTGGTATGTAGCAATTCAGAGAAGTCCTGTAAACACTTGGTTCTTTCACCACTGAACTCTCGCCAGTCACAGCAGAAAAGTGACTTTGGATTAACTCCATTTAACAGAAAGGAAGTCCAACCTCCGTTGAAGTCACTTGAGGCAGACTGTTTGGAAAAAGGCAATTCAAAGGGGATGTGGCAGAGGGGAAAAGGCAGTAATCAAGAGCCAGGTTTTTCCAAAAAAGCTTCAGGAGCAGCTTTTGTAAGGCACAGCCTTGTTAGGAAAAGCCGTAGGAAACAACCATCCAGGACAACAGCCCAGCAAAAGGTCGGGAGGAGGAGGAGAAAAATGTCTTGTGCCCTGAAATCCTCTGCCATGTCTGCTTCCAGGCACCAAACAAAGAAAGCTACTGTAAGAAAGCACCTTAAGAAAGAAAAATCTGATAAAATATTAAAGATAACGAGGAAGCCAAAAAGGACTTTTCTGAACACGACAGCTCTCATGGGCATCCCTGAAAAGAGGCAAAGGGGCACTGCGAGGGCCTCTTCCAATGTCAAGAAATGGGAGATGAATGGAGACAAGAGTCTCCTTTGCACTGTGAAATGAATGTTGCCCAGACCATATGCTCTTGGATTCTGTCTTGCCTAAGAGGCTGCCAAGAACAGGCTGAATGAAGAAGAATGTTCAGAGGGGTTTTTTTTTGTTTGTTTTTTAATGTACCAGATTTGCAATGGAATAAGCTCCAGGTCTAACAATAAGCCCTTATACCTACAAACTGTTCATGCTGTTATTATGTGGGCACACTGTACATTGCACTGTTCTATTATGTACACGTTATGTGTATTTTGTTTGTTGAAAGCACTAAAGGCCCTGTTCTAGGCTTCCACACGTCACGGCATAAAAATATTGAACTTGAACTGGATATTAGTCTACTCTACTAAAATGTAGTGTATTACATTGCAAAAGTTGATACATTTGCCCTATACATAAGACTGTTTTCTTGCCCATCAAACAAACAAATCCTCCCCACAGTGGCTTGTATCCAAAGATTTTGCTATCCAAGCAGAGACCATTTCTGCTCTTGTGGAAAAGGGAGACCACCAATTGCTCTCCCCTTGTTTGCACCCCTCCTCACCTTCTAGTGGAAGGTCCTTGTTCCTCTGCAGCCCGTTTTGGTGGGTCTGCAAATGGGAAAGGTGAAATCAGGGGAGGGGTGCATACCACCCCTCGGTGTTTGCAGAAGTGCTTTCAACTTGCACTGCAGGAAATTTAGGTTCAAGTCAATAACTGTTAGTTAGAAATTAAAGGAAATGAATACAATTCAAACAAAGTGCTATTTGTAGACAGAAATATAAGCCTAGTACAAAGTTTGCAAGATTATTCCTGCTCTTCTTCCCATCCCCATCATGTCAAATTTATCTCTGTCGATGTAAACAAGAGCACCAGGGACGATCACGGTAGAAAATAGGCTGAAAAGAGGACTGTCTTTTTGTAACCCTTCATGCTCTTTGCATCAAAAATGGATCTATAGGCACTTGGACCACACAAAACTCAGAATGCTGCACCTAAGCAATATTTCTAACCTTTGATTCTCATTGAAATTAAACATGCATAGGCATTTTGAAAGGATGAATGCTAGTTATATCTGGTTTCCCCAGCAGCTCAGAGTATAGTTGTGAAAGTAATTGAAAATAATTCCAACAAGCAAATTAAAACTATTCAGGATAAACAGTTCTGAAAGACATTACTCCACATTTAAGTCAAAATAGATAGACAAATCTTGGTTCAAGAAATAACATTGTAGAGGTTTTTTGAAGTTGTAAATCAGTGATTGGCACTGTTCTTAATTGGTTCAAATGTAGCATCTCTATTGATTTACTAGCAGACATCAACGATTACAGAAATACCTAAATGTTTTATAAACAAATATCCATTATAATTTACATGGAATTCAAATGGATTTGTAAAACAATGGCTGATTTTCTAACTAAGGGAGTGTTACCACTGTGGGAAGATATGAAGCAGTGTGGAGAGGTTTCAGAGTGCCGGAGGGTGTGTGTGTGTGGGGGGATTCCCCTCATTTCTGTTTCCTTCAGAAATGCCCTGAAGGCTGTTTTTCAGGTAGTGTGGGGCATTTCTGGGAGAAGCAGAGATCAGAGAAAATTACCTGCCCCCCAGCACTGCACAGCTAAGAGAGCACTCTGCAGCACTGGCACGATTTTCCAGTGCAATGCTTTCTCCTTAGTTAGGAAGCTGACCAGTGTCTCTTTTCTGGGGGAAAACCTTTTACCCATGGGAATGAATGTTTATACTGTGTTCTACATCACTTGTTATTAGGACATTGTTTTCATGTGAACTGCAGTAGCCGGTTAATATTAGTGCCTCCCATCATTTGATACTATAATACAAAAGTGATTTGTAGAACAGAAGTTCTTAAACTGATAATTTTTATAACAAAGCTACTTTATAAATAAAGGTTTTAATGCAAAGCAGTCTTTTTAAAAAGCAAGTTTACATTTCAAAGCAAAATTTTATGATCGGTTAGCACTGACAGATTTTGAGTTAGCCTATTGTTATGAATAAAAGAGTGTCCTTCCTACTTAATGTGCTGGTTCAAATTTTTTTTTAAAAACACACAATCCTGTATAAGTGCAAGTATAATTTGCTCTGTTCATAAAAGTTAATGAACATTTGGATTGAGTGTATTTGTACATGTGTCTGGCAGGCACTCAAGAGTTGTGCTGTTTTCAAGTGCTCCCATTTTTCTTCACAACTCAAGATGCATAGGGTACATACTGTTTTTAGTACATACTAAAAATTTAAAACTCTTAAACTTGTTTGCATATCTGCATGAAAGTCTTTTTTTTGTAAATAGGGTCTTCAAGAATTATTTTTTAAAAAAAGAAAATGGCTATATTTAAGAAAAATTTAATAATTATATTTTTTCTTTTAAAACAATTATGATATCTTATTTTTTGTAAAGTAAAGGGCTTAGAATGGAAATCGGGGAAAACTGTTTCTGAAAGTATAAAAAATAAATAAATCTACAGTTTGTTGTTACTTCTGTATATGCCTTTCCCATGACTGTTAAAATATGTTTTCTGTATATACTTTGATCAAAAGAAAGTTAAGGAGACTGTGACATTTTGGTTATTTGTGTATTTTATCAAGTGGATTAATGTGCATGTTTTAACTTATTAATACCCAGCCGAAGCCTATGGATAAGGGTAAACTAAAAATATGAATAAATCGGCCAGAATCCAAATGATGCTGTGTGGACACCCATGCACTTTCATATGCCACTGAGGGGCATACCTATTTCCTATTCTGACTAGGACTGAGTGACACGTTCATTTCTATTTCCAACTAGTTGCCAAGTTTCAAGTGTTGAACTGCCTCCTCAGAGTCAACATGGGGAAGAAGTAAGCTTTCTGGTTGAGGGCTTAAGAGAGTGGAGGCCATTTTCTTCTTGGCTTGAGGGTCTTTGCTGTTGACTCTGCCCCCACCAGGCTGCAGATTAGAGGAAGCGGACATAGCCAAGCTCTTCTCTCAGTTGGCCAGGTGTCATAGTCTGCCCCCGCCAGGGCGCTTTCCAGATTAGACTCGGCAACAGGGTCACATCATATCTCGGAAGTGTGTTTCCACACTTCCTGCGTTGTGACACCACAGTCCCTATGTGGACATCAGGGTGCTGTTCATATTTGCAATGCCTTGTTTCAAAATTAATTGCTGCAATGTAGAGCTTGGACGTCATATATCCAGCATTAAAAATTTGCTGTTTTTTCAGGTTGTTAGTTACCGTGAGACTGCTCCCCCTGCTGTCTACGTATTGGATGGGCCTTGCCTGAATGGAGGCATTTTGCTGCTAGTCTGGAAAGTGCCCAGGCTCTTCTCCTTGACCTGCCAGGCACCACACCTTTGCACCCAGACTCTGCCCTTTTGTGTCTTGGAGTCTGGATCTCAGAAGACCAGGTAGCAACCGCACTAGAGGCAGTTCTGAAGAATCCTCCAAGTGTTGGGAACAGTATTCAGGGGAAGTTGGGTGCTGAAGAATGAAAAGTTCAGTGTGCATGCAAAATATGCTGAGGAGTTCTGTGTGCATGCAGAAATTCCACATATTGTACAACTCTCTATATCCTGGCCATAAATGTTAAAGGGATAATTTTTAGAATTATTCTAAAAACAGAATAGAATTGCCAAAGAAATATTTGTATAATATTTTATAGAACCTGGATGATAATAATGCTTTACATGTCATAATTAAGGTTTTGCCTGAGAAACCAATGTATCGCATCCTGAAATCCTACCATGAGCTCCAAGGCCTCACTGAAAATGGCTGCTAGACTGTGCTATCTTTACAACAGTAAAGTTGTGCATAGTGGTTGGAGTGTTGGACTAGGACTGAGAAGACCCGAGTTTGAATCCCCATTCAACCATGAAACTCACTGGGTGACTCTGGGCCAGTCATGTATCTCTCAGCTTGACCTACCTCACAGGGTTGTTGTGAGGATAAAAATAAGCATGAGCTCCTTGGAGGCAGAACAGGATATGAATGTAAAAACAAAAAAAAAGTACTCCCATTCTGCACCTTGTTTTGCTGGGGAAAGCATGTGGCATACTTGTACTTAAATCTTGAAGAGACCCTTGAAAGTTTCAGTACATTTGCCACTCAGATGAGTTTGCAAGCAAAATAAAACTGCAGGAATAATAGAAATATTTCAATTTCCAAAACAGGCTAACACCAGATTAGTGAAGTGCAAGGTCAAGGAGGCTCCGTGGGGATATGCTGGGACTCCTCATGCAACTCCTCCGATTCTCTGCCCTGCGCATGTGCTGTTGTGCCTCAGGCCTAATATTTCTGAATGCTGTCCATGCTCTGGAAGTACTCTGCAAGATCAGAAAGACTTTGCTGACCCTCAGCCATGTGTTTCTGAACTTGCAGGGCACTTATAGAGCACAAACGGCACTCTGGAGCTGTAGCAGCACAGCGGAGGAGGACTGGGAGTTGTGCAAGGGCTTGAAACACGTGCATATTTTAATAATATTTAAATGGATTTTAAATGAGTTTTATGTTAATATTTTAACTGGTTTTAATTTTTGTGTCAATATTTTGAATGGTTTTACTTTTGATTGTGAGCTGCCCGGAACCATTTTTACATGGGCAGTATATAAAAAAATAAATAAATAAATGCTGTTAGAATGTCAGCCAGTGGATGGTAGATCCAGAGAGGCACAATTCAGCCTGTACAGAATAGCATGATTCTTACTAATTACAATCAGGGCTAGATTGCAACAAAAGCTGATTCGAACACTTTTCTCAATACAATATATAATTGTCAAACATCTCTGGTTCCCCCATCCCCACATTTTTTTTACAAAATGTTTCACCAGTGTAAAAATAGGGCTCCCTCCCTCCCATCAGATTTTAATTTTCTTCTATTCCTTCTTGATTATTATTATTTACTATCACCAGTTCTTTTTTATAAAATGTCAAAGTATCCACTATTCTGCTGCTAGCTTACTTAAAGCCATAGGTCATAAAAGCTGCAGTCTGACGACACTCAGGGCTGGTTTAGCTTTTTGTGAACTTGGGCACAAAAGGTTTAAAGATCAAAATGCATGAGTAGTTTTTCCCATTGTTATTGGTGTGTGTGTGTGTGTGTTTAAAAAGCTAGATTTCCCTGTAGTAAATATGGAAGCAGGAGTTAAAGCTCCTGTCCACTGCTTTTGCATTCTACTGCAGAGAGCCCCTCCACTTTTGTGCAATCACATCATTCACAATTACTGCATGCACACGTACTCACTCAGATAAATTGCACCAAAGGTGTGGGTTTTTAAAAAAAATTATAGTGTGAACTGAATACAAATTAACTTAGGCTTATGAGAATGACAGCAAAATGTGTTTTGGGATGAGGATGCCAGTTAATGAAACTGGTCTCTAATAGTTACTCACATTTCAACATGTGTGCCATAATGTTGAATAAGGTATTGTTCCAACTTGACAGAAATTATTAAACTTGGTTGTTGACTGCAGTCAAGTCATAAGTACTCACTGTGCGGTGGAAAAGACAGCCTGAGTCTTATGGTCAAAATCTGGGATCTGGCAAGTCTAATATGTTTAATATCTTCACTGTTTAATAGTAAACATGACTTGAAAGAGCAAGTTTTATTTTTGTGTATTTTCTCTTTCTGTCATCTGTATCTGAGTGACTCCTTGTTTGCATATTCTGCCAAACATTTCCACTGATTCAATAAATGGGACTATCTGAATAATGAATTTTCCAAACTGTATCATAAGCTTGTAATTACTGAAAGCTAACTGATAAAAATAAGCTGGATCCAAAAGAGGGAAATAAAAGAAAGCGGATTTAACCAATATGTAGCACAGGAAGAACTATGCATTGCATGAACAAAATTGGTTGTAAGTCATGTCTCAAAATCATCCTTGCTTTCTATTTATAGGCAAGCATTTGCAGAATTTAAGGGTTTTTTCTCTTTTGCTTGTAATGTTTTACACGTATAAATCTTATTCCTTTAAAAAACACTGAAAGAAACTAAATTTTCTTTTAATACAATAAAGGTTGGATTTGGTATTATGTAATTGGTTTGGTTTTCTTTCTTTTAACTGCCAGAATGTGATTAATTTCTTTGTCAGCACCAGTGTGAAAAAAACCTGCAATTTGTACAAAACCTTGAATAACCGAGCCTACCTTAGAGAAGACGTTGCCCCATAACTCTGCTATAATTAGTCCAGGTAGCTCTCCTCCCATTTTACAATTGCATAATAGCCCTATGGGACCTGCAGCAGTTGTTTATGTAGAAAGCTTAACACTGGGAAATACCTAGATGTGTTTCTAGTTCTTTAAATGATTGTTTGTACCTGGAACCCAGGACAAAGTCTGTTCTGCCTTCAACCTTGGGTCTGAAATTACCCACTGGCCACAACTTTGAAACTTGACCTTTTGTTATTTCTGTAAACCAGGAAACATTTAGCCATGCAACAGGAATGGCATTGTGAAATAGGATGTTTCAAACATTGATGGTGCTCTGTCAAATATCACTGGAGCACAGAAGAATTCTTCGAAGCTGAACCCAAATAAAGCAATTCTAGCTCTGTTTTGCATTTGTCTACTACTTTTTAAAAAACTATATTCCAACAAAGAAAATGGTCCCTGTAACAGAATAGCTCTATAATTTTAAGGTTTCAGAAGAGCATTGGCTGAGAGAAGGGTTGGTATCAATTTGGTGTCATCTTTATCCTCAGACAATTATCAGGCATGTAAAGGCCCAACTAGATGTTGCATAAGAAACAGGGGTGTTGCAAGGTTGGAGTGGGCCCAGAGATAAGATTTTAAAATGGCTCCCCCCTCACTGAAGCTCAGCTCATGAAGTAAAGAAATTCTTAAATGAGGCTGAAGTGGTAACAAAAAGCAGAGAGTGTGTGTGTGTGTGTATATATATATATATACACACACACACACGTGCGCCACAATAGAGCATCATCCTAAATTACTTTTTTAAAAGTTTTGTAAACTGTGGACAATGCAAGTCATTTAATGGTACTAGAGAAAGACATGCTGTTCTGGTAGCTCCAGGTCTTAACACTCACATCAGTTTTGGAGGATGAATACAACTGAAGGAAGCCCCGGGGGCGTGGCTGGGGGAGTCAGTCATGTGACTTGCCTCTGGGCAGCCTCCAAGGCAGTGGGCCCCCAGACAACTGTCTCCCCTTCCCCTATTATAGTTATGCCCCTGATAAGAAACATGCACAAGAACCTCCTGATGGTTGTCTTTAAATGCAAAACAACTGCAGATGGCTGCAAATTTGCCTGGAAATGTGAGGCGGAGGTTGCTTAATTCTTTCCCCTTGGAATTATTTATTCCCAATTAGCCTTGCTTGGCCAGAGCTTAGTTATGGGGCTAGGGCTCATGTTCAAGCCCACCGCTTAGAAAATGAAACACACACTCAAAAGATAAAAGTTAAGAATTTATTAGAGAGACCTGCAGATCAAAGACCAGCAATGCTGGTATTGGGTGGTCAGACCTTGATCTGGAAACCTGATGTGAATCTGATGACTTCATGTGATGTCCCAGTGTAATGACTGATGTAATGACAACCCTCAACCCTGTGGTTCAGACTTTTATAGTCTTTTTCCTCAAAGGGAAGTCTTAATTTCTCAGGGGAAGGTCTTAATTTAATTATTGCTTGATTATAGGCTATTACAGATGGGCAACTATCACCCATCCGAATTTCAAATATGACAAAATGTATTTTAGGGTTTTTTGACTACTGTCATGTCAACAAAAATATATTTTGAATTTTAATGATGTATTGCTGATACAAGAAATATTTATGTTTACCATGTCTGTGGATTTTATCCAGTTATCTGAGAATAAAAATATTCTCTTCCAGTAAAACTCCCTACTTGATCCCAGTAAACAAAGACTTTAGGCTTCAAATTAAAGAAAAATTTCCCCTTTTCCTAAGCTGTTTATGATTGCCATCTAAACAGTAGAATGTCCCAGCTGTACCCTTGTGGTATAAACACTTTTAAATATCCTAGCTTAGCACATTATTTGCCTGTCTGGCAACAGCTGTTCTGTTCAAATCATTCTTGTAACCCTTTCCCCATAGTGTCTGGAAATGATTTAACTACAGTTAGTTTTGCTTCCTCTTTTCTCATGGCTGCCGATCTTGCTATATCCAAAGTTGTTGAGAGAAAATACAAAATTAGAGCTTGCCAGAAGACTTTGAACAAGACTTTGTGGGCAAATTTTGAACAGTACCTTAACATGGATTACATAGAAGCCACTATGTAATTAAAAATATGCAAGCCTCTTTCTTCTTCACCCTCTATTACCTACTTAAAATATTCCTCCAATATTATTTTTCCCCTTCCAGAGGAAAGGCTATAGGTACCTGTATCCCCAACCCTGCCACCCCCATATATGTGAAAAAGCATCTGGGAAGGGGAAATTATCAACTCAAGGAGACATGAAGGAGGGGAGAGATATTTAAAGCAGTCCTTTACTCATCTAGTGCTTGAAATATGGTGGGGGAGGGGAGGGAGGGGCATAATTACGCCCCTGGGAGGGAGGGGCGTAATTAAACCCACAAATCATAGGCCCTGCCCTCCATCAATTTTAACCCCTCCCACTGGCCCCATAAGCCACACACCCAGCTCTGTTCCTTTATTTTTGGCACAGAGGGCTCTGTGAGGATGAGGAGGGCATCAAAAGTTGCCCCTTCTCTGCTAGACTGGTGCAGCTATTTGGAAATTCTGTTGGGCTACTCTCTTGCTGCACCAACACTTCCTTGCTCTGAATGTCAGCCATCATTTTTAACCTTATTTGTTCTCGTTGTCCTTTTGAGAAGTGAGGTCCAGAGGAGAAAATATCCTATAATGCTGGGCTCACCCAACAAAGAATCCCCAGGGGAACTCTTAAGATTCTTCTTAACAGGTGAAATGTCTTCAGTCTGACTCCACACTGTGATCCCTGGATCACAGGGATCGGATCTTGTTCTGAGCAGAAATCCTGCTCCTCCATTAATTCTACATGGGGACTTGCAAGAATTTGTTGTTAGCTTGCCTGCCCTCTATTCTGGACTCCCAACTAGCAAAGATGTCTGCTTGGCCTAAGCATTTCTTTTGCAGCATGTGCAAAGAAGGTTCTTCCAGCCCAAAGAGTTCAAATCCAGTCTTCCTCTGTATGGCTCTTGATGGCTACTGGAGTTAAACTTCCCCATTCCCCAGGGCCCATCTGCTACTCCTCCCCCTGCTAGGGATGTGCACGGAACCAGTCTGAAGAACCAGCGGTTCTGCTGGTTCGAAGGCGGCAGCAGGGGGGTGCTTTAAGAGTGGGGGAGGGTGCACTTACCCCACACACACACCACTGCCCACCCACCTGCTGGTGTCCTTTGTTAAGAAAGCTGAGTGGGGCGGCAGTGTACCTCCCTGCCACCCCGTTGCCCCCGTTGCCCAGATATGGCTGGAAGTCCCTGATGCACCTGCATGCGCTGGCACGCACAGGTGGATTGGGGACTTCTGCGCAACGGGGCAGCAGGGAGGTACGCTGCCGTTCTGATCAGCTTTCTTAACAAAGGATGCTAGTGGGGGGAAAGCGGGGGGAAGCGGTGGGGGGGGGAAGTGCACCCTCCCTCGCTCTTAAAGTGGCATCCCCGCCACCTTTGAACCACCCCGCCACAGTTCCGTGCACGGATTACCCCCTGCTGGAGTTCAAGAATGGGCTCACTTTGGGGCAGGCTCAAGGATCTTGATGCATTGGATGAAACTCTAAGGCATCCGGGAGGGACAATTGGGACCTCACTATTATTATTATTTATCATTTTTTACATTTCATATCCCGCTCTTCCTCCAAGGAGCCCAGGGCGGTGTACTACATCCTTATGTTTCTCCTCACAACCACTCTGTGAAGTAGGTTAGGCTGAGAGAGAAGTGATTGGCCGAGATGACAGGAGGGAATATACAACCAACCCAAGTGAATGCAGAGGAGGAACAGGAAGGCAGGTAGGCAGCTTGCTCGTTGAGGAGAGCTCCTTGCTGGGGAGGGACATACATGGGTAGATCTGAATGGTCAGCTAGTCTGAGGAAACCAAGCAATCAAGAACTGGTGATAGACACATAGCAAAGTTGGAGTGGACTCTGAGGCAAAAAGTGAAGATGGATCCTTGCCCTAGTCCTGCCCCACCCACTCTCCTTTGGAGAGGCATGAGTGGGAGTGCAAAAACAAACAAACAAACAAACAAACAAAAAACACAAGCTATCAGCCAGCGGGCTGGGCGCCTTCCCTCAGGGACCCAGATTTGTCCCCTCAGTGATGGTTATTTCCCTGGCTAAAGGCCAGACTACCATCCTAAACCAGACACATAGTTACAGAGAGAAATGGTGGGAAGATCGGGGTGGGGGTGGGTGCACGGAGGCCCTTGAATAGTGGTGAGGGGTCAAATCATGCTAGTAACCTTTTAAAACAGTAGCTAAAGGGAAACACCATCATCATTACAATATTTCTATCCTGCCTTTCAGTCTATAACAGACCTTAAAGGTGATTGACAGCCATACATATAAAAACATATAAATATATGAATGGCACAACAGGTAGCAAAACAGAAGAACAAGATCAATGAAACAGAACAGCAACAGAAAATAGCACAGCATGATAAAAATAAAAGTGCAGTAGAAAAAATACACCGAAAAGAGAACTTTAATTACTACCCAGGTCAAATGCTCACTGAAACAGAAGTCTTTGGACCCGGCACCTGAAAGCAAAAAGGGGTGGAATCAGCTGAGTCTCCTGGGCTAAAGAGTTCCCAAGCCTGGGTGCCCCATCAAAAACACCCCGACACACTGCACCTCAGGTGCAGAATGAGGAATGAGGTTGACAATGTTAAGGAGGGAGTGGAACCAGACAGACAGAGAGGAGACAATACAGCAATGATATGCCTTTCCTTTAGTGTGCTATCTTGTGAGTGAAGCCAAGGGGGTAGATCTCCCTTGGGTCCTTCCAAGATCCAAGGTCCTTTCACAGGAGCACTGAAGCTGCCTTATACTGAGTCACAACACTGGTCTACTTTGCTCAGTCAGTTGTCTATACTGACTGACAGAGACTCTCCAAAGTTTCAGGCAGGAACCTTCCCCACTCTTCCCTGGAGATGCCAGGGACTGAACCTCAGATCTTCTGTAAGCAAAACAGATACTCTATCACAAAGAGGTTGCCAAAGGAGTAAGCAAGGACAAGGTCCTTCAGTGCAAACTGTGAGGTGCAAGTAGACTAACTTGTGAACTGCCTAAAAGATTTGAAACAAATTGGCTACAGCTGCAGAGACACATAGGGGCACCCCAGTGGCGTAGTCTGTGATGATGTCATCCACCTCGATTCAAGATGGCAGATGCATAAAGGTTTGAGGCAAAAGTGAACCAACTTGTGAACTGCCCAACCAATCTGAACCAAATTAGGTATAGTTGTGAGTGACACACAGGGACACTTCTATGGTGTAGTTTGTAATGATGTCATCCACCCTGGTCCAAGATGGTGGACACATGAATGTTTGAGGAGCAAGAGGTCTAACTTGTGGACCACCTAACCAGTCTGAACTGAATTTAGTTCAGTAGTAGGGATAGTGAAAGGAAAGTAGGCAGATGTGTTCTTACTAGAACTTGTTTTAAAGGTATTGAGCTTGGACAGCTTACCGTTGACCAAATAAATTGGCTTCAGTGCTTTCAATGGAAAAACTTTATAACTGTAAATCTCAAGGAGGGGCCTCCTTAGAACACATCTACAGAATCTGGAATATTATATGAAAATGTAAGGAGTACAAAAGAACTGCCATCTGAAACATATCAAATCCTTTTGATAATGACCTTAAAAAAGGGAAGTATGCTAAGAATAGACGGAATGCCATGCTGTAACTAAATATTTCAGAGGATGAGTGGATGAAAATATTCACAGAAGAAATGTCCAATGCCATGTGCATCAATTTAAAACTAAACTTTTATTAGATTCTTTATAACTAGTATTTAACCTAAATGAGATGGAGGAGAATTTGTTTAACTAATAAGGTCAACTATTGGAGAAGTGGCAAGAGTATGGCAGGTTTCCTCCATATTTCGTGGGAGTGTCCTCCAAACATTTTGAAAAATAGTTCATCAAAATGTCAAAAGGATGATAAATTATACTTTAGATATGGGCTATGTTATCACAACTGACAACCAATGTCCCTAAGAAGCATATGGGATTTATAGCTCATCTCTATACAGCAGCTAAGCGAACAATAGTTAAAAACTGGGAGATCACCAAGCAAACCTCATGCTAAGAATGGATTTGTAGACTGGAAGTGAACTCCACTGTAAAAGCTGATAGAATTTGAAAATTAAGGGATTAAAAACTAGCAAATCGGCAGGGCCAGATGGCATCCATGGAAGAGTCCTTAAAGAACTTAAATATACAATTGCTGACCTCCTTGCAAAAATATATAATTTATCCCTACGATCAGGCTCTGTACTGGAGGACTGGAAAGTAGCCAATGCAACACTGATTTTCAAAAGGAATCCAGGGGCAATCCAGGAAATTACAGGCCAGTTAGCCTGATGTCTGATCTGGGCAAACTGATGGAAAGCATTCTCAAGGATAAAATTTTAAAGTGAAAAGAAGAACAGGACCTGGTACACCACCTAGAGATGTACATATCAGGCGGTATAAAAATATACTGCCTGATATGTACACCGTAGGCCTGGTTTGTACACCGCCTAGAGATGTACATATCAGATGGTATAAAATACAATACGTAAATAAATATATGCGGATGGGATCTGAGCTGTTGGTGACTGACCAGGAAAGGAATTTCATTGAAAGTGTGACTCAATGTGCTGCAGCTGTGAAAAAGGCCGATTCCATGCTAGGGATCATTAGGCAGGGGATTGAAAATAAAACGGTTAATATGATAATGCTCTTATACAAAACGATGGTGTAGCCACACTTGGCGTACTGCGTACAATTCTGGTCACCATACCTAAAGAAGGAAATTGTAGAACTGGAAAAGGTGCAGAAGAGGGCAGAAAAAAGACGACTTTGGTGAAACATGATAGAGGTCTATAAAATCATGCATGGTTTGGAGAAAGTTGATAGAAAAAGGTATCCCTCTCGCATAACACTAGAACCAGGGGTCATCCCATGAAATCGATTTCCAAGAAATTTAGAAACAACAAAAGCAAGTACTTTCCCTTCTATATTATATGTAATTGTGCATTTTATATTATTATAAAAATAATTTTTTTAAAAGAGTTCCAGCCCCACTCTGCTCAGCTTCTTCTTGTGCTCATGTTTGCACGTACATGTGCTTGTGTGTGAATATCTGCAAATGCATTCACTTTAAAGGTAATATTGGATACAGGTCTTCTCAAATGCAGGATACAGATAGGAAGTGTATTGAGGTATGTGACTGAACATAAAGTGTGAATAACTGTATGCGCAAATAGATCTGTACATGCATACACTGCATACAGATTTTATGTGTGTTGAATGTAAGAGGTGAATAGGGTTATAGTGGTGCTTGCATAGGTTAAATATAAAGGGTCATATTATGTACGATACAGTCATGGCTTTTCCATGTGTGCGTGCCTCTCTCACTGCAGGTTGTATATCATTTTGTTCCAGAACACTGTCACTTTTGAGCTCCTGCCAGAATCCTGTATCTTTTGTTTTATGGAGTCTGCAGTAAGGATAACATTGCAGTCAAAGTCAGCATATTTTACCTTTCTCCCCACTGTAATTAATTAATGTTCACAGGCTGCTTTGAGGACATAAAGGACTTTTCAAGTACTAAGGTGTGTTGGAATAATATATTTTTTAAAATAAATTAATACTTGGTGTCCTTTATCATCCCCTCAATAAAAACCACAATATTAGAAGTAGCAAGTACATAATGATGACAAAGTAGGTGAATGCTGGTCTCTGCTCAGCTCTCCAGAGCAGTACACCATTTTCAGAAGGCTTCCCTGCCTCTCTCCCTCCTCTGTGTTGAGAGACTGTGTCAAATACCCAGGGGTGAGAGTTCAGAATCCTCCCCCTAGCTGTGGTTTACTTCCCCACAGCCCACTTCCCAGTGACTTTTCTCCCAGCTGGGTCTCCAATACCAGAACTGAGCCTGGCTGAAAGACATGCACTTTGAGAGAAATACCATAGGGAGGCAAGTGGTGGGAGCATCTACTGCTACTACTACTACGCAGGACCATCTCTAGCAAGCTGTAGAGCTCAGGCCATTGGGGTAGGCAGGTCACGGAGCCCAGCAGTGTGGAGATGTGGGGCCTTGGTTGCACCCAGCAGCATGGAGATGCAGAACTGCGGCTCCCACGGCAACAGCCGCTTTAAGATGCAGCCAGGCCCACAGCATGGCTCTCTCTCTCTGTTTTACTGGGCGGGCTCCTCTCCTCTCTGGAAACCAAACAGGAGACCAGCCAGAGCCAGCACTGTACCAGAGCAGAACATGCTGCAAGGCCATTTGGACCTTATTTTATTTTATTTATTTTACATATTTTTATACCGCCCAAAACTTATGTCTCTGGGCAGTTTACAACAAAATAAAAGCAACATTAAAACATTAGTTAACAACAAAAACAAGAAATTTAAAATATAACAATTTAAAAATTTTAAAACAATTTTCTAAAACAACAATAAAAACAATCAAAATAGTATCAGTTAAAAGCCCGGGTGAACAGGTGCGTCTTTAAAGACTTTTTACAAATGGTCAGAGATGGGGAGTCTCTTATTTCACTAGGGAGCGTATTCCAAAGTAGGGATGGGCCTGGACCGGTCCGGAGGCCATTGAAAAAGCCTCTGGACCGGTCCGGACCTGGGTGGTTCGGTTCGGGGTGGGGGGTAGCTTTAAGAGCGGCGGGAGGGTTTACTTACCCCTCCCGCCGCTTTCCCCGCTCTGGCGCCGTAATCTTAAGAGTAATTGGGACGGCAGGATACCTCCCTGCCGCCCCTTCCCCGATGTTGCCGAAAAACCTCCCAGGAGTGCTTTGTGCGCGTGCATGTCACAGAGACGTGAAGTGCACGCACGATGTCTCTGTGACGTGCGCGTGCGCAAAGCACTCCTGGGAGGTTTTTCGGCAACATCGGGGAAGGGGCGGCAGGGAGGTATCCTGCTGCCCTAATTACTCTTGCAATTACGGCGCCAGAGCGGGAAAGCGGCGGGAGGGGTAAGTAAACCCTCCCGCCACTCTTAAAGCTACCCCCCACCCCAGTGCCAGACCGCAGTTGGTGGTTCCGTGCACACCCCTATTCCAAAGCCTCGGGGCAGCAACGGAGAAGGCCCATCCCTGAGCAGCCACCAGACGAGCCGGTGGCACCCTTAAAGTGGGTGCTACGGTGAGAACTGTGCTTCAGGGGCTGGCACTGGTAGGGACAGAGAGATTCCAATCAGAAATCTCCATGCTGCTGCTGCTGCAGGTGCAGGGCCAGGGAGTGGCATGGGGCTTGGGGCAATGCCCCAAACTGTCATCCCTAAAGGACAGTCTGCTACTATGGATATTTATATACCACTTTTCAACAACATTCTCAAAGCAGTTTACATA
Organism: Hemicordylus capensis; assembly: GCF_027244095.1. Taxonomy (NCBI): domain Eukaryota; kingdom Metazoa; phylum Chordata; class Lepidosauria; order Squamata; family Cordylidae; genus Hemicordylus; species Hemicordylus capensis. Next base: position 224,473,686 of record NC_069657.1, read on the forward strand.
GAAAAATAATAATAAAGATGCTTCCCTGTCCTAAAAGGACTCATAAACTAAAAGGAAACATAAGGTAGACAGCAGCAGCAGCCAATGGAGGGATGCTATGCTAGGGTTGGATAGCAACAATTACCCCTCCCTTGCTAAAGAGAATCGTCGCTTTAAAAAGTGCCTCTTTGCTCACTTGGCAGGGGGAGGGTTCCACCCTCTTCACCCACACACCCTCAAATCAGACCCCTCACCATTAGACATCCCCATCCTCTTTTCTGTGTGATTGCGGTAGAATCAGGTTTAAAGGCATGGATCTGCTGCTCTTACCTCTCGTTTGACTTTAAGTCCCCATTCACACATAACAAGAAACCAGTTAAAGTAGTCTGAGGTTGACTTTCTTGTACGTCTGAATTTGCGAAACCCAGTCCCGAGGTTTCCCTTCCAAAACTCCAATTTGAAACCTCAGGCTGTAGTGCATTTCACTGCTCTTATCCAAGGTTTTCAGTCACCTGCTGTATGTCCAAATTCTGATCTGCAGACTGCGTTGGCTGTAACTGGGATTGAGGGAGGAAGCTCTCACCTCTCTATGTCTGTGACTGGCTGTCGGGGCTGTCCTTCATGCCAGAAGGAAGCCCACACAGCCAGTTCCCCCTCCTCTGTGCAGTCTCCCTGTCTGCAGTTCAGTTCCTGTCTGTTTCATCCAAATGTGGACAGATAAACACGCGGGAGGGGGCAGAACCACGGGTCCACTGGTCCCTCGATCCTGCGTAACATGCAAATGGGACATCTGAGGGCTAAAGAAAAGAAACAGACAGGTTTATACAGAAAAGCGGTAGGCTTAGCCTGAAATTAGTCTGCCAGCCTAGTGCAACCAACAGCTGAGCCCGCCTTCTCCACTTCTTGAAGCCCACTTGGTGGGCATGCATGGCAGGGCCTTTTCTGTGACCTGCCTTTGGAATTCTTGGCCCTGTGAGGCCTGCATTTCATCCCAGACTCCCCATCATGGAAAGGCCGGCCATCACAATACAGCATTTGCCTTTCCGGACAAACGCCACGGTAACCATGAGCAGTGCACTGCTGGGGCCAAGACGGAACTTCTGGCTCTGCTTGAGACACTGAGCATGAGTACAGTCTGAAGAGAAAGGCAGAGGGAGTGCTGTGAAAGGACTGAGGGATGAAGGCACTTTAACAGTGGGGGTTCTTTCTCTGGGGATCTCAGGTGACCTCACTGCTCTGCTGCCCCCACTTATGCTCTCTGTGTATACTGCATTATAAAGTAACTATTACAAAGACACCACAGTGCCTGGTTAGAGGGAGAACTGGGAGTGCGGCATGGAGCATGTCAGCACAGGCCCCTCTGGTTTCCCCTGTATCCGGGTACAATAACAACTGAAAAAAGCCCATAAGTCTCTAGTGCTCTTTTGTCCAACGGAAACCAAACCTGGGCCGTGCTGACCCTAGAATGTCTCCAGTTTGCGTGCTGTACATGGAATGCAGTTGCATGACATCTCTGTGATTGGAAATAGGTGTAGAAATGGGTGTGAGAGTGTTGACATAAATGCACTAGGCTGTTCTGAGCAGTCATCGTGATTGCAACAATGGTGATTGGAACAAAGGAACATTGGCAGCTGCCATATACTGAGTCAGACCATCGGTCCATCCAGCTCAGTATTGTCTTCACAGACTGGCAGCGGCTTCTCCAGGGTTGCAGGCAGGAATCTCTCTCAGCCCTGTCTTGAAGATGCCAGGGAAGGAACTTGGAACCTTCTGCTCTTCCCAGAGCGGTTCCATTCCCTGAGGGGAATATCTTACAGTGCTCACACATCAAGTCTCCCATTCATATGCAACCAGGGTGGACCTTGCTTAGCTTAAGGGGACAAGTCATGCTTGCTACCACAAGACCAGCTCTCTTCTTGGAGAGAGGTCCCTGCAGTTATTTATTGTTTTACAAGAAGTTATGTCTTGGGGTCTGACATGGCAGATAAGCAGAAAGGTAGCCCTGTTCACTGATGTCCGACAGAACCCCCAGTTTCCTTCTGAGCAAAGTGGAGTAATGTGGCTGGCTCCCTCTGTACAGGACTCTGGTCTGTGCCAACAACTGAACTGTTTTCTTCATTAAACACAGGCCGATTAATCTACCTATAAATAAGCGTCCTCTTTAAATATAAATGGCACTGTACTACATTTAGTCCTGCCAGATCACTTTGTTCAATTATTTACTGCTCTTTTATCATTTGTAGGAGAATTTTTATAGAAATGAGAACAGGACCTCTTACTCACTCCTTATTTATAAAATGTGTCAGTTTGAAGGCTTTATACCCCCCGACAAGGCTAGCAAAGGCTAGCAAAGGGACTGATCACAGTACGGATCCTTAATAGAAAATCAGAAATTTGAGACGGGAATTAAAAAAATTAGGGATGTGCAACCCGGCTTGCATCGAGCTGGCTCATTTTGGGCAGTCTGAGGTCAAACCAGACCGGCCCCAAAGGTTGGGTTGCCGATCTGAGTTAGAACTGGACTGGCCCCACTCCAGCTTGGGTGGGGGGCAATACTTGTAAAAGGGAATCTGGCTAGGATTCCCTTTTACAAGTACAGGGGATTCCCTATGCTAAAAAGGCTTTATTGCAACTTTAAAGCGGTGGGAGGGGGAGGGGGGTGAAATGCTTCCTTTAAATACCTTTCTCTAACAGCTTCTTCGTTTCACGTTCAAAATAGGCTCGGCAGGCTCATGGGCCAGACCTGAACTGGCCGAGCTTAATCGAGCCTGAGCCGCCCGGGCTAACATCCATCTCGCACATCCCTAAAAGAAATTGAGCATCCCAATCACCACCTCTGCACAACACAGCGTATTTTCTCCAGAAGTGAGCATCTGAGATCACTTCCTGTATGGACATCTTTAACTGCATCTATCTGAATAAATGTTTGATAAGCAAAGGCTCTCACTAGATGGGGAACAGCAAACCATTATCAATGAAGCCTCTTAAACCCAACCTTAGGGGGAAAACGTGGAGGGAAGGGTGGTAACTAGAGGGGCAACCAGAGGGGCAAGGCATTTTCTGGAAGGGAGCGATCTCTGTCTTGTTCATGCTGAAAGAGCATTTGCCTGGGGCAAGGAGAAAGACAATTGAATTTTTGTTGCATTTGCTGAAGTGGCCTCTAGTTCACAAAGGTTCATGCTGAAATAAATGTGTTAGCTTTAAAATGCTACAAGACAAGACTGTTGGTTTTTGCTACAAAATAAAATCACGGCTACCCCTCTGGTAGTAATTTGTTTAGCAGGGGTACATGCCCACCCAAGACCCCACTCTAGCACCACCTAGGCTTTTCCTCAAACTTTGAATGTGCAGTGAAGGGACTGGTAGAGAAATAAAGCCAAGTTCTATTTTGCCCTCCTCACTTATGCAGGAAGTCCTGATGCCAATTGCCTCCTTTCAAGATTGTCATCCCCTAAAGACCTTTGCTTATAAGAAGACATCCTATTGATTGCACAGGCAAAATACCAAGGCGTGCGGAAATGGATCGTTAACTGGTCAGTCTGCAACTGGGAATGCTAAAGCAGTGGGATTTATGCTGATTTAGGGATGACAGCACACATAGAAGCAAAATGGAATGACCATGTTCAGAGGCAGTAGGATGCTGCCGATTACTAAATGCCAGGGCAAACAACAGCACGAGGTTTGCTATTACCTCTATTAATTATATTGTTATTTTTATATTGTGAGTTTCCCTTTTCCCTTTAGTTTGCTACTAAAATTAATAATAAATGTCACTCTCATCTACCATTTTCATCACATTCTCATCTACCTACTGTGCCATTTTTCCTTCACTGAATTTGTTTATGTTTTATTCTTTACTGAATATGTTTCAAACATATTTTAACAATTTATTTCTTACTTTTTTAATTGCACATTGAAACTGTGTGGGTATTATGCTGCTGTCTGATGCAGAATGCCGACTAACCCCTGCTAACTGGGCAAAGAGGCACCTTTTAACGTGGTGATTCTCTTTATTTAGCAGGGGGAGAGTAACTGGCCCTATCCACCCCCAGCACAGTACTTTCAGTGACTGTTGCTGGTGTCTCTCATGTTTCTTTTTAGATCGTGAGCTCTTTGTGGACAGGGATCCATCTTCTTTATTTATTATTTCTCTGTGTAAACCACTCTGAACTATTTTTGGAAGGGCAGTATAGAAATAGAAATTATTATTATTATTATTATTATTATTATTATTAAATATGCACAACAGTGGACCACCTAATCAGCTGTTGTAAAAAGATTGCACAGACTGACTACAAACAAAGGCATGACAAGGTAGCAGGGATGATACACTGGAACATCTGCAAAAAATACAAGCTACCTGTAGCCAAAAATTGGTGGGACCATAAAATTGAAAAAGTGGTAGAAAATGAAGATGTAAAAATATTATGGGACTTCCGACTACAAACAGACAAACATCTGCCACACAATACACCAGATATCACTGTAGTCGAGAAGAAAGAAAAACAAGTTAAAATAATCAACATAGCAATACCAGGGGATAGCAGAATAGAAAAAAAAGAAATAGAAAAAATCACAAAATACAAAGATCAACAAATTGGAATTGAAAGGCTGTGGCAGAAAAAGACCAAAATAATCCCAGTGGTAATTGGCGCCCTGGGTGCAGTTCCAAAAGACCTTGAAGAGCACCTCAACACCATAGGGGCCACAGAAATCACCATCAGCCAATTACAAAAAGCAGCTTTACTGGGAACAGCCTATATTCTGCGACAATATCTATAATTGACAATAAAATTCTGGTATCCCAGGTCCTTGGGAAGGACTCGATGTCTGGATAAAACAAACCAGTCAATAACACCTGTCTGACTGTGTAAACAAGAAATAATAATGGCTGATAACATTGCACAGGTACAGGTGGGAATTCCTGTAAAAGCCACCATGGCCTGAGAATGGAATTGGGCTAACCACACTGCATCCTTGATGTTGCCTTTCATTTTGTCTTGCTGAATCAGAGATGTTGAAATCAGAGGTGCTCTTAGCCACTACCTTGGAGATCTGGTTTGTGGCCTCCTGACTTCAGGGGGGCTCCAGATGTTCGGGGGGGCCTCCCCAAAGGCCTGCCACCACCCAACACCCATCAGGGGCATACCAGGGTTGGACTGGGCCCAGATACAAGATTTTAAAATGGGGCCCCCGCTGCCTTCCTCTCCTTCTCCTGGACCCGTGTCTCTGCTGCAGAAGAACATTAAGAGCACATGTAATATAGTGCAGCCGAGAACCCAGACTGTCATCTGAATCCACTCCAAGATATATGGACCAAATGATGGGGGGTTGTTCTCAAACCCAACAAAACAATTTGCAAAATATGGGAAAGGCAACTTGTAGAAATTACATGCTGCATTTTAGGTATATTGGCTTTTCACAGTAGAGATTTTCCATGGTAAAATAACATGTCTTAAAGAGCAATGCAAATTAATTAAACATTGTTATTTGTTATTTATTTATTCAGTTTTTATATCACCCTTCCAAAATGGCTCAGGGCGGTTTACAATTAAAACATCCAAACAATCCTGCAAACCAATGCTTGGATGTGGTTCTTTCAGTTTTTCCAATCTAAGGTTGTCACCAAGTGACTCAGTTTGAAAGCCTTGAAGCTTATTTCAAAACACAACCACATCACCTGAGACTTTGTGCTGATATACCTTTATAATTAAACTGAAATCCTGTGTACACTGACTGGGAGGTCAAGCATCTTCCCCCCTATACGCACACACACACACAAACACACAACATGGCACATGTGGGTTCTTGAGGGCACAAACAGCAACTGAACTCACAAGAATATAATAATATAAAACAAGTATATTCATGCAAATATGCATTAGCAGAAACATTTCAACACACCACATATTCCCACATCCTGCATACTTTTTTGTCCACTCCCTTCTCTGTCTCCAAATGATCCAAGATTTAAATAACTGAATGTCCAAGAATATAAAGTTGTTTAAATAACAAACCCACAAGTTAATGGGTTTTTTTGAGTGAGGATGGGGGAGACCTTGGAATTTTTGTTGGTTTTTAATGCAATTTGGGGGCTGGATGGGAAAAAGACCTACCATTCAGAAAAGGAGGACTTGGTTAGCTGTTCTCTCATGCCTCTCTCTCCTGGCTTGCACTCTTTCCCTTGTCATAGCTGAATGGAGTGTTTGGAAGTAATGCTTCCCCCTGCTCCCAGCTTTCCTCCTGCTGCTTTTGCTTTTTCAGGATATTTGCAGAGTTCAGGAGTTTTGCAAGCACAGAGAGCAGACACTGGTACACAAAATGAAACATACACAAGACAGACCCAATCTCCACAAGGGTGTAAGCTCCACAATTTGCAAAAAAAACCAAAAAAAAAAAAAAAACACAGGGCAGGGGCTTATTTTTTCTTGTCTATCTTGTGCAGAGTTCAGGAGCTTTGAAAGCACAGAGAGAAGACACGTACACAAAATGAAACACACAAGACAAACCCAGTCTCCATGAGGGTGCTCCATTCTCCATGCCCCCCCCCCAAAACTTCCCCTTTCCCCTTTGAAGAGAGACAGTTTGCAAACTGAAGTCGAAGCTCCACAATTGCAAAAAACAAAACAAAAATGCGGTAGGGTGGGGTTTTACTTTTTCTTGTCTTCTTTGTAGTGTCTCCTGCCCTCTTCCACCTCCAGGTCCAGCCTGGGCAATAGAAGGCAGATAGAACTGTACCCTTCCCCCAACAGCAGGACAGAGCTCAGCAGCGATCCAAACAATTATTCTCAGCTACCTCAGCCTGCTGGGGAGGAGGAATCTTTGCCGAGGGGAAGTTTGCTTCTCTCCCTCCTTCCATCGCCTTGGGCTCCCAGCAACACTCTCTCACAAGCACACTGCATGAGCGGGAAAGCAGGGAGAGATATGGCAGGCAGGCAGCTGCCTTTGCTTTCCCTTGCAGGCATGCTGCATGGCAGAATTGATAGAGCAAGGACTGGCCTTGGGGAGGCCCTCAGAGGCTGTGGGACAGAAGACATTCGTCTCCCTTTGCCTCATTAGCAGTACACTCCTGGCGCCCGCCCCTGCCTGCGCCCACCTTGCTTCTGTCCCGCCACACTGATCTTTGTGATTTTCACCACCATTTTGCATGGCTGGAGGTGGGGCAGGGGCTGAGCCAAGCAGGCCTCCCCCCATGGTGGTGGCGGTGGTGGCGGCAGCATCCCTGCACAGTGGGGGGCCACTTTCCTGTCCAAGTTAAGTGCACCAAGGAGGGAGCAGGGCTGGATCACACCTCCCAAAGATGGATACCACGTGGATGCCTGCTGAGGTTGGGCACCAAGCATCCCCATGGGAAATACAGCGTGGATCAGTGGAGGACTCCTTGGACTAGATCCACAGAACCCTCACCTCGCAAGCCAAGGGGGTGAGGCAGGAGGAGTGGGCTGCTTGGCCGCTGGGCCCCGTTTGTAAGGCTGAACACAGGGCTAAAGGGGATGCTTGAAAGGAGCAGCAGAAGGAGGATTGCTCAGCCTCACCACCGCCACAGGGCTCCTGTCCCAGGGGTTGCCTTGTGGTTAAATGGCTGGGGGACGTGGGGCTTATACATTTCCACCTGCAAATGGTGACAAAAATTGGAAAGACTGGCACAGAGGGCCAGCAGTAGGGCAGTGGCAGGCAAGTTCTGGCAAGCTTTATTTTTTTTTTTAAAAATGAAGGGGCGGCTCATGGTTGTGGGGCTCGTGCTGGGGCCCCCACAAAGCCCATCAAGTCCAGGCTCCAAAATGACCTAGGTGTGCCAATGGTTGAAATTCCATAGAGGAAGAATTAAAAAAGAATACATCTATTAGGGAGAACTAAAAATCACACTGTGCAAGCTTTTGAGTTCACCAGGAGGGTGCCAGTTAGGCTGCATGTTATGCAAAAAGCAAAAATAAATAAAATAGGTGCAGGAGTGGGGAGGGAGGAAACATATGTTGCTGGGTGAAATAGAATCCCTATCCTGCAGTTTGTAAGTCTACAGATGCAACAAAAGAGGCATTTTGTAGACTTACAGGCCAATGTCCTCTGTATATTTACTCAGGAAAATATAGGTACAGTGCACCCAGGTACAGGGGGAATGGGACCATGCTGGCTAACCACACCCCTGACACCCATGTGCTCCATGGCTACACCTCCGATCCCCGTGCTTGTATTCAGAAGCTGGAGGGAGTTTCTCCCATGATTTGGAATGCTGGCCACTCATAGACCCCATCCTGGTTCCCCAGCTGGTGAGTGGCATGCTTGCCTCTCCTTCCTGCCTTGCCCCTCCGAGGAGACCCACCAATGCAAGCTACTCTCCAAGTGTGACCAATACACCACTAGATATTGCCTTAGGTAGTACTAACTGCCTATCTCCCTAACTCTCCTCACCACCTTGCAGTGTTCCCTCTAAGGTGTGTGCATGTGTGTGCACTTGCACTTTTTAAATGTCTACTCAGTTAATTTTAGATCCTGCTCAGGCTGAATCAGGAAGGCCCCATTCTGAATGCATGTGTGCATAGACTGTCTTGATATTGCCGCCCAGAACAAAACTCATTCCGCACACAGATGAGCAAAATTAGAGAGAACACTGTCCCATTCTCTTTCCTCTTTAAGTCCAAAGCTGTAGGAATTGGAATCTTAAGGTAAAACACCTCTTTGTGAGATTCCAAATAAGCATTATTATTATTTTCTTGCCGGCTTAATCAATTTTTCTATTCCTGTACTCCTAAATCCCTAAATAAATCTGATTGTACCACCTCCCTCCCTCTCATTATTTCCAGACCAAAACTTTGCACAAATTGATACTATAGCAGGTTGTTCACTACTGTCTTGCTAATTCCCTACACAAGCCCCAAAGTAGTCTTGGGGCATTCCGCCACCATTCCAGAACAGGTCTGTTAACAACATTTTCCCCTCTACTGTTTACCCACTGAAGACTGACCACCCCCCTTAAAGCTGCTGTTTGCACCTGAAGTGGTTGCAGATGGGGATGGGGGAGTTTTGTCCAGAAGCCGGTTTGGAGGGATTTTTGTCAAGGACACAGTGCAGGGTGGGGGTGGGGAATGTTAACTCACCTGCACACCATGGTCTTGATGATCTACATCATTCTCCTTCCCCTACAGTTGCTCTTTCTGAATAGAAAAAAGAGACACTTCTCATTTCCAGCCCATCTCTTAACGATAGGTTTAGCATAATGAGTAATTTGGCCTCTAGAGTGGAGTCAAAAGATTTTTACTGGGTTAACCTCTAGCTTTGCCTCCCGCCCCCCACTGCCTTCATGTGACCTTTCAAAATGACAGATATAAATGACATTGTTAAAATAATAATCAATGTTTTATGTGCTTTAGTTTGATACCTGTGTGTTTGACACCCACAGATCATCTTATTCTGTCCTGTGGCACCACAGTCAGTAGTACCTGAGCAGCTCATCCAAACATTTACTTTTATATTACTATTATATGAGGTCATATTATTATCACAGCAGCCTTTCTCATTCTCTTCTTTTCTCCTTAAGTTGTTTCTATTCAAATAAAGTTCCCTTTTTACAGTAGAGCTTCTGATTACTGAGTTATGGCTCAATTGCAAGGAAATAATCTGCCCATGTTTATATGGTCTAGTGCAGTGATTCTCAAACTTGGGTCCTCAGGTGTTATTGGACTTCAACTCCCATAATCCCCAACCAAAGGCCACTGAGGCTGGGGATTATGGGAGTTGAAGTCCAATAACACCTGAGGACCCAAGTTTGAGAATCCCTGGTCTAGTGGGAGCTTGGCTAATGCAGAAGAAAGAAAAGCAAGCTATTGCAAGACTTGGATCACGCACTTAACTTCTTTGACAGCCATGTTTTCTCCAGCTACAGCTCAGCTTTTAGGCTCAGGTAAAGAAAATGGACAAAAATATACTTTGCTGCTAAATGCACATTTATTTCAATGGAGGAAGTAAGCCACATGTACATAGATTGTGCAACAGAGCTGTGCCCTCTGCATTTGCAGGCAGGAGTGATCTGTGTGTACCCGAGGACCCACTGCATCAAGGGGCCATAAACTGCAGCCCAACATTATGCCAGAGGATAATATTAGACTAGTGGTTGAGGGCCACCATTGACGGAACAAAGTCATTCTGTGTAGATTACATCTATAAGGAAGTTCGATAAATTAAATATATGTAACATAAATTTTTATTAATGTGCTTGCAAAAGGGAAGTAAAAGAACAGTCTGAAATTTGTAGTATTTCAACTGCAAACTTTATTCATTTTATTGCATGAATACAATACATTTGAAACTAAGAAAGATCTGCTTTTCTTGGGCATGATGTCATTTGGGAATTATTGCTCTCATTGAGTGTTAAAAATCTGGTGAGAGCAATAAGATATTATATTCAGAATTTATTCCAAATAAAAAAATAAAAGATTAAACTTCCCCCCAGCATATTCTCGTGTAAAAATAAGTGTATTCAGCTATGTTAAATGGCAGGATTGTTCATGCAAAATTTAGTATCTATAGGCAATCTGGAAGTATGGTATTCAGAATTTCTTCTAAAAAATAAAATTAAAAATTAAACTGATCAGCAAGCATATTCCAGTGTGAAAAGTAGTGCATTCAATGAATTTGGCAGGATTGCAATCTGTAGGTGGTTAGAGTGCTGGACTAGGACCAAAGAGACCCGAGTTCAAATCCCCATTCAGCCATGATACTTGCTGGGTGACTCTGGGCCAGTCACTTCTCTCTCTGCCTAACGTACTTGTTTGTTGTTGTTGTGAGGAGAAACTTAAGTATGTAGTACACCGCTCTGGGCTCCTTGGAGGAAGAGTGGAATATAAAATATAATAATAATAAAATAAATAATAATACCACCACCACTACCACACTGATTTTCAACAAAAGTTCTCAAAGCAGTTTAGATAGAAAAATAAATAATTAACAAATAAGCTTGCTCCCTGTCTCATAAAGGTTCAACATCTAACAAGAAACATAAGTTAGAAACCAGCAACACCCACTGGAAGGATACTATGCTGGAGTTGGATAGGGCCAGGTGCTCTTCCCCTGCTTCACAGAAGAGTATTACTTTAATTCACACAAACCAAACACAACAAACAAACAAACTCTTCAAAATATACAACAGATAGTGAGCGGGAAGTTATGCAAACATGCAGTTTTTCTTAGAAACTAATGTGAAAGTTTTAATATTTCTTGGAAACTCCAGTCCTGGGAGCCAAATCTTTGTTCCTGAAGGTTTCAACAGTACATCCTGATCTTATTACCAAACGAATTGCCTTTGGTCATCTTTTTCACTCTGTCCATTATATGAGATGTTTAGCCCTTCTCTCATCTTTCCCATGAGAAGGCAGAAAATTAATGGCGTATTAAATTTTACTGCTTCCCATGTGGCAGTCGACCATGTTCATCCAACCAGAAGATGGAAAGCAACAGCTGCAGAATTTGCTGTGTCATAACTCAGCAACACAGCATTAGTCTGTGAACAGGGCCTTGACCAAGTTTTTAAAATGTTAGAAAAACCAGTGATTTAATTTTTCAAAAGTGATTTGGGTTGCCATGCCTCTGGACACAATTTAAACAGGCCTTATTTTCTAGACAGATCAACACTGGCTCAAAGCTGCAAATGAAAGGTTTTGTACCCAGAGGTCTCAAATGGTGCCTTTTGTTTTGTTCTCCTGTTGAAAGATTTATAGGCTTGAATTTGTCATCCTGCGGACTAGACTTAACAGTATGAAAGGTCCCAAAGAAACGTAGAGATTGAAGACAAAGCACCTTTCTACCAGATGTCTGAGTTGATCTGTATTTGGAATATCTAGGAATATTGGATGGGGTCTGCATAAAACTATTAAAAACAGAATTTGAAAGCTGGATCAGAATGTGTGATGTATATTCTACAACCAAGACTTCTGCCTTTGAGAAGAAATCTCCACATCTCTGGTGTTAGCAGATGGATAGATTATACATCAATTCACATGGAGCCACAGACAGTCAGATAAGGAAAGGTTTGGGTAAACAGGAATTATATTTGCACATTGCATAGACATGTATTCTAACTGGAATTTCATTCAATATACACTGGAGGATTAGAAGCACACTAGCATCCCATCTCATCCCAGCATGCTCACCCTATGCACTGGATGTCATGGTTGCTCAGAGGCTTGTATGTAGAGAGCAAAATGCACGTAGGCCAAAACTGCACTCTCTGTACACCACAACATTCAAATGGGATCTATGGGCCTTTCCCTTCCATGTGGACCCCTGTGCAAATATGATCAGCTATTCACGCTGTGCAGGTGAGCACAGTCCTGATTCCTTTGCTGTGCATTGGATCTGATGACTGAATGGAAAGCATAGAGCAGAAAACACAAAGTGAATGTAGGAAAGCAGTAGGTTTCAGTAGTGGGATTCTCCCGTATACTTTTGTGATTTTGCAGACACATGGGAAAGGGTTTTGGGTTGGGGGGCAAATTTTAAATTGCTCTCTCTCTCCCTCTCTCTCTCTCTCTCTCTCACACACACACACACATGAACACATGCACACTCATTCTTGAAGGATACAATGCAATGTATACTTTATTTTGCTCTCCTGGACGGACACATATTTTGTGTTTACAGTTAGTCTCCTCCTTTCAGCTGGCAGCAAAAGAATAGGACAGAGAAACAGAAGGTGTATCCTCTCCTTCTTCCTCTCCTCTCTTTAGTTCATCCAACAGCAGCAGCAAGCAGCAACCATAGCTCCTTCCTGAGAAAGTTCTGGTAAAATCTGCAGACTTTGTACTGGACAAGCAACATGGCCAGTCCAGCAGGTGTGGAGCACACCCAGCTATTTGGGCTCAGGTTCTGAAAATAGGTGACCTTTTAACCTTGTGCTCTTTTCCTAGGAAACTCTCTTGGGTAATGTCCTATACTTTGAAAGGTCAGTCACTGACAGCACAGACCCCATCAGTGTATGTGTGAAGCTGGGGTTTTTTTTGCCCTAAAATGCATCACTTTACACTTGCATACACTGAACCGCATTTGCCATTCTGTCTCCCACTCCCCAGTTTGGAGAGATCCTTTTGGAGCTCCTCCTCAATCTGTTTTGGATTTTACTACCCTGAATAGTATAGTATCATCTGCAAATCTGGCCACTTTGCTACTTTCCCCAACTTCTAGATCATTTATGTATAAATTAAAGAGCACTGGTCCCAGTAGAGTTCCCTGGGGGACCCCACTTCATACTTCCCTCCATTGTGAAAACTGTCAGTTTATTCCTACCCTCTGTTTCCTGTCCTTCAACCAGTTACCAATCCACACATGAACCTGTCCCTTTATCCCATGACTGCTAAGTTTACTCAAGAGCCTTTGGTGGGGAACTTTGTTAAAAGCTTTTTGGAAGTCCAAATATTCTGTGTCAACAGGATCATATCCACATACCTGTTCACACTCTCAAAGAACTCCAAAAAGTTAGTGAGGCAAGACTTGTCCTTGCAGAAGCAATGCTGGTTCTCCTTCAGCAAGGCCTTTTCTTCTATATGTTAAACCATTTTGTCCTTAAGTATACTTTCAATCAATTTACCTGGCACAGAAGTTACACTAACTGGCATGCAGTTTCCCAGATCCCCCCTGGATCCCTTTTTGAAAATCAGTGTTACATTTCCAGTCACTTTCCAGTCCTCTGGTACAGAGCCTGATCGTAGGGACAAGGAACATATTTTTGCTAGGAGATCAGAAATTTCACATTTGAATTCTTTAAGAACTCTTAGATGGATGCCACCTGGTCCTGGTGATTTGTTAATTTTTAAATTTTCAGTTGGTGACATTATGCAAGAGAGTTTCCTAGGAGAAGAGCACATGGTTAGAAGGTGACCTGTTTTCAGAAGCTGAGTCAAAATAGCTGGGTTGGTTCCACAGCTGCTGGACTGGCCGTGTTGTCTGCAGATTATACCAGAACTTTCTCAGGAGGGAGCTATGGTTGCTGTTGCTTGCTGTTTTCTCCTGCTGTTGTGGGTGAACTAAAGAGAGGGAGGAGGAGGAGAGGATACACCTTGGTGTACACCTCTTTGAAAGTGTCGACTCAATGTTGTGGAAAAGTTGTGGAAAAGGCCAATTCCATACTAGGTATCATTAGGAAGGCAGTTGAAAATAAAAAATGCTAACATTATCATGCCCTTATACAAATCTATGGTGTGGCTACATTTGGAATACTGTGTACAGTTTTCACCACCGTATCTTAAGAAGGACACTGTAGAACTGGAAAAGATCAGATGGAGGCAACCAAGATGATCAGGGGCTTAGAGCACCTTCCTTATGAGGCAAGGTTACATCTTGGGCTTTTTAGTTTGGAAAAGAGGCAACTATGGGGAGACATGATAGAGGTTTATACAATTATGGGGAGACATGATAGAGGTTTAACAATTATGCATGGGGTAGAGAGAATGGACAGAGATAATTTTCTCCCCCACTCTCGCAACACTAGAACCAGTGGTCATCCCATGAAACTGATGGCCAGGAAATTTAAGAAATTCTCTGCCACAGGATGTGGTGATGGCCACTAGCTTGGACGGCTTTAAAAGGAGTTTTGACAAATTCATGGAGAGGTTTATCCATAGCCTGATGCCGACAGGCCACCTCCAGTCTCAGAGGCAAGATGCCTCTGAATACCAGTTGCAGGGGAGCAACAGCAGGAGAGAGGGCATGCTCTCACCTCTTGCCTGTGGGCTTCTCAGAGGCATCTGGTGGGCTACTGTGTAGAACAGGATGCTGGGCCAGATAGGCCTTGGGCCTGATTAAGCATGGCTGTTCTTATGAAAGGACACCTTTGATGGACTTGTTCTGCACAAGTGGTGCAAGGACCCGATTAAAAGGGGGGCAAATTAATGGTTCTGAGGGTACTACAAGGCCATGTATATGGAACTATGGAAGGGACTGGATCAGACCCTTGGGCCTGAAATTCTCTCTTAGAAGCACATGTATTTATTCCTTCTATATAGCCATTTATGATCAATTGGAAAATAATGTTTTTAAATGTTATTGCAAGGAGGGAAACTTTGCCAGCTTTTTGGGAGCAAGTGAAAGCAGAAAGTCACAAGCAGCTATGCCAGTGTGGCCAAGGCACATTCGATGGGTTTGCACTGTAGCACTGCCGTAGAGCAGGAGCAATGCACAGTTACCTTTGCTTTCAGTTACAGCCCTAAGTCAAACAAACATGGAAGGTTAGGTAGAACAGGACCACCTGACAGTGCCTGACTAAACAAGGTCTAAAGAGAAGGGAAGAGAAGACTTTGTGATAAGATGAAGAGAGGAAAAGCAATATGCTGGTGATTTGAATCATGCACACACAACCTCCTTGTTTTGGCAATTACAGCTTGACATTGCATTATGATGTAGAGCAGGCAGCCTTTCTTGAGCAGTGTTATATTGTGGAGGCTGTGTAGCAAGAATCTTTGTGACTTGAATCTTAAGCAACAAAAGTAGCAGGGCTCACTTAGCTTCCTCCCCAACCAGCAGGATTCTGTATTGTGTTTCTTCCTTTACTTCTAGATTAATAGAAGTTACCAAGTCTCCCCTCCCCCTGCATCAGGTTATCCAAGTCTTAGCTGGCATAACAAAATTGCTGCCATTGCAACAGAAGTCGCCAGATTGATGGAGGATTAAGTGACTGTTCAGAAGCTTCTTCCATGAGGTATATTTATCACAGGAAGGAGGCATGAAAGGGAAAGCACTATGCAGCACAATGCAAGGTCAACTGAGAAAGTGCAGGTAACATCCTGAGGCTATTTATGTAACCCTTATGGCAGGATCAGGTTCAAAGGTCTAGGGGATTTTTTCTTCTTCGGTAAGCTTACTGGTCAAGCCCCCACACCCAGAAAACCTAAACTCTCATTGTATATGTTAGGCAAATGTGATCCCACTCACACACCTGAAATGTCTTAAAAACATGATACATGTATTCAAATACGAAGAACAATGACATGAAAATATAGCAACATTGCCAAAGACAAGCAAAGATACCCCATAACTTCAAAGAAAATTTACACCAAAGTCTAGTGTATGTTATTTTTGTAGTTCTCCTGAGGTGTGGCTGCCATCAAATGCCCTATTTACCCTACATCTGGGATAACTCAAAATTGAGAGCTCTATTCTTGACAGTATGCATTTGGTCTGGCACACATAGTTTCTTCTGTCCAGTTCTGAACTCAAGAAGTAGCCCACTTGGCAAAAGGAGGTTAATGGAGAAGCACACTCGTCACATCAAGCAGGACCTTGGATAGCTCCAAGCAGACAACTTAGTTCACCTTAGACCTAAGGTAGTCTTCCTAGGAATGAATGACTACTCTTCTCAGTTTCCATAGACTTGGAGAACAATATCCACCAACTCATTAATCATAACTGAAGAGAATATTTCAGAGAATTATTCTATCCATTCCATTAAGTGGTAAATATTCTTTCTGACAGGTGGAGAACCTTGAAAGGATAGACCTCTGGCTTGAAGACTAGCACTCTGCCCAGAGGTGCAGCTAGGTAATTTTGGAGCCTGGACCTAATGGCCTTTTGCTTGCCCCCACCCTGCAAGATAAGCATCCTCCTTATACGGACACACCCTATGACATCCGTGGTATTTAATCCACGAGTTCTTGATGGGCCAAACAGAAACTGAACTCATAAGAATGTAAGGATGTACAACAAGTATATTTATGCAGATATGTATTAGCAGAGACATTTCAACAAGTAACTAACATATTCCCCTCCCACATATTTATTTGCCCACTCCCCTCTGTTTCTCAAGAGTCCAAATTTTAACTGATCCAAAAAGGTTTTGAATAAAGGGGGGGGAAACTGTCCAGGTTGCAACTCCTGCCTTCCGAATCTGCAGAGTTTTCAGATTCAAGATTTTATCTTGATACTGCTGCCCAGAACAAAGCTCATTCTGCACACAGACAGAAAAAATTAGAAAAATAGCATCATGCCCTATTGAACTTTTGCATAACCCGTGAGCCCAACAATACGATACTGAGAAACTTATTTTTCCAAGAACATCCAGGCAACAGCACAATCCCGCTCCGCCCTCTATTCCTAACCTGTGAGTATTTCCCAAACTATTTCTGAGAGGGGGGGAATCACAAAGAAGGGAAACTGAGAATGAACAGAGAACTTGGGAGAAAAAGACAAAGAGGGAGGAAGGAAGGAAGGACTGGAAAATAAGAGAAGAAAAAAGAAGGTGCCTTGCAAAACAATGGATGAGATTATTTTCTTTCCCAAACTATAGCAGAGGACTGAGGCATTTTTTCACATCTATTTCTATGACTCTGCTCCTTATTAAATTCCCATTTAATAAGGGGAATATTTCCAAATATTCCAAAACCTAGTTTCCGCTGCACAATTTTTCCTACTACTTCACAAGAATATGCCCAGATGTGCAAAATTATATTGTTTACTCACCAGCCATTTCACAGGTACCAGTTATCCCTCCCCACTACAAAAGCAACTAGAAAATAAGCAATAAAAGTTGAAGCACCAGCTCTCTCTTGGGATCTGGGGGATCACATAAAGAGCTTCAATGAAGACTTTCTGTGGTTGGGATTCAAAAATCCCATGTATTTGCAGAAAGCACTTCCAGATGCACGTGGATTTTGTTGGGTTAAAAAAAACCCCTATTTCTCAATATCTGCTCCCCTACACCACAAATGGGTAAACAGCTCTCAGGGTCAGTTTCCCTGTTGTTGTTCTCTCTGGAGTCTGGGACTGGTTTTCTCTCTCGCTGGTGGTCTGAGTGTGTGTGTGTGTGTGTGTGTGTCAACCCAGGCAGATATGGGAGGCATGCACTGGCTGGTTCACTGCAGGTATGGCTGCCTGGCTGCCAGCGCTGCTGCCTCTCCTTCTCTGTGGCCAGTGCCGCTTGGCCTGGGCTGGGAGCTCTGGAGCCTCTGAGAAGGAGAGTCAGTGGCTGCCTGCCTCTCAGACTCTCGCCTGCTGACACCGCCCACCCTCCTCCACGGGCTCAGGGTAGCTCCTGCTGCCTCAGCATTGCTTGCCTGCCTCACTTTCCTCTCACAAATTGTGCGGCTCATGCAGGCTGCTGGAGGACTCCCAGTGGAGCTTTCACATGTGCACACAGAACATGCACTGGTATGGCCGGGTGCAAGCGGCTGTGGCTTGGCAGCCTTCTTGCCTGGCCCCACCATGCCTGGAGCAGATCGGGCAGTGCTCACACAGTTGCATGACTTGCACTCAGCTTCCTTGCACAGCAAGGGAGAGCAGTGGTGTGGTGCAGGACAGAGGCGGCCCACCACCCCCCGGGATATTTTGCACGTAATTGGGGGGTCCCAGGGCCTGTGGGGACCAGACTTCTGCCCCGAAGTCTAGAGAGAATGGTGCCTCTATGTTAATTCCCACCTAGCATGCTGCCTGCACAGGTGAGCAGCACTGGGGAGCGTGAGGCATCTGGTGCAGGGGACTGGTTCTTCAGGAAAAGTAGGGAGTGCGGTGCTGCCACTAGAGGCCCCAGCTCAGGAACTGATGGGCTCCTGGCTGACAGGTTCAAGTTCAGTGTTGGGGCTGGGTCCATCACTTCTGCAGCTTGTGCTCTTAGCCTTCCTGACCTGGCTAGTGCCGTCTTCTGTGTTTGAGTCCTGACTGCTGCTCAAAGCTAGGGTCATGGCAGCTCTTCAGCAATGATTTGATGCCCTGGGGATCAGTCATCCTTTACCCCATAAGTGATCTTAGTAATAGGAGCGCTAACAAGCAGAAGGTTGCCGGTGCGAATCCCCGCCGGTGTGTTTCCCAGACTATGGGAAACTCCTATATCGGACAGCAGCGATATAGGAAGATGCTGAAAGGAATCATCTCATACTGCGCGGGAGGAAGCAATGGTAAAGCCCTCCTGTATTCTACCAAAGAAAAACCACATGGCTCTGTGGGCGCCAGGAGTCGAAATCAACTTGACAGCACACTTTACCTTTACCTAACAAAATATCAAGATAGTAGCAGTAGCAGTTCCCTTCACCAGTCAGCTCAGCAGCAGTAACTTCTTCACCACATATAAAAAATATATTTCAAAGTCCTTCAGCAGCCCTCATATTTCCAGTCCTTACAGCAGATCACTCACTTCCAGTTGCACATAAATATATGGGTCTATAAATGTTTCTAAAACAATTTCCAATTTTAGACCCTGACATCCCATATCCCCAGTACAAGGTAAGCAGTCTAAACCTTTAAAATAACATAAAGAGAAAAGTGTTGTGTCTTGGTAGGGGGAACGGGGGAAAGCCACAATCTGGTAATAGTTTCATTAGGATCAGTCATAAAGACACAAAATCTTAAGCAAGCTTTTGAGTTCTCCAGAACTCTTCATCAGGCTGACTGTTAAGCAAATCAAAAATGGAAGGGAAGGATGGGAATGGTGAAATAGCCTTAAAACACTATAGTTTATAATCATCTTAAGAAGGAGTATTGGAGGAATTAAGCAGACTGGGTTCCATGTGAGACACACTTTCACATGGCACCCAGAGCTACTGGGGTGAAGAGACTATAATGGATGTGCCCCCATCTTTAAAATACATAAAATTCAGCAGTTATTCAGTTTCATCCCCACTGCTAATCAAAACACATAGGACCCTTGTAAGGCAGAGAACAGTAGTACTAGAGAAACATAGCAATCTTTATATTAACAAAGCTGGAGATTAATTTTAGATGGTGCAGTAGATAGTTTATAGAAGCCAAACTGGTTGATACCTAGTATTTGGAGGGCATTTAAAATTCTCCCCCCACCAATGTAAAATCCCATCTTCAAGCTGCAGAGTATCTGCAATAATGTCCGCAAATAGGAATCTATTCTGAGCATATATTTTATCTAATTCCACCTTCTGTCTTCTAAAGTAACAAGAAAGCATATTGATCACAATTCCTTCAGGAGATGAAACCTAATTACCATTAAGAGGAGAATTCCATTTTGCCCCAGATAAGCTTAAATATTTAACGGGCATCCTTGCTTCTTCCCACCTGAGTGCAACCAATGAACCCACCTGCCAAAATTTGTTTTAATATTATATTAAAATATATTTTTAAATTTTTGTTAAAACAAAATTTGTTTCAGTATTATATTAAATATACAATATTTTTAAATGTTTTATTAGAACTACTCACTGATGAACTCTGATGGCTGGAGGTTCTTTGGTAAAGACTTCATCAGAACAGCCCTGCTGCATCAAGCCCAAGGCCCATCTAGTCCAGCATCCTGTTTCACACAGTGGCCCACCAGATGCTGCTGGAAGCCTACAGGCAGGAGTTGAAGGCACACCTTCTCTCCTGCTCTTACTCCCCTGCAACAGGTACTCAGAGGCATCCTGTCTTTGTGGCTGGAGGTGGCCTGTAGCCCTCTGACTAGTAGCTGTTGATAGACCTCTTCTTGATGAAGTTATCCAAACCCCTCTTAAAGCTTGTTGGCTGTCATCACATCTTGTGGCAGATAATTCCACAAGTTGATTATGCGTTGTGTAAAAAAAGACTTCCGTTTGCTGGTCCTAAATTTCCTGGCAATCTAAGATTTGTTAAACTCAAATATCATAAGATTCTGGAGAAATGTCCTTTCTACACGAAGAGTTAAGACTTTAGTCTAGTTGAAATGGCTTTTGACCCTGATATAGGAATTATTTATCTGGGGCGAGGAGGAGGTCTCTTTTGTCCTCTTGGCCTTGGACGTATGCAGTTGATTGTCTGCATAGGAACAGCTGGATTTTGCATTAGTAATCCTCACTGGTATGTTTCCCAGACTGTGGGACACACCTGTATCGGGCACAGCAATGTAGAAAGATGCTGAAAGGCATCATCTCACACTGCACAGGAGGAGCCAATGGTAAACTCCTCCTGTATTCTACCAAAAGAAAACCACAGGGCACCAGGAGTTGAAATCGACTTGACGGCACACTTTACCTTTACCTTACTCATGAAAACCTACTATGTAATTTACTAAGCAGTGTCTATAGCAGTAGTTCCCAAATGTTTATAGGTAGTTTTCTCCTCCTGTGATCTCAGACAACAGCAATAAAAACCCCAACCCACCCCCTCAAAGGAAAAAAAAAAGTCTGGGTGCAATAACTATGTCTTGTTTTACTTACATTTTGAATAAGTAGTATTGACCATCCCCCAGGGACTGCAATTTCCCACATGGATATGGAAATCTGCCTAGACGTGAAGGTCTGGGGGGAAATGGGGAAAAAATGGGGAAAATGTTTTTCCTGGGTTTTTTTAAACCAAGTTTTCCATTTTCCCCATCAAAAAGCTGGCATTTAAAAAAAAGAAACCCAAGGGAAAAAAAATCTCCCCTCCCTCCACTCTGTCTCCTCCCCAGGCCTTCACATCTTTAATATGCCTAATAAGAAACAGCGTTGAAAACTAATAAATTTTATTTAAAAAGAAAGAAAGAAAGACCATGAAACAAATAAATTGACCAGTTATGAGTAGTACTGTTTCTTTCAACCACCAGTCACCTCCCCACTGACTGCAGACACTGACATGTCTTGTTTTTAAAACAGACATAGAAGCTATGTTCAAATTCTATGATAACAAAACCACCCGTTTATCATTTTCATTGTAGATTTTGTAAAAGCATGCATAGCATAATTAAACTAGAAGCTCAGTGTTGCTGTTGTGCCCCAACTGTGTGTTTAATCTCTCTTGCTCTTTCTGTGGACTTCTCTCTGTTGCCATCTCTTTCCCACTGCTCCTTCTCTTTATTACTAACTGCTGCCTGCCATGGCTCATTTTCCACTTCCCTTCAGACCCATCTCTTAAGTGCTTCCCTGCATTTCTCTGGATCACTTCCTCTTCTCTTCCTAACCCCTTGTCGTACCTCTCTTCCATTAGCCTCCATTTGCTGCCTATGGCATCATCCCCCAGTGGCCACTTGTTTCAGAGAGCTTCATCTGCCTTTTCTCTACCCCCCACAACTCCCTTTGCCTCTTGTTTTCTTGATCTGCCTCCTTCAACAGCCTGCCCAACTCTTCTGTGACATCAGAGCACTTCCACCAATGGTATCCAAGCAAGAGACTACATTACTGTCACTAGAAGGTTACCACACTTGCTTAACTCCCTGCATCCTATATAGTATGTGTGCACCAAAACATAAAATAAGTGGGGGGAATTACTCAGAACCATTTTGAAAGTGAGAACAACATACAGATCAGTTCAGACAGCGTGGTGTCATATTAGAGTACCTTCCAGAGCAAACAGACTCAGACCAGAATTATTTTTGGGTGGGGTGGGGTGAGGAGAAGAATAAAAATTTTACAGCACAGAAGCACAATGAAAAAAACTGGATATTTAGCAGTATTTGAAATGGGAGTGAAAACAGCTCCCAGCTATAGAGTGACAGCTGACCCGTAGTTTGATGCTGTTCTTATTCTTCACAAATGGAATATTCTGCTGAGTAGTCAATACACCCAGAGTAAAGACTACTGTATTCCTGTTTCCAAAAGCACAAACAATTCACTCTATGGCTGTGTCTGTCTCTGAGCTCTGGACAATTAAAAAATGTTTCTAGTTTTACAAACCTATTTATTTATTTATTTATTTATTTATTTATTTATTTATTTATTTATTTAAAACCACCCTATAGATGGAAATGTTCCTCGCACGTGGAAGGCTGAATTAGACAGAGTATTTAATCAAAAACGTCATTCTATAGTGACTGGAATCCCCCCCCCCATTATAAAAAATAGCTTAGCACTGCAACATTTCTTGGAAAGTAGTTAGGAAGGGATAATGCAGGCATAACATAGTTGCAAAGGAGAAAGCACAGGAATTGCTGAAGAAACAAGAAACAATGCATCAGCACTGACAGTCACTCCCACAGTGTTTCTGGGAACTCTGCAGTCACCCTCCAGTCATGACATTGCAAAGTGATAATGTCCCTACATTAACCATGCAAAGAAAGCACTAATTAACACAATGACAGCATGAATGCTATGATGATGTCACCCTATCGAGTGGACATCTTTTCTCACACAATGCACAAGCATGCTGTCATGTCAAGTCCATAGCATCTCACTTGTCAGAGAGCTCTATGGTCCAGCAAAGGGGAGGGCAGCAATGCTACCTGCGGCAACAGGTTTTCCAGGTATCCCCTCAGGGCAGGCAGAATCTCAAATCCTCTGGAAGTTCAAAAGGAACTAACAGCTGAAGGATGGGAAATTGTGGCAGCAGCCTGCAAGGAACCCTTTTGCCAGGGAAAAAGCTAAGGCCAAACAGGAAGGTTGGGACTGCCAAATTTCCCATCATCAGTCAATATAGGAGCAGGAGGATGCATGCACAAGAACAGGAGATGAGCCTGAACCCCACTGCAAGGCCAATAATCTTACTCAATATTTGGAACACGGGCTGCAGGCAACACATATGTTCTGATATCTGCATTATGGGAACAAGCCTCATTCCCCTTGCTTGTGTTGCAGTGGCACAATGGGGGCTAAAATACACACACTCAACCCTGTTGCAGTGAGGACTCTCTGCCCCTACCCTCCATCACTGGGTGTGTTCCACCACGAAGACAGCTGAAATGAGTAATAAGAAGCCAGTGTGTGTCCATTCATAAGAGGGACGTGGCTGAACAGCCATGGCTTTTTGTGTGTGAATAACATCCATTATAGGGTGAATTCTGTCCATGACACATAGGATTGGGATTGCCAGTTTTTTACCTATTTGTTCTTGCATGGTCCCTGCACATTTGAAAGCTGCATGACAGAAAGAGAGGTTAAAAATACAGCTTTACCCATGACTTAATCTCCATGCCCCTATGCTGGGTATGGCTGCACCCATTACATTTCTGTCTGTCATCTGGAAAGCCACAGCAGCCCTTAAAGAACAAAAAGGGGATAACCCCACATTGGGACAGATGGCTTCCCACTTGTAATTACTGCTGCTTGCAGTCTGCATGGCACTACTAGAGAAACATCTTTGTCTCTGTGCAGGTTTGATCATGGTCCATGGAAAGAGAGGAACATAGGACATTGTCAATACACTGAGTCAGACCATTGGTCCATCTAGCTCAGTATTGTCTACACAGACTGGCAGTGGCTTCTCCAAGGTTGCAGGCAGGAATCTCTCTCTCAGCCCTATCTTGGACATGCCAGGGAGGTAACTTGGAGCCTAGATGCTCTTCCCAGAGCGGCTCCATCCCCTGAGGGGAATATCTTACAGTGCTTACACTTAAAGTCTCCCTTTCATATGCAACCAGGGTGGGCCCTGCTTAGCTTAAGGGGACAGATCATGCTTGCTACCACAAGACCTGCTCTCCTCCGAACAAAGGAAATGGGGATGGTGATAAATAATGGATAGCAGCTTCAGTTGACTATTTCTGTGACAAGGACCATTAGAGGTGGTGTTGGGAGGGATGAGAGAGGATACTGCCACCTAGGTGCTCTCCTATGCTGCATGCTCCAACCTTGCTCTACCACTGAAGATTCACCTGTTGGAGGAGAGAGAATAATAGACATTAAATTGATAATAAATAATCTATTGAAAATAGTTACACTGGAATATTGTGGCCAGTTACTGTTTGTTCTGCTCTATTGGTTTTGGCTCTAATCCCAAATTGCGTTTGGCCACGCTTATTGTTCATCCACAAAGAGAGCTGTCTTCCCCATTCCTTCCTTTAACCAGTGCATAGTGAGAGCTTACTTAGGTTGCAGGTTTGTTGGTCAACAGGGGCCCCATTTCTGCATGATGCATACTTACTCTGTGTCCCATAAATTGGAGCCACTGCTACAATCTGTTGAGTAATGGAGCCAGCACAATTTCCCCTAATTGCAGGGGGGTGGGAAAGACACTTCATGGTCTTAAGGGTGCAGAGAACGATGTCGTAGTTCTCACCTCTTTTGAGAGCGGTTTGGCACATGGAGAATGTGCAGGAGTCCTGCTTTGAGATCCGGTATCCCTCTCCCTGGATTGTCTTGTTGCTGCAGTTGCAGCAGTGGAGCTAGGATTCCTAATGAGTCTGTGTGTAAGATGTTTACAAAATGATATATGATCATTTTGATTCCCCCACAACCCAGATTTGGGGGTTCTAAATTACCTAATGTGTACAAAGCAGCACCAAACCATTCATGACCTGCCATTCTTCCAGTTTTGATTTTTGGACCTGTTCAGATTGCTGCATATGTGCAGCTTGCATTTACAATCTCCCCACCCCCTTACTGATTACCAATGGAAAAGCACATATGTCCATTGATTAAAACACCGTGCACAAAGGAATGTTGATGTGATTGCTGGAATTTAGCTTTAGTCTAAAGCCTTATGCAGTCTGGGGCAACAGTACTTTAGAAAGTGTCATTCCCCATATCATGTCCATTAAGATCTTTCAGAGATCTAGAGGGGGTTAACTCTATGGGAAGGTATGGAACAGTTTCTTTTCAGCAGTAGGCTCTACCCTTTGGAGCTGTCTAGAGAGACCTGCCTCAGCCTTTTGTTCTTCAGGGGGAAGAGAAAGCCTTTTCTTTTTTAGAAAGACCTTCAGATAATTAGTTTGAAATATAGGATTGTTTTGATATGATCATATTGAATTGTTGTACCAATGTTTACTTGTGTATTATTGATTTTATAAAAATGCATATTTTGCATGTACTTTCCAGTTTTATAAGCTGCCTACACCAGATGTCCACTCGATTGATTTATATTTCATTGCCCTGATTTATAACAGGTGGGATATAGATAAAAAATTTATCACCATCACCATCATCATTGGATTGGTGGAAACAGAGCTCTTATCCAGCTGGAATGTTCCCATCTTTCTGTGCAGTTTCTGTTCTGTAACGATAATTGTTCCTAAAGGCTCATTTACAACTAGGGCATGATTGTGCAAAGTACTGCATATATAATGTGAAGAATTAACATATAGACAAATAAGAGAGAAGATGGGGTGAAGTCAGGTAAAGAATTAAAGGAAGATGAGTTCTTTTTAATGACTTTTTTGCCTTATCCCTGAAGAAGGGATATGTGCTGAAATGTGCTGGGACTGTTCTCTTTCTTGCTCTCTCCTGCTGCATCGAGAGAGTTCTTGTCTGGTTAGCTCCTCTTCAGTCTCAGGTGCTGCCAAATCCAAACTATAACTGTTGGATTTGGCCCTAACACAAGTGGGCCAAAGTCTAACTGTAGAGCCAAAGCCTCCAGCCACAGTCTGCACTTTAAAAGTGCAAAAGCCCCCACAGTGGGAGTCTTCGCCCTTTAACAGCACAGTACTGTAAATTTCAAGCTGAAAAAACATGTTGAGGGCTTCTGCACTTGCACATAAGTTCTAGGAAAATAAGCATGAAAAGTAGATATAATACAGCTACCTTATGATGCCTGACAAAACAATGTCTAAAGAGAGAACAAATAGCTAGTGATACAATGAAAAGGCAGAAGGGAATGAAGAAATATGCTGGTGATCTGAGTCATGCACACGTAGTATACTTGTTTTGACTCTCACTGGCTTTTAAAAAGTGAATTGTTCTGAAGGCCAGCAAAGCTTTCTAGAGCATAGTGTGAAGGTGCAGAAGTAACAGGAATCTAAATGACGAGGAATTGCCCTGCTGGATCAGAACAAGACTCTGTTCAGTCCAGCACTCTGTTTCCTACACCACCATCAGCCAGCCAGATGCCATTGGAAGTACACAAGCAGAAAAGCAGGAAATCATGGTAGGAGTCTTGTTTGTCTCTTGCATCTGGTATGCCGCAGGTATGCTGCTTTTGAATATGGAGGATCCATTTACTGTTGTGGAAAATGGCGATTGACAGATACATCCTTCATATATTTGTCTGATCCTATTTTCAAATAAAAACCTATCTAAGCTAGTGGCTGACACACCTCATGGCATCATTATGATCCATATCTTATTAAAACAATGAAAAAAGTGGATTTTTCAGTTCACTATTCACTCCTTCCAGTTACAATTTTAAAGGCTGTTTGGATCCTTTACTCCCAAGTGGCTGGAACTTACTGGGCTACATTTTTATTCCCCCCCCCTCATCTAATTAATATGATCAAAAGAGGAATAACAAATTAGTTTGAATTGGTGTCTTCTAAATGATGAGATCTGCCCTTAACAGAAGCATATCTATTTTGGGATGCTACAGAAGTATTTACTGAGGTACAGACTGTTTTTCTCTGAAGCAGACACTACCTGAATTCTGTAGCCATAGCATAAGTACAAAGGGTAGGTTACTCACAGTGCTTCTTTGAAGCTAAATTTATCCTTTCAAATATTCATCGCCTTTCTGAGAATGCTGGGTGGCAGTATTAAGGGTGAGGAGCACTTGAAAGGAGCTAACATTCAATGCTCAGTTAACATTCCTAAGCTCAGTTGCCACCTTTGACGGGGCTGTGCTAGTTTAGACCAGCTGAGCAGATCCATCTTGGTTGCAAAGACTCTCCTCACGTTTAAATCCACTCCTGTGTTCGCCTAACAAAAATATTGGTGTGCATTTTATTTCTGGCTGAGGAGTCTTTAGGGAAAATTTGTGCCATATTTTTGAAGATTTCCTACATAGCAATGAAGGCTAGAATAGAAGCTTGGTGGGGTGGGGGGAGAGGAGATGTACACTGCTTTAATCCAGTAAAATCCAGCAGTATCTACTCAGAGGCTTCTAGTACAAAACTGGAAGGGACCAAAAGGCTATCTAGCTCAACCCCCTGCCCTAAAGAGAAGGGAGTTGAACTCCCTGCCCTCCTTTCAGTCTCTGCAATGTAGATCACTGTGTATGACAAGCAGAAGGTTAATTGCTCAATTAACAAAGTTAATTGCTCACAAAGCAAATAGCTATTGGTCCACTGATCAGGCCAAGCCATCTGCTGAATAGAAGACTCACCACACTCAGGACTACTGGTTGTTGTGACATCAGGGAAACCTATCTAGGGACACTGGAAGCTGCCATATATTGAGTCAGACCATTGGTCCATCTAGCTCAGCATTGCCTACACAGATAGGCAGCAGCTTCTCCAAGGCTGCAGGCAGGAGTCTCTCTCAGCCCTATCTTGGAGATGCCAGGGAGGGAACTTGGAACCTAGATGCTCTTCCCAGAGCGGCTCCATCCCCTGAGGGATGTGCTCACACATCAAGTGCTCACACACCAAGTCTCCCATTCATATGCAACCAGTGCTCACACATCAAGTCTCCCATTCATATGCAACCAGGGTGGACCCTGCTTAGCTAAGGGGACAAGTCATGCTTGCTACCACAAGACCAGAATCATGGTACTCCCTGATGCCCTAATGGAGCTGTGGTGGGGAATGGGGAGAGGAAGCACCCAAAGGTGAAACATGTCTTTGAATAACCTTGTATGACATTTTTTTCTGCATTCTGCATACTGTAGTGTGAGCCTTAAAAGAATTCCAAGCAAGATTATGGAACTGTATGGATTTTCTTTTTAAGCACAGTTCATTATGTGAGTGTATCATTACAGGTTAGTGACTTGTGCAGTAATGAAAGGCACAAGAAATGGTTCTTGGAAAACCAATCCATAGCTTTTTTCTGTTTTGTGGCTGTGTGTGGCTCTGGGTCCAAGTCCCCAATCTGCAATAGACTCATGTGCAATCCTGGGCAAAGCACATGTTCTCAGCCTCAGTTTTTCCATCTGGAAACAGGATCTATACTGAGCTACCTCACAAACCTGTTGTGAGACAGCACTAAATATTGTTTACTTTGCTCCTGAATCTTTTGTCCTTGTGCAGAAAGAAGTCAGCAGATGCTTCTTCTCCCATAACTGCAGTAACAGGACAGGCGGAGAAAAGACATGCCAGAGCTTTCTCCTGCAATTGGTTAGACAACCACTAACTACCCTCGGTCTCACCTACGGAGGTGAAATGTTTTTTATGCTGATTCTACTAGAAAAAAACCTTATTTTTAATCACTTTACACAATCTTTGTAATTTAGTACACTCTTATCTTTGTAATCCCTTTTCCTAGCAATTCCCGAGGTTATAAAGCTTGTTATTTCAATGCAGTGTAACCCCATTCTTTTTTGTTTGTGACTAATAGCATCAAGCCGTTCTCTGTTCATGCCCCCCTCCTCCATTTACCTGTTTATCGTTCTGAAACTACTGTTAGAGAGTTGAGGGAGAACTGGTGGGAGGAAGAAATGGAAGGGCTAAGAATAGCTCCATGTATAGGTATGAAGCCAATTTAAAATATATATAAAAGAGAAGGCTGAGCAGCAAAGGTCTTTGTGGGCGGCAAAAAGTATGAGATTTGGAGACATGTCGGCTCATATAATATAGCTGCTTCTCCTCCCCGACCTCGTCTCTGCAGCAAATCTCGAGGGGGAGGGAAAGGAAGGAATTGCACACAGGCAAGGGGGCGGGCGGAACCCCGCATGCAGGACTTTGGCGCCGTACCGCCAGTATCCAACGCTCCCTGGCTCGCCTCGCTCTGAGGCCGAGATGCTGCATCACGGCACCTACTTATTACCTTCGTTGCATGAGGGAAAGAAGCACGCACGCCCTGCAGCCTGCATTTAGCCGGGTGCTATTACTGGGTGCTTAACCATTCAGCAGCGGCGGCGGCGTCGTCAAGTCAGCGAGCGCCAAGAGGGACACGCAAGACAACGAGGAGGATCCCTCCCCACCCCCCCTTTCCTCTCGCACGCGCCTTCCGGCTCTCTCAAAACCCTCCACCCACCCACCCAAACTGCTCGCTAATCCACGGGACGCACGCGCGGCCCTGGGGTGCAATGCAAGGAATGTGGCTCTGGTCTCGACGACACCCCTTAAGCAGCATGCGGGGCTTTGGAAAGTGAAGGGCTGAAGAGAAAAGCGAGGAGGAGGGGCGCGAGCTGGGGCCAGCCCTGCCAGGAGGAGGAGGAGGAGGAGGAGGAATAATTGAGGAGCTCGCGTCGGCCGGGGTTGTGTATGCACCGGCCTCGCGCTCGGCTCGGGAGCGGCGGCCCCTCACAAGCAAGCGGGGCGAGGTGTGCACGCGCGCGCGCGCGCTGTATATGTGTGTGGGGAGAGAAGCAAGCAGACAGGTGCGGCGGTAACAGCAGCAGCGACCGAAGAGAGTAGGAGCATCGAGGCACCGCGCCTTGCTTCCCTACAGCGCCCCAACATGAGAAAAAAGGCGCCCTGACTGCCGCTCCGAGCTCCTGGACCTGCTTCGCCGGGGGTGGGGTGGGGTGGCGCAGCACCGCGGGCCCCCCAACCTTAACCCGTCTCACAGCTCGGACGAGGTGTCGTCCCCACCCTCGCCGCCGCCACCACTACCACCACACGCCCTTACCCCGGGGGAAGCGATGAGCTATGAAGCCACCCGGCAGAAGTTCTCTGCGGCAGCAGCCCGTCTCTGGCCGCCGCTACCGCAACAGCAGCAGCAATCTCTCTACTACGGCTCCTCCGACCTCCTCTTCCTCGTCTTCTTGGCCGCCGCGGCTGCCTCTGTCCAGCTTCTTCCATCTCCTCTTTTTGACGCTTCTGGTCTTCTGCCCCGGATGCCCACAGAGCCGGGGGGTTATTGCTGCCACCGGTGAGTGCAGAGTAGAACCAGAGAGCGAGGCAGCTCCCTCTCCGCCCCGCCACACACGCATACAACCACCGCATCCGCCCCAGTGGTCGTCTTCCTTAACCCCCGATTCTGCTGCGGGGATACGACTACTGCGGAGGAAAGGGGCATGGGGTGGGGTGGGGGTCAATCTTGATCCCTCCCCTTGCAATTCCAATTACTGTCTTTTTCGTGCGTGCCAGTGCTAGCAAATAATGAGCATTCCCCTTTTCAGTGTTCACCCGCCGCCACCCCCACCCGGCAAGTGTTTAATGCTTATAACAGCGGAACAGAAACACTGTCTGGGGTTATGTCCCCGACTGTGCGGTGGAGCCGGCTTGAACATAAATAATAAGCATGAACTTCTTTCACACATGTACTTTTCGTTTCACTGTTGACGCAATTCCTCTTTTAATGACATTTTGATTGGCCTTCAGTAGTAGTAATTGGTAATAGCTGCAACCCTACCACCTTTCTTGTGTGTGTGCGGGTGCACATATGTACAGCTGGATATGACCTGCTTGTTTTTACATAGTAGTCTAATATGTACATTAAGGCTGTATTTGCTGGTTTATTATGCTGATGGCAATGAAATTATTTCAGAAGGTGCTGATGCAGCAAATGCTGTTGGCAGAGTTTCAAGGTTGCTGTTTTTGTGCAGAATGTCATATGCAACAATAATGAGGGCTACTGTATTAGAAATGACATTTTTGTTATTAACATTTTCCCATTGTTAGTTAGATGGGGCATACCTTTTGCAAACAGAAAGGGGAATGGGATATGTTCAGAGAACCATGATGAATACTGTCTGCAAAGTGCTCGTTATTCATGCAGCATGTATATACTGTATGTTTGTTCAGAAGCAGGTCCCACTGAGTTTATTGGGACCTTCTTCCTAGTATGTGTGTTTAAGATTGCATCCTTAAAGTTAAAAGAATAGGGGAAAGTAGCCATTATGTAAAGGGAATTGATTAACATTCAGTACACATGGATTCAGGTCTTGAGTTGTTTACAGTGGACTCAGATTTATACATGGCTGGTAATTGTGTGGGAAGCTGGCAGAAAGAGGATCATGGATGACTGGATCTCCATTAAGAAAGTATTTATTTTCTCTCTCCTTGGAGTCCTTGCATATATAACACTTATGATAATGTAAAACTCTGTAAAATTTAACAAAGCACAACAGAAACGTGTGTGTATCTATTTCAGTGAAATATATTGGATTCATGAGAATGACTATATTCTTCACTTTAAGCCAATTAGCAAAATTAAAAAAATAACAAGTGTTTAGTCAACGTGTGTCTAGTTCCTCTGTGAATTCATAAAAGGTTTGTCTGTCTTCTCTAGCTCTGCATTGGAATGAAACTGCAGGAGATGTAGGAAGAACACTGGCAGACGGTGAAGACACTGCATTTCAACAGACAAACAGTAGCAGCAGTAAAAATGACAGTCACAGCAGTGCATTCCAGAAAGAAATCACTTTGCCTTCAAGACTTGTCTATTATCTTAACAGAGACTCTGAAAGCCCTTACCATGTCTTGGATACTAGGACAAGGCACCAGCAAAAACACAATAAGGTAAGGCTCTTTAAAGGAGCTTTCTGTACAGTGACTCAAAATAGTGATGTCTCTGGAGGGATTGTCTTACTTTGAGAATGGTTGCTCAGCAGATCTGTAATACTTCAGAAGTCACTGCACTGTTCTTAGACTGAAATAAATGTTTGTCCAAAAAAAGGAAAAAGGGAAAGATCTTGTCACAGCAGCCTCATGATTGATACAAGTGCCAGGAGTTGTCTTGAGTAATAATAACTGAGATTTCACATGGGTATCACTGTCCCCATTAGAATGAAACCTGGAGTACAAACCATAGTTTACTTGCTCTTTTAGAGGCCTAGAGCATTTTCTCTTTCATCTAGCTAATTTTACCTGATTTGGGGAAGAAAAAAACCCATAGTAACGAGTTCAATCTCCTTGTGTGCTCCTGGCTGCTGACAAAAATGGGGGTGACTGGGCCTGTCATCTGTGTCTTCGGTTGGGAGAATGATAGATGGAAAGAACTGGTAAAGCAGTAATGTCCAAGGGAAAGCCCAGGTCAGTGCAGGGGCAGGGATACCGGTAGAGTTGGCAGGGCCCACTCATGCACTCATGAGACTTCAAGTGAATCTAGGGGCATGGAGAAGGTGAATGCTGAAGTGGTCACATTTCCTATATGCTCCCTGGGGCTAGGCAGCATCCTTCTAGGTGAACCTGGGCACCTAGCTGTGAGAGGAATAAGCTGAACAGAAAGGGGGAGATCTGTCTCATGTTAGAGCACCCAGATATTGCTGTGAGAGCAAAGTGCAATAAAAAGCCACATTTTAGCACTGAATTCTTGCTTTGACTGATATTACCATGCAGGTACTCAGGCCCTTTGATGTAGAACAACCCCCCCTTGGGTGGTGAAGCCATCACACAGAGGTTCAGGATATCCCAAATGTTGCGTATTTAGCAGGAATACCAAGTTTTGAAAATAATGGAATATAAGTTAATCGTGGGGTGCAATGCAAGGAATGTGAATTGCTTTCAATTAGACTTGGTCATGACTAAGTCTAGTTTTGTGTTCAGAAGCACATTAGAAAATAACGTTAACTGGGCAAAGTGGCACCTTTTAAAGTAGTGACTCTCTTATATGTTGTAGGGGAAGAACAACTGTCTTTGTTCAACATAGCACAGCATTTTCCCAGTGTTTGTTGCTGTCTCTTAGGGCTGGTCGGTAATGTTGGACATGGCTCAACATCGGTGAGGATAAGCTGACCCTGACATAAGGAAGCCTATGTGTTGGGTCAGAGTTCCCAGGCACTATTCGGGGATTCCCGACCCATTTTGGAGCTCCAAATGGCAGTGGGAGCCTGCATTTTTTCCTGCTAATCACAGCTGGGGAAAAGAACTCCAACTACTGACATCTCTCTGCCTGCCCACACATTTCTTTCTTTCCCCCCAAATTGTAGTAAAATAAAAGGAGAAAGAAAGAAAGCGGAAGATTTACGTGGTTTTACATCACTTCCCTTGAGATTCTCAGTTGTTTTGTTGTTTCTCCTGAGATTCTCAATAGTTATGTCCAGGTACATGTCCCTGTCCCCTTTACCAAGCCTGACTAGGCTTACCAGGTTTGGCCTCAGAGCTGGGACAGGGAAAGGGCTGAGCGTCACCCTGTGCTGCCTCCATCCCAGGCTGCTTGCTCCTTGTGTCTTCCCCTCTCTGGTGGCTCCTGACACTTGCCTCCAACCAGCCTCTCATCCCCGGCCGGCTCCTTATATGCCTCCTCACAGGCTATGCACTGCCTGCCCCCAATTACGGGGCCAATGCCCCTCTTTATTCCCTGTAATTGTCTACCCTTTACAGCTGCTGCCAATGCCTCTTCCCCTTCTCCCTCTTCCTGCTCAGACCCCCTCCTTGTGGGAGGCGTGCTGTTGATGTTACCCTCACGCGCCTCCGCTTCGGCCCTTTCAGGGCTCTGCCCTTTCTCTGCTTGTCCCTGGCTGCCACCCATCCCTGCCTCCTCTTCACCACTCCGTCCTTGGAGGTAAGGACAGCCGGCCTTGCTGGACAAGTTATATCACTTTTCTTCCCTATTCTCTCTGAGTACAATTTCCACGCTACTTTAAAAAATAATTTTAAAACAGTGGATGGTCAAATTCAGTTTTATTTAAATACGCAGAGTCCAACCATCCTTAGCTACTTGTGTGCTTATTTTCTTATCCCCCTGACCAGCAGTCTCCTCCCTCCTGACCTTCCCCCCCCTTTCCCCATAGACTTCTATGGAGATTTTTGCTGATCAAAAAATTGGTGGTTTCCCCAGCCTTGACCTTCTGAAGGGTCCCAAAGGACCTGAACTGACATCTGGGGTTCTGGATTCAACCCAGTCTGACCCAATATTTGCAATCATGTACAGCCCTACTGTCTTCCCCTCATGTTTCCTTTAAATTGTGAGCTCTTTTGAGAAAGGGAATTATTATTTTTTAATTCTTTTGCTATGTAAACCACTTTGTGAACTTGTTGAAAAGTAGTATATAAATAATAATAATTAATTAATAATGCTACCATTGCCTAACACTAGACAATGTTTTGTTTTGTTTAGATAAAATAGGGAATCTAGAGACCATAACAGTGACCTACAATTTGGATTTAGGAACATCAGTTTTAACTATGTTTCAGTCCAAACTTCTGGTGCTCTGTCATCTAGTTTCCCCTGGTGTCTCGGCAGCAAGTAGGCCCAAACGTGAGGGTCTCTCTTCAAACAGTGTCTGAGTAGGTGGGTGTTGCAGACTATTTATGGATACAGTTCAATACTGCTATGATTTCCTCTTTGAAGTTCAAAGAATCACACAGACTCTTTTTCAGATTTCTTAATAATCATGAATATGTTGAACACTTTGCCACTGATAATAACGTCTTGCTCTCTAGTTACAGGCATAGTATAGGACTGAAATAATTCCCTCTCTGAATCTCAGCTTAGTGACAGGAGGAGCCTGCTGTTTGAATGCCACAATCAGAAGCTTCTTAAGTTTGTATTCAGAGTGCTTTCTTAAGATAAGAGATTGGCACTCTTCTATCCATTGTTAATATTACCCAAAGGGATGCAAAATCCAAAGGAATTGTGCTAACCTAAAGGGAACTCAAAGGGATACACCAGTACAGCAGAATGTCTGAAGCCTCTCTGCTACCTGACAAGTTGCTCCTGAAACAGAGGAAACCTTTGGGATCCAACTCTAATGCAGCATAAGAAGCTGTAGTCAGATAAAGATGGAAACTCTAGAAGTGTTCATATCCGCTTCTACCATATACCAAGGAATCATTCTGGTTTGTGAACTAGTGCCCTCATTTAGTTCTACAGAATTTTTCATTTTGTTGTGTAGTAACTTCTAAAAGAGTGTTCTTTGCAAGACCTTGAGCCATTGGCAGCTCCTGTCAACCCTAAGGGAGGCTCCCTGAGAAATTGATTGTTAGCTGTGTGCAAAGGTTTGGCTAAAGCTGAATACTCTTCATCCCCAGCGCCATGTTGGAAACTGTGCATGGAGCCCTTATGACTTGCTGCCTTGCTGTCACTTGCCTGACAAAGGAAGGATTGTTGGGAGCAGCGGTGGTTATTTGCTGTGCTGTCTACAACAGCCTTTCCCCTTCCCAAGCAAGGCACAGCAATGCAGGAGCAAGGTTATAGTTGCTTCAAGAGTCATTTTGCTGTTCAGCAATTAGGTAGGATGACTATGTAAGTTGCTTGTTTGACTTGCTAAAGTGATAACATCCTCAGTAATAACACAATTCAACTTATTTTGTTGTGATGCTTACTTGCTGTTGTTAAAATATGTCAAAGTTTTTCTATCTACCCATTTATAACATTCTATTTAGTGTCTTATAATTCATTATGGGTAGTTCATTGTGGGTAATAAGGGGAAACATAGGACACTGAGGGGGGGAACTGCATCCGTAGTGTCAACCTACCTTGCATTGAAAGGCCGTTTTTCCTTCCAAAGGAAGTCTCTGAGCCATTTATAATTTTTCACTGAACATGCCAGTTCAACCAATATGACTAAAAGTGTTGAATTTCGTTGTGGAAAATTCAGGTTTTGAGTCCCTACCATCCCTAAGGCTCTCTGAGTAGCCTTGGGCAAGCTACTCATTTAATCTATCTTTCAGCGTTGTTAGGATAAAATGGAAGAACTCATATCACCCTAAGTTCGGCGAAGGAGGGCAGGATTTTTCAACTGTGATGAATTAAATACAAAATATCTGTAGTATATGGACCAGGATTAATGCCATATCACTATAGTAATTATATAACAAGTTTAGAATAGCCAAAAAGGATAGCATAATTATAAGGTAGGGGCTACAACAACATGGGGCCTAGTGAATGATTCAGCAAAAGTGGCTATCAGAGAAAAAACGTTCTGAATATTTGTGTCACAGAAAAACTCAGGCAATCCTGAATTGTACACACAATTATGTTTAATATAGGCCTGTTAACAGGATGGCTCCCTGGTAGCACACATTCTATTCCTAGGAGAAGTAGAGAAGGAGAAGTAGGAGAACATATATATGTTGATACATGTTGTTGTATGGAGCAGTGGATCTCTGCCAGTGTATAAATATGAATAGTTTGGAACAGTGTGTGTATATCTCAGTTCACTGAGAATGACACTATGCTTTCTCTGGTCCTTATGGATCATGCACCTACATTGGCAGACTCATTGTTTCTGCTTGCCTGTGTCTATGTATGGTTTATTTCCTTGAAGGCCATGGGAGGTCTCTAGCCCTACACACTCTTGCTGAGCACAATTTTGACAATGGGCTGTATCCTAAGGTGATTTTGCTGTTCTGCATGCCATTATGTTCCAGGGGGTTTCCAGCCCTCAGGAGTGGGTTTTTCGGGGGGACACTATAGGGAGGAGGGACACTGAAGTTCCCTTGCCAGAACTTCCTTCTGCATGCAGTTCTTAGGATGCATTTTTGCCACGGGATGAGGTGATGGCCACTAGTTTGGATGGCTTCAAAAGGGGCTTGGAAAAATTCATGGACAGGTCTATCAATAGCTATTAGTCTTGTGGCTTTAGGCCAGCCTCTGAGGCAAGATGCCTGAATACCAGTTGCAGGGGAGCAACAGCAGGAGTGAGGGTATGCCCTCACTTCTTGCCTGTGGGCTCCCCAGAGGCATCTGGTGGGTCTCTGTGTGAAACAGGATGCTGGACTAGATAAGCCTTTGGCCTGATCCAGCAGGGCTGTTCTTATGATACAACATCAGTCTGGAACCAAATATTTCAAAGTTGACAAATGATTTCTACTGCTTGAGGCTTTATATATGACTATGATATAGCACTAAGATGGGAACATGATAACCTGTTGTTTTTATTTTTTAAAACAAAGGGCACATATCAGTATTAGGGATGTGCACAAAACCAATTTAATGTTCTGTTCAAAGTTTGGAACAGAACGTTAAATCTCTGGAATGTTCCATCGGAACAACTGGTTGAGGCAGTTGTTCCAACAGAATGACCCTGTTTTGACTCAGATATTTCTGAGCACCATTTTGGATTCCAAAATGGTGCTCTTCTGGCCTTTGTGATTGAGTGGCAGCCATTTGTGTAGTGGTGCTGACTACGCAAATGGAATCCATTTTGGAATCCAAAATGGCGCTTGGAATGTTCTGACTCGAAACAGGCTGTTCTGTTCCAAACTCAGAACAGGCCTTTTATTTGAAGGGTGTTATGTTCCAAACTTGGAACACTCAAAATGGCACAAAATCTGCACATCCCTAGTATTAATGTTGCATAATCATAAAACCATGGAACTGTAGGGCTGTTGGAACCTGATAGTTGTTTGGACCCTGAGGGAGGATCCTTTCTAGTGCCCAAACATTCTCATTATGAGAGTATGGATTAGCAGCCTTCCAAATTACAGCATGCAGAAGGGCTAAGGCACCGGGTCAGTAAAGTGTCTTGTTTACACAGTTAAAATTACTTTAGAAGTGGTTACAGGGTATACTGGGGAATCCTGGCTGTTTTAGGTACACACTCCTTCCTGCTGCTTTGGATCATATTAAAAAGCTGTATTTTCCTGATGTGGATTGTGTGGTAATGCAGATTTGATTACCTGATAATCCATGGAGAGATTTCATAAAGACTGACTCAGGAACACAAGGTTAAGCAAACGCCCCAGTCTATTTGATTATGAATGTATAATTCATTCATTATTCATAATACTAAATGAATGAATAATCAGTGTGAGGTGGATTCTTATTTATCTTCTTATTTAGCCTGCAGTGGCTGCCTTGTGGGATTTAGCTAGTCTCTGACTACCTTATGCATTGTGGCTTCTATATGTCCATAGAAGTGCTCTTTGACACACAACCTGTGGCTTTTTAATCTAACTGCTATTATCCGCCCTTCTCTATTAAGTGTACACAATTCGTTCCTTTGATTACATGTGAAGTAATCAGCATCTGCCTCACTTCTGCATCTCTCTGGTTTCTGAAAGCTGCCATTTTATGTTGGCATGTGTATACAGGTGAAACTCGGAAAATTAGAATATCGTGCAAAAGTCCATTAATTTCAGTAATGCAAATTAAAAGGTGAAACTGATATATGAGACAGACGCATTACATGCAAAGCGAGATAAGTCAAGCCTTAATTTGTTATAATTGTGATGATCATGGCGTACAGCTCATGAAAACCCCAAATCCACATTCTCAGAAAATTAGAATATTATATGGAACCAAGAAGACAAGGATTGAAGAATAGAACAATATCGGACCTCTGAAAAGTATAAGCATGCATATGTATTCAGTACTTGGTTTGGGCCCCTTTTGCAGCAATTACTGCCTCAATGCGGCGTGGCATGGATGCTATCAGCCTGTGGCACTGATGAGGTATTATGGAAGACCAGGATGCTTCATTAGCGGCCTTCAGCAATTCTGCATTGTTTGGTCTCATGTCTCTCATCCTTCTCTTGGCAATGCCCCATAGATTCTCTATGGGGTCAGGTCAGGCGAGTTTGCTGGCCAATCAAGCACAGTACACTGTATACTTTTCAGAGGTCCGATATTGTTCTATTCTTCAATCCTTGTCTTCTTGGTTCCATGTAATATTCTAATTTTCTGGGATTGTGGATTTGGGGTTTTCATGAGCTGTATGCCATGATCATCACAATTATAACAAATTAAGGCTTGACTTATCTCGCTTTGCATGTAATGCATCTGTCTCATATATCAGTTTCACCTTTTAATTTGTATTACTGAAATTAATGGACTTTTGCACGATATTCTAATTTTCCGAGTTTCACCTGTATATCCCATTGGAAGACTTACTGAGTGTTTGATATTGAAGATGATGCTGGTCTTCTCACCTTGCAAGTAAGGGGCCTGTGCATTGCTGTGCATTGCAGCTTAATGGCAGAATGGAGCCAGTTGCTAGTCTCACACACCACGGGAAGCAAAACCAAAATGGTAACCTCATAGCAAAATTGTAGACTTTACAAAACACCTCATTGGCCTGATTTATTCCCTAAACATTACACACGTATCTTATTTGTTCTCCTTGTGAGGGAGGAGAAGCACCAAGGGAAGCGAGTGAAGATCAGGCAGCTGCTCAGGCTGGGCTGCCCCTCTTTGCAACAGAGCCCTGTAACACCAATTGCCCAGTGAGAAAGCAGAACTAATTTTGCTTTTGTTTTGCTGAAGTGAAAGGTTAACACATCTATTGCATTTTTCTATATTGTATATGATCCAAAGGTAGGATAGAAAAGTATAAATAAATAAAATAAATAATCACCGTGCTTGAAATGATACAGAAATACAGAAAGAATTTTTTTAGCTTTGGAGGCATCAATACAGAAACAAGCCCCACTGTCAATATTATTCATGCTTTTAAAAATTGGTTATCACTGCCTATATTTTTCCAGCACTGATGACTTGCCTTCTTCTGTAGAGTTTGATGGATAGTGATAGAGAAACCTGTAGGTATTAATGCTGGCAATTAGAAGGTCTAGAAGGTTCACATAGTGTGCTATGGGCTTCTTGTTCCTTGCAACTGGCATTTGGCGAATTCTCATTCACCAAAGGAGGACTCGTAAAGGCTGATGCTCTCAGCAATAATGATATGAAGGATAAATCTGTATCCTGTCACTAATGCCATCTGGTCCTTTCCAACTTTGCTAGGATCCCAAAATGTTATGTCTACTAATTTATCTCTAGAATAAGGAGGAGCGGCAAAGATTTCCAATTTCTTTTTTTTGTCTCATGAGTGTTACTGGTATGTGTTGTGCATGTACATTCAGATGCTCACTAGCATCATGAGCAGATTCACTGGTGAAAACTTTCATTTATTCAAGCAACTGAAAGTAATGGAACAAGCTTTTGCCTAGAGAGGTTAGGCAACATTTGTCAGGCATGTTCTAGGTTACACATAGTTGCTATATCAAAAGTGAGACACAATTCTAATTCTGCTTATATTTCAGAACATATCTGGTATCTCCCCTGTTCTGTCCCTCACTCTTTTTGTGCTCAACTAATGCTTAAACATTACTGGTTTTGTTCATTTTGTGCTTCCGTTAAGATATTAATGTAATCCTAGTATTGGACTTTCAGAGCTAGACTAAAGTTATATAACTTTTTGATTGTGAATGATAAACTAATTACATGTTTAAGTATAGATCTAGTCTTGTTATTGTGGTAAAAGTTAGGGATGTGCACAAATCAACTTTTATGATACGATTCGAGCTCGAATCTGCTGCCTCAAATCTAAGATTGATTCAAATTTGATTTGAATGGATTCAGCCTAATTTTTAAGGGCTAGTGGACACCAAAGTGGGTTGGGTGGTATTGTTCTTCATAATCCCTATGAGAAAGTTACTTCAAACAGAGAATCCACACCAAGAAGCAAAGGAGATCACCAGCCAATTGTGAGATAATGCAAAGGAACCAGCCAGACTGGCAGATAAGCT
Source organism: Hemicordylus capensis (assembly GCF_027244095.1). Classification (NCBI taxonomy): domain Eukaryota; kingdom Metazoa; phylum Chordata; class Lepidosauria; order Squamata; family Cordylidae; genus Hemicordylus; species Hemicordylus capensis. Next base: position 224,514,631 of record NC_069657.1, read on the forward strand.
TGGAGGGCTAGCAATGTGAGGACAAAATGGTGACTTGAATCACCAAATTGATTTGAGCTGGAATCTAGGGTGATTCAATTCAACCTTGAATCTGGTCAGTGCCCCCAAAAGTGATACGATTGGAAGGTGAATCACTCAAATCAATTAGATCTGAGTTGAATTGATTCGCCCATGAATTTATTTACCCATCCTTAGTAAAAGTAACATGATCTAAGATTAAACATGTTCTGAAATTATTTGGAATGTGAAATAGAGTTAAATGGATAAGTGTATTGATATATTTGTGTTCTGTTTTAGGCCACTTAACCATAAATATTATAAATGCAGAGACCATACATAGCAGAATGCAGCTATAATTCTTTGATTACGTCTTGTAAATAATTAAGATAAAATATAGGCCACAAACAAACAATGTCTGCAGTATCGCCATTTAAAATATTCTAAATTTTTATGATTCTCAAATGCTGGAATTATGGAATAATGTCATAAAAAGATGAGCATTGTTGGCTATTAGAAGAAGCTGTTTGATCTTGATGAAATTATAAGGATCCTCTTTCTGATACTCCAAGAATAAATCATATTCCTTTAAAATAATTCTATAAATGGACGTATACTTTATTGAAAAAAGCTCTATACTGTGTCTTAGTGTAGAGACATACTCTGTGTAATCACATTACTAATCTGCTTTTGAAATGTTTTTTTCACACATGGAAGTCAGGCTTTTGCATCTGTGTAGCTCTTAACTGGATGGGGAACTGCATATGATTCTTCCTGATCCAGCAGTTGGGGCTGTGGCCTTGGAGCTGTCTTCAAACAGTTGTAATAGCACATATTGGTTATTGGAGACAAAGGACTAGGTTTTAGAAGAGAGGTTTGCACATGCAGCTGCAGTTGATATGTGCATGCACAGTCGGATTAAGGCCAATGGCATTTTTTAGGCAATAGCAGATGGGAAGTCCTGCGAGTGAGAGTCCTGAATATTAAAATGGCAAATAGACTCAATTGGTTATATTGCAGCTTCAGATTATCCTGAAGATTTATCCTGCTCTACTTGCAAATTTTGTTGATTGTTTTAATGGGATTGCCAGTGCAACATAAGCAACAAACTTGTAGAATCATAAATAATTCAAGAGGGATTCTGAAACAGGGACTAAAATTAGGGCTTTGCCACAATCACTGTACATTGTTACTTTTCCAACAATGCTGTAGTTTTATCTGACAGAAAGGATGAATAACTAAAATACAGATTGCAACTGTGTGGTCTATAGATGCAGGATATAGTGGCAGGGAAACTTTAATCTTTATATTGATGACATAACCAGAGTATTTGAGCTCATTTTGGTAGCACTAAATTGCTAGCACAATGCTGGAATATTTAGGTGGTCTTAATTTTTGTTTCTGTCTAGAGAAAAGATATAACTAGCATCTGCGCCCCTAGTTCTCCCTGTCTCTCCCCACCCATCTTCATTTTGTCTTCAGCCCCAGTCCATTCTCCACCCCACCCCCTAGTCCACATTGTCTCACTGCCCTCCGGTGGCTCTTTCCTTCATTGCCTGCTGGCTGGCCAGGCTGCCGTCTGCCCATCCCCGCCACTATCCAACAGCTGCTCACAAACTCTCACGAGAGCTGCCACACATGGGATTAGCGACAGGTATGCCTAAGAGAAATAGTTCTAGCTGTCTGGTTGCCAGACCCCAGACTGTTGAAGAGAACCACCTGTCACTTGTTCTGGAAGCTACTTGTGAGAGATGTGGCTTTCGGGGCTTGTTGGCTTAAAAGCAAGGAGGCTTGCCAAAGGCGTCTGTAGGCGGCAGCCAAAGGGAGCCGGCCTTTGGGGCAGGACCTTTGAGGGTGGGACTGAGGGCTGGGGTTGGGTTGTGCCAGGCCTTTTTCAGATATGTGTTTGAGCTCTCTTGAGTGGGATGGTGCGCCCAGCGGTTCTGGGGCAGCTATTACTGTGGTGGTGGGGAATAGAATAATTGGTACTGGCAGAGCAGCTGGCGTTATAGGGGAAGGGAAATCAGTAATTTAGTGACTGTTTCCACTTCCAACTGCTCTGTCAACTCTCAGGCCTCGGGGAGCAGCTCCAACAACCCACAGAGTCTGGCCTTGCTCTTCTGCAATGCCAGGCCAGTTCAGAATAAGACCAAAATTGTCCATGATTTGATCGTGAATGAGGGAGCAGACCTGGCATGTATAACTGAGACCTGGTTGGGAGAGACGAGTGGTCTTGTGTGGGCTCAGCTTCTCCCACCAGGTTACTCTGTCGTGGAGCAGGCTGGAGGATGTGGGCAGGGTGGGGGGTGGAGTGGCTGTGGTTCATAAGAATACCATTTCCCTTACCAGGGCCCCTGTGAGACAGCTGACTTATATTGAGTGCATATATTTGTGGCTGGGAACTAGGAATAGATTGGGGATTCTGTTGGTGTACCGTCCACCCCGCTGCCCAACCGACTCCCTAACTGAGCTGATGGAGCTGGTTGCGGAGTTGGTGTTGGAGTCTCCTAGACTTTTAGTGCTGGGGGACTTCAATATCCACTTTGGGGCTGACTTGTCTGGTGCGGCTCAGTAGTTCAAAGCGGCCATGACAACTATGGGCCTATCCCAATTAGTTTCTGAACCAACTTATGTTGCTGGCCACGCACTCAATTTGGTCTTTTGTTCGGATCAGCGGGGTGGGAGAGCCAGTGGCTTCCCCATTGTCAAGGATGGACCACTACCTGGTTAAGGTTGGTTTCACAGCCGCAATCCACCCCTGCAGGGGTGGTGGACCTATTAGGATGGTCTGTCCAAAAAGGCTGCTGGACCCAGTGGGATTTCAAAAGGCCTTGGAGGATTTTGTTGGTGTGGCTGGTAATTCCGTTGATGCCCTGGTGGGAACCTGGAACAGGGAACTCATCAGGGCAGTAGACATGATTGCTCCTAAGCGTCTCTTCTGACCTGCTTCAAAAATGGCCCCTTGGCATACTGAGGAGCTGTGGGGACTGAAGCGGTTGGGTAGGCGACTAGAGTGCAAGTGGAGGAGAACTCTGTTTGAATTTGACAGGATACAGCATGTGAGTCCTGAATGGCTTAGGTTCAAGTTATCTTAGAGAGCACCTTCTTCTACATGATCCCCACCGCACGTTAAGGTCATCTGAGGAGGTCGGTCTGCAGTTGCCACCAGTGTCTGGTGGTGACTCAGAGGCGGGCCTTCTCTGTAGCTGCTCCTGGGCTGTGGAATGCACTCCTGGCAGAAATTCGTAATTTGAGATCATTACTGTCCTTCAGGAGAGCCCTTAAAACCTATATGTTTGGCCTGGCCTTCCAGGGTTTTTAAATGATTGACAAACTGTTTTAAATTGTTTTATGTTGCTGCCCTGATTTTCAGGGTTTTTTAGTTGTTTGAATTGTTTAATTGGTTTTATTCTGTTTTTATAGTTTGATTTTAACTGTTAACTTATTTTAATTGTTTTTATCGTGCTGTGGTATAAATAGATAGTTTATAAACATATAATCCAGCCAGTACATGCATGGAATCTTCCACCCCTTGCAAGCACTGCCTTATTCACTGAGAGAGATCTAATCAATTTACATAATCTGTTAATGGGATTGTCCTCATGCAGCTGATTTATGATGGGGATTAGTGTGCTATATTTTAGTGATATTTGTGTAATCCTCTGTGGGTTGGTTTTCAGAATTGGGCAATGTTAGTTATGCTGCTGAAAGTCAGGAGGCAGAGGTGCACGTGCTTCCGTGAAAGCTGGTTAAAGTGATTGTGTGTTGCCTGGGCACTGTGCCCTATAGATGAAGAAAAGTGAGAAGCACCAAATACAGATGCAAAATGAAGAGACAAAAAGTCATACGGTGCTGTAAACTGGTTTATTTGTATTGCTGAAGCTACCTTCAGGGCAAACTAGGACACATGATAACATGAAAAATGTTAATATACCAGCATAAAACGACTTGTTGTGAAAACTGTAATCTTTGTACACTTACATATAATCCAGTGTAATCCTGTTCCAAAAATTCTTCTTCAAAAACAGGTAACAATCTAGAAAATTTAAAATAGAATCTCAGTTTTACAAACACAGTATGTGACCAAAAATAACACTCAAACACAATGAGAAACATGCCATTACATACATCTTGGACTAGCCAAAGTAGATGGAGCACATTTGCTGCAATCTTTCTCATGAGAGCTTGTCACATTTCTCCATTTTCCTGCAAATTTATACCCTTGGATAACATGCTAAGCTGTGCTACCTTGCCTAACCAACTCCTGAAGTCGTGCTACTTAAAGGAGAATAGTTTTCCTCATTTAAACCACCTGGAATCAAGGCTTTTAATTCAAAAATCCACCAAGCCTCCCTCCTAAGTAAGATTCTATCATGGCCAAAATTAATCTTTCCAGCAGCCCAAAAACGTAAATCTTTGTAAGAGTGCTTGTGTTCCAAAAAGTGGGCCACCAGAGGGGCACCCATCTTTGCACACTTAATATTACTCGTATGTTCACCAGTCTGCTTCTTTAAAGGTTTCAAAGTTTTTCCAATATACATTCTCTTGCATGGGCACTGAATGACACATACCACACCAGCCATACTGCAGTTGGTAAAAGAATGCAGTGTGTAACATTTCTGATTAAAATGATTTACAGTATCTTTAACTGAATATGTATATTGGCAATATACACAATGGCCACAAGGATAATGACCCTAAGGTCCAGAAGAACCTGGTAAAGTATGTAGACTTTCTCTCCCTTCCTCCTTATATTCACTTCTCACTGATATGTCCTTCAGATCTTTTGTCCTTTTGAAAGAGATGATGGGCTTATTCTGACAACCAGGGATATCATGAAGAATGGGGTCTGTATTGCTTTATTTTCTTTTGTACAGGTGAAACTCGGAAAATTAGAATATCGTGCAAAAGTCCATTAATTTCAGTAATGCAAATTAAAAGGTGAAACTGATATATGAGACAGACGCATTACATGCAAAGCGAGATAAGTCAAGCCTTAATTTGTTATAATTGTGATGACCAAGAAGACAAGGATTGAAGAATAGAACAATATCGGACCTCTGAAAAGTATAAGCATGCATATGTATTCAGTACTTGGTTTGGGCCCCTTTTGCAGCAATTACTGCCTCAATGCGGCGTGGCATGGATGCTATCAGCCTGTGGCACTGATGAGGTATTATGGAAGACCAGGATGCTTCATTAGCGGCCTTCAGCTCTTCTGCATTGTTTGGTCTCATGTCTCTCATCCTTCTCTTGGCAATGCCCCATAGATTCTCTATGGGGTCAGGTCAGGCGAGTTTGCTGGCCAATCAAGCACAGTACACTGTATACTTTTCAGAGGTCCGATATTGTTCTATTCTTCAATCCTTGTCTTCTTGGTTCCATGTAATATTCTAATTTTCTGAGATTGTGGATTTGGGGTTTTCATGAGCTGTACGCCATGATCATCACAATTATAACAAATTAAGGCTTGACTTATCTCGCTTTGCATGTAATGCGTCTGTCTCATATATCAGTTTCACCTTTTAATTTGCATTACTGAAATTAATGGACTTTTGCACGATATTCTAATTTTCCGAGTTTCACCTGTAAATGGTTGGAAATATGATTAAATGTCAAACTGCAGTGAATGGCACTGGAGGAATCCCTCTAATGTATGCATACAGCTGCTCCCTAGGAATCCCCTTCACTTTCTGTAAATTACATTCAACTATGTTCTCTGTATTACCCCTATCCAGAAACTGTTGTCTGACTATTGTGGATTCTCGAACATATGATTGATCAGTGGAACAATTCCATCTAACTCTTAAAAATTGTCCATACGGTAAATTTTCCCTGAGCTGTTTGGAATGGGAGCTATCAAATTGCAAACAGTAGTACATCTGCTGGTAACCTCCAGACTGGATTACTGTAATGCTCTCTATGTGGGGCTGCCCTTGTACATAGTCCGGAAACTACAGTTGGTTCAGAATGCAGCAGCCAGGCTGGTCTCTGGGTCATCTAGGAGAGACCATATTACTCCTGTATTGAAGGAGTTACACTGGCTGCCGATATGTTTCTGGGCAAAATACAAGGTGTTAGTTATAACCTATAAAGCCCTAAACAGCTTGGGCCCTGGGTATTTAAGAGAACATCCTGTTTGTTATGAACCCCACTGCCCATTGAGATCAGCCGGAGAGGTCTGTCTGTATTTGCCACCGGCTTGTCTGGTGGCTACTCAGGGACGGGCCTTCTCCGTTGCTGCCCTGAGGCTTTGGAATGCACTCTGTAGTGAAATAAGAGCCTCCCCATCTCTGACCATTTAAAAAAAGTTTTTAAAGATGCATCTGTTCACCCAGGCTTTTAACTGATACTGTTTTGATTGTGTTTAATGCTGTTTTAGAATATTGTTTTAAAATTTTTTAAACTGTTGTGTGTTAAATTTCTTGTTTTTGTTTTTAACTAATGTTTGAATGTTTTATCTTCTAAACTGCCCAGAGATGTAAGTTTTGGACGGTATAAAAATATGTCAAATAAATAAATAAATAGGTTTTCCTATCTGTAGATTTTCTATATAAACTACCATCCACCTTTTTGATCAATAAATCCAAAAAATTGAATTTGTGCATAGTCAGACTGAGTGTCAAATTGAATATTGGAATCCCTACAATTGACCCATTCAAAAAAAAGAACACAATTCTGCAGTACTACCTCTCCAAATGAAAAAAATTATCTATGAACCGAACCATACCACCAACTTTGACCTAAAAGGATTATCAGAAGATGAAGTATGTTGGCGCTCATAAAATTCCATGTACAGATTAGCAGTTTCTGGGGCCATGGGACATCCCATAGCAACACCTTTTATCTGCCACAGTGATCAATTGTGTGTTATACTTTTTGTATATAGAGAATATTAGATATTTATACAGTATAAATCCATTTACTATTGTGTGAGTTATTGGAGGAGAGATTGTGTTTACAGTCTGAATGCATGAAGAGCGGATGGTGACTCACATATTGTTGCTTCATCTTTGCAATGGTCAACACAGAATATTAGACTTAGAAGAGGTTTAAAATGATTATCTGTTCTAGCTCCCATTGTAGCTATACCATTTTTAACCAGAGATGTGGAAACTTTCTGGAAATGTTTCCAATACTTTATTTTCTATAGATTTCTGTTTCTAAAAACTCATTATTTCATAAAATTCGTTAGTAACACTATCTCACGTGTTTCACAGAATTAGAAGGGTGGAACAGGAGCTACAGTCTCACAAGAGGCTGTTTTGGAGTTCAGCCAAAGCATTGCCAAGCAGCCAAACACACGCAGAGGGGAGGGGGAATGATTTTAGCTGGTCTCCCCTCCCAGTGCTATTTGACTGCCAGGAATATGTCGCTGAGGGTTGAGCCATCATAAGTAATTATAGCATGCTGGGATAGTAACATTCTATTTGCCATTAATTTTTACTCAGTAATATGATTGGGGGGCATTCTTCCCCACTGATCTCTCTCAGCAGACAGAACCACCTTTTGGTCACTTCCTGTGTGTGTGGCGGGGAGAGGGATGGACTTCCCTCTCCAATTAATGTGGCATCTCCATAACTCCACTAAGATTTTTTTTTTGCTGCTGTAGCATTTGTTAATTATTAACAGACATATTGAGAACAAATGTGTAGGAATAATACTCAGTAGGCGAAAAGAGACGTCATCCCCAAGATTTTATTAGGGTGCAGGGGCGTAGCAGGGTTGGAGTGGGCCTGGAGATGAGATTTTAAAATGGGCCCTTCATTGCTGATTAACAAAGGAGACTTTCAGCCATGCAATGCGATCCTGTGTATGTTTTCTTATAAATCCTAACAAATTCAGTACAGTTTGCTTCCAGGTTAGTGTGTAGAGAATTGCAGCCTCAGGCAGCAAATCTAACCACATTTAGCTGGAAGTACATTTCACTGAAACCTAAAGGACTTTGTAATTTTTTGTCACTAAACAAGCCACTTATATGACTTTTTGGATGTTTTTCTAATTTTAAAAAATATTTAAAACGAACAATTTGTCCAATCCACTTCAATTTAAATATACACATTCCTCCCACATCTCTCTTCTCGAAACCAAAGCTCTGTGTCCAGTCATTCCAGGTGATCTAAAGGATGGTGCTGAAATTGTTTTTTTTTTAATGATGGCAAAGGGCAGATTCTTCCATATCAGGGTGGAACTACTTTTTAAAAAATAGTTTTTTAAAATTTAAAAAAATCATTTTAAACCAGCAAATTCATCAATCTCTGAATTAAATATTCAGAGTAATTCCAATCTGTCCTACATCTCCCCCGCCCACCTTATATTAAAGCTCTATGGCAAGGAATACCTAAAAATCCAAGTGGGGGGTGACCACAAAAAGGAAATCCCACCCTACCTCCATTACTAAGCCTGAGGAGTCAAAAGCTGGGCAGAGCTGTGGTGGGTAAGAGCAGCCAGAGCTGGCCACCCTGCCTCCCTCCTTTCTTCATTCCTTGCTGCTTGCCGGCACTCGAGTTCTGGCTTCAGGGAGGCCTGCACGGAGGCCTCTCTGGAAGCCTCACCCACCCGCTGATAGGGATGGGCCTGGACCGGTCCAGAGGCCATTTAAAAAGCCTCCGGACCGGTCTGGACCTGGGCGGTCCGGCACTGGGGTGGGGGAGGTACCTTTAAGAGCGGCGGGAGGGTTTACTTACCCCTCCCGCCGCTTTCCTGCTTGGCGCCGTAAACTTACGAGTAATTGGGGCGGCAGGACACCACCCTGCTGCCCCTTCCCCAACGTTGCTTATAAAAACTTCCAGCAGTCTGCAGAAATGGCAAAACTTACAACACGGATCAGAGACCAAAGTTTAGAACGTTTCAAGGAAGATTGGAAACCTTTTTTGGTTTATTTAAAGAATTATTTTCCTACTATGGATCTTACAGCAGGATTTGAAATTTGAAATGCAGGTTGGGCAGATTAATGGTGGTGGAAGGTTTAAATTTGTGTTTTTCTTTTTTAATTAATATTACAATAAGGGTAAAATTTATAGTTGGTATCACGAAAAGAGGTGCACGGGAAGTCAACTTGTAATTGTGTTTATTATGATTGTTATGGTTACTATTATTGTTAAAAGTTAATAAAAAATTGAAGAAAAAAACCCACAAAAACTCCCAGCAGTCCTGTGCGTGTGTGCGTGCATGTCACAGAGACTCTCTCTGTGACATGCGCGCACATGCGCACAGGACTGCTGGGAGTTTTTCTAAGCAACGTTGGGGAAGGGGCGGCAGGGAGGTGTCCTGCCGCCCCAATTACTCGTAGGTTTACGGCGCCAAGCGGGAAAGCGGCGGGAGGGGTAAGTAAACCCTCCAGCCGCTCTTAAAGGTACCTCCCCCACCCCAGTGCCGGACCGCAGTTTGCGGTTCCGTGCACACCCCTACCCGCTGAACAGCTGAGAGGCAGAGACTTAAGGAGCTGCAGCAGCTTGCAGGCTGGTTCACTCCCTTGGCCAGAGCACGAGAGCTAGCAGGAGAGGGGGCCAGCAGGCAAGGCAAGGGGGACTGGCTAAGGGGCCTTGGGGGGCCCTCCAGGCCCTGTGGGCCTAGAGACATTCTTCTCCCCTTGCTCAAAGCACTTATGCCCCTGTTAGGGGGTTTAGAGTGCAGGAGGTAACAGAAAGCAAGAGGAGCTTGGTGAGGAAGAATGCTGGCCTACTATATCCTGGAGTGAAATTGAATAGTCATGCTGAGTAGATCCCCCCCCTCCCCGAAGGAGGAGGGAATTATTCTCCACTGGGAAATCTTACCCTATACAGTATGTGAACATTGAATGGAATAAAGGGAAGATCATTTCTTATAACCTGTGGACATAAGGATTAACTTTAGGTATACATCTGGAGTATTACATCCTTATTTCCACAGGTTACAAGAACTATAAAGGAGAATATGAGGAATTCAGGGGTACTTTTCTGAAATCACCATTTCTTCAGAGATACTCCTGACCATATCCATGAGAAATATTTATTTTAACCTCAATTTCCTTTGAGGAATTTACACATTAATGAAATGAAATCAATCATCAATGCCCTCAGGACCATGATAAGTTTGATTGAAATATTCATCAAAGTTTGGGAAAAGCCCCAACTGAGGGTAGAAGTAAAGTATATTTAGGCACACAGGAAGCTGCCTTATACTGAGTCAGACCATTGGTCCCTCTAGCTCAGTATTGTCTACCCAGACTGGCAGCAGCTACAGGCAGGAATCTCCTTCTGCCCCATCTTGGAGATGCCAGGGAGAGAACTTGTAACTTTCTGCATGCAGGTGCTCTTTCCAGGGCAGCCTCATCCCTTGAGGGGAATATATCATAGTGCTCACATATGTAGTCTCCCATTCAAATGCAACCAGGGTGGATCCTGCTTAGCAAAGGGGACAATTTATGTTTGCTACCACAATATCATATTTATCCATCTAACGAGCTTGGAGACCACAGTATGGAATAGAGATAGAGAGAGGAGGAGTGAAGGATGTGAATTTGCCAAGGGTTGAAAGCACCTTGATAGTGCGGATTCTCTCTGTGGGGATCTGATGTAGGGTAGTAGATCTGCTGTCTTGTAGGAGTGGCTCTTTGCACATATGCTATACTTGTATATTATATTATAAAGCAAATATTACAAAGATACCATAAACTTCCAGTGTTCGCTAATCCGAAGAAAATGAAACCCTAGTTTCTGCCCCTGGAATTTCACACCACTTGGGAAAGTGGGGACAATGAAACAGTGTCTAGGAGTCTGGCAGGGTGTCCTATAGATGCTGAACATTGCTATTCTCCAGTCCATGATATGCAGGGTCTTTCAGTATGGGTGCTGAGGGGTTCTGCTAGAGTAGGTCTGCTTGGTCTGTTAAGTTCCAGGTTTTTTGTAATGTTGATCATATCTGCAGATCAAGGTCCATGATCAGAACAGAATGATCACCTTTGCCTTTATATCTCTGGTTCTCTGCACCATTTTGGAGCTGGAGGGGAAGCAGGATGATCCTTGGCCATGATTGAGACTGGGCATTGAATCCTTCACTCTTGGTCATGGTATTGCACAAAGTACCACTCTTGTTTTTTGAAGAAAATTACTACAGTTCTGGCTATCTCCAAATCTGAATTATCTGATAGAAAAGCCTAGTTGTGAAGGATTGAGGTGTTAATCTGTGCTCATGGTGCATGTCTCTTAGAGACTTTGGGCAGTTGTTCCATCCAGGCCATTGTGTATTCCTTTCTTGTGAAGAGCTTACAGCCTCTTCTGTTCTTGTCCATTGATGTAAGAATTCAATGTTGTGTTGTCTGTGAACACCCTGACCAGCTTTTGTAGAAGTCTGTCTTGAATTGCAGCAGTGGCAGATGGATGGCAGGCAAAGTACCAGCCATGTCATGTTCTTCTTGGCCTGCTCAATTTCGGACCACTGACCCTGGGCTGAGCTCCATATAGTTAGCTCCTTGGCTAGACTGTCTGACATCTGTGGTAGAAAGAGGGAGAGGCAAACTAAGAGCCTGTCTAACCCTGCCAGCTTTCTTTTAAGTCACTCTGGCAGGGAGAAGCATCTTCACCCCGGAAAGTGACTTTAGGGGCTGGATATTGACATGCATAGTAAAAATGCTTTGCTAAGCCCACTGTACACTTAAACTGAAGTCTGGAGCTCAAGGTTTTTCCTATTTGCATCTGAAGTTTCAGGACTGACCCTTGTGGGTCAAACCCACCCATTCCCTTCTGGAACAACAATTTCATGTTTTTGATGATTAATTGACTCCTCCCCTCCTTCAGAAAAGGTGCTGAATAAGCGTTTCATCAGATAAGCATGCCAGATATGTTCGGGTTTTTGTTTTAACTTTCAAAAGCTTGCCTGAGCATGGTAGGGACAGGCAAAAATAAGTGTGATTCAGAGTTGGGTGCACTTGTCATGAGAGGAGTGAAGGCAGAGGGCAGCAGACTTTGTTGTTGAATTGAAAAACCAAAATTTATTCTGCTTTCTGTTTCCAAAAGAAGGGACATCCCAGTGACGAAGAATGTCCTCCTGCCACTTCCCAGGAAAAGGAATTTTATTGACTGTGGTGTGTGGGATGATGGTAATATGAAGTTTAGATAAGAATTAGACAAATTCTTGAAGGTCTTTTGTGAGACCTCCATGAGGTCTCATGATAGACTTCTTAGGTATATCAGCAATTTTTTCTAAATGGAACTTTTTTTAAAAAAAAGCAGTTTACCTAGACCTTTAAAGGCAGCAAACAGATGCTGGGGACAAAGAGAGGAGGGTTCTCTCTTCTTGCCCTAGGGCTGATTCATAGAACTGAGAACTGGGCGAATGTGCTGCGCATCCAGGAAAACATGGCTGGTACGAATCTGATTTTTGCTAATCTGTGAACAGAATGCCAGTTAACTCACTTGGAAACTATTGTGTGCTGCAGTGCTTGGCATGGGCTAGCCAGTATTGGGAGCAGATCAGGGGTAGTTAAGCAGAGCCTCCTGCTTGGCACACATTTGTTTTTTGGAGGATTTAACCGGGATTTCAGCTTTCAGATATGCAAAAATTGGGAATGCGCCGGTTGAATTATCCTAGATAAGTGGCGACAGCCCAGTTCTTGGTCCTCGTACATCTACATAAGAACAGCTCTGCTGGATCAGGCACAAGGCCCATCTAGTCCAGCATCCTGTTTCACACAGTGGCCCACTAGATGCCTCTGGGGAGCCAACACGCAAGAGGTATGTGCATGCTCTCTTTCCTGCTGTTGCTCTCCTGCAACTGGTATTCAGAGGCATCGTGCCTCTGAGGCTGGAGATGGCCCACAGTCACCAAACTAGTAGCCATTGATAGACCTGTCCATCATGAATCTGTCTAAGCCCCTTTTAAAGCCATCCAAGCTGGTGGCCATCACCACATTCCATGGCAAGGAATTCCATAGATTAATTATGCGCTGTGTGAAAAAGTACTTACTCTTGTCGGTCCTAAATTTCCCAACCTTCAGTTTCATAGAGTGACCCCTGGTTCTAGTGTTGTGAAAGAGGGAGAAAAATTCCTCTGTCTACCCCCTCCACTTCATGCATAATTTTATACACTTCGATCATGTCTCCCCTTAGTCACCTCTTTTCCAAGGTAAAGAGCCCCAGATGCTGTAGCCTAGCCTCATAAGGAAGGTGCTCCAGTCCCCTGATCATTTTGGTTGCCTTCTTCTGCACCTTTTCTCGTTCTACAATATCCTTCTTAAGATACAGTGACCAAAGCTGTATGCAGTACTCTGGATGTGGCTGCACCATAGATTTGTATAAGAGCATTATAATATTAGCACTTTTATTTTCAACCCCCTTCCTAATGATTCCTAGTAAGGAATTAGCTTTTTCCACAGCTGCTTTTTTCACTGAGACAACACTTTCAATGACCTGTCCACCACAACCCCAAGTTTTCTCTCCTGGTCAGTCACCGACAGCTCAGATCCCATCAGCGTATATGTGAAGTTGGTGGTTTTTGCCCCAATGTGCATCACTTGCTTACATTGAACCACATTTGCCATTTTGTCGCCCAGTCCCCCAGTTTGGAGAGATCTCTTTGGAGTTGCTCACAATCCATTGTGGATTTCATCAGTTTAGTGTCACCTGCAAATTTGGGCACTTTGCTGGTTACCCCAACTTCTAGATCATTTATGAACAAGTTAAAGAGCACTGGTCCCAACACCGATCCCTGGGGGACCCCACTTCCTACCTACCTCCATTGTGAAAACTGTCAATTTATTACTACTCTCTGTTTCCTGTCCTTCAACCAGTTACTGATCCACACATGAACCTGTCCCCTGTTCTCTTCATTTGGGCAGGACTTCCATTTTCTGAAGGAAGCCTTCTTCCTTTTTATAGCTTCCCTGACTCTTCTTGTTAGCCATGCTGACATCCTCCTGAACTTGATGGTACCTTTCCTCCTTCTTGGTATACATTCCAATGGAGCTTCTATTATTGTGGTTTTAAATAAGTTCCATGCTTTCTGTAGTGATTTGACCCTCCTGACTTTCCCTTTCAACTTCCTTTTTAACATTTCCCTCATTTTTGCTAAGTTTCCTCTTCTGAAGTCCAACACATCTGTGTTGGACTTCCCTGACAATTCTCCACTCGCATATATGCTGAATTAGATCACACTATGGTCACTGCTACCCAATGGTTCTGCAACTCTGACATCTCACACCAGGGCCTGGGCACCACACAGGATTAAATCCAAAGTCGCCATTTCGGTGGTTGGTTCCATGACTAACTGTTCTAAGGCACAGTCATTTGGCACATCTAGAAATTTGGACTCTCTGTCATTACCTGAATGTGAATTTACCCAGTCTGTGTGTGGGTAGTTGAAGTCACCCATTATTACTGCCTGTCTCTTTGATGCCTCTCCTATTTGTTTCTCCAACTCCCATTCACTCTCAGCACTTTGATATGGAGAGCGATAGCACGTCCCTAGTAACACATTTCCTTTCAGTCCTCGTAGTGTTACCCATAATGATTCTATGGAGGACTCTGGTCCACCTAGGTTTTCTAGCTTGTTGGAATCTATCCCTTCTTTAATATACAGCACCACTCCTCTCCCAACCCTCCCATCCCTGTCCTTTCTATAGAGTTTATATCCAGGAATAATCGCGTCCTCCTGGTTCTCACAGTTCCACCAGGTTTCTGTTACACCCACTTACATCTATGTTTTCATTAGTAACCAAGTGCTCCAGCTCACCCATCTTGGCTCTGAGGCTTCTGGCATTGATTTACAGACCGCTGTATGCCAGGTCCCTCACCTGGTGTTGGCATATGCTATCCCCCTTACCATCATTTGACCTATTTGGCAAGCTGTCCTGTGTTTCCTTCTGCTCAACTCCTGTCCTTACTGTGTCCCCTTCTAGTTTATCCAAAATATGTTCTCCATCACACCTTAAGGGATTTTGCCAGCCAAAGCAGATACCACCCTGTTTCCGCCGGCAATCGCCCAGGCGTCATTTTAAAGGCTGCTCTGCAACCTTCTTGATTTTTAGTGCCAGCAGTCTGGTTCCATCTGGGTTTAAGTGGAGCCCATCCCTTTTGTACAGGCTTCGCCTTCCCCAAAATGTATCCCAGTGCCTAACAAATCTTAACCCCTCCTAACAGCACCACCGTCTCATCTACACACTGAGACCCCTCAGCTCTGCCTGTCTCACTGTCCCTGCACATGGAACAGGTAGCACTTCAGAAAATGCTACCCTGGACTTCAGTATGCTACCTAGCAGCCTAAATTTGGCTTCTAGCACCTCCCGAATGCGTTTCCCAACATTGTTGCTCCCAGCGTGTACCACAACAGCTGATTCCTCCCCAGCACTGCCCAACAGCCTACCTAGATGCAGCGTGACATCTGCAACCTTCGCACCAGGCAGGCAAGTAACTGTGTGGTCTACACATAGGTCACAGACCCATCTCTCTATGCCCCTAATGATCATATCACCCACTACTAAGAGGCCCTCACCCCCTGGAGGAGTATCCTCTGTGTGAGAGGATATGGGCATATCACCCAAGGAAGGGGTCCTTTCTAAGGGAGTGTTTCCCCTTCCTCAGACCAATGTCCTCCTTCTCTGAGACCCTCATTCTCCATGACAACAGAAGTGCTGTCAGCCTGGGAGTGGGATGCCTCTACCACATCCCTGAGGGTCTCATCCACACACCTCCCTGCTTCCCTAAGCTTCTCCAGGTCAACCACCTTGGCTTCAAGGGAACAAACTTGTTGCTTGAGAGCCAAGAGCTCTTTGTACCAAGCACACACTCACAACCTCTGCCCCTCAGGCAGATAGTCATACATGCAACATTCTGTGCAGTACACTGGGAAGCATCCCCTCCCCTGCTGGCATTCTACCTTCATAACTAGTTTTATTGGGTATTTAGAGTATATGGGATTTGAAGCTAGGTACTGGGTACACTTGTCAGCTAATTAATGGTTTTTACTTTTGTCCCCCAAGAAAATTACAAAGGTTGGGTAGTACTCACCTTATTCTTGCCTTATGTATCTCCCCACAGCTTTTACCGCCAATCTCCTGCTAAACTCCTGAAAAACTCTTCCGTTATCTATTTGTAAACTCCTGTTAGCAAAGCTCCTCTGGTCCGAGCCTTGTATTCAACACCAGCAGTCAAACTGACTCAGCTCAGGAATGTGGGGCCTCCCACAAGCTGAGGCCCTCACTTAATCCTCCACTTAGGCTTCTCCTCTGGCAAAGACACAGACACTGCCAGCCAGCCAGAAATCAAACCCTAGGAGATTTCCAGCCCTAGCAGACCTAGTTTCTCCTTCCCCTATTGTTTTCTTGGTGATTTATTTATTTATTTTATTTTCTTGCTGTGGAAATGTTGCTACAAGCTTGTTGCTTCCTCCCTCTTCAAGACCAGCAACTGGTCTTATGTTGTGCACTAACGGATTTATGTTGGGAATTAATGTGCTATATTTTAGTGATAAGCAGTTCATTATCCTATTGGTCTCCTGCTAAATGCTTTGTAAAAGAAACCTTTCTTTATAATCTGCTGAAAGGTTAGCAGTGGCAGGGCCATATGACCTCTTTTGGGAGGGCATTCCATAACCGTGGATTTCTCCTGCTTCACCATTTGTCAGATAAGGAAATTTAGAGAAGGTAATCTGATGTTGATCTAAGTGGTTGGGTAGGTACATACATATGAGCCTATAAATAAAAAGTCTATTGGAGGTATATATATATATTTAAGAAACTGAAATTCCTAATTGATACTACTTTTGTTAGATAGTAATATCTTTTAAATAAATTTTATAGGTTATATAAATAAAATATTCAAATTAACATGTTAATATAGTAAACTTGTGGATTTCAAAAAGTTGTTTGAATTATACAGCAACCATATCTATGCAGTTTTAACGATTTAAGAGCCATGCAGACACAGCTCTATGCATGATTCTCTATGCATATTTTCCTGGAAGTAAGTTCCCTTGAGTTTGCTGGAGTTAATTCCAGGTAAATGTGCATAAGATTGCAGTCTTAGTGAACAAGCTGGCCTGTTATGAATAATCTGATAAAATAACAAAGTTTCCCTTATACATGTTTCTTCCTTTTTTGCCCCCACACCTTTCCTTTGTCTTCAGGCTGTACATCTGGCTCAGGCAAGTTTCCAGATTGAGGCCTTCGGCTCCACATTTATTCTTGACCTCTCATTGAATAAGTGAGTATATTTTTGTGCTTTTTAACATTGTAGGATTTTAAGCTAGGATACATTGTTTTGACCTGCATTAGTTTTAAGAGATGATCAGGCTATGCATTTGTTTCCTGAAACATTGTGTTATTGTTGGAAATCTTATCTACACTAAATTGCAAAGTTACAAGTTGCTAAATTGCTCAAATATTTCTGTAGAGAGATTTTATGAACCCAGCAACTCAAGATAGCAAAAAATCTTCGAATTTCTTTCCACCTTCTTTAATTTGTTGATATACTTGACATGCTTGGTATCTCCCCAATATTATATATCCAGATTTAAGGTCTCCTTAGTCAAACAATCATCCCAGTACAGGCAGATTTTACATTCTTGGTACCTAAAACGCTGCCTACTTTATAGGCTTTCTATGTTCTAAATGGAGATTTTCCCTAAATTTCACAATTTAGTGTGTTGCCAACTGTTACTCATACAATACAAGAAGAATCATTGATCTGGTTGTTCTAGTTTTCCTTTAAAAAAAAAAAGTACTTTAGAGTTAACTGAAAACCACAATCCTGGAGAGAGATTGAAAACACATACCCATTGACTGAAGGGCTCATGACATCATCTGCCTGCTTCCCTAAATTACTGTCTGTGATTAGGCTAAACTTGTTGCTCTTTCTGTTGGGTTTTACTCTCTTCTTTCGATAACTTTGCTGCCAGCTGAGAGGCCCACAGATCCTATCAGGCTATAATGGTGAGAATAGTACCCAAATCGATTTGTACATCCCTAATATTGAAGCATTTTGGAGACGCATTTTGGAGATGGAGGGGGGGTGGAGGTTTCTTCCAGCTACTGTTACTGAGCTGACCTTTTCACTGATCAATCTGCTGTCCCACAAAAATATTACCTTGTTTCAGCAGGCCTTTTGTGTTTATGAGGAGGTAGTAGAGAAGGGGAGACATCCTTAGTGCCTCCCAATATCACACCCAAACCAGGGCTGCAACCTCCTCATAAACATTCCCTAGTTTTTGTGATATTTAAATTGCTTAGTATTCATACAGCTTAATAATTTCCAAATGTTCAGTTTCCAAATGTTCAGTTGCTTCACAAATGTTGTGTCAGTTACCATTTACAACAACCCTGGAAGGTAATCTACTACAACTACCCCTATATTACAGTTAAGAGGGGTGTGTCTGATCAATCTTGGCTTGCCTAAGTCATCCAGTGAAGATAGGCCAGAGGCCAGTTGGAAACTTGGTATGCAGTTTTGCAAGGCACAGCTTGTCAGAATAAATGAACAATATTTCCTGTGGTATTGGGATCTCACCTTAAAATGATTTTTTAATAAATTTCTTATTTAAAGCACAAAAGGTTTCTAGGTGCCTCTTGTTTTTGCAGAAATATATAATTATACTAATAAGTATTGTTCAGAAAATGATTTTTTAAATAAATGACCGTACATAATATGTGTATGGTGGGTGTTTACCTTTAATCATCTTTTGAAGGGCTAATGATGCAGATAAGACTCTTGTTCAATTCTGTATTGCACATTTTTGCTGGATATAACAGTTTTCCCAATGTGCCTGGTCACTGCCAGTGTAGATTTCCACACAGTCCCTGTTGCTCTCCAAGACTACATGGCACAGGGAGTTGAGGAGCCTGAGAGGAGTTGAACCATATACAGTCCATTGACACTAGCTGTATCTGTAAATGCTTCTGGAGCAGAGCAGCACATAACAGTCAATTATATCAGGGTGTGTGTGTTTCTCATGTTCCTTTTTTTTTTGTTCTCCAAAGAAAATTGAGAACTTTTGAGGTCTTCGGTATGAAGCTTTTTCTTAACACTTTCCCCATTTTTAGTTGGATTAGGCCATCTCAACACAACCAAATTCTGTAAACCAGGGCTGTACAACTTCGGCCCTTCTGCCGATGTTGGACTAGAACTCCCATGATTTCTGACTACTGGCCATCGTGGCTGGAGATGATAGGAGCCGTAGTCCAAAAATAGCTGGAGGACCAAAGTTGTGCACCCTGCTGTAAACCAAAAAACCCCAAAGCCTTTCTTTTTACGCTATTTGGGAAATAATCTATTTACTACCAGAATTGTGTGTGTTCCTTTCTGAATCTTTCACTTGTATGGGAGGATGATACTGCCTTTCAGTCCTATCCTTCATTTTACTGATTAAGGCTGTTCTCATGAGCAGCCTAATCCAGGCTAGGGCGGTACAGCCTGGGTTAGGCTGCTCGTGTGCAGCACTGGGATTGAGGTGGATCTTGGCACTGCAGTGGCTACTAACCTGCCTTTTTTGACCTGGCCTTGAGCTAGGATTATGGGCATGATTGCACCCTTAACCCAGTGACCGGGATCGTTTGTTTGATTGGGCTGCTTGCTGCCCTAGAAGACACAAGAGTTGTGTGCCTAGAGCACCCATCTGGTGGGCAATCTCCCCTCAATGCACCACACTCAGGGCGAGGTGCATTGTAGGATCCTCGGAGGCTGGGATGCATTGCCCTGACTGGAAAGCTGCACAGCTCCTGGGAGAGCTGCTCAAGCATAGCCAGGAAGTGGCAGGGAGGGCAAGGAGATCATCTGGGGGGAAGGTCAGTTCAGCACAGCCTTCTCCCCCACCTGTCCCACCTTCAGTCAGTCAGTCAGTCAATCAATCAATCTTTGTTACGGTCCCAGACCAGCACAAGAATAAAAAGCATAGAAGGGCATGGAAAAACATCAGGTGTTAAAAAACACATCACCATCTAAAATATCACTATTAGCAGTCTGCCTCCAGTCATGTGAATGGACTTATTCTCTTTTAAGCCATTATTATTTTTAGCATTCTTAGTAGCTCTTTTGATTCCTCTGGGGCTGAACCATATAGTAGCTAATGAACTTAACATTCCTTGCCAATTTTTATGACTCCTTTAAAAATTGATAAGAAAAAACACATTTTCTGGGGTGTAGGATCGTAGTGGCAAATTACAGTGATAGCTCAGTGGGGAAAGGATGCTGGCTGGAGAACCAGGAGCTGAGAATTCAAATTCCCACTGGGCAAGAATTAGTTAGTTCATGGGAGAAGAGCTGGTCTTGTGGTAACAAGCACAACTTCTCCTTTGATAAACAGGGTCCTCCCGAGTTTGCATTTGAATGGGAGACTACATGTGAGCACTGTAAGATATTCCCTTGGGGATGGGGCCATTCTGGGAAGAGCATCTGCATGCAGAAGGTTTCAAGTTCCCTCCCTAGCATATACAGATAGGGCTGAGAGAGACTACTGCCTGCAGCCTTGGAGAAGCCGCTGCCAGTCTGGGTAGACAATACTGAACTTAGTGGACCAATGGTCTGACTCAGTATCAGAGGTGCTCTTACCCCTGGACTTCGGGGCCGAAGTCTAGGGCCTCCACAGCCCCTGCTTCCCTCCCCCATCCTCTTTAGTCTGTCCTGGGTGGTGTGGTTTGTGTCCTCAAGAACCTACATGTTAAAAAAATATGCTTAACTTGCAGCAGGGGGCCTCCAAAGACCTTTAGGTCCAGGCTCCAAAATTGCCTAGGTGCACCTCTGCTCAGTATACGGCAGCTTACTATGATCCAGTGTAATGCCTTTCAGGAATAATTCCCTGACCATTATAGGTTGCTTTTTTCTTTTGGAGCAGATATCTACCACTTTTCGATTCCTGTAACACTGTGCAGGTATCACTTCTTTTTTCCTACCTTATCAAGGTAGGGAAAGAGAAGTGATACCTGCAGTGTAATTACAGACTCCAGCAGTCCTTGCTAAGACACAGTGCTGTGTACAGTATATAGTGGATGGAATCCAGTCTTCAGCACTGTGTAACAGTGGGGTGGGGCTCTTGGACGGTATTCGTCCTTGGTATATAAGAATTGGTTGTTAACAAGTTTATCCTATTTTCATCTGCGAAGTGTTTGAGGGTATGTGTAACAGTCAGAAGCCTTTTCCCTTCAGCCTCCACTCATATTCAAGTAGTGGAATAATATGACTTCACTGGAGTCAACATAACTTGCTTTCACAATCGCACTCATTTTCTATTATGCAGGGCTCCTTAGAGGAAGAGTGGGATGTAAATGTTACATAAATAAATAAATAAGATTTCCACAACTGATCAGATCTCCACCATACTTTTAAACAGTATTTCCAGTCCTTTTATGTTCTCCACTTTTATGTTCTCTTCTTACATCTTCAGGTAAAATAATTCAGTTCAGTATTAGATCAACAATAGTGTACAGCTAGGCAAAACAGCAGAATGGTTAAATGCACATAATAGCAAATTTCATAGAAATCAATACAAATTACATTAAGTACATTAAGATTTGCATTGATAATCAGGGTAAATGTTCTTTATTTAGATACATTTCCAGTATGAATAAAGTTAAAAATGCTTAATGGATAAAAGTGACAACAATCAGGTTTTCTAGTGTTGTTTTCAATATACTAATATTTATATTCATTCCCTAATTTATTTGTAGTGATTTATTATCCTCTGATTATGTGGAGATTCATTATGAAGATGGAAAACCACAGTATTCAAAGGTACTGTACAAGCCTTTTCTCCTGGCTGAAAAGTAAAAATGTACTAGCGTTTTCATTATATATGTGTGGTGAGGGGAACCTAGCACATTTCAAACACCAGTTAACCAAAACATAAAATAACACCAGGCAGCTTTTAATGCGAATTTCTTATGCTGATGTTTGTGGCTTTGGGTATGTATGGTATCTGCCTGGTATATACAAGCATGATCTGTTCCAACTGCAATCATACAGAAAAGTTGAGAGCCTCACATCTGTACCAGTCTTCAAAGGAACTTGCAGAAAAGCTAAATTGAGTTAGAAAACAATTCTTCCTGGCATCTATTCAAAGCCAAAGGAACTATCAGCTGCATTACCAGTAGCATTGCAGTTGCTGAATCATGAGTCTTGCTTCAGGATTATATAGAACTTTAGACTCAGCAAATGGACCATCTTTGCACACTGCAGTAACTTGATCTAGATTTCCTGGAGAAAATTTCAGAGTCAATTGATTTGGAAACATTGATAGGACCCTTGCAGTCACATGTTCCTCAGCAAGTGTCATTACTTGCATTTCAAAAAAACACCATGCACTTATTGCATAGAAGGTCAAAAACAGTGCATTTCTCAGACATTGAGAAAATCTAGTTTGCTAATTCCACCCCGCCTCTCTCATATTGAGACTGGAATGAAATTTAAAAATAATTTCTTATAAGAGCAATAGTATATAAACATAATTTCTGATGACTATAAAGAACCTTTGGGAGTGTACAGGCCATAGTGTGAGACCTTCTTGAAAATACAACTAACTGTGATGGCATTTCACTTTTCCTTACCGAAGAGGTTTCATGTCAGGAGGTGGCAGTACTGTCCCCTTTTTTCTCTTTGCCTCTAGAGAATAGGTACATAAAGGGATATCTTGTTCATTTGTTTTTCTATTCATTTTCTTAATAAGCTCTATTTTGTCAGTTTCTATAGGCATTCGTGGTTTAACAGCTTTGCCAGCCCTTAAGACACATTTTTTCAGCCAGGCTTTTAAAATATTTAATTTTATTACATTAGTAATAGTAATTACATTACTATTACATAAGTAATTAGTAATCTCTGAATGTTTTAGATTGCTGTTTTTAAAAGTTTTGTTTTGTTTTTCTTGTGTTTATTTTTGTGAGCCTCCTAGAACCTTTGGAGTCAGGCGGTATCTAAATGAAATAAATATATAATTTCCCTTGAAAATTAAAATATATTTCTAGAGGCACTAGTGATGACTTTAAACATGACCAAAATAGCTTCATAGGAGTAAGAGGGATATACTGCATACTATTTAGTTTAGTCTAAATATTTTAGTCCATTGACTGTATTGCTAACTATTCTGTAAATATTGTTTTTACTGATTATTGTTGTTAACAATTCTGTATGAGAACAAAACTCCCCAAACAAGTGAAGATTGGAAATTATTTGAATTCCTAGGAGATAGTGAGTACTGTGGATACTTCTGAAGCATAAAATGTCTTTGCTGTTTTAGAGAATGGATTGTTGGGAAAATACTTTCTTTGTTCATGAGACTGCTGTGGCTGAAAAAGTTGATACTGTTGGGAAATTTGCTCTTTCCCTGTTTGTATTGAAAAGCCTGTAGCGGCCGGTGAGGGTGCCAGTGGAGGGGCGGCTAGTGGCACCTTTAAGAGTAAAAGAATTGGTGCTTACCTTCGCTCTCGCCATACCTGAACGCTGCTCGGAGGAGCAGTGTGCTGCCCAGCACCCTCTGTGGCCCGCCTCTGCCACTCACCTGGCTTCCAGGGAGCCAATCTGGTGAGTGGCGGAGGCGATTCCCTGCCGTAGGGGGTGCTGGGCGGCACGCTGCTTCTCCAAGCAGTGTTCAGGTGTGGCAAGAGCGGAGTAAGCATCAGTTCTTTTACTCTTAAGGGTGCTACTAGCCGCCCTTCCACCAGCGCCCTCACTGGCCGCTAGTGGATTTGACCCAGTTTTGGAACTGTTGTTCAACTGAGAGCCTGGAAATGGCTGGAAAGTTACAGATGAACTCAGAGAGTTTGCTGGCATCTAATGAGTATGACAAAAACTCAGGTGAGGGATTTGGAATACCGTTGCTCCAGGAAGCTGAGATGGTAGTTAATGCTGTTAATGCTACATATTAACAGTGCAAACTGTGAAAATTATATGTCAGAGGCTAACAGAAGTTTTAGAGAAACTGGACAAAATTAAAAGCACGTTAGGGGAGCATAAATAGAGATATTAGAAAGGGCCTGTAGTGCCAAGTCAAAAACAGTTGCAGTCTGAAAGGAGGAATGAAAATCAGGTTATTCCTCAAATTCCAGTTCCATCTGTGAATATAAAACAAGGATCAACTCTAAATAAGCAAACAAAAACTTATGGTTCTAGTAGAGTATTGCAGCCTAAACCATTTACACTCATAGTAGTGAATAATACCTTCAATTTTGGGAGGTGGAGTAACAGATGGAACATTGTGCGATCTCTTGGGCAGCTTCTGCATTGTCAAGTCAGTTATATTGATTTGCCTTCATATGAAGTATTACCTAGTAGACCTGCAGTTAAAAGGCTTTTGTTCTCATTCCACCAGCATTTATTTCCAACTATGCTAATTAAAATGAAATAGTTCTTGGCCACGCTCCAGATTTTTCCATGAAGAGTATTCCCTGATATAACTACAGTGTCTTTAGTAATGCGGAATAATAAAATTAGGTTGGCTGACTTGGTAACAAGTGAGAAGATCAAATATGAAAATGGAATTAAAAATAAAAGTAGAACTACTTTAAACTTCCTAAAAGATTCCATCAACAAATGCTGCACATTGGAGTCAGGTGTTTTGGATGGCATTGGCTGCCTCCCAAAAACTGTGCTCAGTTTCCTTGATAAAGTGTCTTCAAAGGAAGGCAATTCTGGGCAGGCAGCCAACCGGACAGATAAGGATGTACTTTCTGTCCAGACCAAAGGCCATCTGATGGAGAACTTACCGGCCAGAGTTGAAGATATGAAGAGAATCTTTAAAACAAGCCAAGACATACTGAATACACCATCCAATCACCTAAGTTATAACATGGAAGAACAGGAGACAGACTTTCGATTTCTCAATTATGTAAGAAATGAGACTAAAAATGGGAATACAGTTGTGTCCTTGTCAGCTGTTATCTTTAAATTTGGAGACTAATGCGTCCATGGTTGCAGATAGTCAGAACTGTCATAAGTGGGATGAACCAGACCCTGTGCAAGCAACATTTGGTTAGCACTAATTCTGAATTTCTGGAGCAGCCTAATTGCTGTTCAGGAGGCTCCTGATTTTAGGATGTTGAATATGGGCTCAGGTGATGCCCATAGTGAAGAAATAACTCACATGACATCAGTAGGCTCTCCCTCAAAAGAGGGATGGGGGGAAAAGGGGAAAAATTCATCTGGTCCTCTGATTTGTGTTATTCCCACAATTCATAAGTCTCTTGAAAGTCAGTCTCTGCTGGTGACACAATCACAGCTTAGAGAAGAGGATGTTGTACTGAAGAGTTGCTTCAGTCAAAATGATTAAGACAGTCTAGATACGAACAAGGAAGAGCAAGTGAGTCTGCAGATGGTTGGGTCCCTTCATCCTTGTCTAAATTACATTCTATCCCCTCATTGCAGCCTTTAGCCTTTACTTTTTTGAATGTGGCAGGTTGGAGGTCAAGAGTCAAAGATGTTTCATTTGTAAATTATTTTGAGATTTGATTTTATATTTGTGTAGGAAACCTGACTTGATGAAGAATCATATTTAGATGGGTTTTCTTCCTTTTTTCTGGGGGCTGTGGTGGGGAAGGGGAGGGTTTGACTATGTGGAGGCTTGGGGCTGTTAGTTTCTATTGCAGTACAGGCATCAATTGATAAGTTACTCATTTTTTAACACTATGCAATGGTGATTATGATTAAATTTAATAGTGCCCATTTGATTCAGATAAATGTGTATTTATACTATCAATAAGGTTGAGTACACAAGTTAAAGAAGTTTGGGGTAAATGTGAGGGATGTGTAAACAGCATACTTTCCTCCAAGCCTTTACTATAATTGCAGGAGACTTGTGAGGATGGGTAGGAATGATCATAATATCAGAAGTTTTAAAGCAGTGCGTCAGAAATAGAAGATGTTGCTCCACCTCTCGCAGTTCAGCAATTTAAGGATGAGGTTGCAAACTTTGCAGGTTTTTGTCTAGCACAAGCCATAATTAGACTGCAGCTGCATTTGCTCAAAGGTGCAGCATCTGATGATTTCCCTGGAGGATTCACCTATTGGGTTGGATCTAAAATGTCCACGATTGAGTATATCATGGTCTTGTGAAACATGCTAGCTTATTTGGACCATTTTAAAGTTGCTAATTGCCCAGTAGTGATCATTTTTCTAGGCTGTTACAGCTTAGTCCATTTGAAAGGCAGCCATTTTTGGAGCTAACCAAAAATTTAAATGTTGTATCTGAAATTCAACCCACTCAAGTACAGTGGTTTGAGAGGGTAAGGTAAACTTACTTCAGTCCTGAAGTTGGATTTATTGCAAAATGTGTGTAATGCAATATTGGCAAATGATATGAGAAATTGTACTTTAAGAAAATGTAATTCAGGTCTTAAGGCCAGTTTTGACATCACTTAGTGCAAGGAAAGTTATAACTGTCACCTGTTTGTCTGTAGAATGGTTTGATCAGGAAAGCTATAATGCAAAGAAGGAACTTGTTAGACTTTATCAAACTTCTAGAGAAGGTTCAGCAAATCCTCCTGCTCTAGAGCTTCTAAACCAGAAAACGAAATACAAATTGTTGTTAAAAGGCAAAAATTAAAATGCCTTAAAAGTGTCATGGCAGTAATTGATTGCTGCAGCATACCTAAAAAAATTCTTCAGTCTTCTGGTGACTTATTAAAATGCAACCATCCTGTGGTCTGCCTTGCCCAGTTTGTCATATTCCACCTAAAATATTGGAGGATTATTTTTGTACTTTGTATGACACAGAAGAGGTTGATGAATTTATTCTTGAGTTATACAAGAATTCCATACCAAAATGGCTACTACAACTTCAAGAGAAGTAGTTTCCCTGGCTCAGCAGTTTAAAACAGGTAGAGGTCCAGGAAATGATTTGATAACAGTTGAGATAGAGATAATTTGGACTGGTGGGTACCCGTGTTGGCCTCTCTTCTTAAAGCAATTGATTTCACTGCCAATGTGCCAAAAGAGTGGGGAACTGTGATAACAGTTCCCCTTTATAAGAAAGGAAAGCGGGACAATGCTGCCAATTACTGCCCCATAAGCCTACTATGAGTGGTGAGTAAGATCTATGCTAGGCATTTGTATGAGAAGTTAGTGGACTGGACTGATTCAGGAGATACTTTGTCAGATGAACAGGATGGGTTTACGGCCGGCTGTTCTTCTACAGATCGAGTCCTATTACTGCAGCATTTGGTAGAAAATTATCCCATGAAACCAAATAGATTATATGCTGCTTTTGTGGACTTTAAGAGAGGGTACAGTGCAGTTCGTTAGGACATCTTACAAAAGAAATCTGAACCAAGAGAGGAGTTGGACAAGGTTGTATTCTGGAGCTGATACTATTTAATTTTTATATTAATTCTCTTGTTTCCCACCTGAAGGATTTGAGATACCATCTGCCAAAGCTGGCTGATAAGCATTTACCAATTCTGCTTTATGCAGATGATGCCGTTCTGCTTTCCCAGACATCGATTGGTTTAAGGCGAGTCTTGCAGGCCCTTTCTTTGTATTGTGATCATTAGAAATAAATTACAGTAAAACTAAAATAATGGCATTTGGGA
This sequence comes from Hemicordylus capensis, assembly GCF_027244095.1. Taxonomy (NCBI): domain Eukaryota; kingdom Metazoa; phylum Chordata; class Lepidosauria; order Squamata; family Cordylidae; genus Hemicordylus; species Hemicordylus capensis. Next base: position 224,542,106 of record NC_069657.1, read on the forward strand.
AAAGTCGTAAAATAAGAAAATGGCTGTTGAATAATCATAGGTTAGAGCAGGTTACCACCTTCAAATATTTTGGTGTAGTTGTGCAAGCATCAGGCAGTAGAACAGCACATTTACATTGTGTTTTTCAAAATGCCCAGAGGTCTATAAGGGCTGTTCTAACATTCTATTGATCCAAGGGTACTCAGTTTGCCCCTGCTGCAGTTAAACTATATTTAGCTAAGTCCCATACACAGCTACTGTATGGGGCGGGCAGGGGAGGTGGTAAGTTGGTCCATATACAAATCTTGCAGAACTTGAAGCTAAACAGTCAAAGTTCTTGAGGAGCTTATGGCAGACACCACATTGTGTCACAAATGCAGGACTCTGCTTGGAAGTGGGTGTCACAAAAGTACAAGTGGGTCAGTGGCTTGGTATTTTTGAATTGTGGTTAAAGTTAAAATTTCATCCTGCTGGCCAATCTCCTTTGTTATTAAGATTTAAGAAGGTTCCGTATGCAGAGCATCTATGTCCACGTAACACAGGAAGAGTTGAAATAATAGCTCATGTTTGTCATACTGCAATTTTTATAAGGATATTTGTAGTTGATGATAATGATAATGATAATAATAACTTGTTGCCTTTTAAAACGATTATCCTGGGTGTTTTGATAAGTTTTATGTAAGTTATATTTTATCTGCTACAAATATGTTATATTTAAGTGTAGCAAAGTTTTGTTTTACAGCAGAGAAGGTTTGTCAGAAGATAAGTTGTTTTGGAATTTTTGTTATATTTTAAATGTGTTTTGTTATGCTTAAACTGTTTGATTAATATCAGATTAACATTATATTAGTATTATTTAGTTTTTCTTCATTCCGGTGTTTTAAGTCAGAAGCCTGCATTTCAGGCTAGTGCAACAGGGTGCCCTCGTGCAGAAAGGCACAGAAGTAGATACCCACATCACGTTCTTCTGTTGCTACTCTACAAGCACAGTTTCGATTATCCCCATGACTACTCGCAGCTAGGAGATCTTCTTGTGTTGTGTAGCTTTGTTTGTCAGCCTTTATAAATATACTTTATATTTACATATTTCATCAAAATATTGTAAATGGCTACAGATTCCTCAGGTAACTTCTTCAGAATAGCATTTAAAAGATTGTCTTCTTAAGGGTTTAAATGTTTAAAAGTGTGGCTTAAAAAAAAAAAACTAAAGTAGAGATACATTGTTTTTGTATCATCAAAATTCAATGTTTGAAAAGGCATGGAGACTTGGAATTTGTTTTTTTGGGAGGGCACATATACACAATCATTCACCTGGGCATTCTGGATATGCAGCCTTTTGAAAACGGAATTGCAAAAACTTATAGGACTTTTGTTAATCCCTAGGGAGGAGAACACTGTTACTATCATGGGATTATTAGAAGTATCAAGAACTCTAAAGCTGCACTTTCCACATGTAATGGGCTCCAGTAAGTATTGATGGTGTTAAGTATACTGCTTATTAGTTACTGGCCTGCTAGTATATCTAGTTGTTACTACTGGGAGTCTTATTAATACTCTGTTCCTTCGCCTAAAGATATTGGTGTCACAGTAGATCTCTTATAGCTAATGAAATCTAATTGCCAATTCCTCTACAATAAGAATCAGCATACCTTGGCTGAATATTTGCAGTACAGGCAAACCTCACCATTCGCAGACCTGACATATGCGGTTCTGTGTATCTGCAGTTAGGTAATTGACACCCAACTTTGGCATACACGGTTGCGGGGGGAGGGTTAATTTCATGTATCTGCGGTGTTGGGAGTGGCCAGAAATTATCTCCTAAGTCATTTTTGGCCACCATTTTCAGAAAAGGAACTTTTTGTGGCTCGTTTAACCCCCCCCCCCTTGATTTTTCATGGGAAATTGGGGGAATTGGGATTGGGGGGGGCATCCTGGACAGCTGGAGACCCGCAGAGCATGACAGGACACTCCCCCCTTTTGGGGGGTGGTTTTTGCCCATTTTTCAGCCTCCAGGAACCTAACCCCCCATTCCCATTGCCTTAAAGCCCCTTTATCTGTGGTTCCATTTTCGGTGGTTATAGCAGAGAATGGAACCCCCACAGATAATGGGGTTCACTTGTACTATATTGCTTTTGAAAAGTTTTTATAAAAAATTGGTTGAAAGTTCCCAAATATGGATGCATGAAAAAATCTTGGGATCCTATTAGATACCTATGCTAGTGAGTTATGCATGAGGGGTAGGTATAGTTTGCTACTTGGGCTGTTTGCCTAGGGGTAATGGCTACTTGTCCCAGAAGAACATTTTTAAAATTCAAATATGATGTTTAAATTGTTTTAAGTTTTAATTTTTTTAATGGGTTACTTATTTTGTTTTTATCTGTATTGATGTGAGTCACCAAGAGCCAAGATCTGGGTTAGGTCAGTCGTATAAAAATTTAATAAATATATTAAATTAAATAAGTGGAAAAATGCAAGGCTGTGCTATCAGAGTGAGATGCAAAGAGGTTTGTGATATTTAGATGCATCCTCTCTAAATAGACCACATATTCTGTGAGCCTTTTAAAAAGTATTATTGGATGGCTGAGCCTTTCAGTGAACCACTGACAATGACTCTTTTCTCATTCAGCCCCTTATTTGTGTGTCTTCTTAGGACCATATTTTATCCAGTGCATTTTCTTGGTTCTTAGCAATATATTCTTTCAGAAAACATTTGACTAAAACAAATGTTACTATTAAGGCGATTTCTTTTTATTTTGAATGTAATGTTTAATATCCCTGCTATTGCCTCAGTCAGAACCCTTTTCTTTTTTGAAATAATATAAAAAGGAGCTGCTGTGTCCGACCTCTCTGAGTTCCAGATTCTGGGGACTAACAAGGGATGGCCCATGACACCCCTATTCTGCTTGTTAGTTTACGCAAACATCCAGCTTGTAGAGGAAAATGTGCTGGACTTGATCATGGTTGCATAGTTTGGCCAGCAAGCCATCCTTAGGAGCTGCTTCAGCTGACCCAGCTGGTGTCCTCTCCTACTCTTTTTCCTTTCCCCAATTTTCCAACTCCTAAGCTACCCTTTCTTTGGAATTATTTCATTTGTTTCAGTTGGGCATGCTCAGAATTAGCGCATGTTCTTTGCAATAAAATGAGGGCATTATTTTCATTGATGTCAACTGTGAATCCAAGTCTTTGACTCCAGTAAATGCCTTAATATTGTGACCACACACAATCAGACAAGGTTGCAAATAGGATATAAATAAATGTCATCAATTTATTCCCACCCCCTTTGCCATTTCCCCAAATATCATGTAGATATTTAAAAGGATAATTCGTCGTTCCTAGAACTTGCTTAAATTGTTTTCCATCACTTAAGTTGTCCCTACATGCTTTCTGGAATATGCTTGAAGTACAACAGTATGAAAACGTATTGGTTATTAGGAACTGTATACTCTGGTGTAATCATATGGACTTATTTCTAGCTATTTTTCATGCTCTCATACCTATCTTTATTCTTGAATTCCAGTGGCATGTTTGATGATGGTACTTATGTGTACTTGATTGAGCCTATGGAGTTGACTCACAGTATAGTAAGTTAATATTGATCTGTTTTGCTCTTGTTTTGATTTGTTACATCCATGTTTAGATGATAATTCTATAGGCCAACAATATATGATACAGACCCCTGTATCTGTTCAGGACTGCCTATGTTGTTTTAATATTTTTCTGCAGGAAGTTTTTATACCACAATTCCTCTATAATGATTTGTTTTCCTTTAGAAAAATATAGCCCATAGTCCCAGTACACAACCCATTTGTGCTGTGAAATTGAGCCAAATTGTACTATAGTTCCAAAGGATCTACCATAGTGACACTGCATTCTGTGATTCTAGTTCAGAGTCTTCCTGAGTGCTAGAATGGAATTGGATTGTGTATATGAAGTCCAAAGACGTACTTTCAAAGACTATAGTACGGTATACGCCCATTGGAATTAGTTAAGCTTGTTGTGGAGTTTTGCAGCTCTCATGAGTGATGTTGGTTCATCTAAACTGACCTCTTTGTCTGTGTATTGAAATATTTGAGTTCTGTAGCTCGAGGATTGTGTGTTCCCTTAAGCAGAAATAACACATCAGTCTGGGTTTTCAGCCAAGCAGGTGTGGGCTTCTATTAAACAATTATCTCGAAGATAGACTTTAATGCCCATAGCTGTTGAAAGAGCATGAGAAATTAGAGCTCTAATTTCACCCTGTTTTCAATATAATGCAAGAATACATTTCTTGCAAACATGTAATAGATAACGATATAAATTGAATTTAGCTAAAAATAACGTTCAGGATAGTAAGAATCCTGAGCACTAAAATCCAAAAGTTATTTGATCAAGAAGATGCCTGCTGGGTTTCTACGATGAAAGGTAGCAATACAATGTAGAATGGGAGTGTAATACAGAGACAACACTGGGCAGGGGAATTGACAAGAAACAGTTGAAAAGTGAGGCCAAGAACCTGGCAGAATCAACAGGTATGATGGCTCAGCTAGCAGAACAAGGTGCTTTAGCAACAGCAGACACACGTGGTGTTGGAAAGCAGGTGAATAGGCAAGGTCAGTGTCTGAGGGAAAGAACAGATAAAAGGGGCTGTGGGGTGGGGGATGAAAAGTAGTCAGAATAACCTTCAAAGATGAGAGGCAACCCCCCCTCCCCTTGTTATGAGTGAATTCAGGGCTGAAATGTATCAGGACAGAACTATATGTATTTACATATACATACAAAAACAAAATGTGTTTGTTTTTGCTGTAGTTATTAATTCAGATAAGCTGCCATTTGGCTTGAAAAGCTGCCTCTGAACATACCCCTTTTAAAGATCCTGTTATATATCAAAAATTTAAATGAAACCACCAAATATTAAAATTACTTATTAAAATTTGGCTGTTATTTGGTTATTGTTAGTTGGTTATTAAAATTATCAAAACAGATCTTATCCCATGTTCAAATATGCCATTCACAGTACTCATGTGCCAAATAATTGAGCCATCACACGTGTAATACTGGTGCAGACAATCTTAAACTTAAAGTGCAACTAACAGATGATACAAGTATGTTGGAGGCTAAGACACCACCAGCAGAAAAAACAATAACATGGAAAGTTCAAGAAACATAAAGTTGCAGACATGCTGCCTAACACAGTGTGTGCGCTAGGAGGCCCTGTGGGGATGCAATGGGGCCCTTGTGCAACTCCCCTAGTCCTCTTTTAGTGCTGTTGCATCAGCAGGTGAAACTTCCCAGATCTACTCCTGTTCTGGAATCACTCTGTAAGAGGGGAAACTTGTTGCTGAAGCTCAGCGACAGCACACACAGAAGCGGAGTGGAGGAGTTGCATCAGGGTCCCCTTTGTATCCCTGTAGGCCAGGTTTGTACAACTTCAGTCCTCTTGCAGATGCTGGACTACAGCTCCCATAATCCTTGACTATTGACTCCAGTAGCTGGGGATGATGGGAGTTGCAGAGGCGTAACCAGGGGGGCAGGCAGGGCACGTGCCCTAGGCACCACTGGAGGGGGGGCGCAAAAGTGCCATGACCCCCCTGCCCCACCCCCACCCCAAAAAACTTATCTTCGGGCAGCTGCGTGAGCACAGCAGCGACCCCCCCAGCAAACGCTCGTCTCTGGCTGGGTGCCTCGCTGCCTGCGGCATTGGCCTCACGGACCTCCTCCTGGCACTCCCCACCCCCCACTCGCGCATGCGCGAGTTGATCTCCTAATCTCATTGTCTCGCATGGCACGTGCATTGTCTGAGGTGAGAGAGCGATGAGCGGAGTGTCTGTGTTGCTTGCTTGCTGCTGGCTGTGGCTCCCTGGGAGGACAAGGAAGGAGGATCTACTTTGGGGCCCAAATTTCCAGCAGGCAGCAACAATATCATCATCATCATCATCATCATCGATCAAATTGCGCAGTAAAGTGTTCACACAGGATCAAGGTGTGTGTGCTTTTTTCTAAAAAAAATTATAATGTATTCTTTAAAATTATACCGTAACTGGGGTGTGGTGGGCTTGCTTCGAGCGGGGGGTGTCTTGAGGGGTGGTTGGTTGGGGGGTGTCTTGAGGGGTGGCGGGGTGGCACCCACCCCACCCCAAGTTGGAAGAGGAGGTGGTGGCATGAGCCGCGCCTGGGCAGCAGGCGGAGAGCATCCTTCCCCCCCTCCTGCCCTTTCCCTCCTAGCGGGTCATTGGGCGTCCCGGCCATGGTGCATCCTTGCAACCCTCCTCGCTGCCCCAGCCTGGAAGTCGTGACTTGTGCCCTGGCTGCAATGGCAGCCCGCGGGCGGGTCGTTGGTGTGTGTTTGTGTACCAACCATGAGCGAGAGAGAGCCTGCAGGAGGCAGCTGCCTGCTGCTGCGTGGCCAAGACGAGGGGATGGCTTTGGGGGTGAGCAAAGTAGTAGTCCTTTCTGTGGACCGTGGGCAAAGGGATCAGAGGGAGGCAATGAATGGGGAAGGCTCCAGCCCAGAGAAAGAGCAGCCCGGGGACAAGCCATGCGTCTCCAACTGCAGCAAAATGATACTTTCTGAGGAGAAAGCAGCCGGAGCCAAGCAGGACTGAGAAGCAGGAAGGCTGCCTATAAAAACCTCACCACTACCAAGAGACCCCGACCTGTGAATTACTGGACTGGATTAGGAGCAACTTGCAGAGTGTTGTCCTCTTTCTTGCTTTTTAAGTAGGGTTTGTCTGAGCAACATTTCTAAGTTTCCCCCCTCGGTGTTTCCTTCCTTCATGCGGCCACACCCTAAATTGCTTCCCATTTATTCTCTTTGCCACTCCTCCCTGCCTTCAAGTTCCCATGAGTAGCCCTTTACTTTCTTCAGCGCAAACATTCAGTTTGGCATCGTTCTTGGTTCACAGTCTTGCCTCTGTCACACACCATGATTTATATATCCTAATTATTTCCCCACCAACTTATCTTATCTCGCTTATTTCTCGGTGTGTTGTTTGTTTTCTCAACCATGGCTGCAAGAAGATAATAGCAATAGCAATAGCAATAGCAATAGCACTTACATTTATATACCGCTCTATAGCCGGAGCTCTCTAAGCGGTTTACAATGATTTAGCATATTGCCCTCAACATTCTGGGTACTCATTTTACCGACCTCGGAAGGATGGAAGGCTGAGTCAGCCTTGAGCCCCTGGTCAGGATCAAACTTGTAACCTTCTGGTTACAGGGCGGCAGTTTTACCACTGCGCCACCAGGGGCTAATGAATGGAATGGAATTTAAAGTGTTGATTGGGAAGTATAAAGTCCTGTGTGCAAGAAGAGTGCAATTAAGACAAGATGAAATTACCCATTTGAGGATCCACACAGCCATCTTTCCCTCCCTCTCATTCCACTGACTTTTACATGTCTTCTGGATTATTCTAGTCCTGGCTGGTCTCGTATCACACTTTTGGGGAAATGAGAATACAAGTTTATTCCCATCTCAATAAGCCATTTAATCACCATTGACTTTAGCTGCAAGTCCTCCTAAATCACAGGTTCTTAATAGCTCAAAAGAATGTAGCTTCACTCTCTTAGAACCTCTCCAGTATGATTCTGGACATCCTACTGGATCCTTCTGTCTGCGGAGAAACAGACAACCTTGTCCCACCTTACATCCCAGTTTAGCTGCTGCTCTTCCCCAAGATAGGATCATCATCACCACATTTGTATAACACCTGAAATATGCGTCCCTAGGTGGTATACATAAGTTAAAATACAAGTATAAAACAGGATAAAATGATTAAAACAGTAGGGGTGTGTACAGATAGTTTGTGGACAAATTCAGACCCAACCACCACTCTGCGAATCGGTTTGGTCGAATAGACCGGCTGGGCCAGTTGAACTGATGAAGCAGCTTGAAGCATTTTGAAGCGGTTTGCAATCAAACTGCTTGAACCAGCCTGGTTCGTGACTGACTGGTTTGTGTACACCCCTATAAAAGAGTTTTATGATATAAAACAGACCATTTAAAATTGGGTAGTAGACAGTATCTTCAAGATATTCCTGGCCTTTTCCATAGTGTCTGGCTTCTGAATCCCTGGTTGTTTAAAACCTAGCTCTAGAAGCAGAATGTTTCCTGAACCTCATTGCCTTGTTGCTCAAGAACAAAAATCCTTGGTAAGGTTAGAATGTTTTTTTCTTATCTAAAAATGTGAACTATGCAAAATGTGGAAGGCTTTTTGAGCATGTGTAGACTATTTGTACTTGTATGACATGAACCAGCCTTTCCACCCTCCACAGTTGCTACACTATGGTAATGACTCATATCATGCTGTGATATGAACAAAAGCACCTGCTTTTGGGAAACAGGCAATATCAAATAATGCCATGCTTTTTAGAAGCAAGGAACAGAAGCAGACATAAAAACTCTGGCAAACCTCTTGCTTTATAAGAGTATTCTCATATCTGTCTCCAGATAGTGATGATAATCGGGGTTTATAATATTTAAAAAGGGAAGCTCCTAGTACTGAGTCTTTCTATAGCTGACTTCTATATTGCATAGTATCTCTTTTCACATTTGGATTATTTTGTCAAGGTATCATAAGCTTAGATGACTTTGATGGTGCAGCTTTACACTATTTCTCTGCACTTAAGACATATATAAGCCCTATTCAGACATTATGTTGTATATGTGTTCATGAGAATGTACACATGTACATGCTTTTGCATGAATTAACTTGGATACAGATCCCTCAAATGCATGATGCTGATAGGAGTTTTACTGCTCTATCCACATACAGCATAATGTGTTAATAACTGCACATGGGTATAGATCTATACATGCATACACTGTACACAGATTGTACGTATTTATTTATTTATTTGGTGAACTTTACTTGTGAATAGGGTTTAAACTTGCAAAAGACACCCATATATTATAACATATTGTGTTTACATTTGTGTAATCTGTGTGACCTATTTTCTCTGTTGTTACAGACAAGCATAGGTAGGCCACATGTCATCAAAAAAACATTAGGAACAACTACCTCCAAGGGATTGGAAGATCTTGGTATGACATCTTTTATATCATATTTCAGTAATATTGGAGTTATACAAATATATATTTCTAAAAAATCATTTAATTTGATCTTTGTTCTGTAACTGATGGACACTTTTATACTGAAATACTATACTGCACAATACAGTTGTTTCTTGCCAACCGCAAGGGTTCCGTTCCTGGAAAACCTCATGGTTGGCGAATTTGCGGTAGATGAGCAATAGGAAAGTATTGGAAACAGGGAATTAGGGGAATTGTGGCCATGGAAGGGCCAAAAAACAAGGTTAAAACCAGTTAGAATCACCCCCTGACCCACAAAATTACCCCACCCCATTTTTAAAAAAACTCACCAAACTGCAATCAGGTTGCAGTTCGTGAGACCGGTGACAATTTCCCAGTTGCAGATACTCAAGTTTATTTACTGTCAAAGACCAGAAATCAAAACATATGTACAAATAAGAATCAACAGTGCTTACAGTAGTTTGGTATAATGTCTCAGTATAACAAATAAAACCCAAATAACAAATCTGCGATTGGGAAACCTGTGGTTGGGGAGTGATGACTGTATTTATCACAAACATTCTCAATTTCCATACAGAATTAGATTGACATAATCATTTGTAGTAGTAATAAGTGAGGTACATTGCTTAAAATAGAACATTGTCTTTAAAAATACTCCATTTTTTAGTGACCACATGACAGTTGTGCTAATGGTAAAAGTGTTGCTGTTCTTGGCATTCACTGCTGAGGATGTCCAACACCTGCAAATGATCAGTACTGGTAACTGTAAGCTTTAAATGTCTAAAAATCTCATTTTATAAAGATAAATGTGCTTCTTGTTACATTTTGCTGTTAATTTTATCTTCTACAGATTTTGACTCTACTTCTGAATGGCCCTACATGTCTGAGTTGCAGTGGCTAAGAAGAAGAAGAAGGAGGGATGTGAGTGTTATGACATCAGTCACCCTACACCAAATCACAAGATCTCTTTGCTTTTAAAATATACAGAAAAATAGTTCCATGGACCTGCACCCCAAGGTCAGGGCCTAAGGGCACCTCTGCCTGGCCCTTGGCTGAGAAGGCTATGCTGAGAGCCTGCCTCCAGCTGAAATATGGTTTGTGGGAATAATGGATCTCCTTCCCTTGAGAGAGATGTCTTGACCCCTCTCTATATTTTTCCTGTTTCATGTACTTTTATTTTGTTGAAGCAGGCCTGATTGATCCATGTTTTGTGATATTTTATTTATATTTATTTACGCACACACACACACACACACACACACACACACACACACACACACACACAGAGTCATTGAGTTAAGATCACTTTCTCTCCTTACTGCTTTGAAAAGTTTAGACTGCTTCTGATAGTCTGGTTTTGGTAATTTTGCTGGCATTTTTTGGATGCTTTGTATTTGGGTTTTTTGTTGTTTGTTAAATCTGTAAGCCAATGTTTGAGCTCTGTTTCCAAGTGGAAAGGTGAGTTATAATTTTCACTGCTGGGTGAGGACATCTCATGTGGGTTATCCTCTCCAGCATGCTCCAGAGGGGCAGGACATATTTAAATTAGTCAAGAAACCTTTAAGAGGCCCAAGAGGATAGCCCCCCCCCCCCAGTTTAGTTAGTCCTGCAGAGCTCCAAAGCGGACAGTGCTGCCTTGCTTGTATTCTACTCTTCCTCTACTCCTTTGTCTTCTCTTTACCTTCCTCCATACCTGGCGCTTCCCTTCCGTTACCTCGCCATTATTCACCCTAAAAAAAAAAAGCCTCCTCTGCCTTTTCCACTCTCTTCCCCCTCCCCCTCTCTTCCTGCTGATGGAGCCTAAGAGATTGGGCATACTGCACAAGCTGATGCTGAAGGAAGATGTTGGCGGACTACTTACAGCCCGGTAAGCCCCATCACCACCGCGTGATGGTGCACGCTGCCCAAAATGCCCCACCACGGACCACTGTGTCTTTGGGCGTGACGGGGAGAGTAAGGGCCATAATCCACTGCTGGGACACCAGGGTGCCCGTCTCATGGCAATTCAGCATGCTCGGAAGCACGACGGTTCAACTTCCCCTCTCAACAGGCCTGTGAGCCCCAACTTCATGGTCCTGGATGAGGCCAGTGCTCTGGAAGCCTCGCAGCCAGAGCCGCTCCCAAACAAACCACCCAATTCCCTTGGAAAGGACGCTGACGCGCCCATCCCAAAGAAAGGGAAACCAACGCCCAGGGAAGGGATGGGCGAGATGGCCACGGGCTCCTATCTACCAACAAACCCAGCTGGTTCCCCAGACTCGTTGGCGTAGGGAGAGAGGCCTTCTCCTCGATCCACTGAGGAGGGCATGGTTGGAGGAGCTGCAAACGCCACACAAACGTCCGTCCAGCTGGAGAGTGCACAAATAGAGGTTCCGACAATGCCGGCCAGCCCTCTTCAGCCCGATCCTGTGAGTCCAGGACCCTCTGGGCCAATAGCCCCTAGCGGACCAGTGTATCCCCAACCTCCTGCAGGCATCACCATTCCAGCCCCACCTCACACCAGGGAAGTACCTGAGACCTGGCATCTCTGGTTTTCTTCTTTCTTTCTTCTTCCTCCACCCATTCCCGCAGCCTCCTTCCATCTGAGGACTTTTCTAACTTATTTGTGAAAGCCTTACAAACTCTGGGTTTGAATATTGAGGGCCTACAGGGAAATACTGCTCCTTCTGGCGAATCCTGGGTTCTGCCCACCACATATTCTCTGGATCTGTTGTTTCCACTACCGGAAAGCTTTGCAGAATTACTGAGAGGAATGGCAGGCTCCTGCTGTACAAAAGAATACTACTACATTGGCTAACGAACACTATGGTTTTGTCCCAACAGCAGGAACTTGATTTCAGACACCTCCTGTCGATGCTCACATGGCCGCTCTCGCATCTGGTGCCATACTGCCTCGAGATGGAGAATCCATGCTCAAGGACCCCATTGAAAAGCAGCTTTAATTCCAACTCAAGAAGCACAACCAATGCATTTCATTGTCAATATGGGCCTCCATAGCAGCTGCTATCCTTTCTAGGGCATCACTTCTCTGGATGGACGGACTCCTTCAATCGCCGCCCCCAGATCCACTTAGACAGAGACAGATCCTATTAAAAATTCAAAAGGCCCAAGCATTCATAGCAGATGCAACACTGGATTCTGTACATTTTGGGGCATGTGCCACAGCAAACAATGTTGTGACCAGACACACCTTATGGCTTAAACATTGGCAGGTCAACACAGCTTCCCAATCCAACCTGTCCTCAATTGCTTTTACAGCCCATAAACTCTTAGGGGATGAGGCCTTGCAAGATATCTTAGTAGAAACGAAGGATAAGAAAAAAGCGCTCCCTTCATTCACTCACAAAGATGACAAACGACCTAATAGGAGATTCAACCAGCCCTTTCGGCCCTCCTTTTATCCCAGAGACAGAGACACAAGACCTCAGCACACAAACTGGAACAAGCCCCGCTTCTACGAAACAACTATTTGGACAATAATCCAACAGTCACCCTGACTCGCTGGCCATGGGAAGTCGCCTGTCTCGCTTCTTCCATTCCTGGGAGGCCTCCATCTCTGACAAATGGGTCTTGGACACGATTCTCCACGGTTGCAAGATAGAGTTGAGCTCCTGTCCCAGGGACAGATTCCTACCCACACCTCATTCCAAATCTCACCAGAAACACATGGCCCTACAACAAAGCAATCAACCACCTCTTTACCATTTCGGCAATAGAACCAGTTCCTCCTCATCAAATCTGACGAGGCATTTTCTCTATCTTGTTTACCGTGCCCAAAAAAGATGGCTCTCTCAGAGCCATTTTGGATCTCAAATACCTCAACAAGTGGGTCAGATGCAGAAAATTCTGAATGGAAACACTCCGCTCCATAGCGGAAACCCTACATCATGGAGACCTTCTGACGTTGATTGACCTCACGGAGGCATATCTTCATGTACCAATCTACCCATACTCCTGCCGCCACCTCCGTTTCTCCTACCAGGGATGCCACTACCAGTACACAGTGCTGCCTCTCGTCGGTTCCAGGGATCTTTACCAAAGTGATGGCCCCCCTAGTGGCCCACCTCTGGCTGCAAAAGGTCAGACTCTTTTATCTAGACGATCTCCTCATACAATCCAGAAAGTCTGCAACACAAGAGGTAAACACCACCCTTGCTACACTATTCTCGCATGGTTTTCTAATAAACACTGCCAAGAGCCACCTAACTCCCTCCACTCAGCTTCAACATCTAGGGTTGGTCATAGACACACTACAAGACAGACTCTTCTTCCCAGAGGAGAGACAGGACAAGATAATGATCGTAACCCGATCCGTATTGTCTCTGAGGAGGTCATGACCCTAGCACAACTACTGGGTCTCATGGTGTCCACTTTGGAAGCCCTCTCCTGGGTGCACTTCCACCTCCGCCCCTTACAGTGGTTCCACCTACCTCACCAACTTGCCGCCTGGTGACTGAACGCAATATCTTTGGCCGCCTGGGATATGACAGATGAGTCTTAGATACACTCTTGGCATCCAGAAGAGCATCCACCAACCGCATCTATCAATCTACCTTGCACGCTTTTCTTCGATGGTGCAGGCAATGCAAACTTTCAGTGATAGCATGCAGCCTTCCTGAACTACCCCTGCTAACTTGGCAAAGAGGCACCTTTTAACGTGGTGATTCTCTTTTATTTAGCAGGGGGAGAGTAACTGGCCCTATCCACCCCCAGCACAGTACCTCCAGTGACTGTTGCTGGTGTCTGTCTTATGTTTCGTTTTAGACTGTGAGCCCTTTGGGGACAGGGATCCATCTTATTTATATATTATTTCTCTGTGTAAACCGCCCTGAGCCATTTTCGGAAGGAAGGGTGGTATAGAAATCAAATTAATAATAATAAATAATCATAATAATTTCTGCTGTTCCTCCAGTATGGTCTGGACAAGGGTCTAAGTGCACACACCATCAAGCGACATGCAGCAGCTCTGGGATCGCTTCTCTCACCTTTCAAAAGGAAAGGCCTGACCCTGCACCCTCACTTGAAGTGCTTCCTGAGCAGGGCCAGACTGTCATCTCCTCTGGTAATTCACAGGTTCCCCTCTTGGAACCTCCACAGGGTCCTCAGGGTACTACATGCACTTCCATTTGAACCATTGCGTTCTATTTCTCTCCGCATTCTGTCCATGAAGCTCGCCTTTCTGATAGCTATCACATCTGCTAGGCGAGTTTCCAAACTTAGGTCCCTATCTGCCAATCCCAGATTCTGCATCTTCTCCTCAGATTCGGTTACCCTGATTCCGGAGCCCTTGGTACTACCAAAGGTGGCTTCAGTATTCCACAGATCTCAGTACCTAGTTCTACCCTCTTTTTGTCCTAACCCCTCTCACCCAAGAGTGGCACAAGCTAGACGTTCGCTGATGCCTTAAAGCCTACCTGTCTCAGACCTCTTCATTCTGTTCCATGGAAACATTGTTCTTGTCCTTCCTACCATCCACAGTGGGCCAGCAAGTCTCATCCTCTACTCTGTCCAGTTGGATCAAGGCCTGTATTTCCCTGGCTTATGAAGTCCAGCACCTTCCTTCTCCACTGAAGCTTACAGCTCACTCCACTCGCTCAGCTGCCACCTCGGCCGCCTTCTCCACGAACGCTCCCTTAGAAGATATCTGCAGAGCGGCAACATGGTCATCTCCATCCACCTTTATGAGGCATTACAAGTTAGACCTGATGCACTCATCTCAGGCTGCCTTCGGCAGGCATGTACTTCAACACATTCTTCCTCCCTGGTAGCCGGGGTCACCCTCCCTCCCAGGGTCTTGTTAGCTGTGGCATGTCCCATGTGAGATGTCCTCACCCAGCAGCTGAGAAAGGAGCATTGGTCAGTCACAAGGCTTCTTCTTGCTTCTGGTGTTGAAGAAATCTCGACCCACCCGGGATGTCCGCCGCTACTGGTCTGTACCTTGTTACCTGTGTTTTTGATACTAACTGTACCTTTTATGTATTTTTTCTCTCCTTTCTAGAAGCTTGGCTTGACTAACTAAACTGGGAGGGGCTATTCTCCCAGACCTCTTAAGGGTTCTTGACTAATTTAAATATGTCCTGCCCCTCTGGAGCATGCTGGGGAGGATAACCCATGTGAGATGTCCTCAACACTAGCAGCAAGAAAAAGCCTTCACAGTGAATGACCAATGCTCCTATTTATAAAACAAAAATAAACTGGATTTGTAGTGTGACGGCCACTGCCATGTGGTAATTTAGGATGGAAAAGTTCTGATTCACTTCACAAAAGTTCTGCTGACCTGAAGTAGAAAACTGGCAGAAATAAAATTTCTCTCTCATTCTGCAAGTAGTTATGGTTGGAGTAATGATATCACAAATAGATTTTCTATTTCAGAAACTCTCAATAAAGATAGGAGGAGTCCAGATGAGAATATGGCAACAGTTAATTACAAATATTTTTGAATAAAGAAAAACCAAAAATCAAGGAAATAATTTTGAAAGATGTGGAGGGAAGGCAAGATCAATGAAAATTACACCTTCCCCATAGCTGTGTCCCTTAAAAAAGAAAAGAAAAGAAAATCTTTCCCGTGTGATTAATTTAACTAAAACCACCTAGGTACAGATTGCTGAAACCAGCAGTCTTGTGACCACAATATTTGACAAACCGCCCCCTAAATTTTGGGTGAAATCTTTTTTCACCCAAGCTTTTTAATTGTACTGTGGTTTTATGTCAGTTTCATTTTAATCTGTTTTGTGGTGTTGTAAACTGCCCAGAGATGGAAGTTTGGGACAGTCTACATACTATAAATAAATAAATAAATAAATAAATAGAAAATCCAATTACGTTTTTAAAATATTATAGGTAGCACATGGAATATTTGAAGAAACAAAATACCTGGAGCTTATGATTGTTAATGACCATAAAATGGTAAGTTAATTTTATTCATTACTTTTGTTAATTATTGGCTTATCTAATAATTGCATTATCTAGTTTAGTTTTCCAACTATGCTAGAATATTAATATTCTCTCTTCTCTAAAACTGTTAACTATTGTATATATTATGCATTAATGCAACTTGATGAGTTTATATAATTTGCTAATAGGGATTGTGCATTGCAGTGGAGGAAGGGAATTATTATACAAATGTGATTTTAAAAAATGCAGCAAGTTCCAAATCAGTTCCTTTGTGCCCATTGTTAAAGGTTTACAGGAAGCAGAACTGGGCAAGGCCACAATCAGCCATTCCAGTGCCATTGCAAATTGAAATAGCTGGAACGGGGTGGGCGGGGTGGGGTTGGTTGGATGAGCCAATGGCCTCACTGAGGACAACAAAACTAGTCATTTTGGCCAGCTTTTGTAGTCATCCATCTCTCACAGTGTTGTTATATTTCATACCCTCCTAATATTCTTTGAGGTACTTCCTGATATCTGATTATTTCCTCAGGGACCCATAGTGATACCCTACCCCCAGGCAACACTGAATATCATTCCAGCACCATCAGTAAGAACAAAAAGAAGAGGAAATTTGGGTTTACCCACACTTCCTTAGGCCATGCAACTTTGATCCCCTGTGACCTTGTTGTAAGGTTGTACTGGCATAAGACTGAACAGGAAGTCCTTGGTCTGAATTTTGTCTTTTTCATGAGAGCCAAAAACCAGGAGGCCTTAGGTAATATAGGGATAATCTCTCTCTGAAGCCGCATGGGCTGGTGACCAGCTGCACAACTCCCGTCATAGCCAGAGTGAGGTGAAAAGAGAAAGTCATGCCATGGAGCTGGGGCAGAGCAGGAAGATAGAGGGAGAGGGATGCAATGGTAGTCCATTTGCTCCTGCCAGCCATACCCTCCACCCCCAGCTCTTCTGGCACCAGCTACCGTGGTTGAGCTCTAGAACCTTTGCTTTCTGGAGTTGCAGATTTTTTTAGATGTTCTAGGAACAAAGTGATTATACTCCAGAGCATGCTGAGAAACACTTTTTTACCACTGACTAACCACATCCAGTTCTCTAACAACTTTGATTTAAAATGAAGGCTTAAATGAAAGAAGGGATGGAACCATGCTCACCTCAACCCCTCTCTCACTATTGCCAGGTCACTAATTCTGGTTTGTGAAATGAAGCAACTCAATATTTAAGCATTCATAAAAGAAATTCTTTTCTCTACCTTCCTTTTGGAAGAATCACTTCTTAAGACTCTGATACCACATCCCTGTCAGTAGTCAAAACCAGGCTTGAAAATAGCAAACTCTTCATAGGCCTTCCCACCTTTGCTCACTGCTGGGATATTCTAAGTCAGGAGTTCTCAAACTCGGATCCGCAGAGATTGTTGGACTGCCCTATTGTAGCTGTCCCAAGTTTGAGAGTCTGTCTCCTTAGAAATGCATGTACCTGGCAACTAGCAAGGAATGAAAGGAGGCATGTGTGCCACATCCCATGCTGGCAATTGCAGGGAAGCTTGTTTTCTTGCTGGCTGATTTGATATTTTCATTGGTATTTATATGCAGTTTTCAGAATGATGAAGAGTAATGGATTATTTATTTAAATCACAGTTGTCTTTTAATGTATCTAAGTAAAAAAAAAATGGTTAAAGTACACTAGTTCAGTTTCAGGATAATTTTATTGTACTAATAGTATGCCATGGCAATGGCCAACATGTGTAATGCAACTCCGGCATTACTGATCGTGCTGCGCATGTAAAGGTTCTGGTACAGAATTTCATGAATGAATGATAAATGATAAAGGAAAATATTATTAACAGAACAGTGATTTGTTCTTTTCTTTGTCAGGAGGCAATGAAGAATAACTGACATCTTGATTTTATTATAACTAACATTTTCCCTTTAGTTCAAAAAGCATCGATCATCCCATGCTTATACAAACAACTTTGCGAAGTCTGTGGTAAACCTTGTAGATGCTGTAAGTATTACCATAATCAATGCAGTTAATAGCACATGACTCAGCATGTTTCTTTGCAGTTACTGGGGTGAAAATAGAAGTGATAATGGCATATAGGCATTGGTTAGAAATCACTTTAGGATGTGACTTGCATAGACTGTAGAAAGGAAACCTGTGTTTCATGAAACACAATCTTGACTAAGGCTGGGCCAAAATCTTCTCTCCCATTTAATGATCCAATTTGTGGGTCATGAAATTGGGATGACAACTTTGGGGGTGCAGGTGTATATGTGTGGATTTTGGGGTTAGGCAAAACTCACCAGCATTCCTCCTGGCTCCTTTTGCCTGGAGGCTGCTGTTATGTCCCAAAATGATACTGCATCATGATGTAATGTTTTTCCAAGGGCCATATTGGAGAAGGTGGCCCCTGGAAGAACGTTTGGAGCCCCCCCACCACCCGCGCGGCAGAGGACTGGACCTGGGCCCCAAGGTCCGGTTCTAAATGCGCCTCTGTCCACTAGCTATCTTTTCCTCCAAGAATACTCCTGGAGAAATCCCCAGAATTGCAGGGCATTCTGGGATAAAACAGCAACTGAAAGGATCCAGGAGAAGCACTGGTAAATTTTTTGCACCTCCACAAATTGTGCCCTCCTGAAAAGTGAAAGAGACTTCGCATCCTCTTTTGCTCCCTCAAATTTAGCTGAATTTTCAAATGTTCATCCCAGCCCTGTTTTATGCATCGGGAGCAAGAATTAAGATTACGTTTTTATGCTTATTGTTCACTTGAATAATATGAGATATAGTATAGTATAACAGAATATGTTTAGCAGAAAAGTATAGCAAAACAAGCTAGAGAATTAAGTGGCATACTGAGGCAAGAACTTCATTTTTTTTAAAATGCAGACAGAGACCTTCCAGAAAAATGGGGAGAGATAAAAGGAGGTTGTTCCTCCATCCCTCCTCCTGCTCTCGCATATACATACACATAGGAGTCTCTCGACTTTGGGGCTACGTCCTGTGTCAGTGAGTTTGAGCCATTGGAAATTTGGGTTCAGTTCAGATTCTTCAGCATTTTTAATTCTCTCTAGTTCAGACATTAACTTTAAAAAGTAGTTCAGTCAGTTAGTTCAAACATTTTGAACCACTTTAGATACATCTCGTGCAGAATAAGAGCCCATTCTCACGTCTGAGTGAAAGGGCTTGAGGGCAGGTGGTGGGAGAGGCAGCAGAAGCTTGCCTTCCCTGCAGATGAGCAATAGGGAGTTGCTGCCCATGTGGATTGTGCACCCAGACGGTCCATGGCTGCCACAGGAAGTGTGGAGTTGTAGGGGTCGGGACGCGTTATCCCAGCCCCCAGAAATCTCATAATGCACCACATGAGGCACCTGAAAGTTTTTCAGTGCCGACTGAAAGCAACCAGTACCGACAGTCAATCAGCTTAACAGAGTTAAGGTAGTGCTTGCTCCCTTGACCGTGTTTAAGAGGCGGGCTCCATAGGCGGGTTTGCTGCCAAGGCACCACCAGATGCCAATTGACTTCTGGCAGTTCTGCAGACAGACAAGCTTGGGCTTAGCTGCTCTAGCCCGGTCTTGACTGCTTGTGAGAATGGCCTCTAAATATACCACTCTTTTGCTTGCAGTTCAACTTGTAAATAAATACACTAGGGAATTCACTTGAGGATTTTTTTCTTAACTATTTTAAAGATTTTATGAACAAAATATATATGACAAGATTTAAAAACACACACACAGAAGGAGTACCCTGTTTAGGATGAGCGATAGAATGCCAGCAAGGTACACTGCAGGCACAGCCTTCAGATATTTAGAGTTCAGTGCTGGTGGTTCAGACTGAAGGCAACCTAAATACTTTAGGTTTGGGTTCTGTGCTGGCTCATTGGGCGGGGGGGGGACCCTCTCTGAACCAGATGTTGGGTTCAGGTTCAGTTCAATTTGATTCCTTGACCTGTGTGTGCCCTTTGTTGCTGGGATCCCCATTTCTGGAGACCTTTATCAACCCTGAAGAACACTATAATTTTATACTCTTAGAGTCTGAGGGTTTCAAATATATGTAATAGTAGTTGAAGAAATATGCGTTTAGCACATATTCCATCACATTATTATAATTTCCCACAGCATACCATAAGCACTACAGTACATAATGGTGATGTAGTAATAAAAAGTTAATGTAGATCTACTGCCTGTAATATTGTAATATTTTAAATTTGGAAGGGGCCTTGGAGGTCTTCTGGTCCAATTCCTTGTTTAGTGCAGTTAACCATTATAGCATCTCTGAAAGATTAATGTAAGCTTAATGGAATATTTATTTTTAGAAAAATTAGAGGCATATTGGCTAATTATATCCCCATGTTTCCCTCCTGCTTTATCCCCTTTGTCCTTCCACTGACTCTGATTGGCTAACTGTGCATGTTTGACCCAGTGTTCTACTCCTGTGCCTGTCCTGTCTGCCTTCAGATTTACAAGGAGCAATTGAATACCAGGGTTGTTTTGGTTGCCGTTGAAACCTGGTCAGACAGGGATCGTATTAATATTCGCCCTGACCCAAGGCAGATGCTTCATGACTTCTCCAAATATCGACTGCATTTCATCAGACAGCGTGCTGATGCTGTACACCTTCTTTCGTATGTATTATTAACTCTGTTTTGTACTGTCTGTGTTTTCTGAAGGACTCTCCCTCATGTTCACATTTTGTCTACTTATTTATGTTTCCTTGCTATGTCTCAAATACTGCATAGGGCTTTTAACTATTGTTATAAAATTACAAAAAATTATAATTACTATTTTTGCTATTACCATGATTCATATAGCACTTCTCAGCAAAAAAAACCTCAACATGGTTCACATAGAAAAAGAGTAAGAAAATAGTAATAATAATAATAATAATAATAATAATAATAATAAAAGATCTTCAAAATGTACACCAGTGTAGCAAATGTTGAATTTTTCTATTTTATTTCAAAAAGAGCTTTTTCAGAAAGGAAAAAACCAGAAGTAATTTAGAAAATGCAAGATGGTAGCCAATACACTGTTTTTCTGATGTACACTACAGTCTAGATACAGATATACATAGATAGAGGCCAGCAAAGTCTGTCCTGGGCTAAATCTAGGTGCATTGTTTATGGTTTCTGTGCAGTCACTAGAGTCTGCACCTATTCAAGCATCCTTTGGAAATGGATCTAGATCTAGGAAATATTTTGGGCCATAGCGGTGGTCAAAAGTTTCCTTGCTTAGGATTCAGAGGACCAGTCCACCCCCTAAGACATCATCCTCATTGCTATTTACAACCATACAACAATAGGTTTACTTGGAGATTCCAAGGGAGAGAAACAGGATAAAACCCATAAAATGGAACGGAATCCTGAAGGAACAATATCCTGAGGAACTCACCTCCTCTTCTGTAGGATCCCTGTTCTAGGCACCCTCCTCCCAAACAAGACCAAGGATGCATATTCTCTATGTATTGTGTCAGGTAGATGGTCTGAATGCTCCCATTTACCATATTGCCAAGAATTATCCTTTTTGCCTCTATATTATGAGAGCCCATCTCTTCAGTGGGGCTACTCTTAGTTTTATCCTTTATGACTGTTTAGCTTTATCCTTATATTAATGGAAATAAAATGCATATTTGTTGAAACATACTACATATGGAGTTATTTCACACATTTCAGGGTGTTCAGTTGCTACTTTGCTGCAGTTGTTAATATTATTTGTTTGTCTTGTTCTTAAGGAATGTAACATTTCATTACAAAAGGAGTAGCCTGAGTTACTTTGGAGGAGTTTGTTCTGTGGCTAGAGGTGTTGGAGTAAACGAGGTAACATTTCTCTTTTGCACATTTTGTGGGTGAGGGGTACATGAAATAATTTCTTCAACGTGTCTTTTTTTTAATGGGTGCTTCTCAAAGTGTATCAAGAAATTCAACAGTTGACATCCTAACTAAAGCCACGTGCATGCAGCCAAAGAATGCACACCTATAGCAGTCATGTCCCTGCTTCTGAAGCGCAGCTGCTCTTGTGGAGTGGGGAGAACTATTTTCACCGATCTTGCCTTCCCCCAGAAGCACTCTGAGCAACACACAATTATGTCTCTAAGGGCTACGTGACCCTCAGGGATATAACTGCACATTGCTCAGAGCACTTCCAGGGGAAGGCAAAATCAGCCCCCAACCGCAAGTGAGAACCTGGGACACTGCTTCTATGGGCATGCATTCTTTGGCTGCACACACAGAGCTTTTATTAGGATGTCAGCCAACATCTTTTTAAAATAGATGTATTGAAAGACCTTTGACTGAAATATGGTTGTCCAAACATTAGTTTTCATTTTATCTTAATGTCAGTATAGTGTAACACACGGACAATCCAAAAGGCAAACAACCTTATCTCCAGGTTAAATGCAATGGCAGCCCACATTTGAGAGGTGAAGCTGTTCTTATATATTACTCATTAGGAGTGGGGGTGCAGAATCTAAATGTGAACTTGTTCTGATTCTACTAGTCAGCGCACCTGTTTTTTAAAAAACCCACCATAAACAATATAAAAGATGATATCCTAAATCTTTATACAGAAGTGCCCTTTGAACCTAGTTGGGCATTGAAAGATATTGAAATTGGGCTGCAGTCAACCTTTAGTGAATAACCTGTAAAATAACCTTTTTGCACAATAGATTTAAACTGTTTTTACTTGTCATATATGGAGATGTGAGTTGGGAAAAAAAATTTCTGTGAAAATTTCCCCCACATTTTATTTCTACACTTCTCATGCTGTATGTTAAAAATGTTGGTACTTAGACTTAATGTGCATTGGGGTAAAATAATTGTTAGATTGCTAAAGCTCAGCTGAGCTGCATGAGTTTCTGCAGCATAACTAAGAAAATTGGATTCCTGCATAATTGTTTTCATTTCCTGGAATATGTTTTTCTATTGTTTTTAGTGTTTAGTGTGCATATTTTGGAATGTGTAGTAGTTTTATCAGCTTACTATTTAATCTTGTTCTAACAGTATGGCCTTCCCTTGGCAATGGCACAAGAACTATCCCAAAGCCTGGCTCAGAATCTAGGAATACAGTGGGAGCCAGGAGCCAGAAAACCAAGTATGTACTTTGCATTACATTCCTTCTGTTCTGTTCAGACTGTTTACAAAACATTTGCACAGTTTTATTGTTAATAATATATACATATAAAGTGTATTAAAAGAGCTGGAACTGTAATGCATAACTTTTTCAAGAGTGTTTAATATACTGATATACAGTATGCAAACTGAGATATATATCTAGATCTATATCTCAAAACACTGTATATTAAACAGTGGAGGTTCCATTCCCAGCTGCAACCACGGATAACAACACCGCAGATAATGAGACATTGAGGGAATGGAAATTGGGGGAGGGGTGTTAGGTTCCCGGAGAGAGAGAAAGGCAAATTAAAAAATGCTTTAAAAGGCAGAAACAAGTGAAATAACATATCGTGTCATCCTCTCTAGGTCTCCAGCTGTCCAGCAATGCCCCCCTCAACCCCCAATTCAGCCAATTTTCTGCCAAAAAAAAATCACAGTTTTTAAAAAAAGGAAAGACCCACAAAATGGTTCCATTTAGTGAAATGGAGGCCGTAAATGACCTCGGAGGTTATTTCCGCCCCCCCGAAACCATGGATACGCAAAATTTAACCCTTTGAACCATGCACAATGAGGTCAGAGCTCCATTGCCCAACTGCAGATACGCGCAATTGTGGTTGTTGGGGCTGCTGTAATGAGGTCCTCATCTACATATTTAGCCAATTAAGTGTTTCCAATGCTGTGTTTCATTAAGCAGTCAAATTTTTATTGACTCCAGTATTAGTTTTCTAAGGGAAAGTGCTACTTTGTAATTGTTGTTTAGCGTAATCTAATTTGTTGACTATTGCACTAAGGCTGCATTCTCACAACCAGAATTACCCTGGTTAATGTGTTAACAAGAATTGCTTAGCCTCATGGAGCTGATCGTAAGAATGCAGATTTCCCAGGTAATCCTGGTCAAACTACTTAGATAACCAGGATCTGATCCTAACTATCCTGTTTAAATGGGGTTCATTTAACTACAGTGGTTTGACCAGGACTACCTGGGAAATCTGCCTTCTTATAACCAGCTTTGCAGTGCTCAGCAATCCTAGTTAACTCTTTAACTGCAATCACTGTGATTGTGAGGATGCAGCCTAATTTAGTTAATTTACTTTAAACATACCTGCTGTCTGAGCCTAAATCTTTCTGTGGCAACATATAGATGTTTAGAAGAGGGTATGAAAGAGGGCGGGCATCAATACCGGAAGAACAAGAGAGGGAACCTCAGAGGTGCACTTGAGATATACAGGTGAAACTCGGAAAATTATAATATCGTGCAAAAGTCCATTAATTCTAGTAATGCAAATTAAAAGGTGAAACTGATATATGAGACAGACGCATTACATGCAAAGCGAGATAAGTCAAGCCTTAATTTGTTATAATTGTGATGATCATGGCGTACAGCTCATGAAAACCCCAAATCCACAATCCCAGAAAATGAGAATATTACATGGAACCAAGAAGACAAGGATTGTAGAATAGAACAATATCGGACCTCTGAAAAGTATAAGCATGCGTATGTATTCAGTACTTGGTTTGGGCCCCTTTTGCAGCAATTACTGCCTCAATGCGGCGTGGCATGGATGCTATCAGCCTGTGGCACTGATGAGGTATTATGGAAGACCAGGATGCTTCATTAGCGGCCTTCAGCTCTTCTGCTTTGTTTGGTCTCACGTCTCTCATCCTTCTCTTGGCAATGCCCCATAGATTCTCTATGGGGTCAGGTCAGGCAAGTTTGCTGGCCAATCAAGCACAGTACACTGTATACTTTTCAGAGGTCCGATATTGTTCTATTCTACAATCCTTGTCTTCTTGGTTCCATGTAATATTCTAATTTTCTGGGATTGTGGATTTGGGGTTTTCATGAGCTGTACGCCATGATCATCACAATTGTAGCAAATTAAGGCTTGACTTATCTCGCTTTGCATGTAATGCGTCTGTCTCATATATCAGTTTCACCTTTTAATTTGCATTACTAGAATTAATGGACTTTTGCACGATATTCTAATTTTCCGAGTTTCACCTGTATGGTTGAGTCCAGCATGTTTTAAGAGAATTACTTCTTCAGGGGCATTGGTTAAACAAAGTCTCTGAGTCTCTGTATTGTCTCAGAATAACCATTTCACCTGAAGAAGAGACACTTGAAATTCATTAGGTTCAGTAACATATATTTGTAGTGTAGCTTTGAGATTCTCTCTCTTTCATAGTTTCTAGAATCGGGTGTACCATAATTATTCCAGTGCAGCCTCACAAAATAACATTACTTTGACATGTGCATGAAGTATTTCAGGAAATATGCTGGCATAAATATTAAAGACTGGAATATTATACCTTTTACCTAATATCAAAGCCTACCTATGTTGACATTGGCTATCATCCACTAGTTCAGGCATGTCACACTAGTGCAGAGATGTTGTGCTAGACTTTATTCTAAGTCGAGAGGTTATGTTTCAGATTAGTGCAACAGGGTGCACTCATGCTGTGAAACCTTTCTCAATCCATATATGCTGCAGGGAATGATGCAAAGCTGTCTGCTATTCTGGTTATGCAAGTGCAATGTTTGCGTAAGTGGACTGAGAGTGCAAGCGATTGCACAGCTTTGTTCATCCACTCAGCTATGTGACCTTGGGTGTTTCTTTGTTTCTTGCATTAGCACAGTATTAGTCTGGATGTCTGCTGTTATCTCTAAATAAATATACCTTATACTTTAAGAATATACAAAAAGGTAGCCCAAGTCCAAGTGACTGGTAGCATGATAAATGCCGTCCTGCAGTGACGGCGGATCTGGCCCAGCGTGGAGGCAAGGCGAGGAGGCGGCGGCGGCCCAGCCGGAGACTGGGGTGCGTGGGGGAGAGGTTGCCGGCCCCAAAAAACGCACAGATGCTCTGTGCGGGGGTCGGCTTGTATTTATTATTTCTCTATGTAAACTGCTTTGGAAATCTTTATTGAAAGGCAGTATATTGATATTTGTAGTAGTAGTAATAACTATAGCTTGCTGTTTTGTGTTAACTGGCTAAACACAAGCCATAGATTGCCTGGTTTGGTGTTGTCTGAACTGAGCCTCAGCAATTTCGATATGCACCCAGAGGGTTCAAACTGTATTCAAACTAGCAAAGAAGTGTCAGTGACTAGAAAAGTAAATGATCTGGATTGTGATCCATTGTATCCATAAGAACTGGGTTTCTGCGCCTGCGCAGGGACCTCCCAGGCTGACTAGCTAGCTCCTCTTTGCATCCCGCCCGTCTGCACGTGCTCTGCTTATTCTGTTGGAATTGACGGTTGGGGCGCTTCTCCTTCAGTTTTCTCTTGACCGCCAAAGCGTATACACCTCTTGGCTGTTGCTCCTCGTTGAGAAAATTAGGACTGTTTTTTGACTACTCTATTGCTTATTGATTATTGTTTGAAAACTCGGATTGAACCTCGGAACGGAAAACGGCTTGATTCTTGGGACTTTGTCTTTAACTTTACGAAAGATTGAGGATTAAACAGCTTTGACTCGGATTGGCAAACGGACTTGTTAACGGCTTTTGGATTGTTTGTTGCCATACTCGCTTCCTGTGTCTGACTGAAACAGTTGCGAACGGGATGGAAACTAAGAAAACTTTCAAGCGCTGTGAAAAATGCCGGGCAAAATTGCCCTCCACTGATTACCATGACGCATGCTTGATGTGTATGGGAGAGGAACATAACACGGCTGCGTGTAAGATATGCTGTTCCTTCTCGAAACAGACGAGGCAGAACAGAGCTTTGAGGCTACGCGCGGCGTTGTATGAGGAAGCTCTTCGACCGCCGACGCCACGGCCTTCGACGTCGACCAGCTCCGGATCGATGTCGGGAATGCCTTCGATGTCGAAGACACGTGAAACATCGGGCTCCCCGAAGCCGAGTTCCAGCGGGTCTGCCGAGGTGCAGTCTAAAGCCGCTGTCGATACTCTATTTAAGAAACCGAAAGAGGTCTCCAAAAAACGAAAGCACAAAGACAAGGATCGTCGTGCGCTGGAGAAGGAAGATCGGCACCGTGAGATGCCTCGTCAGCGAACTCCTTCGCCGGCTGCGGTGCAGGTCTATGATGAAGACTCAGCTGAATCTCCTGAGGCACCGCCGTCTATGTCGATGATCGGTATAGCAGTGTCTTCAGCATCGGCTTCGACATCGACACCAACCCAACTCGCCCTGGGCCCTACATCGACATCAGCATCGGGATTGATGCCGAGGACGACAACACTGGAGTCTAGATCGATGCCAACAGCTGCGCGTTCGCTCGTCCCGATATCAGAGTCGACAACGCTTGACCAGATGATGTATACAGTGCCTCCGACATCGACGATGCCAGAACAGTTTTTGAATATGGGCTCTACTCCTGCGTCGATGTTGACGGCGTCGACATTGAGGGCTGTTCCTCATCTGTTATCGCCGGCAATTACGCCAGCTCAGTCTCCCTCGACACCAAGGACTCCAGGGCTGGCTGGACGAGATGACAGCCTACGGGAACTCTTGGAATCGACTTCCAGTACCCCTTCGGCTGCGACTTTTCGTGGTTTTGTGTCTGTGGACTTGGACGAGGGTCCTGTGCCTAACCAACCACGTGAGCAGGGAACTGTGGAAGGATTCCCAACTCCGTCGATTCAACCAACCCACACTTGTGGATTTCGACATAATCTCCCTAATGACTATGCAGAGTTTTTACGCTGGAAGGCAGAGCAGGGCGTGCGTGCTGGAACGCAGCCAGTGGACGCTACCCAACCGCTGATGGTGCCAGATCCACAGGTGGCAGCTCCTGCCCAAATGACAGCTCCTGCCCGAGTGACACCTATGGGTTTGACAGCTCCAGCTCAAGTAGCAGTTCCTACTCAGGCTGCAGCAATCAATTTGCCTGTACAGCAACAGTTAACTCAAGCTCAGACTTACCTTACTGTGAACCCTCAGCTAGTTGACATCCATCCTCGGCCACCAGAAAAGCCTGCGGGTAAAAGGAAGAGAAAAGCTATGCCTACGCCTTCTGAACCATCCTCGTCTCCCTCTGATGATAGTGGAGATGACGAATCTGGCCCTAGTTCTGAAGGAGATGATATCAGCCGCAGATCGGATCCACCTTCAGATGTACCTCCTAAGCTCGCAACCTCTCCAACTGAGGAATTGAAAGCCTGTCATGTCCTATTAAGGGACATTGCAGAGGCGCTAGGAATGGACGTAAAATCCCCGGATGCTGATGTGGCGGATCCCGTCTATAATATGATGAGGAGCTCCAAAACATCGCACCCTGTTGCCCTCACCATGATTCCGGGCATAAGTAAGGCCGCCAAGGTGGCATGGGACATGGTGGGGGTCGGGGCCCCGACCTCTAAACGCATTGAAAATTTGTATAGGGTGACTGAGGAGGATAACACTTACCTGCTACAACATCCTGTGCCAAACTCCTTGGTCGTGAGTTGCGCATCATCATCTAAAGGTGCACACCGTCATTCCACGCCGGGTGATAAAGAGGGCAGAAAGATCGATGTTATGGGTCGAAAGATCTATAGCACCTCCTGTCTAGCAATACGTATAGCTAATTATGCGGCGTGCATGGCACGATATAACCATCTCCTTTGGGATGCTTTAATGCAGGATTCAGCTTCGTTATCTCCAGAGGAATTTCAATGGAGATTTAATGATACATTTGAAAAGACCACGGCTGTTACACGCCAGCAATTGAGTGCCTTTAAACACTTGTCCGAGACTGAATCTAGGGCTATGGTGACAGCAATAAGCTTACGGAGGCATGCATGGCTGCGTTCGGCGAGCCTGCAGACCGATATGAAGGAGAAAGTGGAGTCTTTACCCTTTGATGGAAAGGGGTTATTCCACGAAGAAACAGACTCGTCAATGGAGACTTTTAAAAAAGTCAAAATTCACGGCGCGTACATTCATGACACCTTCGAGTGGGTCTAGCACATCTTCACGGACCCGTAGTTACTATCAGCGAAAGCCTGAGAGATATCGTGACAGAAGGGAGTATAAGAAACAATATAAACCCTATCAGCGCAATAGGGGATTCAACCAAAAGGCTAAAGGAAAAACTGCTCGGCAAGGTGATAAGGACGCCACGAAGCAGAACTTTTGACGGGGTTGTCCGTCCATGGCACTATTGTCCCAGCAACCAGACGCTACGGATTCCAACACCACCAAACAAGACATCCAGGACTCAAAACATCGGCCCTGTAGTTGCCAGATTCAACATCAAACTGGCAAGCCGTGCTCAAGCATGGCACAACATAACATCCGATCAATGGGTTCTAAGGATAGTTCAGACAGGATATGCATTGGAATTCAAGAACAGGCCTCCTTTTTCGGGACTGGTTTACACGCCAGCCACGGATGTGCTACAGGAGGAGGTCAGGGTGCTGCTGGAAAAACAAGCAATTGCACCAGTGCAATGGACGGACAGGCTGAAGGGTTACTATTCCCGTTATTTTCAGATACCCAGGAGAGATGGTGGAATCAGAGCAATAATGGACCTGAGAGGTCTCAACCTTTACATACGGACCAGGAAATTCAGAATGGTAACTTTACAAGGCATTCTTCCCCTGTTGGTCAACGAGCATTGGGCAGTGACCCTGGATCTGAAGGACGCCTACTTTCACATTGGGATCCAGGAGAGTCACCGCAAATACCTCAGGTTTACGGTGGGGGCACAGATTTATCAATACGCGGTGCTGCCCTTTGGACTCTCCACGGCGCCCAGAGTATTCACCAAGGTGATGGCAGTGGTTGTGGCATACCTAAGTACGCGGGGCCTAAGGCTCTATCTGTACTTGGACGATTGGCTGGTGGTGAGCCACGACAAGAGCATGCTAGTTCATCAGGTGCAGGAGTTGTTGGACTTGTTACAGGACCTCGGGATCAATGTGAATTGGAAGAAGTCGCGGTTGGAACCAAGAACCAGTGTAGATTTCATTGGGGCAGTTCTGGACCTGGAAAGGCAAAGGGCATTCTTACTGGAAGAATGAGTTGCTCAGATACAGACTCTCATACTGCACTTTCAGAGGTCGCCGCAGCAGCCAGCGGTACAAATCCAGAGATTGTTGGGATTGATGGCATCTTGCACTGCGACAGTGGAACACATACGGCTCCACATGCGCACATTGCAGCATTGGTTTCTCCGAAATTTCCGACCCAATGTGGATGGCCAGAATATGCAATTAACACTGCCGCCATGTACTCTTGCCAGCCTGCAGTGGTGGCTGGATCGGAACAATTTGAGCAGAGGGGTTGGATTTGTGTCCAAAATACCCACCTCTCAGATAACGACCGATGCGTCAATGTCAGGTTGGGGTGCGCATTGCACCGGGACCTGCGTCCAGGGCCTATGGACTCAGTTACAAAGTCGCCAACATATAAATTACTTGGAACTGATGGCTGTGTTCTTGGGTTTGAGGGCGTTCGAACCTATGATACGGGGGAGAACAGTACAACTGGAGTTGGACAACACAACGGCAATTGCCTACCTCAATCACCAAGGGGGGACAGTGTCCTTATCTCTTTGCCTGCTAGCACAGAAGATATGGGATTGGTGCGTACAGCATTCAGTGCACCCACTGGCGATCCACATAAGGGGAGTGGAGAACTGTCTGGCCGACAGGCTCAGCAGAAACATCAGCTTCAATCAGAGACACGAGTGGGAGATAGACCCCTTACAACTCGAAAAGGTGTTCAGAACCTGGGGGGTCCCATCGATAGACATGTTTGCCACGAATGCCAACAAAAAGTGTGCCAACTTCTGCTCACGTGCGGGCATAGGCCAGGGGTCACTGGGAGATGCTTTTCAACATACCTGGAAAACAGGACTGCTTTACCTATTTCCCCCACTACCGTTGATGGGTCGTGTAATCGCAAGGATAATGCGAGACAGGGTGAAGTGCATACTCCTGGCCCCATGGTGGCCACGCCAGCCGTGGTTTGCCGCACTTCTACAGATGTCAGGGTCGACTTATTACAGATTCCCTCGGGTTCCAGACCTGTTGCAAAGAGAACAGGGAAGGGTGTTACACCCCAAGGTGCAGTCACTGAAGCTGACCGCATGGAGGATCAACTTTTGAAAGACATTTTACTGAATAGCAGGTGTGAGACGACTAGATGCAGCTACGCCTGTAAGTGGAGGCGCTTCGAGGCCTATATGAGAGGAAAGGGTGTGGCGCCCATGCATGCAACATCGCGTGATGTGCTGCGTTACCTGACTTCACTAAAAATGAACGGCTTGGCAAATGTGTCCGTAAAACTACATTTGGCAGCGATCTCTTCAAAACACAAGGGATGGGATGGGTACACAGTCTTCTCCCACCCAGAGTGCAAACGTTTCCTTAAGGGAGTAAATAATCTATACCCACCTGTGCGTAGTCCAATGGAACAATGGAGTCTGTCCTTAGTGCTCTCTGCCCTGACTGAAGCCCCGTTTGAGCCACTGGCGTCTATCCCAATAAAGTGTCTGACTCTGAAGGTTGCCTTCCTAGTGGCCATAACATCAGCAAAAAGGGTGGGCGAAATGACAGCCTTGAGGATGGACAAACCATACACTCAGTTCTATCCACACAAGGTGGTGTTGCGTTTTGATCCGAAATTCCTACCTAAAGTGGTGTCGGAGTTCCACCTGAATCAGGACATAGTACTGCCCACTTTTTTCGCCAATGCGGAGTCGGACTTGGAAAAGGCACTCCATACGTTGGATGTGCGAAGGGCACTCCTGTATTATTTAGAAAGGACTCATGAGTTTAGGAGAACTAAAAAGTTGTTTCTCTCTTTTCGGGGACGTAGCAAGGGCCGTCCAATTTCACGACAGAGACTTGCACACTGGCTAGTAGAGCTCATATTTCTGGCCTATAAGAGCCAGAAGGTGACACCGCCCAGGACGGTGCGTGTGCACTCTGCCAGAGCTTATGCGACGTCCGCGGCGCATCTGTCAGGCATTAGGCTGGCGGATGTCTGCTTGGCGGCAACATGGTCATCGCATCCGCCATTCGTTAAACATTATGCACTGGATCTACGAATGGCTAAAGAAGCAAATTTTGGGAGGTCTGTCTTGAAGCGAGTGTTGGCGTAGCTATGGGTCTTCTGCACCCGCCTCCTTATGAGGTAGCTTGCTAAACACCCAGTTCTTATGGATACAATGGATCACAATCCAGATAAACAGGTTGCTTACCTGTAACTAATGATCTGGATGTGATCCGTTGTATTCATAAGTCCCTCCCAGCCGGCCCCGCTGCAGAATGTAGGGGTTGGTGCTTCCTAATGTGCGGGTCGTCACGGTGTGGCGGTCTGCAAGAAAACTGAAGAAGAAGCGCCCCAACCGTCAATTCCAACGGAATAAGCAGAGCACATGCAGACGGGCGGGGCGCAAAGAGGAGCTAGCTAGTCAGCCCGGGAGGTCCCTGCGCAGGCGCAGAAACCCAGTTCTTACGAATACAACGGATCACATCCAGATCATTAGTTACAGGTAAGCAACCTGTTTTTATTGTCTTTGTATGATTTTGCTAATGAATACCCTGTGTTCAATAGAAAACTGTTGCCTTGTAGCTATTTTGGCTAGGTATGCTTTACCCTAGGTATGTCTTTATTTGTTGTGTAGTGTTATAGTCAACACTGTAGGAGCAAAAACACATATTAGACTTTCTCTATCTCCCTTTTTTGTAAAGAGTTGTTTTTATTGCTTGTATATTTTTACCTACTTTCTCTTTGTTTTGTATTTTCCATTCTGTTTGAGAAGAATGTGACTGCACAGAATCCTGGGGTGGATGTCTCATGGAGGAAACAGGGTATGCTATAATAATCAGTACTGGAGGGATGTAGAAATATTTTGAGTTTCTCAAAACAAATTTGAATGCCTGTGTAACCCATCACTGGGGCCCATATATTTTGGGAAGAAATGCTTTACTGTGTAAGATAGCGTACATCCTTCCCATTTTGTCATAGTGTGAAAAGGAATACTTCATGGGAACTGTTGTATTAAATATCAGTTATATATCTATTGCGCATACAGATAATTGGAAGAAAACTAGGATAACCTTTTATAGAACATTTTATATCTATGCTTACTCCAAGGTGACTAGACACAAAGGCAGTTCACATGATCTTTAATTGGGTAGGACAAGTGTCCTACCCAGCTTCAGGAGCAATGCACACTCCCAATTTTTGATCATGTGGTAGCAAAGACCTAGGCAGGAGGAGAGAGAGGGGAGTGATAATCTGTGAGACCCAAGCTGGATAGGATGGCACCATCCTACACAGCACTTGTACCCAACATTTTACTGACGAAAAGGCATCCTACTCATCTCTTGTCACACAGTGTAAAAGCTGAAAAATACATACATACATGCGCATGTGCGCGCGCACACACACACACACAATCAGGAGTGCACATAGCTTCAGAAGCTGGGTAGGATGCTTGTCCTACCCAATTAACAATCATGTGAACTACTTTATAGAGTACTATTTTGATTAGTACCAAACAATTTACTAGTTTAAAAGTAGGTTTGTAAAAATGTGGAAGGACTGCACTATGTTGGCTGGAACTGAATAATTATCAGATAAAAACGATATTGATTAAAAAAAAAAGTGGGCTGCAGTTTTGTTTACTGCTTTACTGTAAAGCATTTTTCTAATGCTTTGTTGTTTTTCAGTGTTTACCACCCCAGAAAATTCTCCAGGTGCAGCATTGAAGATTACAAAACATTTTTACGTCGAGGGGGTGGTTTCTGTCTTTTCAACAGGCCCACAAAGGTACATATTTAGGGCGGAACTTGGTCCCCATATATTTTATCACTTGGTGACAGAAGTAGAAAAAATTGGACATGGGAGCAATTTTGAATGGACAAACAAGTGGCAAAAATGAGCATACTGGTAATGGGAGCAAACCATTCTCCTCCTTTGCCTTAACCTCTTTGCATTTTGTTGCTTCAAGCAATTTTCCTCTAGTTCAACTCTGTTGTTGGAAGTTAGTTGGACTGGGGAGAGAATTGCCTGAAGCAACGAAGAGCAAAGAGTACGGTAGAAGAGTGTTTAATTCTCCTCACCCACATTCTTCAATACATATTTTAAAAAACAGATTCCACATTTCATATGTGAATCACCAGACAGATGAATAAAGTAACTCATGTTTGCCTTATCACAATATAAACAAAGAGAGGTCACCATGGAATTTCCTGTTTTTAAAAACTTCAAGGAACACCGTGGACTCAAGATATCCCTTATTACTTCTTGTGGACACTCTGATTTTTCCACATACTTCATTTTCAGTGCCTTTTAAACTTCACGTTTTAATGCTCATTTAGGGGAGTATTATAGCCACTAAGAGGAATATTAGGAACATAGGAAGCTGCCAGATACTGAGTCAGACCATTGGTCCATCTAACTCAGTATTGTCTACACCAGGCCTGCTCAACTTAGGCCCCCCAGCTGTTTTTGGACTACAACTCCCATAATTCTCAGCCACAGCAGCCAATAGCCAGGAATTATGGGAATTGTAGGCCAACATCTGCAGGAGGGCCGAAGTTGAGCAGGCCTGGTCTACACAGACTGGCAGTGGCTTCTCCAAGGTTGCAGGCAGGAATCTCTCTCCGCAATGGACATTGGACGTAACCCCCCCGATTACCTGATGTGCCTTGTAATCCCCCACCCCTGAGTTACAGTACTACCTGCATATACTTCATAACCTTGTGGGTTTCCAAATCCTTGTGTGTAAATCTTTGTAGATATATCATGTACAAACAATCACTTTGTATATAATTGTGCTTTGGCAACGTACTGTATGCTTTGGTAGTTTGTTAGTTCAATAAAAAAATCTTGTCCTATTAAAAAATAAATAAATCTTGTCCTATCTTGGAGAGGCCAGGGAGGGAACTTGGAACCTAGATGCTCTTCCCAAAGTAGCTTCATCCCCTGAGAGGAATATCTTAGTGCTCACACTTACAGTCTCCCTTTCATATGCAACCAGGGCAGACCCTGCTTAGCTAAGAGGACAATTCATGCTTACTATCATAAGACCAGCTTGCCTCTCCACATGCACCCCAAGTATTTGAAATAGACTTTTTTCTGCTTGAGTATGTGTATGGAAGCTAGACGAATAAATAAAAGATAATGACTGTTTCTCTTAAACCTTGAGATACTGAACAGTGAACTCCTACATCAGTGATGTTGCTTTGTTAAAACCTTTGTATCTCCTGACTAGAATCAGCGTAATCACTGTATTTGGAAGGCTGTGCATGTAGTACAAACTTAGTGGTGTGCATGGAAGCAGCACCTGCTGGTTCGAAGGTGGGGGAAAGATCCGTTTAAGGACAGAGGAGAGTGCTCTCACCCTCCCACTGCATTTCCCCTGCCGGTGCTGCTTTTTAAAATGGTCCAGTGGGGCAGCAGCGTATCTCCTTGCTGCCCCAGTGCCTCATTGGATGGAGATTTGCCACTGCACATCCGCACGTCATGACATGTGTGCAAGTGAGCATGATGTGCGAGCGAGCGCAACTTGAGCACATACGATGCGACATGTGCACACACAGTGGCAACTTTCGGTTACTTCTGGTCCGAGGAAGCACTGGGGTGGCATGGAGGTACGCTGCTGCCCTGCCGGACCATTTTAAAAAGGCAGCGCTGGCAGGGGAAATGCGGTGGGAGGGGTAGGAGCACCCTCCTCCACCCTTAAAGAGATCCCCTCCCACCTTCGAACTGGCCGAACCACTGGTCTTTCAAACCACTTCGGAAGCCCAGAAAGGCTTCTAAACCAGTTCCGGGCACATCCCTAGTACAAACTCATTTTTCCATATAGATTATTGATTCACTGCTCTAGAAGCTCTATCTTTGGTTTACTGCTTTAGATTAGAATATGTGAACCCTTCACATACTCATGCTATCCATCTGTTAACATACCTTTACAAAAGAGTGTGATACACACTATAATAGATTAAAAGTGTCAGAACACTTCTAAAATTTAAAAATGAATCTTAACTAGTTAAAGTTAAGAGTGAATATTGATAAAGGTCCATTTAGGTCATATATTTCCCCCAATTCACCCTGCTCCCCCACTTATTTTTGTGTATCCAGGACTGCCTAGTTTAGTGCTCACAACCAGCCCTACTTGAGTAGGACAGAGCAAGCCCAGGTAGGGCTGGTTGTCTGTACCCTCAAGATTGCACCCGATCCAGCTGCTCTTTCCCTGGGTAGCCCTGATCTGCTACCCAGGATTAAAGGTGAACCAGGAGGACAAGCATGTGTTTCTTACCTCACTCAGTCATGTGGAGCTCTACGCTGCTGGCAGCTGCTCCTGGTTTGCCGGCAGCCATCTTTGGTTGGCTGGGGGAAGGAGCAACTTCCTGGGGGAAGGAGCAACCAGGCAGCACAGAGCTTTTCCAGTGCACTGGGCTGCTTGCATGGTGCCTTCTGGGATACCTGGAAGCCCCCAGATTCCTCCCTCCCTCCCTCCCTCCCAATTGTTGCTGGGCTTGCTACCACACTGCTCATGTTGGCATGTGGGCAGTGGAGCCCTGATGATGCTTTGGACGTGTAGGAGCAGGAAGGTAGGTTCCTGCCTTCCCTCCAGCTCCCCCCCACTCCCCCCACATTTTGGTTGTGAGAATGACTTCATTGTGTGTTGTGCTGTTTGCTTTATTCTTCCAATCTTTCGTTTGGAAGATCCTATGAGGTAGTTCTCATAGGAGAACGCTTTGCTCCATTCTCACAGCAAAAATCCCATACTTTGATGACCTTATTTTCCATCTGGTTGACTTTTGTTGTTGTTTGTTCTTTGCTCAGTTGCAGAAAACTGGGGTATGTGTTTTATCATCATACTGCTTCAACATGGGAATGCACAGTCATTTGGTTTCAATGTAAACAAGAATAATTTTATCTATCCATCTGAATAGTTGAACACTAGTTGTTTGTGATCTTTCTAACAGTGTGTTTGTGTATTTGTCTTTTTCAGTTGTTTGACACCACTGAATGTGGAAATGGGTATGTGGAACCAGGAGAAGAATGTGACTGTGGTTTCCAAGTGGTAATATTTTTATACACAAAATACAGATACTTCATCTTTCCTATTCATATTTTAAACTACCCCATAAATGAATATTCAGTAAATATGTTGTTAACCATAAGACTCATGCTGTATAGTAGGGAGGTGCATGGAATCATTCCACGCTCCATTTTTGGAGCACTGAACCAGTTCTGGCAACCAGTGTTTGAACTGGTTCAGAAGGGAGTGGGGGTTGCTTTAAGGGGCAGGGAAGGCACTGTCTGCCTGTGAGCCACCCCCCCCCCCGGCCGCTTTTCCTTGTAGCCGGGACCAATGTCGCCATGCAGATGGCTGGTGCGCTTGCATGCCATGCATATGTATGCCAGCCATTTGTGTGGTGATGCTGATCCTGGCTGCAATGAGACATGCTGCAGCCCCGCACACCTGCTTTTTGAAAGAGCGCTGGTGGGGGTAAGAGGCAGGGCGGCGGCTGGCAGGTAGGCAGCACCTTCCCTGCCCCTTAAAGCGACCCCCCACCCTCCTGAGAGTGCATGGAACTGGTTCCGTGCACATCTCTACTGTATACTGGAACTATTGTACAGTCGTCCCTCACCAACCGTGAGGGTTCCATTCCCAGAAAACCTCGTGATTGGCGAATTCATGGTAGACAAGCCATTGAAACCAATGGCAAAAGGGGAGTTAGGGGAATCACTGTTGTGGAAAGACTGAAAATAAGGTTAAAAAAAAATAGGTAGAATCTCCCCCTGGCCCCTGGAAATGACCTCCCGACCAGAAATCCTCCCTAACTGCCAATATGGCGAGTTTTTTAAAAAAATATTTATTTATTTATTCATTCATTTATTTATTTAAGCTCACCAAACCTTGGATACTCGGGTTGCAGTTGGTGAGGGTGGTCACAATTTCCCAGTCGCGGATACTCATATCTGCGATTGGGAAAACGCTGATTGGCGAGGGACGGCTGTATAGTAATCAAATGACTGAGCCACTGAAAATGACTCGGGTCATTATAAAATGAAATTTTATAAAAAATAAAAAATAAACTTGTACTTCAGTGAGAAATTCAGAAAAGAATTGTCACAGGAAATAATATGATAAATAGAGAAGAACATTTCAGTTTCCCCACTTCTGAAACTTTCCCTTGCCTTTACCACAAGAGAAGTCACATTTGACAATGGATGGAACTTTTCCCACAGGAATGCTGGGAGAAATTTTAATTCCCATAATAAAAATTTCAACCACAAAATCAGGAGTGTGATGCAACACTTCTGTATAAAAAAAACACAGAGCAAGTTAGTGTTGAAAAAAAGAACTTGTCAGTGGCTCAGATACCCCGCTGATAAAAGTATATTCTTATGGACGGTACTATTTCAGATTGGAGCAGTTCACTGTGGTAAGACCATGCGGGTCCCGAGTCTTGCTTCTTAGTTTCGAAATGTTTAGCACGTAATATTCCTTGCACTAGGTGGTTGTGTAGTTTGATGTGTGGAATGTATAGAAATAATCCATAGCCAATAGATAGTTGAAGTGTGTGGCTGTGATTGCACAAGTTAGTATGTTCTAGCATTTATACTAATAGATCACGTTGTGTTTTCTTTAGGATTGCCATGGAGAGTGCTGTAAGAAATGCTCTCTCTCTAATGGAGCTCATTGCAGTGATGGCCCATGTTGTAATGAAACCTGCCTTGTGAGTTTTTAAAGCATTTATCCTTTATTAGAATTACAAAGTCTAGCATTTCTCCTCTTAAAAATTGCACTGTTAATGTTTTTAGCTACGTGCTGCTAGCCTGTTCACGGTTAGAGCTGAAAAAGTGACACTAATTTAAGAGGCTTTTAATATGTCCGAATAGCTGATGCTAAGATTTAAAAAATTACATTTTACAGTGAATTAATTACTGCATATGGGAGGCAATAACAGTGTGTTCAGATGAAGCCCATTTACATGGTGATAGTAATTGATATAGATGCCCTTTTTCTCCCCTGCCTGTTGCTGCCTACTCTACATAAAGAAAAAGCACCCTAGTGGTTCTTCAAATGTTCTTGTACAGTGGCTTTAATAATGGTTGTGCAAATGTTTTCATCATTGGGTTGTATCCAGAGGTATCTTATGTAAGTGCAAAGGCATTTCCAGTCATGCAAGGCAACCCTCTCTCACTTTCCACTAATTTTCTCCACCCCCCTGCCCAGCAAGAATGGATTTTCTGGGGCAATTGGCAGCAGTGGAGAGGCCCCTCCTAAAAAACCCTCATTGGGCCCAGTTGACCTGAATAACCTTTGATCAGTGTCTAACCTCCCCTTCTTGGGCAAGGTGTTGGAGAGCATAGTGGCATCTCGGCTCCAGGCTGCCCTGGATGAATCTGATTATTTAGATCCTTTCCAGTCTGGCTTTTGACCTGCATATGGGACGGAAACTGCCTTGGTCGTTCTGGAGGATGACCTATGCCGGAAGATAGAGGGATTTGGCTCTGTTGATTCTCTTGGACCTCTCAGCAGCTTCAGTACCATCGACCATGGTATCCTTCTGAGACGTCTGTT
The DNA here is from genome assembly GCF_027244095.1 of Hemicordylus capensis. Classification (NCBI taxonomy): domain Eukaryota; kingdom Metazoa; phylum Chordata; class Lepidosauria; order Squamata; family Cordylidae; genus Hemicordylus; species Hemicordylus capensis. The sequence continues at coordinate 224,581,619 of NC_069657.1, forward strand.
GTAATTTGTGATTGTTTAGCAAAGCACTGAGGAAGCTGCCCACTCCAGTTATGAAGTAGTGCAGAGCCTTATTGTTGCAGTTAGTCAAGCACAAGCATGGAGATTGTAGTGCAGTATAAAGTAAATAAGATTTATTAGATTAAGTACACTTGAGGTAAGAAAGACCTATCCTAACTATGAACTACTTAGTGAATAGGAAGGGAGAGGGAGAGTATGGTATTATGTATATGACATAATACCATAATAGCAATCTATAAAACTGTAGCTAATAAAACACTGTAGAGTTACGAAATCTACAACTGCATGGTACAAGCCCTAAGTGATGAGGCTATGAACCTACTGAAACTATGTTACTTCCCTCTTCAGCCCCAAATAATTGCATAGCAAAGATTTCATATTATAAGGAAATATGTCTGGTGGCTATAAGCCATTTCCAGCCTCAGAGGTAAGATACCACTAAACACCAGTTGCAGGTAAGCAACGGCAGGAGAGGGGGCAAGCCCTCACCCTCTGCCTGTGAGCTTCTTGAAGGCATCTGTTGGGCCACTGTGTGAATGAAACAGGATGCTAGACTAGATGGGCCTTGAGCCTGATCCAGCAGGCTTATGAGATGTAGAGCCCATTCTCACAATTTGAGAATGGTCTCTAAAGAGGAGAGGGGAAGGAAGCCACAAAATACTTACCTCCCCCGCACACGAGCAGTCCTCCTTCCTTGGGTGGGCAGATCGCACGCCCAGACGAGCACCAACTGCTGCCGGTAACTCCGAGGGTTGGGGTGCCGGGAGACACCGCTGTGCATCGCCCCGCCCCCCAGAGCTCCAATAATTCACTGCCTGAGTGCACAGTGCCTTATGGGCATTATGCACCGTGCATTATCGCTCTCCTAACCCCATTTGCAACGTAGGCTTCATAGGCAGGGTTGCCACCATGGTTGGGCAAGATCCCAGCAGTTCACACACTTGAGCAGAACTGGGCTGGGCTCCCTTAGCCCGGTTTTGCCCCTGTGTGTGAATAGCCGCATAGAATAGCCATCAGTGATGAGTTCCGGTATCCGGGTGATGCATGGTCGGATGTTGATGAATCTGTCATGTCGTCATTTTGAGAATGGAAACTTGGAGCCAAACTACACATTACATAGAGTTGGGTGTTTATTTCCCATGACTCTTTTTTAAACACTAAAAATGCTCCCATTGGGAGCACAAGAGCAGGGGAGCTTTGAATGTTTGGAATTATTTTTATTTAAGCCATCTTGATTCTTAAGTCCAATTTTTTATTTTGCTTCCAGTTTTTTCCACGAGGCTTTGAATGCCGGGGTGTTGTGAATGAGTGTGACATTCCAGAGATCTGCACTGGAGACACTGGGCAGGTAATTAAACATTTGTAATGTATTCCATATACCCACCTAATGGCACAGCGGGGAAATGCTTGATTAACAAGCAGAAGGTTGCCGGTTCGAATCCCTGCTGATATGTTTCCCAGACTATGGGAAACACCTATATTGGGAAGCAGTGACATAGGAAGATGGAAAATTGTGAACTTCTTTTGTTGTTTTCAGCAGCAACTTTAAAGTCCTTTTAACTGGAAATGGAAGATGGAACTTAAAAGTGCTGTGCACATACAAAATTTGTCTCTAACAAAACCTTTTCCTACCTTAAGTCACATTCATAAAATAATTATAGATAATGGGGATGTCTCCTAAATTTCATGTAGCATTTTTAGTAGTATTACTCCATTAGTATTACTCCATAGAAAACCTATACACAGGACAGGAAGCCACAGTCCATGTGGAACATGGTGAAACAGATTGGTTCCAGGTCGGCAAAGGAGTAAGACAAGGCTGTATACTTTCTCCTTCTTTATTCAACTTATATGCTGAACATATACTGAGAAGAGCTGGATTGGAAGAAGAGGAGCGTGGTTTTAAAGCTGGAGGAAGAAATATCAATAACCTGCGCTATGCTGATGACAACCACTCTGATAGCTCAGAATGCGGATGGTCTGCAAGCTCTAGTAACGAAAGTCAAGGAGCACAGTGAAAAAATGGGTCTACGGCTAAATACTGACAACTGGTACAACAGCCAGTCTCAGAATTGATGGTGAAGACATTGAAGATATGGATAGCTTTTGCCTTTTAGGATCGACCATCAACAGTAGAGGATCCAGCAGTCAAGAAATACTCCACAGACCAGCACTTGCTAGGGTTGCAGTGAAGGCCTTGGAAAGGATATTTAGATGCTGTGACATGTCTATACCTACAAAGATCAGAATCATTTGGACAGTGGTTTTTCCTGTGATACTCTATGGATGCGAAAGCTGAACTTTGAAGAAACAAGATAGAAAAAAACATTGATGCTTTTGAACTTTGTTGCTGGAGAAGACTTTTGAGGATATCCTGGACAGCCAGGAAAACAAACAAATGGATCATAGAACAAATCAATCCAGAATTTTCACTCGAAGCACAAATGACCAGGCTCAAACTATCATACTTCGGACACATTATGCGGAGATCCAGCTCCCTTGAGATGTCCATAATGCTGGGGAAAGTTGAAGGAAAGAGAAGAAGAGGACGACCAGCAGCAAGGTGGATGGACTCGACTGCGACAGCAATGAATGTACCACTGAGAGACCTTAAAGGGCAAGCTGAAGACAGATCATCCTGGAGACTATCTATCTAACTGGTCGCTAAGAATCGACACCAACTTGACGGCACTTAGTCAGTCAGTTAGTCAGTCAATCACTCAATTAAGCAGCTTGGCATTAGGTAGTGTGATTTACCATTTGTTGATTCCTGCATGATACTTTGTTGGCAATGAAGATTTCATAGGAGTGGAGATGAGGAGTGTGAAGACCACGGAGTTAACATTAGAGCTGGTTTTATAACTCTCCATCTTGCTCCCCAAATTGCCCTCTTGAATAGCATGCCAGTGTAAGGAGAAAATAATTATTTGATTTTTCTGCATTTTTCTGCTGCAACAGTGCTGAGAAGGGGTGGGGTGGGGTGGGGTGAGGTGAGGTGAACAGTGCCTGTTTCCTGCTCTTTTTTCTTTTGCTCTAGAAACAGCTGAGGAAAATTTCTGTCAGGGTTGGTGAAATCTCACTTCACTCCCGTTAGGAATGGAGCAACTTCTTGAAAATAAAGGACAGCCATGATTACATTTGAATGGTTTAACTCATGACTCTGAGGTAGATTGGGGAACAGGCTGTGACAGTGGCCTCTTCCTTCATTCCCTCTATATGACAGTGGCCTCTTCCTTCATTTTACCTCAGGACTGGTAAGCCTCAATGCTCCTAATTGACATTTACAACCCCCCAGCCTTGTATCTTGTAAGCAGAAGGGGCTGCTGAGGGCCCAGGACTTTTAACAGTTGCATGACAGGCAGACATTTACCAGGTGCAACTCAACCTACCATGTGAGGATGGAAGCAGCACCTGTGCTCTCTTACAGCTGTATGGCAGGAGAAAAGTTGCACCTGTTGAATGTCTGGCTATCATGCAACTGTAAAATGTTCCGGGCCTTACAAGGAACTCAGCAGCCCCTTTTGCTTATGAGGTACAAATCCAGGCTGTAAAAGTCAAATAGGTGCCCTGAGGCCTACCAGTTCTGAGGTCATATTATTACAGGAAACTTCACTTCCTATACTCTGAATGACGAGGCCTCAAAGAAAGACAGCAAGCATGATGTCACAGCACAGCCAACATGGCTGCTGCCTGTTTGGTGGGTTGTGGCCAAATAGGAATTTCAAGCCTTGATTTCAGTTATGAGCAGCTTTCAACGACAACAAAAAACTGGGTGACTTGTAATCCATTTAGTGGTGAGAACAGAAAAATAAAATATTTTAGGAGACAACCCCGTTATCCATAGACCAGAACACAGTGTGCACATCTTTGTGTGTTTCCAGATGTAGTTTATTCCACAGTCAACACTGATTGTTGACAAGCACTTTACAGGGTGTCTTCCTGATGATGTGCCCATGTAATAGAATAAGATTGCTGAGCAATGAACAAGCAAAACAGGCAAGATAAGGTATAATAAGCTGCTACTATCCTCTTGCAACATTTGTAATGGCAATATCATGGAGTTAACATAAAATGTGTGTGTGGCTCTGACAGCTGAAATAGTATAATGTCACCTTGCTTCTATCTAGTATGACTTAAAATGCAATAATTAAGAGGCTGGCCATTTCCCAGATGTTATATAAATCTTGCAGGTTGGGTGCATCAAATTCACCTTAATTTGAAATACATGTGCAGTGTATTTCATGCACAATGCAGATGAGCCATTACTGAACAGGAAAACTCAAAAAGGTGGAGGGATAAGCTGAACTAATTACGATGTGCTTATCACAATTAGTTTGGCATACCCTTCTACCTTTGAGAAATAATGAGACTGTGTAATTACTGGTTAGTGCAAAAACAATAATATCCTTATTTATATATTCCTAGTTCTGATCTAGCATACAATGGTTTTATGCAACCAAAGAAAGTATGTAAATGTTTTATGTGTATAAACATTGGGGATATCTTTCTACTAAAGCAATCTTAGTCAATTAATTGTAGGAGTATTATTCAGCTAAATCAATCAAATCTACATACATGTGCCTTTAAGTTGAAACAATTGTTCTGAAGGGGGGGAAAGCACACTTTCTAACTCCTTATCACTTCCGGCAGCATTTTAGAAGAGGCATTCTTGTGTAAGAGAGAAGATGCCTCTTCTAATATGGCATCTGCCACCTGCAATTTTGTAAGTACTTGTGTTTAAAATTATTAAACATTTTAAAAATCTGCTGCCTGATTAATCATGGGCATCTTTTAGTTGATTTGATCTAACCAATTAATCTGCTATATGTTGCAGCCTAAGCTTATAACATTTTTGCCCTGTTACTTACTCTTGGTACACTTTTTTCTTGTCTGCATCCAGTTACAGGAGAACCTCATTACTCGTGGGAGTTCCATTCCTCGCTTCCTACCACAAGTAATGGAATCATGAGTAATGAGGCATTAGGGCTATGGGGGAAAGGGGAGTTAGGTTCCAGGGTAGAGGGGAATTTTTTTAAAAAAAGAAAACTGCTCCAAAATTGCCCCCATGGGTCCCCCATGTGCCCAGAAATGCCCCTCAAAGGATGGAATGCCTCCAAAAATCATGGGGGAAAGTCTGTGTGTCCCCCCCCCGCCAAGAAATGAGCCACAAAATGGCTCCTCCTGTCTCTTCCCAGGCTCCTCCAGACAAAATGGCGGGCAGAAGTGACCTCCACAGTCACTTCCAGCCCTCTAGGAACCTTAGACACATGGGTTTTAACCCATTCATATCCATGGATACTAAAAATGGGTGTCTGTTAGATGCCTCGTGGCTAAGCAGAACCGCAAATAGCAGTTCAGTGAATAACAAGGTTTTCCTGTACTGTCCCATAATTCAAAGCTTCATAATTAAAGGAACACTTTTGTCTTTCAGTGCCCACCAAATCTTCATAAGCAAGATGGATTTGCTTGTGATTCTAATCAGGTATGTAAGTCTAACATATATCTTACAGAATACTAAGGACATGTAAATTTTGTCTTCTAAATTAATTCATCATATTCATTTTCTTAATTTCATATAATACTAGCCAATGATAATATTCTCTGGACATCCTTTCAAACACCATCTGTTCTCAGCAGCTGCTAGGATCAGATCAGTGTCTTTTGGGTATAGTTCCTTATACCTGGTTGGATCCCCCCACCACCCAGCAGAACATCTATGTGATGCCACCTATCACTCTCTGCCATCGTTCCCTCTTCGTAAGTTAAGCTGCTGGGCAGTAGCAGCTCAGCAACTCAGAGCTTGTTGGCTATTGAAGTCTGCACATGAACGCAAACTGACCTTATTCACAGTGTAAAATTCTAGTATTCTCTTCTCTGAAGGAACAGCTCTCCTGAGTCTCCTGACTTATTGGAAATAGAGTCCAAAACAATACTTGTTCTACTATTCTCCCCACTAAGGAAACTGACCCTGGGAAGCTACTCTGAGCACCTCATTCCCTTTGACAGAAAATCAGCATTGACAAAGGGAATGTGTGCCTATTGAGAGCAACACTGACCAACTCTTTCATGGCAATGTCTGGTTTAGGAAGAAAGGGGAAATGTACAATTCTGTTTACAGTTTGTTTTTATTTAGGGGCGTTGCTACAATGGAGAGTGCAAGACTAGAGATAATCAGTGCAAATACATCTGGGGAACTAGTAGGTTGATTTAAGTATGCTTTATTTACATGCATTTTTTTCTTAGCTTGTATTAACAGCTTTCCACTTGCTATAAGTGTTCATTTAAAATTGCCCCATGCAGGAGCTAAAAGGCATATGTTATGGAAAAATATTTGTATGTTAAGCTTTTATTTGGCATTTTTGCCATAGCATGTGGTTGGAGACAAGTCTAAGTGTAATCTTACTTTTCAGACTTTGCTGAAAACAGGAGTGATGCTTAAAGTGAACACTATAACAATATATTTGATAAGCATTTATATTTACTTTTTGTATACATTCATATAAAATGTTCATAGCTCTTGTTAACTTTCAGAGTCTCTGACCTAACATTGCATTAGCTCTTGCTGGAGCAACAGCCTAATTAACAACAGTATGTAATATATAGGTACTTAAATGTGTGATATCAATGTGGTATTAATTAATTCCAAATTAAATAGCAAATATTAAGGCATATGCTGGTTAGGAAAGTTGCAGAAGATTATCAGTCCTCTCTGGCTTATTTATCCATTATTTGAAAATACTGGGTGGTATCCAGACTAAATCTTTGGTTGTGGGACCCTCTGGGACATCGTTTTGGGAGGCACAGGAGGTTGCAGAGAGAAGGTGGGTTGGCAGTAATCACTGCACCCCCTTGCATGAGTGGAAGAACCCTGCTTGTGCAAATCTTTGTCTTGATGTCACTCATTGATATTATTATGTTGGAGTCAGGGTATATTGGCACCACCTTCAGCTCACTCAATCTCCTAAAATAAAATAAATAAATAAATAATAAAATAAATGTCAGATTTCAAGAACCAGGTACATCTTCACCCTTCCATGTTGTGATGTTACCCTACAGGGGTCAACCCCTCCAAACAAAGATGCCTGGACATTATTGGCATCTATTTCCATAGGAGCCACCTTGCTAATTCCACAAGTGGAATTAAAATTTCTTAAGGTTTGCTAGTCGTTCTACAATAAGAAGTGTCCTTGAAAAGAGAAAACAATTTTTAAATGTATATTTGTTTATCATATTTATATACCAACTGATATTTGTGTCTCTGGGCGATGTACACAATTTAAAACAAAACAGAAATACAACAGTAAAAACCATTAAAACAATCAGCACACTTCTCATAAATGTTGTAGATGGATAGAATCCCTTTTTAAAAGATATCTTTCTAATGTTCTCTGGTGGGGATGTGCAGAACGTTCTGAGCTCTGAACATTATCACTCGAAATGGGCCCTTGCAAGCGTTCCATTCTGAAACTGAATCATTGGCGGATTAACGCAGAGGCAGAGGAGGCATCTGCCCACAGCATCCAAATTTGAGGAGCGGCGGTTCCGCAAATATTGCTCTCCCTCTGTCGGAAGTGGCAGGGGGCAAGAAGAAAGTCCCTCTCCTGCCTCCTTTACTTCATTTTCTTTAAAAAGCCACGGCGGCGGCAATAGCTGTGGGGTGGGGGAGGGAGAGGAAAGTCCATTTCCTTTACTTCATTTTTTTTAAAGGCAGGGCAGCTGCAGTCTATAGTAGAGCGCAAGCTGGAGCCTCAGCCTGAGTGCATTCACTCAAGAGGAGGCAGGGAGGAAGAAGGAGCTAAGCCCACCGCTGTGAGCGGTGGCCTTTTAAAGGTAAAAGGAATGGGACTCTCCCCTCCTCGTCCTCACACCCTCCCTGAAGTCAGCTGCCACCGCACCCCATCCCATCTTGCTTCCAGCAGCAGTGGCAGCCTTTTAGGGGACAAAAGGAGAGAACTTTCCCCTCACCCAGTCACTCCTCCTCCCTGCAGCAGCTACTGGAGCTACTGCACTGCACTTTAAAAAATGAAGTAAAGAAGGGGGACTTTCCTCTTGCCCCCCTTCTCCACAGTACTTGCTTTTGTGTTTTTTTTAAAAGGGGCAGTAAAAGCCTTTTTGCCTGTAGGCAGCAAAAAGGTTAATCCGCCCCTGAACGGAATGCCCTTCAAATGAAGGGCTTGTTGCAATGGAATATTCCGGGCATTTCTGCAGGCCACTAATGCCTAGGACGTTCCATCGGAACAGTTGGTGGAGCTGGTCATTCCGACGGAACAAGCTCTTCATTTGAAGGGCATTCCATTTTGGAACGGAACACTCACAACGGCCCATTTCAATCTCGGAACATTCTGCACATCCCTATTCTTTGGGCAACAAGTGTATTAAGTGCATCCTTTAGTCCTTAAGTAAGCCCAGGGGACCAGTCAGTCATCCAAGTAAGCTGGAAAAAGTCTGCAACACACTACTTCTTACTCCTTATATATTTGAGACGATGGCGTGGAGCAAAATTAGCTTGTAACATTTTGTTGCCAATACAGTATATGACTCCTAGGATTATATTGCTTGTTATGACTCAAATGCAATCTTGCAGAGTTATTGAGAGTCAGGAACCTGCATTTTTTTCCTGCCATTTTGTTCCTTCTTATCATTGGTCACTATGTCATTGAATAAAAATGTGTCACAGTACATTGACATGGCAGAAAATGCATGTTTTCTATCATGTGTCCATACAGCCAATACCTACTTTCTCAGGCATGTACCCTTATCACGTATACAGCTCAAAGTGCATGGTTCTCAGACACACACATCAAGCTATTTTAAAATGCACATTTAAAGCATTTAAGGCATTTACTTTTTAAAATGTGATGTGTGAAGTAGTGTCATTGTTTAGCAAAAATTCTTATTCTTAATTTATACGCATTCTAATACAGAAAGATTTTCTTGTGCCTAGTTCTGATAGTAGATTACATTCTAACTTTCTTTAACAGAGGCTTCAGGGTCTCATAAACACTGTTATGAGAAGCTTAACACGGAAGGCACTAAAAAGGGAAACTGTGGAAAGGACGGTGATAACTGGATTCCATGCAACAAACAGTAAGTTCAGCATTTTAGAAAATGCATACAATTAATGTGTGTGGGATGATTAGAATTCCCAGTGCTCCTTTTGCCTTTCTGAAGTTAGAAACCGCCAAAACATTTGAAAGAAAATAGAAAACCTGCCCAGTTTACATGTCCATTCAGGGTTCAGAATAAATATTTTGACCTGTACATGTTATGATGTCTCTAACAAAAGGCCAGTAAATGCTTAATTTTGAGAATCCCAGTTGTTTACATTCTAGAAATTTGTCTGTAGAATTACTGGCTGACGTCCTGGTTAATGAAGCGCTCACGTTTTTAGGGACTGCGGGGACATATCAGGAGCTCTCAAGCAAGTCCTGATCTCCCTGCACATATGTTGTTGTTGTGCAAGAGTCCTCAGGGTTCGGAGCACTGCCTGCATTTCAAAAGTACTCCATAAGATCGGAAACATGTTGTTGAGGGTCAGCGATGTGTTTCCGATCTTACAGAGTGTTTCTGGAGCATGGCTAGCACTCTGAACTTCAAGGGCTCTTGTAGAAGAAGAGCGCATGTGCAGGAGGACTGATGGAGTTGTGCAGAGGCTCCTGGCTTGTCCCCACTGTCCCTTGAAGCATCCACACTTCGTTAGTCAGGATATCAGCCATTTTTTTCTCTCAAGGTTGAGAACTCTATGTATTGAACTTTGGCTCATGAAAATCACTTGAAGTTTGCTATTGACTATAGTTTAGAGACTGATTGTATTTTCTTATAGAGCTAAGTTTTATAATTATTTTACCACAACATTCTCTGGTTTCCTTTAAAAATGCAAAGGCTGCTTCTAAAACTTGTGTAAGAGAGAGCTCACATGTGGGAATTGTCTTGCCCTCTGAATCCCTGAAAAGTGGCTTTTGAGCTGCTTAGTTCCCAGATGGTCCACTCAATTTTTGTCAGTTCCCAGCCTCCCTCCAACCTGATCCCACCCTATTCTGAAGATTCCTCAACCCTCAGGAGAGTTTTGGTGTGGGGTGCAGGGGACTGCTGTGGGAATGTTCCCTTTTTTCCTGCATGTATAAGGTCTGAATACAACCTATTTATTTATTTCACAGTGATGTGTTCTGTGGTTTACTGCTTTGTGCAAATCTTGATGGAGTTCCACAAATTGGTCACCTTCAGGGAGAAATTACTCCAACTTCTTTTTTCCACCAAGGTGTAGTAGTGAATTGCAGGTGTGTAGTGCAGCTCAATACAGTGCGTATGAATGGTTCTCTTCTCCTAAGATACATTTTGAATGGTAACTATTCATGAACTAAAACTAAAGTTCTGTTTTATAAAACTTATAGGGGTGTTATTGTTTCTGTAGTACAGTCCCTAAACATTATTTAAGTAATACAATCTGTATCGTTTGCCCTCTAGAGACCTTGAATATCATATATTCATACACAGTATATATCACTGTTTCTCACTGAAATAAAACTTTTTTTTAATCCTTGTCTTATTGAAATAATTTGAAATATTGCTGTTGTATTCAGTGTGGTCAGTTTTTTGTGTGTCTTGCTTAGTATAGCTGAATACTGTCCTAGTTAAAATAAAAATAATTATGCAAAATGACAAATATCCATACATATACATATGGTGAGGTTATTTTATCATTTTAATGCCCGTTTCTCAAAGTATATTGAGAACATAAATGCTACGAGCCCTTAAATATGTATTTATTTTTATGATGTCTCAGTTATGCTAATAGAATTTTTAAAACTTCTTTTTGTATAGTGGTGCTCATGTACTTTTGGATGATGATACAGATTTAGGATATGTAGAAGATGGAGCCCCATGTGGTCCTCATATGATGTGTATGGACAGAAGATGCCTATCCATTCAGGCTCTGAACATCAGCAGTTGCCCTATTGGTGCTAATGGAAAAGTTTGTTCAGGGCATGGGGTAAGATCCAGTTAACATCTTCTATATATATAATTCTCTAAGGCATACCCGTGGCTAATTCCGTGTGTGGCAGCTCTTGCGAGAGTTCACGAGCAGAAGCACTGTGATGATGGGGTAGTGGGGATTCCATATGCAGATAAGGGGAGGAGCCTGTGATGGTTAAGGGCAATTGGAATGCAACTGTTACTGGTTGGAATTTGTTTTTGATTGTAGAGGAGAGGAGTGTATATATGTAAGTGTGTGTGTGTGTGTGTGTGTGTGTGTGTGTGTGTGTGTGTGTGTGTATAGTGGGCAGGGGGAAAGGGGTCATGAGGGAGGAAAGAGTCCCTTCAGGAGAAGGAGGCTGCCATTGTGTGAATTAGGGAGGAAAGACAGGGGAAGAGAGAAGAAGGGAGGAGAGAGAGAAGAAGGGAGGGCGAGGGATGGACCCAAGCCTGTCAGCGGCCTGAGGAGAACAAGCACCCATGGTGGCGGCGGCGGCGGAAGCAAGGAAGGGCCCAGTCAACCACTGCTGCTGTTTTGAGCTACCGAGGCCATTGGTGGAAGGAGGCAGGCAGGCAAGGGACGGGCCCAGGCCCATCAGCGGCCTGAAGGGAATGAGCAGCCATGGCGGTGGTGGCAGCAAGGAAGGGACGGGCCAACCATTGATGCTCCTGTAGGGAGGAGCCAGAGCGGGTCTTGGGTGGGGAGGTCTCTGGAGATAGGGGGCTGCAGCTTGGCCAATAGGCACCACAATGCTGCAGCCGCGACCAAGAGGGGTGAGGAGGATGGAAGCAACCAGATGGAGGAGGAAGAGCAGAAGTGCGGCTCATGTGAGGGTGGAGAGATCTCTGAGGTGAGGGGAGCTGTGACAGGGTGAGGGGAGCAATCAAGTACTAGTGTGCAGATGCTCTGCGTGGGTTAAGCTTAGTATACTCATATTTCTTCTTCAAACTAAAAAAGGTTCTTCGGGGTTTCTTATCAATATACCTCTCCACAGTAGCTAAAAAATGCAGGAAAGGCTTGCATCCTCACTAAGTGTGCACCTGCATGCCAGGAAAAAGTGTCAACACTAAGGAGAGCTTATTGAGCTTCATAGGGCCAAGCATGCATGTGGGAGTGTATGATTTATGAAGCTTCTTTTCCGAATAATGGGCACATGCTTAGGATGTTGGCCAGAATTTCCTAAAGAATGTTTGAGACTAAGCTAGAGACTGCCCCTTCATCTCAACACTCAGTTGTGTTTATTTTCAACTCTGCTGGCAGATATTTGAGCAGGTGGACTGTATGAACTGGGGTGGTTGTTTGCTTGTTTTTTATTGTACCGGGAGCAGAACAACCCAGGGATGGGCAAGAAGATTCACCATACACTCCTGGGCTGAGAATACAGACCACAGTTTTATTAGCAGTTGTAACATACAGCACCAGGTTTGGCACACCTCTAACACAGGAACAAGGGTATAGTTAACAAGTGAGATGCAGTTTCTTAGCAAACTTATCTTCCCTCCAGTTGGCTTTGCCACCAACAAGCTGCTGTATGAAGCAGACCTGAAGAGCAGAGATGCTGCCTCTGTGGGGCATGTGTGTCGTGGCCAGTGAGTTCTTGCTCCACTGCTCTACCTGCCTGGCACAACCCAGCTGCAGAGTGGGAACACCAGTTATATACTGTTTGTTTGGTTGTAAGCCGTACTCCATCCAGTGGTTCTGGTATAGGACTATCTTTACCAACTGGGAAGTACTTTTCCTTGGTTGACAGGCAGAATCTTCATGAAGGAAGTGATGCTAAGGGGGTGGGAGTTCTCTTCAACCCCCTGACTAGCACCAGCCTCCACACCCATGGGGTATCACACCTCTCCTAGGAACATAGGAAGCTGCTGCCTACTGAGTCAGACCATTAGTCCATCTAGCTCAGTTTTGTCTACTCTGACTGGCAGTGACTCTCCAGGGCTTCAGGCAGGAAGAATATATATATTCCAGTCCAAAAATTGCAAATAGGAGGGAATGCTTCAGAGCATATAGAGAAATCAAATCTGCACAAAGCTGCTCTTTTTAATTCAGCAAAGGGCCAGATCCCTATGCTTGAAAGAATGTGCAGTCAGATCAGATTCTCCTGTGTTCAAGGGAACTATGTATCTGGATTTAAAATATAAATGTGTTCTCCAAAGTTCATCTTTCTGTAATTATTTTCTATTGTATGCTAATACATGCTATCTTTTTTGTTTAGGTGTGCAGTAATGAAGCCACGTGTATTTGTAACCATACCTGGGCAGGGACAGATTGTAGCATGTTTGATCCTATAAAGCCGGAAGACCCGGGTAAAACCGAAGGACCAAAGGGTTTGTGTGATTTCAGTTCCTGTTTTCCTCAGTTTAATGGTATTGTTGGATAGTGAGATTTGGAACAGAGCAGCTAAGGACAGTATAATTATAGACTCAATATATATGTATTCTTCTCAATGATTGTTTGTAATTATACTTTGATCTGTGCTGTTCCAGAGGGCCTTCATAGAAAATCATCAGCAAAACAGATTTTATTTTCTTAGCTTTTGTCTTTTTATGTTTAATAACATAAATATAGAAAATATATTTTGTTATGATTACCATCTGTTAATAATCTTACCTCCAGTTTACATCCTAATTAGGACTTTTTAGGTGCCTGTTTTCCTTTTTAATGTAATACAACATTTAAAAAAAAATCCTTACAGCCTATATTTGGTTTCTGCCCTGCCCCCATTAGATATAGCTTTGCTGTAACAACTCTTACAGCAGTTCAAAGATATTTAAATATTTTGCCCAGGTATGCTAGTCTGGAGCAACTCTTACTCAGTTTACCAGAGACCTTCCTGAAAGATTTGAACCTATTTCTTCTAGTGCATTAGGTGGTATTTGGGAAGAAAAGTCACACAGTATCGAGAAATATTAGCCAACTTGACAGGCAGCGCTCAGTCCATGTCAGGGACCCCACCAGGGCTGCTGTGCAACTTGTAAAGCATCCCTGATGGTGTAGTGTGACAAGGCTGCTGTGAAATAACTTAAAACTGCTTCCAGGCAGCAGTTCACAATGGAAGGGGGAAAACACAGGACAGCTGGCCCAAAAGGTCAAATGATGGTAAGGGAGATAGCACATGCCAACACCAGGTCACGGTGTATAGGTGTCTATATACCAATGCCAGAAGCCTCCGAGTGAAGATGGGTGAGCAGGAGTGCTTGGTTACTAATGAAAACATAGGTATAGTGGGTGTAACGGAAATATGGTGAGAACCAGTGGGACACTGTTATCTCTGGATATACACTCTATAGAAGGTACAGGGAGGGGAGGATTGGGGGAAGGAGTGGCACTGTATATTAAAGAAGGGATAGATTCCAACAAGCTAGAAAACCTAGGTGGTCTGGAGTCCTCCACAGAATCATTATGGGTGACAATATGGGGACTGAAAGGAAATGTGTTACTAGGGACGTGCTATTGCCCTCCAGATCAAAACGCTGACTTCAGCTACCCACACATAGACTGGGTAAATTAACATTCACATAATGAAAGAGAGGCCAGATTTCTAGACATGCAAAATGACTGAGCTTTAGAACAGTTAGTCATGGAACCAACCAGAGAGATGGCGACCTTGGACTTAATCCTGAGTGGCACCCAGGACCTGGTGTGGGATGTCAGTGTCGTCGGCCCTGACAGTGACCATAATGCGATCAAATTCAGCACACATGCAGGGAGAAAATCACCAAAGAATAACTCAGAGACTTTGAATTTCATAAGAGGAAATTTCTCCAAAATGAGGAGTATGGTGAAAAGAAAGCTGAAAGGGAAAATCCGGAGAGTCACTTTGCTCCAGAATGCATGGAGTTTACGCAAAACACAATACTAGAAGACCAGCTAGATTGTATACCCCAAAGAAGGAAAGGTACCACTACTGTAAGTCCAGGAGGAAGCCAGCATGGCTAACAGGTAAATTCAAGGAAGCCATAAAAGGGAAGAAGACTTCCTTTCCAAAATAGGAAGTCCTGTCCAAATGAAGACAGGAAAGGAACCTGAAAGGAACACAAACTCTGACAAAAGAAATGCAAGGTAGCAATAAGGGAGGCGAAAAGAGAGTTTGAGGAACTTTTAGCTAAAAGCATCAAGGGAAATAACAAAAACTGCTTTAAATACATCAGAAGCAGGAAACATGCCAGGAAGGCAGTTGGACCATTAGACAATGAGGGAGTGAAAGAGATTATTAAGGAGGATATGGAGGTTGCAGAGAAGCTAAATGGGTTCTTCACCCATCTTCACAGCAGAGGATACTGAGCATATACCTGTTCCTGAAGCAGGTTTTTCGGGGATGGGGGCTAAAGAACTGAGTCAGACAGAAGTAATGAGAAGATGTTCTAAACTGTTAAAACTGAAAACTAGCAAATCGCCAGGGCCAGATGGCATCCATCCAAGAGTCCTCAAAGAACTCAAATGTGAAATTGCCAGTCTCCGTGCTAAAATATATAACTTATCCCTGCAATCAGGCTCTGTACCAGAGAACAGGAAAGTAGCAAATATAACACTGATTTTTTAAAAGGGACCCAGGGGCGATCTGTGAAATTACAGGCCAGTCAGCTTAACATCAATTCCAGGCAAATTGATGGAAAGCATCCTCAAGGATAAAATTGTAAAGCACATAGAAGAATAGGCCCTGCTGGAAGAGAACCAGCATGGCTTCTGCAAAGGTAAATCTTGTCTCATAAACCTTCGGAGAGTGTCAACAAGTGTGTGGATAAAGGTGATCCAGTTGACATAGTATACCTGTACTTCCAAAAAGCTTTCAGCAAAGTTCCTCATCAAAGACTCCTGAGAAATCCTAGCAGTTGTGGGATAAGGGGACAAGTACATGTGTGAATTGTTAACTGGTTGAAGGACAGGAAACAGAGGGTAGATATAAATGGAGAGTTTTCACAATGGAGGGAAGTAAGAAGTGGGGTCCCGCAAGTATCTGTACTGGGACCGGTGCTTTAAATTTATTCATAAATGATCTAGAGGTCAGGGTAAGCAGCGAGGTGGCCAGATTTGCAGATGATACCACTCTTTCAGGTAGTGAAATCCAAAACAGATTGTGAGGAACTCCTAAAAGATCTCTCCAAATTGGGGGAGTGGGCAACAAAATGGCAAATGCAGTTCAGTGTTGGCAAGTATAAAGTGATGCACACTGGTATGAAAAACCCCAATTTCAAGTTTACGTTGATGGGATCTGAGCTGTCGGTTATTGACCTGGAGAGAGATCTTGGGCTTGTGGTGGACAGCTCGTTGAAAGTGTTGACTCAATGTGTGGCTGTGAAAAAGGCCAATTCCATGCTAGCGATCATTAGGAAGGGGATTGAAAATAAAACTGCTAATATTATATTGCCCTTATACACAACTATGGTGAGGCCACACCTGGAATACTGTATGAAGTTCTGGTCACCACATCTAAAGAAGGACACTGTAGAACTGGAAAAGGTGCAGAAGAGGGCAACCAAGATGATCAGAGGCCTAGAGAATCTTTTTTATGAGGCAAAGCTACAACACCTGGGGCTATTTAGTTTAGAAAAAAGACGACTGCGGGGAGACATGATAGAGGTCTATAAAACAGCAGGAGGGAGGGCACGTTCTCCACTCCTGCCTGTAGGCTTCCAGTAGCATCTGGTGGGCCACTGTGTGAAACAGAATGCTGTACTAGATGGGCCTTGGGCCTGATCTTGCGAGGCTGTTCTTATAAAGACAAAATTGTTAAACATATAGAAGAAAAGGCCTTGCTGAAGAAGAATTAGCATGGCTTCTGCAAGAGCAAATCTCGCCTCACTAATCTTTTGGAGTTCTTTGAGAGTGTCAACAGGCATGTGGATGAAAGTGATCTGGTTGACATAGTATACTTGGACTTCAAGAAAGCTTTTGACAAAGTTCCCCACCAAAGGCTCTTGAGCAAACTTATGTCTACTGTCATGGGATGAGAGGACAGGTTTGTGTGTGCATCGGTAACTGGTTGAAGGACAGGAAACAGAGGGTAGGAATAAATGGACAGTTTTCACAATAGAGGGAAGTGGCGTCCCCCAGGGATCAGTGTTGAGACCAGTGATCTTTAACTTGTTCATAAATGATCTAGAAGTTGGAGTAAGCAGCAAAGTGGCCAAATTTGAAGATGATACTAAACTATTTAGGGTAGTGAAATCCACAACAGATTGTGAGAAGCTCCAAAAAGATCTCTCCGAATTGGGGGAGTGGGCGACAAAATGGCAGATGTGTTTCAATGTAAGCAAGTGTAAAGTGATGCATATTGGGATTAAAAAAACCCAACTACACATATACACTGATGGAATCTGAGCTGTCAGTGACTGACCAGGAGAGAGATCTTGGCATCGTGGTGGACAGTTCATTGAAAGTGTTGACTCAGTGTGTGGCAGCTGTGAAAAAGACCAATTCCATGCTAGGGATCATTAGGAAGGGGGTTGAAAATAAAAATGCTAATATTATAATGCCCTTGTACAAATCTATGATGTGGCCACATCTGGAGTACTGTGTACAGTTTTGGTCACCTTATCTTAAGAAGGATACTTTAGAACTGGAAAAGGTGCAGAAGAGAGCAACCAAGATTATCAGGGGCCTGGAGCACCTTCCTTATGAGGCAAGGCTATAGCATCTGGGGCTTTTTAGTTTGGAAAAGAGGTGGATACGGGGAGACATGATCACAGTGTATACAATTATGCATGCAGTGGAGAGAGTGGACAGAGATTCCCCCCCCCCCTTCTCACAACACGAGAACCAGGGGTCGTCCCATGAAACTGAAGGTCAGGAATTTTAGGGCTGATGAGGAACTTCTTCACACAGCACATAATTAATCTATGGAATTTTTTGTTATGGGATGTGGTGATGGCCGCCGGCTTGGACGGCTTTAAAAGGGGCTAAGACAAATTCATAGAGGACAGGTCTATCAATGGTTACTAGTCTGGTGGCTACAGGCTACCTCCAGCCTCAGAGGCCACAAAGCCTCTCAATTCCAGTTGCAGGGAAGCAACAGCAGGTGAGAGGACATGTATACCTCTTGTCTGTGGGCTCCCCAGAGGATGCTGGACTAGATGCTCCTTGTGCCTGATCCAGCAAGGCTGTTCTTATGTCCCACTGCCCAGAAGTGATTTTAAGTCATTTTGCAGCAGTCCTGCTGCACTACACCATTGGGAATACGTTTCAAGTTGCACAGCAGCCCTGGCAGGTCCCTAGTGTCAACAGAGTGCTGCCCAGCATGTAGGCCATTATTAATTTTTTATTTGTGTTTAATCATTTTTTGTTTAATTGTTGCATGTTTAAAAGGCTTAAATGTGTTTAAAACAGGCATTGACAAATTTTATTTGGATCTAGGAGCCAGCTCCAAAATTTAGACATCAGACAACGGACACTTGACAAACTTATTGGACTTGGTGACAGACATTATTGGAGTGGGGAGGGGAGGGGATTCTCTCTACCACCTTTACAAGTAACAGAAACAGGGCTTCCTGTGGCAAATATAGCTCCCCGACGCCTGGGATTTGTCAAGCCCTGGTTTAAAAAGCAAAACAATACTTACATCTAGTACAACATCCATAAAACAGTGATGAAAGTGACCTAGTAGTAGTTCTGTTTTGTAGGGCAGATTTCATTTTGAAACTTGGATGGTTTTATATTTTCTTAACGTTGATGCACCCTTCTTAATACCCGTAGAAATTAATGAATCAATTTTATTTCCACCTTAATCTAGCACTGGGGAAATAATGGATTTGAGCAAAATTTGTGAGCAGAATGAAGCTCTTCTAAAGGATCTTGTCTTTTTCCTTCCCACCATTATAGCTCCCTGAGCTCCCCGAAAAGCTGTTCCAGGATGGGGGTCATCCTGGGGGTCCTCCATGCCTCAGAAATAGTGTGGGATGTGTTGTGGAGCGGAGTTAGGATTCAACCAACTCTTTTTAGAGTATAATTTACTGTTTGCAATGTTTCATTACAAACATTTACTGTTTGTAATGAAGATTTTATAATTCTGTATTATCTAGTATGGTAACATTCATTCAGATAGGACCAACATATACCACATACATGGAGTCATGGTGCATAGACTTTACATCAGGGTCAATTTGCATTACCAAAGAGTGGAATATTGGAACAAGGTAGCAATTCTTTTTATTAAAATATTCTATTAAGTGTTGAAATATTAAGCAATGTTTCAAGAGGAGTTATTACCAGTTTTATGGCTGCATACACCTTCTCTACCAGAAACCTATTACAGTAATCCCTCGACCTACGAACTACTCGACATCCGATGTTTTCGAGTTACGAGCGACAAAAAAGACCGGAAGTAGTTGCCAGTTTAGATTCAGCTTACTCGACCTACGAATTTTTAGATGCGGTTTCCTCGACTTACGAATGTTTCCAGACTTCCGTGGTGCGCTCTTCGACTTACGAAAATTTCGACCTCCGAACGTGCGTTCGGAATGGATTAAATACGTAAGTCGAGGGACCACTGTACAAGGTTTGCTATGCTTTGGCTTAATTTGGGGAACTGAACTTAATGCAAACCTGCATAATGTGGGGAACTGAACTTAATGCAAACCTGCATACAGTCAAATTATACACTGAGATACCAAGAAAGCTGACTGTGGATAGGATACACCCATGTTAGAGCACTCAGAAGAGTACAATACAGTTTTCTTACAAGCAAAGTGGAGTTTTATTAAAGTATAGAGATTTACAAGTAGAAATCAGGGCTTAGTGACAGAAGTGCACCTAGGTAATTTTGGAGCCTGGACCTAAAGGCCTTTGGAGCCCCCCCTCCCCCCGCACACACACATTAAGCATCATCATACTGTGCCACACCACCAGGGACAGACTAAAGCGGATTTGGGGGCCCCTAGGGACTGTGGAGGCCCTGGACTTCGGCTTGGAAGTCCTCTGCTTAGTGTTGAAGGGTGTGAGGAGAAACATTGATTGGTCATCACAGCAGAGTATGCTCTGGTGATAAAGACACTTAGCCCAAGAGATTATCTGGAGATAGTAGATTGAGTTCAATAAACAAATACAGATTTATTAAGAAACTGAAACATCACATACTGAGAGAGAGTGCCATTGAACAACATATACAAACAAGCACTAGCCTACAGGCACTGACTCTAACTGACCAAGAGAGACCTATTAGCATAACTAGTGCTAAAAATCAATGTTGTAAAATTCACACTTCTAACAGTTATCACCTCAGCAGATTTGCTGGCAGTGATCTTCTCTTAGGGAGTTAATGTTCTGAGAAAGGCATAGAGTTGCCCTAATACACATTTACAGGTTACCACTACATGACAGGGGCTAAAGTTGTGGGCTCTAGAAAAAGGCAGTGCGGGGGGAGTGGGTATAGAGAAACAGTTCTATAGCTACCTGTCTTGTAGCTTTGCCTTGTGCTGGAGCGATGGGATGGGAGATTCACCTGGTGAAGGGAAACTCCAAGCAGCTTGGAGAAAGGAAGGGCCCCAAAACAGTGATTTCAGCTCAGAGATTCTCAGGCTTGGGAATCTCTAGGACTCATCCACAGAATTCTCTCTCTCTCTCTCTCTCTCTGGGCTTTCGGTGGGGGTGGATGGTCAGGTTAGTGTGAGGTGGGTAGCTTCAATCCTTGAGAACAGGCTGACGTGCAACAGGGTGAATCCTCATTCAGTGAAATGTGCAAAGTACTAACTCCAAGAGGGTTTTTTAAAAATAACTTCCAAGTAGCCTGAGGGCATGATATTGGGTGTGTCCATTGTTCTATGGACAGGGAAATACTTAGACAAAAGGTGTGGATGAGGGCCAGGCTGTGTGCAATCTTAGACATTTTCCTTAAAACAAAAGGCTGAATAGGTGATCTCCCAAGGGGAGGTGGATCCTGATTTTCAGCATGATTCATTTGATTGAATCTAAAAGTCTTATCTGTGGCGGGGAATCAGTCCATGGTCCCTTGGCTTATCTGGCTGTTTGCTTGTTAAGAGAGAGAAACTGCTTTCCTACTCTACCTTTGAAGGGAAGCTGTTTAACAGTGACTGACATGATATGCAGAGTAACACTGCTGCCGGCATCTGAAACAAGGCCCACAGAGTTGTGCAAGAGCACTCTGTGCTAATAAGAACTATACAATCCCACCCACAAGACAATACTTCCATTGCAATTAATGAAAGTAGCGTTGTGCAAGAATGGTTGTGGAGTTTTATGTATCAGTGCAAGAGTGCTCTTGCACAACATTGTGGGCCTTGATGACCCATGCTGCTGCAGGCTTTTAAAACATGTCAGACAGTATCTTTTTCATCTGTTTGGGATCTGAAATATGACATGTTCTTTTTTCAGTAAACCACCATAAGCAGGTATCTTCTTAAAAAGACAAGTTCAGATACCATCAATATGATGTAAAATATGTTTGGACCACCTTGCCACTTGGGACTGGGAGGCACTGGCTTTTAGTGCCTCTGGTCATTCCTGGAGGGGCATTCTCAAGAGGTGGTGCTGGGGGATTTGACTTTTGGATTGTCACAGGGATCCATCTTGTCCCCCATGCTTTTTAGCATCTGTTACATGAAATCACTGAGTGAAATCATCTGGAGGCTTTACACACAGGGCTTCTGCCCCAAATCTCCTTCAGAAGAGAGAGTGTGCATTCACACACCAGCCAAACCTACCTTGAAGTGTCTTTGAGATTTTTGGACCCACTCCACACAAACCGGGCTTTGTGATGTACATTCTAGCTTATCTCAATGTTGTAATGAATGGAGACTGGAGGATGGTGGATTTAAGCCTAGCTTTTGTCTAAGAGCAAGAAAGGGGGAGAGAAAAATGCTGATTCATTCCCGCCATGTTTGCTCAACAAGGCTGTCTTTCTGGTAATTGCTGCCACCACACCCAAATTATTACAGATGGAAACCCACCCCCAGATTTGGGTGAATGTCCAGGGAACTCTCCTCCTCATTTACCCAAATGGAAAAATAAAAAAAACCTCCCACATGCAGCCTACACGTGGTGAGAAAACTTGGTAGATTGCCGAACAATTAACCTTGAGGCATGTTTACACCAGAGTAAGATCCCTTTTTCCCGAGTTAAAAATCCACTCAAAGGCAAGTGAAATGACAAAGAATAAAAGGAGAAAACTTTATTCAAAAGACTACAGACTGCTTTGGTCTGAGGCTCTAGCAGCTTCAGTTACAGATTAAAAAAAACAAAAGAAACACTCAGTACTTTCAAGAATAATTCAAAAAGAGCACTCCAGTTGATAGTTGGAGTGGTACACTTTAAAATCTTGGTTACCCAGTTGCAAAGATAATTCAAAAAGCACCTCCAGTTGTAAGGAACCTTTAAAAGTACTTTTAAAGATTACAGAGACTTTTGCAGTGCCCTGGATGGATAAAAAGGGCACAGGTACAACCTTCTTACATTACAAATGAAACACAGTGGGCCAGTTGTAAGGATCTACAAAGCACTAAAATAAAGAAATCTGATGCCATCTACCTAACACACAGTTCCCTGGCTTAAACCCTTCTCTGAAGCCAAGCGCTAGCTTCTTCACTGAACTCACCAAAACCATGTTAGAGACTTCAAGCCCCTGCAGAGTTCCTGGTTGCTGCCATGGCTTGGCCAGCCAACCTGTTGCTTCTCCTGCCCGGCTCCAACTGACTCAGAACAAAGACTCCCTTCACTTCCTGCCACCGGGCCCTCTATGTTGTGGCCACCATGTGCTGAGCAGCTGATCCCTAGAGGTCACTGCCTGATGGACCGGAAAGGGTTCACTTCCAGTTCACTCTTTTGGGGGAAAGGAAACACTGTCTCTGACTGATCACATCAGACCTATGTCTGGGTTTTTAAAATGCTGGTTTTAAGCTACTTTTTCTGAAAACGCCAGAGCAAATGGGAGAGGCACTGATGTACGATCATTAGCACGATAAGAGGCATACTCTCTTCAGAAGATCTTTCTCTGCAGGAGCTCCCCCCCCCCCAACTTGGCTAGAAGGAAAACATGGAGCAGGCCATGTGAACTTGCAGAAACAAAACCCAAGAGCAGAGGGGAGGGGCTGCTTCCCTCAGTGCCGCGAGTTTACTTCCAAGTGGCTTCACTCATTGTTTACTCCGAAGCCAAGTGTGAATAACTCCCTGGAGGTTTGAACTGAAGTCTCATCAGTATGCTGCTGTTACCCATCTGTAGCTCATTACTGTCATTCTCTGCTAGGGAGGTGGCAGTTCTGCTTTGAGATGAGGATGAATAAGCTGAAACTTGATGCAGACAAGACAGGACTACTGTTGGTTCAGAATTCTGTTGGTCTGGGTAGATATGCAACCTCTTTTTGATGGGGTTGCACTTCTCCACCTAGAAAATCCAGTACACACTCTGCAGGTACTCATGGATCCAGTGTTATCTCTGGATGCCCAAATTGTTGGGAGTTGTAATTTTTATCCCCCAGTTAATTACTAGAACACTAAAGAAGCTGCCCACTCCAGTTACAGATTATAATGCAGAGTTTAGTTGCTGCAGCTCTTTAGAGAAGACACATGGAGATACTTGTAGAATAAAATACTAAGTGGATTTATTGGTGAAGTTCACTCTTGGATAGGAAAGACCTAATTCTTAATCTAAAGAACTACATAATGAATAGGTTGGGGGAGAGAGAGATGTTTCCATCTGCTCTCTAAGAGGAAAGGAAGGGAATCCTGACTCTCAACAGGAAATACCTGAAGAGTCATATCAGGGGTCATAGAGTAGAGACAGGTAATACAGCTAGGGAGACCCTTACTCACTATCTCTACTCCCAATGCCCCTAGTGGTCATTGGGAGAGTTGATGCACTGGAACTCCAACATAAATTGCATCAGTAGCTAAAATAATCTTTTACTAGTTTCAGCTGGTTTACCAGCTGCAGCCCTAACTAGAGAAGGCAAATCTGCTTCAGTTACCCATGCACTACTTATATCCAGACTGGATATTGCAATGCTGTCTACCTGGGACTGTCTTTAATAACAGTTTAGGAACTACAGTTGGTACAAAGCATGGCCACCAGAATTCTGATAGGAGCAAGGTGATCAGATATCACACACATTTTACATAAATTTTCCTAGTTACCAGTTTGTTTCTGGGCTAAGTACTGGTAATAATCTTTGAAGCCCAAAATATCTTGGGATCAAGTTACATTAAGGGCCACCTTCCCCCATTGAACCTGTCTGGGCTTTAAGATCAATACCATTGGCCCTGCTTCCTGGCCCATTATTAGCAAAAATCCAATTGGTAGGTACCAGGAACAGAGGCTTTCAGTGGTGATGTCATGGTTGTGGAATTGTTTCACTGGACAGATCCCCCTATGGCTGTCCTAGACAGCACATAAGAACAGCCCTGCTGGATCAGGCCCAAGGCCCATCTAGTCCAGCATCCTGTTTTGCACAGTGGCCCACCAGATGCCGCTGGAAGCCACAGACAGGAGTTGAGGGCATGCCCTCTCTCCTGCCATTACTCCCCTGCAACTAGTACTCAGAGGCATCCTGCCTTTGAGGCTGGAGGTGGCCCACAGCCCTCCGACTAGTAGCCATTGATAGACCTCTCCTCCATGAAGTCATCCAAACCCCTCTTAAAGCCTGAAAATGTTTTTCTCCTGGAATGTGTTCTATAATTAACTTTGCTGGTTTTTAGTGCTGGTTCTTAATGCTGCTTTGAATTGTTAGTAAAAATAATAATAATTTTAAAATGGTATTTTATGCTCTCTTTTTTTAATGTAGGAAAAATATACCAGAGGGATGTGGAAGGAAAATTCACTTTTTAAGTTCCTTCAGCACATGATGGGGGTGGGTAGTGCATGTCTGCAGCCTGCATTGTAGTGTGGTCTTTAATCAGCCCCAGTTTAATCAGCCCCTTCACTGCCCCATCTGCAGTGAAGACTTTGGCTGATTCATCTCAATCATTTAAGTCTTATTGCCCTAGTAAGTTCCTGAATGGAGAAGTACAGTAGAAGCTGCCAATCCTATATTTCAGGGGCCATGACAGGGTCAGAGAATACAATAATGCCATAGTTGTTGTTAGCCCTGGGGCACATGCTTGGAATCTCCTGCTGGGTGCCCTGGATCTCTGGCATCCCCAGCATTTGTCCTTGTTTTGAGTACATGTCCTGTCTTCCTTCCAAGTCTGCATTGTAATTAAAAGGGGGAGATACAGATGGAACACATTCTCCTCATTTCCTCTTCTGCTCTGGGAGCAGGAAAATAAATAGGAAGAACATGCTCCATCCATCCATCTCCTTTTCTATTTTGGTGCACGGGGATTTGGAAAGAGGAGATAAGGTTGCAGAAATGCTGGCCTTTGGTCCTGTGATGCTGTGGGGGCTTTCTCTTGGGATGGCAGCCCTGGAAGGGGGGGGCGGTGGAATTGCTGGGGCCGCAGCCTCTCTTCAGTGCCCTAGTCGCCCTGCAATTTGTGCTCTGCATCAAGTGCGCTGCTGTCTGAACTGAGGAGAAGAGGTGGTGACAGTGAAGGGGGTTGCCAGAAGAGGGAGGTGGGGCCTAGATATTCTCAGCACTTAGCAGTGCCCCGGTGAATGTTGTGCAGAGTAGACATGTTAATCGGCTGCAGCAAAGGCACCTTGAAAGACTGGCAGCTATATTCTGGCATAAGCTTTAATGGGCCGGATGCTACTTTGTCAGATGCACGAAGTAGTAATTTCAGTGGTAGATGGTTGCAGCTTGCTCCTTGGATGTTAGGCTGGGGTCGGTGTTGACCACCAAGCTGTTTGACTAAAATTAGATGCAGTCCACTAATACTGTGTATTAGTGCCTCCTTGCTGTGCTGGGGAAGCTGTAAAAACGGCCCTGTTACCTAGTAGGAATCATCACTTCCTCTTGCAGGTAGCTCAGAACTATTACTTCTTCACTGGACCATATGCATAGGCTTTTTTTAGCTCTGTTCCTCCTTTGTTTTTTGTTTTTGTTTTTGTTTTTTAAAGTAAGATATTGAAATGTTTAGAATGATTTAAGGTAATTTTACCAGATCATATTTTTTGAAAAGTAAGTATATGGAAGAATGTTGGGCTATTTTTCTAAAACCTTTACGAACATCATCATCATAATAATAATAATAATAATAATAATAATAATAATAATAATAATAATGCATTTCTTTTTGCTTGACTTAGTCAGTATGCAATGGCTTGGATCCAAAAAACAATGAGCGGAACTTGCAGAAAGAGAAAATGACTTAGTGCTGTTCCATGAACTCTTGTGCAAATGTTAGTGCAAGACTCCTTGCAATGCTGAGCTACAATATATTGGAGGAGGGGCAGGGTTGCTTTACAGTACAAGAAACATGGTAAATAAGAAAGGTACACTGTAAAATAAAAACTCTAGTGGGCCATAAAAGTTTGGAAAAGAGCTTGTGCAAGGACTGGTACAGAAGGTTGCACAACTGGAGGACTCTTTTGGATTTGGAATCACTCTTCTCATAAGAACAGCCCTGCTGGATCAGGCCCAAGCCCCATCTAGTCCAGCATCCTGTTCCACACAGTGGCCCACCCGATGCCGCTGGAACCCTACAGGGAGGAGTTGAGGGCATGCCCTCCCTCCTGCTGTTACTCCCCTGCAATTGGTATTCAGAGGCATCCTGCCTCTGAGGCTGGAGGTAGCCTATAGCCCTCAGACTAGTAGCTGTTGATAAACCTCTGCTCTATGAAGTTATCCAATCCCCTCTTAAAGCCATCTAGGTTGTTGGCTGTCACCACATCCTGTGAAAGAGAATTCCACAAGTTGATTATGCTTTTCTCTTCTACATTTGTTTTAATCTCATGCTGGTCGATGACCAAAATAAAGAGATTTGATTTTTGATTTGATTATGCTTTGTGTTCTCGTGCAACACTCTTCCATTGTGTCAGAAACCAGTTCTTTCATGAGCAGAAGAGGCTTTCTGCTCATGGAAGAGCACCTTTGGATCCAAGCCAGTTTGTTTCTGATGGTACAAGAGAGTTTTATTATTTGTGATGATTATAAACTGTGTCTGTTTGAAAATGTAAATGGCTGAGAGAAATAAAAACATGGGAGCATGATCCATCACTCCATGGGCATATTGGCACTGGGTGCAATGGAACTCTCTTTCCTCTCTCCCTGGCTGACCCTTGCTCATGTGCACATCAGCCTACATTTTCGTAATACCTCCCATACTCAGCCCTCCCTCTCCTCTACCATGCTTTTGAACACATTAACCTCTGTGCAAGACCCAAAGGAGGAGAGGGATGGCCTCATAAGCATGAAGGAAGAGTTGGGTCCTGTTGAAAATAATGGCCTGTGTCTCGAAGCATATGCAACTGAAAGATAGCCAGGAACCAGGCGGGGGCGGGGGGAGCGGGGAGCAGTTCCTGTGAGCCCTGTGCCTGCCCCTTTCCCCACACAACTGCATTTTGAGGAGGATGGTTCATGCTCATGGTTTACAAAACACTGCTCAATTTTTAAAACAGAGTGAACTTTTAAACTGATGCTTGCAACACATTTACATGCAGGGAAATGTACTATGTGCTAAATCCATATTTCTAAGACTGCTGAAATGAATTATCTGTAAAATGAATGGTAGAAAATACTATATCATTTTGAGGTGCCATTTAATTCTTCTTTTCAGACATCTTCTATGTACGTGATGACATCCTTTTTAAAAAGTCTTCCCTTTTCCCTCTACACAGTGAGCATGGCCACTAACAGACTTATAGGTGCAGTGGCAGGGACCATTCTGGCTCTGGGGGTGATTTTTGGAGGCACAGGGTGGGGAATAGAGTAAGCATATTTCTTAGTTTAAGAGTTTTATGTTTGGTTGTGAGGTAACTGTGCGCATCTGAACCCTCTGTGTAGTATCCCATTAGCTTTGTGTTATGTGGTGACTGTATTTGTCATGTGATTTGACTGTCTGTGCCATGTGATTTGCTCATGCAGTGTTTAACCCTCTCCTGTCTGGGATAATGTGGGGCATAAAACAATTCTTTGTGAATTTTACATCATTACAATTAATGCAATTCAATGTTTACATGTTGTCAGTGCTCTAAATTATAAAATTAATTTCAAAAAATTATCAACAAATGTACTCGAATAGGCATCTTGGACTATATGATATTACTTGATTTAGCGATTGGGGCTTTCAGTGTAACAGTGCGTCAAAATCCAAGATGAATAGTATGAAACTAGAACTTGGGAAGTATAGTGTTTGTATAACCAGTTTTTCAAGTTTTGATTCTTCTTTTTCTAGGATTTTCAGTTGCCTTAGACCATAGTGTTCCATCTTGTTATGCCATGATCCAGCAAGGGAGGTCCACTCATGGAAATGGCCTTCTGCACCCTTAGGCAATGTGTATCCAATGGTGCATCTTGATGTACACCCCTCCTTGCATCATGATCTAATCTGGGTCCCACTGAACTGGACAGAAGTGTCTTTTGGTGCTTATGAGGGATCTCATCTGGGGTCACCATTTGTTACACATAATTGATGCTAGATTGGGGCCTTAAGCTGTATGAATACTTATGTTCAACAGGTTATATAATTTTGAGAGAGCTAAAATATCCGCTGATAATACACTAATTGACATCTGCTATCCATACATGAGATTAGAATAATCATGGGATAGGATCATTCAGCATTCTTTATGAGACTATATTACAGCTGTTTAAACAGTCACTGGGATTGTTATTTTTCTTCCCCCCCCCCTTTTTTTTCTTGTTCTTTTCTTTTTTAACAATGAAAATTCCATCTGCTTTTTGCGTCCTATGTTACCTTGGACAGAAATTTATAGGGTTAACAACTTATTTTGCTACTATCATTCCTATAACAATTTTAAATATATCCACACCCTGGGTGGCAGACTGGATTATATAATAACAGCAAGAGGCAAACATTGGATTGGTATATTTTGAATTTTCTGTCTTTTGTCTAAAATCAGTTTCTAGGGTTTTATTTTATTTAAATTAATTATTGTTACCAGATTTTTTTTTTAAAAACCACCTAATTTAGGACTTCTCAGATTGTACATTCCTGCATAATGAGTGACCTGTGGTTTAAATTTAATTATCCCACTGTAAACCATCATTTTGGATATCTGCTGCAGTAGAAAATTCTTTATTTATTCAAAATTGGTACTGATATTTCAAGAAAATGTATGTTAGTAACATTAGCATAATACACTTATTAGGATTAACAGAAATATCACAAAGTGAGCAAGTTTTTGAGTTCATCAAAACTCTTAATCAAAACTCTGATTTTGTAGATTTACCCCCATAGACAAATACCCATTATTAGGTGGTAAAAGGTAATCTTCCTTTAATTCTATGGTCCCCCATGCGAATGGCTAAAACTGGTATTCTTCAAAGTGGATGAAATTTGTAGACAGTCATTCATGGTTACTTGCAGTTTTTGTGTGCTTAAGAAGATGTGTGATTTTAATAGTAGTCAATGTATATATCTTACAAAGTTTTTTCTTTCAAGTTTCCAACTATGTTTTCTGTGGGATTTCAAAAGTTTTTCTTCCCTTTTGATAACTGGCAAGGTTTGTTCTCAATGGTTAACATTCAGACTAGCACTGTGTGGATGCAGCAGCGCTGAGTTCCAGACTAGCACTGTGCTGGTAGTCCCATGCACAGCAGGCTTCAGATTTGGGTGTCATCAGCATATTGATAACACCCAACACCAAATCCCCTGATGACCTCCCCTAACCTGCTCAGCAACAGAGTACCATGGAGGAAGAAGTTGGGCCCACAAAGGACCATTAGCCACCTCCATCTAAGTCTCAGTTATACAAGCCAGGTCAGCAACTTCATCCACAATCAAATCACAGATGATTTTGATCTTATTTTGAACCAACCTGGCATTACAAAAGAGCATGGTTAGGAGTTGGAACTACTCCCCACGGCCTGATTGCTGACAGGGCACCAGGAAGGGAAAACAGTAATTAAATTACTGGACTCCTTTCCCCTGTAATGGCATGCTGGCCTGCCAACGCCCAATCCTCTATTTCCCACCACTACTGAAATAGCCACCCCAATCTCATAGAACACAGCCCCTGCTCCATCCTTGGATTGCTTTTCAAGGTATATTCTTGTGAGCAAAACAGGATACTATGCTGGAAAAATAATACATGTAACAGCAGCCAAGGATGAGTGTTTAGTTCTTCCCATGCATGCACAGACCAACAAATTGGGTGGTGTTCTTAGTTCTAACTGCAACAAATACTTTTTGTGGGAAGAGTGATTTCAGACACCACATTTTAATTTCTCCCTCAACAAGTTACCAACAAAATTTCTGTTTGCTTTGTTGTAAACCACCCAGAGACATGAGTTTTGGGAGGTATTAAAATATGTTAAATAAAATTAGATTTTGCAGTGCTGATCATCCAGGGGAAGGAATCTAGAGAGACATGCATGCTTCTGGTCATGAGAATTGGGTCTAACATGAATAATAATTTGCTTAAAATAATCCTAATGATGTCAAACAATAGTTTTGTATCAGTAATGATGGTAACCTTCCTTTTGATGTTGCAAACTATACATTTTCTTGAAAACACTATTTTGAGTTGTGAATTTTCAGCAGCAGCAGCACACACCAAAAAGTCTCCAAATCTTGCAGCAATATAACAGGAAATACTTAAACTGTCTGTAGATCATTTCCCATTGGCTGTTGCAAAGAAAGTGAGGGATTGTGATTTTTCGTATTAGGACCAGATATTGAAAATGATCACATTTCACATTGTTCCCTACAAAAGACATTTGCTCCGGTGAAATTCTCTTACTAATGAAGTGAATGGGCATCCTAAAGAATGGGATCCTGGACTGGTCCCTTAAAATTTAGCTAGTTGTCCATACTTACTTTCTTTCCCCCTTCTTTTCTTGATACATTTCTCTTTCTTCTTCTTCTTTGAAAGTATTCCTCTCTGAAAGTATTCAGACTCCCATTTAGAATTCAAAATTTGCTTTTTAAAATAGTCAGCTATGCATCCAAGCAGAAAAATCCACTCTCTAACTTCCTTTTTTTTGTTTAATATTTGAATATTGCTGTTGCTATATTGTAAGATATATGTAACATTAAAAATAAGTATTTAGATCAGTGTGCAGACATTCTGGTAAGGACTTAATTTGGACTTATAAGCATGGTAGATAATTGATTTCCCCCCCTTTCTTTTTCCTCATATATATTTAAAATAAGCTTGGCCCATATGATGTTTGCTTAAAGTAACTAATTAGAACAATTATTTTAAATTGCTTAACTACGTTTCCCTTGATGTGAATTAATTAAGTGGTTGGTTCTTATGTCTTTCTTCCCATAATCCTTTGTCACAGGTCCTAGCGCCACCAATCTTATAATAGGTTCGATCGCTGGTGCCATCCTGGTAGCAGCTATTGTCCTTGGGGGGACAGGATGGGGCTTTAAGTAAGCAATGCAGCATGTCTTCTCTTCAGTGGCTATGGCATCTCTCTCTTCTGCTTACATCACTAAATTTTGAGTTCCTGCTATAAGATCTGTGGTAAGGTTTTACTTAAATGATTTATGTGTTTAGTGAAGGGTCAAAATATACTTCAACAAACCCTCAAAGATGTCACCAGGATGCAAAGTTACAGACAGTGGCTGACATCCTGACTAGCAAAGTGTTTGCATAATGATGAAAGTTGCACAAGTGCAAGAAGATCACAGAGTTATGCTAAAAGGGGTGGGGTGTGGGGTTCAGGATTGCACTTGAACAAAAGTTCCCTTTAAAACAAATGAGGCCTGCCACTGCAGGTTGTGTTACTGTTGCACAAGCATGCTTGCAGTTGCGCAACCCTAGTCTGGGATGCAAGCAGCTAGCATAAGAGCTTTGCACTAGTGCAATGTCTTTACACTAGGACTTTGTCAGTCTGAATGTTAACCAGTAAATTTAGGACTTTGGGCTTAATAGTCTCAGTCAAAATGGACAAAAAGGCTTATTTTTGTCCAGATAGATGGACAAGTACCATATCTCTGCTTGAAGCAGACTTGTTACAAAGCCAGCAAATCTATGTTATGGTAAAAATCCTAAAGGTACACTGACAAAATTAGTGTTTGTGATCCTACGTGGATAATTAGGGACCCCTTCTTTTAGAACTGGAGTATAATACTGTATATTGGGGCTGCAAATTGTATGAAACAGCATCTCCATTTAAGAGCTATGCAGATGCTTGAAGCAATTTGCACAAAAATGGCAGGCCATTTTTGAGCTATTTTGATAATGTACATTACAGCAGCAACGTATGTGAACACCATAAATAGATGATGGCTCATGCAACTGGTGCTTTCATGTGAGCCTTCTGGCAGCTCACCTCTTGCACTCCCAGAAGTACTGACTGTATGAACTGGTCCTTAGGGCAAAATAATGGTATGGAAAATATGTGGCTGCTTCTAGAAGCAGCAGTCAGCATCTCCTCCTTCCTGCTCCTCCCTCGCCATAACATTTGGCATCACACAGTGCATGGTGTGACATAACCTCATTGTTTGAAAGTTTTCTGCAGTGTTCTTCCTTAGTTGCTGCTTGTGTTTGGAAGTTGTTGGAGATGGGGGGCCCCAGAACTGCTGATTTTTTGCAAAAGCTGTGTGTTCTCCATGTTGCTAGTTCTGCCCTTAAGGACTAGCTGTGCATTATATGTCAATGCATACAACCAGGCCCCAACACCAATTTTTAAAATGAAAAGCAGATTCAAGAGGGAAATTTAAAGTAGAGAAGCAGCCGTGGAAGAGGGTGCTTTAGTCTGAATGTCAGGCACTGCTACAGCCTTGAAGCACTAGTCTGGATGTTGGGCTCTGTTTCTGGGATTGGAGTCAATGGCTCACATGCTCCAAAGTGTCAGAAGGGCAGAACAGGAGCTGCTTGCTGTCAAGGGGTTGCTTTAGAGCCCAGCCCACAGCATTGCTGAATAGGTGAGAACACACACAGAGGGGAAGAGGAGATTGTTCCTCCCCCTAAAAGTGCTGTTTGGCAGCTAGCAATATGTTGTTTGTTGTTGTTTTTATTTTATTTTTTAACATTTCATATCCTGCTCTTCCTCCAAGGAGCCCAGAGCGGTGTACTACATACTTAAGTTCCTCCTCACAACAACCCTGTGAAGTCGGTTAGGCTGAGAGAGAAGTGACTGGCCCAGAGTTACCCAGCAAGTCTCATGGTTGAATGGGGTTTTTGAACTCGGGTCTCCCCGATCCTAGTCCAGCACTCTAATCCCTACACCACACTGGGTCATGCAACTCTCATAGAAACATTCCTGGCAGCCAAACAGCACTTTTGGAGGGAGGAGAGATCAGCGAATATTGCTCCCCCCTCCACTTGCATTTTACTTTCCATAACTATCTCCCTGAGCGCTGAAGCAACCTCTTGCATGGACTCTGCTCCTGCTTTGTGCTTCTAACACTGTAGAACATGTGAGCCAGCATGTTTAAATTGATGGCTATGATGTCCTGATATTCCCCTTCTAAATCCTTCAAAACATCCAGCTATAGGTATCAGTTTTACTGAGAGAGATTCCATTAAACTAGCATGCTGTT
This sequence comes from Hemicordylus capensis, assembly GCF_027244095.1. NCBI lineage: Eukaryota > Metazoa > Chordata > Lepidosauria > Squamata > Cordylidae > Hemicordylus > Hemicordylus capensis. The sequence goes on from NC_069657.1 coordinate 224,615,121, forward strand.
AACTATTTCATTATGCTGATGCTTTTAAAAAATGTCCACTCACATTGTAATCAGCCCCTTGAAAACTATGGGGTGAGTCACATGATTGTCCTTGACGGGCTGGGAGGGCGCAGGGGGAAGGCTTACCTTACCCCCAGGTGACCAAACTTTCCTTCATAGCGCGCCTTCCGTACACCCACATGGACAGCCCTGCCCTGTGAAGCACAGAGCAGGGCAGAGGGATCCAGGGCCGGAACTTGTTGTTAGCGCCTCTAGGCATCCCTCAGTGCAATGCATGGCACGTGTGTGGCATTGGAGATTCCCCTGTCATATGGGCGCTCTATGCCCCCGTCTCTGAATCATGCGATACCCAATAGCCAGGGTGAAGGTGCGAGGATACCCTTAACCTCGGCTAAAAGTTGGGTTTGTTTAAAGGGGTTAGGCAGGCGGGGAGGGGAGGGATCTGCGAGGATCCCGTCGCTTCTCACGACCAGCCTAACCCTGCTTGGGGTGTGAGAACAACCTCTATATATTATACAGTTATAGGCTTGCTTAGGCAATACTTTGCATCCTGTGTGTCATTCTAGCATGCCTGTACAAGAAGATGATTTGATATCCCTTTATGGATAGCTTTTCAAGTACAACTCCCAATAGTTCTCAATTGTTTTAAACGAAAGGTCTTATATTCTGTAGCAGAACCTCAAATATGATGGCCTCGCCTAGCTCACAGCTTGAAGTGCATGTTTCTTTGGGGCAAAACTGAAAAGGAGTTTTCACTGTATGGAAGAGGCCTAGCCCAGATAGGCCCTCTCACATTTTGCTTCTTCGTCTACTATGTGTGAGGCTTAACAGACAGCCTTTAATGCGTCTGATATCTGATAGGGATGAGAGAAAAGATGGCAAATTAGCTTCAAAACAGCAGAGTGTGTTTCTGTAATCAAGATTTTAAGAGTGTACTCTACCCTATTTCGGTGCTATGTCCAAAACAGCAGGTTCTTGTTAATGGAGTATAAAATGAAGTACAATAATAAATTTAGTTCAATAATATCAAGTTTAACTTTAAAGAAGCAAAAATACAGTGAAGGTCTTCAAATAGCTAATGTATAGCAGTCATAGGAAGTAATGCTAATGAAACTGCTAAATATTTCAGCTGGGCACCAGAATATTACTTTTTCTGAGCCTTTCTTCAAGTTGGAAATTATCTTGGGACCTTATTAAAGATTTAAATACTCTTTAGCATGGTACTAACAGTGTACTGACATAATATTTGATGCTCATGTGGTGGATTTTTGAACTATGTCCAATCCATTCATATTGAAAGGTCTCAACGAAATTCTGAAATAAGCTTTCCATGTAACATTTCTAGAGAGAACCCACAATGAAGATGCTAGATTTCTGTGGGATCTGGCCTGTCCCAATAAAATAATATGGATATCCCATTTTTCATAACTATTGCAGATGGCTGCATTCATCTTAGCCCCAAATGTTTCATCACAATCAGGCCTATTATACAGAGAATTATATAATGTTTGTGTTATTGTATGGACCCTCTGTCTGCACTACAATGACATTTACGTGACCTTTTGGTATTTGCAACTTTAGTGTGGGATGTATGTATGTGTGTGCATGTGCATACATATTTTGGATTACATGTACTTGCGTACACACATGCAATCTGAAATACGTGTGCATTATTTAAAAAACATTTTTGAAGTATATAATATATACTGTAGACTGATGGAAAGGATTGTATTGATGCTATGCATGAAGGAATATCTGAATTATTCTTTTCAGCATTTTTCTTTCTTTCTTGCAGTGTGCAGTGGCAGATATATGTAAAGCAGGTGTTTTCCTTTACTTTAGTGTCTGTCTGTAGGGAGGAGAGAAATTAGGCAGATCTGTGCTGACCACATTTAGAATAAAAAAAGCAGCTGCACTCTTGTGTGTTCCAGTAAGATTGTTGGGAGTGCTGCAGATTTTCTGTCTCTACACTGTCCCTCTACTTTTCATCCTCTCTTTGAAAGGTGGCCACCTTCTTAAGGGCCACACTGTTCTCCAGACAGTTTCCAAGGGCAGTTAGAAGTGTACTTCATTAGTGGCCAGGCTATGTCTAGCAGTAAGGGCATCATAGTCATGGAGCACATGCACAGAGAACAACTGGGTTATTACATGCAAAATCTAAATGTGAGGTTTAACACAGAAACTTGGAGTATCTTTATTTCTTACAGTATGACAACATTTAATTTTTGCTTATACTTGAAATCATGGTCAAACTTCTTACCATGGCTTGATTAATATTTGGTAAGTCTACCAAGGCTAGATGAGTCCAGTCTGGCTTCCATGAGCTGCCAGTTGGCCATTTCTGTTGTGCACCACACCTTTTGGTGATGTCATTACTCTGTTTTTAATAGCATCTGTTACCACTTGTACATGATGGATTTTTCCAGCCCCCTTACTCTTCACTTTCTGTTCAGACTCATATTTCTGTTTCCCAAGGTTTTCCATTTAAGTGTGCTCTGGGCATCTCATGTATACCAGCAAAAACAGTGGTCTAGTTCAGATGAAACACTGCCCAATTTGCCAAGCCACTGCTTACAGGCTTCTCCTGCTGCTCCTCTGGTTTGTGTGCTCTCCCTTCCCTAGTTAGCATTAGCTGTGGTGCAACATGTCTGCACCAGCTCAGCCACTGTTACCCTAACCACAGTTAGTTTTTAAGTTAGAGATAGAAATGAGGAACAGAAGAAACAAGTATGGGCCCACTATAAAATGTTGCAGTATATCTCTGATGTGCATGTGTTACCTGAAACCTGTGACTGAGCATGGTGAAAGTCATAGGCATCTTTCCCTTTCAGAAGCCGAAGGGGTTGTGACTGTCTTGAGGAAATATTCTTTAAGCTGACAAAATTCCTGCTCTTTTTGTTCAAGTGCTCCTTCCCCTCCTCCTGGCCACTGAGTTCCATCAGCTTTACCCAGCTGGTTGTATGTTAACTACCCTCTGAATCCATGAACATTCCACTCACATTGGGACAGTTTGGGGGGTCATTTTTTCTTCTTCAGATTTTTTACCCTCTAATCTGTAGGCACTCTGGTTATCTTCCCATAAGGACCATAACATTTCCAGCTCTTTTGGAAACTGATAATAGATGGGTTTCAATTAGGGATGTGCACAGAACTGTCTGGCCCGGTTCAGTTTGAGGCCAGACCATCCCGAACGGAAAAACAGGCTTAAAAGGCCTAAGGGGTGCATTTTGAAGGCCAGCGGGGGGAGGAGGAACCTCCACGCACTCCCGCCGCCTCAACGATCATTTTAAAGGTAATTTTAAAAAAAATTAAGTATTTGAAATTTGCAAAAAAAAAAAAACCCAAACCATTGAGGTGGTTTTGGTCCTGGGGGCTATCGAGCCGGATGGTGTTTGGTCCAGGAGTCGAACCATCGAACCCCCGAACCAAAACCACGAATCTCGAACCCCCGAACCTGTCTGCAAATCCCAATGGTCAGACCAGTGTACTTTAGGTATACTTAGCAGGGAAATCTGTTACTATCCAGAGAAGGGATATTCATATGGGCAAGAAGGAGGAAGTGGAAGTAGGAAACCTGCATGCCATCCCACCCCCACCCAATTGCCAAACCATGATCTGGTGGCAAGGCAGTGTTCCATCTGAATCAGGTCAGTTTGTATAATCTTTCCATCTCTGTGTGTTCCTCCCGTCCCTATATATCTTTCCAATATCAACCTTTTTCTTGTTGTACCTTCTACTGAAATATTTTTCCATGTTGGAGAAAAAGGTGGATAACAGATAATCTTTTACCTAGATTACTGTAACCTATTGCTTACCAATCTTCCCTCTTCGGTAAACTGAGAATGCCTCTACTAAACTACTCTTTCTCTCTTACTGCTTTGATAGTGCCCTTAGTTTTTCCAGTGGTTCCCTGTTACTCTCTGCATCAGACTTCTTTTCCATTCTTCCAGAATGTACCATCTTTAGGTCCCTGACACTCTTTCACATATCCTGTCTGTTTTGCACCTGATTGCTTACAGAAGGAGGTTTTTATGCATATTGAATGTGAACTGTAAGAGAAAGCTGCTTTGAACATAATCTAGCATATGGTGCAATATGTTGTGGATGCCACTGCACCATAAAATATCTACCCACTTGCCATCCATTTTGCACAAGCTCCTCTGCAGTCAGTTACTTCAGTCTTCCTCCACTCTAGTCCTTTTGCCTGCTGCCATGCCATTCCACACGTCTGGATGATTCTAGCCTTATTCACACATTGGGCAGTTCCCTGCTAACTGAACAAAGAGGCACCTTTTTAAAAAGTGGTGATTCTCTTTATTTTGCAGGGGGAGAGCAACTGACCTTATCCATCCCCAGCACAGTATCCCTCCAGTGACTGTTGCTGGTGTCTATCTTATGCTTCTTTTTAGATTGTGAGCCCTTTGGGGACAGGAGGCCATCTTATTTATTTATCCGCTTTGGGAACTTTTGTTGAAATATTAGTTGTAGTTCACATGTGACTGTAGTAAGTAAGTATGGAAGAGCTACTGGTTTCCGTCAGATGTGTGCTCCCACTGTCATTTCTTTCTGTGATGTGTGAAGCCCAAAATATCAGGTGGAGAATGTCAGTTACCCACTAGGGATGGATGTACAAAGCATTTCGACGTCGAAACGTTTCAACTCAAAACAAGCCATTTCGAATGTCTCGAGCTCAGAACGAAACACCTTCTAAATAAATGGCCTGTTTTGAGCTCGGAACAAAACAACTCCATTTTGATTTGAAATGTTTTGACATTTCAACCACCATTTTGGAGGCCTGTTTTTTCTCTTGCTGTGATTGGTTTTCTGGCACTGGATTCTGATTGGCTTGTGATCTCCTTGCTTAGCTTGTCATTGTACAGATCAAGTGTTTCTTGTCAGACCATTGCTCCATCTAGCTCACTATTGTCTACAGTATACAGAATCAGACTCCTCCCAGGTTACAGGCAGGAGTCACTCCCTTAGCCCTATATTCTATGGGGGCTTCAGGTAAAGTTTAACATTTGTTAAATATTGCCCGGTTGCCCATTTCTTTTGTGAGTTGGGTGGTAGGTATCACCCATCATGCCCTACCACTTAGCCCACTTTGGTGCCCCTAGGAGCTACCCATGGGGAGCAATGGGGCATTTTGAGTTTACCCATTGTTCCCTGTGGCTGAAATATTTCATGGTTTGTTTCGTTGAAACAATTGGCTCAACCACTGTTTCGATGAAATGTTTCAGCCATCTGTATTTTGTCTCAAGCTCAAAACAAAACATGAATTCCATTTCATGCACATCCCTATTATCCACCTCAGCCCCATTTGCCAGATATTTCCAACTCCACGTGTCATGAAAATAGTGGCAGTGATGGGAACACATGCCTGGCAGCAAGTGGTGGCTCTCCCATACTTACTTGTAGCATTATGTTTGAAGCAGCTCATTATGTTTAACTCCTGTGCAGTCATTTATACTAAAACATGTGCATGCGTACAGACATTAAAATGTAACATCATGTTTAAATAAGTGCTGGTTATGCTTATGCTAGTTCCCTATTACTAAGTCTGTCCCCAAGACCCATGTTTTCAGTGAAACCTTTCCTGACCAACATAGCATCTCTCCTTGCCACATTTTTGCTCCAGATGTTTTGTGCTTTTGAAAAACCTGTATGATAGGAGGACATTAAAGAGGTGCAAATGTTCCCATCGCACCATCCACATATTGAAGTCAAGGGGCAAAAGACAATGGTGGACATCCTAATGAAGTGTGTGTGCTTCAAGAGTCTGTAGGGGCATGCCAGGAGCCCTCCCACAACACCCCCTGCTGCTTCTTCAAAGCCATTTGGATTCAGAGCACAGCCCATGCTCTGGAAGGGCTCCGTCAAATCAGAAGCACATCGCTCAAGCGGAATGGTGTGTTTCTGATCTTACAAAGCCTTTCTGGAGCCCAAGGAAGGCTCTGATCCCTTAGGGCTCTGCAGCAACCGTGTATACACAGAGGGTGACTTGGGGAGTCACACAAGGGCTCCCAGCATGCCCCACTGTACCTCAAAGCGCACCCAATTCCATTACTCAGGATCCAAAGTGCCTCTTTGTTTCCATTTTTAGCAGCTGCTCAGACACTGTCAAGATTAGTTTTTCACCAAGTGTGACAATATTGAATACTGAGTATAGGATAAAGACAGAGAAGGTTGTAATACTGTTCTGCAAACAAATAAACAGAGATGCTGTGTGTCGCATTTTTAGAGGAATAAAGGCAATTTATTTAAAAAGTTGATTTTTAAGAAGTGTAAAAGTATACACACGATTACTGTGAAAAGCAGGAAAATGTGTCAAGTCATGGTTTCAACAACTGAAGTGTAGAAAATGAATTTCTTTCCTATTCTGTGATATAAAACAGAACTTTATTCTCTCCACCACTTGCAGTTTGTGGTAAAGTATTTAGAAGAAGATGAGACACTAGTTAAACCAGGTAACACTTGGTTTTCTCTAAAAAGGAGTCAGAAAATAATGGCTTGGAAAGTAAGACCACCAACATGAGACTTGAAGCAATCATCTTGTATTTATAGTGTCGTACTTCTGGGCATGATTTTTAAGAGGAAAAATACATTCTCCTTTATTACCAGGGATGTAGTTGATTATGAATGACGGTATCTAAACATGGATTTATTTATTTATTTATTCAATTTCTATACCACCCTTACAAAAATGGCTCAGGGCGGTTTACACAGAGAAATAACAAACAAATAAGATGGAACCTTGTCCCCAAGGGCTCACAGTCTAAAAGGAAACGTGAGATAGACACCAGCAACAGTCACTGGAGATACTGTGCTGGGGGTGGATAGGGCCAGTTACTCTCCCCCTGCTAAATAAAGAGAATCACCACATTAAAAGGTGCCTCTTTGCCAAGTTAGTTTGTCATATATATGCTGACATATTGCACAGTGTTACACATGAGGTGGAACATAATGTTTGCGCAGTTGCACAGGAGTGCGATAGTGCAGCCTTTCTATATAATGGCTGCACTATTGTGCAATTCCATTTGTGTCATTTCTGCTTTTGCACAACAATGCTCTTGTGCAAATGTTACATTCCACCACATTCATAAAATTGTGCAGTATGTCATCTGTTGTGAGTAGGAATGACAGTATAGTCTAGTGTTTAGCACATGGGCCACTTCTAACACCAACATTGTTTAGAACTGTTGAGATGATGGACCTTTCTACAATGGACTGTCTTCACATGAAAAGTTCAAACTGCACAGTGGTGGTGTTTTAAAGTTAACTATGGGGAGTGTGGGGAGAGAAAATCACTGATGTAGTTAGTCTTCACATTTTTCATGAGTGGAGTGTTTTTATCATAAGCTGTAGCAAGTACTTTGTGTGATGTGAGCCAGAACATGAAGTTATTTGTGCTTGTCTATCCCTTCCCAAGAGTACTCTTCTGTTGCTATTGAGCTACGTGTGAAACTATGGACTTTATGCTAGAATATGATAAATTATATAATAAAAAGTTGTAGCACTGATTTCAAGCTTTCCCTATGTATTCTAAAAATATGTAAATTGTAAGGCTATACTTACGATCATTCCCAGTGCAGGGAGCGGGGGGGGGCGGCAGGGATGGACCTCCCCCCACCAAATGATTGTCCATGGCCTCTTCAGCATGCTGCCACGTGCCCACATGATCCATGCTGCTCCATGCAGTGTGGATCTCTGGAGATCAGGACTTGTTTCCCCATCCTCCAGGAATCCCAGAATGCACCACACAATGAGTGTGGTGCATTAGGGGGATTCCCCTGGGAGTCGGGTACTCTGGACACACAGCTCTGTTTATGCTCTGGCTGTGTACAGCCCGAGCATCCCCACGAGCCCGGCACCAGGGTTAAGTGCACACTCACGGGGTTGAAAGTTGGGTTAGGTGGGGCTGGAGTGCTGGGATCTGGAACGATCCTGGCATTCCACACGAGCCGCTTCATCTAGGCTGGGCTGCCCAAGCCTTGGCTAGGCTGCTCATGAGAACAGCCTTGGTGAGGTGTAGGAACATTCTTCGTGAAGACATTTTGTTCAAGCCTAGATCTTCACTATTTATACTTTTAAAAGGTAGCAGTATTAGTCTGTGGGAGCGAAAATCTTGTCGTATTTTACAGGCTAAAAGATTCATTGTGTCATAAACTCTTATGGACTAGTGTCTACTTCATTAAACACAGGAAGTATCCTCAGTTGGCAGATAGATAAATGGCGGTGCAAAGGGAAAACATTGCAGCCAGTGGGGTGAAAAAAGGGGCATGGGATGTGGTTAGACCTGCAGAGCCTAAATGTATGCAGCATTCAAAAATCTACCCAAGCAGCAGTTGGCAATCTGATTATCTCTCTAGTTGTTATGCTAGTGTTCTAAGAGTTGAAAGAACCACCTTGATCTCGCTGGGCTCGACGTTCCAGATCTACCATTGCCGTGTGAGTGCTAGGGAGGTTTACTCTGCTATACCTGAATGAGATTTATGGTACATATTGCTGAGGGCATATTTCATGTACAAAAGACCGTGAACATTGTTGTCACAGTGCAATTCTCCAAACATTGATCCTTAAGGTGCATGTTTGAATTAGTTCTGTGGTGCAAAAGTGAAGCCTGAAAATGTCTTTTTGCAATTGTCCGCTACTTGCCACGTTATAGACTACGTAAAATTTTACTTTTAAATTCGACATACTGCAGCAGCAGTTGCAAGAGCATGGAGTGGAGAGGACCTGCGGCTTTATGTTGCATAGTATTAGGGAATCTGTGAAATCCTGTTCTATGTTTTACTGCATGATAATTTGGTGGCGGTAGCAGTGCACACGCCCAGTGATAAGACTAAATGCATGAGCCCCTTGCTTGATGCCCCACATAAAGCCAGATTATGGGGAGGTTGCACCCAATTTTTGTGTTGCCTTGTAATGTCTTGCTATAGGGTGTTGGTATGATAGGAGAATGGACGTTTATATCCAAAGCTTCACCTTTGCTAATGACAGCAGCAAAATTGCAGTGGCACAACTAACACACGCTGGTGTCCATTCTTCTTCAGTTTCAGTTTCTCAGCATCTTCTCTATGGAGATTGAAAGTATGTTGTTCCATATTGTAGTAAAGGCTGACACAGAAGACACAACCATGGTTTTATACTGAAATAAAATTATGTTGATTTCACTGTATCCAGTCAGAATATCAACTCTTTGAGTAGCCTTTTTTCTCTCTAAGCAGTATATTGATGATTCACAAAAAGGTATGTAGCTCTAATAAAAGCAGTTTTTTGTTGGTTCTATGATTTTGAGTTGACATTAGAACTAAACTTTAAAATCCTTTTAGTATGAAACAATTCATGGGTTTATTTCAAGTTTACACATGGAATGTCTTAATGTGAGCCCTTACTATAGTGTGGTGACAATAGCATGCCCTTGTTTTCTATTATGCCTAACAAACTATTTCTTGTTTCCCCTTCTTGCCATTCCATCTCTTCTTTAACTGGAAGAAATGTCAAAAAGAGAAGATACGATCCCAGTCAAGGAGGTATCTAAGGAACTCGCTGGAAGAGCTTTTCTGGTGCACTACTGGATTTTGGGTATAGTGGCTTTTTGTAGTAGCTGTACAGAAAATACATCACTGCAGAAGAAAATTAAGAAAGGTGATGATTTACTACAAACTGCAAGCTGAGATATTAATGAAAGGGCTGAAGGAAAATCTGTCCTTTTTGGAGATTCAAGTTCAAGAACTCCCTTCACTCATCTCTCTCTTTTTTTTTAGGTTGTTAGAGACAAGACAAATGTTATAAATGAACTATTTTGGCCTAATTTTAAAAAAAACAAAGAATGGAGTAAACAAACCAAGTGCAATAAGAGAACTGTTTCAAAAATAATCAAATAGATAAAAGAGTTTCTTAACTGAGAACTTGAGTACGCATGACCTTTTTCATATTAATGACAGACTCCAGTGGCATGATAAGCTAACTTTTGAAACGGTAACCTGCATGGCGCATATATACAGCAAACGAGCTAGCAAGCTGACCCCCAAGCAAAATCTGCATACCAAGTAACAAATAAATACAAAACATAGAAAAGCTGATTCTGGATTCTTATGAAATCACTTTCCACCAGTGCAACACATACTGCTCTCTGAGCTCTATAGCTCCCTTCCTAATACATGTATTCCTCATTAATCTTTTTGTTTTGTTTTTTGAGCAAAGTTCATTGGTGTGGCAGGTCATGCCATGATGATGCATAGTTTTAAGTATGGAAATAAGATATTTTTTGTTATATCACTCTGAGATATATATCAGTTGTCTTAAACCTTTTGTTCTCTGTGTAAACCTATTTCCATGAGTTTGTAAAGCCTTTAAAAATGTTATCTTTTAACTTTTTTGTAGCATGTAATATAATGAGGATTCTAGATTTGCTCTAAAAAGGCATATATCACATGCAGATGCAGGGAGTTCCAGCAGAAAACAGGCGTGCTTTTTAAATTTGTATGCTTGAAACCAAAAAAACAACCCCATCCAAAACCTATTAATATGTGTAAAGGCATATGTATGCAATGAGTTTTCCTCTTTCTGAATGCATTATTTGCTGTCATGCAGATATTTTGTATATAATGTAAGAAAGTTGACACCCTCTCAAATTAATCACAGAAGTGCCAAGCTTATAACTTTTTAATTTTACCATCTGTTTTCCTTTCACTATCTCACATCGTATGAAAGGAAAAGAAGCCTAAATAAGCCTTAAAATATCTATAAAATACTGAGAGCTTTTAATAGGTTAAGGCTTTCCCATTTATTGTTTCGTATTCCTTACCACCTCCTCAACCTGAGGTCCAGCTTTCTGTTTCTGAAAAGCTTGTAAAACTGAACCAAACATCCATATTTATCTGTGTAATATGTACCTTTCAAAGCACAGCCTTGAATGTCACTTTCTAGACTACTTGTGGTTACTGTCATTGCTCACATCTGTTTGGTAAAATAAGGATACTATTGTGATTTATATATTCAGATAGTACTACTTCATGCTTACGCATGAGAGTCTATTTAAGTATTCATTATTTCTCTCTTGTCCTCATGCTTCAGTTCAATAGTCACATCAGTTCACTACCTGCTGTAAAATGTAAAAAGCAGTAGTGGTAAAGCTATAACTTCCATTAGCATCTCAGAGTAAGTTGTATTGTGATTAAAGCATGTCTGAACTGGTGCCCTTCTGCAGGGTGATCGTGTATTAGCTTTATGCTGATACCACATTATCTTGTGGGATGCTGCTAGGTGCTGCTGGAATCACACAGGTTGTCCATCCATGCCTGCTGGGAAACAGTGATAGGACATCTTGCATATAACCAGCTGTGGTTAGAGACAGTAATTGTCCTAACCCTTCCTTTCAATTCTTGTTGCATCAGACCAGTAGGAACAGAAGGTGCAGTCACAGCCAGAGCTCCAAATGCTTTGTCTGGTGCTCATTCATGCCAGTGGAAGACTCCTTTTTGATTACAATTGGCGGTAGGTTTGTACCTCCAAAGTCTCAGGCAGTTAAAAACGTCTGGTTGTTTTAGTGCATATTAATTTAATCCAGCTGATCCTAGAGATATTACTTTCAATGTATACTGATGTAAATATTTTACCATTTTAAGATTATTTTCCCACAGCTTAATTCAGAACTATTCTTAATAACAAAGTTAAACCATGACAGTTTTTAAAGATACCTTTTAAATGTGTTGAATCTGTTTTGAGATTTAACTGTAGAACTTAATAAAACATCATTCTTCGAGACACCATTCTTTCTTCATGCTGTTAATTTGTTTTCAGTTATGTATCGTCATAGTAGCCTTTCCCATGAAAACTGTCCTTTAGGTAAAGACTGTTTTCACAAAATTGCCATAATTGATTAAAAATTGTTGTTATGAATAAAAGATGCAACAGGCAAGCCTGAAATATATTCAGAGCATTGATACTCAGCTTTCATAAGACTCTCTGATAAAGGCCGTTCTGCCCAAGCAACCATTTGCAGACAATGTTGTGTGTTGCTTTTCTTCTTGAACTGAAAACAAAATTGGCTCTGAGTCTCTGAAAGTAAAAAATATATTTGATGTACTCCATTCTGGATCCTCTCACTTGTAGTACAAAGTTGTCCATATAACTGTTTTTCTTAATGACACTTTGCTTTCAAGTATATTTGGGATAATGATATCTAAATAGGTGCTAAGGACTCTCTTTGGTTCTGATGTTCTGGAAGTGATGTGGTAACCACAGTAGACGATGCCATTCAGTATGGTTAGAAAAATAAATTTGTTGCATTTGGGGCGGGGGGGGGGAATCTCTTCCAAGTAATTCACAAAAACATTGTAAATGTGCGATGTGATGTTTTTAATCAGACCACACTGGTCCCCAATTATGTACATATGGTAAGAGTTGGTGTAACTTTTTGTTACACTAGCAGTTTCATAAGAAATATAATTTCTTGTCTCAGTTTCTCCTTTGTTTTTCTGTTGTGTGTTTAAAATACACAAACTTTATGTATAGAATGTAAATGACCATGCAACCACATAGCTCACAGAAGTGGATTGTAATGTTTTCTGTAGTACTAGAGTTATCTAATTGCATCTGTTAAAGTAGATATTTTATTTATTAAGTCTTCATTTGCCACATTTTGTAGAGAATATATACTACTTGCGTTCTTTTTTAACCATAAGTGTCATTTTTAGTGTTGTTTGGCAGAACAAGTGTCAATTTCATACACTATATTTTTGCTCTATTAAAAAGGATTCATTTTGGCAGGAAAATGTATGGAAATTTCTATAGCTTATGTTGATATGCTGCATGATCCCACTGAATTGAGTCAATCCTCTACTAAGAGGAAAGCTCCACTACTCAAATTAACAAAAGTATATTATAGGTGCATGTTAAAATAAAGTACATAGAACTGGAGTTTTACAAAGTTTTCTTTACTATGCAATGATAGGTATTGCACAATCTTAAAATTCAAAGACAGGTGTCTGAGGAACTTTACAAATAATACTTGAATTTATTTTTGATCTAAGAAGCTATCAATCATATTTTATATTCATTGTTGCTTCCACTATTAATCTTCCTTTAAAATTGTTTGTAATTATTTTTTTAAGTGCGCAATATGACATAAACTAGTTTTTGTTTGAAGTTAATACTCATTCATATCTTGTGGGCTGCTGATGAATGGGAATTCAGTTGTCATTGTTCTGCATCTTAGCAAATGAGTATTAAAGACTTCATGAACATGGAAAGCTTCAACTTCTATGTTTATCTTTTTTTCCCCTGATATGCTGTCATTTGATTAAAATCCTGTGGTCCAAAACAACTGATCTTGCAGTTAACAATAAGATTTTCCAGTAATAAGATTCACTGGACATAATGTTTAATCAAAGCAGGATTTAGGAGAATGCTGTCACACATCACTCCCATTAGTAAAATTGTAACATTGGATGGATTTATATCTATTTATTTAAAATCAAATATGAGAATACAGCTCAACATACCTGCTCCCCAGGGTTATTTCATATATCACTGTATTTACCTAAATCCAAGTCTAGTCCCCGCCACCCACGTTTTTTTATATAAGAAATCAGGAGGTCATCTTAAATGCAGAGTCCTGTTCCTTTTGAGTAAATGCAGGTATTAACCTCTACTTTTTAAGATGGTCGTCTTAAATTGAGTCATTTTCATTTGACTCTGGGTAAATGCAGTAAAACAAAGTAGGGTCACTGCATTTCTGCTGTGGATCAGTTTGTTCTTTTTTTACGTTTGGAGGATATTTGCATTCCTGAAAACACACTGTGAGCTCCCTGGGAAGCAATGATTAGTAACACACACACACACACACACACACACACACACACACACACAGATGAAAGTTTCATGTGTTTCTGGGAATGTCATATGCCATTTAAAAAACAACAATAAAGTGTTATTGTACTTTAAGCAGTCTTAATAGTTTGATCTGATCCACTAAACCAGAAAATAATTGTACAAAACTGGACACAAGAAATGTTTCACTGGCTCAGCATCACCTCTTACGCCAATGTGCCAGGGTCAGAAGGTGACCACCGTGCTATGCTGGTGCAACCATCTCAGTGAACAACGCTGGTGACAGACACCATAATCAGATGCAATACAAGACCCTTCCACAGTACTGAAATGGGTGGTGACGGGTGACTAGTGACCAGACTAGATATCTGGCCTCACAGCTACTATGAAACCAGCTATGTCATTATGTTTGGTAATATTTTATTGCCACAGGGCAGACACCTTCAGTTTGCATCTAGATGCCGTTATAGCTACAAGATGTTGACTCAATGCTGCCAAAGCAATTTCCAACTATGACTGGACTGGAGGATCTGATCTATCATGCAGTCAACAAAAACTGTGCACATCCAGTTGTTTTTTGTATCAGTTATTCTTTCCTGTGTGAATAAAAATTAGGAAGTGATTTATCCAGAAAGAAGTCCATTCCACAGTGAAACTTCTGTGCTGATTTGTCAGGATAATATATTATCTGTGAGTGAGAATGTGGTCTGGAAGGCTTCCTATATATATATTCACTAGGACTTAAGTCACATTGATTTCAAAAGATTTCCAAGTAAACATGCTTAGATTTGTAAACTAAGAAAGGTTAGCTAGTGGAAACTCATAGGAGGCACTCAATGAATGTAAAACATCCAAAAGGAGATGTCTTTAGCAAGACTTTGAGAGACAATCATTGACGTTCAGACTAAATTACTAAATAGTAATAAGGAGTTACTCTAAAGGGCAGCTTGATTTCAGTGGCTGACATATGGGTGATTCTGAACTGTCTGCACTGCTGTGGATGTCTAAAATTATGCCCACAGTGGAACAGGGCTGGTTTGTGCTACTATTTTAAAATCATACAATCACACTTCCACTGTAGTGCTGCTTGACATAAGTCTTTCCTTTTCAACTAGAATTCTCCAGTAAAGTGAATTACACCTTTTCCTGTGTGTCTTGTATTCTGTTGCTACTATTTGTCTCCCCTTAATGATTGCATGTTTATTGGTGGTCACTGTACTTCAATTCTACCTAGTCAAAGGGGAAAGCTTGGCATTAGAAATGAACTTCAAGAGATACCACTTACTGGGCAGGAAAGAGTCATCTATTTGTTTGTACCTTTGTGCCATTACTGCTATCAATGTTGACCCAAATGTACAAGGCCTATCAGGTGCTTGAAAAATCAACTCTGTAACCATGCCACTTGCCTTTGCTACTTCTGATAATCTCAGCTACTCCCCATCAGGGCTTTCTCTGAGGCAGAGCAAGCAGGGAGACTGCCTGGGCACCACTCTTGTTGCCCTCTTTAAAATTAACTGGAAGGGAGCCTCACACTGGCTGGTTTGCCCCAGGCACCGCACCCTGCCAGGGCTCCCTAGACACTCCTGCTGCCCCATTTCAGTTGATGTCCCAGTGAACTCAACAGCCATGTAGGTGAACACATTGGCAAATCTGTCTTTGGTACTGCAACCGCCAGTCTACCTGACACTGGTAATCAGGATGATGGGGTTTATTTTGAGCCTGAGGATTTAGTTTTATCCTGCCTTGAGCTGGCAGTCAACGTTGAGACCAAATCCCAAAGTGGAAGTGGTTGGGAATTGACAGCAGTAGTCCACAACACAGTCTGCCATGGATTGCAAAGACAAGGAAGGCTTGGCCTGGAAGATGTATTTGGTTTCTCAAAAGCATGAGAAGAGAAGACCTCCCCCACGACACACACACATCAGGGACTTTCAAATCACACTCTACGTAGTGCCTTGTACCCTGAGTGAGAGACCATTGAAGAGCTTATAGAGTAGTGATCTGGGTTTTTCCTCTTGCCTCCATTTCTGTTTTTAGTGAAGATGAAGCTCAGTCATCTCTGCTTCAGGGCAAGGATCATCACTGGGGAGCAGAGAAAACTACTGTGGTGTCCCAGACATTTGGACATCTCTCTGTCATGCACCAACAGTTGTGGGCTGGATAGCTATTGTTGATGTGACTGCTATCAAAAGGCTTCTGTAGTCTTGAGGAGGCTTCAGAACTGTGCTACCAGAAATAGGGTAAAGTGGAAAATATATCTGGTTTATCCCTGTCTATTTGATTAATTAATTAAAAGATGTATATCTTGCATTGTCCATTCTACTAAAGAAACGTTCGAAGCAGTTAACAATATTTCCACTAAAAACAACCAAAATACATTTTTTAAAAGAACGAATTCTAAAATCATCCTCCTATCCCCCTCTGAGGACCAAGGGAGCGTGTCTCAATTCAGCTGTATTCAGTAGAGTTAGAGGGAGCTATAACTACAGCAGTGATCTTCACTCCTTTAGCTACAGGGTTGCCAGTGTGTGTGCCCCACCTGCTGCAGGCCTGTGCTTGGTCCAGCGGACATCCCCTCCCCAAGGCACATGACCTAGCAATGAGGGCACACGCTGAAAGTGCTGCCGGCACCTTCTTGTCTTCCCTACTGCTGTTGATGTTTCTGCTGCTGTGGACTGCCAACACTCACAGAAGGCAATGGGGAAGTGGTGGAAAGCAATGGACAGTGATATGTCAATGCCATTTGGAGTGAGAGTGGATGAAGTGAACAGGGCCAAGACTTCACCATTACATGAATGTGTGACATGTGTGTGACAGAAGATGGGCTTCATGATGTCTGATTGATTGATTGATTGATTGATTAAGTGCCCTAAGGACAGTGTTGACTTTTAGTTACCATTATTATTCAACTTCCCCCATACCACATGGGCATAATCTATCCTCTCTAGGAATCCCCAGAAACCTCCCTGAGAGCACTGCTGAAGGTAACATATCAAGTCTTGCTCTAAAAAAAGGCCCTCTGATAGCATGTCAAGCTCAGGGCATTCAAATAAGCAGCAGGGCCCCAACTAGAACTGCTCAAACCCAGCCTCCTTTTAGTGCAATCAGGGATTCGGTAGAGTTCTTGTTGGATTTCGAAGTCCAAGAGTCTTTGTTTCAGGATCTGCCTGGCCTGGTTGTGACTTAACAGGACCAGGTAGTCCATAGACAGACCCAAGGACACAATTTTGTCCTGGATAGCCTGGTCCCAGGTGGGCTGGAATACATCAGCCAGGATAAGGGAAATCCATCCTTGGGGTGAAAATCTGACTTTAAGCCAATAGGTCAAAATAGACAACCAGGCCCAGACCTCGATCTTCAGAACACCCAACTCGAACCTTAATAATGCATTGGGGACACATCTAGGTACTCTAAGTAGAGCCCTAAGGAAGTCATTTTGAACTGCATCCATAGACTTGTATGAAGGAAAAGGACCAAGTTGCGCCCCATATAATAGCTGGCTCCTAAATTTGGCCGCAAATAATTTCAAGGCGGCTGAAATGATCTCACCTCCTTTAGAATAGAAAAATCGCCGGATAGCCAGAGAACTTCTCCGTGCAGTAAGAGTAACTTGATCTGTATGCGCCTTCCATGAACCCCTTGCTTGCAGGGTCACACCTAAATATCTATATGTATAGACCTGTTCTAACTGTTGATCCTCAATCGACCATCTTAACAGCCTGTGCCTTCTTGAAAAAATCATGACTTTGGATTTTGAGTGATTGATCAAAAGATAATTGGCTCTACAGTAGAGGGCTAATCTTTTCAATGCTCGCCTCAGGCCCACCGTGGTCCTAGCTAAAATAGCAGCATCGTCTGCATAAAGAAGTAGAGGAATATACACACCTGCTGCAGATGGCGAATGTAGGCTAGGGTCAGTTAAACAAGGGGCCAAATCATTGAGATATAAATTGAAAAGCGAGGGGGCAAGGATACATCCCTGCCTCACTCCTTTATAGGTTGGTATAGGTTGTGAGAGTTCGCCT
Source organism: Hemicordylus capensis (assembly GCF_027244095.1). Classification (NCBI taxonomy): domain Eukaryota; kingdom Metazoa; phylum Chordata; class Lepidosauria; order Squamata; family Cordylidae; genus Hemicordylus; species Hemicordylus capensis. The sequence continues at coordinate 224,632,982 of NC_069657.1, forward strand.
TTAGGATGACATCTAACCCTGATGTTCGAGCCTGCATAAAGCTGTTGCATTAAAAAAAGAAGCCGCTTGTCGATGTTCATTTGAGCTAGCTTCTCCCAAAGCAGTCCTCTAGATATAGAGTCAAACGCCGATTTGAAATCAATGAAAGCCACGTATAAAGCCAACCCAGGCTTATCTCCATATTTCCCAATCAAATGACGGAGGATAAAGACCTGATCAATGGTAGATCGTCCAGTTCTAAACCCGGCCTGCTCATCCCACAAAACACTCTCGTCCTCCATCCAGGCATGAAGTTTGGCTAAAAGGTGCCTGGCGTACAGCTTGCTGACTACACTTAACAGTGAAATAGGCCGATAATTCGAGGGGAGATTTGTTGTCAGTAGTTTAGTCATCTTTACATTTAGTCATAGACCCATTTTTTTCATTGTGCTCCTTGACTTTCATTTTGCTTTCTCCTGTTTCTTAGCCTTTGGCAGTCTCTTTTCACATTCATCCTTAAGAACTTATTTGATTTCATTCCACAGATCCTCTGGTTCTCTATAAATGAGGTTCAGAACTTCAAAGCAGTTCCTGATGTTCTCCTTGAATATGGTGGGTACATTCTCAAGATCATATTGTGGAAACTGGGTAGCTTTGTTTTTGCACTTTATTTTGACTTGCAGCTTGCACATGAGGAGTTCTTGATCTGTTCCACAATCAGCCCCCGGCCATGTCTTTGCTGTTATAACTGAGCTCTTCCACCTCCTTGCACCAATAATGTAATCGATTTGATTTCTGTGTACTCCATGTGGTGATATCCATGTGTATAGGCACCACTTTGGTTGTTTCATATGTCTGATAGGCATATCTAAAGAAGCAAATATTCAGAGAGAAGGCTTTAGTTTGTGAACATTCAGAAGGAAGGCTCTATTTAAAAAAAAAAAATCAATATGATTATTGATCATTATAATATCATTATTATTCAAATATAAATAAATAAATCCTAATCATGATCCTAAAATGAAGAATATCCAAATTTCAGCCTGTAATGGATATAATTTCAATTTGTTAAGAAATCCTCACACTCATACTACAACAAACCTGGCCACCAAGTCTTTTTCTGAAAATATCTCCCTTGGGTGAAGTGTGATGCAGAAGTAAACAGCTCTCAATTTATAGCTCTGAATTTTCCAGCAGAGTAACTGGGAACCCAAGACTGCTAAGATATATATGGTTAAGGTGCTAGACAAATTGAAAAGTTTTGAAATAGCCTGAAGGACATGAAGTCTATAAAGAACATATTTCTTGCTGTTTTGCTGTAAGGCAATTGCAATACTAAGTTCTCAACGTGAGTAATACTGTGCAGAAAGATATATAGCCCTTTCTGGACTGTACCACCTCAGACGATAAGTTTGGGGAGGGGAAAATGCTTTTTCTATCTTTCCTAAATGTTAAAACTCCCCGTGTGTGGAAAGCGAGCATGACAGGGGGAAAGTTCTGCTTTCTCACTTTATAAGGCAGCCGTACTCGAACAATGTCCCTCACCTGAATTGTTCACAATTTCACACCCCAAATGGTATCCATATACGATTTGTATTTTTGTTGCTTCTCCTTTACCTGATCACAAATCTCTGCATCCTCAGGGTGAGATGGCATGAAAAGCCCTATCAGTTGCTGCCATTGAATAAGTTTGGTGGTATCTTTGAGTCCTCTCAGCAGTTCAAAAGGTGATTTTCCTGTAGTGGAATTACGAGTAGTTGGATAAGCAAATAGAGATTCACGGATTGTTTCTTTCCAAGGTTTTTGTTGCATAGTAGCTAGTTGTAAAGTTTCACTAACCTGTTCATGCTTTCCACTAAGCCATTCCCTTGAGAATGGTACAAGGAAATAGTCTTGTGTTTCATCCCATGGTTATACAAGCGAATATTTATATACAGTGAATATTTATATACCGCTTTTCAACAGAAGTTCCAAAGCGGTTTACATAGACATAAACAAACAAATAAAATGGTCTCCTGTCCCAAAGGGCTCACAGTTTTTTAAAGATACATAAGATAAGCACCAACAATAGCAACAGGAGGGGTGCTGTACTGGGGATGGATGGGGCCAATTTAACCACCTGCTGAATAAAGAGATTCACCACTTTTTAAAAGTGTCTCTTTGCTCAGTTATGCAGATATTGCTCCATTTCAAATGAGGTAAGCTGTGTCCCATTGTCAGTCACTAGTTCTTTAGGAAGACTCACAAAAACTGCAGCCATGAATTGGATCACCTTGTTCGTAGTAATGTCAGCAAATGAAACCTCCGGCCACCTGGAATAACAATTCACCATCACTATAACAAATCTTTGGTTTTTGGATTGGTCATCAAAAGACCCTATTATATCCAGAGTGAGGTTTTCCCAGAGACCATTGGGATATTCTACTGGATTCAAGGGGATGGCAGAAGTTTTCTGTGACTTGTCAGATACAGCACAAGCCATACAGTGCCTGATCACATCTTCAATATGTTTGTCCATACCTGGCCAGCAAAAACACACTCATCATAAGATGAGTTTGATTTTAGTCAAGCTCATGCTCAAGTGACCTTCATGGTCAATTTTGATCACTTTTGTTTGTAAAGAGGTTGGCACCACCAAACGATCAGTCCTCAACACCAACCAGCTCATTGAGAAGAGACAGCTCACTAGCTATGTGCATGCATGGTTGAAGATGTTCAGGTACCTTGTTTTTGCATGGCCATCCATTTGTTATGTAAGGTTTAAGTTGAATAAGCACTTGATTAGCACTGAGGGCCACTTTCCATTCAGAAGACGTGATCGCTTCATGAGTGGATGAAGCTATTCTTGCAATTATTTCTTCATCCTCATCTTTTGAAATCTCCTCCTAGCCTGAAAGTAGAAGTTGAGATAAACAATCTGCAGTTGTATGCCAAAGACCTGGAAGATATTTTATCTGGAAATTTAAATCCATAAGTCTGGCTGTTCTTGGGGTTGCTCAACTTGATCCCCGAGTTAAAGCAGATATGGGTTTATGGTCTGACCATAAAGTAAATTTCCTGCACACACACACACCCCAAGCTAGTCCTGAAGTGCCTCACCACGCAGAAACAAGCTAGATTGGGTTGAAGAAGGATTTAGACTGAACAGCATGAATTTCAGTTGGTGGGTTTTAGGGTACCAAAGAGAGCAATTTGGCACAGTGAAGAGCATTTTCTACCCTCCTAGCCATCTCTATAACTTTATCCAAGATATGTTTCCACTTCAATAGTAGTTATTCACACAGTTTGGAGCAGTTTGTTTGCATAACAATCTGATCCCTGATCATTTCATCAGTAAACTTGGCAAACTCACAAGTTACACTTAAGGCTGTGCCATACTGATTGATATATCCACTAGACAGCTGGAATCTAGAATAGAACTTGTAACATTCAGCAATCACATTTAAAGTATGAATGTACATTGCAATCACATTCAAAGTAGGGTTGAAATGATCATCTAAGACTTGAAGAACAGCTTCATAAGAATTGGCATCTTCTTCCAAGTTGGTAGGAAAGGACAAATGATTATATATTCTTTGGTCTTCAGGGCCCAGGCAGTGAAGCAATATAGCCTTCTGCTTTGCTAGAGTAAAGTCAGGAGTCTGTATAGTGAGGAGGTAATTGCAGAAATAGAACCTCCATTGTTTCCAGGGAAGAATAGGCCCTGGGATGGTCAAGAAAAAAGGTGGTGGTGGTATCTAAGCCATGCTGCCGTGGGCATCCAGTGAACAACAGAGTCCAGGATTGATTAGGAAAAGTACCTTCAGTGGGTTGTGCAGGTCAGCAAGCTGGATAAATAAGCAGCAGCAGCAACAAGTATGTGGATAAAGGTGATCCAGTTGACATAGTCGACCTGGACTTCCAAAAAGCTTTTGACAAAGTTCCTCATCAAAGACTCCTGAGGAAACTGAGCTGTCATGGAATAAAGGGACAAGTACATGTGTGGATTGCTAACTGGTTGAAAGACAGAAAACAGAGGGTAGGTATAAATGGAGAGTTTTCACAATGGAGGGAAGTAAGAAGTGGGGTTCCCCAGGGATCTGTACTGGGACCAGTGCTTTTTAATTTATTCATAAATGATCTAGAAGCAGGGGTAAGCAGTGATGTGGCCAAATTTCCAGATGATACCAAACTCTTCCGGGTAGTGAAATCCAAAACGGATTGTGAGCAGCTCCAAAAGGATCTCTTCAAACTGGGGGAGTGGGCGACAAAATGGCAAATGCGGTTCAATGTTAGCAAGTGTAAAGTGATGCACATTGGGACGAAAAACCCAAACTTCAAGTATATGCTGATGGGATCTGAGCTGTCGGTGACGGACCAGGAAAGGGATCTTGGGGTTGTGGTTGACAGCTCGTTGAAAGTGTCTATTCAATGTGCGGCAGCTGTGAAAAAGGCAAATTCCATGCTAGGGATCATTAGGAAGGTGAATGAAAATAAAACGGCTAACATTATAATGCCCTTATACAAAACTATGGTGCGACCACACTTGGAGTACTGCATACAATTCTGGTCACCACATCTTAAAAAGGACATTGTTGAACTGGAGAAGGTACAGAAGAGGGCAACCAAGATGATCAGGGGCCTAGAGCACCTTTCTTACGAGGCAAGACTACAACACCGGAGGCTTTTTAGTTTAGAAAAAAAGACGACTGCGGGGAAACATGATAGAGGTCTATAAAATCATGCATGGCGTGGAGAAAGTGGAGAGAGAGAGATTCTTTTCCCTCTCACACAACACTAGAACCAGGGGTCACTCCATGAAATTTATTGCCAGGAGGTCTAGGACCAACAAACGGAAGTACTTTTTCACACAACGCGTGATCCACTTGTGGAACTCTCTGCCACAGGATGTGGTGACAGCCAACAACCTGGATGGCTTTAAGAGGGATTTGGATGACTTCATGGAGGAGAGGTCTATCAATGGCTACTAGTCAGAGGGCTGTGGGCCACCTTCAGCCTCAAGGGTGTGCCTCTGAGTACCAGTTGCAAGGGAGTAACAGCAGATGAGAGGGCACGCCCTCAACTCCTGCCTGTGGCTTCCAGAGGCATCTGGTGGGCCACTGTGCGAAACAGGATGCTGGACTAGATGGGCCTTGAGCCTGATCCAGCAGGGCTGTTCTTATGTTCTTATGTAATAGTAGAAGGCACTTCAAGAATGCAGGCCTGGTAATGCAATGATACAAAGTTGCAGGAACATTCACAAGCTTTGCAGGCTCACACACGCTTGGCTCAAAATCTCATCAACAAATGTTTTATAACTACTTCCCTCACAAATACAAAGTAATCTTATGTAGAAATCTAACTAAGAGTATATTCAGAAACAACTCCATTTTCTCTTTCTCGTTCCCTCTCTTTCCCTTTCTGACACTCTCTACAGGATCCCCACAACAAAACGTACATGATACTGGATATAATACAACAGGCAGTTATTGTCTGTTGAAAAGTTTCAAAAACGCAGTTGCATAACACTCAGGACTTCCAATGGGCATTGCGTCACTATAGTTGTGCAACTTTAGGACAGAGCGGAACTGTTTACTCAGACGCAGCAGCTCCCATGGCTCATGTTTCATTACATGGTATGTGAATGAGTGCCAGTGAGGCTGATCAGCTTAGGTCTGTGTAACTCCTCTTGCTCCCCGTCTCAAGACTCTTCCAAGTGGCCGTCTTTGAGGCTATTGCACCATGCCCAGCTTCCTTCCACCAAAGCCATGACCCACCCACCTTTTTGTTTTTTGCCTTGCTTCATGTCCAGCCTGATTAAGAGTTCTGGGGAACTTGAGAATTGTGCTGCTCACAACTTTGTGGCATCTTGGTTGGTCCTAATAAAAGGAATTATCGGATGGTGTCTTGGGTGTTAACACTGGAAGCACAACTGACTCATCATGACAGCTTGAGTTGGCCTGTGAGCTGAAAGTACAAAGAAGGCGGGGCACTTATATTCTTTTACAAAATGAGAATTCCCCCCCCCTCCCCGCTCCAGTGATAGTGAGGGCAATGTGCACGCAAAAATAATCGTTTGTGTTCCTCACTTATGATGGATTTGACCTTGACCTTGGCATAATTTGCTTTCACTTCCCTCCCCTAACCAGGAATTTTCTTGAATATCTACTGAAACAGGGTGAATCATACCCTTCATGGGGATGTACTAGGAAATTGGCTTTTTTATTACCTTCCAAGAATAATGGGCAAAAGCAGGAAAGAAACAATAGACATAATGACTTTATTGCCTGGTCAGAAATTCTAAACAAGTGCCCCAGCAAGCAGGCCCAGCCCCTTCATTTGCAAAGTGGTGCTCTTTTCAGAATACAAACGACATACTTGAAGCCTCCTGGGTGTTATTAACATTAGTCTCTTGTGGAATTGCTCTGAATGGCTGAAATGAGGAAACATTGCCTGCAGGACACATGCAATTAATTGCTGGAAACTTCCTCGCTGTGTTATTCTCAGGGTTCTGCTGAAGGTGTGGCCCGGTGGGAAGTGCTACAGGTACATGCACCAAGCGATGGTGCTGCTCTTTGTCCTGAAAAGTCGTGGCAGCAGGTATCCCACTTCCATGCAGAGTCCCGCTCTGTGGTGCAAGCAGAAGCCACCAGGAGCCACCCCTAGGCAGTCACTGGTCCTTTTTGTGCACTTTCCTTTAAGGTCACTTCATCGGTGGCACCAGTGGGTGGGATGAGAGGACAAGCATCTCCCCAGACAGGTAGCTTACTCTCCCCACCTGTTTTCCATTGCTGGACCCCTGTGAATCCTTGAAGAAAAGGCACTTATGCACGTACTTGCGTGCCTGAAAACACCCCCACCACTATGTGCCTCCCACGATTATTTTCTGATGTCACAACTGTTTATTTCACACTATATCCCCATTTAGCATGCACATATTTCTAAATACCACATAGACCAAGTGCATAGCTGGTAAAATCTTTTATTCTGGGATGGTTCGCATGATCACTGGCTAGCACATGCACTGAAGGCAGGAATGCACCAATAACTAAATTTAAATTGTTTTAAAGCACATATAGAAGGATGATTTGGATTATTATCCCCCCCCCCGCTCTCACAAGAGTAAAGAATTTCCCGACAGTGTGACATGGTATGCTTTAGTGATATCAGGGTGGGCACATTCTCAGCACGTCCCTGGCTTCAACATATGTGCTGGCTGGTAATCATGCAAACTGATTATCTCTCTGCCCCTTTCAGGCTTGCCATCTCACTTTTCCATTCCAAATAGAGCATTCAAAGTGGTCTACATTATAATAAACAATTACTAATAGTGAAAAAATTCTATTTACTTAGATTCTCTCCTGAGCTATTGACAACGTGGGTTCATGATCATGCCAGGTTAGCCCTCAAACAAATATATAACTCTAAACCAGTTAGGTACCTTAGCGCATTAATGGTGTCTAAGTATTGAAGAATGTTCTCATTGGCATGTTTTAAAGCTCTCCCGTCAGCTGTTCTGGAGGGTAGGTTTAAGCCAGGACTGCTCAACTTTGGCCCTCCTGCAGATGTTGGCCTACAATACCCATAATACCTGGCTATTGGCCACTGTGGCTGGGGGGTTAGGGGAGTTGCAGTCCAAAAACAGCTGGGATGCCTAAGTTGAGCAGGACTGGTTTAAGCGAATTCCTTGTAAGGAATGGGTATGCCTTATAACGAATATCATGTAGATGGAGCAGTTGAGTCTATAGATCATGTTTTATTATATTGTACCTTTTAAAAAATAGATTCTTCAATTTCTCTTATAGCTCCTTTGCTAAGAAATTTTCCATGCCATTTAGATGAATTTTTTGTTTTCTTCTTGCTGACCATGATTCTGACGTTACATATAAAGTCACCAAATTTTGTGGGGTGGCCAATAGAATGAGACAGACTCTAATATCTGATCCAATTGTTGTACTTTAGGAAGAATTGTTATTAATGTTTAAAGTTTTATCTATCTACTTTGTCTTGCTGGACAGAGACTGAAATAAAATGAAATTGAACTGATCAATAATGGGGCTGGGAGATCAATTCAAAAACAAAGCCAAAATAGCAGCAGAATTAAAATGCCAGATGAAGTCAAAGAAAACCCAAACAGAAGCCAAGCTAAAGGCCTGCCTGGAAAAAAAAAATCATTTTTTTAAAAAATGGCAGACAGTCTTCAACAAACTTCTTTGAAGTGTGGCAGGAGGGAGCTCCACAATCTGGATACCATCACAGAAAAGATCCTGCCTCTTGATCCCATCATCTGTGCTTTGGAAGGCCATGGAACACACACAGAAGGGCCTCTCTTGTTGATACCAACTGTCAGGCAAGATTCTACCAGAAGAAATGGTATCTGAATACAGAGCTGGTTCAGTGTAAATGGGCATCTGAGCACAATGTACTGCCTTGCCACCCTCTTCCCTCCTCTCTCTCTTTTTCTCGCCTTCCTAGGGTGAGCTCTGTCTGCCTCCTACCTGCATCCATCCATCCATCCATCATTTAGCTGAGCAAAGTGATGGGATGCAGGCAGGAGGTTGAAGCAACTCCCTCAGCTCCAATCTCACCTCTGCCATTCACTAACTAGGGGACTTAAGGCAAGCCTCGCAACCTCAGCGCTCTATTAGGGCGGCAATAGGGCCATAATAATAATTACTGCCCTTATGGGGTTCTTGTCAGGATTACAACAAGCACAATTCATGTGAAGCTATTTGAACCCTTGAAACCACTGTACAAGTACTAAGTAGTATTAACTCCAAATCTCCAGATGACCTGCCTCCTTAATACCATGTAGATATTAAATACAAGCATGGAGGATGGAACAGAGCCTTATGGGAGATCTTAGGCCAAAGGCCAAGGTGTGAAGCAGATGTCCTCCCCAGCACCACCTTCTGAAATCTACCCTCTGGGAAGGGAAATCTTAGAATGGCCATTGGATATTCAAGAAAGCCTATGTGCCTTTGACACAGGGGGTGACCCTCTAATGAGGCAGTGGATACTGCACAGGTGGCATACTGGTCCCCTCCAGGGCCTCCTTTGCCATCCGGCTATCTCTGCAAAGCCGGGGGTGAAGTCTGGAGCGGAAGGAAGTCCACCCCCACACTTCCTGCTGCTCCATGTCCTGCCCCAGCCTTTTCAAATGAATGACAGTGAGACTTAGAAGCATGTAGAAAGAGGAAGCACCTGGAACAGCCGAGCCACTATCACTGCCGCCAGGTAAGAGCTCTCTCTCTCTCTCTCTCTCTCTCTCTCTCTCTCTCTCTCTGTGTGTGTGTGTGTGTGTGTGTGTTAGGAGGGGTCTTGAAAAAGCATGCAGGATGGGAAGGGTCTTGCAAAGCTGCAAGAAGTGTATAGGGGAGTCTTGTGAATGCAGGCAAAGGGTGGGGATAGTGGGGGGGGAGGTCTTGTGAGGGAGCAGAAAGAATGGAGACCTTGCAAGGGGTGGGGAGGGAGGGCAGAATCTTGTGAGGGCATTAAAGGGGTTGGGAAGGGCTGAACTGTGAGTTGACAGTGGGGGGCACAGCTCACTCTGCTGCCTCTGGCATTGGTGGGGCTTGGTCCGGCCTCACTAGACAACCAGGAAGGTGCATTTTTTATCGTATTTTGAGAGACAGCTTCTTGCTCGGGCCCATCCTAGTTTGTTGTTGAAGGAGCTGAGCAGGGTATGTTGGAACTAAGGGAACTTATTCAGGAGTTCTACCTTGCTCTTACACAGGAGGCAAAAACAAAAACAAAAAACCTTTTCACAAACCAGACACAAGATGAGGACTTTGAAATTACATTTATTTCAATGAGAGGGAGTTCAACAGCTGTGTAATTGTCCTATTAAAAACAGTTACAATCAGACTTAAAGGTGCTTAACGTTGGCTGGATTATACACTTTCTTTTTCTCACATCTATGACAAAACAAAAAGAAGAATCATTTTGTGGTGTACTGTATACTCTGCTTGAAACATTAGTAGGGGTGGGGTGATTGGGGTGGCAGGGGAAAGAGTTCTAGTTTTGGCAACTAGAAAATACTTTTTAAAAGAAGAAGTAAATAGAGATCTGAAAGTATTAGAAGCAATAGGTTGAGCAAAGAGTTTGCTACAAGTTCCACAGGAGTCAAAACAATCTGCTTTTGGACAGGAAAGCCCTCTGCACTCATGCAATCCAGGTGGAGGGTTCCTGCATGCCTATGCTGTTTCTTGGATACCTTCCATTCCAGTTCCACAGCTGATCTTCCAGCCTGCCTAGTAATAGCAGGGGCTGGGAGTGGAGAAAAACCAGGTGGCTGCATGGTTTAAGCCGAGTCTTCGGAACACCTCCCAGTGGAAATCAAGAACAAGTTTCTTTGGGAGTGCTTGCGAAACAAACCATAAACCATTAGGAGGACCGGAAAAGCATCTGCTTCAGGGACTGAACACGAAAGGGGTGTGGGTTTCTGCACAGAGCATTGACGTAAGACAAAAAGACACCATCCACCCCCACATCTTTATAAAGCAGAAAAGAAATGGAAATGACACTCATGTGGTCTTTAGACTCCCAGGAGAGAGAAAGTTAGACCGAGGTCTCAGCTGGATGCGAGTTATCCTTTGAGGGACCCCCACTGGATACAGGGAGGTAAGTGGATCTCTTGTGTTATTCTCCATAGCAGAGGAGCGGGGTGGGGAGCGCCGGCCGCTTTCAGGACCACGGAGAGCTCCTATGAGCAGACAAAGGGGGAAGCCGCAGTTGAGTAGCGCGACGTTTAAATGGCCAGAGTTTGCGGCGCTCTTAACAACTGCAGCGTGCCAGCAAGCGCTTTCCACTCTCTTGCTCTGAACAAAAAGCGACCACACTCCCAACACCTATCAGCTACACCGAACAGTTATTGGACTTTGGGGCCCCGCTGGGAGCTAAAGAACTCTCCCGAGGTTCTAGAACTAGCAGAGCAAACGAAGCAATGTAGTGGGGATGCCAGCGAGCGAGCGAGCAAGGAAATGCACGGTGTCGTCTCAGAAAGGAGAAGGGAAGCAGACATCGGGCGGGCAGCAAACAAAGAAAAGGAGACCCAAGACATGCAAGGGGGCAGAGACCACACGCTTCAGGGCAGAGCACCAGGGTTCAGGTGGCCCCTTAACGAGTGCCAAGCAAGCATACAAAATCCCTCCGCAGAACAGCTCAGATCTTGGCAGAAGGAACACTGGAAGAGAAAAGAATAGCCACGAAAAAACACTGCTAAACCTGAAGTACAAATAATAATTTGAATAATAGTGATGAATATAGTGATTCTATAGTTAATTCCTTATATTATAACATATATGTAAAGGAGAGCATGTCGGCTTTATCATTAATAATAATAATAATAATAATAATAATAATAATTCAATTTCTATACTGCCCTTCCAAATATGGCTCAGGGCGGTTTACACAGAGAAATATTTCTATTAATATTTTAAGCATTTCCCTTGCACCCAGCAGAAACTGTAGACACCTCCTTTGGCTCTCCTAAGTTATAAAAAGGAGGAAAGTAATAAAGTTAAGTTATAAAAAGGCTTCTGATGGTTCCAGAAGGAGAATACAAACAAATTGGTCTGGCATGGTAAAACTTAGAAATAAGCAAGTTATAAACTCATGCATGCAGTTATTCTGCATTTTAAATTCAACATTTTTAAACTATTACAATGAGGGTGGGTGGGCAGAAAATTGGCAGGAAATGTATTCCTAGCAAACGTTTGGATAATTCAGGGAAATGGCTAGAGTTACTATTCAATAGTTTCCAAATTACTATTTTGAATTTATCAATTTGAATGCATTCTCATCTGGATGCCAAATCTAATAATTTTCTTTTGAAGACTCTATATGGGACCATTGCAATACAATTACTAAAATAAAAGCAACCCAACTACAATAAAATACAAAATGTACATTGTAAATTGTGCTCAATTGCTTTATAGTGAAATTACATTTTAAAAGCACTGAATTGGCAAAAACAATGTGACTGGCACTCTACAGAATATAAAAATGGGATAAAGGGCCATTTGTTGAGAAAGGGGCAAGGGAAAGAGAAGATTCTAGCCACAGAAAAATGCACCAGAAGAAGCACAAAGGTGGGTGATGAGTAGGGAAGCTGAAAACAGACAAGACCGTGCAGTATTCAAGATCTGGAAACAACTCCCAGCAGATCTCCCTCTCAGCTTTTCATGAAAATCTCCATGGACGGAGATATAATTCCCAACTTGTTCTACTACTGAACTGCTCTTAGGAACTTTGCATTTGATTGTGACCACTGTGCTTAGATTGAAATGACATTTTAATTAAAAAGAATTCTTTTTGGACTTCTGGAACAATGAATAGTTGGAACAATTGTTCCTCTACTTCAGTTATTTCTCTATATGTCTGGATTCACAAAACAAACAAAAGAAACCATTAGTAACTAGGTGTCAGGTATATGGACATAGGCAGCACTTACAGGTGAAACTCGGAAAATTAGAATATTGTGCAAAAGTCCATTAATTTCAGTAATGCAAATAAAAAGGTGAAACTGATATATGAGACAGACGCATTACATGCAAAGCGAGATAAGTCAAGCCTTAATTTGTTATAATTGTGATGATCATGGCGTACAGCTCATGAAAACCCCAAATCCACAATCTCAGAAAATTAGAATATTACATGGAACCAAGAAGACAAGGATTGAAGAATAGAACAATATCGGACCTCTGAAAAGTATAAGCATGCATATGTATTCAGTACTTGGTTTGGGCCCTTTTTGCAGCAATTACTGCCTCAATGTGGCGTGGCATGGATGCTATCAGCCTGTGGCACTGATGAGGTATTATGGAAGACCAGGATGCTTCATTAGCGGCCTTCAGAAATTCTGCATTGTTTGGTCTCATGTCTCTCATCCTTCTCTCAGCAATGCCCCATAGATTCTCTATGGGGTCAGGTCAGGCGAGTTTGCTGGCCAATCAAGCACAGTACACTGTATACTTTTCAGAGGTCCGATATTGTTCTATTCTTCAATCCTTGTCTTCTTGGTTCCATGTAATATTCTAATTTTCTGAGATTGTGGATTTGGGGTTTTCATGAGCTGTACGCCATGATCATCACAATTATAACAAATTAAGGCTTGACTTCTCTCGCTTTGCATGTAATGCGTCTGTCTCATATATCAGTTTCACCTTTTAATTTGCATTACTGAAATTAATGGACTTTTGCACGATATTCTAATTTTCCGAGTTTCACCTGTACATGCTTGGGAAATGAGGGACCTGAATCCTAAAAGAACAAAGGACAAGTGCAATGATATCATTCACAACTGATATCAAGTTAGAAAAGAAGTGGTAGTGTTTGTCTTTAGAAGATAGGCAGAATAATGCACCAGACAGAATTAAAGACAGAATAGCCTAGTGGCCAGCATTCAAAGATTGACAATAAACATGTCCCACTGGACTTTTTGCAAGAAGTTCAACTTCTGGCAGCTTCTAAGGTCTCTTGCCATGGTGAGCTCTATTTGAAAAAGACAAAGCTCCCAATGTCCTGGGGCATGCAGAACCAGTTCTTTGGATCCCTGCACATAAACTGGCTAATTGCTGACTCACAAATTTGAGGATCCATTTTCTAGGAACTGCTATGTGGCAGTGGTATCCATTTGTCAGGAAGAGATGTTTGGTGCCAAAGCAGGAATACCAAAGTTAAGGTTGCCCCACTTTCAGGATAAGGGAAGCAGCAGGCAAGAAGGATAATATGAAGCAAGCTGTTGCCATGGAGGTTGGCCATGGCAAGAGGAGATAAAACATGACAGAATGGCACACAAGGCAACTTGTTACTCAGGCAGAACCCATAGGCTGCCCTAGCAATATTTTTGTACTGGACAAGTGTCAACAAAGTTCAGTAACAGAACTTGATTCTGGGGCAGACCAAGCAGACAAAAAGAAGCCTTCTGGTGCCCTGCAAATGGGAATGGTGAACCCAAGAGAGTCAAAAGCATCTAACTCTGATTGCAGACCCATTATTAAAATTACTAATGAAATACCCATGAGTAGAATGGGAATGAGAGGAATGGATGAATTACCCCTCCATTGGTGTACAACCATGGGGGAACCCTGTCACTAAAGGTTGTATACTGCATAATTAGGCCGTGGGATGAGGTGATGGCTACAAGCTGGGATGGCTTTAAAAGGGAATTAGATCAATTCATGGAGGACCAGACTATCCATGGCTACTAGTTATCATGATGACTATATGCTGTTTCTAGGTTTGGAGGCAGGAGGCCTTTGATTAGCGGTTGCAGGGAAACTATGACAGGAAAGAGGACGTACCTTCATCTTCTGCTTGTGGGCTTCCCAGAGGCATCTGGTGGGCCATTGTGAGAAACTAGATGTGTGACCAGATAGGCCTTGGGTCTGTTACATCAAGGCTCTTCTTGTGTTTTTGTATTGCCTCTCTCACCTAATGCTGGGACTTTCTGTAGCAAGGCATAGGTTATGCCCCTCTATCTGTGTTCCTTGCTAAAGCAAAATTTCTCTATCAGAAGCTGATGGGAGCCTTAGCATCTGAACTTGTTCCTCCTTGCATAGGCCATACTTGGATCTATTCTTGGTCATTCTAAATACTGTGACAAAGAGAATCTTGCAACTGGTTTTCACTGTTTTTTGAACATGTTCATGGGTCCCAGCTGCTGATGGCAAGACCAAGGACAGACACTGATTAATTGCAAGTAAATGAGTTGTATATTTATATTTGCATACTCAACCTGAGGGACTGTGAAGAACAGGGAATTGCTATTTTATTTTTGCTCTTGTCAGGAAGTCAATGGATGCTGGCATCTCAAGAAAGATTCACCGCAACATGAGATTCACCTGCTCTCTTTTCATCATGGGTGCCTTTTATGTGACACCCTTCTTGTGCAATAGTCAGATCGACCTCCTGGCTCTTGGCCAAGCTGATCCTCAATGCTGGGAATCCTCATCTGCCATCTTGCTGGAGATGAGGAAGCCCCGTGTTTCTGATTCTGTCAGCGGCTTTTGGAACTTCATGATCTTCCTGAAGTCATCTGAGAACTTGAAGCATGGGGCTCTGTTCTGGGACCTGGCACAACTCTTCTGGGATATCTATGTAGACTGTGTTCTTTCAAGAACCCATGGCCTAGGAAAAAGGCAGCTGACTGAAGCCCAACAGCAAATGGCCACTCTTCCGTCTTGGATCACAAGGAGTAAGCAAGGTTATTACTCTGTATCCAGTATGCATGTATAGTGTGGTGGGAAGACAGCATCAGTACACAGGATATGAATCAAACACAGTCAGGCATAGTAAGGAAAACCAATTGCATCTAAGGGCCCCTTCTACATCTCCTTTCATGGCATAGGAGCAGTCGCAGCATGGCTCTTCCCTCCATTAGTTGGCAATATTGGAAGGCCATGGTCACCTGAGAAGGGTCCATAACACAGTTCCTTCCTATGCCAGCACTGCTCTAGTTTCTGGGTGCTGTGTCACTGGCATAGGAAGGAGCCATGGCATGGCCTTCTCCCATATGGCCTAGAGCTTCTGATGCCATTGGAGTGGCAGAGGAGAAGCACCCAATCCAGCAGCTCAAATGTCAAGAAGGGTCCCTGCCCAAGGCTCCGGTTCTAATCACAATTCCTCAGAAATTCAGATCAGTGGGATCTCAAATAAACATGGCTAGGATTGGAGTGCAAGTCCAACGGAAACCAACAGGACTTCAGTTTGTCACAATTAAGACCATTCCATCACTTATCAATGGAGATTCTTTGTAACAAATGCTTACTGAATTGTACCTTTTGGCTGGCACAGTCCTAACTATTCAGACATTGTTTTCCTAGGGCAATAGATGCTGACAGTTATATAAAATTCAAGCAGAGCAAGATTAAAAGGGACCAGATGATCTAAGCAAGGTCAGATGAATTATTTGGTGCTGGACTGTACATAACAGAATTGTTATGCAAGAGGTAGAGATAATGGCCCACATGTTGCGCAGCATTATGGGTCTGTAATGCTGCACCCCATGGCTGCTGTGGACTCAGAACTCAGTCTTGACATGGTTAAGAATGGGTAGAGGTGCTGCTAGAGCAACTGCCCATTCTTAACAGCATCCGGGGGTCTGCAGCAGTCCCAGAGTCAATGGTGGATAAGGATTACTGCACAAGCAATGTAGGCAGCCACCTAGGGCGGCAAATCTTGGGGAGCGGCATCTGGAGGGAAACTTGATTTTTTCCCCTACCTTTAAAAATGCCACTATATAGCGGTGGAGCTTTGCCCACCTCCTAAACCATCACAGGAGGTGAGGCTGGGCACTGAAGGATGGCGACAAAAGAAGTCCTCCCTCAAGCCTGGCTTACTCGCAGATGACTCCAAGCGGGCAATTTCAGGCCTTTGCGCATGTGCGTGCAAAGGCTGAAAATCACTTGCTCTGTGACATTTGCGAGTAAGCCAGGCTTGAGGGGGGACCTCTTTCGCTGGTGTCCTCCAGTGCCTGACCTTGCCTCCTGTGATGGTTTAGGAGGCGGACAGAGCCTCTGTGGCTACACAGCGGCGTTTTTCGAAGTAAAAAAAACCCCAGAGTTACGTTTCTCTCCCCCTCCAAGCCCCCTTACTCTTGCCCCTGAGACGGCAAAACTTTGGCTGCCTATGGGTGGCCAAAAGATTAATCCGCCCCTGCCCGGAGTGCAGCTGTATGGAGCTGTATTGCTGTGCGTCCTGTCAGCATATGAGTATAACCCTCCTGGAATTCTCTCTTGAGCAGCCCTTCAAAATGAATGGAATTGTGCTCTTGCTCCTCTCTCATTTGTTTCAAAAGAAAATGTGCTGAAGAAGGTTCGTGGCATTGAGCCAATTATATTTTACTGGACTGAGTAACAGTTTTTCAGAAATGTTCTAAAGCCTTCAGCCCATGTAAAATGCTTGATGAGATGCACGGACTTCAGATTGTGGTTTCAGATGTGTATGAATGGAAACCATAGATACCATTAGACACTGTTTGTACTGGTGCCAATGATCTGCTTAGCCAGCGCTCAAGGAAGAGGGAGGAGGCTGCAGTTAGAAAGCGCAAGAACCTGAGGCTGTCTCCCAGTTTGCTTATCATGGTTAGCAGGGAGCCAGTCTTACCTCTATACTGGTCCTCGCCCTCAGATCTCCATCTATGGGAATAAATGAGAGTCTGGCATGCAGGGGTTTATGCAAATGAGAATGGCACACAAGTGTAGTTATTTAGCCTGAGCTTTAAGCTCTCTTTTTGTTTGTTTGTTTGTTTGTTTGTTTGTTAAAAGGAACAAAATCAGCAGTGTCATTGTTCTGATATTTCCTAAACAAAAAGCAGGGAAGCCAGGTTATCTACACCTTAGCTAGATTTCCCTACAAAGCCAGCCTGAGCTAATCTACCCTGAAAGTTCTTTTTCCATGTTTGATGGAGGCAAACAGAAAAATCAATTGTTTACATAGACTGGCACGGTAGTGTCAGTATAGTTCCACATGCAACCATTATAAATCACCCCAAAATCTCATCGTGCCTTCTGAATAGGAAGTCAACAGCTGATACTTAAGCATAATAAATTGCAGTGTCAATCTCTTTATTTCATCTGAGTGGCACAATGGTTTCACTTGTGTGAAATAAAAGCAGCAAAATTTAACTCTGTTCATTTTGATAGGTGGGAAAGAGAGACACAAGGAAGGATATCCAGGGAAACACACAGGATTATAGGTATGTCAGTGCCAATCAAAAAGCAACTTCCAATAGAGTCCTCTTGTTTTCTTTTTGGCTTTTCCTTAATCTCATGACATGTTTACTTAAATTTTATCCACTGCTTTGGTTCTTCCTTTACTCAATGAATTGATTAATTAATGTTGCTTTGGTGCTACTTTGAACAGTCACAATACTACAATGCTCAAGGGAGGTTGTGGTATGGAATAGAGCTTTCATCCCATGTTTTTAGAGTACACACTCCAAATCACTTAACATGGATTAGCTAATATCGACAGCTAACATCTGCTTATGAACTTGTATTTCCACTTAGAAAGTGTGTATTTCACTCCATTCTTTTGCCAGTGTGTATTCCCGCCACCATCTTTCAGTCAATGTTTATGCATCAAGTGGAAATGAATGCAAATGAATGATTGCGAATGTCAAGGTGAACACTGTTCAGAATGAACAAACTAAAGCACAGCACAACAGTGTGACCTTGCACATGCGGCACATGCTGGATGGGAAGCCCTTACATACAGTGTGGGTTTGCCTGCAAGGAAAAAGGAGTTCCAGGCATACCAAGTTCCTACCACACATATCTAGAGCCATTGGAAGAATATTCACATCAGATAAGCATATTTAAAAATCACAGGGTAATGTACCAGGAACATGTTTTCATGATGCTTTCCCCCCCAATGTCTAGGGATTTTTTCACAAATCCAGGTGACTCCAATTAGGAAGAACAAAGAACTCAAGGAAGACTTAATAAGCATCCATGTTCACCAGAGTGAGTTTCCTTTGCTCAGAAGAATTACTGGTAAAGTTCCTTTACTCAGAAGAACAAAGAAGGAACAAGTTTAGCGTGGTCAGCTGATTTCTTTTGTAAGATGAATGCTATATTCCCTATTGATCTTCGCCTTTCATTGCATTTAAAGTCGTTCCTCGTGGGGAAAAAGAATGCCTGTACACTATGAGCTCCCACTATAACATTTACTGAGCTCCCACTGTAAAGTGATGTGCAACTAATCTCCATTCCATTTTTAATGGTACTTGGCTATGACTAACTCTTGTGGGATTGTAGCTTTTGTTATGTTGAACTGAGAGTTGGGGGGAAGTCAGTGGCCAATAATGAGTGGATTTTGTTTGTTTTGTGTTCTGAAAACCAGGAAGACTGTTTCTTTAATAAACTTCATGGTCTGCAAGGCAAACAACTGGTCAGCTTATTGTTTCTGCATGCATAACATCCATGAAATGGGTGGGGGTGGAGAAGATAGGTTCACTAATATAGCTCTGTAAAAGAGGATAATCTGTTGCTTCTCGTCTTAAGGTGCCACCTGTTACAATTATAATAATGCTAGTAGTCCCTTGTGCTGAACACACATGATGTGCATGTCAATCTCATAAAGGTCCAAAATATTTACTTGTAACATAGCATGCATAGGGCTGGGGGGGGGGCTCCTCTTCTTAGCGAGACCATTGACTGTAGCAACTATAAGTCCAATGGCATCCATCTTATAGTTGCCGTCTGGTTCTGCTATGTCTAACTGTAGCCTTTGCTAGAATTGTGTATGTGATTAATTAAAAAATGCTGTGTACTTTCTGTCACATCTTGTGGTTTTACACCAAATGTATTGACTCACATATAACATAACGAAGCATCACTTGCCAGTCTAATAGCGTGCTTGTGGAACAAGAGACCATAATTATTCACAGCTATGCAGTGGACACTAGCCCATAAAACATGCCACAAGCTATTTGTTCATTTATAAGGTGTCACAAGTCACCTTAAGTGGCGCAGCAAGGAAATGCTTGATTAACAAGCAGAAGGTTGCCAGTTCAAATCCCCACTGGTACTAGATCGGGCAGCAGCGATATAGGAAGATGCTAAAAGGCATAATCTCATACTGCCTGGGAGGAGGCAATGGTCAACCCCTCCTGTATTCTACGAAAGAAAACCACAGGGCAAGTTGGGCTCCAGGAGTCGAAATCGACTTGACGGCACACTTTACCTTTAAGGTGTCACAAGAGTCTTTGTTGTTGCTGTCTCTGTCCTTATACTTCTGAGTTCGCCGTAAAGGCTGTGCAGCTGAATCCCGGGGTCTGCACAAGCAGGAGTCCTAGGGAAGTGAATGTTGGGACTGATCCACAGTTAGGTGGAGATTCTGAGGCTGAGGGCATTTCATTAAGAGATTTAACTGCTGCTTAAAGCCTCCTGAATGAACAGCCTGTCAAGTCAGAAGTAATCTGCAGCTCTTTCTGATATGAATCAAGTGATTTAGCCTTTTGATCCAATTAAGATGTTTAAAAAAACCCATCTAGGTGCCAAACACAGATTTCGATTCTAAGATAACTCCTGCAAACAGTCTTCCAGCGTATGCAGACAGTGCTGTTTTATCATTTTCCACTGCTTCCAGCAATGCTTTCTCCAAGGCCAAGCCTGCAAGGCAATACAGGTTTATATTTAATAGATGACTTAAGAAACTGGCAGCAGGTAGAAATATCATCATGCAGCCTAATCCAAAAGATGGACTTCAGCTGCACTCATTGTGAGCAGTCCAGGGGCATAGTCACCAATGCGCGGAGGGGTTCAATGAACCTGGGCCACTACACCCCAGGGGCTATGCCTGGTGCCCCAGCCACGCCCCCTGCGCCTGACGTCAGATGCACCGCCATCCAACATCAGAAGCAGGAAGCGTGGCCCCATTCGCAAATGGGGCCGCTCTCCCTGTATGCAAGTAAACTTCGGCCAGCAGCACATTTGCAGTGTGGCTAGGATCACCTCTCCCTGCTTGCAAAGGCAGAGACACACATTTCTGGCTAGGCCTGGCTGAAGCTTCTCAAAAATGGGAGTTGCGTGGCTCCGTTTTTGAGAAGCTTCAGCCAGGACTGGCTGGAAATGCTTGTCTCTGCCTTTGCAAGCAGGGAGAGGCAATCCCGGCCGTGCTGCAAACGTGGCGTTGGCCAAAGTTTATTTGAAAACGGGGGCGCGTGGCCCAGTTTGGAAATGTGGCCATGCCTCCTGTGTCTGACATCAGGTGCAGGAGGCATGGCTGGGGTGGTGGCGGCCGCTAGCAGCGGGCTGAACAGGGGCTGCCGGCATCCTCGCAACGCCACTGGTCTGGAGCAGTCACTTATTCTGGATGTGATCCTTTGCCACGTTTCCTAGGAATCCTTCAACTACCTCCTCCCCTTATTATTACTATATTTGGCTGGTGAGTGTTTGAATTGGTCTCACAATGGATGTCAAACAAGGGATTCGGAGAAGATCCCCTGCAGCCTACAAGAACGGTATCAAAAACAATTACCTTTTCATGGCAGTGGGTAGCCATCAGTGCTGAAGCTTCTCCTGTGTTAGTTACAGAACTGGAATTCAGGCTCAATGAAGACAACCAGATCCTTGCACTAATTGAGCGTCTCCCTCAATATATTGTTCAAAGCAGGCAGCCTCATACAGTTCTCAACCATCAGACTGCAGGAAACTATAGAAATACTAGTGAAAATAGCTAAATTACCCTATCTCCTTTGCCCCAACAGCAGATCTGCTGAATTATGTAAAACAAATTTTAGGTTGAGCAGATTCATTGGAAGGAAGTTCTTTGAAATGAAGGAGGCACACCATCAAGTCACTATATTCAAGATAAGGATATCATTTAAATAAGTCAATGTTTGTTTGATTGGTTAATCAGTTTATTTTTATATGATATTCTGAGGATATTTAATTATTATGTTTTGTGCATGCAACTTCAGGAGCATGGCTATTTTTACCTTGGACGATCAGGCAGGGAAGCACCAAAGCAAGCATCCTGACATAAACTAATTGGCAAGGTTACTTGGCCAATGAGATCAGAGAAATACTTGGAGACATGTTCAGCTGCGGAGAGCAATTCCTTCTTGAGAACAGAGTGCTGACCTAAAAAAGAAAAAAAAATCAACGTAGAGACAACGTACATTTGAAATGGATATAAATGGGGAATAATTACAAAACTGTTGTAGATTTGGAGTCACTGCATCAGAATTAAGTAGAGTCTGCAGCAAAATAAGGCAGAAAACAGTTGTAATTATGTAGAGAATCTGCTGTAATTACTCAAAGGAGTCAAGGGACATGTGACCATATCCCTAGAAGACAATGGCCATTGCTGGGTCGGATCTTCCCACTTCCCTCACCATCTTGATTATTTCTATGAGCTAAAGGGTCACAAGAGTTTGCAGAGAGTTAATCTAAATGCTCAATGCTCCACTACCAGTCTTAGCAAGTCTGGGCATTTAAAAGGATGTTGATGCCACAAAGATATGGAGTGCCATTTTTGCTCTCATCTTTAAAAATGTCACTTTCGTATGCTGTGATGTACAAAACTGCTGCATCTCTGAAATGACACACACTATCTATTTAATAACACACCTGATCAGCAAAATACATTCAAACACATGATAATGAGTCCATAAAACAGCAGGTGCTGGCATCACACACTTGAAAAAGACTTATAAGTAAGGTTATGAGCATTGCTGTTCCCTCTGTCATCAAAAGGATTGTGAACTCTCCAGATATCTTGGGGAAGTAATTTGGGCACCAGGAAAGGAATGACATTTGCATCTGTTAAATTAATTGAGGGGCATGAGTAAACGGAAGCCTTTTAGGTAGCACAGAGTGTCCATGGTGTGTCTGAAGCACATCTAAAGGGAAAAATAATGACAGCCAAGGACTCAGTCCTGTTCACGGAACACAGCCATGAGTGCTATTTAATGACCGCATTTGCACGAAACACAAAACCTCATTTAAATGGGGCGGAAGTTGGAATTTGCAGGGAGCACTGTCGCAGCAGGAAGCTGTATGGAGTGGCGGAGAACAGGTAAGGACATGCTCTGCTCCTTTTTAAAGATCCCACTCACTGCTCCCTCCACCCCAGTGCTGCTGAACCAGTTCAGACCTCACCCGAACCAGTTGTGCGACAAACCTGAGTATGAACAGGATGTGCCTCGGTTCGTACATATACCTGGCAGTCAGGAGAGAAAGGGGACAGGATAGGAAGGCAGGCACTATGTGATTAGCTCTCCAAAAATTATGCGATCAAGATGTATGTTCACAAGCACATGCAGTTGTGGTGGCAACATAAACAGGGCAACCCCATTAGGTTGCTGCAACGGCAGAATATGACAGGACGGTGAGACCCAGGGTCAGGTATAAAAGGCAGCCCCACACAGGAATTCTTGAATTCTGAGGTCTAGTTTTTGCACAATGAGGGCCAAGGAGGCCCCCAGCCCTTCCCCCTTGGGTGAACATGTGTGGTCCCTAGGCTTACTCATGAGAAGGGCCAGTGAGCTGGATCAGCATTCCCTTCAGTAACAGGGGAGATTCCTCCTCTGTGATAGGGATGTGCATGGAACCGATTCTGGCAGTTCAGTTTGAATTCGAGCCAAATTGGAACAGGACCACCAGACCGCGAGCCAGTTCGAGTTGAACCAGCCACTGGTTCGGCCCAAGGGCTGAACCAGTTCGGAACTGGTTCAATTCAACTCTAGGGGCATGCTTGTAAAGGGGAATCCAGTGAGGATTCCCCTTTACAAGCAAAGGGGGGAATCCTGCCTGCCTTTAAAAATACTCCTATGGGGGCGGGGGTTTGTGAGAGGGCACGGCAGCGGTAGTGGCTCCTCTGAACTCCGGATCGGACTGCACTTGAGCACTAGACCTGTTCTGGAGTTCAGAGGATCCACGCTGCCACTGCCACTACCGCCAAAGTGCCCTCTCACTGCCCTCCATTAGGAGTATTTTTAAAGGCAGGCAGGGCTCCCTCTTTGCTTGTAAAGGGGAATCCTCACCAGATTCATCATTCTCTCCCCAACTGCTTTTGAAAACTGTAGTCAGATAAGAAGAGTCCGATATATTTTATGACACATCCCTAACCAGCTGGTTAGTCATTCAGCCCATGGAATTCAGATTTGACTCCAACAGGACTGAACAAACTTGAATCCAAATATTTGGTTAATGGGGTTGTGGATCAGATTGTTGGAAAATATCCACTAGGCTAGATTTATACCACCCTGGAAATGCTTCAGTGCCCAATGGTTATTTCTTTGAACAAAGAAAACAGTGCTTGAAGCTGAAGCCCGGCTGGAAGCTCTGCTCTCTGATCTGGGTTTTTCCCTCTAATGTCCCATATGTGAAGCCCTGGCTAGGATTTCTCAGTGGAAGGCAGTCTGGACATACTTAGAGATCCTCTCCTTCATGTATCCCAGAACTGAATGTGGGGGTGGGGGTAGGGGAGAGATTGCAAGGCTGAGCTTAAGATAAAATGAAGCCTATTGGTGCACCATGCAGCTTTGGGAAGTTTTTACCTGGTTGCACGTTGAGAGACAGAGCATCCTTCAACTTCATCATTAACTGCCGCAGTTCTTCCTCCTCCATCTCTTTCTGACCCAAACATGCCTTGGTTGTAGCAAAACAATTAGGACTTGTGGTCTTAACCCTGCTGAATTGGTCGCTCTTTGTTTCAGGCATTAAAGCTCCAGAGTCCTTTGTTAGATGAATACTTCTCACTTGGGGAGTTTCATGATGAGCCACTTCAGGGTCAGCATTTTGAAAGAATTTTGACCAGAACTCTGGTGATCCTGAATTTCTGGCGAGAAGACCAGCCTGTGGCTCTAAAAGCCACTTCCTGGCAGTACAAGTGGAGGGGAGATCCAGAGATTTGTATTTGGAGTACCTGATGTTGGAGGGCTTTAACAGAGGGCAACCAGATCCATTCTGGATATTTCTTTCCTTCAAAGGCTCCTTGTTGCATATAGTGATATTCTAAGAAGATGTAAAAGAAAGATGAGGTGATTATGAAGATGTTGCCTAAACATCCATGTGCATGTGGGCATGCTCATACACACACACACACACACACACACACACACACACACACACACACACACACACACACCCCAGTTATGCTAAGTAACCTACATAAAAGGGCTGAGTCCAAATAGGAGCCTTTTCTAAAAATAAATAATATGGGCATTTCCCACAGTGAGTAGAGTATCTGTACACATGTAGGCCTGTGCAGTTCAGAAAACAGTGGCCACCTCTTTTCATATCACGAGCGATGAAAGGTCTTTTCATCACAGACTGGCAAAAAGCTATTCTGCTTTCAATAAACAGCAACAACAATTAAAACGGGAGGGATCACAGTCAAGGATTTAATACGCCAAACAATTGTTATATAACAGCAAAATACAAAAACTGGCTAGAAGCGATAAAATGATGAACAAAAAGAATTCAGGGTTGTTAGAAAGGTCTTCTGGGCCCAACATGTTATTTATTTATGCCTCTCTTCAGTCGGTGTGACCTATGGTCACATGACAGTCCCTCTGAGCTCTGGGCCTTTCCTTGTGGGATGAAATCAAGAATGCAAACGAAGTACATTTACGAACAGACAAGAGAAGACAGGGAATCATAACCCATTTAATCATGGCAAGCTGCATTACACTGAGGGCTAAAGTTGACATGGCAACAGAGATATGTAAATATGTCTCCCTCTATTAACACGTTTGTTTCAAATGGCCATCCTAAGGGAACCTGATCCAGACTGGAACCACAGCACAGGGCAGAAGGGATTCAGCTGCCCCTAAGGCTATTTGTCAAAGCAAGAAAAGCATATGTGCTCACATCTGAGTCAGATCTGTTGGAGATGAACTTCCAGTGCATCGACTTTTTGCACCAACTGTCCTAATGGCCACTAGGGGTATTGGGAGTAGAGACGGTGAGTAAGGGTCTCCATATCTGTCCCTACTCTATGACCCCTGAACTGACTCTGCAGCACTTCCTGTGCTGAGTCACAATCCTTCCTTTCCTCCTAGAGAGCAGATGGGAACATCTCTCTCTCCTTACCTATCCACTATGTAGTCCTTTAGATTAGAGATAGGTCTTTCCTGTCTAAGTGTATTTAACCAAAAAATGTTTCGTGTTTAGTCATACAAGGATCTCCATGTGTTTTCTCTAAATAGCTGCAATATCCAAAACATCCTCTGCTACCTACTCTGTAACTGGAGTGTGTGCTCATTCCTTAGTGCTCTGCTGTTTTACCTATTGTGGGTAAAAATCAACAACCTCTAACAAGATCATCCATCCATCTTGCTTGTTAGTATCCACTGGCTCTCAAAGGACTCAAGTAAGGGTCTTTCCACCCTCACATCCTTGAATCAGAGTTGCAAGAGAGACTTATCCTTGAGCCTTATACATGTCAGCACGTCCCCTGCTAAGGGGCTCTCTATGGGACCCTCATCGGTAAGGTAAGAGAAGGGAAGCTGCATTCTACTGAATCACTGGCTCTAAAATGCAGCATGCATAACGGACATAGAGTACCAAACCAATTTAGGCAGGGTCCCAAACTTCTTCATCAATGAAAGACCAAGATACATTGCATCTCCTGCTGTATACCTGACGCAGCTGGAAGTCCCCAGACACAGAAGGGCCTTCACCCTGGCCTGCTGTGGCGCCCTTCCTTCGGCTGTGCTAGAAGGGAGATACAGGGAAGTTCCCTTCTCGGAACGCCTGTGCCCCTGCGATTCTTGAGAAGTTGAAACAACGGAGCATGTCCTCCTCCACTGCCCATTCTACAGAGACACTCATATCACCCCCATCCTTCCGCTATTAATCAAATTCCCAGGTCGCTCAAGCCAATTCTACTTCTCTCTCCTGCTCTCGGACTCTAATGCTGCTGCTACACATCATGTTGCCAAGATACGTGTGGCAGCGGGTCAGCAAAATTTGTCGGGTCATCAAAAACGAAGCCGGTCCAACACAGCACATGTCCACACAGTTTAGTTTTAAACTCCATAGCATTATATATTTCCCCCCGATTGATTTTAAGATTTTAACCACTTAAAGCTTTTATATAGTCTTACCCATTTTACATTGATTTCCCCCATTTTAACTGTAGGTTAAAGATGGCTCACTGCAGCTTAACAGTAGCTTTATAGCAGTAAGCCCTTTCTCATGAGCAGTGAGAAAGGACAAGAGGGCTAGTGGGGAAGGAGCCTTAAAAAGCTGACCTCCCCACAGATGACGGAGGGCTCCCTCTTCGGCAGGCGGATTGCCACCCAGACAATTACTGGCTGCAGCCTGTGGCCAGTAGCTTGAAGGGTCGGGGTGTCGGGACGCATTCCTCCATGCCGCCCTGCCCTGCCCACTCCCCCCGGAGCTCCCACAATGCACCACACAAGTATGCAGTGCATTATAGTGATCCCCTCTCCCCTCCCCAAAGCTGGCCAGGATCCCTGCAATCTGCCAGACGATCACAAAAACAGGGTCAGGAGAGTGCTCGCTAGCCTAGCCTAATTTTAGAGGGTGGCTATGGAGGTGGGTTTGCCAAGGTGCTGCTGTGATCGGGCCTGATCCCGGCAGTGCACACATATTATTTACATTTTTACATGTTCTATCCCGCTCTTCCTCCAAGGAGCCCAGAGCGGTGTACTACATGCTTAAGTTTCTCCTCACAACAACCCTGTGAAGTAGGTTAGGCTGAGAGAGAAGTGACTGGCCCAGAGACACCCAGCAAGTCAGTATGTTATCAGTATGCTGATGACACCCAGATCTATTTCTCCATGTCAACTTCTTCAGGAGATGGCATATCTTCCCTGAATGCCTGCCTGGAGGCAGTAATGGGCTGGATGAGGGAGAATAAACTGAAGCTGAATCCAGATAAGATGGAGGTACTTATTGTGCGGGGTCGGAACTCCAGAGACGATTTTGATCTATCTGTTCTAGATGGGGTCACACTTCCCCAAAAGGAACAGGTCCGCAGTCTGGGGGTACTTCTGGATCCACACCTCTCCCTGGTTTCTCAGGTTGAGGCGGTGGCCGGGGTGCTTTCCATCAGCTTCGGCATACGTCAGCTGCATCTGTTTCTCGAGATCAATGACCTCAAAACAGTGGTAATTTGTTGGTAACCTCCAGACTGGACTTCTGTAATGTGGTCTACGTGGGGCTGCCTTTGTACGTAGTCCGGAAACTTCAGCTGGTTCAGAATGCGGCAGCCAGGTTGGTCTCTGGGTCATCTCTGAGAGACCACATTACCCCCTTGCTGAGGGAGCTACACTGGTTGCCAATTGGTTTCTGAGCAGAATACAAAGTGCTAGTTATAACTTATAAAGCCCTAAACGGCTTAGGCCCTGGGTATTTAAGAGAACACCTTCTTCATTATGTACCCCACCGTCCACTGAGGTCACTTGAGGAGGTCCATCTCCAGTTACCGCCAGCTCGTCTGGTGGCCACATGGAGACGGGCCTTCTCGATTGCTGCCCCGAGATTGTGGAATCCGCTCCCTGCTGAGATGCGATCCTCCCCATCCCTGACTATTTTTAAAAAACATCTGAAGACCCACCTCTTCACCCAAGCTTTTTCAGCTTTTTAAATGTGTAGTTTTAATTTTATACTTTTTAGGGCTTTTAGCTGTTTTATTGGTTCTACTGTCTTTTAATAGTTTGATTTTAATTGTTAATTTGTTTTAATTGTTTTTATCATGTTGTGAACTGCCCTGAGCCATTTTGGAAGGGCAGTATAGAAATCTAATAAAATAAATAAATAAATAAATAAATAAATAAATAAATAATAAGTCTCATGGCTGAATGGGGATTTGAAGTTGGGTCTCCCCGGTCCTACTCCAGCACTAGAACCACTACACCACGCTGGCTCCCATGCAGGCAGAACTGGGATGGGCTTCCTTAGCCCAGTTTTGCCTGTGTGTGCGAATAGCTAGAGTGTAGCTTTGAGCCCCTCTACTGTCTTCACAGTTCCGGGCATAGCCTATTTTAATGCTGCCTTAATACTGTATTAATGTAATCTACTTAGGCTGGTCAAAGACTGTAATAAAGATTGATTTGTTGAAAATGCAACAAACAAGATTGTGTTATAGCCACTAGATTTTATTCAAAGTACTGTAGTGTATGTATGGCCGTACACATTTCCATATTACCTGAAGAAGAATCATGACAGGACAGGACAGGAGAACATATACATGTTGCCTTGAAGCTATTTAATTTTTGCACTGTGTTGGAATTCTGACTATCAAAATTTACAGTCACAAGAACACATTTAACGCCATCATGAGCAAAGAATCTGATATAAACATTTGCCATACAGCAAACTGATTTGATTTCTAAAAAGCATTTGAAAACCTACCTCTTCACCCAAGCTTTTTCAGCTTGCTAAATTTTTAGGTTTTAATCTGTGTATGATTTTAAATTAAATTGTTTTAAGTTTTTGTGTATGTTTTTAACTTGTTTTTATGATATTGTCAACCGCCCAGAGACAAAAGTTTGGGGTGGTGTACAAATCTGATAGATAGACAGACAGACAGACAGACAGATAGATAGATAGATAAATGAATGAATGAATGAATGACTTGAAGCCCTTAAAGGCCAGTGTTAGATGGGAAAGAACATGTTAGTCTGCTGTGGGAGGAAAGCTGGTCTAGGGAGGAGAGCTGGTCTTGTGGTTGTTGTGCCATCAGGTCAGTGTCGACTCCTGGTGACCACACATCCCTGTGGCTGTCTTTGGTAGAATACAGGAGGGGTTCACCATTGTCTCCTCCCATGCTGTAGGAGATAATGCCTTTCAGCATTTCCTGTATCACTGCTGCCTGAGATAGGTGTTTCCCATAGTCTGGGAAACATACCAGCGGGGATTCAAACTGGCAACCTCTTGCTCCCTAGGCAAGTTACTTCCCTGGTGTGCTGCTAGGTTGCTGGTATTGCGGTAGCAAGCATGAATTGTCCCCTTTGCTAAGCAAGGGCCACCATGATTTGCATTTGAATGGGACATTCCCCTCAGGGGCCATTCTGGGAAGAGCAGCTACATGTTTGCATGCAAAAGGTTCAAAGCTCCCTCCCAGGCATCTCCAAGACTCCTGCCTGCAAACTTGGAGAAGCTGCTGCCAGTCTGTGTAGACAATACTGAGCTAGATGGACTAATAGTCTGACTTGGTATAAGGCAGCTTCCTATGTTCTTATGTTCCAGAGGTTTTCTTTGTGAAGTTATTCCAGCAGAGTTCCCCCTCTGACCATGGTTCTTTCTTTACTGACTGTCAAGCCATTCTGGGTAATGTTCCCCCACACAGATGAGCCTTTTGCCCTGGAAGGGTGCACTTGTTCCATACCTTCACTTCCTGCCTCATTTTCTGCAGCTCCAGCTTGAGGCTTTCCTGGCTTGCTTGAAGGCTGTGGAGCTTGGCTTCTAGTATGCAGTTTCGGTCTTCTTGAGTGGAATGAAGGAGCTGTACTTGGTCCTTCCATTTGGTAAGCTGCTTCCTCAAGTACCTGCAGGGCAAGAATGTGGCACATGTGGTTTGTTGGTTACCAAAAGTGGTTTGTCGGCAGGAAACTGGCACGGAAAGCAAGGATTAAACACCCCCTAGCTCCACACTGCCCTCCCAGTCCAGAGCAGCCCCCTACGCAGCTGGGATTTCAAAATGAAAATAAGCCCCATACTAGACGACAACGCTTTTAACGTCATGTCTAGTTTGGCGCTAAGCCCCATTGATTGCAGTGGGAGTGTTACGCATTTATGCCTAAATATCTCCTGCTGAAATCAATGGGATTTAACTTGGTGAGGATTGTGCCCCAACTGAATGGACTCCAGTTAATGAGGTTACTTCTGGGTCACCCAGAGAGATTCTTTGTTACTTCCTTAGCAAGATGCACTTGTTTATTTGATTTCGATTGAGCTCACACTATATACTGCAGATCCAGAACAGGTTACAGTGGTTTGGAAAACACAAATAGTCCTGCTCTCAAGGGGCTTACAACCAAACGTAATTTTAGAACTGGGGCGGGTAGTATAAAAAAGGTCAAATTCATTTTTAAAAAATAACACTGCAAACTGACATAAACATTACAAGTTATTATACAGCTTCATTTTGCAGCATCCCTTTTTGCCCCAGCAGAAACACAAGGATGACTAAGAAAATAAAAGCCTGAAAACAGCCCACTCAGGATGGCAGCAGCAGCAGCAGCAAGTGGCAAGCCTAACCCTCCCCACTTCAGCTTTTAAAGGTAGCCTGCAGAAATCCAGCAGACCAAGTCTCCTCCACAATTGTCAGGTACACCCAATCTCTCTCTCTCTCTCAATCATATTTATATACTGCCTGAGGCT
This sequence comes from Hemicordylus capensis, assembly GCF_027244095.1. NCBI lineage: Eukaryota > Metazoa > Chordata > Lepidosauria > Squamata > Cordylidae > Hemicordylus > Hemicordylus capensis. The sequence goes on from NC_069657.1 coordinate 224,663,752, forward strand.
GATATGTGCATCTCTAGGAGGTGTACACAATTTAAAACATAACAAATACACAACAAAGTAGAAGCATTTAAAACAATTTAACAGAATAAAAAATTTAAAACCATCTCATGGGATAAAAGCAATTAAACAGTTGGAAATGAATTTCAATTAAAAGCCTGAGAAAACAGGTATGTCTTGAAGGTCTTCTTAAAAGCAGAGAAGGAGATGCTCTTATTTAAATAGGGCACATATTCCAAAGCCCCGGAGCAATGATAGAGAAGACTCGGTCCTGAATCGCCACCCAATGAGCCGGTGGCAACCGTAACTGGACCTCTCCAGATGATCTTAATAGGCGACAGGGTTCATGACAGAGAAGGTGCTCTCTTAAGAACCCTGGGTCCAAGCTGTTGATGACTTTAGAGGTAATGACCAGCTGTTTGTATTTCGCTTGGGAACATATTGGCAGCCAGTACAGTTCTTTAAAAATCAGTGTTATATGGTCCTTTTGTGTTGGTCCAGTTTGGCTGCTGCATTCTGTACTAATGGTAGTTTCCAGACTATGTACGAAGGCAGCCCTATTTAGAGTGCATTACTGTAGTCAAGCCTAGAGGTTAATAGCATATGCACCACGGTTTTAAGGTCATTTACCTCCAGAAATGGATGAAGCTGACGTATCAGCCAAAGCTGATAAAAAGTGTTCCTGGCCACTGCATCAACTTGAGAAACCAGAGAGAGTTTGGGATCAAGGAGCACTCCCAAGCTATGTACCTGATTTTTCAGGGGAGTGTTATACTATCCAGAACAGGCAGATTTAAAGCATCTCTTGGATCCTGACCTCCCATAGTCAGTACCTCCATCTTATTTGGATTCAACATCTGTTTGTTATCCCTCATCCAGCCCATTACCACCTCCAGGCAGACATTTAGGGAAGTTATGCCATTTCCTGATGAGGTCAATATGGAGAAATAGATCTGGGTGTCATCAGCATATTGATAACACCCTGCGCCAAATCTCCTGATGATCTCTCCTAGCCTAGTTTCAATGACACTCTCCTACTTTCATGTAGATGCTAAAGAGCATTGGAGACAGTATGGAGCCTTGTAGAACTCCACACTCGAGTCCTTGCTTTGCAGAACTACAGTCTCCAAGCAACACCATCTGGAATCTACCAGAGAGGTAGGAGCGGATGAACGGTAAAAGAGTGCCACCCAGTCCCACCTCCCTTAGGCACCCCAGAAGAATACCATGGTCAATAAAGTAATTTATTTCGGTCATAGACCAGTAAAATACAATACAATACAATAAAAACAGGAAAAAAACAAAAATAGAAAAACAATAATAGAAAATTCATTACACCATGCAAGTCCACATTTGACATATTATATAACAAAATTTAGCCACCGTATATACAACATCAGAATTTAGGTTGGTAAGCAAGTAATTTAAATAAAATTCATCTTGATGACCAGGGAAGTTATTCAAGAGCGGGGCTATTAATTTACATCTTACTTCTTTATAGTGATCACAGTGCAACAGGACATGAGCGGTTGTTTTGATATGGCCAGATCCACATGGGCACACTCTAGATACACTTGATGTGCCTGCGAATCTTCCAAATAAGACCTCTGTAGGTAGAGCATTTAGTCAGGCGAGAGTAAGAGCTCGCCTGAACTTTGGTATCAAGATACTACTTAAATATGGAGCTGGCTTAATCTCAATGTTCTGACTTTCAAAATATATACCACTCGGTAAATTTGCCTGTTCCATTTGCAATTCTACATCCTGAATGTGCTGTATAATCAAGCGCTTAGCTCGATCAAACCCTAGTCTGATTATCTCCACTAGGGAGAATCCATATGCTGATAATTTTTCCATGATTCGTGATTCCCAATTAGATTTAAAAGGATCCTCCAGGATAAGATATGCCAACCCAACCTTTGTAAACACAAGCTTTAGCCAGAAAAGTATAATGGGTTTCCAATAGCAGGATTCAATTGTGGCTACCATGGTCTATAGTACTGAAAGTCGCCGAGAGATCCAAAAATATTAATAAGAATATTTGTGTAAATCAAAATTTGAGATTTTCAGGGCTTTCCATGAAGTGAAATTGACGATACATTCAACCACTTGATTAATTTCATTTCTGTTGAACTCGACTTTCCAGGCTCGGATTGCTAGGAGATAGACAGATGGCAGGAACCATGGTATACCTTGAGCTGCGCTAAGGAGTTCAGCAGTAGCGATGAAAACTGAAGAGGCCACAGGGATGACTCCAAGGGTTAGCAAGGGGTGGCGGGTGCTCTCCTCCCAATATTTCTCACTCCCCCTTTTATTTCCCCATCCACCAGACTGGAACTTTGCAGCAAAAGGTCAGACAACACAGACATGTTATATTTGTTGGGAATTCTCTCTGGTAAGAGAATTCCTTTTTCATTATAGCAGAGTGCACAGAGGCACAATACAGCGGAATTTGGTTAGGCATGCGTGTATGCTGAGAGTAAAGTAACTTGGAGCCAGTTCATAGTTTCAAATCTATATATATGGCATTTATTAAAGAACTCCATTCTAGATAGGAAAGTGAGGAGTTAGGATCTCTAATCTATCTATCTAGCTGGATGCAGATGGATTCTGCATCTTCTCTGCACACATGGTGCAGGGGAGAGGAGCTTGCATGTTGCAAGGTAGAAGGAACAGGAAGAGAAAGGGAGAGAGGAAGTGCAAAGCAGGAAGGAAGGAAGTTAGTCCCTGAAATTAGCAATCTACATATCAAAGGGATAGTGTCAGAGCAGTAGAGAAGGGATGACCAATGTCTTGACCCTCTAGCCCTCTGACTCACTAGTCTGTCCTCCTATGCCATTGAGACAAGAGACACCGTATAGTCCTTCACTTCCAACAATATTATGGTCCTACAGCTTGAATTAATTATTTTTAAAGGCCCCATTGTTTAAAGAAGCCTCATCCAGTCACCCCCTACGTCATAAAAAGCTGTAGAAGTCCGTGCAGCCAGGTAGGTAGGAGACTCATTCACCCTTAATTACAGTAATGACCTTACCTCCATAAGCATTTAATGTATAGCAAAATCCTCACTCCCCTCAGGAATGGCCTGTCCACAGGCAAACTAGGCAGTCGTCTAGGGCGCCAAGCAGGGAGGGGCACCGATGGCCAGGGTCATGTACCACCTGGCGAGCCAAAAGCAGGGCCGGCCTGCCCACTAGGCAGATGTAGGTGGCCACCCAGAGCAGCAACCTGTGAGGTGCACTGTCGCACCCCCTGTCCCCTTTGTGCATGCGGGTGGGCATGCAACCTCCTGTCATTTAAGCAAGTGAGTGGGCAGGCACTTCCCATCCAGGTCTCCTGGCTGGCTGCTCACTTTCTCTGCTCACTGCCTCAGCCCACCCCTGGCAGCTGCTTCTGGGCAGCCAGCCTGCGACGGCATGTTACAATCATGTTGCCGCATTGCACAGCAACATCATTATAACATGCCACGGCAAGTCAGCTGCCCAGAAGCAGCCAGGAGGAGCAGATGAAGGCAGAGGAGTGGAGAGGACAGAAGGTGGGTAGGCAGGTGATGGTACTACCCACCAACCCAGGCCACAGGAATTTCCCACCCACCCACCTATCCACCTGGATGATGGAAGGTGCCCACCCAAGTGGGCAAAGCTAGGCTTTGCCTGCAGTATCAGCAATCCTTGGACCAGCCCTGATTCCCCTAATAATGTTCCTTTCTCCCTCAGACTAGTTGTTCCAGAGTCGTTCCTGAGTGGCCATGGGGTTTACTCTGGCAACTTCTGGCAGGTGAGTTTCCTCTCCCTGCCCCCCCACCCCACCAAGCCTCTGCTCCTCTGGCCAGGGCTCTATCTCAGCTGCAAGGAGGGCAGTGCAGCAGCTACAGGAGCAATGATTCCAGCAACTTCTCACAGGTGAGTCTCCTTTCCACCACCACTACTGCCCCCCTGTTAGGTTGATTCTGTCCTGGCCTTCAGGTGGCCTCACAAGGACCATGCCTGCTGATGCTTGCTCTAGTCTGTACCAATGCAGGGTGAGTGTGGCCCACTTCCTACAGAGGGACTTTTAAGATATTTTTTCTGGTCACACCGCTCTTGTCATTGCTCTTGTGATTGCAATCAAAGTACCACCCCCATGAAGGAGTGGAAGAATGAGAGATTATCCATGTATTTCCTATTTGAGACAGCCCATATATAAATACCACCCACTTCTCTAATCTAGCAGCCAAATCTGATTGATAAGTGCAGCCCCCCAAGCCAGCTCTGCCACTTGCTCTCACACACTGCTGGGACAGAGATGTGGAGATAAATTCTAACTAATACTGGAGAAACAAATCACCGATTGAATGAACGGTTTTCCTGCCATCTAGACTGATGCTCTCATCAAATGATGGTTTCTGCACCTTTCAAACAACACAACTCCAGGACTACCAAGATTGTAGATTTAATCATATACCCACCTCGTTTCACTGTGAATAGCCTTGACAGATTCCTGTGTGTTAACCAAGTCTATTTTAAAAGGAGCGAGTACCTGTAGAAAAACAGAAGAGATGGAAAGTACCTGTAATTGTAAGGTGATGAAGACATTAGACGCACAGAATGCGCAAAATGATGTATCTTGCTGGGCAGTCCAAACAGACTAAAGCATCCAGGATGAACAGTATATGCCATGGAATGACATTTTTCAGTAGCTCTTTATATCCATAACTACACATAGCTTTCCAGAAGTTTTCGCCAAACATGATGCTCTAGGATTCAATTCTCCATAGTAAGAATGTACAAAATATCACCACTCAAGAACCATCACTTGCAATTGCCATTGGCTTCTGGCCCACATCACGTTATTTGTTGTTCTTGTTAATATTTAAATTATATTATTTATCTATTTATAGTCAACAAAAAAGTTCTCAAAGCAATTTACATAGAAAAATAAATACGATGGTTCCCTGTCCTCCACAACCCCTGTTTTTCTATTGGAGTGGTGGAACAATGAACCTGCAGAATAAACACCCAGTCTCAAAGATGAACATGTGACTCAATTTGGGCAGCCTTTGGGCAAGACACCCTCAGCCGAAGAGTTTGAGATGGGTGAACATTGAGAATTCATTCCTGTCGCCATCCACCTTCTAGAGTAGGGCTGCTCAGCTTCTGCAGATGTTGGCCTACAGCTCCCATAATCCCTGGCTATTGGCCACTGTGGCTGGGGATTATGGGAATTGTAGTCCAAAAACAGCTGGGTGACCAAAATTGAACAGGCCTATGTAAAGTGAGAGTGGGGCTGCCACTGGAGTGAGTCATTACCAGTCTTGAGGCCCACTGTGCTCTGGAGTTGGCCTTTTCTTCTAAGATGTGCTGCATAACACCCACCTTAGTGGGACCTGATCACAAGACTTTGTGGCACTTAGTAGGTTTGATCGGAGAGGCAGAAGCTACTACATTTTCACAGCACATTTATTCAAGATGCTTGTAGGGACTATATCAGGCTTGCAGGACGTGTGCCAAATGATGGTTTGCAGCTGACAAGAGTACAAAATATCTTGCTAACAACACTACCCTGGTTTCAGCTAGCCATGAAACTCTCTCACTGGCAGACTTTGGACCAGTTTCTTTCTCTCATCCTAACTTATCTTACAAGGTTGTTTTTAAGATAAAACAGCAGGAACCAGGTACACCATCCTGAGTACATGGTGGGAACCATGTATACCCCATGTACCCCACCACTCCTTGGAAGAAGAGTGGGATAAGAATGTAATCTATCTATCTATCTATCTATCCATCCATCCATCCATCCATCCATCCATCCATCCATCTATTTCTCTAAGGAGTACCCATTTCTAATCCCATGCGTGGCAGCTCTCATGAGAGTTCACAAGTGAGCTGCCGGCAGGGGGAGAGGAAAGCAGCAGCGCCAGATAGGCTTGCCAGCAGGCAGGCAAGAAAACGGCGGTGGTGGGTGGGGGAAGAAAATGGTGGGGGCAGGTGGGCAGTGGAGTGGGGGGAATGGAGGCGGGTGAGTGGGTGGGGAGAAAATTGTGGTGACTGAGGTAGCGGGGTGAGAACTAGGAGGCACAGATGCTCCGCGCCTGGCCCAGCTAGTAAATGCATAAATTAGTGGGGCTCCTATAGTTGTGTTAATTACCTGACTGGCTGTTCTTTCTTGATTTAGTATTCTGTTTTTGTTTTTCGCCTGCTGTGCTGGGGATAGTTCATAATGTAAAGGGCTTCTTGGCTGCAACTCCGCCGAGGGGAACCAATTAGGTGGCACAGGCTGTTTTGAAGAGACAGGCTGAATGGAACAGGAACTGCAAGGCAGCAAAAATAAGAAGGTGGTGGCAGAAGGGATTAAATGAGGTACTGAACACTCTCACTCCTCCTTTCCCCTCTCAGCTAGGACCGGGGAAGACCCGAGTTCAAATCCTCATTTAGCCATGATACTAGCTGGGTGACTCTAGACAAGTCACTTCTCTCTCAGCCTAACCTACTTCACAGGGTTGTTGTGAGGAGAAACTCAAGTATGTAGTACACCGCTCTGGGCTCCTTGGAGGAAGAGCGGGATATAAAATGTAAATAACAATGAACAGAGGAAAAATAACAAGAACAGAAGGAATAGAACTGCCCAATGGAAGCAACATCAAGAACCTGGAAGAGAAAGAACATTACAAATACTTGGGCATTCTCCAGGCTGATAACATTGCACACACTGAAGTTAAAAGAAAAATTGGAAGTGAATACATCAGGAGAGTTAGAAAAATCCTCAAGTCCAAACTCAATGGCTGGAACAACATACAAGCCATAAACACCTGGGCTATACCTGTTATCAGATAACTGCAGGAATAATAGACTGGTCCCAGGCAGAGCTAGAGACGCTAGATCATAAGACCAGGAAAATAATGACCATCAATCATGCTCTGCACCCCCACAGTGATGTAGATAGGCTATACCTCCCTCGCAGCTCAGGTGGAAGAGGAATGCTGCAAGTCCATCAAACAGTAGAGGAGGAGCAAAGAGGCCTTGAAGAATATATCAAGGACAGTGAAGAAGATGCACTTCAAATGGTCAATAACGTGAAACTATTCAACACCAATGAAAGAAAGCAGGCCTACAAGAAAGAACAAGTCAAGAACTGAGCAGAAAAATGGAAAAATAAGCCACTGCATGGTCAATATTTGCACAATATAAGTGGAAAATCAGACATCACCAAGACCTGGCAATGGCTTAAGAATGGCAACTTGAAGAAAGAAACAGAGGGTCTAATACTGGCTCCACAAGAACAGGCACTAAGAACAAATGCAATAAGAGCAAAAGTAGAAAAGTCAACACAAACAGCAAGTGCCGCCTTTGTAAAGAAGCAGATGAAACCGTGGACCACCTAATCAGCTGTTGTAAAAAGATCGCACAGACTGACTACAAACAAAGGCATGACAAGGTAGCAGGGATAATACACTGGAACATCTGCAAAAAATACAAGCTATCTGTAGCCAAAGATTGGTGGGACCATAAAACTGAAGAAGTTGTAGAAAATGAAGATGCAAAAATATTATGGGACTTCCGTCTACAAACAGACAAACATCTGCCACACAATACACCAGATATAACTGTAGTCGAGAAGAAAGAAAAACAAGTTAAAATAATTGACATAGCAATACCAGGGGATAGCAGAATAGAAGAAAAAGAAATAGAAAAAAATCACCAAATACAAAGATCTACAAATTGAAATTGAGAGGCTGTGGCAGAAAAAGGCCAAAATAATCCCAGTGGTAACTGGCGCCCTAGGTGCAATTCCAAAACAACTTGAAGAGCACCTCAACACCAAAGGGGCCACAGAAATCACCATCAGCCAATTACAAAAAGCAACTTTACTGGGAACAGCCTATATTCTGCCACGATATCTATAATAACAGCAACAACATTGATAATAAAATCCAGCTATCCCAGGTCCTTGGGAAGGACTCGATGTCTGGAGAAAACAAACCAGTCAATAACACCCGTCTGACTGTATAAATAACTAAATAATAGAAGCACCTTCCAAATAAGGTCAAAAATAGAATGACTTGGCTCCAAAACCTGTGCAGTTAGTTGCATGCCACTCTAAGGATCATGCAGCCCTCAGAGACAGACTTTGGGGAGTGGGTGGCAGACAGTGAGTGGCAGAAGGAAGAGAGACCAGTGGGGGGAAACCTTCCTTTGTTGTGCATGCAGAATGTTCATCTGAATGTCAACCACCAGGCTTGGACTGGCCCTCAGGGCAACAGAGGCATATTCCCGGTGTGTCCCACCTACAGGGTGCCCCACACCCAAATTCCCATCCTGAATTACCCATTCTGATCAAAACCTGGTGCCCTCCCCACATACATTTCACCACCCTCTCAGTGCCCCCAGTCCAGCCCTTTCAGCCACTGCCTTTTAAGTTTTAGATATATTTTAAAGAACTGCTATCCATTTACTGACAGTAAACGTCTTTGGGCGCTACATAGAAAAAAACAGATACACTACCAGGCTTTCAAGAGTGCCCACATATTCACAGAATTCTGAGGGCATTGAGCCCTGAACTGTAATGCATTTAAAGTGCTGTAGTTAATACAAATTTTAAGCAGCAGTTGTAGTTATGAATACTATATTTACCAGCATACTGTTTACATTAAGAGGTGCAGCAGGTAAATGCTTGACTAACAAGCAGAAGGTTGCCCGTTTGAATCCCCACTGGTACTATATTGGGCAGCAGCGATATAGGAAGATGCTGAAAGGCATCATCTCAGACTGCATGGGAGAAGGCAATGGTAAACCCCTCCTGTATTCTACCAAAGAAAAACCACAGGGCTCTGTGGGCACCAGGAGTCGAAATTGACTTGACGGCACACTTTACCTTCACCTTATATTCTATAGTAGACCGGTACTACTTGTGACCCAGAAAGCCAAATGCAACCCACCTGCCATGAATAGTGGCCCAAAATCCCATTTTAAAGGTCCTGCAGCATACACATGTGTTTCGCGTATTGCAATGCAGGTCACAGGTTGTACAAACCTATATACACAATATCAGTGTGTAGGCATACAGAGGTTCCTTAACAAGGAAACAATATTGCCTTGTACAGATGAATCTGCAGGCTGCCTAATACTTCTTAGCTTCACTTAAACTCTGCTTGAAGATTGCAATGGAACCAAAAAGAGGAACATTCAGATTTGTGCTGACCCTTTGCAGATGAGAGCATTTCATCCTTGGTAAGTCTGAATAGTTGTTTTCTTAATAGCCCGGCTCAGCTCATAAACTTAATTGTCAACCAATGGTTGAGCATATATGGGAAAGGGTCAAATGAAGAGCCAGCACTGGAAGATACCCAAACAACTTGTTATGATGATATAGATCACAAAGTTGGAAGTACAATACTGAAGCCAAGCTGTAGGCTAATTGAAAGAGCCTTCTTCCCTTTCTGGATGACTTGAATGATTACTCAAATTTCTCCCAGTGTCAGACTCCCATGGCTTCTAGACAGATAGAAAGTCCACTTCACCCTCTCTATTGAGTTTAAGATGACAGAAGAAAGTCAGCCCCATCCTGCCAGAGATGCTGCAGACAGCCCGTCAAGTTTTATTCTATGGCAAAAATATGGCATACAAACATATTAAATCAAAAACTATCTATCATCAAAACAATAACTCAAATAATCTAACTCACATCAAATCAAACTGATCCACTCCCATTGTAGTTTAATGGACAGAAATATACAAAACTAGCTGACCTGGCACAGAGCATCTGCACCCCTAGTTCTCCCTGTCTCTCTTCCTCCATCTTCAATTCTTTCTCCCCCCCAGCCCCATTTCTCCCCCCCCGCCCCATTTCTTTCCTACCCCCCCCACAGCCCATTCTCCCTCAGTGTCCAAGCTACTTTTCCTCAGTGGCCACCACCTGCTGTTTCTCCCCAACCTGTTCCTCCCAACCTGGAGGCAGCCGCTTCCCCTGCACAGCCGTCTGCTGTCCTGGCGGCGGCCGTTTCCCCTGCGTGGCCAGCCATCCTGGCGGCTGCCGCATCTCCTCCATGCCTGCTTCTCCTCCCGTCCCCGTCGCTAATCCGAGAGCTGCCACACATGGGATTAGCGACAGGGACGTTAAAGAGAATTACATAGATAGATATGTCCTTATTTTCGCATCTTGTACAGCAAGATGTGCATATTTCAGAGTCTGTCACTGACTCTGTCAACATGATTGGCAATCTACTTTGGGAGATACTCTTTCTTTTTGCCTGTCACATTTTAACCCAATTAATCCATTTGTATGGGCCACTTTTAAAATCTTCAATGAAGTCTCAGCTTTTTCAGCTCAAAGCCACTTTGCAGTTACAAGTCATTCCTCCAAAGGACATAATAAAAAGCACCTATACCTCCACACCTTAGAATTATGAATGAGCCCTTCAGTGGCTGTTGTTGGTGCCTACCAGACATTTCCTTTTAGATTATGAACCCTTTGGGGACAGGGAACCATCTTCTTCCTCTTCTTCTTCTTACTTCGATTTCTATACCGCCCTTCCAAAAACGGCTCAGGGCGATTTACACAGAGAAATAACAAACACTGCAAGATATTCCCCTCAGCGGATGAAGCCTCTCTGGGAAGAGCAGAAGGTTTCAAGTTCCCTCCCTGGCAGCATCTCCAAGATAGGGCTGAGAGAGATTCCTGCCTGCAACCTTGGAGAAGCCGCCGCCAGTCTGTGAAAGCAATACTGAGCTAGGTAGACCAATGGTCTGACTCAGTATATGGCAGCTGCCTATGTTCCTAAACAAATAAGATGGATCCCTGTCCCCAAAGGGCTCACATTCTAAAAAGAAACATAAGATAGACACCAGCAACAGTCACTGGAAGTACTGTGCTGGGGGTGGATAGGGCCATCTTCTGCATTTATTATTTGTTTTTCTATGTAAATCACTTTGGAAACTTTTGTTGAAATGCAGTATATAAAGTAGTAGTAGTAACAGTAGTGGCAGTAGTAGTAATACTGAAATCTCTTTACTAAGCAACACCCTAAGCATAAGACTTAGCTGGAGTCTCAGGCTGACAGGGTAGAGACAATGCCCCAGATGAAAGGAGGTGCTCACGGTGCTTGGTGGTGGGTAGAGACGTCTTCTTCTCCCATCATTGCCAAGGTCCTTCTTCGCCGAGCTTCCTTCCGTTTGCAGCGCCCTCGCAGCAGGTTGTTTCGGATGGTGCGGAGAAACAGCCTGGTGCTCTCCTTCGCTGAAACCTGCCCAAATGACATAATGGAGAAGGGAAATGACTAGAAAGAAGCTCTTTTCAGACGTGCTAAGGAGACTGTGGAGGATGCAACTAAGCTGCGGGCTTGCTAACAGAAGCTGAATCTGGACAATATTGCGTGAATGCTGATTAGGGTTGCCATGCTCCCCCGGAATTCTGGGTATCACATGGATTTTAAGCATCTCACCCAGATTGCTTAGCCCACCCGGATTCGCCTGGATTTCAGCTTTCTTTCTTTTCTTTTTTAAGCTAAGCTCTAGGCCTTGTATAAGCACAGTTATGGAGCAAGACATGCAGTCACTATTCTGCTCAACTGCTGGACTTGGATTAAGAGGGGAAGAGCACAGGAGCTAGCTGGGAGGGTTTCACTTTCACAAGTATAGTAATCCCCTGAGGAATGGTGCCTTGTTTGTTATCAGCAGGGGATCTCTTTCGGGAAGTTGAGAGGATAGCTTGCTTTTGATGTGAATCACTACCCTGCCTACCAGGCTGTGTATTGTAATGTTTAAGGACTTTCTTGGCTTTACATTCAATGCATGCCTACTTAGAAGTAAGCATCTTTGGTTTCAATCAGATCTTCTCTCAAATAAGTGTGTACAGAACTGCATCCTTAATTAAAAAGCTGTGCATTTTTTTGTTCTACTGCTGCTGTTAATATGTCAAGGAAAATGGTCAGGCAAAGATATCTTCCCCAGCTATTGTTGGTAGATATCCAGAGCACATACAAGGCAACTGGAAAGTGCAGCTGCTAATTTGCATATGCAAATTATTTGGAAGCCAATTTTATTTGGAAGCAAATTAGGCACCCGGATTTGGAGAGCCAGAATATGGCAACTCTAATGGTGATTGGCAGGTTTAATGGAGGTTACAGCTAGTGAGTGAGTATCAAACTTGTATTTTAATAAAATGTAAGGTAAAGTGTGCCGTCAAGTCAATTTAGACTCCTGGCGCCCACAGAGCCCTGTGATTTTCTTTGGTAGAATATAGGAGGGGTTTACTATCGCCTCCTCCCAGGCAGTATGAGTTGATGCCTTTCAGCATCTTCCTAGATCACTGCTGCCTGATATAGTACCAGTGGGGATTCGAACCGGCAACCTTCAGCTTGTTAGTCAAGCATTTCCCCGCTGCACCACTTAAGGTGACTGTACCAAGCCCCAAAGCTAGGGCCCTGTTCATTAGGAAATACAAAGAATAACTGGAACCTGTTCAGTGGTAGAATTATGACAGTTTGTCTCCTCATACCTGAGGCTGATAAAGCGGATACAAGCTAGCTCCCTAGACTACAAAACCAGGCAGTCAGGTTGACCTGTGGGCAGTGGGCTCTAGGTGGCACAGCGCTTGAAGCCAGGACTGGGGAAGTCAGGGGGACATCGCCAAGAACCAGAGGGCTGGAGTCAGAGCCACACTAGGTGTCAGACACCTGGTAGACAGACCAGGAACACACAGTGAGCCATAGGCCAAGAACACTGTCTTGGGTCAAAGTATCCTACTGCTGGTCCACATCTGCTGCACAAATAAAAAACTTGCCTCTGCACATGGATCTCTTTTGCTGGAGTGGGAACCATGTGGAAGTCCCACCCATTTTAACAGGACATACATTCAGTGGTCTTGGGTTACACAGAGCTCCTAATCAGACGTTAGACACAGAACACAGAAAATAGAATAGATATTGTTAAAATATATACATTTCTAGGGAATTACTTAGAAATGTGACGCAACCTTTACCTAATTTTGGACACAGAATGAAAGAAAATAGCATATATGTTGCCAAAATAGAAGTCTTACACTTCTAGGGACCTAATGTGAAGCCACCATGTGAGTCTCCCTAGAGCATTTACTGATCCCCGGTCCATACTAGGCGAAGTGTGAATCCATTTTTTACCGGCACACAGTGCTCCACCACAGGGTGAGACTTCTTGTGGGGTTTGCTGTATTGTCCAGTGAAGAAACAGACCTGGCAAAGGTCAAAGCTCAGGCACTTCAAACAATGATACCTGGCCAGAAACGGGAAAAGGGAAAAATATAGTGAGGACCAAATTCTCCAGGGTGTTTTCCACATTACACACTGGAACATACACCATATCCTCTAAGTGCCCCTCCATATTGCTTGTGTTTCCACATTGGTGTTGCTGCGTTGTAAGCAGGGTGTGTTCACATTTCCCATGCCTTGATTCGGATTTTAATGATGCGTTTTTGCCCTACAACATTGCAAATGCGCTGCAGGAAAGTAGATGTATTTTTCCGTTGTAGGGAGCCTTGCACCGCATTTTATTCATTGTAGCATTTTGCAATGTGGATCTTTCTTTGCGCTCCACCCCTTGCTTCCTCCATCCCCTCACCTCGGGGAGAGAAACCGGCAGAAAGAAATCTCGGCACCCCACACCTCCCTCCTCCTTCACTTGCTCCCAACATAACTGGAGCTTCACAACACAGAAGGGAGGAGATCGGAGGGGTTTTATTATTATTTTTCTTCCCGGGTTCTTTTGTGCATTCCCCTTTTATTTTGCAACTTTGGCCAGAGAGCTGCATACTAGTGCAGCTGAGCAGATTTCTGAATCCAACTCTTTCTCGTGCACTTTTCACTGAAGAGGAAGCCCACTGAACTAAATCACTTACTTCTGTGCAATCCCACTTGCTTAAGATCTTCCCCATCTCTTACAACTTTTGGAAAGGCAGTCAAGACACATTTGATCACCCAGGCTTTTAATTATATACTGTTTTAATTGTTTGATAATTTTTAATAGTTTTAAAATTGTTTTAAATTTTGAATTGTTACAATGTTTTAATCTTTGTATATCTTGTTTTTATTGTTTCATTGTAAACTGCCCAGAGATTTGCAATTTGGGCAATATACAAATATGTTAAATATATAAAAAATAAATACTACAAGGCAAAGGGCAGGGAGAGAGAACAGTCACTCAGAAGGAAGCCCATTGAACTGAATCATGCTTCATTTACTTCTGTGCAATCCCACAATCCTCACTGGAGGAGCACTTGCCTCCCCTCTGCCTCCTCCCTCCTATTTCTTTCTTTCTCTAGAGGCACGCCTCTGCTGCCATCCTCCCTCCTCAAGAGAAGACCTGGCCGGAGGGAAGCAGTGAGGGTGAAAGTGGAGAGGAGAAAGCCACAAGGCTCCCCAGCCCTAGTGAGGCTCTGCCAGGCAGGCCCGTCCTTAGGGTAGGACAACTGGTGTGATCACCTCAGGCCCCATGTTTGGAGCGGCCCCACAGCGCCATGGGGGGGGGCAGAGAGCAGCGGCCAAGGGGGCAGCAAGCAGCCTGCTCTGCTGGCCCGCCTCAACTCCCAGCAACATGGAAACCAGCACAGCCACTGCCATGTGTGCAGGGGGGAGCAGCGGTGGCCAGTGAGAGGTGAAGGGCCTGCTCCACACAGTGAGGCTGCCCACATGCCCGCCTCAGCTCTGCGGAGGAGCGGTGGTGACAGCCAGTTAGCGGTGAGCAGCCTGCTCCGTGAGGCTGCCCGTGCACCTGCTTCAGCTCTTGGGGGTGGGGAGCGGAGGCGGTGATCAGTGAGCAGCCCTAGCCCTAACTGCCTTGGCTCTGGAGGGGAGCGGCAGCATCCAGCAAGAGGCATCCAGCAGCCTGCGCACCCACCTCAGCTCTGCGGGCGGGGGGGAGTGGTGGTGGTGGCCAGTGAGTGGCAAGCAGCCTTCTCCGCTCGGCAAGGCTGCCCCACATGCCAGCCTCAGCTGGGGGGGGGGGGGCCCAGAGCGGCGGCTAGCGAGCGGCAAGCAGCTTTCTCCGCGGTGAGGCTGCCCGCGCGCCTGCCTTGGCTCTAGGTGGGAGCAGCGATGGCAGCAAGCGAGGAGCAAGCAGCCTGTTCTGCTCAGTGAGGCTGCCCATGCACCCGCTTCAGCTCCGGGGGTGGGGAGCAGCGGCGGTGGCCAGTGAGTGGCGAGCAGCCCTAACCCGAATTGCCTTGGCTGGGGTGGGGGGAGTGGCGGCATCCAGCAAGTGGCGAGCAGCCTGCGCACCTGCCTTGGCTCGGGGGGCGCGGGTGGTGGTGGTGGCCAGTGAGCGGCAAGCAGCCGCAGCCTTCTCCGCTCGGCAAGGCTGCCTGTGCACCAGCCTCAGCTCTGGGTGGGAGCAGCAGCGGCAGTCAGTGAGTGGCGAGCAGCCTGCTCCACTCAGTGAGGCTGCCCACGCGCCCGGGAGCTGAGGGACTGCTGGCCGCCACTGCCACCATGGAAGAGAATGCCCACCCAGGTGCGCCAGTTCCTCTCTTCCCCCTTCCAGGCTTGCCACAGGATTTCCTTTCACACCCCTATTTAAATAAATAAATTAATATAATATAATATAATATAATATAATATAATATAATATAATCACATCACACACACTCCACGACTCCATCGGCTCCAATGGAGCAGGAGGAGGGGCAGATAAATACATTTCAAGGAGAATATGGACACACTTGCCTGGAAAATATGAATGGCCACCAGCTTACAATGAAGCATTGAACAACCCCCTATACTCTCATTTTGAAACACCCAGCAGAAGCAGAACAAGAAGACTGAACTCAATGGAGAGAAACGGGCAAGGGCAAATGAAGTAACACCCAATGGAGGCTGTGATGTAGTGCTAAGAGATTGGGACAATCAAGCTGCTGGACTGGATCTGTGAATGGCATTGGCCAAGTTATAGTTTTGTAATCATATAACTGCAACATTATACTTGACTGTGACTGACGTGCCCCACAGTGTAATGCGAGTGCCTCTGAACTGCCCATGCTGCTGCGGGCATCTAAAACACACACTCTCACATTGCTGTTATTACTGTTCTGCAATGACTTGCCATTTTGTGATTGCACTGGGAATCCTGCAAGTCACGTTGCAAGATGTTGCAAGATGCAACCGTCAGCAGCGGCAGAACAGCCGTGTGGCACAGCAAAGTGGGCATGTGTTTTAGATGCTCGCATTACTGCGGGTGGTTCAGAATCACCCACATTACACTTCAGGAGGACACGTCATCCAGCATCTCACTCTGAATTCCAGCTCACCCAGGGATTCACTGAGGATGAAGACAGATGTCACGAGAATGATGGAGGCACTGCTCTATAAACAAAGCTCAGGAAAGCTCAGGAAATACTGGTTCCACAGGATTTCAGAGTGGGTCAGCTTAAATGGAGCAAAACTGGCTGTAGTGGATGCCAGTTGGCTAGCCCATCTGTTACCAACACATTTCCCACCATCATTCCCTGGAACAGTTTTGTAGTGCTTTTAAAAATGTTTGTGAGGGATTCTGTGTGTGTGTGTGTGTGTGTGTGTGTGTGTGTGCGCGCGGTGGGGGGGGGCAAGGTAGAGTAAATGTGCATGCACTGTTTTGAAAAAGAAAAAAAAAGTGGACAGCCTGGCTGATACATGAAGGGAGGAATGGGGCAGAGAACTTGTACAGCATTTGACTTGCAGGATAATGGCCAGGCATGCTGTGAACCCAGGCTCACAATGCTGGCAAAGAGCCTGTTGCAACTGTTCTTCAGATCCTATCCTTCATGACCTTTGGCCGATCACTTGGTGACACGCACAAGCTCATGCAGAGGGATGGCAGACGCAGGATGTTAAGAACATGCACAGTGGGTTCTTCACCACCATTGTGAAGCTAGCTTCATGCCTTCTCTGCACATTCAGAGCAGGGGTGTCCCAAGATGACGTGGCACATGAGGCAAGGCACCATCTAGCCCCACATCCCTGGTGGGGGCCAATCTTCTCTCAAAATTGGCTCCTGCAAGTGGCTTGTGGGGAGAGGAGAGGTTGCCAGCGCCTTCCGCTCCTCTCCTCATGCTTCTTGTGTTGGATATGGAGTTCCAGTGCATCAACCTTTTGCACCAACTATCCTAATGACCACTAGGGGCATTGGGAGTAAGGATTGTGAGTAAGGGTCTCCCTGACTGTTCTGGCTCTACTCTATAACCCCGATCTGACTCTTCTGCACTTCCTGTGCTGCGTCACAATCCTTCATTTCCTCCTAGAGAGCAGACAGATGGAAACATCTCTCTCTCCCCTTACCTATCCATTATGTATTCCTTTAGATTAGATTTAGGTCTTTCCTATTCAAATGTATTTAACCAATAAATATTTAGTATTTAGTTCTATAGGGATCTCCATGGGTTTTCTCTAATAGCTGCAACCACTAAACCATTCTTGGCTACCCACTCTAACTGGAGTGTGTGCTCATTCCTCAGTGCTCTGCTGTTTTTTACCTATTGAGGGTAAAAATTAACAACCTCTAACATCTTGCACACTTTCCAAGGACTGTGAGGAGTGTGAGAAGGGCAGCCTTCACTCTCCTCTCCACACTCCCCGCAAAGCTTACAAGGGTCAGAGTGGTCCTGAAGCGCTGCCCCCATGGTGGCTGCTGGGAGTGTCTTGCCGCCTGGCTGGTGCCCCAGCAACCCAATGCCCGAGGCAACCACCTCACCCTGCCTCATGAAAAGACCGCCAGGAAGAGTCACAGCAAGAGTGTGCTCCCAACCACAGTGTTATTGCAAGGATGAATGACAAGAGGGAATCCTGTTATCCAAACAGAGTGAGCAAATCAAATCAAATCCATAGTTCTGCTGTGATAAACAGCAGATGTAGTGAGTGCTATCATAGTGGAAAGGAAGTACTTTTCGTGTTATAACCACACAGCCATTGTTTTTGAGCACATACAGCCTCTATCCCTTGCTGTTTATTTTTAAAGTAGAGCTCATCGATTGGTGAAATTAATGCTGCAAATACACATGTGTGAGTTTGTCATCCTGTGAATCAGTGTTGCCACCTCTGCCCTGTGTCTGCTTTTCTGTGTCTCAAGACTCTCATTCCTAGCTTTTCTATAAAGACCTGACACAGGGGAAGAAAATCACAGCAACCACTGAGCAATACTATTAATGGTATTATCTCTTGGATCTGAGGATCAGTTTGAGCCTGGATTATAAAGCAATGCACCTTAGTCCAGTAATAGGGAAGCTCTTACAGACGCCACAGGTGACTTGGTGTGTGACCATTTTGGTCGCCGACAACCTGTTCCAGGTAGGGAGCCAGAGGAGAAGGGCAGGCTCAGACTGGAGCCAAGCCAAGAATCTCTCTTCACCAATGGCTGATTTCAGAACCTAGAACAGAACAAAACAGGGTCTGTGTCTCAATCACAGCATGTAGTGTAAAAGGCTAGTTCCTCATTAGGACTGATGTCTGGAGAATGTAACCCACTGATTTTCTATATTTCTATGTTGGGGGTGGGGACAGGGGAAACCCTCACCTATGACTGTGACAGCCATGATGGCTATTGAGCAAAGTGAGATTATTGCACCATTCTGGAGAAAGCTCTATAAATACTTTCACCCCAACCCAGCAAGGAAGATTTGCACATGTGGCCGATGCAAGAACCAGGATGTGTACGTCCCAATGCTCATCTAGTAAAGTAAAGTTGTGCCGTCGAGTCGGTGTTGACTCCTGGTGCCCACAAAGCCCTGTGGTTGTCTTTGCTAGAGTACAGGAGGGGTTTTCCATTGCCTCCCGCCGCGCAGTATGGGATGATGCCTTTCAGCATCTTCCTATATTGCTGCTCCAACGATATAGGTGTTCTCCAAAGTCTGGGAAACATACCAGCGGGGATTCGAACTGGCAACCTCTGGCTTGGTAGTCAAGTCATTTCCCCACTCTGCCATTAGGTGGGTCTATAATGCTCATCTGGTCCCCATCAAATTTAGTGGACGTATATCAGATACATCAGTGGATGTGGATCTGAATATGCATCTCCATGCAGAGCACCTGCAACAAAGAGCAAGTGCAGCTGGATCAGGACTTTTAAAGTTTCTATATCAGTCACTGAAAGAAAAAGCTCGTTATTCTTAAATAAAGCCATTTGATGGCTGCCATTCTAGCTGACCAGCCAAATGGTCCTTTGTGGCTGGGAAAGAGCTAAGTTGCTCTAATCAATACCTTATCTGATCCTTTAAAAAACCAATTCTGTTGTGTTTTGTGGAAAGTACATGAGAAAACATTCAAACCTCGAACAAGATGGGATTCGAAAATGAGAAAGCAGATTTTGCTATTATTCTTGAGATAATCTATGCTAAAATGCTGCCTCCAGGAAGCAGGCAGCCTCTGCAGAGGGTTCATGCCATTGGGTTTTAGACAGCATGAGATATTTAAGACTACTCTGTTCTTTCACCTTTCAGAGCTGTACCCCCAACACCACTGTGTTTATATGTTAGGTATTCCTAAACCCGCTTATGCTTTACTTTTGATTCTGATTACTGTGTGCGGGTCCTCTTCTTTAGACTATCGCACTGGATATGGAGTTAGGTGTGTTCCCTTGACTGTTTGGGAAACACAAGAGGTTGTTCAACCGACCAGTCCTACCCAGCCTTGGATAGCCCTATCTGGGTGGGCTGGTCATGTGGAGTGCTGGGATCGGGATCGATCCTGGTGCTCTGCACCAGGGTAGCCCAGGTTTTGTACCTGGGCTAATAGAGAGGTGGAAGGGCATGAGTGCGCCATTCTACCCCACACCCTGGTCATGTAGCTGCTCAGAATGCCTGCAGCCTGAGCAGCCACAGAGCTGGAAGGCAGGAGCGCCCAGCAGCAGGGACATCCCCCAATGCACTGCACTCCCGGCGTGGTGCATTGTGGGATGCCGGAGGACTTCCTCCTCCAGCTTCTGACTCTGCTTGGGGACAAGAACAACAAAGGCTTTATGGAATTAAACGCTATAGAAACCTTTGGCACTGGTGGTTGTCCTGTTGGAGAAGTGTATTTTCTGTCAGTGAAGACTACTAGTCAAGTATAATTCAAGTTCATTTCTCTATTGCAGTCTGACTTACTCCACTGAAACAACTGCGTATTTCAGTTTCCACAGAAGACAGATTACAGCTCTCTCCCACAACTGTCAGGATCTGCAGTGGAAGGAAAAAGAAAGCTTTACTGTCACCCCTCATTAAAAAACAACTGCAGTTTCAATGCTTTACTGAAGACAGCAGGAACAGGCTACATATGGATAAACGTTAGCGAAAACCCATTTCAGTCCTATACTGGCAAAAGGTTGTTTTATTTCAGATATCACACATGAAATTTCAAGCCACGGCATATATTTTGAAACGTCAGTGCTTTAACAGCCATCATCAGGAGAAAACCTTTTATTTCCAGTACATGCTTCTTCCACCATGTGTGTGCGTATACACATGAGCCTACCACAGGAACATGGTGATCTAAAGAATGCCAGTGAAACTTCTCCCACTCTAGATGCCATGCAGTCCAATGTTTGCCCTGTCTCATTAACTCAATACATTCCTCTCTACGTCTCCCCCACACTTTTATTTGTACATCCCATGTTTCTGTCTCTCCACAACTCCTCATCAGTTACAAGTAGTTTAGGAAACTCCGGGCATGATGGTCTGTTTTTCCTTAGGAATGTTGTGGAGCAGAACAAAAAAGGCCAAATGAGCCATTCTAAGCACACTGGAAATGATATAAGAAAAACACGAACAAACCAATTGCCTCCCATTTGCAAGGCTGTTCCCTTAATTTTTTGAACACTGAAAATCATTGATCATTGAAAATCATTTCCCAGACTAACCCTTGCTAATGCTGAATCCATCTAGCCTTAACCCCATTCCTTCCCCCCGGCCCCCAGTGTGAGCTAAGCTAAAAAACATTTGAAGAATATGATTCTGAAACTGGGGTGGGGGAAAGCTATTTGACCACCTCAAAAAGAAAAATTCTGAAGTGTTAAATTTTTTACATTGCAGCCTGTAGATAAACTATAAATATGCCAAGATGCATTTCCCTAGCTTCTGGAAGGTGGTTAGACCATAAGCATGATCATGGGCATCCCCACATTTTTCAGGGGTGGGGCAAAAGCTGCAATCCTATACCCAATTACCTGAGAGTAAACCACACTGAATTAAATGGGAATTTCTCAGTCCCCTCCAGACACCCATGGGTATCATTATATCCATCATATATAAGCAAGCTATTTATATAAAATGGATTAGAAAGGCAGAGCAAGAGATGAGACAGATAGAAAAATACACATAGGAAGGGATGGAAGGTTTACCATGCTCAGTAAAATAAGCCTTTCTTTTCCAGGAACACTTGGAATAGTTTAAATTGAAAATCAACCTGTCAATAAACTTGAGGTTCAGATACCTGTGAATGTGAATGAGGATTTTCACCAACGATACTACTATTTCAACTATGAATATTTATATACTGCTTTTCAACAAAGCACTCATTACTCAAAGTGGTTTACATAGAAAAATAAATAAGAAATAAGATGGTTCCCAGTTCCAAAAGGGCTCACAATCCTAAAAGGAAATATCAATCAGTTTTTATTACAGCCATTGGCCAGCCAACTAAAAGGAAATATGTGGCAGAAACTAGCAACAACCACTAGGGATGTGCGGACTGGTCTGGCGGTCCGGAGGTTTGGGGTCGAAACGAACCACCCCCACCGGTTCCGTTGGACTGGAACTGGACTGCCGGCTCCGGAGGGCATTGGTGCAGAGGGCATTGGCGCATGCGTGGCGGCTGCCAAAATGGTGGCCGCATGCTCTTACGGAGGCCCAAAAGGGCCAAAAATTCTCAAGTTACCCAGCCGCAGCAGGCCGCAGCGGTGATCAGGAAGGCCAGCGGGGGGAGAGGGAACCTGTGCGGACCCCCCCCCTGCAGTCTCAGCAAGCCCCCTAAAGGGGCTAAAGGTACTTATTATCGAATTTAATTTAAAACAAAAAACAAAAAATCCGCGGACCGGTCTGGGACTGGACCAGGGGGGTTCAACAGGGGGCCAGACCGAATTGGCCCAGTTCCATTCGAGGCCAGTCCAGCTTCGAACCAAACCGGGCCAGACAGTTCCGTGCACACCCCTAACAACCACGGGAGGGAAGCGGTGCTGGCATTGGATTAGGACAGTTGCTCTCCTGCTGCTAAATATAAGGAAATCAACAGATACCTCTTGCTTTGTTCAGCTGTGATACAAACTAAGCAAAACTAAGTAAAAACTTTGGGAATTGGAATTCAGGCTGTATTTATCCAGGTTGATTCCTGCAGCCATCCATAGGCCTGCTGGCTTCATTTCTGTCTCCTTATAGGGCTGATAATATATATACATGATTACACACCTTCAAGACCGACAAACAGCCTGGAAGTTTCAGGAGATGCACCAGCTCTGTAGTCCCACATGGGCACACTGACTGAATTACCTGGAGTAAGTCGGTGAGTAGGTGCCTCACACCATTTCGAGTAATGTGAATGCCCTGGCTGGAATGCTTCCTGCCACAGGTCGCATAAAGCTGAAAGAGAACTGCCAACCACAGAGAATACCAATCAGAACCCCAAAAGAGTCCAAGGAGTTATTTCCTAACTTGTGCTCTTCTGGGGGCTTTCCAGATTACATCCTACAACAGTGTCACTACGTATCTGCTAAGTCTGCTTCTGTACTTCCTGTGTTGTGACACTACACTCCCTGCGCTGGCAGCAAGGTGTCGTTCACATTTCTGATGCCTTCTTTCAGATTTTATCTTTGCGTTCTAGTACTACAATGTTGCATATGCATCACAAAAAAGTAGCTGTATTTTCCCATTGTAGGAGGTTTCTGCAAGCTCGAAAAGACTGTTCCCCCTGCTGGTGGCTTTGTGCAACAAATGGCTGGACGTTTTCAATACAATCCTCTATTTATGTTTTCAATACAATCCTGCCAAGCCGAAGCATTTTACCATTGTTGTAGCATGTAAACTGGAAAGCGCCCTGGTCAGGCATTAGGAACCGCAACCCCCCCCCCCCCGCAAAAAAAAATAAGGTACATGGCCAGTAAAACCTTATACATTCTAGCCAGTGTGATGGACTTGATTTGGATAGGGGAGACTTGAGTTCCTATCCACACTCAGGCGCTTTCCAGACTAGACCCTACAACAGGGTCAGGACATATGTCGGAAGTGTGCTTCCACACTTCCTGCGTTGTGACACTGCAGTCCCTACGCGGACAGCAGGGTACTGTTCACATTTCCAATGGCCTGTTTCGAATTTAATCACTGTGATATAGAGCTAGGATGTCGTATATCCGGCACGAAAAAGTTGCTGATTTTACGGGTTGTTCGTTGCTGCGAGACTGCTCCCCCTGCTGTTTACGTTCTGAATGAGACTTGCCTGAACAGAGGCATTTTGCTGCTGCTGAGCAGCTAATTTGGAAAGTGCCTCAGCCATGAAGGTCACTGGATGCCCTTGGGAGGGGACAGTCATACTCTCAGCCTAGCCTGTCGCATACAGTAGTTTGATGATAAAATGGGGAACCTCCCATCCCATATGTACAGTCCTGAGCTTCTTGGAGGAAGGGCAGGACATGAATACGAGGATTACATAATTACATTCAATCTGACATAGAACTGTGCACACTTAATCCCATCCGTTCCAGTCAGTTTGCTCAACTTTGTGTTGGATTATGGCCTCTGTCTCTACCACTTCCCCACCTTGTATCTACCATCTGTGGGGGGGGGGGAGGAAAAAGGGAAAGAGACGCTGCAATGTTTTGGTGGGGTTTTTTGCAGGGGTTATTCCCAGTGGGCAGGCAATTCATTGTGCCCATTTTCATCTGGGCCCTGCAAGACTAGATTTTCTTAGTGTGCAAAACTGTTATTTGTTTGTCAGCGCTGTGTACATAACATAGAGGAAAGCAATGCCCCTTACCTCTGTATTTCGTAAGCAGGCTGTCTCCTGAGAGGGCAATTAGAGCAGCTGCAGCTGACTGGGGCTGGATAAACCCCTCTCCATGTCTACAATATCATAAAAATGTTACAACCCAGATGTAAGAACAAGGGCAATAGCTGGTCACACATGCTATATTACCACATTGTCATGTGATGTTTCTTAATATTACCAAGAAATAGAGGTTCAAGGCCATCTCCGATGTCAGAGACTGTAACATGATAGTGAATCAATGCACTAAAAATACCTGAAGAACAAGGCAAATAGAATTACTAGACCAGCCCTGCATTATTCATAGAGCTGGAGCGGGGGCAGGGAATACAGAGGATACAGAGTCAGAGACATAAGAAAATGTTCTACACACCTCCACTTGAAAAACCGGGATAAGGTCTCAATGAGGTGGCCAACCTGCATCTCAACTGTACCACCTGAGACCGCAGAAGGGGTCTTACATGAAGGAACTTTCTACCATACCAAAGCATTCTCTGCACATAAAAGACTAGGAGGCGGGTCTCATGATCAGTGAGACCTGCCATAATGGGCTTAGCCCGCTCTACCCGCAGAAGATCGTCCAGTCTGCCCTGGGCGGCTGGGTCGGCCGCCCACACGACTGCTGGCTCTGTTACGGAGCTGGTGGGGGCTTGGGAGTTGGGGGGGCCATGTGGCCCCCGGAAGTTTCAGCATGCTCTGCATGCTGGAGAGACCCCCGATCCGGGAGGCTGCTTTTTAGCCTCCTGGTCGGGGGGTCTTCTCGTGAGCCAGCAAGCCCAGTGGTTTACACGACCAGCAAAAATCAGGCTAGGTTCTCCTAGCCCAATTTTTGCTGGTCTTGAGAATAGCCTCTAGATGTCAGGGAGCAGGGTTCTAGCCTAGCTTCCTCTCCAAGATGTCAATTTTCTATGTGTAATTAGATTCTGTTTGTGGAAGAGCCTTCCATCCTGGGGGGCTCTACCTGTAGCCTGAAGTAATACAGCCAAGACACAGTAAGGCTCTACACACAATCAGTGCATAGAGCCGAAACGGGTTCTGCAGGGAGAGCAAAGGACCTCTCCCCGCAAAGGGGCACTTGCCCGCCCAGACAAGCAGTGGCTTCGTTTCAGTGCTCCCGCACGTGGTCGCGGCTTGCCCAGCAGCTCTGGGGGTCAAGCAAAGGCCACCCCCTGGAGCCCCAATAATGTACCACGCAAGTGTATTGTGCATTCCTGGGGCCTCCCCTCCCCTCTCTCCCCCTCCTTGATTGCGTCCACGGAGACACACGGCCAAACAAACAAGGTCAACAGAGCGCTCGCTCCATTAACCTCGTTTAAAGGGGTGGCTCCGTAAGCAGGCTTGCCACCATGGAGCCCCCAGGCTTTCCCATAAGCCCAGTGGTTCTCACGAGCGTGCAAAACCGGGCTAAGGGAGCCCAGCCCGGTTTTGCTCACTCATGAGATTTGCCTGAGTGTCTCAGTGAAAACTAGGCCTAACAGCCCCGGTGGTGCTAAACCCAAACGTTCCAAGTCAATCGGTGAGCTTAATTAAAAGCCACATCACTGGAAACGAATCAAGCAGGGAATTTTAGTTCTCTCTTCTCCTGGGAGCCTTTCATCATTTCTGATGCTGCAATCTTGAGGGGGGAAACAGTAAAACACAATTTCTTTGGGATTTTTGGCCTGGTATTTTCAGGTTAAAAGTTTTCAGTCAGGTTATGGAGACAGAAAATCCCTGTCTGTAGGGCAAGCATCAGCACAAGGTACCCACAGACAGCTGTTGAGGGACCAGGATCCCAGAGGGACCCACTGGGGACATTCGCCTCGTTTTCTCCTCAGTAGGACTGAGCCCAGTCAGCAACTGGCAGGTGTCAGCTACGCTCCCCTGCTTACTATGGCACCAGTCATCATGGGTTTCTTTCATTCTCATCAGGCTAGCAGCAGCAGCAACAACAACATTCTAGCCAATAGATGCTGCCTGTCATGGTCCTCTTCCCCCTAATGCCCTATGTGACATCATGATGCTCCATGGGGTATTGTGGTGGTGGGGAAACATAGCAGGCATCTGCTGCTGGCTAGAATGCCAGTGTTGCTGCTCATAAACTTGTGGGAATGAAAGAAAGCGGAGTCTACTGCCATGATGTGGCAAAAGGGTTCCACCAAGGTAGGAGGATCCCACGAAAGATCTCCTTGTGCAGGGCCCCCTCCGACCTAGAGCTGGCTCTGCCTTTCAGAGATTCCTTGCAGCGTGACTTGCTGACCACTGAGGACTGCAGCTCAGAAGTAGAGCAAATGCTTCGCATATATAAGGCTCCCAATTAAATCCCTAGAGTCGAGTCCCAAGGGCTTTGCAGTGCATTGGCAGCAGCTGCACGCCCTGATTCGTGGAAATTCTACTCAGCCGCTGTCCTTCTCCCCTGGCTTCTGAGAGACCACTGAGCCCATGGCCGGCACATTTCCAAGCCTCTCCTTGAAGCCAAAAGGGCTAGAGACTGGGGAGAATAGGTGAAGAAGTGGTGGTTCTCAGGAGGTGTAATGGCATATAAAAGGACACACTTGTATGTGCAACAAGTGTGACACAGAAATAACACACTTGTGTAGCTATTGCATAGCTATTGTGTAGCTATGGGAGGAGAGCTGGTCTTGTGCTAGCAAGCATGACTTGTCCCCATAGCTAAGCAGGGTCTGCCCTGGTTGCATATGAATGGGAAACTTGATGTGTGAGCACTGCAAGATATTCCTCTCAGGGGATGAAGCCGCTCTGGGAAGAGCATAAGGTTCCAAGTTCCCTCTCTGGCATCTCCAAGAGAGGGCTGAGAGAGAGAGATTCCTGCCTGCAACCTTGGAGAAGCCGCTGCCAGTCTTTGTAGAGAATACTAAGCTAGATAGACCAATGGTCTGACTCAGTATATGGCAGTTTCCTATGTTCCTATGTTCCTATTTTTTACCCAAATGTTGCTCAGGTGAAAGTCAGTGACAGTTGAAAGTCAGTGAAAAGTCAGGCACTAGTTGTCTTGGTGCTCTCACCTGTCATATGCAGCAGTTAGGAGGTTCAGCGTTCGTTCAGGGGCCTTGGGCTCTACCGGGCCAGGCTTCTCTAACCGGACTCTCTTGAAAAGCTCCTTTAGCAGCTGCAAGAGTTGCTGCACTGGCAAGGAGCTTTGCTTCTCAGCCCGGCACTGGTGATTAGGCAGGATGTCTTGGATCAGGGAAGCATCAGCCAAATCCACTGGGGGAAATCAAGCAACTAATTAATTCCAGAGTTCCAGCATGTCAACCCTCAGCAAACAAAGGACTGTTCCTTACTTCAGGTTCCTTCACTGCCCGCTGCAAGGGCCTTCCCCACACTCAGCACGGATTTTGTGACTCTTGCCATCAAGCTCCCCAACCTTCTGACACTGCGGTGACAACCCACACACTCTTCCTGGACGCATCCTACCCCCCAACAGTTTGGGTGCTGCCTCCACCTCTTCGCCGTTGGCTCCGGGGTTCAACACAATGGCTGACACCCAGTTACTCAGTAGTACCACTCAGGAGTTACTCTAAAGTACTACTTCGTTTCAACAGGACTAGTGATTTCAACTGGATGTCAGCCAATAACTCTAAATGTTCTGATCTTTAGAGAAGCCAGATCCCAGCCCAGTTTAGACAAGCTCTGGTAATGTGGTCGAGCTGGTCTTGTGGGAGCAAGCAGGACTTGTCCCCTTAGCTAAGCAGGGTCTGCCCTGGTTGCATCTGAATGGGAGACTTGATGTGTGAGCACTGCAAGATATTCCCCTCGGGGGATGAAGCCGCTCTGGAAAGAGCAGGTGGTTCCAAGTTCCCTCCCTGGCAGCATCTCCAAGATAGAACTGAGAGAGATTCCTGCCTGCAACCTTGGAGAAGCCGCTGCCAGTCTGTGAAGACAATACTGAGCTAGATGGACCAATGGTCTGACTCAGTATATGGCAGCTTCCTATGTTCCTATGACAGGGCCAGTGTTAACTAGAGTTCATCCATTTGCGCACACAGCCTTCCCAGGGCTGCCGAATTGCTCCTTGCTGAAGAAGAGGCCTATGAGGTGTGACTGCCTTAAGAAGGCAGGCTCCTCCTGCCATCCTCTCTGGATCAAGGCGGGGTCTCCTGCATGTATCTGAGCACTCTTGCCTCTAAGCGGGGCAGGGGCCAAAGCCACTCTGCACTATATGGGGCAGCTGGGAAACACACATATGCGGAACTCTGGCAAACCTTGGCAACCCTCCAGTGCCGTATTAGTGCAGTGGACGACTTCGCCCCTTCCAAGCTGACCAGAAGGTGGCCTGACTGATCCTGGCCACTACTCACATTGGCATAGACTTTGCACAGCACAGAGCTTCAGGGCTATTCGGTAGACAGAATTCGGAACGGCATTGAGAGCCTCTGTGAAGAAAATATATCAAAGGCACCATCACATGATTTGTTCCTCCCATCTGTTCTTAAAAAAAAACAAAACACTGGGGGGGGGAGCTGTCAAGTGATGGCTGAAAGGAAGCAGTGGCCAGGAAGATGGAATGCAGATGGGAATCCTATAGAGATGTCTGAATGGATGATTTTTCAGGATGGGGTATGCAAAAAAGTGTGCTCTGGTGGGCTACATATCTGTAGGGCATATGCCTCCAGCCCCCCCCCCCCCCCCCCCGCACCTGCTTGCACAGGAAATTGTTCACCTGCTAGATAGTGACATTCAGTTTTTCTGTGCCATTTTTAAACCTGTGCCAGGTTTAGTACCAGCAAACCTGCCTTTACTGTGACTAGCTCTCACACTCTTGCCTCTAGAAAGGAAAAACAACAGCCCTGGAGTATTAGAATTGCCAGTGCAGGCATGCTCCCGGCATTGTATCTTTTTTTACCATTCCTTGGGGATGGGGTGGTAGCAGGGATGGGGCTGTGGCTCAGAGGCAGAGCATCTGCTCTGCATGCCAAAGGTCCCCGGTTCACTCCCTGGCAGCTTCTCCTGGGACTTTGACACACATGGCTGCATCTCCTCCGGAATGGAGGGTGTGAGTCTGCATATCAGCTGGATTGACCCCGAAGCCCCTGCGAGCTACCAGGGACCAGTTTACACAGAATTCTGCTTTTCCTTGAATTACTGCTACACATTCTAGCTTAGCCCGAATTATGTCCGGGGGAAATAAATCTTCTATTTGCAGCAGCAGCTTTTTTTTTTTTAAACCTGAGCTTTCTGGTATGCCTTGCTGCCTCTCCCACTATGTGTGGAGCGGCCATTGCCAGTAATTCGGCTTTTTTCAAAACTCGCACTTTTGCAAGGCTAAATGAAGGGGCGTTTGACCACTGTGTTAGGTATGGTCTGCTCTTTGAGTGATTTGCAATTGCAAGCACTGGGGGCGGGCAGCTTGTGGCAGATTGGTGAAATTCCATGGAGGGAGTCCAGAAGGGGAGGGAGAAATTTCTGAGTTAAACACAAACACAAACGAGAATGCAAACTGTGGGTCTTCCCATGCTTTCAACATGTACAAGATCCTTGCTAGTGCTACACCAGTCTTTTGGCTGGAGTATGAACATTTAATTCATATATGAGTCTCTGGCTTCATCTTATTGAAGCCTGGTCACCATAGGAACATAGGCTTTACATATGCAGATGTTGTTGGAGGATGCCTGGAAGCTAACAATGGAGACTACAGGTTCAATGTAACCTGAGCCCTTTGTGTCCTGAGCTGATTCCATGAGGCTGCATTTTTCTTCATCACAGAGAGAAAACAATGATTTCTGCTTTAAACTTCCATGGCCTCTTAAATGGTTTGTGTTGGGGGGAGGCATGAGGTGATGAAGGCAGTCACAAAGGCAAGTTCATTATAAAAATCAGCAAAGATGTGGGTCAGATTCGGCAGGTTCGGGTTAAGTGTTCTGTTGTTTGATCCATCTGCTTGGCAACTTGTCTCGCCGGTCTTCCACAACTAGCTGTCAAACTAACAAACGAATTCCCACACAGGACCTCCAGCTCGTGGAGTATCTGATGAGGGAAGCCACTTTGAATGAAACTCTCAGCATTAGGGAAGCAGCCCCTCTCCTCTCTACTGCAAGTTTTCTTTTGCGTAGGTTCACACATAGCTCTCTTCTGTGTTTTCCTTGTGGCCAAAGGCTTCCTAGAGGAGGTGGGACGCCACATCTCCCTTTCCTCAAGGGTTTAGTAATTAAAGCACCCTCTGTGATCCGGCTCTGTTGAAGTACACACACACACACACACACACACACACACACACACACACACACGTCTGCTTAATGGAACCGTCTCCAGTTACCACCGGTTCGTCTGGTGGCGACTCAGAGGCAGGCCTTCTCTGCAGCTGCTCCTGGGCTATGGAATGCACTCCCAGCAGAAATCCGTAATTTGAGTTCATTACTGTCTTTCAGGAGAGCTCTTAAAACATATCTGTTTGGCCTGGCCTTCCTGGGCTTTTAAATTGTTGTATATTGTTTTAAATGTTTGCCCTGGTTTTCCAGGGTTTTTAACTGTTTGAATGTTTAATTGGTTTTATTCTGTTTTTATAGTTTTGATTTTAACTGTTAACTGGTTTTAATTGTTTTTATTTTGTTGTAAACCGCCCGGAGCCATTTTTGGAAGGCCGGTATATAAATCGAATGAATGAATGAATGAATAATTGGTTTGTGGATTAGATTGACTGTTAGCCATCAGTCTTGGCTTTCTATCCACTCCCCCCACTGCACCCAGCCACGACTCCAAAACACACACACACACACGTCCCTAGCATGTGTCAGCCCTCCTGCAGCATCACCTCTGCTTTTGCAGCCCCATCCCAGCTTAGATGGCATGCAAGGAAATGCTCATTTCTGCAAAAGACTGCAAATCCTCCTCCCAGATCCAACCCCCCCAAGAACTTTTAAAGAGCAAAAAGCCTGAAAACTGGGTTTTCAACTCTTTGCCTCAGGGTGAAGGCAAGGCAGCTGTGTTTTTGCATTCCATAGGCGTGACTTGCTCTTATCATTTAAATGTGAAGACTGATGTCACTGCTTTGCATTGCATTTTCCAGGAAATTTTGCTGAAAACCAGCATTTTAAAAACTCAGATATAAACCAGGATGAACTGAAATCCAGCAGGTAAACCCCGATTTGTGTGTGGGGTGCTTTCTAAGACACAGAACTGACCTTGGGGGGAATTCGGCTGTAGTGAGAACACACAACCTGCCTCCTGAAGGTGATTCGGGGTAAAACCCTGTGTGGGAAAGCTCCAGGTAGTAGGACTTGGAGAGACTCCTGCCTAAAACCTTGGAGAGCTGCGCTGGTGCCAGTCAGTGTAGACCATGCTGAGTTAGATGGATCAATGGTCTGACTTGGTACATGGCATCTTCTTTGAGATGCATGCTTATTATTACTCAAGGTAATTTAACATACTGAAGTGGGACATGTACCTGTGTTTTATCTAGGGGTGGATGTTTGAACATCTATGCATCTGTATGTGTCAGGTTGTATTCATGTAGGCATGAAGGGGTGTGTGTGGAGAGAGAGAGAGAGAGAGAGAGAGAGAGAGAGAGAGAGAGAGAGAATGCATGCATATGGGCATCTGGGGAGTGTCCACTGCCTTATTTAAAACGATAATCCGCCCTTCCACTTTAATGTTCGAACAAAGAGCCAATTTCATTTTTAATAAGAGGCCAATAATGAGAATTTCCCAAGAGGTTCCTGAAGTGCAGCACACACTGTTTGATATTTACCTTGTTGATATAGATCCATTTTATGAAATTTGAAGATAACCATGGATTTCCTGTAACTAAACATAATGTGACATCAAGTAAGAACTCTGAAGAAGTAGCAACAAGATACACAACAACCACGACCATGACAAAGAATATGTATATACCACTTTTCGACCAAAGTTTTCAAAGCAATTTACATAGAAAAATAAATAATGCATAAATAAGATGGCCCCCTGTCTCCAAAGGGATCACAATCAAATAAGAAACATAAGGAACTCCACTGGAATGCTGGGGTTAGAGAGGGCCAGTTGTTCTCCCCCTGCTAAATATAAGAGAATCCCCACTTAAAAAGGTGTCTCTCTCTGCTCAGTTATCAGCAGTTGTCCTCAGTTAGCAGGTTGTGCTCAGTATGCACAAACAGAGTCACTTAGCAGGAAATAGATCTTGAACTCATGTTCTAAAGACAGAGCAACTCAACTGTTGGAGAACCATCACAGTTCCTAGGGTATCTTTATAACTAACCCTTGAAGTGCCTGTGGGGATGCGTCCCAGCACCCAGCGGATTGGCTGGGCAGTAGGAGCTCATGCACGGCAAGAGGCCGTTGAGCTGCTGCTGGGGGAAATGGTGGCAGTGCTGGCGAAGAGGAGGCAGCAAAGAGGAGGCAGCGGCCCCAGATGCAGTGAGGCGGTGGTGGCCTGTACGCCCGCCAGGGTGAGGAGGCAGCGGCTGGAGGGGACAGAGAAACCGACAGGAGGCAGGAGAAACCGTGGGCGGGGCAGGGGGGAGAGAAGCGGGCCGGGCAGGTGTCAGAGACGCCCGCCGTAAGATAGAGTCAGGGAGAAGGGGCTGAAGGTGTGGGGAAGAGTCGAACGAGGGGCGCAGATGCTATGCGCCCGGTCAGCTAGTGTTAATTAATGCTGCTCACTATTACTTATTCGTTACAATTGGTCTCATAATATGAAGACATCACATTGGCATAACAAAAGAAGTAATTTAATTCTAAGTACCTCATGGAAATGAAGTACAAGAAATAGGCAGAATAACAGAAAGCTGCATTAGTCAACTCAGAAATGCTCAGAATGGATACAGAATGGACTTTGTAATATCAGCCCCAATAAGAGGAGGAGACATTGTGGACAAAATGAACTGTATAGGAAGGGAGGAAAATGGCAACGCTGTGCACAATATCCTGAACAACCTTATCATAGATAGTCATTAATGAGGCAAGATGACAGACATTGTAATACTGAAAATACAGCAAAATATTGCTTACTAACTTAGATCTTTCCAACTAGATGCTTCCTGACTACTTCAGTCCTTCAACGCTGCATTTCTCTTCCCCAGACATCTCTCGACTGCAGACAGGTTTCAAGACCCTTAGGATATTCAGGTGGAGGAAAGAAAGGAAATTCTATTAGACTTCAATGAATCATGAATATAAATACAAAATAAGCTAATGCAATATAAAGCATTATATCACATATTTATTTTCTTTTAATAATGCAGTATTCTGCAACTGTGTACAATAGTTCTCCTCAAGGGAAGGCCTTACCTCTCTGTGTCAGGAAGCTACTGAAGTTCTCCAGGGCCATAAGACAAAGTCTGATAAGTCTGTCTTCACTGCAAACTGTTTCACCTTGGAATAGTTGTTTTGTTTATTGCTCCACAATAAAATGCAGCAAAATGTCTAGCTGCGAGCATGTACTCCTATCAGCTCCCCTCCCGCAAACAAAAAATTCAAGAGCAATCAATAAATAATAAATATTCTGAATAATTAAAAACAAACGGCTACTTTGATCTCAGTTTCAAAAGGCCATTTCACACAGTTTCACCTTCGGCCTCTCTTGAACGTGAGACGCAAGCATCTCCTAGTTGCTGAGAAACATGATGCTGCTATGGAGACAGGAGCAAGGGGGAATTCTCATTTAAAAAGGAATGAAAATGTTCAATGACCATGAGCTGCAATACTTGCTTCAGGTTCAAGACTTCTCCTTTTAACAAAAACAAAAAACCGGAGACTATCTTAAGGAAGTTTTAGAATGGTATTCCACAGCTCAGCATTAGTAGTCTCATGAGTTTCAATATAATGAGTCAAGCTTCAGTTTCTCTTATTTTTTTAAAAAATGACACTTGCTAGTGTCTTTAGAATCTGATGTATTGTAATCTCAACTCTAGGCATTTCACAACCACATAAACACTAGCTGAGCTAAAAAATCTACTAGGTTCAAGCTTTTTATTCATAGTTTGAGATGTATGCAGACCACAGTAAATGCTCTTTTACCAGATGCAGTACCAAAAATCTGCCAAGTCTGGTGGCCAATTTCTGCATAATAATTAATTGGAGTAACAGAATTAATCTCTTCGGATTTTATCACTTCCCTAGTGTTCTATCCCAGGGGTTTAGGTTTAGTATTTATTTATGGTCTTTGACCAAATGATACAACACATTTACATTTACAAAAACAAACAAACATACTTTCAGTAAATTTGAAACATTAAATAAAAACCAATTAATCACTTAGAGTGGAGTACATGTACATATTGTAGCTTCCCAGAAGCCTTAGAAACTCTATTCCTTTGAGGGCCATAATCTTGAGGCCACATAACAAAACTTGGCTACTGCGGCAGACGTTGATATATCCTTATCATCTAATAAGTGCATTACCACCAGGTCATCGTCTTTTCCATTCAGATCTTTTAATAATGGACCAATTAATTGATGCCTTATGTCCTGATATATAGGGCAGGGGAAATAACTGATTGCAAAGAGAAACTGTGTCTTCCAAGGACAAAAATTTCATTTGTTTTTGCACTCTATTGCAGAAAAAAGAGCAGAAATTTCATAGAGTAGAAATGAACAGATCAGAGGCGAAGGAGAATATGAAAATGGCAGCTTATTTAGGAAGTTAGAGGAGATATGAAGACAGTAATCACAGTGATAATCCAGAAGCTTGAGGGAGGAACAATGAAATGCGTCTATTTTACATTACAAAGAAAACATGACAGGCATATGGCTTTTCCTTTGGTTTGTGTTTCAATAAGATGAATTCACCACTCAAATGGAAACCCTTACCACAACAATACGAAGACCTGTAAACAACACAGGGACTCTTAAAGAATCTATACATTACACAAGATATCTGTACATATGCTGATGTTATTCTGGTCTATGAAGTATCAGTAAGCAGAAACAGAAATCACTCACATGAGTCTTGCCATATCCATATATGTGTGTGTATGTGTGTGTAATTCCCATATTATGTAGAGCAAGGAGCAGCAAAACTTTTATTCCTATTGGATCAAGGGTGGAATCAGTTGACATTATGTTACTTGTGTTAAAAGCTGACCTAATATAAATGTAGACGAGTACCTCAGTTTTATGTTTTGCTGCCCTATATTCCTTTCATACATTACAAATTAAGAATGTACACTGTACATAGGTGGTGCATACTGTCATGTTTGAAGTAGCTGCATGTATCTATTTAAATGAGTGTACATGAGTTATATATGCACCAGGGAGCCACGCCCCAAAGATGTACATAACTGTTTCAAAAGTGATATCACACAGCATATACAGTATGCATGACGTACACATGGTGTATACCCTTAATCCTGATGTGGCCCAGAGGCAGCAATATATAAGATGGGATAAGGGTATCCTATCCACTGGTACCCAACGGGGAAACGTCCTTGCTCAGAACCTGCCCTGCAAGCTGTGTTGCCACTAGCACTCCTGAACAACTGCTCTGTTCTAGCCTGCAGACTAGCTGTGCCTTCCACGGGGCCTTTTCAAGAAGAGGGTAAAGATGGGTGGGATGGGGGGATCTTTTATGCAAGATCCAAAGGCCATTTAAATTTTAAAAAAACAAAACTTGAATGGTGACACACAATTCACACTGTAAATTTGTATGTGATAAGGAAATATTGGTAGATGTTCAACAGCTATCGGTAGGTGTTCAAAGGGTTTCAGCGGTTCTCACCAAACAGGATTTTGCTTCTGCACAATCAGGTCAGGGACAGAAAACTGTTCTTCATTACAGTAATAAACTGTGTTACTACAGTAGCCAAACAAGCTCCTGATTCAATATAGCATGTAGTTTTTCTCTTTTGGCATATTTCATTTTACAAACAATAAAACCATATACGCAATGATTCCCAAGTAACAGGAAACTGGCTGTCATCCAGACTAACACTGCACTGGCACAACAGCATTTTTCATCACCTGATTGGGGGGGGGGCATTTTCTGATTTTCCCTCTCTGCAGCCTCCCAAAAGTATGTCCCTGAGGTTTTGTGGGGGAGGATTCCCCCATTGTTTTCTCATAGGGAAAAACTCATTAGTGAAGATGGTGTGCTGATGCTGACAAGCTCAAATGAATCAAACAGCAATGCAGTGACCAGGTTATGAAACCCAGCTCTTGCTCTGCCTGCAGCTATTAATGTTACCTAATACCCGATTATGGGATATCAAGGTCTATACTATAGCTCCTCCACAAAGCATAGTGTATAAGGACCCATCAACCTTTCCTCTTCAAGGGTGACAGAAATACATGGCTTTCATTATTGCTTGTTTCTCTCCACACATTCCTGAAATCAAACAATTATTTGCTGTAATGATAAAACTGTGCTAGACACAGAACAAACCTGAAGAAGTTTATTTTTCTACTAACTTCTAATGTCTTCTACTAAAACACTAACTCCAATGGAATTTTGTGCTAGATCCAGACCTGCAAAGTTTTGTACATCTAAATCAAACTGATCGTGTCTTAACTTTACAATACCAACAGTAAAAGTGATGCAAAAGCAATGGACCGTGGCATGATTTGCTGATGGGCAAGTAAGCAGAATTGGTAATTCAATAATCCAAAAACCTTTGGTTTATTTTGAGAGTTAAGATGCTTTACATTTTCACTTGTGCTCTTAAAAGAATGGAAATTGCAAGTTAAGGTGCCCATCTTAACTTCTGTGCCATATCAGCTGTAAAGACTTTGTGCAGTTTAGTATATGATGATGGCTTTAGAAATGTGACTCCATGCACCCACACTTTGCCTTGATCAGAGATGCATCAGACAGAAATTCATCAGGAAGTGATTAGGGAAACTGCACCTGTTAAATGTCTGCCTGGATGCATTGCTCCCCAGTAGATATGTACACAAAACTGGTTTTGCTGGTTCTGTTCAAATAATAAACTTTATTTTTTAGCCTCCTCATAACACATTGATCTCTGGGCACCTTACAACACAACATTAAAATAGCGATAAAAACACACCACACCTTTAATCATAACAGACCAAAAAAGGTGGGGGGAGGGAGGTGAAGAAAATACAAAATACAATACAGAACAATTTAAAAGGCACTGTTAAAAGCAATTATATTCAGATCAAAACATTTAAAAGGCCTGAATGGTCTTTTAAAAAGGTCTTCACCTGGCATCTAAAAGAACAAAGTGATGAAGCTATGTGAGCCTCACTTGGGAGGCTATTCCATAAACAGGGTGCAACCAGTGAAAAGGCCCTCTCCCTAGTAGCCACCCGCCTGACCTTGCTTGGCAGAGGCGCTCGGAGGAGGGCCTCCAAAGATCTTAAGGTCCAGGTTGGGAAATATGGGGCAAGGCAATCTCTCAAGTAAATGGGTCCCAAACCATTTAGCAATAGCAATAGCAATAGCACTTACATTTATATACCGCTCTATAGCTGGAAGCTCTCTAAGTGGTTTACAATGATTTAGCATATTGCCCCCAACATTCTGGGTACTCATTTTACCAACCTCGGAAGGATGGAAGGCTGAGTCAACCTTGAGCCCCTGGTCAGGATCGAACTTGTAACCTTCTGGTTACAAGGCAGCAGTTTTACCACTGTGCCACCAGAGGCTCATTTAGGGCTTTAAAGGTTAAAACTAGCACTTTGAATTGGACCCAGAAACTGGGAGCCAGTGCAGCTGACAAAGCACTGGCGTAATATGCTCAAAACACCCAGTCGCAGTTAACAATCTTGCAGCCTTATTTTGTACCAGCTGCAGTTTCCATACCATTCTCAAGGGCAGCCCCACATACAATGTATTGCATAGAATGCATACGTATATGGTGCGGAAGTTAAGATAGGCACTTTAACCTGCAGTTTCCATTCTTTTTAGGGCATGAGTGAAAATGTAAAGCATCTTAACTCTCATCTTAAACTGGAGGTTTTGGATTACTGAATTTCTAGGCTTTTAAAAAAGAAAAATCTGATTAGACACTGGGAAACAGCTTACCCAAAACACAAGGTAGAACCTCCTGATGTTGAACACCAAATATTTTGTAAAACCAACAAAGATAAAGTCACACTCCCCCTTCCTCAAAAAATAGAATTAAATTAAATTAATGGATTCAGTAATAGTGACAAATAAGTAAAATATGGCTTTGTATAATTCTGGCTTAAGGTAAGTTTCTACCCTTTGGGGCTGACATTGTTGATGCTGGCGGATAATTTCACTTCTAAATGGGAATATGCACTGAAGAAGAAGTTGTGTACCTATGGTTTTTCACTACAGGTATTAACCATGATGGGCTTTGATTGAGTCAGATTGGTGCTTTGTCAAAGGATTTTGGATGCAGAGCAACAGAAGAATAGAAGCCTTATTTCTAAGGGAGTAGTATCAGGAAACTAATTTTTGAATATGACACCAGCTAGGTGTCTTAATCTCCTAATGACAGCAAAATATCAGCGGGCATTTACCCAGGCATGCTTTAATGCTCTGCATACTGCAGTTCTTGTAGGTAGATTTAATACAATTCCATTTGATGAGTTTTTGTCCTTGCGAACTGGGAGTGATTGAAAGAATGGCTCCCATGTTACTTTATTGTAACTTCTTTGGGATAGCTGTAGTGTTTATAGAACTCCATTTTTAGAAAGCTCCTTGGGTCGTTACGATGAATTTTATACCCAATATCTTCTTTCAGAGCACAATAAAATTTCTTATTCAGTTGCTACGTTTTGTCTTATAGCTAGTAGAATCTGCAAGAATATGACATTTAATGGAATAGCTAAGTATTTATTATTATTATTTAATAATAATAATAATAATAATAATAATAATAATAATAATAATTCTATTTCTATACCGCCCTTCCAAAAATGGCTCAGGGTGGTTTACATGGAGAAATAAATAAATAAATAAGACAAGATGGATCCCTGTCCCCGAAGGGCTCACATTCTAAAAAGAAAAATAAGTTAGACACCAGCAACAGTCACTGGAGGTACTGTGCTGGGGTTGGATAGGGCCAGTTACTCTCCCCCTGCTAAATAAAGAGAATCACCACATTAAAAGGTGCCTCTTTACCAAGTTAGCAGGGGTCAATATTATCTATTGAAGTATATAATTATAAATTGTGATAGGACTCTCCCGGCCCATTCTGTGTTTTATATTTGTAACTCATTTTATGCATCCAGTTACTTTGTATATTATGAGGCTATTCACACG
Source organism: Hemicordylus capensis (assembly GCF_027244095.1). NCBI lineage: Eukaryota > Metazoa > Chordata > Lepidosauria > Squamata > Cordylidae > Hemicordylus > Hemicordylus capensis. The sequence goes on from NC_069657.1 coordinate 224,702,793, forward strand.
TGTGTGCAAAACCGGGCTAAGGGAGCCCAGCCCAGTTTTGCATGCACGTGTGAATTGCCAGGATTATGACCGATCCTGGTGGCACCATGGTGGCCAACCCGCCTATGAAGCCACCTTTCAAAATGGGGTTAGGAGAGCGAGCGCTCTCCTAACCCTGTTTTTTAAATCGCGTGTCAGACATAGCTGCAAACAGCCACAGCTGGCAGACTTGGAGGAGAAGGGGGATTCCCATATTGTACCGTGCACTCGCATGATGCATTTTTGGAGCTCCAGGGGGCAGGGTGATGTGTCCCAACACCACGACCCTTGGAGCTACTGGCAGCAGCTGATGCTCATCTGGGTGGGTAATCTGCCTACCCAGGGATGTCGGATTGATTGTCTGTGGGGAGGTAAGCTCTTTAGGGCTTCCTCCCCACAAACCGGGTAGCCCTTTCTCACTGCTCATGTGAAAGGGCTCTATGTTTCTTTTTAGAATGTGAGCCCTTTGGGGACAGGGAGCCATCTTATTTGTTTGTTATTTCTCTTTGTAAACCGCCCTGAGCCATTTTTGGAATAATAATGTGTCTTATTTATATGTTTTATTTATATGCATGTTTTTTTAAAAAAAAATTCTATGGTCGGTGACTGAAATAAAGTTTGTTGTTTTAACAGTGAAGGTGTCATCCCACCTCATGATTATTCAGCAGTGAATAAAGACACAACAAGAAGCAGGTTAATTTATGTTCACTTTAAATTTGCACTTTTTCTTAAAAGAACACACACACAAACAATGATAATTAAAAAATAACAAAGGCTTTAACAACAATGTCTAAAACTAGATTATCTTCCCAGAAATTCCCCATAAAGCTCACAGTTGTGCTTGATTTAATTTCCTTCAGGATGGTGTTATCAGCAAAACAGTGTAAAAGTTATACTTTTATATAGCCATTCACACACAAACCACAGCCCCCCCCCAAATACACACTGGAGACACACACACACACACACACACACACACACACACACACACACAACAACAACCTAGAGGAGCATGTCTCCTTCACTCCACATCCCTCTTACACCCAGCTGCACAAAGCAGTGCACAGGTTTTGGCTGAGGGTTGGGATGAAATGTCCATGGTCACACACACACTCTGCAGCCAGCCAGCCAGCCCCCCCCCACACACACCTCGTAGCCTAGAGGAGCCCAGAGGAGCCCTTCACAGCCTAGCAAAATGCAGCACTGCTTCTTCCCCCCACCTCCCACTTATAGCAGGCTGGACAGAGCAGCACCCTGGTTTTGGATGGAGGTCAGGACAAAAGGCACATGGTTTTGAAGAACTGACGATTGTGGAGTAGCCGATGACTAGAATTGAACAGCACTTTTTCTAAGGCAAAGGAGTAATATTAAAAGGTATACAGGTGAAACTTGGAAAATTAGAATATCGTGCAAAAGTCCATTAATTTCAGTAATGCAACTGATATATGAGACAGACGCATTACATGCAAAGCGAGATGTCAAGCCTTAATTTGTTATAATTGTGATGATCATGGCGTACAGCTCATGAAAACCCCAAATCCACAATCCCAGAAAATTAGAATATTACATGGAACCAAGAAGACAAGGATTGAAGAATAGAACAATATCGGACCTCTGAAAAGTATAAGCATGCATATGTATTCAGTACTTGGTTTGGGCCCCTTTTGCAGCAATTACTGCCTCAATGCAGCGTGGCATGGATGCTCTCAGCCTGTGGCACTGATGAGGTGTTATGGAAGACCAGGCTGCTTCATTAGCGGCCTTCAGCAATTCTGCATTGTTTGATCTCATGTCTCTCATCCTTCTCTTGGCAATGCCCCATAGATTCTCTATGGGGTCAGGTCAGGCGAGTTTGCTGGCCAGTCAAGCATAGTACACTGTATACTTTTCAGAGGTCCGATATTGTTCTATTCTTCAATCCTTGTCTTATTGGTTCCATGTAATATTCTAATTTTCTGGGATTGTGGATTTGGGGTTTTCATGAGCTGTACGCCATGATTATCACAATTATAACAAATTAAGGCTTGACATCTCGCTTTGCATGTAGTGTGTCTGTCTCATATATCAGTTTCACCTTTTAATTTGCATTACTGAAATTAATGGACTTTTGCACGATATTCTAATTTTCTGAGTTTCACCTGTAGCTGCAGTGGGGGAAGGAAAGAAGCAGGCAGGGAAGGGAACTGAAAGTCTGTGCTCCCAAGGCTCGGACAGGGAAGGAGCTGACTGCCATACTGGTAGTGGGTAATGCTGTGGGCACTGAAGCTTCAAAAGTCCTACTGCACAGATTGTTTTAGCGGTAAAGAAAGATGCATTTTTCAGCCTTTAAAAATGCAACTTTGAGGAGCAATTGTGAAATAACCATAAATTGGGTCCCAGAGGGATATACAAAAGGCACTTTTCTGCCATGCAGTCTAAAGGCTAAAACTATGCAAATGGACTACAAAATAATTTAAATACCACTTCTGCAGTCCAAAGGAATGTCACCAACCCTTTAAACCCGTTCAAAAGAGAAAAACTCTATCAGAGTCATTTTCAACGGATCTTCACCAAATTTGTAGGGGCGGTGCCTCTTGTCACGTAGTGAATGAGTGCTTATGGCCAGGCAGATCAGACAAATGGTTTTGATTTTATAAGCAATAGAATGTTCAGAGCTTATAATGGTGGAATGTTGAAAACACCCTCTGTCTTAAATGTACTGGCACGACTGTTTCAATATAGTGCCATGATTATCTCCATCTGTAAGTTGCAGTATGGGTAGAGATATCAATACTGCTGAAGTTTTTGTGCCTGTTTCCTGGCGGCATATTCACCCTATTCAAACTACCCCAAGACAACTCCATTCAAGGAAGGCTTCTCTTACAGTCATTGTTGTAATGTGCCTGACACACTTCCTCACTTCAGTAGGCTTTACTCACATTTTCGAGAGCCTTTCCCCGCAATCTAGATTTTGACACAAGGAAGAAAGAGGAAAAGGGAGGTAAATGGGGGTAGAATATGTGATTGTTTCAGTTATATATGTCTAAGGGAATAGGAATTAAGGCATTGTGCCCAAGGCTTCATAGAAAAGAAAGAAGGTATGTGAAGAAAGCAAGACGGGAGGCATCACTCAGCTATTCAGGGAGTTTTTCCAAGCATAAGGGGCAGCAAGGGCAAAGAGAAAAGGGCTTTCTTGTTTGAGAAAGCCACAGTCCTTTGGATACCTGAGAGTGTTGGAGATGGAGTAGAGGTCATGGGCAGAAGTTTAAAGAAACATGAGAGCAGAGAGGTAAGGAAGGGAAGGACAAGGGGATTTGTTACCATGAATTCTATTCTCACAGGCACAGGATCTGGAAGTGGACAAGAAGCCCATGAAGGGATTTATGCAGAGGTGTGGTTTTTGGTTGGGGTGATAAAACAGAGGAATTATTTTGGCAGCAGAGACCTGGGGGTGAGAACACTGAGCTGGGCCAATGGGAGAAGAAAGAGAAGGCTGCGGTAATCCAGCTGAGAGTAGAACAGGACATGAACTAGAATTTTTGCTCAGGGGCAGAGATGAAGGGCCATATTATTTCAATCTTTTAAAGGGAGAAGGAATGTGCTTTGAAAACCACTGAATATGGGGAATAAAGGAGAGAGGAGTCAAAAATAAAAGCAAGGTTGTGCTCCGTCCTATTCGACAGGGTAGATGGTGACACTGACCATGGATAACAAGAGATATGAAGAGAGAAGGGCTTGGGAAGAAAGATGAGAACTTGAATCTTGGACATACGTATTCAGTTTGTAATTATGATGATGAAGCATCCAAGCTGAGATGTCACGCAGGCTGTTGGAAATGCAGGATAGAATGGAGGGGGAAGTCTGAACAAAATATGTCTGAATCAGGCTATTGTCTACAATTTCCAGTCTATAATTTCCAATCTATAAATAGTCTTTAAACCCCTATTTTAAATTCCTATTCTGGAAAACAATGTTTAAACTGGTGTCATTGTACTGAAAAGAACTGAACTGATTTAATCCAAGCATTCCAGCTCAAATGAACTAGACATGTGTATTGTACAAATAAAAGGCAAAGATACAAGAATTTTCACACAACTATATATTTAATTCTGTACAGAAAGGAGAACCTGACATTTTTATGTCATAAAGTCCATTGTAGTTGATTCACAGAAGCCACCATACCCAAGAATTTGCCCGGCTGCGGTGTTTAGTATTGTTTTAAGAGTTTATTACTGGCTCCAGTGTTCAAATAGGACTCTTGTTAAGACAAGCCATTAGGTTAATCTTCAGGAGCTGCCGAAAAATGAATAAAGAGACATTTGTTTTCTGCTTTAGCTTTTTCAAATTGTCAATGAATACTCAGTTAACTGATTATTCAAACTGATATCAGGTTTTATATCCCATGTACAATATCTGCTTTCATTGGCTGACATCCTGACTAATCCAACAGCATTAGCCTCCTCACTTCCAAAGTTCACAGACGCATTTAAGTGCTCTTTGACCTGCATAAACATGCCCCCAAGGGCTGCAGCACCTTCAGAGACATGTTTCCACTGTCAAAGAGCACTTTTGTTAGAAGCACATGTACACCATTTGTCAGGATGTCAGTCATTTCCCCGCCAATAAACATACTTCCAGTCCTTTTGATTGTAAAGAAAAACTACAAGCAAAATTGAACTTTATGTACTCAGTCACATTTCTCAAGGGTCACTATTGTATCAGGAATACTCAGAGCACGTTTGCAGCCATGAACAAATAGCTGCTTCTAACTTTATGTGGCTATACACCAGTATCACTCTGATGTTTGCAGTGGTAAACACACAGAATATGAAAGAGAGAGGAGAATATCCAGACATACTGTAGACATGGGCTGGAAGCTGTATAGCTCTGATCCAGTCTGTAGGGCTGACTGATCTCGCTCCCCACCATGTGTCCCCAGGTGTCTGGAGATGTGTCTCTCCAGATGCATATCAGTGGGATGAGGGTTTGCGCAAACAGAAGTCAGTTCCACCCCCAATGAGTGGTACAAAATTTCCATCAAACTCCACCCACCCCACTCCCATCAGCAGGCCCCTATGCCATATCATGTAAGATTCCCATGGTACCCCTATCCTCAGGATTGGCTTTTGGGGGAGTGCTTGAGTATGCAGCAAGGAGGAAGGGGCAGGAAAGCTCTGTTTCACTCATGGTGTTCTGGATTCAACCCTATTAGTTTACCACAGCAAAAAGAGCAACACTCCAGTGCAGTTGTGGCAATCCTAATTGCCATATACAGTTGGAAGTGGTTCAACGAGGGTTCCTACCCTGAAGAGTTAGCCCTATACCAGAATATGATGCTGTAAGGAATGGACAAAGCAGAAGAAGGGGGTAAGAAGAAAATTCGGTGCTGGGAGCCTAACGACCAAAAACAGTTCACAACAAGTCTGGAGACATGAGGGATAAGAAGAGAGAACAACGGGTGTTCCAGGAAAGGATAGCTTCTGATCAGGAAACTACATGGAGTATTACTCATCTGGAAAGCACAGGCTACCGGACTGTGACTAAATGCTGCTAACTAGATATATGGCTGTTATCTGAAAACATAATCTTAATTTTATGATAATAATCTTAATTTATGATAAAATCATAATTTTATCTGAAAACATAATCTTTAAAATTAAAGCTAAATTTGGCATGATTAAAACTAATTGCAAACTGTGATTGATGTAGACCTCGTATTTCATTAACTTGGCCATGTTGCACTAGTCATATTGTACAACATAATTTTGTGAATGAAGAAACAATTTTAGTCGTTTTACAAAATGATGGTTTAAGTTAAATTTTTATAAAATTACATTTGCATCATTTCAGAGAACGACTGAACTTCCAGGCATTCTGATAAATGATTTGACTGAATCTGCTTGTTTTATTTGTTCATTACACAAAAAACCTAAATGACTCAGGCAGTTCACAATATGACTGAAGGGATGTCTTACTGCGAATGCTATTCTGTCAGTATTACAGAAGTCAGAAATCAGAGGAGATTTGAGAAGATGCTATGCATCAGCAGATGTCATAATAGTTTCAAACTATAAGCATATGTTTTAGTTCTTATATTACGTCTTTTTTAGTTAAGAGTCTCAAATGGCCAAAATGGCTGATCTCACTCATCAAATGTAAGAGCTATAGTTGGGACTTCTGTCTGTCTCCCTGGGAAAACAATACAGCTACAACCTATGCAACAAAGAGTAAAGAATTCTCAATAGGCTTCTAGACCTACCATCTATAGATTCTTCAACATTTTCTTCTGTGAGTTCTTCAGCGTTTCCTTCTTCCATACTCTTTGACTCATTTAATTCAATAGGTAAATCTTCAGCCTCTGTGATAAACAGCATTGTTAATTTTACACATATTAATACACGCTGCCCTTTTAAAAAACATTCATTAGCAGATTCTGACCTCTTTTTCACAGGTGGCTTAAGAAAAGTATATGGGGTATCCATTTGGACTCTCTTATTAATGCTGACTGGTAGCTATGAGATGAAAGGTGCTCCAGCATTATGAAAAATTGGCTATGTGGTCCAATGGAGAGAATATTGTGCTTTGAATGCAGGACACTTGAATTCAAATCCTAGATCATTATGCATTCATTGGTTAGCCTTGAGCAAAGTCATCATCTCTCTGGTCCAATTCCATATGTGTAAAGTATGAAATCTCTTGCCTTACCTTAAAACCCAGTCTTTATTATTTTTATTTATTTATTTAACATATTTTTATACTGCCCAAAACTTACGTCTCTGGGAGGTTTACCACCAGATAAAAACAAAGGTAAACAGTCTTTACCATATATACTATGGTACTAAAGAGGCTTACACTGAAGTACTCCAGCTGAACTATTCCAGTCAATAGCCATGATAGAGATAGTCCCTTTACGTGTGTGCAAAAGCTCATGTGCACAGAGTGGTGTTTCTGCCTTTCCCCCCTAACAGTACTTTCACATGCTGCATTGATTTGCAAACCACTTTTAACCCTCCAACTCAGACTACAAAACCGGCTTATCACAGGGAACCACTATTTTAAAAAGCAAATAACCAGAAGCCCTCCTGTTCACATGAAGCTCATGATCGCAGTCATTTGTAGAAAATAAGCTTGCCAACTAACTGCTCTGATTTGCCTGGTTTAGAAACTGTACTGCATGTGACTGCGGTTCTCTTGCCAGCTTCTCAACTTCAAATTTTCTGAACAGGCCTGGGCAAATTAGATACTCTCTCTGTCTCAGGGCTGCTCACACAAGCACATATCACTTGAGAACTTCAGATCAAGTTGTTTCTTGCATGCTTGAATAAGGCATCACAAATATAGCACCTCTAATAGAACTTTCCTCTCTCTTCACATTACTTCAAATGCACTGTTTTTCAGTGGAGTAAATTCACAAAGTTAGAGCAGCAAACTAGGGATGTGCACAGAACTGGGCGGGCCCTGTTCGAAGGCGAGGATGTGTGTCTGCCTTTAAGGGCGGGGGAGGGTACACTTACCCTTCCCTCCACTTTCCCCCCGCTGGCCCTCAGTTTTCTCAAAGTCCATCAGGGTGGCAACCACCTCATTGCCCCCTTTACCAGAAGTAACTGGAAGTACTAGAAGCATGCAGGCGTGTTGGTGCACACCTGACCACGCAGGCACGTAACGTAGAGTACTTCTGGTTACTTCCCGTAAAGGGGGCGACAGGGAGGTATGCTGCCACCCTGGTGGACTTTGAGAAAACCGAGCACTGGCAGGGGGTAAGCAGAGGGAGGGGTAAGTGTACTCTCCCCCACCCTTAAAGGCAGACACACACCCTGGCCTTCGAAGCAGCCAATGTTCGAACCTGTTCGGAGGCCCAGGTTCATGCACATCCCTATAGCAAACACCCATAATGTGTTATATGCAAAGCCTGAAGAAATCCTTGGGGTGGTGGTGGGGAGTTTTCTATAAGTACCTTGCATGTTCTGCAACATTCAACAATATGTAGTCTGAACGTATGGAAATATCTGTATTTCTGGATCTTTGCTTCTAGGCTTATCTTGCCCTTTCTTCCTGAAATATTTTGCTGTTGCTATTTACCTGCCTCATCTTCTCCTCTCAGCCCATTTTCATTGGCCAGCTATTTCCCCATATCAGCCAATACAGGCCTTTACAGAAACATACTGCTTTTTCATCTTCTCTCCCCACCCTGCCATGGGTGGAAAAGCAGCTTGAGGAGGAGGATTCCGTAATGAAAAATGAGAAGAAACAGTTAATGTGCTTCTCTCTATCCGCCCTTCCCCTGCCCCCATTTGCAGCCAGCATAACCAAGCTGATTGATTGATTGATTTTTATTATTATTTATTACATCTATATACCGCCCCATCCAGACGGCTCTGGGCAGTGCACAGTAACAAAAACAAAACCCACAAATCGGTAATTTTAAAAACAATCAATACAAAACAATTTTTTAAACAGTTTAAAGCCATTAACAATTAAAACTTTTAAAACAGTTCAAAAGCTCTTAAAAAAAATAGCTTCCCACAGAAGTGGGGTATGTAGTTCGTGCTTTAGTATGTAGCTCTGTATAGTATGTAGTTCATGCTTTAGTTCAGGCTCCCACATTAAACACCTGTAGGTGTTCTGTAAGGACATGCATCTTTAGGATAACCTTTGGCAATGCTTAAAATGGGGAGGCTGTTATTTTGAAATGTAGAAACGGAGGGTTGTTTTTGCCACTGAACTATGGCTGTTTGTTATTTGATTTGATTTATTATTATTTTGATTTTATGGATTGTTGTTTTATAGATGTTTTAATGATTACTGCTTGTTGCAAGCTGCTTTGGATCTATCATAGAAAAGCAGGAGAAATACAGTTGAAAATAAATACCTTCAGCAGTAGATTGATCTTCTGTTTCCAACGCTACTCCTTCCATACTGCTTGAATATTTGATCTCTAAAAGGAACAGAATTAAAGAGCAGCTTCTCAGTCCTGCGAGTTTTTATTATGAGCATAACAGAGCAAAGGGCCAGCAAGAGCCATCAATCCTGCAGTGCCTCTTCTTCCCCCGTGCCTCTGTCCAGATGGCAAAAAGGAGCTCACAAATGCCCCTTTGGCAGCTTGCTCAGAGCCAACGCCATTTCCCCATTCATTGCCAAGACTTGAAGGAGATTTTAAGGGTAGGCAGTGGCAAGTGGGGCATTCCTCTGTCCAACTTGCCAAGCACTTTCTGCAGTGGTGCAAATGACTGGGGAGCCCAGTATGTTCTTCAGGTGGTCTTTGGACAATATATCACATTTACAACAGAAGAACCAGTTTCTCTGTTTAACATCAGCTGGGATTCACTCATAGTCACCAGACGTTCTGAGATTGCAGAACAGCTTCCCAGGGAACAGCCTTTTCCAGATTCCATATAACGAGCTCTGGTTAGCTGCCCATGACTTATAAGCTAAATATTCCCCGTGCCTGAGCCAGTGATTTCCTGTACAAATGTTACTGGCTCTGGGATGGCCAATGTTTAGCTCATATACCAGAGGCAACGGCCCAGAGCCACTTCTATGGAACTTGGAAAACCTTGTTAGGGACCTGACAACCTCAGGCCTTTATGAGTCACTCTATATATGTAGTTTTTTGAGGTATCTGTGTGGACTTCCAGTCAGGGTGCCATGTGCTGAGACAAATGTATGAATGCCCATGTTATGTGCAGAACGGAGCAGATCAGCTTTGGACATACCACTTCTCAGTGCTTAGAAAACTGCTCTCAAAAACCCATACATACTATGATCTGCACGTGGCACTATTAATCATGTGATTGCCCAAAGTGCATCATATCTGCAGCTACAATTCAACACGGACTGACTCAAAACTGCAGGTGCTAATAGTTGAGAAGTTTGTGAGAATAGGCCATCAGTTTGCATTCAGAAAAGAGAGTGTCTAGGCCATTATGGAAATACACACAATGCCAAGTTTCGAAAGGCAAGCAAACGGCTGGAGGACTCGGAAGGTAAACTATAAAAAGAGGTCATTGTGGTCCCACCCCATCATATTACTTCTAAGCTCAAATTATCATCTGGAAAGCTCAATAATGATTCTGCACATACAGGAGTAGGAAAGCTAGAGAGCTACTAGTCACTTAGCAGGCAGAAATAATGGCACATCACTCCTCCCACCATGTAATCCTGACAGCCTTGATACAACATTCTTCACAAGCATGGCTATTACGTGTACATTAAACTGTGCAAATTAGCTTCTTCTTAGTGCTTAAAACCTTGTCTATTCCTAAATGAAGCAAGGCTTTAATGACTGACACAATGAGGAAAAGTAGTCCCATTGAAATTAAAAGGATGTTAGGAATTGCCTGACTTGTCCTTTTAATTTCCATAGGAGTATTCGGGATAATTTTCCTTACCATGTCAGTCATTGCCTTTAAGTCTTCTTCCCACCATCCTACTGGATCTGAAAAACTGCAAACCCATCTGGAAAACTAATCAGTATGCTTTTAAATTGTAATTATAGTACTTTTCTGCATATTCAACTGCAAATTTGTAGTGTTCTACAGAAATTTCAATATTTATGAATTATTAGGAAAATGTTGATCCATCAATAAATGTTATGCACTTATTTGATTTATAACAATATTGTTATTACTTTATTATTTCATTATTTCTTCAGTTTATATACTGTACTACCCTTCCTAAAGTGGCTCAGGATGGTTTACACTAAAATTTAAAAAGCACAGCATAAAACACTTAAAAAAATAAATAAACCAGATTAAAACTCATTATGATTAAAATTAAAACTAGATATAATTAAAAGCCAGCCTAAAAAGGGGGGGGGGTCTTTACGGTTCTCCTGAAGGCCTCCAAGGAAGATAATCCTCTTATATCCATGGGGAGTGCATTCCATAACCTAGGGGTGACAACTGAGAAGGCCTGATCCTAGGTTGCCACCAGGTGAACTGGTGGCACCCAAAGATGGACCCCTCCTGATGATCTTAGTGGGGATCTTATAGAGAAGGTAACTTATAGAGGTGGGGATCTTATAGAGAAGGTAACCCAGAGAAGTTACCTTATAGAGAAGGTAACTTATAGAGGTGGGGATCTTATAGAGAAGGTAACCCAGACCTAAGCCATTCAGGGCTTTAAAGGTAATATCCAGCACTTTGCGCTTTTTCCAGATACATATTGACAGCCAGTGCAACTGTTTATGAACAGGCATAAAGTGGTCTCTCCAGAATATCCCCAAGACCAATTTGGCTGCCGCATTTTGGACTAATTAAAGTTTCCAAACTTTAGAAAGTTTAGTTTCCAAACATAGAAAGGCAGCCCTACATAAGAGTGCATTGCAGTAGTTCAACCTGGAGGTTACCAGCTGGTGTACCCCTGTTTTCAAGTCATTTTCCTCAAGGAACGGGCAGAGTTGTCAAATCAATCACTGCTGGTAAAAAGCGCTCCTGGCCACAGCCTCAACCTGATCAGATGACAATAGATATTACTTTAATATATATCATCATCTGAATTGCATATTTTAAAAGTACAGTAAATAAAGTATATTAAGGCACACACACAAACACACCCTTGAATATTGTGATACCACTTATCTCTGCTTCCAGAGCACATTGCTGGTTTCTATTATTTTTTTATCCTGAAAAACAAGTCAGAAAAATGGGAATGTTTTCTCCAATAAAATACATGCCTAAAGCAAAGTATTTATTTGCCCTACCCTCTTTGGAACTGTGGATGATTTCCTCTTCTGATGAGTCACGATATGCCACATGAACTTCTGTAAAAAAAGAGTTTTATGTTCCATCATTTAAATGTATATTCTTTTCATTAATATGGACATCTCCTAGATGTATATTGGAAAACTGAAATGTGATAATAATGGGGTTATCATATCTGGGTTTCGAGGTCCAAAGATTAAAAGCTCTTTTGGAAAACAGTAATGTAAGAAGTACTCCCAAAAGAGTCCATAATCTTTAGGAATATTGTTTATAGTGCTATGCGGCTTCTGGACTCTACATGACATTTCAGGTCTTGTACTGCAGACTTAAAGAATGTGATAAACTGCCCATGTTTGGTGCCCTGCAGCTATAAAACTGATACACAATGATGAACAGTGGATGGGATCCAAATCGCTGCTGAGGTTCCCATAAGGAACTTTTACTAGATCAGTGGGTTTTTCTTTTCTTTTTGCACTTTGAACAGCTAACACCCCACCTCCACCCTCTGCCACATCATAAACATCGATTTCTTTTTAAACCCCCACCATCTTCAAAAACTGTTTGCCATGTGGCATTGGAAGGGTTGAGGGAAGAGCCAAGCCTAGAGCTCACTGGTATTTGGGATTCTGTCCCATAATGATAACTTGCTATATCTTGAGCTAAAGCAGTCAGGAACCATTTTTTATACTATCATCACTCACAGAATTATAATAATTCCGATTCCGATTATATGACCAACACTTGAGCAGTTAGGAATTCTAAGGGACCAGTAATAGATGGGATGTTCATACTTTGTATTGAGATTGAATTTGTGGTATCTGTTGTAGAAGGCAATTTTATAACCTACTGCTGAATTTTACCTCTTCTTTGTGGATACAATTCTGTTACTTCACCTAATGCAACTTGTTTTTCCTATATGGGGGGAAAAAGTTTGGTTTACCACAAAACAGTTGCAGATGGTGTAATTTATTTCATGTATGAAGTACATTCTGATAACAAATAATTTCAAATTAATGCAACTAACAGCCCCTTCCTAATCTTATATGTTTGCCCCTTTTGTATAATTTGCATGTATTGCTTCCCAATTACCACAATGTTAGCCTAGTAAGTATGGCACTTATCTGCTCACATTAAAAAGTCTTAAGGACTGAGCCACAGAATTAAAAACATTGGCATGGTATACTCCTAGTAATGTCCTTTATATTCTGAAAAAAGCAAAATTTGAATTTTTTTAAAAAAATGAATATTTCAGTAGGAATCTCAAATGATAAGAATTTAACTGCAAGGTGATCTCATATTATAATTGTGCTGGGTTTGCACTTGTGGGAATCCTCTGTAGATTGTAACTCATCTCTAGGCCAATCTACAAACCTGAACATTCATTTTGGAACTTTTACTCAAGGAACTTTATAGGACAAGATCTGTGCATTATTGTCTCACACATTAAATATATTTGTCCTGGGTGTGCAGTAGTGGAAATCACATCTTTGCCTCATGTCTGCAAAAACCTGCACAGTCATGAACAGGCCAAGTATATTGGTGCAATCCAGATAGTTCTAGGCATCCTTTAAGTTTCAATAAAATTTAACTTATCTGTGCAATTAGAAATGCCCTTTTGATCTGCAAGTAAAGCCTCTACAAGTGGAGGAAATGCCGTGTGTAAGAAATAGCTTGTTTGAAATGCATCCAAAACTATAAGGAAGAATTATGGAAACAATACTGCAGGGTGTGGAAACAGCAGGACATTACCCGAGTTAGATCACAGGCTAAAATCTGAAGGTATTCTAGAGTTTTATCACTTATTTGCAGTTCTGTAAAGACCTCCCAGTCACCATTCTGGAACCTCACAGGCATGCAGTAGACAATCCCTTCAGGAATTCCAAAATGACCTAAGGAGCAGAATCAGCCCTCAATGAGTTTCACTGACAGATAACACATACACACTTTTACCAAGAAAACGGGGCATGAAAAGAACGTGAAGGATCATTCCCATCATTCCACTTTGTCTTCCAGATGCCATATTGCTCCTTCCTCCTGTTCATCCAAAATATGAACACATGCTGGTAGATGAGGGGGAAAGAGAAATATGGTAACTGCCATACACTCTGTACTTTTACTTCTGACCTTAAGAGGTATGGCAGTATTGGGATACAAGTCCTGCAGCAAAACTTTCTAAACTCTTGCTCAGATAATGTTCATATCATAATGTTCATAGAGCCAGTGTGGTATAGTGGTTAGAGTTCTGGACTAGGACCGGGGAGACCCGAGTTCAAATCCCCATTCAGCCATGAGACTAGCTGGGTGACTCTGGGCCAGTCACTTCTCTCTCAGCCTAACCTACTTCACAGGGTTGTTGTGAAAGAGAAACTCAAGTATGTAGTACACCGCTCTGGGCTCCTTGGAGGAAGAGCGGGATATAAATGTAAAATAATAAATAATAATAATATTTAAATAAGAAGTATAAAAACTGACAAAAATCTTAGGCCTTTCAAAAACAGAATTTACAAAAACATTTCTAAATGTATCTGTTCATGCCATAGCATAATTTTTTCTATGCTAAAACTCTCTTAGCATTGCCTTAAGCCCTGATTCAGACATTTTGATCCAAACGCCAGAGATATACATGGGCCTCCCAATGCACTCATGAAGCTCCCACACAAATGAAGCTCTCACTCCATTCACATATGTATCAGCAATGGCTGGATCCAGATACTGTCCTTTTGACTTCACTAATTAAAACTGAAACATTTGCTTAAAGCTGCTATTGATACCAACAGTACCTAAATGCTTCACTCTGGCAGTAACATTTTTTAAATTTTTTTTACTTTGGAACAGGAAATGCACAGCTCTCTCTCAAGCCATCTGGTAGAAATGGAGCATTGTGACAGAGAGCCATTTGGTGACTATATGATGCTAAGGAGGACATTCACCTTCACTGATTACTCCCAGAGAGACCATCTCCCCAGGCGGGGAATCTTGGTACCAGTATCTCAGCACTGTAGTAATGACATGTGCAGGCGCCAAGCCTAAACAATGATGCCCCCAAGAACTCAATGAACTCAACGAGGTCAGAAATTCAGTCTGCATCCATTCACTGTCGGGGAGAATCAAGAATGTTTGTTAAGCACACACAAAGAAAATGGCAGCACAATATAGTAGAGAGGAGAAGCCCACACTTCTTTTCTAAAGACTCTCTTCGGCGCTTCAAGTCTCAGATCCCCCGCCTCATATGTGTTCATGACTCATTCATTGACTTGTATCTTTATAACTCAGCCCTGCATTTCTCATAACTAATTTCTGCAGCCCTTCAGAAACCTGCTGTTGTTTGTTTGAGATTTTCCTTACACCAACATAGGACAGACAAGTATTTTTAATAACAAACTTTAGAATAGTAAAAAGGCAAAGAAAATGGAAAACAGAAAAAGCACAATAGTTCTTTGCACAAAAGTAAAAACACATTAAGCTCTCTCTGTGTTCTTGTAATAACACAGGGATTTCATAAGGGCATTTTTAAAAAGTCACTTCTTGATTTTGTGTGTGTGTAAATACAGGCACTTCAACAAGTGCTTTAAATGTCTACTAGCTGGCCCTGCGCAGAACATCTGCGCCCTAGTTCTCTGTCTCTCACCCCTCCCTGGACAATCCAGCTCTCTGCCCTGCCTTTCCCCCCTCCACCTGAAGCCACCCCCTGCCATCCAGGATAGCAGCGGAGGCAGCAAAACTCCCCCCCCCCTCAATCAACCACCCCCTCAGTCAGCTAGGTCTCCACCCACACACACTCACGTCTCCCCCCCCCACTCAGTCAGGTCTCCCCCCCCCTCAGTCAGTCAGGTCCCTCTGCCCAGTCAGTTCCCCCCCACCAGGCCAGAGTGGCATGGTGGCATTGGCGGTCTAAGTCAGCTCCTACCACCAGCCTCCGTCGCGTAGGCCTGCCCAGTCTCTTCACGAGGACAGCCGATTCGGGCAGAAAGCGCACCTTGGCCTGGCCTCCATCGGCCCAAGACTCCTCATGAGGAGAATGGCCAAGCTGGGGCTTCTCTTCTGGCCTGCATGGATGGCCCTCAGTGTGCTTTTCCGCCCTGGCTCAGCCACCCTCCTCATGAGAAGGCTCGGCGGGGCAATGGATACCGCTGCTCAGTGTCTCTTTTTCTTTCTTTGCCGCCTCTTCCTTGGCAGCAGCTGCCTCTCTGTCTGCCACTCAGCCCTACACCATGCCTTCTTTCTCCTCTGGACAACTCCCTCTCTCAACTCTCATGAGATGTGCCATGTACCACGGGATTTGCTATATACGTCCTAAGGCTTTTATATATAAAGAAGATTATTGCTCAAGTATCATGAAAAATACCGATCAAACATAAGTTCCAACAAACGACGGGAAAAGTTTGGTGGGCCCCAGATGGCACTGTCGTATCTATAGAGCTGAGTGTTAGTCAGGTCCACAAAGCTATTCCCGCTGACGTTCCCCCAGATGATGAGATTTTTTATTCCTGTCAAAGAGAATAATGGAAAGATGAATGAACACACAAGTAATCAGTCAAATGTTACACAGAGAGTCTGATCTACGTCCCCACAGCTGTGCTTCCTGGGAATTCCCCCCTATGGTGCACAATGTTAGCAAGCAGCAGGAAGAGTTCCCCTCTATGAGAGACAGCATTCCCTGTTGCAGGAACAGAGCTCTGACTGGCAAGGAAGATCTCAGGAACATGCAACCTTGTGAGATGACACCATTGCTATTCAGAATCCATTTTTTCGCCTGTGCTGCCCCCTTTGTGACTCATGGAGGGGCAGCCCTACACTAGGACTTCAAGCAGAGTTCTTTCCCAGCCCTATCTGGAGGTGTCAGGGATTGGACCTGGGACCAATTATCGATTATTTCATCCCAAGCTATCACACACAGAGCTAAGTAAGTATGGCAAGGTCACAGTATGAACAGCTTTAGGGCGAGGCAGCTTTGGCACTGAAGCCTGCATCTCCTGGAGGCTTTACACACAGGGCTTTTACTTTGAATCTCCTCTGGAATGTAGTGGGCCAGTCCACATATTAGCTGCATTTACCCCAAAGTAGCTGCAGGCTATCAGAGACCAGTACAGACAGGACTCTGTTTTCCTCCAAATCAAGGCTGCTCATTCTGGCTTAGCTCAAATCATGTCCAGCTTTTTAAAATCCTCTATTTCCAGTGGCTTTGTGGGGGAGAAAGGGTTGCTCACCTGTAACTTATGACCTGGAAGAGATCCATCGACATCCACAAGTATGGGATTCTGCGCCTGCACAGGAACCACGCGGTAGCAATGTCGCAGCTTGTCAAGGCATCCAAGCCTCGCCCCCATGCCTACAGCATGCTATTTAAAGGCGGGCTGGGTGCCATGTTCCCTCAATTCTTGGACAACCGCCATGAAGGACAATCATCCGGATAAGCAGGTGAGTTCAGCAGTATCAATGGACATGCACACAAGTACGCACATAGCGGAGCACTACTGCAGAGGGGTGGTCCGGGAGGGTCTTATGGATGTCGATGGATCTCTTCCAGATAATAAAAATCTTATGTTGATATGAAAGTAGGCATCTTTCAAATCCAGCATTGCAAGCCACTTTTCTTGGTGGAGAAGTGGTAAGATCTCCTGCAACGTCATCATACGAAATTTCCTGACATGGACCAGCTTGTTTAAATGGCGCAGGTCCATGATGGGGTGGATGCCCACATCCCATTTCGGAATCTGAAAGTAACAGGAGTAAAATACCCGTCGCCTGTGCACCCATGGCACCGGGGTGACTGTACCTGTCTCCAACAGCTCCTTCACCGCTTCCTGTAAGGACAGGGACGGCGGAGTGAACTTCATTCCCGTAAAATAAGGGATCGTTCTATGGCGTCTCCTGAGGAAATGATCTTCAGGACCCAGCGGTCTGATGTTATTTGATGCCAAGTAGGGGCATGGCGTGCCAGCTTGATAGAACTGTGTGGAATCGCTGGGATTTGATGGATTGCCGGTAGAATCCGCTTGCCAAGATGTTAAAGCCCCTGTAGGCGGGACTGGGGAGAAGTCCAGTGTCAGTGGGCGGTCCCGAACCTCAAAGACGTTTTTGCAATTCTGGTTGCTTGTTACGTTGGGACTGAGTGGTTTTGGCCTTACCTTGGTAAGGGTGTTTGTGGTAAGGATTGTATTGCTTTTTGTAGTCTCGGAGATCTTGTTGCCTAAAAGGAGGCCTCTGTTTGGCACAATTGGAACGGTATCTAGGAGTATATGTGAATGTAGATGCAGCAGAGGTAAATGCTTTCGCTGTAAATTTTGATTTATTTTTTTAAGCTCTTCCATGGTGGCATCAGTTGTCTCACTAAAAAGGCCATTTCCGTCAAAGGCCAAATCTTCAATCTTCTTTCATGTCGCTTTGAAGGTTTGTAGACCTTAACAACGCATGTCTTCATAAAGCAACAGCAACGGTCAGAGAGTGAGACTCTGACTCTGCAAGATGTTTTGCGATACTTAACTGCTGTCTGGTTAAGTCAGCCGACTTATCTAGGGTTCGCTGGAACTTCTGTTTAAAATCTTCATGGGACAAGGTGTCCAAATCCCCTTGTAGGGATTCCCATAGGCCATGGTTGTACTTGGCCGTGCATGCTGAGTAATTCGCCACTTTAATCAATAGGCATGAGGTGGTGTAAACCTTTCTTCCTCATAAGTCCAATTTTCTCCCCTCTATGTCAGATGATGTGGTGTGTTGCCTTCCCGCTTTAGAGGAGGTGGCGCAAGCAATTACAAGGGAGTTAGGAGCCAGGTGCTTCAAAAGGTAAGTGTTGTCCTTCTCCTGTATACAATATAGGCTTTCCAGCCTTTTAGACGTGGGTGTAGGTGTATGGAGCACTCCCCAGGCACATTTTGCCACTCTGGTGATCACAGGAAGAACGGACAAGGCCACAGGTTGAGTGGCTTGAGATCTGACCATGAAATTAAACACTGGGTCATCTACTGTTGACAATTCTGATTTTAAGTCCAAACCCAGTGTTTCTGCCATGGCCCATACATGCTTATGGTAGGCCTTCATTTCATTTGGGGAGACATAGGTGGACGGTGGCACATCTGTGGGAGGATCCACTCAGCTGTCTGCATCCTCTGGATCAGACTCAAAATCAGAGGATCCATGTTGTTCCGAAGTAGATCCGGTTGGAGAAGATGGAACTCACGTTTGGGTCTCTACAGTAGTGTTTTGAGGGGAAGGTAGAGCCCCTGTCTGGGCACCTATTGTCCTGAAGAGTGGAGTTGAGGTCTGTGTGGTCTGTGGCATTGTAGGCGGAGGTGAGGTTTGTGACGACTTGGAAACATATGTAATAGCCTCACTGCGGGAGGTAGTGTTAGCTAAGGTGGTCACTGCTAGAGAAGAAGTAATTGGAGTATACGTTCTTGGATCAAAAGACTTCCAGGACTTCACCATCTGGTAATTATACGGTGCCCCAGGGGAACAGGTACCCATGGCAGTCGCTGAGAGGGTGGTAGTTGAAACAGGAGTATGCAAAAAACCACAAGCGTGCCAGGTAGAAGGAGTTTGCAAGTGCTTTGCAGACAAGGTAGTTGCTAGGGCTGGTGCTGTGCCCAACTGACCTTCAGTACCTGAAGGAAGAAATCCCTTGAAGGTTGACATGGAAGGGGTACTCTAAGAGGAATACAATATCGAAAGCAGCGTGTGTGCCGTGGTCGGGCCCAAGCCAATACTGCCATCTACAGCCTCTACCTCCTCCTCATTGAATGTTGGCATCGGTAGCTGGCATCGTGGCGAGACTTGTTTCGATGCTGATAATACAGGGTCGATGTCGAAGGAGCATCTTGCTGAACCTTCGGTGTTGAAGGGGCTGACGAAGAAATCGGTGTCGGAGCAGGAGATAGGGAATGTGCCCTCAATGTCAATCGTGTCGATGTCGATGGGCGGTCAGCGTTGAGTAGTTCCATTGGTATCGGTGCCGAAGGTATGATGTTGAGAGAAGTCTTTGACCTTGAAGCCGGTATTGACGGAAGATGCTGTAGTGCTGACAGCGACGACGTGCATTCCCGCGTCAAGTCAATTGTCTTTGACATCTTCTTTGGGGCTGTTGTGGAAGTCTTGGTAGTCCGGCGCTTCACCGATGACTTCGAGGCCCCTAGCATTGAGTCAGATCCCCCAACATGTGGGTGTTGGCTTCGGACTGTCGATAACAGTCCTGACTGCTTTCGACGTTGAAGGAGTCGCTAACGTCTATGTCAACAACCTAAATTTCTGTTGACTCGGTAATGACGTCGATGTTTTTGGTTTCTGTTGACTCGACGCTGAAGGCAATGTCAATTTCGATGTCAACATCCTAGGTTTCTGTTGACTTGGCATCACCGTCAATGTCGATGCTGCCTTTGGTGGTGCCCTCAACGCCGAGGAAGGCAGGCATGGTTCTCCTGGCGTTGAAGGGCTTAGGACTTCGTCATCAATGGCGGCATGAAGGCAAAGCGCCTGATTCTTGTGAGTCTGTTTAGAAAAAGATAGACAGATCTTGCAATTGGACATGTTGTGCTCCTCACCCAAACAAATGAGGCACAAATCGTGAAGGTTTTTAGAGGGGAGTTTGGCTTTACAGCCCTCGCACCTCTTGAAGGATTGTTTCTCTTCAGCCATTTCACAAATTGAAAAGTCAGGTCCGTTCCAGGGTCAAGTGCCAGTCGTTATCCATTAGCCAAAGCCAGCCCAATTTATCACCAAACATAGTCCATCAGCCAGAAAGAGGTCAAAAAACTTAATATCCGTTCTCTCCCCCCCACCCCATTTTTTAGATGAACTCACAGAAAAACACTTTGAAGAACTATTCTGAAGAAAAGTGGCAGACCAAGGCCCAAACGCGACATGGTCGGAAAAGAACTGAGGAACATGGCGCCGAGCCTGCCTTTAAGTAGCACACTGTAGGTGTGGGGGTGGGGCTTGGACGCCTTGACAAGCTGCAGCATTGCTACCGCGTGGTTCCTGCACAGGTGCAGAATCCCATACTTATGGGTCTCAACGGATCTCGATCCAGATCCTGAGGCTTTTGTTATGCCCTGAAGTTTCTCTGTGATATGTGGAGGGGCTTCTTTCCAAACATGCACTTGAAATCCACCCAGGTGCCAGCAAAGGAGATTTTCAATTGCAAGCGCTGGGGGGGGGGGGAGGGGTTGTGGCAGATTGATGCAATTCTGTGGAGGGGGTCCTTTCAGCTCATGTCTCTGTCAGGTTACATTAGAGCCAGGCAGCCTACATAATACACACACAGATGTCCCCTCAAGTGGAGGCTATTCCTCACAAACCACTCTCAGTGGAGAAAGCCCTCTCCAGCCCCTGCAGGGGTGCTGTGCTGAGGTCACGAACCAAGAACAAGTGAGACATTGACCACGGTTCCCCACAGGAGATACTTGTAAGCACAGAAGGCACCCTCAACTTTGCTGAATCACAGAAGCATTTCTGAACTCTGGTGTGGACCCAGCTGTGGTGCAGAACGCTGCCAGGAAGGCTTGCTAAAGATGAGTAGAATTTCACACCATCCATGGGGGAAAGAAGTAGAATGGCTGGCTGAGGAAGAGGGCCACAAGTAGAATAAGACAGTCCAGAATGGGAGAACGAGGGAGAAATTCCTGATTTAAATGCAAGATGTAACCTCAGCCCTTGCGTTCTGTTGATTGATCCCTGGCTGATTGGTCTTGCGGTCTTCCGTAACTAACTGTCAAACTAACAAACAAAAGAGCTCTCTCGCCTCCTCCTGATGGGATTGGTTGGATAAAAAATCTGGAGCAAGAAGTGGGAATGCGCACAGGAAGAAGATCTGCAGGGACTGCGGAGAGGAGCCGACCCTATGTGAACTGTCCATTTAATCCCCCGAATGAAACATCTGCATATCTGCAAAGCAAGATAGGAGTGGAATTAACTGCAAAGCAGATTCGCTATTCAGATACCCCGTCACCTGAAACCACGTGTGAATAACTCCCTGTTCTTTGTGTCATGCAGTTAATTCCACTCCTAACTCAGCTGGTCTTGAGAGGCATAGGATCACTGGACACATACCCACTCTACTCCCCACACTTCAAAAGTTTGGATGCACTAGCTCTTTCATTTAAATTCATAGCAATTTACCATGCCAAAGATCACTGCTTTCTGCTGGTGATATCATATTTATGGCACAGCCTCTAGCAGATATCAGTGCTTCAGTTGGTGTGAGGCATCTGGTCCAAATGATTGTGCACATCTTTCCAATTTATCTGAGCCTATACCTCAGTAGTAGAGCACATGCCCTGTGTACAGAAGGTCTCAGATTCAATCCTTGGCATCTATAGTTCAACAGGTCTATGCTAGCAGGGATGAGAAAGAACTCTGTACTTTAGAAAGATATCCTCTCTATAGAATAGATACAGCCAAACTGCAATATTAGCCGTCAGCTCTTCTAAATGTAGACTAGAGCCATTGCAAACTTTTGAGGAAGAATTTCATAAATAAATCCGTGCAGCCAAATTTGGCCACCTGCTTTTTATAGAATCTCTTGGTCTCATGCAGGATCCGTCTGAATTGGTGTTTAAGTGTTTGGCAGGGAGGATTACTAAAGTCCAGGTTTCCCTGATGTTTGGGGCCTTGCTATGAGTAGGCAGAAACCGCCAGGTTTCAACATCACTGCTTGTTACCAGTGCCTAAAGACTTCTGCAGGCTGTAGTTTATATGGTGCTGATTGGGCTCCCCCCATCTTGCCCTCCACCATTTAGCGGCCATGGCAGGGTGGCTTGACCCAATCTATGCTGCACAGGCTGTGGCCTGCCATGCAATCTTTCATCAAAAGCCAAGTGTGATGGTTTATGAGGTCATCAACTCACACTTGTGCCTGAAGTCCTCAACCAAGACTTAGCCAGGCACACTATATTTATGAGAACGACTGGAACTGAAGATCTTTCAGAAAATTCATTCAATTCTGTTAAGTCTGTCTACCCACACTCTGAAATGTGCTGGTTTGTCAAGATCTGACTCAAATTCACAATAACTCAAGCACAGGCTGATAGTAAGATTCTCTACCCTATCAGCTTGCTGGCCTGCTTCTGAAAGATATATATTGGCACCATTCTCAGAGATGGCTATTGACAGGGAAATGTGACTCTGCTGATCCTCTTGGATCTCTCTGCAGCTTTTGATACCATATACCATGGTATCCTTCTGGACCGCCTGATGGAGGTGGGATCAGGTGGAACAGTGGTTCTGTTCCTACCTCTCTGGTAGATTCCAGATGGTGTCGCTTGGATACTGTTGCTCTACAAAGCAAGAACTGAAATATGGAGTTCCACAAGGCTCCATACTGTCTCCAATGCTCTTTAACATCTACAAGAAACCGCTGGGAGAGATCATCAGGAGGTTTGGTGCTGGGTGTTATCAATATTAATTAATAATAATAATAATAATAATAATAATATGCTGATGATACCCAGATTTACTTCTCCATGTCGACTCCATCAGGAAATGGCATATCTTCCCTAAATGCCTGCTTAGAGGCGGTAATTGGCAAGATGAGGGATAACAAACTGAAGTTGAATCAAAATAAGATGGAAGTATTGACTGTGGGGGGTCAGGACCTGAGAGATGGTTTGGATCTGCTTGTTCTGGATGGGGTTGCACTCCCCCTGAAAGATCAGGTACGTAGCTTGAAATGCTCCTGGACTCAAAGCTCTCCCTGGTTTCTCAGGTTGAGGCGGTGGCCAGGAGCACTTTTTATCAGCTTCGGCTGATATGTCAGCTATGTCAGTGGTACATATGCGGTAACCTCCAGACTTGACTACTGTAATGCGCTCTACGTAGGGCTGCCTTTGTACGTAGTCCAGAAACTACAATTCGTACAGAATGTGGCAGCCAGATTGGTCTCTTGAACAACACGAAGGGACCATATAACACCGGTTTTGAAAGAACTGCAATGGCTGCCGATGTTTCCGTGTGAAATACAAAGTGCTGGTTATTACCTATAAACCCTTAACAGCTTGGGATTAGGTTATTTAAGAGAGAAACTCCTTTGTTATGAACCTTGCTGACTGTTATGATCTTCTGAAGAGGTCCGGTTACAGTTGCCACCAGTTCGTCTGGTGGTGACTCAGGACCGAGCTTTCTCTGTGGCTGCCCCAGGGCTTTGGAATATGTTCCCTGCTGAAATAAGAGCATCTCCTTCTCTGTTTGTTTTCAGGAAGACCCTCAAGACTTTCCTGTTCTCACAAGCTTTTAGTTAGAATTTTAATAATTTGTTTTATATTGGTGTTTATCGTGTTTTATGTATTTTAACCTGTGATTTTAATGTTGGGATTTGTACACTGCCTAGGGATTTATATGACTGATAAATAAATAAATAGACAAAGGCACTAATGCAGATCCTTCTCTTCTAGAGGTACACCACAGTCTGACTTCCTCACAGAGATATTGCACATCCTTCCCTTTGGAGGACTGAGATGCATAGTCTGGGCTATTTTTGATCCTGCTGCAAGGTATCATCCACCTGTTACATGTTCATATTTCATGTCTTTAATGTGTAGTTTTAAATGTGTTGTAATCTACCCTAAGGACAAGATTTAAAAAATCCAAAATGACTAAATAAATAGCAACCAGTCCTCCGTTATCAAACACTTACCAGCTGGATGCATGTTCAATTTTCTTGCCAATGTGGCCTTGGCTTCACTTTCCAAGAGCATGGCTACAGTGATAATGTTTCGAGGGTTAATGGATGGGGCATGTGTCATGATCATAAATGTCTTAAGGTTGGCAAAGGTTTTCCCCATCACAACAACTCTGGCATTGCTTTTGGCATTCTTGTCTATCAGAGGCCCATATACTTCACACTGATTGGTCACTTGTCGGATACAGTCTTCAAGTGTTGGAATTGTCTCCTGGACTATGTCGTCAAGCAAAATGATGACATCAGCCTCAAGAAAAGCTTCATCCAATGTTGTGTGCAGGGAGACATTACGAAGGACAGGGAATGCTAAGTCTTGAGTCTCCATTACAATACCCTCAAGGATTTCTTTGTTGCTGTCTCTGTCAAGTAAATGGAGGCTGATCTCTGTTTCCATCCCAAATATTTCCCCATTGATTAATAAAGGGATAAGATGGTAGCAGATAGGACTAGAAGCTCTGATTAAGAAAAGAATGAGAAGAAATCTTTAGTATTGAACAAATACTTCTGTATTTATGCATATGAGATCTATTTTTTGAAAATATTTTCAAAATGAATTCATAGGAATTCAGTTTCCAAAGAAATCAACTGTTAGTGCTTAAAGATGTGAACACATATTTTGCCATGAGCTTTCTAGAAGCATCATTTTCAGACAATTGAGCAGTGGCTGATTTGGTTTTTAAATAATCAGCAATGTGTTTAATTATATACCATAAAGTCAATCTTTATTACAGTCAGTGACTGGCAGCAAGACAATACAATAAAGGCATTTATACAAATCATATATACATCACTGACTATCATTGTTCCTCATATTGACTAGACAACATGTCCTAGATGCTAAAAAACAAATTTTAGCTACATTATAGATGACACAGGAATTTATATCCTCTAAAATAAACTTAACATAAAAATCACCCAGATGTCCTGGGTATTTCACTAATAATGATAAAATCAAATCAAATCTTGATAGAAACAGCAGCACAAAAGAACATGAGCTATTGTTTCAATCTCACCAGTGCCACAAGGGCATTGCCACTGTGAAATCGGTATATGCTGAAATCTAACTTCCAGTATACCATACGTCAACTTCAATGCATTAATAATTGCATTTTTAAAAATAATTTACCAATATTTATATTCTTGTTTACAATTTTATCAAATGAAAAAAACACTCTTTGAAATAAATACATCGTTTCAACTTATAACTGAAAACTTAATAAGAACTCCATAGACGGAAATACTATACAAAGTGATTCCTGTCCACACGCTCCCACCCCATAGCCACTTGGCAACAAACATTCAGGAGAGGCTGTTCAATTCCATTAATCCATTAAGTCCAAATGAACATGGAAAGAAGCTAAGAAACTAAGGATGAAGAAAGAGAACAGCAGAGGAAAGAAAAGAGAGAAAATAAGTGATTAGGAAAGGGAGAAGCTGGGATGGGGTAAAGGTGTGAAGTGTGCCATCAAGTCAATTTCGACTCCTGGCACCCACAGAGTCCTGTGGTTTTATTTGGTAGAATACATGAGGGGTTTACCATTGTCTCCTCCCAGGCAGTATGAGATGATGCTTTTCAGCATCTTCCTATATCACTGCTGCCCGATATAGTACCAGGGGGGATTCAAACTGGCAACCTTCTGCTTGTTAGTCAAGGATTTCCCCACTGCATCGGGTAGGAGGAAATGAGCAGGGGAAGCAGTCTTAGGATGCTGAGGGTAGTAGTATGAATTTTCCTAGTACAGAGCAGCATGAGATTCATCGCACATGCCACCAAATAGTTTTCTGAGCTTTTTCCAAAAGTCATTAATTTTAGAAGCCCAGCAGAGGAGAAGGAGAAGTCCATCTGCTTCCCACCCAGTACTGCCTGGTGTGAGAGACCAGGTGGGTCTTGGGGGCTCCTTCTGCTGTTGCCTGCCTATTCCTGCCTTGCCTGTGGGGCTGCTGGCTGAGGGTAACATCTGTGGGGAGTGTGTGGGGAGTGAGTGCAGAACTGGGACCAGCCCGAGTGATTCAGCGGTTCCTCGGGTCATCTGCTCAGTTCTGGGCTTTATAGGAGGCTGCTTGTAGCAGTAGGCTCGCCACTGAAGGAGCAACACCAAAGGGGGTCGCCACTTCGGGGGAGAACGAGGGCTAGAGGGCTTCTGTTTAATCGGTTTTAGCTGTTTGGGAATTGGGTTGAAGCTGCTGCAATGTGTTTGGGTTCGTCTGGAAATAGGGAAACAGGGGGTGCCTTCGTTGACTATGGGGCAGCTATTCTGGTGGTGGTGGGGAATAGAAGAAGAAACGTTGGCAGGTCAGCAGGCCATTCCAGAGGAAGGGTAGTCAGAAATTTATTAGCTGCCCCCCCTTGCAGCTGTCCTGCCAGCTCTTTGACCTCGGGGAGCACTGCTAACAACCCACATAGCCTTACCTTGCTCCTCTGCAATGCCAGGTCGGTCCAAAATAAGCCTGAACTCATCCATGATTTGATTATAGATGAAGGGGCCAGCCTTGTATGTATTACCTAGACTTGGTTGTGGGAGGCTAGTGGTCCAGTCTGGTTCCAGCTTCTCCCTTCAGGATATTCTGTAGAGAAGCGGGTAAGGGGATGTGGGCGGGGAGGTGGAGTGGCTGCGGTCTATAAGGATAACATCTCCCTCACCATGGTCCCTGCTAGGGTATCGGACCATATTGAATGTGTATACTTAAGTTTGGGGACCAGGGATAGATTGGGACTTCTGTTGGTGTACCGATCGCCCCGCTGCCCAACGGAATCCCTTACTGAGCTCACGGACTTGGTCGCGGAACTCGTGCTGGAGTCTCCCAGATTTTTGGTGCTGGGGGACTTCAATGTTCATTTCGGTACCAATTTGTCCGGGGCAGCTCAGGAGTTCATAGCGGCCATGACAACTATGGGCCTATCCCAAGCAGTCTCTGGACCGACGCATATTGCAGGTCACATGCTTGATTTGGTCTTCTACTCTAATTAGGGTGGTGTTCCGTGGGTGGGCACTCCTTTGATCTCCCCATTCTCATGGATGGACCACCATCTGGTAAAGGTGGGACTAACAACCATTTTCCACCTCCGCAGGGGTCCGCCCAAAGAGGTTATTGGATCCAGTAAGATTCCAAGGAGCCTTGGAGGGATTCAATGTTGGCTTTGCTGGTGATCCTGCTGATGTCCTGGTTGAGATTTGGAGCAACTTGCTCACCAGAGCAGTAGACACAATTGCCCCCAAGCGTCCCCTCCGACCCGCTTCAAAATTGGCCCCTTGGTATACAAAAGATCTGCGGGGGCTGAAGTGGCAAGGTAGGCGACTGGAGCGCAAGTGGAGAAAGACTCGACCCGAATCCAACAGACTACAACATAGAGCATATTTAAAGATCTATGCTCAGGCAATACGTACTGCAAAGAAGTGTTTCTTTTCTGCCCATATTGCATCTGCGAGTTCACGTCCAGCGGAGTTGTTCAGGGTTGTGAGGGGACTAGTATCTGCCCCCACTCCCTTGAACCAGAATTTGGAGTCGTCAGTTACCCGCTGTGATGTGTTTAAAGAGTTTTTCGTAGATAAAATCTCTCGGATTCGGGCCGATCTAGATGGAGACTCCACAGTTAATTTGATGTCTGAACTGGAGGTGTCCAGCAACTCCTCTTATGCAATTTGACTGGATCGGTTTCAGTTTGTGACTCCTGAGGATGTGGACAAGCTGCTTGGAGTGATGAGGCCTACCACTTGTTCTCTTGACCCTTGTCCAACATGGCTTGTTTGATCTAGAAGGGAGGCTGTTATAGATGGCCTGGTGGAAATCATAAATGCTTCTCTGAGGGATGGCAGGATGCCTCCTTGTCTTAAGGAGGCAATCATTAGACCTCTTCTAAATAAGCCTGCATTAGATTCCTCAGAGTTGAACAATTATAGGTTTCCAACCTCCCATGGCGGGACAAGGTAATTGAGAGGGTGGTGGCCTCTCAGCTCCAGGCGGTCTTGGAGGAAACTGATTATCTAGACTCATTTCAAACTGGTTTTCAGGCGGGTTACGGGGTGGAGACTGCCTTGGTCGGTCTACAATTGGGAATTGACAGAGGAAGTGTGACTCTATTGGTCCTTTTGGATCTCTCGGTGGCTTTCAATGCTATCGACCATAGTATCCTTCTGGAACGTCTGAGAGTGTTGAGGGTGGAAGGCACTGTTTTACAGTGGTTCCGCTCCTAATTCTCGGACAGATTCCAGATGGTGTCGATTGGAGACTGTTGCTTTTCGATAACTGAGCTTAAGTATGGCGTCCCTCAAGGCTCCGTACTTTCTCCAATGCCTTTTAGCATCTACATGAAACTGCTGGGAGAGATCATCAGGGGATTTGGAGCTGGGTGTTACTAGTACACTGATGACACCCAGATCTACTTCTCCATGCCAACTTCTTCAGGAGCTAGCATATCCTCTCTAAATGCCTGTCTAGAAGCAGTAATGGGCTGGATGAGGGAGAATAAACTGAAGCTGAATCCAGATAAGATGGAGGTACTTATTGTGCGGGGTCAGAACTCCAGAGACAATCTTGATCTACCTGTTCTAGATGGGCTCACACTTCTCCAAAAGGAACAGGTTCACAGTCTGGGAGTACTTCTGGATCCACACCTCTCCTTGAGTTCTCAGGTTGAGGCGGTGGCCAGAGGTGCTTTCTATCAGCTTCGGCTGATACGCCAGCTGCGCCCGTTTCTTGAGATCAATGACCTCAAAACAGTGGTACATTTGTTGGTAACCTCCAGACCTGACTTCTGTAATGTGCTCTACATGGGGCTGCCTTTGCATATAGTCCAGAAACTCCAGTTGGTTCAGAATGAGGCAGCCAGGCTGGTCTCCGGGTCATCTTGGAGAGACCATATTACTCCTCTGCTGATGGAGCTTCACTGGCTGCCAATAGGTTTCCGGGCAAAATACAAAGTGCTAGTTATAACTTATAAAACCCTAAACGGCTTAGGCCCTGGGTATTTAAGAGAGCGTCTTCTTCACTATGACTCACACCGCCCATTGAGGTCATCTGAGGAGGTCCGTCTCCAATTACCACCTACTCGTCTAGTGGCTACACAGAGACGGGCCTTCTTGGTTGCTGCCCCGAGATTGTGGAATGCGCTCCCTGCTGAGATATGATCCTCCCCATCTCTGGCAATTTTTAAAAAACACCTGAAAACCCATCTTTTCACCCAAGCTTTCCCAGCTTTTAAAAACTGTCTGGTTTTAATTTTATGGCTGTTTTTAGATGGTTGCATTGTTTTAACTTTTATATGGGTTAATTGTTTTTATGTTAACCTCCCAGAGACGAAAGTTTGGGCGGTACAGAAGTTTGTTTAAATAAATAAACAAACAAACTAAACTAAACTAAACCTAAACCTAAACCTAAAATAAAAAAGTTCCTCATTGCCTAAACCTTACCCTCCCATGTGTTGCCAAGATCAGGGCTTACAATCTATACACATTCACACTCAACACACCTTGTTTTTGTATTTCTCTTAGGCAGTATATAGACCAATCAGTTTCTTGTTTGGTTTTAATCAATGCCATGATTCATTACCTAAGTATTGGCAAAAGGGTATTAATTTTTTTCAACCATTTAAAAAAGAGTTAGAATGCCATTACTGGAGGACATACACATTAGTTATTTAACTCTACCCAGTTTCAGCAGAGGGAAAAGTCGGAGAAGCAGCCAGGCTCCCACCATAAGCCTGGCTAATAGAGGCCTGGCTCCTCCCCTTCCAGAGCTGTGCCCATCTGATGCCACTCCACCTGCACCTAAGCCAGACTCCTGCCATTAGAGTTGCTAATGTTTAGAGCAGAGGTTTTAATATATGTATTCCTTTTTATCAACATTGTGACCAACTTTGGGAATTGATGTTCAAGCAGGATAAAATCCATCTTGAATGGCTCAATCCCACTATAGAAAACAAAGAGACATTAGGGCCTCTCAGAAAGTCCAAGGGGCTGCAGCTGGGAAATCTATGCTATGTTTCGGAAATGCTTGTACACACACACGGGATCTTTGCATTGAAAGCAAGGAGTGCATTCCTTCATGTACATGTTCCAGACCCAGCTACTTTTCCAATTTCCCTGATGAACTGTGTAAGAAGAGGAGGGCAACATTTTTGAGACTCCCTATGCAGTTCTTTTTCCATCTTCCTACCTGTTGACCCAAATGTGCATGGGATTGATCTGGCTTTTTATTTCTTCCTCCTCTGTCTCAACTTCTATGTGAGTCTGCAAGTTTTCCTTAGCAATTAGCAGCATCTCTTCAGTCAGCATGTCTGATGTGATGTTATAATAACGCTGAAGATGTAAAAAGGCCATCAGTAGGCACCTACAGTAAATGTGGCTCAAACACACCTCCTGTTACAAATCCAAAATAACAAAACATACATGCATATATGGAAGAAGAACAAGGGAGAGAATTGGAGGAGCCTGCAAACACCCTCGAGGGTGGTCCTTTGCAGTGGCAAGATTTTCTAGACTTAAATAACCCAGTCTCCAGAATTCTGCCATTTGTTTCTGCCCAGCAGTCTGTAATCCCTACCGTTAGGAATAACTTCAGATCACCAGGTTAAGGTCACTATACTGCCATTTGCTCCACCAGTACTGCTGAATTTTGCACAATCACAGCCATTATTCCCAACAGAAGTGTGTGAGACATGCAATACCGATGCTGCCCTCTTGTGCAGCAGCATCACCACATGTGTTGGGGCCCTGTGGTGGTGTGGGCAGCTCTAGCATTGCCTGTATCACACTGCGGGATATGCAAGCCACTGTTTATTGTCTTTTCCCAGGACCTCAGTAAACAACTGGTCTCTCTCTCTCTTTATGGCAGTGTGATATGTCATGCTTCCAAACCTCTTATGGTCTTCTGGTGTGATCCTGATACTCAGAAATAAATCCCAGTGACTTAGTCCCTGATAAGTGTGCTTATGACTGCAATATTTGTTGAATGATAAGATAAAGAAAAGTTGAATACTGGCTAAATGCTGTTACCAAAAAACAAAACAAAACCCCACAACAGACAGATAGACAAAAAGGCCAGAAAGTTACCTGAGCGTGCTCTAGGAATTCATTAAATCCTCCCAGAAGAAGGCCCTTCCCGCCACGGTCCAACAATTCTCTCCAAATAATTGGAGAGCGCTTGTGTTTCCATCCATTCTTTTCACAGATCTCCTGCAGCCACTTCTAGATGCAAGATCCCCCAAAGTACACATGAAATGCAATGTTCACGAGTCACAACTAGAAAAAGCTTTCAAGACAATCCAGACACCAGTAATGTGAATGTGGTTTTAAAATGTTGCAAGCAGTATTACTACAATAATATACTGGGGCTTTAATACAAGCAAATATTAGGATGTCACTTTCCTCAGAAATCCATCCCTTTTGGTAATTCACACAACCAACTGAGAAAGACAGATCATACTGGAGAAAGGGATATCAACTGTAGCTTTTACTGGCAAAGGTTTTCAATTCAAAAGCAATACCAATTAGGCCACATATTGATAAGCACTTTGAAGCCAAATTACAAAAATGTTTCATAAAGAAAGAAAAAGGACAACAGTGTCCAGTTGAATCCATGAATAGACTAGTATGGCTTCCAACTGGCTTGAGATCTCCTTGCTTCTTGATTGGCTTGTTATCATACAAATCAAGTGTTGTCATGGGCAACTGTGCCCCACTGGCTGGGTAGAGAGAGGAACACTAAAGGTAAAGGTAAAGTATGCCGTCAAGTCGATTTCGACTCCTGGTGCCCACAGAGCCCTGTGGTTTTCTTTGGTAGAATATAGGAGGGGTTTACTATCGCCTCCTCCCAGGCAGTATGAGATGATGCCTTTCAGCATCTTCCTATATCGCTGCTGCCCGATAAAGTACCAGCGGAGATTTGAACCGGCAACTTTCTGCTTGTTAGTCAAGCATTTCCCTGCTGCGCCACTTAAGGTGACTAACACTAAAGGAGGGAATTTCAAAATTTATTCAAAAGGACTGCAAGGCAGAGAGAGAGCCCTTATGCCTCTCTTGGAGGATACACAGGGAGAGGAGGAAGGTAGGTTTGATTGTGTGCACCAAGTCTCAGCACCAAGTATAATATGCTGTGCTATTACTGCTATAACTATCTGATCTTGCTGGATCTCAGATTGACAAAGGCAGAACTTGGGTGCCTACCAGAGTCTCTTTTGAGCAGTCTCCTTTAACTTAGACAGAGCTAAGGTTCTTTCCAAATATATCCTGCATTACACTTTGCCCACCACATCAGGGTCAACACAGGTCCCATGCCAATATTACCTTTATAATATGATCTACAAATATTCACATAACAAGATATCATCTGTAAACATCAATCCAGGGAGGGTTTGTGTGCAGGAGAAAAACCGGCCATTACGGTTTCACCCACACCTCACACCTTACCCCCTAAAATAACTGAAATTTCAGTCACCATAATCAAAATGGCTACATATGGCAAAGGGGCATTTCCAGTCTGCTCTTCCCACTGCAGCCCCTCACGCCACCCAAAAAAGTGTTCCTGAAGGTGAGGGTACACACTTTGGGAAACTCTGCATGTGTGAACTGGAGCAAAATCTTTACCTCCCAGGTGTCAGGATGTTGAGTAATCTTGTATATCTTGAAGTTAGGCAAATTTGTCTGCAGATAGTCAGCTAGTAGTTCTGCCTTAGCATAGTAGGGGCAATCTGCCCTACCTGGAAATTAAATAGTTAACTTGAGAATTGTTCACATTCATAACTTTGTGAATATCAAAGGAACCTATCTGATATTTTGATGTTACAAGAAGTTCTGGTAAGAATTAATCTTACTTTCCTTTTACTATAATCATAAGTTATAATTACCATCTTCACAAATTAGCCCATGTGCACCTGAAATGTTCATGTGTCTGCCATCTTGAAGGGGAGGTGGGTGGATGACATAATCACAAACTACGCCATTGAGGTGTCCCTATGTGTCACTACAACTTTACTAAATTTGGTCCAAATCTGTGCTGGCATTGTGAAGTTGATAGGGGGACACAAAGAACTGGGTGATCTCATAAGCTTACTTTCCTTAAGGAAAACAGGCTAAAAAAAAGTTTATTCCAAATAAGGATGAGATTCAAGACAATGAAGAGTGGGTTAGTTCTCACAATCCAATGAAAAGTGATGGATCAACCAGCCAGGATTCGGGAGCCACATACTCTTTTGTGTGGATGGCAGTAATGTTGGCTGGAGAACCAGGAAGTGATTGTGTTCCAGAAGCAATCCTGGTTGGCATGGGCAGCTGACACTGGTAATCTGACATTTGAGTAGGGTAGAGGTTGGTTGTCTGCACTGAGTGGCTGACCAGGATTGCTTCTAGCATATTATTACTTCCAGACCTCTGCCTGACATTACTGCCTCTGACATGATCCATTAGAAGCAGACATGCTGGCCACTCCTCCATCTTACATTGGATCATGAGAACTAGCCCAGTGCATTGCTACACTGAGAGTTCATCAAATTATGAGAACGTAAGAAATCTAATAGAATAAAGCACTCAAGCAAGCATATAAGCCAGTGTGGTGTAGTGGTTAGAGTGCTGGACTAGGACTGGGGAGACCCGAGTTCAAATCCCCATTCAGCCATGAAACTAGCTGGGTGACTCTGGGCCAGTCACTTCTCTCTCAGCCTAACCTACTTCACAGGGTTGTTGTGAGGAGAAACATAAGTATGTCGTACACCGCTCTGGACTCCTTGGAGGAAGAGCGGGATATAACATGTAAATAAATAAATAAATAAAATAAAATATAAGAATACCTCTGCAGCTAGGCACTCCAGAGCTGTAGTATATAGCTAACTTGGTCCTGGTCTTAGGCATTGGGTTTGTGAGAGCACCAAAGGCACTGTCTACTCATCGCTAACAGGCCATATCACTGCAGAACTGAGTGAGCAGAGGCACCTCTTAAAAGTGGTGATTACACCAAGGGAAGGGCAACTGGCCCTATCCAGCTCCAGTACTCTGTCCCTCCAGTGGCTGTTGCTGGTGTCTAAGTAAAGTGTGCAGTCGAGTCGATTTCAACTCCTGGCGCCCACAGAGCCCCATAGTTTTCTCTGGTAGAATACAGGAGGGGTTGACCATTGTCATCTCCCGCGCAGTATGAGATGATGCCTTTCAGCATCTTCCTATATCGCTGCTGCCCGATAGAGGTGTTCCCCCCATAGTCTGGGAAGCATACCAGCGGGGATTCAAACCGGCAACTTCTGGCTTGCTAGTCAAGTCATTTCCCTGCTGCACTATTAGGTGTCTCTCTTATGCTTATTTTTAAAATGTGAGCCCTTTGAGGATAGGGATATTTATTTATTTATTTATTTATTTATTTATATTTCTCTCTCCAAACCACTTGTTGAACTTTTGTTGAAAAGCAGTATATAAATATATGTTGTAGTAGTAGAACACACAGAAGACATCCTTCCTCCTGCTTCCCCTTCTAATCAGGGCTTCTCCCAGCACTAGCAGTTGTCAACCTTTTGCTGAATTTCTGCTGCCAATATAAGAGACACAGTGCTAGAATCCTTCTCATTACTAGATTTTATTTATTTTTATTTTATTTTTCAAATTTATTTACTGCCTGACTTCCATAGACTCAAGGCAGTTTACATAAATTAAAACAACAACAAAAACAAGAGGAAAAAGAGGAAAACAAATATACACAACTAAAAGCCCGGCAAAATAAGTTTTCAAAAGCTTCTTAAAGGACAGAAGGGAGGTGGCATTACGAATCTCAGGAGGCAGAGTGTTCCATAAGGAGGAGGCTGCAACAGAGAAGGCTCTCCCACGAGCCTGGGCTCCACATACCTCCACTGGGCCCAGAACTCTGAGAAGGCCCACCTGAGACAATCTCACAGGGTGGGTCAAAGTTGGATGGGAGAAGAAGTCCTGAAGGATTTTAGCATCCAAATCATTCTTGCTTGTGCTGCTTCAATAGATTTATCTACCTATAATTAAGATTCTGCAATATTTAAGTTTGCTCTTTGTTTAAATCTTACTCAACTTGACTACTTACAAAGAGGCAACACAGTTTTGCTTCCATCTTTCTCTTTATAAGCTTCATTGTTTTTTGTCTTTTCCTTTGTTAAAGAGACAAGGAAGACAGAGACTGGGAGACAGAAAAGAGGAAAGAAAGATCTAGAAACAGTTAAGAGAATTATCTTAAGAAGGGATGAAGAAATATATTAAGATATATCTAAAGAAGGGAATAGAAGAAAGATTGAAAGAGCAAGGAGAGAGCCAAAGATTGCTGAACTTTTATGGACAGAGGTTCTTTGTTTCCCACAAAACAGGCAGAACTCAGCAGATTTAGGTTTTCTTTTCATTGATTTTAAAATATATATCTTTTAAAAACTATTTTTAAAAACTATTTAACTGCACAGCATCTCCATTATGGGAAAGCATCATCATTAGGTGTCTGTTTGTTATACAACTATTAAAAGAGAGTGATCTTTACCGCCATGGCTAGAACGGTGAAAAAGCTGGAGAAGCAACCTGGTTTTATCTGTGTCCTAAGAGGTGCTTTGAGTCAAGCTTCCCCCCACCCCCGGCGGAAACCACCTCCTCTCTGTCTGACCTGAAAAGCCTTCCCTCCTCCCTCCCCATCATCACTCAGATAGTTGGCGACGAGACGGCACTCTGCGCATGCTCAGAGGCAGCAGGCTGTCGCCTCACCACCTCCTGCAATGCAGGTTGCGGCGGCGCGCGGGCGAGAGTCTCGAAGCTGGGAGGAGGGTGGGTGTGTGTGTGAGAGAGAGAGAGTGGACAGTGCTGTCCTCTCGGGCCGCGCTCCCACCTCACCTGCGAGCACGAACTTGGCCATCCGAAAAGGCGCTGGCGGTGAAGCGAGGCGTCTGCGCTCTCTTCTCCCTTCAGAAGAGCGGCTTCGGGGAAGTTGCCGGGCAACGCGGTGTACGCTGTGAGCGGCGGCGCATGCGAAGGAGAAACGGACTGTTTTGACCCTTGTGGGCAACCATAGGTCGAACGAGGCAGAGGCACTCTCAGTCGGCTTGGGTCACGTGCTAACTTTGCGATGGTGGCTCCCATGCGCATGTAACCCGCGAAGAGGAGAAGGTAGGTAGGTAGGTAGGTGGTTGGGTGAGCCGGGGAGAAGGACGACGAGTCCGAACGAACGGCGCGAGGAGAGGAGGCTCCAGTCCACCGTGGGGGAGCACGAGCCTGCCCCTTCGCTCGTCGGTTTGGAGCCAATCCAGTCCACGCATCATGCAAAGTGAGGCGGTTGATCTCCTGGATTGTCCCGCTTCAGACTGCAAGTGGGGGGTGATATTCTTTTCTTTCTCCCCCGTGTAAAAACAAAAAAAGCCCCGCAAGGACAAACCAGTTTGTAAGGGAGTGGCTTGCGCTAAACCTTTCCTTCAGTTTGCTCATTGACTACATGCGATGGGGTTTGTTCGGCATGGGGGAGTGCTCTAAAACAGGACCCCACGCCTGCAGGCTGAACAGACCAGAATGCTCTCAGCTCAGTGTAATGCCTCCCTTGGGACTTAGGGTGAGAAGGTGCTCCTAACGCACTGCACGTAAATGTATTCAGGCTCGGGCTCTTCTTGTATAGAGATGTGCATCTCCTTAAAGGATTATCAGTTGCAGATCGACTTTACAAGAATGGTGACTTTGGAAGTATCTGCCACTGACAGTAGCTTTGCAGTGGACTGTGCCCCAGAGTTGTGTCAACACTACCATTGGGACATCACTCCATGTTGGAAAATGGATTAACCTGTTAATGGTTGATTACTGTACACATAAAGTTGTGACCATACATGTTCATGAAAATGTCCACTTTGAATTCATTTACCAGGTAATCTACGTGACCCTCCTCTGGCCAGCTTATTTGTGCTCTGAAAATCTTATGAATTCTTTTAACAAGCCATTATAAAATGCTAAACAGCAAAATGAATAAGAAACTGGATTGTTTTATAAGGACGGTCAGGCAGTTGCAGGCATATCATGATGCATGGAGTCCTTTTTCTCAACCTGCAATGAGGATGTTTGCATTAGGAATTAATGGACATAAAAGTGCTATACTCAGTTCTAGCCCCAGACTACGCCTATTGTCCACATCTCCTTGCTGGTTCCAATCACCTGTTCAGTTTTATTCTCAAGATAAACCATTTAGTAACACAGAGGATGCCAGAGCAGAGGAGCAGAGAGCTGCTAATGCTCTGTTAGGTGACCATACCCAAAGCCCCATGACTGTGAAGCCCATCCAACCTCCATCTGGTTTCTTGGTCTCCCCAAAGGAAGACAGAAGTGCAATGGAAGAAGATGGAGGGAGCGTGTCTGAGCAGTTCTTTGCTAACCTCCAGAAGTGCAGATCTCCCTGTGATGTCCTGGACCTGGCTTCAAAATCTTCTGTCTCCCAAAAGTATCCTAGTAGCTGTCTTGCCACTATGTGGATGCTCACAAAGAAACTCCCTGCAGACCAAAAGAATTATGAAAAAATACTGATCTTTCAACACCCTCACTTTAGCCAGCTCTGCCAGTGTGTGATGCACGAGGCCAAATATATGTGGCGTGATGACTTGGTGTACAGCTTACTTGGTGTGGTGAAACTAGGAGTCCGACAGAACACCCGATTGGTTCAGACCTTGCTGAGAGTGTGCCAGGTAAGCTGGTAAAACCTTTAATTTAAGAGATGGTTATAGTGTGATTTTTTAAAAAGAGAATTTAAGAGGTAGTTATAATGTGTGGAGCATCAGTGGGGCATTGATATAGCAGGAGCAGGGAAATTATTAACAAAGCTATAATAATAACAACACTTCAGAGTGTTCAGAGTGCTTCATGTACATTATCTTGTAATCTTGCCACATGACAGCCGCATGTGCAGTTGCTATAGCACAGCACTCTATAAAGTGTAGGGTAGAGATATGGCAATGAGTGTTTGTGGCTTTCTCCCCATAGTGGGAAGTCTCTTAGTCTTCTGTAGGCAATTTTTACACTCCATAGGCAATCAGATGAGTGCCAGATCACAACCAGATCTGTCTGGTATATAGTTGATGGCTCTTGCGCACAGACAAACTCCCCATCATCTCTTTCTGTTCTGAAGAATGCAAGGATAAATCTGGAGTTAATAACTGGAACCAAAATATGTCAAAGAAATGTACTTAAGAAAATCAGTGTAGACTCGAATTGAAAATAAGATTTGCTCAAGAGCAAATGTCATTGGGCATTTCTCATGAGTAAAGGTTAAAGATTGGAGCCTCTCTGTGGCAACCCTTGCCCTCCAACCCATGATGCTGATAAATTCTGTTGTGATCTCTTTGGGTGAAATGATGAAAACTGACTGACAGACCTCCTAATCTCTTGAATTGTATTTTTTATGCAATTGTATTTTGTATAGGAACGTCTCAATGAATTTGATGATCGATGTCTCTCAGTTCTTGCAACTGCTTTGCAAGGAATGGAATCATGCAATAATGTGGAAGCTCTTCGAGCTGGCTTGAAGTAAGCAAAGGTCCTTGGGTAGCATCCAGACTAGTGAGTCATGAGACAAGTTAGTTGTGACTTAGTCAAGTCCCGTTAACTTCTATGGAACTTAGTCATTATTATCTTAGTCTGGATGCTGCCTTTTCTTATATTTTATTTTTATAGGTATTACGGCTGCACATTGGACTCATTTCACATGTCCAAGAGCTTTTTTTAATTAGTAAAATATAGCTTCATGCAGTACTATATGATGTAAACTAAGTGGGTGGGTTCTGATGTTAGTTTGCAAGTAAAGGCATATATAAAAAGAATAGAAAATTAGACTGGAGGCCAAACTTCATTACATTACCAATAGCTTGGCCTTGCATGTTTGTTTTTACTTTAAAATGACAGCTTTAGGGGTATGATTTGGGTCGAGCCATGGTCCATGGAGAGGCAGTTTGTAATTTTCTATTGATGCCAATGGAAGCTTTCCTCCTTGACAATTTTCGTTGGGGCTGCAGCAGGTATAGTTAAATCACCATGGCCCTGGCCCTCACCTAGCTCTGTCAGTAGCCACCTAATGTAAGTAAAAACAAATCCAAACTGTGGGTTTAACGTAATGTGTCATTTGAAACAGTTAAACCAAATGAATGTGGTTCCTTAGTACTCTGTGGGCCAATTCAAAAAATACTTTTAGCATGAGAGTAGATTCCTCTACACGTGTGCAAATGATCATCCGAATGGAAAAACAATTCTTTACCCAGGATTTAAATACTAGATATAGAAGCTATTCTCACAAGTGAGCAAAACCAGGCTAAGGGAGCCCAGCCTGGTTTTGCTCACTCATGAGAACCAGTGGATTCGAGGGTGAGCCCAGTGGTTCCATGGCGGCAAGCCCGCCTACATAGCCGCCCCTTAAATGAGGTTAATGGAGTGAGCAAGGGGGAGGAGGGAATCTGGGGCTCTGGGGGGGTGGAGCTTCCCCGCGCCCAACCCTCTGAGATGTGGGGTGAGCTGTGGCTGAGCGCAGGAGCGCTGGAGACAAGCCTCTGCTCGTCTGCCCACCCAGAGCCCAAAGGAGGGTCATCTGTGGGGAGGTAAGCACTTTTGGGCTTCCTCCCTGCAAAAGAGGGTAGCCCTTCCCACTTAATCGTGAGAAGAGCTTCAGTATGTAGGATTTAAAATGTGTGTTAGTCATAATCATGTGATTAGATGATTGTCTGGATTGCTAAGTGGTGTGTTTTCTCTCTAACCATTGAGTTCAAATTGTAAACACAATAGAGCCCAGTAGGTATTAAAAAAAACCCCACAGATATACTAACCGTGCACTTAAAATTATCATCTGAACTGTCCCAATATGGAGTAAATCCCTAGTGGGATATTTGAAAATTAAGGTTTTAGACCTGAACCAACTTAATATGTGTAAGGGGTAAGTGTAGGAGCAAGTTGCATTGAGCTCAGAGGGACTGATTACTAAGTAAACATGAACAGAATTAATTTGACTGTCCAAATTCAAAATGTGGATCAAACGGATTCCGGTGATAAAAATGAACCTGAGTGTGTTTATCAATATCTTAATAACACATTTCCCAACTGATATTCCACATAAGTTGTTTTAAAAATGTGTATACCACCTAACCCAGAAGGCTCTAGGCAGTTCACATTTAAAAAAACAGATAAACATCATAAATAACCCATTGAAACAATTAAATTAAAACCAGTTAGAACTATTTAAAAATCAGTGGAGGCCAGGTTAAAAAGTGTGTCTTTAGGGTTTTTTTTAAAGGCTGTTAAAGTTATTAAGCCACAAATATGTTAATATTAAGTTAATGAACTGTAGAAGCATTTGTTAAAATACTTTCAAGTGGAGAGTATATGACATGCAAAGGTGTGTCATACTGTCCTCTTGAAAGTATATAACATTGAGGCTATTCTCACATGCAGTGGAAACTGGGCTAAGGGAGCCCAGCACGGTTTCCACTGCATGTGAGAACCGCAGGAAGCTGTGCAGCTTCCGGCGATGGTGTAGTGGCAAACTCTCTTGAGTAGCCCGCCACTTGGGGCGCAGGAGCGACCAAAAAGCATATTCCTGGATTGTGTGTCGCCACAGCATGGCACCATGCTGCAATGACTCACAAGTAGCTTCCCGACTGGGAGGCTACAAGAAGCCTCCTGGCGTTGGGAGGCTCCCTAAAAGGCACCATGCACTTGCGTGGTGATTTATTGGACTCCCGGCCCCCAAACCCCGCCACCCCAACTGACACCGTGATGGAGCCAGTAATCATCTGGGCGGCCAGGGAGGGCTCCCTGATTGTCTGCGGGGAGAGCGGGTCAAACCCGTTCTTGCAAACCCCCTTCTGGCTC
Source organism: Hemicordylus capensis (assembly GCF_027244095.1). Taxonomy (NCBI): domain Eukaryota; kingdom Metazoa; phylum Chordata; class Lepidosauria; order Squamata; family Cordylidae; genus Hemicordylus; species Hemicordylus capensis. The sequence continues at coordinate 224,743,961 of NC_069657.1, forward strand.
TACACACGGATCGTGTGTAGAGACTTATTGTTTTGTTTTTAAACATGTCTTAATGTTAGTTGACCGCTTTCATATGTTTGTGCCTATTCCATATGCTTCTTCTAAGCTGACTGAAGCCCTTCTGTTTCTTATCAGGTTGCTGGTGGAACAGCGAATCCCCAAAACCTCTAGTGTGTTTATGTTGCAAACCATGATGAAGTGTATAGGGAAGAATGCACCACTCACCCTTAAGACAGAGCTGGAGGTAAAAGATGGGACTTATTCATGTCACTTGTGTGTTCAGTTAAAGGAACTGGTATACAAGTCATTCCATGACTGGAAGTGTTGTACCAGTCTCCAGTGTAACTTATTTCCTGGCCCCAAACCACATTATTTCTGACACTGACTGGGGTGGGAAGGGTGGAAGTTTAGGTTTCATTGTTCTTTGAGTTTCTAATGTTGTCTTATGTAAAGAGTTGAGAATCCAGTTCTTCCATTTCATGTTAACTCTTATAACAGTGGCTACACAACAGATATAAATGGATTATTGCTCAAAATTGATTATTGCCCTAAATTCTGTGCTGCTTTTTCATACATAGTGGAAGTGTGCTGCTTTTTCAAGCACTTTGATGGAAAGGAACTCTTTGTACATGGAGGCAGACAATTAGAATGAGAGAGAGAGTGAGAATAAGTATTGAATTATAGATACCCATTATAGTCTAGAAGAAATTTTTATGAGAATCTCAGCTCTCTTTTTTCCTATCGAAAAGGTAACTGGGAAAACAACTCTTGTCTTGCCTTATCACAGTGGACAATTATTTCATCAACTTTTATCATGTTAGGACAATAAAGTTTCTGTCTAATTCAAATTTGTTTTATTTCAGAAAAAGATTTTGAGTCAGATAGATGACATTTCTCTCCCAAATGCTCAACACATGTTCAGTGTGTTGGCCGAAATGGATTACCGCTCTGTTCCAATCCTGAATGCTTGTAGTAACAAAATAATAAGTAAGTTGTAATAAGCGTATGAAATTCTTTCTGCTTTATACCAGCTGAGTTTGATTGCACTATTCTTGTCACCAGTCCCTTTAAACCAAAGGAAGGCAGCTGTTTAGTATGGTGTGAGGTTAGAGCAGGACCATTTGCCAAGAAGCAGAATTTGATGACAGAAATGGGAATGATGCGTGATGAAAGGTAAACTCTTTTTTCAGAAATGTTATATGGCAACTATACATCATAGTTAAGTTTGAAGCAGTTCTAGGTATAGATTGGCATTGTCCGAGTAGGTTCAAAAAAAGAAGGGCTAGAGTTCATAGATGCTAGTTTAAATAATTCTGTGGCCCCCAAAGAGCTTTCTGTTTCTTTTTGATGAACAGCATCACCCTACACTGTCACATCACAAACTGACTTTTTTAACCAGGGAGGGGGGAGTCAAAAACAGTTTGCTTCTCTGACATGGGGGTCAGCTGTTCAAAGAAGAAGTCTAATATTTTGCTGGGCTAGTCCTAGCTGCTATATGATCCTGAATAGCTCTTTGGTTCCACCAATAATGTACCTCAGTTCTGTTCTGGGGCATGGGTTTTTTTGATAAATTTAAATGCACAAACATCTTCTGTTACTATATCTCAAGGATTATGTCAAAGCATTTCTCATAATCTCCATGTTTTTGTCGTCCTTTTGCACGTATATTAGAGAATATCCAGGGAATTCCACTTTGGAATCAGCTGATGATTCTGCGATCTTGCAGAGACCTTCAGTACCGCAACATCACACTTTATTCTGCAGTAGCAGATTATGTTGCATCAGCCTTCTATATGTGGGACACAAAACAGGTAAAGTTTGGGATGAGAGTATTCATACATATATTGATGGGATAGCTGGCTGCCTGTATGGAACTGGCTATAGCCCTAGATTACTTTGTATTGTAGAATTGTTTTCATGATAGTTGTGGAGGGTACTGCCTCAGCAGGCTCTAGGTAGGTCTTTTGACTGGTTTTGCCACCCAGTCACTGGAGCTTCTGTCCCTCGGTTTTACAAAGGTAGACTGGTAAGGCAATTAAGGAAAGTAAGCATTGGGTGGGGAAAATAATAGACAGAGACATTATCGAAACAGTTCAAAAGAATTAGGAAACATTTACTAGATGCAAAATCTTCTTAATTCCCCAAACAATGCAGAAATGTCAGGTAAAACCAGAAAATTTTCAGTTGAGCAAAGGTACAAATAAAGCATTGAAATAACAAAGTCCACTGGCATATACAGATTAGGCCTAGTAGCAGTCCCAAAAAAGCACAAAGGATAGTTTTACTCCCCACCCACCCCCGCAGTAGGCCTGGCTCCCTTACTGCTGCAGCCTAGCAGTTTCTGCCTCTCGTACTCTGCAGGGATTTCAGCTTAGTGAATTCCGGTTTTCTGCCTCTGACTGCCTGAAGTCTGCTTGGATCTTCACTTTCTCTCTCTGTCAGTTCACAGCGATCCTTCCAGCTTTGTTCCTGTCATGCTGCATCTCCCTCCTTTTGCTCTTACAGCTCCTGCTGACTTCTCTGCCACAGCCAAGCCTCCTTTTATTCACTCTTTCCCTCCAAATTTTCTAAACAAACCAATCACAATTCAGGTTCCCTCCATTTTTTTAAAAAAAATATACCCAGTCAAATAAAACTCCCTTTCCCCTACAAAAATAAAACAGTGAAACTCTTTCCCCTCCTAAACGAAATTGTAGAACAGGAGCTATGAACCTCTGACCCCTGCACAGCAAGAGGAGGGTCAGGCCTAATTCCTTCAGAGTCTTGAGTTCTGAATATCTGTTACCGTAAGGACTCTTTTGGGGAAAATCCATCACTGAAAACTCAAAGGTCAGACTGAAAGCTGCAGTCTAGTATTGGTGCTGAAGTCCAGCTGAAATCCAATTGAGTCTGTAGCATCTTTTGATGGATGCTATGGATTTCAGTTAGACTACAGTGCTTGTTAGGTTGGTGTATTAGGGTAGACTTGACCCAGTAGGGGAGGTTCTTTTCTGGGCAGATGGAGCCAATAATCAGCCCAGATGAGAGGTCTTAAAGATCAAAGCTTTTATTCTGCAGAGGTACTACTTTGGCTTATGCTCAAAGCAGGACAAAGGACCATTACAGAGAGCATACATTTATACTCTTAAAATTGTTCTCCAGAATAACATGTTGTTCAGCTACATAGCAAATACGTCATCATGACTTGCTAGGATTAGGGAATAAACCACAAACATGCGCGCAGGCAGGCAGACAGCCTTATCTCCCTTCTTCTGCATAACACATTCCACAGATGGTCACTGTAACCTAGAGGGAATACTGCAGGCAAAGCTAGTTCCCTAATAGAGAACCATTATTCAAACTACTTCAAGCTGTGCATTTACAGCTTTACTATACATCAAGGTGACCAGCTTTTATATATACATATATATATATAGAGAGAGAGAGAGAGAAATGTATAGGTAGGTAGATAGATAGCTATGGCTAGGACAAGGAATTTCTTCTGGGCAAGTACGAATTACTCTCTGACTTTTCTCCAGAAGCACTTCAGAAGTATGGATCACAAGGATTTTTGACGATAGCATTATAAACCATTAAGATGTTTCCTTTTAATCTGCTAGTTTGTTTAAACAAGTCAAACTGTTCATATTAGGACTGTATGAAGCTCAGAAGATTGCAGGTTAGGGTTATAATCCTAACCCTAATTGCAGGTTATTTGCACTAATACGGATGGAGAGAAAGTAAATAAAGGTTGGACTACTTGTATTGAAGAAGATGCTTGGATTAACGACAGCAAAAATTTAAAACGTTCTGGTAAAGATGGGGTCCAGGATCTGAAAACATGCTGTAGGTGTGTGGCCAATGAGAGTTTAGTTTGCATACACTTATTTATTTATTGTATTTATTTAAAATATTTCTATACCGCCCAAAACCCTCTGGGTGGTTTACAATAAAAATCATTTAAAACATGAAATCAATTAACAATTAAAATCATAACGCCACTTAAAGAGTGGCTTGCCAGAACCACTATTCAGATAATCTTGTGAAGATTGCCAAGCTTTCCCCATCCGGATTGCTGCCTTCTCCACCCCACCCGGGCCTCCTCCTCCAGTTCCGGCTGCAGGACGGGAGGGAGGAAGATGGGCGGAGGTGGCTCCCCCAACCCCCAGCAGCTCCCTGCCCCAGCAGCCCAGATGGAAACTGGATGGGGAGGGGGTGGGAGGGGATAGGAGGCAGCAGCGGCTCCCCCTGTAGGAGGGGAAAGGTTAGAAAAATTGTGTGAAAAAGAAAAATCATTGTGTGTGAGAGTGAATGTGCATGAGTGTAGTGTGTGTGATGTACGCACATCGCCTCAATGCTGACACCAGGACAAACCTCTCCACACTCACTATTTAAAAAAATTAGAGGGAAGACTGATTGGGGTGGGGGAGACATGTGTATGCTTGTAAGGCTGATGTTTAGTATTTAGAATTACATTGTGTACATCAGACTTCCCCAACCTGCGGCCCACCAGAAGTTGCTGAACTACTACTCCCAGCATGCCCAGCCACAATAAATTGTGGCTAGGGATGCTGGGAGTTGTAGTTCAGCATCATCTGGAGGGCCTCAGTTTGGGGGAGCCCGGTGTACATCATTAACGTGCAGGCTGCTCTACAAAGCATGAGAGGACAAGTCACTGCCTGGAGGAGCTTACAATCGTCTTTTAAAAATAGACCCATCTGGTCCCATTAATTGCCACTTTTAGGAGGAGAGTTAAAGCCACACTGTGCCTATGCCCTCATGTGAAATTGATGATGATGATGATGATGATTATTATTATTATTATTTCTATACCGCCCTTCCAAAAATGGCTCAGGGCAGTTTACAAAGAGAAATAACAAATAAATAAGATGGCTCCCTGTCCTCAAAGGGCTCACATTCTAAAAAGAAACATAAGACACACACCAGCAACAGTCACTGGGAGGTACTGTGCTGGGGGTGGATAGGGCCAGTTACTCTCCCCCTGCTAAATAAAGAGAATCGCCACGGTAAAAGGTGCCTCTTTGCCCCCCTTAGCAGGGGATTGTTTGGGGGTTTTGGCTATAAGTGTTGATCTTACTGCTTTTGTGACTGTTATATTTTGTGTTATATGATTGTTATTGACTGTATATTTGTTGTTTTAAAATGACATACTGCCTGAGGTATGTTTTAAAACAGAAAGGTGGTTAAGAAACTTTAATATAAATGAATTATAAATATAATTTGATATAGGGAAGCAACAGAATAAAGGGAAGGAAATGTCGGCAAGGATGAACTGGAAGAATATGCATTTATTTCAGCTACATTTACTTAGACTTAATTTTTTAAAACGTTTCTTAAACAATGGCCTCAACAGTACACAAATAATATTATGCAAATTACATGGACTTTCTTTTTATTTCAGGTAGTCCTGCTTCTTTCAACCTTTGAGAATCTTGGTTTTCGGCCAGTTGGTCTGATGGATGCTTTTGCTGAAGAAGTGGTATCTAATCCTGAATCTTTGAACATGAAGGATATTTTAGTCATTCTTCGAACGTATTCTGCTCTCAATCACATCCCCAAAGACCAAGATCAGCGGTAGGTTCTGAATTTGGAAGCTTTATGTCCCGTGTTATATGATAGTTACAGGGAAGCTCAGACCCGTGCAGCAATAGCACAACCTGCCACATAATGTGGCATTTATAATTTTTGCTAAAGGCTCTCGTGATGGGCAGTGGCATAGATGGCTTAGTCATATCCATGAATGATGATTCAGTGACTATTTATTTATTTAACACATTTTTATACTGCCCAAAATGCAAGTTCTCTGGGCGGTTTACAACAAAACAATAAAAATAACCAATAAAAAAATATAAAACCTTTCAACAATTAAAATTTGAAACGTTAAAACTATTAAAACACAATTAAAACAATATCTAATTAAAAGCCTGGGTGAACAAATGTCTCTTGACTGCCTTTTTAAAAAGTTGTAAGAGATTGGGAGATGGGGAGGCTCTTATTTCAGCAGGAAGTGTGTTCCAAAACCTTGGGGCAGCAATGGAGAAGGCCCATCCCCAAGTAGCCACCAGACGGGCCGGTGGCAACTGCAGACAAACCTCTCCAGATGATCTCAATGGGCGGTGTGGTTCATAGCAAAGAAGACGTTCTCTTAAATACCCAGGGCCCAAGCTGTTTAGGGCTTTATAGGTTATAACCAAAACCTTGTACTTTGCCTGGAAACTTATCGGCAGCCAGTGTAGATCTTTTAAGATAGGAGAGATATGGTCTCTCCGAGATGATCCAGAGACCAACCTGGCTGCCGCATTCTGGACTAACGGCAGCTTCCAGACTACGTACAAAGGCAGCCCCACATAGAGTGCATTGCAGAAGTCAAGTCTGGAGGTGACCAGCAGATTATCTTCTGTTCTGAGGTTATTTTTCTTAAGAAACGGACTCAGCTGGCGTATCAGCCGAAGCTGATAAAAGGCCCCTCTGGCCACTGCCTCAGCCTGGGACACCAGGGAGAGTTTTGTTTCCATAAACAACTCCAGACTGCATACCTGTTCCTTCTGGGAAAGTGTGACCCCATCCAGAACTGGCAGATCAAAATCATCTCCCGAGTTCCAACCCAGCACAATAAGTACCTCTGACCTATCTGGATTTAGCCTCAGTTTGTTACCTCTCATCCAGCCCATCACTGCCTCAGGCAGGCATTTAGGGAGGTTATGGCCTCTCCTGATGACGTTGACATGGAGAAATAGATTTGGGTGTCATCAGCATACTGATAACACCCTGCACCAAATCTCCTGATGATCTCTCCCAGCGGTTTCATGTAGATGTTAAACAACTTCGGAGACAATATGGAGCCCTGAGGGACACCATACCAAAGTTCAATTTTTGAAGAACAGTCCCCAAGGAACACCATCTGGAATCTGCCCGAGAGTTAAGAGTGGAAACACTGCAAAGCAGTGCCTCCCACCCCCAACCCCCTCATATGCTCCAGAAGGATACTAAGGTTAATAGTATCAAAAGCCACCAAGAGGTACAAAGGGACCAACAGAGTCACACTTCCTCTGTCAATTCTGAAACGGGTCTAAATAATCAGTTTCATCCAAGACTGCCTGGAGTTGGGAAGCCACCACCCTCTCAATTATCTTGCCTAGCCACGGAAGGTTGGAAACAGGCCTATAGTTGCTCAGCTCTGAGGAATCCAAGGCAGTCTTCTTCAGAAGTGGTCTAATAATTGTCTCCTTAAGGCAAGGAGGCATCCTGCCGTTCCTCAGAAAAGCATTTATGATCTCTACTAGACCTTCTACAACAACCTCCCTGCCAGATAGTATTAGCTATGTCAGGCAAGGGTCAAGAGAACAGGTGGTAGGACAGATGTGTTGGACTTCAGAAAAGGAAACTTCTAAAAAATGAGGAGACTGGTAAAAATGAAGCCGAAAGGGAAAGTCAGGAGGGTCAAATCACTCCAGAAAGTATGGGACTTACTTAAAACCATAATAATAGAAGCTCAGTTGGAATGTATACCAAGAAGGAGAAAAGGTACCACAAAGTTCAGGAGGACGCCTGCATAGCTAACAAGTATTCATTCATTCATTCATTCATTCATTCAATGTCTATACCACCCTTCCAAAAATGGCTCAGGGCGGTTTACACAGAGAAATAATAAATAAGATAGATCCCTGTTCCCAAAGGGCTCACAATCTAAAAAGAAACATAAGAGATAGACACCAGCAACAGTCACTAGAGGTACTGTGCTGGGGGTGGATAGGGCCACCCTAAGTAGAGTCGAGGAAGCTATAAAAGGGATAAAGACTTCCTTCGGAATATGGAAGGCCTGCCCAAATGAAGAGAACAGAAAGGAACACAAACTCTGGCAAAAGAAATGCAAGGAGACAATAAGGGTTGCAAAGAGAGAGTTTGAGGAACATATAGCTAGAAGTGTCGAGGGGAATAACAAAACGTACTTACTTATTATTTATTTAGTATATTTCTATAGTAAATATTTAGAACCTGCTAGGGAGGCAGTCTCCTAAGGAGGCAGTTAGACCTTTAGACCTAAGGAGAACCAGCATGGTTTCTGCAAGGATAAGATCTGGTTCGAGATCCGTCGATGCCCATAAGAATGGGTTCTGCGCCTGCGCAGGAGCCCCACGGTATCCATGCCTGAGCTCGTCGAAGTGCCCAAGCCACGCCCCCACGCTGCTGCGTGCTATAAAAGGCGCGGCTGAGGCACGTAATCCCTCAGTTCTTTTCCGACCGCCTTGTGTATTAGACCTGCGGTCTGTGCCTCTTCGTCGGAAAAATTCCTCTTTCGTTCTTCCTGTATAATCTTTTGACTCGGACTGGAATATCGGACTTCGTTGGATCTGACTACGGAACGGCTGACGGTGATTCTTGGTGACCTCGAACTTGGACTGGCTGCGGTAACTTCTGGCAAACGAACACGGAACGGCTTTTGACCTGATTATGGCTGACGGAAAAAAATCCTTCAAATGGTGTGAGGGTTGCAGAGCGAAAATACCTTCTAAAGACCTGCACGACCTCTGCTTGTTATGCCTCGGTGAGGAACATAATGTCTCCTCCTGCAAAATCTGTCTGTCCTTCTCAAAACAGACAAGGAAGAACCGAGCGCTTCGCCTACGGGCAGCAATATATGATGAGGTTTTGAGCCCTTCAACACCGGGCACGCCTCGACCTTCGACGTCTGCTGCGCACTCTACACCAGCGCAAAAGATGCCGAATCGCTCCTCGATATCGAGTACCCGTAAATCCTCTGACGTGTTTCCCGCCAAAACCACTTCAACATTGAAGGGTTCCTCAACGTCGGAAAAGCGCTCGTCTTCGGCAAAGTCGTCAAAGGAAGATGCGTCTACTGCCTCAAAACCTTCCCACAGCTCTAAGGAGCGTGAAAGGGCTACCAAACGATGACATGAGGATCTCTCAGCGTCACAAACTTCCAAGCGTCGCAAAGATCTGGAAGGTCGTCGAGATCGAACGCCATCCCCTTCCACGGCTCAACCAGTGTTGCCTGTAAGGGAACCGGCATTGTCGACGTCAACAACTTCCACAGCGCTAGCAGTACACGCAGCTGTGTTACTACCTCCTCCGACATCTATTATAGGCGATGCTGACGACCCTCCGACACAATCTTCCAATCTTGCTGTGTCGACATCAAATGCGCTCGACACCGAACGACCCTCCAGTGTTTTTCTTGGAACAACTGCAACCTTCGACACCGATCAGATACTGACCCTTCCTCGCTTAACACCAGTCTCGATGCCGACGGCAAGAGCTCTCTCTCCAGCTCCACCACCTCTGGCATCATCGTCCTCCCTGTCGACACCACAGCCTGCGTTGCCCGTGTCATTGACGTTGCACACTCCAATCCTCTCGGCGTCGACGCAAGTGACTCCTCGGTATCGACCACCGATACCTTCTCTCCAGGTCGTCGATGTCGACGCGGAGGAATCTCTTCCGGCTGCCACTCGTTCTCTCCTCTCTCTCCTAGATTCGACCTCGAGCGGTCGCTCGACTTTCACTGGCTTTCCTTCGGTTGGAGCTGATCCTCGGGAATTAGCAACACCATCGCATCCTCCTGCTCCTTCATCACCCAGCCGCTTGCACGCTCAAACGCCTTGGCACTCTTGTGGATACCGCCACCCATTGGGCGTCTCATCTCCTGCGGGTCCAAATAGGGATGATATTGAGAGGCCCTGGGGACCAGTCACTCCTGCCAGACCCCTCTCCACTTTTCGATCGGTGGCCACTCAGACGTGCCAACTAGCGGTGAGCCAACAGGAGACACAAACCTCAGTACTTCAATTGGCTTCTACAGCCACACAAACATCTTTGTCGGGACTTCTGGCTACGTCTGCTACTCAAACCCTTCCCGGCCGGGATACAGATGATCAACCACCACCCGCTTCCCCTTCGGAACATTATGGTTCCTCAGACTTCGAGTCTGATCCGGAGGATGGTAGTTCTGTTGTGGAACCACCCACAGACGTGGCTCCAGTAACCTACGTTTCACCCAATGATGAACTCAAGGCTTACCATAAGCATATTCACAACATGGCCGATGCTCTAGGTTTGGACATACGCTCCCAATTGGCCACCATTGATGACCCAGTATATAACTTTATGCTGAGGTCCCAATCTACTGCCCCGGTGGCACTACCAATGTTACCAGTCATCACAAGAGCTGCGAAATGTGCTTGGGAGGTATTGCACACCTCCACTCCCACGTCCAAAAAATTAGAGAATCTCTACAGAGTTCAGGATAAGGACAATGGGTACCTTATAAAACACCCAGCACCCAATTCACTAGTCATCGATTGTGCCACGGCTTCCAAATCTGGCAAAAGGTACACAGTCCCTCCTGAGAAGGAGGGTAGAAAACTAGACTTGCTGGGAAGGAAAGTCTATTCAACTTCTTGCCTGTCAATTAAAGTAGCAAATTATGCAGCATGCACTGCTAAATATACACATGGTCTCTGGGAGCAACTGGAGATTGAACTGGACTCCCTACCCTATGAGGACTTTAAGGCTAAGTTTCGTCGTACCCTTGAAGATTCAGGAGATTTGACCCACAGGCAACTCAGCATTGCCAAGCACTTGGCGGAAAGCGAATCACGTGCTATGACAGCAGCAATAACACTGAGGAGACATGCCTGGCTTAGGTCTACTGGCCTCCAATTGGATATGAGGGACAAGATAGAAGGGTTGCCCTTCGATGGCACTGGTCTTTTCAGTGAGACAACTGACTCAACTATGGAGCAGCTAAAAAAATCAAAATTTACTGCTAAGACTTTTACCTCTCACCCCTCTACATCGACTTCCTCCTCTTCCTTACGCAACAACTATGGCAAATTCCGTTCGTCTTTCAGAACTCAAGATAGACGTGATTTTAGAAAACCTTACTCTTCCTATCATCGTCGACCTTTCTATCAGAAGAAAAAGAATACTCAAGCCCAACGTACAAAGACACAGGATACTCATAAGCGCCTTTGAGGATGTAGATTGCCCATTGACACCTGTTCCTGCCCTATCTCCACATATCCCCCTTTTCCCGCCAGCGGGGGCTCTTCCATCAACTCTGACGGATCTCTCCAACCTTCCGTCCCAGCCTTTGATCAGGCTGGCAAGCCATGCCCCTGCATGGCACAATATAACATCGGACCGCTGGGTCCTGAAGATTATATCCTCTGGCTATGCGATCGAGTTCAGGTCCTTACCACACTTCACGAGGATAAAACTCACTCCCGCCTCACCTCGACTACTTCAGGAAGTGAAGGAGCTGTTGGAGAAAGGAGCTATTGCCCCGGTGTCATGGGCAGACAGGCGGACGGGGTTCTATTCAAAATACTTTCAGATCCCCAAAAGGGATGGGGGCATCCGACCCATCATGGACCTACGACGCCTGAACAAATTCATCCACGTCAAAAAGTTCCGTATGATGACGTTGCAACAGATCCTCCCGCTGCTCCAGGGGGAAAGGTGGCTTGCAACGTTGGATCTCAGGGACGCCTATTTTCATATCAACATACGTCCATGCCACCGCAAATACCTACGATTCACTGTAGGCGACAAAGTGTTTCAATACAATGTATTACCCTTCGGATTGTCCACCGCCCCGAGGGTTTTTACTAAATGTATGGCAGTGGTGATTGCACATCTAAGAACCAGGGGCGTGTCGGTCTATCCGTACCTGGACGACTGGCTCCTGACTGCAAGGGACAAAGGCGAGTTAGTTTCGCACATCCAATATGTAGTGAGCCTGCTTCACGACTTGGGCATCTTAATAAACTGGAAAAAATCGCATCTGGAACCAGCACCCGTGATCTCCTATATAGGAGCAATCCTGGACACGGGGCAACAAAGAGCATTTCTTCCAGAAGACAGATTCACCTGCATTCAGGATCTCATCTCCCTGATTCAGAAACATCCTCTGCAACCAGCCTGCGTGATTCAGCGTCTTCTGGGTCTAATGGCATCCTGCAATACGGTAATCCATTATGCGAGACTCAAAATGAGAAAGCTCCAAATCTGGTTTCTATCGGTATTTCATCCCGCCAGAGACAGTCAAACGAAGCGCCTTCTACTTTCACCGGAAATACTTCGATCTCTCGCCTGGTGGACCAACCGCAAGAACTTACTCGAAGGGGTGCCCTTTCAGACCCCTCCCCTTCGGCTTGGATGGCGACAGATGCCTCACTTCAAGGCTGGGGGGCCCATTGCGGCAACCACAAGATTCAAGGGAAGTGGTCCCCTCAACGAGCCAAACTGCACATCAATTTCCTGGAGCTTCTAGCTGTTTTCCAGGCTTTACAGTCCTTCCTGCCCATCCTTCGGGGGAAAGTTGTCCAGATCCACCTCGACAACACAACTGCTCAAGCCTATATAAATCGCCAGGGTGGGACGGTCTCCCGCAGCCTGTGTGCTCTCAGTGTTCAGATGTGGCACTGGTGCATTCTGCACCGCATTTACCCCTTAGCTGTACACATCAAGGGTCTGGACAACACCCTGGCGGACGACCTAAGCAGGATCTTCTTTCAAGACCGTCAACACGAATGGGAACTCCGGACAGATGTGATAGCTCCCTTCTTCGACCACTGGATGCGGCCTTCAGTGGACCTCTTTGCTTGCTCAGAGAATGCGAAATGTGCCCGCTTCTGCTCAAGAGCCGGACACGACAACCTCTCTCTCGGGGATGCTTTTCAGTTGGATTGGTCCCTGGAAACACCTTACATGTTTCCCCCTTTGCCATTAATACCCAGAGTAGTGGCCAGTCTTCTTTCCAATCCGACCAGTTGCATCCTAGTGACTCCTTGGTGGCCAAGACAATCTTGGTTTCCACAAGTACGCAGACTGGCAAAGAACTGCTACAAGCACCTACCTCGCTATCCACATCTTCTAACTCAAGACGGAGGTCTCATTCTGCATCCAGACGTCCAGACCCTCCATCTAACTGTGTGGAGGATACTCTGTTGACTCATATTCTGCTTAATCAACGCAAGGAATCTACGCGCCGCAACTACAAGCACAAGTGGGATCGTTTTAGATCTTATGCACGCACCAAGGGATTCCTTCCTAAACGAGCTTCCATCCTTGAAGTTCTACGATACCTTACATCTTTGAAAGCAAAGGGTCTTGCTAACGTGTCCCTGAAGGTCCATCTGGCTGCCTTGTCTGCATACCACCCGGGAAGTGATGGAAAGACATTATTCTCACACCCACTGAGCAAAGCCTTCCTGAAAGGTTTGTCACGGGTTTACCCCGCAATCAGGATGCCGGTTGAACCATGGAGCCTATCTTTGGTTCTCTCCTCGTTGACTCAGGCTCCTTTTGAACCCATGACCACCTCTTCCCTGAGGCTACTCTCTTGGAAAACAGCCTTCCTGATTGCAGTCACGTCGGCTAGGCGTGTAAGTGAACTGACAGCTCTCAGGGTCGACTCCCCCTACACGATATTTCTTCAAGACAAGGTCCGTATGCGTCTCGACCCTGCATTTTTGCCCAAAGTGGTATCTAACTTCCACTTAAACCAAGATATCATCTTACCTACCTTCTTCGGCAACCCTACTTCTGCTCTTGAACAGTCACTGCATGCTATGGATGTACGCCGTGCCCTCCTATACTACCTGGACCGCACAAAACCATTCAGGCTGTCTAATCGGCTATTTATATCCTATACGGGACCGAATATAGGTTCTCCCATTTCAAGACAGAGATTGTCCAGATGGTTGGTGGAACTCATCCTGCTGGCATATCATCTTCAGGACAAATCGCCTCCTGAGGCCATTAAAGCCCACTCCATTAGGGCTCAGGCTTCCTCTGCTGCACACCTCTCTGGAGTCTCGTTCAGGGATATCTGTAAAGCTGCTACCTGGTCCTCAGAATCCCCCTTTGTAAAACACTACGCCATAGACGTACGCTCTGCTGCGGAGGCTACCTTCGGGAGAAGCGTATTGAAACAGGTGTTGTTTTAGCCTACTACTGCTCCCGCCACCTCTTGGAGCTTGCCAAACACCCATTCTTATGGGCATCGACGGATCTCGAACCAGATAAACAGGTTGCTCACCTGTAACTGATGATCTGGTAGAGATCCGTCGATATCCATAAGACCCTCCCGACCTTCCCCTCTGCAGTAGTGCTGCGTCTATGTGCGTACTGGTGTGTAGCTCTCTCTTCTTGAGATACTTTTTCTTTTTTGTCATGGAAGAACTTACCTGTTGGATGATCGTCCTCCACGGCGGTCGTCCAAGAACTGAGGGATTACGTGCCTCAGCCGCGCCTTTTATAGCACGCAGCAGCGTGGGGGCGTGGCTTGGGCACTTCGACGAGCTCAGGCATGGATACCGTGGGGCTCCTGCGCAGGCGCAGAACCCATTCTTATGGATATCGACGGATCTCTACCAGATCATCAGTTACAGGTGAGCAACCTGTTTTTTTGCCTCACTAACCTTTTTGAGTTCTTTGGGGGTGTCAAAAGGCATGTGGATAAAAGTGATCTGGTTGACATAGCATACTTGAACTTACAAAACGTTTTGACAAAGTTCCCCAACAAAGGCTCTTGAGTAAACTTAGCAGTCATGGGATAAGGGGGACAGGTTCATGTGTTGATCAGTAACTGGTTGAAGGACAGGAAATAGAGGATAGGAATAACTGGACAGATTTCACAATGGAGGGAAGCAAAAAGTATCAGGTATCTGTACTGGGATCAGTGCTCTTTAACTTGTTCATAAATGATCTAGAAGTTGGAATAAGCACCAAAGTGGCTAAGTTTGCAGATGACAGCAAGCTATTTAGGGTAGTGACATCCAGAATGTGAGGAGCTCCAAAAGGATCTCTCCAAAATGGCAAATGCTGTTCAATGTATGTAAGTGTAAAATGATGCATATTGGGGCAAAAAAACAACATCCCACATATACACTGATGGGATCTGAGCTGTCACTGACTGATCTGGAGAGAGATCTTGGGGTCATGGTGGACAGCTCATTGGAAGTGTCGACAAAGCGTGGCAGCTGTGAAAAAGGCAAATTCAGGATCATTAGGAAGGGGATTGAAAATAAAAATACTAATAATATAATGCCTTTATAAAAATCCATGGTGTGGCCACATTAGGAGTACTGTCTGCAGTTCTGGTCACTATATCTTAAGAGGACATTGTAGAACTGGAAAATGTGAAGAAGAGGGCAACCAAGATGATCAGGTGCCTGGAGCACCTTCCTTATGAGGCAAAGCTACATCCTCTGGGGCTTTAGTTTGGAAAAGAGGCAACTATGGGGAGACATGATAGAGGTGTATAAATTTATGCATGGAGTAGAGAGAGTGGACAGAGAGAAATTGTTCTCCCTCACAACGCTAAAACCAGGGGTCATCCCATGAAACTGAAGGCCAGGAAATTTAGGACCGACAAAACTGCTTTCAGCGGTGCCTGTCATGTGCCGTGGCGAGCTGTAGACCGAACTGGGGAGGCGCCACTCCCTCTGTCAGCTTTCTGCCCCGCCAGCAAGTATGATTGTGTGCACAACCTTATTCTGTAGCTATCTATAGTTAGACATAGTGTTTTGTATATTTATAGCTATCTATAGTGAAATAGTGACACATGGTGTCAATTAATTTATGAATGTATACATGACCATTTCCCCCTTTCCCTATTCTTTTAGATTCCTTGAGGCTTTGAATAGTGCCTTCAGTAAATATCTCCCCAGGATCTCTAATGTGGACCTACTGAGGACTGTGTACTCATTCTGCATATTAGGATATCTTCCCCAATGTGCACTTGATCAGCTACTGCAAGATGAAGTTCTCCATGATCTGCTAACATCAGGTCAGAAACTTGATCGTGCATTGTATTCTTGTTTAGATCAGACTTGAGGCCATACGGCTTCAGGATTTGAACACATTGCAGCCTGTGTTTGCAAGACTTACAAATCTATGTAAGATTGTTATACCTTTGTCCTGTAATAAAGTGTATGAAATGTCTGTCTTCACTTCCAGCAGTAAGCTACTGTCCCCTTATGGTGCATTACACTATGGTAGTGCCAGCTGTTGTTGATTCCCCCCCCTTCAGAAGCAGCATGTTCCAGCGACTTAATTGTAGTCATTCAGATGTTCTTTAATATAGATAATTTATTTTATTTTAAAATAAATATAGATAATGTGGTGCTGCTTTGCCACCAATAACGTTTTTCAGGCCTAATAGTTTAATATGCCAGAATATATTAGGAATTCAGGTGAAAAGACAAAATTGAGTTGTTCTGTCTGGTGTCCCTTGTAGTTGGTAGACTAAAAATGAAAAATTGTATGCAAATGTTTTGTACTGTAAGTAATTTCCATAGCAATCAAGTAATTTCCTTTATTATTTCCCCCCAGGATGCATTGCCTCCAGATAAAATACAGTAGCAGAAAAGTGATAATCCTGGGCTAGAGACAACTGTCCTTTCATCTCTCCCTTTACAAAGCAATGCCAAATTTTGTCTGTCAAATTACATTTATATACCGCCCCTTATAAAATCTATGGGCAGTTTACAAATTAAAACCTTAAATCATATCAAACAAATTAAAGTAACCATCAATACAACTTTAAAACATTATAAACTAAAAGCCTGCTAAAATAGGTGTTCTCAAGAGTCGCTTAAAAACAGCCAGAGATGAGGAAGTTCTGATTTCATTTGGAAATGTGTTCCAGAACCCAGAGGCAGCCCTAGAGAACATGAAGTTTTAGTCACCACCAAATGATCTAGTGGTATCTCATACTCCTCCCAGTTACTAACTGGGAGTGGAGTGGGGAGATCTTTCCACATCTTTACCTATGTCTCATAACCAAGAGGACCTAAAGCCCCGTGCCAGAAAGCCCCAAGTTTATTTCCTAAGGGTTATGTTTCATAAGGGTTTATTTCATGTTATGAGAGCACATTCCAAGTAATATCTGTAAGAACCTCTAACACATCACATAGTATTTTTGTGCTTCTGTAAAACTTATTACATGTTTTTTAGTAGCATTTATAATCTGCTCCCTGACCCTTCCCAATTGCTCAAGTACTGTTATTAAAGCTTGGCAATTCTCATACCAACAAGGCTCTGAGTAGCCTTAGGCCAGGCAATTGAGTGCAAGGAAGTCTTTGGTAGATTCTAGAACTAGAACTCCAAGGCTTGTGAGTGTACACGTACGTGCAGGCATGCATGCTATTTGTCTCCTAAATGCAGTGGCTGACATGACAGGCAGCCCTATGCTAACATTAGGGACCCACCATGCTGCTGCACAACTTGAAGGGCAGCTCTGAGAGAGCTGCTGCAGAATGGCTTAAAACTGCTCTGGGCAGCAGCACAGCACTAGTTGCATTGCTTCCAGTGGAAGTAGCACTGCATGACTGCCCAGGAGTGGTTGTAGGTTGTTCCAAGGCAATACCTTTGTGCTACGCTGTCAGGGTTGTCTTTCAAGTTGTGAAGCAGCCCAGCAGATTCCTAAATGCTACTAGAGGGCTATCCATCATGTTGGTCAATAAATGTATGTCTAAGAGTCCACAGCAGAATTGCAAGTATGCTTCCAGACTTAGTTTGGAACACACTTCCTGCTGAAATAAGAGCCTCCCCATCTCTTACAACTTTTAAAAAGTCAGCCATTTTTATTTGTTTGTTTGTTTGTTGTTATATTTATATACCACCTTTCATTAAAAACTATCTCAAGGTGGTTTACAAAAGTTTAAAAACATACAATAAAAATGATAATAAAAATATTAAGCTAAAAATATAAAACCAATCTAATTTAAAATCTATAAAATGCAAACATAAAAACTATATGCAAGTAAAACTCATAGAAGCAGCAATAAAAACAATCATGTAAAGGCCTGGATAAAAAGCCAAGTTTTAACAAGCTTTCTAAAAACTGTGATGGAGTCCGAGGAGTGAATGGCCACTGAGAGAGCATTCCAAAGTCTGGGGGCAGCAACAGAGAAGACCCTGTCCCGAGTGCGTGACAGCTGAGCCTCCCTCAATGTCGGCACCTGGAGCAGAGCCCCCTCAGATGACCTCGTCAAACGGACAGCAATCCTCGGGAGCAGGCAGTCCCTCAAGTACCCTGGGCCCAAACAAGGGCTTTAAAGTTCAAAACCAGCCCCTTGAATTGGACCCGGAAACAAACTGGTAGCCAGTGCAGCTCTTTCAAAATGGGTGTGATGTGCTCCCACTGGGCAGCTCTGGATAAAACCCTAGCTGCTGCATTTTGCACTAGCTGCAGTTTCCAGATATTCTTCAAGGGCAGCCCCACGTAGAGCGCCGTACAGTAATCCAGCCATGACGTGACTAAGGCATGGGTAACTGTGGCCAGATCTGCCTTCTCGAGAAAGGGACGCAGCTGGCACACTAGCCGAAGCCGTGCAAAGGCACCCCTGGCCACCGCCTCCACCTGAGCTTCCAAAAGTAGAGCCGGGTCCAGTAGTACCCCCAAGCTGCATACTTGCTCCTTCAAGGGGAGTGTAACCCCATCCAGAACCTGTAAAATCTCATCCCGATTGGCTCTCCTACTGACCAACAGTACCTCCGTCTTGTCCGGATTCAATTTCAGTTTATTAGCCCACATCCAACCCATCACGGCCTCCAGCCCCTGATTCAGGACATCTACCGCCTCCCTAGGATCAGGTGACAAGGAGAGATAGAA
Organism: Hemicordylus capensis; assembly: GCF_027244095.1. NCBI lineage: Eukaryota > Metazoa > Chordata > Lepidosauria > Squamata > Cordylidae > Hemicordylus > Hemicordylus capensis. The sequence goes on from NC_069657.1 coordinate 224,762,607, forward strand.
CTGAGTGTCATCTGCATATTGCTGACAACTCAGTCCAAGTCCCCAGATGACCTCTCCCAGCGGCTTCATGTAGATGTTAAACAGCATGGGAGACAAGACCGAACTCTGCGGGCTCCCACAGGCCAATGGCCACGGGGCTGAGCAGTAGTCCCCCAGCACCACCTTCTGGACCCTCCCCCAAGAAAGGACCGGAACCACTGCAACGCAGTACCTCCGATTCCAATACTCAAGAGCTGGTCCAGAAGGATACCATGGTCGATGGTATCGAACGCCGCTGAGAGGTCCAGCAGAACCAACAGAGATGCGCTCCCCCTGTCTAGTTCCTGGCATAGGTCATCCACTAGAGCGACCAAGGCAGTCTCAGTCCCATACCTGGGGCAGAAGCCAGATTGAAAAGGGTCCAGATAATCCATATCATCCAAGACCCTCTGCAGCTGGGATGCCACCACACGCTCTATCACCTTGCCCAAAAAGGGCAGGTTAGAGACCGGTCTATAGTTTTCCAGGTTGGAGGGATCAAGGGAGGGCTTTTTTAATAATGGTGATGTATCGGGGTACCCTTGACCCCAATAGGGGAGGTTCGTTCCTGGGCGGATGGAGCCCAATAATCAGCCCAGATGAGAGGACCTAAGATCAAAGCTTTATTTGCTCTTAAGTAGCAAAGGTGCTGCTTGGCTCGCGCTCAAAGCAGGACAAAGACTCATTACAGAGAGCAATACATTTATACTCTAAAATATTCTTTAGAAAACAGCTGCATAGAAGAGGCAGATTGGTGTCACCATCCGTGATTGGCCAAGGTTCCTGCCGTTAGGGAATAGGTTACAAGATAAGTAAGTCAGCAGTCAGCCAGTCTATTCCAGCCTTATCACATTCAGCACTCGCGGTTACTCTGACATTTGGGGAAAGGGAAATCTACCAGCAGGAATAAACAGTAGTGACAGGGCTTTTCTGCAAAGCAGATCCTTGAGACTAGTTAGGCAGAATGGCGTAGCTTAATTCAAGCTATGCTTTTCTATATCTAATTTGCCATACATCAATGGTCTTACCATCGCCTCCTTGAGGCATGATGGCATCCTGCCCTCCCTTAATGAGGCACTAATAAGCACCTCCAACCATCTACCTGTACCCCCTCTGGCAGCTTTTATTAGCCATGAAGGGCTAATAAAAGTCAAGATGCATTTGTTCACCCAGACTTTTAATTAGATATTGTTTTAATTGTGTTTTAATAGTTTTAACATTTTCAGTTTTAATTGTTGAAATGTGTTAATCTTTTTATTGGTAGTTTTTATTGTCTTGTAAACCACCCAGAGAACTTGCATTTTGGGCAGTATAAAAATGTGTTAAATAATTAAATAATAATAATAGTAGATATGACTATTTCCATTTTAGGCCTTCAAAGTGTTATTGACAAGGTATTAGCCAGATTTTTTTCCTGAGTGATCCAGATGTGGTTGAGAATAACTGTCAGTTTAGGCTGACAAAGCATCCATTCATTAACAACATTGCTCTCTCTCTCTTTTCTTTCCCCCAGATGGGCAGTACATAGAGCAACATGAAATGATGTTGCGTTCCATAAATGTTTGTCTAGAACTTGAGGGACATTCTGTCACTATCAAGCCGGCAGCCTTATCAGCAGATAAACCATCATCCTCTGTTGTTAATTGTCCTGATGTTCAGGAGGTGCTGCTTACACTATTGGGAGACACAAATCTGTTTCAATCAAATGTACAGTTGAGTCATGGCTACAGCATAGGTATGGCATTACGTGTGATCAGCACCATCTTTACAAAATAATCAATATTTGATAAATTTGGAAGACCTGAGGTGGATAAAATGAGACTATGCACACACAGAGGGCACTAGATTTGAGCAGAAGCTATCTGTTGTAACTTGGATCGCATTGAGATACAGTGGGTATAGGAAAGAATCACCCCCTTTGATAGACCTTAAATTCTGGTTCCCTTACATCCTGAAATGAAAACACAAAGAAAATTCCCTTCACCAGCTGTACTTATCCAATGCAGCCTATAACATCCAACTGAAAAACATCACAATTACAGTCCAGAAAAAGTGTCAGAAATAAAAAACAAGAATTACTGAGATTGAAAAAGGATCACCCCCCCCAATGTCAATATTTTGTTGAACCACCTTTTGCTTTAATAACAGCCTTGAGTATGTTGGGATACTTCTCTATCAACCTTGCACATCTAGACGGAGCAAAATTTGCCCACTTCTCCATACAGAACTGTTCAAGTTCGGTCACATTGGATGGCAGGTGTTGGTGGACTGCTATCTTCAAATCTCTCCACAGATTTTCTATGGGATTTAGGTCTGGGCTCTGACTGGGCCACATGAGGACGTTCACTTTTTTCTCCTTCAGCCGCTGTGTGGTCAATTTTGCTGTGTGCTTCGGATCGTTGTCATGTTGAAAGGTGAATCTTCTGCCCATCCTCAACTGTCTGGCAGAGGGTAGCAGGTTTTCTTCCAGAATCTGACGGTATTTTGCCCCATCCATTTTTCCTTCTACCCTAACGAGAGCCCCAGTCCCTGAGGCAGAGAAACACCCCCACAACAGGATGGTGCCACCTCCATGCTTCACTGTAGGTATGGTGTGTTGTGGATGGTGAGCTGCGTTGGATTTACGCCAGGTGTACTGTTTGGTGTTGAGGCCAAATAGTTCAATCTTGGTCTCATCTGACCATAAGACCTTTTTCCATTTGGCATCAGAATCTTCAAGGTGCCTTCTGGCAAAGCGCAAACGAGCTTTAATGTGGCCTTTCTTGAGAAATGGCTTTCTCCTTGCGACCCTCCCGAACAAGCCACATCTGTGGAGCGCTCGTGAAATTGTTGTCACATGCACCAACCACTCTTTGCCATGAAGTCCTTTAACTCCTTCAGAGTGGCCATTGGCCTCTTGGTAACCTCTCTTACCAGTTTCCTCCGTGCTCTTCCATCCAGTTTGGAGGGCCGACCGGATCCAGGGAGGATAGCAGTCCACCAACACCTACCATCCAATGTGACCGAACTTGAACAGTTCTGTATGGAGGAGTGGGCAAATATTGCTCCGTCTAGATGTGTAAGGTTGATAGAGAAGTATCCCAACAGACACAAGGCTGTTATTAAAGCAAAAGGTGGTTCAACAAAATATTGACATGGGGGGGGGGTGATCCTTTTTCAATCTCAGTAATTCTTGTTTTTTTATTTCTGACACTTTTTCTGGACTGTAATTGTGATGTTTTTCAGTTGGATGTTATAGGTTGCATTGGATAAGTACAGCTGGTGAAGGGAATTTTCTTTGTGTTTTCATTTCAGGATGTAAGGGAACCAGAATTTAAGGTCTATCAAAGGGGGTGATTCTTTCCTATACCCACTGTATGCTGTTGAAGTGACAAAATCTAGCTTCTCTGCAAAGTGCTCTCCAGGTGAGATGTTTTGGGAAGTGAAGGACAAATTAAAATACTGGTTTATCCCACCTAAAAGTTTGAGCTGTTTTATGCCTGCTAAGCCTGCTTTCCACTTACTTTGAAGATCACTTTTTCTTTATTGATCTAATTTCGGGGCTGCTCTTTTAAATACGTACGCAGTGTGATGTATTGTAAGCGCCATCTTGTCTTCTCTCTCTTGGTTTCAGTCAGTCACTCTTATCAGTATGGAGATTGTTCTTACTGTAATGTGAGAAATTACATGGGTTTTGCCTGCCCTAGAGACAAAAGCTGGAACTCTTGTAGGAGTTCCTTAATTCCAGGAGGAGCCTGAAATCTGAGATTGTTAGTTCTTTCCTTTATTTAAAAAACAAAAAACCTAAACCCAAACCCAGATACAGATTCCCTAGCAAGACATAGTTACATTTTAAACTTTACTTGTTGACATTAGAACCCCTCTCATTGACTGAATACTTATTGAAACTTGGTGCTAGTGATGTGCCCGGACCAGTTCGGAGGCCATTCTACAGGCCTCCAGACCGGTCCGGACATGGGCGGTTCGGGTTCGGGTGGATTTGGGGTGGGGGGTTTCTTTAAGGGCGAGGGAGGGTTTACTTACTCCTCCCGCCGCTTTCCCCCCTCTGGCGCACGTATTTCCCATAGTAATCAGGGTGGCAGGATACCTCCCTTCTGCCCCTCTTCCCCCCGCTTGGCTGCAACTTGCCAAAGGCTTTTAGAAGCCTTCTGCGCGCGTGCACAAAAGGCTTCTAAAAGCCTTTGGCAAGTTGCAGCCAAGCGGGGGGAAGAGGGGTGGCAGGGAGGTATCCTGCCGCCCCGATTACTATGGGAAATACGTGCGCCGGAGGGAGGAAGCAGCAGGAAGGGTAAGTAAACCCTCCCCTGCCCTTAAAGGAACCCCCCACCCCAGTGCTGGACCGCAGCTCCGTGGTTCCGTGCACACCCCTACTTGGTGCTGTGGGCATGTGCCTGAATTGTTTCTGTGCATAAAATACACATGTTGCAATTGTAACCAGGAGTTGCTTTCTCCAAGTTCATCTGATGAGTAACGTTATTTTTTTAATCTGTTGTGATAAAGTGCTATTGCAAATAACACACGTTGCAAAACAAGATATAGCTTTTCTATACTACTCGTAAATTACCACTACGTCATACCAATTTATTCTGTTACCCAGATGTTGAGGTGAGTAATGAACTGCTACATTAAACTGGCCTTGTATGACACTCAGATCAAGGGATTCTTTGAGCCATGAATTGCCGTATCTGCCATGGCTACATCCAACATAGAGAAGAGGAAGGTGTGCTTTAGTGTCCTGGTTTCAGTGGGCCAGTACTTATCTCTCTTGAAAAGGAGAAGATGGGTTTTAAGTATGCAGTACACTGTAATCTGAAGGCCCTCCCCATATCCCTGATGTGTAGTATTCCCTCTGCTTACTCAGTGGTGAGGGAAATGCACTCAGAAAAACTTTTATCCATTGTGCTCTATATTCCAGAGTTAAATCCTGGCTTTGAGAAATATGCGAAACTTGAGCCCTAACAGAGATTTATCCATGCAGTGGATCTAAGCACATTTGAGTCTCTCCTGGATTGATTTCACTTCTTTCTTTTGAATCTTGTCTTCTCCCAAGGTTGTAGCAGAATCTATGGCTGTCTTTATTTGTGACCATGAACATCTGAAGTATTGATAATTGGGATTACTGTAGTATTGACGTTACTGTTATTGAAACACTGTTTTCCTTTTTACAGTGTTCCTGAGTGCAGAGGGCAACATTATAACCATTTATATTTTTAAAAAACTGAATACTTTGCCTTTGTTTCTAGATTTTGAAATTCTAATTGATGCGGACAGAAGAATTGCAGTGTCCAACACTGAAGTAGATCAGTCAGCAGATGATTCCAAGATTCAAAGGTGCCTTTATTTGATTTTAGGCTTCTAGAAATTTGTTGTTTGTGCTTTCTCCAGCAGCACAAGCTGTTTACCTTACTTCATCTGCAGAGACATGAAGATCTACTTTGCTTCCTGACAGATTCAGGGTTTCAGTGAAAAGTCAATTACATTTTGCTGTGGGAAACCTTTTTCAGTACATTGGAGCTATAGGGAATTTTTACTTAGTTTTTTGTGTTGCAAAAATATTTAGCAATTAGTTTAAGCTTGTGAATACCTGGGCGTTCTTCACACAGCAGGCTATAATTCTTCTTCTTCTTCTTCTTCTTCTTTAGCCTCTCCATAACAAATTGTTCTCTGGGTGGCTTACAACACAACATTAAAACATGAAATAAAAACACACATTAAATCATAACAGACCCCCCCAAAAAGTGGGGGGGGAGAGAAAGTACAAAATACAATTCAAAAACAATTTTGAAAACTTTTTTTGAAATCAGTTACAATCAAATCACAGTTCTTAAAAATCTTCTATATATTTATTTCTCCTACGCGTACCTGTTGCTAATCCCATGTGTGGTAGCTCTCGCAAGAGTTCACAAGCGGCTACCAGACTAGCGATGGGAATGAAAATAGGGATGAGGCAGCTGTGGGCCGGCCTGGGCTGGTCACTGGGAGCAGGAAGCGGTGGCGGGCCAGCTCTCCAGCTGGCCTGTCAGCCAGAAAGTGCCGGGGGGGGGGGCAGAAGAAGCAGGCTGCTCCCGCCAGTGGGAGCAAGCGGCAGCCCGGTCTGGCCGCTAGGAATAGTAGGCAGCAGCGGGCCGGGCCAGTCACCAGGAATTGGCAGGCGGGTAGGAGGAGGTGGCAGGCCAGCTTTCTGCCCCGCCCGCTAGCCAGAAAGCACCAGGTGGGGGGGGAGTAGCGGGCGGGCGAAGAAGCGGGTGGAGGCGCAGATGGTCTGCGCCTGGCCCAACTAGTTTAGATTTAAAATGCAAAAGGCCTGGGTGAGCAAAATGGTCCCTACTTGGCATCTAAAAGAACAAAGTGATGAAACCAGGCGGACCTCACTGAGGAGGCTATTCCATAAACGGGTTGCAACCACCAAAAAGGCCCTCTCCCTAGTAACCACCCGCCTCACTTCATTTGGCAGGGGCACTTGGAGAAGGGCCTCTGAAGAGGATCTTAAGGACCGGGTTGGGACATATGGGACAAGGTGCTCCCTCAAGTAACCTGGTTCCAAACCCTTTACTGCAAGTTTATTGTGAGGCTTTATTTGCAAACTCAGAAGATGTCTCAAAATTGACACAAAAAGTGGCTTTTTAAAAACTGGATATAAATTGGGCTATAAAATGCAGTGAAAAACCTGAATTGTGTGTGAAGTGCTCCTCGATAGCTTGCAGGGACTTTGCGGTAAATCTGCCCAATAGGTGAATACACCCCCTCCATTCCAGAGAAGGTGCAAGCTAAAGGGTTTTAAAAGCCCTGAGTGAAAAATGCCCAGGTGGCATCTGCAGTTTCCTTTATTCAATAGCAAGGACTCCTTGCTCTGGAGTAAAGGGAAAATGTGGATGTTATCCATTGTTGTTGTTCTGCGTTTCAAAACAAACCAGTTCTCAACGCAGTTTAAATAGCAAATGGATTGGAAAGATGCTTTCCTGTCCCAAGGGGACTTGCAGTCTTGTTGTAAAGTTTCAAGAACTTTATTTGGGCTTCACCAGGAAGCAAATTAAATGCAGTGCAGCAGAGATTTTGCACTGACCACCTGGACCTATCCCGTGGGCTCCCCAGGAGATCCAAGGACCCTGCTATAGTGAGTAAGAGTTTCCTGTACCCAGCCAAGCAGAGAGGCTTTAAAATATATATGAAGAAGTTTTGTTCTTCTTTTCTTTAAGGCCACTGATGTGTGCTAGAAAGGACTAGCCCAGACTTGTGTGGGTGGAGATGTGAGTGAGCAAGCAACTGTTTTGTTGGCTAGTGACTTATATGGACTTATTTGCAGGTTGTGAATTAAATTGTGAGAAAGAGATGTGCAGTTCCTAAGCTCAGCTGGAGACACTAGGAAAATGTTTCCTAACAATAAGGTCAATTTAACAATATATCTCTAGTGTTCTTATTACTATTGCTAAATAGTCAACAGCTATTACTATTTAGTCCAGTCAGCAGAAAATCAAGCTTCTGCTAGCAAAAAGGTAACCCCAAAAGAAGTAGTGTTGTGCATTTTTGTGTCAACAAAACTCGTATCATTCTGTTGTGGATGAACATGCAGTACCAAGCAGGAGACAGTGACAAGAGCAAATGGAAATTTATTTATATGGCCTTTTATTTTTATTGATCTGTAGGCATACAATAGGATGCTGAATGTGTGTGTGATGATTTATTTCTGTTTAGACTTATAGTCAAGCTGAATTTATCTATCAAACAAGATGCCTGTGGAATTTTCTCACCTGAATAACTTATTTAAAAAGAGAAAAATCTGTCCATAAATTTATTTTTAAAAAATCAGAACTAGATCTGTTCACCATTGTTCCTTGTGCTTTCACCATAGCAAGTTCACTTATACTTGGATGGCTAAAGTGTAGGCAGGGACAGAAACGTCTTCCCTACCCCAGTTCCAAAGAAGCCCAAGTATGAGTTGCCAGGGAAAGGGAAGGGCTGCCACTTTCTATTCTCACAATTTGCCCCGGCAGACCTGCTGACTGACAACTTTTGTGGGCCTGGAGAGAGAATGTGACCTCGCAACCCCTGAAATCCTATTTGGAGGGCCCCAAAAGCCCCTTCCTGTTCAGAATTAATGAAATCTGCCCCCACTATAAATTGTTTGATTTAAATGTCATTTGCAACTGAACATGCACATAATTGGGAAGAAGCCAAACAAACGAACTAAGGCAGTAGTAGTAACAAAGTACAATCCTGATATTTTATAGGTTTGAGAGCCAGTCTCTGATCCATACAATGCAGCAGATCAGCTGCACCGTGCAAAAGTTTCTGCAACCTTTTTTATGCTGGCTGGAGGCAGGCCCACCAAGCCGAGAAGCCCCAGTACTCCTCCTGTGACCCCAGGAACAAACCTGTGCATGCAACGTCTTCTTGATCATGGCTCTTTGTTTCAGTGAACAGTGAACTGTAACCTTGTTCTGACTAGTGCAGTTCAGTTAACTAGTACTGCCGTTTTATTACAGGCTCGCTGTGTTGTGTGCTCCTGTGACTGTCTTCTGTGTCAATTCAAGACATCCCCGAGGCAGGATGGCACTGAAGATGAGACACCTAAATCTTCTGGGCTATCGTGTGATTCTGGTAAGGTGAACAAAAATGGTATTGTGTCGCAGTATTCTGTGATGTAAACTGTAAGTGGAAACCTTAGCTGTTCCACTTCATAACCCTGTCTGTTCCACATTATAAGCCACCAAAAGCTGATATCTAGGTGCAAGAGTTAGCTTATTTAAGAACTCATGCATTTAAATATCTGAGTTCCTGTACCTAGGAGCTATAAATCTGTAAACTTTCTATAACTTTAATAGACTTTCTGTAAGCTTAACAAGGTGGTGAAGTACGCATGTATGTTGTTTTGGAATTGGTGCTTGAACGTATTAATCCAGGAGTTTTGGAAACATACACATGGTTGGAGAACCTAAGGAGTGCCAGTGGAAAGAAGCTCACACATGCAAACTTTCCCACCCCCTCAACAGCACAGCATTCTCCTGCCTCCCCTGAAAATCTATTCCAGAGAGTCAAGGGACCCCCTGGAACAGGATTTTATGGGGCATGGAAAATTGCAGGAGGAAGGCCACCCTGAATCTGTTTTAGAGAAAGTGCAGGATATACATTTTAAGGGAGGGAAATCATCTCCTTCCCATACAGATGTGCCTTCTGTTTATAAGAGCAGCCTAGGCTCCAACCCATTGTATTTTTTTTCGTTGGCACCTATACTTCTAGTTTTTCCTAATTAGAACCAAAACTGATGTTCTTTTCTGGTTGTTTTTAATTGAGGTTCATTACCAAGAATTCCAAAAACTGAAGAAAGAAGAAGCACTTGAGTTCTTGAAGAAAGAGATCTTTCCAGCAGAAGCACATCTGGGTTCCGATTAGAGCATCCAGGATAATTCCTTGAATGTACCACATTATAACACTTTGTGAAAGAAAATAATTCTAAGATTCCTTAATTGTCTCTCATTCTCTGAATGGCATAGAATCCTGTTCATCTATTTACATTTGTTCCAGAACTGGGAAGGATGCACAGTAGTGACTAGAGTAGTATTTACTATAGTGCTTCAAGTACTATCTGTTGGCACAGAATGTGTACTTACAGTATTTGAAATAAATATTTAATAAGTGGAGGGCGAGCGTTCTTGAAGTAGGTGATTTTGGCTTGCTGCTGTTATGAGTTGAAGATGTCAGCAGGAGAGAATAGTGGGTGGGACGGAGAGTACCGGAGAACCCGATTATCTGTTCTGTTCCATGGGGGTGCTGCAGATAGTGAAACTCTGGGTAATGAGGCATTAGGGCAATGACAATTGGGAGGGGGGTTAGGTTTCTGGGGCAGTGGGGCAAAAGGGCGAAAATGGTGCAAAAGGAATGGCAAAAACAGGACGAAAAATGGACTGAACGTGGGGAAAATGGGGGAGGTTGGACTACCATGATCTCTGTGTCCCCAGCTGTCCAGCAATGCCCCCCAAAGTTTTTTTTAAAAGGGTTTTTCATGGAAATATTGTTTCTCTCTCTCTCTCTCAAACAAAAAGCTACAATGGTTCCTGTCCTCAGAATGGCAGGTGGAAGTTACCACAGAGGTCATTTCCACCCATTCCCGACCAGTTTTCCCTCTAACAGGGATTCCCAGATGTTGTTGACTACAACTATCCAACAGTACTAACCACAGTACCCAGCTGCAATGGCTAACCCTGTTCCTGACCCACAGATACTTTAAATGCCTACTTTTTCTGCATATACTGAGGTCTGGTGGCAATTGTCTGACTGCGAATATGCTTAATCGTCAGGTCCACGATTAACAGAGTTCTCCTGTATGTCAAAACGGAGAGTATATAAAAAAGATACATAAGTACCTTATTTAAAGGTACCTATGTATCTTTTTCTTCTCTCAAAACAATGATTCTGTTCCCTACTGACTAAATGTCAGCATGCTGCAATTGACACTCACTTTCACCTGTTTCTCCTTTCCCCATACTTGTAACACTTATCCCACACTCCCTTAAAGTGAGTAAAAGAATATGGAAGGTGCTGTCTGTGTCTACTGTCCAAAGCCAATTCCTGTGGGGATGACACTCCTGGTGACAATTTCTAAGGAGAAAACCATTCCAAACTTTAAAATTGTCTGTGCTGTTCATCTAGCACTAGGTTCACTACTGTGTTTGGAATTATCGCTGAATCTTGTAAAAATATCCAATCTGGATTTAGCACACGTACACCCATATGTAAATCAAGATAGTGTTTCAGCAGTAAAATACTAGTACGCCTGTATTACACATGCAAATGATTTAGTCCTTTTAAGTTTGGATAGCTGCAGAAGTCCTGCTACAGAAAACGTTCATGCATATGCCTTCTGATTTCCACAGGCTTAGGTGTGTCTAACTCTCCAGAAGATTGCAAATATAACATACCAGGCTGACCATAAGCAATATTCTTGATCATAACTCTCTTTCTATTACACGGTTACTGATTTATTGTTAAATTTATATACCGCCTTTCATTAAAACAATCCTAAGGTGGTTTAAACCAAAATTTAAAAACAAGATTGTAAAAAAGACACAATTAAAATATTAAGCTAAAAATATAAAACCAATCTGATTAAAAATTTAAAACACAAGCATAAAAGCAATACAAAGTACAAAGAGCAGCAGCAGAGACAATCGTATAAAAGCCTGGGTAAAAAGCCACGATTTAACATGCATTCTAAAAGCTGTGATGGAGACTGAGGAGCGGATACCCACCGGGAGAGCATTCCAGAGTCTGGGGGCAGTAACAGAGAAGGCCCTGTCCACGTGCACAACAACCGAGCCTCCCTCATTGTCGGCACCTGGAGCAGAGCCCCCTCAGATGACCTTGTCAAGCAGGCAGCAACCCTTGGGAGCAGGCAGTCCCTCAGGTATCCCGGGCCCAGACTGTTAAGGGCTTTAAAGGTAAAAAACAGCAACTTGAATTGGACCTGGAAACAAACTGGTAGCCAGTGCAGCTCTTTCAAAATGGGTGTGATGTGCTCCCACCAGGCAGCTCCAGATAAAACCCTAGCTGCCGCATTTTGCACTAGCTGCAGTTTCCGGATATTCTTCAAGGGCAGCCCCATGTAGAGTGCGTTACAGTAATCCAGCCATGACGTGACTAAGGTATGGGTAACTGTGACCAGACCTGCCTTCTCAAGGAAGGGACGCAGCTGGTGCACTAGCCGAAGCCATGCAAAGCCACCCCAATGATCAAAATGACAGACTGAGGTCTGTGCTATAGACCCACAATATGGTCCATGGTTGTGACTTGCATCATGTCCCCTGCAGGATATTGAACATTATTCACCTGCATGAATTGGCCCTTTCTGTTTCTTTTCTCCCTGTGTTCCCTCCCACATACAAGGTTACATAGAGAAGCCTCAGTGTGAAGACTGCTGTACCCAGAGCCAGTCTACAACTACAGCCATAATGTAAACATTGCCATGTGCAGCTTGGTTCTCATGGAGGTTATATCCATGTGATCTCATACAAAGGATCTTCCCTTTAGTCCTCATGAATGTTCAGTTACTTGGGAAACACTAAAGATGAGAAAGTAAAGCATCGTTATTTGAAGCAGATTTTGTAATATATATATATTTGTCTTGGGCGTACCCGTCGCTAATCCTACGTGTGGCAGCTTTCGTGAAAGTTCATGAGCAAGCTGCCAGCAGGAAAAGAGGAAAGCGGTGGCACCAGAGGCGAGGTGGGAAACAAAATGGGGGTGGGGGGGGGAAACAGCGGCAGTGGGCAGGCAAGAAGGCATTGGGTGGGGGAAGGTGGCAACATGTGGGCTGGGAAAGAAATAGCGGCAGCAAGAGGGGGAAGTAGAGGCACAGATGGTCTGCACCAAGCCTAGCTAGCATTTAATGATTTACACAAATAATGTTCCATATCTGTGCTTTAAGACAAGTTTTTTGGAAATGCTTGTGGAAGAAGCACTAAAGGAAGCCCGGCTTAGTATGTGAAGCATGCCAGTATATTCTTCTGGCCTCGGGATGGTGCTGCAACTCCTCACAATCCATTTTGCAGATCTCTGCTTTTCTGAATTAGGCTCTAGTTTTAGCTGGAACTTTACAGCTAGTGATAACAAGATCAATGCAACATAACACATTGTTAATTGCTTTTTTCCTTCAGGGGAATAAATTTCTAAACGGAATGTAGTGTATGTTTATTAAGATAATGTAGAGTTAGTCTATGGCCAACATTTGTTACAGTTAAAGCCATATTTTTTCTGGGTTCTTGACCCACTCGTAAAATGTCTAGAAATCTTCCTGGAATAAATTGTGACGCAGTAAAACAAATCATGCCAAATAAATAAATGCATGTTTGATTTGTAAAAATTTATAGACCTAGCAGGGTCTTGACGGGTGGGGGTGGGGGTGGGGGAGGGGTGGCGTTGCACTGGATTTGGATTGTTTTGGTGCAGATTTTTGTTTTATGTGCAGATGCCCTGTGGTCCTGGTCTTCATGTGAGCTAGGAGTTCGTGGCAGCTCAGTTCAACCCTGTTCAGAGTTAGCCCCCTCCACCCCTGTAGTATATTAAACTGGGTTTCTGCCCTAACACCTACAGGTTGGCAAGAGGGGAAAGGGAGCAGTGCCTTTCCCAAAAAATCATAGAGTAATTGCAACCTGTCCCAACACAACTAGATTTAGAGACCAGGATTTCCAGCTTCCTGCCAGAGTTGAGTGCTATATCTCTCAGTTTACAAATTCAACAATGCAATTGGACCTATTTTAGATCAGTAATATACTCTTGAAACCTCTTTTCTTTACAACTTCTTTGTGGAGCACTATTTAGAAGCATGATTTCCATGTGCTGCATTATACTCCACTTGGCACAAATAACCATCATCTTAAACCTAAACCAATGTGTACAGAGCATCATTCTCACAAGACACCACCTTTTTTGCACCCCTATCTGTTTTGCAAGCAAAATATGCACATTTGAGAGCCAAACCATTTGCATTTGTGTGGTATATTAATCTTTCCCCCAACTGTCCCTGTATTTTGTTACCAAAGCTTGTATTCTTGCACTGTTTTTGTCCCATGTGCCAGGATACACAAGATGCACCTTGTGTTTATCTCATTAATTTCCCCCTTCCCTCTACAGCCCTAACCCATGTCTGCTGAAAATAAATCCTTGAAGGTCCAACTCTTAAGGACATATTTTTGGCAGATGAGGGGACTATGCAGGGAGGGACAGATGGATTGGTAAAAAATGCCCTTCCCATTCTACATAGGCAAAAGAGTCTGGGTGCTGTCTTGTATGTCGCACTTAAAATAGCAAAGTCCATGATGCATTGAGACTGCAAATGAAATCCGCACATGCAAGAATAGCTCTAACCTTGCCCTGAGATGAGCAATTTATAAGAAGGGAAAGAGCTGACTGAGACTTTCCATGGAAATTGCTACTTGAAGACTGTCAGGTGTCATTTCTCCTGCAGGTTTTGCAAATGCCTTCCTTCTGTTCCAGTCACGTTATGGAAACTTCATGGTTTCCATTGAATGTAATGAGTTTTACCTCCTAGTAAGTATGCATGTGGCTGCTGCCTTTCCCCCGCCCCTGTTTTCCTGGAGCAGCTTTGTGAGTAGAAAACTATAGCCCTGTGTTGTAAAGGGCATGTATTGTGTATGCCTGTTACAGCCTTGTAGCAGCAACAGCAAAGGTTCCTGCACTGCTTGGAACTGTACAAAGCAAAATCCACACAAACCCCACAGCAACCTAGTTACCATAGCAGCCATGTGCTGAGTCCTGCTGCAAGATGGAAAACGAGAAGAGAAGAGAAGGACAGTCATCCCTTGCCAACCACAAGGGTTCCCTTCTGGGAAAACCTCATGGTTGGTGAGCCATGGAAACCAATGGCAAACAGTGGATTGGGGGAATCGCGGTCATGAAAGGGTTTCGAAACAGTTTTTAAAAGTAGAGAAAATCACCCCTGATCTTCCAAAATCACCCCCCAAAATCATGGGGGGGGACCTCCCAAATTGGCAACAACAACAAAATCTTACCAATCCACAGATACTCAGGTTGAAGTTGGTGAGACCTGCCACAATTTCCCAGGCATGGAAAACTGTGATTGGGAAACCCATGGTTGGCGAGAGATGACTATAGATTTATCAGTTTCATCCTTTGTCCGGAGCCCAAACAGTTGCTGAATCCTGCATCAGATTCAGAAGCATGTCCTGACGATCTCTTGACTGCCTTGTGCCTTTTGCAGTGCTTGACTTGCCAGGGCCTCTGTATTGCTGCCTTTTTTGATGGCTAGGTTTCATTAAGGCACCAGGATCCACATACTCAGCTGCTGTCAACTGGCATTGTTCCTCTCAAGACGTCTACACTGTGCCAGTCAATAGCAGCAAAGTATGCTCTGGAGGGAGAGGGGAAATCAGCTCCATGGTGCCACCTCTTTTAATTCCCTTAAATCCTTCCTTTAAAACCCACCTCTTCTGTGTAGCCTTTGACCCCCAAGCTTCTAGTCTCCATACCATAATGCAACTAAATCTCAACACATGTGCGTTATACAGTCGCATATTCTTATCCAGTTTATCCTTGCTTCCACTTCCCACTACTACGTTTGTTGTCTCCCATGCCTACTTTAGATTGTGATCCCTTTGGGACAGTGACTTGTCTTGATTTTTTGTAAAACTCCATGCACACACATGGAATAATCATTCTGATAGTAGGGATGTGCACGGAACTGGTTTTGCTGGTTTGGCTTGAATCCGGACCTGATTTGAGCTGGCCACGTCCAGGCTCGACCAAACCGATTCTGGTCTAGTCTGGCCATCAGATTCCCCTTTACAAGTATGCCCCCCATGCCAGCCTGTGAGCGGGTCCTTAGAACCGGGTGTAGTCCAGTTCAAACTCGGACCACTCAGACCGGGCCGGCTAGATGCGAGCTGGGGCTCACACATCTCTAACTAACACTACTAAGTAAGAATATAATAATTCCATAAGAAAAGATCTCCGGTTTAAGATGATTGTTGACAGGTTTACATTTTCACTCGTGCTCTAAAAAGCATGGAAATTGCAAGTTAAAGTTCCCATCTTAACGTCCATGCCATAGAAGCTGTAAAGACTTTGTACAGGCTCATATACCATGCTGGTTTTAGAAATGAGACTCCATGCACACACACTTTGCCTTGGCCCTTCAGTAGGACATTAGGTGGGGAGGGCATTTTAGAGGCTGCCGTGCATGCACAATGGGCCTCTGTGTAGCTGGGTCACCATTGCTCATGTGTGATGGCCTCCAAAATGGCCACTGAAACTACACAGAGGCCCGGAACGGGCCTAAGACCACCCAAACCGGGCCGTAATGACACTAGGGGAGGCTGGCAGGGGTAGGGGGAACCTCTGGAGACCCCCCTTCCCACAGCTGTGGTAGCACCACCCGAGGCAGTAAGATTTTATTTTTAAAAATTAAGGTAGAACCCCCGAACTCAAACTGAACTGGGGGTTGTTCAGGTGTGCACAAAACTGAACATGCCCAGTCTGGTTCAAGTCCAGTTTAGACTCAAACCAAACCAGGCATACCAGTTTTGTGTACACACACACACACACACACACACACACACACACACACACACACACACACCACATGATGTTTCTAGCTTTGAGAACTGCAGAAAAAGTCTGCATGTGTCTGGGAAAGTGTTAAATTTTGAGGGAATAAACTGCAACTTGGTAGCAGAGCTTTATGCAAAAGCCCCCAGGTTCAAACTTTGGCATCTCCAGGGAGGCCTGGGAAAGATTCCTGCCTGAAACCTTGGAGAGTCGCCACCAGTCAGTGTAGACAATACTGAAGCTCAGCCGTGCTGAAGGGATGATACAGGAAGATCCCACTCTCAGTCCGTCAATGCCCTTTCAACTCTGAGCAAGTAGAAACAACAGAACACGTATTCTTTCAGTGCTCGCATTACAGAGATATTTGCTCTACCTTCATTCTACCGCTGTTACATAAGTATCCAAATCACACAGACCAATTTTAAACCCCTCTACTCCTTTCTGATAACAACCCCGCCACCACTTACAGTGCTGCCAGGTTTTGCGCACCAGCGATTAAATCTGGCTGAGGATGACCTCTAGCTCGTGCCCAGCGCCCAACTTTATGGACTAACTTCAGTGCGCCCTCAGCCTGCTGCCACAGAGCACTTCATGGCAGCCCTGCCCTCCTACAGTTTTACAGTCCTACAACTTCTTGGCTTCTTAAAGGTAAAGTTGTGCCGTCGAGTCAGTGTCGACTCCTGGCGCCCACAGAGCCCTGTGGTTGCCTTTGGTAGAATACAGGAGGGGTTTACCATTGCCATCTCCTGTGCAGTATGACATGATGCCTTTCAGCATCTTCCTATATCGCTGCTGCCTGATATAGGTGTTCCCCATACCAGCGGGGATTCGAACCAGCAACCTCTTGCTCCCTAGGCAAGTTATTTCCCTCGCTGCACCATTACCTTGTCTTAAATTGACAAAACTCTTTGCCTATAGTTGCCCTTGTATGATTTTTAAAGTCTTTTTATGCCTTTTATATAACTTTTTAATGCATTTTTGTTTTTCTCTTTTATGCCTTATGACCTTTTAAAGATTTGTACCCACTTTTTGCCATTATTATCTACCATTTAACATTATTAACTACTGTTCACTACAGCTTTTAGACCTTGGCCATTAAGGGCCACTTAGTTTGTGGTCATGCCTTTTTGTACTAGACAGACTCTAAATTTTATTTCTGCTACTTATTTTTATAGTCTTTTATAGTTGTTCTGATTCCATACCATATGCTTGTATTGTGTCACCTCTTGGCTTCTAGTGCGTCCCTATGTTCTTATTGTTCTTGTGCTGGTCTGAGACCGAAATAAAAGTGATTGATGGATTGACAATACTGAACTAGAAGGACCAATGGACCAATGCATTATAAGGGAGCTTTCTATTTACCTATGCAAGTCATAGGACTGAATTCATCCAGTTTGTTGAGGGTGTGGAGACGCGGATGGGGTTCAGTGCAGTGGTGGGGGTGGGTATCCAGTTGTTTGAAAATAAGAATGGAAACAACAGTGGCATTACATCCCAGTAAGGAGTGCATTGGAGACTTACCAGTCTCTAAACAAAGATCACTTGAACACAGGGCATGACCAGTCAGAGGCACCAGGGAGTCATGCTGCCCATTCACTACCCCACTCCACAATGTCCATACATTAATCTGGCAATTTTGTTAAGTGTCCAGGTCTGGCTCATAAATTTTGAGGCAGGCTCATAGATCCATAGAAAATCTGTTATTGCCAGGTTTAAATTCAGACTTCATTAACAAGCTGAGCAGGAAAATCTTAAGTGTGTGTGCACACCTATCCCCACACACCCCATAGCCATTTCCAAACATGATGCACACCCACACCCTGCAGCCTCTCTCTCTCTCTGACACATCCACACCCACACCTACCTCAACTCACCCAATCCGGTGTGTGCCTGGCCTCCAGCTGGTGTTCCCTGCCGGCTGCCCCACCCCCAGGCTCAGATGGCCTTCGCGCATGTGCAGGGTCCACACATGTACAGAGGCCACCTGAGCTATAGGAGTGGGGCAGCCAGCAGAGAACACCAGCTTGCCAGGGCTGGGGGCCAGGGTAAGGCGTGCGCTGGACCAGGTGAGATGTGCCGCGCTGGGCAGGAGCGTCCGCAGAGGGCAGTGGTCAGTGGGAAAGCCGCCGCATCCTTGACAATTGCATGCTGCATGGGCAATGCTGTGAGAACCACAGCTTCAAAAGTAATACTGCACAGACTCTTTCAGCAGTAAAAAAGCATTTTTTCTGCCTTTTAGAACACAACTTTGGGGATTAATTGTGAAATAACCATTGATGGGGTGGGGTCCCATAGTGATATATAAAAGGCACTTTCCCAGCATGCAGTCGAAAAGCTGAAACTAATTAAATCATTTAAATAGCACTTCCTCAGTCTGAAAAACATGTCACCAACCCTTTAAACACCTGTTCAAAAGAGAACAAATTTTAAACTGCTGTATCTAAGCCATTTCCCAACGGATCTTCACCAGATTTGCAAGGGAGCTGTCTATTGTCACCTAGTGAATGTGTGCTGATGGTCAGACAGATCGGATAAATAGTGTTGCTTTGATAAGCAATAGAACATTCAGGGCTTATAATGGTGGCATGTTGAAAAACACTCTCCATCTTAACTATACTGGCTGATGTGATACACACTGTAATGGGACTGAGACACTTTGTGTTGGCGCTGCAGTGGAGTCAGAGGGCAGCCCCAACAGTGGAGAGAACCAGCATTTGTGCAATCAACATTACTGCTGTACCATTCATGACAATAACACTGATTGTGCAACCTCTCAGCATCAGGGTTGCCTGACTAATATTATAGTCTTTGTGTCTGTTGTCATTTATATTGCACTTCAATAGTTAATACGCTGGTTTATTGCTTGTAATAAAAACCTATAAAAACTAAGTGGCTGGTTATCTCCCAGTGCATTGTAGTAATCTCTTCTTTTTAGTGCAGTGTAGCATGATAATGGGTTCTTCCTGCTTTTTTACGAATAAGGTGATAGTAATAAAAGTCCATATACATGCTTTTTTCCCCTTTTCTCTTTTTACAAGTAAAGCATAAGTACTAAATGACTCAATTGTTTAGTAATAAGTGTATTAACAGAACTTTTGTTCTTTACATGTTTCTAATAGGCCTGTCAGATATCAGATCAGATTCGGAATTTGAATCCAAACTGGGACTTAAATTCAGATATCCCCCCCCCCCCACACACACAATAGCAGTCAATGGGGAAATAAAAATGAAGGCACCAAAAATCACCAATTGGCCTTGAAGCTTGCCATACATGTGGAAAAGGAGGTCAGGGCCCACTGTTGTGAATATGAAGAGAATTGGTCAATTCACTGATGTTTTTGTGAATTTTTTAGTTTATTCTGCAAACAATGGCTAAAAATGGTGAAATTATTCCACCAGCATTTGGAGGAATCTGCCTTTTGCCTTCATGCAAAGGGGTAACAGCATGCCCCCTTTTATATTTCTGCAATGGATGGGCATACAGTTATGAAAGCTGAGACAAATGAAGTCTGTGTTGTTTTTTCTCAAAGATATGGGTCACTCCTCTGGTTTTTGGTGAATTTTTCATTTTTAAAAAATGGCTTAAAATGGTGAGATCTGGCTTGTTTCAAGCCAGAATTTTACAAAGCGTTCTGGATCTGAAGCCACCACCACCCCACACACCTCGGACCATCGTTCCATTGTGGAATTTTGGAAGGCCAAACTCTGCATTCTGATTCTGCACTAAAAGTCAACATTCCGCCAACCAAACACAAGATAGGAATACTGTTGCACACCTGTCTGGTTATTCAAATGATTCATTATAGTGCACCTGGCATTTGAGTTTTTATAAAATCTGCTAATTTTTAGGCAAGGAATGATACCAGTATGTGGAAATCTGTAGTAGGGGTGTGCACAAAATTGGCTGGCCTGGTTCCGAATTGGACCTGAACTGAACCAGGCCAGTTCGGTTCTGCGCCCCCTCGACCCTGCCATTTGGTTTGGGGTCATTCACAATCTCCTTTTTTTTAAAAAAAGTGTACTCCCCTGGTGGGGGGGCTTCTCCGAGGCCATGACAGGTCTCCCCCCACCAGCCTCCATTATGTTGCAAATCACCCTGTTGGGGCGGACTTCAGTCCATTCCCGGCCTTACCCCAATGGCAGCGGCGACCATCTTGGAGGCTGCCGTGCATGCCAAATAGGCTTTTGTGTGGCCGGGTGATTACCTGTTCCAAACCTGTCTGCACATCCCTAGCCACATCCCTAAGTAGGCCATGGTGCTTAGTTATAATCATGATTAAGCACAATTGAGATAAATGAAACAAGTTAGTCACCTAAGACTTACCTAAGTCCCATTCATTGCAATGGAACTTCGTTATTGTTCCGTTAGTCTGGATCCTGTCCAACAGCTTTACAAGAGATGATGGTAGCAATGTGTACTCCACATAAAAACAAGAAAATAAAAATGTTGCACCAGGGTAACCCAAATTCTGCAATAACAAAAGGTAGATTCTGGGTATTTTATGCTATTTATATATTCCTTTGTTTATAAATAAATATGTCATTACCATGCCAGGTGAAGATTTATTTTTTTTAACCCCAAACCCTAGGCTTTGAATCTATGCTGTGAATGTTTTTAATTACTGTTGTTTTTATCCTGTTTCCGAATGTTTTATCCCCCTAGTGTAACACACTAACCGTTACTAAAGGAGTGAATTTCCCTTGCTTGTCTGCCTCCATTCACGTCCTGCCTGCAGCCAATGACTATGGCATGGTCCTGGCCAGGGGCAAAGGTGACCTTTGCATGGGTGATGAGGCAGGCCTAGCATCCCAGCTGTGTCACTCACAAGGGCTGTCTCATCTTCCTGCCATGAGGTGGACACAATCTGACCTTTGCCAAGAGCAGAAGCAACCAAGCTACTGACAGTCACAGGCAACTGAGAGGACCCTCTGAGAAAAAGAGATACAGTAGACTGTTTTACTCTGGCAAACGTTTAGACAGGTATAGATAGGGATCCTGTATTTTTGTTTGTTTTTATTGTGAGCTGCCCTGGGGAGACAACCTCTCTCTCTCTCTAAGGAAGAACTATTAATTTTAGATCCTAGGCATCCTTTTGACCCTGGGCCACAATATCTTTTATGAGTGAATGGTATCGCTGAGAGATTAAAAAGAAGGAACAGAGTCAGCACAGATTATATCTCAAAGGTGGTGGCCAACTTGTTCGGGCCTGAAATATGTCATAAATTGGACGGCAGCATCTAATTTGCATGTTTTAATTAACGTAATTAACAGTTTGCATAACATTTGCTTGAACACCGAGGGTGCTGTCAAATGCCAAATGTCGTTTCTCCACATGCACTTTTTTTTTTTGCCTTAGAGTGTCTTTCAGTTTCAGAGTTTGCCGCAAGGGCCGGGATACTGACAACATGGGCAGGATGACACCTCCTCTCACACCAGCTGAGTCTTCCAACTGATTCAAATAACTAAGTCCCCTGGTTTTCCTTACACCAAATACTTATATCCATTTATCGGCCTTGAGAATCATGCCACGAGGATAGAAATCACGAGGCATGAAGAAAGTGAACAGAAAAACAAGGTTTCAAAAACTTGTCTTGGTTTTTAGACTTTGCAATGTTTTGTTTTTTAACATTTATATTCCATTCTTCCTCCAAGGAGCCCAGAGTGGTATACATAGTTAAGTTTCTCCTCGCAACAACCCTGTGAGGTAGGTTAGGCAGAGAGAGAAGTCACCCAGCAAGTCTCATGGCTGAATGGGGATTTGAACTCGGGTTTCCCCCGTCCTAGTCCAGCACTCTAACCACTATGCCACACTGCCTTCCCCAGTCTCTGAGCAAGTCTTGGCCATTAATAAAGAGTTCAGGTTTTTCTCTGCAACATACTATGGGTTAACAACTCCAAATCACCACCACCCGCCTACTGATCACTTCTTGTCCTCTGCCCAGGAAGTTCCCTTTTTGATGGGACGCTTTCACTGCAGCAGGCAAGAAGTGACCAGTAGATAGCTGGGGAAGGGAGCTGCTGCTTCTGATGGAGAGCAGTCTATACTTGAACCTATTGGACAAATTGGAGTGCTTCTGTACAGACATAACTTTTTCTAGCATCTCCTTAAGTTTGCCTCTGTTTCTTGGCACTGAACTGGCATAGTATTTCTCCTCCTCCTACTCTGCCTTAGACAGTTGATCTGCACTCCTCAGGGTGTTCCTAAGGGATCCATATTGTCTCCGATGTTTAACATCTACATGAAACGGCTGGGAGAGATCATCAGGAGATTTGGTGCAGGGTGCTGTCAGTATGCTGATGACACCCAAATCTATTTCTCCATGTCATCATCATTGGGAGAGGGCATAACCTCCCTAAATGCCTGCCTGCAGGCGGTGACGGGCTGGATGAGGGATAACAAACGGAGACTAAATCCAGATAAGATGGAGGTTGTGCGGGGTCAAAACTCGGGAGATGAGTTTGATCTGCCTGTTCTGGATGGGGTCACACTTCCCCGGAGGGAACAGGTACGCAGTCTGGGAGTGCTTCTGGATCCAAGCCTCTCCCTGGTGTCCAGGTTGAGGCAGTGGCCAGAAGTGCCTTCTATCAGCTTCGGCTGATATGCCAGTTGCGTCCGTTTCTTGAGATAAACAACCTCAAAACAGTGGTATATATGCTGATAACCTCCAGGCGGGATTACTGCAATGAGCTTTATGTGGGGCTGCCCTTGTATGTAGTCCAGAAACTACAGTTGGTCCAGAATGCAGCAGACAGGTTGGTCTCTGGGTCACCTCAGAGATGCCATGTTGCTCCCGTATTGAAAGAGCTACACTGGCAGCCAGTAAGTTTCCGGGCCAAATACAAGGTGCTGGTTATAAACTATAAAGCCCTACATCCCTTGGGCCCTGGGTATTGAAGATAACATCTTCTTTGTCATAGACTCCACCACCCATTAAGATCATCAGGAGAGGTCCGTCTGCAGTTGCCACCGGCTCATCTGGTGGCTACTCGGGGGACAGGTCTTCTCCGCTGCTGCCCTGAAGCTTTGGAATGTGCTCCCTGATGAAATAAGCACCTCCCCATCCCTGAAAACTTCTAAAAAGTCTTTAAAGATGCATCTGTTCACCCAGGCTATTAATTAAAAACTGTTTTAATAGTTTTATCATTGTTTTAAAATATTGTTTTAAACATTTAAAATAGTTGTAATGTTTTAATTTTTTCTGCTGTTTGTTTTGTTTTGTTGTAAACCACCCAGAGACATAAGTTTTGGGCAGTATAAAATATGGTTAATGATGATGATGATGATTGATGAAAAAATATTATGGGCCTTCCGACTATAAACAGACAAACATCTGCCACACAATACACCAGATATAACTGTAGTCAAGAAGAAAGAAAAACAAGTCAAAATAATCGACATAGCAATACCAGGGGATAGCAGAATAGAAGAAAAAGAAATAGAAAAAATCACCAAATACAAAGATCTACAAATTGAAATGGAAAGGCTGTGGCAGAAAAAGACCCAAATAATCCCAGTGGTCATTGGCGCCCTGGGTGCAGTTCCAAAAGACCTTGTTGAAAAGCACCTCAACACCATAGGGGCCACAGAAATCACCATCAGCCAATTACAAAAAGCAGCTTTACTGGGAACAGCCTATATTTTGCGACGATATCTATAATAACCAACAGTTTTGATGATAAAATTCAGCCATCCATGCATGCATCCAGCATGCAGGGCATGCATGTAGCTCTGGTACAGAAAAGTGTGTGTGTGTGTGTGTGTGTGTGTGTGTATTCATTCATTTTTTATGTTCTTCCTTTTAATATGCAGTCCATCTCACTCACTCTTCAAGAGAATAAGACATACAGTGTGGGCAGCATCCACGGAGTAAGGGGAGGATTTTTGTTGACCCTCCTTCCCGCTGTTGCTCCCTGCACTTCCTTATGTTCCTGAGTGATCCACAGGGACATGATGATTGAGGGCTGCAAAGGGAAGAAGGAATACGTGAAAAATCACCCCTCCTCCTCTGAGCAAGCAGAACATTCCTCTTGCACAAGCAGGATTCGTTTTGTTACTGACCTATATCATTAAGACAACCAACACCATGATTTTGCATGCCCAGACCATCCCAGTAACATTCAAATGCGTTCACAGCATTTTGTCTTGCTTGGCCAGAGCTAATGCTAAAGGAGCCACTTTTTGCCTAACTTCCTTATGATTATTTGCAGGGGCTTAATCTCTTTCTTCTCCGTGCAAACAATGCTTGCCACCCTGCAACAGCCCAAGGAGAAATTTGATCCTCACACTCTCCATTAGAGGGCAACGGATTTTTTTTTAAAAAATGCATATATGGCAGTTGAGCGCAGCCTTGCTGGATCTTTCTAGCCAGCACTCTGTCTCCTCACATGGCCTACTAAATGCTCCTACGAATTGCACACAAGCAGAGCAAAGGCTGCCATCCCATTGCTTGCTCCCAGCATGCAAAACTGCCAAGTTGAGAACAGGGCCTGCTATTAAACCAAAACCTCTGAACAGTTGGAGGTACTGCCGTATAAAGTGATCTTTTCTAATTCTGCTGCTCTTCCCTTCTGTGGGAATCACGCAAGTCCAAACCCCTCACCCTGATCTCATATAATCATGGCTTGAGTGAGAGAAGCATCAGTGGGTATATTAGGGAAACTGTTTGGGAAGTCAGAAGCTCTTGATGCTTTCCTTCTTGATGAATGCACAAAAATGGCTCGAGTAAAAGAAATATGCCCAGCTGGGCCTTAGTAAATAATTTGATTCCGTGTTTTACCTTGCTTGAAAAATCAATTAAAATTGATTTGGCTGGAAACACCCGTGTCGAATGAGAAGTACTTGACTCTTCAACCTCTGGGCTTAGCTACATCTACTATTAGCAATCATATAGGAGTGGTTCCGAAATGGCCAATCAAAAGGTAGTTCATGCAAGTCTGATTGCTCCCACTGTGGCAATGATACTCTTGACAACATAGAGACCTCGCTGGACACGGAGAACAATTTCTGTATGTCTAGCCCATAACCATAAACCTAACCCATAACTGTAAACCGGGCCCATAACCATAAATGAGCGGGCCATCTCTAATTTTGGTGTACTGTTAAAATAAAGAAGTTATGTGTCCACATTGGCTACTGTAAAAGGTTTATCAGTCAATAAGTGCTGGCCATCTGGCAGCAATCTGACTTGCAGGCATTTCTTTCCTTGAGCATAATTAAGATGTAACGTCAATTGGGGAGGCAGAGACATTATGCAGGATATTGTCTCTAGTCAATGAGGAAAGCAAACTGGAGCATTTATGGAAAGTGAAATTGATGTATTTATATTCAAGCAGTGAAACATTTATCCTGTGTCTACAAGGCTCTCTTGCGCTGACACATCAGCTGTTATACCAACCCGTTAGCAATGCAAGCGTAATCATTTTGCTTAATGGAGAAGGCTGCGACAAAGTGAAATTTTCCCTGCTTGCCAATAAATGGCAGTGAAGAAAGTGGTGGTGGTGGTAGTGGTGGGGTTTCCCCCCATTCAATCAATTAGTAGCAATTTTTGAAGTGTGTGTGTTTTCTGCCTCTTGTAGGTAGCTGCAGCATATCGTGAGCAAATCTTTCATTGACAATCACTATTGCCAATTCATATTTTACTATAGCGACATGGTTGCAACTTCCCCATGGCTGGACCCCACAATAGAGTTATATTTTTGGGTCACTGGGAGCACATAGGTACTATGGCTTACATACTGCGTAGCACCTTGCTCATCCATTAGTGTGGTGTTTGTAATATTCCATCCATTGCCAAACCCCGTCCACACTGCTCCCAAGCTCAGAGAGGTTCTGTGGCGACTAAGAATTGTGCCAGCATTCTAGCAATGTTTTTCCTATTAGGAATAATGGGGAAATCGTCACCAGAACACTGTCACAATTTCTTAGTTGCCACAGAACCTCTCTGCACTTGGCAGCAGTGTGGATAGGGTTTGGAGATGCATGGAACCACTCTTGGATTGGTGGAGCACTGCACATTAGGTAAGCCAATAACACTAACAGCGCCCCATCTAGATTGCAGACAATAGTATAGGTAGGTTCCATATGATCCAAGCTGTTCCAAGCAATTCAGTTCACCAGGAGGTTTTTCACACATGGCTCTATGCCTCGGGGTATCTGAAGAGCAAATCTGCTTCACAGCAGATTTGAGGCATTTTAATTCGAGGGATTAGATAGACCTTTCGCTTAGCCATCAGCACTTCCATCTTCGGAGGAAGCAGAAGGCCCAGAGCTTTTTTTCAAGAGCTGCTGGAAATAGAGGATTCTTTACCACAGACATAACTTGGGCTAAGCCAGAATTCACAGCCTCCCTTTGGAGAAAAACAAAGCCCTGTCTGTCCTGGTCCCTGATAACCTGCAGGGAGGTTGGGTTAAATCCAGCTAATATGTGAATTGGCACACTCCAGTCAGGAGTGGATTCAGGGGGAGAGCCCTGTTTGTAAAACCTCCATATGTCATTGATCTAGCATAGGGTCCAGCCATGGGGAAGCAGCAACCAGTCCATATCTCTTTGGAAAAAGATGACTCAAGGATTTTCGATGATGTGTGGAGTGAAGGGGAGAAATGCAGAGTCTTGCAATATCTCAGGTAAGCTCTACTGGATGTTAAGGAGAGGATAAGGGGAAGGAATGGAGGAATGAGATATGTGGCTGCCATTTTTAGTCACCATCGCACCTAGTTTGATCTTGTTCATGAGCAGTGAGCCTAGGGATTTCTGCTTAAACAGCAGCCACTGGAAACACCTGCCGCAACTAAGATCCCATATACATGGCCCAACTATACCTGTGGTAATTGGAATGGCAACTTCTGAACCCTTTTATCATAGGTATGTTTCCAGAATAATTAACAGGTGGTGTTCTAATTCTGTAACAGACAGTAGTAAAAGTGTCACCAGGGGTACACTCTGGTGATAATCAGAGGCACTGGTGGTGGACACACTCTCCTGGTCTTTTAGGAGAGGAAGTGGAAGACCTCTCCTGGTCTTCCTGGAAGAGGGGCTGGAGGTAATGTAGCACCCATGAGACAAGTCTTGGTCTACGGGATTTCTGTGCCACTACTTAGGCCTAATACTGCCATGCACGATCACATTTATGACCACTTATGAAGCTTTCAGTGTGCTTGCTCAAGCATACACTCCCCAAAGGCATAAGCAACATGGGTGGTTATGCCATCAGCTCACCATTAGCATGGAAAAAAAACCCCGTGCTCTGGTTTGCATGGCCGCCTTCTTTTCCTGGGTTATGTGTGCATGTTCAAATCATTTGGCCCTGTAGAATGACTTTGTGCTTTGTCTCATCCATAATCCTGCACTGTTTAAAAAATTATCCGTCTCCAAAATGGCTATTGTAAAAGGTTTATCAGTAAATAAGGGCTAGCCATCTGGCAGCAATCTGACAAGCTGGCATGGTTTTCTTTGGGTGGTAATTAAAATGTAATGCCAATGGGGACAGACAGTCATTATCCATCTCCATTGTTTCTCTCCTGATAGAAAAAGAGCCAGGCAAGTGGAGGCATTTATGGGAAATCAGCTTCAAAACACAGCTGAGATGTTTATTTCCAGCAGGGAAGAAAAGTTTATCCTACATCTACAAGCCTCTATTCTGTTGCACTGGCTTCACCGCTTTATGCAAAGTGACAGTTTCCCCACTGAGAAAAGAAGGATTCTGTTTGTTGTTCCAGCTGATCTATAAGGCTTGTCTTTTGTGATGTATG
Source organism: Hemicordylus capensis (assembly GCF_027244095.1). Lineage (NCBI taxonomy): Eukaryota > Metazoa > Chordata > Lepidosauria > Squamata > Cordylidae > Hemicordylus > Hemicordylus capensis. The sequence continues at coordinate 224,790,455 of NC_069657.1, forward strand.
CAATGTATAATATGAGAAAGCTGAGGATTCTTTGGACATACTCAGGTGCTGCTATATATATCTGTGGATGGAAGTGCAGCTGATGCTGCCTCACAGCTTCATAAAAGAAATTCATGCATTTGTAATCAACTGTAAGGTAAAGGTAAAGTTTGCCCTCGAGTTGGTGTCAACTCCTAGCGACCACAGAGCCCTTTGGTTATCTTTGGTAGAATACAGGAAGGGTTTACCATTGCCAGGGGAGCCAGCGTGGTGTAGTGGTTAGAGTGCCGGACTAGGACCGAGTTCAAATCCACTGTGTGAAACAGGATGCTGGACTAGATGGGCCCTAGGCTTTATCCAGCAGGGCTGTTCTTATGAAGCCAGTGTGGTGTAGTGGTTAGAGTGCTGGACTAGGACTGGGGAGACCCGAGTTCAAATCCCCATTCAGCCATGATACTAGCTGGGTGACTCTGGGCCAGTCACTTCTCTCTCAGCCTACCCTACTTCACAGGGTTGTTGTGAGGAGAAACCTAAGTATGTAGTACACCGCTCTGGGCTCCTTGGAGGAAGAGCGGGATATAAAATGTAAAATAAATAATAATAATAATAATAATAATCTCCCATGCAGTATGAGATGATGCCTTCCAGCATCTTCCTATATCGCTGCAGCTCGCTATAGATGTTTCCCATAGTCTGGGAAACATACCAGCAGGGATTCGAACTGGCAACCTCTGGCTTGCTATTCAGGTCATTTCCCTGCTGCACTGTGCCATTAGGTGACTTGTGATCAACTTGTGATCTACTCTTATGACAGAAGTATCCATTAGAGAATGGTTGCATTTCAGATCTAGGAAAGAAGGCTGCCTGGGACCATGGGTAAATGGGTTCTGTAGAGTTCATAACTGAGAAACATTCTTTTTCTTCCATACATTTCTTACATTTCTTTCTGACACCAGGGATGGTGTCAGGGATCAGCCATGTCAGGCACCAGCCCAATGGCCAATATCCACATAAGGGGGGCTTCAAGTCTGTTACAGCACCATAAATCCCTCACACCCCTGCTTTCTCCCATCCACTTTTCCACCCACAAATAGGAAATCAGCCTCTGGAGGATGTTCCCATTTGTAGGGGTAAGGGATTTCTGCTGCCTTCTCCCACCATCCCTTTGGTGAATGGGCTGCCTCCCCCAGAATGATGCAGGATGCCCATTTGCTGAAGGAGGAGGAACTGACACCAAGACACTCAGTGATAGCTCCCCCTCCTGCCTCAGTGAATAGCAGTGGAGGCCCCTCCTCCCACCCTCTGAATTTGAGGAGGAGGAAGAGCTGCCACCACCCCCATCACCACCACATCCCCCCACCATTTGCCAATGGGGAGGAGGAGCAACCTCCAAGGCTTTTGGTGGCAGTGATAGCTCCTCCCCTCCTGGCTTTCTCTTTGTGGACACAAGAAAGAACATTTGTCCTTGTGCTTGGAGACTCCCAATGTGTGAACATATATGTATCCGCCGTCCATCAGCTCAGATCACTGGTATATCCAGCTCAGAGCTGTGTCCTCTGACTGGCAATGGCCCTCCAACATCCCAGGCAGAGAGGATTCTTTTCCAGCTAGTGTGTTCAACTTGTGACAGGATATATAATTTTATTTCCAAATATTTCTATCTCAGCAAGGCCATTGCCACCTCCACTTCCACTTAAGTATTTTCCCTAACAGTGGAGAGCAACCTCTGCAAAATGTAACATTCCCATTATTGAGAACAGGTTTTCAAAGGTTTTAGGGTTGCTTGTGATGATTTCAGCAATAATTTGAAAAACATCTTCATTGTATAAAATTCATACAACAAGCTGACCTTGTTCAGCTCATATGTTCTCAAAGTCTTCCATGGCTAAGTAAATCCTAGCACAATTTGTTATTGGGGGTGCAGGCCCTCACTTCTCCCACACATGAATCTGACCACCCATTAAAGTCAACTGGAGAGGGCCTTCTGGGTGTACAGCTGCTCTTGGAGAAGTGGTTGGTTGGGTGAAAGAGGGCCTTCTTTGCAGTGGCACCCGGAATACAGAACACCCTGCCAGGGAGACTTGTCTCCTCACCAATATACCTACTTTTCATCTTCTTTGAAGACCTGCAGCTTTTTCAGACAGCAGGCTTTACCACAGATTTACAGTGAGGCTTTACTGAGAGTTTGGGGCATAAGGGATACTCTGATGCAAAAAGAGGGTTGTGTTTTTTTTACCCCGGATATAAATTGAGATAGGTTCCAATATGGAGGAGAAAACGTGAATTGTGTGTGAAGTGCTCTCTGAAATATCGCACAGACTTTGGGGTAAATCTGGCCGATATGTGAATGCACACCCACACTCCCAAAGTAGAGTCATGGTAAAGTCATCATCTGAAAAAAACCAACTCCTGGCTATTGCAGCAGGCCTTTACTTCAGTTAATTGGGTGTTTATTCTGTTGGTTTTCTGCTGTTCTGATTTGTTTTTATCTTGGCTCTAAGCTTTTTGCTTGTTTTATGATTCTTTCATTGCTTTATTGTTTTTCTCTGTAAGCTGCCTCTGGTATGGAAAGGTGAGTTTAAAATCTCTATGACAACAACAAATGATGATGGTGATGATGATGTGAGGAAATTTACTTCAAAGGAACTTTGATGCCAGATATACATGCATGTAACTCAAGGAGAGGATTGCCTTCTGTTCCCTTCTGGCAGTCCACCTCTTGCCAAAGTGATGAGAACTCTGTGCGCAGCCTTGCAAGATGCAATGTCACATGGTTGCAAGTCAGTATTTTTCATGACTTGGAATGTCTTGTCATCCTGGCCAACTCACTGTCCTGTGATACTGCCCTGAATGTTGACATGGAAACGCTGGCCAACATGATGTGCAGCGTGCCGGCCGGGATTCTACAATCTTGAAATTCAACACTGTTGCCACATGGTATGTGCCTGCAGTATAAGAAATCTAATTATTGTTTCCCTGTCAGTGATGAACAGGCCATTCTTCTGCATCACAAAAGAAAAAGACAGCCCAAAATAACCTCAGCATATTATATTTTAAGATAGATAGAAAAGCCTGTTATTGTATCTTCAGGTTCTTCACCATTATTTGCAACTTTATAAGAATTGTTCTTAGCATAATGATGACAATTCCATCCTTGACTCAAAAACCATCTTGTTTTCCACCCAAGTGAGCTTTTGAAATCTACTCATGCATGAGTCATCATATATTCACATCCACGTGTTCGCCATCTTGGAAAATGAAAGCTACAAAATCAACGCTACAGCACGGGCATATCTACCCTAGTTAATTCTGTAGCAACCAGGCTTCAGAAACACACACAAGGTTCAGAAATTTTCTGTACCACTAGTTTTTTACAGGGCTCTCTTGTGGACCAGAACTGTTACTTTTCACCATTACTTTAGGTTCCATAGCTGTTCCTGCAGATTTGCATCTGCTGACTAAGTGTGAATAAGAATTTCTTCTTCTGCAGCTAAAATCGATGTGATTCCCAACAAGTGATAAGGCCCTGCCTGGCTCACACTTACTTGAAGGTAACCCGTCCCATTCACCTTTCGAATCTAGCAAAGGTCTGTGTGACCCGCTGCGATCAGAATCCATGCAAGGAGGATGGAGTGGCCAGCCACAATTTACAGGCAGAACATGATGGAAAGGGGCATTTACTAGTGTTTGTGCCCAGCATCTAGTAATCAGAGGTCCATTCCCTCCAAACATAGCAATTCCCTTTTTTGCTTCCATGGCTGATGGCCACTGAGAGACCCATTAGGTAGGAGAACCCAAATACCACCCAGCCACCCACCCACGCCCAGCAGATCAGCCTCCAGTACTCACAGCTCCCATGTGACACAAGGTGGAGCAATTTGCACTACTGCCATTTGGACGTAACCATCATAGCTGTGAATTCAGCCTCTGTTTACAAAGATGTTGAACACAGATTAATGGCCAGTCAGAAGCTATTAATGGGAATATTTGCAGTTAAATCTGATTCCTGGTGAGTTTATTTAACACTGTTGGACAGTGGTTGCTTTGTGTATTTTATTCAAATTTAATCCATTTAAATGACTCCATCTGCTAAAAGATAGATAATTAATCAATGAAATATTCATTAATCGGTTGACAGCCCTTATATTCTAGCCAATGTAGCATTTTAGTTCACTTTACAGATGGAGGTTATGTAAGAACTGATGTTTTGCTTGTGAAAATGGCCACAAAAGGGCACAAAAAGGATCCAGCAAAAATTAGGGCTGGTTATAACAAGGCCCTTCTGATCTCAGGAACACTTTTGGAAGCTGCAAAGGGAAGGCTTGTGAGCTGTAGCAGAAGTGGGACCTGCTATGCTAAAACGATGAGAAGGGATTTGTCTTTCCCATTCACTGGATGATATGCAGTATAATGTAAGGGTATGCATGAACCCCCAAACACGGTTCTGTTCGAATTCAAATTGAATTTGAACTTCTCTGGATTGCACTGAACTGGTTCAGTCCAAATGACCAGTCTGTTCAATTGAACTTGTACGGCGGTTTGGGCAGCAATACTTGTAAAGGGGAATCCAGTGATGATTCCTCTTTACAAGTAAAGGGGTGGGGGAGAAGCAAGAAAGGTTGATTAAGGTTCTTACCCAGCTCTCCACGTCTTGCCACTCCCTGCCCCAATACCCAGCTGAATCGCTGGCTGGATTCCTCTTTAAACACAGGCTGCCCGCGCCACCGCAGTAGGGTTCCCGCCTCCGCACATGCACAGAGACCAGAACTGTGCTGTCACCATGCAGGGGGCCTGTGTTTAAAGAGCGTTCCAGTTGGTGATTGGGGGGGGGCAGCTGGCGGGCAGGGGCAAGTGGCAATCAGTGAGTGGTGGTGAGCCAGGCAAGAGTCTTAAATAACCTTTCTCGCTGCTCCCCCACTGCTAGTCTGCTCCCGGAAATGTAGAACCAGGTCACGACTGAACCACCGAACCAGCCTGGTTCGATGTGAACCGGTTTGACATCAAACAGTTCATGCAAACCCCTAGTATAATGGATGGTCCCTTTTTCCTTTCTGCATACTTCTCTTCTGTAGTTTTCGTATGTCCTTGATGAGGAATGGATCAGGATTCTCTCTAGAAGAGAACAAAGTTCCAAGGAATATCCAAAGCAGGTTGTTTCTTGCTGTGTTTGACGTTTGTGGCTCCACCACAAACAGCCCACAGAGCAATAGGAGATTTGGGCAGGGGGACTAGGTAGCAGGACTGTATTCTATCTGGCATATTTTATGTTTTGTTGTTTAGAAGGGTCCCAGTGGGGATCGAGTAGAGAGTGTGGCTGGCGGGTGGTGGAGTCAGAAAGGAAAAGGGAGTGAAAGGAGGAGGAAAAAATGGAGTTGTTTCTGAATAAACTCTAGCTAAATCTATATCAGATTACTTTGTGTTTGTGAGGGAAGCAGCTATAAAACAAGGACTCATGCAGCAGAACTTGCTTGGACAGTCGCAAGCTGCCAATTTGGTCTGTCGCCCAACTGTGTTCTCTTACACCAGGCCTGCTCAACTTAGGCCCCCCCCAGCTGTTTTTGGACTACAACTCCCATAATTCTCAGCCACAGCAGCCAATAGCCAGGAATTATGGGAATTGTAGGCCAACATCTGCAGGAGGGCCGAAGTTGAGCAGGCCTGTCTTACACCCTTCCTGGGTGTAACCACATAAGACTGTCCATAAAAATAAGCTCCCATGCCCCTATCAGTCAACCATCCAATAAGACCAAGAAAATCATCTGGATGAGCTGTGGAATCCATGCCAGAGAATGGTTCTGTGGTTTACAAAAGAAGTCAGTCATCCCCTTCCTCCTCCTACACAACAACCTCTTCCCTTCTAAAGCTGCACATATTTCAAGTAGTTTCCCCAGATGTTTACATGGGTAATAGATTGATGGAGAGGCAGATGGTCCTGTGGTGCACAGCTTTATGCAAGCCACTGTGGAGACAAGTATTCCAAGTCTATGATTTCCCTAGAATGATATTTCGGAACTGCTGCAACCACCAATGCAAGCTAGACAGCAGTCTCCCCTTGCTCAACAACAATCTAACAGTGTTAAAGAACAGGAATGCAGCAGCTGTGAAAACCACTGTCACAGTGTCCATAGCAACTGCACAGTCTCCTGTCAGTCATGATGGCAGGAAATTCAGAGGACTCCCCAAGCAACTACTCAGTCATCGGGCAGCAAAATCACACCTGCAGGGCTGGAAACACTCTTGACTCGGTTTCCCTCCCACCCCCTTGTCTCTCTTCTTCCTGGTTAGTTCTCTCTAGGAGTTGAAAGTGGGAAAGGCAGGGGCAATTAGGCATTATGAAGAGCGTTAAGAGGAGCTGAGCAAAACCATTTGCAGCTCTTCTGTCTGTGTGATTTCTATCCCTTCCAGCTGCCTGCCGGGTGTGGGAGACATCAGACTTCACAGGCACTGTCCTTGCTGGCTGGGGCTACTCTTGGGTATCTGCTTATGACTAGTGGTGAATACGAATATGAATATGATGAATATTTGAAGAAAAAGCATTCTGCATTTGCTCAAAGGTACTTTCTTCTTCCTCAGTGCCTTCACATATTCCAGGATGAAGCCTGATGTTGCTCAGATCAAGCTCAGAGAGCGGGATGCAAACCAGGTGAAATAGTAGGTAATTTTGGTGATCACCTGCAACCTCCTTTATTGCCACTATCTATTAGTGGCTGCCATATTGCATATGCCCCCTGCTAACTGAGCAAAGAGGCACCTTTTAAAAGTAGTGATTCTCTTGATTTGGCAGGGGGAGAGAAACTGGCCCTATCCATCCCCAGCACAGCATCCCTCCAGGGGCTGCTTCTGGTGCCTATCTAATGTTTATTTTTTAGATTGTGAGTCCTTTGGGCACAGGGAACTATTTTATTTATTTATATCTACGTCAGGGGCGCACCTAGGCAAACTGGTGCCTGGATTGCCCTTGCCTTGGGACATAGGAACATAGGAAACTGCCATATACTGAGTCAGACCATTGGTCCATCGAGCTCAGTATTGTCTACACAGACTGGCAGCGGCTTCTCCAAGCTTGCAGGCAGGAATCTCTCTCAGCCCTATCTTGGAGAAGCCAGGGAGGGAACTTGAAACCTTCTGCTCTTCCCAGAGCGGCTTCATCCCCTGAGGGGAATATCTTGCAGTGCTCACACATCAAATACCTGTTGTATTGTTTTTATGCTTGTATTTTATAGATTTTAAATTTGGTTTATTTTTATATTTTTTTAGCTTAATATTTTTATTGTCTTTTTATTGTATGTTTTAACTTTTGTAAACCGCCTTGGGGTTGCCTTTTAATGAAAGGCGGTATATAAATGCAACAATAAATAAAAAATAAATAAAAATCCAGTCTCCCATTCATATGCAGCCAGGGCAGACCCTGCTTAGCTATGGGGACAAGTCATGTTTGCTACCACAAGAACAGCTCTCCTCTCCATGAGGACCCCCCCATGAGGACCCCCCTATGAGGCCCCCCTGCATTTGGGGGGGCTCCTGCTGCCACCCCTCGACCACCCCACCCCACTGAACTGCAATTATTTACTTTATTAACTGTACTTTAGCCACCAATGTGTGGGGCAGGGGGTGAGCCGAGCAGGCATCCCCCCATTCTGTGGCGGCAGTGACAGTGGGCCTGCCTGCTGTCCTTGCAAACTGTGAGGCACTCTAGCAGGTAAAGCTTTCTGGGGCCTTGCAGCGCTCCCCCAGGTCTTCCCAAAGAAATGGTGGGAGGCAGTGACGAAGAGGGAAAGACACCGCTTGAATCCAACCTTTGACAGATCTTCCAACTTAGGCCCTCTGCCAACAGGAGAGGAAACCAGTGAGCTTGAGACAGGATGGCCTGAGCCTGCTTCAACAGGTTTCTTTCCACACATTTCAGGATGCACTGAAACGCTGTTGATTCTTGGGACAGCGCTGGGTGCCGTCTCCTCTGGTTGTGTGGAAGGACAGCCAGATTATGTGAGAAAATCCTTTGCCACTCTCCCATCCTGCAGCCTAAAGCAGAGATGCTGTTTCATTCAAGCCGCCGAGCCATTTTCCTCATGTGTACCCGAGAACACGCCCCAGGAATTTTCTGCATTGCCCTGCGGTTTGTTCCATTGCAGCTCTGTGTGGTTCCTTGGCAGATGAGTGAATTGTGGAGAGGGGTTTCCTGAAGGAAAGGCGTTTGAAGATCACTGGATGGCCTCTCTTGCTCACCTCCACAGTGGAATTGCATGGCTTCTTTCATGATATCTATGATGAAACTGCCATGCTCGCGCTCCCTTTCTCCCTTTCTCGCTGCCTGTCTGAGCCTTTCTCTCTCAGACAGGCAGGCTGGCCCAGTGGCCACACTGGCCACCGCCACCACCATGGGGTGGGGGGAGGCCGGCTCGGCTCACCCCCACACCCGGCCCACACATTGGTGGCTATAGTAAAGTAAATAAAGTAAGACAATCACAGTTCAGCATTGGAGCCCCCCCAGACCTTGGAGGACACAGGCCAGGTCCCCAGAGTCTGGGGGTTAGAGTACCGCTGATCTATGTAAACCGCTTTGGTAACTTCTTGAAAAGCAGTATATAAATATCCATCATATTTGTATTCATATGTCAGTTGTGGAACAGCACATCCATTGGAAGCAATGACCATACTGTCACCATACCATCGCACAACTGTGTTTCCACCCTTTCTGTGCTTGATATGATGTTTCATAGTATGGCAGACACTCACACATAAATGTTAAGGAGTTTCAGAAGCCTTCATATTTGTATTAGATAGTCACGCATTACCCCACAGGTGCCCATGGGAGCTTCCCTCCTGGGGCTGATAGCAACTTCAGGGATTATATTATCTTTACATCATGTTACAATGTGATTTGCAATTCATGCAGATGGCCCTCGTTACCTGCAGTTCCAGCACCCACAGTTTCATGTATATGTGGATGGGTCTTAGACCTGCATTCTTTATCTGTGGTACAAAAATAGGCTAAAATCCACCTATTCACAGTTGCTGAGTAGCTGGAAATGGACTTCTGGTGTCATTTCCAACCACCATTTTACAACACAGAGCTATTTTGAGGCTCTTTATGTGGGGTTTTAAAAAAACCTTTTTTTGGCAAATATTCACCAAAAATTCAGCCAATTTGGGGGTTTTCAGGGGCATTTCTGGAGCCTTGGAGAGCCAGGTATTGCTCATTCCTACTCTCATTTCTCACCCCTCCCCACATTTTTGGCGTGTGCGTGTGTGTGTGTGTGTGTGTGTGTGTGTGTGTGTGTAGGAGCCTAACCCTTAGATTATCATAACGATAAGGTTCCTTTATTTGTTGTTTCCACATTCACAGTTATAGGCGCCGTGAATAACCAGGGCCACCTGTACACAATTTACTGTTATCCATTGGGCTTTTGATTCTAAAAAGAAATAGCATAGGACAACTACAAAAAACAGGCAAAATCTATGGTACATTTTAAAAATGTATCTTGTGAATCTGATATGGGCAGAATGGAGACCTTTTAAAAGGAACTGATTTAAGTATTGATCAATAATAATGAATTTGTACTATTAGTTTCAATGAATCATAAATGTTTTTATGGAATTGTTTTGCCTTTCAGCATCAGGGTGGTTTTTTTTTAGAAACACTGATAACTTGTTAAACGTTCCCTTGTTTGAAAAGTCACCAACGTAGATAAATGAAGTCTTAGCTGCTTTGTGTGCAGAACAGTCTCTTCAACATATCCAATCCATTCAGACGCCACAGTCACCAGGTGGCGCTGTGGAATAATAAGAGATACACTGCAATGAAAAGGCTGTCCTGAGTTGAATGAAACAGATCCATAAATTGCATGGAAAATACAATCCCAGATAAGATGCTGTCTCTCCACATGCTTTTAAGTAACCATTGCTACCTTCTGGGAACTAAATCGGGAGCTGACATTCTGGAGCTGACATTGCTGCCAACACAGTATAAAATATACTACTGGGTTTTTCATTCTCCGGTTCCTTAATTTAGATTAAACGGGTAGTCACTTGAAGCAAGACAAACAAAGCTAGACCTATGGAGTTGCAAGGGATGTCAGTTTCACCAAGAGACATTTAAGGTTTTGTTGAGGCAGAGAGGAAGAGATTGAACAAAGCGATGCAGCTTTCAGAAAGAGCTACCACAGAAGATTCCCCAGAATGAAAGGGTTGGGGGTTTTTTGGTGCTTTTTTTTTTGCTGCCACTGTATACTGTCAGCATGGAGCTCATCTCTCTGTCACTATGGTTTCCAGTATCTGACAGTGATATTTCCCACACACCCTGCATAGTAAAAAAGACCATGGGGAGGGAGGAAGGCAGGAATCCATCCCTTGGTTGCTCAGGCACTCTGTTATTATGGGCACTGATGCCGAGCTTACATATTCAGCAATGAACAAGTTAAGGTTAGTATGCAAAGAGTTAAAGCTGCAGGGGTTTCCTTGCTTTGACGACATTCTGGTTTGTGGAAGCCTCTATATTTCAGCTCCAGGTCATCTTTCACAGAACCCTGATGTGTACTGACAAAAGCTTCCAGGAAGGTCCATATTAAGTATCAGCCACTGGGTCAACCACAGTTTACAGAAGAAAAATCTTGTGAAAGAAAGGAAAGGCATCTCCATATCTTGTCTCAAGCAGCTTTTGTCCTTTCACAAAGTGAAAAAAAACCTTTACGTGCCTTTTTTGTCTTGCTAGCATCCTAGTTCCATTTTTTTCTTGATTTCTCTCAGGTGTCTTGTAATTTCAGTTAAACAAGTGCAAAATGGGTTTTTTTCATAACCCCACTGATATCAGTAGTGGAGATCCTTTCTTAATGAAGCATGATTAAGATTAGAATTTTGGAGTGGTATGTCTCTTTAAAATTCAATTTGAAAAATAACCACTCTCCTAGGATTTTAGCAATTGGAGTCTCCTGAGCCCCAGTTCATAACCTCATTTCACTATGATGAACAAATATTCTTGAATTAATGCTCCAGTCCACCTGTCCTCATGCCTAGAGCAGTGGACTGCCTCCATGCAGCTAGGCATGAAGATTCTGCATGATCATTTCTGATCATTTTTGGGCAGAGACAGGAGGTGTGCTGAGGCATAAGTTTAAAAAGGGAGCCCCAAGATGAAACCTTTGAGAGAACTGGAGACAGATTAATTAGGTCAATGAGTGCATTTCATTTCCTCTGCCTCCCCAAAAAAGTGTGATGCTCCCCTAAACTGAAATTTGCTTTCCCTTTTTTGCATGAGTGAGAAGAATCCCTGAATTTGTTGTGAGCCTTATATTCTATTGTGCATGTGCAGTCAATGCCAACAGCAACATCAATATGATCATACAATATCTCACTGTTTTGGAAGAAAGCTGCTTTTCTGTAGGCATGTGCGTTCTTTTTCAGAACCAATGAAACTGGATACAGATGAGCCCCGGGCATATCCAATTCTATTTGTAAATGATGAATACATGTATTGGAGAAGCCGCTGCCAGTCTGTGAAGACAATTGTGAGCTAGATAGACCAATGGTCTGACTCAGTATATGGCAGCTGCCCATGTTCCTAAAGGGTTCTGTTTAAACAAAAAACAACAACATATGGGAAGATGGAATGAATTAAAATAAGAACAGAATTTAAGCAATGACATGAATAAACATGAAAATAACATAAAATGCCCCCACCCCACCCCGCTTGCACATACCTAGTCTTCTGGACAAGAGAGATGCTGGAGATGTAGGCCTAGTTCCAGGGGCACTCTGAACCCTGGACTTCCGGGCTGAAGTCCAGGGCCTTTGCCCCCTGGGGACCCCCCAATCCTCTTTAGTCTGTCCCGGGTGGTATGGTTGCTGTGCCACGCCACTGGCCCAAACTGTGCTGGGCAGCCAAGCATGACTGTGGCTGGAGCCAGGCGGCCAAGCCTGACCTCTGCTTTAGAAACAGAGTGGGGAGTAAGGAATAGGGAAAGAAATATGTAGGATGGGAATATGTGAAGTTGCATGTCAAAATGTTTCTGCTAATGCACATTTGCATCAATATACCTGTATTATAATCTTATATTTTTGTGAGTTTAATTGCTATTTGTGCCTTCAAGATCCCACATGCTAAAAATACTGCGTGTGTCACAGTGTGTGTGTGTGTGTGTAGGGGGATGATGCTTAACTTGTGGTGGCGGAGGGGCTCCAAAGGCCTTTAGGTCCAGGCTCCAAAATTACCTAGGTGCACCTCTGCGTTGTTCACACGTGCATATTCATGACTTGGCAGCTGCATCCAGTGAGGGATTGCATCTGTACATCTGTGATGTACCATCACAGATATATCATCACAACTAGAATTCTGCTATTTTGTCATATGCAATGCTCTTCACGGGGATAAAGTCACACATGCAGCTACCATTTTCACACTATCAGCTTTACTGTATATGTACGCATGACCGTACATGTATGCATGAGCCCCTGCAGTATTTGGATTAAAGTAAGACATTTGTTACAGAGGAAATAATTTCTTTCATCTGGGATGGCCAAATGGAAGCTGGTGGACTGGTTCTTCTGGCCGCCAAACCGATTCTATATGGCTCTGGCAGCGCTGCCAAGTTTCAGTCAATAGGCAGTAAAGGTTTGCCACTAATTTTTCCTTGTGTATAACAAACAAAAAGATTGTATGCTATCAGAGAGAAGTAAACTGCACACTTGAATGCTATATCTGCATTTGGTACAGAAAGTTCCCGCTTAAGTCTGAAGGAAATGAATACCATGTGCTCCAGAACCCTGAAGACATTGCTTTGTAAAATGGATTGGAGGAGGTGGTATATAAACTTCATCTGGCGAGACTGTGCTAGGTACAAGCTCTCCGAGATTCGTGACTGCTCCCCTTTTAAAAATATCTGGAAGTTATTTAGATCCGTCTTGAGTGCTAATTGGAACACATGGGTACTTTGTCAGATGGGGAAATGAGAATCCATGTCTTCCGGTTAGTACTAGAGAAAGAGCAACATAACTGCAGCGGTGATATTTTTAAAGGGAGAGCAGCCATGATACTCTGTCCTTTAATGCAATCAGAGATCACGTTTGCATCAGGTACGGTCTAACCTAATTATGTCTGCACTGCAGAACAATATCTCCTAGAATCCATCTTACAAATTGCAGGGTTGGGCTATTGCCTAGGAACATATTTTCCTCTCCTTGCTCCCCCCGCACCTTTTAAAAAATAATCATTTATTTTTCAAAAACAGGTGTACAAATATAATTCAAAGAACATCCAGTTAGAGAAAGAGTTCTGGGGAGCTCAAAAGCTTGCTTACTACACTGTAAGCAAGGATTCATTAAAAATTTAAGCATTTTAGTTGGTCTTAAGACAAGAATTATTCTTCTGTTACTTTGTAATAGAAAAGGGTCAACTACAAATTTGGTCTGAAAGGGGCCTGTTTATTGAAACTAAGAATACCATATTTACCCGAAATAATAACACAGTAAATAATACAGTAGTAGTACTGCCTTGCCTAAAACCATTTAAAAATTAAAGAAAACCCCCTCAAGCTCTAGCTCCAGTGTTATTTTGGAGTTAACCCCAAGTATTCATTCCTACACACTGAGAAGGCACAAGAGGTACATTTCAGTACCGCTTAGTTACCTGCGGCAGGCTACACACTAGAGACATACTTTGCAAGAGCATTATGCCCGAGGGATGTCTGAGGACCATGAACTTTTGAACTTGCCCTGTAGATGTCTTGTGGTACAGCTCCCATCACTGGTTTGCCCTACATTCCCGCACCAATGTTTTCTTTGGGGAACTTTGGCACTAGCAGATTGGTGGGTGAGTTGACCAATGGCTTCAGACAGTGGGTCTCAGTTTCTTTATCTCTCTCCTGCTGTACAAAAAAACCTCTGAATTGTGATATTTGATGCTCTCTATAGGCTCAAGGCTTTCAGGAATGTAAGAAAAATCCCAGTTATACTTTCATAATGCAGCATGATAAATGATGGGTTTGTGGGTGGTTGGTGGGTATCCAGTGCAGGGTCAAATCCAAACACAGTATTACATTCTCTTTAATGGAAAAAATCCCCCTCTATTTGCAAAATGTGCAAGTTGGTGTATCATTCCAGCACTAATAGAGATGCTGGTGCAAAAATAAGACATCATGGACTGTGACATCATAAGCAGAACAATGTGATTTTTTAAAAAAGTATGAGCTAGTACGCATTAATTGTGATGAATTATAATGATATCATTCTGTGGCTTAATTATTAATTTGATGGGTGATGACATTTTTAAAAGCAAGCATTTGTTTATTCTTCTACTTTCATTTTCCTTTCTGGGAAAGCAAGAGTAAAAGAAGCAAAATGAAACAAACAAAAATAAACAGATGAGAAGAGAAAGGTGCAGGGCTTAATTTTTAGGACAAGAAATACCTTGGACAGATCAGAGGCTACTCTGTATCCCTCTGTCCTTTCTCCCAAACCATTTGGGCCATGCTTTTCAACTTATTTTGCTCTTCTGGACAGCAAGGCATCTCTTCTTTAGGACCTGTTTTATAACATGTCTTGTGCACTTTTAAAACAAGTGCAGACTCAAGCAGTTATTTGGGGTGGGAGATCTAACCTTCCACCAATCAGAAAAACCCATTGTGAAATAGCCATCATGTGAACTTTAAGGATAGATTATCATTATTGAGCTTGTATTACTTTGGCTGTCATCCCAGTATGTAATTGATAACTTAGGGTCACAAAAATGAATAACATTCTCTTACTACTCAAGAAGGCGTGGGATTCATATTATTAAAATGGCTTTTGTAATCAGACAATCCTTAAACACTTCACCCATATGAGATTTACAGTGATTTGATGGCAAGTTATTCTAAATATCTCTCACCCCTTTACTTCTTCTACCCACTGAGCTTCTGTATTAATTCTCTGTGGTTCAGGTACTGAAATATAGAAGTAAAATTTAAAATAAAACTATGGCTGTCTAAAACAAAATACGACCACAAACTAAATGACCCTTAATGGCTGAGTCCTGAAAATTGCAGTTAACAGTAGTTAAGAATAGTTAAAAAAAAATGGGTACAAAGATTTATAAAAGGCATCCTAAAAACATCATCTTTAAAAAGCCATAAAAGAGGGAAGCAAGAATGCATTAAAAAGTTATATGAAAAACATGGAGGCATAAAAGGACATATAAAATCATACAAGGGCAACTATAGACATAGTAAGAGTTTTATCAATTTAGGGCAAGATAAAAAGCGAAGAAACTGTAGAACTGTAGGAACGCTATGCTGCCATGAAGTGCTTCACAAATGGTCTGCTTTGCAGTACCTGGGTTTATGGTCTTAGCCTACAATATGTTTTATATGTAAATAGATATTTTGGTTTAGAGGTTTAAAAGTGTGGATAATTGCTCTGAGCATTTGGGATGGGGATGGGGGGCCATGTTAAGCTGACAAACCATCTTTTGTAGTTGGTGATGATTGCTTGATATCCCTTTCTATAGGAGCTAATGGTTAGGAGAAGTTTTTCCTGAATGGATAATTGACTTGTGGGGATATATGTCTGAGATCTTGGGCTGGGGCCTGCAGGGAACAGTGGGGGGTGGGGGGAGCAGTTTGCAGTTTTGAATTTGGATCCATATAGAAAGGGGATGAGCTGTAAGTAGACCTGCCACCTGAAGAGCTCCAAAATAAGGAACCCATTGTAAGACCTTTTTTAAAAAAGCACACACATCACACACTCCACTGTGTGCAACTGAAAAGTCTCTGTTACATAAAGAGGGAGGAGGGCTGCAGGAACTTTGTTTTTGCTTTCTGTTTGTCTGTTATCTTGCCTGCAGGCACGTGAAGAAAACTGAAAGATCTGTTGCCAACACAGACTCTGTTCTGCCATTTGTTGGTGTCTCTTGTCCTGGCCTGTGGCCTCTCCCCTCTCCTGGCTTTTTTAGCTGGGTCTGTTGGTTGGAGAGGAAGGACTATGGCAGCCATTATTGTCATAGGTGCAGCTGCTGCCACCAAACCTAACATGCCCTAACAGCAGGGGAGAGGGCATGCCCTCAACTCCTGCCTGTGGCTTCCAGCGGCATCTGGTGGGTCACTGTGCGAAACAGGATGCTGGACTAGATGAGCCTTGGGCCTGATCCAGCAGGGCTGTTCTTATGTTCTTATGTAAACCTGGCCACCAAAGGGGGCTGGCCTTTGGGGGAAGCCTTCGCGGGTTGCGCGGGGTAGGTTATGCTGTCACTAGTTATACTCCCTCTGTTACATCATGTCGTTTTGGCCTGATATAGGAATGTGTTTGAGTTTATCTGGAGATAAGGAGACAGGAGTAGTGTTCGGTGCCCCTGGGGTGGCTGTTCCAGTGTGGTGGGAACAGAAAGAGATGTGGTGTTGGCAGGGCACCAGGCCATTACAGGGAAAGAGAGATCAGGAACCTAATAGCTCTTACCCCTTCCAGCTCTCCTGCCAGCTCTTCGACCTTGGGGAGCAGTACCACCCACCCACAGAACCTCACTTTGCTCCTTTGTAATACCAGATCAGTTCAAAATAAAATAGAAATCACCCATGCCTTGATTGTGGATGATGGAGCCAACCTGGGATGTATCACAGAGACCTGGTAGCGGGAGGCTAGTGATCCAGTCTGGTCCCAGCTTCTCCTGCTAGGGTACTCTGTTGTGGAGCAAGTGAGAGGACGTGGGCAGGGAGGCGGAGTGGCTCTGGTCCATAAGAATAATGTCTCCCTTACTAGGATCCCTGTCAGGGAATTGGCCTATATCGAATGTGTGTACCTAAGTCTGGTGTCCAGGGAAAGACTGGGACTTCTGTGGGTGTGCTGTTCACCCCACTGCCCAACAGAATCCCTAACTGAGCTGACTGACTTGGTTGCCAAGTTGGCATTGGAGTTGCCCAGGTTGATGGTGGTTGGGGACTTCAATGTTCACTTTGGGACAACTTTGTCAGGAGCAGCTCGGGAGTTTGTAGAGGCCATAACAACTATGGACATGTCCTATGTGGTCTCGGGTTTGACGCACATTGCTGGTCACATGCTCAATTTAGTCTTCTGCTCTGGTCAGGGTGGTGTTCTGTGAGTGGGGACACTTTGATTTCCCCATTGTCATGGACGGACCACCACCTGGTTAAGGTTGGACTGACAACCACAACCCACCTCTGCAGGGGTGAAGGACCTATTAGGATGGTCCACCCAAGAACGATATTGGATCCAATAGAATCCCAAGAAGCCTTGAAGGATTTTAAGCTTGGTTCTGCCAGCAATCCTGTCAATGCCCTGGTTCAGACTTGGAATAATGATCTAACTAGGGCAATAGACATGATTACACCTAAGTGCCTCTCCTGACCCACTTCTAAATTAGCCCCTTGGTATACAGAAGAACTATGGGGGCTGAAGCAGGTAGTTAGAGCACACATGGAGAAGACTTGGATCCAAAAGATTACAGCATGGAGTGCATATGAAGATTTATGCTCAAGCAATATGTGCAGCAAAGAAGCAATTCCTTTCTGCATGCATTGCATCTGCAAGCTCATGTCCAGCAGAGTTGTTGCCAAGAGCCATGTTTTGGGGTCATGCAAAGAGCACCCCTCTATCAGATACACGAACAGCACAAGACTATGGGACCAAAGTCTCCTTGAACTTTTCACTTCATGCAGTTTGGCATGAATCGGTCACTAAGCCCAGGCCGAGCTTGGCAGCATGCCTCCAGGTTAAAGAGACAACAAACCGAAACAGGTTGTGCCTACCTCTCTATAGAGGTGAGCCGGCTAAATAGACCTGTCAAAAGCAAATTGTTCCGGGAGAAGGTACTCCCACCTCAGAGAGAATAGTTGGAACGCTCTGCTCCGTAGGAGACACACAGAAGTGGCCATTTCCCACCCCATTAAGTTAGTTTGACAAATTGGCTAACCAAGATAAGGGAGGAGACACATACAATGCATCTACATTTTGCACCTAAGACACCACCCTCTTGATCTAGTCAACAAAATAGCCCCATTCTCCTGAACATTTACACAGCCTGCCTTGCTTTTGTCCATGAGGACACACCTGCTGTGAATCATCCATCCACACAATGAATGCTGTTGTTTTGCAAGGATCTCCCTGCTCTCCAGGGTGGGATAGCCACCTGATTAAATCAATAGTTGTCCCAGGGCATGATTGCAAGTATAACTAACTATATCTGAAGCCAGCCACATGGCTTCAGAGTCCAGAGCCTAGCATCTCTAGAGCCTTTACATCTTATCGACTCTCACACACACTGCGATTTGTGGCTGCTGCCCCTTGCCTCTCTTCCTGGTTGCATTCCACTTTATGCCCTACTCTTGAGGAGGCACCCTGCCTATTGCACAACCATGGACGATCTCTACCAAGGAATGGACAGAGGGAGTGTGACTCTATTGGTTCTTTTGGACCTCTCTGTGGCTTTTGAGACTACTGAGCATGGTATCCCTCTGAATTGTTTGGGGGATTTGGGAATAGGTGGTAAGGCTTTGCAGTGGTTCTGTTCCTATCTCTCTAGAAGATTCCAGATGGTGTCACTAGGAGATAGTTGCTTTCTGAAACAAGAGCTATTGTATGGTGTCCCTCAGGGCTCTATCCTATCTCCGATGCTTTTGACATCTACACGAGATGGCTGGGTGAGATCAGCAGGAGATTTGGAGCAGGATGTTATCAATATGCCAATGACACCCACTTCTATTTCTCCATAGCATCATCATCAAGAAATGGCATAACCCTCATAAATGCCTGCCTACAAGCTGTAATGGACTGGATGAGGGATAAGAAACTGAAACGGAATCCAAACAAGACGGAAGTACTTGTGATAAGGGGTCATCCTTCGCAGGAAGTGATAGATCTTCCTGTTCTGGATGGGGTTGCACTCCCCCTCAAAGGAACAGGTACGTAGTGGACCTTAAGACCCTGGCAGCATCAGCTTTCAGCTGTTATGTCTCATAGTGACCAATGGGAGAGGAGGGTCATGGATAAAAGTGCTGGACTCCTCCCCCTTTGTTCTTCCAGAGATGGCTGTTTGTTTTCTCTCTGTCTCTCCCCCCACCCCCAAGCCATGACCTGAACCTTTAAGCTGCAGGTGCTTTTCATTTGTAACCTTTTCTTTAAATAAATCCTTGTAGTTCTTCAATACTAAAGAACTGCCTCTCTTGCTTTGCTGCTTTCTCACCAAACTGGTTTTGCTCTGCTATTTGGGGACTGGACCGCCATTCTTCCCCTACAAAAACAGTGGTGCATATGTTGGTAACATCCAGGCTTGACTACTGCAATGCTCTCTACATTGGTTGGCCTTTGTACATAAAACTGCAACTAGTGCAGAATGTGGCAGCCAGTTTGGTCTCTGGGACTACATTACTCCTATTTTAAAAGAAATACACTGGCTGCCAATTAGTTTCTACATGGGCAAAATACAAAGTGCTGGTTGTTACCTATAAATCCCTGAATGCCTGGGCCCAGGGTATTTAAGAGAGCGTCTTCTTCATTAACCCAGTTGCCTATTAAGATCATTGGGAGAGGTCTAGTTGCAGCTGCCACCAGCTCACTTGGAGGTGACACAGAACTGGGCCTTCTCTAGGGTTGCCCCAAGGCTCTGGAACACACTCCCAAATGAAATCAGAATCTCCCATTCTCTGGTTGTTTTTAAGCAACTTTTGAAAACATACCTGATTCATCAGACTTCTAGTTTATGATGTTTTAAAGTTTTGAAGTTTTATTTATGGCAATTTAAATTTATCTATCTATCTATTTATTTATTTATTTACAATTTATATCCCGCTTTTCCTCCAAGGCGCCTACATACTTAGGTTTCTCCTCACAACAACCCTGTGAAGTAGGTTGGGCTGAGAGAGAAGTGACTGGCCCAGAGTCACCCAGCTAGTGTCATGGCTGAATGGGGATTTGAACTCGGGTCTCCCTGGTCTTAGTCCAGCACTCTAACCACTACACCACGCTGGCACATCTGTTTTATATATGATTTTTAGATTGCTGTTTGTTTAAATTACAAACTGCCATGAGATTTTATATAGGGCAGTATATACATGCATTAAATAAAATTAAAGATAAATAAAAATATATACATTGTGTGTGCTGTCCACTGCAGCCCCAAAGCCAAAAAAAGAAGAAGGAACAAACTGTGTTCCTTGTTAACTGGGAAAAGAGCACTACATTTTAATCCTAAATATAGAACAGTTCCTTGAAAGAGGAACAGGTGGCAAGCCTAGTTGTAACTTGGCTGGAGGGAAAGCACCTTAGAATATGCTCTCTCCCTCTCTCTGAATCTAATGCAGGATTTCATGGCCGTACTATCTGCCTCCAATATGCTCAGCTTTTCCATTGTATACAAAGTAATTACTGCTGTGCACCATAAGTCTACAATCCAAATGATCCATCCAAAGGAAACAAAATCCTGCAGAGTGAGATGCAAAGAAACCATCTGAAGAAATTATCCTATGTTTTGCCTCAGAAGGAACCCTAAAAGTGCTCTTTCAGTTTCTCTTTGAAGAAATTCCGGTTCCAAAGGAGCAGTCCCTAAACCTGCTCACTGCTTTACAGTCTAGGAAGCCTGTAACACTAGAAAAACCAAAACAAATTTTAAAGAAAAGAAATGGCTTGAGTTTAGGTTGCTTTCTATGAGGATTCCCTGGGACCTGTAACAGTTTGGATTTTTGTAATTAATTTGTACACTTTAATCAGAACCATAAAGGCAAAGGGAATGTACTAGAGTCAAATCTTTTCATTGCCATCAACACTGTTGGGATTAAACTCGATTATGTATTTTAAGAAATGATCTAAGGTTTGGACTACCCAATCTATTTTGCTTCTTGATTTGATCCTTCAGGGGCTTAATTTGTGCTAGAGTTCAATAGGGTCCAGCCCAAGTTTCGGTTTGGTTTAACTCTGGGATATATGAAGCAGAAGACGAGAGAGCTGGTCTTGTGGTAGGAAACATGACTTGTCCCCTTAGCTATGCAGAGTCTGCCGTGGTTGCATATGAATGGGAGGCTTGATGTGTGAGCACTGTAAGATATCCCTTTAAGGGAGCTGCTCTGAGAGGAGCATCTAGGTTCCCAAGTTTCCTCCCTGGCATCTCCAAGATAGGGCTAAGAGAGATTCCTGCCTCCAAACTTGGAGAAGCTGCTGCCAGTCTGGGTAGACAATACTGAGCTTGATAGACCAATGGTCTGACTCAGTATATGGCAGCTTCCTATGTTCCTAAAAGAACTCCTTTACCAATGAGTGACTTCAGAGTCCCCACATATGTCTATGTTTATTTGAAATGTTGTTGTTGTTGTTGTTGTTGTTTCAATTTCTATACCGCCCTTCCAAAAATGGCTCAGGGCGGTTTACACAGAGAAATAATAAATAAGTAAGTAAAAAGGTTTTACTAACTTTTGACTAAAAAAGCACTTGAGGCAGTCAAAAAATAAATGAAAAAAACAAAATAAATAAATACATACATACATACATACATACATACATACTCCACAATAAATCTAAATCCACTGATAAGTAAAGCAAATCAGTAGAAAATAAAAGCAACAAAACACAGTGTGTGTGTGTGTGGGGGGGGAACCCACAGCAGTTCTAGGAACCAATTCCACAGAGCTCTAGTTTTGCCAAATCAAAAGCTCAGGAGACGAGGCAAAGAGATGGTTTTCACAGTCCTTCTAAATGGGGCACTTGAGGGGGCATGAGGGAGAAGAGTCCGGCCACTTGGGCATGGCTATGGAAAAGGCCCTACCCCCAGCCCCAGTAGCCTCACCTCAGCTGACAAAGGAACCCAGAACTCATCAGGGCTTAAAGGGAAGCCCGCCCAGAGCAGAGGCTGCTTAGATTATTATTTTTTAAAAGGCAGCACCATTTGTGCAGCTGAAGTGTCATATTAGGGGTTGCCATGCCAAAAGCAGGGGGTGGGCACAACATGCACAACAGAATTAAGCGTGTTGGATCATGTTCAGAGTGTTTCATATCCAAAAATGTTGAGGCATGAGTTCCTTTTCTGAGAGGCAGAACAAAATGTGTTTGCGCGTATTCCAAGTTCTCGCGGATAATAAAAAACCCCTGCACTCCGCTTTTAGCAAGTGGGATATTATTTTTGCTGGTCCTGAGGCAGAAGCAGAACACATCATAATGTGCCACACAGAGCTTTTTCAGTTTCAAAATAGGCCGAGGCTGAAGACAGACACTATGCCATCTTCAGTACTGGAAAAACCTCATTGTCCTTGTTTGTGGTATGCCCCTCCCTTGTTACCCTTGTCATTGCTGTTCACAGGTTGTTGTAGGGCTCAAGACACTAAAGGGCTTTCCCTCAATTTACATGGGCATTGCCCCAAAAGCAGTCCCTAGAACTATCACTTGACTATGGGACAATCTTCTCTCAGTGTGGACCCCTCTCATTTGCAGTAGCCAATCTTTCTCTGCCTCCTAATTGGGCCAGGTCTTCTCTCTCAGCCCTTCTTTTCCCTTACCCAACCTTGTGAGAAAGTAGCTGTTTCCCCTTGATAAGCTGTCAAATGTTTTACCTGGTAGGATCAGCTTGCCTCATATATGGCAGTACACTTGGAACCTGCCTAGATTTTCAAATGGATATAGGATATAACATTATGATGTTTTTTAATTTTATTTTTGCCTATCTATCTTTGAACTCTTTCTCCTTGTCACTGTCTAATAAATGACAGACTTGGAATGATTGCCCTGACTGGTGATGCTGGAGCTCAGACACCTCCCCTACCTATTTTGCTAGGCTTCAGGGAGGTAGATAGGTAGGTAAGTAGGTAGATAAATTTTTATTTCAGTCATTGACCAGTAAAAGTTACATAGATTCAGAATGAATTTTATAGACAATATGACAAAACTTAGCCATTCTGCAAATAATCTCCTTATTGGTGTTTGCTAATAAATAATTTAAATAAAAGTCCAGGGAGGTTTTCCAAAAGAGTGGAAATTAATCTTAAACAAATATCCTTATAGAAAACACAATATAGGATAACATGTGAAGTGGTTTTTATGGCCTCAGTGCCACATGGGCACAGTCGGGAGGGAAAAGGTATCCCTCTAAATCTGCCGCCAAGAACCGCCATAGGTAGTACATTAAGACGTGCTAAAGTAAGAGGTAGATTAGGCTTGTTCAGTGGAGTCCATGAAGCTCTGAATGCTTACTCCTCCAAGGTACCCTGTTCTGCTCCCCAAGGCATCACTGACCTAGGGAAACAGATGCATGGAGATGGTAGCAGCCTATGAAGTTCAAGTGTCTCAGGACAGGTGAGACCCTGGGTCAAGGTGAACTTGATCCATCAGACCTCTTCTTGTGCCTCTTGGGTCTCATCACAGTTTCCAGGTCCACAGCTAATACCTTCAATAGTTGATTTGGTGTAAGCAAGCATTACATCAGGTGTGGCTTTCCTCTTCATAGGGCTAGGGAAGCTGCCTCTGGCAGTTGCCTTTTCGATGCAGTTCTTTTCCTTAGGCTTCTTTCCCTTCTTTCTGTCTTTCTTTCCAAGCTTGTCAACAACAACAACTTCTTCTTCTTCTTCTTCTTCTTCTTCTTCTTCTTCTTCTTCTTCTTCTTCTTCTTCTTCTTCTTCTTCTTCTTCTTCTTCTTCTTCTTCTTCTCTGGCTTATGTATTCAGTGGCAATGCAGAGGACATCACTGCCACTGGGCCTTCCTGGCATACTTCATTTCCCGCAGCATGCTGATGCCGGCTCTGGTGCAATGAACAACAGTGCAACGCAGCATACTACAGACAAAGAAAGCCATTAACTCTTACAGGGTGATGTGTAATTAATGTGTAAAGGGTGGTGTGTGTGAGGGAGAGCACGCATGTACTCAGGGAGTAATCCTTAGGGTGAGTATAGGGATGTATACACAAACACACAAGAAGAATGTCTCTATTTTCTGCTGTGAAGTGGGTATACACTCTTTTATCTTGGCTCCCATGTGAAAGTTTTTTATCAGCCAAACTGACCTTGAATTCAACACACACCTTCTGCAAGCATTCTGTGGCTGAGTACATCCTTCAGCAGACTGAATGTTCATAAACGTTCTACAACACCATCATCAGCTCAGCCAATACATCAGCTCAGCCAATGGATGCCAAAGGCTTAATCATTACCACTGCCATTGGTGTTACAAGCCTCCTTGGTATATCAACATGTAAACTGAGCTAGGGATGTGTCCAAGCACAGTTTGGGAGCAGGGCTCAGCAACTTTAAGAGAGAAGGTCCTTACCTGCTCTCCGCCACCCCATGTAGCTTCCTGCTGGGGCAGCACACGTCCCAAGAATCCCTGCACAACAGCGCCAGCACACAATGGAATCTGTGCACGCATGGGTGTGATTTGTGTGGTCAGCATGGTGTTGCTTTGGTTTGTGCACATCCCTAAACTAAGCCTGGTGGAACAGCCTGTATTCATTGCTAGGGCCATAAAGTATGCTATTTCTGTTACAATAATGTGTCCTTTTCCAGGCTATGACATGTGAAGCTTCTTTATTGGTCTGGTAGCACAGAAAGTTATTCTGAATCACAATGAAAATCTCATTTCATGATGGCCACTGTCCAAGATTCAGGTTTGCCCATGATTTTTGATAAGTACTCCAAGTGATTGGTTTCACTTTAGCAACCTCCACTCTCTGTTTCAGAAATGCAAACAGCTCTTTCTGGAAATGCTGGAAGAAAACTCATATCATAGAGCCAATTCAAACAATATTCTGGGTGTGTGCTGAAATGTAGTTTGGCTTCAGTCTTCTAGTAAGCAGCCTGTTAATATGATGGATTGTTTCACAAGGCTCCCATATCACTACTCAGGTTATGAGATGCTTTGTTTATTTTTATTTTTACATTCTAGTTCATACAAAATGTTTCAGAGAAGGGGGAAACAAATTACTTTATCAAATTTGTTCGGATGCATTTCGGGGTATGTGTGTGTCAGATAACACAGGTACATATGTTGTATGTAATGCTGATATGTTTTATAATCTTATGTTCCCTGTAGCTACTGATAAGATTTCCAGGAAACAAAGGTTGTTCCCAACATCTATTCCCTCCTGTTTCTCCAAAGCAGGAATCTTTGCTGTTGCTACGGTACTGTCTCAGCCATGCATGGACACCCCTTTTATTCCCGAATTCCAGGAAACCTCTTTTATGTCTGCTTATCTATTCATTCATATCAGCATGATAGTGTATGTGGCTCTTTATCTGTAGTTACCTTTCTAAAACTTCAACTTACCTTTTGGCACACAGCTGCATCTTTACAAACAGATACTGTTGGAGAAAACAGTTCTAATAATGACTGGGGAAAATGTTAATAGGTTGTATCACAAAACAATCAGGGTTCCATTGGCTAAAATGGATGGCTATATATATTGCTAAGAAAGATTAGTTTCTCTGTGTAGCATAGACATTTCTGCTGGAGCAGGAAGCCGGACTTGGTGACTATATAGATCTGGGGATCCAGGAGGCTGCTGTTTGCGCATTGACACTTATGCAACCCTACAGAAACAGAGAGAGACAGACACACAGAAGACACACAGAGAAACACACACACACACAGAGACAGACACAGACAAACACACACACAGTCACCAACCAGGGTCATTTTTCCATATGTGGTAGATTTGTAGTAAGGCTCAATTGTTTTGGAAGCAAATTCACGAGAAAATGGAACACATTTTGGAGGTTAAATTTCCCTTTCTACCAGAAATCTTTATTTTAAGCATGACAGAACTTTATATTCCTTCTAGATGTAATGAGCTGTCTTTATATATGATTACTGCAGCCAGGATTTTATATGCTTACAATTGGTGTGTTTCTGAAATCCCCTGTTTAAATGATTGGTTCTTGAAATTATGGGATTATGCCTTAATTTCCAAAGTTTTGCCTTACATGAATGAAGTCTCAACTGAGTCATTTATGTTAGCTTGGAATCCCTTTATAAACATTAATATCCACCAAGGACATCATTTGTTCCCAATGTCTGGATTTGATCTGTGAAGCTTTATGTGTCCAGTGTAATCAGGGCAACCAAGTGTTGATCATTGCTTCCAAACTTTCTTAGAACTGTTAATATATTTAGTATGGTTTTTCTTTATTACTTGCCTAAAGAAATATTATGATACTGTAGTTTCTTCTTCTTCTTTATGTTTCAATAAAACTGAAAAAAATTAGAAAAAGAAAAAGAAACACACACAAAGATACACAGACAGAAAGACAGAGAAATACACAGACACAGACAGGACACTGTCAGATGCAACATGAAGCCAACTTTTATTTTAACTGAGCTGCTCAAAACACACAGAGATTCGCTCCACAGAAGATCAGTGACAGCGTGGTTTGTTTGGACTGCTGGTGATTTGTTTGGCCCCTCCCTTTCCCCAGTCCTCCTGAACGCAATCCCAGAGTTCCAAGTCTGCCCAACTCGTAGCAATGCTTCTTCCCATCACGCCCTCCCTTACCACTGGTCGCCAGCTTGGCATGGGTGCGGAAAGCTGCATGAGTTGTTTTGGCTCTTTTTGCCCATCCTCAGCTGCTCTCAGCCGGTTGGAGCCTAGCCATGGTGCGGCTATACAAAGATCGGCAGCCCGCAGTTTGCTTGTCATCACAGAGCTTTCTTGTAATAGTTGGGTTAGAGAGTAGGGAGGATGCCGGCCCAACGCAGAAAGCCACTCGTGGCTTGCTATTGGTTCCTGTAGTCACCCCGCCCTTTCCCCCATCCCCCAAAACCCCTGATCAGTGTCTGCACCCAGCATGCAATGGTATACGAGAGTTGTGGTTGTGGAGCACTTATGGCAGGGTGACATCAGTAGTCACTAGGCAGGTTTCGCCTGAGTGCATCTGGAGGAAAAACCATAGAGAAACTGCTTCTCAGCCACTCTGCACTGGCGTCTCTGTGGGCAGAGGCAGAGCACTTGCAACAAGCCGAGAATAAACCACCAGGGTCGGTTTGGACCCAACCTGATGGCAAATTGAACCACAGTTAAAACAAATAAGCCATGTCCAAATGTTGGTTACAAAGGTCAGTTCATCAGGCCAAACTGAACCTCGGCTGAATTTCAGAGGCGTATTTGGATGAAAAAACAAACTAAAATGCCATACACTAAGACCAATACTCTGGGCGGTCTAATTGTAAACTGCTGAGAGATGCAAGTTTGGGGGCGGTATAGAAATATTTTAAATAAAATAAAATAAATGGGTATCAGGCTGTCAATTAATAACACCAGATTTCCTGTTGGGAAATATTCTTCTGAGGATATGCTGAGAAAATCACACATTTTTCTGTTAACGAGACTAGTAATGTTAACTGAAATCCCACAAGGGCAACAGTAAAGTGTTAAACCGGAGATAGCGAAGAAATATCAAGAGTGCATATGTGGATAGGCAGTAAAATTGTGCCGTCGAGTCGGTGTCGACTCCTGGTGACTACGGAGCCATTCTTTGGCAGATAACCCAAAATTTAAAACCATGCAGTGCTCTGAAATGGGTCAGTGACATTTTAGATGGTTTTATAAGTTTATAAAGACATACAGTGAATGTGTCTAGATCAGACCAAAGATCCTTCTAGGCCAGCATCCTCTTCCCCACAGTAGCCAACCAGATGCTTCCAGGAAGACCACAAGCAGGGCATGAAGGCAATCTCCCTTATTGTTTGCACCTAGCAACCGGAATTTGATGGTAGACTGCTGCTGAACATGGAGGTTCCTTAATTATCACAGCTAATTGCTGCTTGTGGGTAGACCTGTTATGAATTCTCTTGATACACTTTTTCCAAACAATGCGTAATTTGACAAGCCTCTATGATGTTTCCACTTTAACATGAAATAAGTAGCACTGTGTTTACGAAAGGGTAAGTTACAGTGCCACTTCATTAGGCACAAGGCCACTGTTCAGTTGGACTGCTTTGTTCTCTTATAGGCCCCTCATGGCAAAGAGGATCTCGATTAATTTACTCAGATAAAACAAGGCCACAAGACCCAGCACCTTGCACTTCTGGCCTCAGCTGCCACAGAAACACGTATGAGATTAAAGGAAAGGAAAAGTTGTGCCATCGAGTCAGTGTCAACTCCTGGTGACTACAGAGCCCTGTGGTTGTCTTGGTAGAATACAGGAATGCTTTACCATTGCCTCCTCTCGCGCAGTATGAGATGATGCCTTTCAGCATCTTCCTATATCGCTCCTGCTCCATATAGGTGTTTCCCATAGTCTGGGAAACACACCAGTGGGGATCCGAACCAACAGCAAGCCTCCTGCTCTCTAGGCAGGTTGCTTCCTTGCTGTGCCATTAGGTGGCTTCATGTGTGAGATTACCTCGAACAGGACTGCATGTGGTTTTGGATCTCCCCTCTTGAACTTGCTTGGGAATCTATTGTGCCTCCACGATGTTGTGTGCTTGCTCAGTCACCCACTCTCTAGCCCGACAGCTTCTTAAGAAACGGAATACCTCTTTAACATCTGTATGAGGCTCTGGTATCTCAGGGAGGCGTCAGAAATGCTTGCCCACTTCTCCACCCAAGGATATTTGGACAAACATTTTGTCAGAAATCACCCATCCAACCACCAGACCAGTAACCATGTAAAGAACGAATGGGGTTGGGGGAAGGGACCCAAATCCAAATACATACAAATATGACTGTTTCTAGCTGGCATGCTATACTTTAGATCAGCAATGAGGGTTGATTTCTTGTGGCACAACACTGTCCATTGGATCACTTCAATTTATTATGCTTTTATTATCAGATAAATGCCTTATTTATTTTAAGGCAGTGATGGAACTGAACGCATTTTGACAACATCAGTGTTTGCTGTTCCGATCTCCTGTACCTCTCCTTTCCCCAATGTGCTTCTCTGTAGCCCTTTTATGTGCCACTGTGTTCGAACACATGGAAATTCTACCTTCTCATTTTGTTCTGCAGTGTAGGATGTGGAATTATTTTGCTTCTCAGCCTGTGAAGGCAACTGCAACCTCCTCCCACCTGATCCATCAATGGAGCCTTACCCTTCTAATATTGCAGAGATCTTTTCAATAAATGTGCTTGCCTTGCTATGCATTCATTATTGCATGCATCCTTAGGATGTGTCATTTTGCTGCTACCAAGTAAGACTGACATCTCCAAAAATGCAGAGGCCGGCAATGAAGTGAATGAAAACGTGTGTTGAAGCTCCCCAAAGGCTGCAGAACGGTCTTCTAAAAATAGCTACTGGATTTTATTTATTTTTTAATTAAAAACAATTTCAAACACCGTATCATCTCAGCACTCTCATCTGTTTCACAGAGTATGCTATTAATAGACCACATGACAGGAGGAGCAGGGATAATAAATGTATTCTCATTCACATAGGGGACTGGTAAAATGACTTACAAATGCAGAAATAAATAATGACTCCCCATGATCACTGGAAACTGTGTTACGAGGAGTGAAATAACTTCGCTCTTTTCACTGTAACCCAACATGTTAAATCCAATTGTTTTTATTTGAGGCTGTGGATAGATTGAGTGATCAATCTCTATTACCTGGGGCTACCCCACCCCCTTCCCTTCCACCTTCACGGGGGCCATTTTTCTTCTTACTAGACATTTCAGTTCATTTCCCTAAGCCATGTTCAGTGTAATAGCTGAATTGAAAGACTATTTGGGGGTGGAGTGGTGGGTCTCAAGTATTCCAAAGGAAGAGGCAGGAAATAAGACCAAGTACCCAGGGAGGAGGGGGCTGCAGAGCAAAGAAACAGTAGAGGAAGACAGTTAAACACTGCATAGAGCATAGAAACCACGATGGCAGGTCAATGATCTATGTTGTGTTTTCTAGCCTTTGTAAATAGATAACTAATTTGATTTTTAAATTTTCCCTTTCCTCCTGGATGATTCACAAACAGGTATCCCCCTGAGAAATGGAATGAGGACACTGCAATTAACTCTCCGATTTCTGCTATCAGAGTGCCGGTCACGTCCTTAGCAACCGCTTGGTCTCTATGGCACCTGCCGTCGTCGTTCCACAGTTCAAACCCCTCCTTATGCATCCTCACGGCAAAGGTCAGCATAGAAGTCATTCTGGCCTGCTGACGCGCCACCCCAGGATGCCATACATCTCCATTCTCGGGAGCTGACAATCGGCAGCAATAGAGACTAAGCGGGTAGGCTAGAAAGAGAGCCATTAACTGGGTTCGACAATCCGAGCTGTTTGCTTTGCAAGAACCCTGAGTGAATGACAAACTAAGTGCTCCTCTTATGGCCTTCTCCGCTCTAATAGTCTTAAATGCAAGGCTAATGAACTTTATCTTTCAACTCAATTGAGCCTCATTATACAGTAAATATCCCTCATGTAAAATCTTCTTGCAATGCAGCTGCCAACAGCAATAAGGATGTTATTGGCGAGAAGGATGGTCCAGAGGACACCCATGCTCCCTGCTGGTAGCTTTATCTTTTTACAATGAAGGTGTTCCATGTCATATACAGGCACTTAATAGGCTGGACTCTTAATAGAAATAATCTGAGTCATTATAGTCAAGGACATGGAAAGAGTCATTATACCAGGCCATCTATGGACTAAAACTTAACTTCAACAGAGTTAACAGCTATTTGTCCTGGTAGCTTGCAAGTTTGTCTTCGTTTAGCAATGTCTTCATGCCACTGTTTCCCACTTCACTACTTGATAGTGGCTAACATCCAGTCTAACGACACACTCAGAGCAGTGTTCCCCCTAACAGGGATTCCTAGATGTTGTTGACTACAACTCCCATGATCCCCAAGCAAAACCATTGCAGCTGGGGATTCTGGGAGTTGTAGTCAACAACACTTGGGAATCCCTATTAGAGGGAACACTGCCTCAGGGTAATGATTACTGGTAACTGATAATGATTAAGCATCATATGAATGTGTTTCCAGAAATACACATATGGTAGATTTGGTCAGTGGTGCCAGCACTTACTATGTTTTTTTCCTTATTGGAGGACATCAATTCTTCATTTTCCTAATTGATTCATATAACACAGAGTGCTGTATACTGTTCACTGATTGCTGGGCAAACATAACTGAAGTGTAAATATTTGCTTTCCCCCCAAGAGCCATCATTACTTGAGAGGCTATAATTTATATGGGACAATGCTGTGGCTGTTCTGTCTTTATCGGACATGGAAAACAGCTGGCAAAACCACTATTCAGACTTTTAAAAAATGTTCTACATTTCAGTTGGAACAACACACACACACACACACACACACACACACACACACACACACACACACACTTTCCCTTGTTTAAACAATGTATCCCATGTCTCTGTGAGCTCCAGGCAGTTTGCAGTGAATACAAAATCAGAAAACTAACCTGAACACTAAAACCCGTGCTGGCCACTGTGTACAGTAGCAGCAACAGCAACAGCTGCTAAGCTGTGCGCATATAAAACAAGCTGCAATTCTACAAATCAGCAATGATCCAGCAGGAAGGAGGGGGGCATGAAAGGGACAAAATCTTGCTCCATTTCCTCTTCCTGACTGATGTGTGAGTATGGCTTCTTTTACAGGGCTCTGTATGCTGGATCAGGCACGAGAACTGTGTGCCCATGTGGTAACCTATCCGGCTTAGATATACCTGCAGAGAAGTCTGCTTCCCAGATCAGAGCAAACCATGAGAAACAGGGGGTGGGGGTGGGATCAGCAGCTCCAATAAAAGGAATGCCCAGCTACTACACAGCAGCCAGCTCAGCAAACCCCTTGGAGCAGAACTAAAGCAGAAACTCTGAAAACCCAGGCATCTTGGCATGGGCGTAGCATCCTTTGGACAAGCAGGGACAAATGTCCCTGGGCCTAGAAGGTAAGGGCCCCCCAAGCAGACAGCTCTGCCTCCACCTCTGCCCTGCCCTGCCCTGCTGCCTCTCCAGCCAAACTGCATGCCTACGCAGTTCGACAATGGACATCATATGATGTCACAGACATGCAATGTCCATCGTCGAACTGTGCAGGTGCACAGTTCAGCCATAGAGGTGTGCAGGACAGCCGGAGAGGCCTGACAGCCACAGTGCCTGCGCCTGCCACCACCTCCATGGGGGCCAAGATAAGCAACGGCGGGGCAGGGGCAGCAGTACTAGCGGCATTGGGTATAGCCAACAGGAGGTATGAGCAGTGGCGGGGAGATGTTGGTTGGCCCGCCCCTTGTGTGCATCAGATGCAGGGGGCAGGGCTTGGGGTGTGCACGCACTTTGTGTGCATGATGCCCCCATCATGCACACAAAGTCTGCCAAGATTTTGTCGCCTGGACCCTGGCGGTTTCGCTACGCCCCACTATAAGATCTACTATACAAATAAGTGTTATAGTTGCCTACAAGCACCAGAAGAGATTTGCCTAGATAACTCTCCTCTGGGAAGTCATTCCCAGAGGAGAGGAGAGCTAGTCTTGTGGTAGCAAACATGACTTGTCCCCTTAGCTAAGCAGGGTCCACCCTGGTTGCATATGAATGGGAGACTAGAAGTGTGAGCACTGTAAGATACTCCCCTCAAGGGATGGAGCCACTCTGGGAAGAGCAGAAGGTTTCAAGTTCCCTCTCTGGCTTCTCCAAGATAGGGCTGAGAGACATTCCTGCCTGCAACCTTGGAGAAGCCGCTGCCAGTCTATGAAGACAATATTGAGCTAGATGGACCTATGGTCTGACTCAGTATATGGTTGCTTCCTATGTTTCTACAAGGGGCTACGGCTATGAAGACCCTGCAGATGTCCTGCAGGTGAGAGCACACAGAGTAGGGAGTGCCATATGGGGAGATCTTCATAAGTTCTGCCCTCTTCTGCTTTCAGAAGTACCCTGGGGATGCCCAAACATGTGAGATCTTCTACATCTGACCTACGGCTTTATAAAGATCATTGGGCAGGACTGAAATGTGTTAGAGGGTTTTAGATGATCTGTCTAATTTGCTCCAGAGCAAAAGAGGCTTTTGCATTGCCCTGTTTTCAGTATAGACATAAATGCTTCCCAGATAACTCTGTGCCTCTTTAGTCACTGTCATTTCTGATCAGGAGCTAGCTGGGGGAGGCCTTCAGTGTTGCAAAGGAAGCTAAAGACTAGCATTTGGAGCAAGCTGTATGCCCCAGTAGGTATGCACTGCCCGAATATCCACTAGCTGTTTTCTAGATATGCATGATGTAGTCAGCGTCCCAAAGTGCAAAGAGTCCAAAACAGTCTGCGAGAGTTCTTTTGATGAAGATGGTCCATTTTGACAAAATAAAGAACTTTTTATATACGAAGCAAGAAATGCAATACCAAACTTAAAACAGGCATTAGGAATCTGGGCATGGACTATGAAAACTTGCCACAATCGGTTTCAATTAATGTTGTCAGCATGTAATGAAATGTGGGAGGGCAGATATTTACCTTTAAAACATGTAGTAGAAGAAGCAGCCCTTTTTTGTTTACTTAAAACCAACAGGGTATAATGGTTATTAAAAATGATTTAAAACAAAAACAAAAGATAAAGCTTGAGTGTGATGTCTCCAGGGTCAAGCCAATGGCCCTTTTAAATTCAAAACCTTTTACTACAATGGCCTAATTTGTCTTGCCTATCCTTTATAGACAGGTATGAAGGTACTTCATTGATTTTTGTCATTCTGGCATTTTTCACTATGCTAAGGCCCTCCTTTTCTTGTCAGAAAACTTAATCCATCTGTTTTTCTATGATTTTTCCAATAGTATTTGTACTGCTTCTTTTAGGCCATGAAATTATAGTTAAATGGTTTGTTTATCAGAGAGACTCCCCTTCTCTCTGAAAAGAGCATTTTCCAGTTACAGTCTGAGCGTCCTACAAATATTTTGAGTCACATTTAGATTTCAGAAAAACATGGCCTTTGTTCCTCCATTTCTAGCACCCCGAGCCCTTCAGATTTTCCTGTTCTATTATATGATTTCACTAATTGTTCCTTGTTGTCCCTCTTACCTTATCAACACCTCCTCCTCAAAACAAAACAAAAATCAAACTTTTCAATGAATTCTAGCAGCCTCTTGAAGATTTCCTGCTCTTTAGAGTAATTTAACTCCACCTACTCCCCTGAATAAGAGGTGGCTCCACTGAATAATTACATGGGATTCTCCTCTGACTCTTCTTCATACAGTTTTCTCTGTTCTTCACAATTTGTTCTCACCAGTGTCCCCAAATATTTTTTCCTGGGTTTATGTGGTATGGATCTTGAAGGATTTTGAAGCAATCAGAGGGCATAATTAATCAATCCTCCCACATATGCAGTGTCCATAGACTCTCCCTTTCTCATGTCCCCTTAGTCAGGCAAACATGTATGCAGAATGCATCACCAGGAAGTTTTCCACACCAGCTTTTAGCCCGCATCTCCTTCTGAATGGAGTGGGCTTGTTCATATTGGTCAGATTTTCCCCGAAGTCCCTGCAAGCTATCGGGGAGCACTGCTCATTAGAGTACATCCTGATTTATATCCAGGGTAAAAAAAATCCACTTTCTGCATCGAGGTTTTTGGATAGCAATGAGTTCGCAGTAAAGCCTCACAGAAAATTCATGGTAAAGCCTGCTGTGTGGAGAACTCCCCTCTATTACCCACTACCAGAGGCTCATACACCTTTCCTATGTGTATATCTAGTGTTCGCCCTGCTCCACAAGGCTGCATTCAGGCCACTCCTGCTCACAGGAGGGGCAGAGGGCACATGTGGCCCTGGTAGGGTGGCCAACCCTCCAGCATTGGCCTGGAGTCTCCACGAATCAGCCTCAGTCTTCAGGTGACTACTGAACGCAATCATGGAGATTTTAATGACTGTGAAAAAATGGGAGGGGGCAATGGAGGGGAGAATCTCTAGGAATAGCTTCATTAAAAATTGGCAGTCCGGGGTCCTGAGGTTAAGGGGACTGGTTGATGCTTAAGTGGTAGCTGTGGGTAGGAGTGTGGGTATATTAGCCAAGATGGACTGCCACATGAGTGCATAGTTACTACATTGCACATGCCTCGCTTGGATTGGCAGTTCCCTGCACAGTATGTAAACAAGGGCAGCTCAGTTTCAACCACCCAGCTGTGTTGGGACTACAACTCCCATAATCCCCAGTCTCAATGGCCCATAGCCAGGGATTATGGGAATTGTAGGCCAACATCTGCAGGAGGGCTGAAGCTGAGCAGCCCTCATGTAAACTAATCTTTTTATTCTTCTTACCAATGTTTTATTTCTTGGTTTTTAAGGTTGCTGTGCAATATTTTCAGCACTACGGTAGGAACTCATTGAAAATTACTTTCAAGAAATAACAACAACAACAACAACAATAATAATACAAGAGGAGGTTGGAGGCCTCCCATATCAGGGAATGCCCAGGGCACTGTAGTATCTGTGCACTCATGCAAGGGCCATCAGGAAAGGAGGAAGAAGAAGAGAAAGGGGTTCCCATTGTGCCTGGGAATCCTCAGTAGAGGTGAGAGTTAGACTAGAGGGTTTCTGGTCCACAGCTCAGTCTTTTAGCCATTCAACAGCTGTGTTAGCCACTATAGTTCCGTGCCATACCCACAAGATCCCACTTAACACTGGAAGCCTCAGGAGATCTGCTATTTTCTGACACTTTGATGTCAGTTCACAAAATCTTTCTCATGGGCATAATTTGCTAAGCCCTCAATAAATGTTGATGTACTTCTCTCATCATTAGTGTGTCTCTTTAGCTCACAGCTTCAGCATTCCCCACCACCACCATGTCCTAAAGGTAACACTATTACTGACAAAGAATGCACCAGCCACATCCGTCTCTGTCAGGGGATCAACCAAAAAAGTTCAGTTTTCCATTTTATTTCATGTTATCCTGCATTCAAATCTCAAATGCCACAGCTCAGTGGTAGAGCACATGCGTGGCACACAAAAGGTCCCAATTCCAGTCCTTGGCATCTTTAGGCAGGCCTGAGGAAGACCCTTGTCTTAAACCTGAAGAGCCCCTGAAAGTCAGTGTAGACCAGGGATCCTCAAACTTGGGCCCCCAAATATTATTGGTCTACAGCTCCCATCATCATTACAGCTTTTAAAAGCTTGTTAAATCTTGGCTTTTTATCCAGGCTTTTACATAATTGTTTTATTGCAGCTTCTATGTGTTTTTATCTGTGTATCATTTTTATGCTTGTATTTTATAGATTTTAAATTTGGTTTGTTTTTATATTTTTAGCTTAATACTTTTATTGTCATTTTATTGTATGTTTTTTAAACTTTTGTAAACCGCCTTGTGATTGTTTTTAATGAAAGGCGGTATATAAATGCAACAACAAATAAATAAATAAATAAATAAATAAACCGATCACTCAATCAATCAATCAATCAATCCACAGCCACAATGGCTAAAAGCCATCTGGGGTTTTTTGAAACCTTTGAGTGGTTTTGCATTGTGAAACCAATCTGAGAACCCAAGTTTGAGAACCTCTGGTGTAGAGGTGGTCCGTGCACCAATGATCTAACTCGTTATAAGATAGCTTCATAAGATCACTCCTTCCCCTGATCATGAGAAAAGGTTTGCCTGGAGAACCAAGCCAACCAATGTATTTGAGATGGGTCCACTCTATATGACATTATGGCAATGCTGCCCTTCAGAGTTGCCTTCTACAGTTGTGGATTCAGCTTAGATAGTTGGACCACATGAACAAGGCTGAATGTGTTCCATGGTCACACCATGAATACACAGAATCTGATATTTGCCAAATTTGGACATAACAGGAAACCGGAGGTCCCTTCACCTCCCATTTCTATACCTGCATGTCCCGAATGCAGGCAACTGGAGTTTGCAACGGAAAGGGACCCATGGTTCCACCCTGCCCCTGAACTGCAATCTGAACATTTGGTTCAGAGTGGAGTTTCACCACCACAAACTCTATTTCTGCAGCACCAGCAATGCGCCCAGCATTGCAGCTTTGGCCCCATGGGAGGAAGTTCCTCCGTTACTCTGGGCTGCCATGGCTATCCTTCATTCAAGAAGGAAGCCCCGGCAGCCAGTTCCCCCTCCTTTCTGCAGTCAGCAAGATTGCAGAGAGGGAGCTCTCCATTTCAGCTGAATGGGGATGGGAGAACGCGGAGCATGGGGAGTGGGGCATAGAACCACAGGTCCATTAGACCCACGTTATGGCATTATGTCCAAAGGTGGCCACTGAGTGTAGTAGTTTAATTTATTTACAGTCAAAGACCAGGAATCACTGAGTGTAGTATATAGCAGGCTCCTGAGAATCTTGGCTTTTCATATCCTAACCTTTATAGCTACAAAAGATGGGCTTGAGAACAAGTCATTAATCTGTACAATGCTCTGAAATGATTTCACATTACATTTACATACACTGTGCTTGGTTTCTGTTATGCAGCAATGTTATTTTGAATTGCTTTGTTTTAATTGTTGTTTTACTTTTTATTATTTATATCAAATGAGCCATTTTAGGTTCATTTTTAACAAATAGTGGGGAAAAGTCCAAAAGTTTTTAAAACTGGTACTGATACTGAGGACAGTGCTACATACTAAATGTCAGAAACATGTTATTAGCCACACTCACTATGCCATTTTGGGGGTGCTTCAGTATGCCTCTGAACCTTAGCCTTTCAGCCATTTCCTGTGTAGCAGATTTAAACCAGCCTTTGTCTTAGAGCCAGCCCATGTGAAGAGGAGAGAGATGCTGCATCATCCCCACTCTATGGTTTCATCCACAAAGGCCGTTCTTTTAAACTTTCCTGTACTTAGTAGCTTATTGACTGCCACCACCACCCAATTATTACAGTATTTTAACCCCCCCTCCCCCGGATTTGTGTGGAATTCCATTCTTTCTTTTGGAGAAATACAAAAACCTTCCACGTGCAAGCTTACACATGGTGAGAATGCAGGCAACTGGATAGCTGAATGATGAAATTGAGGCATGTTTGCCTCAGAATAAACCCCTTTCCAGCCCCCTTTCCTGAGTTAAAAATCCACTCAAAGAGGCTGGTTAAAATCTGCAAAGAACAAAAAGAAAAATAAACTTTATTCAAAATACTACAGACAGTTTCCATCAGAGACTTTCTCAGCTTTTAGTTATAGGTAGAAATACTCATTTGATTACAAGGCTACTTCCAAAAAGTACTCCAGCTGATATCAGAGTGTCACACTTTAAAAATCGTGGTTACCCAGTGGCAAAGAATATGGATGGGGGTGGGGAGCACCTTTAAAGTTTACAAAGACTCTTTCAACACCCTAGCTGGATGGATGGCTATTGCTTTCTTAGCTTAGTTACATTCTAGATAAAACAACAACAGACCAGTTGCAGGGATATACAGAGCACACAAAAGGAAAATAAAAGTCTAACACAAACTGACTAAAACTATTCCGTAGGCTAAACTTCCAGAAGCCAAAAGCACTGGCTTCCTTCCCCCTTGAACTCACCCCAAACTCCAGGAAATAATTCAAGCTTCCTGGAATCCTATCTCTCAAGAATCTGCAGATGTCCTTAGGAACATAGGAAGCTGCCATATACTGAGTCAGACCATTATTCTATCTAGCTCAGTATTGTCTACACAGATTGCAGGCAGGAATCTCTCTCAGCCCTATCTTGGAGAAACCAGGGAGAGAACTTGGAAGAATCTTTTGCTCTTCCCAGAGCGGCTCCATCCCCTGAGGGGAATATCTTACAGTGCTCACATGTGGTCTCCCATTCAAATGCAACCAGGGCAGACCCTGCTTAGCTAGGGGGACAAGTCATGCTTGCTACCACAAGAGCTCTTTCTCCTTCCATGAGAGAATTCTCCAGGCTAGCTGTTGACGAGGCAGCAAAACTAAGCCTTCCACCCATCCTCTCTCACCTCCAGCCTAGCTGCTTCAGAACAAAGAAACCCCTCCCTTCCTGCCTCATGGCCCCCTAGGTTCCACATACCTGGTGCTGATAGGCCGATCCCTGGAGGTCACCAGCCTGTCAGTCAGTACAGGGTTCACTTCCAGCTCACTCTTGAGGGGAGGGGAAGGGCTGATCAGTGACTGATCAGCCCTGTCTTTAGCCTGTTTGGAAGAGAAATGCTGGCTGCATTCCAGGGAAAAAGTCATTCTGACAAAGCATTTCCCTAAAAACTGCTTTCCAGGTTAATTTGCAAAGAGCTGCAATAAGCCCAAAGAAATGCCCCTCTTTGATTGCATTAGAGCAGAGGCAGAGAGAGAGACACATGACAGATCTAATTACAGTTGAAAAGAGACAAAAGGAAAAGGAATGCTTCTTCACTTTGATAAGTTTATGCGGATCTGTCTACCTCATTTCCTCCCTCCTGTTATCAAAACTAAGCAAGTATATGCCAGCATGTGTGATGTGCCCTTTCTCCAAATGTCTATTCAGATGATTGCCCAGAGCAATCACTTCCATGAAACCTCCTCTGTCTAAAGGAGCATACAGGGGAGCCAGCTACCTGCCATAACCTAATCAATAACCAATATTAATGCTTTATCAGCAGCAGGAACTCCTGAAGTCATCAGGAAATTTCTAAAGGAAACCATC
Organism: Hemicordylus capensis; assembly: GCF_027244095.1. Taxonomy (NCBI): domain Eukaryota; kingdom Metazoa; phylum Chordata; class Lepidosauria; order Squamata; family Cordylidae; genus Hemicordylus; species Hemicordylus capensis. Next base: position 224,829,867 of record NC_069657.1, read on the forward strand.
TACTAGTCTCCTCTAGCCTCCATTCAATGCCTCATGGTATGTTTTTGCTTATAAAACGCCTCAAACATAGGATCATGCTTTTGCCAGAATTTTTGCCCCCTGCAGTTGCCATCATGCTTTTGCCATCCAGCCTTCTTGCAAGCCCACACTCTGCCCAGGGTGCCCTTGCATTTAGACCTCACCATTGGACCCTGCACCCCACGTCATCTGGGTGCACCCCATGAGATCGCTCTGTGCTTGAGCTCCCCAGAGAGAAGGATCCCCCAGCTAGATTCAGGTTGCTATGACAAACACTTTGTTCCTCTTTCTCTCCTCTTTCATCCTCTATCCCCCTTCCCAGTACTATAACTTGGTAAACGTCCTGCAAGATTAACCACCCACTTTTTCATTTCCTGTACTCCCATTATCCCTCAATAAAATAACACTTTGTTTTCAAAGTCATGCCTCCATTCTCTTTATCCCCTTTCCAGTGCGTCAATGCTACGGCCACAATCCTGTGGGACTTAATTTTCTTGCTGTTAACAAGTCTGCACCCATTTAATGCTAATTTCTCAAAGCATATACATGACCATGGCAGCTGACACATGTCCAGCAGACCCAGGTAACAACATGTCAAGCTGAGCTATGGCCACCATCTTGGAAACAGATGGAAGCCACAAACAGTCTCGCAAACCCTTGTTCAGATGAGAAAATATTTAACCTGAAAAGTGTAGAGTAGCAAAATCTCTATAAGAATGTAGAATTCAATGTAGAATTCAGTCAATAGTTTTGCTGTAACATGTCGTTTTTTGTGGAATGTTCCTTCATGGTGACTCTGCACCCCTGCTTTTTGTCTGTAGCTCACTGAAGTCAACTTTTCCTGGGAAATGAAACATAAACACATGTTTATGTTTCTTCAGAGCATGGAGATAACCACCAGTCAGGGAGGGGCTTCCCCACCTTCTTCTTTGTTAAGTCATTCCAGGAATGCATGGAGGAGAAGCATGTACACAACTACCCAAGAAGTAGAGTACTGGAACATCCTTTTAAACAGGGTATCCCCATGATGAGGCCTAATCCACAAGTAATTTAGAAAAATCTTCTTCATTTTCTGTTTAAAGTGTTTGGAGATGTAGGGAATATGTCATTCTGGTCAATATCATCTATCTTTACTTGCTTCAGAAAAATATGGTGGGTTTGGATTAAGACAGAACTGTTAATAGCATTGACCACAAATTATGGTGCATTTCAACCAAGCTTTTCGGAATCTGTAAACAATGAATCCTCACTAAGGAAGACTTCAGAAAAATTGAAGGCCTTCTCAGTTGTGGCACCTTGACATTGGAACGTCCTCCTGGAAGAGCTTTGCCATGCTCCCTCCCTCAGTGTTTTTAAGAAACAAATGAAGACACAGCTTTTTAGAGAGGCATCTAAACATTTTTATTGGGTGTTTATATCTAGCTTTTATTGATAACTTTTAATTTCTTTTTTTAAAAAATTCATTTTAATTGTGGTTTTAGACCGGTCTTTTAATTAAAAAAACAGTATTAGTTGTTTTTTTTTTTTTTAAAATGTTCTATATTGTATCCACTTTATTAATGTTGTAAGGCACTCCAAGCAGTAGTAAACTGGAGGGGCAGGGTATAAATATTTTAAATAAATAAATAAAAATCGGGGTGGGGAAGCGCAGATAGTGCCACTGAAAAACCGTGGATTCAGTACTTTTATATGGTGACTATTTTGAAATGCCTAAGCAGAAAAACACCTAAGCAGAAAAAAATGGGCAATTGGAACCTACATATTTGTTGTGTGCAAGAAATGCTTCCATATTTTCACACCACTGGCAATGCCCATACTCAAAGGCATGCCAAGGACTTGTTAACCCTTAAAACAGAGATGGATGAAGAAGCGTACAAGAAATTTGTCAATGACACATATTTCACTATCAGAAAGACAGATAAGTTCTGGCGAGGATTTTTTCCTGACATGACCACAGAACAAACGTTGATGTGTTCTATGCAAGCTTCTGGAGTCCTTACTCATGGAAGAAGAATGGCAGAAAGCATGTTGAGTCGGTGGATTCTGGGGGTGCCTACCGTTCATAATTTATGTGACAGCTTAGAAAATGCCGGCAACATAAACTTTGACACTACAGAACAGCATGTCGATATGAGGGAATTGTGCATAGCCAAAGATGATAGAGAGGTTCCGAAACTTGTTCAGCAGTCTTCAGCTGATCCTCCTTTCTCAGTTTGGAATGAGATCATGTGCAGAGCAACAGGAGTTGGGCATGAAAAAAATAAATTGTCATGATGCATTTGAACTCACATCACCAGCCAAAAACATTTTGAAAAACTTCCGCTTTTCAGTTCAGTTGCTTATGTATATGTGAGCATATATATATGGGTTGAAACATGTTAGAGAACACTTTCTGATACCAGTATTAAATGCATTTGATTGACTTCTAACCAGCTTGTTTGCAGTACCCTTTATGACAGGAAATTATGCCATTAGAGTGGGAATGGCCCAAGATTCACCGCCTCAGTCTGTGGCAAAGGGCTCTAGTTAGCCAAGTGACCGTCTCTCCCTTGGTTAGGGAGATGCCGTTTCTTTTAACATCAAAGGGCGAGCAGTTTCCCTAGACTTACCAGGCACCAACAGTCTCAGAGGCGGCTGCTTTTGTCCTTTGAAGGGATTGCTTGACCTCAGGATGTTTTGCTCGCCTGTTTTCACTGCAGCCGTCCCATCGTTTCCCACACTTCCTTCTTGGAAGTGAAATTTCATCTTCCTCCTTTGGGCCTATTAACTTAAAAATAGGAGACTGAAGGAGGAGGAGCTGATGAGAGAGCTGGTCGGCTGCTGAAGCGCAGCGCAATTGTTTCGTGGAGGTCTGTCTACAAGCTTGATATAGCAGAGTATTATTGCATGGAGAGCTTCTGGAGCATCAAAGGGTCACTTTCAACCCTGAAGCCACTGCCTTTCAAAGGCCATTTAGGCAGCATCTGCTCCCCCATACAACCCAGCTCTTGATTAACCACTTGTATACTTCCTTGCTACCATCAGAAAAGCAGTATTCCAAATATTATTTCCTATTACGCTGCTACAGTACTCTTAGATCTCTTTGATGTTCTGATGGAGGCAAATGCCTCCCATGAGCAGCCTCACTCCAAGCGATCACTCTGTGCAGGTGTCATATGTCCAGAACAAACATCACCCTGGGCAATTAAGGTACTGCCCAGTGAAAATTTAGGTGTGCCTATACCCAACTGAAAGCAATTGAACAAACAAAAACCCCCTCACAGTTAAACACATATCATGCTGCAATCCTAAACGTACTCTCTAGAAAAATAATCCCATTAGAAGATGTGAGGCAGGGGCATAGCTAGAGGAGAGGGGGCCTGTGTTCTCCCCTCTCCTGGCGGCCCCTCAGAGTGAGGGAGATAATGAAGAAAATAGAGGAGGGTGAAGCTAGGGGGCTTCTCAGGAGCTGGGGCCCCAGTTTATTTGAACTCATCTGCTCGATTATAGCTACACCTCTGATGTGAGACTTGCTCCCAAACATGCTTAGCTGTCTTATTGGTTCCAATGAGACTTAAAACCGATAAGCTTAACTTTTACTGTGCCCCAAATGGCAGCATAACAAAGCTGACAGCGGCCTGTGCTCAAAATCTGCCAGCCTCTGCCCTCACAGCCGGACTCCCAGTATACCTTTCTTCCTCCCTGCCTCCGCCCACCAGCCTCATGGCCACTTCCTCACCTAACTAACCTTACCTGCTGCCTCCCTTCCTGCTCCCGCAAGCCTCTGCCCTCTCCTCCACTGCAGCTCCTAAATCTCCAGGTGAGGCCATTATGTCTTTATAGCGCGCAGCAGCCAGGCAAACTGTAGCAAGCCACGGTGGCTTCTAGAAGCTTAGGAGCCACTGTAGTGGCCCAGTGGGAAGGGGGGTGAAGCAGAAGGTGAGTGGGGGTCCGGTGGAGAAGCAGTGGGTGAGTGGCCCCTGGCGGTGAGTGGCTGATATGCATGGAACACGTCTGCTCAATGATAGCTCCACCCCTGGCCCCAAATATCGAGGCCCTCAAGAGTGTCCAAAGTTGTTCAGCACTGTAGCACCTGACTCCTTTCAGCGGCAGAGAAGAAAGAGGAACTGCCATGAAAGGCAAGTTGCAGCCCCATTGTCATTACTCTTTTCTGATGCCACAAGAAGCAGCCAGGTGCTGCCAGAGGGTGAATGAGGGAACAAGTGGTCAGGCAGCAGCACTGAGAGCAGCTGTTGCATCCGACGATAGTTGCTAGTTCTCTAGAGGTTTCTGACCACGTGGGGACTTGTTCAAAAGGTTCTGGGTGCAAAATTGGCCCATCGTTCATGGATGCAATTTCTCATTTTAGAAAGTTTCCAGACAACAGGGAAAAAACACACAGGGGTTGTTTTTTGTTTTGTTTTGTTTTGCTGGCTGTGTGTGTGTATAAGCATGTGCGCACTATATTAACACTGCCCCTTGGTCTGAACTGGTTACACAGTATCCTGACCCCCGTGGATGAGGGAGTACAGGCCTTAGTTCAGTAGCAGAGCACCTGCTTTGAATCCAGAAATTGGGTTGAATCCTTAATTGGGTTGAACCCAATTAACCCAGGTTAATTCTCTGGCAGCATCTCTAGGTAGGGCTGGTGGAAAAGATTCCTGCCTGGAACCTTGGAGAGCTGGAACCTTGGACAATGAGCACGTCTAAATGCCAATTTGAAGCGTGTTCAGTACTGAGTTCCATGGAGGAGGTTGCTGCCCAAACACATGATGTGCATGGAAATCCATGCTTTGCTAGCACAGATGATTCCCAAATCCACACTAGAAGTGGAGTAAACAACACCTGGTTTTGCTGTGTTGCATGTGTGACTCCACTTCTAGCCTCCTCAGCTGCTGCCGCCATGGCTGCCTGCACGCTGGTGCCCCCCCCCCCACTCCCTCCCTCCCCTGCTGTGGCAGCACTCCCTGAGCTCCCCACATGTTTGTGGAGGCAGGATTTGTTCCCTCTTCCCCCTCCCCCCCACCTCCTGCCAAGGCCACTGCTGTGGGTGACTCTCCCCCCCCACCCCCCGCTCCTGCCACTGGTGCAGAGAGAGAGCAAGAGAGGCAAGCCAGAGACTGACCCCGGTGCTGAGGGGGCTAGCGCACACGGAGTGTGCAGTGTGTATACAACCCACACTCCCTCTTAATTGTGCAAGCCCACCAATCTTGCCACAACAAACTCCCTTGGTTAGAAAAGCTCGGCATTGAGCTAGCATCAGCATGGAGGCAGTATAAGACAGCTTCCGAGGTTCTTGTGTAACCTGTTGCACTGAAGAGAGCTGTGCTGAAGCAACAAAAGCTTTGTGCTTTTCCCACTTCTCAGTTTGTATGCAGTGCTTTGCCCCGTGGATCAGACAGCTACTAACTTAAAGGCGGGGGGGGGGGAGTGGTCTCTGAACCATATGTAGCTATAGATTGCAGGGGTGGTGGTTTCTCAACCTTGGGTCCCCAGATGTTGCTGGCCATTGTGGTTGGGGATGATCAGAGTTGTAGTCCAACAACATCTGGGGATCCAAGGTTGAGAACCCCCACTATAGATGTGCATGGGTGTATGTACCCTGTTTCCCCGAAAGTAAGACCTACCCTGAAAGTAAGAACTAGCAGTAATTTCTGATGTACCACTAATTGCCCTAGTGCATTTTGTGGGGCTAAAATTAATATAAGACACTGTCTTATTTTCGGGGAAACATGGTATATGCCTGGATTTTCTATATTCAGGTGTACCTATATAGAGAAAAACAGTTCTCAGGAAATCCTACATATGATTGTCCTTATGTCAGTTCTCAGGAAATCTTACATATCTGTACAATATGTCCTTATGTCTTTTTCTTTCAGCAGCAGATTGGTGTGTGTGTGCATATGTTTACCAATTTGACTGAGGAAGTAGTACTGATGGAGAGACTGTTTAACCTTGTCTTTTTCCAGCATCAGGGGTATGATTTAGACTGAGGAAACACAGGGGAAAGGTTAGGGCCCCCACCACGTACCCCTTTCCCAATCAAAGAAGAAGCCTCCCTCATGGCTACTTTAAAGAAGAAGACATCAAGGCAGGCCACCACAGAACTCCCACATCACTCGTAGTTTGGTCCTGAGGGCTGTGGCTACTTTGACATCAAGAAAAGACAAGGGGAGATCCAATCGCATCTTGTTTTGCTGGGGACACCCCCCTGACCCCAACATTAAACCCAGAGCCACCAACCCAGAATTATATGGAACCCAGGCCTGTGTCTGATTCCATTTTATAAGAGTTCAATTAAATGCCTGAACTCAGGGTGAACTGACACCCAGGTCAACTGCTCTGTGAAGGAGGAGGCAATCCAGCATTGTATTGTGAAGTGGGCACTCAGAGAAACACAAGGGCTAGGCCTGAGCTAATCAATATGCTAAAATGTAACTCACTATCAGATAATGTCTGTGGAAGAGGCCAGGGGCTGATCTCCCCTTTCCTATTGCAAGAAGTCTATGTTAATCCTTGTCAATGATTGCTCTGCTATACTCAATTGTTCTCTATAGAAATTCAACATAGGTAAATGCACACAAAGAAAACACCTATAGACTTTAATTCTTACTTTACTAACACCTCATGGGATGAGGCTGGCAAATCTGGGACAAGAGAAGATGCCCATTTGCAGCTCAGAGATGCAGATTTGCTTTGGGCAATGTCCCCTCCTCAAGATAGCAGCTAACAGAAGATGAGATTAAGATCTCCCTGGACTGGGCTAATACCCTGACTAATTAAAAGACATTATCCAGAAGGTAACAGCATTGTCACCTTTCTGGGGACCCAAGAAGGGTGAGGATTTTTCAAATAGTCTCTATGAGGATCAAAGGAAGATACAACTATAAAGAATGAGGCTTACTGGACAGAGAGCTAGCAATCTTGCTTAACAAGCATACTTGCTCAAGAGCCATCCCAGAGTTTGCTGCTAAGCCGCAGGGCAACAAGCAGAAACTCTGTCCATGGACAGGAACTGTCTGTGACTTCCACTGCGTAGTGAGAAGTCAAGACTTCCCCAGCCATGGTACTTTCACTCTCTGCCTCGCTCTGAGAAAACTGTCTGCTTGACCACCAGAAGCCAGACCACCGCTCCCAAGTTGCTGTTCCCAGCTACAGCCTCTCTCCTTCAGCTGAAAGCCCCACCCCTCTCAAGCCTCTGATCCTGGTAATATGCTGCCTTCACAAGCCTTGGATCCCTCTTCCCTCCTTCCTACTAATCACTGCTACCCCCCTCCTAAGCCCTCTCTCCTTCCTTCTTCTCTTTAAATGTTTTATTAGGATTTGTTAGATTATTAGATAGCTGTAATTACTGATTGCACACACATATGTTAGTTAGGCACATTACACTACACTTTGAATCGGAAACATGTTTTTAATGTGGATTATTTTATCCTGATGAGCAACTTTTTATAATAAAGCCCATTGAACTTTCTGAGTGTGTCTCTCTCTATCTCTGTTTGCGCGCCCAGATCCTACATGGTCACCATCTCCACAAACCAATTCAGTTTGTGTATGATGTGACTTTGCCTCTTTCCCTCTGAGCATGTACAGAGTGCGAAACCAGGTGTAGTTCACAACAGATTGGTCCCCAGCCTCTCAAGCACAGGTGTCCTTCTGGGCTGCAAGAGCGGGCAGTAGTTAAGGGTTAATAGCCACATCTGCTGAGACAAATATTTCAGAATGCAGAATTTTAAATACATGTTTAGTAATCAAGCTAATGATAAAAAGGAAATCAGGACTCAGCAAAAAAGAAGAAGCGGCAGCAGCAGCAACAGAAAGAGAGTCCACAAAGAACAGAGGGGGCGGACTGCAGTCATTGAATCAGCTCATGGGAGAGAGAATGGCTTTATTTCCATCCTCTGTGAAATGACTGACCTAACACATGGAGTAAATTTCCTGTTGAGTTTCACTTCAGCTGCTAAAGCTCTTTTTAACTCCTAAGGGATTTCAGTTGGTTAGGGAAAGCAGCCAGGCTCTCTGCCCTCTCAGCTTCACTGTCATGAGAAACAACAAGCACCGCTTACGGCGGAAGGAGAAGAGATGGAGCAAGGCTTCACCCACTTGTGCCACACCTCCTGTGGTCATGGATAGGGCAAGGAACTTGTGCTCATGGCATGGAAAGAGAATGAGGCTGTTCTCACCCGCAGCCAAGCCTGGGTTAGGCTGCACGAGAGAACCACCAGGACTGGGCCCGATCCCGGTGGGGCAGTGCCACCTCGCCCAGCTCTGTAGCCCAGCTTTTCACTGGGGTTCAAGGCACCAGCATGCCGCTAACCCCAGCTCACTGGCCATGCGTGAGCACCCGAATCCTGGGGGAATCCCACAATGCACTGCACTTGGCATGTGGTGCATAGTGGGGTGCCCGGAGGCCTGTGGAGCTGTGTGCTGCTTCTCAAAGCGCTGCTCTTCTGGGACATACCAGCAACATACTGTGCTCGTCGGTGGGGCGGACGGGGGAGTAAGATTTGTGCAACCTTCCCTCACACACACCTGCTTTCTCACCCGCCCGGTTGTGTGAATAGCCCTAGTGTTTAGATTGGGGTAGATTGCCTCTGTTGGGTAGAATAGAGCCCGAGAACATACAAATCTGCCTTCTACTGAATCAGGCCATTGATCCATCATACCCAGCTGGCAGTGGCTCTCCAGGGGGTCAGGAAGAATTCTTTCCAGGCCTTGCTCTCCAAGTACTGAGACTGAATCTGGGCAAGACGGAAGTGCTGCTGGTCAGTTGGAGAGCCAATCAGGATGAGGGGGTTCAACCGGTTCTAGATGGGGTTGCATTCCCCTTAACAGAGCAGGTGCATAGCTTGGGGGTGTTGCTGGACCCAGCTCTGCTTCTGGAAGCTCAGGTGGAGGCAGTAGCCAGGGGTGCCTTTGCACAGCTTCGGGTAGTTTGCCAGCTGAGTCCCTTTCACGGGAAGGCAGATCTGGCCACAATTACCCATGCCTGGCTGGATTACTGTAACACACTCGACATGGGGCTGCCCTTGAAGAATATTTGGAAACTTCAGCTAGTGCAAAATGCGGCAGTTAGGATTTCTTCTGGAGCTGCCCACTGGGATCATATCACACCCATCTGAATGAGCTACAATGGCTGCCAATTTGTTTCCAGGTCCAATTCAAGGTGGTTGTTTTGACCTTTAAAGCCCTTAATGGTTTGGGCCCTGGATACCTGAGGGACTGCCTGCTCCTGAGGGTTTCTGCCTACTTGACAAGGTCATCTGAGGAGGCTCTGCTTTGTGTGTCAACATTGATGCAGGCTTGGCTGTCGTACATACAGGACAGGGCCTTCTCTGTTGCTGCCCCCAGACTTTGGAATGCCCTCCGAGTGCATATCCGCTCCTCAGTCTCCATCACAGCTTTTAGAAAGTGTGTAAAATCTTGGCTTTTTACCCAGGCTTTTATATGAGTGTTGTGTTTGTTCCTGCTGCTATGTATTTTAAGGATACATTGTGTATTTTTAAAAACTTTTAAATTAGATTTGGGTTTCATATTCCAATGTAATATTTTTATTGTGTAACTTTTATAGTCTTATATTGTTCTAAATGTGCTGTAAACTGTTTTAATGAAAGGTGCTATATAAATTAGATAGATAGATAGATAGATAGATAGATAGATAGATAGATAGATAGATAGATAGATAGAAAATGTGCATTGTCCCTGAGATGCAAACCCTCCTCATTCAACAAGTACCTGAGCTAATATGTCTTTACCTAGGTTTCCCACTTCTCCTTTTTTAAACTTGTGCATGGGAGAAATGTGTGGTATGCTTCATTCCTCTGGAGCGCCCAAGATAACATCACTAATTGTGTGTATATGTGTGAAGGGGAAATTCCAAACATGAGAACATAACAATTTTTCCAACAGGAGTGGAGGAAAAGGAAGGAAATTAGTCCACTCTTAATCATGGCCTGACTTGGTGGTGAGCTTCCTGACCTCTCTTCCTGCTTGGACTCTCCAAGAATGGCAGGAAATTAGGCATCCACTGTGGAAAGAAAAATACAACAACCCCTTCCACACTTAGCATAGAAGTTGTAAACATCTCCACCCAGGAGAGGCAACACATAACTTTGCTGAGGGGGAAAGAATGACAATTGAGATTATTTTGGCAAGGGTTTGCACAGCAGAAATGTCTGCTTCCCACACTGAAAAATTCAATTATCTTCATTTTGCTTTAGGAACACGAATAAAATAAAATCCACACATATCATCTAAGGCAAGATGATGCGGGTTGAGAGGGAGTTGATCAATATAGAGATTATGGGCTCACTACTCCTCATCAGATCTTGCTCTAAGCCAGGGGTGGGCAAACATTTGGACTGGAGGACCACAAGCTTGCAAGAATTTGAATGGCAGGTCACCACAGTCACACACCCCTCCCTGTCCCCTGGCCATCGTGGTGCCCCTGTTGCCTGGCAGCAGCTGTAGCCACTGCTGCTGCCACACCTCCTTCCTTCTGCTGCCTGGAGGTAGTGGCAGTAGCCACTTGCCGCTGCCCGCCATCACCTCCTCTTCCTCTTCTGATGCAGCTGCCTTTTTTCTTGTGTGGCTGCTTCTCCAGCAGACAGCTATGGTGGCCGCAGGGTGTTATAATGACACCATTGTGCAGGTGGCATCATCACCATGTACTGCAGCAGTTAGCCACTTAGCCACAGAGGCACAAGGAAGAGGTGGCGGCGGCGGAGGTGAGGCAATGGGGGCAGGCAATGGGAGTCAGGCAACACAGACCAGGTGTGGCAGCCAGGTGACAGAAGCCAGCGGGAAAGGGTCCAAGGGCTTAATCCAGCCTGTGGGCCATAGTTTGCCCATCTGTGCTCTAAGCTCTCCTCCTCAGAGTGGATACTTGAAGGGGAGGGCAGGCGCTAATGCACGTGTAGAAATTCAGTAATAAATCATCACGATTCTTTGTACCCCAGTGCATTTACATTGGTCCCTGTCTTGTTGGCTTCTACAGTGTTGGCTATTCCTCCCCTTCACCAGCTTTGGTGAGGGAAGGGATAGCATCTGATACGCATCCCCTTTCCCCCCTCCTCCTAGTCATCTATAATGGGTAAACAGCTGAGCTCATTCATAACACTGGCTCTGTAGCAACCCTAGAGTAGTAAGAGTTCTACATTTCTGCAGTGTTTGGGTTTGCCCGGGAGTAAACTCTTTTACAGAAAGTGATTGCACCGGTGGCGGTAGACACAAGAACACACTTGCAATTATGGCCCTACTCCTGAAAAAAGAAATATTGAAATCCAGCCCTCTAAAACAGGCCGCTTCTTATATCGGTATGAAAAGAGCCATCTATATCTCTATCTATCTCTATCTATCTCTATCCATCTATAGGCCAGGGTTCCCACTCCCACAGGGACCCGGGGACATTCGTTCTCCTCCCACCTTGTTCAAGTGTAAGTATACCCCTGGTGCAAAATACAATTCAGCCCTTCTCCTCAAAAGAAATATCACGAAAGGAAATATTTCCAGGGAAAGCAAGCTGAAGTTTCTTATAGACTGCACTCCTAAGCACATTTACTTGGGAATGTCTCATTGAATTCCCACAGCTATTCTAAGATTTTATCCGACCAAAATCTGGTTTTATCAGACCAGATTTTGCTGCTGCAGTTATTAAGCTGTTTATGGCCAAATTTATGGCTCCATTATTATATGGAGCTCAGTTGGGACCTTATCCAGATTGGGCCCCATTAGAAGTTATACAAATCAAATTTTTGAAAGCAGTTTTTCAAGTGCCAAGATGTGTATTTAATTCTGCCCTTAGGTTGGAAGTGTGTGTGCGAAAAGTGGAGACCCAAGTGTGGATGACTATATTTCAATATTGGCTGAATGTAAAATTTACACAAATGGTTTAGCTTCATTAGTGCTAATTGATCAATTCCAATCAAATGGAAGCCAGACAAATAGAAGAAAAATGGGTTTTCCATGGAGTTTTTACTTTCCTGGGGTTATGAAGGGGCTAAAATGATGCTCGAACATAGGGTTTCGGATGTGGAATTTCAGAATGAGACATACAACATAGAAACGGCTGTCTGGGAGGGGAGATACTGTAAGATCCCCTATAAGATCCCCTGGTGGCGCAGTGGTAAAACTGCCGCCCTGTAACCAGAAGGTTACAAGTTCGATCCTGACCAGGGGCTCAAGGTTGACTCAGCCTTCCATCCTTCCGAGGTCGGTAAAATGAGTACCCAGAATGTTGGGGGCAATATGCTAAATCATTGTAAACCGCTTAGAGAGCTTCCAGCTATAGAGCGGTATATAAATGTAAGTGCTATTGCTATTGCTATAAGGAGCGAGTCTGCCCTTGTGGTTCTGGGGAAGTGGAGTCAACGGCCCATGTTATCATGAATTATCAGTTTCATCAAACTTTGTGGGAGAGATATACAAGTCCTTTTTTAACAGCATTCCCCAGTTGTTCTGAACAGTTCTATCTGGAATTACTTTTGACAGACCGTTGGGATGCAGTATCTTATAACGTGGCAAAGTATTGTTTTCTGGCTAATAAGACTAGGATAAGAAATGTTGAGAAGCGAGATATGGGGTTGGATTGAATTAAATTTTATATTATTACAATGCATGGAGCCCTCTGTTTTATGTAATGGGTGAACTTAGGTGTTATGGTTCTGTTCTATGTTTCAACAGTTTATTATTTTATTTGACCAAGTTCACTTTTATGTAAAGCTCACTTTTATGTAAAGCTTTTGTTCTTTGTGTTTTGCTGGTTGAATGACCGTAACAATAAAGATTTAATCTGATTTGAATGAGACATACAAGCTCTCAAACTCTATCACGAACTGGTGGGTATTGCCTACTCCTGTGGATCAGGTGAAATAGAAACTATAGGGCATATTTCACTTGTTTTTTAATTGCAATTTACATAGCAAATTGGTAATCCCCTTATCTTGTTTACTGGGCAGGTCAGAGGAATTTTATGTTTCTTAAATTCTGACAAGAATATACATGCAACCTTTTGTATGGCCAAGTTTTGTGCTATTGCACATAAAGTTCACGTAGAAATTGTAAAGGCTTCCCCCCATTCTAGTAGATGGTGATAGTTAAGTAAGTAAAGTAAGTTGTTTATACTATTTAAGAGTATTTCATTTCAGACTGATATATTAGATTGATATTGCTATAGGCTGATATAGAGGACGGGATTGTGATTGGTTAATTGTCAATGACCATAATAAAGATTCTGATCTGATCATTGAATTCAACGGTGAACATTTCAATGAAGTTTTGAATCCAAAGAATCCAGTTAATTCATTGGTGAAAATTTCACTAATTCAGAAAATGGGGAACATTTTGGCAATCTAGGAAGTTCTGAAATGGACCGTCAGGGGTCCCTACTGGTGCTGCTCCTATGGAGGACTGGTGATTGCCATTTTACCTTCCCATAAGTCCCATGGGAGCTACTCTACAGCATCAAGCAAGGTCATCATCAGGGGATTTATGGGGGGAAATGCAGTTTTTTCATGCAGGAAATAATTAGATGACGCTGAGCAGAATTGTCACATAAATTTGTCCGAAACCAGAATTTGAAGATGCAAGCTTGAAAAGAAGGGTTCTCCACAGGCAAAGCATCTTAGGGATTTCTAGAGGCTTTCATAGAGTCTGGATAGACTACTGAAATTTCTTAGGAAGGGTGTTCTGCAGCATTGTTAGATTGGATTTCAGCTAAAGCCACATCTGAAGCAAAAGTAGGGAAGTTCCTCCTCAGACAAAGCATTCAAGAGTTCTGAGGAAAGTCAAGAGAGTTTTGATAAGACTACTGAACTTCCTTAGAATTTTGCATATCCTTAAGCATTGGAAGAAGAAAAATAATGCAAAGAGAGGAAAATACGGTAAAGATAACCTCCTAAAGATAACTGCCCTGAGCCGCAAAGCAGCCCCAAAACATAACTGAGCCTCCTTCATGTTTCACAGTAGGTATGGTATTCTTTTCTTTGAAAGCTTCATTTTTTCACCTGGAGACATAGAACTGATGTGACATGCCAAAAAGCTCCAGTTTTGTCATAAAAAGCCAGACTGGAATTTGGTAAAATGCATAGTGACAAGCCACAACGCTTCTGGGAGAATGTCCTTTGGACAGATGAGACAAAACTGGAGCTTTTGGGCAAGTCACATCAGCTCTATGTCCACAGATGAAAAAGTGAAGCTTTCAAAGAAAAGAACACCAAAACTTTCTGTGAAACATGGAGGAGGCTCGGTTATGTTTTGGCTTTGCTGCGCCTGGCATGGGGTGCCTTGAGTCTGTGTAGGGACCAATGAAATCTCAAGGCTATCAAGACATTTTGGAGCGAAACGTACTGCCCAGTAGCAGAAAGCTCTATCTCAGTCACAGGTCATGGATCCTCCAACAGGATAATGACCCAAAACACACAGCTAAAAGCACCCAAGGTAAGGGTGAAAACATTGGACTATTCTGAAGTGGCCTTCTACTGTATGAGCCCTGATTTGAATCCTATCGAACATCTATGGAAAGAACTGAAACATGCAGTCTGGAGAAGGCACCTTTCAAACCTGACACAGCTGGAGCAGCTTGTTTAGGAAGAGTGAGCCAAACTACCTGTTGATAGGTGCAGAAGTCTCATTGAGAGCTACAGGAATCGCTTGTTTGAAGTGATTGCCTCTAAAGGTTGTGCAACAAAATATTAGGTTCAGGGTCCCATCATTTTTGCCCATGCCATTTTCATTTGTGTTATTATTTGAAATATTCTGTTGCATCAAAACTCCAAAGCAAAGTCTGATTTTTGTTAAAAGACACAAACATTTGAAGCACAAGTGGACTAACTTGTGAACCATCTAACCAATTTGAACTAAATTTGCTACTAGGGATATGCAAACCAGTTTGATGCCAAACAGGTTCAACATCAAACCAGTTCGGTTTGATGGCTCATCCAGCTGACACCCCCACTCCCCACCAACCAGTTCAGCTTGACATTGGACTGAACCCCCCCCCATGAGCTTTAGCTTAAAACAATTTTTTAAATGTGTTTTTTTTTAACTTAGTCCCTCCGGGGGCTTCTCCGAGGCCATGGGGCATCTCTGGAGGTTTCTCCTCCCCTGCAGGCATCCATTATGGCTCTAATTGCCCTGTTCGGGCAATCTTCAGCCTGTTCTGGGCTTCACTCCATTGCAGTGGCCATTCTGGAGGCCTCCGCACATGCCCAATGGGCCTCTGCATAACCCAGCCATGCAGAGGCCCATTGGGCATGCACGGCAGCCTCCGGAATGGCCACTGCAATGGAGTGAAGCCCGGAACGGGCTTAAGACTGCCCGAACAGGGCAATTTGAGCCATAATGGAGGCCCATAGGGGGAGGCAGAACCTACAGAGACCCCCCTGTGGCCTCAGAAAAGCCCCCTGGAGGAGATAAGTTGTGTGTGTGTGTGTGTGTGTGTGTGTGTGTATAAAAGCCCGCTACCCACCCACCCCAGAAAAAACCTGGGGGGTTCAAGCGGGTGTCAGACTGAACTGACCTGGTTCAGTTCAGGTCCAGTTCGGACCCAAACCAAACGTATGCACAGTGCTATTTGCTACAGGTGCAGGGACATATAGGGCTATATCAGTGACACAGCTTGTAATGTCATCCACCCCAATTCATAAACTGAAGTGGGTTGACTTGGCTAGGCTGAAGTGGGTTGACTTGTGAAGATGGTAATTATCAATTAAGATTACAGTGAAAGGAAAGTAGGCAGATTAGTTCTTACCAGTCCACAACAATTTGTAGTTTAATTTTTACTTACCACTTTAAAAAGCAAGTGGTAGGTTCTCAGATATTACACCACAATTATGTGACAAAACTTCCTGTGATTCTCAGATGTGACATCACTTTCTGCTACAATTCTCAAATGCAAGTACCATTTCCAGGTTACTTTTAAGAATTAAAAATCAACAGATGGACAGATTTAACTGAAATTAAATACATAGAAGCCTGCTCTGCTAGACGAATGTGTGCCTCATTTCCCCATAGGCTTCTATGGGGATTTTTAAAGATAGTTATTGGATTCCCGATTGGAAACCCATTTATGATAATAATGAAAATGATATTTAGAAGGGCCAAAGGACCTGATACCACTATCTATACTATCTGATGCATTATTTCCAATCATCTGCAGGCCTATAATGAGATTACAATAAATAGTCATGTAAACCACAAATGGAGACCAGTACTTTCTGAAGGTCTCAATTTACTGCCTTTTGCTATGCCTCTTGATGGGTTCAGTAAGTTTAGACATGATTGCTAAATTCCAGGTTTTAGAAAAGCATTAATGCAGGATGTGTAAATTAGGAGTATGCCAACATTGAGCAATCAACATTTTTTGCCACTGTCAGCACTGCCCATTTTCACTGCCTGAGAATGTGGTGAAGAAAAGGGAGGGCCATTTTGGATCAGGTCTAGTTCATTCCAGTGATTTTTATTATTATTGATCTTATTTTATTTTTTCAGCTCAGAAGAGCAATTTGAACAGGCCCTGGAGAGGAATGCAAGTCCCACATGCTTTATTCTGTGGCTGAGCATTCTTGCAACGCCTCTGTCCAGATGCCACACCTCAGTCAGTGAACCTGGGACTTGCAGCTGTTGAAACAGTTCCTCCTGGCCACAGCAGTGTCATTGGAAGGGGCACAGCTATGAATGAAGTCAGGCCATTTTGGACTCATTTTGTGGGGAACAGAGTGCATCTGCATCAGAAACCTGCAGGGCTGCACACCATGGTAAAGATAACAATCGGACTCCTCGTGCATTCCCACTGAATGGCATTATCCAATAGAAGGGCAAAAAAGTTACTCAAATTACTTTGCACAGCAACATACATAGTGGTCTCCTTCTACACACCGGCCAGGCCCAAACCTGCTTAGCTTTGGAAATGGAATGACACCAGGCATCTTCAGACCATTCCCAGAGCTTGGAATAACCACAGGAACACCCACTGAACAAGATGAAAATGAGCCCAGAGCACCAGATGCTGAGGACCCTCTTGAAAATGTGATTCCACCAGTATCCCATGATCCTGCCTCACCTCCTTTTGAGGCGGAAGGACTGCAGGAATCAGGCACATCGTGATGCTCCATCGAGATGGCCCACACCCCACAGAGAATTTCGGGATTCACCAGTATGTAAACTGGCCCTCAAATATTATCTAGTCCTTTTTATTCTTGCAGAGTTTTTCTTATACCCCAAAGAAAAACAATATCCAGAACACCTTGAACCATTTTCAGGCCAAACACATTCTACTTTTTATTACACATATTACATTCTTAAATAAAAATGCGTCACATAACTTTTTTTTTTTGCATAGATATCTTACAATATACCAATTTAAAAAAGAATTATGAAACAGACCAGTAACAAAAATAAATCATCTTCTTCATTAATAATCTTGTAACATTAACATACCACCATCATATAATACAAATAATATTTTTTAAATCTTAGGACTTTTGTACAGCCAAAAAAATTGACAAAGTAATATATTCATATATATTTATATATAAAAGCTTAAAAAAAAAGTCAACCAAAAAAAGGCAGAACTGAGGGCTACAAGATTGGGTACTTCTGTGATATACTAGAAATACCAGAGAAGGCCTGAGAGAATGTGACTGAAGGTTTCTCCAAATGCACTTGGCAGACACATCTGGCAAAAAGGAATGCTGCAGTGCAAAATGAAAGTCCTTCAAGCGATGTTTGTTGTTAGAAGGGTATTGTTTTTTAAAGGAATGACTAAGTTTGAACATTGAAAAAAGAAGTGATATCTATACAGCTTTAGAATAAAAAAAGGGAATTTGGGTTATTGTTTTCTGTTTGCTAAAAGAGATGTGCTAAGCCAAAACTTTTCTTACATGAGAAATGCTGGGTGGACACACACTTTCTGACTTGGTGCTTTTTCTTTTATCTTAAAAGATAAAATAAAATCCTGGGAGGCAGAGATTCTAGGTGAGTGATTTCTCCTAACCTGCTTCTGAAATGACCCTTTATTTCATTTGCTCTAACTGGGGAGGCAGCAATCCCAGAGAAAAGGCAAGTCAAACTAACATTGAAACCCAGTGACTCCACTCCAGCAAGAGGCTCACTACATGTGGAATCAGGTTTCACATCCGGATCACCCCCACGGCAGATACAAGAAGCAGTGGTGGGGTGGGGTTGGTCATGTCCCTGTATCTAGTAGCCATGGTTGTATGTGCAATTCTGGCACTAACCTAGATATTATCAGTGTACTGCAGCATCATGCTGGAAGCCCACTGCTGCTTTCATGCAACTCTCAGCCCATGTGTTAAAGGGAGGGCTCTCTACACAGACCTCCTTCCCTCCCTACTGCCTATCATCTCTGTGTTGGGAGGCTCTGAGAGCATTCTCAAAGATCTTTGGATTGGAACCAGTAAGTGCAAAATGGTTGGGGTGATGCTCCTTAATCCACTTGCACAAATCAAGAGCCATTCACTGGGGTTTCACCAGCACATGTGGATCTGAGTCATCTACACATTTGTCAATTTTTCAGTTCTTAATAAATTTACCCCAATCTTGTAAAACAAAAAAATCAGTCCTGGTTGTGTTGCAATTTCAAAATATACAACTAAATGATGGGCAAATTACTGCTTCCCACCCATGCTGAGATTTTTTTAATTTAAAAAAACAAAACACCAAAACTTGTTTTTCTGAGAAAACTCTGAAAAACTAAGTCTTGGGGAGCTTGCTACCAGCCCTTCCTACCTGTACCCCTCTTCCAAAGCAAACTTAGGCTTGAACAGTAAGAGAACTGGCAGTGGGAATTTTCAGCATAGAAGGGTTGTTGCAGACAGGAGGAGTCCTTGTAGGCCATGAAAAACATTGTTTCCTGCTGGGGTGCATGGGAACAAGAGCTTACTATGCCTATCAATTCTGTGAATTGGGTTTCTCCTCTCCACAACAAACTTTCCATGCCACCCATCCCTCTCCACAAGAATAAACCTGGCAAGGAAGGAGGGACTGGCTGGTAGCAAGGTCAATACAAGTTGTGCCTGGACTTCAGAGGGAGGATGGTCTCAGTTCATAATGGGAGTTACTGAGCTTTCTAAACACTCCCAATTCCAAATTCACCCCATCACTAGTGAAACAGTCATTGATTGGGTTGGTCCATTCAGCTTTTGGCTTGTCTTGCGGAATGTACCTTTTGCCACATAACCCACCTCAGGCTGAAAAAAATAGTTGGCAGGACAATGAACCAAATAAGATGGCTGTTTAGTCAGCAGTCATGGGCATTGAACTATGGCTAGTATTCAGGTATGTACAGGGGACCCTCATTAGTGGGGGTTCAGTTCCCGCCAATTTCCACCGATAATGAAACCACAAATAAAGAAACCTTAACCCTTTGGATATTGGCGGGGCGTGGGGGAGGTTACTAAGCACACTATAGTGTGCTGAAAATCAGAAGAAAAAGCAGCAGAAATAAGCTCAGTACCTTGCTCTCCAGCAATGCCTCCAAAACTTCCTTTTTGAGGGTGTGCCCCCCACCCCAGAAAAGAGCCACAAAATGGCCCAGCACTACAAAATGGCAGCAGGAAATGCTAGAAGTCATTTACAGCCACTCAAGAACCACGGATATAGGCAGAAATGACCCTATTTTCACCCTGCGAAGAAACTGGGTCCTTATGAATCAACTGCGGATAGGCGAAACCATGGGTAATGAGGGCCACCTGTACATCTGTCCTCAATATTTAAACCTTTCAATGCCTATGCACTGTATGAACACACTTAAGCACCTTATGGAGCAGAGACTGCATCTGGCATTATGCATAATTTTAGCAGGAGATAGATTCCCCCTCCCCCTATAATTGAAATTGCCCAATGTATGCACGCACCTTTCACCCCTTGTACCACTGTTCCCCTGTACCACTGTGGTCAAACAGATTTTGTAGTGTTTCAAAAAGTCTGCAAACCCTGTTTCACAGGAGACAATTTAGAGACAAAATAAATGAATGTGTACACCACACGCTTAAAGGACTTTATTAGACTCTCTGAAAACTCTTACCTGTCTCTAGCTTCATTTGTTGATGCTACATGCTAGAGTCATTTATGTGCCAGTTATCTTTCTTTAGAATAGAGCAACTTTTACACCAATTTCATTACAGCTGGGGAGTTTAAAAAAAAAACAAAACCAAAAAAGAAAAAAATCCTAATTCAACTCCTATCATGTAGCAAAGCCTCAGTAACAAAGTATTGTTTAAAAAACTGTCTTACAAGTTTGGCATTCAGGGATCAGCAGGCGCAGAGCTCTCAAGGCATGAGAAACAGACATGCTGGATTATTACAATGGAAAAAGTGTGTGTGTGTGTGTGTGTGTGTGTGTGTGTGTGTGTGTGTGTGTGTGCGCACACACACACAAATATAAATAAATTGAGCAACCACCAGTTTGGCCAACTGGCCTTCCAAGAACTGTGTGTGTGTGTGTGTTGGCTAAAGGTCATAAACAAAAACAACATACTAAATAAAAGCACAAAGTTAACAGAAGTATAAAACTTTAAACTCTCAGGAATGTCCTTCCAGATGGACCTCACAACCAGATACCCCATACAGATCTATTTATCCAGGTAACGGTCTATCTCATAGGAATCAAAATAAATTTGATGCTCCAAGGAGCTGTATGCCGACTTTTTGCCCACTGCAACCCAAAAGATAAAGGATTTTTTTTTAGAGAGAAAATAGAGTCATTCTCATCATGTGATTTAATTCTCAAGGTACTCCTGTAACCCAATTTCCCTTCCCCCACCCACCCCCAGTTTGCAGTCTATTCACTCACAGTACACAGTAAAATGTATATTCCAGCACAGGCAAAAACTTTCCTACATGAGCTGACACTATTTCTAAAACCCACTGTTAGTTAGGACCCTCACCAAGCCAGACAGAAATAGGCACCGTTGGTTACTACACTGGAAATAGTTGGAGCTAAGTTTCATCTGCTGTGGATATGTTTGTTTTAGGCGCTTGGGGATATGTTTAATGTAGGTGCTTGAGTGTGTGCATGTGTGTACACATGCGTGTGTGTGTGTGTGTGTGTGTGTGTGTGTGCGCGCGCACACACACACACACACACACACACACACCCCAAGGGTATGTAGAAATGGTGTTCTGACAATAAATCAAACAGAAAAATTAAAAATGTCAAAATTTGTCATTTTTAAAAAAATTAGTAAGCCAATCTCAATTTTCAATGCAAGCGCATCATGAATAAGGAAAACAAAATCTGCTTATGAATATATTTCAGCAGTTAACGAATTCTTGATACAGTTCTTCATCCATCCCACTATTTTTTTGAAAGAAACATCATATTGCTCTAATCCCGTAAAAGAAAGCAAGCCAGATTTTCCTTGGTAAGTGTTTGGGGTCAAATTTTGCAGTTTCTACTGAGATTATGTAGTATTACAAAATACACAAGACCATAAACAGGAAAACATGAGATAAGATAGGATCATTTTATCATCATTCAGAGAAAAACAGAGATTAATCTAGTAAGGAAGGGTAAACACCTCAATGCCCCTGCCCAGTGCTGTGAAAAGTATAGACAAATTTTCTTCTAAGAAAAAGAAAATCAATCAGAATTCAACAGCACATTTTCTTCTAAGAAAAAGAAAATCAATCAGAATTCAACAGCACATACTGTGAAGAAATTTTTTACTTGGTGGATGCAATACAGTTCACAGAAGATGCGCTCTTTAAACCAAACATGCAGAGTGGCGTCCTCAACATGGATTGTCAAACACCTCTGCTAGCTGAAGAAACAAGAGTATTGCCTGTCCAGCCCCAGAGCTGCACTTAACCTGCTGCTCCCCAGATTGCAAGCGCGATTCAAAGAGTGCTCAAGCACAGGGATGGCCAACTAGTTCATAGAGCATATCTGAACCTTTTCCTGGTTTTGTCCTCCTTGCCTCCCTGTGCTGCTTGAGTGGGGGTTCAAGGTGCTGCTTCTTACCTAAGAAGTGCCTCACCTATTGGAAGCACTGGAGAGAAGCCACCCCCAGACTGAAGAAGTCGGCTCTACATTATGAAAATCTGCCTTTTAAAATCTGGTTTGTACAAGATAGGGAAACCAAGATGTGATGAGTCAAATTGTGACATTAAGTTCTTGAAATATTTACAAACTTGCTCTTCCAGTTTCTTCAGTCTTTGTAATATGAAAAAGGAAACCCTGCAAAAAGCATGATTCCAAAAGATGTGTGAGTCTGGCAATGCAATCATCATGTTACTAAGAAGTTTAATCCCAGTGACTTTCAGCCTGATCCTTTTAGCTGGTGAGGGTGGTACACTGGGAATTCAGAGGCTATTAAGCAGTGACCAAGGAGAGGGGAACCCAACAGCCTTAATGATATTAAGTGGCGGTATAAGCATGTGGTGTGTGGGTGTGTGTAAGGTCAGCACCATTTAGGGGCATAGGCGCTACTGACAGATCAGCAACACCACGCATGGGCACGAAGTACTAGAAACTCTAGCTAGAGAAAATTACAAGCCAGTCTGCCATTGTGGTACATCTGAACTGAGTATTTTTGGCTCTGTATATAACTTGTTTTAGACAACAATGGGCAAAGCAACACTGGGCTAAGTAAGTTGCTCGAACTTGCCGAGAATTAGAGTTTCCAGCCATTTGAAGGGAACTGAAGATTTTATATTCTGCTGTATAGAGATGCAAGCAAAACCACAAATGACAACGGGAGGTAAATCAATATTGTTCCCTTTCTTTTCCATAGCTTTCCTCTCCCACTTTTAATTATTTAAAATACAGTCATATGAAATTAAGTTGCCACCAACTCTTGTAGATAATCACTAAGAATTCTAGAGGCAATAGGATTTAACAGCAATTCACATGATGACATTAATGAATATTGGTACCCAATGACTACTGGCATGAAAAATATATATGCATGATAGGTAGGATGCTACAAGACAAAAGGACAGTAACAGATACTTCCGCTAACGTATGTCTTGATGTTCTGTAATCTTCTTCAGCTGATATTCTAAAATTGCCATACAATATGCAAATATCCAATATGCAAATATCAAGCTACAGGGCTCTCAAAATGCCCATTGAACCCCTGGGTGGAATAGAAAATATGCAAACACAGATATAGAGAACTACAAGATTGTCAGCAAGCAGTGCTCCAATATTTTTTAAATCATGGTTAACCATAAATCTTTGGAATAAAAACCTAGATCTCTCCCTCCTACATTAGGGATCCCTCATCCTACATTAATTGCCCCCATAAAGATGGCTAGATTTTGGTCCATTTCTCATCGCATCGTTAAGGGCCAGATCTTGTATATGCAACACATATGGCCACCAAGAGTCACAGTGTGTGCAGGAACTGTGATCTAAAAAGAATATAATTTGAAAACCTTGATATTTTGGTGAAATCAAAGATGGAAAGAAAGCCAAAAAGGCCAAGTGCTAAGAATCCCTGTGTCTGTACTTAGATTATACAATTGCAGATATTCTGTATAAAAAGAACATTTAAAGTTTTTGCATCCTAAACATAAATTAGGAAATTACTGAACAGTCAGCGAGTCAAAAAACAGTCAAAAGGAGGGCAGTGAGCTAGTTTAAAGAGTGGAAGAGCAGCAACCAAGGGAGAATCACATGCCGTTTCACTTGTTGGCACATCTTGCGAGGATGGTCCCACATTAGTATACACAACCATTCCCAATGACTAACTCTCCACCTGCACGAGAGATAATTTGAAAAGGCAGTCTTTGGAATCAGTGCCAGCTCCAACTAGCTAGAAAGAGACATTATGTATATAGAGAGTAAATTGTTTTGTGTAAAGTACAGGGAAATTAATCCACTTTGAGGAACAACCATCAAATTATCTACAAGATTCAAGAGTGAGCCTGATGCTTCCTCTGATCACTAATGATACAACTGTTGGTCAAATTGAACCCATGCATTACTTTTTTCTTTTTCTTTTTTAATGTGCACTTGGAAGGAAGTCAGTGCTCACCAAAGCCAATCCCTTTTATTAAACTGTTACATGTTAAAAGAGTGGGAAAGTTTTATCACCTTGATAAATGGGAAAGGAGAACATAGGTAAGCATTTTCTTTAAAGCAGAATGCTGTACGAGGTCATTTTAACTGGAAGAGGTTCTCGCTTTTCCACTCATGATGATCATAGGAATATTTTTACAAATCTGCTCAACCCAAAATATATCTTTGCAGGTGCCAGACACACAAATAAGTTACCAGACATTTGACTGGGTAAAAGGGCTAGCAAGAACAAGAGACCAGAGTTGCTAACCAATAGTTGTGGGTTGCAACGAGCATGCCCCGCCTCCTCATGGTGCAGAAGGAAAACCTGAAGTCATGCCTGAGTGATAGAATCCAAGACAGATATCCAGGTGAGGAAATGAGTTCTGAGGAACATGGAGAAAAGGTTCAAGCTTCCAAACAAGCTTTTTCTTTCTTTCAAGTTTTCATTAGGCAATTAAATAGGAAGTCTGATCTATGGCAATATGGTGATGCCTCCGAAGATATACTGTGGTGTTGCTCAGGGACTTTGCTGGCCAACCACTGTAAAATACACCAGTGGTTTTCGCAGTCCCTAGTGCACATGATGTGCAATAACCAAATATCAAAATTTAAGGAACAAAAAGAAAAGAAAAGATCCTTGAAGAAGTCTACACCAGCTCAAGCAAGAAAAGTGGTAGGTGTGTTTTAAGTATCACTCCACAGTCTACTGCCAATTAAGGCCATTGGTATTGACTTAAACAGATCTTGACAGCTCAGTTCTATGAAGAACCACCAAAACCAGAGCAGATCAAAGTGTTCGTGAGGAGTCTTGATGCATCATTGTACATAAGGGAGTTTCAACACAAAAACAGATAGGAACCAAGACGGTTAGGTTTTGGCTGCCAAACTGAGATTTGGTTTTTCTAGTTCATTAGTTTCCCCTCCAAAATCTATTTTAAAAGAAAAGTTAGTGCTACAAATATGCAACTCCAAAACCACCTTCCACCCATCACGTAGCACTGAGAAGCAAGTTACATACACTCCTTCTACTGCTGTCCCTCTGCAGGGAATCCTCTTCCATCTGCTCCGATTTCCATTGGCAAGAAACAGGAAACAAAATTCTAGAGTACTGAAGTGCTGTAAGCAACTGTTTTTGGCTTACTGACTTCTTCTGTGCCCAATTCCCTCTCACATGTCTTCTGCCTTCCAGACGGGCAAGGCGCAAATTACGGCAGAGGTACGTAATTAAGTATAGTTGGGTGCATTTCAGCACTTTAGTGCATGGTTTGTATACAGAGGTTTGCATGTGATCAAATTCTCTTGTCCCGAAAGGCAGCAAGATACAACTCCATGCCACCCTTCTCCCCCATGACGCTTAGCTCTGACTGCATCTGGGCCATGCTGAATGATCTTAGTTATTTAGATGTGTCTCTTCATATGGAGGGCAAGGTGATCAGACCTTGAAAAACACCTGCAAAAATAAATCAAGAAATGAGATCAGGGTTGAACAATATAACCTCTTTCAGACTTTATCCCATTGCATACAAGAATATTGTCAAAAGGCTCAAAGTATCTCTGCTTACAACTGCAGCAGCATCACGGAATTTCAACAGCTGCAGAGAACCTAGTACATGCTGAGCATTCTAGAAACAATGTGGGATGAATTTGGCCTGCAGATTCAAATTCGTTATACCTATGACATTCCAGTACCTAGCCCTCTTACTTATGGAGGAAAGCATTAATAAGAACCATATCATTTGGCCCCATCCTTGAGGACACAGCTCCCAAACTGCTAGTGGTATTCTTTAAGGCCATTATCTGGCCCTATTTTACTTATAAACTCTTACTTTTGAGCCTAATTCTCTTTCTTCCCATATATGATTTTGATGTCTACCAGATAAATCCATACCACGATGATAGGAGAGAAGAGACACATGCATCCAAATATTTAAAAAGGAATAGTTTCTCTGTGTTATGCCCATGTGGACTCTCAAGCAATCCCCCTCATCTTCAACCCCAGGAAGATGTGTGGCAACAAAATCAAAGACAAAAACAAACAAGCCAACAAAACCATCTCCAAAGGAACTGGATCACTGATCTCACTGAAGCTGGAATCCAAAATATGGAAGTTAATCAGGGCTCAGGCCTGAGACTGTTTTTGAATGTCATGTCTTTGTTCTGGAACAGAACGAAAGAAGAGAAAGAAGAGAGTGCTTGTTGTTTGACTCCTGAATACTCACAGCCCACTCTCAAAGAACTGTGACTGGAGAGAGGACTTCCACAGCAGAGCAAGTGGCTCCCATGTACACTTGCATCTAGCTTCCCTCTTTTTAGAAACTAAACACCATAAGAACATGCCTGCTGGATCAGGCCGAAGGCCTATCAAGTCCAGCATCCTTTTTCACACAGCAGCCCACCAAATGCCTCTGAGGAGCCCACAGGCAAGAGGTGAAGGCATGCCCTCTCTCCTGTTGTGCTCTCACAGGAGGGCTTTTTTTTTAAATTGGGCCAGTAAACTGGAATCCTGTATGCTTTCATGCTCCAAGAAAGGCCACTGCATGGCCTTCTCTGATGGGAGACAAAGCCTTATTAGAACTAACGTGTTGTAATCCAGAAGGCTTGCTGTAGCTAGGATTTTCTGCTAGCAGCAGCCAGCATACCAAATAAGTCCTGGCGCAGCAATTCCTCCAGTCTGAAAAATTTGACAAAGCAACACAGTCTAGCTATTAGCCATGCCACAACAAACAGCAGTTTTGAACAGATGCCAGGAAGAAAGGCCCTCCTTAGCATTTTGATACTACAACTCTTGGAATCAAATCATTCACCAGAACACCCTCTCTTGTGTAGAGCAGGAGGTGATGAGGCCTCTTGCTAACCAACTCAAGGCAGTATGAATGAAGGTGCACACTGAAACACAGCAATCCTTCAATATTAGCAGCCAAATGACTAATTTTCAATTTAATTTCACTCCTAAGAAATGGCCCCTTTGATTTTTATAACAAGCTGGTATTTATAAACTCTTAGGCAGAAGGGCTGCTATATTTATGAATTGCATGTATCTGTCTCCCTGTATCTTTAAAGAGAGATTCAGCACAGGACTGCTGAAGTCCCACTGACTTCTGTGGAACTTGCTGTCCACATCGGAACCACGGTGTCAACTGCTCCAGTGCACACACACAGCTCCTCATGCACAAAAGCTTCCCCGTCATGAGTCAGAGGGTGCCCTGAATGCAAGGGAAATGCCCTTGTGCACAGAGAATCTTGACACACCACTGGGGAAAGGGGCAGCCCCCACTGGCACGCTTCACTCTGGATATGTAGTGGAGCCCCAGAGACTACAGCCAAGCCTCTCAAGAAGCCTGCCGCCGCTGCCCCGTCGCACCAAACCTCCGATCTTTTCCATAATTTTAGCTGCCACTTGCGCAGCCGGGTGAGCTGAGCAGTCCTCTCCACCACCACCCCCCATACACAGCAGTGGCATTATGGGCTTGTGACAAACTATTCCAACTGTGAAGGTATGCTGGAGCACCTCACAGTTCTCAAGGGCCACTGGGCTGGATGGACAGGCCCAGAGGCCACTCCGCACACCCTCGCCCCGGGGTGGGGGGGTGAGGCCTGCTCGGCTCACCCTCCATCCCCCGGCTGCACACATGGCAGCTAAAATTAGGGAAAAGATTGGAGGTTTGGCATTGGGGGGGGCAGCAGCAGGAGCCCCCCCCCAGACATTTGGAGGCGCCCCCTCCCCAGACCTTGGGAGGCCATGGACCAGGGCCCCAAGGTTCGGGGTAAGAGCACCTCATTGCAACATATGTGAAGCACTCCGAACTCTTGAAGCGTGCTATAAAAATGCTAACAATAATAGTGACGGAGATTCATGAAAAGAAAGCTATGCTTCAGCTAAAGTGGAGCAACAAGGCAAGCCTGGAAGAGAATTAAGAGATATGTTCTGAGGAAAGGCCAAAATGACATTGCCACTGAAACAGCTATAACAGCAGTGAGGTTTTTCACTCACCTTGATGTTCTAGGGGATTATATTTCATATGGTTTGCAAGATCTCCCCCATGGGGTACCGAGCATTTTCTAATAATCAGTTTGTTGAAATGGCCCCAAAGCACTGCAGAAACCATCTTTCAACTCCCTCTGGGGCCACCTTTGCTCTCCTCTTTCCCTTGCTGCCTCCAAAACACAAGCCACTGGCAGTACATATGCTGATGCTGAAAGGCAGCATGCCACTTTGCCATCTTATAACAGTATGCCTCACTGGAAATGCAGGACACTGCTAGAATAATAATTTTGCTGAAGGCAGGGGGTGGGGGCTTTCTTTTTCCTTAGGAAAGTTCTGATGCTTCATATTGGTTTGCAATTACCAGAGCACCTTTCAGCCAGAGTCAGGTGAAGAACAAACAAGGCTAATACTTTTGTGTGACTAAAATCTCATTGTATTATCTAATCATGTGGCAAACGAGCATTGAGGTGAGTGAAGGACTGGGATAATCAGTCTGGAGTGAATGATTATTTCTGTCCATCTGCTAGCTTTGTATGCACCTCTACCATGATAAGAGATTTATTTATTTCCTTCTTACATCTCTGTCCTCTCCAAAGAGCTCAGATCAGTGTTTCAGCCTCACTCAACCCTGCATGGTCAACAAGGCTGAGGTCAACAAGTGCAACTTGTCCAAGATTGGCCATATTTGAGCAGCCATTCGAACATGGTAGCTTCCCACATCCAAAACAAACACGACAACATTTCTGCACTGACACTTCTGGCCGCCATAATTAACAATGTTTTGGCCTGGAAATGTTCTCCTCTCTGTGTGTAACAAGATGTGCACATTATATCCAACAAGGCAGAGTGTGGTGACTATCGCTGAGGGATGGGAGTTAGGGGTGTTAGGGGACCTGGTCTGGTCCTCCAAGGTCCGGGGGGAGGGCTCCAAATGGCTGGGAAGGCCTCAGCAGAAACCCCGCCTAGCCACACCTCCACTTTTTAAAAACTTCTTACCACTCTTTTTACTGGGAGGGGGATAGGAGGGAGAAAGACTGTTCCACTGTCCCCCACCCCAGCCACCCCTCAGCTACAGTAAGAACTAAAAAAAAAAAAGAAAAACTGCAGAGGTTGGTGGGGTGCCCCCCCCGGAGGTTTCGAGGGGCCTCGTGGTTGGGGGGTCTGGGCAGTCCAGGTGCCCAAATTATCTTGGTGCACCTTGGTGTGCATGAATCAATTCCTGTGATTCGATTCAAGGTAGAATAAAATCACAGACCCCTTAACTGATTCGTTGAAAGCAGCTGGCTTGCCCAGCTGCTGCAACACATCACCCCTATTCAACCAGAATTGATTCAAGTGAATTAGGTGCCATTTTGAGGCCCATTTTGGTGGGGCCTCAAAATGGCAGTGAGAGTTGGTATACCAACTGGGATCAGCAAGTATGAGCTGGTCTACCAATTGGGATGGGTGGGTAGAACAAGCCTCCCCTCCAGACTCAGTGCATTGGCCCACTTCAGAAAGGTGGTCTACCCACTGATCCCAATTGGAATACAAACTCTCCCCACCACCATCTTTTGGCCCGTTTCCCCACCAAAATGGGCCTCAGAATGGCACCTGAATCAATTTGTGTAGAATTCTATTCAACCCTGAATCTGGCCCCTTTTTTCAGAGAGATTCGATTTGGGGTAGAATAATCTCATTACCACCGATTTGACCCGGATTGATTTGTGGTTGGATCAGCATGCACATTCCTAATGAGAGTTTAAAAAACAACAACACCTGAACTACCACACACAAAGAATTAAACTTCTGCTGATCTATGCAGGACAGAGAGGAAGAGGTTAAAACAAGCTCACAAGTCATTTTGCAGGTATATGAGAAACAGGACTTTCATCAGCTAGGTTGTCAAAGTGTAGGGAAGCATCCTTACTCAGTTAATCACAGGCTTATTTTCTCTCACAAATGAGAGCTTAAAAGAGATTATGCTATGTGCTCTTGAGAATAGAGAAGGAAGAGTAAGAGTAATGAAAGCAAATGTTACAATCAAAGCTGGCACAATTAAATAAAAAGAGCCATCATTCTGCCAATTTGAATAAAATCAGTTTCTGGATAAGCAGTAAAACTCCCATTCCCACAGATAATCTAACATGGAAAAATATTTGACAGAACAGATTTGATAAGGGGGGAAAGTGTGATTATTCATACAGCAGGTTTTTTCTCCCCCTTCAGTGCATTTGCAGATTTGGCTGAGAAAGTGTTTATTTCATCAGTCTGTTCAAACAAGATGTACACCCTGTTGTGATTACGCTGATAGAGCGTGAGGGGGAGGGAGGACCCAACGGGCAGGCACCTTACATTTGCATCGAGCCCGAGATCTCTCAGAGATGGTCAGTTATTCCCGTGCAGCCTGCTGGATCCATCATGCTGTCCATTTTCAGTGCAAAGGTCTCTGAGGCAGATGAGGAGCATTTGAAAGGAGCTGGAGCAACCCTCCTCTCCTTTACTTTCTGAAGCTAGTCTGAATCCTCTAAGGAGGTGGGAGAAAATCAGAAGCAAATTCACCTCCCCACTCCACATATATATGAGGCTGAGTACCTTGAACACCAACATCCAGGAGTACTGAAGTGCCAGATGTATACTCCAGACAAAGGCCAGGAACCAGAACTACTTCAGGCACACCTAAGGGCTTATATATATCCAGTGAGATTTTTTTATTCCCAGACCCCTTTGAATAGCAGATTCTTGTCCGTCATATCACTTGTCTGTCAATATCCACATATTTAAAAGCCTAATTTTAAATGCCCCCTCAATTTTATATGCAGTCCACTAGGCACAGAGGGCTTCAGTTCAGGAAACACAACCCAAGAGCCACCATGGGCACACAGACTTAGCTGAGCAAGTTCTTTGGGTCTCCATCACTGCCAACATGTTACACAACCCAACACTGGTGTTTCTGACCCGCCATGTGCACATGAAAAACAGCCCCAACTGTGTTGTAGCCCACACATGAACATAGGAAGCTGCCATATACTGAGTCAGACCATTGGTCCATCTAGCTCAGTATTGTCTACACAGACTGGCAGCGGCTTCTTCAAGGTTGCAGGCAGGAATCTCTCTCAGCCCTATCTTGGAGAAGTCAAGGAGGGAACTTGGAACCTTCTGCTCTTCCCAGAGCGGCTCCATCCCCTGAGGGGAGTATCTTACAGTGCTCACACATCAAGTCTCCCATTCATATGCAAGCAGGGCGGACCCTGCTTAACTAAGGGGACAAGTTATGCTTGCTACCACCAGACCAGCAACTTAGAACAGCATGCAAGCACTTCAGCAGCACAAGTGCCCATATGCTGTTTGAGGTCACACATAACTGTCCACCTCCACACCACCACTGGGGTTGCCTCTCACGCACACAGCAGCCCCAGCAGATCAGAAATGCCGGCACTGGCTTGCATTATGCCGGCATATGAATGTTTTAAATTCCAAATTTCATTTATATTCATTTATTTATTATTAATTGCTGTTTAAAAATTGTAATTGCTGTAATTGAATGTTTTACATTTAATTGTTGCTTAATAGTTGGTTTTATTCTTTTTCTATTGTGTTTATTTTTGTGAATTGCCTAGAGCCTCCGGAGCACGGCTGCTCAACTTCGGCCCTCCTGCAGATGTTGGCCAACAACTCCCATAATCCCTGGCTATTGGCCACTGTGGTTGGGGATTATGGGAGCTGTAGGCCAAAAACAGCTGGGAGGCCAAAGTTGAGCAGGCCTGCTCTGGAATCAGGTGGTATATAAATCAAATAAATAAATATAAATAAAGTACAGAAACCAATGTGCTTAGTGGGTTGGACAATCATGTGACATAGAACTAAGGAACAGAGAGGGTTAATGCTAGCATGGAACTCAATGCTGAGATGAACTGAGTTGCTTCAGCCTAGGCCAGTAACTTGTTTGGCTTCTTCTTAAAGGACAAAGATGAAAAGTAGCAGTGGTCTCACTCCAAGAGGCTTACTTCCCTGACTGCTAGGCAACTAGCACAGTTCCACCAACATCAATGGCAATTGCTTAATTACTCTTCCCTCCTCCCAAAAAGAGAGTGTACAAATCTTCTTTGGGTTAATAAAGATGCATAGAAGAGGCAATATCCCAGAGATCTTCTCTTGGTTTATGTTACCCTCATTCTGAATAAACAAAAGCACAGTCTAGAGTCCCCACATAAAAGGCCAAAGATGACACTACTGGCAGAGAACAGAGAGAGAGAAGAAACTTGGTGGGGTGAATGAAGGCCTCAGAAATACAGGATGTGAAAAATGATCAGATTTCCTTCCCATTAAAGAGCGGGACCCTGTTTATGTCCAATGCATCCTCCTTGTGTGAGCCTTGGCAGTCTAATGTGCTCAGGGGCTAAATAGATCTTTGATTGTATTAGAAGCATTTTCTTATTAGAGCGGAGGTCTTGAGGCAGCTTTAAAAAGAGGGGTAATTTTCTAAAAGCTGCTCTCAAAGTTACATATATAAATAGGATTTTAAAAGATGGCACAGCCAGATGTAAGCATATTATTTGATTATTGCCTCAATCGGATCTCGGGTTTAGACTGGACACAGTCAATAGCTCCAATTAGCTGGTTTTCTGCTTGGCTATCAGGGTTTATTACTGGGAAGTCTGTTTTTTTCTACATCAAAAGATTTTATTTTATTTTTCTAGAGAGATGGTAAAGGTCAGATATAAACCTGAAGCACATGCAGCAAAATATTTCTAGCTGGAAACACAATCCTGTACATGTTTCCTTAGAAGTAAGTCTCATTGTGTTCAATGAGGCTCACTCACAGATGCATAAGGATTGCAGGCTGAGACTCCTAAATCTAACAGCCAGGTTTCAAAACTAACCAAGAGCTAACTTTCCAAGGGAGAATGGCCAATGCTTCTTTGTTCCAGAATGCTTGGCTTGTGATCTTTTGCACTGGGCCCAGATTTACTGAATTAGTTTGCAAAGAGCTTCCTGAATCATAATTTATTGCAGTTGGGGCTTCTATATGCCTTCTGCTAGCAACATCTCTCCCTTTCTTTTTATTCATTCATTCACTCAATCAATCAAATTTGTACACAGCCCCAAACTTTCCTCTCTGGGCAGTTAACAACAGCATAAAACAAGTTAAAAACATATACAAAAAACTTAAAACAATGTAACAATTTAAGAATAAACCAGAGATTAAAACCTAAAAAATTAGGAAGCTGAGAAAGCTTGGGCGAAAAGATGGCTTTTCAAGTGTTTTTTGAAAATTGCCAGAGGCGGAGAGGATCGTATCTCAGCAGGGAGCGCATTCCACAATCTTGGGGCAGCGACTGAGAAGGCCTGTCTCTGTGTAGCCACCAAACGAGTTGGTGGTAACTGGAGACAGAACTCCTCAGATAACCTCCATGGGCGGTGGGGCTCATAGTGAAGAAGATGCTCTCTTAGATACCCAGGGCCTAAGCCGTTTAGGGCTCTATAAGTTATAACTAGCACTTTGTATTTTGTCCGGAAACCTTTTCAAATACCATTTTTCTTACGATGCCTGAGGAAGAATTCTATGAAACTCTGAAGCTTGCCCACTGCTTTGTGATTTTTAACTGGTCTGGATACTGTATGATATTGTTCTTATTTGGATTTCCCCCCCATAATGGACCAACATAACTACATGCATTAAAATATATATATTGCACCAAAACCGCTTTTTAAAACCAATTGGTACTTTCATGAACCCAGTGTTTAAATATAAAAGCCAGTAATTACTGCATATATAATATTTTTAAAAGTTGCATGTATCATGTACATGGAACAATAAGGATGGGAGTGGGGTGGGCCTCCCTAACACCCTCCCATTCTTTGTATCTCAGCAAATCTTTCGATCTCTTCAGATGATATGAGTGAAAGTGGCACTCATGGTTTCAGCACTGACCGAGGGGAGCAAGCCACACCCTGGCATTGGCACTCACCCCCTCCAGCTGGCTGCCCAGAGTTACAGCCGGAAGCGTCTTAACGGTGATGGCTGGCACTTCCGTGAGCAGCAATCTCAGGCAAACCAGGCTGCCACTCACAGAAGTGCCGGCAATCCAGACTGGTGCTCCCAGAGGCTTCATATTGCCTGAAGTGGGCTAGTGACTTGTTGTCTAGATGAGGGCTTGCCTCATCTCCCTCCCATCTCTCTGAAATTCAAGTCCATAACCTATCATGGCTGTCTTTATTGTCCTATCGCTATGATACAGGCAGTGGGCATCCTTTCAGCAAGAGAGCCCCAACAACTGCAATGAAGGACTGTTAGACAGGGAGGTTAGGAGGAGAATTCTCCCCACACTCGGGGCTGAGGGGGAAAGTGCCTGAAGTGATGATGGTGTGCTGAAAAATACTGTAAAGGTGGGGTGAGGGTTCAGCTCCTCTTGATGAAGACACCTTCTGTCAGATCCCAGCCCATCAGATTCCAGATTCCACATCAGATTCCAGCCCATCCATCTCATGCTTTAGTTGTGAATGGTGCCAAGGTGTGAAGAAACTTCACTGTGGCAGGATTACTGGAAGTGAAGTTAAGGAGAGCAGGTTCCCTGGGGCAGGCCAGGGGGTAGGCGGCAGAATGGTTTCCAGGAGAACAGTTCCCAGCTTCATCCTGGACTCAGCTCTCCGCTCAGTAAAGCTTTGGTTGTGGGCCTGCCTTTTGCTGAATCTCTCTCTTTCCAGTTTAAAACAGTGATTGCTCTTGTTATGATTAGTTTGGCAGAGGGGGCAATCACTTGCTGACACGTCATCCCTATGCTGAGAGTTTGGCTGGTGGGGAGAGTGAGAACTGTAGGGTAGCTTAGCAACCACAAAATGCAGCTCCTGAACATTTTGAGGTAGGTTCCACTTCCTGAAAATATGACTGTCTAGTCCAGTAAGTAAGGCAGTCCTGTCTATTAGGCATATACTAAATATACACATTGCGGTGTAAACTATTTGCTATCACAAGCAACACACCAGCTCCTAAGAGCAATTGCAACACAATTAATAACTTAAGGAAATGAGCATTTTGCTAATGTCCCAGCTGTGGACAATATGAACACTGGCCCATCTAGGACATAATGGCTGTTTTGACTGGCTGTAGCTCCGACGGAAGTTTTTCCTTGTATTTACTCCCTCATATGTACTTACGATCCTTTTAACTGGAGATAGCTCCTAAAAAGGTGTCTTACCCATTCGACAGGACAGACATCTGGTCAGAGTACAGGAAAATGGAATCAATTCCAAAAGAGCATTTGTGGTTGCTAGGCAACATGATAGTACTTAACTTTCAACACAATCATCCCACTCTGATCCCCCCACCAAAAAAAAAAAAAAATGTAGGCAGAAGGTTGTATTACAATATTTTATGATTTTATGTAAAGTTGCCTAATAATTACCTGTCACAATGGTTGCACTTAAAGGGTTTTGCCCCTGTGTGTTTCCTGTAGTGCCGTGTGAGCTCATCACTTCGTGCAAAACGCCACTCACACCCTTCCCATGAACACTTGTAAGGCTTCTCACCTGCAGAGGAGAAGAAAAATATCACGTTAGCAAGCAAGAAAGCAATTGTAAAACATTTTCAGCATATGCAGAAAAAAGAAGAAAACAAAACCCACGTCGAACTCGCATATCAGAGGTGGCCAAAAATGATGGTCATTTCTGGCCATCATTTTGTTTCTCGGAGCCACAAAATGACTCCCATTTAAAAAAATAAAAATTGGCAATTTCTGGTTGATTTGGGGGCATTCCGGGGACACAGAGCGACACGGGGGGGTGGGGTGGCAGCAAAGCAAGGTAAGGAGCTCCTCCCCACACATTACTGTATGTCTAGCTGTGATCACTGTTTGTGAGCTAAGTATACAATTAGCCTATTCACACAAGCAACATAACCCAGGCTAGGACAGCCCAGCCTGGGTTGGGTTGCTCGTCTGCTGGGCCGTGATCAAGCCCAATCCCAGCACTGCTCTCCTGCCCAAACCAACTTTAGCCAGGGTTAAGGGCATGAGTGCACCCTTCACCCCAAAGCCAGGGTTGTGTGTATGGTCGGACTGCACTCAGCCCAAGCACACACAAAGTCAGGTGCCCAGAGAGCCCGGCTCACAGGGGAATCCCTAAATGCAGTATGCTGCTCGTACAGTGCATTTAGGGATTCCTGGAGGCTGGGACTCATTTCCCCAGCCTCTAGAGATCTGTGCTTGACTGTGTGGGTGCACGAAGAGCATGCCACATACAGCACAGAAGATCATCTGGCAAGGAAGGTAAGCTTGGTCTTCCCTCCCGCCCCCCTCCACCTTTGGCTGCAGTGGTCATGTGTACCACCTTAATGTGTGTTCATTGAAGCCAAATACTTGTCCAGGTATAAGTGAAAGCAGACATCAAAATTGCCCCTCCACATGCACTCAACTTCTGTATTTAGAGTGTACACATGTAGAGGGACATTTCAGAAAAACCATCTGCCACGGATGTAAGGAATGGTGCACTGGGGTGAAGGGAGTGAACAGATCTGCAGACTCACATTTTAATCGCCTGGGAGCAGTGTCAGAAATTATCATTCAAATTGGCCCATGGACCTACAACCTATCTGGGGAAATGATCCTTCCCTCTGCAAGACCTGATGATGAGACGAAAGGCACATGCTTGCTACTCCCCAGCAATCATCGGTCACCAAACCCAAGCATTAGCTCTTACACAAACCTATCTATTTCAGCAATACTGCCATGGGACCAAACAACAATAGCCATACCATCAAGGCCTTATTCACGTGCACATCCTTTAGTATGTGAGATGTCA
The DNA here is from genome assembly GCF_027244095.1 of Hemicordylus capensis. Lineage (NCBI taxonomy): Eukaryota > Metazoa > Chordata > Lepidosauria > Squamata > Cordylidae > Hemicordylus > Hemicordylus capensis. Next base: position 224,866,655 of record NC_069657.1, read on the forward strand.
TTGTCTGCCAACAATGGTCTACCTATGTAAATAGCAGAAGGGCAAAAGAGTCACTCATTTTTGTGACTTTCCTCTTGGGGAACTAGTAGCTACTGGGGGAGGGGAATCCAGACTGGGATTGTGGCAGGGACAAAGGGTTAACGGGTTTTAAATCTTTTTAGTCAGATTTGTTTTTATATTTTAGCTTAATATTTTAATTGTGTCATTTTTAGAGTCTTGTTTTTAATTTTTATGTGAACCGCCTTGGGATTGTTTTAATGAAAGGCGGTATACAAATTCAACAATCAACCACTCAATCAATCAATCAGTCAGTCAAATAAAGCCACCCTCCCCGGCCATGGGCCCAATCTGGATTGGGGCCCCACACAGTTGCTATTTATTGTTTTGTTTTTTTCTAATGTAAAACACACACAGGCCAATCACACAATCACACAATCTGTGTATCTTCAGTTTGACCTTCATACAGACAAATGCAGAAGGACTCTTCAGGATCAGGTCAGCAATGTGTTTCTGATCTTGCAGAGCGCGTGCACACACACACACACACACACACACACACACACACACACACACACCCCTGAGTCTAGGGAGTGTCCAAACTCCAAGGGTGCTTAAAGAAACTGGAGGGAGTTGCACAAGGACTTCCTGGATGTCCTTGCAATCCCTCAAAGCATGCCTCCCTTGTTAATCAATACGATAAATATTGATGAAAAATTATGATAAATAAATGATAAAAAATATGATCAAGAAATGATAACTACGATAAATAATCAGGATGTCAGCCACTATTGTGTGACTGGATCCAGCTAGTGAACCCTTGAGAGCTGGGTTTTTTTTTTTTAGTTTTTTTAAAGTAGATTCTTTATTCTGAAGTCTGCAGTGGCCTTTGGTTGTGTAATTTAATTTGCAGCTGCACAGAAATATAGACAATCTCTTCTGCTGTCGGGATGCAAATGGGAGCATTAATAATAGAAGAGACCATGCCATTTTATGTTGTTGTTGTTGTTAATAATAATAATTTGATTTCTATGCCACCCTTCCAAAAATGGCTCAGGGCAGTTTACACAGAGAAATAATATATAAAGAAGATGGATTCCTGTCCCCAAAGGGCTCACAATCTAAAAAGAGACATAAGATAGACAGCAGCAACAGTCACTGGAGGTACTGTGCTGGGGTGGATCCTATTGCAAAAGTTTGTGAGTGTTCTCATCACAGCTCTTTGAAATACTGTGTCAATCCAAACAACTAGCTCAGAAGGAGAACTGTTAATCTCAATTCAGTTTTGACACCTTTGCTCCAATCCTCTCTTACTATCCAGTCAACTTGCTTTCCATCTAGTTCCAGGGAGGGGATGGCTCACTATATTTTAATATGAGAAATGGCCCTCCCACTGACATGAAGCCCAGTGTTCTACACATTCAACATGCAGCTCAGTAAATCAAAAGTATGTGGGCACTGTAGAAGGAGCCAAGGGAGAGAGAAAGCACTCATAAAAAACCCAAAACAAAACACAGTCTTCATTGTCCAGCCCTTCATAAGGAATTGTAAGCATCAGGGAGGGCAGAAATAGCTTAAACAACAACATACTGCAAACCTCCTCAAAGCTGCCTCTCACAGTCACAGTCATTGACAAACTCACTCAATCACTCACAGTCACTGACAAACACACACAGGAACAATAACTTGATGACAGTTTGTCTTGAATCTTAAGCGCAGGTCTCTGTGTTAAAGGTTTGTTGTTTTTAAACAAGAGGATAGAGGAAAAGAGGAAAGATCCAATTGCTTTATAGCCCGAATATGAGGAAAACCACATGTTCAGAAGTCAGCAAATGAAGACAGGTGAGAAGATAAGGGGGGCCAAAATAATCTCTGGTGTAAGCTCCCCAATTATAATGAAGCATCTCATCTGAGCTGGAGGAAGGCAGAAAAAGCTTCTGTGTGGTTAGTCGTTTACTAAACATTATTGATTGCAAGCTAGGTTCTGCTGCGCCAAAGATAAAATGGAAATCTGGCACAAGCTGAAGAGGAGAATGGGCAGAGATCTCTCCTAGGGTTCAGCAACTAGAGCCTTTTAGCATCAGCTCAGAGGAGTTTAAAAATGAAAAAGAAAAGGAAAAGAACTAAAAAGCAAAGCAAAGCAATGCAGAAAGGAAAAGGAAACCCTACACACGACTGCAGCAGGTGTGTGGAAGCCAAGCAGCAAATGATCCATCATCTCATCCATCAAACAATCACAGCCCACAAGAATAATGGGCAGGAAAACTAGGGTGGGGGAAAGAAATTTGGAGGTTAAAAAAAAAAGAGTGAGAAGTTCAATCTCTTTTTCTAGGTAAACTGTATTGAGAGTTTGTTGTTGAAAAGTGGTTTGTAAATCAATACATAAAATTTCTTGCAGCTCACTAACACTCAACTGACCCTAATGGCATAACCTGAAATCCCACGTGGGACACTCAAACACAGGTTGTCAAGGAAGAACAATCCAGAAGGAAGAACAATCCAGATGCATCTCAATTGCCGAGAACACTCTTGCAAATATATGGAGCACCGTGACTTCCAACCACCGCCAGATGTGTGGATTGCGCTGCCTGGTTAGCCCCTTAGAAGTCAGAGCTATTCATACTCTGCGCCAGACACAACCCAAATTCTGTGCTAAAAACAATGATGCATTTCAATATAGCTCTTTCTCTTTCACAACCTGACTCAGTTTGCTAAACCACTGGGTTTGGAATTCTTTGGCAAGCAACAGATAGCAGGAAGGAAGAAAAGTGTCGAGTCACAGGAGTATATGAAAATATTAAAATATTACTTGCACAGTGCAATTAAGTGGACATGTTGCCTGACTGGGGTATGAGGCAGAGGGGCATGTAACAAAGCAGGACCCACAACAAGATCATCTTCTTGGGTCTTGCAGATACTAAATGAATATTTTCCAATGCATTTCTGCATCAGCTTCAAGCTTCTCTTTATACTTCTTTGCTTTTCTATTCCTGACGTTGGTAAGCAGTTTGTGGACAACGGCTATGCACTTTCAAACCCATTTCTGCATATATAACGATTAGAAATGTTTAATTCAAAAGATGAAGAGAGAGAGGGAGGGGAGGGGAGGAGGGAGGAGATCCAACAGGAGTTTCAAATTCAACAAAAAAACCAAATGGTTCCTAGATTTTCTTGTGGACATAGAAGATGACCCGCACTTAATATGTGCATTTCCTAACCTTTGTTGGTTGCATCTGCATAATGAAATGTGTACAGGGGTTCCTAAATGTGCAACTGAGGGTTACTAAAGTTTTCACAAATTGTACCATGGACAGAGTGTGTCTGAATATGCACAGAATATTTTTCTTTTATGACCCCCTCTTGAAAGTAGAGTCAAATACCTTTGAAAATGTGCATGCTCTTTTTCTCCTCTAATGCAAAGCAGCATTTTAAAGGAAATGAGGTCCACACCACATAGGCTCACCCCCTGCAGGATCACACATTTCTTAAAATAAGAATATATAAATAATGCAAGGAAATAACGAATATGCTGGGATCTCTGTTCTATTGAACCTTGATTACTGGATTCAAACACACTTGCTTCTTTTGTTCCAACATCAGCTGCTTCTCACTCTGCTGTGGCTCTAATGTCATCTCTAAGGTCTAGATAGATGTTCTCACTCAGCATGTGAGATAACTTCTAGAAAGTTCCAAAATCTGTTCTCTTGGGTTGGTGTCCTGGGCAAGAATGACTTGCAGAGGGAGTTTTACACATCGCACCCCACCCCCAACCATCTTTCTGTTATTCCTGCTTCCATCATCCATGCCTCCAGTGGCATCCTAAGTCTCCTGCTTAATTTGGGGCTGCTCCACACTTTAAGCACAACATATACTGATGTTACTCCAGTGTCTCTGCAAAAGCATACTGTGTAGGGATCTGCATGAAACAGATGTTGCATTCTCTTTCAAGCTCAAAATGAAATGCAAATGGCCAAAATGTTTTGCTGAAAATGGCAGCCGAGCTGGCTGTTTCAAGGAAACAACTCGAAATGTTTTGAGTGATTCAGCAATAGGGAACAATGGGGAAGCTTGGAATACTGCTTTGGTGTCCCTAGGGTAGCTGCTAGAGACACCAAGGTGGGTTGTGTGGTAGGGCATGATGGGGGCTACCACCACTCAACCCACAAAGGAAATGGGCAAGCAGGCAATTTTAAACTAATTTGTAACCTTTCCCCAAAATGTTACAAATTGAGAGAAATGTTAAAAATTAGTTTAAAATAACCCGCTTGCCTATTTCTTTTGTGGATTGGATGGAAGGTAGCACCCATCATTGCTCTACCACCCAACCCACTTTAGTGTCCCTAGGAGCTACATCATTGGCACAAGTTGCTCTCTCACACACCGTTATGACTTCTTACATTATTTTCTAGCATTGCAATATCTGCCACAGCAGCACCCTTAGCAGCAAGCACAGCCATAAGCTCAACTGCAATAGCCACATTTTGACTAAGAACACCTCACAATGCAGATTGCAGAGCAGACCAGAGCAGTGAGTGAAGCACAAGTGAGTCTCAAAGCCAGACATGGAGCTCATCACATCAATCACCAAGAAATATTACACACACACACACACACACACACACACACACACACACACAGAGCTGCCACTGTCCATTTCTCACCCCAACATATCTCACAAACAAAGAAAACCACAAATAAACCTTCCTTCCTCCTCTCTCGTCCTGTTGTATCCTCTTCTTCAAGAGAGGCACAGTATAAGGGCTCTCTCTGCCGCCCAATCCCTTTGAATACATTTTGAAATTCCCAGCTTTTGTGTTCCCTCCCCTCCTGCCAGCCAATGGTGGCACAGTTGCCCATGACACCACTTGATTTGTATGATAACAAGCCAATCAAGAAGCAAGGAGATCACAAGCCAATCAGAAGGCAGTGCCAGAAAACTAATCAGCAAGGGAGAAACAGGCTTCCAAAATGGTGAATGAAATGTCAAAACATTTTGATTGAAATTGAATTGTTCTGCTCCAAGCTCGAAACAGGCCCTTTATTTAAGGGTGCTTCATTTCAAGCTTGAAACACTCAAAATGGCCCGTTCTGCACAACCCTAATACTTTGTGGTCAACACATGCACATGGTTAAACATCTGAGAAGGTGTCAGGGAGCAAACAGCCATTTAAAGAAATACTGGTATCATTTGTATTTGATGCATTTGCTGCTGGCAACACCCATGTATCCACAGCAGCCACATTTGCCACGTAAAGTGTGGGTCTGCCCTTTGACTTCAAAGCTGTGTCATCAAGGAATTCACTCAACGGTTAGCCTGCCTGAGCAACTGGCACAGAGATGGGTTATCAATCTAAACAATTACAGCAAACATGCAAAATCAGCATTCAGAAATGGAAGGCCTAGATCTCAATGCTGCACTAGCTACAATGTACACTTCTTGGCTAGCTATGCTTAGTGGCTTCCATTTTGTTAAGAAGCTGAAGTAACCAGCTGTGTTTTTTCCTGCTGGGACAAAGAATTCACCATTCTCTACAGCAACCTGAGATTTATTTATTTTTTAATACTGTGGGTGCATGGTGGGTAAAAGTTAGCCAATCTAATTCTCACAAAGAGTGAGAAATTCCCTTGATGCCTACTTCAACAGACAAGATCTAGCCTAACAACAGACAAGATCTAGCCTAACAACCAGAATCTCTTGCAGGCACTAATTGGGTGGCTTTCGGCTAGACTCACTGAAAAAAATATAACCCAAGACTGACGGTTTTGACAATACGAAGTGCAGCGTGAAGCCCAAGCACAGGCACTGTGGAAGCTTTTTAGACAGAGCATTATCCACTTAGCCCCAGATATACCTCCAACGATAGCTGGGCTCCAGGGCCATTGCAGAATGGCTTTCCGAAACACAGAGACCAGCCTTCCTTTCAGAGTCTCTTCCTTTGTAACATGAGCTGTTTGCTGCCAAATGTCAGACAGTGTCTCTTTGTGTTCCCAGGCACTGCACGCTTGCTTACTGTATGCAGTGAGGAGGTAAAATAGAAAGACAAAGGAAAATGTGACCTTTAAAAGCCACATCTACAGGAATCCTTGACCCACAGACCTCAGCAAAGATTAGGCTGCTCCCCTCAAGGCTACTCAAAGAAACCAAAGCAAATGCAGGAAAAGATAACCAGGATAATTTCAAAACATGAATTAAAAACAAAACAAAACCAAGAACGTTTAGTAGTACTTAATTATTGCATTCCTTTCTCTGATACTGTTAAATAAAGCATCGCTTAGTCACCATATCCTACAATTGGTGCAACTAATCTCAAGAAAGGGGCAAGAGGGGAAAAAGTAAACTTTATTTCCTGTGACAAATAAGACTGTACAACTGACATTTATGATGTTACTCCAATCAGAGTTGTACCCCATAAACTGCAATCTGGCTTTTAGAATCTGGCTTTTACTAAATATTTCCCCATCACCAGAATATTTCAGCACTGGAAACTTTTCATATTATGTATGGTTATGCTGCATTCTACAGACAGGGGGCAAAAGCATTAAGCATGTAAAGAGCACATGGCAGATCAGAAACTTGATCCTGAGATGACCTTTCTGAGTCGTTTGTGTACAGCCACAGGGTGGTCCTTGGATCCATCCTGCACAAGGCAGCATCTTGTGGAAGTAGCAGTTCTCTTCATGAACGGTCTAGACAAACGTAAAGACTGAAGCTCACAGGTTCATAATGGAAACATAACACCAGCCCTGAAGTTTGGCTGCACTGGATAAAATTAGGGAACCAGGAGAGAGCAGGACACTGTCATCTGAAATCCATCTTCAACTGCCTATTTAAAATGCATTCAGAACTACCCATAGTTGGAAAAGTGCTTTGCAAGATTACAGCCTCAACAGTAAGAGCATAGGACTGACCACTCAAAGATTCAGAACCAGATTCAAGGACAGACAAGGAATCAAGGACAGAAAGATAAAGATCCTTCAGAACCCTGGACAGGTCTCAAAGAGGAGACCCAGTAAGGACTTGTAGACATTCCTCAGGCAGCCCCATTGTACAGGCAAAGCACAAAGAGAAAAAGGGAACACATCAGCTAACCACATCCCCTGAAGCAAATACCCCTTTGGTTATGCCCCCTGGCAATCACACATTCAAAGTTTTGTCTACACAAGGCAATACTGAACCTGTAGAGGTTTCCTCTGTGTGATCTTGAACTTTGATTGCCCAGGGTTCCAAACCGCAAGGAGGAATCTTTCATGTGTTCATTTCTGCCTTGTGCAAACAAACATCAAAAGCATGGTCACCAGGCAAGTGGCCAGGAGCATCAGCATGAGGTGGAGTGTGTGCAGTTAGCTAGCACACTTCCACTGAATGCAGAGGGAAGAATGTCTGAAGCGAGCTTGCCATTAACGGAACCTTCATACACAACACAGACCTGAATAGTCCTCCCAAGCCCACTCGCTTGCCAAGGAACTGAAGGACTTCAAAGGGATAGCCCTCTGGTTCAGAACTTGGCACTTAGTCACCTCCCCATTATCTCCCACTGTGTACGCTGTTCATAGTGGTGAGCAAGTTTGGTGGAGTGTGAAACCTTTGGTGCAAAGGTTGCTCAGTGGTATCTTGCTCAGGGGCTGGCTTGAAGGCCTCTGCCTTGGGGGTCCTTTGTTGATGAATTTGGTCTCCATCATCTGTGCTTCCGGTTTCTTTAATCAGACAACCCCTCACCCCAAAATTCATTATCCAGGTCATTGCTGGTAGTCTGGGTCCTAACACCTCTTTGTCAAGATGTTCCTCATCCTAAAGTCATCAGGTCAGGCTATATCGATGTCAAGTCAAGGTGAACTTTTCAGAAGAAAGTGCTCTAACTGCCTGACCTGGATTAGATAACCTCTACATCTAAAAAAAACCCCACATTTACTTATTTGCTTGCATATTGCCTTTTCAATAAATGTTCAAGGCAGTGAAAAATCAAAGTAGCTAAAATACAAGAGCCAGAAAGGAGACGCATTGCAGAAGAAACAAAACAAACACTCTTCATATGACCATTGTCTTCTCAGGTTAGTCAAGAGTCTCATACCTGCCAACTGCCTCACTTTACCCAGGACAGCCACAAGTTCCCACCATGTTTCCCAGCTCACGGCCATGCAATGGGAAATCCCAATCTCCACTGTCCCCTCCTCCCCGCTCCCTTCTGAGATGCAGCTTTGAGGGAGGAGAACATCATGGCGGAGCGGGACCACCGGCGGCCTGTGTGCCACCGCCATGGCCCCGCTAACCCCGCCCCCACATCTGAGGTCAGACGCTGGGGCTAGCCATGCTCCTGTATCTGATGTCAGATGTGGGGGCATGGTCTGGCCGAATGGAGCCTTGAGGCTCTGTTTGGCCCAGAGAGAGAGTTTAACTGCCGAAGGGGCTGCGCGGCCCCTTCTGCAGTTAAACAAAGGCTGGTGCTGGCTTCGCAGCGCAGCCCAGGAGTGGCTCTTTCCTGCAGGGAAGAGTCGCTCCTGGGCTGTGCTGCGAAGCCAGCGCCAGCCTTTGTTTAACTGCAGAAGGGGCCGCGCAGCCCCTTCAGGAGCTACAGTACTTAGGCTGGCGCTGCGTTCACAGCGCGCAACCAGGAGCGGCTCTTCCCTGCCTTTGCAGGGAAGAGCCACTCCTTTGTTTAGCACCCGAAGGGGCCGCGTGGCCCCCGCTCGGGAGCAAAACTAGCCTCCCCATGTCTGACGCCAGACATGGGGGGCATCTCGGGGCCACTCTCGCGGCCCCTGACTGGTTGGTGGCCCGGGTTCTTTGAACCCGTTGGCCCAATGGTGGCTCCGCCCCTGGTATATTGTCTCTCTGAAGGGAGCCTGGCCAAGAGGTCTCCCTCTTAGAGCGCATGGATTTCCCTGCAGGAAAGCAGGTTCTGATTCATTTAAGAGAGCACTTCATATCCCTGCAGAAAGACTTCTTTGCTTTTCAGAATATTAATTTCTTCAGTTTATATATATCCCTGCAGAAAGGGTCAGATTTTTTGAGCGATTATTGACTTTGCTTTTCAGAATAATTTCTTCAGTTTATATAATATATCCCTGCAGAAAAGGGACAAATTATTTGACAGAGCACTAACTTTGCTTTTCTGAGGTCAGATAGTTGCTTTGGTTTTTTGCCATCAACTAGCTATGCACAGAATGCCTACCCAGAAGTGGGGAGTAAAAAATTTTTGCATGCCACACTCTGTGTGGCACATTGTCTGTATTTCACATTCTGAAATGCTGGCAGGGTAGAATCCCATCTTGGCTGATGTGGGGTACCATGGACATACATGTCCTGATGGTTTATAGAGCACACAGAGGTACAATTTGGATGATTACCCCCCTCCCCCCCGGATTAAATGACATTCTGAGATCGCGTCAGCATGTCCTTGAGGGTCATCGGGGTGGGCATGTTCTCACCAGGGTCCTGACATTATCATGTGTAGGAGCTGCTGCAGGCTGCTGTTCATCAGAACCAGCTTATAGTATGCCAAGTGCTTTGAGCACTCTAAAGTCCTATGGAAACACTACATTTGATTACTCTATCTGTGGCGCAAATCTGAACATGCACACACAGAGACCTTGTCTGTGGTTGCACCACAGCCATTGAATGCCCTTCGTGAATTGCTGAAGCCTAAACAGTTTACTCAAAGATAAGATTTTGGTGGCATTTTATGGTGACCATGTTTTTAAAAGATCTGAGATTTAAGGGGCCCAGGAATAGAGTTGAAGGGGATTCTGTGGCGGGAGAGGGGAGAGAGCGCAGTCTCTTTCTTCCAAAGATGCTTCTCCCCACAGCAAAGTATCTTCTCAGGGCAATTTCCTATTTTCTGTCTCTTAAAGGCTGGAGGGACAGCCACTTCTGCATGATTTATGCAGTCAGGGAGGCAGGTGATAGGAGGCAGCATCCAGTTTCAAAGCCTGCTGTGTATGTGAATTGAGGCCCAATTTAACAGCAATGCCAGGTGTGTAAGAAAAACCTATCCATGCAATTCATCTCGTTTAAACCAGGCCACCTCTCCTACATAAGTAGCATTAGCATGCCAGGAATCCATGGGCCAGGTGCTGCAGTCAGTAGTACTGTGGGTTTTCTGCTTATGACACGTGCCAACTCTGTGTAACTTTTCCCATACTATATCAGCTGCAACATTGTGGGCCAAGAGAGAGAGAAAGGGAGGATTCTAAAGCAGGCCTGCTCAACTTCGGCCCTCCCACAGATGTTGGCCTACAACTCCCATAATCCCTGGCTATTAGCCACTGTGGCTGGGGATTATGGAAGTTGTAGTCCAAAAACAGCTGGGGGCCAAAGTTGAGCAGGCCTGTAATATGCTAACTCTGCACAGCTAAATTAAGCATGTCCAGCATCACATTTAAATTACACCTGAATCCTGAGAAACCATGCTTCAGAGTCAAGGGAAAAGTCACCTTAAAAAAAAATAGCAAGCCATCTATCCCTCTCATTATTTAATAAGATATACCTCAAGAATGAAGCAGAGGCCACCATCAAACAATTGCCTGCAAAACCCATGTAACAAGCCCTGGGCTAAAAGACTGCATGGGAAGCACTTTTACCCTCTTCCCCTTCTCCAGTTCTCCTAATACATTGTCCTCATGTTCCTTTAAATGTATTATTATTTCTGTTATATTTATTCTGCATCTGTCAAATGTTGTTTGTTCAGTCAGCTCCTGCCAGTTGGGCAAAGGAACATCTTTTAAAATGGTGAGTCTCTTATCTTTAGCAGGGGGAGAGCAACTGTTCCTGTTCAGCTCAGCAGAGCATCTCTCCAATGGTTGCTGTTGGTGTGTCTTCTAAGACTGTAAGCCCATTTGGGACAGCGAACCATTTTCTCATTCCTTCTGCTATGAAAAGCAGACAGCAGATAAATATAACCAATAATGAATGAATGAATGAATAAAATAATAATAATACATTCTGCACAGCCATACAAGGGCAGAAAAAGAGCTTTGTCCTTGTAAGGAGCCACTGTGGGTGAAGCTTGGCTCACAATGCAGTGCGGGCAGAGGGGAAGGGGGAAGCAATTTTCACTTCTCTCCCCTCTCTGCAAAAGTCCTTTTCATGTCCACAAATATGTCTGCATTGCAAGTCAAGCCTCGCCCAGAGTTAGGTTAGCGGCTTCTTGCAAGGGCGGACCTTTTGTTCCGCCCTTGTAAGACTGTGTAGAATGTCAGCCACTTACTTTAAAGACTACTACATAGTTTTGCAATATTCTGGGGATGCTTACATAGATAATTCTGCCTCTTTGTCCTATATGATTGCTGTGTTTATGTACACTTTCAAAAGTGGGGAGAGAGAAAACAAAGGTTAGATACAGGCAGCTGAAGCAGAGGTGAGAGGGCCAAACAGCCACCATTCTGCTTGGATCCCAGAAATTCAGGAACTCACTATCAAACCACCTCAGCCCTTCATGGTGTCTGTGCATCACCCCAGCATCCTCTGAGTTATCAGCATCTGATTTTTTTGGATGCTTTATGTCGCCATAAATTCAGCAAAATTCTAGAAACACATTAGTACACTTTAACAAAAGATAGAAAGATAATTCTAGAGACATAATGTTACAGCAACTGAAAGGCAAGGCAAATTTTCTCACCGTAAGCAGCAGTTCAATATTTAACACAACTGAATTTATTTAGGTTAAACCTACAACTTATTTTGAAATATTAAGGTTTGTCTTTTCTGATGTGCTCTAATATATGGCAATGTCTTTAACATCTGTGCTGTTCCTATTGGTGGGCGGGAAAGAAATTGAAGATTTTTATCTAGCCAAAAACCTCTAAACTGCCATTTTGCTGCAAATGGAAGATTTTCAACGAATTCACAAAAAGCTCTCTCTCTCTCTCTCTCTCTCTCTCTCTCTCTCTCTCTCTCTCTATATATATATATATATATATATATATATATATATATAAATCCGTATATGCTGTTTATTAATAAAATAATTATAACCTGCTTTCAGCCCAATCAATGTAGTAGCAGTTAGAAATGGAAATACAAAATCATTTGTAAGACATTAGAAGCTAATGATTTACAATACAATAATCTTCTCTAACATCCCAAGACTAAATAATCAGGGATATACATTCACTCATAATGCATTATATGCAAAAGTAGGATTCCAAGATGGGAAACAGAATATTCTATTGCTTTTAGATTGAAAGAAAGAACTGAAATAGCTGTTACATGGCTTTTGGAGATCAAATATATAACCTCAGTTTGAAATACATGTAAGTCTTGAACCAGTCACAGTGAAACTAATCGAAAAATCTATTTCAGTTTCTTTTAAGGTCCTTTCATTCCTAAATGCGCCTCTAATTGATTTCACTGAGAAAGAAAAAGTGCCATTTCTTTCTAAGGTGGCAAGGTAATAGATAATATTTCATTGCACTATGCCTATTTCCTAACATGGACACACACACACATGCAAGAAAAGTGCTGTTTTAAGGCACCATTTTAGTAAACACTATCAAAAGCATGGATGAGCCAAAGAATTTACACATACACATAAAGCTGAAAAATGAAGAGGAGAACATGGCAGAAGTTTGAGCACAAGACGAATATGACACTGCTTTTCTATTCAGCTTCTTGTATCCCAGAGGCTCAAAATGGCTAGATGAGGAGTTTTGTGGCCTCTAGTTGTGGTACTGGCAGGCAAATCAATGGTTATTCAAGTCACAGAATTATCCATTGCAGACAGGCAGAGCACCAATATACCATGCTTAACTTCCTACTTGAAATGCTCATCTGAATGTTGGCTAAATGGTATTAAAGAGAGAGTTATGACAGTCCAATTATAGTAACTCCCCACAATCCTGTTGGTAATCCACATTACAACAGAGGTTTGGGGAGAGTGTGTTCTGCTCCAGCAACTGCCTCTCCTCCTTCTCCGCAGCATGCTGGTTTGCAGAACTTTGCAAAAAGGCAAGGCATGCCACTACCATGGGCAGGAGAGCCCCTCCTGGGATGAATACATGGTCATTACAATTCAAAGCATGAAAGCATTCTATTATAATGTAAAATAAAATATAAGAGAAAAAACGTATCTATGGGCATACACACATATATATAAATATAGATGTGAGCAGAGAGATAGCACCAGAGAGAGCAAGAGAGAGTGTAAAATGTCTCAAAGGTTTAAGCAATACACTCAGATATTCTATTTTTCCAAGTTTGTAAGCAGGGAAGCAATGGTTGACTGCAAATAGCCTGCAAATAGTACAAAAGGTACTAAGAAATGGTACTTTTATCCTTCCACTGTCCAAGCAAGTCCCCTTTTAAGAGGGACAAAGCTTCCTCATCTCCAGTCCCTTTTAAAACCTATTCTTATAAGCTTAGCACAGAAAGAAGCTTGAGGCACCTGATGTGTATTCAGAACAGAAGGATTTCATTGGGGGGGGGGGAATTAGGGGACACAGGTGCCAGACCTTCTGTAGAATGTGCACTTCTGCTCCATTAATTGCTAACATATCCCCCCACCCCCAAGACCCCTCGGGAGAACAGCAGAGTGGCAGGCCCAGACTGGTACCCAGCAGCAACACCAGCAGCAAAAGTAGACAATTAGGTGCCAGAAGAAAAAGGAAGGAGGGGGGGAAGATGCAGTTGCCTAGCAACCAGACAGCAGAAACAGCTGTGTAGCAGGCCCAGGCTGGTACCCAGGCACCGACAAGCTAGCCAATTAGCACACTGTATTTAATGCTGATGTGGTGTCCTAGCAACAAGATGCACAAATCCGTCTGCCACACACACTTTCCTCACATTCCCCTTTCCTTTTATTCAAACCATCCCCCCCACCCCCCCCCCCACCCCACACACACTTACTTTTTGGCCCTAAATGACAAGTCTCTGCTGCTTCAATTTGCTATTATTTTTTGTCCTCAGAAAGGTTAGGAGAACTTTTTGAAATTATTCGTAATAAGTGCTTTTAAATTCGTGTTAGCACTAGGAGCTCAGGAGGTATGACCAGGCAATAGTTGCAAAGATTAAGACTGAGGGGGAAATGGCCAAATTGCAGCTCATTGTATTACTTTTGTTTTTTAATACCTTAAAAAAAAACATTTTGCTCACATATCCAATAGAAGGCTATTTATAACCCTCATTGTGATGGAATGCACAGTGTAAAAAGCAAACACCTTTTTTTTGTAGATTTGTATCTGGGGGAAAATATATTGCTATCACCAGACAGCACACAAAAATATTTCTCTTCTTTGGGATGGGAAGGAAAAGGAGAGAAACGTTAACCATGGTTATATCCTGAACAAACACTTGTCCTGATCCAGATAACCAGAAGCACAGCAGAAGGCTGCACATATGCTGTTGCACTGGTGGAAACTGCATATGGACCTATAACATGTGCATAATGCTTACTACATAGATCAAATAAAAGACACTGGAAACTCTCTGTGCCGATTCTGTTCATTCTTGACAGCAATTGGCATTCAACGAGGGTGGAAATCAACCAGGTGAAGACACCCTACCAAATCCACAATTGTTCTCCTGGAATATTTGCCTAACACCAATTGTTTCCAATTCATGAAATCAGTCCATCCCTCCTCGGGCATTTAAGGATGCAGGTTCATTGGTGCAAAAGTGAGACAAGCCATGCAACCATACCTCAAGATTTTTATTAATCCCATCATGATGCCTCTTACACAACATATAACGCCTCTTACTCTCAACATATAACGCCTTTGTACCAGTGTTCCCTCTAAGGAACATGTGTGTGCACACACTCACATGGTTTTTTATGTCCACTCAGTTAATTTTAGATCCCGCTCAGGTTGTATCAGGAAGGCCCCATTCTGAATGTATGTATGTATACACTGCTTTGATACTGCCACCCAGAACAAAATTCATTCTGCGCACAGATGAAAAAAATTAGAGAGAATACCGCTTTTTACTGGTCTTTAGTTTTATTGATGAAGCACTTAACACTGCAAGAGGTAGTATAAGTGATGGAAAAGTCTGTTTCATCTTTGGAACAATGTAGATCATGGCAACTTACTCCATTGTAGGCATTGTTCACTTGAATGGTACTTTGGTTTAACAAATATCCATAACGCCTCTTACCTCTGGTAGTGTTCATGGTGAGAGAAAAGAATCAAAGAAGGAACAGAAGTGCAGACAGACCCTCCTTTAGAAGAATAAGCACCTTGACCCCTGAACTCTTTGTGTGAAGGTTACAGGAGTGCATCCTGCTCTCCAACTTCCAAGATGCATTATGGAAGGCAGAAAGTAGCTGCTTGCACTATAGGAATTTAAAAAGAACTGTGAGCTATCCCTGCATTACATCCCTGAGAATAATCCTCCTTTGGGGAGAAAGCAGGGGTAATACATTTCTGCTCTTAAAACAAATGTGAATAGTACAAAGGGCAGACATGACTTTTCAAGTATTTCCTACAAAAGAACCTAATGTTGCTTGTTAAAAGAGACCCAAGCTAAAGGGAGCCATGACTAAGCACAAATGAAATTAAGGGGCCTTGAGTTAGTCATAACCAACTTGCCTCACTTATTTCAATGGTGCCTGGTCTGGCTCCTGCCAAGTGTAAAGCTGTGACCGAAACATTTACTTTGAAAAAAGCTCGGTAACAAATTACACATTACTTTAATTACATTACTGTCATTAAGAGATGGGCTTAAAACAGGAAATGTCTAATGCCAAAAAGCCCCTAAAGTCAAAAGTGGAAGGGGACTGATGTGGACTAAAACCACTCCCTCCACCGTGCCATTTTTCACACAACATTCCCCCAAATGGGCTATTTACTAGCACCAGATTTTGGGCACACATTGCTGCTTTGAAGAGCATGTTCGGTTAGAAAAACATACATGGGAAGTACCCCTTACTGTGTATTGCAGCCCTGATCTAGGTCACCCACGTGGGATGCTTTTCAAGGAGCCAGAGTGGTGTAGTGGTTAGAGTGCTGGACTAGGACTGGGGAGACCCGAGTTCAAATCCCCATTCAGCCATGAGACTTGCTTGGTGTCTCTGGGCCAGTCACTTCTCTCTCAGCCTAACCTACTTCACAGGGTTGTTGTGAGGAGAAACTCAAGTATGTAGTACACCACTCTGGGCTCCCTGGAGGAAGAGCGGGATATAAAATGTAAAAATAATCACAACAACAACAACCACAACAACCACCCTATGGAGACACTTTCTGTTTAAGCCTCTCTCATAACAGTCCAAATGTAGCAAATGGGTGAAACAATCTCCACTTACTTCCAAATAAAATTGCCTAAAATCAAGATTAAGTCACATTAAAACTGAATCTTCCCTATCCCAGATCTTGGAAGCATGTTCCACCTAGTCCAGCGGAAGCCTCCTTCCCACCCCTTCACCCTCCATCTCCTCCTCCTGCCAGCTACCCTCTGCTAGGAGTCCCTAGCTTGCCATTCTGTAGTGTGGCTCCTAAAATCCCAACTGGATAAAGCTACTAACCGCTCACCTGTGGCTGAGCAGACTGGTCTTTGGCCACCTTTCCCTGCTGTAGCCTTCCAGCTGCATCAGTCCTTTGACTCTTCCACCATAGCCAGCTGTTTCTGAGGAGCAGAAGCCTGTACCCCAAGGTGACTTCCCTGTCCATCTGCTTCTACAGCAAAAAGACTGCCCCCTACCAAGTCCTACTCTGGGCATCCTCTTGGGTGTACATTGTGGATGGAACTGAATGAATTAACGCTTCCACAGAAGTCTCTCGCCATTTAATTTTACGGAATTGATTCCCATCAAGACATTTTGCTTTCTGTCTTAGACAGAAATATACTTCTTGTTGTTGTTTCACTTTTGTTCAATCTAAATTAGTTCTCCTTCTTTCACTTGCTTCACTGGCATTTGCTGTGACAGGGCTGAAAATTCTCCCTTCCCCTGTCCACAAGCCAAACTGACATGGCTTGCAAAAATACTTGCTATGCAACTAAAAGGGACCAGGGTATTACAGCTGGCTGGATTTATCTCTATACACAATGAAGAGTCCATGCTATTTCAGTTCTCCTTCGCACCCAAGAAATAGGTGCTCTTTCCTCCAACTACAGACTTCACCTTTTCCTGCTACCTAGAGTTCTCTTTCACACGTATCTTCTCATATGACAAGTGACTTCTCCATTTTACTCCAGGCCAAAATCTGCTGATACTTTTTTACACGTTTGTTTTTAGCAACTGCTCCTTGGCGCAACATAAATTAGCACTACCACTAAAAAAAAAATAAAGCTTCACTGAAATAAAAATTGAGGATCCTTGTTATGTTCAGTTGAATTAACTTCCTTTCTGCAGAGAGCTGCTTGGCCCAAGAGCCGTGTGCCAAACTCTTCATACAGTAAGTGATGGAACAGCCCTCACTTCTCAGTCTTCCCTCTCTATCTCACAGGAACACAGGAAGCTGCTGTACACTGAGTCAGACCATTGGTCTATCTAGCTCAGTATTGCTTTCACAGACTGGCAGCGGCTCTCCAAGGTTGCAGGCAGGAATCTCTCTCAGCCCTCTCTTGGAGATGCTGCCAGGGAGGGAACTTGAAACCTTCTGCTCTTCCCAGAGTGGCTCCATCTCCACTGATTCATCTCAGCCCCCCTCCCAAACAACTGTCTCCGCCTTCACCCTGGCCTAGGAAGCTCAAAGGACCTATTCTTTCAGGTGCTGCCACTACTCTTATTTTCCTTCCAGGCTCCTAGAATATGGCTGAGAAGACATGGGATGTGGAAAGGCTCAGGCCTAAGCCAGATAGGAACATTGGAGGCTGCCTTATACTGAGTCAGACCATTGGTCCATCTAGCTCAGTACTGTCAACACAGTCAGGCAGTGGCTTCTCCAAGGTTACAGGCAGGTGTCTGTCTCAGCTCTAACTTGGAGACACCAGGGAGGGAAATTGGAACCTTGCAAGTATGCAGATGCTTTTCACAGAATGGCCCTATCCCCTAAGGGGAATATCTTACAGTGCTCACATGTAATGTCCCAATCAAATGCAAACCAGGGCAGATCCTGCTTAGCTTAGCAAAAGGGACAATTCATACTTGCTACCACAAGACCACCGCTCCTCCTCTTTGTTTGCCCCCAGGCAAAAGACTTGCTGTATCAATTCTTGAGTAAACAGTCTCTTCCTAGCAAGGCCATGTTACTCACTTCCATAATTCGTAACCTGCCCTCCCTCCCCTTTTCTAGATATTGGGTGATAGATGAGGCAGGGTAGATTAGGGTCCATGAAAGTGAGTAACACAGCCTTTCTACTAAGGATAGGTGGTTTACCCAAGAAGAGATGGTGCAAATCTCGTGCCTGGGGACTCCATGGCTTGGCCACATGGGGTTTTTCAGTGTGCCCTAACCTGCAACCAATGCTTATCAAAGTGCTGGAACTAGCCATGCTGTAACTCAACACTTTGACCACCGTATTACCCACATTTCATCATGCTCTGAACATGGTTGGCCAACATGAATGCAAGAGGAGAGTTGCTTAAGGATTATCTCAAAAAGAGTGAATCCTTTTCATTTTTTGGAATACGCCCCCTGTCAAAATAAGAGCATCTTCATCTCCGATTGCTTTTTAAAAGACCCTTAAGACATAGCTCTTTTCTCAGGCTTTTAATTAAAATTAATTTTAAACTGTGTGATTTTTGTTATTCTATGAAATTGTTTTGTTTTTATTCTGTTTTATATTTGTTGTATACTGCCTAGAGAGAGACATATCAGGCAGTATATAAAAATGATAAATAAATAATTTTTCTATAATTTCCTTCTATATATAACATTTGTTGACTCTTCTGCTGCAAGTTGGGATGCATATAAATATATGAAGTTGGCTTATACTGAGTCTAACTAGTGGTCCATCTAGCCTGAGTCTAACTAGTGGTCCATCTAGCCTGAGTCTAACTAGTGGTCCATCTAGCCTTCTGCTTCAGCTGACAACAGCTATCCAAGATCTTGCATAGAGTCATCCAAAGTCAGCTCAGATAGTCAAGATCATTTTTTTAAAGCACCAGGGACTGAATTTGAGACTCTTTCGTAAACTATGCCTGTGATCTTCCACTGAGCTATAGCAGACTCAGCTTACTGGTTTTGTTACAATGGATTGTGACCTCTGCAGTCAATCTTGCAATGGAATCCATGTGAAAAACTTCTTTGTCAAAATTAGCTCCAGTGTATGCTGGCTTTCAGTATCTCCATCATTTCAGCAAAACTTGTCAAAGTTCACCAGAGTTTCTCATGTGCCCGAGACATTCTATCACATTCTGTCTGTGTGGCTGCTGCAATAGCTACTGCACGATGAACAAAAGTCCAACCACCTAGTATTCAAGATGATACACACACACACACACACACACACACACACACACACACACACACACACACCTTTGTCTATCAGAGTTTAAAAAGAAAATAGAGGCAGAGCAATTAAGCCACAGAGAGCATCCTCTTCCCCTGCACACAAGAGTTACCAGCAGCCAAAGGGAAAAATAATATCTTGCAGTCTTTTCAGACCTTCAGTTCAGCAGTCAACCAAGCCAAGTGGCTGGCAGCCATTGGCATTGCCAAGCATGTTCACAATTGACAGTGTATTACACTGATGATGGTTCCAAGAAGCTACAGCCATGTGCAGAGACAAAGGACACGGCAAAATGACTGCTTCATGTCTATAATCTTGGTTCTGTACATTTGGGACCCTTACAATACACCCCAAAATTTCCAAACCACACCCCTTTAATACTTCCTATTTTGGTTTTGGAGGCAATTCAGCTCTCTTCTTGCATAAGTAATGCTAGCTTCATTGTTTAGAGAGATCAGACAGTACCGATTGAGAAAGGCAAACTATATAAACATAAGCACAGCTGTTCTGGGTCATATTTGGAGTTCATCCAGCTCAGCATTTACTCTCTCTCCAACAGTGACTAGGACCAGCACTTTTAATTGCACAGGAGAATAATAGAGTCTTCCACTCTATAGAATCCAGAGCTTGAAGGCATCTAGGGCACTTTACTATGCACAAGGATGGATGTCATGCACATCATCTCTATCGTAAGTGACATTTCTCTCTTTTCCATGAGTTTGTTCAAGACTGGAAAGTATGGACTACGGTCTAGAGCTTAACATATATTATATAGGCTTTCCATTGCCAATTACAGAGATGGGTTTCATGGGCATATTGGACTTGGGAAGTCTACAGTAGAGAGGCTTCCATCACACATATTACTCTGTCTTGTTGATCACTGCCAGAAGTCCTGATTTGAGCTGCACCAGATTGTTGGAATTTAAATTCCAGATTATTGGAATTTAACAATATGATAGAGCCAGAAAGCTGGACCAAATGGCCATGCCCTACTGGCACTTTTGTGAGGTACATCTGTCCTCTGATTATGGCATGCATTTTAAGTTGTTTGGGGTTGTTTTGTGAATGATACAGGCTGGGAGGAGGCTTGGACTACAAAGGATCATGCTGTCCAAGCCTCCTCCCAGCCTGCATCATTCACAAAACAACCCACACAATCCAAACTAAAAGGTGTGCCATAATGAGGGGACAGATGCACCACACAGAACCACCAGCAAAACAAACAGGCCCAAACCTCAATAGACTTCCTCTGAATCTAGACCAGCCTTAAATACTTTTAACAGTACCAGAATGAGGGCAAAACAGAACTATCCTCAACCAGGTAGGGCTGTGCATGAACCCAAAAACGCAGTTCAGTTTGAATTTGTACCAATTGAAAACAAAATGCGTTGCTCCGAGCCGGTTCAGTCAAATGCATTAGATGGAACCGGTTCAGGAGGTTTGTGCGGCTAATATAATTGTAAACAGGAATCTGGTGAGGATTCCCCTTTACAAGTACAGGGGGAGGGAGACCCTTACAAGGGTAAGAGGTGGCTGGGTGGGGGCTCCGAGAGAGGTAAAAAGCTGCCAGGGAGGGTGAGCAGCAGTGAGCAGCAACACCGGCCACCACACCAGCTGGGTAAGCAGCTTATTATCTCTCTTGTTGCCCCCACCTGGCCACCCCTTACTGTGCTGAACCGGTTCGCCCAAATCGAGCCTGGTTCCGTCTGGTCATGGAACAAATCACCCCGTTTGGGTCTGTGATCGAACCTCCAACCTGATCCTAGTTTGAGGCCACGAACCGGTTGTGCACACCCCTACAACCAGGTGGCCAGCTTGTCTTGGCTCTGTATTGGAAGGACTAGGAACCCCAAACACAACTCCAATGCGGTATTATGGCAGGGGAAAGTGAAATTGATACGCTCTTCCTTAAACCTTTAAAATGCTTTTTTGTAAAAATGGTGGGGGTTCTTTTTTTGACCTAGAGGTGGCAAACCAGTGAAAACCTATCAGTGTCTTCTCACAACATGCATCTCCTAAAGTGCCTCCTAATAGTGTCTGCAATCTTAACTATGATTCTGTACATCCACGACATATTCATAGGGAATGTGTGTGCCTTAGGCTGGAATGCATCCTGTCCAAAGGTATAAGGTGTGGGGCTGAGAAAAATAAGCAACTAATTGGCTGACTTGCAACCATTCCATGCTGAATAATCACCCTCATAGTCTCTCCAATCCTCCATTCATGGGCTCCAAAACAGACTTTATGCTGACTGTGTTCTGGGTTGTCTGACCTGAAACATTTAGCTGGCTATGGAGAAAAGATGGTGGCAGATTGCTCCTCTAATCCTGGGCAAGTCCTTCACTTGCCCAGCTGCTAGCAAGGGGCCTGGAAGACCAGGTAGGGAGGCAGAAGAAAGATAGGAGCAAAACTCTGGAACAAGATTTCACAAGAGCTCAGGTAAATGTGCACATGATAATGGCTTTATTGCTCTTCAGAGTATTTGTGTAGATAATAGACACCATTTTACCATACATCTGCACCTGACTGAGACTAAAAATGTATTTGCCACTTGGCAGGATAGAAACACAACCAGTTTATGAACACACTGTGGCAAATGGCCATCTGTACCTACTTACTAATAAAGTTACTTTCACATCACCTGCTATGCTGCTACCCCTGCTAACTAAGTAAAGAGACACTTTTAAAAGTGGCAATTCTCTTATATTTAGCAGGGAGAGCAACTGGCCCTATCCAATAGCCGTTGCTGATATCTGCCTTGTTTCATTTTAGATTGTGAGCCCTTTGGGGACAGGGGGCCATCTTATTTATGTCTTATTTATTTTCTATGTAAACCGCTTTGAGAACTTTGGTTGAAGAGCGGTATATAAATATACGTAGTTCGTATGGTGCTGGCTTACAAACACAGCTTCATTAGCCAGATTTATAAATTAAAAGTCTGCACTAGAAAAAAAGCAGAATGTAGCTGGTGGTTGTTAAAAATGATACCCATCCCCACAAAATTACAGAAAGAAACAAAAAGATAAATTAGTTCAATCTCCAGCCTAGGACAAGATATCCTACAAAGCAGCTTTAGAAGATGACTTCAATTTTTGAGTACCTGAAATATGCTCTCACAATCTGACCAATTCTCTTGCTGAACTAATCATACATTTAATAGCTTTTGATAACATTTAATTCAAATTGTAGCTTAAACCAATACTGCTTTTTCTGCCATTCAAAAACTACTACTACTAAGCATCTAAATAGCACACTAGATGGTTCAAACAACTTTATTTGCATGATCTCAGTAATCCTTACCAAGCGTGGTCAGGATCATCACCACATTCCAGTTGGGGGCGGTGGGCTAAGATGGTGGCTCAGATCAGAGTCAGTCATCACACCAAATCCATGATCAAGGATAATTAGTGATGGTTTGGCATGATATCTGAATAGTCCAACCATGGTTCTGGCCAGCAAATCAGAAATCACAGTTTGAAGTGGTTTTACAAACTATGGCTTGTGTTAACTGTGACTTAGCATGCTGGAAAAGTGATAAACCATGGTGATGGCCACTAGAGATGTGCAAACAGGTCGGAACAGAACTGGTTCAAAATCGAATTGGTTCAGTTTGAAGGCTTGGGGTTGAGCCGAACCACCCCTTAGTTTGGGCTCAACCCCAGACCGGCCCATTTGGGAGGTTTGAGAACTATTTTAGGTTCGCGGGGGGAAATGTATTTTGAATGTATACAGTGAAATGTTCTGTGGGATGAGGATGTGGTTCAGTAGGCAAAGCACTAAACTCTTTGATGGGGAGACCTAGATTCAAACTGCAAACAGCTACAGGTCTGGGTAGCCTTGAATAAAATGATCTACCCCAGCAAGGTTATTCTGAGTGCCAAGGTAGACATGTTGTTGAATATGTCATTGTCTAGTTTGAGGGGGCCCATTAATCTTAAAACAGCAGCTGCAGAGGAGCTCAGTTTAGATCAGGACTGCAGCACAGAAGTAGTGAATGTGTAATCCTGGCCAGCAACGGTGTGAAAAGTGTGTTCCGCTGTGTGAAACGGGATGCTGGACTAGATAGGCCCCAAAAAGAATCAAGCGTAAGATCAAAGTTCTACAAATGTGACAAATAAACAACAGCAACAACAACAATACAAAATTAACAACTTGCAACATCATGTCTCTGCCTGCCTTTATTTTCCATACACAAACACACAGAATGTCTGCTGTATACTTTTCTAGTCTCTGTCACCCAGTAGTTACAATGTTTATCTTATATGGCACCAAGTAACATAAATACACTGTAACACCACAAAGCTTTGCTTATTGAAGGGTTATAAGAACCTCATGAACATGAAAAACTAAGAGTGGGAGCAGCCAGCTAACAATTCCGTATGCCTTCCATATGCCACGAAGACTGACATTTTAAATGCCAAACAATAATTTTGCACAAGAACTAGGGTGTACTGAAGTGGTTTTGAAGGCTTTTGGTCATAGGACTAAAAGGTGCTTCTTCAGTGCTTTTTCTTTTTAATGTTCTTTTTAATCCAGACCATATTAAACGCACATGGTGGCTACTCTTACAAAGATAAACTGAAAAGGATCCAGCCCTCTCTTCTGCCTACAATCTGTTACATCATAGCATTCTTAGAGCTATGTACCAAGTGCAAGACAAAGACCATCCACACCAACCCTTGGCTGGCAGGATCCTCAACACATTAAACCCCCATATATGTCATCCATTTGCCCCAAGCAGAGAGAACAAAAACACTATATACAGAAGATGAATTCTATGTCCAAGGAATCTCATCTAGACGGCTCAAACAAATGACCAAAAGCAATCTCCTTATAAAGCTTTTCTTGTCAAGTGACCTGGATGCTTCTCTGTGTCGCTGGTGTTTTGAGGTATTGCAAGCAATGTATCAAAAATGGGGAAATTTAGGAATCACGACAGATAAGCCAGGTCATTCTCAAACAGGTAATTCCCATCCTTCCTGACAGACTCATACAGCACATTGTTCCAACCCATCTTCTATAACCAAGACCGATAATTGTTATCCAGAGACTTCAGCTCTGAACACAACAAGGTTGTTTTCATGACCAATACCAAGGTGGGAAGGCAGGGTTCAACCTACCTTCCCCCAGAGGATTGCTCTTTGTATCTTTGGCACACAAGGCATGCACGCACATGATCTGCACTGCTGGGATCACCAGAGGCTCGGACTCATTTTCCCGGACTCCGGATATCCCACAAGGCACCACGCTCTAGGTGCCCGTCTAGACACATGATCCCGACAGCCGGGTTAAGGGCGCACTTGCTCCCTTAACTTTGGCTAAGGGCAGGGCTAAGGAGTGGGGTTAGGTTGGGTGGGAGCACCAGGATCCACACGGATCCCGGCACTCCACACAAGCAGCATAGCCAAGGCTAGGCTGCCTTAGCTTGGGCTAGGCTGCTCGTGAGAACAGTCTCAACGAGTCCTAAAGATAAATAAATAAAAGGAGCAAGTTTGGCAAATGAGACTCAAGCATAATCCAACACAAGTACCTGTGTGAGTCCTCTGGTGTGCTTTTAAGTGTGAGCTCTTTGTATAAACCTTCCGGCACCCATTAAACTGACAGCGATGAACTCTCTTCTTGTTTTCTGGAGATGCATCAGCCCCTGCTCCTCCTAGCTCACTGTCGCTGAGTGCACATTTTGTTGTGCTGGCTGGTGCCACCACACCAACCTTTACTGAGCTGAGGGCAGTTTTCTTTGCCACTAATTTCAGTGTCACTGTGCCATCCACCGCAGAGACAGTTTGTGACGTTTTAACAAGATGGCGACCGAGCTCAGGAGAGGATGGGGGTGTTAGTGAGGTCACTGCGTTTAGTTGGGCCTGGTTAACGGCAGTATAGCCTTCTGTGGAGGAGCCGATAGGTTGTAAGCTGAGGCAAGTCTCAGACAGCAGTTTGTCCCTTGAGAGGATAACGTCCATGTTGGCATTTTTGTCACATGTACTCATGTCTACTGGTAGCAAGAGAGGGTCTAACCGCTGGATACTGTCTTCTATGCCTTGAGCTGAGGAGGTATGAAGGAAACAGTCCAAATCATCACCAAAGCTCTCCGAGATCTTCCTGGGCTCTGTCTGAAGATAGCGTTCCAGCTCAAGGCATGTCTGCAAGGACAGAAGGAGAAAGAAGTTATCATTAGACATCAAGCGCAATCGCAGCCACCACTCAGAACAAAAGGAGAGGCAAAGTGCTTGTTCTATTT
Source organism: Hemicordylus capensis (assembly GCF_027244095.1). Lineage (NCBI taxonomy): Eukaryota > Metazoa > Chordata > Lepidosauria > Squamata > Cordylidae > Hemicordylus > Hemicordylus capensis. Next base: position 224,892,214 of record NC_069657.1, read on the forward strand.
GGGGATAACATACAGTGAAGCCACAGCAATCATAAAGGAGTACAAAGGAGGCAGGTATCATCCATAGCACCAAGATCAGGCATTGTGCCATTTTCCACAGAATAAAAACCCACATGTTACTTTTGTTCTACTTTCTACACCTTGTATAGTACCAAAATACCTGAACTCCAAGAAGGAAGGTCATGGGAGGCTCAGGAGTGGAAGAAGTTCTTTTCTGTTGCCTAGCAACCCTAGGAGCAACTCCTTCTGAAGCAACCCTCAAAAGGGTGGTTAACTACAATTTTTATTAACTTGGATATTTTTAGTAGAAAAGTGAAGTTATGAATATTTTAAATAAAAATTATTTCTCCTTCCTCTTCTCCCACCCCTCCAAAGATTCAACTGGAATTGGAAGAATGACTGGGGCAGTGAATGACTGTACTCCTCAGATCTGTAAGGAAAAAGCTCTGTAAGCAGGCCCAGATAGAAGCCCCAAAGTCAACTTAACATACTGTTTCTCCCATTCTCCCAAATGTTTTTTAAAAAACCAACAGCAGTATTGAGAAGCTATGAGTTTTAAATGGATGAACCAAAGTGGGAGAGGTTTAACTCATTCACCTCTGGCTATTTCCCCACTTGTGGTGGAAAAGGCATAGCAAGAACACATGATCAGCTCTCACAACTATATGATTTGCATCCCTGGGATAACACAAAATTATTTGTCATGAATTTGGCACAGCATCCAATTTCGAACAAAAAATCCAAGCCATGGGATCAACAAGACCTTCATGCCTAGATCCATGTGCATTTACTTATGTAAAAACAGACAATTTCATTCCATTTCAAGGCCTTCTGTCAATTCTGCAGCTGTAGCTTCTCTGGGCCTGGCACACTGGTGGATCCAGTAGCATGTCACATTCTCCCACTTACAGTGGAAAGGAACTGGAGTCTGGCTCACTAGAGTAGATAGGTAGACTGTTGCAGCAACAAAACAGAAGAAATACTTGGTTTAAATGGGAATCTTTCCCTGCCCTAGAACTTCAAACGGGAGGCATCTCTGGACCAGGACATGGCAACTACCATCAAAATGTCTATTAGTTTTTAAAAGATCTTTGAAGACCCATCTTTTTAACCAGGCCTTTTAGCTTTTGTAATTTTAAATATTGTATTTATTTTTTTTCATTTTAAGCAGCTTTCTGGAGTTTTAATTGATTTTAATGTTTTATTTATTTGCATTGTTTTATGATTGTGAACTGCCCCGAGACTTTGGTTTGGGGTGGTATATAAATGTATTAAATAGATAAAATAAATAAAAAAATAAAAATAAAAAACAAATCCACTGTACCATAGAGGGCAAAGCCTTAAGACCTGTGGGCCACAGCCCTAAGGTAGTCAGAAATGTCCTGTTATGAATGCCAGGTTGCTTTAGGCCTGACACTCATGCTCCTTCAAGCTGGGCTACCTGGGAGATCCAAGTGAAGAAGGGCTACATCTGCAAGGCCATAGAACCAGGGGTGGATTTTAGGGCCCTGTAAACACTCACTGCTGAGGGGCAACTCTACATTTTCAGCCACTCAGCACAAGAATAAATATTCTAGAAAATACAGCCAGATAATGGAGTTTGATATGCATTCCCAGTAGCCTGTGGATACCCAATGAGGGTAATTTTTAAACAAGTTAAAGAGTTCCTCTTAACCACGGAACTCAAATATTTCCTGCTCTCTCTTTGTCCTTAGTTTACTCTCTGTTTCACAGTACAGAAACATGGAACTGGCTCTGTAAAGGGCTCATAATCCATAGGTTAGCAAAAGTGGAGGTTGACAGAGACAAAAGACCACTAAATCTAGTGCTGGATATGAAGTCGCTGTTGCCTGGACATTAAAATGCTGTGTTTGGTCTCCTAACTTCCTGTGGAGAGGGTAGTGGGGAGCTGTCCCTTTAAGGCATTGCTCCTCTTATGACAACCATAGTGGTCCTGACAGTCTTTGAGCCTTGTCATTAATTTTCCATAAAGAACAGTTTCTCCACAAGCCTTCTTTCAGGCAAGGCCTGATGCTTCAGAAACCTATAATTATTCTTGGATCCCACCCCCTGCAGTCTTTGCACCTGTGTCAGCTCAAGATACCAGCTGGTCAAATCTTGCCTTCTGCCTCTGAAATACAAAACCACCTCATCAAGCCCATCTCCCCTTAAAAGGAAAGGACACGCACACACACAGCAATATGAAAAAATCAAAAAGAGAAAGAGAGAGAGCTCTTTCCAACATCCGCATATACAACCCCAGAGTTAGACAAGATTTCTGCCTGAAACAGCAGGAGGAATGGAATAGGGGCTGCATACCACATGTAGCCTTCAAAGCACCCCTCACTAGCCTGTGGGCTATTGTCAGGATCTAGAGAGTTTACGTTTCCATTTGTAAAAGGTTGTCTATGTTTTTAACCCCCTGCATTAGTTGTGGTTAAAAATATGTGATGACAGGAATGCTAAATAACCAGAAATAAAAAGAAGAGAACTACTAATTGCATTGCAATTCTCACAATCTCCTAATCACAAGAATTGATCACATATCAATATTTTTCCAGGTGTTGACTCAGGTTTTCCTAAATTCCCACATTTGAGGAGAGATGTAGAGATGAGCAAAACCATTCAAGCTCAAAAAGATTCAAGCTTGAAGCAGCCATTCTGAGTGTTTTGAGCTCGAAATGAAACACTCTTAAAATAGAGGGCCTCTGTTTAGAGCTCAAAAGAAATCTACCCTGTTTCAGGCTTAAATTGTTTCAGATGTTTTGTGCACCATTTTGAAGGACTGGTCTAATGATTGGGGTCAGAGGGTAGACTAGTCCTCTGGCAGGTAGACCAGGCACACAGCAGGTAAACCAGGTCACACGGCAAGTAGACCAGGCCTCTACTCCTGCCCAGCTCGGATGACTGATCTAGACTAGTCCTCTGACGCAGGCTGTCAGGAGCAGAGGCCTGGTCTACCCACCACATGAGGCAGGTAGACCATGTCTCTGCTCCAGACTTAGCACATTGGCCTATCTCTGAGGACTGGTCTACCCACCAACTCCAATCGGTAGACCAGCCCTCCAAAATGGTGCTCAAAACACACAAAATGTTTCAAGTGTTCCACTGCAACAGCTGGCCTGGCCGCTATTTCAATGAAACGTTTCAAGCTTTTTGTGTTTCATCATTTCAAGCTCCAAATGAAACGTAAAATCAGTTTCGTACATACCCCTAAGGAGATGTGAAAATGCCAGAAGCCACACAATGTGTCTGCCACCTTAATAAAAGTAATTAACAATTACAGGCAGCTGAACAGGCAAATGACATCAAGCCTTCCAATTCCTATTTTCCCAGTGTAGCGCACTCTGTTGAATACTTTGTTATGATGCCTTTAGAGAAGTGCTACAGATATAACACTTGTAAACCGGACGGAAATGGGTTGCCTTCTCAGAAGCACAACTCACGCCTCATCTGCGACTCCCCCTATGCTACAGACTGCCTTTACCCTCCTCCCCCACGCACTACAAGAATTCTTCCTTCAAATACATTTTTTCTGTCAATATTATTTTATATACCAATAAATTCAACAAACACAGTTCTCAAAGTGGTACAAAAGGAATAAGAATATCCTTTCGTGTCCCCAAAGATCTCACAGTCTAAATACACAGTCTAAATACACAGACGGGGCACCAGCAGCAGCAGGAGGGATGATAAGATGGGTTGCTTTCTCCCTGCTAAACATAAGAAGAAGAGTAATATGTAAATATTAACTTTCTCCGTCCCTCATCACTAGTGAAAGTGGGATCTGGCTGCTGCACTTGTGTTAAAAACACAAAGTGTTTTGGCATGGTCCCCACAAATGGAGAATTAAAGGAGAATGCTACATTGTGTCCATGTAACTGCTAGAAAATTCCTCTGAAGATGGTATTTTGAAATTGCATTGGGAATGATCTATTAGCTACACTAACAGCCACTTAGTTTTTATCCTTTGCATTTTCCCGTGCTGTGGGGTAAGCCCTCCTTTCTTTGCTGGTTGCACAAGGCAGTTTCTCTTCATAACTATGAAAGCTACACACTTGTCAGGTGTGGGGGTAGGAAGGAGCTGAGATTCTCTGGAGTGCAAATACTAAAGTCTACATAACTGTGGCCAGAAGACAGACAAGTCCTGGAAAGATTCCAAGTGGAAACATTTTGTGTAACAGCTATTTATCATGTCTAGAATAGATGTTAAAAGAATAAGTGTATACTCATGGTCTGTAAAAAAACTGGAGATGCATGTGATTCTCCATAATTTTTTATTCTGCATCTCTATTACACCAGCTTTAGTAATCTTCACTCTGTCCCCTAATTCGTTTGTCTGCAGTTGCCACCGGCTCGTCTGGTGGCTTCTCAGGAACGGGCCTTCTCCATTGCTGTCCCAAGACTTTGGAACACACTTCCTCCTGAAATAAGAGCCTCCCCACCTCTTAAAACTTTTAAAAGGGCAGTCAAGACGCATTTGTTCACCTAGGCTTTTAATTAGATACTGTTTTAATTGTGTTTTAATAGTTTTAACTTTTAATTTTAATGGTTGAAATGTTTTAATCTTTTATTGGCTGTCTTTTATTGTTTTGTAAACCGCCCAGAGAACTTGCATTTTGGGCGGTATAGAGATGTATTAAATAAATAAATAAACAAACAAACAAACAAACAAACTTGTGTTTGACAGAAGCAGCAATATTAAGGATGGTTTAAATTAGTCTTATTTTTGAGAAAGGGTCCCAGCAGTACGAGATGGTCGCTTTGTGGTTCAATGCTTCAGAACAAAGGCTTTAATAAAAAGACTTTAATTCCTAATATGCCCTTGGCCCTTTCCTACTGAATACCATAAGTGCTTCACACCAGAGAACTGGGGGGTAGGGGGTGCTGTGGAAATCATAACCTTCAGAAAAAAAAAAAAAAAACATAGCTTCACACCAAGATACAACTTAACAGAAGCAAAGGAAGAGATGGATGAGTATTGTGAAGATTGATACTGAACCAAAGACACCTAAAGATAAATGATGCCGCACAGCTGCTACAAGATAAAGAGAAACTGATAGATGTTATTCATTGCTAGAGTTGCTGTTTGAAGTGATGGACAGGGTCTGACAAAGAATAGGGTCTCTTGGGGGGGAAAAGAATGTTGGTGTGGAGTCCTCAGCCTAGAAGATGGTGCTTAAGCCTGCAACACCCTTTTCCAGGGGCCAGAGTTCAGATCAGGGGTTCTCAACCTTGGGTCCCCAGATACTGCTGGACTATAACTCCCATCATGCCCAGCTACAATGGCCTTAGACATACAGTTACCCGAGTATAGTATTCATGTGCCAAAGGAAGCATTCACACATCCACTTATCCTTTTTGAAACACATGGAAAGACTAATGAAGTAAAGATCAGATCCCCACTTTTGTATTTATTTACACATTTATTTGTAATGCACTAGTGGCAAGTAATACCTGCATGCATCCTTTGCTACTGACAAGGCATAAATGTATTCTGTGTACATACCACTCGTGTGTATACTATTTGCATACCAAACTGCTCAACATGGAACATGAAACTGCTTTCCATTGAACGTGGGGAGAAATACGTTCGTGACAGAAAACAGAACTTCCCTGGACTCACTGCTAAGTGGGACCCCAGTTGAAAATACACCACAAGAAAAAACACTTTCTGAAATCTTTGTTTTTGCATCCAAGCAGTAGGATTACTGGACAATCTGACAAAAGCAGTTTAGGCAGCTATGTGGCCATTTTACCCGTTAGGCAGCAAGAAACCTGCACTTGCCTCAAAGAGTGCACTTAACAGGGAGCCAAAAACAATCCTGGCTCCTTGACCAGTGTACCAGTATGATAACCTGTTTGCAGATAGCTATTGGTCACTTTTACAGTACAATTAAATCATTTTAGGTGCTCACCAAAAACACAAAGATGGCATAAAGTAGGCCATAGCTTGGCACATTTTATCACACTTGTCCACATCAGTGGCTTTCACTGGAGGGAGTAATTGACCCCCAAGTGAAGCACACAGGAAAAATATTTAAGATCCACACAGCCATGTGTTTCATATGATGGTCACACCAATCAGGCAAAATTTTCAGTTGGTGACCTTTAGTGAAAGCTCTTGAAAAGCTGGAGGAAAATTGCCTTCAACATCTGTAAGAGAAGACTAGACCACAGGAACACTCTGGAGCATCATAAAAAGCCCTAGGAGCCAGTGCTGCAATATTATCACTTCGATTGCAATATCTGATGTTTTTATTAATGCCCCAGGCACTAGTCAAGCAATTAGAAACGAATCTCAGCTTTCATTTTAAAAAGTTACATTCTAGCTCTTGAGGTTACATGAGAATATCTGAAAAATACAATTCCCAGAAGCTTGATGGTAAGGAAGCAATTAAAAAGAGCACCGAATTCCTTTAAAAAAAACATAGACACATACACAGACACACACTCCATAGGTTTTAAGCTCCTAAAGCAAGAATGTTTTAGGAATATTGATCAAAGGGTAGTGCGGGGGTGGGTATAAGTATAAAAATAATAAGGAAGATGATTCCTTGGAGGATGAGAAAGCCAAGCAATTTCTTCCTGTATCATGGGCCCCAGTGTCAACGGGAAATCTTTCTTAAACCGCACAGTCTTGTCTATAAGACAGCTGATGTCCAAACATGCAAGACTCTGGGAAATAATCAAAGATCACACAATTTAAAGCTATTAGTGAATGCTAATTTAATGTGCTTATTAACCAAATGGTACACATTCCCCAATTATGACCATATACAGTGGTATACTACAATGCTGAACTTTAGCTGAAGTCAAAAAGTAAAAGTTCTAAGTGGATATTTAATCATACCAAATTTAGAATATATAGCTCAGTTGAAATTAATTAGTATTACATGTATTAATATACCAAACGGGTTAATTATACTGCACATAACTTTGTTTTAGCCAAGTTTGAAACATCTAAACAACAAAAAGTAGGTGGAATATAGAACACACTCACCAGCATGATGTACAGTTCGAACATCTCCATTAGAACTTGCAGCAGCACCACTGCAGAGAAACAACAGTAGTGCTCCCAGCATTACTGCAGTTTCCCCCATGCGTGATAGTGGGAATAAATACAGTAATGCTGGTAGCACTACTGCCAGTTCTCTACAGCAGTGCCACTGTCTTCAGCAGTGGCACACGTTCCAATGGAGGCATTAGAACTGTGCATCATGTCAGCCACTGTCCCTGGCTGCACCTTTTACTTTTGTTGCAATCACATTGTGTACATTGGAAAGAAATCTGGTAAAAGGTGGTGAGAAATCAACCCATTCTGCATGTTGCAACTGCCTAACAGGCCAGCAGTGACTGACTTGATCAACAAATTGGTGAGAACCTAGCAACAAGCTTCATCACACAGCATGGATGGGTTTTTGGTTGGTGACTGTTTTGTGTCATCACAGGCTGCTGAGAGTTAGCTTATTACTAGGCTGGGTGGGGCCACCATTATGATGCCACCTCCATGATTAGTTGGCTTTCTCTGCCTCTAATAGTAGCTTATGCCCTTTATCAGAAGGGTGGAGATGTTTTGGAGTCCTCAAAAAAGTACTTGGGGGGTACTCAAAAATGTGTATCCCACTATGGGGGCAGCTCCACGTATTATATGATGAATAGGTTTGCGGCTTGTATACCATCATTTCCTGAAACAAGTAAGGCACGGACAACATTCACACGTGTCTATTAATGTATTTAAAATACATGTGTCTGGGAATCCTCCAGGGCTGCCAAATGCATGTACAGTATATTGACTGTTTCAAGATTTGTATACATTACTACTTTTCAAATGTTTGCTGCAGGAAACACCACTGGGATATGGTGTATGCAAGACACATTAAGTGTAGAAGTGCCCTGAGTCAGTCCTATGAAACATCAATATCTTGTGGCTGACATCAGTGAGCTCTAGATATTGCAGAGCAGTGATCTGCATGTCCTCCACATCAACATGTTTGTAGACGGACCTCTGAGCATCTGCCACAGAACCCCTGTGGGTAGCAGAGGATTTGGGAGAATGTGTTTAGCTACATATGCAGTTTAAAACAGGGTGCTGACCAGGATTTACGATCACCTTTTGTGAACTGAGAGTGTGTCCTAAAATGTGCCCAAGCTGTATGCTGCACATGAATAATCAGCAATGGCAGATAAGCTGCCTTCAGGAAAACATGTCCACTGATACTCTCATTAAGGAAGCTCTGATATGCTTCCAAGGAACTCCCGAATTTCTCTGGAGAACAGTTCAAAAACCACATTTCATAGTAAGAGCATCAAAACTCCTGCATTTTCACTCCTTTCCCCAACATTCTTAGTGTAAGTGAAAGCCAACATACTGTTCACCCCTTGCTTTAAAGCTCCTTGCTGTCAATCACAGATACCCTCTTTTTTCCTGTCAAATGTTGGAGGAAATGAATGTGAACAGACCCAAAATGTTCAATCCAGAGCCCTCTGAAACCAATGAAGTTCTTTCATTGAACTCTAATAGGTTTTAGATAGGACATTAACAATGGAATCCTGACTCTAGTAGAAAGCTAGTAGCAGGCTCAGCACTTATATGAGGTGAGAATCTTGTCTCTCCCCCTCCCTCTGTCTGTGACTTTGCTAAGGTGAGAATATTTCACATATAATAATTTAGATGCACTGGTACAATTACGCCGTTTTTAAATTTCTAAAAAAAATTCTCAACAGTTTACAATATCAAAAAAATAAGAACATGGCAGTAGAATAAACATACTATAATAAAACCAAGAATAAGAATAGTAGCATATAATAAATTGTGTGTGTACACACACACACACACACACACACACACACACACACACACACACCCTATTTCCCCTAAAAACGTGAAAAGGTTGTCAAACCAGGAGGGGGTTTTTTCACCAGAAAGGTGAAAAAGTTGTCAATCCAGAAGTACTTAAAATATGATCAAAACACTTTTGAGTGACAAATTCCTTTGAGGCTAAGTTTTATGTGCTGAATTACAGTGGTAGAGGAGATGTTTTCTATGCCAGTGGTCCCAGGTTCAATCCATGGCATCTCCAAAGGATTAAAAGTCAGAGGGCTGAGAAAGACCTAAGCCTCAAGCCTTGGAGACTGCTAAGCAATACTAGGCTAGATACACCAGTAGCCTGACTCAGAACAGGGTAGCTTGATATAGTAATATATGGTATGTCTATCACTTATTTGCGTAGGTCTCCTTTGCACCTCGGCAATCATCTGTTTCTTATTCAATTTCTGTTTAAGAAAAGACAGTGGATAGATTTTCCATGGAGAAAATCCCATCATCTACCTGTACAGCCAGAAGTTTTACTAGGACACACTGTTCTTGTATTCTTTTAATGGCATTCATTTGTATTTTCCAGCATTTGCTGCTCCTAAGTCTGGTTTTCAATTGTTTTAGTACTAACACCATTAAGCTGAACACTGCAGGAAATTCTTGTCCCTTATGACTTCAAAGTCCAGCAATTAGGACACATATGTGATGTGTCAACAGCACTAGATGGCATTTTATTATGGTTCACTTTGTTCTCTGCGGAGACAGTGGAATTGTCAACAGTACATGGAATCGACAGTGAGGGGACCTGTCTCCTGCTCAGAACCTCAGTCCTCTCAGCTTAACTCCCAGGGACTTCACACAACTTCATTTTCAACTTGTCTTCTATAACTAATATTTTGTTATCTGCAAATCAGCATTGCCATTGCAAAGATAAGGGGAAGATTTTTGTCCAAGTTGTGTAGGAGCATCAAAGGCTCGTCTACTACTGTTGTTACCACCTTGGAAAGTGGCAGGCAGAAGCTGAGCATGATAGCCACAGAGTGGACGACAGTAGCGAGGTCCAGATTCCCATCACATAACCAATCCATGCCACTCCCCCGCCCACCACATCTAGTAATACATCTCAAGGCATTTGATTCGGTAATCTGCATCTGTTGAATTTTTGCCTAGACACATCCTTTCCCAGTGCTGAGGCTGGCTGTAGAGAGGTAGACTTGCTTTATGGTCTCAATATCAAGCTGAAAGATCAAGGCAAAGTGTGAGTGCACGGAGCCTAATTTGTAGAATCAGCATGATTTATGAGACTGTACAAAGTCTGGTGATGGAGCTTGTCATCTAACTGCTCTATGCCAAATGTCAGGCTGAATGTATGGTTTGAATTTTATGACTGACAGAATGTTCAGGACTTATAATAGCAATAGCAATAGCACTTACATTTATATACCGCTTTACAGCCGGAGCTCTCTAAGCGGTTTACAATGATTTAGCATATTGCCCCCCAACATTCTGGGTACTCATTTTACCGACCTCAGAAGGATGGAAGGCTGAGTCAACCTTGAGCCCCTGGTCAGGATCGAACTTGTAACCTTCCGGTTACAGGGCGGCAGTTTTACCACTGCGCCACCAGGGGCTCATTTCATAATGGTGGAAAGCAGTTAACACACCTTGCCATAACTGCCTGTAATGAGAGAAGGTGTATGCAAGATTCTCTCCCCTGCACGCACACACACACAGGACCAGGCTAGGCACTTGAGCACCTTGGACAGCTGCAAATTTGTATTCTTCAGTTCATGTTTTATGTCTCCTTAACCTCTGGGGAGCCTGCATGAGCCCCAATCAGCACAGGCACCCTGATTCTTAAGTCATATTGCATGGTTCTCAATGCTTTTACTTTCCTTAAGACAAGTTCCCCTACTCCTCCTCTGCAGACCTCAAGGGACTAAACGCTTGGGAGAATCATGGCCTAACCAAGATCAAATAAAAATCAAGGCTTCCCTCATTCCTCATCTCCTGTTCTACAGACTTGGCTCTAGAGTCCAGAAGCATGCTTGCTACATGAAACAATACCAAGGCGAGATCAGACATCTTCCCACTGAATTTAGGAGGAACTCCCTTCTTTGCACTCTTCAGGAATGTTTCAGTAAGAAGGAAAAGAGGACACCTTTTTCTTTCCTCACCACTCTCCAGAACTAGCCCCTTCTCTCCAGCTATATAGCAATAAAATGCTTAGGTTTGGTTCTTTCTGCCCCAACTAGGTAGGTACCATATTAGTGGGTTTATTGCCCCCAACCCAGGGCTTGACAAATCTCAGGTGCCAGAGAGGCATGGTGACTAGATTAGGATATTAAGAGGCAGAGTTATTTAATAAAAGCTTTATTTGTTCCAGGCAGCTCTGTTTCTTTTGTAAGCATATGACTTGTAAAGGGGATAAAGAGAAATCAATTTACCCCCCATGCCAATATCCATCATTGTCTGGTAATTTAGTCCTTGGGAGGCCTTTTACGCAGATTCAATCTCTTGTATTCGGCCCAAACTGGATTCCACAGTTACTTCAGAGTCTACTGTGGACAACTCCTCCTCTTATAGGATTAGATTGGATCATTTTCAGTTTGTGACTCCTGAGGATGTGGACAAATGGCTTTGGACTGTATGTCCCACAACCTGACCTCTTGACCCTTGCCCAACTTGGCTTATTTCATCTGGTAAGCACATTATCAGAGAGGGAATATTATTATTACAGAAAGTAAATATTATAAATGCTTATTTGAGGGAGGGCCGGATGCCTCCTTCTCTTAAGGAGGCTATTATTAGACTGCTCTTGAAGAAAGCTACACTGGATCCCTCAGAGTCATTACAGACCCATTTCCAATCTTCCATGGTTAGTCAAGATAATTGAGAGGGTGGTAACCTCTTAGCTCCAGGCAGTTTTGGATGATGCAGATTATCTAGACCCATTTCAAAACAGCTTTCAGGTGGGCTATGGAGTTGAAATTAACACAGTTGGCCTGATGGATGATCTCCAATTAGCCATCGACAGAAACAGGCCGCATTCTCACATGACCGGAGATGAAAGGACCTCAGGTTCCAAAATCTGCACATCCGAATGCTGGCAACTGCAGTCACAACAGAAAATGGACCCCCAATTTCCATCCCCAGACTCTGATTTGTACCTGAGATTCCCTGCCTGGACCTCCAGTTCTGCACTGCCAACATCCTGGCTGCTTTTCCAACCAGAGTTGAGGGAGGAAGCTCCTCCCTCACTCCTGTTGCTATTGGCTGCCCTTTAGTCAAGAAGGAAGCCCAGGCAGCCAGATTCCCCTCCTCTCTGCGGTCTCACTGAATGCAGAGAGGGAGCTTTCTGTGACGTCCGAATTCGGATGTGAGAGCAAAGGGGGTGGGGTTCAGTGTTATGTATGGATGTGGCTGGAGTGCACCTTTTGGATCTCTTGGCAGCTTTCGAGACCATTGATCATGGTATCCTTCTGGGTTGCCTGAAGGAGGTGGGAGTGGGTGGCACTTTTTAATAGTGGTTCTGTTCCTATCTCTCTGGCAGATTCCAGATGGTGTGTTCTGCAAAGCAAGAACTAAAATACATTGCCCCACAAGGCTCCATACGGTCTCCCATGCTCTTTAACATCTACATGAAACCACTGGGAGAAATCATCAAGAGGTTTAATGCAGGGTGTTATCAATATGCTTATGACACCCAGATCTATTTGTCCATATTGACCTCATCTTGAAATGGCATAACCTCCCTAGTTTGGGAGTGGCATGTAGTTTGGGAGTGCTCCTGGATCCAAGACTCTATGGTTTATCAGATGGAGGCAGTGGCCAGGAGCATTTTTTACCAGCTTTGGCTAATGTGTCAGCTATGTCCATTTCTGGGGGTAAATGACCTTAAACAGTGGTGCATATGCTGGCTTAACTACTGTAATGCATTCTGCGTGGGGCTGCTTTTTTACATCATCTGGAAGCTACAATAGGTTCAGAATGTGGCAGTCAGATTGGTCTCTGGGACAATCCGAAGGGAACATATAGCATACATTTTAAAGGAATTGCACTGGCTACTGACATGTTTCCAAGCAAAACACAAAGTGCTGGTTATTACCTCTAAAGTTATCAACAGCTTGGTTCCAGGGTACTTATGAGAGCTCCTTATTTGTCATGAACCCTGTCACCTATTGAGATCATCTGGAGAGATCCGGTTACAGTTGCCACCAGCTCGTTCGGTGGCGACTTGGGACTGGGCCTTCCCCATCTCCATCTCCGATTGCTTTTAAAAAGATTCTCAAGACATACCTGTTCTTTAAACTGTTTGTTTTTATCCCATGAAATTGTATTAACTTTTTTATTCTGTGAAATTGTTTTAATTGTTGTTTTAAACTGTGTATGCCGCCTAGAGATACACATAAAGTAAAATAAAGTTGTGCCATCAAGTCGGTGTCGACTCCTGGTGACCACAGAGCCATGTGGTTTTTCTTTGGTAGAATACAGGAGGGGTTTTCCATTGCCTCCTCCCACGCAGTATGAGATGATGTCTTTCAGCATCTTCCTATATCGCTACTGCCCGATATAGGTGTTTCCCATAGTCTGGGAGACATACCAGCAGGGATTCGAACCGGCAACCTCTTGCTCGCTAGGCAAGTTACTTCCTTGCTGCGCCATTAGGTGGCTATCAGGCAGAATATAAATATGACAAACAAACACAGCACTATCAGGCTGGCTGGATTCCTTAACAGGCGTACTCCTTTTGGCAGTTGGAAATATCGTTTTGTGGTGGGTTACCCTTGTCATAATCTGTTCAGAATGTCACAATGTATACTGCCTGATAATAAGCAGCATAGTGCACATGAACACATCACAAATAAGAGACAAAATGCAACCTACCCACCTCTGTTCTTCTGGGCTTCTTATTACAGGGCCTGAGAACAGTTCATCTAAGGGAAAAGCTTTAGCCAGTGAATAACAACACAAGCATTTGCTCTTATGAGAAATGCCACAGATTCATTAATTATGCAAGTAGAGTGCATGGAGCCTTCATCTGCAGTCTCTCAGAGATCATCCTGCATGGCAGCATGGATAATCTGCCAACAAAATATTTAAAAAGTCAGCAGACAGACTGTACTCTGATTTGAAGCCTGGACTCCCCTTTGATAATTCAGACATTGTGAAAGTTAGTTAATTTTAAGTTGTCTCACATGGCTCTTTAAAAGTAAGAACCCCCCAAAAATTCTGCTTAAACTAGCCTTGAAAATAGGCATTTCTTCTATACTTCTGGCATAAAGACAAAGTAGAGAAAAATAGTGACTTCAAAATTGGTCCTAAGTGAAGAGGCAAATACTCACACTAAAAAGCTTTCTTCATAATCTCAGTATAATTACAGCAAGACTGTTCAGGTAGAGTAATTTGCTAAACAAGGTCATGATAAGGAACTTTAAAAGTAAAATTATCTTGAACATTCTTACACACAATTTTGCTTCTGTTGTTTTGCTCACCTTAATAAGAAACCTCTTCTGTTCCCGTAAGGGCATGTTTATCCACATTCCAGCAGCGAAAAGCACTCACTAACTGCCTCCTTGAGGAGCTTCTCAAGGGCACAGAATTGGATCTTGGTATAATTGTGTGTTAAACTTGACGCTTGGCTAAGCACTAGTTCAGTGTGCAGAAAAAGTGCATGGTATAATCCTCACAGAATTGTACCACTTACAAATGCAGCTGGGAGAACTGTACCATGTGCTTTTCCTGTATGTTTGAATGAGTTTACATGAGCTTCTGTATGTTTGGATTTTTAAACTCAAAGTAGGAAATACCTCAGAGATAGCATGCATGTAGGAAAATGAAAGACATTTGGACACCTGAATTCCTACAACAGTAACACAAGTTCTAACACAACCTGTCTCTTTAAAATGGCAGGTGGAAAGCGCATTCAGGAACAGCACAGTTTGAACTAAAAACAAACACCTTGTGACAGAAAGCCTGGGTGAATCAATATTGTGCAGAAAGGAAAGGAGAGCAGTATGTTATAGGCTGTACTGAGCAGGAGCAAGGGGGGGGGAGTATATTTTGATTTCTTCCCCCTCCCTTCCCCCAATTGTTAACATTTTGCCTATGGGAGGCAGAGTATGAAAAGTAGGTTCTGTAAAGATAATTCTATTACAGACATTTTCCAACACAATGACCATCAGCACTGGGGCTGGGCAGTGGGGAAGCAGGAGTCTACTTACCTACCCCCACACAACCATCTCCTCTTCAGGGTGGCGCTGCTCGTGAGCCCGCATGAGCAGCGCTGTTGTGGTCACCCAACATGGGAACTGGACAAAGAAGTCCTCCTGCATCCCACAATGCCTACATGGGCAGCGGAGAGGCAGCTTGCTGCAGTGGAGCAGGGCTCCTCTCCCTGGACACGCTGCAATCAGCGGAGTCCCAGCACTGCACAGGACCAGAAAGCGAGGTAGGATGGACTCCATTTCCATCCTACCTCACTTTTTGGCTGGATAGTAGATCTGGGCTGCCCGGAACTGCAGCTGCTGGGTCTGGAGAACTTCCAGCCTCCCAGATGACACATGAGTGTCTTGTGTAAGATGAAGTTTACCCAAGCAGCCTGTGTCATATCAATAACCCTAATGGCAGATACTGTGAAAGAAAGAAAGAAAGAAAGAAAGAACTACTATTATATACCACTTTTCAACAAAAGTTCCCAAAGCAGTTTACATAGATAGATAATTCACTAATGAGAGAGAAGAGAGAAGAGAGAAGAGAGAAGAGAGAAGAGAGAAGAGAGAAGCTCTTAGAGGGAACAGTGATCCCTGTCACCAAAGGGCTCACAATCTAAAAAGAAACATAAGACAGACACCAGCAAAGCCACTGGAGGAATGCTGTGCTAGGGTTGGATAGGGCCAGTTGCACTTTAAAAAGGTGCCTCTTTGCTCAGTTAGCAGGTGTGTACAAGATGGCTAGTATAGTAAAGACTGTGAACTTCAAATTGCCTATATCACTTCTACAAGAGTAGTCACGTCTGTCATAACAAAAGCCACCAAGAATCTCATTACATTTTCTCTCTCTCTCTCTCTCTCTGTGTATACACACAGAAGCAAACACACACAAACCTATCAACACTTCATACATCTGATAAAGTGGGCTCTAATACATGAAAACATATGGTACAATGAAAGCGTTAGTCTTTAAGGTGCCACAAGACACTACTAGTAGCGATGTGCAGAACTGGTTCGAAAAGAACTGGGTTCAGTTTGAACTGGCCCAATTTGACCGGTTCAAGCTCAATCTGGACCTGACTCCAAAAAGTGGGGGCTGGTCCAAATTCAAACCAAACCCAGTTCAGTTTGAACCAGTTCATCCGGGTTCTACCAGCTCAGCATGCTTACAAAGGGGAATCCCTATGGGGTTGAAAAGGGTGGGCTGAGACAGGCAGATGGTCACTTTACGTGCCTCAGTAGTGCCATGGCCCGTTAGCAGTGGCTTCCCTAGACCCCACCAGTCCTCCCCCCATCAGTGTGGGCCGGTTTGGGTATCAGCGCAAGTGTGGAGACCATTAGAGTGACCTCTGCGCTTGTGCTGAAGCCTGAACTGGGCCCCCACTGGCCTGTGCTGATTGGGGGGAGCAGTGATGGTGCCTAGTGGAGCTGCCGCTGTTGGCCTGCCACTGTTGAGGAGCCATGATGTCAGTGAGTAAAGTGATCTCCCGCCCACCCACCCACCTGCCCTCTTTCAACCCCATAGGGTTCTATGGGGTTTCCTTTGCTTCTAAAGGAAATCCTTACCAGATTCCCCTTTGCAAGCATGTGGAACCAATTCAACCTAGTTCTAATGCACGAACTGAACTGCTGGCTGGTTCTAATGATCCAGCTTGCAGGCTGACAGTTCAGTTCGAAACGAACTGCCTGGAGCAGTTCCATGCACACCCCTATTTGCGAGTTATGTCTGTTACTTGGTTCATTTGTTACTCAGTTCATCTGTTACCCAGATCATTTAAAATGTTGGGAGCTATATTGTGGAAACATTCAAATGAGGGGGGAAAGGGGGGTTGCATGCCCATCCTACCTGGAAAACAATATCCTGCAGAACTATGGAAAATATGCAGTAACCATCCTGGTCAGACAGTAAAAGTGTTATAATAGAGATCTAATAGTAGATTGGGCCATTTTTTTCACCACCAAGGATACCCAAGATTATGTCAAGGTGGCTTCTTAACAATCTTTGCTCTGCCTCAAGCAATCCATTACACAAATAGACCTCCTCAAAATACTGTATTTACCTGAATCCCAGACTAGCTTTCCCCCCAAGTTATTTGATGGGGGGTGGGGCATCATCTTAAATTCAGAGTGCTGTTCCTTTTGGGTAAATACATGTATAATCTGTATTTAACCTCTATTTTTTAGGGGGGGGGGCATCTTAAATTCAAGGTCATCTTCTATTCGGGTAAATATGGTACATTCCTTAGCCTCACTATCTCCATAAGAAAGTGATTGAGATAGTTTGCAATGCTTTTATTCTTGCACTGAAACAGAGGCAAGTCATGTCTCTAATTACCATGGGGCTTGCGCCTTTCATTTTAACTAGCTTTTGTCTCCAATTTATTTGTTGACTCAGTTGAGGAATTGAGAGAATGAAGCGAGTAAAGAATGTGTCATCTCTGACCATTTATCCTTACACAGCTCAAAAAGTACTTTCATGCATAACACCTTCCTACAATGAATGTCTTGGGTGATGTAGCTGCTAAGCATCTTTCTCCAGCTGCTAACTTATTTCCATGGCAGGTGCTTCCAAAACGTCTAGTCGGAGGCAAAACAAAACCAAAAACCAATAACCATCCAGATTTATTAGAAAGGGATACTGAAGCCAGAGAAGAGGTATCAATTTATGCCATTTTGAGCATCTGGTCTCATAAAAAGCATGCAGCCAAACGTCCATGGATTCAGCAACTGAATCCAAGCTGCTAACCAGAGGCTCTGGGATCTCTTATTACAAGCTCTGCCACACACTATTAGTGCAAGACCATAAAGCAAGGCTACTTTTCTACAACCAACCTCCCACCTCATAAATGTTTCCCTAATTATTGAGAATACGCATATAAAGGGTTGGGTGTGCTAAAGAAAGCCAGTTGTTGAAAGAAGCATGCCTAGCATGTGAATGCCATCAGACACAGGGTCTAGTACAGTAATCCCAAAGGGAAGGTGAGTTCCCTAGATAAAAGCTCTATTGCTGGTCCAGGACAATTAGATTCCAGGAAATAAAGCTATGATCTATAGGGCCACTGGGGAGCCTCCATAGTAACAAGATCTCAGTGTCACCAAGACATGCGAAAGATCACACAACTACATTTCTTCACATTGCCATCATCATCATACGCTCTGTTTGCCACACATGTGCCCTGCAAGATACTTCTAAACAGCTCATGGATGCTTACACAATCCTGGAAATTTTCTTATCTTTAAGAGAGATGCATATAAGCCACCTAATGGCGCAGCAGGAAATGACTTGCCTAGCAAGCATGAGATTGCCGATTCGAATCCCCGCTGGTACCTAAATTGGGCAGCAGAGATATAGGAAGATGCTGAAAGGCATCATCTCATACTGTGTGTGGGAGGAGGCAATGGTCAACCCCTCCTGTATTCTATCAAAGACAACCAACCACAGGGCTCTGTGGGCGCCACGAGTCAACACCGACTCGAGGGCACACTTCACTTTTCAGGGAGAAGAGCTGGTCTTGTGGTAGCAAGCATGACTTGTCCCCTTAGCTAAGCAGGGTCCGCCCTGGTTGCATATGAAAGGGAGACTAGAAGTGTGAGCACTGGGAGATATTCCCCTCAGGGGATAACGGAGCCGCTCTGGGAAGAGCAGAAGGTTTCAAGTTCCCTCCCTGGCTTCTCCAAGATAGGGCTGAGAGAGATTCTTGCCTACAACCCTGGAGAAGCCACTGCCAGTCTGGGTAGACAATACTGAGCTAGATGGACCAGTGGTCTGACTCAGTATATGGCAGCTTCCTATGTAGGTTTTTCATCTTGTGAATAATCTCTCAGTTTTAAGGCTCTGACTTGGTGGTGTTGTGAGATTGCAGTACTTAGCTGGCTGGGCTCTCATGCTAAAGGAGACCACCACTGATTTGATGTGACAAAGGCACCTATTGCAGGGAAAGGTATGAGGTGACCTCATCCCCCTCTCCCCCTTCACTGAAAGAGGGGTGTGCGTGCCTGCATGAAGCCAATGTAAAAAAGAGCAGGCTGCTAGCTACAAGGAGAAATCCAGTGAAGGGTTTCAAATGGGAGCACCTGGCACTTAGGGATGGAGCTGCTGCAGTATCTCAGGATTAAAGACCTAACCTCTCTCTGATGTAATTCATTATTGACTTTTTAAAACATTGTGCAATCTTATCACCAACCAAAGCTCAACCTGTGCTCTGTTTTAATAAATAAAGGAAGTACTACGAACACACTGTCAGTCTGCTGTAACCACTTCTTCCAAAGGAAATCAGAATCCAAGGTCCTGTGGGACCCCAGAACTTCTCATCGCCTGGCGGAGTGAGACAATGGGTAGCAGCATAACAGTATGATGCTGAAATATTTAGGTTAGCAAGATATGAGGCAGATCAATTAGAACAGCCACTTCTAATTGAGTACTCTAGTTACAGATGAAAATTACACAACTTAAAAGCCCAGTTACAGATGAAATTACACAACTTTCACTCAAAGACATTACAATCTCCTCTCTAATTTGTAATCATGAAAAAAAATATTGCAGATACTTGTAACATAAAATATCAGTTCACCAAATGATCTCCCCAATGACTGAGGAAACATTTAAAAAAACATGGAAATAGAATGAATGTACAGGTTAGTGTGCTCTGCTATGGGATAACCCTAAAGTAAAAATAGAGGGGGAAACTCATTTGCTGGATAAGATCGCTGAAGAAAGAAACAATAGTTGTCACGTCTTGAGGTCAACAACAAGCAGCATCCCACCACTAGCTGATTTTCTGCTCATGAACCCAAATATGGATGTAGAGATTCATTCCCAAGACCAGCTACCCAAAGGTCATCTGGGAGCATACTACTTCCCAAGATGGGCTATGCCTTTGCATGAAAACTAGAGGTGTGGCATGAATAGGTTTTTGTGATTCAATTCAACCTCAAATTGGATAGCAAAAAATTAAATCAATTCGTCAGACCAGCTGGCCATAGCCAGCTGTTTCAACAAACCGAATTAGAAATTGGCAGCGGGGGGGGGGGGGAGAATTGTAACTTGCCCATAGGGAACAATGGAGAACTCAAATCACCCCAGTGCTCTTTCATACTTGCAATGGCTGCCACAGCAAAGCAGCACCCTTAACAGCCAGCAAGCATAGTCATAAGCTGAACTACAGCAATGTGTCTCTTCAGCCACATTTTGACTGAGTGAGTGCACTTTGCAATGCAGAATGCAGATCGCATTGACCAGAGCAGGGAGTGAATCACAAGTTACTCTCATGGAGATCACCACAGCAATCACCAACTACTACTACTACTACTACTACTACTACACACAGCTCAGCTGAGCTGCCACTGTCCACTGCTCACCACAGGACCATCTCACAAAACAGACCAAACCAAAACCACAACTCAAGGAAGGCAGGCACAAAAGTTCTGCCTTTGTCAATCTGAGATCCAGCAAAACTAGATCGCTATTGCAGAAATAGGTAGCACAGCACATTATACTCAGTGCTGAGAAAAGAAAACCACAAAATCAAACCTTCCTTGGTTCCTTCCTCCTCTCTGGATATAAGGGCTCTCTCAGTCCCTTTGAATACATTCTGAAATTCCCTCCTTTTTTGTTCCCCCTTTGTCAATCTGAGTTCAAGCAAAATAGTTACAGCAGCAATAGCACAGCATAGAATCAGTGCTGAGAAAAGAAAACCACAAAATCAAACCTGCCTTCCTCCTGTCTGACTCCTGAGATATCCTCTTCTTCATAAGGGCTCTCTCTCTCTGTCTCCCAATCCCTTTGAATACACATTTTGAAATTCCCTCCAAAAGTGTTCCTCCCTCCCTCCCCCCAGCCCATGGTGGCACAGCTGCCCATGCCAAAACTTGATTTATATAACATGCCAACCAAGAAGCAAGGAGATCTCAAGCCAATTGGAAGCTAGTTCCAGAAAACCAATCAGGAAGGAGGGGAAGCCGGACAAAATGGCCAGTCAAATCCTGTGAATAAATTCACAGCAAATTCGGGCTAATTTGATTTGACCTTGAATCAGCCCCTTCAATTGAGGGGCGATTCGATTTACGGTCGAATCCACAAATCGCCCCCAATTCATTATGAATCACTTCGCAAATGAATCGAATTGCACATCTCTAATGAAAACTCACACCTAGTCCATATTGCATGGTCCTTGTTGTAGGATCCTCAGGGATATACATTCAGGAGGCACAGACAACTGCAGAGTGGAGGGAAGATCAACAAAAATCACTCTTCCCCATTGAACACATGGAACATGTTTCGGCCAGCACAACAGCAGTCTAGATATCAGTCAAATTGTATTCAAGCTCTAATGATGATTGAGCAGGCTTGTTTGCTATCCTTTAAGGAAACTACAGACTGAATATGTAATTAATTCCACAGTTTCAATGCCAACATAACCACCTATTGGGTCACCTGTTGACAGACATGTTTGTACTAGATGCCATTGCAGCATCTAACAAAACAAGTACTGGGTGTTGTCTACAAAAAGTTCATGGGTTAAAATATTAAAGATATTGATTATATGAGGAACAGATGAAATACAAACCTCAGATTCAGAATGCTGAACATGGAATGGAACATGGAAGAAGAAGTCGAAATCACATCAGTCTAGTGAACAACAGTCCGCCAAATTTCTCATCAAGTATCATAGTATTGTAAATTAAGAACAATACAATTGTATTGTAAATTATTCAACAATACAAGTTTGTTTATAGGGGCTATTGGGCAACTTTGCAACTGTTTGTTTATTTAAAATATTTATATCCTGCCCCTGCAATGCAATCCTGCTCAGAGTGGCACACATTAACGAGAAGCTTAACTCCTACAACTAACTGCTGGCAGCATGGAAACAGCAAGACAAGCCTCTACATAAGTTGTGGCAATGCCAGGTTGTGGCTCATTTTTGGAATCAAGTTGTGGGTTTTATGAGGGTTCTTTTAATATATATAAACAGACTATGAATTCACATTTAAGGAAGTAAATGTAGAAGAGTTTTCCAGTGCGAGTTCTCCGACAAGCTGCCAAAAAGCTTCATTGTGTCAGCCTCATTGGCTGGAAAGAGAATGGCATTGCAAGCATGGAAGGATATAAATACTCCAGGAGTTTATGTGTGGCTCGTTCGGGTTGCTGAGCTGGCAATAAATGGATTGATAGTTTATAGGAGAAGAAATAAGATAAGGAATTATAATGAAGTATAGCCTGCATTTATAGATTATGTTATGAACTAAATAGAAATGAGCATATTATGTCTTTTAAGTTTATATCACCTTTACATGTGGCGATTTGAATATTTATGGTGCTTTAGGTCTGAGTTTTATAGCATTATGTATACTGTATAAGAGTCAAACTAGAAGAGATGTATTACATTTCCATCTCCTTTAACTTTTTTTTAAAAAAATTGCAGCCACTGAGCTCCACAGTCTAGATTGGGCAGGTGACAAGGAACAGTTTTAACTCTTTAACAGTTGTTCCCGGGAAGAATGAGCTAAGTACACCGGGAAATATACTCCCAGTAGGGTCACCCAAGATGTGAAGGTCATCCCAGCTGCCCAGATAAAGCAAGCAAGCACCTATATTGGGCAGCAGTGATATAGGAAGGATAGCCACTTTAGTGTCAGTGACAAAGGCATCATTTCATACTGCACGGGAGGCAATGGTAAACCACTCCTGTATATTTTACCAAGAAAATAACATGGACAGACAAGACAGAATGATTGTCGAAGTAGTGCCAGATCATGGGCCCCCTCAGGTTGGATGGTACTCAACATGCTACTGAGGAAGAGCTGAGGATCTCTCAAAATACCAATGGTGTTCATGAAGCAGTTAGGCTAAAGCCTTTTGTATGCCTAGCGCAGCGGTGCACAAGTGAAATGTCCTGGTGGGCCAGAAACAACCATGATGCGGTGTGCAGAGGCTGAGGTCAACTTTCAGCACATTATTTATTACACTAAAACTAATTCTTAAAAAGTTAATGAAATCAAGAGAGCAGAGTTGGAGTCAGAGGAGGGGGATGAGGGATGCTGTTAGTGGGCTCTGGCACAGGGGCAGGACCAGCAAGGTGAGAGAGGAACATCTCGTCTCAAATGCATTGAGCTGCTGCTGCTGCTTGTCACAGGTCAAGCCAAGTGCTCTTAATGGCTTCTGCTGTTTTTGAAGGACTTTCCTTCCTGTGGACCAGCAAAAAAGTCCCTGAGGGCCAAATCCAGCCCCTAGGCCTTATGTTGCGCAGGCGTGGTCTAATGACTGATGTTGCCATGTGGGAAAAGAAAATCTGAAGCTGCAAAGACAGAATTACAATGGGAATGTGGAACGTAAGAAGCATGAATATGGGAAAGCTCGACACAGTGAAAGATGAAATGAATCGACTACAGATTGACATCTTGGACATCAGTGAATTAAAATGGACTGGAATAGGATACTTTCAGTCAGAAAATCATACTGTTTACTACTAAGGGCATGAAAAACAAAAATGAAACTGTATTGCTTTCATAGTCAGGAAGGATACAGCAATGACAGTACTTGGGTACAATGCAGTCAGTGACCGACTAATATCAATAAGATTTCATAAACAACCCTTTAGCATGACAGTTTTTCAAGTCTATGCCCCAATAACTGGTGTAGAAGAAGAGAAAGTTGATGAGTTCTATGCTCAACTTCAGTCTGAAATTGACAGAACATGCAAGCAAGATGTGCTGCAGGTGGTTGAAGACTGGAATGCCAAACTTGGAAATGGTGAGGAGGAAAACACAGTTCGACTGCATGGACTAGGAAACAGAAATGAAGCAGGAGAATGACTTATTAGTTTCTGCCAAGCCATTGCTAACACATCCTTCAAAAAACCAAAGTGGTGCCTATACACATGGACATCACCAGGTGGAGTACACAGAAATCAAATTGATTACATTATTGATGCAAGGAGATGAAAGAGCTCAGTTATAACAGCAAAGACGTGGCTGGGGGCCAATTGTGGAACAGATCACAAACTGTTCATGTGCAAGTTCCGAGTCAAGCTAAAGTGGAAAAACAAAACTATCCAGCTTCCACAATATGATCTTGAGAATGTATCCACTATTTTCAAGGAGAACATCAAGAACCACTTTGAAGTTCTGAATCACATTGAGAGACCATGTGGAACTGTGGAACGGAATCAAAGAAACTGTTAAAGACGAATGTGAAAAGTGACTGCCAAAGACCAAGGAACAGAAGAAAGAGAAATGGATGTGAGAGCAGACAGTGGAAATTGTTAAGACGACGAGAGAAGCCAAAGTCAAGAAAGATGAGGAGAGGAGAGGAGAGCTGGTCTGGAGAGGAGAGCTGGTCTTGTGGTAGCAAGTATGACTTGCCCCCATAGCTAAGCAGGGTCTGCCCTGGTTGCATCTGAATGGGAGACTTGATGTGTGAGCACTATAAGATATTCCCCTCAGGGGATGGAGCCGCTCTGGGAAGAGGAGAAGGTTTCAGGTTCCCTCCCTGGCTTCTCCAAGATAGGGCTGAGAGAGATTCCTGCCTGCAACCTTGGAGAAGCTGCTGCCAGTCTGTGAAGACAATACTGAGCTAGATAGACCAATAGTCTGACTCAGTATATGGCAATTTCCTATGTTCCTATAAAGACTTCATGAAGGAACATAATAGGGATTTTAAGAAAGCTGTTAGAAGAGACAAGGAGTAGTACTACAATGACATAAGTAAAGACCTTGAGGATGGAAACAGACATGGAAAAACAAAATTTTCAAAAGATCTCTGAACTCAGAAGGAGGTTCCAACCTTGAATTGGTTTGTTAAGGGATGCCAAAGGACAGATAGTAACTGATTCAGAGATCAAGAGAGATGGAAGGAGTATACTGAAAATCTGTACAGCAAGGATGTTTGTATGTATTTATTTCAGCCCAAGGCCAGCATAAGCAAGGATTTTAACATCCAAGATACTCTAGAAGATATTCCCTATTTTCAAGAACCTCTATAACTGGAAGATGAAGTTAGATCAGCACTCCGGTCATTACCAAGTTGGAAGGCTACAGGTGGAATACTGATGGAATAGCTACAGAAATATGGCAGGCAACAGAAGAAGAATCAGTCAAGGCTCTAACCAAACAATGCCAGCAAATCTGGAGAATGACACAGTGGTCGTCAGTGGAAGAGGTCGGTCTACATACCCATACCAAAGAAAGGAGACTTAACAGATTGTGCAAACCATCACACAACATTCTTAATTCACATGCTAGCAAAATAATGCTCAGGATCATCCAACACAGATTAGAGCCTTAAGTGGAAAGGGAAATGCCAGATGTTCAAGCTGGTTTCCAAAAAGGCCAAGGACGAAGAGACATTGTTGCTGATGCACACTGGATAATTGAGAAAGCCAAGGAAAACCAAAAAGAAGTCAATATGTGCTTTTTTTTACTGCAGAAAAGCCTTCAATTGTGTCGACCATGTCAAGTTGTGAAATATCCTTAGGAGAATGGGCATCCTAGAACACTTCATTGTTCTCATGAGAAACCTATATACAGGATAGGAAGTCACGTTCCAGATGGAACATGGTTCCAGATGGGCAAAGTAGTAAGACAAGGCTGTATACTTTCTCCTTATTTATTCAACTTATATGCTGAACATATATTGAGAGAAGCTGGATTGGAAGAAGATCAGCATGGTTTTAAAGTTGGAGGAAGAAACATCAATAACCTGTGCTACGCTGATGACACCACTCTGATTGGTCAGAATGCGGATGATCTGTAAGCTCTAGTAATGAAACTCAAGGTGCATAATGAAAAAAATGGGACGACTAAATGTAAAGAAGAATAAACTAATGACAATGGGTACAGCAACCAGCCTCAGAATTGATAATGAAGACACTGAAGTGGTGGATAGCTTCTGCCTTCTAGGATCGACCATCAACAGTAAAGGATCCAGCAGTCAAGAAATATGCCGCAGACTAGAACTTGGTAGGGTTGCAATGAGGGCCTTGGAAAGGATATTTAGATGCCATGACTTGTCTATACCTACAAAGATTAGAATCATTCAGACAATGGTATTTCCATGACGCTCTATGGATGCGAAAGCTGGACTTGACACTTTTGAACTTTGGCACTGGAGAAGACTTTTGAGGATACTATGGGCAGCTAGTAAAAATAGAGGAAATCAACCCAGAATTTTCACTCGAGGCACAAATGACCAGGATCAAATTATCTTACTGAATGCACCACTGAAAGACCTTAAAGGCCAAGTTGAAGACAGAGCATCCTGGAGAGAATCTATGTGGTCGCTAAGGGTCAACACTGACTTGACAGCACTTAATCAATCAATCAATGGTCAGAAAATTTTTCAAGATTTAAATTATGATGTCTTCACCACCATTCTGGGGGAAGAGTGCCACTCAGATTTGCTGCCTCAGGCCCTAGGATATCTTTGGCCAGCGCTGATAGTCAGCTTAAAAATCAACATATCTCATCTTACACTGAAAATTGCACAAATATCTCCAAATAAAAATGGAGCCTGTTCCTTAGGATCCACCAGTTCAGGGCTCTTTCAGGCCAGTTCTATTAACCATATTGTCTTGTTAATTATCCACAGCCCCAGTTCACACTCTCTTCTCACACAGCACATGAGTGAGGGCCTACATTGTCATTGCTCCAGACTGTGGAAAGCTCTTGCTGTGGCTGTTCACTCCCTCCAACTTTGCCTATTGGCAGTAGGTAATGTCAGTATTTTTCTCCTGTGCCTTTAGGCTTTGACAACTGTGTAGAGTTGCTATTGTGATTACTGAACATATTCCTTTCATGTGTGATGCTATGGTTAATTATTTTTAAATATTGTTTTCTTTTAAATTTTGTATATTGCATTTTAATGTTTGTTAGTTGCCTCGGGATTTTACATAGGTCGGCCTATAAATAAGACAAATCAATCTAGGGTGAATTCCTATATAAAGAATTGCACTGTTGGGAGCCAGAGATCTGCATACAGTGGTCCCTCTACTTACGAAATTAATCCGTTCCGAATGCACATTTGTAAGTCGAAAAATTCGTAAGTCGAAAAGCGGTTTCCCATAGGAATGCATTGGGAACGGATTAATGCGTTCCGGAGCCTAGAAAAAAGACCCAGACCCCCAGTAAGGCTTGCAAACTGCACAGGAACATTTCTTTTCAAGAATAAACAGGCAGTAAACAGGCAGGCAAGTCAAGGAAACCGCATGTAAAATTTGTAAGTCGAGGAAACCCCATCTAAAAATTTGTAAGTCGAGGAAACCCCATCTAAAAATTTGTAAGTCGAAAAAACCGCATCTAAAACCGGATCTAAAACTGCCGTTTGTAACTCGAAAAATACTTATATCGAGTAGTTTGTAAGTCGAGGGACCACTGTATTTAAAATCCCCAAGGAAGCTGAAGAGCAGGCAGCCATAGCCTCTCCAGCACGTTCTTCCCTTGGCCTCTTCATTTACTCCCCTTCCTAGATTGCTGTGTAGAAAAACTTGGAATGATGCTCAGCAATCTGGGGATCAGGGGAAGGAACGGCTGGGAGAGAACCAGATGGGAAAGGCCATGTGTGCTGCTTCATCAGGATGTACAGGTACAGTACACTGTACATCCTGATGAAGCACACATGGCCTTTCTGTGTACAGATCTTCATGTGGCATACAAAATGTATTGTTTATTTAAAATATTTAAACCCAGCCCCTCCAGCACACTGCTGCTTGGGGCAGCAAAAGCAATGGAAATGTTAGGCCGTGACATACCCGTAGATATAGGCTGTCATCCCTTCAGGGCTGGCCTGGAGTCTCCAGGAATTGGCGCCCATCTCCAAGGGACTATTGCAAGCAACCTAGAGATCTGTTATGCAAGGGAAACCAAATATCACACCAAACCAGACAACATGGTCACAGACATTATAATACTCTGAATAAAGGTCTTTGCTTTCATTGCAAGGCTATATTCAAGTTTGCAGAACTTGCGGAGCAAAGATCCTGACAAGCTGTAATCACCCAAAAGTTATCAATAGAATTTGCTGGGTTTTGCGGGGAGGGGAATCTGTGTTTAGAGAGGAAAATAAAATGTTTAATATTCATACAAGACAATGCTAGTCACAGATAAAACCCTAACCATATTAGAGAAGCCAAATGCAATAACAAAATTAGCTTATTAATGTCTATCAGGCCTATTTGTTGAGCTCAGAGTTAATAACAATTCCATAAATTTAAGTCAGTCTCTCTCTCACACACTCACATTAAGGTGCACAAGAACTGGTAATACATACCTATATGTTATGCAGCTAAAATAGTCTCATGTGTTATTCCCATCCACTAAATGCCTTTCATAATAATTTTTAAAGTGTTGAATTACATCAGGTACAAGTTTAACGCTGCAAAAGCAACAATCCATGCCGTTGCACAACTTCTATTTATCTGGATCTGCACACGCAGTGGGGAAATGACTTGACTTGCAATCCGAAGTTGCTGGTTCGAATCCACACTGGTACATCTATATTGGGCAGCAGCGATATTGGAAGATGCTGAAAAGCATCATCTCACACTGCGCGGGAAAAGTCAATGGTAAACCCCTCCTGTATTCTACCAAAGACAAGCACAGGGCTCTGTGGTCACCAGGAGTCAACACCGACCCGATGGCACACTTTACCTTTACCTATTAAACAGCAGCACTTTGAAGATTAGTCTGGATGCTTCTACAGTTATTTCTCTATAGGGGTGTGTGTGTGAATCAGACAAGAATATGAGGAGAGAAGACCAGATGTGAACCATAGTTTAGCCTCTCATCATACTTCTTTCTTTCCCACAAATTTCCTCTTTTTTAAATTAATGTACTAAGGTGTTTCATTATAACAATAAATGACAGCAATGAAGTAGCAGAATCACAACTAAAATTAAAACAAAAACAATTGTTTACTAGTATTATATTATGCAGGATGTAATGATATCCTATTATATTACCTAGAACTATATAATATATACAGACTTTCTATAGAAAAACATGAGCAAAAAGCTAAGTCTCTGATCAAGGAGCTTACACCCCAGTGTTCAAGCGAGACTTCAGGGGCAGAGGAGGTGAAAGCAAAGCAAAGGATGAACACAAGCAAATACAATTACATATACTTAGGCTTCATTTCCATTGGGAGAGGGAACGAAAAGGATCAAGCCAACAGATCCATAGGAAGGAAAAACCATCAACAGGGCCCCCCAGTCTCGGAGCAGATTCAGACACAATGCTAAACCATGGTTTAACATTACTAACACAAGCTTAGGCTTGAGAGTGAAGGGAAGATAAGATATGTCCTAGTAAAAAAACAAACCACAACTTGTGTCTGAACCAGACAAATCCCAGCCTGTTTGAACCATAGTTTGAGTGAACCAGGTTATCAAACTAGGATATGATTTTGTTTTGATATCCTGACTTGCTCACAAAAGGGGAAGGAGCAAATTTAACCCCCTCAAATTTAACCCCCTTTCCCCACAAAGGGGAAGCTGTCTTTAAAATGCAGTTGGTGGATTCTCTTTCATCAAATTCTTACATTTTATCCTCCTTGAGATTTTCCAAATGGCGATTTACTCCTGCTTCACTATGATTAGGGTTGGGGGAAGTTGAGATGAAGGAGAGAGTGAAGGATGGTGTACATCCTAATAGTGTGAAAGTGGCTCCTACCTGATCCATCCCATAATCTCTGGCTATTGGCCACTGTGGCTGGGGATTATGGCAGTTGTAGTCCAAAAACAACTGGGGGGCGGCGGGAGGCGGCAAAGCTAAGCAGGCCTGTACTACAAGATGTGTTTTCCTACTAAGCTATAAAGACAGGTCTCTTGCACGCATTAGTGTTCATAACAGCCAACTACCCTGACTAGCTGAAAATGGCACGGTTTACCCATTGCAATGGTGCCAGCAAGGACAAGCCCATTTTAATGCTAGCCTGTTGTGCACATTTATTTTGTAAAAGATTATACTGCCTTTCTAACTTTAAAAAAGTATTCACGGAAGTGTAGAACATAAAAGTATAATAAAACAGTCAATTTAAAAACCAATGACAGCATATTTAAAAAAAAACAGAAAATAAGCACATGCAGAACATTCACAATGATTATACTCCCAAGATACCTCCCAAGACACCTCCGTCTTGAACACAGCAATGCATGCTTCAAGAAAGGAGTACATATGCAAGCTCAGACCCCATATTCAAGCTCAGATGGCTTGGGTCCAGGCTATTTAAGAGAGTGCCTCCTTTTGTCATGAACCCTGACGCTTGTTATGATCTTCTGGAGAGGTCCAGTTACGGTTGCCACCGGCTCCTTTGGTGGCAACCCGGGACCGGGTTTTCTCTGTGGCTGCCTCGGGACTTTGAAATTTGCTCCCTGCTGAAATAAGAGCTTCTCTTATTTGTTTTCAAATAAGAAAACAAACTAGCTGAACCCGCACAGAGCATCTGTGCACTGTGCAGTAGTTAACTTATTATTATTATTGTTCTTATTTCTTCTCCTTCTCTGTTTTCAGGAAGAACCTCAAGACTCACCTGTTCTCACAGGCTATTAATTATAATTAATTTTAATCATTTGTTTTAATAATTGTTCTATGCTACTGTTTTTATTATTTCATGTATTTTAATCTGTGTTGGTTTTTAAATATTGTTTTAAATGTTGTATAGTGCCTAGAGATGTACATATCAGGTGGTATAAAGATACAATAAATAAAATAAATAATAATAATAAATTCCATTGCTGGATAAGCACATGCCTTACTGAACATAGGATTTCTATAGAAATTCAGTTCATCTTTAGTAAAAGTAGAACACCAGCATTTAGAAGATTGTAGGTGGAAGGCTCAATACCTAAATAGCAGTTAAGGCATTTTACAATGGCATCATTATGGTCTGGTTCACACCTAAACACAACGATGCATTCAGTTTTATGATCTTCTGCCAAAAAAAAAAAAAGCAGCATAGCCCATCTAACTAGGCAGATTTATAGTCTGAATGCATTCAAGAGAGAATACAGATTAGCTAGCAAAGTTCTGAGCAAACCATCTTGCAAATCAAGGTTGAGGTCAGTGGAAGGAAGACACCTGCAGTGTCACCTTGAAGTTATATAAAGATAATTTTTGTGCCTGAGGCTGCTGGTAGCTTTCCAATCTTATTTTGTTCATGAACTTCTTAGCTAGGGGTCACCAGTTCTCGACATTTCAGTTTTTAGGTTCCCTATTCCAGACAAGTTAAAGAGCCACAAAGTTGCAGACAGCAGATAACAGGCAGTTTCTGTTGAGCAAGGCTCTGAATGTACACATCTTATCACAGGGAGCCTCTGCAATTCAAAAAGACAAAAACAAAAAAGCCATTATCAAGAGCCTCCCCAAATGCAACATAGCAAAACTAAGAAAGTTCTTAGAGAGCCTAGTGGCTCTCACTTCCATGAGAACACAGGACTATAGAGCCAAGGATAGCAGGAACATTAAAGTATTTCAGAACTTCATACAGCAGCAGGAAAGGCAGTAGGGAGGGAACCAGAAGTTAAAGTTAGGGATGTGCAGACCGGTTCGGATCCGAACTGGTTCCGGTTCGGATCCGAACCGAACCACCCCCGGTTCAGTTCAAATCCGAACCAAACTGGGGGTGGTTTGTTTTGAACCAGTTCGGACCAGTTTGGATTGGTTATGACACCTGGAAATTGGTAGGATGGTAGCTGGCACCCAGGGGTACCTGTCATCCAAACCCGAAAGCAATCGGACACTCGTACGATTTTTTATGAATTTTTGAAAATTATTTTTATTTTTTCTCATAGGATATAATGGGACTCGAACCAGGCCATTATTCCTTATTGGGGAACACCCATGGGTGCCAACAACCATGCAAACCCTGAAGCAATCAGACACCCCTATGATTTTTTATGAATATTTGAAATATTTTTAATTATTTTTCTCATTGAGTATAATGCGACCCGAACCAGTCCATATCCCATATTGTGGAGCACCTAGGGACATAAAAGCAGGGTGGGTGGTAGACAGACAGGGGTGCCTACCACCCAAAATGTCCCAAGGCAATTGGACACTCCTCTGATTGTTGGTGAATTGTTAAAATATTTTTGAATTAGTCATAGAGAATAATTAGGATTGCAGCAAATGTATCGCTTCACGTTGGGGAGAAAGGGGTGTCGTAGAGTGCAGTGTGGTGGGTGGTAGTTCCTAGGGTGGCCAAGGAAGCTATCAGAATTATTTGAAAGGAATTGGGCAAAGGGGTGATTTTTAAGTGATTTTTGAAGTTTACGCGTCTTTAAGGTTTTTCTCCATAAAGAAGCATGGAGGTGTCAGCAAATGTATAGGTTCACGTTGGGGGCAAAGGGGTGGCCTAGAGCAGTGTGGGGCTGGTGGTAGTCCCAGGTAGGGGCAAGGAAGCTATCAAAATTATTTGAAAGGATTTGGGCAGAGGGATGATTTTTAAGTGATTTTTGAAGTTTACGCGTCTTTAAGGTTTTCCCCCATTAGGTGTAATGAAGGGTGTATCGCTTCACATCGCGGGGAAAGGGGTGGCCTAGAGCAGTGTGGGGTTGGTGGTAGTGCTGGGTAGGGGCAGGGAAGCTACCTGAATTTTTTCAAAGGATTTGGGCAGAAGGCTGATTTTTGGTTAATTGTTGAAGTTTACGCGTCTTTAAGGTTTTTCCTCATAATAAGTTATAATGGAGCTTTCAGCAGCCCCATAAATGCACACGGGGTGTGCTGGGGTGGCCCAGAGCGAGTGGTGGTGTAGTGCACATAGGGTGCCAACCTCCCCCATGGGTTTCTAACCAATGGGGTACAGGGTTCTCTTGTTTCTGACGTATTGAGTGTGGATTCTATGATAGCATATGAGATTTTCAATGAGACGCCATGAATCCACTCTAATATGCTATCATAGAATCCACACTCAATACCTCAGAAACAAGAGAACCCTGTACCCCATGGGTTAGAAACCCATGGGGTTGGTTGGCACCCTATGTGCACTACACCACCACTTGCTCTGGGCTAGCCCAGCAACACCCATGTGCACTTATGGGGCTGCTGAAAGCTCCATTATTATGAGGAAAAACCTTAAAGACGCGTAAACTTCAACAATTAACCAAAAATCAGCCCTCTGCCCAAATCCTTTGAAAAAATTCAGGTAGCTTCCCTGCCCCTACCCGGCACTACCACCAACCCCACACTGCTCTAGGCCACCCCTTTCCCCCCGATGTGAAGCGATACACCCTTCATTATACCTAATGGGGGAAAACCTTAAAGACGCGTAAACTTCAAAAATCACTTAAAAATCACCCCTTTGCCCAAATCCTTTCAAATAATTCTGATAGCTTCCTTGCCCACCCTAGGAACTACCACCCACCACACTGCACTCTACGACAACCCTTTCCCCCTGACGTGAAGCTATACATTTGCTCCAATCCTAATTATTCTCTATGAGGAATTCAAAAATATTTTAACAATTCACCAACAATCAGAGGAGTGTCCAATTGCCTTGGGATTTTTTGGGTGGTAGGCACCCCTGTCTGTCTACCACCCACCCCGCTTTTGTGCCCCTAGGTGCTCCACAATAGGGGATATGGACTGGTTCAGGTCCCATTAAACTCAATGAGAAAAATTAAAAATATTTCAAATATTCATAAAAAATCATAGGGGTGTCTGATTGCTTCAGGGTTTGCATGGTTGTTGGCACCCATGGGTGTTCCCCAATAAGGAATAATGGCCTGGTTCGAGTCCCATTATATCCTATGAGAAAAAATAAAAGTAATTTTCAAAAATTCATAAAAAATCATACGAGTGTCCGATTGCTTTCGGGTTTGGATGACAGGTACCCCTGGGTGCCAGCTACCATCCAACCAATTTTCAGGTGTCCGAACCGATCCAAACCGGTCCGAATCCGAACTGAACCAGGGGGTGGTTCGGACAAAACCAAAACTGAACCACCCCCTCCTGGTTCGGACCCGGTTCGGATCCAAACCAGGTGAACCGGTTTTGTGCACATCCCTAGTTAAAGTGAGGGCTGACTTTTGTATTTAAAGGACTCTCTATGGAGAGCCAGTCCTGCAGCAGCAAGCATGAATTATCTCCTTTGCTAAGCAGGGTTCTCCTTCAACGACTACATAAGTGCTGTGCTGTAAGATATTCCACTTAGCGGGTGGGACTGTAGCTCAGTGGTAGAGCATCTGCTTTGCATGTAGAAGGTCTTGAGTTCAGACTCTGGCATCTCCAGGTAGGGCTGGGAAAGACTCCTGCCTGGAACCTTGGAGAACCACTCCCAAACAGTGCAGACAATACTGAGCTAGATGTACCAATGATCATCTGACTCGGTAGAAGGCAGCTTCCTATGCTCCTATACCAGTGTCAGTAGCAATCAGAGGAGAAGCTGGTTGTCCACTGTAATAATCCTCTCCCTCACTTGCTGCTCATGACCACATTCCTTTATGAGCTTCTAATGCATCTCAGTACCAGTTTGGCTGAGCTGCCTTTTGTCTGGAAAGTGTCAGCATTAACTTCATGGGTGCCACAGCCATATGTTTACATGTGGTAGTCAAGGGCTGTATCCTAAGCTTTCCTGCATCCAGGGGAAGGAATTGCTGCTGCTCCAGATGAAGCTTCTTCTTCTGGAGGAAGAAAACAATCCAAAGCAAATTAGGACTCTACTTTCTGGACCAGATTAATAGTTATCCTCCCTCCTCGACCTTGCAAACAATTTTGAGTTCGCAAACACTGGGTAGTAGCTCATGCCTCCTTTAATATCTTCTCACACCCTCTGAAGGAAACTCACTTCACAATTTGAAAACTAAGTGTAGTCCTGACAGCATCTTCATGTGTTCCCTGGGCAACAGAGTAGTTGCTAAAGAGTCACATGGCACTATGGTAGCTGCTAACTGGGCAGTTCCCCTGCTAACTGGGCAAAGAGGCACCTTTTAAAGTGGTGATTCTCATATTTAGCTGGGGAAGAGCAACTGGCCCTATCCAACCCCAGCACAACATCCCTCCCGTGGCTGTTGCTGGTGTCTGCTTTATATTTCTTTTTCTATTGTGAGCCCTTTGGGGACAGGGGGTCATCTTAGGAGAAACCTAAGTATGTAGTACGCCACTCTGGGCTCCTTGGAGGAAGAGCAGTATATAAAATAATATAATAATAACAATAATAATCATTTTATTTACTTTTTCTATGTAAACCACTTTGAGAACATATGTTGAAAAGCAGTATATAAGTAATAGTAGTGGTGGTGGTGGTAATGAATAGCCAATATGTGACAAAGTGGCGCAGCGGGGAACTGCCCCGAGCCATTTTGGAAGAGCAGTATATAAATCAAATAAATAAATAAATAAATAACAAGCAGAAGGTTGCCAGTTCGAATCCCCGGTGCTACTATATCAGGCAGTGCAGCAGCAATATAGGAAGATGCTGAAAGGCATCATCTCATACTGTATGGGAGGAGGCCATGGTAAACCCAGCCTGTATTCTACCAAAGAAAACCACAGGGCTCTGTGGTCACCAGGAGTCGAAATTGACTCGATGACACACTACCTTTATGCAATGCTAGTACAAGTCATATGACTGGTCCATGTATATCCTACTGCTGACATGTAGAGATGCAACCAGATTGAGGTGTTCTTGGTAGCTACCATGTTACTGAGGTAACAAGTAGGCTTCAGATGAAAAAATCACAATCAATGCTTGCTTGCAACACACACACACACACACACACACACACACACCCCCCAGAACTAGGGCACCTGCACCTGCCATGTTTAACCCTCAATATGCATCCTGTCCCTCCCTCTCTGAGAAAACAAAAAGGATTTCGAGAGCCATTTCTTGAAGGTCACTATTGAATCATTGATATATACAGAAGGAGCATCATTTTTAAAGCCTTCACAGAAGAGTACACTAGACATTTTATTTGTTCAGGCTCAAACAATTGTAGCTGATGTCAAGTAATAAAACAAAACCTAAAATATCAAGAGTGGCTGCAAATAGGCACATCTAACAGCAGCAAATATTTTAGCTAGAAGCTGACACATATCTACCATCACAGAAGATCAATCATCATAGCAGTCTCAAAGCTGTCTCGGGTAAGTGGAAAATTAGAGCTGACTGCACAAAGAGAAAAATTCTGAACCAGTAATTTGAACTGGGCGATGGGGTGAGGATCGATTCTTTTCTGGTGCAGGTTCAACAGAAATTTTCAAATAATGCTTCATAACTCTGTTCTGCTTTGGTTTATTCAAGATTCCATCAGACTTCATTGCATCTTTAAGACTAACAGCCAGATCCTATGCACACTTATAAGCCCAATTATACTCAGAGGCACTTACTTTCAACCACACACCTGCAGAATCAAACCACACATCAGGCTTGTAAACACTCCTCTCTACTGGTCACCTGTGACAAGGAAGAGTTGCAACCACTTAATCAGGCAGAGAAGCAAAACATGGGGGGAAAAGAATCACGCTTTTTTGACCTTTAGGTGAGAATTACTTACTCAGAAATCTCTGGGCAAATGAGATAGTAACTCTTGTGGGCTTATCTGTATGAATGATCTAACAGATTAATCGTGGCAATCATGGAAGCATTACCCAGCCCCATTACCTTTTTCAGTAGGCTCAGCCCTGCTCTTCTCTAATATCTATCCTCCTCTCCTCACTGCACCACAGCAACCCTTGAGAGATTCCACAAATTCAACTCTCCTCAGTCAAGTCACACAACATGGAGACTCTGGCAGGAGAGAGTGGCACCTAACAGGAGTAGGCTCCCAGTCTAAACTAACCACCAACTTGCAGAGCAAGGATACTTGCCTGGAGCAGCCTGGCCAAGCTCTAATGGTGATCTGCAAAGAAAGGGTAATCATCTGGGAGTCTATATACAGCATTCATAATTATTTAATTTCCAAATGCCATGTTTAAAAAGGACCACCAAAAAACACATACAAGAAACCCTTTACACCAGATTTTCCCTGTCGGTCCAATCTGCTCAATAATGTGCACAATTTGTCTGAGGTGGCACTCCTCCAGGCTTCCATTAGACAGTTAGCGCAACTTTTCTACCAGCAACATATCAAAGATAAATGATATTCAAATATATTCAAATGATGCTTTCCCCCCACCAAATGTTCCAGGTGCATAGCTAGGGGAGAGGGGGCCCATGTTCACCCCTCTCTCCAGTGGCCCCTCCAAGTGAGAGAAATAATGAAGAATATAGGGAGGGGTATAATTAGGAAAATCCACTCCTAACTTGGCACGTCAGCTTGCCTTGGAGGACACCTACCTGGGTAGACCTATCCTCTGAGGTGGGTTGACATGGTGTCTGGAGCAAAGGGCTGGTCTACCCACCAATCCCAATTGGTAGACCAGATCTCCCTGGGGATAAGTGCCATTTTGAAACCTGTTTTCCCAGAAATAGCATTCAAATCACCCAAATCAATTCAGGTTGAATTGGGGGCAATTTTCCTCTACCCTGAATCAGGCCCTCTCTTTTGAGGGTGATTCAATCTGGGGTCAAATCTGTGAATCACCCGCATTTGACCCATGTCGACTCAACATGCGGCGGCCAGGCTTGTCTCTGGGTCATCTAGGTGAGACCATATTACTCCTGTATTGAAGGAGTTACACACTGGCTGCCAATATGTTTCTGGGCAGAATACAAGGTGTTAGTCATAACCTATAAAGCCCTAAACAGCTTGTGCCCTGGGTATTTAAGAGAACGTCTTCTTCGTTATGAACCCCACCACCCATTGAGATCATCAGAAGAGGTCCGTCTGCATTTGCCACCGGCTCATCTGGTGGCTACTCAGGGACGAGCCTTCGTTGCTGCCCCAAGGCTTTGGAATGTGCTCTCTAGTGAAATAAGAGCCTCCCCATCTCGGACAATTTTTAAAAAGTCTTTAAAGACACACCTGTTCACCCAGGCTTTTAACTGATACTGTTTTAATTGTTTTTAATGTTGTTTTAGAATATTGTTTTAAAATTTTTAAATTGTCATTTTTAAAATTTCTTGTTTTTGTTTTTAACTAATGTTTTAATGTTGCTTTTATTTTGTTGTAAACCGCCCAGAGATGTACGTTTTGGGCAGTATAAAAATATCTAAAATAATAATAATAACAACAGCGAATAGATGCACACACCCGTAATTGCAGCCCATATTTGTAGGTTTGTCCCTAACTGCAGTTGCTACTGCAGAACAAGCACCATAGCTTCATTGTGACCACAATTATAAATAAATCCCACAGTAAAATCAGTTCAGTCATACACTGGGCCCACACAAATACATCACCACAGCATCTAAAGACCCGGATACTCTACTAACTCTCAAAATCTCACATAAAACTACATCAAAAAGAATAATAATTGTGCTTAAGAATTTGTTGATGAGCTGACATCTTGAGTAACAAAGTGCTTGTGTAATGAACAAAGGTTGCCCTAGCACAAGATCACACTAAAAAGAAGGGAATTTGAGGAACTGCGCTCCAGCACTACAGTGCTCTTGTGCAAAGGTTCCGTGCCACAAGTTGTGCAACTGTTACACAAGCTCAAGGATGTTTGCAGTTGCGTAACAGTAGTCTATAGTGCAAGCTCTAGACTTAGCACAAGTAGCTAATGCAACAGTTTTGCACTTGCTCAGTGCCCTTCTACAAAGGCTTTGTTAGGCTGCCAGTCATTGTTCACAGCATGGTCTCTCAGTTTTTGCAGTTCTTACAGAAACAGTAGACACACCACTAAAAAAGGAACTAGAATTCAGTCCTGTTTTAATGAAGATCTTTGCAACACACCGTGAGGATTCCGTTCCGGGAAAACCTCGCGGTTGGCAAATCTGAGGTTGGCAAGCAATTGAAATACATTGGAAACAGGAGGTTAAGGGAATTGTGGTCACTAATAGACTGAAAAATAAAGAAAAAAGTCCAAAAAACACCCGGAATCCCTTTAAATCAGCAATAGGAAGAGGAGCGAGGGGGAACCTCCAGAAATCATCACCATACCCCAAAAAATCATGAACCCCACCCCCAAATAAAATAAAAAATCTTGCTAAACCATGGATACTCGGGTCACGGTTGGTGGGACCTGTCGCAATTTCCCCACCACAGATACTCAAAACTGCAATTGGGGAAACTGCGCTTGGCGAGGGATGACTGTATAACACTATGGCCAGCGTGGTGTGGTGGTTAGAGTGCTGGACTAGGACCAGGGAGACCCGATTCAAATCCCCATTCAGCCATGATACTTGCTGGGTGACTCTGGGCCAGTCACTTCTCTCTCAGCCTAACCAACTTCACAGGGTTGTTGTGAAAGAGAAACTCAAGTATGTAGTACACCGCTCTGGGCTCCTTGGAGGAAGAGCGGGATATAACTGGAAGAAGAAGAAGAAGAAGAAGAAGAAGAAGAAGAAGAAGAAGAAACAACAGAGGGTTTAATACTGGCTTCACAAGAACAGGCACTAAGAACAAATGCAATAAGAGCAAAAGTCGAAAAATCCACAACAAACAGCAAGTGCCGCCTTTGTAAAGAAGCAGATGAAACAGTGGACCACCTAATCAGTTGTTGTAAAAAGAGTGCACAGACTGACTACAAACAAAGGCATGGCAAAGTAGCAGGGATGATACACTGGAACATCTGCAAAAAATACAAGCTACCTGTAGCCAAACATTGGTGGGACCATCAAATTGAAGAAGTTGAAGAAAATGAAGATGTAAAAATATTATGGGACTTCCGACTACAAAGAGACAAACATCTGCCACACAATACACCAGATATCACTGTAGTTGAGAAGAAAGAAAAACAAGTGAAAATAATCGACATAGCAATACCAGGGGATAGCAGAATAGAAGAAAAAGAAATAGAAAAAATCACAAAAATACAAAGATCTACAAATTGAAATTGAAAGGCTGTGGCAGAAAAAGACCAAAATAATCCCAGTGGTCATTGGCACCCTGGATGCAGTTCCAAAAGACCTTGAAGAGCACCTCAACACCATAGGGGCCACAGAAATCACCATCAGCCAATTACAAAAAGCAGCTTTACTGGGAACAGCCTATATTCTGCGACGATATCTATAACAGCAGCAACAACATTGACAATAAAATTCTGGCATCCCAGGTCCTTGGGAAGGACTCGATGTCTGGATAAAACAAACCAGTCATTATTTTACACAGACAGATGTTAATAATAATAATAATAATAATAATAATAATAATAATAATAATAATGTATTGTGTGTCGTGATCAAGCCTCTGCCCTGTGTTTCCCCTTTTAGGGATTTCCTTCAGCTGGACAATTTTTAAAAAGTGGTGGTCACTGTTCCCTCCAAGGTGTGCACATGTGCATGCACTAACACATTTTCTGATGTCCACTCAGCTAATTTTAGATCCTGCTCAGGTTGAATCAGGAACCCTCCACTCTGAATGCCCATGCGCACACACACCCTTGATACTGCCACCTGGAAGAAAACTCATTCCACACACAGATGAAAAAAATTTGGGAGAACACTGGTGGTGGTTGTTAAATCTTTTTTAGTAAAACACAAACACCCAAGTACCTACAATACAGGAAAAAACACAGATATTTTGAAATGAAGATCTTAGAGGTTTCCCCACATACCACAGCTTTTTGCTTCCACTTCTACAGCATAATTAAGGCTGACCTTGAATCACAGCATTGTAAAGAACAGAATTTACCATTCAGGAGGATAACTGGAACATCCTGGGATACACAAGGCTGCCTTGACTTCATTCCTTCCATAAGTGGCTCTTTAAACAGAAATATTTTTGTCCCACAAAGCCTACTGTCACTCAGGATTCACTGTTGTCCTATGAAAGCTCAAGCTCCAAACTAAAAGAGGGATCTTTATGTAAACAGAAAGCCCTGGACATTTTGCAGGTCACTTATCATGGGCAGAGTGCCTGTTTTTCTGCCATCCCAAGAAGTGGCATTTCACTGTTT
The DNA here is from genome assembly GCF_027244095.1 of Hemicordylus capensis. Lineage (NCBI taxonomy): Eukaryota > Metazoa > Chordata > Lepidosauria > Squamata > Cordylidae > Hemicordylus > Hemicordylus capensis. The sequence goes on from NC_069657.1 coordinate 224,933,179, forward strand.
TTATTTTGACATGTTTTTATTGCTCTCTCCCTCCAAGGATGGTTTACAACCATTTCATCCTCACAACAACTCTGTAAGGTAGGTTAGGCGGAGAGCACGTGATTGGCCCTGTATCATCCAGCGAGTTTAATGGATGACTCGGGAATTGAATGAAGGTCCCCACCTCTCCCAACATCCTAGTCAGTTATACACAGCACCTGCATTGAAGGCATAGTCTGTTTTACAACTGAGGCAGTTTGGAAGTTAATTCAAAATGTTTTTGTATGGTTTGGCTCAATCCTGACACCTGTTTTGAATGCAAAGGAGCAGCCTGAGAATATGGAAGGCAATGATGGCAAGAGTGCCTTTCTCCAGTCTTCATATAACCCCTGCTAGTCCCCATACATCCAGCATTAGGTGAAAGAGCTCCTAGGACAGAAGGCAACCTATTCAGCAGAGTTTGAGTCCTCATAGCTCTCATTTAAGAAATGAAACACTCATTTCTCTTCCAATACAAATCTTCCTTTAGTTATATGAGGCAGCACTTCACGGATCAAGCTGTACCTTTTTTGTGCCCATGGGCAACATAACTGTCTATGGCACAGCACAAAATTGAAGCACAGTACTCAGAAGGGAGGGTTAATAAAGCTTAGGCAGAAAGCTCTCCAAGCCACAGACTTTTCTACTACCCTGGGAGGAAGAGGGGGGAGGGAGATGGTCGGTTGATCACCTATCTACAATTGTTATGCGACTGGGTATCAAGGTGTGGGTTTAAAAAGCTAAAAACCCAAAATATACAGGAATAAGAAAACCCACTTCTAGGAAGCTTGAAATAAGATTCTAACTGCAACTTTACCCACTGCGACAGCAGAGATCCCCATATTGACCTATTATGGTTGTTGAGACCTAAGCTGGCCGTTCAGACAAATTACTGGCACAGAGCTCCTTTTCTTTGGAGAGGGTGAAGAGCAGAACAGAGAGCAGGAAAATGTCTGTCCCTAAAAGGTAATCTAAACAAAGAGTAAAATGTTCTGGAAAGGGGGCTGTAATATCGCTTCTCTTGCAACCAGCTGTGCCAGTGGGGACTGTCCAGGAAGATAAAGGACCAGGCACGAGATCATGCCCTGCAGGCACAGCAGCTGCTGCCCAACATCACCTGAGCCAGCAATGCGCTTGGTGAACTGTCCACATATTATTATCGTTTCTCTTACATTTTACTGCTTGCCAAATGGCATTAGCCACCTTGCCCTACACCTTTCCCTTTCTACAACATTTCGCTACGAGGTTAAATTAATTCCACCTACTTGTTTGCACTCAGACAATGCATACCAAGCACTCACATCCAATTTGCGAGGCAGAGGGGGAGTGTGAGTGTGACAGGAAGATCACACTCTTTGTGCCTCAGATGGATTCTCTCTCTTCCGCTCCAGGTAAAAGCTTTCAGCAGTGTCTGCAACCGCAATGGGAGCTGTCCCACAATTTCAGCAGAGCAGAGAAGGGTGAGTGGGTGGGGGAAATAAGCAAGATACATACAGTAACATGGACACTAGTTATACTGTATACATTACTTATAAGTGAAATATGACATCCAGCCAGAGCAAGTGATGCATGAAAGCATCCACAATTACAGAATCATTTCCACACTACTCCGCAGCTCAAAATGTCCCTTCTTGATGAGTGTTGCTCCTTGCTGTCTCTCAAGGTTTTTGTTTTCCCCCCCACCCCACCCCATTGCTGTTAAATGAGGTTTTTGTCATTGTAACTGTTTTCATTTTTTTTATTTCTATTGCATTGATTTTGATTTTTGTAAGCTGGCTGGGGAGCCCTTCTGGGGGCTGAAAGGTAGGACAGAAATCTTTAACAAGCAAACATACTTGAAAATATATTTACATGATAAAGCATAACCAGTGTCATGCGTGGCAGGGTTGCCCATAGGAGAGGGAAGCCGCAGTAGGAGATTTCTGCACACAGAGCAGCACCCATGAGGGGGAAAGGGAAGATACAGGGAGGAACTATCTGCTCCCTTAGAAGGCAGGTTCCATTGATATCAAAATATTTTTAGAACTGAGGTATGTATCACATAGACCAGAACACACACACAAGGGTTCACACTTCAAAAAGGCGGAAAGGGCAGAGGCGGAGAGAACCATATTTTTCCTGGTGACAAAATCTGGAGGTCTGAATACAGGGAAAATGTGATTACACAGCAGCAGAAACTCTGTCTTGAAGAAAGCAATGTGGAATCTTCACAGCTGTACAACTAAGCAATTATTGCGCTATGCAAAATGCCTGGAAGCAGCCCAAGAGATTGTATTGTATCTTACTAGGGCCCAAGCTGGCATTTAAATCCAGGTTGCCCATGTTAAAATATGCTACTCGTTGGATTTTTAAAGATATTTTATTTTAAACACTTATTAACTGATTTTCTATTAAAAATACCCATCAATACACAGCAATAAAAATATTTAACACAGACATTTTAAAATGTATAAGCAATTCTTTAAAAACCAAGGAAAAGCAGCATGGCTATAACACATCCAGATATCCACCATTAAGATGATGATCCTGAGTAAACATGGTGTCTGTCAACAAACGCGTCAAATTAACCAAGGGCAGCTTCTCTGAGGAGGACATCACATTCATTTGCTCAAGATTGCAACATTCAATGTCTCAAAAAGAAAGGATACAGAAGAAGGCCCTCTCCTACAAGCATCATAGTTTAGGGAGGCTCATATGGAAAGAAAATACTCCCAAAGGTCTTTTGGCAGTATCCATTGGCTATCCATAATTGTCTGTTACACTATAGCAAGTTTCCATTTCAGTTACTCTATTTCTGTATGGAATTTCCTTGCTTCCTTGGTGTCCTCACACCAGCCCAGCAACATACAGCACAGAGAAATAATCATTTACAATATAGTTTCCATAGCTATTACACATGTTTACTAACAGTTACTGGTAGTACTTTTTACTATACAATACTCCTTGTGTGCATGTATGACAAAAAGCCATTTAGCATACTGTACTTAGCAGTATGTTCCAATACACTGGACCACACAGGTGGCTGTTCTTGGAAGTCAATTCTTCCTGCAAGCTATCCTCCCAGGGCATGATGTACAATAAGCACTTAAAAATGTGTTCCAAGGCAACTGGAACCAAGATGAAATAGCAATATTAAAAGAGATGAGTTTCGTTTATGGAGTAGCCAAGTATGCCATTATTCTAGAACAATGGGGGATGGCAAGAAGGAATGAACATCCTATAGTGTGATTCATTCCTTTCTAGTAGCAGTGGAAAATTTTCGACCAGCCAGCAAAATGGCTCCATCTGCCAAAGGAGACGTCAGTTTAACAGCTAAAAGAGTTCTGCTAGATTAGTTGTGTTTTTGTAATGCTTCTATAACACCAAGATTTCAAACTACTTCACAGGCATTATCATCATTTAATAACAGCACCTGAGAAGAAAGGCAGGCTGCCACATCCAACCAACAGGCAATGAGAATAAGACTGTGATTCTATGCACAGGTTTACATAGGAATAAATGCCACTGAACAGAGTGGGACTTACTTCAGAGTAAGCATATACAGATAAACACACAGAGTAACTTGGAAACGTATGGTCATTATTTTCAAAGGGCGAGGATAACCTTTGCAGGGAAGGGGTAGGTTGGTGACTTGCTGGATCTCTCTCCTCCTTCCCCTGAGCTTGCATGCACAAACTGCAAGGCTAGACTGGATGGCATGCTGCTTGTTCACGGTAGGGCTGGGAGAACTGGTTTGAGGTCGAGCCGGGTCACCATTGAACCTGGCCAGCTTGAGGGCTCACCCTCAAGCCAGACCAGGCCCAGTTTGGCTCAACCACAAGCCGAAACCCCCAAGCCAGCTCCAAGCCAGCTCGGGGGTTCTAGGTTAAAAAACAAGAATTTTTTTAAAACTCTCCCTCCCCCTGCCGGCCTGCCCCCGGTCTTTTGGGGGCCATTAAGGCCCATTTTTGTGCCTTTTCAGCCCTCTCCTGGCTCAAAATGGCCACCGCGAGCTGGAAGAGGGCCCAAAAGGCCTGAAAACGCCCCTTAATGGCCCAAAGAAGACCAGTGGGAGGCCAAGAGCGGGGGGGGGGACCTTCTGAGGCATGCCACGGCAGCATACACACACACACACACACGGAGGCTGGGTGAGTTTAAAATTTTTTTAAAAAAAACTTATAACCTCCAAACCGGCTCAAACTCGAGTTTGGGAGCACAAAATTGAACATGCCCGGTCCAGTTAGAGTCTGGTCTGGACTCGAACTGAAATGGGCAAACCCGAACTGAATTTGTGCACACCCCTAGTTCAGGGGTGGCATTTAGCTGAGCATCTTCAAAAGTCACAGACACAATTCAGTGGAATCTTCTCCTTTGCATGACTCGCCTGCACTGATCCTCTTTGATTCAACATTTTATGACAGGCTTTGAAGTTTTACATAGGAAAATAATGGGTTTGAGATAATTTCTCTCCAGCAGGGCTGTCTCTAGCTTCTGCAGGGCCCAGGGTACAAATAGTCTGTGGGGGGCCCCATTTTGTATCATTATTGTTCAGACCCTGCCAGAACCAGAAGTGCTTCTGTTGCTGTGTTGCAGCACGCGGCCGTTTAAAGCGCAGTGCCCTGGGAGACAACCTCTCTTCATCCTCCTCTTTTGGACAGCCCTGCCTCCCAGGGCTCCCACATTTGGTATTCTATCTACAGCCACATAATTATGATCCCTCACTCCAGCCCATTTGACTCAGGTGGGTCTACAGTAAATGAATGAATAAATAGACGACGCTAATCATAATAATCCCCACTATCACCACACACAAACACGAACACACAGAAGTATCATCTCTCATCTCTGCCAGAAATGTCTCGGAGTCCAGAGCCTAGTCTCCAAAAAACATTTGCTCAAGTGCCTTAACAGGATTCCATTTCTACAATGGAGTTTTTCCATTGGTATATAAAACTCTGGGGGACTATCCGAGGGCCTTACAAAATCTTCTTGGGAACTGTACAGGTCCTCTTAATTTCAAAGAGGATTGTGTAAAGGAATTTCCCAATGGAAATTTGTTTCCCTGTGCACTCATCTCTCCATGATGTGGCCTTGTTCTCCCATTTTCAATCTGCCTACCCCACCCCACCCCAGTCGTAAGACAACAGGAATAAAAGCACTCAAGCCCTTGGCAGTATTCTGCATTTACTAACCCAGGTCAGGGTAAAGGGAATCTCCCACCTCCCTGACTGTTACTTAGGAGGTTCACTTGCACAAAGTCAGAAAAATCCCCTGGCTTCAGGACAGCCATGATCAAATGCCCTGGACAAAAGCCAGGCAACTGTTACTGTTAACAGGAGCTTAAATTCTGTCTCCACCCCCACGAATCAGGCATAAGCGGAAACAAAACTTGGTGAATCATGCTGATGTATGACAAAAAGCAGGAGCAAATAGACATTATAACAGAATTCTCATTCTCATTTTATTGCTGTCCACTTTCAGTAAACAAGGGCAATATTTTCAACCTGTACCGGTTGAAAAAACCGGTTGAAAAAAATCTAAGGATGACAAACAGAGGATTCTTCTGTCCAGAAACAGCATGAACCTCAAATTCCCTGGAGTTGACTATATGGAGTTGTATAATTTGGAGGTTCTATTTAAGGGATTCAGTCGTTTGAGGAGTTCTGAAGGATTTTTTTTTTAAAGTCACACCAGCCCCAGCACAATCTGCCAGTCCTAGGTGCTTCTCTACACAGGTGCAAGGCACACACATTACAGAAATTATCAGGAACACAGCTGTATACTGTATGTGTTGTGGTAGTTCCCATAATATGCAGGTTATACTCACCTCTGCATGTTACAGAGGGTCTGAAATCGGTGCTGGGTCATGATGCCACGCACATGGTATACGTGATCAAAAAAATATCATGATGGCTGTTGAATGCTTAAAAGGAACACCACAGATAATTGAGATGTACAGGCATGTGCCTGCCACTTCACACAACATGTGGAGAGGTGCTAAGAGTCCACCTAATTCCTGAAACCACTTAACTGAGCATCATCTTAAACTCTTTCTACCCCAGGACAAATATACTCAGAGTTAAAGATAAAAATTCTTGATTGACTACCAGTCTGAACACAAATCCTGTGCCAAAGGCGGCTAAATCCAGCAATCCGTGGAAAGACTGACTTGGCAATTTTGCATGCATTCTCTTTGCTTTCCAAAATTTATTCTGTTTCTTTTCATCCAGGTGAGAAAAGTAGTGCACAGAACTAAAGCCCCATGGCCTGAACCCCTGCTCAGTGGCAGAATGTGTGCTTCACATGCAGAAAGTCCCAGGTTAGTTCCAGTTAAATAAAATCTTAGGCAGCAGCGTCTGAGTGGCATCTTCTGCCTGATATCTGGGAGAGCCAGTGTCATTTGGAACAAACAGACTACTGCACTGATTGCTCTACTTTTTGACCCTCCTCAGAGGAGAAGAAACAATACATTCCTAGGACCCTGCAAGTCCTGTTGACTTCCACTCCCACATATTGGCCAGTGGGCCATATAGATCCTTCTGCCTACAGCACAACAGCATGCGGTTGCTGCTAAGCTGATGCTGCACATCTAACAAACTAGAGAGGGATCTATGCAAACAGCAGTATCCTCATTCACTTCACTACTTGAGACTGCTCCATGTACACCACGCGGCTTGCACTGATCCTGCCTCCTGCCCCATCCTGTCAAGAGCAGCCCCAAGGTCATTTGCACAGCTATGCCATGGTGGGCCAAGGAGCTACCGAGGGTTAGTACTGGCACAGCAGCACTGACAGCCATTGTGCTAGGGTAGCACTAGTGCAAGGAAACCCACTGTTCTCTCATTCAGAATTAGGCACCTTATGAGGAATCCTGCAAGCCACAAAATACACCAAGGAATTTTTCACACAGGGCTTTTAGTTCGCATCTCCTCTGGAAATGATTTAAAAAATGAAAACTGAGAAGGTCAGGATGCCAGGATTGTTCTGATCTATGCTCTCTGTACATGGAATTCTCCATCTCCACTTCATGACCTGTAGTTGCAAAGTTGCTCATAGTGACAAATGTATGAGCTGTCCATCATGGCATGTCAGATGTGTCCGCCTCCAGTCTTTCATGTTCTCTGTAAGCCCAAAACATGTTCCTAGTATTCAGTTTTAATCTGAGTTTCACAAAGACAAGGAAGGGCTGCCAGTTGTAATTCCACACAAATAACAGTGGCTACTTTTTACCATATGGTAAGGAGGACTTCATATACCAGCCTGTGAAATATTTTGGACACAGCTACCCATGCCCTTGACTTCCACAGTCTCAAAAGGAAGTAGCTTTGTCAAGTGTTCTATATTTTAAAAGGCTGTCCTTATTCCACAATACTATTACTTCATACAAGTAACTGGTGACTCGGAGACCAAATCCAGCTCATGTGTTACTTACTATCTGGCCTATCAGTTGCTAAGCAAATTAAAAACATAACTGAGATTCCCCCTTGTTACCAACCACCACAAGACACAGAGGACTTACAGGTCAGATACGACAGCCCTCATGTATCACAAAGTTTTGATTTGGCAATCTTTAGAAGAAGACACTGTCATTTCTTATTCTGTTGCTATTCCATTATTGTATGAAACCCTCTTTTCAGACACTGAGATGTACCCAACAACACAGTGGAATTGCCAACGAATAATTTTAAATGTTTGTAAAACACCTTGGGATTTTTTTAAATGAAAGGCGATATATAAATTTAACAATAAAATAAAGAAATAAAAGGAAGGAATTTTATCATTTGAAGTATTTGCATGTTCCCAAGACTCCTAAAAGCTGAGTGACTATAGACAAAGAGCAGATACATGTTGTTAAAGTACAGGTGAGTGATGGGCTAGTTGGAGATGAGCAGCTTATGACAGATACCTCAGGTATATGATATTTATGTAATCTAAATCAATTCCAGATGTGCTCAGGCAAAAACAAACAGTAGCATGAACTTAATCTACCCAACAGGGTTGTTAAGATCGGCCATAAGACTGGCCCTAAGACGTTAAGAGCAAGAAAGGAATATCAATGAACGGAATACAACCACTCTGGTTAACTCATGATGAGAATCAGGTTCTTCCTCTTCTCTACCCACCCCATATATCACAGCCAACATCATCAGATTTCAAAACAAAGCTGCTTTCATGTGGTGAACCTAATATAATGCACCAGATAGCTCAATGGTTGCTGTCTGAATGAAATCAAAGTGACTTTTAAGATCTTGAATGAGCTTGCATAGAAAAATGTTTTACAGCCAAAAACAGCTTGTTGTCCAAGCATACAACAAGCTCAGTTATTGTACTGAGCATTCTGTCCAGTGTAGCCATTCTCCCTCTCTGCCCCCTCTTGTCCCTGGTGTAAGGAGGACACTTTGTGCAATACTGAACCTTGTGGAGAATGGTATGAAGAAAGATCTGGGATCCTATTGACTTGCCCCTGGCCACCCAGATAGTTTATGGTTGAGGAGAGATTTGAACTTCAGTCTCCCCAGCACTTTGGATCTACCTGAAACAACTAAAATAGCCTGTTCATTGTTATCTATGCCCTTGCCACATCCTGTCTGAATTACTGTAACGCATGCACATGTGGCTGCGTTTGAAAACCATTCAAACACTACAGCCGGCCCAAAATACAGTGACCAGATTGCGAACAGAGAGTTGAAACAACTCCACTTCCTGAGTGCAATTTAAAAGTGCTGGTTTTAATTTTTGAAGTCCTAAATGGCTTAGGATCTGGGCAGCTTAAGGGCCAGCTTCTCCCACACAAATCTGTCTGTCTCAACAGCCCCTTCTCCAGGTCTCCCCACCACCACTGGAGGTAAGGCATGACTGGATACAGGGCCTTCTTTGTAGTGGTGCCTTGGCTCTAGAATTCCCTCCCAGGAAAGTTTGCCTGGAACCAAGTTCATTATTCTTTCTGCACTAGGTGAAATCCTTTTTATCCCACACACCTCTTACACCTCTTAGATAACCTCTTAGATATGGGGTTATGCTGTTGCTGACATTAACATTCTTGATTTTCTTTAAAAGATATTATTAGTTGTAGATGTAATTTTAAAGGGTTGTAAGCTGCTTTGGGGGGCCTTCAGGAAGAAGAGATAAGAGAGAAATACAAGAAAATCAAACCGATACATTTCAAATGGCAAACTTGCTCTGTACAATATTCAGAATTGGCTACATTTTCATTTCAACTCTTTGATAAAGAACAGAGGTTAACTTAGTTTATATTTGGACTGAATTCAATTGGCGTAAAAATAGACATTAACCAACCTGGTTCGTAAGTTTTATTTTCAGTTTTGAAATAATAGTACATATTAGTTATTTTTCTTAAGATAAGTTATACACAAGGATATTACTTCTCTTCCACCAAGTCTATCCGTTCTGCATTTAACTGGTTAGACTATGTAGAAATTGAACTGTTGTAATTTTCCATGCAACTCATTCTCAGAAGCAGAGACCTAAGAACTTCCTCTTCCTTCAGGAGGGGGAGGGGTGGCAGAAAGGAGGAGGGGTGACAGCAAGCGATTATTTAGCAATTTGGCGTGAGTTATTGCTGCAGTCAGTAGTACTGTGGGTTTTCTACTTATGACACTTGCCAACTCTGTGTAACTTTCCCCATACTATATCAGCTGCAACATTGTGGGCCAAGAGAGAGAAAGGAAGGATTCTAAAGCAATACAATATTACTGTAGACATTTTACAGCTGTCATTCACAAATAAAAGTGTATCGGACCAAAAAAGGCTGTAATAAAAACAAAAGCCTATTTTCTTGGAAGTAAATTCCATTGATATCAATGAGCCTTACTTCCATGTTGCAATACTAGTTAGGGCATGATTCAGACAAAACTAAGCACTTTTAAGCCCCGTTTATTTCAGTGGGAATAAATAGGTGCTTAACTCTCCTGTTGAAATCAAAGGGACATCAAAGTGCTTAGCATGGGCAGGACTGCGTCATTAGGATTTATAGAGTGCTTTTCATAGATGCTCAGAGCACTTCACATAAGTTATCTCAGTACTCCTTACAACATTCCTGTAAAGTAGGCTAGTATTTTTATTTCCATTTTCCAGGTAGGAAACAGTGGTTCACACAATGGTTTACCCAAGGTCATTCAGTGAGGTTATAGCTAAGATTTGAACCAGGGACTTTCTGCCTTAACAGATTATTCATTTAAGCACTATCCTAAGGAGATAAATTTACTTAGGAATGAGGATTGTACAAGAAGATTGTTTCCTGCTATAACTAACTGAGTTACCTCCCTTCAACATCAGAACTGAAGCTTTACATTATTCATGAACCCAAAGGCAGAAAAACTGACTGGGACTAGGAAAATCTGGAAGATTTGCATGTTGACAGGCCACATGTGGAATCTACCACAAATGTCACTCAGACAGATCTCTTAAGCAGCTTCCTCTGCTTAGACCTGGCCATGGGGCCAAAGGGAAGGGGGAAAATAAACAGGGCATTCTCCTCCTCCTCCTCCTCTTCTCTTTTGATCCACCCTCCAGATGGATCAAACAATTGTGATTGTTTTTGTTTTGCTGCTAAATGAAGTTTCAGTAGAATTGGAAGTAATATGTTCTAAAACTCTGGAGCATTTCATATCTTTGGGGCAATATTGCAGCCTCCTTAACCCAAGATAAACCCATTTCACAACCCAAAAGCACAAATGGGTTCCATGACAATAGCCCAAACACATATATACTCACCTTGTTAATGTTTGCTGTAATTATTATAGACCCAACCATGATGGCTGGAAAAAGTTGGAAAACATGTATAGATCTACAAGTTATTTGGTATATTTGACAGCTGTGTGCAAACAAAATTATCCCTCCCTGTGACACTTCCTATTCACTCTCTTCTCTCCATTCCACTTATTTAGAGATCAAGAGTATGAACTGGGAAATCCCCAGTTCATTCCTCACTTCAGCCTCACCAGGAAGCTTAAAGCAATCTCAATGCCATCCACAATATGGAGATAGTACTGGCCTACCTCATAAGGCTGTTGGTAAGTACTAAGAAAATGTGAAGCACTTTGAACTCTCAAAATGCTATATAAATGCCAAGGACTGTATTTTTTATTTTTTATTCTGAAGATGTTTGTTGTGACTTTTTATCAAATGTGTGATGCATTCATGTAGCAACCAATTAAAGGTTCATGCAGCTTTAAAACAAGACTTGGCAAAAGAATTTAGATCAAACACCTGAAATGGTCTCTCTAAAATACATCAAAACTACATACCACTCTTTTAAATGCAGCATGAATAGCACTGAATTGCAGAAAAACGAGCTTCTGCTCCTTACAGTAAGCCAGACAACCACCCCACAAAGTGTAACATACAGTATCTGCCTTAGGCATGCCGGCTATGTCAACAGATTATCTCGCATGGAACTGTCTAGACTGTTATTAATATGCAACTGATTCAACAGCAAGGAAGCAAACAGGGAGAACAGTTAAGTGGGGAATTATTTGCCTCTCCAACTGAATCAGCTGCTCAAAGGGGAAACACAAAGACAACCAGATGCGACTCATCACCACTGAGTCTAAGCAACAAACAAGCAAGGAAAAAAGGGGGAGCTGTTGCTTGTCCTTTAAAGAATAAAGTGGACTTGAACCAGCTGCGTGCTAAAAATGTGTGCACCATGTATTTGGGTAGAGAACCTTCCATGAAAGAAAGCTAGACCAAAGACAATATGCTAGGGAGATCTTTGAACATCCAACTACCATATAAGTAGCTAAAAAGTCCATAGCAATAAGATGCAAAGGCCTTGCCTTTATACATACACACACACACACACACACACACACACCCCTGAAAGACATACTGTAGCCTTACACTAGTAAAATTATTTAGATCACTGAAAGATAACATCTAGCAACTCATCATCTCATTCACCCTATGACTGTCATGGAGGCATGCAAGTTGTGTTAGCAGCCACATGGCTTCTGCATCCATACCTGTCTAGTTAACGAGGCAGGCCAAGATTCTCCCCACCCCCACCCCACTTGAAAACAGGAGTTTTCAAAATGCTGAAGCATCTTGCTAGATTTGCAGTCAAACCCAGTTGCACAACCTTTGATATTATCTTGCCCTAGTGAGGAATCTTTGTAAGAGCTTTACCCTCCAGTTCCATTTTACCATCCTAGTTGACAGTTTTATTTCTAACCATGTTCTCCACCCCATCTTTGTTTCTAACCATGTTCCCCTCCCCATCTTTGTATTTAGGCTAATCACAGATTTCGCACATATCCTTTATTTCTCTCAAGACTCCTATATCTCCTGACAGTACCGTCTATCAGTTTAGTTTAACCTCATTACCCAATTTCCATCTCTGGAAATATTTCTTAACCCCTCTAGTGTCTGTACTCTCTGCTGGGTGTACAGAAACAAGCTTGATGTGTCATTGTTCTAAGCCAATTCAAGATTTTTAGAAGAAAAACAAAACAAAACAGAAACTCAAAGATGACTATAATTAGTTTTATTCCTTTATACTCCTGGTTTCTGGAACCAAATCTCTCCAGTAAAACAGCTGGCTTGCATGGACACACCAGTTACCTTGAAAATCAGAAAAATCTATTCCATTTCCACCAGCTGTTAGTTGTCAACATTGGTTGAAAGCGATCACCCCTCGTGCAAAAAGAAAGGGAGAAGAAAGAGGCTTTTGCTTTTTCTAAAATTAAGGGGGAAAGACCACTATAACAAGGAAAGAGCTCAAAGAAACTTCCAACAGACCTCAGATGCTCTCCGGTTGAGGATTATTATAGTATCTAGTATTTAATGCAAGCAGCTTTGAACTGGACTGCTTTGTTAAAGATGACATTTATGAAAACGTGCCTTAAAAAAATAAAAGGGGAGGGGAATCAAGATTACAGAAAATGAGGGGGGGGGAAGCAGAAAAGCAGCTCCAATTCATCAATGTCTGCATTTAAGAGATTTACAGGAGTAATGTAAATGGTTCACCTGCTGCCAGTTCTCTTCCAAGGATGGCAAAGCTGAGAAGTACCCGGTGTCGTGGACAAGCTGCAGTTCCTGGAATATACTATAACTAGCCAAAACATCCATGTTGGTGTTGCTGCTGAGCAAAAAAAAAAAAAAGACACCCCAAAACAATAAACCCCAACCCTTTTCTTTTAGGTCTGTGTTTGCAGTTTTGTGGGGATGGGGTTTTAGTTCTGTTCATTAAAAAAAATATAAAATAAAATAAAAACCCTTAAAGGCAATCAATCCAGAGGTCCTTTTTCTGTTGTTTTGCTTTGTTTGATTTTGTTTTGTAGTCACACTTTGAGAGGGGGGAAAAATCAAGACAGGAACAAGAGTGGAGGAAGAAGGAAAAAAGCCCCATCAACAACCCAGTGAGAAGGGATAAATGCAGCCAAACGTGTATAGGGCAAGCAGTCAGCCAGGCAACCCAAGAGGGGGTACTTCTCCACTTGTAGTAAAAAGCAATTGCCTTCCAGGGCTCTGTTGCTGACTCCAGCTCTTGGACCAGGGAGGGGGGATGCAAACTCACTGACACGAGACTGCCATCTATTTCTGCATTGCTGCTCGCTGCTGAATGCAATCTTTGCTCTTTATTTTTGGGAGGTTGCATTTTCTCTCATGCGCGCGCTGGTGTGTGTGAGAGTGAGAGAGAGCGCGCGCACGACCGCTCTTCTCTACCCTCCCTCACTCCTCACCCCCTCCCCTTCTTCAGAGCCTCTAGCCCCCTCCCTCTTCCTCCTCTTCTCCTCCTCCCTTCTCCGTCCTTTCTCCGCGCAGTGGTGGGATCTTTAGAGGAAACTGTCCATTAAGGCAGCCCGTGACCATGTAAGGTAAACAGGGGGTGGGAAGAGCAGTCCGCTCATGAAGTCACTGACGCCCAATCCTATCCCACAGCGAGAGGTTGGAGGCGGGACTCGGCACGGAAGAGCCACGATGATTGGACGAGGGCTCGACCTGACTGCCACCTAATAAGGCAGTGTAAAGCGAGCTATTTTTAGAGAACTATATAAAGGGGTAGTGCCGGTCGTCGCTGCGTGGTGAGGCTAGAGAGAGAGTGATGGAGAGGTGCTGGCTGTGATAGCGCGGTGGTGGGGGTGTGCGGTTTGCAGAGCGGTCCTCCGGCTCCGATGCATGCAAATTTCAAAGAACAGAAGAGATAAAAGGGTGCTTTTGCATTGCAGCGGGCAAAGTTTTGCACGGCCAAGCGAAAAACGGCGGGCAGCAAGCCCCCAAAACCGGGATAGATTAAAGCCGGGAACCCGGTGTCCACAATGATATCTGCGTGTGGGCAATGACAGAGTAATATGGGCGGGGTGGTGGTGGTTTGTTCCTTTCTCCTCCTCAAATTAAACTAGCTGATCTCAAAGTCTTTTTGTCCTAATTTTCCCTTTTCAAAACCACACGCTTAAAAAGTAATAGCAATAAGAGGAAGTTGGGACTCCAGAGAGAAAAGACTTAACCATGAGGGTTCGGTATAGTGTGGTGAAGGCTAAACCTGCCGACATCCCAGCTAGTCTGTCCCTATTGGTTGTAGGTTTACTACAAAAGGCATGAATCGATGATCTAGGAGGGGTGGCGTACGTTTGCGAGCTGCCGGGTGAAGGCTGCCGTGCCATCGTAGTTCCACTCAGGAGCCGAGCAAGCCCTGTTGAACGCTGCAGGACTTGCTCGTGTGAGCAAACGTGCCCACTGCCCAGGATCTGCCGCGCACCGCCACTGTCGGTTCCTGGCAACGGGTGTGTTGACCTTGAAGCGCCTGTCAAGTAGCGCTGGGGTTTGAACACTCTGCCTCCTGCTGCCAAGTTCGGTAGGCGAGGTCTGCTCTATGGAGGGACGCGCGCCGTCGTCGTCGTCTTTGCTCTCAGTCCCAGCTCGGGTCAGTGAAAGAGGAAAGTTCGAAATGAAGGGCTGTCGTTTTTGGAAGGAGCTGTGGTGTGGTGTGGCTTTAACCTCGGATCAGGAGAAGCACGTTAGTTAGACTGAGTTGAGTAGTAATGCGGGGGAAGGGAAGGCGATGGAGGAAAGCAGAAGGTAAAACCTGTGATGCACAGCCCAAGGCGAGAAGAGACCTCTAAGATAGGAGTAAGCGCCAGTGCCAGAAAATCCTTCTGCGTTTGCATTTTTGGCAACATCCTAGGCTATTGGTGCAAAGCACTGGAATAAACATGTTAACAGACCGGGATGAGGAGCATTTACTTAAATAGTTAGCATGAGCCACATGGGTGCAGGGTAAGAAGCAAAACGGAGTTTGGAATGGAAACAGAGATTTGAGTTTCCTGGCTGACATCTCGACTAAACTACTCAACTGATGTCCTGTTGAAATTAAATAGTCCTTTAGAGTAACTCCCAAGTAATACTATTGAGTAACTTAGTTTGGATGTCAGCTGATGTGTCCACTAAAATTGCTTGACCAAGACATGCATGTACGCACGTGTGCGCGCACACACACCATATATGGGTTTTTGGCTAAAAGGACCTGGCAGTAGGATAGTTAAAGCACCTAGTTCTTCTCCAGAGATGTGTAGAACTCCCCTCTGTCCCTTTTCTTCTTTTTGGAATGCCTGCTTGCTAAAGGTGCTACAGTCCAAGATAAAAATTAACATCATTCTGTGCTCTCCATAACAACCCTAGAGGTTTTTCACAGCCGGATTTTAGTTCACATCTCCTCCAGAATTATTATTATTATTATTATTATTACATTTATATCCCGCTCTTCCTCCAAGGAGCCCAGAGCGGTGTACTACATACTTGAGTTTCTCCTCACAACAACCCTGTAAAGTCAGTTAGGCTGAGAGAGAAGTGACTAGCCCAGAGTCACCCAGCAAGTCTCATGGCTGAATGGGGATTTGAACTCGGGTCTCCCCGGTCCTAGTCCAGCACTCTAACCACTATACCACGCTGGCTCAGAATAGAGGTGTGCATTCACATAATGACTAAATTTTTTACCCCTGCGAGCTATTGGGCAGCACTTCACACACAATTTGAGTTTTTCATCACATTTTAGAGTGTAGCCTGATTTCTATCCAGGGTTAAAAAATCACTTTTTGCATTGGTTTGGGGGGGCAACTTTGAACTCTCAGTAAAGCCTCACAGAAAAAGCCTGCTGACTGGGAAAGCTCCTGGTGAAGGGTGTTTATGCTGCTGCTGGTTCTCTTCCATTCATGTATTATTCCTCAATTTGTAGGAAGGATGACTTGTTGCAGGGGTGGCAAGCCTACAGCAGGGGGGAGATACTGAGTGAATTGGTACCTGTTTGGTAGGCCTGTGCAGTGTTGGATTGGGGAGGTTGGACATTGCCCGACATAGGCCAGGCTGGATGTTGGGGACCCTCCAACCCCTGGCCTAGGGAAGCCTAGTTTGGTTCAGAGTTCTCTGGTGCTGTTTGGGAAATTTTGGTGCATTTTGGAACTCCAAATGGCAGGGGGTCCCTGCATTCCACCCACCCACCCATGACTGTGGCATCTATCTGCCTGTGCATTTATATCTTCATTTTAAACAGTTTTTACCTAGTTACTTTACTCACAGTTCCCCTGAGATTGTGTGATGTTATATCACTTTTCTTCCATGATTCTCTGAGAAAGTACAATTTCCAGGTTATTTTTCAAAAAATTAAAAACTACAGATGGTCAAATTCACTTTAATTAAATACACAGAGTCCAGAAGTCCCTTTCAGAGCTCCTGATCTAGCTATTTTGTGTGTGTGTGGGGGGGGGAGATTTTTGCCAATTTAAAAAAAAAGGTAATTTCCCCAACTCCAAAATTCTGAAGTGTCTAAAAGTACCTGAACCAACATTTGTGTTTCTGGATCTGGCCCGATCCAAGCTTCAACCATGTGCACTCCTACAGTTTGGTTCTTCCACAACACCAGGAAGCTATGCGGGGGTGGGGGAAGGAGAGTGACCCTCTGCAGGGGCGTAACTATGATAGGGCATGGGGAGACAGTTGTCTGGGATAGGGGTGTGCACGAACCGGTCCGGAGGCCATGTAAGAGGCCTCCGGACCGGTCCGGACCGGTCCGGCGGTCCGGCACTGAGGGGGGTCTCCCTTTAAGGGCGGGGGGTAGAACTTACCCCTCCCGCCGCTCTTCTCCCTCCGGCGCTGTAGCATTAAGTGAGGTTTTTGGGGCGGCAGCGTTCCTCGCTGCCGCCCCTGCCCCCATCATTGTTTGTAAAGCCGTCGTAAGAGCACTCTTAGAGCAGCACGCATGTGTGTGCAGCGGTGACAGGCGTGCGCACGGCGGCAACAGGCGCGCGCCGCACGCCGCACGCAAATGCGTGCTGCTCTAAGAGTGCTCTTATGACGGCTTTACAAACAATGACGGGGGCAGGGGCGGCAGCGAAGAACGCTGCCGCCCCAAAAACTTCACTTAAGGCAACAGCGCCGGAGGGGGAAGAGTTCTACCCCTCTGCCCTTAAAGGGAGACACCCCCCTCTGTGCCGGACCGGTCCGGACCATGCACATCACTAGTCTGGGAGCTCACTGCCTTGGGGGGCCTCCAGAGGCAAGTCACATGACTGACTCCCCCAGCCGTGCACCCGCCCGGGCTTCCTTCTGTTGTATTCATCCTCCGAAATTGATGTGAGTGTTAGACTTGGAGCTACCAGAATGACTTGCATCATCCACAATTTACAAAACCTTTTAAAAATAATTTAGGATGATGTTCTATTGTGGCACATAGGATATATAGATAGATAGGTATAGATATAGATATAGATATGAATTTTTTGTTACCACTATTCAGCCTCATTTAAGATTTCTTCAGTGAGTGGGGGGGCCATTTAAAAATCTTGTCTCTGGGCCCACTCCAACCTTGCTATGTCCCTGACCCTCTGCCTTTGTGGGATGCTGTTGCTACAGGATATTCTTACCTGCGGGCCACCAAAAGAGTCCCTGTGGCCCAGATCCAGCCCCCAGGCCCTATATTGTGCAGGCCGGATGCAGTCACGGTAGCAACAGCATCCCACAAAGGCAGAGGGTTACGCTTTGAGTCCGTTCCCTCTTCTCCAAGGGAGCCATTCTCTGTCCTCTCTGAAACTGCCTTATGGTGCCATGTTATACCTGTTTACTCAGAAATATTTCCACAGTGTTCCCATTGAGACTTATTCCTAAGTAAGCATGCCTAGGATTGCAACCTGAAAGCAACAGTGATGTAGGGAGAGGAGAGGGTTTGGCACTTGTTTGGGGTTGGCATGCACTCCAGGTGCCTCCCCGCCAGTGACTGAGCAGGGACAGGGCCTGTTTTCTGGCCACTAGGCTTAGTTAAAATCCCCTTCTCCCTTGACAAGGGGAAAAGATCCACAAGAAACTAATGATTGCTTTCAATAATATTTTAAATAATTAATTTTAATGTAAATGCTGAAAATTGACCTCGTCCCCTGAACACCATGTTGTGGTTGGTTCTGGCCCACCAGAGCACTTGAGTTGCCTACCCCTATGCTATGACCACTTAGTTGCAAAGAAGCAAAGAAATGGACAATTGCCTTCAGTGTCTAGTATGGTAGCCTTATTGCTCTTCTGGGATGTATTAGTAAAAGGAACAGAGGTCTCTCCATTCCCTTGTCATATACATTATCCATTCAGTAATTGGACATGACCTTCAGCGTTTGCATTTAAAAAAATGCAATCTTTGGGTGAAAGAGGACTCAGCTTATGACTTAAGGTGTGTGAGTGCCAGTGTATGTGTATGTATAGCAGTTGGATTAGGACTGGGGAGGACTGGTTTCAAAACCAGATTTAGCTATGAAACTTCTTGGGTGATCTTGTGCTGGGCACACTGGCAGCCCCACCTTCCTCACAGGCTGGTTGTGAGAGTAAATGGAGGAAGATAGAATATGCCACCCTGAGTTTCTGGAAGGAAGGGCAGGCAGGATGAGGAAAGATCACTATAAGATGGGCTTGGAGTAACCACCTTTCCAATGTAGAATTATTGAGGCATAGGGGTCCAACATTTGGATAGATACTTTGAGTCAAAATGTGAACTGAACTCTCTTAATCTCTCACCATGTTGCACCTCCTTCCTGAAAAGGCATAAAAGCAGTTCAAAGATTTACTGGGTTTTTCTAGTGACCCTCCCACTTTCAGGCATACTGTCACAGTCTCTACCACATGCATCTTCTGAATAACCAAACTGCATGCTTCACTAGATGTACTAACTTTACCTACAATGAAATTTGAAGTGAATTTGGAGGATTCTCCCTGAGGCGAAGGCATCTCAGGAATATCAGTGTATAAGCCAAAATCATTTGGATAAGACTCATGACAATTCTTAGGGAAAATTCACATCTAATAATTTTCACTAACTGTATCAATGTTATTTTGATTATACCTTTGAAGTTTCTCAAGGAGGAAGCCTCTTCGGTCAGTTTTTGCTGGATTTCAAATTGGGGGAAATTTGAAATGAGTTGGGAGGTTTCTCATCAGGCAAAGGATCTGAGGCATTTTGAAGGAAGCCCGAAAAGTTTTAGTAAAACAAGTTTCTAAAACAAATTTCTCAGGGTGGTTCTACACATTCCTAGCTATAACCAACAACTGCCTACGTCTGTACTCACAATGTGGGGTTAAATATGGATGAAATTAAAATCAGCCCCCAGAAAAGTATTATTTTCTTTTGACTAAACTTAAAAAAAAAAAAAAATTCCAAGAGAGATTGTTCCACCTCTTTGGATTTGATTCAAACAGACAAAAAAATCTCAATAAAACAGTACAGTGCAATAAAAGACACAATTTCCTTTCCCAGAATCAAGGCCTTTTTTCAGGCCCTTGAAGTCCCCTAATTTCCTGTGTTTTGATAGCTTCCTCTTCAACCTCTCACCTCCTTGTCAAACTTTTTTCCCCCATTCCCTAAATGACATCTTTTTAATTGTGGTAGACTGTCTTCTCCCTAACACTGCAGCATTTTTGTGAAGTACAGGGCACTATTTTGTGTCAGGTTTTCTAAAATGCTCTCCTAAAGCTTTTTCTGATATAAGCAAATGCACCACACAGCTTCACAGGTAGGAAGGAAAGAAACGGTTTTCAAGCATTTCTAGAACATAATTGGTGCTCTTCTACCCTCTCATTTCTTTATTTGTGAAAGTCAGGGAGGGAAAGAAGCCCAGGATGGAATCTGGTTTTCTAGGTCAGAAAAATCCTTGCAGGCCCATATTTTTAACCTGCTGTTTTTTAATTGAAGTTATATCTCTGGGGGTATATATCTCTTTAAACATGCTTTTGCAACTCTCTGAATCTTTCTGTTCTTGTATCAATCCACTGGAAGTAGTTTGTACCATAAAGAAATGCAGTTAGCTGTGTATTCCACTTCAGAAAATGCTCCCAAATTTTCTGATCTATCTGGAGAATGTCTGGGTATAGGCTGATCGCTTGCTGTGGCGGGATAACTCACATGGTTTCTATACATGGTGGCTTTGTGAAATGAGTGAAGTTGGTAGACATGTCAGCAGAGTCAAAATGATGGTGTCCAAAAATACATGTGGGGCTGAAAACATTGCTCCTTCCAAATGACAACCAACTCCAACTGAAGCCATTCCTGGAGCATTTTCCCCACATCAGTTTTTACAAAATCAAGCCAAGATTTCCCAGTTTCTTTCTCAATAGTCACCCGAAGAGTGATGCCAATTCCTGGAGACTCTGGGCCAATGCTGGTGGGTAGGTGACCTTAATCCCAATATGCAGAGACCCCAGTATGCAAACTGTTGCCCGATATATTAAGCATTGAGCAGTTACGGCTTTACTTGCCGCTCTCCTAATATAGGCATTTCATTTATTAATTTCTTTTTACACAATGCTTTCATTCTGGGGTCCTTTCTTTAAGGGATGCACAGTGAGTTGGACCCACATAATAAGAGAGTTCAGACTGAGAAGGGAGCATAATGACTATGGTTACACATCCGAATATACCTTCAGACATTATGAATGCACCTGTATATTCATGTAAGATGACTTGACTTTAAATGGAACAAAGAATCTGCTTCCCGATTTAGGAAAACTAATGCTGGCAAGGGCCTCATAGTGTTTATTAATTTAGAAGAATTTCTAGGACATAATGACTCACCTCGCTCACTTTGTCCTGCCTGAGATGTGATTGCAATAAAGGATAAGGAGGTCTGATCGCAACCAATGGCACCTAGCTATGATGTCACCTGGGGATGCTGACTGACCCGGGTGGGGGGAGGCCTGACAAGGCAAGAAAGGGGGGAGTATGGAGGAGGAGGAGGAGGAGAGTGGAGAGCTCAGTGATGGACTGGCTGACTCTTCAAAGAAAGTTGGGGTAGCAGGCCTGGAGACTGGGCCAGAGCTAATTAAATTTTTAGAAAAATCACATGGTACGGCTTTCCTAGGATTGTACATCTTTCAGAATAAATGTCTAGGTGAAGAACTTTCTAACCTCCTGGTTTTCTAACTGCAAGGAGTGGGAGAGCATTCAGTCATATGATGGGTCGCCTGGCAGGAGGGTGTCTACCAGAAACCTCAGGAGCAGGGCTAACCTGAGAACCTGGACAAAGCAACAAGACTCTTTGTTTGATGGTCCATGTGTAGCTGGGCGGTGGACAGCAAGGTGGGTAGGTATCAGTGGGAGCGGGGGCTTGGAGTAAGGCCCTTCATTCCTTCCCACCTCTGGTTGGTAAAATGAGGACAGCCCTGGAAGTAGTCACTGTATTTCACTCTACTGTTAAGACAACCTATAGCTACCAAGTCTTGGGCATTTGCCTTTTCTCTACTAATGGGCTTCCCCTTGCAGTTCGAAAACCAGGAGGTCAGGAAGTTCTTCACCCAGACATTTATTCTGAAAAAGGTACAATCCTAGGAAAGCTGTACCATGCGATTCTTCTACAAGTGTAATTAGCCCTCTAGAATTCTGCCTTTGCAAGCCACGTCCCCAGAGAGGCCATGCCTTATTAGATGAAACAAATGCTCCTTTTGCTCAGGCCAAAAGCTCTGATACTGAAATCCCTGCTAACTTTGCAAAGAGGCATTTTTAAAGAGTGGTGCCTCTCTCATATTTAGCAGGGATGGAGGGACTGTCCCTAATTGCAACACAGTGTCCCTCCAATGGCTGTTACCAGTACCCTCCTGGTGTTCTTTTTGGATTCTGAGCCCCCTTGAGGACAGGGAACCACTTTATTCTTCTTTATAAACTGCTTTGAGACTTTTTTGTTGAAAAGCAGTATGATGTTAATTCTATAATTATGTCATTGTCTTTGTTTTTTGTTGGTGGTTTGATATGGCTGGTTGACTAATCAATACATTTGCTATTCTATTCTGGAGCAGGAAGAGGAGGAGATGTTACACCAGAAAAGATTGTACTCAGTGCTGTCAGGTGGTTGCTGTTGCCAGTCATTTTTGCTAGAGGACTGATGCACATATACAGATGTACCTTAGGGAGTGCACATGTTGCCTGCTCCTATCAGAATACCTACCAGAACATTTGGCATAAATTTGCCTAAGTGCAACTTAGGTGTCACACTGTGCCTAAGGTGCAGGCAGGTTTCTTGAGAAAACTAGAATTCAACCAACCTTCCCCCCCCCCTGCTCAAAACGTCTCTCAGATGATGAGGATTTAAAAAAACCTGACTCCCTAGAATACACAAGACACAATAAAGTCATTCTCATGACCAGCTTACCCGGGGTCAGGGAGGGCTGGCAGAAAGGCAGGCTCCTACCTGCCCCCTACACACAATCCCAGTTTCACTGAGCGCACGAGCAGCGCCACAGTGAGTGACAGAGCCAGGAGCCAGAGGAGGAAGTCCTCTGGCATCCCACGATGCACTGTGCCAGGAACGAGTCTTGGGGGAGTGCCCCATTGCTGGGTGCTCTTGCCACACCTGGCTTTTGCAGACAGCCTGAGCATTCACACAACCAGGGAGTGGGGTGGAAGGGCCCGCTCCCATCCTTCTACCTCACTATTAGCCGAAGTAAAAAACTCAGGCTATCTGGTGAAGAGCACCAGGACTGGGACCAATCCCAGGGCTCCACATAAGCAGGTGGTGCTCCTACCCGGGCAGGGCTGTGCAAGCCCAGGTCAAGCTGCTCATGTGAATTACCTCAATATGTATCAGTAGGTACACTGACCTTGCATTCCCCATCCCATGGGTCTGCCTGAGCACATTCCCATGTCTCTGTGAAGGCAGGGAGAAAGGGAGAAGCGGGCTCTGTTGGGTCCCCCCATGCATAGGTTCTGCACCACCAGTGGAAATTGATTTTTTAAAAACACATTTTATATCCCGCTCTTCCTCCAAGGAGCCCAGAGGAATACTTGAGTTTACATACTTGAGTTTCTCCTCACAACAACCCTGTGAAGTAGGTTAGGCTGAGAGAGAAGTGACTGGCCAAGAGTCACCCAGCTAGTCTCGTGGCTGAGTGGGGATTTGAACTCGGGTCTCCCCAGTCCTAGTCCAGCACTCTAACCGCTACACCACATTGGCTCTACTAGGGATTGTGTCCCTATCATATAATCCTGTAATGCTGGTGTCATTTCATTAAGTGTCTGCCTTGTTACATGTACTGTGTTGTGACACCTTGAAGGAGC
Organism: Hemicordylus capensis; assembly: GCF_027244095.1. Classification (NCBI taxonomy): domain Eukaryota; kingdom Metazoa; phylum Chordata; class Lepidosauria; order Squamata; family Cordylidae; genus Hemicordylus; species Hemicordylus capensis. The sequence goes on from NC_069657.1 coordinate 224,956,709, forward strand.
TTTTTGTTCTTTTTTAGGGCTATTTTGTTTTGTACCATTAAGTTGCATATGCTGCACATAATTAATATGTACTGCATTTTTAAAAAGCTTGGCTCCAGTCATAGCAGCAAATTAGTGTTGTGAGCCAACAACAGCAATTGGAGTCCTTAAGCTGATGATTCTGGAGAGTCCAGCTACTGTCTATCAATGGAACTTCTCCAAAATTCAGTGGTGCAAGAACGAAAGTCTATCTGTTCGGAGGATTGCAGTTTAAGGATTAGCAGCCTCACCCACACACCAACAGAGTGCAGGACATTTTGGAGAATCCTCCCTGCCCCCCTCACCAATCTACAACCTAATGAGCTGAATTGCACAGTATACAATGCATCACCACTGAATGTGTGAAGTGCTTTCATAGGAGAATACTGGGTTTGAGGCAATATTAGGTGATATGAAAGAGCTGTCATTTTTGTGTTTGATCTGTGATAGATGTTTCAGAGCCAAAGGTCACCACTTGATGTTGCTCAAATAACTCCGCTTTGTTATTCCTTCATATGGCTTAAGGCTCCCTAAACAATGTATCGATTCCGCATGTGTGTTTTGCTTGCAAGGATGCAGACAGTTTGCTGTTGAAAAGGCTGAAATCTTATGGGAATACAACTGTCCTGAGAATACTCATTCTAAGTACAGTGAGTACACTCATAAGTGGATTTGTTGAAGACATTTTTTTCCAAATAAAGTATTGCAACATAAGATGATATCAACAACAACAACAATATTTATATACCGCTTTTCAACAAAAGTTTCCAAAGCAGTTTACATAGAGAAATAATAAAGAAAGAAAGATGGATCTCTGTCCCCAAAGAGCGTACAATCTATTTTCTCTAAAGAGAAAAACTTTAATAATTAATATAATATACAAAATATATCCAAATAAAGATAGTAAATTATCTGCTGAAATTTGGAGATCAAGGTGGTTTTGCATTATAATTATTATAGGGTTTAAAAATATATATATTATTATTGTCTTACAGTTCAACAGCATGTCTAATTTATATGCATGTCTCAATCATACATGGTTATATGAAGAATCTACAATTGGTTCAGCACATCGATCTATTGCTTCCGAGTATAAATTCCTCCTGTGCGTAGGATTCATCACTGGTATAATGTGTAGGAGCACTCTTATGAATTTTGGCTGCAACATTGTAGCAGAACCTAAGGTTAGGGGCTCTTATGACTACTACTACTAGGAATGTTTATATGGTGTTTTTCAACAAAAGTTCTTAAAGCAGTTTACATAGAAAATACATCAGTATTAAGCATTGCAAAAATCTACAACAATTTATGTTCACAGAACTATTTGCATAGGCAGTGTCAAGAGAGGAAAAGTACCCTCCCAAGCTAGTAACTTGCTCCCTCTGTTGCTCTCCTACTGTTGTACCCCTCTGGTAACTTGATGGAAAGGCACTTTTTTGCATACCCAGAGGTTCTGTACACCACAGAGTGCCACCCATGAAAGAATGGGGCATGCATGCTGGCTCCATGTGAGTCCAAAATACATCCTCAGTTTTTCCTGAGCTCAGAGAGGCTCTGTGGTTCCTAAAAATTGCCTCATTACTACAACAGGAATAAAAGGAAGGAAAGATTGTGCCGTTGAGTCGGTGTTGACTCCTGGCAACCACAGAGCCATGTGGTTTTCTTGGTAGAATACAGGAGGGTTTACCATTGCCTTCTCCCACACCGTATGAGATGATGCCTTTTGGCACTTTCCCATATCGTTGCTGCCCGATATAGGAGTTTTCCATATTCTGGGAAGCACACCAGTGGGGATTTGAACCAACAGACTCCTGCTCTCTAGGCAGGTTGCTTCCTCGCAATTATTCCTAATTGGAGGAGTGTCACTACAGCGATGATGCAATTCTTAGGAGGCACTGAGGCTCTCCAAGCTCAGGAGAAACAAGGATGCGGTTTGGACTCTCACAGAGCCAGCATGTGTGTTCCCCGCTCTGCCATGGGCAGCTCGCTGTGTCTATGTGAGCCAGAGTGCTTTTCTGTATTATATATGCAGAGCTGTTCCTCGTTAAGGAACCTGCATTTTTATTTAGGATAAATAAAATATTTAGGATGGAAGCATTGATTTGGTGGCGGCGGCACCCTGTTTATAGAATAGCCTCCCCAGTGAGGCTCACCTGGTGCTGTCAGTTTGTTCTTTTTGATGCCTGCTGAAGACCCTTGTGTTCACTCAGGCTTTTAAAAATTGATTTTAAAAAAATTAATAAAAAGTTTTAAAAAATGTTTTGCATTGTATTTTGTGGTGGGGTTTTTTTGGTTTTATTTTGTGATTTGTTTGTTGTGTTTTATGTATTTTATTGGATGTTCTTTAATGTTGTGATGTAAGCTGCCTATGGGGTAGGTAACAAATAAAGTTTATTGTTATTGTTATTTATTGATGTGAAATATCCCTTTCCCCCTTTCAGAAATCTTAGCATGAGGGACAAAATGCACCCCCATGCACTTTGCCCCTTCTTTACAACCCTTTTTTCCAGTGACTGTTTGATGAAGTATCACTGATAACAGCAAGATGTTTGGTTTGATTATTCAAATGTATGCATTATATTCATAGATTCACAGTATAATGTGTCCTTGACTGACCATTGATGGATAGATGGACCCTGCAGCAAAACTGCCATGTCTAGTTCCAACTGTGATTGACAGCACTGATTTTATCCCTGAAAGGGGAAAGAACACTGTTCCATCACTATTTGTTAATTTGGCAGAAGGGTTAGAAATGTTGTCTGAAGTAAACATTCTTGACCAAAAATCAACGGGAAAAGTCATGAGGGGAAAAAACAGAATAGCATAGAAATCAGTGAGTCTTAAATTGCTCCAGATGGTCTCCAGATCAGAAGCAATAGTACTGATGAACACTGCATCAAACAACATGTTTCCATTTAGCACATCAACCTGCCTCGGAGGACTGGTCTACCAGGTCTAGAGTGGAGGGCAGGTTTATCCGCCAATCCCAATTGGTAAACCAGATCTCCCTGGAAAAAAGCATCATTTTGAGGCCTATTTTATCAGCTGTCCCTGGGAAGGTGAAAGACACATAGGGGCAGTTCCTAGTGCATTGCAAGGGTGTGCTTACCAAGATGTTATCCAAGCTCACCTCTTTTCCAGGGTGAAAAGAGGTGAGCTTCACTTCTTGCCATTGCTGTGCACTCTCTCTTTTTAGGGTGGGTGTCCCCCGCCCCTCATTTTCACTCCCCTTTTTAGAGGCTGTCAGAGTGCAGCCTGAAGCCCAGCCCGTCTGTCTTTGCATTTAGTTTTCTGAGGGACATGGATAATCTTTGGGGCTGGGGAAAGTGGGAGGGGATTTGATATAGAATGAGAGGGTAGGCACTGCATCCCATAATACCCCATAGAGTGGACAGAAAACCAGAAAATGAGCTAGCACGATGAACTGTAGCATCTGCATCCTCCAACATTGCCTTCACTCTTCCACAAGTTCATTCCACCTTCTGCAAACACCCCTTGGAAATAGCCAAGGTCCAGCATGTGGACCAGCATGATCACTTGAAGGAATCAGTACAATAGTTGGCATAAAGAGGTTCAGTGCTTCTGGATCTGTTTTTTTTTTTAAATGTCTTGAGGATAAGAGCCTCACCAAAGACTATTGCGTAAACTTAGTAGCCCTGGGATAAGGGGACTAGTTCATGTACGGATCAGTAATTGGTTGAAGGACAGGGAAAAAAGGGTAGGAATAAATGGACAGTTTACACAATGGAGGAAAGTAGGAAGTGGGTCCCTCAGAGATCAGTATTGGGACTGGTGCTCTTTAACTTGTTCATAAATGATCTAGAAGTTGGGGTAAGCAGCGAAGTGGCCAAATTTGCAGATGACACTAAAAATTTTAGGGTAGTGAAATCTATAACAGATTGTGAGGAGCTCCAAAAATGATCTCTCCAAACTGGTGGAGTGGGTGCCAGCATGGCAAATGCGGTTCAATGTAAGCAAGTGTAAAGTGATGCATATTGTGGTGGGGGGACCCAACTTCACATATATGCTGATGGGATCTGAGCTGTTGGTGACTGAACAGGAGAGAGATCTTGGGGTCATGGTGGACAGCTGGTTGGAAGTGTTGACTCAGTGTGCAGCAGCTGTGAAAAAGGCCAATTCCATGCTAGGGAGCATTAGGAAGGGGGTTGAAAGTAAAAATGCTAATATTATAATACCCTTATACAAATCTATGGTGTATATTTGGCCATATTTGGAGTACTGCGTACAGTTTTGGTCACCGTATCTTACGAAGGATATTGTAGAACTGGAAAAGGTGCAGAAGAGGACAACCAAGATGACCAGGGGCCTGGAGACCTTCCTTATGAAGCAAGGCTACAGCATCTGGGGCTGTTTAATATGGAAAAGAGGTGACTATGGGGAGACATGATATAGGTGTATAAAATTATGCATGGAGTAAGGAGAGTGGATGAGTCACCTAATGGTGCAGCAGGAAATGACTTGACTAGCAAGCCAGAAGTTGCCGGTTCAAATGCCTGCTTGTATGTTTCCCAGACTATGGGAAACATCTATATTGGGCTGCAGCCATATAGGAAGATGCTGAAAGGCATCATCTCATACTGCACGGGAGATGGCAATGAAAACCCTCCCTGTATTCTACCAAAGACAACCACAGGGCTCTGTCGTCACCAGGAGTCAACACCAACTTGACAGCACACTTTACCTTTAGAGAGTGTGGACAAAGATAAATGTTTCTCCCTCTCTCACAACACTACAGCCATGAAACTGATGGCCAGGAAATTTAGGATCGACAAAAGGAAGTACTTTTCCACACAGCACATAATTAATCTATGGAATTCTCTGCCACAGAATGTGGTGGTGGCCACCTGACTGGGTGGCTTTAAAAGGGGCTAAGACAAATTCACAGAGACAGTACTCGGAGTACTTGGGGACAGCATCCACAGTTTTCTAATACTTGAACCGGGCAAGTGATACACAGAAGCACAAGTGATAGTCCATTTGGCTTTAAGGCTTGCCTAGTTCTCACCAAGGTGTTAAATTTATGTCTGGGCTGTACAGATGGAAGTTTTCTCACTACTGAATGCTCCCACATAAACAAAAATCTGGACCCTGCACATGAGCAAATGATATGTTAGAGAGAACAGTTCTAGCCTGGCCTGACTTGCTTGTTTTCTAAGTGCATGAAATGTTTTTCAGTGGAGGAATGTTCCATCATGTGTTCCATCATGTGAGCTGAACCCCCACCTGCAGTCTGCAATAGTATATCCCAGACAAAGGTTTACCGTCTAAAGCAAAATTTTGCCCTAAATGAATATGTGTTCACAGAATTCTGTGGATGTGTCTGGGGGAATGACTGTTTCAATTTGACACAGGTAGTTGTGGGGCAATATATCTAGTGATGACAATGCAAATTAGATAGGTAATGGCTCGACATAGCTTTGAGGGCTGCTAAATTATGCAGAAGGGTTGTTTTTATCCTATATTCATTGCATGGTTTGGAGTCTGTACAGATTTATGACTATAACTGTAAGAATTACAGTCTCAAGTAAGCCTTTTCTTTGCTTCTGTATATTTGATATTTGCTCTGTGTTGTTAACTAATTTTTAAAATTGCCCTATAGTCTATAATATTTCTTCAGAGGGATCTGTTCAACTTAAACAATGTTGGTGAGAAGCATAATGCCAGTATTATGTACCTGTAAATGGAGACTGTCAAGGAACACAGAAGCAACACAGCAAAGGGCCCCCACTGTATGTCTGTCCATAGACCCACCAACTGCCTGGGATTTAATAGGCCCAACTGCCAGCACTCCATGTAATCATAGTCAGTACATCAAAACATAAAGGAACAACAAAAAATATTATTGTTTATTGATTTTCTTTGGAACATTGAAGGATTACTTTGTTCCTTACCTGTACTTTCGATCAACTGATAATACAAACACCGGTTTCATTTCTTAATGTTAAGTAAGTAATGTTAGGGAGGAGCTGGCATGTCCTCCCTAAATGCCTGCCTGGAAGCAGTAATGGGCTGGATGAGGGATAACAAACTGAGGCTGAATCCAGATAAGACGGAGGTACTTATTGTGCGGGGTTAGAACTCTAGAGACGATGTCGATTTACCTGTTCTAGATGAGGTCACACATCCTCAAAAGGAACAGGTCCGCAGTCTGGGGATACTCCTGGATCCACACCTCTCTTTGGTTTCTTGTGTTGAGGCGGTGGCCGGGGTGCTTTCTACCAGCTCCGGCTGATATGCCAGCTGCACCCATTTTTCAAGATCAATGACCTCAAAACAGTGGTACACCTGTTGGTAACCTCCAGACTTGACTTCTGTAATGCACTCTACGTGGGGCTGCCTTTGTACGTAGTCCTGAAACTTCAGCTGGGTCAGAATGCGGCAGCCAGGTTGGTCTCTGGGTCATCTCGGAGAGACCACGTTACTCCTTTACTGATGGAGCTACACTGTCTGCCAATAGGTTTCCAGACAAAATACATAAAGCCCTAAACAGCTTAGACCCTGGGTATTTAAGAGAGCGTCTTCTTCACTACAAGCCCCACTGCCCATCTAAGGAGGTCCGTCTCCAGTTACTGCCAACTCGTTTGGTGGCTACACAGAGACGGGCCTTCTCAGTCGCTGCCCCGAGATTGTGGAATGTGGTCCCTGCTGAGATACGATCCTCCCCATCTCTGGCAATTTTCAAAAAACACCTGGAAACCAATCTTTTTGCCCAAGCTTTCTCAGCTTCCTAAATTGTTAGGTTTTAATTTCTGGTTTATTTTTAAATTGTTAAATTGTTTTTCATTTTTGTATATGTTTTTAACTTGTTTTATGCTATTGTTAACTGCCCAGAGATGATAGTTTGGGGCGGTGTACACATTTGATAAATAAATATGAAATTTCTTTGTGCCTCTTACCAGTGTTAAAAGGCCAATGTTGACAATCTTTATTTATTATAATGAAGAGGCATGGTATTTAAGAAAACACGTGAGTATTCTCACATTACACAGAACAGTGTCTAGGCACTAAAACGAACCTTTATTGTATTACTAGAGTGGTTTCTCCAATATGTATGTAATTAGCTAGGTAATGAACTAAACAGTTAACTAAGCAATCAACTAACACACTAGTTTAATGTATCTAGATCACTAACCAAGACTAAGTCCTATTTTAGTTTGCAATTTTTAATGTAATTTTTGATTGTAATTTTTAATGTTACCTTATTTACATGTCATTGTACACCGCCCGGAGTCTTTGGAGTGGGTGGTATATTAAATGCTTCCAATAAATAAATAAATAAATAAATAAATAAATAAATTTGAGGATAGAGGAGGGAAGAAGCAAAGAAATAAGATTAAGAGTAAACCAGGGTCCAAGAATAATCAGTGTTGGGATCAGGGGAAAAGTGGGGTGAGATGAACCCAGAAAACAACCCAGAAAACAAGAGTCCATCATAACTGTAACAACCAAAGCAAAGAAACAGTGACAAGGACTAGGTGCAAGAGTGTCAAAGAAGGGACAATGGCAAGGATTAAGTGAAAAGCAGAGTCAGAGACCAAGGAAATCTAGCAGGTTCCTAGTTAGGGGACAGGTCTAGGCTATGTAGATCAATCTGTGTCAGAGAAGAGAGAAAGGAAATAAAGAGAGAGCTCAGGTAACAACCAAGACACAGGGAGCAGAAAAAGCAAGAGAAGCAGATAGACTGGGCCAATTAAGAAAGCAGTGAGCGGTTACAGGGGGAGACAGACTTGTGATGAACTAGGGAAAATTAGGGAGAAATGGAACTAGAGTGGAGGACTGCTGAGCTGTTCTAAGGCGAGGCAATTGGCTAAAACTGGAAGCAAAATCTGTGGAGGTGGCTGTCCTTGGGTGGCCAGGGAAGGAGCCACCAGCAAGGAAATGAGTGACTGGAGCAAAGTTACGGGGGTGTAAACTGCTGGGGGGTCCATTTTAGAGGGGTTCTGGTGACTGGAGGTGCTTAAAACTGAGAAAGTCACAGGATCGGAATCCTTACCAGCAGATCTGGTTGGGATCTCCCTATGGCTGGGCAACAAAAGCCCAGAAAGCCCTCTGAACAGCCTCCTAGGGCAGCCCTTTGGATTGAGAGTTCTCATCAGATAATCTCCTCGGGTCCTGGGGGGAAGTTGGCTCTCTTCCCCAGGGGACAAGGACAAGGAGTTTCCCCATTATTCTAGTCTAAAGAGCTGCTAGGCTGGCTGGCCCTTAAACACTCACACACTCACACACATGCAGGCCTGCATCCCTACATCTTCAAGCATGCTTGGGAGGGGGAGGAGAATTAAGAAAAGCCATAGTTACCTACCCAGGTGCAATGTACTGAAGCCACATATTCAGTAGAGCACAATTGGGGTGTGCTGCCAGGATCAGAGAGAGAGCCTGGCTTGGAAGCCCCTTTTTAAAATAGGGTCTAAGTCATGTGCTCAGTGCCCAGGGGAGTCACTGAACACCTCAGTATGCTTCTTGTATCAGAGAATAGGAAGGATGGGATGACAAGTTTCCAGACTGAAAACAGGCTTCTCTTGATGACCAAAAAGACAAAATGCTGGTATTGGGCAGTTATCTTCTAAGAAGGGGTGATTGGCTTAGCCAGCATGGTTAATGGGCCATCCAGCAGGAAAACAATGAGGGCCAGGTATGGGCAAAATGAGCTTCCAGAAGGTGCTGGAAAACCCATACAGAAGATGGACAAAAGAGCCAATCTCCCTGGGGCAATAGAACGGACCCAAGAGGAGACTGGGTCCTTTAGATACTTGAATGCAGGAATGTCTGAAATGTTGCAAACTTGCTCTGGAGGAGTCTGAGCAATGGAGACTGCATCAGAGGGAAGCCTCCGGTTGTTGGGAATGAACCGTGAGGTCAGCCTGCTTTTAATAGATCAGAGAGTCTCCTGGTAAAAGGCATTTGCCACCCTTCTCTCTCTTTAGCGCTTCCCAGTGCTTCCAAACTCCAGTGCTAAAACACTGCTTATGCCTGGACTATTTCCTCATAGACACATGTCAACCATGCCAAACACTTCAGTAGGGGTGTAAATAGGCTTGCCATATTCAAGCTTCCCAAATCTGGGTGGCCTAATTTGCATATTATGCAAATTATGTGGCAACTAATTTGCATTTTGTGTTTTTATGTATTTATTTATTTGGCAGATTTGTATACTTTCCCCTCCTTTTCTGCCTTCCTATGTGATCGGATCCAGAGTAAAATCCGGGCCATCCGGGCCACGCATTTGAAATCTGTGTAAATCCAGGTGGAATTTAGCCGCCAGGTGGATGAGCCAAAATCTGGGGCCTACCCTAAATTCTGGGGGACATGGCAACCCTAGGTGTAAACCAAATTAAAGAGTGTGTGTGCTGTCAGATCTGGGGTCCAGATCCTGTCACACAGCTACTCTACTGGATATTGGCAGCTAGTAAGCCGGAGTCCTCTTCTGTCCACTCCTCATGCATCTATACTGAATACCTTTAGGTAGCATTAAAGCAAAAGCACTTACTTGTTGTTCTACACACGACTAAATATTAATGTTTTAGAGCATGGTTGCACAGCTTCAGCCCTCCTGCAGATGGTGGCCTACAACTCCCATCATCCCTGATTATTGGCAACTGTGGATGGGGATTATGGGAATTGTAGTCCAAAAAAGAGCTGGGGGGTCAACGTTGTGCAGTCCTGCTTTAAAAATTTCATGTTTCTTTTACCTTTGTAGTGAATGTGGGTCATATAATCCCTTTGTATGGATGGAGGATAAAGTAGTGAAAATAATGGATATATACTTAACCACCTGATAATCAGGGCCCAGATATACCACTTGGTGCCAGAGTTCTTTTTTAGCTACACGGATAATTCATTGTATGATACCATCAAATTATGCTGTGAAAACAACTCCTATACATTACATGTTGCAGATGCTTTTTATTGACTTAATGTGAATATTATTGCCACTGTTTATTACCAAGACCTATCTTGTAGTAATTGAAATACAATATGGTGCCATTAATCACTCTGAATACAAAATGTTAACTTTAAAGCGCTCATGGTGTGTATTATTAAATGCTGTTCCAAACATAAAACAATTTGATTTGCAACCGGACAATTTAGAAACTGTATGGCGATTTGCACTGCAATAGAATGGGAAAACATCATGTATGCTTGTAGGTATTTATAACAGGACTTTTAAAAAACTGCCATAAAATGGTCCCACAACAAGGTTTTGCATTTTATTTGGTTGTAAGTAGATGTGAGCTTCTGAACGTTTAGATGTCAGCTTTTTTAAGAGCGTCTGGAATGCAGGGCCCATCAATAAAATCCCAGATGGTAAAACTGCAAACTTTATAATATATTGGAAAGATTCTGGTTTTAGCAATATGAGCGTTAACATACTGGCTACTTTAGTGTGGTATGGATTTCACCCTCCCTTTATAGCCTAGTTTTATTATGAGAACTTTATCCCCACAATTTCTTCTCTAGAGCCGCAATGTTATATTAACAATACATAAGGCAAGTGCAAAGGAAAGACAGCATGTATGATATATTGACAAACTGTAACTACTGAAGCTATAGGTTATGTTCCAACCAAAGTAGTAGTAGTAGTAGTTGTTGTTATATACTGCTTTTCAACAACAAACGGTTCTCAAAACAGTTAAAAACATTTTAAAAAAGGCTCTTTGCCCCAAAAGGGTTCACAATCTAAAAAGAAAAACAAGGTGGACACCAGCAACAGCCACTGTGAGGACACTGTGCTGGGGTTGGATAGGGACAGTTGCTCTTCTCCTGCTAAATGTAAGAAAATCACCACTTTGAATGTTGCTTCCTTGCTCAGTTAGCAGGGTGACTTAATGCTCTTATTGCTGTAATCCTATAAACACTTACCTGAGAGTGAGCCCCATTGAACACAGTGGGGCTTACTTCCAAGTAACTATTAAGGATGTGCAAGAAATCCGCATGAATCCATTTGAATTTGAATTGAATTTGAATCTATTCAAATTGGAGCATTGAACAGAGTGGAGATTCGTTCAAATCAATTTGAATTCACCCAAATTCGAATTGAATTCAGGTGACTTAAAGCGAATTCAAATCGATTTGAATGAATCTCCATTCTATTCAATGATTCCAAATTGAATCAATTCAAATTTGATTCAAATTCAAATCAATTCATGTGAATTTTGTGCACATACCTAGTACCCATGCATAAGGCTGCTGATTTCAATCACATCCAGAGACAAAAGTTTTGGGCGGTATAGAAATATTTTAAATAAAAATAAAAATAAAATCCTGTGGATTTCAACAGGAGAATTAAGCTAGTGCTAAATCTCTCCCACATGAATGGGACTTTAAAATTTTTCACTTGAGCAAGATTGTGCCCCTAATAATAAACAACACCCAGACAAAATTAACATATAAAAAGATTAAGCAGAAGACTCTTAAATGTCTTCCTTTCTCATTTTTTGAAAAGGAAGGAAGGAAGGAAGGAAGGAAGGAAGGAAGGAAGGAAGGAAGGAAGGAAGGAAATAGGCTCAGCAATCTTAATTCAGAGGATTTCAAAGGCTATGTCCAATAGTTTGGCTATCTCTTTTGGGGGGGTGTATAGCAGTTTCTGCTATCTACAATCACTGTGGTATATTTCCTTATGCTCCACTTGGCTCTCCAGAGCATATTTTGGGTTAACTGGGTTGATTTCAATGCTCTTTGTATTTTTATGAATTTTATTGGGTGATTTGGTAGAACTGATGTAGCCTAATAGTCACATTAGTGGCTTGGAAGTTCCTGGCCACAGCCCTCCTCCTCTATCATTAATATGAGAGCAATAATACTGATCTTCTTTGTGGACCCTGTTATGAAGGGTTACACATACTGTACGGGAAGCATTGTCAACACTCTCTGATATATGATTACTAAGGATTACCATATTTACCAGAATAGAAGATGACTCTGAATTTAAGTCTACCTCCATTGGCCAAGACCATGTTGGGAAAATATATAGATCCCCTAAGTATTAGATTTGCTTGCGTAGACTGATTTCACTTTTCTCATTGCACTACAGTTCAGATAAGTGATTGGTAAGCAATGATCTGCATGTGTTCTTTTTGATACTTATAAGAACTATCCTGTTGCAAAATGAAAATAAATGGCATGCTGAGGCTCATATAGGTATATGTGGTAGAAACCAGGCTTGTTACTTCTATACCTGGTATGTAGCATAAAGCTGCACAAAGCTAAGTTCCTGTGAAGGAGATCTTTTGTTCCTGGCCGAAGGACACTCACATTGATTAAGTCTGAAAATCACTGATTCAAGCTAACGTACCTGTTAACGATAATGAGTGAGTGAGTGAGTGAGTGAGTGTGTGATGGACTCAGAACCTCGAATGGGGACTGAAAACTAAAATGCTAATGTTAGAATGCCCTTATTCAAATCCATGGTGTGGCCACATTTGGAGTACTGTGTGCAGTTCTGGTCACCCTATCTTAAGAAGGACATTGTAGAACAGGGAAAGGTGCAGAAGAGGTCGACAAAGATGATCAGGGGCCTGGAGCACCTTCCTTATGAGGCAAGGCTACGCATCTGGGGCTTTTTTAGTTTGGAAAAGAGGCAACTATGGGGAGACATAATCGAGGTATATAAAATTATGTATGGAGTAGAGAGAGTGGACAGAGAGAAAATATTCTCCCTCTCTCACAACACTAGAACCATCCCATGAAACTGAAGGCCAGGAAATTTAGAACCAACAAAAGGAAGTACTTTTTCACACAGTGCAAAATTAATCATGGAATTATCTGCCAAGGGATGTGGTGATGGCCACTAGCTTGGATGGCTTTAAGAGAGGCTTAGACAAGTTCATGGAGGACAGGTCTATCAATAGGCCACCTCCAGCCTCAGGCAGCATGCCTCTGAATACCAGTTGAAGGGGAGGAACAGCAAGAGAGAGGGCATGCCCTCACCTCTTGCCTGTGGGCTTCTCAGAGGCATCTGGTGGGCCACTGTGTGAAACAGGATGCTGGACTGGATGGGCCTTGGGCCTGATCCAGCAGGACCGTTCTTATGTTCTTATTATTGGGGGCCAATGCAGCTGATGAAGCACTGACGTGATATGATCAAAACATCCAGTCCCAGTTAATAATCTTGCAGCCCTATTTTGTACCAACTGCAGTTTCCGGACCATTTTCAAAGGCAGCTCCACGTACAGCACATTGCAGTAATCTAAGCAAGAGGTTACCAGAGCATGAGTAACTGCGGCCAAACTTTATCTATCTAGGTATGGCCGCAGTTGGCGTTATCAGCCGAAGCTGATAAAAGGCACTCCGAGCCACAGAGGCCAATTGAGCCTTCACTTTCTTCTCTGAAGCAAATAATATGGATTAGGTTTATCATACAAAGAGGCTTCCATAACTGAATCCTTCAAGTGTTCAATAATTTTTACTTTACTCAATCACTAGGTTTTTAATTACTAGATTTTAAAATTTCTTTTCCTTTTCTTTTATTCAGCTATAAGTACAATTGTGATGAACTCATTTGAACAGAATTGAATGCAATTGATCATAATCGTTTTTTCTCATTGAATAAGCAGATTCTAAAATGAACGTAAAAAGCAGGCAACAATCATGATGTCGTGACTGCTTGAACCTCCCCCGCCACCTTAAAAGCATTTCCAGGGTCCCAGAGGTCAGTGGTGAAATTTTGCAAGTTAGTACAGCTGCTCTGTGAGATATGGATGATTAGTTTGGTTAGGAAATAGAAAAGGCAAAGCTGAGTAAGAAGTAGGGCAAAGGATGTGTCCATGTGATTGTCATGTACAAATTAGAAATAACTCGCCAGATCTTAGGCTGAAGGTGTCTTGTCTAGGCAAAAGGTACTAGCACATACACAACAACTTCCAAAGGTTTCAGTGGGTCTGCTTCAATTTATTTTTGTCTCTGCTTGCTAGGTGTATTCACCTAGAGTACAATACTCTGTTATGACCTTGAAAGGAGTGTCTTTTGTCTATATGTAATACTATCACTGCTATTACAAAAAGTAAATACAGAGGTCCAGTAAAATCAACTGAAATATTAATTTCTCCCATTATACCAACTAGTAAACATTTATACCAAATTGTAGATTAATTATGTTGTTAAGCATGCACAGGATCCCTCATATTAATGTTCTTGATTACAAAGCGATCCATATGATGGAAAAACACAGCCTCCAGTCCATGAACTCTCCAGGGATCTATGGAAAGGAAGTGGGTCCCCCCCTCCCTCTTCTAGTATAAAGTGGATTGTGTGTCTGGGATGCATATATTTATATCACACATGTTTAATAAAATACAAATAAGAGAAGCAATATATCAGGTGACATACAGGCCAATGTCCCATCTTTTCCAAATGCACACTTAATCTGCAGTTGACTTACTGATATGCACATTTGTTTTATATAACCAACAGCAAGGAGATGAAGATGACATTGACATGATAATATATGAATAATCCCAGAAGGCAGAGAACCATAGTTTTCAAATGCAACTTGCTTGCCTGATGGCATGATCTGGAGGACAGGGGTCATAGATGTATCACTGCTATACAGCACATGCTCCTCATTCATCTGTCCTTGATGCTCTCTCAGTAGTTATCTGAGTATATCTTAATCATCTCAGCACGTTTACATTTCATTCTTAATTATCAGCAATCAGACCATTACTGTGGCATGGCAGTTGATGCCTCAATAGAATTGGTCAAGGGTGAGATGCTGCAATGTGAATGGGTAAAAAAGAAAAGAGAAAGCCAGAGCACATGGAATAATGCATCCTTTAAAATCGAACACATTAGTTCAGTAATTTCAACATGTAAGGATTGTCCCCACTGAAGTCCATGGTCACTATACTTACAATAAACAAATGCTTTGGTTTCCAAAGCAAAATCTCATCTAGATGATTTAATATTTATTTTTTGCATATGAGGGTGTGTGGTTTTCATTGTACTGCCTTGACAGTTGTGAGGTTTCTTTCAGAAAAACCTCTGGGCAAAATTCTGCTCTAGGCATTTAAAGCAGGATTTCTCTGAATTATTGATTGTATCAATAAATGAAACCATGGAGAAGGCAGAGGAAATTTCACAGGACCCTCGGTGAAAGGAAGCTGCTGATGCAATATTACTGTAGGGTAAATTAAAAGTTTGATGGTGGTTATTGTGTACTAGATTTTCCCTCAAACTCCACCTTTCATCTGTTATTGTATTTAATTGTTTTTCACAGGAAAGAAGCCTCAGATCAAATACAAATAGGACATCATATCCTTTAGTTTACACAGACACTCAAAAGGGTTGCCATTCCTGTGTCTGCTTCTATCTGAGAAGAGCTGTCAGTCCATTACCATTTCAAGCTATGTGGGTTCCACACACCACAAATCCTTTTTTGGACAACATTTGCAGATTTATCTTATTGAGACACATTCTGTTTCCATTAAAATAGTCAGTGTGGTGTAAAACATAAAGTGTCAGAATCGAACCTCTGTTTAAATCTCTGCTCAGCCATGCAGAATCTTCTGCCAGACATCAAGGCCATGCACACAACCTCTCTGGGGAGTGCGGGCAGGGAGTCCTGCATCTCTGCACATGATCACACTCCCCAGTTCACTCTGCCACTCACATGGGTAGTGTCATGCACATGAGCAGTGCTGCTGCGAGCGACAGAGCAGGGAGCCGTAGGAGGAAGTCCTCCAGCATCCCTCAATCCACCGCCCCAGGAGTGTGGCACATTGAAGGATTCGCCCTCAGCCAGGCACCCTTGCCGCCTGGCTCTCTGTGTGCGCAGGCTGCTTGCAGGCCGAGCACATACATGAGGAGAAGGGAACATTCATGCCCTACCGCCTGGGTAAAAGCCTGGGGGGAAACCTCGGGCTACCCAGTGGGGCAGCACCTGGATCAGCCACAATCCCAATGCTTCACACAAGCAGCCCTACGCAAGCCTGGTTAGGGCTGCTTGTGTGAACCACCTTATTATCTTTCAGTCTAATCTACCTCATAGGGTATTTGCAAGAATAAAACAGGATAACCTACCAGTGCCAGCACCATGGAGGCCAAGTACATTGGTCAAGTACCTTTTCAGCCTTCTTAGCAGAGGTGAGAGTTGTGACTGATATTTATTATTTATTTACTTACTTACTTACTTATTTATAACATTTCTATACCGCCCCATCCAAAAGGCTCAGGGCGGTGCACAACAAGTTAAAAAAAAGGCAAAACCATTTAAAGCCAGCGACTTAAAATGATATAAAAACAAATCAATTCAGAATAATTTAAAACCAATTAAACTACTCTAAAACAATTTTAAAACCTTAGAAGGCCAGGCCAAACAACTGAGTCTTTAGGGCTCTCTTGAAAGCCAACAACGAGTCCAAACGACAGATATCTGCTGGGAGTGCAGTCCACAGACCACCAGGAGTAGCCACAGAGAAGGCCCAGTTCCGAGTCGCCACAAGATGTGCTAGTGGCAACTAGAGATGGACCTCTCTGGAAGACCTCAGCATGTGATGGGGATCATACAAAAGAAGGTGCTCTCTAAGGTAACCTGGATCTAAGCCATCCAGGGCTTTAAAAGTAATAACAAACATTTTGTACTTTGCCCAGAAACATTTTGGCAGCCAATGCAACTGCTTGAGAACAGGCATAATATGGTCAGGTTCTCCCAGAGACCAGTCTGGCTGCTGCATTTTGGGCTAATTGAAGTTTCCGAACTAAATTCAAAGGGAGCCCCACATAGAGCTCATTTGCAATAGTCCAACCTAGAGGTTATCCACTGATGCACTGCTGTTTTGAGATCGTTCTCTGCAAGGAATGGACTCAGCTGTCGAATCAACCAAAGCTGATAGGAAGTGCACCTGTCCATAGCCTCCATCTGGGATACCAGGGAGAGGGCTGGATACAAGAGCACTCCCAGGCTGCATAACTGTTCCTTCTGGGAGTGGTTCCGGACCTTTCTTGGGGGGAGGTTCTAGAAGGTGATGCTGGGGGAATTTGGCTTGACTCCTTGGCTTCTGACCTATGAGGTCCTGCAAGGCTCAGTATTGTCCCCTATGCTGTTTATCATCTACATGAAACTGTTGGGAGAAGTCATCAGGAAGTTTGGACAGAAGTGTCATCAATATGCAGATGACACTTGGATCTACCTTTCCCTGACATCAGTTCCTAGGGAAGCAGTGGATGTACTGAACTGAGGGCTGGAGGTGGCGATGGGCTGGATGTGGGCTTAAATTGAGCTTAAATCTAGACAAGAAAAGCCAGTCAGAATAGGGTGATTGAACCAGTTCTGGATAGAGTTGTACTTCCCTTGAAAGAGCAAATGTGCAGCTTGGGGGTGTTGCTGAACCCGGCTTTGCTTTTGGATGCTAAGGTGTAGGTGGTGGCCAAGGGTGCCTTTGCACAACTTCAGATAGTGTATCAGTTGTGTCCCTTTCTTGAGAAGGCAGATCTGGCCACAGTTACCCATGCCTTAGTCATGCCATGGCTGGATTACTTCAATGCACTCTACATGGGGCTGCCCTTGAAAAATATTCGGAAACTTCAGTCAGTGCAGAATGCAGCTGTCAGGGTTCCCTCTGGAACTGCTTGCTCAGAGCATATTACAACTATTCTGAAAGAGCTGCACTGCCTGGCAATTTGTTTCCAGTTCCAATTCAAGGTGCTGCAGTTCCAATTCAAGGTGCTTTAAAGCCCTTAATGGTTTGGGCCCTGGGTACCTGAAGGACCCCGTCTGCTCCCAAGGGTTTATGCCCACCCAACAAGGTCATCAGGGGGGCCTTAGCTCCATGTGCAGACATGGAGAGAGGCTAAATTGTCATGCATGTGGGAAAGGGCCTTCTGTTGCCCCCAGGCTCTGGAATGCTCTCCCAGGGAATGTCCATTTTTGCCATCTGTGGCTGTTTTTAAGAAACAACTAAAGGCCACTTTATTTGTTCAGGCTTTTACCCCTTAGTGGCTGCCATGTCTCAACTCTCCTGCTTCTGTTGTCTATTTTATGGTGGTGGTTGTGGTTGTTTTTGATGTTTTATGGTTTTAACTGCTTAACTGATTTTAAGGTTTTAAATGTGATTTGTATGAAATTTTATTTACTTTTGTAAACCGCCTTGGGATGCCTTATGAAAGGTGATATAAAAACATCATCATCATCATCATCATCACAACAACAACAACAACAACAACAATAATAATAATAATAATAAATAATTAATATGAAACAGCAGGCCACCTAATCAGCTGTTGTAAAAAGATCGCACATACTGACTACAAACAAAGGCATGACAAGGTAGCAGGGATGATACACTGGAACATCTGCAAAAAAATACAAGCTACCGGTATCCAAAAATTGGTGGGACCATCAAATTGAAAAAGTTGTAGAAAATGAAGCTGCAAAAATATTATGGGACTTTCGACTACAAACAGACAAACATCTGCCACACAATACACCAGATATTACTGTAGTCGAGAAGAAAGAAACACAAGTCAAAATAATCGACATAGCAATACCAGGTGATAGCAGAACAGAAGAAAAAGAAATAGAAAAAATCACAAAATACAAAGATCTACAAATTGAAATTGAAAGGCTGTGGCAGAAAAAGACCAAAATAATCCCAGTGGTAATTGGCGCCCTGGGTGCAGTTCCAAAAGACCTTGAAGAGCACCTCAACACCATAGGGGCCGCAGAAATCACCATCAGCCAATTACAAAAAGCAACTTTACTGGGAATAGCCTATATTCTGCGACGATATCTATAATAATAACAGCAACAATACTGATAATAAAATTCAGCCATCCCAGGCCCTTGGGAAGGACTCGATGTCTGGATAAAACAAACCAGTCAATAACATCTGCCTGACTGTGTAAACAAGAAATAATAATAATAAATGGTGACTGCCAACATAGTTGCGGAATAGTGCTCCAAGCCACCACAACTGCTGTGGCAAGCCCTCACAGTGGTTTGAGGGAAGCTTACCTAGGGGTAGTGGCAGTACAGCAGCAGCACTGACAGCTGTTGTTTGGTGTCTTTTTTTAACAAGGGCCTCAAGGGCTGGCCATGAGCCTTTAATAGCCCGGAGCTTCCAATTAGTGTCTGAGCTGGTCAGCCCCTGATGCCAGCCCTACAACCATACAAACCTGAGCTCCATGGGGAATGGAAGATTCCAGATGTAACAAATAAATGTATTAATGAGTGGAAGTTTTATCCTGAGCTTTCAGAAGTGTATAGAGTTCACTTTTTGGAATTTGCCAGTAAGCATGGGAGCATTGGTGTCATTTGTTCTTTGTAAGTCTCCAAATTCAAGTGTCCCACCAACTTAAGAGTCAATATGAGCTCTGTGCCATGTTTCATGAAAAGAAGCAAGAGCCATCACTTGCAGCCAGTGCCAAAATACATCTGCTTGTGAATCCAAAGTGTGGCACAACAATATTAGAAAGCTATGAATCTATACAAGTATACACTAACGGGGGGCGGGGAGGAAAGAAAAGGTCATTTCTCCTGAGAGACACTATCTCAGTAGAGGATGTGACGTTAAAGGCCATTGTTGCCATGTGCCTTTCTGTAACCCATAGCAACAGCCATCCCCAGAGCAGCTGTCAGGTATTGATTTGAAGGGATAATAGGTGTTGCCCTTTAAAAATAACCCCACCAGATATTTGCGCACTTGAATACAAGGGATCATTTTCCATCCTGGATAGGAGATTTCCAAAGCATGGCTTTTAAAGCAGCAAACCATTTCCCTAAATAAACACAGGAAAAACATTTCAGAATGGTGACAGTATAATTTTGGAACAGTAGTGGAACACTCTCTGGGGGCAGAATCTGCTTGTTATCTCTGCACTGGTGCAATGTTGTTGCTAACTAGGGAAGCATTAACGATGGACCATAACAAGATTTTTGGGTCCAAATTCTAAGTAACAAAAGGAAAGGCAAACTGTATGTATGGCTGTAATGTACAATGCTTGTAAACAATGATAGGGCCAATTCGTCTTGGCTTGTCCCAAAACAAAGCCAGTTCTTTTTTTCTCCTCCCCCTCAAGCTTTCCTGATGAGTGCTCAAAAAAACCCTGAGGGCTTTGTTTTGTTTTTTAGCATTTGCCAAGAGCAAAAGAAAAAAAGAGAGAAATGTATGATGCTTGCCTAGCTCTCCCCTACCATTTCCTCCCTTTCCCAGCAGAATAAAAAAATAAAATAAATCCAAACGAACCTCAGGCCTGCCCTCTTCTCAAAGGTAACTGATGGTGGGGAGTGATTGCAAAGACAAGAGAAACCTTTCTGCGCCTCTCCCGTACTGCCAGGGATCATGGATTTTGTAGTTTTCTCTGCTTCCTGAATTGATGGCTGCAGAGAGTATTGTGTCTAGTTTGCAGAACCTGTTGCCGGGAAGGGAGAGAAGGACCATGTGTTACTGGCTGAGCTGATTCAGTCTGGGAGACAGAGAAAAATTGCAGGTCACAAGTTCTCAGATGTGATAATAATATGCTTAGGAGCATCATTTCTAGTTAAGCAGAGGCCCAGCACCACCTTTCATGATTCCTCATTAGTTACCCCCTCCCTCATTCTTCTAAAAGATAAGGTTTTTTGCTAGCGAAGGAAGAGAACTGGCAGGGAGCGGGGAGGAAGGAGCCCATTCTGGGAAAGACTCAAATTTGAAGAGAGGCAGACCCACCAAAATGGGATGTGGCTTCTTGAACTGGGAGAGTTCGATTCTGAACTTACCCAACTGTGAATATGCCCCATCACTATATTTCCCACAGTACATGTAAAGGGGGGAAGCAACAGCTTTTCTTCATTCATCAGGGTCATGCAGCTCAAACTCAGAAGGAAGCTGTGTGTGTAGGGCATGGAACTCTACACTCAAACAAGAAAATCACCTATTCTACAGTTAGAAAGCCAAAAGGAATCCATTACGGAAACTAGGCAACTTTACATGGTGCCGTTGTGGGGTCCTGGATATAGCAAACCAGGTTCAAATTACCACAGCCATTGAGCTAACAGAATAGCTCTTGGGCAAGTTCTACAGCTGCCACAGACTCCATCTCATGGATTCCAGAGAACCATCTAGGGAGCAGAGGAGTCAACCACTGATATTTTAGATGGTATCTTATTATTCCTCAGCTGCACCTTTCTCACTGGTTACTATGAGTGATTTTAAAAAAACAAACCCACGACAAGTGCTCTTAAAATATCCCACGTTTTTGTTGCTAGGTGTAGCCCAATTCTATGTGTGTGTACTCAGAAGAAAATCCCAGTCCCAGTCCCAAATCAATCTAGAATTTTCTCTCGAGGCACAAATGACCAGGCTCAAACTATCATACTTCGGACACATTATGTGAAAACTCAGCTCCCTCAAGAAGTCCATAATGCTGGGAAAATTTGAAGGAAAAAGAAGAGGACGACCAGCAGCAAGGTGGATGGACTCGATTACGACAACAATGAATGTACCACTCAGAGACCTTAAAGGCCAAGTTGAAGACAGATCATCCTGGAGATAATCTATCTATGTGGTTGCTAAGAGTCAACACCAACTTGACAGCACTTAATCAATCAAAAGTCCCAGTGGGACCTATACCCAAATAAATGTGCTTAGGACTGTAGCCTTGTTAATCCTAACATATCCAAGCAGAGTAGTTGTGAACCACCACCATCTGAAATCTTTATACTCCTTACCAAATTCTGAAATGGAAGTTTGGAGGTCAATACATATCATACATATCAACTAGAGATTCCTGAAGGTCAAGTAAGATACTTCTCCCATTGTCAAGAACCTGCGGCAGTGACAATATTTAGCAGAATATTTTGCAAAATATGCAACCACATCAATGGAAATTGCCAGTGTCCACATGTAAATATGACACCTATTCTATGCTATATTTATATAGCAAACCCATTACTGGTTTTCTTCTTTGTAGTCATACTAGTCTGTACAGTTACTACTGTTGTAGCAGCAAGTACAGAAATCCAAAATACTTAAAATATAACTCTGGCCTATAAAAATAGTTTAGGGAGCAAATAAAACTCACATCTTCTCAGAATATTTGCTATGTTGTCCCTTTTTCCTCCAAAATTATTTTCCCCCAGCAAAGATAATGTAGAACATATATGAAAAGTCACTTAAATGTGCTATATTATTTGTAAGTGCTCTTATTTTTCAGTTATTGATACTGATATATATTTTTGAGACAGCTGTAACTTGAGCACTGCATTAATCAAATCTGAATCTGTGGCTCCATTTGTAGCATACTAATATACCTACTCAGCCTCCTCCACATCTGTTGAATTCCTAAACATAAAAAGACTAAAAATGCTGATCACAAAAGCAAACAAAAGAGTTTTTGTCCTGTTAGACAGAAAAGGAAAAATACAGGAAGTCCCAGATAAAGCTTCCAAATACTTCTGAGGCAGTTTGATAATAGCTTAAGGATTGCACTTAACCCTTTTTTGTGTGTTTATCAGAGAGATCAGATTGAACTCTTCAAATCACATGGAGTTTAATTGCTTGGGCTTCATTCATATTACTGCATGTGAACTAACCCAACATGGGGATCTGCACACACAGTTCTGGATACTGGATCCAATTATACTGCTAAGTAAGCTGCTTCCATCCATGCACAGTGCAGAGCCAAAGGACACTTTCAGAAATATCATGCAAGTCCGCACTCTTGGGGCTGTAGCCCTTCAGAATGCATGTGGTAGGTGGCCTATTTGAGCCCTCCCTCTATCAAAACCTCCCTGTCTATAAAGAGCTAGCAGATCAGAAAGAAACGTAGTCTAGAACCCTGCTCCTCAACATGCTAGCTTTCTACAGGCAGGGAGGCTTTGACATTCAGTCATGATTGCCTCCCTACCCCTGCCACATTCTAAAATGTTCAAGCCGTAAGAGGGCCATTCAACATGATAGATCTGGTTATATAGTTCAGCTTTAAATAGCCACTTTTTATCCTGAGTCTGAATGATAGGATGCAGGTGTGTAGCATATAATTGAGCAAATGGGTTCAAAGTACCCAGACCCCGCAGCTCCTGAGGGGCCCCCAGCTCCACTCCTCCCTATTTTCTTCATTATTTCCCTCACTTGGGGGAAGGGGAGGCAGAGAGAGGGGCAAACACTGCCACCCTGTCCCCTAGCTATGCCCCTGATAGGATGGATTAGAAATTAGAAATACACCTGATTTGTGTATCTCTAGGTGGAGTACACAATTTAAAAGACAACAAATATAAAACAGAATTAAAACAATTAAAACAATTTCACGAAATAAAAACCATTAAAACAGTTTCACAGAATAAAAACAGTCGAACAGTTTAAAGTTAATTTCAGTTAAAAGCCTGAAAAAACAGAAGTGTCTTGAGGGTCTTCCTAAAAGCAATCAGAGATAGAGATGCTCTTATTTTGACAAGAAGCTTATTCTAAAGCCACAGAGAAGGCCAGGTCCCGTCACCAAATGAGCCGGTGGAAAACATAATCAGACCTCCCCAGAAGATTGTAACAGGGGGCAGGGTTCATGACAAAGAAGGCGCTCTCTTAAGTACCCTGACCCCAAGCCATTGAAGGCTTTATAGGTAATAACCAGCACTTTGTATTTCACTCGGAAACATATTGGCAGTCAGTGCAGTTCTTTTAAAACAGGTGTTATATGGTCCCTTTGGGTTATCCCGGAGTTCAGTCTGGATGCCACATTCTATACCAATTGTAGTTTCCAGAATATGTACAAAGGGAGCCCATGTAGAGAGCATTATAGGAGTCAAGACTGGAGGTTACCAGCACATGTACCACGAGTAACTAGTAATAATTTATTACAGTCAATGGCCAGTCAACATACACACCAAAATATAAATCAGCATAAAACAAAACAAAATCAAAACAGTAAAACTAGATAACAACACAACAGGTTATATAAAAATCTCAGTTACAACTACTCAGCTGTTCCCATCTCAGTTTACAACATATGTACCACTGTTTTAAGGTCATTAACCTCCAGACATGGGTGTAGCTGACATGTCAGCCAAAGCTGATAAAGTGCTTCTGGCCACTGCTTCAGCCTGAGAAACCAGAGAGAGTTTTGGGTCCAAGAGCACTCCCAAGCTACATGCTTGTTCTTTTGTGGGGAGTGTAACCCCATCCAGAACAGGCAGATCTAAACCATCTTTTGGGTCCCAACCCCCAACAATGAGTACCTCCATCTTATTTTGGATTCAATTCCAGTTTGTTATCCTTCATCCCGCTTCTTATTGCCTCCAGGCAGGCATTTAGAGAAGTTATGCCATTTCCTGATGAGGTCTATATGGAGAAATAGATTTGGGTGTCATCAGCATATTGATAACACCCTGCACCAAAACTCCTGATGATTTCTCCCAGTGGTTTCATGTAGATGTTAAAGAGCATGGGGAAAAGTATTGAACCTTGTGAAACTCTGTACTTTAGTTCTCACTTTGCAGAGCAGTTGTCTCCAAGGGACACCATCTGGAATCTACCAGATAGAAAGGAAAGGAACCACTGTAAAACAGTGCCACGCACCCAATCCCATCTCCCTCAAGTGACCCAGAAGGATACCATGGTCGATGGTAACAAAAGCCACCGAGTGATCCAAAAGGATCAGCAGAGTCACACTCACTCAGTCAATACCTAGCTGGAGCTCTTCCATCAGACTAACCAAGGCAGTCTCAACCCCATAGCCCACTCAAAAACCGGTTTAAAATCGGTCTAGATCATTTTTATAAACCAACACTGCCTGGATAAGCATTTATAATATTTACCACACCCTCTCTGATAGCACAGTTACTAGATGAAATAAGCCAAGTTAGGCAAGGGTCAAGAGAGCAGGTTGTAGAACACACAGTTTGAAGCAGGAGTCACAAACTGAAAATGAACCAATCTAATCCTGTAAGAGGAGTTGCTGGACACATCCATAGTAGACTCTGCAATAATGTGGAATCCAATTTAGTCCAAGTACGAGAGATTTTATCTGCAAAAATATATTAAAGTGAGTGACTGATTATTCCAAGTTCAAATTCAAGGGGAATTGGGCACATACTCGCCCTCTCACAGTCCTAGACAACTCTGCAGGACATGAATTTGCAGAAGCAATGTGGGTAGAAAATAACCGCCTCTTTGCCACCCACACTGCCAGAGCAATCTTTAAATGTGCTCTGTGTGATCTGTCAGATTTGCACCAAGTCTTCCTCCACTTGTGCTTTGATTGTCTACCTTGCTGCTTCAGCTCCCATAGTTCTTCCAAATACCGTGGGGCTAATTCTGAAGCAGGTCAGAGAAGATGCTTAAGACTGATTGTGTCTACAGCGCCAGTGAGTTCATTATTATGTTTGCACCAGAGCATCGACAGAATCACTGGTAGAGCCAACTCTAAACTTTTCCAAGGCTTCTTTGAATCCTGTTGGATCCAATAACCTTCTCAGGTGGACCAGCCTAATAGGTCCTTCACCCCTTCAGAGGTGGGTTGCGATTGCAAGTCCTACTTTAACCAGATGGTGGTCCATCCATGACAATGGAAAGATGACATGAATCCCCACCCATGGAACATCACCCTGATCAGAACAAAAGACCAAAGTGAGTATGTGACCAACATCATGTGTCAGTCCAGAGACCAATTGAGACACGTCCATAGTCATCATGGCCGCTACGAACTCCTGAGCTGCTCCTGACAACCCAGTCCTGAAATGAATGTTGAAGTTGCCCACCACCAGCAGCCTGGGCAACTCCAATGCCAACTCCACAACCAAGTCCATTAGCTCAGTTAGGGACTCTGTTGGACAGCAGGGTGATCAGTACACCAACTGAAGTCCCCGTCTATCCTTGGTCCCTAGGCTTAGGTACACACATTCAGTATAGACCACTTCCCTGACAGGGATCCTGGTAAGGGAGATGGTATTCTTATAGACTACAGCCACGCCACCTCCTCACCCACATCCTCTCACCGATTTGAACCAAAGCTAAGCATTGTGCAATGTACATATCTCCAGAACAATCAGAAAACAGCATAACAATATTGGCAATCCTAGAACACAGTCAGTATTGCTAGTTTAAAAAGGCTTCATTGTGTATCTTGGTGCTGAAAGAGGCGTCTCTACGGAGATTATTTCCAAACGTCATCACATGCTCATTCCTTTTAATTTGAAAATTGACACAAAATCTCCCTCATGCCAGCTCCAGGTTTTGGAAGGCTCTCAGGCAAGACTCCTTTGGAAGGCCTTATATCATGCAGCTTCTCATTGCCACTGCCACCAATGTCCACTTGCTCACATAAGGAGGAGCCAGTGGCTGGGCTGGCAGGCAAGCAAGTAAGCAGCAGTGAGGAGGAGGAGGAGGAGGAGTCACTGCCTCCCTCCTCTGAGAATGGAAGGGAGCAGGCAAGTGAGCGAGTGTCAGTGACTGCTGCTCCTGGCTGCCATCAAGCAAGCAGGCAGGTGAGTGGACTAAAATGGTAGCCAGGTTGCAGTGGGCCCTTATAGAATATACAGGTCTCAGCATCTACCCAAGGAATTCAAGGGTGTAACTGAACAAGGGAGGGGAAGGGACAAATGTCCCAGGATCCCTGAGGGAAGGGTCCCACTGGCTTGGCGACAACTTTGTCTCCTACTTCTCTGAGGAAGATGGGGGCAGGGAGCAGGGGCCCATCTTCACTTTTCACTGAGCTTGGAAACCAGGTCCTTTCCCTCCCTCTACAACATTAGATGGTGAAGCCATAATCCCCTAACAGAGCACACGCTTTGCATGTAGAAGACCCCAGGTCCATTCCCTGGTATTTCCAGGTAGGGCTGAGAAAGACCTGTCTGAAATCCTGAAAAGCTGTTGCGAATCAGTGTAGACAGTGCTGAAATAGGTGGACCAATGGTCTCTCGGCAGAAGGATGAGTATTCCTAACAAATACAGTTACACAACATTATCTCAGTACTCATCTCTTAGGCAAGAAGTCTCCACCAGATTCAGAAGACAGGTTTATCTTCCCAAGCAAAAACAACAACAGATATGTATACAGGGGCATAACTATAATAAGGCAAGGGGATACAGTTGTCTGGGGGCCCACTGCCTTGGGGGGGCTGGGGGGGGCTAAGTCACATGACTGACTCCCCCAGCCACACACCCCACCCGGGCTTCCTTCAGTTGTATTTATCCTCCAAAACTGATGTGAGTGTTGAGACCTGGAGCTACCAGAACAGCATGTCTTTCTCTAGTACCATTAAATGACTTGCATCGTCCACAATTTAGAAAACCTTTTAAAATATATAAAAAATTTACTATGCTTTTTGTTACCACTGTTCAGCCTCATTTAAGATTTCTTTACTTCATGAGCTGAGCTTCAGGGGTGGGGGGCATTTTAAAATCTTTTTTCTAGGCCCACTCCAACCTTGCTACGCCCCTGTATGTATATACTGCATTTCAACAAAAGTTTCCAAAGCAGTTTACATAGAGAAATAATAAAAAATAAGATGGCTCCCTGTCCCCAAAGGGCTCACATTCTAAAAAGAAACATAAGATAGACACCAGCAACAGTAATGGAAATACTGTGCTGGGGCTGGATAGAGCTAGTTACTCCTCCCCTGCTAAATAAAGAGAACCACCACATTAAAAAGCTGCCTCTTTGCCCAATTAGCAGGGGTGGCAAACATAAACACTAGCAGGGAAGAAGATTTGCTGGCATCAGTTTCTGGAGTTGGTTCCAGTGGTATCAGTAGGGAATCAAGGAGCTGCACCGTGGTGTTTGTATTTAACAGAGCAATTTTCCAAATGAGACCAAGCACATTTTGTAGGATCTTGGTTTGAAATGAGAGCCAATGTGATGTGAGCTTTCCCACACAGTTGAGTGGGCTTTTGCTGTGTTGTTTATGATACTGGCCCAGCTAAAACAATATTTAAATGACCATTAGCAGCATGCGTGGGGAGCGATGGTGCTTATAAAGGTAATGAAACATGCCAATGAAAAAACCCTTCCACATAACCTCTTTAAATGTGCCTAAAAGCTCATTTCATAATGAGACTTATTTGCAGAGGTTAACAACAGAGGCACATAGTAATCATCTACCCATTTCCTGTGGCAGCCGTCATAATAGAGTTCCCATGCCCCGCAGAATTTCGAGTTTCACCCGGATTTTAAGCATCTCACCCAGATTGCTTAGCCCACCCAGATTCACCCAGATTTCAGCTTTCATTTAGGGGGACGGGGGGACGGGGAGAGCTAAGCTCTAGCCCTTGTAGATGCAGAGTAATGGAGCAAAATGTGCAGTCACTATTCTGCTCAAAAAATGTTTTCAAGCCAATTTACATAATATGCAAATTAGGCACCCAGATTTGGAAAGCCAGAATATAGCAACCCTACATCATAAGGACCTGACATAAAGGGCAGAAGCCTTCTGCTTCCTGAAAAGGCTTTCTAAAAGGGATTCATGTATGCCGCATAATTCCACCAAAGTGCATCTATCATTCCTGCTCAACATTTACAGTATAGTGGTGGCATCACCAGTTAGTTAGATCCTCTGGGGAGAAGTCTTATTCATACATTATGTTGTATGTGCATTCAGTTATCTGTATACATGTGCATGTTTTTGTGTGAATGCCTGTATCTGTGTTCATTTTAAAAGTAAATCTGGGTACAAATACAAGCACAGATAGGAAAAGCACTTCTGTACATGTGCTGAACATAACAAGTGAATAATGTGCAGATCTGTACATGCATACACAGATCACATGTGTGTTGAACATAACATGTGGCTAGGACAAATGTTGGACCAGAGTTGGGAATCTTGAGTTCAAATTCCTCCCCAGTTTTGGATAAACTTGCATTACAGCTTCTCATTTTTAAAGTGGGTATAATGGTAAACCACCTCGCAAGGTTTTAGTGATGATGTATAAGATATGTGAACACTGTTGTGATATGATACAGTGCTGTGGCAACTGTGAAAGCCATCAGGCTAAACAAATGACAGGCACTCTCTTGTACTTTCTTGTTCTACAAGAGCCCTGTCCACTCATTAAGAAAGCTGTGGACACTGTGCCCAGTTCAGTGCCTTTGGGAGCGCACCAACAAGCCCCACCCCCTGAGCCAACAGGGAACACACTGCTTAACCACATCCCTCCTCCCTACTCTCCATGGATATAGCACTTGTCTGCAGAGACAAGTGCTGCCCTCAAGGAGAGATGCTTCCCATGACTGAGAATGCTGGGTATCCAGCACTCTTAATTATGGGGAGGATCTCTTCCCAAGTGGAGTGCTTGTCTCTGCAAACCAACAACTGCATGTGGGCCTTGCTGGTGCACTTCTATGGGTCCTGTACCTGGGTACAGGGTACCTACCTAACTGGTTTCATAACAAGTGAGCAGGGCTACAATTTCACAAGTATATTGTTACCTTCAGGCATTTCTGAAGTCTTAATGGTGGCCCTTGTGCTGACTCGACAACACTTTTAAGATTTTCTCAATTGAAAGCAGGGGCATAACTATAATAGGGCAAGAGGAGACAGATGTCTGGGGGCCCACTGCATTGCCCCCCGCAGAGGCAAGGCACATGACTGACTCCCCCAGCCACCCACCCGGGCTTCCTTCGAAATTCATCCTCCCAAATTGATGTGACTGTTAGACCTGGAGCTACCAGAACAGCATGTCTTTCTCTAGTACCATTATACCGATGATGTTCTATTGAGGCACATAGGTTTTATTCACACACACACACACACACACACACACACACACACACACACACACACAGGGGGATGTTGCCCAAATAGGCTCTGGCCTGTTTCTAGGAGATCAAATCAGTAGTCACTCCCCTGCTGAATATTTACTTAGGATCTCTAACAGGGATCATCGTAGGGCTCTTTCAGCAGCTAGGAGAGGAGAGCTGGTCTTGTGGTAGCAAGCATGACTTGTCTCCATAGCTAAGCAGGATCTGCCCTGGTTGCATCTGAATGGGAGACTTGATGTGTGAGCACTGCAATATATTCCTCTCAGGGAATGAAGCCGCTCTGGGAAGAGCAGAAGGTTTCAAGTTCCCTCCCTGGCTTCTCCAAGATAGGGCTGAGAGAGATTCCTGCCTGCAACCTTGGAGAAGCTGCTGCCAGTCTGTGAAGACAATACTGGGCTAGATAGACCAAAGGTCTGACTCAGTATATGGCAGTTTCCTATGTACCTATGTTCCTATGTTTCCTAGACTTAACGCCCTTCATATTCGTATTGGAAGGATGCTTCGGGAAGGTGCCCTATGATCAAAGATTATGCCCCTGTCAGAACGGTGAGGTGGAGACCACGGAACATCTGATGCTGAAGTGCAGATTTTATACTGAATTAAGGGGAAAGTTTCTCTCCCCATTACTAACTCATTATAACTCTAATTGCCCTTCTAATGGGGACAAGGTCCTTTTTCTGCTTACTGCTAAGTCAGAGCATGCTTACAGGAGGGTAGCAAAATTTTTCTTCATAGCAAGCAAGATTCGGTTTAGAGTGATTGAGGCACGAGATGCCGGGTTGTGCACTTCAGATTAACCGGTTTTATTTGAATGAAATTAGTTATGTATACAGTATCTGAAGATATTAATTTTTATATATATACTATGTATTTTACTGTTGTTGTTGTTGTTTCTCTTTGTTTTTCTTGTATTTATGCTGGCCTTGGGCCGAAATAAACTATATCATCTATATCTATATCTATATCTATATCTATCTATCTATACACACACACACACACAACACAATAACAATAACACTATGCTTTTTGTTACCACTATTCAGCCACATTTAAGATTTCTTTACTTCATGAGCTGAGCTTCAGTGGTGGGGGGGTTAAAATCTTGTCTCTGGGCTCACTACAACCTTGCTACGCCCCTGATTGAAAGATATCTACGTCAAAATATAACCATGGCCAATGTAAGCAGGACTGCCTACTTTTACTTTCCAGAGTTGCCCTCTATAGAGCAATGGTATATACTCCTGTGATTGCACCGATGGACAAATTAACACAACAACTTCAAATTTCTTGGGGGTTTCCACCTCAGTTTGCTTTATTAACAGTTGGTATCCTCTTATATCATACACAATCATCCTAATATCTTTCATGGTTCTAGGAGATACTTTACACTTTAGAAGGATGTTCTTTCTCCCTGAAATAAGACTAATAGGCCTTTTTAATTGTATTTTTAGCTGACTTTCCAGTAGCCTTATGAGATCACCTGGCATTCTGTGTGTGTGTCTGTGTGTCTGTCCACCCCACCCCCCGCACTCGCATCAACCTCACAACACCTGAACCAATATGAACCAAATTGGGTACAGTTGTAGGGATACACCTCAATGGTGTAGTTTGTGATGATGTCATCCACCCCAGTTCAAGATGGCGCAAGTGGGCTAACTTGTGAACCGCCTAACCGATTTGAACCAAATTTGCTACAGCTGTAGGGACACATAAGGATGCCCCAATGGTATAGTTTGTGACAATGTCATCCACCCCAGTTCAAGATGGCAGATGTGTAAATGTTTGAGACACAAGTGGGCTAACTTGTGGGTTGTATAACAGATTTGAACCAAATTAGGTACAGTTGTAGTGAGTGACACACAGGGACACCTCAATGGTGTAGTTTGTGATGATGCCAACCACCCCAATTCAAGATGGTGGATGCGTAAACTTTTGAGGTGCAAGTGGGCTAACTTGTGAATCGCCTAACCAATTTGAACCAAATTTGCGACAGCTTTAGGGACACATAGATATGCCCATTGCCCAATGACATCATTTCTAATAATGTCATCTACCCCAATCCAAGATGACAGACTTGCGAACATTTGAGGCGCAAGTGGGCTAACTTGTGGACTATTGAACCACAGACAATGTCATTGCGGTGTCCCTGTGTGTGTCTCACTACAACTGTACCTAATTCGGTTCAAATCACTTAGTCCACAAGACCATTCCATGGACCTTTTCTCTACTTATAATTTGCAACTTCATTTTCTAGAGCACTGTGCTTCTTTTCATTCTGTTAGACAAGCTCTCAGAAGACGTCAGTGAATATGAATGACTTGATGGGGAGCTATACAGATACTCAGCTTACGTGCCTTAATTCAGCATCTAAATATGGGCATCACTCTTTGGAGACTTCTGGTCATTATTATGGGAGTGTGCAGACTTGAAAAAAAATGCTTTTATTCTCTCTATGCCTTTGGTTTTTTATTATTGATTTAATAAATCAATATTCAAAGTATCCCTGGTGTTATATTCCTTGCTTGTTCTAAAGGGGTTGCAAATCTAACCAGACAAAGGAAGGACAGGGCTGAGCAATGATAGGGAGTAAATTTTTGGTTTTGGTTTTCGTTTCCTGTGCATTTTGCTGGTTCATCTGCTGAGCTCACCATGTGCAAACACACTGAGAGCTATGATCAGACTACTACCTAGTCTGCACTCTGCAGCTGAACTACAGAACACAGAATATGGCCTTCAATGTCAAACTGTAATGGCACACATGCACGTGTATCACCTGATTACTCAGCACAATGACTTGCAGCAAAATGTGCGAATTTGGCCCATTAAAACGGAGTGAGACTACACAAAAACATGACCTGTGATGTTTGATGTGGGATGGCTTATTTGCCCAAGCAAGTCACCACTAGATGCTGCACTCGTCAATGTGTCACCCATCTCATGGCTCTTTTTTTAAACACTAAGCAAGCCTGTGGACGCCAAGTGGTTACAGATGACTCTTACCACATAGTTAATAGGCTCATTCACATGATTACCAAAATGAAGGTAGGAGGCAGTAAACCCAGATGTTAATGTTTGTGAGATCCCACGCAAATCCTTCCAACATAACTTGCTCAAATGTGGATAGCTCAGATCTTTAGGACAAAAATAGTTCTACCTCAGTTTTTTGATCATCTGTTTGCATTTGCTGTTTGTAGAAGTACCTGGGAGCAAGTGGCCATGTTTGTGATAGAGCACTGTGGCTAGGGGGGCTGCCGTCTGTGTGTGCGCCATGTTGCACAGCACACTCTATGATCCTATGCTTGTAATAGCTTACATATGGCTAGGCCTGCCTCCTGAACCCTTGAGGTCATTCAGAGGACACCTGATGATTTTCCATTCTACTGGCAGCCTGATGCATGCTGGGATATCAGAGCTGATCCTTGAGTACCCAGCTCATAAATTTCTTCCACAGAGCCTGTGGCTGCTGTGATAATCTGAATGGTGAGTTTGCAGACCCAAACAGAGGGCCTGCCCATCTGTGGGAAATAGGGTAGGGGTTGTTCCCCCTCACCAACTTTCCCCATATGATTGTGTGAAAGGCCTTGATGTGTGGTTATTTCCTAGATACCAATGAGCGAGCTACTTCCTGTGAAAACGTGGTGCCTGCTTTCGCTAATGCCTGCACCAGCAATGTGTGTAGCATATGAGTTGATTTGTGGACCCATTCAAACTCTCCACCACACAAGGGATATCACATGTGACTGGGAATGTACCTAAATATGCCGCAGCCACACAAATAGGCCGCACCCATCCACTCCTTTTTGTGGCAGCTGGATTGTGCTTATTTATTTATTGTTATATTTATTGTTAAATTTATATACTGCCTTTCATTAAAAACAATCCCAAGGCGGTTATGGGGCAATGTGCACTTTTGGCCGGGGTTGTGCATGATGCTCTATGGAGCGAGGAGCACACAAGTTATATGGAGACTACAAGTCCAAAGACAGTGTCCTGAGAAAACCATTTACTTTGATGATAATAGTCTGAATGGTGAGAGATTAGGACTTCTTCACCCATACATTTGCCAAGTTACACTCCTGGGCTGTCTTTTGCTCTTCTCCTTTTTTTATAAAGAGTCCCTCCCAACTATCTTTGCCTTGTCCCTTTTCTAGGACTGGACAGAAGGCAAAATGAATCCTGAAAGCAGGACCAGCTCCAGTTTATGGGACCCCATGGCAAACTGGGACCCCCTCCTCCATGGACCCCCTCCTATTTGGGTGGGCCCTGAGTGTGTCACTCTGCCCCCATCACACAAAGGCACAGAGGTGGTGTCGGGGATTATTAGTGGGCCCTTGGCAGCAGCCCACCAATGCCTACCCCTGATGCCAGCCCTGATCCTAATTATTGGCTAGAGACCTTGGGACCATGTGTTTGTCATTTGGTTAAGCTTTTGGTATGGAGCACATCTGGTAAGTAATAAAGAGCACAATGCTGTCTTTGAAATAGGCCAACTTATCTCCATGTTTGGGATCAAGAAGATTGTTTCTTCTTCTTCATGGAACCACAGAAGAGTTGGAAGGGACTTTGGTGGTCTTTTAACCCAGCCAGTGCTTTTATCAGGTCAGAGACGTGAATGATCCTAATGGACCTTGGCATGTGACCTCTGTTACTCACTTGAATCATCTGTATTGTTTTGCTCTGGAAAAGTATTTCTGCAAAATACTTGCTCTTTGGATGCAACCTACTGTGGTCTAGATTGCATGTTAGTCTATTGGATGAACAGATGGAACTGGCCTTTTGAACTGGCTGGACAAAACGACCAGACAAAAGGGCCTTTTATCTGCTTCCAACACTTTTGTCTTGCACTTTTCATGACTGAATTTCAGTGGCCATTTTCTCAGAGCCTTTGGAATCCATCTTACAGTTCAGTAGACGAAGAAATAGGAAAACATGTTGAAGTGGCCAGACTGGTTTGTATGTATTACTCTATTCACACATTATGTTCAACACTCGTATAATCTGGGTACAGTGTACACAGGTACAAATCTACACACAGGTACAATTATTCACATGTTATATAAAATGCAGGTACAGCAACACACTTTCCATCTGTACCGTGCATTTAAGAGAACTGTACCCAGGTTCACTTTTAATATGCATGCAGGTACAATATTTCACACACAAAAATATGTATGTATGGACAGACCTCTGATTGCAACAGTAAAACATAATGGGCTTGTTCACATGACCAAACGAGGAGGGGGAGCTGAATGGAAGACAGGCTCCAACCTTCCTGCTCCCAGATGACCAGAGCCTATTTATGACCCTGCCACTCATGCGCCCATATGAACAGTGAAAGCTATCTCCATAGCCAAGATTGGGAGGGGGGAAACCACTCAAGTATCCCACAATAAACTGTGCAAGTAGCAGTGAGGTAGCCCTCAGTACAGCAACAGTGTTCCTCTCCCTGGTCTCGCAAGCCTTAGAACTTTATGGTAAATATGGCCGCTGGCCACCTGGGAGCAGTTTAAAAGCAGCAGTGGTTCTGTTTGCCTCCTGCCTCACTCTTAGGCTGGGTAGCAGATCTGGGCTACCTAGGCTTGGATCTGCTGGGTTGTGAGGGCTCCCGATGCCCCAGATGACTAGAGATTCCTGGGTTGACCCCATAGGTGTAACTATGGGGGGGCAGGGGGAGCACGTGCCCCGGGCGCCACTTGGCAGGGGGCGCCAAAAAGTGACCCCGCCGATTTGCCAGAAAAAAAATTTTTTTTGATTTATTTTTTATTTTTTGCAGAGCAGTCCCCCTCCCCCGGTCCTGGTGCCGCCGCCCCCCATTGGCATTGCTCATCCAGCACTGGGCGCCGCGGCATCTTCGTAGTCCAAGTCTCTGACTCTCACTCCCCGGCGCGCCCCACCGCCCCGCCACCAGTCGCGCATGCGTCGAGAGGAGGACATGCACCAGAGCAAACTTCCTGAACAACTCCCTCTTCTGAACAACTTCCTGAACGCCCGAACCAGTTCCCCTTTTTGCTCATTCAAGTCCTTCCTCCCCTATAATCTAACCACGTTTTAACTGAAAAGGTTCAGGGAGGGGGAGATGGGGGGATGTGGAACCTTGGGTTCCACATCCCCCCATCTCTCCCTTCCTGGACTTTTTCACTATGTAATGCAAGCTAATTTAATTATATGTCATCATCAAAATGGATTGGCTGTTTCAGCCCATCAGGAAAGTCTAAACCTCCACCGATTTAATTAACCAGACTGAAAATCAGATGAACAGAGAATGTTTTAATGAAAGGTAGTATATAAATTTAACAATAAGTAAAACTATCATTAGGAGCAAATAGCGATTATTTAAACATTGGTGCTGCCAAGCAATTTGTAAATAAAACTTGAAGCCCTTTGAAAATAAGCTGGAATTAATTATAGGTTGGGCAGGGGGTGAAAGTATATACTTCTAAACATTTATTGTTAAATTTATATACCACCTTTCATTAAAAACAACCCCAAAGTGGTTTGGTTTTAGTCATGGATTTTAATTTTAATTGCTCTTTTTGTCAATGTGATGAAGATTAGTTAAATCTGAGTGGTCTTAGGCAACCAATGTTGCATCTGAAATGCCATTTCATTTTTTATTGTCATAAATACTCTCCAACCAATTTAAATAGCAAAGGTGTATATTATCGCTTTATTCAATTGCAGGGAATCTCAAAAAAGCAGGATTTGCAACTAAGGCAGTGCATAGCTTCTCTAAAATGGCCCTTTTATAGTTTTTCTAACTTTGAAATCGTAACATAAAACAAAGCATAAATGCATAAATGCTTTCCCCTCCATTTGAAACCTTTTATGGTGTAAATAGCGCGCGGTTTTGGAAAAGGGGAGTCTTTCTTTAACAGCGGGAGAATAAGGAGTCTTTAGCACTATCACCCTAGTCCCTCGAATTACTTTGGAATCCTTGGCTTTCCTTTTGTTAAAATACAGTCACTCACAGGGGAAAGTCAGGAACAGAACCAGGGTGTAAGGGAGGGGCATCATAATCATAATAATCATCACTGCATCATAATTCTGATGTTTGAGATACAAGCCAACTTCACAGGGTTGTTGTGAGGAAAAACCTAAGTATAATGTAGTATGTATCATCATTGCATCATAATTCTGATGTTTGAGATACAAGCCAACTTCACAGGGTTGTTGTGAGGAAAAACCTAAGTATGTAGTGCATTTTGAAATTTTTGGTAATTTTTGTAATTTTTTAAAATAAAAGTTTTCTGAAACATGTGTGTTAGTCAGATGTATGTTGGGGGGGCGGGGCGCGCGCAATTCCAGTGCTTGCCCCGGGCGCCGTTTTCCCTAGTTACGCCTCTGGTTGACCCTCTCCTACCCAGGAATCTCTGGTTACGAGAACAAGCTTAGTGTCTGAATATGGCTTGTGTTTGTATGATATATACCCATATGAATATCTCACACCATATGATTAGGTGTCTTGTTCCTCAGATATCTCCAACCAGCACTCTTCATTCCTAAAATGAAGATGATGTCATTTTTATTTTATTTTATTTTATTTGGTGATTGCCCAGCCAGGCTGTATTAGCCCCCTGCAGAGTGCCAGCCAGCAGGAGGCTGCTTGTGGGGCTCTAGACCTGTGAATAAATGATGACCTACGAGTTAGAGAGAGGCAGCCTAGATATATTTAGGATACATTAAAGCTATTAGCCAGGAGAAGCAAGACACAAGGAAAGAGAACAAGATGGCATCATGCTTCATCTCAAACAAGCAAAGCCCACTGGAATAAAGCCATCCTGAGTGAACAACAGCCAAAGAGCCAAATGGCTGCAGGTCGCCAAAAGAAATTTCATTTGCTAGCTTCTTGGTTAGAAGCAGAGCAAGAAGATAAGATGTAGCAGCTGTGCTCTTGAATGCTGCAGGGCTTCAAACTGCTGGAAGACATTGTCTATTGAACCAGGCACCAGGGCCTTTCCGTGTCTTCCTGTCAGCCTGCCTTGTGAGCTGAAGACGCTATGTTCGTCATCCCATGTACATTGCAGGTGGATTTTTTGTTACACTCACTCCCCGCCACACTTACAGCAGCAGTGCAAAAAGGAAAAAGAGAGAACAGATTGTCATTATTTCTCATTCCTTCCAAAGTTGCAATTCTGACCTTTCTTCCATTTACAGCTGTGTAAAAACCGAATGATTTCAGTGAACCAGTCCAGCTGCACAGATTCACATTTACGACAGCTCAGAGAAGAATCAGATGCTAATTTGCACCCCGTTCTCCTCTAAGCAACAGTGAACTTTCCTTTCTATAAATCAGAATGCTCCCTCCTCTCCTGAAGTAGGAGGGAAAGTCCTTTGATTTGACCCAGCTGCTGCTAAACACAGGAGCACAGACAGAGCCTCCAACCTTGGTTTTAACTGACAGATGACCAGCAAATGGGAGCACGCTCAGCTTCCGAATTAGGGTGGGAGGCATCTCCTACCATAACTATGATGATGTGAACTGCTGGAATATAACAGGAGGATGATACCTTCCTGCAACGGTAATCATTAACTAGCATGACGGGCCTTGGATCCAGTCCAGTGCAGGGAGGAAGATGTCAGCAGGATTCAATTCAAAGGCCAGATTCAAAGCAGTGTTAAACTGGTATGATTTGCTGGAATCCTGGACTTCCACCCTGATCTAAACAAACGTAAATGTAGATTTAAGCCACTCTAGCCCTATCAATGTCCAAGAAGGAAGTCATTGTTCCAATGCGGTTTCCTGTAGTGCGTCCTTTGCTCTTGATATGGAGCAATGATTTCTGGAGAAGGAAAAGGCTGTTCCGATGAATACTGTTTTGACTCTGTTTCTTTTTCAGCCCACCCTTCAAGACAGTGACACCAGACTTACTGGAATTAAGCAAAACTATCCCTAGGTCTAGTGCTCCGGGTCTTGCCACTGAATAATGTCGCAGAGTTTCTCCCCCATCTCCCCCAACATAAAGAGTAGGGATTTCCAGACCTGAGGGCTCTTTTTGTCCAGAAATAAAGTGGGGGAAGGACAGGGAAGCACCATTTGGGCTGTGCTGTAGTCAAGATCTCCTCCTTCCTAGCCTCCAGCTCTTCACCCAGTTGCAGTCTCAGAATTCACTCTCCCCCCCCCCACCCGTTGCTTTTGCCATTTCCCTAAGATGATGTCAGCACCCCTTGCCTACCCTGAGTGTTATATTCTATCCAGTAATCTTTTGTGTTTAGTTGTTCATGACATTTGTCCCAGTGGGGATCCTGTAGAGAGAGTGGGGGAGGGGGGAGTGAGAAAGGAAAGGTGAGGGAAAGGAGAAGCAGAAAATGGGAGTTGTTGCTGAATAAAACTTTCATTAAATCCACATAAGATTTCTTTGTGCATATGAGGGAAGCAGCTGTAAAAACAGTGTTCCTGGCCAATCAGCAGGCATGCCACTGCACAGTGCTCACCTGGACAACTCTTGGCATCACTGTCTTGCAAGCCCGACTGATAAGCAGAGGACACCCCCTTCTAAGCTGTGTCAAGCATCCAATGTTTTCTGTATCCAAGGAGAAAATATTTGTGCTCTCATTGAAACCCAAAGAGACTACACAAAAGATTGAACATTGGTGTTAGCTTTTAAATGCATGCCGTCCACTGAGTTAACTCTGCCTATATCTAATTACACCTCCATCCTAAACACATTTTTATTTATCCAATTGATTTAAGGGGGATTTAAAGGGCAGGAGAAGGCTGAGCAATGTTGGAAGCCGAGACCTCCATAAAAGCATCTCAGACCAAACCTTCCTGTCTCCTTTTTACTGCAGAAGAAACTGCAGAGACATGGAGGTCTGCCTTGCATCTTGGCTGCTATTTTTAATGCAGAGTGCCCATTTCCACTTGCCAGATCATGCTGGCAGTTTTCAGTTTCTACTCCAATGGAATCCGAGGTGACAAGTTCAATTCTCTGTTCTCTCAAACCTACTTCCCATGCCCTACTTTTTCTCTCTGCACTGCTGGAACAGTGCCTTGCTACGTCTTTGCTCAGCCCTGGGTTTGTACAGAAGCCTGGTGGTTTGCCAACACTGGGTTGCACTCTTTGCATCCTAGCTGAGGACTCTTCAGTATAGGAACCTTTGGCAAAATTGAGTCCAGTCCTCACATTTGAATACTGAGGCTGACTTTCAAAGAAAAAGGAAGAGCAGGAGACTCAGTATGACCATCTGAAGAGCATGCCTTTTCTGGAGGCACATATAAAACAACACATTGAAGCGGAATGGATGTTTGGGTACTTTATGGACTCAACAAGCAGCCTGTACAAGTCTGTTGAGATATTTGTTAACGTCACAAATACAATCCTAACATGAAATAACGAATAAATAGAAGGTTATTATGGGAAATCGGCTCCCCTGCTCTCACTTCTTGCTAATTTCTCTCTACACCAACCTGCTTCTGCCTTTGAGACGTGTATTCTTGTTTCTAGTATGTGGCTTTATACTTGGTTCTGGGCTTTCATTGGAGCCTGTTTGAATTTATCCTTAAATAGCAGCTGCTGGTGCGGGAAGCAGGACCATGACTGGGGAGAGAAGGAATTTAACCCTTTGCCCCCATTATGGTCCAAATCTGGATCAGGCCTCCTGCACCTGAGATTTAGTGGGGGAAACAAGCACACAAGGGCCAATAATGTGTTTAGCCTAACATGTGTGGTTTGGCCCTGAGTGTGCCTGTATGAAAAATGTTTTCAGACATCTCTTTGACAGGCACAATTCCTCCAAGTTAAGTTATTTTAAGTCAATTGCAAAGAGTATAAAAGAAATTAATGCAGCTGGATGACTTTAAAGTGTGGATGTATCAAAGAAATGTCTGGAAACACATTTCATATAGGTATGTTCAGTTTATTGATTATTTTATTTTCTTGTTACATTTATATACCAACAATCAATGACTTTCAAGGTGGTTTTCAAAACAAGTAAATAGTTGGTGGCAGATTGGCTGCAGCTCCCTGTTGAGTATACACTTGGTGGCAAGCCCAAAGTTATTGCTAGCTAATGTGTGAAATGGTCCTTATGAACAGGCAGGAGACAATCCAAAGGTCTGTTAGAATTTGAGAGCAGGAGGGGAACCCATGGACTGTTTCAGCTCTTCTCTGTCTCCAAGGTTGCTCGTCTTCTGTGATTTACAGTAAGCCACAGAATCATTCCCATCCACACATTCTACTTTGTGTACATATTGGCTGTGATCTAAAGGGCTGAACAAAGTTTGTATTAGAAAACCTTTATATTGCTCAGGCTGGTCACCCA
This sequence comes from Hemicordylus capensis, assembly GCF_027244095.1. Taxonomy (NCBI): domain Eukaryota; kingdom Metazoa; phylum Chordata; class Lepidosauria; order Squamata; family Cordylidae; genus Hemicordylus; species Hemicordylus capensis. Next base: position 224,997,674 of record NC_069657.1, read on the forward strand.
GTCGTTGGACGAAGGGCGACACAAAGGGTCTCCGTAAGACAGCCTCACCTGAAATGCCAGAGAAACATCATTGACCTAATTAACCCACCCATATTCTCCCATAGCTGACTTCTTTTGGAACTCTAGGGCAATTAAGCCAAACTTGGCATCCCTGCCATTTTCAGAGAGCCTGCCAATCATTGTGGAATCGAGTTTGTAGGCACTATCACTGAGGTACTGCATTTCTCTCTTTGTCTGGCCTCCCATGGTGCTGTTTAACTCACACTCATTTCTGCATGCTTCAATCAAAACAGTAGCTGTTTTCCATGCATATTGCCATGATTACTGCTCCTATTATGCTTTCTGTGGAGTCCAGTCGCATTGCATTACAGCAAAATAATCACTCACTGTCCATTCATACTTCTGTCATGAATACCATCTTTTTTCCACCAAACAATCCTCTTATTGAGTACCCTTTCTCCAAATAAATAATACCCCCTCCCCTGCCACAGATTACATAAGCAATGTGCCCTTTCTCTTAAACAGAAGACGAGAAGAAATAGCATGCTTATGATGAGCCATATTCCATATCCAGTATAAATGTGAACTTCATAAAAATAACACTTAGAATTTATATAGCATTGTAGAGTGTTCAAAACATTTCATATTCATTTATGATTATAACCCTAACCACAAGCCAGTAAAGTTAGTCAGTATTCTATTGCAGGTGAGTGGGTTGAAGTGAAGAGACAGGCTTTATTGTTGAGCCACCTAATGAATTTATGGCTGAATTCAGATTAGAATCAGAGACTTCCAGATATCTCACTCAGGCTATAGTCCTAAACACACTTGATTGATTGATTGATTGATTGATTGATTGATTGATTAAGTGCCGTCAAGTCGGTGTCAACTCTTGACCACATAGATAGATTCTCTCCAGGATGCTCTGTCTTCAGCTTGGCCTTTTAGGTCTCTCAGTAGTGCATGCATTGCTATCATAATCAAGTCCATCCAACTTGTTGCTGGTCATCCTCTTCTTCTCTTTCCTTCAAATTTTCCCAGCATTATGGACTTCTCAAGGGAGCTGGGTTTTCGCATTATGTGTCCAAAGTATGATAGTTTGAGCCTGGTTATTTGTGCCTCGAGTGAAAAATCTTGATTGATTTGTTCTATGATCCATTGTTTTGTTTTTTTCCTGGCTGTCCAAGGTATCCTCAAAAGTCTTCTCCAGCACCAAATTCAAAAGCGTCAATGCTTTTTCTATCTTCCTTCTTTTTGTAGGCATAGACCCATCACGGTATCTAAATATCCTGTCATTGCAACCCTACCAAGTGCTAGTCTGTGGTGTATTTCTTGACTGCTGGATCCTTTACTGTTGATGGTTGATCCTAAAAGGCAGAAGCTATCCACCACTTTAGTGTCTTCATTATCAGTTTGGAGGCTGGTTGCTGTACCCGTTGTCATTAGTTTATTCTTCTTTACATTTGGTCGTAGTCCCATTTTTTCACTGTGCTCCTTGACTTTCATTACTAGAGCTTGCAGATCATCCACATTCTGAGCAATCAGAGCGGTGTCATCAGCGTAGCGCACGTTATTGATGTTTCTTCCTCCAACTTTAAAACCACGCTGATCTTCTTCCAATCCAGCTTCTCTCAGTATATGTTCAGCATATAAATTGAATAAATAAGGAGAAAGTATACAGCCTTGTCTTACTCCTTTGCCGATCTGGAACCAGTCTGTTTCACCATGTTCCACATGGACTGCAGCTTCCTGTCCTGTGTATAGGTTTCCCATTAGAAAAATGAGATGTTCTGGGATGCCCACTTTCCTAAGGATATTCCACAACTGGACATGTTTGATGCCGTAGTCAATAAAGCACATATTGGGGCTATTCCCACGATCCCTGGAAAGTGGGCTAAGGGAGCTTAGCCCGCTTTCCAGAGATCATGGGAACCACTGGGTTCGAAGGCGAGCCCAGTGCTCCCAAGGCGGCTAGCCCGCCTAATTCCCCCTCCCCTTAAATGAGGTTAACAGAGCAAGTGTTCTGTTAAACTCATTTTTTTGCTCGTGTGTCACCGCAGCGCGCGCCAACACATGAGTAGACCCCCAGCCAGGAGGCTGCAAGCAGCCCCCCGGGCTCAGGGGTCTCTCCAGGATGCCCTGCACACTCATGTGGGACGTCCTGGAACTTTTGGGGGCTGCACAGCCCCTGTTCCCCACAGCCCCCTCTGAAAAGTTCAGAGATCTTTTGGAAAACTTTCCTTATTTTTCCATGTTTATTTCCATCCTCAAGGTCTTTACAGATGTCATTGTAGTACTGCTCCTTGTCTCTTCTAACAGCTTTCTGAAATTCTCTATTAAGTTCCTTCCTGAGGTCTTTCTCTTTCTTGACTTTGGCTTCTCTCCTCTTCTTGGCAATTTCCACCATCTGTTCTGACATCCATTTTGCTTTCTTCTGTTACTTGGTCTTTGGCAGTCTCTTTCCACATTCATCCTTAACAACTACTTTGATTTCATTCCAAAGTTCCTCTGGTTCCCTATCAATGAGATTCAGAACTTCAAAGCAGTTCCTGATGTTCTCCTTGAACATGGTGGGTATATTCTCAATATCATATCATGGGAGCCAGCATGGTGTAGTGGTTAGAGTGCTAGACTATGACCAGGGAGACCTGAGTTCAAATCCCCACTCAGCCATGATACTTGCTGGGTGACTCTGGGCCAGTCACATCTCTCTCAGCCTAACCCATTTCACAGGGTTGTTGTGAGGAGAAACTTAAGTATGTAGTACACCGCTCTGGGCTCCTTGGAGGAAGAGTGGGATAAAAATGTAAAAATAAAAATAAAATAAAATGGAAGCTGGATAACTTTGTATTTCCACTTTAGTTTGACTTGCACATGAGCAGTTCGTGTTCTGTTCCACAATTGGCCCCCAGCCACGTTTTTGCTGTTATAACTGATCTCTTCCACCTCCTTGCACCATAATGTAATCAATTTGATTTCTCCTTACTCCACCTGGTGATGTCCATCTCTATAGGCGCTGCTTTGGTTGTTGGAAGCATGTGTTAGCAATGAAGGGATCATTGGCTTGGCAGAAACTAAGAAGTCATTCTCCTGCTTCATTTCTGTTTCATAGGCCATACAGTATGACTATGTTTTCCTCCTTACCATTTCAAACTTTGGCATTCCAGTCTCCAACACACTTACCAGGGAATACGTCCCATTTAACACAGTGGGACTCACTTCCAAGTAAACATACATAAGCCTGCACTCTTACTAAATTACACCAGCTTTCAGTGGTCATAGCTATCAGAATCAGAGACTTCACACATTCACACTCTCACACACATTAGACTTCAAATTATCTGCTTACATATAACTGGTAGCAATTTTATTACAAGTATTACACTATTGGTATTGGTGGCTGTGGGCTTTCTAACACAAGAAAATGTTTTTTAAAGCCAGGTTCCTTCCTGATTTGCCAGTCTAAGGTCAATGTGTCCCAGTCTATCCTACATGATTGCAGAAGTGGCTTAGCTGGGTGCGGAATCATACAATAATTGGTGCTGCATGTGTGATCCCCAAAACGGGTCCAGCAGCTGGATTAAGGTGCATGTATCCTAGTGAAAAAAGCCGGAATCTTGCCAGTCAGAAGTTGCTCTGTCCTCTCTACCAAGGAACTGGTTGGTGGGATCTTCACTTCTTTTTCCAGACTTCACACAGTTACTGTGCAATTCTGATGGATTGAGGTTGTCAGAATGTAACTTTTAATTCAAAATCAATGACATATAACAATGTACAACCACTGGAGATGATTTAAATACACTTCAAAATTGGCCCCCTTTTAAACAAAATTATTTTGTTGTAAACCACCCAAAGATGTAAGTTTTGGGCAGTATAAAAATATGTTAAATAAATAAATAAATGAATGAATGAATAAATGGAAGATCTATGGGGGCAGAAGCAGCAAGGTAGATGACTGGAACGCAAGTGGAGAAAGACTCAACTTGAATCCGACAGATTACGACAGAGAGCACATTTAAAGATCATATGTGTGACAAAGAAGTGGTTCTTTTCTGCCCATATTGCATCTGCAAGCTCACGTCCAGCGGAATTGTTCAGGGTTGTGAGGGGGCTAGTACGTGTCCCCCTTTCCTTGAATCAGAATTTGGAGCCATTACTTACCCACTGTGATGTTTTTAATGAGTTCTTTGCAGACAAATCTCTCATATTCAGGCTGACCTAGATGGAGACTCCACAGTTACTGTGGTGACTGAACTGGAAGTGTCCAGCAACTCCTCTTATATGGTTCAGCTGGATTGGTTTCAGTTTGTGAATCCTGAAGATGTGGACAAGCTGCTTGGAACAATGAGACCTACCACTTGTTCTCTTGACCCTTGTCTGACATGGCTTGTTGTATCTAGCAGGAAGGCTGTTGTAGGAGGCATGGTAGAAATCATAAATGCTTCTCTGAGGGAGGGCAGGATGCCTCAGGAGGCAATCATTAGACCTCTTCTAAAGAAGCCTGCATTAGATCCCTCAGAGTTGAGCAAATATAGGCCTGTCTCCAACCTTCCATGGCTGGGCAAGGTTATTGTGAGGGTGGTGGCCTCTCAGCTCCAGACGGTTTGGGAGGAAACTGAGTATCTAGACCCATTTCAAACTGGCTTTGGGGTGGGCTATGGGGTGGAGATCTCCTTGGTCGGCCTGATGGATGATCTCCAATTGGGAATTGACAGAGGAAGTGTAACTCTGTTCGTCCCTTTGGATCGCTCAGTGGCTTTCGATACTACCGACCATAGTATGCTTCTGGAACATCTGAGAGAGTTGGGGGTGGGAGGCACAGTGGTTCCGCTCCTACCTCTTGGATAGATTCCAGATGGTGTTGATTGGAGATTGTTGCTCCTGAGCTTATGTGTGGCATCCCTCAGGGATCCATACTATCTCCAATGCTCTACATGAGCATCTACATGAAACCACTGGAAGATATCACCAGGGGATTTGGTGTGGGATGTTATCAGTATGCTGATGACACTCAGATCTACTTCACCATGTCAACATCATCAGGAGATGGCATAACCTCCCTAAATCCCTGCCTGGAAGCAGTAATGGGCTGGATGAGGGAGAATAAACTGAAATTGAATCCAGATAAGATGGAGATATTTATTGTGCGGGGTCAGAACTCCAGGGACTGTTTTGATCTGCCTGTGCTAGATGGGGGTCACACTTTCCCAAAAGGAACAGGTATGCAGTCTAGGAGTGCTTCTGGATCCACACCTCTCCCTGGTATCTCAGGTTGAGGTGGTGGCCAGAAGAGCTTTCTATCAGCATCAGCTGATATGTCAGCTGCACCCATTTCTTGAGATGAGTGACCTTAAAACATTGGTACATATGTTGGTCACTTCCAGACTTAACTTCTGCAGTGCGTTCTATATGGGGCTGCCTTTATATGTAGTCCGGAAACTCCAGTTGGTACAGAATACAGCAGCCAGGTTGGTCTCTGGGTCATCTTGGAGAGACCACATCACCCCTTTGTTGATAAAACTACACAGGCTGCCAATAGGTTTCCGGGCAAAATACAAAGTGCTGGTTATAACCTATAAAGCCCTAAATGGCTTAGGCCCTGGGTATTTAAAATAACATCTTCTTTATTATGAGCCCCACCGCCCATTGAGGTCATCTGGAGAGGTCCGTCTCCAGTTGCCGCCAGCTCGGCTGGTGGCCACACGGGGACAGGCCTTCTTGGTTGCTGCCCTAAGACTGTGAAATGTGCTCCCTACTGAAATACTATCGTCCCCATCTCTGACAATTTTTTTAAAAGCACTTGAAAACCCACCGCTTCAGTCAGGCTTTTCGAGCTTTTTAATTTTTTTAAGTTTTAATCTGTTTTTAATTTTTAGATTGCCTAAATTGTTTTAAGATTTTTGTGTATGTTTTAACTTGTTTTATGTTGTTGTTAACTTCCCAGAGACTAAAGCTTGGGGCAGTGTACAAATCTGACAAATGAATAAATAATAAAAACAGGAACTTAATTCTGGCTGTTTTCATGACATATTTACATCTCAGAATATGACTTGATGATCTCTTACCCATTTATTTATTGAAAATATGTTTGTTTTTTAAAAAATCCTTTTCATTTCAAAACTGTTCAAAGTGGCTTATGACCAACAATTAACATCAGTTTAAAAACAATACAAAATTGAACATCCATCTTAAAACTACAAAAGTGCTGAAAACCAATCCAAACTACTCTGCAGCATAAAATGAAGCATCCAAAAGGCCATCAGTTCCTAAGGCCCCAAAGCCTTTCCTAAATAAATGAGCCTCCTATCACTGTCAAAAAGCCAGGAGGAAACAGAAATGCTTGAGAGAAGTGAAGCTCACAGCACAAACCTGGTCCACCAGCATTTAGATTATGTGGTCATTTTTAAAAACTCATTTAATTAAGGGATTCTCAAAGTGGGCCCCCCAAAGGTTGTTGGATGACAACTCCTGTCATCACCAGCCAAAATGGCCTTTGCCATTGTGGCTAGGGATGATGGGAGTTGTAGTCCAACAACATCTGGGGACCCCAGTTTGAGAACCCCTGATTTAATTCAAATACAATGTCTGTTGGGCAATAATTAAAAGGGAGGCATGTTTGTCTGAAGGCTGGAAAGTGGACTCCTGCCTGAGAAACCCTTGCCTGAGATTTAACATCTCAGGCAGGTCTCCCTTTTCCAGCCTTCAGACATGCCTCCCTGTTTATGACTGAGTTGCTAGCAAGACAGAGCAGACAGTATTGGGTCAGAAAGATCCATGGTCTGACAGTTGTTTTGTGGGATCAGGTTATGAAAAAAATATAACAAAATCACATTTCCCTTTCCATTGGTTGCAACATCTGTATAGAAGATATATAGTGAGCTGGCCACTGATGGAACTTGAAAAACGCATGATATCAAGTTATTGCCAAAGTTAAACCTCTATTATAGAATGTAAATATTAAAACAGGAAAAACAGTAAAGTTAAGAAATGTACCACTTAAAAACAGGCTTGTTATCTTTTAAATAGATGTGCTTCCAGTCACTGGTTTTTTTCCTGCACACTACTCAGAGCTTGGTGACCTAGAAAAAGAGGCTCCGTTTCCCTCTGTCATTCCATTGCGTTCCTTCAGCCTGATATTTACTTCTACTGTACTTGTGACATGTCCTCCCCGCCACAGCCCCCAATCTCGCAGGCTTATAACGGTCATCAGGGAAGTCGAAAGGCATATGGTGGTAGTCTTCTTTATCAGTGATTGTTTAAAACGAAGTGGTTCCCCAAATAAGACATTTTTAGTACAAGAACAACAAAATTATCTTCAGAGCATGAGGTTCTGTCCTTGCTCTGGAATTAGAGAGGTGTTTTGATTATAAGAGAGGCCCTGAGGAGGACCAGCTAGATATGATGATGGCAGTTCTGTGTTTTTTTGATATAGAATTGTACAAAGAGGGGTGAGGTCTGATTTAAAATGGGGAGGGTGCATGAGAGAGGAATGCAAAACCCTTCCCCCTGCCCCCAGCCGACTCCTTGCGGCTTCTCTCCCCAAGCACTTTTCACACCACAAGTGACCCCATTTTAAACACATCTAACTGCTATTATATTGTCTAGTTTGGCCCCAAAAAGTAGAGATGGGAGATTTCTCCCCTGCTTTCCTCACGTTCACTGAGAAAATTGGTTTTTAAAAAACCCAGATCCCAAACCAAGTCAATTCTCAAAATACCCGCTCCCTACCACCCCAAACCACTCCCAGCACTGTCCTTTACTCCGCATTCCATCAACAGTGGGAGCATAGCATGGATGGCAATGTGTGGGGAGTATGGAGGAGCAAGTGGGGATTGATCTTTTTTCTTCCCTGTCACCTTCCTCAGCAAACTAGATAAAGCAAGGGGTGTGAGAGGGGTGGGGGGGGGGTTCCTTTCCTCCCTTGTCCCCTCGTCACCATCATCAGTACACCAGGAGGGAGAGCACAGTGGCCCTTGGGACTTGATATAACAGAAAGGGGAGGGAGGGAGGAAAAGGTCCTCCCCGCTCCCCATTCCCAAGTTTTGCCAGTTGCCACTGCTGCCCTGCCACCAGATTAGTAAGGAAAGGGCAGTGTGGGGATTGTGGCCTTTCCCAAGTTTGGGCTTGGAGAAGACCTTGGGGGGGGGGGATTTCAACCCTTACCTTTTGTGTGGGCCAGGCTTTTACAAACTCCAAGGCTGAGAAGTTCACCAGCATCCTTAAAAAAAGAAGAAAAAGAAGCAGCGCTGGGAGAGAGCCATTAGAAGGAATGAAGCTGACAGAGAGCGAGGGAAGCTTTATACTTATAACACCTGACTACTGTCTGTCAGACATCTCAGTGTAGATAAATAGAAAGATAAAATTAGCATTGATGCCTCAGAATCTCTGCAGTCTCCCAAAGGAGACATCATGAAGATTTTGATCACCTTTAAAGAGCTGGTTTTCTCTAATAGGTACTGACAACTTGGTGTTTTTGTCTTTTGTTTTGTTTTTAAAAACACAATACCCCCTTCCTGGTACAATAGAATTTTAAAATGTTGGCACATTTCCCAAGAGTAGATTTCTAATTCTATGCACCAATACAGCTGTTGCTAACAAGCTTATATTAATTTCTTGTGGGACAAGAACAGGCCTTTCCCCCCAACCTCTATTCAGTAGAACTAATTTGGGGGGAGTCAAAAAGCAATGTGTGACCTGCAATGGCCTAAATCTTACTACAAAACGGTTTTTATAATGATTGTGTTTACACACATGCATAGCTCTTCCAGCCTCCCACACATATTTGTTTGTTTGTTTGTATCCCACTTTTCTATTTAAAATCAAAGTAGCTAGCAAACGTTTTCAAAACTTCTATTTTAAAAAAAATCTAAATGTCTAAAGCAACAGATGATACACACAAAGAATACAATGCAGCATAGCACTTAAAATGTTTCAAGAAAAAGTCAAAATCCTGTTAAAATAAAATAAAATAAACTTTTAACAGCCTGCCAGAAAAGAAGTGAAGATAGGCCAGGCAAACCTCCCTCAAGAGAGAACATAAGAACAGCCCTGCTGGATCAGGCCCAAGATGGCCTATCTAGTCCAGCATCCTGTTTCACACAGTGGCCCACCAGATGCTGCTGGAAGCCTACAGGCAGGAGTTGAGGGCATGCCCTCCCTCCTGCTGTTACTCCCCTGCAATTGGTATTCAGAGGCATCCTGCCTTTGAGACTGGAGGTGGCCTATAGCCCTCAGACTAGTAGCCCTCTCCTCCATGAAGTTATCTAAACCCCTCTTAAAGCCATCCAGGTTGTTGGCCGTCACCACATCTTGTGGCAGAGAATTCCACAAGTTGATTATGCATTGTATGAAAAAGTACCAACCGGCATTCCGTGTGTTTGTGTGTGTCCCACCCCCTCAACTTCACAACACCTGGACCAAGATGAACCAAGTTGGGTACAGTTGTAGGAACACATGGGGACACCTCAACGGCGTAGTTTGTGATGATGTCATCTACTCTGATTCAAGATGGCAGATGCATAAACTTTTGAGGCGTAAGTGGGCTAACTTGTGAACCACCTAGCCAATTTGAACCAAATTTGCTATAGCTATATGGACATATAGGGATGCCCCAATGGTGTCATTTGTGATGATGTCATCCATCCCCATCCAAGATGGTGGACGTGTGAACTTTTGAGGAACAAGTGCACTAACTTGAGTACTGTCTAACTGGTTTGAACCAAATTTGGTACAGTTGTAGTGAGTGACACACAGGGACACCTCAATGCTGTCTTTTGTAATGATGTCATCCACCCTGAATCCAAGATGACGGATGTGTGAATTTTTGAGGAACACACAAGAGATCTAATTTGTGGACCTCGATTTGAACCAAGTTTAGTCCAGTTGTAGAGACAGTGAAAGGAAAGTAGGCAGATTAGTTCTTACTAGAACAACTTGTATTAAAAAAAAACAGCCCACTACTTCCTGAAGAGGCAGGGCTGGCTCCAGGGCCCCTAAAAAACTGTTCTCCACAGGTCCCTTCTTATGTGGGTAGGCCCTGAGGGAGCTGCTTTCCCATCACCACAAAAAGCTATGGGCACAGAGGTGGTCTCAGGGATCAGCGGTGGACCTTTCTGAGGGCCCTGGGCCCTCAACAGCTACCCAATGATGCTGACCACAAGGATGGAATCAACTAGTCATGTTGCTATATTTCTTATTTGCTGGCTTGGAAAAGTGCATTTCAATGGTTCCTAATGCGCAACTCCAATACTATGGCTAGGACCTTGGACAGCAGCTACCAGTCAGAGAAGAACATACTTCTAGAAGAGCCAAGGATCTGACAAGGCAGTTCCCTTTTGTCTTATGGTGTGTGTGTGTGTGTGTGTGTGTGTGTGTGTGTGTGTGTGTGTGTGTGTGTACACTTGTGTGTGCATATGCATGCACACCACATTACTCATTATTGCAATGCGTAGGCTTCAGATGCTACAAGCTCATCCACACGGTTATAATTATAATACAGATGTCCTACCCTCGTTTGGGAGCTGTGGGCACTCCCATTTTGTGATCATGTGCAAGGGAAACAGCAAGGTCAGAGGGGAATGAAGTGATCATCAGGGAGAGAGGAGCTTTGTCAGATGGTGCTGTCCTACCCAGCTCTCATACCCAGTACTTTACCAAGGTAGGAGGGATTGTCGTCTGACCCAGCTCCTCTTTCCTAGATGATGACTTCCTCCCACTCCAACCTGGTTGTTTCCCTTACACACGATCATAAAAGGGGAGCACACTCAGCTCCTATATTATAATCATGCACAGTGCCTTTCTGTGAGTGATTCCTTGCAGGTAAGTTATAAAGTATCCTTGTATCTATGTGAAGCCCAGAGGCTAGTAAGGCTTAGCAGGCTTAGCAACCCGCTAGTAACCTAGCAGAGATCACATGTAACCTTAGCCAAGACTGCAGGTGATCTACATGACTGAAGGTGGCATCATGCATGTGATTTTCCCTTACAGGGATGTGGGGGGGGGGAACATATCCATATTTACTCAAAAGTCTGTCCCATCAGGTAAATGTGCATAGAATTGTCACCTAATCCATGTGATATAGTGCAGTCTCCTAGGTCTGTTAATGTAATAGTTGGTCGGTATTTTTGCTCTTTAAAAAATTATCATTATTTTACTTTAGAGAAGCCTGCTTAAACCAACATCATGTGCAGGCAGTGCAATACTGACTGACTCTTTCTCTGAGTGAGGTCTCTGCTACTGACCATCTCTGCATCAGTAAAGAAATTAGGAAGAGAATCCCCCGCCCTCTCTCTCTCTCTCTCTGCTCTGTCTGCTGAAACAACTGCTGAAGCAGCACTTTTGCCAATGGCCTTTTCAAACACAGACCATTTTCATAATGCTGGGCAAGTTATTTCAGGCAAAGTAACGCCAGTCCTCAGCTAGGAGGCACTACGTCGAGGCAGCATCTCTTGAGACTGAGCATCAGGGAATCATCCCAAAGGACACAATTGCCATGCAGAATTATGTGGCTGGGGTGGGGTGCCTAGGGCTGCATATTTGGGGATCGCAAATGCTAGGAAAGAACCAGGGCCAAAGGCACAGCTCTTATGCCTTTAATAGCTGGATGGAAGAAGGAATATGAACAGGTGCACCTTTGCTCATCCCTGAGGCCGGGGATCCCTGTGCATTTTCACATGTACATTTTCACATGCTCATGCCTGTGCTTTTTCACATGCACCCTAACCCAGGCTAGGGAAGCCCAACCTGGGTTAGGCTGCGAACCACCGGGCATGCCCTCAACTCCTGCCTGTTGGCTCCCCAGAGGCATCTGGTGGGCCACTGTGCGAAACAGGATGCTGGACTAGATGGGCCTTGGGCCTGATCCAGCAGGCTGTTCTTATGTTCTTGTGACACCAACGCCTTGTCCCGCTTTTAAGCCCAGCTCTTAGCCAGGGTTAAGGGCTTGAGTGAGCCACAGGATCATGTGTTCACTGGGGTTATATTTAGCCCAAGCTGACACAGAGACAGGCATCTAAGCGCCTGTCTCCTGGGGGAATCCCCCAATGCATCACGTGTGTCACGCAATGAATTGTGGGATCTCCAGAGTGCAGCGCGGAACATCTGGGAGCATGGTTCATGCTCACAGCAACAAAACAGTACTCATCTGGGGGAGAAAGTGAGTTTAGCCAGCCTTCCCCTGGTCTACCACATTGCTCACTCGGTCGTGTGAACGACCTCCCTGTGTAACAAACTCTCCTGTCAACAATTTATCTTTTGTATCTGGTCATCTTGATATTAGAGACCCATATCAATCTAACAGGAACCAAAGATAAAAGAAGGAGAAGGTGGGTGGGTGGGAAGGAAGCCCAGATGAGAATCTGGCTTTATCTCTATGTCATAAGTCAGTCTGTACCAATGCAGTTAAAGGTGAACTACAAGCCCAAGATGTGTAATCTTTCATCTAGGTAGAGTCATTCTATTGGTTCTTTTTTCTGTGTTTGCTAACTGATAGAAATTGTTGGTTATGTTTAAACTTGACCTTTTTAAAAAAGTTAAAAAGCAGAGGACCTGGTTAGAGAATCTAAACAATTCAGCCAAAATTAACACTTTAACATCTCATTAATTTCAGTGGGAGAGCTTAGACGGTGCCTAATTCTCTCAGCAGAAATCAGTGGAGTTTTAAAGTGTTTGACTTTGGCTGGATCACATCCAATATGTTTGTCTTAATGAGCCCTTTTAAGACTTGATAGCTTCAAGAGGGCTTCTTGTGTTTATAACCTAATGTCACATTTCCATCTTAAGGGAAAGTATTCTGTTAAAAAAAAAGTGCAAAACATGAAAAAGAGTTTCTGAGACCAATCTGTGAGCTTGACCTTGGAGTGCAAACATGAACAAAGATAAAATCCCATTTGCTCAAATTTAAATGAACATAAGCCTTACCTACATTACAAACTCACATTGGTTTGCTATTAGGGATGTGCAAATTGATTCAGGTACAAGTCGATTTGTACCCAAATCTAACTGATTCTGGTGATTTGGAGACAAAACAAATCACCCCTGTGGTCCATTGGCTAAATTTGGGCCTGATTTGATTCGAATTGATTTGAGATTCAGATCCCTCCTATTAATTCCCCCAGATTCCCAGCTTTCAGTTTTTTGGTTTTTTTAAAAAAGCTAAGCTCTAGCCCTTGTAGAAGTGGAGTTATGGAGCAAAATGTGTGGTTGCTATTATCCAAGGTTTGGATTCTTTGGTGTATAACAATTTTCCCTCAATGAATCCCCATGAGGATTCATTACACACCTTCATTTCTTCTATTCATTTTGACTGTCTTTTTGATAGTGCCAACTGTCAACTGTCATGTGCCAACTACACCCCACTCTCACCTGCAAGGCAGTGGGGTACTACTCAGTTTATGTTCTAGGATTTTTTTCAAGTGTTTAGGCTCTTTGGTGTCTAATAACCTTTCCTCATAATGAATCGCTATAAGGATTCATTACACACCAAAGAGTCTAAACACCTCAAAAATTCCTAAAATATAAACTGAGTATCCAGTGGCTTGTGGGTTGTGGGGTAGTTGGAACATGGGGTGCCACTAATTCCCCACCCCCTTCAAAGCAGTGGGGTCAAAATGAACAGAAGAAATGAAGGTGTGTAATGAAGAAACCAAAGAATCTAAACACTTCAAAAATACCTTTAAAATAAACTGAGTACCCCAGTGTGTGGGTGTGTGTGGGTGTGTGCAGTTGACATATGGCAGTTGACAGTTGGCACTGTCCAATGATATCAAAATGAACAGAAGAAACAAAGGTGTATAATGAATCCTCATAGGGATTCATTATAAGGAAAGGTTGTTAGACACCAAAGAATCTAAACATTTCAATAATCCTAAAAATTAAAATGAGTACCCCACTGCCTTGAAGGTGGGGGGGTGTAGTTGGCACATAGCAGTTGACAGCTGGCACTGCCCAGTGGCAGTCAAAATGAACAGAAGAAATGAAGGTGTGCAATGAATCCTCATAGGGATTCATTATGAGGAAAAGTAATTATATACCAAAGAATCCAAACACCTGAAAAATGACTGCACATTTTGCTCCAAAACTCCCCTTCTACAAGGGCTAGAGCTTAGCTTTTTTATAAAAAAAAATGAAAGCTAGGGATCCATTTTAGAGTTAGGATATGACAACTTTGAATCACTAGTGTTTCCTATGGCAGAAATGTTCAAAATCAGTAAAAACTAAAAAAAAATCATTAAAAATCAACCAAGTATCCTGCTGCCTTGAAATTTGGGTGGTAGGTGGCATCCATGGGGACCTGCCCACTACCATATTTGGTGCCCCTATGGCCTTGTTAAGTGGTCTTAATCAGTCCAAACCAAATCAAATCAAAGCAAATACAAATCAAATCTGGGGTGATTTGGAGGGGGTAGATTTGGTTACAAAACAAATCAGGGGTGATTTGTTTTGGGCACAAATCAAGTCAAAAAAATCAATTTGTGCACATCCCCATTTGCTATCACAACTATCATAGCTTCCTGCAAAAAAAAAAAAAAAAATTGGAATTGTAGTATGGTGGCTGCAAACAATTTTCCTAGCAGGGATCCTTTCCCCATTATACTTCCCAAGGTTTCTCGGAAAGAAGCAATGGCTAGTTCAAGTCTGTAGTATGGATCCCCCTGCGCATTTAGGTAAGGGGTTCTGTTAAATTCACAAGCATATTACTTAAGGCATTACATTCATTGCAAGAGCCATTCTCTGTGCACATATTCTCTCAGTAAATGACCAAATGAACCCATCCATTCATTTCATGGACTGTATTTATCTGTTTATGGACAAAGTCTTTTTCTTTTATTCATCCACCCCCTCCTCTTTCTAATGTCTATTCCTTGTGATTTTAAATATACCTTTAGCTACCCAGTTTACTCTATCTACAATACTTTTCTTCAGGAAATACATCCTGGGGTTATTTTTAAACCAGCATATTAGTTTGTAGGAGACAAGGAAGTATTTCCTCTTTTTTTAAACACAGGATGATACCCAAATGCTAGCTGAAATGCTAGATGTGGCCAACACACTTGTCCTCTATTATATGGCCAAAAAAAATTGAGTAAAATACTCTCTCCTTTTTTAAGCTGCACACTTCCTAAGCAATTATGAAATCTTTCTCCAATTCAGTTTTGCATACTGTCTTTCCCAAAATAAGCAGTCTCCGTCAGCTCCCATTCAGCTCTTATATTTTTTGCTCAATTTCTCCCCTCTTGTGTTTCTTTCTCTTGCTCTCTGATATGATGAATCCTTTTTAACAGTGCTCATTCAGCCCCAAGAGAGGCTTTTAAGAGAGCCGTTTTCTGTTGTTCCAAACCATACCTCATGCTTGATTCACAAAAATGCAAGAACAAATCAGCAGAGAAGATTTATGTAAACAATCAATTCCCACAGAAGCAAAAATCAAGACAGACTATATCAACATATAAGCTTTATTTTTCAGGATTTGGTGTTGAAGCCACAAAGATGAAGATGGAGAAGCAACAAAGCTCCTCTGGTACCCAGAGACCAACCAGTCACGATTAATAACGAGCTACTACGGCACATTAAAAACATAGTGGCAATATATTGCTATCTGTCAAAGTGTTATTGGGAAAATCAGGGTTCATGGTACAAATAATGGAAGCAAAGTGTCCAGTGAAGCAAGCCGCATCCTCAAGGGTATACAATATGTTGCAATATCTTTCAGTTCTGAAATTCTCCTTAGAGCTGGGGCTATTAGTGTGGGAAGCAGGCTTCCCTAAGGAGACAGGAGCAATTGTTAGATGGTTAGTAGGGGTGGGGGGTGTCTTTGTTATAGTCTTGGAAACAGAACAACTCACTAGATAGGATGCATATTCCCTATGTATTTTACATCTGAGGCTTCATGCCTGGCTTATTTGGCTTTCCCCATTTTCACAGGATCCACATAAGAAATAATTTTGACCACGGTGCCATAGGCACTGTGCGGCACACAAATCCTCTGAGGATTTTTTTTTTTTAATGACAAGCTTTGATTCAATATTAAAAAAACAGGAAGGCATAAAAGATAAAAGTCAGGCAGACTGCCTTACAGAGCAAAGAAACGCTGATAATTGCAAGCTGACAAGAGAGGAGAAACCATTTGCTATGCCCTACTATATCCATCCAGAGCCGTGTGGCAATGACAGGTGCTGTGGACAGCCTCTCCACCCGAATTGTGCACCTGCGCAGTTTGGATATGGAGTTGCATGCCCGTGACATCACAGGCATGCGATGTGCATATCCAAACTGCGCAAGCATGCAGTTCGGGCAGAGAGGCCAGCGGAGAGGCCAGCTGGCCGGCCACAGTGCCCACCACTGCTGCCCAGCTTCCCCCCACCCACCAGGCCAACACAAATAGCAGTGGTGGGGCAGGGGCAGTAGCCGCACAGTTTGGCCGGAGAGGCTGGCGGAGAAGCTGGCCGGCCACAGCGGCCACCAACACTTGGCGGCACTGCAGGGCAGGGGCAATTTGCTTGGGATGCCCCAGACCCTCTGGGCCCAGGGACACATGTCCCTGTTTGTCCAAGGGGTGCTACGCGAGACATTTTACCTGGGCCCAGAAGTCTGGAGAGCCCAGCATAGCCTGCAAGTGTATTACCATGAAGGGGGGTGGGGGAAAGTTTGTTTATGGAAACCTATTCCCCTGTATCTATATGGCATGTCCAGTTTTTCTGGAGCAAATTAGTGGTAGTGCTAGAACAGAACAAGCAACATTCTGAAAAGCTGCTGGCCCAGGCCATCTTCTAGAGCAGAGAGAAAGAGAGAAGAAGAGAGCTGATACAGAGTTCATGTGGCTCCCATTTTGTTCCATCTGCACTGGCTTCCATTTTGTTTCTGAGCACAATCCAAAGGGCCAGTTACTAACTTTAAACAGTTTGGGATCAGAAGAACTAGCTGATATGATGAGGGAAATTATGCAAAGTAGTCCCATTGAAATTAAAAGGACAAGTTAGGCAATGCATAATTTTCCTTATGTCAGCCACCGACACTGGATCCTAGAGGCAGGGATTGGCACCAGTAAAGTATTCAGCACTGGTATATGACTAATATACATATATGCCTTGTCTGGCTATAAATACAGGCAGCTAGCAACATAAGGAGCTTAAGCAACAAAAACCAAAAGAAGGAAAAGGCCACCCATCAATCTTCCAATGTTTCAAAACAGGCAAGACCTTTCATGGAGGGAGGCATGGTACAGGCATGGTAACGTTTTACCAGGCTAGGAGAAACTATGCCTGGGCACGAGGCCAGAGGATCATAGTGATCAGTCTTTTGTGAAAGGTTATTATTAATGTTGTAGTTGCATGTTTTGGCATCTTTCTGGTTAATGAGCAGGGCTATTTAAATTGTATTTACCTGCTGTTTACGATACTGATTTTTCCTGGTCAATTAATACTGCTGTTTGAAATTGTTTTTACCTGCTGTTTCACATATACTGCTGACATTGTTATGGCTTTTATGATTGATCGGTTTTATGGATCAGTGTAAAAAGGATTTTAAGCCAAATTGGGGGGGGGGGGGTAAACAGAGCCACATTGTTCCCCCTGCAATTGAAAAGTAAATGGCTATCTGCTGGGCACTCCAGCACACGAAAGAGAAGATGTCCCAACTGCAAAAAGGGCACCTGGTGATGAACGGAAACTGAGGAGCTGAATTGTCAAGGCCAAGTCTGGATATGGGCTGCCTGCCAAGGGTGAATTGTCAAGAGGCTTCTCTACATTTTGGCTGGAAACTCATTCAGTTCAGCTTTGATGGGAGTGCTCCCCAGGGAGCGGGGGAGGCTAAGCCTGGGGAAGGGTGAGAGAAGTGCTGTGTAGGCTCTTCATCGGCAGTCTCCTGAGTGCTCTGCAGTCAGTGCCGATGCCACTCTTGCGACTTCATTCCAGACAGCAAGTTGCAAGGGGTCTGCTATGATGGGGAAGCATGGCAATGTCCCAGTAATGGTGTGATATCCCTCAAAGGTAAGTGCTTCCTTGAAGGAAGGTGTCTGGATCCCATGTTGGAATTTAGGAACAACTGCACCTTTGTTTTGCTATGAACTGATAATCTGGAAATGCCTTCAACATGCAGATGCATCTTGGAACATTCTGATTCACTGAACATTGATCCTGTCTAACATTTTGTCTCTGTCAGTGGAGAACTGGATGCCCCTGGGCAGCAGCACCCAGTCAGGGCATGGCAGAGATAGCCACTTCCTGTTGTTTGTTCAAGGCATCTGGTCCTTGGAGGAAGACAGCCTCAGAACAGAAGAGTCCCATTTGAGCTCTACAGGGTAGATAAAAATTAAAGCTCTTTCAAACAAAATAAAACCAGATTTTTTAAAATTTAAATTAGGTTTTTAAAATTAAATTTCAGCTATAATGTTTCCCTGTTTAGACTAATCTGGTTTAAAATGGAATCTGAACTTAATAAAAACATATCTCTTGTGAATGTATGAAACTCTTATTTCCTCTGTAAAGAGAGAGCTGTAGGGAAAAATCTTTGCTCCTTGTTACTTGGTATAATAATTCATGTAGTCACATCATGGCTTGATACCGAGGACCAGGCAAGGATGGCAAATCAGCATAGGGGTCACACATTGATCCATATGAATAACTATTTATTCCTATTTTAAGTCTAGTAAAGTTGTGTCGTCAAGTCGGTGTCGACTCCTGGCGACCACAGAGCCATGTGGCTTTCTTTGGTAGAATACAGGAGGGGCTCACCATGGCCTCCTCCCGCACAGTATGAGATGAATGATGCCTTTCATCACCTTCCTATATCGCTGCCATAGTCTAGGAAACATACCAGCGGGGATTTGAACCAGCAACTTCTTGCTCCCTAGGCAAGTTACTTCCCAGCTGCACTATTAGCTACCCAATATCTGCAACTGGTTCAGAATCATTACTGTAAGTATAAGCACAGTCTGTATATGTATCTGCCAATCAAAGAGCATGAACAGGAGCCAGAAGGTTAGTCTGGCTAAAGTGCTGCCACCACGGAAGAGAGTGAGAAGATGGGAAGGATAGTTCCAAAGCCGTCCCTCCCCTAAACTGGCCACTGGTCCTGAGGCATCTTGCTTCAGCCTGCTTCATGGATACTACCACAGCCACTACCACTGCTGGACACTTGCAGATTGCCCTGAATTGGCACAGTCCTGACCAGAGGGAAGAATCCTACCAAATCTCTTCCTTCAGCAGGACCCAAACAGATATTCCTCCAGTGGTAGAAGGAGGGGAGGAAGCAGTGATAACCTTCCCCAGCAATGCACTCCTAATTTGAATGAGTTCAAATGTTCTTGCTCTCTTCTTAAGGCAGACCTTGTAAGACAAAAGTTGCAACACAGAGATATGCTGTCTCTTTAAAAGGCAGGCTCTCTCTTGCTTCTTGTACCTATCAAGTATGGCCAGAGTGTAGCGTATAGAGTTCTAGCACATCAATAATTCAAAAGTCATGCAAAGGGTTTCTTTGCCCTCCCTCCACCCCCATTCCTGGCTTATAATAAATGTTAATTTAATCAATTGGCAGTAAATCTGGCTCAGTGCTGACTCATGCCAGACAGAATCCCCTGGGGACAGTAACGGAGCTTTTGCTGTCTCATTTAGAAATGAACAATGCAGAAGCCAGTTCAGTCTTCACCTTTTCCCTTTTGAGCAATTTTGTAAAAAGAAATGAACAACAGCAAGAAAACTGCCAAGCGCATGCAGACTTTCAAAACCAAGGATCACACATCAGAAGTAAGCTGCATCCTTTCCCATTTTTGCTGACACGAACCACGGAAGAAAATGGAACAGAGAAGCTAATAGATGGAGATCCATTCTGAAACCATTTTGTTGTTCACTACTGCAGGAGGCTTCAGATGTTAACTGGACTCATCTATACATCCCCCACTCCCAATTGTGTTATGGCAGAGCATGCACAGATTATGCATGTCCTCATGTGCTGTCATCTCCTGGCCATCCAGGTAGCACTCCAACACAAACCATTGTGCATAAGAGATACATGCAGCACAGATATTTGGTACTGGAATGAAGAGGTCTGGAAGCTAGCCAACCCAATGCACAGTCCAGTCAAACTTATATTTAAACTGCTCACATCCCATTGATATTGATGAGGGTCTGATGCACCTCACATGACCCAAGGCCATGTATGAGAAGATGTCCCCTTCAAAAGGGTTATTTCGCGCACAGACACAAATGCAAACATGGTTAAAGAATTCTCCTAACTAACCACTAGACAATGGAGGGTAGTGTTTTAGTAGGCACTATAGACTGTTCCTGGCAGCCTGCGTGTGCATTGTGTGTGGAAGACAGTGTAGGATAAGAAACCTGTTGCCAGAACTGCTCTATTTGGGGGTGACTCAGAAAGCTCCCCTCTAGGCAATTCGAACTGTGGGCTCACAATCTCCATTTTTTGATACCTCAGTTAATGGGATCATGAACTCTTCACCTGCCCATATTTGGCAAAGACTCACAGTGGGTCACTTGGCCTGAGCAAAGCATGGAGCAAGGCACCCTGAGGTCACAATAGCTAAGACTGCAAGGGGCCATCCCTAGCCTTTGAGCTGGGTCTCATGATCAGTGAGACCCAGTTTCTGCAGCAGAGCAGGGAGAGCGGGCTAAGCCCGGTCTCCCCACTCACGATCAGGGAGGGAGCCCTGGGCGGCCAGATCAGCTGCCCACATGATTGCCGGCTCCGTAACGGAGCTGGCGGGGACTGGGGAGTTTGGGGGCCGCGTGGCCCCCAGAAGCTCCAGAATGCCCTGTGTGAGCACGCAGGGCATACCAGGGAGACTCCCGGAGCTGGGAGGCAGCTTTTTGCCTCCCCTCTGAGGGTCTACTCCTGAGTAGCTGCGGTATGGAGCCCCACTGCGGCTACTCACAATCAGGAAGCCTGGGTTTGCGGAGCACTCACTCTGCAAACCCGGGCTTAGGGGGGGCCTACAAAAGTGGGCTAGCCGCTTGTAAGCCACCGGGCTCACCTGCGAGCCCGGTGGTTTACACAAGCAGCAAAAATCGGGCTAGGCTCTCCTAGCCCGATTTTTGCTGCTGGTGAGAATAGCCCCTTTGTCTCTTTATCCCAAGAGAAGGCAACCAGCCAGCAAGTAGACCTAATTCAAAAGGTACACTTCAAGGGCAGAGAATACTCCCTTTTCACAAGAGAGATAGCATGACCCTCTGCTGCAACTCAGATAAGAGCGAGCATTTCTCAACCCACCATTAATGGCTTAATTGGCTGTCAACAACCAGAGTGGAGGCAGCCCAGCAAAATCTAAAACATATATCTTTACACTTGGAACGTCATCTCTGTCTCAAGATAAGCCTTAAACCCAGTTATTCACATTTACACGTACACTTCCACAAGCTACACTTGTCTCTTGTTTTGCAAGTCACATCCAAGACTGACCAGTTCATGCAACTATGAACTTCATTGTTCCACTCGAGTTTCTGCCCCTTCTGGGAGGGAGCATAGCTTGGGAATTGCCTCCAGGCATGTTTTTGAGAATAAGTACCCCTGACAAAGTGACATGGCCTCGGAATACGGATGGACCCTGCTGGTTCTCAAGGGCTCGAGTGGTAGCCATTTGCCCTTCATCCTTTCTTCTTCCTGCTTTTCTGCCTTTTTCCTGCAAGCAGACCTGCCAGTGCACCAACCTGCCAGTGCACCAACCTGCAAGCGCACCAAACGCACCACCAACCTGCAAATACACCAAACATACCACCAGACTAAGGATAGGTAAACTAACTTCCTGCCTCTCTGAGTCTACTCACCCGCCTTTCTTCCCTCTACTGCCTTTAAGCACTTTCTACGGCAAGTCTTAACCAGCAATTTGGACCCTACGCTAAATTACCTTCAGTGAGATTCTCGATAAGAATGTCAGCTAAAGATTTTATTGCCTTGCCTAACCAACTTTTGCCTTCCTGTATCTCCATCTATCCTAAATAAATCTGTTGTATTGCATTTCTGCCTCCTCATCTTTTCCAGTTACCAAAACTTGCACAAATTTGATGCTGAGGTCAAACTGCTCCCTCTAGCCAAGCTAATTCCCCACATGAAGCCAAAAGCCCAGTTAGAGTGTGTAGCCAGCACGCCAGTTCTGGTAACAACCCTGATGTCATCATGGCATTCATTCCTGCTATTGTTGCCTGTAGATCAATGTCTTTCATCACGGGTGCTGTGGAGTAATCAGCAGCAAGTGCCACCGTGATTCATGGCTGGCAATGGAGCTGCCAGGTATGGAATGGGAGTGGCTGTTGTCTTTCTGTTAGCTTTTGTTTCTAATATGATTATGGTGCTTTCAGCTTGGCTGCTGGAAGTACTTAGATTACAATTGCTATTGCTCTGGGCCAGGCATAGGCACAGTGAGCCCCCAGGACTGCTCTGCCCTGCTCTCTTTTGCAAACAAGAGCAGTACACTTTATATTGGCAACATTGTCTGCCAAGGGATTGAATCCTTATTTGACAGAGAACAGAGTCAATTATCCAATAAGTCCATCCCATCACTAGCTGTTATGATCCCATCATTTACACAAACCATCTGCCCACAATTTGTCCATCCTCAGACCATAATGGTCCTTCATCCTTTGTTCTGGTGTTTCTATTGTTCATACCCTTTCTCCAAAGAGACAGATCCCAGAAGAACTGAAAGAAAAACATGCTGTGGTTGCATAGCACAGATAATAATTGTGGCAAGTATCAATGACCAAAGGACTGTTCACATCCCACCCTTACAGATCACAGAGTACTATCAAGGGCATTCCTTGTAAAGGTGCCTGCTCTGCTCTGCTCTATGCTCCACCGAACAGCTGAGCTGGGAAGTTAGTTGATGTGACCCCATGATGCGAACTCCTGCCTGGCAACATTTATCAAAGGGCAGTTTACCAGACAGATGGAAGAATGACATCTAAGAAGGAACAGAAACAGCTCATGGAAATCTTAACAGGCAGGTTAAAGCAGAAAGTGTTGATCGCTGGACTGACTCGACTTATTTTAAAATATTTTGCAAGTTCTCAACAAAGTTATTTGCCAGCCTGGCTGGACCATGGAGGAGAATGTACCAATCTGGAGACACTGAAGCCCTACTCCAGACACTTTTGGTGTATTCAGGAAAGGATGACCTACTCGCACACAAACCCAGCTGTATTGTTGTTCATCTGTTCTGCTGTTGTTTCCTACACATATGATGCTACCACCTACCTGTCAACCACCACCTCTTCAGGAGAGGAGAGCTGGTCTTGTGGTAGCAAGCATGACTTGTCCCCATAGCTAAGCAGGGTCTGCCCTGGTTGCATCTGAATGGGAGACTTGATGTGTGTGCACTGTAAGAGATTCCTCTCAGGGGATGAAGCCGCTCTGGGAAGAGCAGAAGGTTTCAAGTTCCCTCCTTGGCATCTCCAAGATGAGAGAGAGAGAGATTCCTGCCTGCAACCTTGAAGAAGCTGCTGTAAGTCTGTGTAGACAATACTGAGCTAGATAGACCAATGGTCTGACTCAGTAGATGGCAGTTTCCTATGTTCCTATGTACATTCCACATGCCTGTTTTATAGCTGCTTCTCTCATAAACACAAAGAAATATTATGCAGGTTTACCTAAAGGATTATTCAGCAACAACTCCATTGTTCTCCTTCTCCTTTCCCTCCCTGTTCCTTTCTGACTCCTCCCACTCTCTACAGCAGGGGTGGGGAACCTTGGCCCTCCAGCTGTTTTGGCGATGGTGGGAGTTGTAGTTCAAAAACAGCTGGAGGGCCAAGGCACCCCTGCTCTACAGGAACCCCCCACTCCCGGGACAGATGTCCAAACAAACTGCAAATGATTATTGGATAGGCTTCAACAATACCCCACTTCATGCAAACCCTCCTTTCTGTGAATATGGAACAAACCCTTTGTGCTCTGTCTCTTGCTTCCTAGCTAGCAGAGGGGCTCTAACCCCTGGACCTTGGGGACCTGGCCTATGGCCTCCAAGGTCCAGGGGGCCTCCAAGGGACCAGGGGGACCTCCGGGGGGGGGGGCTTCTGCCACCACCCCATGCCTGCCCTGCTGCTCTGAACTGCCAAAAGCTACCTTATTTTTAGCTTAACTTTAGGCACTTCCTGCCTCTGTAAAGCCACCCATCTGGGAAAGCTCCTGTTGGGGCAAACTGCAGCCATGTGGGGCAGGGGGATCCAGCTCAGGACTTTGGTATGGGGAGGAGGTGCTTCAACCTTTTGCCCTCACGAAGTAAGGATCAAGTCTTCTCACAGCTGCTCTTTATCATTTTAAAAAACCATTGTAGTATTCCTTCCTGGCCCCTGGATCATTTTCAGTTACCATTGGCATTGGTGTAGGAGGGGGAGACCAGGTATGCAGGGAAACAGGAGATGGGATTACCATGGAGCTCTTTCTTCTAATACAGAATGCAAATGCCAGCCTCTTGCAAATTTGTCACAATTATACATAGTAACTGATTTCCTTCTAAGCTATGGCCCTAATACGGGAATACAACGAGCAGGGCACATGGATTCTAGTCTAGTCTAGCTTTTCAAAAGTCAAAGCTTGTAATCAGCAAGGTTGTCTCTCAGCAAGTCCATAGTTCAGTCTTCTTGTAGCAAGGTCTTCTTGCCACTGTTTCCTTTTGGAAAGAATTATGTCTGTATTTAGATTGAAGATAAGTGAATAAAATCACCCCTCCGCAGGTGTAAGGGGCCTGTTGGGATGGTTGGGTATTGGATCCAATAGGATTTCAAGAAGCCTTGGGAGGATTAGTGTTGGCTCTGGCAGTGATTCTGTTGATGCCCTGGTGGAGAACTGGAACAGCAAACTCACCAGGGCAGGAGACATGATCGCTCCTGAACGTCCTCTCTGAGCTGCTTCAAAATTGGCCCCTTGGTATGCAGAAGAACTACAAAAGCTAAAGCAGCAAAGTAGACGACTGAAGCGCAAGAGGGAAAAGACTCAACTTGAATCTGATAGTTTACAAGACAGAGCACATCTGAAGGCCTCTGCTCAGGCAACATGTGCAGCAAAGAAGTGCTTCTTTTTCACCCTTATTGTAACCATAAACTCATGTCCCGCGGAGTTGTTTAGGGCTGTGAGAGGGCTAGTAAGTGCACCTCCTCCCTTGAGTCAGAACTTGGAACCATCTATTACCCACTGTGATGTTTTAAATGAGTTCCTTGTGGATAAAATTTATTTATTTATTTATTTATTTAACATATTTTTATACAGCCCCCAAATCTCTCGTATTTGGACTGACTTGTACTCAGAGACCACAATTACTGCAGAATCTAATGTGGAGGTGTCCAGCAACTCCTCTTATGTGGTTAGGCTGGATCAGTTTCAGTTTGTGACGCCTGATGATGTGGATAAGCTGCTTGGAACACTGTGGCCTACCACCTGTTCTCTTGATCCTTTTCCAACATGGATTATGCTATCTGGCAGAGGGGGTTATTTTTTTTTTAATTGTTAATTTTTTATACCACCTTTCATACTATATCTCAAGGTGGTTTACATAAGTTAAAATACAATAAAATCCATAAAAGTTACATTTAAAACCTTAAAATCAGTGAAACAATAAAACCATAAAACATAAAAAAAACAAAACAAAACAAAACCCAAAAACCCCAACCATTAAAAAGACAAACAGAAGCAGAAAAGCTGAGAAACCTGGTAGCCCCTAAGGGGTAAAAGCCTGAGCAAATAAAAGGTTCTTTAGTTTTTGAAATTCTTATATTGCCTAACCGAACATCTAGAGAGGGGACTGGACTCACGATAGATGACCACAACTACTCCTCCCGAACCCTCAAGGCAGGGCAGCTATAGGACCATGAAACCTGGGGGGGGGGAGGCAGAGCTGGGAGAGACCCACACCACTGAGCTTGCCCAACCAGGTCTCAGTCACACATACCAGGTCAGAATGCTCACCCAAAATTAAATTATGGATGAGAGTTGTTGTTGTTTTTCGTTTACTGACCTGGCATTCAACAGCAGAACCCTAACTGTTGAGGGAATGTTACCGGAACTCCCTGGAGCTGTAGGATTAGGAGAAGAGCTGGAAAAAGGAAAAGGCCTCAGTTGCTTAGCCCATTTCCCCCTGTAACGGCCTGCCCAGCTCCTACTGCCATATCTCCCTCTGCCTGCCACCCAAGAAATACCTACCCCCAGACTGCCCACAGCTCCCTGCTCTCCCAGGCATATGCTAGACATCACAGGTGGGCAGGATTTAAAAAGGTAGAGTTCAATTAATAGTACAAAGACTGTACCAATTAATAGTACAAGGACTGTGCCGAAAACAAAGGCCTCTTTGTTGTAGACATTATAAGTGCTTCTCTGAGGGATGGCAGGATGCCTTCCTGTCTTAAGGAAGCAATCATTAGACCTCTTCTGAAGAAGCCTGCATTGGATCCCTCAGAGCTAAGCAACTCCAGGCTTGTCTCCAACCTTGCATGGTTGGGCAAGGTAATCGAGAAGGTCTTCGGAGTAATCGGACAAGGTAATCAGAGACAGGCCTTCTCCATTGCTGCCCTGAGGCTTTGGAATGCGCTCCCTGGTGAAATAAGCGCCTCTCCATCTCTGACAATTCTTAAAAAGTCTTTAAAGACGCATCTGTTCACCCAGGCTTTTAACTGATACTGTTTTGATTTTTTTAATGTTGTTTTAGAATATTGTTTTAAAAAATTTAAATTGTTGTGTTTTAAATTTCTTGTGTTTGTTTTTAACTAATGTTTTAATGTTGTTTTTATCTTGTTGTGAACCGCTCAGAGATATAAGTTTTGGGCAGTATAAAAATATGTTAAATAAATAAATTAAAAATAAAAATAAATAAATAAGATGGTGGCCTCCCAACTCCAGGCAGTCTAGAAGGAAACTGATCATCTCGACCAATTCCAAACTGGTTTTTTGGTGGGCTATGAGATGGAGACGGCCTTGGTCAGCCTGATGGATGATCTCCAATGAAGAATTGGCAAAAGGAGTGTGACTCTGTTGGTCCTTTTGGATCTCTCGGCGGCTTTCAATACTATCGGCCATAGTATCCTTCTGGAGTGTCTGAGTGGGTTAGGAGTGGGAGGCACTGCTTTGCAGTGGTTCCGCTCCTACTTCTTGGGCAAATTCTAGATAGTGTCACTTGAAGACTGTTGTTCTTCAAAATGTGAACTCTTATATGGCATCCCCCAGGGCTCCATACAGTCTCCAGTGCTCTTTAACATCTACATGAAACCACTGGGAGAGATCATCAGGAAATTTGGTGCAGGGTGTTATCAGTATGCTGATGACACCCAAGTCTATTTCTCCATGTCATTGTCATCAGGAGAAGGTATAACCTACCTAAATGCCTGCTCTGGATGAGGGATAACAAAGCAAGACTAATCCAAATAAGATGAAGGTACTTATTGTGAGGGGTTGGAACTCAGGAGACAATTTTGATATGCCAGTTCTAGATAGGGTCATACTTCCCCAGAAGGAACAGTTACACAGTCTGGGAGTGCTTCTGGATCCAAAACCTGGTGTCTCAGGTTGAGGCAGTGGCCAGAGGTGCTTTCCAATCTGCTTCAGCTGATACGCCTGCTGTGTCCATTTCTTGAGATAAATGAGTACTGATGTTGGTAACCTCCAGACTTAACTGCTACAATGCGCTCTACATGGGGCTGCCTGAGTACCTAGTCCAGAAACTGCAGTTGGTACAGAATGCAGCAGCTAGATTGGTCTCTGCATCATATTGAAGAGACCACATCACTCCTGTATTAACAGAACTACACTGTCTACCAGTAAATTTCCAGGAAAATTTATGTTGATTATAACCTATAAAGCCCTAAACAGCTTAGGCCCAGGGTATTTAAGAGAATGAGGCTCTACACATGATCAAGGTGTAGTAGAGCCTCAAGGGGTCTGGTGGGGAAAGCGGGCTTAGCCCGCTCTCTCCACACACAAGCAGTCACTTGTTGCTGGGCAGATGGATTTGGCCGCCCAGATGAGCGGCAGCTTCAGTCAGGCATTCCAGCACACGGCCGCGGCTCACTGGACAGCTCTGGGGTTTGGGGGAAGGGGAGAGCCACCATGCGGTGCCCCAGCCCCCAGAGCTCTAAGAAGGCACTGTGTGAGTGCACAATGCCCTCCTGGGGTCTCCCCTTCTCTCTCCCACCCCCAGTGTGTGAGCCACAGCTGCAAGTAGCCGCGGCTGACACACTATCAAAATAATGAGGTTAACGAAGCGTTCGCTCCATTAACCTTGTTTAGCGGGAGGGTTACTTAGGCAGGCTAGCCACTGTGGAACCACCTGCGAGCCCGGTGGTTCTGATGATCACTAGAAAACAGGTTGGGCTCCCTTCACCCAGTTTCTAGTGATTGTGGGAATAGCTTCTTCTTTGCCATGAGCTCCATTGCCCATTGAGGTCCTCTGGAGCAGTTTGACTGCAGTTGCCATCAGCTCATCTGGTGACTACACAGGGCTGGGCCTTCTCTGTTTCCACCATGAGACTCTGGAATGCTCTCCCTCCTGAAATAAGAGCCTCCCCATCTCTGACAACTTTTTGCAAGTCTGTAAAAATACATTTATTTACCCAAGGTTTTTAACTAGACTTGTGGTTTTAAATTTTTTAAAGGTTTTAATTTCTCTTTTAATTTGTTTTATGTTGCTGTAAACCACCCAGAGACAAAGGTTTGGTGCCATGTACAAATATAATACTGTAGGTAGGTAGGTAGGTAGGTAGGTAGGTAGGTAACAGAGGTTAGGGGAAAGGCCACAAGGACATGGGTTCATAACATGGAGCCGTTAAACTGTAGTCGTTTAAAGAAACCACCTAGGACATTTGTCTCCAACTGTATTTCAGAATTATTCCCATCTGATTCTCAGTCATCAGGCATTAAGCTGACTGACCTCAAAGAATGATGATGAGAAATAACAACAGAGAGAAGAACAGGAGTTCTTCTGCACACTTAACCCCCATGCAGAGACCTTTGGCTCACTCCCACTCTTCATTCTGGAACAACCTGGAATGAATGAGACAAATAGATCACCCACAAGAGCCTGGCTTGCTGCTGAAGGAAAATAACTGGAGCAAATGATATCTGAGACTTACAGTACTATGTTAATAACAGGAGCAATGGGAGTAAACACACGAGTTTCCAGACACCTTTATTAGTAACTCCAGAATCAAAGTGTGTGAATCATGAAGCTCTCTCCCTTCCCTACAAGTTCATGTTGTTCTTATGCATCACTCCTATCGCACTTTTAATTTGCAAAGTGTGACAGGGCTGCCTTGATTTGGCTGCCCTCACAGCAACCCTGTGAAACAGACTGTCTGTGGAAGTGATGTTTGGAGAAGAAAACATTTTGTCTCTCTCATTTTCTAATGCTATGGTTTTATTTGCAAATCTTACTAATGTTGGGGGTGGGGGAGGGGATGAGCTGAGTAAAACCAGAGCATTTTGACTGACTTTTTCCTTCCATTTTGTAGACAGATATCCCCACCACCACTGAGGAACTGCGAAATTGAAGAAATAATCTTTACTGCCATTGGTCGGCTTAGGGGAAATGACCCTGATGGACACACTCATCACAGATTAGATTTATGTGGCAAGGAAGCTGCTGAGGTGACAAATAATTTAAAAGTGACCTGTCCTTCATCTAATCCCTTTGCATTTTAGATGGGGGAGAAACTAATCAATGCAAAAACTGACAGCTCAAAAAACTGAGTAGTTGAAACCAGCCAAAGTACTGATGTAGGATGGCATTTCCATCCAGGATGTAGGATGGCATTTCATATTACAGTGGAAAGCCATATGAGTCTGTCTGTCTGTCTGTCTCTCTCTCTCTCTTCCCCCCCCCCCCGCCAAATATATGAGTCAGTGAGCTTCCTGGGCCTCACTGACTGACTGACTGATTGACATGGAACTCTCAGACTAAACCACAAAAGATAGAAACATACCATTTTTGCAGGTAAGTTCCAGAACTTGCCCAGACTACCAAAACAAACAAACAAACCCCTGGGAAAATGCATTACTTTCCTGGAACAGGGGACGACTCTCCCATTGGAAAGCATGGGGAATGAGACCTCATTGAGACAGCAGACTGGAGTCACAGAGACCTGAGACATTAACATGCTAACCAACTGCAAGCCCTCACTGACTCACACCCTTACTGATGTGAAATTCTAAGAGCAAGCCATGAAAGACAGAAGCATACCATTGTCACAGGTAGGTAAGTCTTCCAGACTTCACCCAGACTACCTAAACAAATCCAAATCCCCAGAAAAAATCATTAATGTCCCGAAAAATGCAGAAGAACTCTCCCATTGGCAAACATGGGGAATGAGTCATCATAGAGATAGAAAAAGACAGAAGAGAGACAACTTATTCATAAGAAGAATAGACAAAGTCACAAAAGAGAGAAGGCATTCCTATGCTTGCAAACTGCAAGCCTTTTTACTAGTAATCTATAAACACGCACACACACTCCCCACTTCCCTAAGCAGGAAGTGCTTCTTGGATTGTGGCTTCCTTTGGAAGAGAGATGGAGGCTTATGATACTTTTTAAAAATATTTGGTTTATTTACAAATATACATTAGATGGAGTTGAAAAAGCTGAACTTCATTTTGGAATTCTCTTCCCCCCGAGATTCGGTCTGCCTCCTCCCTTTCAGCCTTTAAAACCTTATTGAAGAAATTCTTTTCTGCCTAGCATTTACCCTTTAAATCTTTAAAAAAGAAAAAGAAAAAAATCTTGGATGCTGTTCTTGCTTTGTACACCACCCTGAGTCTGTGGATTGGGTGGTATATTAAAAATAAATATATAGAGATAAATAATAAATAATAAACTAATTAATTAATCAAGAGGCAAGTCTCACGATCGGTGAGACCCACCGGAGGGGGTTCTGCGTGGACATGGCCCGCTCTCCCCACAGACGATCCAGGCTGCAGCCCTGGCCGGAGTCAGCGGAGGCTGTGGGGATTGGGGGCTGCACACGAGGCATCCTAGAGAGACCCCCAGGGCTGGAAGGCTTCTTTCAGCCTCCCGGCGAGGGTATCCTCATGTGTTACTGCGGCATGGAGCCACACCTCGGCAACACACGATCAAAAAGACAAGGTTAGCGGAGCATTCACTCCGCTAACTTCGTCTAAGGGGAGGGCTAGTTAAGCGGGTTACCCGCTTTGAGGACACCGGGCTCACTTGCGAGCCCGGTGGTTCTCACGTTCTCCAAAAAGCGAGCTAGGCTCCCTTAGCCCACTTTTTGGCAATCGTGAGAATCGCCTCGATCTCTACAAGTCAGCAACAGGCTACATCAGGTCCCCAGAGAGAAAACCCTGCATCCTAAAATACTTCAGCTCTCTGTCCAGCTCCTCCATTTCAGCTTCTCCAAAATGTTGTCTTTTTCCCTCTCCATAGCTGGTTCTTTTAAATGTAGGCATCTGTGGGCTATTATTGGTGTTTCATTTATTTTTCCCCAGTACCTTTTTTGTGTCTGTTCCATGGCTACAACTCCAGTGCAGGAGTGTTTATCAAAGATGATTTCCTGCCCTCTCTCTCCAAATGTCAAATAGCAGCACAGCTCATCTCCAAAGTGACTGCCTACCATTTTGTAAACAATTAACATTTTTTTTAATGATTTGGAGATTGTGTACTCCTGTTCTCTTGTTCTAGGCTGTTCATTTAGCCAGATATCTTTAAATACTTTTAAAGTAGGGAGGCTGAAGAGCAGCAGGGCTATTACCCACAACCTCTCATTACACATGTGAGGATATCACGCTGTTGGCATTCAAAAAGGCTAGGTGGGAGTGTCATGTAAAGGCTAAAATGCAATTGGGGCCCAATTTGTCGGACTATGCAGAAAGAACCTCCAAAGCACTGTTTGAATAGAGAGGGAAATCCTGTTGGTTCACCATAATGACAGAGCTGCTGTCATGACTCTAAATAATTACTATTTGTTCATCTTTCACGGAGAGTTGCTAGTAGATGCCTTTAAATGTGCTTTTCTGGGAAAGATTAGACGTTTGGTCCAGTTGCTTCATATGAATAATGCATAGTCCCGGTGTTCCTATACCCTTGCTTTTAGATGAACTCTTTGAAATTGTGTGTGTGTGTGTGAGGGGGGGGGGCGTGTTCTCCATTCACTAGCAAAACAAGCCAACAATAACCCCTTTCCACTTCTATCCACCTGCTTTGCCATCTGAAAATTTAGACATGACACTTTGTGAACTGCTTTGTGAACTTCTGTTGAAAAGTGCTATTTAAATATGTTTAATATCAATTAATAATTAGAATGGTAAAAATAATACATCCGCCCACCTCCAAAGATTCAAGCAATAGATCTTCAGCAGATTATTTCACTTTTTAAAATTTATTTATTTATTTATTTATTTATTACATTTCTAAACCGCCCCATCCAGAGGCTCTGGGCGGTGTACAATAACTTTTTAAAAGGCATAAAACCCACAATTAAAACAATGCTAAAACAATATAGAAAATTCAAAAATGATTAAAACTATTTAAAACCAATTAAAATACTTTTAAAAACAACAACACTTTATAAGCCTTGGAAGGCCAGGCCAAATAAATAGGTTTTTAGGGCTCTCTTAAAGGCCGACAGCGAGCCTTTTATTCCGGATGTATTCTAAGGGAAAGCCATTCATTGTTTGGTTTTTTTGATTCATGCTGATAAAGCCCAAATTGTGGAAGGTGGTTTGTGCAAACCCTTTCTTGGTAGACCAAAAATCAAATGCTTCCATTTTGTTTGCAAAATGCCCGCTTTCCCTTTGTCTGCTGCCCTATCTTCCTTAGCAATATGGAATGTTAATTCCATTCTAAACAGTTTGTGTGCCTGAATGGAACAGATAAAGATGATGGCTGTGTTCCCGTAGAGCTGACCCATTCTGTGGTCCTCTCCTGTTGTGGGCTTTGACAAAGACAAAGCCCAGTGTGATAGATGTTTCCATCCCATAGTCAGTAAGAGGACCCACATTGACAATGGGACACAGGATCAAGGGCATTTGGCCATTATGGGCTTTATTTTGAGATACACATGCTCAACAGGGTACTACATACAATAAGTACTATGTGTGCTAATTAATTTAAGATATGTATCTATATCTGAATCCAGTTATAGCCAGTGATTCAGATCCACACTGATTTTCACAGTGTGAAAATCCACAGATCCACAGAAGCATCTAACACAGTTACACCCATGTTCAGCCATGTTCAGGCCTTTTTTCTTTTTTGCATGCACAGCAGTGTCTGTTGTGGCTTTGTAGACATAAACAACAACAACAACAAATATCACTGTGGAACATAGGAACATAGGAAGCTGCCATATACTGAGTCAGACCATGAGTTATTCTGTTTCAGTTCCTTTAAAGATAAACTATAACTGTCTTCCACACCATCTCAAAATCAGAGCTTTAAACTAGTGATAGGTGAACAGAAATGAGCTGAATTTGGCAGGGCTTCAACCAGAGCTACACCTAAGTAATTTTGGCACCTGGTCCTAAAGGCCTTTGGAGCCCACACACACACACCGTGACATGCACAACACGTGAGTTCTTGAGGGCACAAACAACTGAACTCACAAGAATGCAATAAGAATTCACAAGAATGCAATCTGGGTTCAACCAATCTTATGAATCAATCTGTGGACAGAAACAGGTTTTTTCCAAATGTGTCTCCCCCGCCCTGGAAGGTTCTAAATTGAGTTGTCGTCTGAGTTGTGGTACATTAAAGAGAGTTTAAATGTCATATATTTGCTTCTGGCTTGAGCTGGATTTGGAAGCTTCTCCTTGGTAAGACAAATTCCATGGCTACGTGGCTACTATTTTTCTCTCAGAGGTTCA
Organism: Hemicordylus capensis; assembly: GCF_027244095.1. Lineage (NCBI taxonomy): Eukaryota > Metazoa > Chordata > Lepidosauria > Squamata > Cordylidae > Hemicordylus > Hemicordylus capensis. The sequence goes on from NC_069657.1 coordinate 225,031,472, forward strand.
GCAACATCACTAGGAACTAGTGGTGTGCACAGAGCTGGCGCATGCTGGTTCGAAGGCAGGGGGGATAACTCTTTAAGGTCTGGGGGGGGTGCACTTCCCCACCACCACATTTCTCCCACCGGCACTCTTACTAAAAATGGGCTGGTGGGGTGGCAGCGTACCTCCCTGCTGCCCTGTTGCCTCCTCGGACTGGAAGTGACTGGAAGTACCTGGCGCATGTGCACATGTCGGCTGCATGTGTGTGCACATCGTGCTCACTCACGTGCACGTTGGGCACACACGAGAGGGTGTGACATGCACGCACCCACGCCTGAAGTGAGAACGCACACTGGGTCTTTCCGGTCACTACCCATCTAAGGAGGCAACAAGGCAGCAGGGAGGTACACTGCTGCCCCGTTTTTAAAGAGAGCACCGGTGGGGGAAACGCAGCGGGGAACTAAGTGCACAGTCTTTAAAGTTATCCCCCCACCTTCTAACTGGCCAAACCGCCCATCTTCTGAACCTGTTCAGAGGCCTGTAAAAGGAGCCTCCAAACAGGTTCGTGCACATCCCTACTAGGAACACTTTAGGTTCTTAAAGTGTATGGCCTCCTTCCCTATTTTCCTTCATGTGCTTATGTCCAGGATTTGGACTAAAAAGAAACCTAACTTAAAACCTGTTCTGTATACAAGCAGAGAATCCCACTTTTCATTTTGAGCTCTAGAAAAACTTTGAGGAAAGTAAGGTTTGCCTTCTGTTATTTCTGAGCACCTTAAGAGTGCAAGCCATTTGTCAGTTCAAATCTGAGCCAAACATTTACTCGGTGGTCAGAGGAAGCCAGTTCCTCTCAACCTCAGGCAGCCCCTTTTTTGCAATAAAGTAATAATAATATTGGCCTGTCATGATTACAGTGGCTCAGTTGTCACACTAATATTTACCTATGTTCCTCTACTGTATACAAACCAGATTAGAGACGTTAGAAATCCTAACTGACCTTGTTTGTTTGTTTTTCTCCCCCACTGAACAGTTCACCCCAGACATTTTCAGCTTCCTGTCACGTCTAGCTCTTTGCAGTTTGCTGTTTTAGTAGCAGGGAGACCTAGAGAAGGAGCACTGCAAGCTCTGGGCAAGTGTCCAAAAGGAAAGAACAAGCCTTGGCAGGAAGACGATGTTTTAGGCTCAGGGCCTACTTGAATCTGTGTGGACCCCACTTTCACACAGTTACTCAACACCTGTGTTTTGCGTCTTCTCTTGCAATATGTAGTTTAGGAGATGGGACAAAATGTGTATTTGTAAAGGATAAGATAAAACCATTAAGCTTTTAGAGTAACTAATTAATCTTTCCTTGGGCTCATCTCTGTATAATCATGTCCAAAAAGAATATACATTTAATAAAATCTTTTCATGTAATTCCTATTGCCTTTATGATCATTGGTACTCCAGTCTGATAACAAGTGACAGCCATGTCATGTACCAGGCTATCTTGATTAAGCCTGCATCTGTTAAGACAGCAGGCTGCACTGTGTTACCATCCATGCTTGTTCTACCCGGTTCCCAGGAGCCTCCCTGTTTGCAGTTGCATCTCCAGGCTTGGAGATTGCACTCTGGATATGCTCAGGAGCTACACCACAATGTGAATTCTCCGTTTATAGTACACATGAGGACAGGGAGTGGGCTAGTCACCACTAGATTTGGCTGCAAGCAAAGCAAATTGGAACGGGGATCAAGATGCACACACCCCTCCCTATACTGGGGACCCCAGCTCGAGAGTTAACTCTAGCAAGTTAACTGGCATCCAAAGCCACTCTAAACATAGTGAGCCACCTCGCTCCCCTCTCCTTTCACAGGAGATGACGACACCCTAAGGAGCCGATTATGCCAAGCAGGAAGACAAGTAGCGAAGACAGTGAAGTAATGGTCTCCCCACCACAAAGGAGATGAGTCAGTGACGTAGACCTAGAGGTGTATTTTACTGAAATTATTGATAGGATTACTGGAGAGCCCATCCCGGCATGGATACTCTTTTTGCACACCGGCATAGTCTAATTTTCATCACAAACAGCCTTCCTTGCAAAAGGCCACCCCCTCATTGTGACACCCAGGAAAGAGAGATCCAAGACAATGCATTCCGTGCAGGCCCAGCCTGACCCTTCTAATCAGCAAAGTATGACGGTATGGATGTGCCCCCAAGGCATGTTTTGGTATATAAGGATCCCCACTTCCATGACCCAGTGGGCTCCTTTGACTATTCCTCTTGGGACTCCTACAACAAGTGTTGTCCCCTGGATCTCACTGAAGACTCCAACTACAAGCAATTTCCATGCTTCCTTGTATACTCCATCATGTCTATACTTGGGACTCCACTGAGCATTCCATATGCTCTCTTGCAACCTATAAAAGAGCTTGAAATCACTATCTGAATCAGTCTTGGTGCCAATCTCCATCGAGCTTGCCCATAGGCATTGCCCATAGTGGTTAGAGTGCTGGATTAGGACCAGGGAGACCCAAGTTCAAATCCCCATTCAGCCATGAAACTAGCTGGGTGACTCTGGGCCAGTCACTTCTCTCTCAGCCTAACCAACTTCACAGGGTTGTTGTGAGGAGAAACCTAAGTATGTAGTACACCGCTCTGGGCTCCTTGGAGGAAGAGCGGGATATAAATGTAAAAAATAAAATAATAATAATAATAATAATAATAATAATAATAAGAAGAAGAAGAAGAAGAAGAAGAAGAAGAAGAAGAAGAAGAAGAAGAAGAAGAAGAAGTTGGACCCACAGAGAAACTCTTCTCGTGGGCATCTCCCCCTCTACTAATCTCCACAACTCTCCTGCTTCCCTGCCATGCTGAAGAAGCAAGATTCTGCAGCCCAGAAGTCTCGTTGTCCAAATCAGATGAAGGTGAATGCTTGTCCTGTTCTTGGCCCCACCCCCCATCTATCTCTTTCTTAAATCCAAGCTATCCCCATCTCTTAAGCCTCTTTCTCTTGCCCACCTGGGAACTGACACAATTAGGGCCTTAAGCTAAAATGCCTCATTGAAGTTGATTTATTTAGAAACATACTTTATTGCTCTTTAAGTTAGAAATGCCTCATCGTAGTTAATTTGCTTAGTAACTTACTTATATTGCTTTAACCACAATTCTCTTCCTGTACACCCCCTCCCTCAAACAAATTCTTCTTTTTAATTTTGCCTCAATCATTTCTTGAGTCCAAACGTTTGCACAAATTAAAACTGGTGGAGCTGACCCCCTTAAGAGCTAGTTTCCCCACAAAGCCCAAACATTGGGGTGCTGATCAAACACTTCAGGGCAGTTCCATTAACAACTGAGGTGCTGTATATGAAGCACTGTTTGAAATGTGCAATATAAATACCAGGTATTGCCCAGTTGCTTTGCTAACACAGAACATAATATGCAGCTGTTAATAATATCAGCTTTTAATGTCACTCATTATTAATTCATCAAAACCTAAATACGTGAAAATTGTATTATATCAGATATCTATCTATCTATCTATCTATCTATCTATCTATCTATCTATCTATCTGCTGATCACTTCAATGTGTGCATTATTTTTGCCCTTCCAACTGCATACAGTAATTATATTAAGTTTATGGTGCGCGCACACACACAATTCCCAGACATAGGTGCAGCTGCTGTTACATAGGGAAATGATCTAGTAAATCTGAGCATGAAAAAGGGGGGGGATTCTCATTTTAACCTGTGTATCCATGAATTATGAATTTATACTATTGTATTACATTCAATCTTGTAAAGGTAATATGAGCAGCATATTTGTTTCTCACCTGCCTTTGTCCCAAGGTTACTATAAAGCTTTTTTTTGTTGCTGCCGCAAGCCTGTTTAAATCCCATTGCAGATCCTAAGCAAAATATGCAGAGGCAGAGGTTCTCTTGGGGATTTCAAGGCAGGATCAAATATAAAGAGATATCAGTACGGAGAGAGAACACTTGGAAGTGACATTTTAGATGGCTTGGGGTATATGGTCCCCAAATCCTAAAAGACCCATTCTTCAAGCATAAAATATCCATTGCTGTCACAAGGATATCAGCAACAGGAAAAGAATGGGTTTGTAAATTGCCTGAGATTGTTCTCCAGGGAGCTGGGTGATACAGGCATAGGGGGAAATGCCGGTCCTGCTTGTTGCTGTGAATGCAAAATTTGATCAAACAGCCTGCTAAATCAGTTTCTCTTAAATGCCAGCTGTCAGCCTTCTAAGCTGTGATGTTTCTGAATTCAGGGTCAGACATATTGTCATGGGATATGGCCAAGGATCTGTAGCTATGGGGATCTTGGGAAGATGCAGGGAGGGGGAAGATGAGATCTTGGCGAATAACATGCACATGTGTTATGATGCCTGCAACAGCTCCCCCATGCTTTTGGCACATGCAACCACTGTGAGCATGGGTGTCTGCAGGAATTTTCCTGGGTGGGCAGGGAGTGATGTGAGTATATCCATATAAATAACAGCATCTGCTGCTCCTCATTAATCCAGCCATGAATTGGGGGAGTGGGTAACTGCCCCCTTCCCCTGCCAATCCCCCAGACAGATGTGCTTGACTTTGGGATTCACAGGAAACACTCTGAAGTCTGAACAGTTGTTGGAACCAAGGAGCCAGAGAACCAGCTTGATTTGCAGCCGTTAGCCAGTGATAATGTTTCTCTCCATCCTATGAAAAAGATTCATCTTCTGATGCCTGCATATCAGGTTGCTGTAAAAGACACAAGAATTGGTTAGGCCATTTTTTCTGATCAGTTGGCAACCCTCTGGCAGGGAGGCAGGTACTTCTGATGTAAAGCTTGCTAACTTCCAAGGCAGCTTGCTGAATAGTCTGATGAGGAGCTAATTATCCTGCACTTGATCAAGAAGTGATGGGTGGGGCCAGCACTGGAAGTCCAGCTCCAGAGCATGTGTCCGATAATTCGAGCAGAGGCACACACAGAAGCAGCATCTAGGTACACTGTGAATTAACATTAGCATGACTTTTTGTTTGAAATGCGTCATTTGGTTTGGTGTTACCAGCCACCATTCTATTGGTGTTACCCTAGGAGGTGTTATTTCAGTCAAGCCCCTCGCCAGACAAAAGGACATTTTTGGCAAAATGCATCCCTCTTGGACTAGAAACCACATGAATTAACTGAGTTATTGTCCCAGCCTCATTATATATGTAAAACAATAAGTAGTGTAAGCCCCTGACTTGTAGTGAAACGATATCATGTGTATCATTGACAGTATGCATATGCAAAAGACGGGGGCTGGAGTGGTGGGGTGCGGAGGGGGGGAGAGATGCAGGATTTAAGAGCATCTGAATCCCAGGGAGATTCTGTAGTGCTGCAGGTAGAACCATGTGCCAGACAGAGGCCTGAGTCAGCACCTCGCCAGCCAGGAGAGAATCGATCCAACAAGACAGTGACACAGCAGAAATTAATGGATAAATATAGACTTCCAAACTTTAGAGTTCAGTGTCTTCCAAATGTTGGAAGTTGCCCATTTCAGCTTTATAGGCAAATTAAGCTGGGTCATTGCGCCCCAGGTGGAAAGGAAGGCAGCATTAAAAAATGTGGATCCCCCACAAAAGCCTAGTAAAGTCATTGTTTTTCATTATGAAACCTTACATCTTGTCACTTGGAGGCCACGGAGGCTCCATGAAACAGTGGAGGGATCCGGCACCTTGGTATTGCTAATAACAAGATTTTTCTCACATGAGCAGATTGCATTCTTGCAAACAGTCTTGCTTATGCCAGAATGGGCTGTTACAAGCCATATGGCTCAATGGCACCACCAACAAAATCCATCTGCCCTTGGTCAGGCATCAGCAGGCCTGCACAACATAAGACCTGGGGACCAGATCCAGCCTGCGGGGACTTTTTTACTGGCCTGCAGGTAGAAATATCCTGCAGCAACAGCGGGAGCCATGAAGAGCTCTGGACCTGTCCTGCTGAAGAACCAGAGGGACTCAATGCAGTTGGCTGCTTGAGACCAGATGTCTCTCACCCCTGGGCCGGAGCCCACTGACACCAGCCCTCTTTCCCCTTGCCTTCCCCGCGACTCGAACCCTCTGACCCCTCACTATCAGTAACATTTCAATAATTAATTTTAATGTAATAATTAATGTGCTAAAATTTGACCTCAGCTCAGCCTCCACACAATGTCATGCTTGGTTCCAGCCCACTGGGGCATTTGTGTTGTGCGCCCTTGGTCCCCAGTATCCTCCCTTCCTTCCTTTCTCTTGTCATAGTAGAGTTGGGCATGCCTTTTGTATCCTTGCCTGTCCTTCAAGGAGCTCCAAGCGACCTACCAAATAATGCTCCATTCTGTCTAAGTTGCTAGATGGTGGATACCCCAAGGTCACTCAGTGAGCTTCAAAGCTGGAGCAGAAATCTGCATTCTGAATCTTCCGGGTCCAGTTCTACCTTTCTAGCCACTTACTTGGGATTTTTGCTGCCTAAGATACCCTGTGGATATGTGAAGAATTTTGGCTCACTGTATTTCAAACTTAATGCAGTTAAGAGAGTGATAATTTGAATGTTGGAACTGTCAACATGCAAACCTAAAACTATGAAAGTTTTAAATTGTTTTAACAGGTTGTCTTATTTGTTTTTGTTGTGTTTATTTTTGTGAACCACCTAGAACCTTTGGAGTCATGTGGTATATTTATTAATATTAATTAATTAATTAGTATATGGTTTTTAATGGCAATTGTGTACTTAGAAATAATAAAACCACTGGATGGGCCTCCAAAGGGCTGGAGCGGCAGAGGCTGGACAGGTAGGCCCTCTGATGATCTGGCTGGACAGGTAGGCCCCCTGAAGCCTACACACACACTTCCATCCCTGCAAACACAATTTTCTCTTGTTTGTACTTTTAATTTGTACTGCTGTAGATTGTGTAAAAACTCTTTAAATGTAATTCTTTCTTTCTTTTAAAGAAATATACATCTCCTTTTCTCTTAAAAATGAAAGAAACTTCCCTGCTTTTCTCTTTTCTGGGGGTCTAAATTCTGAAGATCTGTCTCATACTCTAGCACGTGGAACTTGTAGTTAGGAATATGCAGCAGTTAGTAAACAAGAGGAATAGAACTGCTTTGTCCTTTTTGCAGGCAGCCTTTCTCTCTGCCCCTCCCCCCTTTCTTTCCTCTTATCACCTGCATTGCAAAAAAAGCAAAAAAAAAAAAAAAAAAGGCTGCTGCCCTTCCTGAGGTCTTTGCTAGCATTGGCTGAAGCATCTAATGAAACCTTCACTTTGCATTCTGAGCACTGAGGAGGCCAGCAAAGTGCAAGGCACAAAAGTTAAAAGGGAGAATGCAAAATGATCGCAAAGAGGCATAGAACAGGACAACTGCTTGTTGTTGTTGTTGTTGTTGCTTTCCTGCTGGCAACAAAATTAAAATCCCTCGTTGCGATTGGCCCCCGCCAGAGGGAGAAAAATGGCCAGACCTGTCAGGCAAGAAAGCTATGCGGTGGGGGTGGTTTGGATGCATCCCACTGGCATGCAAAAGGGAAAAATGCCCCGAGGGAAGCCTTGGAGAGCCTGGAAAGCAGAAGCAAAAGCAAAGGGAGGCAGGTAAAGGCTTGACGGCTGGGGAATTGGGCTGAGGCGCCTGGATGGTGGATGGTGGGAGCAGGCTGTTGAAACAGCTGGCGGGGGAGCGGGGGGGGGAGCAGGCGGTTGCCACTAGCAAATGTTGTTGTTTGAGCAGCTTCCTTGGCCTTCCCATCAGCCCGACTCCCCGTGATAAGCCTGCTGCCCTGCTGAAGCCAGAAGGCTGCTGCAGACGCCCGCCCTGCCTAACATGCTGAAGCATTGCCCAAGGACATTTAGCAGTCATCATAGAAGCAGCAGGCCTCACGGGCCCTCTCTCCCTGGCATTAATCGCCCTTAACTAAAGCCATCAGTTAGTTGAATCATGTGGAAGAAGTGTGTGTGTGGGTGGGTGGGGATATTCCACAGTTACAGACAAAGGGCCATAATGGTTTGTGGTCTCGGATGGTGGGGTGACAATAATATCGCCCCTTTTAATCAGCACGGTGTTTTGGCAACTCTATTACTATGTTGCACAAATGCAGAGACTGGTATTGACCACAGAATTCAGCCTCCTGGGAATCTTACTTTCTTTGTTTGTTTGTTTTTGTTTAAAGCAAGTTTCTAGTCCTTAAAGTTTGAAAGTGTGCAGACAATGTAGGATGAAATCTGAAAAGAGGGCCGAACCCACCCCTCCCACCAGAGACCACAAACCATTATTGCCCGCCCTCCCGCGGGCCAAACCGGCCAAACTGTTGGACCTTTGAATTGGTTCATGCACATCCCTACAGGAGAGAGGGCATGCCCTCAGCTGCTGCCTGTGGGCTTCCCAGTAGCATCTGGTGGGCCACTGTGTGAAACAGGATGCTGGACTAGATGGATCTTGGGCCTGATCCAGCAGGGCTGTTCTGATGATCTTAACAACAAGGCAAAAGCACACACACACACAAAACACAGACTGGGTTGAAGCCAGCAAACAATCTAGCACTCCTCACCACAAACAGTCACCATGATGTAAATCAAAATCAGGAGAAGAAGGGAAAAAACAGACCAATTTTGCTAGAGCATGAATGCAAGATTCTTTCCCCCTCTCCGTGCTTAGAAGCCACGGCAGGGGGGTGGGGGGTGGAGTCTTCAAATCAAACCAGCATGCAGAGGTGTGCACTTGCATCTCTCTCCTGCAGTGAGATGCATGAGCTGCATCATCATATGGAGTTCATGCCTCTTTGAGGGAGATGCACAAGTTTTCTCTTTTGACAAAGGTCAGTATTGTCTACACTCATTAGAAGTAGCCCTCCAAGGTTTCCGGCAGGAGTCTCTCCCAGCCTTACTTAAAGATGCCAGGAGTTAAACCCAGGACCTTATGCATTCAGATCCTCTACCAATGAGGTACGATCCACCCTCATATTGCTAGACTAGGATTGAGGATCTGGATTCAAATTCTTCCCCATCCAGCCAAGAACTGATTTGCAGGGTGACCTTAGGTCACTCACTCTCTCTCTCAGCCTCACTGGATTGTTGTGAGGATAAAAGCGAGGGGGTGGGGCTGTGCTGTTTGGAGGAAAGGGATGATATAAAGGCTGTAAGTAATAAAATACACATGTGTACGTGTACGTGTTTGTGTGTGTGTACACACACACACACACATTCATATAGGCCTCTTAGCCATATGCTGCAATCCTAAGTATGTACATCCAGAAGCAAATTCAAATATGGATATTTTTTAAAGCAAAATAATAATAATAAAAACTATCACCTCTGTTCTGATCCCAGATCACAGCAACCAGCAGTCTCAGTTTATATTTTTGAAGCCCTGTAAGAAAAGCACAGACACACACAAACTCCTTTACAACAAAACAGAAATCATCACATCAGGCTAAAATCCATTTCATAAATATAAAATATCCTTTATGTATTTATTTAATCAATTGAAAGAGGAAGGGACACTTTTTTTCCAGAGTCAAGCAGTCCAACAGGAGCAGTGGCTCTTGTGCTGTTCTTATTTTGAAAGATAAAAGTTCACAGCAGCAATCATAGTGGGTCTTTATTTCGGTCAATGACCAGCATTCCATTTAAACATTAAATTGATACACAATAAAACCACCTTATATACCAATAACCCAATGTGACCCACTCTAAAACAAATAACCTAATACATAGTGTACATAGCTAATAACTTAACATTTTGATTTAGTCTGCTCTTGGCTGATATTAGCAGGCACCACACAAAAATTTGGCTCCCTTCAGAGCGATTCCTACATTCTGTCCAGAAAGCAGATGAGTGGCATAAAACATTTCAGAATGTCTTGGGAAATATAGTAAAAGAGGGGCAATAAAAATACTACAAATTTGACGACAATATTGTGAATCAGTCAATATTACTGAATGGTGTAATATTGCTACTATTCTGGTGACTGTGGGCCACCTCCAGAGTCCAGCCTCAGAGGCACAGTGCCTCTCAATACCAGTTGCAGGGGAGCAACAGAAGGAGAGAGGGCATGCACACACCTCTTGCCTGTGGGCTCCCCAGAGGCAGGATGCTGTACAAGATGAGCCTCAAGCCTGATCCAGCAGAGCTGTTGTTATGTTCTTAATAAAAATACAATTTCAAGTAACATGTTCTATAGTTTCCACTGTCCCTGATTCACAAGGACAGTTGTTTCCCTATACGAGATCTTTTGGAATTTACCAACAATACAGCTGAAGGCAGCACATCACAGCACATGCCAAGGTAAAAGCCTTTCTATATTTAGAGATGATTAAATCAGTAAGATATTTAGCAGGATTTAAGCAATGTATTCTCTCCAAATTAAAATACCTGGGCACTAGATTCAGATCCTTTTGATGTTCAGTGTCACTCATTCATGTTCTACAGCCACATGAGAAAAGACCCTAAGGGGAGTTCAGCTTTCCTTTGAAATGCCCTTTGGTCTGAAAGGAGTCCTTGATTTCTTAGGATGGGGAAATATTCAGTCCTTTGTGTCTCTGACTACTGTGATGGAGTAAAGTAACAGAGGAGAAAGGCAATATTTCTCATCCCCAGCAGAAAATCCAAGTTCTTCTATACCTGCGATAATTATGCAGTACTTAGCCTATAGAGGGGAGGAGTCCAGCACTTTTATCCATGACCCTAAAACCTCCCCAGTGGTCACTATGAGACATTGCAGCTGAGAGCTGATGCTGCCAGGATCTTAGCTCCAGCACTCCTTCTCATTGGCTCATGCTGCAGTCTATAAGTCCCAACTTCTCTCTCAAGGTTTTGAAACAAGCCCTGGGCAACAGCTTAGTTAGCACCATTGTCCCTCTAACAGAAAACCTCAGATGTCGTTGACTACAACTCCCAGCATCCTCAGCCAAAGCCCACTGCAGCTAAGGATTCTGGGAGCTGTAGTCAACAACATCTGAGATTCCTTCTTACAGGGAACACTGGTTAGCACATCTGCTACTGTTTGTTCACTTGGACAATGCATCAATGTTAATAATAAATAATAATAATAATTCGATTTCTATACCACCCTTCCAAAAATGGCTCAGGGAAGTTTACAAAGAGAAATAACAAATAAGATGGCTCCCTGTCCCCAAAGGGCTCACATTCTAAAAAGAAACATAAGACACACACTAGCAATAGTCACTGGAAGTACTGTGCTGGGGGTGGATAGGGCCAGTTACTCTCCCCCTGCTAAATAAAGAGAATCACCACGATAAAAGGTGCCTCTTTGCCCAGTTAGCAGGATGCACAAGTCCTTTTTCTTGTGCATCCAGCACATAAGGATATTTTGTTTCAACGTGTTTTGTTCTAAATTTAGTTTTCTCCATTTGTGAGATCTGGATGCAGCTTTGATTATCCTCGAACATCTCAGTGGGTTTTGGTTTGTCTATGTTGAAATCCAACATTAGCTTGTGCAGCCACGCCACCACTTGACATGCTTGAGTGGCAGATACATATTCTGCCTCAGTAGATGAGAGAGCAACTATTGATTGCTTGCAGCTACGCCAACTGACTGTTCCACCACCATAAAATAATACATAACCACTGGTTGGTTTCTGGTTATGGGTGTGCACGGAACCAGCTGGTCCAGTTTGGTTCGAGTCCGAACCAGACCCAAACTGGACTGGGCCAGTTTGGTCTGGCACCCCTTGAACCCCCCCCCCCAATTCAGTTTGATCAGGGTGTGTGTGTGTGAACCTTTTTAACATTAAAAAATATTTAGTTTTTTTAAACTTACCCCCTCCAGGGGGATTCTCTGAGGTGGTAGGGGGTCCACAGAGGTTTCCCCTCTCCCCACTAGCCTTTCTTCCTTCAAAAATGGCACAATTTGGCCATTCTTCAGACTGTTCGAGCCTTTCCCCTGGCATAGTGGCCATTTTGGAGGCCACCACACCTGCATAATAGGCCTCTACATGGCCTTCATAAGGGGGCTTTGCTCCACGTGCCGATGGTGAGAGAGGCTCAGCTGTAGAGCATGTGGGACAGGGCCTTCTCAGTAATTGCCCCCAGGCTTTGGAATGCTCTCACAGCTGACATCTGCTCCTCAGCTTCCATCACAGTTTTTAGAAAACAAGTTAAAACATGGCTCTTCACCCAGACTTTTATATGAGAGTACAGTTTTTGCTATTGCTGCTTTGTGTTTTTTGTGTTATTGTTTTATATAGGTTTTTAAACTTTTAAACAGAGATACATTATTTTTATCTTTATATGTAATATCTGTACATTTTGTATTTTAATTGTGCATTGTGTAAATTATACTGTAAATGCACTTTAGGGTTATTTTAATGAAGAGCAAGATAGAAATTGAAGAATGAATGAATGAATGAATGAATGAATACATACATACATACATACATACATACATACACACTGTACCAGAAAGGCAATGGCTGCTTTCAGAAAGGAGCTTTTGCAGATGTCCGGTGCACCAGTTCAGCATGTTGCCAAACACACCCCGAGTAAATTCCTGTGTAGGAAATTCCTGTACAGATCTCCACTAGCCCAAGCTTGCAGACTGAATTCTGAGGCATTGAGCCTAAAAGGCAGTATAACCATCTATGAAAGAAATAGATAGATAAAATAAATCTAGCACAACTGATGCAGGTGCTAAGGTAGGGTAGGAGTTAAGAGAACTCAAATCTCATCTCAGTCATAAACAGAGTGGGTGACCTTAGGCAACCCATTGATCTCAGTCTCAACGCAGCTTCCCATCCCCTCCTTCCCATAATAAGAGAAAAATAAATGCCAGCCTGCCCCAAAAGGGTTGTTGTAAGAAGTATGGGAATGATATATGTGAAGTGCTTTGAACACTTTAAAGTATATATACAAATGCAAAGTGTTGTTTTGCTAGGTGGCAATGTTTGCAAGAGTGAGGCCCCATTCGGACATAGTATGAAACCTCTGGTAGACGAAGCTGTGGTTAATCTGTGAAGCCAAGAATCATGCTGCAGATAATTGACTAATTGCAGTTTGGCAACCTCCGGCTTCTGGGTAGAGAAACCCCTCCTTCTTCCTAGTGTGCCCAGGCTGCATCCCAGCAAGATCCATTCCACTCACATCACCAGACTGTGGGCAAAGCGTCGGCATGTTAGTGAAGCTGCAACCATTTGGCCCAATGTTAGCAGGAATGTGCTCAGCGTGATCGTGCCCTTTTGGCAGGGCAAAGACATTTTAATCCTTTAACCCTTTCACACTACTGTCTTCTGCTGTTGTGGAGGGAGGGTCTTGTGGTCTCCCTCTTCCCTCCCCTGGAAAAAGAGGATTGGGCTCCTCTCTTCCCACTTGTACTAGTTAAAGATAGACTGCACAAGCTATCCCTCCACTTTTTCCTCATCTGTTCACAGAATGAGTTTGTTACTGGCAATGGCCATTTATGACACACCCACACCAGGCCATTCTCCAACAAATATGCCATGGGACGCAAGCCCCCACCTCCCTATTTCTCTAGGGACTCCCCCCACCTAGACTCACATTCCTATCCCATGCATGAGTGCTAGTGCTTATGTGTGGGTGGATAGGACGAGACTGCTAGAAATAGATGAAGATTACTTGGGATTTGACCCTTCAATTTTGGGTAGTATTGCTCTATTATTTGTACAAGTTGGTAGGGGAACCTCATGAGAGGTTCATCCAGAGCAGGATTAAATCACACAAGATATTATTCTTATGCAGTGAAGACAACTCCTGCTCTGGAGCGGACCACTCTCTCATGTGGGCTGGAGGGCTTTTACCACCCATCCTGGTTGACAGTTCCACTAAAGCCCCAGGAAGGGTCCCTTGGCAGCTGCTGGGAACCGAGAATATATGCACCTTTTAAAGGAGTCTGGTCTCCCCACAACACATCTCCATGCTCAGTTTTGCTGCTCAGGTCACCTGGCTAGCCAGGGACTGTTCTAATCCACAGGTGTCCCACCCCAGAGTGTCCGGCGGCAGCTGGTTTGCATTTGCCACAGCGTTGGGTCCAGCCGGTACTGATTTGCCTGGGACATAGGACTCATCTCCGGTCTCTCCTTGTCTGCCCACCCAACCCAGAACCGCTTGAACACCTGAAGCAGCCGTGACTATTTTGAAGTCTGGAAGGGTTGGGTGCAAGGGGGAAGGTGCAGAGTATGAGTTCTATCGTTAACCAGTGGTGCCAGGAGCTGCACAACAGTGGGGGGCCCTATAGTTGGAAGGTTTACCACATGATAGTGCAGTCAAATGGAGAGCTTAAACACATTAGTGTTTCTGTTTTATCTGGTGGATTGACCCTCTCATGCGTAGGTTAACCCCCTGGCCAGCAAGTTGGCATGAGGATGAGAGTGTGTTGGGTCTTTCTTACTGCTTTGCCTGGGTCTGCAAGCCTGGTGGCACCCTTGGTTACAGTGAACCAAACCCTAGGATTCTTTGCCTGCCTTCATATACATATCCCTTCCCAGGAAGTCAATAAGATCTGTTCCTGGAGTACCAGACAAGCAGCCCCGGCCCTTCTGTGGTCCAGCAACCAGTGTCTTCCCCAGGGATTCTCAGGCATGTCCCTCAGTCTGGTTCCTCCTTCCCACACCTTTGTGTACATTAAGACCAGAGGGCAGAGGGCGAGGCATCAGCTCCAAAAGGCAGCCAGTGAGAAACATGGCTGCTCTAGAACTGGCCCATTTGTGGACTGCTTTGAGCCAGCCTCTCTGTGGTGGCAGGTGGAGCTAAGGCAGGAAACCCAGGTTATAGCAGTCGGCAGAATTCGGGCAACACAATGCTACCTTCTAACCTCAAGTTTCAGCAACGAAACCCACTACAAACCAAGGGCTCAAATTCAGGCATGAAGATGGAGCTGCGTTTGGGTGACGAAACTGCGGCTTCACGCTTTCGGATAATCACAAACTCAAACCTTTGGTTTGGCATTAAGTCCAAACATGGCCTGATTGTTGCATATAGTCCCTGTGCTAACTGGCTGGTTTATTCCTTTGGTAACCCCCATTCCGTGCCCCGCCCCCCACCGCAACACACATGCTTCCAGTTTAGCCATGGGGAGAACTGTGCTGAATAAAAATGTCTTCTAATTGCACACAGGAGGGATAGAAACTAGATATTTTACAAAGTTTGAAATTCTGTAGAGTTTGCTTCTTAAACTGTATATTTTGCTTTTTGAAACACAGCCTTGCATATATTACAGATCCGTTGGCCTGTTGCAATTTGATTGATTACAGGTTGTAGATTTCTCATATGTGGGACAATTTATTTGTCAAGTGTGGGAATCATAGAATCTGAAATATTTCTCTCTCTCCAGTTGATTTATTTCTTATCAGAACTGCCAACTGGGCCAATCTGTTTGGTTCAGTTTGAAAAGCCGGCTTCTGCTCACATGAGCTCAGAGCCCCTCCCTTGTATACCTGAGCAAACACACACAGAGAGAGACATATGATGCAATCGAAGCTGGAAATGAATCAGGATCCCAGTGGAAATACCAATGACTCATGCTTTTGAGGACTTTTGTCTCAAAAAGTCTCTAAGGGGATTGGAATGGAATGACGCCATGAACATGGGAAATATCTCAAAATAAAGATAAGCAGCATCTCTGGTGCAGAGATATTCCCACCCCTTTTTTGAGGATTAGGAAGAAGGCTTTCCTCAAGCTTATGCTTCTTAGGTTTCAATTGTTGCTTGCTTATTATTCTGTAGTGGAAGTGAAAATGTGAGAAAAAGATTTCTGAGTCAAAATAAAGCACCCATCCACCTCTTGATTCTTCAATTAAGGACCAATTTACATAATTGGCTAAAGTAGTGGCTATCAGATTGCAAACTTAGGGCTTGATAAGCTTGCCTGAATGATCAGGTGCTGCATTCAAGTGCTATGGGAAGGAGCATCCCTTATGGACACTTTGAATTGCTACACATGGCACCTGTCACTACCAGGTAAGTCATTTGTGTGGAGCAGGTCACTGCACAGTCCCCCCCCCCACTGAACTGTGGATCAGGGCCAGCACCGCACAAGGCACCCTTGGACAGTTGCCAAGGGCCAACCAACTCGAGGGGCCGCTATTGATGCCTGCACTAGCCTCTGAAAAGGACTGGTCCCATTCGACAATCAATAACCACTGGCTGAAATGTAACCTCCTAGTCAGAGTCTCCTTGTGAATCACTGCACCACGGAACCGCGCCATGGTGACGAACGATCAGAGCAACAAGGTTAGCACTCGCTCCACTAACCTCATTTATGGGGAGAGGGAATTAGGCAGGCTAGCCACTGGGCTCGCCCATGAGCCCAGCGGTTCTGACCACCACTAGAAAGCAGGCTGGGTTCCCTTAGCCTACTTTTCTGCATTCATGAGAACAGCCTCTCTGTTTTGAAAGGAAGCTGGTTCCCACCAGGGGCGTGAGACAAGGCTGCATTTGACACCTCACCTCTGGTGCCACAATACCTTGGGCCACCCCTAGTTGAGGAACAGAAGCCCAATGCCCTCTGAGTACACAGAATGTGTTACTGTTCCTGACTGTCCTGTGTTGTGGATGACTGGCCCCCTGAATGAGAACACTCCTCACCTGCAAAGCACATGTTCAGTGCACTCGCAGGATCAGCACTGTCAATCATTGTTTGATTGATTGATTGATTGATTGATTAAGAGCCATCAAGTCGGTGATGACTCTTAGCGACCACATAGATAGATTCTCTCCAGGATGATCTGTCTTCAGCTTGGCCTTTAAGGTCTCTCAGGGGTGCATTCATTGCTGTCATAATCACTACTGGGGCCCAAAGGTGATGATCTCTATAAACGTGCCCAATAAGATGCACTTCTTCTTTGAGCTACTACCTGGTTCCTTCACACCACATTTTTAAAAAATAGGCTTGTAAATGAAAACATATAGATATTTAACATTGCAGCAGCCTAATCATCTGGTTCATGTATGTAGCAAAGAATTAACCATTTCCCCCCATTCTGGGTACAGATGGAGTGTAATCACATATACATTAGGAAGCATCAGTGCCCACAGGTTAAAAAGGAGGTAGTTCTGCAAGGGTAGTGAAGGCCTCTAACTGCTGTAAAGACTCCATGCCTTTGTCCTTGCAGGAAAAAATATTGGGAACTGGAATAGCATAGGAGCTTGTTTTGTATCAGCTCAGAATATTTGTCCATCTCCTAGCCCAATAGTGTCTCCACTATTGGCTCTTCAGGTCCCAAGTAGAAGTTGTTCCCACCACCTTTCAACTAGAGATGCCAGGGATTGAACCCTGAAACAGAGCTACCATATCCTGCTCCACCTGCCCTTCAGCTCTGCCCCCCTCAGCAAGGGCTGCAAATTGACACCTTCTTCTAGCCACCATGGCATCGCCCCAGCAGCAAACAGAAGCATATACAGGCTAACCGGTGGGGATGTGGTGTGTTGATGTTTAGCTCACTTCCCTTCTTCAAACACAGGACGTTTGGGGGTGGGATAACAGTGGGGAGGCTATGTGTACAACCCAAGAGCTCCTGGGGCATGGTGCTGACCTCCCCAAGAGTCTTCTTGCTGGTTCCCTGGAGCTGCCAGGTGACACGGGACCTCTCAAGGGGACTGCTCCTTCACTGCCAAAAGAATCCTTGGGAGAGATGGGAAGGGAATTGGAGGGCAAGCATCCTTCAAACTCAATCCCCTCCCCATCTTTCCAGCAAGGAGGGGGCCAAAGAAAGGGGCTCAAGTGAAGGCAAAATTGGGCCCTGGAGATGCCTTTCTGAGCCAAATCACCAAGGCACCATTTGCTTTACTAATTTTAGAGGTTCTTCACTTGTGGCATCTTGAAATTCTGTACACTTCAAGCCTTTCATACTCTTGCACTCACAGAAGCTGATATGAACCTCATGCAGACAGTCAACAAATGTATGAGGAGGGAAAGTGGGATCACAATCACTGTTGGCCTCTATCCACTTATCCAGATATCTGAAAGGAGTTTGCATGTATACAGCTGTACATGTTGGAAACTCCACCTTTTGCAAGGTTTTACAGACACACACACCCCTGCACAGGATGGTATCTATATCATAAGTGGAGGTGGGGGGAAAATCATTATTAATAATAATAATAATAATAATTAATAATAATTAATAATCCATCAGCCAATTACAAAAAGCAGCTTTACTGGGAACAGCCTATATTCTGCGATGATATCTATAACAACTGACAATAAAATTCAGCCATCCCAGGTCCTTGGGAAGGACTCGATGTCTGAATAAAACAAACCAGTCAATAACACCTGTCTGACTGTGTAAACAAGCAGTAATAATAATAATAATAATAATAATAATAATAATAATAATAATAATAATAAACAGATTTGAATGTTAATGTTTTTCAACTATGGAGTATGGGCAGCCCTTACATGGGGCGAGGGGAGGGGATTGTTGGGGCATGAGAGTAGGGCAAGATACCCCCTGCCACCTCACCTACCTTCTTCTACCATCCTAGCCATCCTTACTGACTGGTGGCACAGCGATCACGTGACAAAGAGCCACTCCTTGGCCAGCACCACCTCCTCCTCCTTGCTGCTGCTGCCAAACCTCCCTCATTGGTCACTAAGCTGATGAGAAAGGGACAATATGAAAGAGGAAATAATGAAAGAGCATTAGAGAGAGTTGCCAGTATTCTACTCCTCTTCCTCTCTCATTATCAGCCCAGCAGCAAAGGAGGAGGAGGAGGCAACAGAAGAGGTGAGTGTGTGAACACAGGCACACACACACACACAATCAAGCTGTGAGGACAGAGATATTTTGAAAAAAAGAAAAGAGGCAGAATTTAGTACCCTGCCTCTGGTGCAAAGATATTTTGAGCCACCACTGCTATAGAAAAATCTTCATTGGATAGTACACTTGGAAAACAATGTTACCTGTGAATGCAAAATCCACATAGGTTGTGTATTCCAATATTACTTAGGAACACAGGAAGCTGCCACATATTGAGTCAGACCATTGGTCTATCTAGCTCAGTATTGCTTTCACAGACTGGCAGTGGCTTCTTCAAGGTTGCAGGCAGGAATCTCTCTCAGCCCTATCTTAAAGAAGTCAGGGAGGGATCTTGAAACCTTCTGCCCTTCCCAGAGCGGCGGCTCCATCCCATGAGGGGAATATCTCACAGTGCTCACACATCAAGTCTCCCATTCATATGCAACCAGGGTGGACCCTGCTTAGCTAAGGGGACAAGTCATGCTTGCTCCCACAAGACCAGCTGTCTTCTCTGCCCTTGCCCTGACCCCATGTATTCCTTTATGAGTTTTTCTGCATGAAGAAAAAAGTGTCAGAATCCATCTTTAGTAAACATCCCCCAAGCTGCCATTTTTTTAGGAAGTAGTATTTGTGACTACTTCCTATTTCCTCTGATTTCCTATGGTGACCATTTCTAGCTTGCATAGCCCCCTCCCCCCATCCATTCCCTTTTGTATCGCCATCCCCCTCCCACAGTTGAAATGCATCTGCATTGATTTGAGCTTAGCTGTGTTATTGTCTTTCAAAGGGCAACTGCAAAAGCTATTAAAGTGTAACCAGAGACTCTTGTAGCTGAAGAGGAGGAAGTTCATGTTTCCTTGTTTGCTTGTTAGAGACTGAGTCTTGGTCACCTTCTATCTGTTAGTCCATTTAGAAAACATCCTTATGATTGTGGCTGTGTAGTGGGCCCTCCAATCCCTTCCCTCATCAGCCACGACGACCACCAACATCTTGTACTTCCTGGATTTTGGTGACAGCTAAAAGTTATGCACCCAAATAGCAGCAGCAGATTGTATGAAATCCCAGCGGTGTGAGTATGACCGATGTATGCTAGAGAGAGCCCAGGGCAGCAAGAGACAACATTATTACTAGAAATTTCTAGTAGCATTATTACTAGAAATTGGAAGAATTCAAATATCATTTTGATGGATTCATTTGGAATTCTTGTATAGAATCTATAGATAACTTTTGGTTGATTTTTTAAAAAGATTGTGAGCCCTTTTCAGGACAGGATTATTAATTCTAAAGAATGCTGTAAGATGCTCTGAGCCTTTCTGGAAGAGTGGGATATAAATGTAACAAACAAACAAGCAAATACTTGGTTCTTCTGGTTCATCGATTACCTTGGATTTCATTTTTTACATTTGCAGTAAAATCTGATTTAGACCTTCCCCCACTACCTTGTGGAGAATGGTGTCCATGTGTTTGTGAGTATAGAGACCTGTGAATGTTTGTATTTTGGATCACTGGCGATCACAGGCTGACAAACAAATAGCTGAGATCTGTGAGTTAGTACAGGAATGCTGAACTTGAGTCTCAGAGACCAGATTCAAATCCCCAATTGGCCGTATGGCTCTCAGGGTGATCTTATGCAAGTTATTATGCCCATGGGGTCGTTGTGAGGATAAAATGGCATGATCCTGTGCTCAATGAAGGGAAGGATAGGTTGTGAAGTTTTCAGTCAATCAATCAATGTCAAGTTGCAAGTGTGGATGGTTAGCTCTAGGGAATGAATGAAGCAGTGCAATCACCACGTGCATGGTATTAGAATCTGTTTCCCCATTAAGACCGAAATGTAAAGGAAACAACTGATAAATGTTCATTATCAATGATGAAGGATTAATTATGTACTTTTGTGTTTTACTTTCTACATTTAGCTGTGTTTCCATAATAAAATATTGGAAAAGATTTTTTTTTTTAAAAAACCCTGATAAATTAATGTCTTCCTTTGTCCCAAACATTAATTATGAAACTAAGTGCTGTGGTCAGTATGTATGATAAATTCCAAAATGATCCACTGAACAGAAAGCAAAGAAGCCAGAGTGGCCATGATTTCCCCATCAATCAGAAGATCAATCTGATAACTTCTGCTCAGTCCACATTATCATGCTATTAAACGGCTATTAGAACAATCTCTGGAGCTGAGCACGGCCAGTTCCGTAGGTTAATATTAGCAATCCAGGAAAGCCTTTAACAAGCTGCAACCCTTCAATGGCCTTTTAAAGGGCCATGCACGCCCCTTAAAGAGTTGCTGTGGCTGTAGCCAATACAGCTTGGAGACCTTGACCTATGCCTTCACTACCGCAGGTGCTTTCAGTCCAAAATTAATCACAGCAGGGGCTCAATCAATCTGCTAGATCAATAGAAGCCATTTAGGCTTCTCCTTCCTGGGGGCCACCCCGCTGGGGGATATTGAGGGACCTTTTGACCTATGCTTCAGGCCTTGCTGTGATGGAGAGGCTGAGAGATCCAGTAAGAATGCTTTGGGTAGTAACTCATTCCTTACAATGGGAGTATTTGCATATAACCATTAGTTTAGGACTAAAACTACTACTGGAAAAAATCCCTACAACTGGAGGGTTTGTTTTCATGCAGCCGGTTTCCTTTGGCTTTTGATAAGATTTACTCATTGATAGAAGATCCAGAAGTAGTTTCATCCACACCCCAGAAAAGCCAATGTTGAAAGAGAATGTCCTGAGAGTAATTATGAGCCCCTGGTGGCGCAGTGGTAAAACTGCCGCCCTGTAACCAGAAGGTTACAAGTTCGATCCTGACCAGGGGCTCAAGGTTGACTCAGCCTTCCATCCTTCCGAGGTCGGTAAAATGAGTACCCAGAATGTTGGGGGCAATATGCTAAATCATTGTAAACCACTTAGAGAGCTTCGGCTATAGAGCGGTATATAAATGTAAGTGCTATTGCTATATTGCTATTGCTATGGCCAACTCATTTGGTCATGGTGTGGGTTGTACAGCGTTTGACATGCCATGTAGCAAATGGACAATTGTTTCAGCCAGCTCCCAGTATGATCCAGTGTGCAATGGACATAGTCTGGACTCTTCCTCATAACCTGCAATCTACCCACCCAGTCCTCTGTTCTGTTCTCTTTATGGGTCCTTGCACCAGCTGCATCCCTTCCTGGGCATTCCTGCATTGGTACAGCCATGAAAGTCTTGAGGTGGACATATGACCGCAGAGCCTATTGCTTCTCCATCATTCTACAATTGGGAGTCCATCTAAGTAGTTCTCGGGGGGGGTGGGGCACTCCACTTGAATCCCAAAAGCATGGAAAGGGGAAGCAGAAGCATGGCAACTGGATCCATTCCTGATGTCTCCACATTTAATGCAACACCTGAAAAGGATTACATATGGCTTTCCATGAATAGGCTCTCCACATGAACTCCATGCAGACCTTTCACTGAACTCCCTGAGGTTGTATCCAGTTCTGGGCGGAGTCAGTGTCTCCACCAAAGTAAGGATCCAGGAGTGACACCAGCCTTCAACAGCCCCAAGGGCCTGTACCCAGAACCTCAGGTAGCAATGAGAAGGATCATAGGAATCAGCAATGGCAACCAGTGGCACTCTTACTCCGGAACTTCGGGGCCAAGGTCCAGGGCCTCCACACCCCCGAGGGCCCCCAAATCCTCTTTAGCCTGTCCCAGGTGGTGTGGTTGCCGCTGGCCTGCACTGCGCGGGGTGGCCGAGTATTATTAGGACCTGTGCTGGATGATTTAGAGACAGAGGGGAGAATGGGAAAGAAATATGTAGGATAGGAATAGGGGGTAGGGATGTGCCAGAAAGTACTTCAGCACTGGCAGGGGTGGTTATTTAAGGATACTCAGCCCTCCCGCCGCATCTCCCCCACCGGCGCTCCGTTAATTTAAAGCCCCTCAGGGCAGCAGTGTTCCTCCCTGCCGCCCCATTGCCGTCATCGGGCGGAAGTGGCCAGAAGTACGAATCACGTGTGCGCTTGTATGAAAGCACATGGCAGACAGACATGTGCAGGCACATGACGGGCGCACACACTATCGGTACTTCCGGCCAATGACAGCAATGGAGCGGCAAGGAGGAATGCTGCCGCCCCAAGGGGCTTGAAATTAACGGAGCACTGGCGGCAGAAATGCAGTGGGAGGAGTGAGTGCTCCCTCCCCCGCCCTTAAAGAACCACCCCCGCTGGCACTGAAACACCGAAACAGCCCCCGGAGCCAAAACATTTTGGAGGCAGGGGCGTAGCCAGCCCACCGGCGGCCTGTGTGCGGCCACAGCAGGCTCCCCGATAGCCCCGCCCCCTGGGTCTGATGTCAGACAGAGGGGATAGCCACGCCCCCGCATCGGACGTCAGACACGGGGGGGCATGGTCTGGCTCCCGAACGGAGCCTTGAGGCTCCGTTCGGGAGTTCAGAATCAGAAGCAGCTTAACTGCTGAAGGGGCCGCGCAGCCCCTTTGGCAGTTAGACGAAGGCTGGTGCTGCGTTCGCAGCGCATCCCAGGAGCGGCTCTTCCCTTCAGGGGCTAGTTAGGCTGGCGCTGCATTCGCAGTGCCAGCCTTGGTTTAGCTCCTGAAGGGAATGCACAGCCCCTGCTTGGGAGCTAAACTACCGCCCCACGTTTGACGTCAGACGCAGGGGGCGTGTTGGGGCCGCTCTCACGGCCCCTGATTGGCCACCGGCCCGGGTTCTTTGAACCTGTTAGCCCAATGGTGGCTCCGCCCCTGTTCGGAGGCCTTTATAATGGTCTCCAAAACGTTTTGGGCTCAAGCCTATTAGGGGGATGATGCTTAACCTGTAGACGGGGGGGGGCCTCCAGCAAGGGGGGGCCTCCAAGGGCCTTTGGGTCCAGGTTCCAAAATTACCTAGTTGCACCTCTGATGGCAACATGAAAAGAACATTGCTCCATCAGCTTATTTGAGCAGACTGTCCGCTTTTAAGGCTGCTGCCCAGGCAGAGTGACTCGCCCCCACCCCTTCCCTAGGAAAGGGTCTGTTTCTTAAAGGGGGGGTTGTCAGTGCTGGCTCCAGTAATGCTGGGGGCTTCTTCTGAACCCGGTAGGTCCTCAGGGCAGCAAGGTTGTGTCTTTGCATAGCACACTAAGTGGTTATTCATTTCAGAGCAGCTATTTTTGTAACAATGGACAGAAATGTATGTTTCTGGCATCTAATACATACAATGCCTGCTATTAGGGATGTGCACGAACCTGTTCAGAAGCCCTTTTACCGGCCTTCAAACAGGTTTGAACACAGGGCCAGTTCAAAGTTCGACGGAGGGGGGTGCCTCTTTAAGGGTGGGGGAGGGTGCACTTACCCTCCTGCCAGCGCTCGTTACTGTTAAAAGCCTTTGGGGTGGCAATGTACCTCCCTGCCGCCCCGTTGCCCTCTTTGGCTGGAAGTACCAGGAGCGTGGGCGCCCATCGTGGGCGCATGCCGCTGTGCACACGCGTGCACACGATGTGCGCATGCGTGCCCAGTTCTTCCAGCCACTTCTGGCTGAGGAGGGCAACAGGGCGGCCAGGAGGTAAGCTGCCAGCCTGAAGGCTTTTAACAGTAACGAGCGCTGGCAGGGGGAAAGTAGCAGGAGGGGTAAGTGCACCCTCCTCCGCCATTAAAGAGGCACCCCCACCACCATCGAACCGTCCAGCCCCGGTCCCGTTCACATCCCTACCGCTATAGTAATCTATCTACTGAATACAGAACAGTCTATTTAATGGCATATTGAACAGCCATTTCCAATAGGACGTGTGGGAAAAAGAAACCTGGTAAGATGTGGAGCAGTTATATCTGAGGTAACTGCAGTGTGGTTGTTAAACAGAAGCAAAGTTATTACCATGGAATGTATGTAGGAGTAAAATGGATGTCATTAATCCATAGAGGAGAAAGCAGAGGCGTAACTATAGGGGGGGCAGGCGGGGCATGTGCCCCGGGCGCCATCCTTTTTGGTCACATGGGGGGGCGCCGCCATGTCAAAATTTTTTTTTTAATTTTTTAATTTTTTTTGTTAATACAAATGTTTCCTGCTCAGTGCAGCAGCGCTGCAGCAGTCAAGGGAGCATGTCGGCGCCCCCTCCCCCACGAGCGGTCCCTTCCACACCGCCCGCGCCCCCCCCCATTGCTTTGCTGGCGCCTGGCGGCCAGTCAGTGGCCTGGCTTGGCGGCGGCGGGCGCTTGTGAGGAAAATCCTAAGTATAATGTAGTATGCTGGGGGCGCGGGGGGGGGCGCCATTTCAATGCTTGCCCCAGGCGCTGTTTTCCCTAGTTACGCCTCTGGGAGAAAGATATATGTGCCCTTAATACCAGTATTCCAAAACCTAGGGTTTTAAGTACACAGACCATTTTCACTTGAATTTTGTATTGTTCTGTTTGGTTTAAATGAAATTAAAAGCAAAATTTTGTGTTCCTAGTATGAAGGGAAAGTAGGACTAAAGATAACAAGCCATACAGTATTCATTATATCTATTTGTTTCTCTATCTATCTATCATGTACTACTAGAAACACTAAGTTGGGAATACACTAGATGGCCTGTAATTTGGTGTTGCTAATTTCTAATTGCTTTGTTTGCACTTGCTTAAAATGTCTTGTAACAAAAATGTTGTGTGCTGGTGATGATCATTTATTGCTGGATTTTCAGTTACTTTCAATTTCTTTCCATATGCTTTTAAAACACTGTTCAGCTTGCCATTCCCAATGGGAAGTAAGCTTTTTAAGCTGTACATATATGGTAAATAATTGATATCTACCATATGTTACTAATCTCCTCCCCCTTCCTTTGGCTCCCCTTGGATGTCTTTTTCTTTCTTTTCTACTTCACCTCAGTCATCATGTTTCTTTTCTTAATCATGCCCTTTTCTTATTGGTTTATTCTGCCGTCTCCTCCAGTCCTTCTGGCCTCACAGGCTGGATCCTGATTCTATTAACTCCAAAGTTCAGTGGGGCTGTAGCAGAATCATTTGAGGATAAATGGGATTAGAAGCTCACTCTGCAGGTGAACTCTAGCTGCTTTAAATTGCATGTGAGCTTGACGCTGATTTTAATCAACACCATTTCATCTTGAGTTCTCACTTTGGTTAGATTTCATTCCATTAAGGACACTTCACACATGACAACTTTCTGATATATGGATATCACTTTTGTATAGGAAAAAAGTATATGCCACATATACATTGTTGTGGTTACTTGTATACACCACATGCACACTTTGTCATGTCTGTTTTGCTGCATGCAGTGAGAAGTGATGGGCAATGTTCTGTAATTTTCTCATGCTGCAACAGTATAGCTGAGTCTATCTGCTTTTTCCTCCCTCATGTAGGAAAACGGTGAAATTGCCCAAGGAATAATGATAACACTACAATTTCAAGCTTTGTGTCTCACAGTGATATTGGTTGAAATGGTTGAATTCATTTTAGGATGCAATTAAGGAAATCCACTTCAGGATTTCCCCAGCACTGAATGGAAAGTAAAGAATAAGACTGGAGCCCTTCACTCCCCA
The DNA here is from genome assembly GCF_027244095.1 of Hemicordylus capensis. NCBI lineage: Eukaryota > Metazoa > Chordata > Lepidosauria > Squamata > Cordylidae > Hemicordylus > Hemicordylus capensis. Next base: position 225,057,663 of record NC_069657.1, read on the forward strand.
TTGATTCAGCTAAGAAATGGAGACCCCCTAACTGAAAATTGCAGGTAGCCACATCCTTCCCTTGGGCTGCAGAGACACAAACATGCGCACGCACACCAGCTCCTGTCTATGGAACTGAGCATTCAGACTTGAAATGTGCATTTGTCCTACAAGCACATTCCTACAAATGTCCTACAAGCACATTCAGAAGTGTACACAAATTGCTGACTTGTATACATATACAGTTATTCACATGTTATGTTCAGTGCAGGTACCATCTGTATTCAGTGTGCATGGATGGTTGATCTTACACTCAGGTTCACATCTGAGTGTTCACATGTAAAGGAGTCCAGATGATATCTCTGCATATTCTGCCCATGCAAGGGCATTCCTTCTTCACCTGATCTTACTTGGCTAGCACAGAGATAAGAAAACAACAGTGTGTAGGGTTCCAGTACACATATAGGCGATTTCTTGGTTGATTAGTTGGTTGGTTGGTTACATTTTAAAATTTGTTTTCTCCATTCATACTCCAAGTGGTGTACAATGTCTAAAAATATAAGCATTAAAATATGATAGAAAATGCATTGTAAAAACACAGAACAGTAAAAGCCAGCAACAACACATGGAATGCAATAGCAGCAGACAGCAATAAAAGCAAAGTCAAGTAAATGCCTGTCTAAAAAGAAAATGCAGTGGGCCAGTTCTGACAATACCTTACCCAATTAAAAAGGAAATGTGCAGAGAGTATGCCTATTGTGACATCTTCTGCAGATATCCCAGCACCCTCCCAGCATGCCCCTTGATAGCATGGGGGTGGAGGTTGTTGGCTGCTCCACACAAACCTCAAATACCACACATGTAGAGCAGCTATTTGTATAAGTAGCCTCCCCATATGATATGATGCCAGGAGGGCATCAGGACATCTGCAGAAGATGTCACAAGTGTGTTCTTGGTTGGAACACAGAGCCTGGTAACTGGCTGTGAGTTGTGGGAGCTGAAGTTATTTTGAACTTCTGGCTCACAAGCGTCTTTTTTAAAAAAAAAACAAAACTTGAAGGTACTGTACATAAACAGCTACAGTCCTAATGAATTCTCAGGAATGACCCTACTTTTGCTACAAGGAGAAATTAATCCATATGAATCATCATCAATAGTTTTGGGCTAAAAATACCTCTGTGGTTTGCATCTTATTTTCATAGCGCATTGCAGAGCACATTGATTCCACTATGCGCCTATATGTGTCCGTAGCACACCAGCTGGCTTTATCATCCCTGTTCTTAATTAACAAGCAAGCCAATGGCTATAAGGAAATGTTATTCTACTTCATGGAGATCACAGATGTATGTCCATAGAAAAGAAGCATGTCATTTTGTGTCTCTTGAAGGGCTCTACATGAGGCATCCTGAAAATAATAAAAGCCTTGGACAGACTCCCCTTGAGCTGACCTTTTGTGGAACACCCTCTCCATAATACTGAACCATCAGTCATACTTGGCTAGTGAAGTGTCAATAATTGAATAACAGTGTGACAAGCAAGGGAGAGATCTCCAGATAAACACCCGACTTTGTGCATTGTAGCATATATGTGCATCCCAGCCCTTCACCTCCACAGAAATGGGTTCAGAGAATGCACTCAGTTGGAAAGGGAAGAGGATTCCCTCCCCCACAGGTCTTGACTCTATTCCTCAGGGGCCACTTGTTCAACTCAGAGGACCTGTCTTTCAATATGATGGATAGCTGCTCCTTAGCACAGATTCCAAACCTGATCCAGAGAGATGTCAAGCACATGTACATCTAAGAACAGCCCACTTATGAGAATATGAGAGAACACTAACATTCAGCACTAGATTTTAAACATGAATTTCTTTCTAAAATATTAGAACAGAATTCCTACAATATCAGTGTGGAATTGGATGCTATAGAGCAGTTGTATACTTAGGGCTTCTTAGAACCAATTCAGAGGTTGACGCTGATGATACACTATGTTACAATGAAATGTAGTAATGTCCAACATGTAAGGAGCATCACTGGCTGGTTCACATGAGCCCATCCATAACACATAAGCTAGGCTCAGCTGCATGCAAATGAATGTGCAATTCCCCTGATTTCAGCTTGCCTTCCACCTCACTCTATAAATGGGAGGACTGTGGAAATCAGACCAATCACACCTCACTTACATCTATACTTGAAGTTGTTTACTTCTGACCACAGGTTATTTGCTATTGCTACGCACAATGGTGTCCTGTTCTGGTTGCCCGCAAGGGGAAGGTGAGCCTACAGGACCTCAGAGAGCTCCAAAGGAGCAGCTTGATCTGACAGAGTCCCAGCTCCAACTGAACTCTTTTATGTCTCTTGACCCTGACCATCTTTCTCAGGCTCCACCCCTGCGCTGCAGACAGGGCCGGATTAAGGGCAACTGATGCCCTAAGCACTGCCCAATAATGGTGCCCCTCCTCAGCCCCCTCCATTGCTTAACTGACGAGACATTAAGACTCAAGCAAATTATTTACTTATACCTTAGTATTTTTTAAAGGTAAAACAAAACAGTTCCAGTGCCTATAATTTCTTATAAATAGCCGCAACAGAACGAATGATTGAGAAAAATATTTCATCTTCAAGGTCAGACATCATAACATACAACAATCTTTTACGTGAAGTTTTATCAATATTTTGTACTGCTCTTTACAGTAATCTTTTGCAAATCAATGACTTTTTACTTCAGATACATAGTTTAGTAGCTTCTCGAAACTTTAGTCGCTCACTGAGCCAAAGAAAACTTTTTTTTACAATGCAGAGTAAAGTCAAACATGGCAGATAAAAACAATTTCAAAAAATCGACTAAAGTTGAGTGTGGTAGTGAAATGCAAGGTGACAATAAGGGAGGCGAAAAGAGAGTTTGAGGAACAATTAGCTAAAAGTATCAAGAGGAATAATAAAAACTTCATTAAATACATTAGAAGCAGGAAACCTGCCAGGGAGGCTGTTGGACCATTAGACAATGAGGGAGTGAAAGGGATTATTAAGGAGGACATGGAGGCTGCAGAGAAGCTCAATGCGTTCTTTGTGTCCATCTTCACAGCAAAGGATATGGACCATATACCTGTTCCTGAAGCAGACTTTTGGGGGATGGAGGCTAAAGAACTGAGTCAGATAGAAGTGACAAGAGATGATGTTCTAAACTGTCTGGAAAAACTGAAAACTACCTAATCACCAGGGCCAGATGGCATCCATCCAAGAGTCCTCAAAGAAATCAAATGTGAAATTGCCGGCCTCCTTGCCAAAATATGTAACTTATCCCAGCAATCAGGCTCTGTACCAGAGGACTGGAAAGTAGAAAATGTAACACCAATTTTCAAAAAGGGATTCAGGGGCGATCCGGGAAATTACAGGCCAGTTAGCTTAACGTCCATTCCAGTCAAATTGATGGAAAGCATCCTCAAGGATAAAATTGTAAAGCACCTAGAAGAACAGGCCCTGCTGGGGGAAAACCAGCATGGCTTCTGCAAAGGTAAATCTTGCCTCACCAACCTTTTGGAGTTCTTTGAAAGGCTCAACAAGTGTGTGGATCAAGGTGATCCATTTGACATAGTATACCTGGACTTCCAGAAAGCTTTCCATAAAAGTCCTCATCAAAAATTCCTGAGGAAACATAGCAGTCATGAGATAAGGGGACAAGTACATGTGTGGATTTCAAACTGGTTGAAAGACAGGAAACAGAGATGGGGTACCTATAGGGACTTGTTATGTTTTCAAGAGAGGGGCTGTAAATTAAAAAACCTAATCGAAGTACAAAATTTGGTTAGTAACTGGTTTCAGTATCATCAGCTAAACAAAATGTACAAGAAGGATCTTAAAGTTGGATTTGAGGATCAAATGTCGAGATTCGAGAAGGAATTGTGTGAAAATGATGAAAAATTAGTCTCTAAGATGTATAAGTTGTTGCTTTTGGAGGAGACAAGAGATGAAGTGGTTAAAATGACTATGATAAAATGGGCTCAAGATGTGGGTCATAATATAGATATAGCAGCTTGGGGAAAATTATGGAAAACTGATTTAAAGTCCACTGCATGTTATACTTTAAAAGAAAATTATTATAAGATGATGTACAGGTGGTATTTGACACTGAAAAAATTAGCATTAATGTATAAAAATTTTCCAAACAAATGTTGGAAATGTGGACAATGTGAAGGAACCTTTTTTCATATGTGGTGGTCATGGGGGAAGGCAAAGGCCTTTTGGGATATGATATATAATGAGTTGAAGAAAAAATTTTAAATGACATTTCCTAAGATGCAAGAATCCCTCCTGCTGGGAATAACGCAAGGAGAGTTCTCCAGAAGAAATTTAACATTTTTTATGTATGCAACCACAGCGGCTAGAATAGTATATGCGCAGAAATGGAAAGATAATAAAATGCCCTCAAAAGAAGATTGGTTGATAAAAATTTTGCAATACACTGAGATGGCAAAACTTACAGCACTCATAAGGGATGAAAACTTGGAATGTTTCAAAGAAGACTGGGAGCCATTCTTATTTTACTTAAAGAACTATTTTTCCAATATGGACCTTTCAGCAGGGTTTGAAATTTAGTAACAACAGCAGGTTGGGTAGGGTAAAATCGAGTTTGCAATGTGGAGTATATGTGTTTTTGAATTATTATAGCAATGGTAGATTTGTATAGCCAATATGAACCATGCAGATTGGTAAGCGGGAAGTCAACATTTACTTAATTAAATGTAATTGGATTGTTAAGATATTGTAAAACCAATAAAATTTTAAAATGCAAAAAAGGAAGGAAGGAAGGAAGGAAGGAAGGAAGGAAGGAAACAGAGGGTAGGGATAAATGGAGAGTTTTTACAATGGAGGGAAGTAAGAAGTGGGGTCCCCCAGGGATCTGTACTGGGACCGGTGCTTTTTAATTTATTCATAAATGATCTAGAAGTAGGTATACACAGCGAGGTGGCCAGATTTTCAGATGATACCAAACTCTTTCGGGTAGTGAAATCCAAAACGGATTGTGAGGCACTCCAAAAGGATCTCTCCAAACTGGAGGAGTGGGCGACTAAATGGCAATGTGCTTCAATGCTGGTAAGTGTAAAGTGATGAACATGGACAAGCCGCCCCAACCCCGCCAACTTCAAGTGTACGCTGATGGGATCTGAGCTGTCGGTGACTGACCAGGAGAGGGATCTTGGGGTCGAGGTGGACAGCTCGTTGAAAGTGTTGATTCAATGTGCAGTAGCTGTGAAAAAGGCCAATTCCATGCTGGGGATCATTAGGAAGGGGAATAAAAATAAAACTGCTAATATTATAATGCCTTTATACAAAATGATGGTGCGGCCACCCCTGGAGTACTGCATACAATTCTGGTCACCACATCTAAAAAAGGACATGGTAGAACTGGAAAAGGTGCAGAAGAGGGCAACCAAGATGATCAGGGGCCTAGAGCACCTTTCTTATGAGGCAAGGCTACAACACCTGGGGCTATTTAGTTTAGAAAAAAGGCAACTGCGAGGAGACATGATAGAGGTCTATAAAATCATTCATGGTGTGGGCAAAGTGGATAGAGAGAAATTCTTCTCCCTCTCACATAACACTAGAACCAGGGGTCGTCCCATGAAATCTATTGCCAGGAAATCTAGGACCAACAAAATGGAGTACTTTTTCACACAACACGTAATCAACTTGTGGAATTCTCTGCCACAAGATGTGGTGACAGCCAACAACCTGGATGGCTTTAAGAGGGGCTTGGATAACTTCATGGAGGAGAGGTCTTTCAATGGCTACTAGTCTGAGGGCTATAGGCCACTTCCAGCTTCAGAGGCAGGATGCTTCTGAATACCAGTTGCAGGGGAGTAAGAGCAGGAGAGAGGGCATGCCCTCAACTCCTGCCTGTAGGCTCCCAGTGGCATCTGGTGAGCCACTGTGTGAAACAGGATGCTGGACTAGATGGGCTGTCTTGGACCTGATCCAGCAGGGCTGTTCTTATGTTCAGTGAAAGAGTTAAGGTCATGATAGCTAGGGGGGAAAGTGTGTGGTGCCCCCCTTCCCTTGATGCCCTAAGCACGTGCTTGTTTTGCCTTATGGTTAATCCAGGGCTGGCTGCAGAGTATGGCCCCTTAAAGAGGCAATCCACGAATCAGAAGCTGAGCACCATAGTTTCTCTCAGTCACTTCTTGCTTGATGCATCAGTAAGCAGTACTGAAGGCTACGTAGTTGGTGATATATCCAGGTCCCACCCTTCAGGTGAGTCCAGCTCAGAGGGTACCATCTCTGAGGGTCCAGTATTTTGGTTCCCAGGGCTCTTCATTTCCTGGTTCTGTCAGGTTTGTTGGAGACACCAAGCTGGAGGAGACTCTATCGGAGGAGGACGAGCCCACCCCAGCCTTGATCTCTAGTCCTGATAACTATCCCCAAATCCCTCAGGCTGGAGCCAGTCACCCCCTCAGAAGAGCCTTGGAGCACTGCAGACCCAGTGCCCCCCCAGTGGGGCTCCTGCCCTTTCCTTGAAACCCCCTCCATCACCCCCGAGTCTCCAGGAGCAGAAGTGACACCATGCCAGGGTGGTGCTCCAACCCTGCAGATGAAGTGCTCACTTGGCTGCTTGGGGCCTCCCTCCCAATTGGTCTACTTGGGATGAGGGGCAGTCCAGTTCAGGAGCCTCTTCTGGAGTACAGATCATGGAAAGGGTGAGGCTACATAAGTGCTCAGCTGTCATCAGCCCTCTACTGATTCAACAGTTTCCATCCAGAGCATGTGCTTTCCAGTCACTTGAATCAAGTGACTTACCTAACGCTGATGTGCAAGCAACAACAATCAGATTCTGCCCAATCCCGTTAAAGGCTTGTCCATTCATGATCTCTATAGCCTTTGGTACCATCATTGGCAAGTGGTTGACTGAGCCAGTGGTCACAATTCAGCAGAAGCAAAAATTGCACAAAACTGGGATAAAGCCAACATTTTTAGAAGTGAGTGCAGCAGCAGAAAAAAGGCAGCATATTAATAAAATAATCATTACTTGATTATCAGCTGCCAATGAAGACAAAGAGAGAGCTTTATAAATCATCCATCATGACTGCTAGTGCTGTGATCTACACCAGACTGCTTGTCATCAGCATCAGCTGATGAAGACTGCTGTTACACAAAGAGCAATATTTGCACAAAAAGGTTCTTCATGACCAAATGAAGAAATATGACTGGGCATGGATGTAATAGAAATGATACATGACATTTGTGATGCCAAGCATAGATGGGACAGCCATGTGGCCCACTGGTGAGGTTGCCAACTCTGACTGAAGCTATTCCTGGAGATTTTCCACCCTAATTTTTTCTGGCCTCATTCACAATATCCAGCCACTAAAATATCCAGAAATGCTTTTGGTAATCTCCTGGAGATTGATGCTGATTCCCAGATATTCCAGGCCAGGCAGATTCCCGGAGATTCCAAGCAACCCTACCCACTGGCAAGAGAACAGGCAGACTTCTCACCTTACTGGATTCTCAGAGATTCCAGAATGGATTTCCAGGAATCAAAAATGTCATCTTGGCAGACTTGAAAAACATAGAGACACATTTAGATGTGTAAATGACGTGAGAAAAAGCCAAGGGGGGAATATAAAGGTAGAATAGACCCTTAGTCGTTTCCACTAAGGCTAAATGTAGTGTAAATGTTAAATAATGTGCTCTGTTCCCTTTTGAGCTGGGAGATGCGGTCTAGGATGGAATTTTAAGGACATTGCTCCCCTACAGTTATGGCGAGTTGGTCACAATGTGTTCTAATTAGACTTTAAAATTTACAGGGGTGGGGGAGACTTAAATCAAATCAAAGCTAGGTACTGGATTTCTTTGAGTGGCCTTTTCTGGAAAGTTTTCAGTTTCATGACATAATTTTCCAGAGGCCTTTGTCTGTAATGAATCTCCCTGGTTCAAGCGGTGGGGAAGAACTTGGCCCATGTGGAGATGAGTAACATTGGATGGAATGTCAGTAGCCAGCAATGCTGTGCTCTCTAAAAAGCAGGGAACAAAGGGAGGAAGATGTCATGCGACGGAAGGGGGGCGATGTGTTAAAGCGGCCGATCTCTATTCTAGGCCATTGATTAAACAAAGCCCTGTTGGTTGCATGTGTGCCCCGTACCAGATGTCAAAAGAAAAGTTCTGGGCAAAAAATAAGCCCTCTTTTGTCCTCGTTTCTATGGCAACTTTGCTCACTACAAAAAAAAAAAACCACATTTGTGTGCTCAAATTTTGGGAGTATGATTAACAACATCAAAAACAAACCCTTTAAATAGATTTTTAAAAAGCAAAACCAAAACCCAGCTTCCTTCTTTTTGAGCCAGAAACGGCACACTAGAACAAAGCAGGTCTAGCTGCTTAGCTCTGTTCTTTCACCAGTCCTTTTAACTCTCACACACTTCAACGTGATGTAGCGAAGCTGGTCTCTAATTCTGCCCCACATTAGGCAAAGGGGCAAGACGGGCAAAGGGGCTGGTAGAGGAGCCAAGAAGGCGGTGTGGTGGCTCTATTCCTCTCAGTGTCTTGGAGCTTTTAAAGAATAGGCACCATCTCTGGCTACAAAGCATTTTATTATGGCTAGATTAAAGATTGTGCACTTGAGAGCATATACAGGGCATACAAGGCACATTTATATTGCAAACCTACATTGTATTATCACTTAACTGTCAGGGGTTCCCTCCAAGAATCCTAGGAATTAAAATTTGGTGTGGTGTGAGGTGAGGTACTAAGAATTCTCTGGCCCCATTCATACGTTGTGCCAAACTGTGGGTAGACGAACCCAAGGTTAATATTTGTAACCGTGAATTGCATCACTGACATTCGTCCAACCGTAGTCCGGCAACCTCCAGTTTCAGGATAGCGGAGTCACGCCCCCTTCCTGCTCCTCTGAACAGCAAGCTCCATAGCACTCGCATTGTCAGACTGTGGGCAAGGTGTCAGAACATCTTCAGGGTGGCAGCCATTGGCCACAATCTTTAAGGGGGAGTGCTGAATGCGATCATGCCTTTTCAGAATGGACCTTCCACCCTCAGCAGGGAAAGGGACTTTAAATCCCTTTAAATTTAAGCCATGATGATAGGCCATGACGACTGTGGGCCTATCCCAATTGGTCTCTGGACTGACACATGATGCTGGCCACACGCTCAATTTGGTCTTTTGCTCTGATCAGGGTATGGTGGTGTTCCATGGGTTATCTCCCCATTGTCATGGACAGATCGTCATCTGGGTAAGGTAGAACTTACAGCCACAACCCACCTCTGCAGGGGTGAATGATCTATTAGATTGGTCCATCTGAGGAGATTATTGGATTCAGTAGGATTACAAGAAGTCTTGGAAGAGTTCAGGGTTGGCTCTGCTAGTGATTCTGTCAATAGTCTGGTGCAAACATGGAATAATGAACTCACTAGAGCAGTAGACACAATTGTTCCTAAGCGCCCTCTCTGACCTGCTTTAAAGACAGCCTCATGGTATTCAGAACTATGGGAACTGAAGCGATGAGGTAGACGACTAGAGCGCAAGTGGAGAAAGACTTGGCACAAGTCTGATTGGGCACAACACAGAGTACACTTGAAGAGCTATGTTCTGGCAGTGCGGATGGCAAAGAAGCAGTTCTTTTCTACCCACATTGCTTCCACAAATTAATGTCCAGCTGAGTTGTCTAGGATTGTGAGGGAGCTAGTACGTACCCCTGCCCCTTGAATTTAAACTTGGAACTATAGGTTACTCGCTGTGATGTAACTGCTAATATTATAATGCCCTTATCCAAAACTATGGTGTAGCCACACCTGGAGTACTGCATATAATTCTGGCCACCACATCTAGAAAAGGACACTGTAGAAATGGAAAAGGAGCAGAAGAGGGCAACCAAGATGATCAAGGGCCTAGAGCACCTTTCTTATGAGGCAAGGCTACAACACCTGGGGCTATTTAGTTTAGAAAAAAGACAACTGCGGGGAGACATGATAGAGGTTTATAAAATCATGCATGCTGTGGAGAAAGTGGATAGAGAGAAATTCTTCTCCCTCTCACATAACACTAGAACCAGGGGTTATCCCATGAAATTGATTGCCAGGAAATTTAGGATCTGCAAATGGAGGTACTTTTTCACACAACGCATAATCAACTTGTGGAATTCTCTGCCACAAGATGTGGTGACAGCCAGCAACCTGTATGGTTTTAAGAGGGGCTTGGATACCTTCATGGAGGAGAGGTCTACCAACAGCTACTAGTCAGAGGGCTATAGGCCACCTCCAGCCTCAGAGGCAGGATGCCTCTGCATACCAGTTGCAGGGGAGTAACAGCAGGAGAGAGGGCATGCCCTCAACTCCTGCCTGTAGGCTTCCAGTGGCATCTGGTGAGCCACTGTGTGAAACAGGATGCTGGACTAAATGGGCCTTGGGCCTGATCCAGCAGGGCTGTTCTTATGTTCTTAAAATCTCTCATATTCAGGCCAGGCTGGATTCCACAGTTACTGCAGAGTCTACTGTCGAGGTGTCCAGCAACTCCTATTATGGGATTAGTTTGTATCATTTTCAGTTTGTGAATCCTGAGGAAGTGGACAAACTGCTTCGGACTGTGTGTCCTACAACCTGTTCTCTGGACCCTTGCCCAACTAGGCTTAACTCATCTGCTAATCATATTATCAAAGAAGGTCTGGTAAATATTATAAATGCTTCTCTGAGGGAGGGCAGGATGCCTCCTTGTCTTAAAGAGGCTATTATTAGACCACTTTTGAAGAAACCTGCATTGGATGCCTAGGAGTTAGCTAATTGCAGACCTGTTTCTAACCTTCCATGGTTGGACAAGGTGATTGAGCGGGTGGTAGCCTCTCAGCTCCATGCAGTTTTGGATGATGCAGATTATCTAGACCCATTTCAAACTGGCTTTCATGTGGGCTATGGGGTTGAGATTGCCTTGGTTGGCCTGATGGATGATCTCCAACTGGCTGTCAAGAGACGGAGTGTGACTTTGCTGATCCTTTTGGATCTCTCTGCGGTTTTCAATACCATCGACCATGGTATCCTTCTGGACCGCTTGAGGGAGGTGGGATTGGGTGGCACTGTTTTACAGAGGTTCCATTCTTACCTCTCTGGTAGATTCTGGATGGTATCGCTTGGAGACTGTTGTTCTGCAAAGTGGAACTAAATTGTGGAGTTTCACGAGGCTTCATACAGTCTCGAATGCTCTTTAATATCTATATGAAACCACTGGGAGAGATCATCAGGAGGTCTGGTGCAGGGTGTTATCAATATGCTGATGACACCCAGATCTATTTCTCCATGTTGACCTCATCTGGCATATCTTCCCAAAATGCCTGCCTTGAGGCAGTAATGGGCTGGATGAGGGAGAATAAACTGAGGTTGAATCCAAATAAGATGGAGATACTGACTGTGGGTGGTCGGAACCCAAGAGATAGTTTAGATCTGCCTGGATGGTGATACACTCCCCCTGAAAGTGCAGGTACATCGTGTGGGAGTGCTCCTGGCCCCAAAGCTCTCCCTGGTTTCTCAGGCTGAGGCAGTGGCCAGGAGCTTTTTATCTGCTTTGGCTGATACCTCAGCTATGTCCATTTCTGGAGGTAAATGACCTTAAAACAGTGATGCATATCCTGGTAACCTCCAGGCTTGACTACTATAAAGCGCTCTACGTGGGGCTCCCTTTGTACAAAGTCCAATTGTTTTTAAGTATTTTAATTGGCTTTAAATGGGTCTAAATTGTTTTAAAATTGTGTTAATATTGTTTTAAGCAGTGTGTTTTAAATGGTGTTTGTTTTTATGTTTTTTAAACTTGTTGTACACCGCCCAGTCAGACTGGTCTCCGGGACAACACAAAGGGACCACATAATGCCGATTTTAAAAGAACTGCACTAGTTGCTGATATGTTTCCAGGCAAAATACAAAGTGTTGGTTATTACCTATAAAGCCCTTAACGGCTTATGCCCAGGGTTCTTAAGAGAGCGCCTTCTTTGTCATGAACCCTGCCACCTGTTACGATCTTCTGGAGAGGTCCGGTTACAATTGCCACAGGCTGCCCCAGGACTTTAGAATATGCTTCCTGCTTTAATAAGAGCATTTCCTCCTCTGTTTCTTTTCAGGAAGACCCTCAAGATTCACCTGTTCTCACAGGCTTTTATTAGAATTAATTTTAATTATTTGTTTTAATAAACTATTTTATGCTATTGTTTTAATTGTGTTTTGTGGATTTATAATCTGTGACATTGTTTTAAATTTTGTACATCACCTAGAGATGTACTTATCAGGCGATATAAAAATATGACAAATAAATAATCATACATAATTGCATTAAAGCCCTTCTCCTGACAGCAATTGCTCCACTGCCCTCGTAAGAGCTTTGGACCCAAACAGTATTGCATAAAGCACAATTTATGGCAATGGGGGTATGCTGAGGGGCACTATTTTTCTGTTACTCTGGGAAGGGATCATGACTTCCTAGGAGGGAGTATGTATACGAGGGAAGGCAAAGACTTCTGGGGTCTGGTCCACTATGACCAAGGATGCTCTTGCAATGGCAGACCCCAGCAAAGCAGTCCAGGAACACCCAAGCACACTCCTGCCCCTGTGTTGGCTTGCAGGCCAGGGATTTGCCCTCCCATGAGAGGGCAAGTCCACTGGGGAGGACCAGAGGCTCAGTAAGCTTTGGTCCTCTGTTGTACTGCGCTCTCATGAGTTAGGCCATCCAAATCAAAGGGACCCCATTTGTGTAGAGCCCACGTTCTGCCTGGTAAATAATCAAACTTGTACACCATAATCCCCTCCTCTCCAGGCATCCCTTTCATACTCCCAAGGAGTAGTCACTGCTCCATGTGTCCGGGCGGTGTCATGTGGGCAGACTAGGGAAACACCAAGACCAGGGATAGATCTTTACTCTCATTCAACTTTTCTGGGTTTGGACTGGCATTGAGGAATATGCAGATCGGCCACTGCAGGGAATTGCAGGAGAGAGGCACCCCAGTTATCAGCAAATCTAGGAAAGTAGGGTCACCTACATGGATATGTGCCAATGGATGACCAGACTGGTAGAGGGACTGCTTGGACTACTTCATCGCGGCAGTCGCCAAGACAGGGAAAGGTGTTGCTGTGGTTTGCTTGTGTTGAGCAACCAGGCTGGGCAGCATCTCCACATCCATGTCTCCATGGCCTTTCACTCACATGAGAGAGCAGTTCTTGTGAGAAGGGGCATCATCACACATTATTAAAAATTCTGCCCAATCCCTGTGTACCCTAGGACAGTTCTTCTCATGAGTAATGCCATAGAGTGCTGGGGCGGGGGGGGGGCCTTGCCCAATATTAATGTATAAAAAAGAGAGAGAGAAATTCAAGAATTCCTGGGTGGGGCTGCCTTTTAAAGCCGACACTGGGTATCACAATGCCCTGCCGCCATATGTTAGCTTTGCAGCAATCTGATCAGGTTGCCTGGTTTATGGTGCCACTGTGTCTGCATGTGCTTATGAACATACTTCTTTCTCTATTTATTTTTGGTGACCAAAACACAGGGGCGTAACTACCATGAGGCAGGGGGAGGCAGTCGTCTCGGGGCCCCACTGCCTTGAGGGGCCCCCCAGAGACCCCTCACCTGACTCCCCGTTGCCCCCTGCCCAGCCCCCAGACCCTTCAGCCACTGGCCCTCTTGGCCCCCTCTTCTGCTCCTCCTCCTGGTCGGCCATCCCAGCAGCAGGCAGGCTGCTTTTCTCCCGGGCGCCTCTCAGCTGATGGGCGGGTGGGCGGGGCTTGCAGGGAGGCCTCCGTGTAGGCCTCCGTGAAGCCTGGATTCGAGTAGGCTGGCAAGCCCCAGGAAGAAGGCTGGCAGTCCGAGTGGCCGCCACAGCTCTCTGCAGCAGACCCTCTTCCCAGGCCAGACAGCTCAGCCTTGGCCAGGGAGAAGAGGAATCCCTTGAGGTGGTTCCCCCCACCCCCCCACCCCCTACAGGTAGGGATCTGCTTGCCATAGGGCTTGGATGGGGGGTGGGGAGACGGAGAAGTCTCTGGATATTTCATTTAAAACTGATTGGGAAATTTGCTGGCTTAAAAAAAACCCCTCTAAAAAGTCCTATAAGTGGCTTGTTTCATGGCAGGAAATTACAAAAACTTCTGGAACAAATTTATTTATGTATTAATTAATTAATTAATTAATTAATTCATTCATTCATAAATACACTTATGTTCAAGTTGTTTTGCAACCCAGGTCTGAGTGAGAACTGAGACATGAGTGAGCAGAGGCGTAACTAGGGAAAACGGCGCCTGGGGCAAGCATTGAAATGGCGCCCCCCCCGCGCCCCCAGCATACTACATTATACTTAGGATTTTCCTCACAAGCACCCGCCGCCGCCAAGCCAGGCCACTGACTGGCCGCCAGGCGCCAGCAAAGCAATGGGGGGGGGGCGCGGGCGGCGTGGAAGGGACCGCTCGTGGGGGAGGGGGCGCCGACATGCTCCCTTGACTGCTGCAGCGCTGCTGCACTGAGCAGGAAACATTTGTATTAACAAAAAAAATTTAAAAATTAAAAAAAAAATTTTTGTCATGGCAGCGCCCCCCATGTGACCAAAAAAGATGGCGCCCGGGGCACATGCCCCGCCTGCCCCCCCTATAGTTACGCCTCTGTGAGTGAGAACTGTGACGCATGTGTTGTGCTTTTATATTTTTTCCCCTTAGGGTCAATCTGGCCAACATGTGAATGCAGTACCTCTATTCCAGAGGAGATGTGTGTTAAAGGGCTTTAAAAGCCTCTTGTGAAAAACCTCCTGCAATCAAACTTTACTGAATTGGTTCAGAATTCTGAGAAAACAAACATAGGCTCACCCTGCATGGTTGAAAGTCTCCTTTGCTAATCTGCAGCAAGGGGCCCATTTTAATAATTAGTGTTTCTAGTGTCTTCTCATTTGCTCAATTTTGTACATCTGTTTTTTTTATGTTTTGAATGAGGACAGAAATGTGAGAATAAAAGTCCCCTGCTAACTGGGCAAAGAGGCACCTTTTTCTCTTTGTAAACCGCCCTGAGCCATTTTTGGAAGGGCGGTATAGAAATCGAATTATTATTATTATTATTATTATTATTATTATTATTATTATTATTATCATCATCATCATCATCATCATCATCATCATTATCGTTATTGTTATTATTGTTATTATTAAAAAATTTCTCGGCGGGGGGGCCCATTTAAGAATCTTGTCTCAGGGCCCACTCCAACCTAGTTACGCCCCTGCCAAAACACATAGTCCCTGTTCTTCCATCCTGTTCCTTTTCTCTTCTGGTTGCCAGAGAGGGGAACAAGAGACACAGTGGAAAGCAGAAATCCCACAATGCGACTTTTCCCTTTGATAGGCTGAGAAGCTTGGGATGGGACAAAGCAGCATCCCTGTTGCCAGGCAATGGTTTGAGGAATGCGGAGACAGGCGGACAGAGCACGTGCTCAGAGAGGCAGCCATCAAAGAAAAGTGGGAAGGGAGAAAGATTTGAAAGAAGAAAGGGGCTGGGGTGTGTGGTTTTCATTTCAAAAAGATTTTTTTTTAAGGAAATGAGGGTCATCTTTTGGTGCTGTGCTTCAGGCAGCAAAACGTCACGCTGAGGCTGGCACTGAGCAAAAAGCTTTTTATCTTTGAGCAGCCTTATCCCTGCTAACTGGACAAAGACGCACCTTTTAAATGGTAACTCTTATTATATTTTGCAGGGGAACAGCAACTGCCCCTACTCAACCTAACATAGCATTCCAGGGGCTGCTACTGGTGCATTTCTTTTTGGGTTCTTTCCAGATGGCAAATAAACTGGGACCCAGGCTCAGCCACCTTTCGCAGCCTTTCTGCCTTTGCCCCCACCCTTGCTTTCAAGGTGGCAGCGGCGAGGAAGAGGAGCAGGAGGAAGTGGGGCAGGTGAACGATGGGTAACACCCGCCTGCTCGCCCACCCTCCTCACTCACTTTCATGGTGAGTGGAGGCAGCAGCAAGGACAATGGACAAGTGAGCAGGTGCTTGTCATCACCCACCCGCCCGCCCTCCTCACCACCACCAAAGCAGCGGGTAGTGGTGGCACCGGCAGAGAGGGCAGGTGCATGCTCCCCATTGCCTGCCCACCACTTCCGCCACATTAATCATGGCAGAGGCTGTGGCCAGGAGGGTGCCCGAGCAGGCGACAGGGGCGGTGGTGGGGCACCATGGTGGTTTTCACCTGGAGCGCCAGAAGGGTGCCTTAGGCCGGCCCTGGTGGCGATATTCAGTTTAAATGAAAAAGTGGGGAAAGTTCAACTCCAGCTGGTCAGAGGAAAATCTGCGAATTTATTTCCTTTATGAGAGTGTGGTTGCAGAAAACAACACATGACAGATCAGGCTGTTGACTCCTTTCCTCAGAAAACATTTATTTATCAATCAAATTTGTATCCCACCCCAAACTTCTGTTCCTGGGCAGCTGGTGGGTGCGTTTTGTTTGTTTGTTCGCTTGTTTGTTTTGCTTAGGTAATTTCAGGCCAGACAGAGATCTGGGCAGTGAATGCAAAGGCTCAATCATGCACAAGGCCAGATTAACCACAAAGCATATTTGGGTGACTGCCCAGAGGATACCTGCACCCTGGTCTCTCCACTCTTTTGTGAATCTTCCTCTCAAAAATGTGCTTATTCCATTCAAATGTGCAATCCTCCTACCTGCAATATGAAATGGTCCCATCCCAGGGATAATGGAGCACGTGCTTTATCTCAGTATGCAGAGATGCACACATTGGTCCTCTCAATTCTGTCATTTGATAGGCACACTTGTAGAGCACTTTATGTTAGGAAACAATATTCATTTCATCTAGCCAACAAAAAGTTAGAATGTATAAGAAGACTGGTGATACTTCACAGCCTGATCTTTAACATGTTTACTCTGAAGTAAGTTGCACTAAGCTGAATGGTATTTCCTCCTTATTAGGTCACAATCCTATGTACATTTTCTTAGGCATAATCTCCATAACACTGAGTAGGGTTTTCTTCAGAGTAAACATGCATAGGAATTAGGCTGAAGGTATGCTTAGAGTTTCAATCTGACAGCAGAATCCTGTGCATATTTACTCAGAAGTAAGTCCCACTAAGTCCATTGGGCTTAATTCCAAGTAACTGTACATAGAAGCCTAAGAGTCTTGCAAGCCACTGTAGAAGCAGCAACATGAGCTATAATTCAATCTTTCCTTTCATATAGCCAAAATAATATAATTCCACTTTCACACATGAACGCTCCTTATAGCTAACTAGATAAAACATGTGTAAATTAGGTATAGTCAAGCTAGTGCGAAAAGACCACTCAAGGGTCTGGCAAAATTCTTCTCAAAGTGTTCAGAATTTATTCATACCATTTAAGAAAATCCCATTAAATACAAAGTCATCTTGCAAAGTGTATTTTATAGTTTATACATCCCTTAAATACATTGGATAATAAAATAAAGCATATTAAAACTCAGTGACACTGCACAACGGCCCTGTTGACTTTAAATCAATGAAATATTATCATTGCAAGCTTAAAAAAGAGGGTCCAGGTAGTCCATGCAAGGCCTTCTGGGTAGTGTAGTTCTGAAGAGGCTTAGGAGCTGCTCAGAGCCTACTGCATTGGACAGCTGCTGGGAAATAAATTCACGGCCACTGGCAGCAGCCTCTGCAGGGTGATCCTAGTTATTCTAAGGAAAAAATATTCTACACTAGACACTCATGTTACAGAATTCCAATAACAGTGAGAGAGAGAATATGTTAATGCCACTTGGGAACAGAATAATTTTGACAATTGTGGTCAGAAGTCTTTCTTGCTGCTTGATGGTCATTTCTCAACAGTGGAGTGCTTCACTGAGCCAACAACTACCTGAAAAAATAACATGGGGTATGTATATATCTATATCTATATAATATGGGGCATACACACACACACACACACAAACGGGCGTAGCTAGCCCGCCGGCGGCCCGTGTGCGGCCACAGCGGGCACCCCAATAGCCCCGCCCCTGCATCTGACATCAGACGCAGGGGAGAGCCACGCCCCCACATCTGACGTCTGACTCAGGGGGCGTGGTCTGGCTCCCGAACGGAGCCTTGAGGCTCCGTTCGGGAGAAGCAGCTTAACTGCTGAAAGGGCCGCACGGCCCCTTCGTCAGTTAGATGAAGGCTGGTGCTGCGTTCGCAGCGCAGCCCAGGAGCGGCTCTTCCCTGCTAAACTACCACCCCCGCGTCTGACGTCAGATGCGGGGGGCGTGTCAGGGCCGCGAATGGCGGCTCCTGATTGGGCACGGCCCGGGTTCTTTGAACCCATTCGCCCAATTATAGCTCCACCCCTGCACATAAACACACACACACACACACACACACACACAGAGCTAAAAGCATGGTCTTATTTTTTATTTATTTCATTTTATATCATCCATCCTGAAACAGCCTAGGGTGGTTCACAATCTTATGGAACCAATGGGTACCATGAGGTTTGGGGAAATGACCTGGGTAGTGTGGAAATCTATTCACACCCTCCATGCATCATACCTAGCAGCAGCAGCTGGACTGGAAGACCTCTCGGCAAGGCCTAGGTTCCTCCCTGGCATCTGGACCACTGAAACAGCAGCACTCCAGGCCCCAAGGTCCCTGGGAAATATAGTTTCCCTTTGCACTTAAGAATACAATAACCCTACTGATGTCTCAGGTGCCATGAAAGATTGTATGCCCCAGGGCTCAGCAGCATCCTAGCAGCTTGCTCCACAGCATCTCAGGCACAGGGAGCCTTGGGACACAGTTTCCAGGGTGCCCAGTGGTGGTATTGAGTACAAGGTGCCATGGAAAACTACATGTCCTGAGAGACCCAGGACATGTAGTTTTCCATGGCATCCAAGTCTCCTTGCTGAGCTGCATATGCCCAGAAGCTTGGGAACATGATGCTTGATTAGTTAGGCTTCTGGGCAATACAAGCTGAAGAACCTTGTATTCTAAAATGGATTAATATGTAGACCCACCTTTAATTTCCTTACCATGCAAATTCAGCCCTCTCTCTCTTCCTCTGTCGCTGTTTCCCTCTCCTCCCTCACTTTTTTGTACTTTATCTTACTCCTATTCTCTTCTGTTTCCTGGTCACTCTTAACTTTTTAAAAATAAAAAATAAAAAAAGATAAAATGGTGGCGGTTCTTCAGTACAACCTCAAAATGCTTCTTTTCCTCCTTGGTTTATTGAACACCATTCTTCCCCCACTACTAGCCTCTGGCTTGCTTTGTTACTGCAGTGCTTTCCTTTCATCTTAGAAGGACAGCTTCACTGGCTGCTGCACGTCAGATGTCAGCATGGATCAGTGCCAAGTCTCCAACACCGGCTCTCAACAGACATGCGCGGGATGTGGCAAGACTATATAATTGACCTCAGGTCCACATTTGTGTTCTTTTCCAGTGCTGCTGATATGCCATTTGCTGTCTGATCTATTCTCCTGACAAGATCCTTGATGGAATGCTGTATAAATCTCTACGCTGGTCGAGTCATCTTGTGATATTACTGAAACAGAGGAGCATATTTCAGCCTTTAACTTTGGAGACAAGATCATGACACCACATAAAACACTTTGCAGATCAGAGCTTCAGCTTCCATTCCATGGATGGGACACGGAGGGAGTCTCCTCCGACCCCTTGATGTAAATTGGAGCAATTTCAAGGATATGCTGTAGGCTTAGGAAGACAGCAGTGGGCCATGATCAAAGCAGCCTGCTCTTACACCTTCTGGCCTCTGACTTCACTGTTCTGCAGCACTTGCATTCAAGCATAGCTGGGACATCACGCACAAAAAGCAAAAAGGGAGATACAATATTCAAGTATTGACGATATCCCTCAACAGCTGATGAGGAGTTGTTGTTTTTAAGTTTCTCTGAGCTAGAGTGTGGGCAAACTTGGTATCATGCCATGGTTAACGTGGTAAGGCTAGTGGGGCCCAGAGAAGAGGGGCTGCCAGTTGGCTTTATTACTTCCTTCGTTTAATCTATCTAATTAGAGCTTGCTGGGAGGGAGGATACATGAGAGCTGTAAAATGGTTTGTGCCCTGCAACATTGCTGCAAAAGTATTCAACATGCTGTTTTTCTCTCTTTGACCTGAATAGCAATAGGATGGTATCACCTGGGATGTAGCTACTAATGAGTTTGTGAATGATATGCTGACCTGCATATTGGGTAACAAGTCAGCCCCGGAACTGGCTCCAGATGGTCCATCTCCCTGTCCAGGCTTACACTGTCAATGTGACCATTATATTTAAATGTACAAGGTGGAAATGCTACATCATGGTGCAGCATAATTGGGCTAATGAATGGGAGCCACCATCGAACCCTGGAATAAATCCAATTGGATTAGCCATTTAATCACCTCCAAACGACTGTTCACTCATTATGGCTTGAACAAACTGGGATTATTTCCTGCTAATTGCTTAAGATTATGATTAATCACCAGTTTCTTTTAAAGCAATTTTGTATTAATTACAAAGCATAATAACAAAAGATTAAACGTTTCAAGGAGTAATAAATATCCAGCCTGAATTCCTCTGCAGTGACAAGGGAGCAGCTCCATGGATGAGATGGACTGCTAACACTCTCTGCATGAGAACAGGCTGGTTATACTCAGCACCGTTCCCCCGCAAAGCTCTCTTGTTCACAGCTTGTGCACAATTCCCATTCATTGCAATAGGATTTGTATACCAGACTCTCCTAGCAGATTTTACCCAGTATGAATAAACACTTGCCTCTTTAGCTTATATCAAACCAGGCTGAGGATGGTAGAGAAACCCGCTGATGAAAAGGAAGAGGCGGCTCTAAACCCAGGATGTTCCACAAAACATTATCTACTCAAGGTGCTTTACACAATCACACTTAGCCTGCTCTCCCCGCAGACGATCAAACAGCAGGCCTGGGCGACAGGATCGGCCACCCACATGACTGCCGGATCCGTCACGGAGCCGGCAGGGGCTACTGGGATCAGGGACCGCACGGCCCCCAGAAGTTCCAGGATGCCTCGCGTAAGCGCGCAGGGCATCCTGGAGAGACCTCCGAACCTGGAAGCCTGCTTGCAGCCTTCCGGCGGGGGTCTCCTCATGTGGACACCATGGCACAGAGCTTGGCAGCACATGATCAGGAAACCCGGGTTAGCGGAGTGCAGCACACGATCAGGAAACCCGGCACACGTGGTGGCACACAATGGCGGCACACGATCAGGAAACCCGGATTAGCGGAGTGCTTGCTTTGCTAACCTGGGCTAAGGGGAGGGCTGCTTTAGTGGGCTAGCCACCAGGGAACCACTGGACTCTCCTGCTGGTTCTCATGATGGGGAAAAACTGGCCTGGGCTTCTTTAGCCCGGTTTCCCCCCATCATGAGAAGAGCCTCCTCGATTCTTAAGAACTCTGACAGCCCCATACAATAGTTTAGTCCAAGGGTAGGCAATCTCTTCTCAGTCACAATAAATTGTGGCTGGGGATGATGTGAGTTGTCGTTCAACAACATCTGAAGAGCCAAGATTGTGTACTCCTGGTCTAATCAATATGGCCACTAGTACTCCACTGGATTTTATACCGATATAATGTTGTCTTTGCTAGTGTAATGTGCTCAGTTCAAGGGATTTAGTTGCAATCCTGTCTTTTCCCAGCTGGTGTAATTCAGCTAGGATTGTACCTTTTCAAAAGAAAAAAAATGCCTCTGATTGTATAAATTTGTGCTGTCTTCTCTTTATTTATGTGTATGGGCAACTGACAAGTGGCCAAGGAGTTTAAGAAAATAATCTTAATATTCTGTAACGGATAGAAAAAGCTTCCTGATGATGTAGAATCTCTTTCAAGTCTTGTGAAGGTGACACCCCAGCTGGAGGGAAGGGCAAAGAAAGTTTGGAGCCAATTTAGCAGTTAGAAAGAGTCAGGCAGTAAAAGTTAGCTAAAGTTAGGGGGCAACGTCCTGTGGGGCTACAGCAGTGGTTCTCTGAGTGTCTGTTTAAGGAGCAGCTGTTTTGCTGTCTGTTTTTAGAAGCCGCAAATAGGCTTCCATGCCACCTAATGGCACAGCAGGAAATGACTTGACTAGCAAGCCAGAGGTTGCCAGTTCGAATCCCCGCTTGTATGTTGCCCAGACTATGGGAAACTCCTATATTGCGCAGCAGCAATATAGGGAGGTGCTGAAAGGCATCATGTCATACTGAGCAGCAGGAGGCAATGGTAAATCCCTCCTGTATTCTACCAAAGACAACCACAGGACTCTGTGGTCGCCAGGAGTCGACACCGACTCAACGGCACATTTTATCTTTACTTTTATTTGCTTCCATTCTGTTTGCTTGCATATTTGTAAATAAAACAGTCACCAGAAGTCTCCAGGGTTCTCTCATTCAAAGAAATAGGTTGTAATCCTATACACCAGGATGGCCAACCTAAAGGTCTCCAGTTGTCATTGGACTACAACTCCCATCATCCCCAGCTGCTGCAGCAACAACAGCTAGAGAGCCTCAGGTTGGCCACCCTATACACATAAGCTTGGGAGTACTCCCCATTGAATAGAATGGGTCTTACTTCTCACCAAACACACCTAGCATTCCACTGCTCTGCATTGTCTCAGGACTTCTCATGCGTAACAGCATTATTAACCTGAGTGACAGCTTGTTCACTCAATAATTACCCTATAATTTTGAAAATAAAACATTTAATATTTTCATTGCAAAATAGCAGGATTCTTTGCCCTGAACTCTAATAATATTACTGTGGGAGGAGCGAATGCTAAATCATCCAAGGAACTGTTCATAGTCAATTGAAACACCCTCATTGGTGTTTGTTTGATGTGTTTAACACTGTTCCAGATCTTTGCCTTATTGGCATTTAGGGAAATAAACACAATCTAAACTTAATGAACCGTCTCATGACTCATCTCCATTGTACTTGGACTTAGTGAATTAACATTCATATATACAGATGCCATAGCATCCACATGGAGATTCATTCACGTTTGTAAAATGTTTTGGCTACATTATATGTGTACACACACAGACACACACGCACACAGAGGCTCAGTGCAACTCAAGTGAAGCCTTTGAAATCCCATTGACTTCAATGGAAAACACTTCAGTATGTGTTTCATTCTCACAGTGAATTCAATGGGGCGTAAAAGGTGCTTAAGCATAGCCGGATCCTTTTAAAAAACATATATCGTTGCTTTTCATTACTTTTTTGTGCATTTCTTTACAGAGTGATACATCAACACACCTAATTCAGCTCCTCACTTTAGTAAGAGGGTTTTTAGCAGAACTGGCACTCTGGATGAGATGGGCGAGGCCGGCCCCAAATTCCCATGGAAATGCTGCAGGTAAGGTCGTGGAGTCGGAAAGGGGGAACAGCAGACAGGCTTCGTAACCACCTATGGTTCAAAGCTCTGCCACCAGAACTAGCTTTCCTTTCATGAGCACAGAGCAGAGTGCACAGATTAAAATCCAATTAGCAACACTCTCACAGTATAAAAGTACAATTAACAAATTAATCTACCAATTCTGACCTAATTTAAATGAGGGTTTAATTGGGTTATACAAACACAGACAATATAGGCCAATCCCAAAAGCTTTGTAGACATACTCAAAATGCTCAGAGAAATAAATTTGCAACATGATCTCTCTATAAAAGTGTATGTAGCCTTCAGCATGAGTATAAAAGAGAATCTTAGCACCAGTAATGGATTTAATGCTCCTAATTCCCATGTGGGGCAAGGAAGCATTATCCGTTTCCTAAGGAGTGAGAATTAAAGCAAATGATTCATCAAGAGCCTTTGCCAGCAACACCAGTCTGTGGGGCAAACCAAGTTCTACTCAGTTCTTTCCCCAGTTTCTGCCTGTAGGCCATTCTCCTTTTTGTGTTTCCCAAATCTCAACATCCTGTTGATAACCTAATGATTTTGAAATAAGTGCTCATTTCCTCATTCCCACTTCCATATTTTTACCTCTTCTAATAATTTTAACACCTCCTGATAGTCTCACTTCAGAGGAAACCATCAGAGATAGCAGCAAAGGAGACCCACAGAAAAACCAGTGTCAGAACACTGATACCAGCATATCTTATGCCCTCATAATATATTGCGAATCCAGCATCACTTTATTGTGTTTGAAAATCAGGCAGCATGCTAAGCAATACATACAAACAAACCTCTTCTTTCTCAATTATTATTATCTTAGCTTATTCTTACTGCCACACTTGCTGCATTCCACTTTCCCCTCTCCAAGACAGACATCAATCTGAGCACACATCTAAGACAGGAGATGAGTCAGGATGGAAGCAGAGAGAAAGAGCGAGGTATCATATCACAGCGGCAAGGCAGACACCCTTTTCAGATATCCGGTGTAGATATGAATGTGCAGAAGTGGTGGACGGCTCTGCAGTGGCAAGCTTCGCCACTGACCTACATGTGTTCATTTCAGCGTCAGAAATGAGCCCACTTGTACCATAGGTTCATTTCGCATGTTGAAATGAGTGTGTATAGGTCAGGGGTGGATGCCACCCTCCTGCATATGCAAATTCATTTCTGTACTGGATGGATAACATCTTGAAAGGCTTAGAGACATGGCCTGTAGGGATGGAGAACAGATACTGTACATTAGTCCAACCTCAGAGACTTCAGAGGGGATACAAGGCAATCCAAAAACCAAAGCACAAACTGGATGGCAGTTCAAAGTCAGACAAGTTTCGAGAAAAATACAGGCAAGAATTCACACACAAATTATGGGGAATGCTTAAGATCAGTGGTAAAACACATGCTTTGCTTGGAGAAGGTCCCAGGTTCAACTCCTGCAATCTTCATTTAAAAGGATCTCAAGTAGCAAAGCTGGGGAGGATCTCATCCTGAGACCTTAGAGAACCATTCCAGTCAGAGGAAGTAATAATGGACTAGATTTATCAGTGGTCTGCTCTGTAGAAGGCAGCTTCATATAGTGAGATGTTCATGGAGACAGTCTATCTATTCTCCATAGAATAACTCTTAGTAATCATAGTTAAATGGAACGTCTGTATTAAAAGGCAATTTATTTACCCTTGACTATCAGGTGCTGGGGGAGAAACAATGAGGGAGAACTGTTGCCTTCATATCCTTCTCGTGGGCTTTCCAGAAGTACCAGCTGCTAGAAACAGCAGGAGGATGGACTAGATGTTCTAATCAGAAGACAAGCCTTAGTAAAGGAAATGTAAAACCAAGAATCCGCAGGGAAAATCCAAGAACTAAACAAAGTTCTTTCTTTCTTTCTTTCTTTCTTTCTTTCTTTCTTTCTTTCTTTCTTTCTTCCTTCCTTCCTTCCTTCCTTCCTTCCTTCCTTCCTTTCTCTTCTTCTTCTTCTTCTTCTTCTTTGCACTATGGTGGGGGTGGGGGTGGGGGGTGGAATTAACAGAGAAGCACAAAAATGACTTGGGCAAAGCCCCATGACATGAGGTTCTATAGGAGTGTCAGATTGCCCTCCTTGCCACCTGCCTCATCACTACAAGAGGAGGAAGCTGCCAGAGGGCAATGCCTCAGGTTTCTGTGCATTACAAGAGTGCTTAGGAGTCCGGGGGTGGGGGTGGGAGGTTTACAGCCTACTCTTTCATCCCTCCTAACTTTCATTCCTGGATTGGTTAGAAGACAACGGCCACACAGCGGAATTGGAGTGGGGGTGGAGGAAGTCTAATCTGGGGATGTGCAGCATGCCAACTCAGAAAAATGGGCAGTTGTTTAGATGAGAGGGTCATAAAAATAAGGATAAGGGATTGTGGGATTTTCAGTCCCTTCAGAATTGTTTGGAAACAGATCCATTTCTAGAAGCCATTTCTAGAACCCACACTGAGCCGCTCGGAGAAGGCAGGCTACAGATCAAATTATATTTGTTATCAATGTAACAAACAGGTCAGGCCATGGTGGTGTAGTCTTCAACAGAGTTGGGCTGTACCTTTTTGATGGAGCCACTCCTTCTCCTCACACTCTCCTCACACTCCAGAAGCCCACAGATCCTATAGTTCCTTTATTTTGTAGCATTTGAAATCAAGAAAGATTGTATGAATGCCTGATATGTCATCAGATCTTGGCACAGAGGAAGTTCTTCAAAAGTGGCCAAATAGCTTGTAGTCCAATACTGTGAAAGAATGGTCTGCACCATTTCAGACTTCAGATGAAGGATTCTAGTTTTGAAGACTCCCCCAGATTAAAAACAAAAAAACCTTCCTGAATATAGAAAACTAGCATCGTAAAAGGAAGATTCTATCAGCCCTTTGCCAGCTGTGCTGGTTTTCTATTTGGTGTTTTCACCATAGGAGAGCATTCAGAAATGTGATTCCCCACCCACCACCTGCAGTTAGAAATGGTACCTACCATCCATTCTACCACCTCAGCACTCTACCCCTTCATTTTGCTGTATGCGCAGGCCAGGCCTTAAAATTGTCAGATTCAGGCCCTGAAAGCACTCCTCTGCTAGTAAAGTAGGAAAATTCTAACAGCTGTGGCTTCTCCTGTCACATTAGCACACTAATGGAGAAAGCTACACTAGGTGAAATTCTTCTAGACCTCTCAACATCTGGACCTGACAATCCTAAGGCTAGATATTCTTTAAAAAACAACAAAAACAAAAACAAAAACACCCTACTGTTTTGGGTTATGAACTTTTTCATAACATAACATTTCAGCGTTCAGCTCTTACGGGAAGAAGGTATTACTTTAATTAACAAAACTGCAGAATTGGAGAGAAAAGTCTAGACTGTTTGTTTAAGCCAAAACGGTTGTTTCTATTGAATCTCTATGAAGTGGGTTGTCGGGATGAGGCTTGTCTTCGCCAAATCTGGTAGCGTACTGACAGACACTTACTCATACATTTGTCATTTCCTTGGAAAGGAAATGTAAGAAGCTTATTTATTTTATGATTACAGAAAGCCCTGTTTGCTTTGTGAGGGCAAAGTGCTCTGATGGTGGCTGATGGAAACCCAAGGACTAACAGACTGAGTCAGACTCATCTTTCAAAAGGCCCACAGAGTCTGGTTTGTTAGCAGTGAGAGTAAGGCAGAGATGTGCAACTTAAGCCACAAAGCATTTAGGAAGCATGTTACTCTTACTGGGGGTGGTCCTGCCTAGCTCCATGAACTTAAAAAGAAGAAGAAGAAAGAAATGCTTCCATAATCATGATCTTCAAAGATGTTAATGAGTGTTTACAACCTATAAAGCTATTAAAGCAAAAACAAAACACTCAGTTTTGTACAGCACTCCCCCCAACTTACTTGTTCATCCACTTTTTGTTCCTCACTTTTCAAACAGGGTTTATCCCTTGCCTAGCTGCATTGTTGTTTGCTTATTTGATTGCTCAAGAACATAACAAAAAAAGATACAATCAGGGTTTTTTTGCTTCAAAGGATGCAGCACATGAAGAGCAATAGAAAAGAGCCTCCACTCCTGGCTGTTCTGTTGGGACCAAGTGGCACTTGGCACAGCCTAGAGGGGCCTTATTATTATTATTTCTTGTTTACACAGTCAGACAGGTGTTGTTGACTGGTTTGTTTTATCCATACATTGAGTCCTTCCCAAGGACCCGGGATGCCAGAATTTTATTGTCAATGGTTATAGATATCGTCGCAGAATATAGGCTGTTCCCAGTAAAGCTGCTTTTTGTAATTGGCTGATGGTGATTTCTGTGGCCCCTATGGTGTTGAGGTGCTCTATTATTATTATTATTATTATTATTATTATTATTATTATTATTATTATTATTTCAATTTCTATACAGCCCTTCCAAAAATGGCTCAGGGTGGTTTACACAGAGAAATGATAGATAGATAGATAGATAGATAGATAGATAGATAGATAGATAGATAGAAAAAATGGATCCCTGTCCCCAAAGGGCTCACAATCTAAATAGATCCCTGTCCCCAAAGGGCCTTGTCATTGGCAAGGAGAAGACCACCAATGTGCGATGGGCAGTGGAAACCACTACCAGAGTGCTGGTGTTGAGAACCAGTTACTCAGGAACAGGATGCATTCAAGACCAGAGGGCTATTTACACATCACACTGTATGTGCATATGAACATTTTGTATACATTTACATGTTTCAGGTCAATGGTGTACAAGCATTCATTTATAAAGTCAACATGGGGAACTGGACTGCTCAGAAACGTACAGTGCGGGTCATGTGTACACTACATGCATTGAACAAGGAGTTTAGCCTCCTTCTTAGGTTTTACAGGGGAAGGAAGAAGATCTTAGGTGTGAGGGGACAGGGTATAGTATATACGATGAGCATATATGATGATTTGGAAACCCGTGGGGGTTTTGTGATGAAAGCAAACCACTTATGTAATTATCTTTAGAATACCTCTAAAAACAAGAAAAAAAATTTTTTGGCAGAATCTGTTCTGTTTTTAATAATCCATAATTAAAGTAGAAAGTTAATTTTTAGGTATTGCATAATGTAAAAGCAATATTCATGTCTGTTAAACCAACAGAAAAGATAATTAACCACATTTAGGCAGTGATTTAACTCCCTTTATAACATAAAAATGTAATTCAACATTATCAGAGGTTTGGGTGGGAGGAGTTGCGTGTTGCGGAAACCAGCTGAACCCCAGCTGATCATGACATTTCCCTAGTTAAGGGCTTGAGGTTGTTTTTGATGTGTACAAGTTTGTTTTAGTATAGTTTCCAATTTGTGGAGTTTTTGTGTTTCAGATACTCAGAGCTATTTAAATATTGTTGAGAATCAGGCGCGTAACAACGATAGGGCAGGGGGAGACAGTTGTCTGGGGGCCCCACTGCCTTGGGGGGCCCCCCAGAGGCACCTCATGTGACTCCCCATTGCCCCCTGCCCAGCCCCAAGGCCCCTCAGCCACTTGCCCTGTTCCCCGTCTCTCCAGCTTATTCTCCTGGCCGGCAATCGAGCAGCAGACAAGCTGCAAAGAGCTCCTTTTCTCCCGCCTCTCAGCTGATCGGCGGGTGGGCGGGGCTTCCACGGAGGCCTGGTGTAGGCCTCTGTGAAGCCTGAACTGCAGTAGGGCCCGAGCCAGCCAGGAAGGAGGAGGCAGCCAGAGAGGCCTCCACTGTTCTCTGCAGCAGAAGACCCCCTGCTGCCAGGTAGAGTGTGAACTCCTTTTTGTGGTTACCTTCCTCCCCCCCCCCCATATATAGCAATAGCAATAGCAATAGCACTTACATTTATATACCGCTCTATAGCCAGAGCTCTCTAAGCGGTTTACAATGATTTAGCATATTGCCCCCAACATTCTGGGTACTCATTTTACTGACCTCGGAAGGATGGAAGGCTGAGTCAACCTTGAGTCTCTGGTCAGGATCGAACTTGTAACCTTCTGGTTACAGGGCAGCAGTTTTACCACTGCACCACCAGGGGCTCATATAGGCATCTGCTTGCCATAGGGGCTCATATAGGCATCTGCTTGCCATAGGGCTTTGATATGGGGGGGGGAGGGACTGAGAAGTCTCTGAATATTTATTTTTAAACAGCTTGGAAAATTTGTTGGCTTTAAAAAAACTATCTAAAAAGTCCTATAAGTGGCTTGTTTCATGGCAAAAAATTACAAAAACTTCTGGAAGAAACAGTATTATATTTATTTTATTCATTCATTCATTCATAAATGCACTTATGTTCAAGTTGTTTTGCAACCCAGAAGGTCTGAGTGAGAACTGTGAAGCATGTCTTGTGCTTTTATTTTATTTTATTTTTCTTGTGTGTGAACTGCTCCCCAATAACTTGCAGGGACTTCAGGGTAAATCTCGCCAACATGTGAATGCAGCACCTCTATTCCAGAGGAGATGTGTGTTAAAGGGCTTAAAAAGCCTCCTGTGAAAAACCTCCTGGAATCGAACTTGACTGAATTTGTTCAGAATTCTGAGAAAACAAACATAGGCTCACCCTGCATGGTTGAAAGTCTCCTTTGCTAATCTGCAGCGAGGGGGCCATTTTAATCATTCATCTTTCTAGTGTGTTCTAGGCATTAAAAGTAAAACAAATGTATAGTACTCAATGTATATCACTATATATTGTGATGTGTGCGTGTGTGTATTCAGTGAAATGTATTTCCAGGCAGCATACTTATTTTGGAATATCAGACTTAAATCCTTGGGGGCCTGGGGTGTGCGGAGGCCCTGGACTTTGAGTGGGGGGGCCCATTTTAAAATCTCGTCTCTGGGCCCACTCCAACCTTGCTACGCCCCTGTTGAGAATGTTGTTCATTGATTAACAATGGAAGGCATTTCCCACCCTGAAGTTCATGGAGCTAAAGTAGCAAGATATGACAATAACTACTCCCTTTGTATCATCTTCCAGGGAGAGACAAATGAGGCATTGGTGGAGAAGCCTGTTGCTATATCCTATGAAACATTACTGAGCTTTATCAAGAAGCGTGCTCAGTATGGAGGCAAAAGTTTTCCTGAGATTAGTAGACACTGCGATGATGTCACATGGCAAGATCTTCAAGCAAAAGGATGTTTGTGGCATAGAAAATGTTATCAAGAGACTGTTCATACCAAAATTCTCAAACGTGCCAAAGAACAATATGAAAAAAAGATAAAACCAAATACTGAGGAAGACCCGATACTGTCAAGCAGTACCTTCACACAATCTTGATCATCACCTTACAAAAGGGAATTGTGTTTCTTTTGTGAGAATGGACCAGGTTAAAAGAAGAATCCTTTGCATTTAGTTGCTACAGAAAATGCTGGTCTGTCACTTAAAGATGCAGCTGAAAGAAGTGGGAATGAGAAACTGCTTGTCAAACTTTGTACATACATTGATCCTCAAGATGCACATGCTATTGACATTAAATACCACAAATGGTGCTGGGCAACACATGTAACAAATGTCAATCACTCAGCACTCAACCCACAAAAACCAAGCAAGGTGAACAGGCGCATAGCAAGTTGCCCAGCAGCGCTGGGACAATGTTCCAATCCATGCCCCCTCCATCTGTAAGGGCCTCCCCCCTTGAATTTTTTGGGGGGGTTACTCACCCCACCACTGCCCGTTGCACCACTGCTGCCCTCCGTGCCACTGCTGTCCTCCGCTGCCCTCTGCAGCCCCAATCTTCACTGCCGGGGGAAGCAGGCCACCCCCTGTGGCAGCTGCAGTGGGTGGGCTTCTCTCCTCCACTCCTGTTCAGCTCCCAGCTTCTCTCGGGCTTGTGTGCCTGCACACTCTGATTATGGATAATGCCACGTGTAGTGACATCACAACATGCAACATGATCCATAATCAGAGTGCTTAGGTGCACAGGCCCAAGAAAAGCTGAGGGCCAGCCAAGAGTAGGGAGGAGAAGTCTGCCCCCACCACAGCCACTATGGGGGGTGGCCTGCTTCTCCCGGTGGTGAAGATTATGGGCAGTATGAGTGGTGGGGCTGTGGCAGGACAGCAGCAGGTGCAGAGGACAACGGCGGTGTGGATGGCAGCAGTGGGCAACAGGGTAGTGGCGGGCACCAGCGGGCCCCCTTGTGGCCCCCCAATCAGTCCAGGCCCAGGGACATTCGCCCCCCCTTGTCCAATGGACGCTATACCCCTGAAGGTGAATGAGGTGGCAGCCAAAATTGAATTCCTTAGCTTGCTTGAGAATACATTGTTGGATGGAAATATAGTCATCATGGCTCATCTTCAAGAGGCATACACAAGAATCCTTATGGCAAATAATGTGGACAGCCATCCCAGTCACAAGAAAACAAAGCAACTTATACAGCATGATATACCAAGTGTAGAATTCCAAAAACCAAAACAAGTGAATGAATCAGTACATGTTTCTATCAAAATTTTAAGAGATGCTACAATTCAGTTAGCAGAAGAGAGCAACACTGACAGAAATGACAACATGAAAATACTCTTATGATGCTGCTAAGATTCTATGAAAACTTATTACCAAAGCAGAGAGATGGGTATTTTCTGGTTCACTTACAGAAGTTACAGATCAGAATGTTCCAAGTGAATTGTATAGCTTTTTCCGTTGGGTTCTCAAGGGAACAAAAACAAGCCCATCTACAGGGCGGGGGGGCAGCGGGGGGGAGACTGTGAAGTCAACCAGCATGTCATGAGTTTAGCTCAGACTACGGTATCTTTGTTTCTGTCCCAGGACCAGTCCAAAACAAGAAATCACAGACTCTAAGGACCACCCATGAAATGCCTCAACAACTGAGGGAAAACAAAAAGTGATCGCTGGAGAGAGTACAATTGAGCTGAAAGAAGACAGAAACCTTTTTGCTCAAATGTTATTGGTGACAAAATCCAGATCAGAAATAAATCTTGAAGACTCTATAGGGAAACACAAACTCTCGGGTGTACCAAGGTCTAGGTTTGCTGCTGATGGTACAATGCTGAAATGCCAAAACAAAAACAGTCTGATGGCTATTCTGGAAAAATTACCCACTGGGGAAGACACATTGCCTGATGATGAGGATGCAGAGCTACTAGCCATGAACAAGGAAAAAACAGAAGCCATTCACAGGGAGCCTTATCAGTCAGCTGGATTTGTGGTGGCACTTGTAGATGGGATGGCAGAACTCCAGTCACTAAGCATAATCAGCATAAAAAACTGTAGACAGCTTGCTGGACATCTTACAGATTATTTTATATCAAAATACAGAAACTATGATGAACTTCATGTGACGTTGATATGTCACTCAAGACAGCAACACGTGAAAGAAGACAAGGGCAACAACTGGTGATAGCTTACCACATCACAGATACATCAAACATAGCAAAATTAACAATGAAGCGACTTCTTTCACATGTGAACACAAAGATGGAACTAACACATTACTCGTCAAAGTAGATAATTGAAAAAGCACACACAAATGGTACAAATGTGGTAGTGGCCTGGGGATGTGAATGCAGAGCTACACACAGAGATATGAGCCATCTTCAAAGTAATCAGGAAGAAGCAGATACAAAGCTTTTTCTTCATGCTGCTGATGCAACAAACAAGGGGGCTTCCAGAATCAACATTCACTCACCAGACACTGATGTTTTTGTGCTAGCTGTTAATGATACTGCCTCGAGGGTGATCAGGGGCATATCTAGGGAAAATAGTGCCTAGGGCAAGCACTGAAATTGTGCCCCTGTCCAAACATCTAACACCCATCTTTCAGATAACTTTACCATAATATCAGCTCAAAAAAACAACTCCAGAGACTTTCAAACAGGTTGTAAGCAACACACACGAATACAAACATGCAACCACACATGTGGCACATATGTGCCAGTTGCCTTCCCAAGGAAATGCAGCACATCCATGTGCTGGGCATGCCTCCATAGAGCTAAGCAGTGAAAGCTTTCTTTAGCAAATACTCTGCCACCTCAGCACACCTCACTACAGGTTGCTGCCTCCAAGAAATTCAGGGATGGCTTTTTTTCTGCCCAAACAGCTTTTGCCTTAAAGGGAGATGGTTGTAATGGGAAAGCAACAGGCAGACTGGAGAGTAAACTTTATGTCTAGTTTATCAAATGCACTAGTCAATCAGAATCACAGCATGACTACTCAATGTGTCTTTTAAAAACAATTGTGTTCAAAGTAAAAAGGGAGTTGCATTGATTTTTTTTTTTTTAAGACATTCTAAAATATAACTTTTTTAGAAGGCAAGGAAACTTGAGCAAATCTACTCGGGATGCACAAGTACAACTCAGCTAAATTGAAGGGAATAATTTGCAGCACGTTAACCACTTATTTCAAAAGACAAGCCATTTATCAGTATGTTAAGACTGCACAACACATGGATGGCAATACATTGCAAATGCAACATTTCTGGGTGTGAATTCTTACAGCAGTGTGTTTTTTTTAAAGCACCACACAAGTGAAAGGCAGGTACTTTCCAAGTTTGAAATCTCACAAACCTTATAATCAGATCGCTTGACAAATATGCAGATAAAGATAGAGCTCTGCATAGAGAATTAAACAGCATGCAAGTGAATATTTCCATTTTATTCCTTACCTCTCCACCCCACACCCTTCAGTTTTGCCAGCTTACAAGGTATTAAACCAACATTATCTTTTTAAGGGATGTTTTGTCCACTTACTTTTGTCCCAACTATATCTGTTTTTTGAATGCTCGGGTCCATTGCATTCTTCTGACTCCCTAGATCAGGGGAAAAACTAGACTAGGGCCTCGCAGAGGCCATTTGAGCATGTGCGGTGGCCATTTTTTTAAAAAAATGACCACCGCACATGCTCAAATGGTCCCTGAAAGATCCTAGCCTTCCCAGGCCTTGCAGAGGCCTCTTGAGCATGTGCGGCGACCTCCAAAATGGCCACTGAACTGATCTTTGTAGGC
Source organism: Hemicordylus capensis (assembly GCF_027244095.1). NCBI lineage: Eukaryota > Metazoa > Chordata > Lepidosauria > Squamata > Cordylidae > Hemicordylus > Hemicordylus capensis. The sequence continues at coordinate 225,091,911 of NC_069657.1, forward strand.
CTGAAAAGGCCTGAAATCAGACCGGGATGGGCTGCGGCCGTGATCTAAGAGGCTGGTGGGGGGAGGGGAAACCTTTGCAGATTCCCCACCCCCCCACGGCCTTTAGGAAGCCCCCCGAAGGGGCTACAGGTTAAAAAAAGAATTTTTGAATTTTGTTTTTAATTCGTGAATTGGGGAGGGGGCAGTATGGTACTGGTGCCCCCCCAAGTGGTGCCTAGGGCACGTGCCCTGGCTGCCCCCCCCCCAATTTCACCTATGAGAGTGATTGCCTGTAACCCCCAGTTTGGGCGAATGTGGGGAATTTAGCTCAAAAGAGGAGACAGTTCCAATCAGCCTTAATTTGTGGAAGCATATGAACTCAAGAAAATCAGCTGGAGAAAGAGGTTTTAATTAACTCAAAAAGCAGTTTATTATAACTAAAATCAGACTAAATTACTATGTGGCCCTAGTTTAAAGGCACTACAAATATACTAAGAAACAGACTATTGGAAGATACATTTAGTTTAAAGTTCCAAATTATGTGTAAATTCCCAGGCGGGCTAGAGAGGTACTTTAAGATAGAGGGGCAAGATTTCAGAAATAAGAGAAAAGGAATGGGTTCAGCCCTGAAGAAGCCAGGCAAGAGGCTATATCACCTGTCCTGAAGAGGGGAACACCAAGGTGGTCTGCTGGAGCTTCTCTTGTTGCAGTCTGATGAGGTCCCGAGTGAGAGGCACTGAGATGTTTCGCAGTGGGAGTCCCAGGTGTAATAATACACGAGCAAGCACACTGGGTCATGGAGTTAGGGATACTTATATCCCATAACGTGCCTTGAGGGCACATTTCTTTTGTCCTCTTCTGCTGAATAGGGAGCCCAGACAACTTTTTTGGGGGGGAGGGATGCATTGTGTCTTAGTCCTTCCTGGGTAGGAATGTGTGTGAAGCGCCTATGGCATTCAAAGCTGATTGTGAGGACAACTGGAGTGTGCAGGTGCATTTAAAGAATATCCTGTGCTGGGAAGGGCTTCCCAATAATTCTATCAAGAGTTTTGATGTGCACCTCTTCAAAGTTACATCACTAACTCATCCCTATTGTAATGGAGGCTGCAGATAAGAAACTTGTCTTATCTGTCTTTTCTTACTGGCCTGATGGCCAGGTATTATCTCTCTTTGCGAGAGGAAGAGGGGAGTTTAGATTTCATTCCAAGGCTGAAATGATCCTAGATGCCAGACACTTGTAGTAGCTAGTCCTGGGAGTCTGCTTAGCCGGGCACCCCTCATAGAGAGTGTGAAGCTAATCCCCTTTCCAATTTGTGAGCCTTGCAGTCAACTCTAGAGGTGACCAGTCTACTGCCAACTAAGCAACTTGTCCCCATGTATAACATAGACTGGGAACTCACATTGTGGTGCAGCTCCTGAGCATAGCAAAAGTGCAATCTCCAAGCCTGGAGATGCAGTTGCAACCAGGGCGGCTTCTGGGAGTGAGCAGAATAAGCTCAGCTGGTAACATAGCTCTTCAACAGTACACAGAATAATGCGCTAACACGAATTTTGTTACTGGAAAAAGAGAGTTGTTCCACACTATTCCTCTGCTGCCCATATATGAAGATTTGGACCCAGCAAGGTTTCTGCTTTACCTGGCTTACATGCTATCGGTGGTGCAGACAATACTGAAGTTTTGCAGGGAAAGGCAAACTTAAGTTTCTGGAAAACTTTCAAGAATGCCAGTGATCATATTATAAGCGCCTGGGGAAGGATTTACTCCCCCGTGATGTTACATTTGCTGCCCTTGAGGAATGTATACATCAGGTTTACTTGCCTCATACACAGATCTCACAGGTTGATAGGTTAAGGTGGTGGATGTTCACCAAGAAACAAGCTCAATCTGAGAGCCTTCCACCTACAAGAGATTTATTACACCACACAATACTATGAGCACACCATCAAGCAATCATTTGGAATAATGATATGATTGTGAAGCGTGGAATCCCATCTGAAAAATATGGTTGGAAAATGGAAGGGGATGGCTGGCTACCAATAATGACCAATCAACTCCCAGCTCCAAAGGTTGTACTCCAATTGGTGAGGTGTGGATGCACCACCTCCAGATGCCAGGGAGGAAGATGGAGCTGTCGTAAAGCAGGGTTGATCTGTTGCGACATATGCTCCTCTGCATCTCAAAATACACAGAACCAAGAGGATGCTTGTGACAACATGATGGAGAATGAAGATCCAGAAGACAAGGAGCTAGAGGAAGAAGAAGACGAGGATCTCTAGGAAGAAGCAAATTAATACACATAACGTAATGTGCCAAAGTGCAAAAAACCTTTTTTTAACTATGAACATTTTTCATATGCTGTAATATTAATTAGATGTAAGGTAGTTCATTTTCGTCAACAACACAAAACCTACGCAAAACTTGTAGTAAAAGTCACTTCTGCAAAATATTTATTATCTATCGTTTAATTATTCATTAACAACTTTCACAGATCAGCACAAGAGTCAGAGCAGATTCTCAGACTACCAAATGGTTTTTTTCTCATCATTTGAGATATTTTGAAGAGAACTGTTGCAAAAGCAAAAGTGGTTTGCTTTCATCACAAAAATCCCACAGCATTGTGCACGCTCCCATTCTAGTAGGTTATTTTCTGCTTGATGTGAGAGCTTGTGCGATTGGCTATGCCTCAATACTCCATCCTGAGCCACCAGGCATAGTTGGTTCTGCTTCTTGACCCACCAGGTGCTGCCTGCATCCAGCTCAACTGAGCTCCTCCCATCCCACCAGGCTCCACCCCCTAAGCTAGAAGGCACCAACCCTTAGTTCCCAGGTGGCCCAAGTATCAGGTGCTGAGCCTTGGGGAACCTAACAATCATAGATCTAACTGTTAGGATGCTTCTCTTTAAATTTTACTGGGTACAAAAATCAGGCGTGTTTATCTTCAGTCTCCAGCATAGAATTTAGAGCTTACACACACACACACACACACACACACACACACACACACACACACACTGCTGTCAGTTATTATCAGCATCATTAATATTGAATGTGTCAATTTTCTGTCATCATGGCAGTGTTGTGTACACATACACTCTGGCTTTGAAAAATTTGCCAGGAGAACAAAAGTCCCCTAGTTTTCAGGATGCTGGCAGCATCTGCTCAAAGTAACAGAACGGAGGGTAAGTGTGTTAGCAATCATCAAAAGGGGACTGTAGCCAGTAAAAATAAAATGTGTGCAGAATTTAGCTAATCCTTCCATAAAATTAGACCCAAGTCATACAGTTGGAAAGTCTTTCAATAAAATTAAACATTGAATTGCAAATTTAGCAGCTTGAGGAGGTGATGAGGACTCCTCCACTTTCCCTGTCCAAAAGATTATTGGCACTATCAGAACTGACAGTACTGACCAATCTAAGAGGCTGGGTGAGCCAGCACAGTTCTTGGTGCCTAAAAAACCGATAGTCCTGTTTATATTAAGAAAGCAATGCTACTATAAGGTTATTGTAAGGACTACTGTGCTAGCGTGGTATAGTGGTTAGAGTGCTGGACTAGGACTGGGGAGACCCGAGTTCAAATCCCCATTCAGCCATGAGACTTGCTGGGTGACTCTGGGCCAGTCACTTCTCTCTCAGCCTAACCCACTTCACAGGGTTGTTGTGAGGAGAAACCTAAGTATGTAGTACACCGCTCTGGGCTCCTTGGAGGAAGAGCGGGAGATAACATGTAAATAAATAAATAAATAAAATACGGTGATTGTATGTATATGAAGTACGTGGAACACTATAATGTAATAAACACACTTTTCATTTGGGAAAGCCAAATTTAGGGAAGCTAAACCTTTTAGTTACTATGGTTAAACAATTTAGAATCCAAACCTTTTACAGACCTTGTACACCCATCCTGTGGCTGCTACATTGGTTATCGGGCTAGATTCAAGGAGCTGGTCTTGACCTTTAAAGCTCTACACGGCGTGGGGCTGGAGTACCTGTCAGTCCGCACTCGCCCATATAAACCTACCAGGGCCCTCCACTCAGGCCCTGCTCTTGACCCCACCACTAACAGAGATCTGATTGGTAGGGACTAGAGACAGGGCCTTTTCAGTTGTGGCCCCTCAGCTTTGGAATGCCCTCCCCGAAGAGCTTCGCCATGCTCCCTCCCTCAGTGTTTTTTTAAAAACCTATTAAAGACACATCTTTTTAAAGAGGCTTTTAAATGTTTTATCCGCTGTTTATATCTGGTAGGTTTTTTAGTTCTTACAGTTCTCAGTTTTTAGATTTTTATAAATAACTTTTAATTTGAAACATTTTTTAAAAATATAATTTTAAATGTGGTTTTAGCCAGGTCTTTAAAAATGTTTAACTTTTTTAGTCTTTTATTTAAATGTTTAACTTTTTTAGTCTTTAATTTTACATTGTATCTATTTTATTAATGTTGTGAGCTGCCCCAAGCAGTAGTGTACTAGAGGGTTGTGGTATAAATATTTTAAATAAATAATATATAATATTTCGTCCTCAGCACCGTGTTGCGGCCCTGAATTGCAAGCCTTGAGAATCGTGCTTTTTAATTGCATGATGCATGTCTCTGAATAGTTATACATACACACATAGCCAGCCATACACTTTGGCAAAGCAAGACACTTTAAAAAAACATATTCTTGATTTAGGACCTTGGTGAAGATCTCCTTTATTGTTTTTGTTCAACCTTTTTGTTCAGCTTCTTATTTGTTTCTCAAGTCTGCATCACACACAGGCCTTCTGCAGTCAATATTTGACTCTTGGCATCTGTTCATCATTTCACTTTCTGGGAGTGAATAAGAAAGTGAATAGCAATCAGCATTCCCGTTAAAAGTTTCAGAAGATAATTACAATGATGGGAAATGCACTACAGTCATGCTGTGTTTGTTGGGATACTACTAATCATATTGAATTTTCTGGTATTCATGTAAATTATACAGGCACTGTGATGGACATTCTGTATTAATCTACCCTCACTCTAACAGACATTTAAGATGTCAGCACGCACCCCCTCAAAAAAATATATAGATGGAAAATGTTCTATCTAAAACCAAGGATAACCATATTGAATTTTGATTTTCAGTCCTCATTTTGTGCCAAAGCCCTTGTTTTGAAACTCAGCTGTACAGAGCCCAGGCACTTTGCAGAAACAAGTATACATTATTTATTACTATTATTATTAATATTATTATTCTCAGCAGAGAATTCTCCCACATTCTGTGCAGTGTTGTCAGAGAGGCAGGACACTAGATCTGCTGAAGCCCAGCATGTAAGAAGGACAGGGAAGTAATTTTTGCTTCTCATCTCTCCCTGCAAAAGCCCTGTTTGCTTCCACAAATATGTCCTTGAGAGTTTCACAACTCTCGGGACATATTCCTGGGAGCAAACAAGGCTTTTGCAGAAAGGGGGGGAAAGCAAAAAATCGCTTCCCCAAACCGTTCTCTGCACACTGGGCTATGCAACAAGCCTTCAGCACAGCTAGCATCTTGGCTCCCTGAAAAGATGGAGCTCTTGCTGTTGAACTAGTCAATATACTGGCAACGCAATACGTATAATGGATCTACACAAAATTCTCTCCAGACCTTTTCATTGGGTAGATTAAAAGAAAATTAAAAACTACAAATAAAGAACAGTCATTTCGATGTACAGATGTCAACTTCAGTATTCCATGTCTCACTGTTTAAAATCCACACTCTTATATCCCAGATACTCTCCCTAAATCTAATCAGGGAACTGATTAGCATGTGGAAAAGGGGGGATAGAAATTGATGACTCACAGCTTTGCCTGCTTAACACTAACTCTGACAGAAAAACAGGGGGGAAAGAAGGGTAGGGTGTAAACTAAATTAGTGCTTACCCTTTAGTACCCTATATGCACCCCTGACCCCCAGAATTGACCCCCTGACCCTCGGATTGACCCTGTGACCCCAGAAATCGGCCAAATACTCATCACAGTTGGCAAGGGGGGTGACAGTTTGCCAGTCACGGATACTCAAATCCGCGATTGGCAAACCTGCGGTTGGCAAGGGACAACTGTACTTTAAGATTTCTTTCCATTCTTCCTTACCATTGGCTGTAAACTTGTCTAATTACAATGCTTCCCGTATCTTTCTTTTGAGCGTACACTGTTCAGATGCTTACTTTAAGAAACATTGTTTTCCCATTGTGTTTATTTTTCATATGAACTGACCATGGCCTTGCCCTATTTATATGTTTGGCATCTGCTAGGCGTTTTTTGAATCTAGCACCCAAATATCTTCCTGTTTCCCCTACATAATTTTCACCACATTCTGTACAGGTAATTTTGTAAATAACTCCTTTTTGCTTGCAGATTCCTTCCCCATTTTCACAGACTGGGCAGGCTTTTATTTTGTACTTTTTATCGTATAGTCTAGATCTTACTAACTGCTGTTTTTTTCTGGGTGGTTGTGCATACTACATATTAGCCTTGATCCCATGTGTTGATCTCAACATTGCTGACACTGCCTTAAAAAGTTGCTAGAAATAAAGGGGATCTTAAGCACGGGTAAACCTGCCACATATCTGGATCCCCCTCTTCTTCTTACGGGGAATATATACTCATTTGTTCCTGCTAGCTTCCTAGCTTTTTCTACATTCTGTCCCTTATGTTCCTGAGATTAAACTTCAGCTGCTCTTTTTACTATATTTTTCACCATTTGGACTTTGGTTGTTAAAGGGTGTGCTGCATTGCTATTTATTTCCATTCTTTTTAGCTGGTTTTCCATACCATTTAGTCTGTAGGTTATCCTTCCATAGACAAATTTCTGTTTCCAGAAAGGGTAACCACCCTTGACTATCTGGTGTTTTCTTGTCAAATTTATACTCCCTCCCCTGTTCATGCTATCAAACACCTTATCTGCTTGTTGTTTTGTTTCCGTTATGATAATTATATCATCAATGTATCTCTTATATAAGATCACATCCTGAGTGATACATTTACTTTCCAAATTATGCATGCAACTGATAGCAAACAGAGGGGCCAATCAGTTACCCATGACTCTTGCTCTTGTTGTTGTTGTTATGCCATCTATGTACATAATGGTGGACAGCTTTCCTGAAAGACAGTTTGCAGGGGGGATTCTGATGAGATTGATAGATGCGGTTTGCTTCCTTTCCCATGGCATAAAGAAGGGAACTTACTTGCACAATGCCTTCTTCTTTGTGGAGCTCTGTAGCTAGTCTGAAGCAAGCAAATCTTTCTTTCCATCCTGGCCAAGCAGCAGGATTGTCAGAGATGAAAGTTTCTGGTGCAGGAAAGTGAGCCATTTCAAACGTTGGTGGATTCAAGCTCAGACTTCTCGCACACCATGTCATGAGAGCTCAGAGCAAGGCAGCCATTATAGGCTAACCCTACTTTATTGTGTAACCGGAAGAGACCAGTTCAACAAAGGTACGGGCAGGAAGAAGGAAGGGACTCTGCCCCTCTCCCATGAAGATCACCACTAGCAAATGCTAGTGCCTCCTACGGGCTGGATATATTACAACAACGTTTCCACACAGAGTTCATGGAGACGTTTTTCAGTTAATGCAAGCTCTAGGCTTCACAAGCCCTTACTGATGCCTGCTGTAGATAAAAGGAGCCCTGGAATGCACTCTAGAACCACCCACAGAGTATAGGGCTCCACGGCAGATGTGCAAGGTTTCCTGGCCAACTGAGAGTTTCAATAGATAACTCAGGCTAACTTGGGCTGGAATTTCCTAACCTTTTCATGTTTGCAGTGCAATGGACACCATATATTCAAAAGGGCTGCAATCTGGCTAATGCAGTCATATCTCCATAAAACATTTCTGCCACAGACAGAGGAAGAGACAGAATCAGTCTTCCATTTCTTATGGCCATTTTGTAACACAAATAAGGAGCATAGAGCCACATTTCTAGGTGGGCCGTTCTCTCTCTGTCTTTCTTTTTACAGCACCAGCCAACTTTTTCCCCTCTCTCCAAGGGTAGAGCCTATCGGCAGGGATGGCATCTGATTGATGTATTTGAATCCACAAAAGGTGAAGATTGTGCACATGTTTAGGTACACGTGTTTAACTTAACAGAAACTCAGAGTCTTGTAATGACTAAGTGATATCTTAGTTAGGAGACAGAAGTCTGTGATTCATGCTGATATGGCATAGCCTGTTTAATCATTGTTGTGTGGCCAATGTTTGTATAAACTGTGTAAACTGTATACTAAAAGGTATAAAAACGTATGGAAATTGTAACCCAGCGCCCTTGCTTGGTGCGTACCAGTTGGCACTGCTCTGTCTGCAGCAGTGCAAAATTAAAGGCTTGGAAAAGTTTCTCCTGTGTCTGGTTACTCTTATACTAAGAGCCCTGAAAAGAACCCAGAAAGGTGCATTTAGGCACATCATGATGAGTCAGGGGGCAAAGCATACCTGTGCCTGGTGGCTCAGGATGCAACTGGATAGACGCGGGATGGAGTAAAGAGTTAAAGCTCTTGAGCCAAGCAAACAACAACAACAAACAACAACAACCCTGACCACTTGATTCTGTCCCCTCAGCTTTAGTCTTTCCCTTGGGAGCCCTAGAAGGAGGCTAAAAACCTCAGACTTCAGACAGGAACCTGAGGTCTCGGAATTCTAGGTAAAGTATAATTAATCTATGGAATTAATAGATATAATTAATCTATGGAAGTATAATTAATTACAGAGCATATAATCAATCTCAGGGAGGACAAGTCTATCAATGGCTACTGCCTTGATGGCTATAGGCTACCTCCAGGCTCAGAAGCAAGATGCCTCCAATTACCAGTTGCCAGAGAGCAATGGCAGGCAAGGGATCATGCCTTCATCTCCTGCTTGTGGGCTTTCCAGAGGCATCTGGTGGCCACTGTGTGTGTGTTGGGGTTTGTGATTATTTAGCAGAGTGCCAAGGAAGCTACCACTCCAGTTACAGAGCATGGGGTTTAGTGGTTGCAGCTATTTAAGGAACCCACATGGAGATCACTGTAAAGTCTAAACTAAATTGATTTATTGGTGAAATACATTAGGACAGAAAAGACCTAATCCTATCTAAAGGCTACATAATAAATAGATAGGGAGGGAGAGAGATGTTTCCATCTTCTCTCTAGGTGGGAAGAAAGAGGACTGACTCACCACTGGAAGTAGCTGAGGAGTCAGAGCAGGGATCATAGAGTAGATGCAAACAGAGACAGGTAAGGAGATCCTCACCAACTACTTCTGCTCCCAATGCCCCTAGTGGCCATTAGGATAGTCGGTGCAAACAGTCAATACACTGGAACTCCATCTCCAACAGGGTGAAGCCCAGTACCGGACTAGAAAGGACTTGGCCTGATCCAGCAGCAGGGCTGTTCTTATGCTGAGAGATGCTAAAAGGAATACGGCTGCATGGGGGGTGCCAGAGGGGACTTGGTGGCAAGTGTCCCCAAGACAAAACTCGCTTACCAGCCCTGCATTGGACCTGCATTGAATGAAAGGCACTTTTCAGATGCTTTATGCCCTGCAAAATACATTTTGCCCCTTTTGTGTTCCCTTCTCCAGTATTTGTGGTGCTGCTGCTGTTGCATGGCTGTTAGCTTTCACTTAAAACATGGCTCTCTCAGGTTCTCTTTACACACTAGTTCTTAATCCACATCAATTGTCCAAGTTCTGAAGGAATTAAGGGAAACAATGTGCAAACATTATTTGTTTCCCTTCTTTCTAGCATAAAGAGTCAATACATCTGGAACCTATGATGGACACTCTATGCGCAGCATATATTTTCCCTATGGAAAGAGATCTTAGGAAGTCCAATAGGTTGGCTGTTTAAAGCAGGGGTGGCCAACCTGAGGTTCTCCTGCTGATGTTGAACTACAGCTCCCATCATCCCCAGCTGTCATTTCTTGTGACTGGGGATGATGGGTATTGTACTCCAACAACACCTGGAGAGCCCCAGCTTGGCCCTTGACACAGTCAATGCTCCACTGAAATCTCTAGTAGGGAAATTTGAAGCAGCTTGGGATCTGTTACAGTTCCCCACAATCACTTATAAGGATAGATCACACTGTTCTGTATTGACCTCATGGCTGATGCGGGCAGTGGGCGGGAGCGGGTGGGCCTACACTTCTTCTACACTCCAGAATAGTAACCTTCAGAAAGGGCCACTGACCATGAAAAAGGAATTGAACAGCTCTGAAACTGTTGAAAAGCAAGAAGAACCCTTTTAAGCCAGGGGAGGAAAGCAGCCAAAGGTGTCCGCCATGGAGCCATAAACAGCATGTTTCTCTCAGTGTGGGATATTTAGGAAGGAAGCCCTGATAGTTCATGGCTGCTTCTCCACAATCATAAAGTTCTATCTGGCTTTGCTGGTATGTTTTTTTTTTTAAGACCTACCCTCCCACTCATGCACACACCCTATTAATTTTAATAAATGCTGCTACTAGCATCATCTGAATGTAATGGTCTTCAGATCTTCACTTTGAATCAATTAGGTCCAATCTTCCTTTGATAGTGATGGCTTCAAAGTGGTTTTAAGGATGATGAGTCAATTGCTATCTCAAAGTGTTTTCCTGTGTGAGACTTTAATGGACTTTGAGCCTTTTTTTTTTTTTTGCACTGTTTTTATGAATGCTTGATCGTTGTTGATGTGGAATATAAAGTGGAAGAGAGGCATTTGTAACACACATGAGCATTCTGGCTAATGGAGGTTTCTAGTTTTCATTACAAACCACAGGAAACAAAAAATGCACCCATGTGTCATTTGTGAACATACTGCCAGTCAAGGCCACTTATGCTGGAAATCTCTTCTCTCACAAACAGGACTGTCCTTTGAGAGCCCGGGTGGGGGGTGGGGCCTGAGGCAAATCAGCCAGTGCGGAGCCCCCTTCCAGTTTAATTCTAATGGGGATTAAAAGATCAGAGTCCAGGGCAGTCATCCTGCTTGCCCTAAGGCAGGCCTGCTCAACTTCGGCCCTCCTGCAGATGTTGGCCTACAACTCCCATAATCCCTGGCTATTGGCCCCTGTGGCTGGGGCTTATGGGAGTTGTAGTCCAAAAACAGCTGGGGGGGCCTAAGTTGAGCAGGCCTGCCCTAAGGACAGCCCTGTTCACAAAAGTAGACATGCCTAGATATTTTTTCTAAAATTCTTCAGGGAGAGCTGCCAACATCCTTGCAATTTTCAACATTCAAGCTTCCTTGGCACAGCCAAGTACTGACAGTATTTGGTTGGCAATTAAACTTTCTAGCTTTCTTCTCGTACATGGTGTCGATATATTCCAGAATCTGTAATGGAGGAGAAAGCAGAGGTAGGAAGCAGCACAAAAGGCTTGCTTTAAGTGGAGGAAATTAACTGGAATATTGCATAATAAGGACCACTTCACACCTTTACATAGGGATGGACAGAAAGACAGACAAAGATCTTACACCAGTGGCTAGAATAAGAACTGAAGAGAGAAAAATGTGAAGTTTGCTATCTGTTGGTTGTGGCGGTCTGGGCAGCTTCCTATAAATTTCTTCACATACCCTATCAGCCTGAGTTCTTGATTCAGACTAAGTTAGTCCTGAATACATACCATTGAAATAAATGAGACAAAATAGTCATGACTAATTTAAAACTCATTCATTTCAATGGGCCTTATTACTGATTACCTTTGTCTGTCTCCTGCCTACTGTAATAAGAAAGACATGAGTAACAGTACACAGAATTTACTGACCCTAACTCTAACCTCCCTAAATGCCTGCCTGGGTTGGATGAGGGATAACAAACTGTGACTGAATCCAGATAAAACAGAGGTACTTATTGTGTGGGGTCATAAATTAGGAGATGGTTTTGATCTGCCAGTTCTGGATGGGCTCACACTTCCCCGGAAGAAATAGGTACGCAGTCTGGGGGTGCTTCTGGACACAAATCTCACACTGGTGTCCCAGGTTGAGGTGGTGGACAGAAGTGGCTTCTATCAGCTTCAGCTGATATGCCAGCTGCGTCTGTTTCTTGAGATAAATGACCTCAGAACAGTGGTACATTTGCTGGTCATCTCCAGACTTGACTACTACAATGTGCTCTATGTGAGACTGCCTTTGTACGTAGTCCAGAAACTGCAGTTGGTCTAGAATGTGGCAGCCAGATTGGTCTTTGAGTCATCCCAGAGAGACCACTTCACTCCTGTCTTGCACTGATCTGCTTTCTGGTGGTAGTTTTTCATTGGTCACACTCCAAGTGGAACTGCCCCCCCCCCACTGCCCTCCCGTCCCCTCCCTCTTTCAATGTTTCAACAAACAATCCACTTCTGACTACCTTTTTATTACTTTACAACACAGTTTTTCCTTGAGTTTTATGGCATTTCATTAAAGCCGCCAGAAGGTGATACTGCCCCCTTTCCAAAAGTGAAATAAATTCAACTTTTATCGCTTCTGGAAATGCTAGAGCAGCTGTCAAGGCATTTGATGGATTTTCTCAATTACAGGACTTGTGGAGCATTTTATACTTACATCTGCACCAAAGTCTAATATAGTAGAGGAGACACTTGCTCCCCCTCTTTCCCCCCTTATCTCTGTCTTTATAAGGACTGACATATTTCCCCCCAGCTTTTCAAGCCCTTTTCCTTGGTAGAGAGGAACATTTTTTTGTTTTGACATTATATCTAAGGAGTTTTACATTTGCAGGAGAGGTTCTATTAATGATATTGGTCCCAATTTCAGAGGTACAGTCTGAATCTGAATGCCTTCCATTAGCATTAAGCTATTCACTATGATTTTATTCCACACTTGATTTTAGATTTTTTTAAAAACCTATATCAAAATTAGGGCATCCTGGGTTCTTCTAGCCATATTTTTCACATCCTGGATACATATTAAGAAGATAAAAGATCTCTGCAGGTAGCGCATTGGGCATCAACAACTAATATAATGTAACTATACTTTGTACAGGATTGCGTGTTTCATATTGCGGGTGATAAGAGCAAAGGCAATTCCATTTAGGGCTTTGAATGGGGCAGAATGCGGTGGAAGAATTCTGGAATGCACTCCCTTGCATTGCAGTGGGAGGATTAATTTTTCAATGTCCTCCATATTTAAATTGTAAAAAACTCTCTGTGCAAATGAAATACTAGTATAAGGGAGACATAGCCACCTAATGGTACAGACTATTGGAAACATCTATATCAGGCAGCAGTGATATAGGAAGATGCTGAAAGACATCATCTCATACTGTGCAGGAGGAAGCAATGGTAAACCCCTCTGTATTCTACCAAAAAAACCCCACAGAGTCGGCTTTGTGGTCGCCAGGAGTTGAAATCATCTCGATGGCACACTTTACTTTAGAAGGGAGACAAGTTCTTGCCCAGTTTATTCCATCTTGTACTAATTTTCTACTTGCAGAGAGTACTTAATACAAAAAATAATAATTACCCTCCACTTGCAGTCTGAAGCGATACATTCCTTTCTACCAGCTTTGAATTCTGGGTTCCCCCTTTTTGCTGTAGGTGTAAACAAAACCTATAGTAACTTTATTTGGAGGCTGCTTCATGCAGGATAAAGTTTTCTACATGGAAGTCCGTTTTGTTTAAGAAATTACCTGAAACCCCTGTGTACTCAATGTGCATGCATGCATTTCACCATATGCACATGCAGGAAGAAACTATTGCCAGTTATGGCTTTCTGCCATGGATATCCGCCATAAAATCAAAATGACAAACTAACACAGAATGCATACAATTTCCCTGTGCAGGCAACTAGTCTTGTGTAAAGTAGACCTGATTCTGCAAACAATCAGATGATTATCCCATGTAAGTGGATTCTCATGCACACAACCAAAAGCAACAGCATAATACAATAACTAGTGCTGTTATTTGGCCGTGTGAATACTTATCCCCACCTGGACTGACATGCCTCAGCCACAGAACATCCTCTGAGCTTGCGAAAGATTCTGTAGTACAGTCTCAGTTCACATGGGAAACCGGGTCAAAAGAGAAGTAGTGAGGAAACTGTCAGGATGCCACCTTATCAGGTTGCCTGCGTGCTGTGATCCTGTGGAATCCAGCAGAGAGTGCGGGATCCGTCCTTTTGGGGCTTCTGTCCTCCCCCAAAGGGAGTAGAAGTTAATTGGGTCCATGCTGATCCAGTCCCGATGGGGATGAGCAGGGGAGGCAGGGAGAGCTGCAGGGAACAACCTCACTGGGGCAGCCGTGTTAGGCATGGCAGGAAGTGAGAGCAGGGAGCGGGCGGGGCTTAGAGTAGGCTGCAAGCCCTGCCAGCTCCGTACTGGGGCATTTAAAGCCAAGGCAGCTGATGATGAGGGCTGCTCTTGAGCATGGGAGTTGGAAGTTCCCCTGGAGAGAGAACCAGCTGGATGCAGCAAGCTGGGAGGAGGTCTGCGGTGATGAAATAATCTCCTCCCCTGGCCTACTCTGACACTGACCTTGTCTGTTCCCATCCTGTAATTCTGGGTTCAAGAAAGGCCAGGAACAGACTTCCTCCCCCTTAGAGCCTTGCAGGCACATTAAATGTATCCCTTTCTCCCCTCCCCATAATCAAATATTTCTATATGTATTGCACTGAATTTATTTCAGTTATAGACCAGCAATTATTAGACATACAAGAATGTGTCTATATGTGAATTTGTACAGTGCCCTACAGGAACAGAGCTGAATATGTGTCTTGTGAGGACTAGAAGAAGGGCTAGCTTGGCAGACTGAACTGCTTCAAGCCACTTTGCCAGCCCTCCTCCTCAGTCCTTTACTTCTAGTGAGAAGACAGATGCAGTGACACAGTGTCTGTTTAGAACACAGTACCGGAAGAGATGCTTGTGTTTTCTCCCTGGAAAAAGCACATGGTCATCTGGAAGGTTGTGGTAATGGCTGCAGCCCCAGAAAAGACTGATTCCGAGAAGTTCTTGCACCTTTCCTTGGATGGCAAAAAGCAGAATTCAATCCTCTTCCAGCAGCAATTTTCAAACATCCCACACTGATGCAGCTCTGCCTCCCACCACTCTAAGTAGAGGAACTGAAGGAAGTACATCAGGAGGAGTGCTGGTGAAATTTGCCAAAGCAGCCCAGAGGAATGGAATAGGGCAGCATTTCATCTGAGTGAGAAGGGGCTGAATCCAGCAGCCCACTGCTTTGGTTCCAAATACCAGCCTAAAGGTTTGCTAGCCCCTAAATTAAATAGGAGTAGGAGCTGGTTGCTTTTGGCACTGTCGGGATGCCACCTTACCTGGTTGCCTGCATGGCCCTGTGGAGTCCAGCAGAGAGCCCTCCTTTGGGGCTTCTGTCTTCCCCTGAAGGGAGCAGGGGTGAAATGGCTCCAGGCTGGTCTGGTGGGGTTGAGCAGGCGAGACAGGAAACAGCTCCAGGAGGTCTGTGGTGATGAAATAATCTCCTCCCCTGGCTTACTATGAAGCTGACCTTGTCTGTTCCCATCCTGTAATTCTGGGTTCAAGAAAGGCCAGGAACACACTTCCTCCCCCTTGGGAGCCTTACAGGAACTTCAGTGCTCCCAGTCCACTTTGCAACACTAACACATTTGCATGCCTTTGTCTGCAGCATACTTTTGGCTTTCTGCTGTGTTTACCTCACAACAGCTCTTTGAGGTAGGTTTCTATTCAATCTAAACATTCAGCAAGGCACATAGAACAGACTGCACCATCTCAGAAGAGCCTGTAGGGGCTTCTTTGTATGAAGTAAAGTCGGTGTCGACTCCTGGCAACCACACAGAGCCCTGTGGTTGTCTGGTAGAATACAGAAGGGTTTACCATTGCCTCCTCTCGGGCCCGGCCGCGGCACTCTCGGTCCCGGCCGCGGCGGCACTCTCAGGGCCCGGCCGCGGAGGTAAGGCGGCGGGCCCAGCCGCAGCGCAGGCGGCGGTGGGCCCGGCCGCACTAGAGGCACAGATGCTCTGTGCCCGGGCCCACTAGTATATAGTAATCTGTACAAGGCCACACAATGAATCTGTGGCAAAGGATGAACTTGAACCCAGAGCCCTGAGATCCAAGTCTACATTTCTACAGGAATGCAAGATGAAGAGGTCCCAATCTGAGTGGGATTATTGATTTGATTTATCATATTTCTTCATCCCTAAGCAGTATACATAAGTTAAAATACAAATATAAAAAGGATAAAATTATTAAAACAATACTTATAATATTTTTTAAAAAATATTGTTTTAAGGTGTATTAACATTAATACATCTCAAAATCACCCATGGTGGCATAAAATGTTGGTTGAGTAGGCAAGGCCTCCAAGGCAAAACCATTATTTTATTCCACCACTGTTGCTACTTTTTTGAGAGGACACAGCTATGAGATGAACTAGAGCAGGGATTCTCTACATGTGGGTCCCCAGATGTTGTTGGACTTCAACTCCCATAATCCCCAACCAAAGGCCACTGGAGCTGGGAATTATGGGAGCTGAAGTCCAATAACATCGGGGGAGCCAACGTTGAGAATCCCTGAACCAGAGAATGGCTTCAGAAACGATGGACTTTTCGCACGAAGAAGCAGCACATGTGCCTCGCACATCCTATCCGTTACTGCCTCTGTCACACCCCCAAACAGCATCTCCTTTACCCAGCAGAGTCAGAGGTTCCCCTTGCAGCAGGAGCCCCATCTTCTCACTAAGTATTTGCGAAGAGAAGATGGTGGCCAGCCTGAGGCTCCCTAGCTGTGGCTAGACAACAACCCGCCTCTTCCCCAGTTGCCTGGCAATGAAGGCTGACTGGGGATACTTGGAACTGGAGAGCCTCAGCTTGCCCACCCTCCCCTGATGTAGAGAGTGTCTTAGCATCCTGCCCCAAATGAAAAGACGCCATCCCCCTTTGGCTTGCTTTCCTTGCTTTGGGTTTCAGAAATGGACTGCTGTCTGTATAATAAAGTCTCCTACAGAATATCTGGCTTCAGTGTCCCAGGAGTACTGGATGTCCATGTTTATGATTCCTAAGGTGTCTGCTTAAAATATTGCTCTTTCTCCCCCCACCCAGGGATCCAGCCAGCCCCAATGCCAATATGGGGTGGCTTCTAATCCTAACTCTTACTACCTATCGTTTTGCAAGCAGAGCAGACCCTTTGGCATGAGTTTTTGTTTATTTGTTGTCTAAATTTCTAACCTGCTTCTTGATAGACCTTGGCCCCCAAAGCAGATTACAGTATTAATAAAAGTGCAGTAAGCACACTTACCTTCCACTTCAACAAAACAAAAACAGCATCGAACCAGCTCCCTTACAGGCTGGTTAGTGAATGGCTGGCATGGGGTGGGGTGGGGTGCGGAGTCTGGCTGGAGCAAAATGGGCATGATCTGATGTCTCTGCTTCATCCTCCCTCTCTTTCTTCCTTCTCTGGACTGCTGGTGTTAGATAGCCAGGAGATGGGGTGGGAGAAGAATCTGTACTATTGACATGCCTCCTGCACCAGCTTTATTTCCTTAGAAATAAATCACATGTTTGCTGTTTGCTGCCCTGTTCTAATTTGCCTAGTTATTGATTTCATAACTCTTCTGTGTGGATGGGATAGAAAGATTTCAAAGGCAGGAATTCATCTCCATACACATTGTTATTTCATCACAGCACTATGGGATGAGAGACAGTCTAGCACTGCTTAATTTTTTTTTTTTAAGATCCTAGTGATAGATGAACATTCATCTCAGAAAGCTCCTAAGGGAGCTATTCCAATCGAAGTTCCAAGAGGAGCTATTTTTAAAGCAGTCTGTGCAAAATTGTTGTTCGGGCTCTCCCTCATGTTGTCATGTATCTGACAGACTGAATCAGCTCACACGTGGTAATGGAAATGTTCCTCCAGTTATAGAAGCATCTCTCCATGCATGCCATTCCAACAGAGAGCTTCCCAGATACCCGAGAATGGAGGGGCATGCTCTTTTTTCCTAACAGATTGTAACATTTCTTATAATATAACTACTAGGACGATGGCTTTGCGAAGTCTCTTGTTCCTTGTCCCTCTGGCACGGCACCTTCATTTTCAGATCATTCATTAGGCAGATCCAGTTCCAGAACTTGGGGTCCTTTGAGCAAAAGATTCTTGCCTAGCTCCCACTAATTTGGTCAGCCTCTGCCTGGACTGCTTGACCTCAAACTATAGGTGAGGACACACCTGAATGGATGCTCCTCTGTACAGCAGGCCGTGGCGGTGGGGGGGAACCAACCACATGGAAAAGCAGCATGGCAGAGGGAATTATTCTAGCCTAGAGTAGCTCTGGGTCAAGGATCACTCTCCAAGTGACAAATCTGATTCTTTAAGGGAAATGTAAACCCTGCCCAGGATAGGCTGTACACCCAAATCAGTATACTATTATAAATAGCTATCATGTGCCATCCCCATCCCACCGGCTTAGTCACCCTTTATCTGGATGAAAAAGTCATGTTATAGCTTTAATCTGTCCTGTTTTGGTCCCCTGGTTAATTTTGGCAGCCCCTTTCAGCACCTTTCCCAGTGCCACGATATCCTTTTATTTATTCATTCATTCATTATTGAATTTCTACACTGCCTGATATAGAAATCTCCAGGTGGTGTACAAGTTAAGACATCATATATTTTTGAGACGGGGCAGCCAGAACTGGACATACAGAACAGACTGTTTCCCTTTCACTTTTAGTTTCTCCTGCAGGTTGCTTTCTTTTTTTGAAGAAATAAAATAGGGATTCTTTTTTAAGTGCTCATTAGTACACAAACCGTGTTTCCGAAGCTGGCTGGAGACGACAAATGGCCTTAGGGTTCGTTTTCACAACCAGCTCTGACATGGCAGCAGCTGACTGTGAGCTGCTGATAACGTGCAGGGAAGCAATTGTGTGATGGTGCAGGCAGAATTCAAGTGTGCTGGTAGAGAGCTGGTGCAGCGCGGTGGCAAAGAGGCTGAGCTGCAAACCGGAACATGCCTGGACTGAACCTCACCTCTGGCTTGGCATCAGACTAGGCCGCTTTCAGCTAGCCACTTCTTCTCAACTCCCCATCTGTAGTATAGGGAGAATAATAATTACATACCTTAAACGGTTACAGTAAGGATTACCCCAAGATAACAGCTATGAAGCACTTTGCAAACTCAGAAAGCACTATGCCAGGGGTGGGGAACCTTGGCCCTCCAGCTGTTTTTGAACTACAACTCCCACCATCCCCAGCCACAATAATTGGGATGATGGGAGTCGTAGTTCAACAACAGCTGGAGGGCCAAGGTTCCCCACCCCTGCACTACACAAATGAGAAGCATTTGTATTATTCTCCAGCCATTTGGAGGGACATGCAAAAATCCAAGGCACGAGAATTCACAATCAGTTAGGAGTCTGCTATTTGGTTATGGAACGGACCTCCCTTGAAATCAGGCAGCTCAGAGCTTGGGGTTGCAGCATTTTCTTTTTCTTTTTTTGCTTTGGATGAAAGTGTGAATATAAGAAGTCCGAAAACACATTTGGTGGAAGGAAGCACCATTGAAATCAAATGGAGCAAAACTCTGAAGATTAGAAACAAACAGAAGTCTTAGCCATATGCAGCATTACTAATGTTGTGGCCTGACCATTCTGCTGGAAGGGGAGGCCAAAAGCAGATGTAGTAAAGGAACTCTGTGTTTTGCTACTGGAATCATACAGCCAAGCAAAGGGTCATCTATTATTCATTCCATTTCAATGGATGTTACATGTCTTTGAACTCAAAGCACTGTTAAAGTTCAGTCACTGGGTCCGTGGGAGGTGCAGAGCCTTTCATTTAAGGCAACCGGCAACCCCCTATTGCAAATGCCATCAGGATGATACCTTGAACTACTCGGCCTCCTCCATAGAATAAGTAAAACAACTGGCGGAGGCGGGGGTGGGGGGAGAGCGTGATTGGACTTTATATTGGAAATGTAAAACAAACACTTCATCAGACTTGTTTTTTTCCAGTAGGGTTATCAGCTTGTTGCACAGACCTGGTATCCTTAGACCTGGTATCCTTTACATCAGCATTGATATGTGAGTGTCACTGGGCTCTGATTGTTTCTGGCTTTAACAACTTCCAGAGGAGTAGCCTTGTTAGTCTGTTGCAGCAGCAGCAGCCGCAGCAGCAACAAAGAATCTTGTGGCAGCACAAATTAACAGATTTGTGCCACAAAGCCCATTGTTG
Organism: Hemicordylus capensis; assembly: GCF_027244095.1. Taxonomy (NCBI): domain Eukaryota; kingdom Metazoa; phylum Chordata; class Lepidosauria; order Squamata; family Cordylidae; genus Hemicordylus; species Hemicordylus capensis. Next base: position 225,111,962 of record NC_069657.1, read on the forward strand.
GGCCTGGCTTTGAAAGTGCTGCCTTAAAGTTTATGACACAGATGTGCTGTAGAAAAAGACTCCTCTAAAGAGAGACTTATAGAGACAATCTGCAGATATCCCACCCTGAAGCAACAAAGGTCAGTGGAAGCTGGATTGTCCTACATCTGCGCCATCTTGAAGAGCTTCAGGCCTGCCAAGTGTGAAGTATTGCAGGTCAAAGGAGGGAATATAGCTGGATGGAAGGAATCATGATTCATGAAGCTGGTCCCAGGATAACTACTCAAAGATTACACTGTTGCTCAGTTGATGAAAAATCTGCCACACGGTGCGAAAAACAAAAAACAAAACCAGCCCTCATAAAGGAGTTTATTGAGAGACTCAGGACCATTATAAAGATTGAGCAGAACAGCAAAAATGTGAATCTTAAAACTGACAAGTGGATTATCCCTGCACCGTCATATACCTTTGGAATCTTGAAATGGAGAAGACGGGCTTGGGTGCGAGGGGGTGGGAGGAAATGTCTTAACTTGGTTTCCACAATTTTAATGGTAGCAATGAAACCTGGTATTAAACACATTTATTTATTAATTTGATTTCTATACCACCCTTCCAAAAATGGCTCAGGACAGTTTACACAGAGAAATAATAAATAAATAAGATGGATTCTTGTCCCCAAAGGGCTCAAAATCTAAAAGAAAAACATAAGATAGACACCAGCAAGAGTCCCGGGAGGTACTGTGCTGGGGGGTGGATAGGGCCAGTTACTCTCCCCCTGCTAAATAAAGAGAATCACCACGTTAAAAGCTGCCTCTTTGCCAAGTTAGCAGGGGTTGAGGCAGCTGAACTTGGAACACCAGAGCAAAAGTTAGGCAGACAGATTTTAAAAAGAACAAATTTAGCCACAGTACCAACGTATAGCAAAAGACAGAGAATGATACAGGGCCTGAATACTCTTGGGGTTCCTGGCCCAAGAGTTCACATGTGGGTGGGTATTTAATAATATGGCTTCTGTTTTAATTAGTCCTGGGTGAGATAATGTTCCTGGGCTTATCTGGAGATGGGGAGAAAGGGGGCATATATCCACTGATTATGGGGCGGCAATTCTGGTGGTGGTGGGGAACAGAATTAATGTTGGCAGGTCAGCAGGCCATTACAGGGGAAGCGGAATTGGAAATCTAATAGCTGTTTCCCCTTCCAGCTGTCCTGCCAGCTCTTTGACCTTGGGGAGCAGTGCCAAGCACCCTTGGAACCTCACTTTGCTCCTTTGTAATGCCAGGTCGGTCCAGAACAAATCAGAAACAATCCATGATCTGATTCTGGATGAAGGCACTGACCTGGTATGTATTACAGAGACCTGGCTGGGGGAGGCTGGTAGCCCGGTCTGGTCGCAGCTTCTCCCTTCATTTATTCTGTTTTAACTAAGGTGTTAATTTTTCTGTTGCCTTTTAGTTTTTTCACTCATGTTTTAACTTCTGTTTGTTTTTGCTTTGTTGTAAACCGCCCAGAGACATAGGTTTTGGGCCATAGCAATACAATACGAGTAATCCTGACAAAAAACCTGTAAGGTAGGTCAGTATGCTTATCCCCATACTGCAGACAGAGTGAGGAAGAGAGAAGAGTGGCTTACCTAAGGTTCAAAATATATATTACATTAAACACATCGCCCTGCTTGTTTATGTTTTAAGTTGTTGATCTCAGCTGACTGGGACCATGGTGTGTGGTAAGGGAGCGGGGTTTTTATCAGGACCATGGCACAAGGGGAAAGGGTTAAAAAAAACCTCTCCTTGCACACTAAAGTCATAGTCCAAATTCCACACCCGCTGGGAGCTACTATTACAGTTTACAAAATGTATGTGCAGGGCCAAACCACATCTCTAAAGTAAATGTGCCATTTAGCCCTAAGGTCACTTCGTGAGTTCATGGCAGAGGTGAGATTTGATTCCCAGCTAACTCTCTGAGCCCGAGCTTGCTGTGGGTGGGACAACACAAAGAACAAAAGCAACACCTCTGTGCTGAGTCCTCCCCACCCCTTCCCCCTCTGTTTGGATCAGAAGACTCGGCTCCCATAGGTGTCACATGATGCAGCCCTTGGAGATTATTCATTTACACATGGCATGTAAATGGGCAACAGGCATCTTTGTCAGATACAAAACGCTGAAGTAGGTATGAGTAGAAAAGTGAGTTAGCAAGGTGATAATTGATGGTCACATAACACATCCTGACTATTGAAACATTAAATGTATGTCTGCAGAAGGTCCCCAAATGGAAGGCAATTTCCTTTTCGTAGTGAGAGAACCACCTTATTCAAGTCCTGAAATACGTTATTAAACAGATGAAGTGTCCAGAGAGACTAAGGTGTTCTCATATGCGCCCATTTGTCCTAAAATATTCAGTTTGTAAACAAAACAAAGCTTCTCAGAGGAATGAAGTTGACAAGATCAGATCGTGTACCTGAAAGCTGGCCCAGTCGGTTTCTCATCTTTGAAGTCTTTCTTCCAAAGCTAAGGGGAGAAGCCACAATTCGAAAAGTGTAAAACCATGTGAACAGATTGCCCACACAGAAATACAGCAAGGTTACCCAGCTATCCTCCACAACATGTGTACATTAATCAAATTACCAGGGCAGGAGCAGGGCTAGCACTATGACAGTTTCGAGAGGGGAGTTATTCTCAACCACATTCACATCTGACCTGAATTCCAGCAGTTTCATAGACACAAACATATAAGTAAATCTTCAAACTCAACAATCACGTAAGACCTTTAGCTGGCAATTCTTGTCCCTTTTCTTAAGAATTATTTACATGCAGGTCCCAGAATATTTAAAATGGAAGAAAACAAACAGAAGGGACAAAGGGCAGCGAATGTCCTTTTCTCAGTCTCATCAATCATGGCAATCAAATTAGATCATTTCAGATTGAGCGACAAAAAAGCCAAGTTATAGATCCATTTTGCAACATGGCCTGACACTGCCTTTCCATTTGTGACTCTCCGAGTGGCATTACTTATTCTGAGTGCTGCTGCTCTGACAATATCTGCACTTAATGTGAAGACGTGTAAAATTACAGTAAAATGAATGAAGCCCCCAGGAAATTATGTAAAATTTCTGGTTATTTTAATACCTCATTTCAATTCCCCTCTCCTGAATTAGAATTGGAGAGATGTATCAAGTGACAGAGACTTTCCAAATCAAATGCTCTCTTCTCTTCTTGATGTATCGAAGGAATTCTTCTTAATGGCAATGTGAATTGAGGGGCAAATAGAGCCCTCCATTTACATGAGAAAAATTTGGATGCTTAAAATGTAATTCTGAAATGCATCATGTATCTCCATCTTAGAAGTGCAGCATACTTACGGAAAACACAGCTGCTCCCATGCAATTTGTCTGAGGGAAGCCATTATAGATGGCACCCCAAATCTGATTTTTCAAGCAAATGAGGCCTTGCAAAGTTTCTAAGACAGCATCTATAAATTAAGACATGGGATAAAGTTTTGGGTTGATGTGCTGCACAATGTTACATGTGCCTTGCTACGTAATGTTCACAGTTGCACAAAAGTGCTGTTGCAAGAATTGTGCAAACACAGTTGTGCAACTGACAGTCATTATTTCTAATGGCTTCTCTTGTGCAACAGAATTTGTGAAATTCTTGTGTTCAGTGCAACAGTACAAATGTTACACTGCAAGATTCACCTAACCTTGTGCAGTTATGTCAGCCTTTATCTTCCATGCTATGTGAATCACCAGTGCCTCCTTGCAAGAATATCAAGCATCCTCTTTGGGACTGCGGGGCTTGAACCGGGACCCTTGTGGGCTTGTGGGGGCCTGAGACTGGGCCCTAGACTAGTAAACTGCCATGGACTGTGCATGTTCAGACCTCAGACATTTTCAGGTGCATGGGGCCTAGAGATGCATTGCCCCCCTGACTGGTGGGTAGTAAGAAACTTCTGGGTGGGAATAAATACTGGGCAACATCCAGACTAGTTAATCATGGTTAAGCATCATTGAAATCAATGTGACAAATTGGTCATGACTAACTTGAGTCCCATTAAGGGAGTCCTCCTCCTCCACTATGCCCCATTGCAAGACTGGCCAAGAGCTCTATCACTGTGCAGTCCCTGTACCAAATATGCACAAGATGAGCATTTAGGGAAGAATTGTTGGTGGCTTTTCTATGGTTGCAAAACTTCCTTCCCAGGAGATTCGTTACAGCATATTTTTCAAAGTGCTGCAGATGCTTTCTGCTTGCTGTTGAGCATGCATCTCATGTGCAAGCAGCCTTGGATATGTAGTTCCCAGAACACCTGACATCCCTTACTGAGTATTGGGTGCCCTGGAAAATCACATGTCCCAGGGCTCCTTGCTGAGCAACATACACTCAGATGCTTGGATTATATGTGGAGAAGAACCTATCAGGGAAATGATACTCAGTTTATAAACAGCTGGAACAATTTACGTTCTGAACCATACAAATACAAGCTTTGGCAAAGTTGCTAGATTTAAGCACATGGTGCTGTAGGTTTTCATAAGAATGTATTTTGCATTGTTATATACCCTCAAGCCAAAGAAGGAAGGAAGGAAATGGCATTTTTTGATATTGACTTCTGTCTGTTTTGTGTCTTTTAAATTTACATACCACGTTTCCATCCTAGAAAAGCTCCCGAGGGAATTCCCAATGTAACTATAAGATGAATGCAAAACAATATCAAAGCCAAATTCAACAATAGTAAAAGATAAAAACAGCAGCAAAGTTTAAACAATGATAATATTATAGCTGCATTAAGATCAGCCATATACAGGTGAAACTCGGAAAATTAGAATATCGTGCAAAAGTCCATTAATTTCAGTAATGCACATTAAAAAGTGAAACTGATATATGAGACAGACACATTACATGCAAAGCGAGATAAGTCAAGCCTTAATTTGTTATAATTGTGATGATCATGGCGTACAGCTCATGAAAACCCCAAATCCACAATCCCAGAAAATTAGAATATTACATGGAACCAAGAAGACAAGGATTGTAGAATAGAACAATATCGGACCTCCGAAAAGTATACAGTGTACTGTGCTTGATTGGCCAGCAAACCCGCCTGACCTGACCCCATAGAGAATCTATGGGGCATTGCCAAGAGAAGGATGAGAGACATGAAACCAAACAATGCAGAAGAGCTGAAGGCCGCTAATGAAGCATCCTGGTCTTCCATAACACCTCATCAGTGCCACAGGCTGATAGCATCCATGCCACGCCACATTGAGGCAGTAATTGCTGCAAAAGGGGCCCAAACCAAGTACTGAATACATATGCATACTTATACTTTTCAGATGTCCGATATTGTTCTATTCTACAATCCTTGTCTTCTTGGTTCCATGTAATATTCTAATTTTCTGGGATTGTGGATTTGGGGTTTTCATGAGCTGTACGCCATGATCATCACAATTATAACAAATTAAGGCTTGACTTATCTCGCTTTGCATGTAATGCGTCTGTCTCATATATCAGTTTCACCTTTTAATTTGCATTACTGAAATTAATGGACTTTTGCACGATATTCTAATTTTCCGAGTTTCACCTGTATAATCCATCAACACCCCAGCCATTACCAAATGATGTGCAAAATCCAAAGATATTTTCTACTCCTCTACAAACCTGAAAGAAACCCCCAAAGACCCTCTATCTCTGCCCTTTCAAGAGAAAAAAACAGCCTGAGGAGGCAATTTTAAAAAGAAAAATGGCTGTCAAGGGCAGCGTTGAGTACCCATCCACCCCCAATGCTCTTCTTCTGCTCCTTATTGCTCAACTGGCTGCAAAAAGGAGCTACTTCTTTGTTACCAAAAAGTGTCAAGGGAAAGTTATTGGAATTCCTTCAGCCTCAGGACATAGGAAGCTGCCATATACTGAGTCAGACCCTTGGTCTATCTAGCTCAGTATTGTCTTCACGGACTGGCAGCAGCTTCTCCAAGGTTGCAGGCAGGAATCTCTCTCAGCCCTATCTTGGAGATGCCAGGGAGGGAACTTGGAACCTTCTGCTCTTCCGAGAACTAGATGGGATGGTCTTACCCTCCCTGTCTCTTCATGTCTGTCTCAATCACATATAAAGCAAGGGGTGGGGTCTTGCAGTAAAAAGAGGATACTGGAAAGGGGTGCTGGACCTTCTTCCCTCCCCTGCACATCACTTCCTGTTCCATTCATGGCTCCAGGCACTTTTTAAATTTATGTTTATTTATTTGGGAAATTTAGCATCCTGCCCCTTCCGTGTGAAGATTTCCAGGGTGACTTAACAGGGCGTGGGGGTAGTTTTCTCCTCTGCCAGCTCACTTCTGGTAGTGCTGGGAAGGGAACTTTGTGCCTTGAGCAACCAGCCAACTGCAGCAAGGCAAGGCAAGGGAGGAGATATAGCATTCTTCTCCCCTTTGCAGCTTTTATTATTGAAGTCAGACATTCCCTCCTCCTCCTCTTCCTTTATACATGGCCCCATCTCATCTAGTTCTGCCCTCAGAAGGTATGATGCTGTAGGTGTAAGATGTCGTGAGTCTTGAGTAAGGCTCAAAGCAGGGACAGGCAAGCTTGGCTCTCCAGCTGCTGTTGAACTACCACTTCCATCTTTTGTGGCTGGGGATGATAGGAGTTGTAGTCAGCAACAGCTGGAGAGCCAAGCTTGCCTACCGCTGGCTCAAAGCTTGGCTCCAGTTGATGGTCTGAGTGGAAGGAGTGGGAAGAGTAGGGTTCATATGGAAGAAGCCAGCCCAAACTCAGGAAGAGCCTTTGAGAAATGCCCTTGGGTCAGTTCCAGTGTATGCGCTCTCTCTCTCTATCTCTCTCTCTCTCACGATGTGCACAGAACTGGTTCGGAGTCCCTTTATGGACCTCCAAAACGGTTTGAAAGACTGGAGGTTCAGCCAGTTTGAAGGGGGGGGGGATAACTTTAAGGACACACAGACACACCTCCCCCCGCCACACACACACACTTCTCCCCCACTGGCACGGTTCTCAAATCCACCAAAGTTAGCCGATAGGCACGTCTCCATATTATTATATGTGGATGACATGGCTATTATGTCGCAGTCACCTGTAGGCCTTAAGCGTGCCCTAAGACTCTTTTCATCATTTTGTAACCAAGAGTCTATTGAAATAAATTATAGTAAGACTAAAGTCTTAGTGTTCACCAAGTGAGCTAGGCGTTATAACTGGTCCATACAAGGAAACAAGATTGAGCAGGTTAATTCCTTTAAATATCTAGGAATTACGTTTCACTCTGTTGGATCTAGAAATGCCCATTTTAACTCCATCAGACAATCTGCTCAAATGGTTGTAAATAAGATCAAATCTTATCATTTTACACATGGTGCTGCTTTTATACCTGCGACAGTGAGACTTTATACAGCCAAAGTACTGCCTTTGCTCTTATATGGAGCCCAACTGGGACCTGCAAGTAATTTTGCCCTACTGGAGGCTATCCAGACTAAGATTATTAGATCCATTTTGCAAGTTCCATGTTGTGCTCCGAATGCTGTCATCAGAAGAGAAGTTGGTCTTATTAGGGTGGAATCCTTATACTGGTGCTGTATTTTTCGATTTTGGTTAAAATTGAGTTTTGGACAGGCGGGGTTAGCCTCTTTGGCTATGAATGGTGGTTTTAATTCGAGCTGGAAACGAGCTGTGTTGAGCAAATTTTCCTCTTTTGGCCTCTCCATAGAGGATTTGCATACTGTAGGAATTGAGCAAGCCAGGAAGTTAGTTAAGCAACGTGTCCTGGATATAGAAGTTCAACAAGAAGGTGCATGGCTCAAGCAGGGTTTATACTTAGGGAGTCAAGCTATTAATCTTAAACCAGCTAAATATTTTGATGTGGTGCTTGTCCCTAAATTTAGACGAGCCCTCACTTTAGCACGTTTAAATGTTCTTCCTACCGCAGTATTGGATGGCAGGTTCAAGGGAGTTCCGCTATTTTTACGACTTTGCCCATGTGGCAAAGGGGTTATAGAATCCACCTCGCACGTTATTCTTTATTGTGATTTTTATAGGGAACCCCGTTTAAGACTTTTATCTCCTATGTTAGACAATTTGCCTGGCCGGTCTGATGAATTTTATTTAAATTATCTTTTAACTAATGAGGACACTGATATTATTTCTGTTATGGCCAGGTTTTGTTATATTATTTGTAAAATATGTACTGGTTTATTGTAAATGTTTGCTGGTCAATGACCGAATAAACTTATAACTAACTAACTAACTGTTCTCAAAAATAGTCCCACCGGGGTGGGACCTCATTGTCACCCCGGTACATCATGGCACTTCCGGCCATTTCTGGTCCGCAACGTATCGGGGTGGCAAGGAGGCATGCTGCTGCCCTCACAGGACCATTTGAGAACTGCGCTGGTGGGGGAAATGCGGCACGGGGGTAAGAGCCTCCTTCCCAGTCCTTAAAATTATTCTCCCCACCTTCAAACCAGCCAAACCGCTTTATCCTCCCCCACCTTCAAACCGGCATTTACCGGTTCCGTGCACATCACATGCACACGCGCACACACGCACACACACACACTGCTGCCTGCTGTTAGACTGAACACAGTAAAAGCCTGTGGCAGGGGTTGCTGAAGCCGTGACCATCCCTGAGCAACTGAACACGGCCACAATCAATCTGCAACCCCCAGCACAAGCCGAAGAGATACAGCCCCATCATCATAAATATCCATCTGCCTGCCATGTCACCAATCAATAACCATGTTATTGTTTGCATTATCTGCCTATAGGATTAATCAATATATCTTGCTAACAGGTAATAGGAGATAGGATTGGATTTCAGCTCAGCAAAGCAATCTGAGGACACTGTGTATCTCTGTGGTCTCAGCAGCAAGATCTCTTTTCTGTCTGACACAATGTGACTTGTATCAGGTTCTGTCAGGATGTCATGGAGAACACTGTGAATTGGGATTTTTCAAAAGTGCAGACAAGATGTGACAGGCAACCAAATACTCCGTCCACAGTGAAACTTCCTCTGCGGAATCATACTACCAGCAAGATCTCTTTACTGCCTGGGACTTTTACACGCAGCTGGTTTTACCGTGAGTTTATGGGGAGGCTTTACTGCAAACTCAAAGATGTCCCAAAAAACCGCTGCAAATAGTGGGTTTTTTTAACGCCAGATATAAATCGGGCTACACTCTAACGCACAGTGAAAAACCTGAATTGTGTGTGAACTGCTCTCCAATAACTCGCAGGGACTTTGGGGTAAATCTAGCCAATATGTGAACGCACCTCCTCCATTCTGTGGCTTGGAAATCCCCATGTGAAAAGCTTCCAGGTTGCCAAATTTTGGAACAGGCATATCCTAGCCAGAGAGACATCATTGAGGGCTGATCACCAGACTGTCCTTGGCAATTGATGTTTGAGACAATGCAGCAAAAGAGATGAAAGGAACACATGGCTGTCAGGGCAAGGGATGAAATCACATGCACACATCGCCAACATTTCACAATGGAAGCTGGGACCCGTTTGTAAACTCCGTGTTCTCAAATCTAAGATCATCGCATGAATGTTCTGTCCCCAATCCTGCCTTTACAGTGAAAGGCTCTTCTCCAACTGCAGTATGTTATATTCATTTACTACATGTTAGTTTGGCCTTCAGTGGTCTTCTGAAGCAGGGTGCCTCAGTAAACCAACCCTCTAAAACACTGGTTCCCAACCTGAGGGCCTCCAGGTGTTGCTGAACTACAACTCCCATCACCCCCAGTGACAATTTATTGGTGGGAGTTGTAGTTCAGCAACATCCAGAGGCCTCCAAGTTGGGAACCACTGTTCTAAGAGCAAGTATTGTTTCAACAGGGCTGTACAACACTTGCTCTCCGGCTGTTGTTGAACTACAACTCCCATCATCCCCAGTCACAATGACCAAGAGTCAAGGATTATGTATGGGCGTTTCAGTCCAAAAACATCTGGAGGCCAAATGTTGTACAGCCCTGATTTAACTGGATGCTTATACAAATGATCTGGTGGTACTTCTAGAAAAGCTGCAACTCAAACATACTCCACAGTTACCTGGACAGGCAGCAATGGCAGGGTGAAAGAGAAGTTGCAGACTGGCACGTGATTGTGTCACAGTGTCAGTGTGCTTGGATTTTCATTGATACGCACTACAGTCACAAATAATCTTCCCTCCCCCTTTCACAGATGTAATGACTAGAGACCTCTGTAGGGGGTTGAAACTTGGTGAACTCTAATAAATATCTGTGCATATAACGATATTCTAAATCAACACCCCCCCTTGGGCAACAAAAAGACAAATGAGGGGAAGTGATTCAGAGACAAGGACCAGAAAGTAGTAACTGTTCCTTCTAAAAGGGGATGTTGGAGTGCACAAAATCAACCAATGAGGGGAGTGAGTAATGAACAAAGACAAGCACAAGGTCAACATCTTGGGGTGCATGGCCCCCATTTAAAGCAGATTCAGACCAGAATGAGCAGTCAGCTTATGGACCAAAAGCACTATCCATGCTCTCTATTGTGAGAATGTAAAGGAAAGAGAAAGATTTTTGCTTTTTAAAACTAAATATATCTGTAGTGGGGTTATAACTTTTCTGTTGAGAGTAAAGGAATGGGGAGAGTCAGTAAACTAGGTCAGGGAATTTCATCCATTTCCAAAATGGAAAGAAAAGTGAGGGTTGCACTGAACTGATTTAGATGTCTATGTGGTTCCCCACCCATCATTTTATGGACTTGTATAAAGCCAAAGGGGGTTTATATTGGATTGATAGACCAGTTTCATGAGCTGACACCCTGACGTGAAATATTTGCACCAGTACAGCTGCCTACAAGGATAAACGTACTTACAACTCCAAAGGAATGTCATAGTTCTGGGCAACACCTGAATTAGTACTGCAGTTGGAACTCTTAACAAAAGTTCATTGCATGAATAGCAGGTTTTAGGAACCAGTAAGGTTCATCAGGATAATCCCAAAGAATATTTTCATGACTTAGGGAAGTTTCCCCATAATAGAGGTGAGACTATTTGATTACTAGTAATGCAATCCCAAAGAAATGTCGTTCTCTTATTTCTTTGATTTGCTTCCAGTGTTGTCTGTTTTTATGACTTCACCTCTATCTGTCACTGTGGGTTTAAAATGATCACCTCCGTGATTCGTGAGTAACCTCTGAGAGGTCATTCTCTATCTGCTTAAGTAACCAAGCTCCTGGCCTAATTCCAATGTTCTGTCCACTATACCCACAGGAGCTCACTTGCCTTCCAGTCTCAGTCATTCTATGGTGACCAGATCAACTCTAGTTTTCAACAAGCACTGGGCTGAAGGGTCAGTATATTGGCTCTGCTCCCACCTGTGGGCCAAGATATCACATCAACTCTCAGAAATGAGAGAGATGGTATTAAGCAAATATATAATACGTTAACATATAACAAACCTTTCCTTTTTCAAAATATTTAGGGCAGAGCAGAAAGAGAAATCAGTTTCTTTGCTTTTCTTCCTCTGCTTCAGCTCTGTAGGGTCTATTTTTACTCTATTTTGTTCTTCAAATCACTTTCAGGACCTTGGAAAGTGCCATATATTCTTAGCAAATGGGGAGAAATGCATTTATGAGGGCCATTTTCAACATCACATTTAGAAAATGCATGTAGGGAGCAAGCCAAAAAATGATCAAAGCCAAACATCTCTGGAATATGAGAGCAGTAAGAGGCAGGTGTAAGAGCTAATTCAGATGTTACATTTTTTGTACGTCTTGCATAGGTGAGAACCAGAGCCACTTCACACAGGATGTTATTCCTACACAGTGAAAGATCTAGATGTGAATTGCATTTCTTTATCTGTGAATACATCCGTTAGGAAGGCACTAATTGCAGCAGTGCCAGTTTCCTGGCCTGCAGGCTTCTGGCAAATTAAGCACTCTTAACGCATGTCACAGGTGACCATGTACACATTTTTTCTTACATAGATGTTATCTCCTGCTATAGCAGAAGTTATGTGTGAAGTAGTCCTCACTTGCTCCTCTTATGTTCACAAAAAAGAAAAAGAAACAAATGAGACAAATTTCTGACAGATATCTGTTTGCTCCTGAGTTTCTTTTATGGACAGTGATTAGACTGCAGGTGATATCATCTAAATGTCAACCATTTGGACATTAAATTTTTAGCAGAAAGGAATTGAATTAGTCAGTCTTGGTTCTTGACTACTTGTTAACATATAACATTGAGTTCATCTTTGGTGGCCTAACTATACTCCTTACCCTCCATGTGGGTAGCAAATGGGTGCATACATTTGGAACCTTGCAGGGAGAGGGAGAGGAATAATTTCTCCCCTCCCCAGAGCTGCTTCGCCACTCTCGATCACTCCCTTGTGAAGCATCCTTTCCCTACAAAAACATGGCCGTGAATTTTCAAAATGTGAGCCAGAAAATGTCGTGTCAGAAATCTTCGAATCCACAAACAAAATGGCTCTGGTTGCGGGACCGCAAGGTAGTATTTCTTCTGCCAAGAGAAATATAAGTTTCTCCCTAGCACATGCCTTCCTGCTTCTAGTGCAGGGGTCAGCAGCAACCTATGGCACGTGTGCCAAATGTGGAACACAAAATGATTTTGCATGACACTCACAGACCCAACTGCCCCAGTCTCCCACCTGGGTAGTTGGTGGCCCTGGGCAGGCCAGAGTTGACACAACCCTGCCCCTACCTTCTAAGCCTGGGCACTACTCTCAGAATGCGTTGTTGCTGGGATGCCCATGGTGGGAGGCTTTCTTGGCTTCTCCAAGCTGCCTCAGTAGCTAGCAGCAGCTGTGGGAGCAGCAGCATTCTCCTACCCTCACTTGGAAGCAAGGGTCAGAGAATGCTGATGCCATTGCCATGCACCCAGGAGGATGGGGCCAGCAGGGGTGGGAGGAAGCATCTTTTTAACTTAGGCAACCTTTTAGAAGCGGTGTTGTTCAGCACATCACTTCTGAAAGGTTTCCAGCCCCTGCTCTTGATTTGGGCCAGGAAACAGAGCAGGAATCAGCCCTTCCCAATCAATGTATTAACAAGACACTGTGAGCCCCTTTTGCTTGTTAGTGCAGAGCCTTACACGGCAACCCCATCCCCGTGTTTTTCTCAAGTTTTTGGCTTCCTCTGGGGCCTTCCCCCAGGCACCTGAAAGCATGCTGTGTGGACCCATGTAGCCTCAGTTCTCTTTTTCCTTTGATGTACTTGCCTCAGGCCGGCTGTGGACAAGACTGAGTGCCATCAAGCAAACCATCTGCCGTTGCTTTAGTTGTACTTGAAGAAGCTTAAATGGTTGTTTTATGTGACAAAGGTTCACATAAAACCTTTGTGAACCCCACTACCCAGAATGGACAGACTTGCTTTGCATCTATGTGCAGGAGACACAGTTCAACCCTGTATTATTTTAAGACTTTGATAGAATCCCTGAGGCAATTCAAGCCACTGGATAGGAGTCTAATCCCATAAATCCGTATGGCCTTCCCAGTGGGAACTGAAGTCAATGCTAATTACCATGCTAATCATGATTACTAATTATAATGTCATTAGCATGGTATAAATGGTTGCAAAATAAGTATTTTTTTATTTTTTTTGTAGCACGGCAAAATGTGTAACCAAATTTACTGCAATAGTATCTTGAAAAACCTATCATTTTTCATGATGGGATTGTGGACTGAGATCCACAGGAAAGGGGTGGAGAGAGAAAGGGAAGCAAGGGGTGCATATTCAGGAGTTCTGCAGTTCTGTATTAATAATCCCATATACTAAGAGCAGCAGATTCAGAAAATAAATTATGCAAACTGTAATAAAGTCAGCAAAGGACTTAATTTTGCAACAACGTACTGCATTAGGGATGGACAATATATGTGGGTGCCTTTGCAGAATTTGGAGTATTTTTGTTTATTCCATTAATCTGGACATGGACTATGGAAGAGGAGTGGGAATCATAAACCACTGAGGGGCAACAATAGTTATATGTAGAAGCAGAAAAACAAGCAATAAGGATGAGAACTAGGACCAATATTGAATGAAAGCCGCCTCCTCCTCCTCTTCCGATCCGCCTCTACTATTTTTCATTAAGGGGGGGGGGGTTCTCAAAGCTAATTACATAATTAAAAGAATGAGAAAATGGCTCCCTGTCCAAAATCTGAACTAATCATAATCCGAAAAGAAACACAAGAGAGACACCAGCCACTGGAGGGATGCTGTGCTGGGGTAGAATAGGGTCAGTTGCTCCCCCCGCCCCGGCTAAACATGGAAGTCAGCACTTTGAAACATGCCTCTTTGCCCAGTTGGCAAGGGTAATCCCCTCCCCAAATCATCCTTGATGCTTCACAGATCATCTCGTTTCTCACATTAGCAAAAAATGCCCATATACTTTGAAGATCTTCAATAACAAAAATTAGAAACCTGTATTTTAAAAAGAAAGAAAAGAAAAATAATACAGTTACAAGATGGCAAGAAGATATTATTATTATTATTATTATTATTATTATTATTATTATTATTATTAATTCAATTTCTATACCGCCCTTCCAAAAATGGCTCAGGGCGGTTTACAAAGAGAAATATTGAAGATATTGAAGCCCACAGTGGATATTTGGGAAATGAACATCCTCAGCTGTTCCTGTTAGGTCAGTACTGAGTCATGTCCAGATGTATACAAGGTCCCCTTGATTTTTGAATTCTGACCATTCAGTGGTCATGAATTGCTGTTCATAAGCAACAAAGTAGATAACCCTCTAATTCATGCTAAAATGTAATCTGCTTTAATCATTGCCTATAAAGATCCTTCTCAGAACAGGACTCTGACGGTAGCACAAGGTAATGTCCTCTTCTAGTGCTGGAAAGCAATCACCTCTGATGTAGGACAAAGCATTCCTAATGCTCTTGTACGTGAACAGCTCTTCCAATTAAATCAGTCCGACAGCCTCTCTTCCATTCAAATCTAGCCTGAATATATCTACTTGGGCAAGAGGTGTCCTTTAGTACAAAACAGGAGGTGAAGAATAAGGGACTGAAGCTTGTCTTTGCTCATGATGACCTCAGGAATGATTTAATTAAACTCACATTCCAATATCAATTTATATTCTGAAAAAGCACACTTACGGCAGCTGCTCCTATGTGCTGTGTTTTCCAAGAAGCTGGAATGCATTAAGTCATATTCAAATGCTGTTCTAGTTTCTACTGCTGCCATGAGATCATCCCTGATAACATATTTGGCTCTGAATTATTAGTGGTAAAATATCGCTTTGAAGAAACAAATTAATATTAAGAGACTGCAATTGGAGCCACTCCTCCCCCCCCCCACCCCTAATGATCTTTGCTAGAATACCCTTAGAGTCAGCTTACCAAAGACCATCAGGTCATGATCCAGACATCATTCAAACTTTTATTTTACCTTCACTGCAGAGGTAGGAACTTTACAAAGATATTTTCATTGCCCTAATGAATATCCATGAAAAGGCAACAAGGATAGAGAGATGTACTACTAGCATAATCACATCCCACAAGTTGCATCAACTGGTAATTAGCGGTTTACCTGCTCTGACATCACAGTCGTCCTGTGTCTGCAGCCAGGCCACCACTCTTCTGACTGTCATTGGCTTAGCTGCACTGATATCACAGAGACTCTGGGACTCTTGAGCCCTAAAAGGAATGGAAAGCCCTTTGCATTGCAGTTTGAAGGTCCATTAATAACTCTGGGCAAATTAAACTTTAAATGCATTGCCTTGAGGTCCTGGACTTTTAAATGGCAACTTGTGGGTGCAAACTAGGATCAAACGACATGCTGTTTTAAGCACACAATCGGCCCTTGAATGCTTGCTGTTTTCTTTTACTTTGCTTCACTAAATAAGAGCCATGAAAGAGCCCGCTCTAGACCAGGACCAAAGCATGAGGAAAGAGAACTTTAACCCTTTGACCCTGCCATGGTACTGATCCAGTTCCTCTCTGCATCTGCTATTTGCCCGGGTCAAATGGGCAGCAATGGGAGCTTCTTGTCCAGTCAAATAGCCAACCATGGAGGGAGGCAATCCAGATCAGGACCGTGGCAAGGGCAAATCCCCCCACCTATATGCTATGGTTCCAGTCCAGACTGGCGATTCCTATACTTGTTTGTTAACAAAAAAGAAAGAAAGAAAGAAAGAAAGAAAGAAAGAAAGAAAGAAAGAAAGAAAGAAAGAAAGAAAGGGGATCATGCAAGGATCAGTCCTGTGGTTAGAATAACATGGATCTGGAGTTAAGCAGTTTTGGAGCTTGGCAATGAAAAGAGATGGACAATGCTTGCTTCTTCAGGTAGGCGCCAGAGCTCCTTGGCAACCTTCACTCTTTTGGGTAGGAGCCAGAGCTCTTTGCATGCAGAAGGTCCCCGTTTCAGTCCCTGGCATCTTCAGGAAGGGTTAAGATAGACCCCTCTCTTCAACTCTGACTCAGCAGAAGGCAGGGCAGCTTCATATCTTATTTATGTATTATTTCTCTGTGTAAACCGCCCTGAGCCATTTTTGGAAGGGCGGTATAGAAACTGAATTAATAAAAATTGAAATTGAATTAATAATATCGTTCATTATCATGAATATATTGCCAAATATCCTGCATATTTTGGCTTTTGCAAGTTCTACATTCACATGGTTTTTTTGTTCTTGATATGCAGGACTTGATAGTTGATGTAAAATTTGGTGACTCCCTTTAAAAAACATGGCAGCCTTACTGAACACTGGTGCCCCATGGCTACATTGAGTCAGTGTGAAAGCTTCCCTCACCTCAGTCACAAGTCACTAGGTGGCCTTAAGCAAGCCAGCGTCCTCCCAGTGTAAACCCCCACACTTGCAATGTGCGGATGATATTGGTCTACCTTTCAGAATGGAAAGTATTAAAGATGAGTGAAATAATGTATGTGGAACACTTTGAACACTCTGATTGATTGATTGATTGATTAAGTGCCATCAAGTTGGTGTCGACTCTTAGCAACCACATAGTGCTGAACACTCTACAGCACTGTATACATGCTAAGCATGATTGCACTGCTTTTTGGTGTGGGGTGGACCTATCACAACCCTGCCCATCCAGGAGGAGAGAACCCTCACTGGTCCCCTGTATATCCATCCAGTCACGAGGATCCATGAGAACTGCAGAGTTGGCTTCCCTGCTTCCTGTGCACAGATATGTCTGAGAAAAGGGCTCTCCTTTTTCCAAGAGCACTTTCACACTTCCAGTCCTTCCTGCACCGGGTTTGTGGGCAGTAGTTCCAGGAAAATGCTTTCATCCTTTCCAGCTGGACCAGGTATCTGGAAGTGAAGTTCTCCAAATTCAAACTGAACTCACCAGTTGCTCTGTTTACTTTGCCACATGCAGTGTTCCTCTCAGAATATACCCAAGTTGTGGGACACTGCTTCTTGGGTCAAATGGTTCAGTTCATAACTGTCCACCCAGAAACATAGTTCGTTCTCAGGCAGCTTTTTAAATTTTGCCCTGTCTACCTGCACTCTAGGTATAACCCCTTGAACAACTAGAATGGGGACAATAAAAAATATTATCTGTATCATTTTGATGGGGGTCAAACAGCAGCTTACTTTAAATGCTTAGTTTGAAGCTACCGACCGTTGTCCGTTCTGAAAGAAAAAATAGCATGTGTTGGGGCCCAAACCAGATTGATACCACAGTGTGTGGGGAGGAGGCTTTAACTCCTTTCCCTCACCACAAACCTGATCAGGCACAGGCCTCCCTGTTCATGCTATTTACTCTGGGAGGAAACTCCCACTGGCACATGTTATTTTCATTTAAGGAACCAACAAGCATGGACATTCAAAAAATGTGTTTAAAATTACATGTCGTTTGACCCTTAGAGCTCAGGGTTTACGTCTCCACCACTTAAAGTCAGCCAGGAAGAACCAGCAGCTCAGCAACTATTTGCACATCCAACTACTCTTCTGCTTTCAGGCCCCACCCCTTTATAATTCCCAGCATCCCAAAGCTTGCCCCATAGTACCAACCAATCACAAAATATACTGGATGTGTTTAGCATTGAGAAAACCAGATTAAAGGAGGACATGATAATGATTCACAACTATCAAAAAGGCTCACAGCTGTTTATCTGGGCTACTGAGAGGAAGATAAAAAATAATGGGTTGAAGCTGCTGTGAATGATGACTGGCAAGGGAATAAGCTGACCAGGAAAATTACAAAATTACCTTCCCTGGAGAACTTTTAAAAGGAAACTGTATGCACATCTGTCATGTCATCATGGGGACTTAGGCAAGATGACTTTGCAGAATCCTGCCACCTTGGAAATTCTATGTAATAGAGCTGAAACATCATCTGATACAGCCTTGCTGGCATGGTACCATTTCAAACTGCAGGTAGAAAATTTCATGTCTGAATGGTTCCCATATTTTTTAAAAAACCAAAAAAACACTTCCTTGCTCATCAAAAACTAGTGTGCCAGGGAGAGGACTAGGCTAGAACCTTTTTCCTAGAGAAAAGACTAAGCTAAAACCCTTTTACCATGGGCAAAACTATGTTTACAAAAAAACCAAGTTGTTCTAGTAAGAACTAATCAGCCTACTTTCCTTTCACTGTCTCTACAACTGGACTAAGCTTGGTTCAAATCGAGGTCCACAAGTTAGATCTCTTGCACCTCAAATGTTCATGTGTCCGCCATCTTGGATTGGAGTGGATGACATCATTACAAAAGACATAATTGAGGTGTCCCTATGTGTCACTCACTACAACTGTACCAAATTTGGTTCAAATCAGACAGTCCTCAAGTTAGTGCACTTGTGCCTCAAAAGTTCACACATCCACCATATTGGATTGGGGTGGATGACATCATCACAAACTACACCATTGGGACATCCCTATGTGTCCCTACACCTGTAGCAAATTTGGTTCAAATCACTTAAGCGGTTCACAAGTTAGCCCACTTGCACCTCCAAAGTTTACACTTCTGCCATCTTAAAGCAGTGTGGATGACATAATCACAAACTATGCCACTGAGGTGTCCCTGTGTGTCACTCACTGCAACTGTACCCAATTTAGTTCAAATGGCATAGTCTACAAAGTGCAAAAATTAGTGCACTTGCACCTCAAAAGTTCATGCGACCATCATCTTGGATTGGGGTGGATGACATCATCACAAACTATGCTGTTGAGGTGTCCCGAGGTGTCCCTACACCTGTACCAAATTTGGTTCAAATTGGTTACGCGGTTTACAAGTTAGCCCACTTGCACCTCAAATGTTTATATGTCTGCCATCTTGAATTGGGGTGGATGACATCATCACAAACTACGCCATTAAGGTTTCCTTATGTGTCCCCACAGCTGCAGCAATTTTGGTTCAAATCGGTTAAGTGGTTCACATTAGCCCACTTGTGCCTCAAATGTTTACATGTCCATCATCTTGAATTGGTGTGGACGACATCATCACAAACTATGCCATTGAGGTGTCCTTGTGTGTCACTCACTGCAGCTGTACCAAATTTGGTTCAAATGGGTTAGCAGTCCACAAAAAAGCCCATTTGTGCCTCAGATGTTCACATGGCTGCCATCTTGAATTGGAGTGGACGGCATCATCACACACCACACCATTTGGGCATCCCTATGTGTCCCTACAGCTGTAGCAAATTTGGTTCAAATCAGTTAGGCGGTTCACAAGTTAGCCCACTTGTGCCTCAAAGGTCACCTCAAACGTGACCGCCATCTTGGATCGGGGTGGATGATATCATCACAAACTACGCTGTTGAGGTGTCCCTATGTGTCCCTACAACTGTACCTGGTTTGGTTCATATTGGTTCAGGAGTTGCTAAGTTGATGGGGGACACACACATGGACACATGGTCACACAAACACACAAAATACCAGGTGATCTTATAAGCCTATTGGAAAGTAGGCTAAAACAACAACAACCCTCCCCCCCCGCCACATACACACAGGGAAATATTTCCCTATATAGGCTGTGGCATGTCCACAGACTAATGTTCTGTGGACATGCCAAGTTTTTCAATTGCATGAGAGGAGAGGGGCAATTTTTAGCTATTTGCCTTTTCCCTCTGCAGCCACCTGTTCCTCTTGAAACTATTTCCCTGGTGGGCCTCCAGTTCTCAGGGACATAATCTTGGGAGACACAAGCAGCTGCAGAGGGAAAGGAAAGTTGCCAAAATCGTCCCTCCCCACTTTGCACAACAGAAAAACCTAGCACATCTGTGGAAGGTTAGTCTGGAAGTCAGCCACAATCTCACTGCAGTCTGAAGTGATAAGAGTCCCAACAGAGCTATACCACATGATTATTCTGAATGTAGACTTCTATTTGCTCAACTCTGAGCTATAACAGATCATCACTAACCCACATCCTAAATTCCACATTGTCGGATGGGTTGTACTTCTTCTTCCACAACTTTATATGAGCAGAACAAAGAGCTTAAAGGGGTGATGACATGCTGCAGCAGGAAACAAGGAAGAAGCTATTCACTGTAAATTAGTAACAGAGTCCTGGCTATCTGAAAAAGAAAGGCAAGCTTTTACAGTGAATCTGTAATGCTTCTGAGTAATAGCTGGCACAGCTTCCTACAATCCACTGTTCTTTATACAATATGCATAGTCTGCCCTTTAGTGTTCACTGGCAGAAGTGCAGGGACCAACAGTACTTGAAACCTAGGGTCCTAATTAGAGCTATAATACTATCATTCCATGGAGTCAATAAAACCACACAATGTGTCAATAATCCCTGCATCCTCCTTACAAAGAGCAGCAAGACAATAATGGTTCTTGCATCTCAGTCCTATGCATAGGAACATAGGAAGCTGCCATATACTGAGTCAGACCATTGGTCTATCTAGCTCAGTATTGTCTTCACAGACTGGCAGCAGTTTCTCCAAGGTTGCAGGCAGGAATCTCTCTCAGCCCTGTCTTGGAGAAGCCAGGGAGAGAACTTGAAACCTTCTGCTCTTCCCAGAGCAGCGGCTCCATCCCCTAAGGGGAATATCTTACAGTGCTCACACTTCTAGTCTCCCATTCATATGCAACCAGGGCAGACCCTGCTTAGCTAAGGGGACAAGTCATGCTTGGTACCACAAGACCAGCTCTCCTCAAATGTTTACTCAAAAGTCAGTCCTACTGTTTTCAATGGGTCTGTTTTATAGCTGTTTCCCTCAAAAAACACAAAATAATCTTTAAAAGATTTAACTAAGAGTTCATTCAGAAACAGCTCAATTTTCTCCTTCTCCTATCCCTCCCTTTTCCTCCCTGACTCCACCCCCCATACTCTCTATGGGATCCCAACAGGGACAAACCTCTAAACATAAAAGATACTGGATAGAATACAACACATCCCTCCCCTTTATAACAACAAGAATTGAATTCATTTAAAAATCAGTGACAAAGTCTTGAAGTCTTTGAGGTGGTCTCCTCTCCCGCACACTATTCTTGGGTTCTCTGGCATGGGAACTGTTAGTGATGTTCTTTCTGGTAAAGAGGATTGTCCATCATTTTCATCAGCCTCCTTTGTGAGGTCAAAACTGGAGGCAAGATCAAAGTCCTCTGCAGTTCCTCTCTTGAAACCAGACTCCCTTCCCTCTTGTCTCATAGTATGCATGCTGGAAAGTCTCAAACTGTTGGTTTCCATCATCCAATCTCCTTGGATTTCAATTATTTGTCTTTGTCCAAAATATCTCACTTTGTCCTTTCTCACTTTATAAGGCAGCTGTACTCAAACAAAGTCCCTCACCTGAAATGTTTACTGTTTCACACCCCATTTCTGATCCATATGCAATTTGTATTTTTGTTGCTTTTCCCTAACCCAATCACAAATCTCTACATCTTCAGGGTGAGATGGCATGAAAAGCCCTATCAGTTGTTGATATTGGGTAAGTTTGGTGGTATCTTTGCATCATCTCAGCAGTTCAAAAGGTTATTTTTCTGTAGTGGAATGAGGAGTAGTTCGATAAACAAATAGAGTTTCAGATTGCCTCTTTCTAGGATTGTTGTTGTGTAGTAGCCAATTGTAAACTTTCTTTCACTAATCTGTTGATTCTTCCTGCTAAGCCATTCCCTCATGGATGATACAAGGAAATAGTCTTGTGTTTTATCCCATGGTTATGCAAATACTGCTCTGTTTCAAATGAGGTAAACTTTGTCCCATTGTCAATCACTAGTTCTTTAGGAAGACCTTCTCTCACAAAAACTGCAGCCATGAATTGGATCACCTTGTTTGTAGTAGTGTTGTCAACAAATGAAACTTCTGGCCATCTGGAATAGTAATCCACCACCACTATAAAAATAATTGTTTGATTTGTGGGTTGGTTATCAAAAGGCCCCATTATATCCAGAGCACATTTTTCCCAGGGACCATTGGGATACTCTACTGGAGACAAGGGGGTGGCAAAAGTCTTCTGTGTCTTGTCAGATACAACACAAGCCATACAGTGCCTACATTTTCAATGTGTCCATACCTGGCCACCAAAAACTTTCTCTGGTTCGCCTTTTAGTCAAGATCATGCCCAGGTGACCTTCATGGACAATTTTGATCACTCTTGCTTGTAAGGAGGTTGGCACCATCAAATGATTAGTCCTCAGCACCAGCTCATTGAGAAGAGACAGATTACTTTTTACGTTCATTTATAGTTGAAGATGTTCAGGTACGTCGTTTTTGCGAGGCCATCCATTCATTATGTAAGGTTTAAGTTTAGTAAGTAATTGATCAGTACTGAGGGCCACTCTCCATTCAAAAGATGTGATCACTCCATGAGTGGATGAAGCTATTTGCACAATTACATCTCCTTCATCCTCGTCTTTGGGATCTCCTCTTGGCCTGGAAATCAAAATCCATAGGTCTGGTGATTCATTTGGCTATTCTTGGGGTTGCTCGACTTGATCCCCGAGTGGTAAATAAAGTAGATATAGGTTTATGGTCTGACCATAACATGAATTTTATGCCTCACAAGTAAGTCCTGAAGTGCCTCATTGCCCAGAAACATACTAGAACTCCTTTTTCAATAACAGAATAAATCTTCTCTGATGCAGTAAGCACCCTGGAAGCAAAAGCAACTGTAACCTTCCTGTCCCCCTTTTGCTGAGTCAAAACAGCACTCAAACCATATTCAGAAGCATCAGTGGTTACAATAGTGTGCCTGTTGGTGTCAAAAGAAGTGAGAGCAGGGCTTTCAGCAATGGCCAATTTTGAGAGTCTGAAAACTAGCCTTGCAAGATGCATCCCAGTTAAATGCTACATTCTTTTTTTTAGAAGAAGATGCAATGGAGCAACTTTGGAGGCAGAATGTCTAACAATTTTCAAATGACACTCACAGAGTCCTAAAAATGAGCTAAGTGCATCTTTGTTGTGTGGCTTTGGTGCTTCCCAAATATCTTTCACCAAGTCTGTTTTGGGATATACGCCACTCTGAGATACTGTGGGTCACAGGTATGTCACCAAGTGTGTGCAAAACTGAGATTATCTGCAGAGATAGTAAGTCTGTGTTGGGGTTTTCTTAAGACTTCTGTCAGTTTAGCATCATGCTTCTCAGTGGTTTTGCCATACACTAAAATGTCATCCTGAAAGTAAGTGATGCCATTCATAGTCCCAAAAATTTCTGGGAAGATAATCTGTAGTTTTGGACACAGTTGTTAAAGCATTTTTTTATTTTTAATAATCATTGTTGTTTGTGTGCATATTTCTTTTAAGAAAAATAAAAAATGAAGTACAGATTTAAAGTGAACACAAATTACTGCTTCTTCTTCACACTGCTACTATTGCTTAATCCACTAATTTCATTTAATTTATTTTTCAGGCAAGATGGGATGTAATTTTATCGTAGTTGATGGTTTTATGAAGTATTTTGTGTTCAACTGAGGTTCTACCTTGTGGTTTGAGCTCACATGATTATATTATTTGGTAGGTAATTTATAGAACTTCAATCAAAACAGAACTTTGAAAATTTTACCATTTGTATCCTGATCACTCTGTTGGGCTGAGTGGAGTGTTGCCAAAATATCCCTTAATAATATGTGTTGTCCAAGAAAAATAGATGGGCGCTACTAAAGTGGAGGGTGGTATTCTGTGAGTTTTAAGATAAATTATGTGCCCAGCCCAGTTATTGAGGCCTACAATGCTATTAGTCTGGAGACGCATGGGCAGTAACTTCTGTCAAACCAGGCTTAAGATGCTAGAGTATCATCCAAAGAATACTGATCAAAATCAGCAGTTTCTCAATAGAAAGGAAAATGTATCCTCCACTTACAGAGAGAGCTTCTATAGTGGAGAAAGCTCCTACCAAACAACCTTTCCTTATGCCACAATTTTGTCAATATACTTAAGATGAGGGAGTTGTTTCAGCATTTTAACATTATAAGCCCTAAATAGTTTCTTTTTTTATTTTCAGTTCTTTTTAAACATATTTTATACCACCCAAAACTTAGATCTCTGGGTAGTTTACAACAAAAAATGACATCAGAAAAGTTAAAACGTTAGTTAAAACAAAATAAATGACAACAGAGAAATTAAAACATTGGTTAAAATAAATGACAGCAAAAGTTAAAACATTACAATTTAAAAATTTAAAACAATATTTTAAAACAATGTTAAAACTATTAAAACGGTATCTATTTAAAAGCCGGGGTGAACAGATCAGTCTTTAAAGATTTTTTTTTTTTAATTGTCAGAGATGGGGAAGCTCTTATTTCAGCAGGGAGTGCGTTCCAAAGCTTTGGGGCAGCAGCAGAGAAGGCCCGTCCCCGAGTAGCCACCAGACAAGCCAGTGGCAACTGCAGACGGACCTCTCCTGATGATCTCAATGGACGGTGGGGTTCATGATGAAGAAGACATTCTCTTAAATACCCAGGGCCCAAGCCATTTGGGGCTGTATAGGTTATAACCAGCACCTTGTATTTTGCCTGGAAACCTATTGGCAGCCAATGTAACTCCATCAGTGAAGGAGTAATGTGGTCTCTCCAAGATGACCCAGAGACCAACCTGGCTGACGCATTCTGAACCAGCTGTACTTTCCGGACTACATACAAAGGCAGCCCCACATACAGCACATTGCAGTAATCCAGTCTGGAGGTGACCAGCAGATGTACCACTCTTCTGAGGCCATTTATCTCAAGAAACGGACACAGCTGGTGTATCAGCAGAAGCTGATAGAAGTCACCTCTGGCCACCACCTCAACCTGGGACACCAGCAGGGGCGTAGCTATAATTGAATGAAAGGGTTCAAAGAACATGGGCCCCCAGCTCCTGAGGGCCCTCCAGTTCCATCCCTCCCTATTTTCTTCATTCTCCCTCATTCTGGGGGGCCGCCCGAGAGAGGGATGAACACGGGCCCCCTCTCCCCTAGCTATGCCCCTGGACACCAGGGAGAGGCTCGGATCCAGAAGTACCTCCAGATCTCTTGGTGATAAAATCTAAATTCTCTGCCCTTTCTGCCTGAAAGCTTGCAGGCATCAACTAGGGGACACCACCCTTTCAGAGCTGGTGCAGAGAGTTGCTAAGATGCAGCAAAAGTGACCCTTAAACTAGAAAACAAGTGTTGGCTACTAGGGCAGTTCATTAGGCACTGCAATCCCAATGAACCTATGGCATCTCCCTGGGGCTGCTTCCATCAGTGCCATCTCTGGTGCAGCCCATTTCATTCCCGATACTGGGAGAGTTTCTTCTTCTTGGAGCTGAGAATTCACACAGGGACATTGGGCAAGCATGTGGGGACATCTAGGAAGTTTACTTCCTCCCAGCACTATTTCCATGGCTACGGTGGAATAGTGTATGGACTTGTGAAGGAATGCAAGGAGATGGCAATGGATTGTGGAAGAGAACTCAAGCTAGGGTGAATGCTTATGAGGGAGCACATGCTGGTGGCAAGGTAACAGGGGTCCTCACAAGCTATATGAGGCAGTGGGAGCAGGGTGGCAAACAGATTTGTGAAGGCACATATGGCAGCAGTGAGGTGGCATTCGTACTCACCAGACAGTGCAAGGCAGAGGTGAGATGACCAGGGCCTTGCAGTGGCATTTAAGGTGCTGTTAGAGTACCTTTGAACACAATCTACCGAACACAGGTTTTGCATCTATTTTTATGTCCAAATATGGAAAGACTCCACTCAACCAGTATGGGTAAGCCCTTCTCCATAGTGTGGCTGCCCCCTGCCACCCCAGAGTGGTGCTGTTTGTATTAAGCAGCCGGGCTCTCTGTTTGCCCAGCTGCATTTGCTTAGAAACAGGAAGTTTGTTGTTGCCAGCAGGAAATGGCATGTGCGGACACCAACTTGAGTGGTCAGAACAGAACAGATTGCTTAATACAAACTGCCACTCAGGCAGGGGAGCAGCAAAGATGTAAGAGAGCAGCAGGTAAGACCTGCCTTCCTCCCTTTTCCTCCTCATCCCCAGGAGTTTCCCCACACATAGCTTCCAGCTCTTGGGATAAATGCTGAGCAAAGCTACTTCGAGTTACATTCGCAGCATGAGGAAAGCAGCCCCTCCCCTCTGCTCTGGGGTTTTATTTTTGTGCAGCTTCACATTGCATGCCTCTGTGTTTTCCTTGTAGCCAATGGGGAAGAGAGAGAGAGAGAGAGAGAGAGAGTGTGTGTGTGTGTGTGTGTGTGTGTGTGTGTGTGTGTGTGTGTTTGAGAGCTCCATGGGGAGGAACACAGTGTTGCCTTCAAAACTTCATATCCTAGTCTGGGAGCATTTGTATACACGAACAGATTTCTTCTCTTTTTTCCAACACATGCGTGGCGTGCTTTATATCAGTTTTGAAACCTCTTTTTTACCCAGGAAAACCTTAAGCAAGCAGACTAATATTGTTCAAAAAAGGTCCATTTGAGCATACACATATGTTTTGTAACTATAACTGCATGATCCCCACTGCACGTTAAGGTCATCTGTCTCCAGTTACCACCGGTACATCTGGTGGTGACTCAGAGGTGGGCCTTCTCTGTAGCTGCTTCTGGGCTGTGGAATGCACTCCCAGCAGAAATCCGTAATCTGAGTTCATTGTTGGCCTTCAGGAGAGCCCTCAAAGGCCCCTGGCCTTCCAGAGTTTTTAAATTGTTGTAAATGTTTTTAACTTCCTGTGACCTGGTTTTCCAGGGCAAGGCAAGGTTCTTTATTTGCAACCCAAGGTCAGCATAACATAACGTAAACAAAACATCTCATAACATAGAAAGATACAATTGGAAAAAAGAGATCTGTAAATATGGATAAATATCCACGAATAAATAATCAGTAAAATTTTAAAATTAATCAAAGACAAGCTCGCTGCCATAACAATACTGCAATAGAACAGAATTTGGCCACCTTAAAGGTGATATCTAAAGTTCTATCCACAAGAAGATAGGAAACATAAAAATCTCCTGAACAACGTGGGAAGGGTGTCAGAAGAGGAGTTAATAAGGAACATCTTAAATCTCTATATAATGGACAGCACAACAAAACATGTTGGGTGGATTAAACTGGGAGCAGTTTAAAACTGTTGGCGATTAAACTGGGAGCAGTGGAAGATCTTCCCGCTAGTGAACACTGTCTTCGGTCTAGGTTGAAGCATGATCCCACCCTGATCTCTAGGTCATGTGGGGGTAAGCAACCCCCCTCTAATAACCGGCTGAATGGAGGGGCCTTGGTTGTTGATCGGAATATAGTTGCTCTTAGCAGGCTGGCGCTAATGGAGAATAACCAAATTCAACCCAACAATCTCCAGGGTTTTTTGACAGACCCCCACTTTACCTCAGCAGCCAGTCTCCTTGTTAACAATGATACAAGGCTGTTTTCTTGTGCAGAGGATGTACCCCCCTTCAGCCATTGACAGCGACTGGATCCTCGAGAACTACCTTGCTGCACATGGAATGTGGCTGGCTGGCTGGCTCTCTAAGTCAGATGACGGCGCTGTGGCCCAATTCATCTCCAGTTTTGACATCCTTCTCTTACAAGAGACCTGGGCAATGGGGGATATTGTCCTGGAAGGTTTTCAGGTAGTTTGTAATCCAGCTACCCCGAGTGAAAAAGGGGGATGGGTGAAAGGAGGTTTGGCAGTTTTGGTAGCCTCCTCCTTACATGTTACACTGACCCCCCTACCCTCTCCTGCCCCTTGGGTGTTGGCGGTTCTCCTGCAGTTTGGTTTTCCAGGGTTTTTTAACTGTTTTGAATGTTTTAACTGTTAATTCTTTTATGGTGTTTTATAGTCTCTATTTTTAACTGTTAATTGAAGGGCAGTATAGAAATTTTTGGGAGGGTGGTATAGAAATCGAATAAACAAACAAACAAATTTTCAAAGAGTTTGCTTCCTGAAAACTGGGTTTTCCATTCTTCACATCTAAGCAAGGCAGTTCTAACTGCATTTCTAAAGAGTGCTTTCTTCTTGTCATGTTAATGATTATGTAAATATTCTAGTCAGTACCTCTCCCTCCTGGCATTTGCTGAGGTGTTTTAAGAAAAACTCGCTTAAAACCAGGATCTTTAAAACCTGGAAATACCTCGAGACAAGCTAGAATTTGGAAGACAAAGCCCGATTTGTGTGTGGGGTACTTCCAAAGGTCTCTAATGGACTTAAGTCTGGCCAGTGTGTGAATGCACACATTCTTTTCCAAAGGAGATTCACAGTAACAGCCCTGTGTGGAAATGCTCCAGCCGAAACAATTCAGCTGGGGCAGCTTGAAACATTTCGGCACCTGGAAATAGGGGTGCCGAAACGCTTTGAGCACATCCATAGTCTTTACAGCTTATATGGTCTGGAAGTTAAAAGGGGCACCTAAACTTGAAATTTCCTCATCTCAGAACAAAGGTTTTTGGTTTACTGAATTTTAAGATACATGTGTTCCAGATTAAGAATACAACTTTCTGCTGTTATATAAATAATAATTGGGCTCCAGTCATCCCACATAGTTTTGTATTGTAACGGTGGCTGACATCCTGACTACATTTACTCAAGGAAGTCCCACTGAAAGTAAAAGCACAAGTTAGGCACATTTAACTTCTCCTTTTAATTTCAGTGTTCTGAACTGCAATGGGGCTTCCTCAAGTAAATTTAAGTAAGTTCCTTGATAGGAAGTTTAACCAGTTTAACCATCTGTTTAACCAGGATAATATCTATTATATATTTTGAATAAAGTCATACTTCCCGATTACTTACATATACCAAATTTTACATAACAATCCTGCCACTGAAAGTAACTGAATGCACTACTTTTTACACTGGACTATGCTGGGGGAAGGTTTTATTTTTATTTTGTATTTTCTAGAAGAAATTCTGGACATAATCAACAGATTTTAACCGTTATTGTTCTCAACAGATTTTTAACACTCAATAATCAGATCAGTAATTCAAAAACAACATCATGCCCAAGAGAGGCACAAGATCTTTCTCAGATTCAGATCTACTATGTCAGATTTACCATTTATAGTAATTATTCAGTTAAATGAATAATGTTTGGATTTGAAATCCTACACGTCAAACTGTTATTTTACCTCCCTTTTGTAAGCACATTAATAAACAATTCTGTTACATAAATTTAATTTCTCTATCAGTGTATTCTATGCAAAATGACTTTACCCGATCAATGACGGGCCTCATCTATTAGTATCCTTTAATTTTCTTACAGCACTCTTATGCATGTCTACTCAGAAGTAAGTTACACTGTGTAATGGGACTTACTCTTGTGCTTCGGGTTGCATCCTCCATCATTCAGCTTTCCTTGGTACGAGTCTTACTTCCCAATATTTTATGAAGGTTAATCTCACTGTAACTAGGGCTAACCATTTCTGTAAACTGGGCATTTCCTCCTCTTAAAAGTAGTCCAGTTTGATTAGAATAACTCAAGTCCCAACCATGTTTACATCTGTTTGCAACTGTGTTCTGTGCAGAAGTTACAGATCAAATCTACTTGCACTCAGCAGTGAATGGAAGTGGAGAATGAATGGTTTATTACAGTCACAGACCAGCAAAGAGTACATGTACCAAAAACACAACACAAACCTACATTTGAAATGACAGAATCATCATAGGGAGAGTGGTGCAGTGGACAGAGGTACTAGGGTGACCCACGCTCAATTTCCTGACCAACTATGACGCTCACTAGGAGGTCTTAGGCAGGTTGGTAATTTTCATCCTAACCTAGTTTGCTTGATAAGTGGATGTGCCTTTCTGAGCTCATTGGAGGAAATGTGGGATAAAAATGGGATTAATAAGCAAATGATCCATGGTAAACTATGAGTGAAGTCAAACATTTTCTTTGCTGAAGTGAAAAGAGCCCAGTGCCTTTCCTTAATCTCCTCTGTCAGGAATTAAAAATTGATGCCCTCAGCATCTTATCAACGGCATCCTCTTGCATGCAGTGTTGATTCTCTTTTTCTAAAGCATAACTCCGGTATTTCCCTAATACTATGTGAAGTCCTAGCCACAAGTAACCTGAATACATCAGAATGAAGTTCAAAAGTGTCTCCCATGCAAAGCTGGACCAATGCCTGCACAAGAGAGTTGTAAAGAATGAGAAACCCACCAAGTGAAAGAATCCTCCCTGAAATAAATGCAAAGCTTTGAGCTTGTGGGGCTAGCCCTGAAAAAACAAAAAGAACCATTCTGGGCCATTCTGAATCCCCCCTAGGCCTGAATAATAAATTTCTCAAGTGACTTAGTAGGCACTGAATAATCACTTCCCTGTATTTTGTGCCCACTTTGCCTCAGGAACATATGAGTACATTCCTTCTGCAGTGACCACAGCTGAGTATAGGAAAGAATGTCCCACCTGATCAGCACAACCCCACATTACAGCCTTGCATGTTACTCAGGCATCATGAGACTGAACAATAGAGAACGATTTCGTTGACTGTCATGACATCTCAGTAACACATGAACTGGGCTTTAGAGGAAATTGATAAAGAGGGGGTTAAAAGGGTTACATCACAGTGAGCCTTTTATGTATTTATTTTGTGCAGCTTTCCCCCCACCCTCCTTGTGAGGTGGGTGTCTTTTTCCCCTAACCTTTGTGTGATATGCAGGTTTTAACAAGGGAACAGTGGTGAGCTATTGTTATTAGGGAGCTGAGAAAAATGCCTGCTTTTGATGTGAACCAGCTGTGATGAGTTCACAGGAACAAGCCAGATAACAGAAGTGGGGTAGATGCTGCTGGTTATGTGAGAACAGTACCGCGCGCACCAGACTTCTGTTAATATCTCATCTATTTATTTCTTGCAACCCACTGGAAAAGCCCAATGCATAAAACTTACACTGGTGGAAAAAACAAACAAGCATAAATTATCTGAGGATTGTTTCTAGCATAATGAGACCACATTATGCCTGTTTTTAAACAGTTGCACCGGCTGCTGCTGCTGCTGCTATGTTTCCAGGCAAAGTACAAAGTGCTGGTTATTACCTTTAAAGCCCGGAATAGCGTACGTCTGGGTTACCCGAGAGAGTGCCTTTCTCTACAAGATCTGCACCGCTCATTAAAATCATCAGGAAGATTCCGTCTTCGGGTAATATACGAGGATTGTCTTCCTTAGAGGTCTTCAGGAGAGCCTTAAAGACCCATCTTTTTAACATGGCTTTTAATGACCCATCTTTTTTTAAATTTTAGCATGGCTTGTAAAGACCCATCTTTTTTAGCATGGCTGACAGAGACGCAAGTTTGGGCGAGGTATAAATTTGATAAATAAATAAATAAATAAATGATATCTAGCTTTAATCTAGATTTAGGTTTAATTTTAATCTGGTTTAAAAGATTTTTTAACTTTGTTTTTGTGTGTGTGTGTGTGTGTGTGTGTGTGTGTGTGTGTGTGTGTGTTTACACTGCCCTGAGCCACTTTAGGAAGGGCAGTATATAAACTGAATTACTACTACTACTACTACTACTAATAATAATAATAATAATAATAATAATAACAATAATAATAAAGGCTGTGGCAGAAAAAGACCAAAATAATCCCAGGGGTAATTGGCACCCTAGGTGCAATTCCAAAATGCCTTGAAGAGCACCTCAACACCATAGGGGGCCACAGAAATCACCATCAGCCAACTACAAAAAGCAACTTTACTGGGAACAGCCTATATTTTGCGACGATATCTATAATAACCAACAGTACTGACGATAAAATTCAGCCATCCCAGGTCCTTGGGAAGGACTCGATGTCTGGATTGACAAACCAGTCAATAACACCCATCTGACTGTGTAAACAAGAAATAATAATAAAATAGTTGTCCATCTGGGCCTAGGACTGGTCAAGAGGAGATCATACGAGGAGATCATACGAGCCCAACAACTCATACGGTTCTCTTAGCCTTTGTCATCGGAGGCTTCCTGGTCTTGGCTTTGTTGGAATACACAACAGATATGGTCTTGCAGTTAACCTAGTGTAAAATCTGGGGGAAATAAGAAATATAATTAGAGAAGAGGTAACTCCTTAGGTAGCATGCATTAGTGGAAGAAAGCTGAACAAATGGATCCTGTGAGGAGCAATTTTGCACAGCATAATTATATCATCTCCGCTTGTGACCATCCTCATCTGTACCAACATCACAACCCACGCAGTGCAGATAAATGCATATTAGGTGCATGGTTCAAAGTGAATCGTACAATTCAGATTTATTGGGCTGCATCAGAAATTTCGCTGACCTGCAAGAAAGTGGATAATTCCCAGGACAATCTAGTATGGCAAAAAGAACAGAGAAAGATGTGTTGATGTGCATTGCCAATGTTTGCTGTGAATGCAGTCAACTCTCTTCTGCCCCATTTGGGGAAACTATGGGGTTTGATCTGGGTCAGAGCCATCTCTATGGAACAGAAATTAGGGATGTGCACAGACCTGTTCAGAGGCCCTTTTATGGGCCTCTGAACAGGTTTGAAAGAATGACAGTTCAGCTGGTTCGAAGGCAGGGGGATACCTTTAAAGACTGGGGTGGGTGCACTCAAACATCCCCCACTGTGTTTCCCTCGCCAATGCTGCAGTTTAAAAGAGTCTAGCAGGGCGGCAGCGTATATCCCTGCCGCCCCGTAGCCTCCTTGGGCTGAAAGTGACTGGATGTACCCGACATGCGCTCGAGCCAACGTGCACTCATGCACCCGACGTGCACACATGTGCCGGCTACTTCCAGTGACTTCCAGTCCGTTGTCTGAGGAGGCAACAGGGTGGCAGGGAGGTACGCTGCCGCCCCACTGGACTCTTTTAAACTGCAACATCGACGGGGGGAACGGGGGGGGTGAGTGCACCCTCCCCTTGCCTTTGAACTGTCTCCCGCCAGTTCCATGCACATCCCTAACAGAAAGGCCAAAAGATTCTGTCAGCAAAATAGTCAAAAAGCATTGTACAGTTGGAAGTTTTTCACACAGGGCTTTTAAAGCCCTTTAACTCACATCTCCTCCAGAATAGAGGGGATGTGTTCACATATCAGCCAGATTTACCCCGAAGTCCCTGTGAGTTATTGGGGAGCAGTTCACAAACAATTCAGGTTTTTCACAGCAAGTTAGAGGGTAGCCCGATTTATATCTGGAGTTTTAAAAAATCCATTATTGGTGTCAGTTTTTTCGGGACAACTTCAAGTTTGTCAAGCCTCCCAGTAATCTCGCAGTAAAGCCTGCTGTGTGTAAATGTCCCTGGAGAACAAAATGGTCAAAAAAGACTGAGCATGTTCCTTACTCACACATAACTTGGTTGGGGAGCATGGGATCTCATCCAATGCAAACACAGCCTAACCTTTCTGCACTGCAATGCACTTCCCAGTGCATGTGTAGCTCTGCACAGTCAGGGAGCTGCACTTACAGTAGATGGGAGCTGCCACTGGCTTGCAGACCGTGCAATGAAGAACACTGCCATTGATAACCTGGGGTGCACAAATATAAGCATTCTTGTCTGGTGCGAACTGAGCTATATATCGGCAAGTGCAATAGGCTGGCCTATGCCATTGATTAGGAGGCTTTAAGTGATATTAATACAAAGTCATATTTTGGGCTGGCTTTTTAATTCCGTGACTCAGGGGTGGCCTCTTTTCACAACTGCATATGCGGAATGCACATCACAGATTGCAACACAGACCCCTGCAAATACCAGAGGATTTGTTGAGAATCTGCATTCCACAGCGGAAAGATTGTGAAAAGATTACTTACAGCAGAGCTCTCCAGTGTTCAGGGGCGTAACTATAATAGGGCAAGGGGAGACAGTTGTCTGGGGGCCCACTGCCTTGGGGGGGCCCCCAGAGGCAAGTCACATGACTGACTCCCCCAGCAAAGCACCCGCCCGGGCTTCCTTCAGTTGTATTCATCCTCTGAAACTGATGTGAGTGTTAAGACCGGGAGCTACCAGAACAGCATGTCTTTCTCTAGTACCATTAAATGACTTGCATCGTCCACAATTTAGAAAACCTTTTAAAAAAAAATTAGGATGATGTTCTATATATAAATTTTACTATGCTTTTTGTTACCACTATTCAGCCTCATTTAAGATTTCTTTACTTCATGAGCTGAGCTTCAGTGAGGTGGGTTTTTTTTAAAAAAAAAATCTTGTCTCTGGGCCCACTCCAACCTTGCTACACCCCTGCCAGTGTTGTTCTTGGTAAACACATACTCTGAGTCCAATCACACACCGCTACAGCGAGCTAGTTTTGTTTGTCAGACTTATGAGTGTTTGATACAAAGCAGTGTGTAATAACTGTACACTTTGATAGATGTCCACAATACATTTTGTACAGTTTATGTGATCATAATCTTAACCAAGTTTATTTGGAATCATTCCATTTGAGTTCCATCCCACTGCAAGGACCTTTCAAATTAGCCCTTAAAGGCCCACAGAAGTATGGTACAGGTTGCTTGCCTCCTTCCTTCGTGATTCAGTGGATTCTGCTTCTGTAGGATTTCCAGCCACACATCCTCCACCCCGCTTGCCTGTAATGACTGTCTATTTGCTTCTCCATGCTTCCAACTCCAGCAGGATCCCTGTTTCAAACTGCAGGGGTTAAGCAAAGTGACCAATTTCCTCTGACTAATCGAGCATGCAATTTGCCTGCTTGTATTTGGCCAAGAGGATTTATTACACTGAACAACAATAAATGTTCCAAGCGCTGTTTGGGGGCAGACCTGTGCTGCAGTTCATTAACTTAAAAGGGGGAGGGTGCTGAAGTACCACTTCTATTTCGGGCTACTTTGTTTCAAGTTCATTGTGTATTTACAGCTCCCAAGGCAATAACATGCTTGAGAAGTCCACCGCAGAAACTAATTTTGCATGAGTGCTGCTAACTGTGTGGGAGGGTGTTCCTCCCACCGCATTCTCACCTTGAAGAGTTAGCACAGCTCCTGTCGTATCACAACCCTAGAAATCTGTGCTGAATCTCAGCTTCTTCACACCAAAGATGAATGTTCACTACTGTTTTATTCTCGATTAATTGATCTAGACTCATGACACATGGCTGAAAGAAATCTATTATTTGATGCACATATGTAATCATTTGAAATATGTGTATCCAACTATCCCAACTTTAAAAAGCTAGCAACCCATCAAAATCATCAAAGTAAAGTACAAAAATATTATCAAATTCAGTTCAACACCACTAAAAATGCACAAAATCCACACAACTATGTAAAAAAAATAGCCCAGCAGCCACCAGGAGCATTTCCAGACAGCAGGCTTTAACATGGGTTTTCTGCAAGGCTGGACTGCAAGTTCGAATTTGCCACACATACAAACACCGATGCAAAAAGTGAATTTTTTTTAACCCTGGACAAAAATCGGGCTACACTCTAACACGCAATGAAAAACCTGAATTGTGTCTGGAGTGCTCCCCAATAGCTCTCAGGGTCTTTGGAGTAAATCTGACAGATATGTGAATGCACACCCTCCATTCCGGAAGAGAAGTGAGCTAAAAGCCCCATCTGGAAATGTTCCAGGTAAAACAACCAACAAAAGTATACCATGGTCATCCCCCACCACCCTCAAAAGTGGTCTGAAAAACCAGGGCCATTTTAGCCTATCTCTTCAGAGAGAAA
The DNA here is from genome assembly GCF_027244095.1 of Hemicordylus capensis. Classification (NCBI taxonomy): domain Eukaryota; kingdom Metazoa; phylum Chordata; class Lepidosauria; order Squamata; family Cordylidae; genus Hemicordylus; species Hemicordylus capensis. Next base: position 225,147,861 of record NC_069657.1, read on the forward strand.
AGAAAGCATGCCAAAGGAATCTCCCTGGGGAGGGATTCTTTAACCTAAGGCAATGTTCCCTCTAACAGGGATTCCCATATGTTGTTGACTACAACTCCCATAATTTCCAAGCAAAAGCCATTGCAGCTGGGGATTCTGGGAATTGTAGTCAGCATCTGAGAATCCCTGTTAGCGGGAACATTGGTTAGGGGCGTAGCTAGGGGAGAGGGGGCCTGTGTTCTCCTCTCTCCCCAGTGGCCCCTCCCCAGTGGCCTCTCCCCAGGGGCTCCCAGTGAGGGAGATAATGAAGAAAATAGGGAGGGGTAGAGCTGGGGGAGTTTCAGGAGCTGGGGCCCTCTGATTCTTTGAACCCATCCATTCAATTATATAGTAGTTACACCCCTGTTAAGGGTCCCCACTGAAAACAGTCATATATAGATATTTAATTGCCCAGGAGCTCATATTCAAGTTCACTTGAAGTATGGACTAGAATTGAAAACTGTTATGCGGGGGTGGGGGCCACTATGCTGTTCCATATTGTGGCCACACTTTTCCAAATCATATACAAAACTGTCTGCTCTACCATCAGTCATATAAAGGGTAAGCCCATGCAAATGTGCTTGCAATATATAAAGGGTCTCCCCTCCACAACTAGCAATCTCATCCTGTTGTGCCTTTAAAATCTGTGCAGTGTAAGCAAGACCCTTCTCCTGCCAAATAGATTTATTAGTATTGTAGATTTGTCTTCAGTTGAAAACTTGGTGGTCATTCCTGCCTCCCTGTTGTGTAAGTGATCACCCCGGTCTAGCCTCTTTTAACAGCAACCTAATTTGCAGAAATCTGAAAATGAAGTTTTGATTTCCTGCTGATGTTTGCAGACCAGGTTGCGGTTAAAGGCACAGAAGCAGTGGCCACTACAGAAGTTAGCGGTCCTGGAAAACCACTATTGGCTTTCTGAACTGTAGGAAAAGTCAACAGAGCTCAGTGCCAGCAGCATGACTTTCCATGATGGGGAACTGCCATGCCCTCCTTTCCCCAGGGGGGCAGCTCCACATCAAACAGCCCTTGGGGTGACTCCACGGATGGCAAGATCCACAAACAACAAGGGAGGCACAGGGCTCAACTGCAAGTTCTGTTTATTCCAACCTGCACATGACAAAGCAGTTCTGTAGTTGTGGGCACTCTGCTTGCTCACCAAGAGAGTCTTGGGTGCACTGCTTCACAGCTGTGGGTCTTCTTGTTTGCTTACTCACCTCACACAGACGAGCACTGGTCTGACAGCATAGATGCAGGCTTGCCCCTTCCTTCCTCCTTCCTCTGGCTATTTCCTGCTAGGGCAGGTTTCCTGCTAGAAATTCCTGATTATTTTCCTGCACTAGAAGGATCTAGTTTCTTGGCTATTTCCTGCACTGGTGTCTTCCTCCTCCTCCTCCTCCTCCTCTGGCCCGGGAGTCCTCCTGAAGATCAGAAGGGGAGGGAAAGGGACATGGCCTGCACCCTACCTCCTGGCCCCAGGTATTGAGAGGTCAGTGGCAGGATGGTCCAACGTGGCAGGCTCCGCTCCACTGATGATGAGCTGGGCCTTCTCCCAAGGGCAGCATAGGAGCTCCCCTCATGACGCTTCCTTGCCAGTGGGTGCCATACCAGCCTACCAGCTGAGTCCACATATAATTAATTGTAGCAGAGGTTCCTACATCATTGGACACTTCTAGATGTACATCTGGATGAGGGTTCTAGATGAGAACTCCTATTCATTTTCAATTTTTTTAAAAAAATAAAACTGCTTACTTTTTCTGGTGTTTTCATTCTCATTTATGTTAGGAGTGGCAGAAGCTGCAATGTGCAGCCACCTTCTGGTGAGTGCCAGTTTGAATATTTGCACTGCCCTGAGCTGCAGAATTGTCCCAGGTAGTAAAACATACAGCAAGAAGACATACAGTTGGACAGATGCAAAGATCGAAGTTTAGAGAATGCGGCATTCTGAGGCTCACCAAGAGAGTTCATGGCTAAGGTGAAATATGAGCTCAGGTGTTCCATTCCTAGCTTATCACTGTATAACTCTCACCCTATCAATACTGTACCACAATGGAATCGTGCTATAATTAAGCAAAATAACTATTTTGAACATTGTTTTCAATTTGCAGTTTAACAGAAGATATTAAATCCTCTATGTCATACCTTGGTATATACTGCCATCTGGTGATAGCATGGCATGAATGCCCCTGCTAACTGAGCAAAGAGGCACCTTTCAAAATGGTGATTCTCTTATATTTAGCAGGGGGAGAAGAACTGGCCCTATCTAGCCTCAGTACAGCAACCCACCAGTGGCTGTTGCTGGTGTCTACTTTGTTTCTTTTTAAACTGTGAGCCCTTTGGGGACAGGGATCCATCTTATTACTTTATTATTGTTTTCCCTGTGTAAACCACTTTGGGGACTTTAGTTGAAAAGCAGTATATAAATGTGTGTGTGTGTGTGTGTGTGTGTGTGTGTGTGTGTGTGTGGATTCAAAAAGGGCAGCATTGCCTTCAAAATCATCGTCAGACAACAAACAGATAATGGAATAAAAGCTGGGTTTCTGTTTATCTCATAGGTAGGTTAGTATATCCCAGCTATGTTTTATCTTTGGTGTGATTATTCCTGCAGTTCTCTATCCGGCTATAAGAGTGAAGGAGATCTCATCTGTACCCAGTGGATGAGAGAGTCTTGATGCAGAAAGGTAATCCTGCTGCTCTTTGCTTTCTGATTTTATTACAATAATGTGGATGTTTCCTTTAGCACAGCAGAGAAAGGGACATCCCTCTTCAAAGAGTTTTCAAAGCATTTTAAATTAAAAGCTAATAAAACTAAAGGTGTTCAAAATGATGGAGAGTGATAGGGGAAGGAGGAGGATAGCTGTGCTCTTCTGTAACACAGCATCTTTTAGTCAAACAGACAGACAGACCAAGAATAAAATGTGGCTGTGTATTCCCAGGCCCTAAGAAAAAGTGATCCCGTTGAGAGTTCAGCAGGCTACCTCAGAAACTTTTTAATGGTGTTTGAGTTTCAGAAGGGAAGGTTTCAGGAAGGGAGGCATGTAAAAGGATACCACGGCCTTACCCTCCTGAAGCCTCCCCGCATTGTGCAATATACAGTGAGGGAAATAAGTATTTGATCCCCTGCTGATTTTGTCCGTTTGCCCTCTGACACAGAAATGACCAGGCTATAATTGGAATGGTAGGTTTATTGTAGCTGTGAGAGACAGAATAACAACAAACAAACCCTCAAAAGCCCAGTGCCCAAAAGTCAGCGATGGATTTGCATTGTAGTGAGGGAAATAAGTATTCGATCCCTTCACAAAAGATGTCTTAGTACTTGGTGGCAAAACCCTTGTTGGCAATCACAGAGGTCAGACGTTCCTTGTAGTTGGCCACCAGGTTTGCACACAACCCAGGAGGGATGTTGTCCCACTCCTCTTTGCAGATCCTCTCCAAGTCAGAAAGGTTTCAAGGCTGATGTTTGGCAACCCGAACCTTCAGCTCCCTCCACCGATTTTCTATGGGATTAAGGTCTGGAGACTGGCTGGGCCACTCCAGGACCTTCATGTGCTTCTTCTTGAGCCACTCCTTTGTTGCCTTGGCTGTGTGTTTTGGGTCATTGTCATGCTGGAATACCCATCCACGACCCATTCTCAATGCCCTGGCTGAGGGAAGGAGGTGCTCACAGAGGTGTAACTATAGGGGGGGCAGGGGGGCACGTGCCCTGGGCGCCATCTCTTTTGGTCACGTGGGGGGCGCCGCCATGACAAAAAAAATTTTAAAAATTTTTTTTGAAATTTTTTGTTAATACAAATGTTTCCTGCTCAGTGCAGCAGTGCTGCAGCAGTCAAGGGAGCGCGTCGGCGCCCCCTTCCCCACGAGCGGTCCCTTCCGCGCCACCCACACGCCCCCCCCATTGCTTTGCTGGCGCCTGGCGGCCAGTCAGTGGCCTGGCTTGGCGGCGGCGGTGGGCGCTTGTGAGGAAAAACCTAAGTATAATGTAGTATGTTGGGAGGGCGTGGGGGCGGCGCCATTTCAGTGCTTGCCCCGGGCGCCGTTTTCCCTAGTTACGCCTCTGGGTGCTCACCCAAGATCTGATGGTACACGGTCCCATCCATCGTCCCTTCGATGCGGTGAAGGTGTCCTGTCCCCTTAGCAGAAAAACACCCCCAAAGCATAATGTGTCCACCTCCATGTTTGACGGTGGGGATGGTGTTCTTGGGCTCATAGGCAGCATTCCTCCTCCTCCACACACGGCGAGTTGAGTTGATGCCAAAGAGCTCGATTTTGGTCTCATCTGACCACAACACTTTCGCCCAGTTCTCCTCTGGATCATTCAGATGTGCATTGGCAAACTGCAGACGGGCCTGTACATGTGCTGCCTTGAGCAGGGGGACCTTGCGGGCACTGCAAGATTTCAGTCCTTCACGGCGTAGTGTCTTACCAATTGTTTTCTTGGTGACTATGGTTCCAGCTGCCCTGAGATCATTGACAAGTTCCCCCCGTGTAGTTCTGGGCTGCTTTGTCACCGTTCTCATGATCATTGCAATTCCACGAGCTGAGATCTTGCATGGAGCCCCACACCAAGGGAGATTGACAGTTGTTTTGTGTTTCTTCCATTTGCGAGTTATCGTGCCAACTGTAGTCACCTTCTTACCAAGCTGCTTGGCGATAGTCTTGTAGCCCAGTCCAGCCTTGTGCAGGTCTACAACCTTGTCCCTGACATCCTTTGACAGCTCTTTGGTCTTGGGCATGGTGGTGAGTTTGGAAACTGAGTGATTGCTTGCTTTGATGGACAGGTGTCTTTTATACAGGTACTGTAACAAGCTGGGATTAGGAGCACTCCCTTACAGAGGGTGTTCCTCATCTCAGCTCGTTACCTGCATATAGTGAAAAGACACCTGGGAGCCTGAAATCTTGCTGGTTGATAGGGAATCGAATACTTATTTCCCTCACTACAATGCAAATCCATCGCTGACTTTGGGGCACTGGGCTTTTGAGGGTTTGTTTGTTGTTATTCTGTCTCTCACAGCTACAATAAACCTACCATTCCAATTATAGCCTGGTCATTTCTGTGTCAGAGGGCAAACGGACAAAATCAGCAGGGGATCAAATACTTATTTCCCTCACTGTATTTGTGGTCATTGACCTTACAGCTCAGATTCAAAAATAGCTACTGGCCCAATCCTGAGTGCTTTATTGCTATATAGCAGAAGGTGGCAGGAGGTTTGTGAAGACTGGGGAAAGAAAAAGATTTTTCCCCTCTCTGCTTCAAAACCTCATCATATAGCACAATGAGCACTACGTCAGTGGTGGCACACACAAAAATGTGGGCGGCACAGAAAGGGCAAGTGCATTTCTGGGTGTGCAAGTTGTATCCTACCTGTTAGAGAGTTCTGAAACAGAAATGGAGGCAGGTGGGGTGGGGGGGCAACGACTTGTCTGAGGTGGGGCTTGCACTCCCTCTGGAAACACATACTTCTGAACTTAACCTAGTATCCAGGATGCCATAAGCTATTAGGAGTCTGACTAGGCCAATCGCTGCCCCACGTCTCCTTTTTCCTTTTCAACTGGCTGTCAAATATCCAAATTCCATGCCTTCTGAAAGCCACTGAGCATTCTTGGTGGTAATTAGACTGGCTATTTTTTAAATTAAATTTAAGTCTGCTGTTAGCCCTAAACTTGATGGCTTTATTGCTATATGGAGAGGGGGCAGTTGCTGAAGAGTGGGGGAAAGGAACTCTTGAAACCTCTGCATATAGTGCAAGGAGGGTTTTTAAAAAAAACTTCATGGCGTATATTGTTCCAATTCAAGGGCCCACCTCCGGAATACTATCTACAGGAAGTTTCCTAGACTAAGGGCTTTATTATAGCGTAAAGTGGTGAAAGTTAGGAAGAGAGTATATCAAGTACATATAAGTGTCAGTAAGAGTTAATAAGCATTAATAAGAATCAGTTTGGGCTATTCACATTGCTGCTTTTTATTATGGTTGATTACAGTTCCCTATGGAACTGCTAATTACTGCTAATTAATTAACCCCTGCTAACTGGGCAAAGAGGCACCTTTTACCATGGTGATTCTCTTTATTTAGCAGGGGGAGAGTAACTGGCCCTATCCACCTCCAGCACAGTACCTCCAGTTACTGTTGCTGGTGTCTATCTTGTGTGTTTTTTAGAATGTGAGCCCTTTGGGGACAGGGAGCCACCTTATTTATTTATTATCTCTCTGTGTAAACCGCCCTGAGCCATTTTTGGAAGGGGAATATAGAAATCGAATTAATAATAATAATAATAATAATAATAATAATAATAATAGGATTCCCCCCCCCAAAAAAAAGAATGGTTTGTACACACAGCAGGCTTTCCACTGATCCATCCTGATCCATCCTGCCCATTTCTGGCCAATAGGGTTCAAGAGGATAGATAGATACTTTATCACGGCCATTGACCCAACAACACAAAAGAAAGACAGTACAAATCACAATAAAGATAATACAAATAATACAAAATATAAGATCAGGGTCTTCATAATACCAATAACTCAAACTAGTTCAGACCTAATCTTACATGCGGCTGCACAGAATTTGGCCACACACAGCGTTATGGATGCACAACAATCAGCTAGTAAAAAGGATGCATATACATCATCCGTTCTAACAGGGATATTTAATAAGAGGGGGGAGATAAGAGAGATACAAATATCTCTATAAAATGAGCAATATAAAAGGACATGTGTCACAGTCTCAACACCTTGGCCACAAGGGCAGATCCGGTTAGTGATAGGAATTTTGTGATACCTACCCTCCAATACAGCCTATGAAAGTGCATTAAAGTGTGCAAGGGAGAAAGCCCTTCTCTGGGACAGACTAGTTAAGCTCATTAAACAGTGGGCTGGTTTACGGTTGTTTGCAAAACTACCGAGGACGTTTCTTGCAGAGATTCGTGCCTAATTGCTCTGCTTTTCACTGTCTACTATACGTTGTTTTATAAGCATTTTGGCAGCATCAGGACCCAGAGTCATCAAAAACTGAGGAGAGAATCCATGCTTGCCCAGCATATCAGAGTCATTTACACCAACTAGATTGGAAGCCGTCTTCCAAAACAAGGTGGGGCTAGTCCTTTGGGGATGAAAATGATTTGAATCTAGAAGTTAAATACATACATACAAACATGCTCAGAGGGAAAGAGGCAAAGTCACATCATACACAAACCGAATTGGTTCTTGGAGATGGTGACCATGTAGGATCTGGGCGCGCAAACAGAGATAGAGAGAGACACACTCAGGAAGTTCAATGGGCTTTATTATAGAAAGTTGCTCATCAGGATAAAATAAAAAACATGTTTCCAATTCAAAGTGTAGTGTAATGTGCCTAACTAATGTGTGTGTGTGCGTGCAATCAGTAATTACAGCTATCTAACAATCTAACAAATCCTAAATAAAACATTTAGAGAGAAGCAGAGAAAGAAGAGGGAGGAAGGGGGGGGCTTAGGAAGGGGGTAGCAGTGATTAGTAGGAAGGAGGTAAGAGGGATCCAAGGCTTGTGAAGGCAGCATATTACCCGGATCAGAGGCTTGAGAACGGTGGATCTTTCAGCTGAAGGAGAGAGGCTTTTGGCTGGGGACAGGAGCTTTTAGATCAAGCATGCAGTTTGCTCAGAGCACAGCTGAGAGTCAGAGCACCATGGCTGGGGAAGTCTTGACTTCTCACTTCGCAGCAGAAGTCACAAACAGTCCCTTCTCCCATGGAAAGAGCTCCTGCCTCTAGCCCCGCTGGTTCAAAATGATTTCTCTCTTTGTTTTCTTCATTTTTCAATACTGTGGGTGCACAGTATTGCCAAACAAAACAAACAAAAAAAAAAACGTTCAGAGAATAACTGCCACAGAGGTGGCGGGGTGTGTGTGTGTGAATTGTTCAAACTGCAGAAATCAGCTGCAGACACCATTTTGTATTTCCACCACCATTTTATCTTCTGGCTTTCCGATAATTTTTCTACAATGATTTTAAACTAGCTGACCTGGCGCAGAGCATCTGAACTTCTAGTTCTCCCTGTCTCTCCAATCCAATTTATTTCTCCCCTGTTCTCCCTCGGCGGCCAGGCTGCTTTTCTTCAGCGGCCAGTGGCCGCTTCTCCTCAGCCGGCTGTCTGCCGGTGGCCATGTCTCCTTCATGACTGCCTGCTGGTGGCTGCTTCCCCTGCACAGCTGCCTGCTGTCCTGGCAGCCGCCGCTTCCCCTGAGCAGCTGGCCGAACTGGCGGCCGCCACTTCTCCTCAACACCTGCTTCTCCTCCCATCCCCGCCGGGTACGTTTAAGAAAATTAAATATATAGAAGATGATATTTCCAACCTTTTATAGGCTTCTCTATATCGGATTGGAATTATTCCCAATATTTCCAGAATATTGCTATTGGATGGTACAGTACAGTACAGTGTGTGGTGTGCCTGTCCATTGTTCTAGCACACTGCTGGCAAATGTGTGAGTAAAATCAAATCTGATTGATTGATTGATTGTGCTGAAGACCAGAAGTTGACAGAACAAGTCTGCCCAGTTAGGAATTGAGAGGGGTGGCAGGCAAAGCTGACACTTCCCAAAGTCACTCTCAGGCAGGTAGCCACACCTCAACCTCTCCCTTATCCACTTTATCAGGGGAGTAGCTAGGGGAGAGGGGGCTGTGTTCGCCCCTCTCCCTGGCAGACCCTCGGAGTGAGGGAGATGATGAAGAAAATAAGGAGGGGTGGAGCTAGATGGTCCTCAGGAGCTCAGGGGCCCAGGTTCTTTGAACCCATTCACTCAATTATAGTGACACCCCTGCACTTTATCTGTGTGATCTCTCCACATTGCTCTGCAAAAGTGCTGGCACATACCACACAACCCTTTTCAACACTCCAGCAAAGTGCAATTTTAAAAGACACATATGTTACACATTAAGGGCCAATCGTCATGAAAGAAGTCAAATAATGCCACTGGCTGTATAAACAGCACCAAACTGAAGGCACTGTACCTCCTGCATATAAACCCACCCAGAGGCGTATCTAGGGAAAATAGCACCTAGGGCAAGCACTGAAATTGCGCCCCCTGTCCAAACATCTGACACCCATCTTTCGGATAACTTTACCATAATATCAGCTGAAAAATATAAGTCAAGCTCGTTAATCTTTTAATATTTCAAAAACTATTTAGCAGTGGACGTAGCCAGACCAAAAAATGCTCGAAAACTACAAATTTCAGTATGCTGGGGCTCATGAAATACCCAAATACTATGTGGAGGTGTACTTAGAAAACTAAACGGAAGTGCCTATCTAATTCTCTACTATGCATTGTAGCATCACTATTACATAAGTTTTAAAAATAAATGGAGAATTTGACTTTTCCCAGATACTAGGGTCTTGCAGAGGCCATTTGAATATGCATGGTGGCCATTTTCTTTTCGGTGGCCATTTATTTATTTTTTTCATTTTAAAAAATGGCGCCCCCTTCAAGTGGCGCCCGGGGCACGTGCCCTACCTGCCATGCCCTAGATACGCCCCTGAACCCACCCCAACCCTAAGTGCTGTGAAACAGGAGCAAAACACCATTTGGGAAACCTCCTGATGCTTAAGTGGCTCTCTTTTTTTTGCAACCTGCTTTTCAGAGTATTTTGGTGGTCTTTTTGTATGGTAGGGACTTAGCTGGCTACTAGCCTGAAACCTTTTGCTGTGCAAAAATGGGGTGCGCAGTGGATTGTGGGATGTTTCTGGAAATTGAGAAAGGTAAAATGTAGCGTGGGAAGGATTTTTTGTTTTTAATTTCATGTCATGCATCTGCCCAACCCTAATTCCCTTCTCAAGGAAATTCAATCTTTGGGACCTTAAGCAGACCAATTCCCACCCTCCACCCACCCCACACACCATTTCCCTTTTTGTTTTCCAGTTGACAGCCTAAACATTCTGTTCTGTTCTGGAAGCCACTGGACATAAGACTTTTTAAAAAATGATTTTAAATTCATATACTCCTGCATAGCTGGGGAATCCCATGAGAATCCAGAACCACTACCTTATTTTGTGGAGACCCTGTGTCACTTCCAAACTGATAGGCATGAGACCATTCAAGTTTGGTATTAGAAGGGATGAAGATATAGCTATATCCATATTAGACAGAGAAACATGCAGATCGATGGATGAGTGATCCAGAATGGACAGATAATGAAGAGTTTGGATTTTTATTTTTTTTTATTTTTTTAAAAAATAGATGTTCAGTGTGGGTGTGAGAGGGGAGGAGCAGATACTTGGCACTAACTGTATCACAAAAGGTAGGCGCTCAGCCTCACAGCATTTGTGCAATCATATGCCACAGAATAATATTAATGGATAAGATATCTGAAGTATGTATCACATTTTCTCAGGTACAAAATATTGGCCCAGATTCAGAGACATAGTCTTTATTTCGGTCTTTGACCAGCACATCAGCGAAACAGACAAAAACAATTCAAAACAATCTATACCTACAAAATAGAAGTCTCTGTAAAGTTACTTAGTGTAATAAGGAGAAGACGCTAAAAGTTAAAACTATGAAAATAAAACTATATATAAAGGTTAATGAAGACTAATAACAGTGACGCGTGGTATAGTGGTTAGAGTGCTGGTCTAGGACCGGGGAGACCCAAGTTCAACTCCCCATTCAGCCATGAGACTTGCTGGGTGACTCTGGGCCAGTCACTTCTCTCTCAGCCTAACCTACTTCACAGGGTTGTTGTGAGGAGAAACCTAAGTATGTAGTACACCGCTCTGGGCTCCTTGGAGGAAGAGTGGGATATGAATGTAATCATCATCATCATCATCTCCTGCCAATTCTTCCTGATTTCATTATATTTGGAAACATATTTTAATTATATAACCCAATGGCTAAATAAGATTCCAGACAAAGAAGCTTCTCTTCAATATAGGCTTTTTTAAAAGTGAGGAGCCCACCGTGACTTTGTGGCCTCTATGTCTCATATTTTGGTATCTTCCATTTTGAGTGGTGTTGCCCTCTATTTCAACTATCATTTAACGATCATGATATGGTTGAAGTTCTCAAAATATGGGTTGGAACCCCCTGGGGTGGGGAGTCATCATGAGCCACCTACAGTATAATCATGAGTGCAAGGATTTGGGGGAGATCAAGTTTAGCAGGGAGAGTCAGAGTTCAAAAAGTTTGAGAAATACTTCCTTAGTGATGGGAACTCCCACCGTACTAAAGGGAAACTTGTCTCTGGATCAGGGTCACAGGAGAGTTTCTTAGCTAGCTAGGGGCTGACACTTTTTGAGGCATGGGCAGGAGCCCGATCTAGCTAGTGGGTACATGTAAAATCAGAGATTTTCTCATTTTGCCATATAACCCCCTTTGAGAATGTTTTTGTTGAAAAGCAGTGTGTACATATTGTTATGATTATTTATAATTATAAGAATAAAATGAACAGAAGCATCAATACTCCTTTTCCTAAGCATCTGTATCATCTATGACTGTAGGCATCAGAAAGGTATAAGCTGAATAAGAACGGTTATATTTACATTCAGAAGCTTTTTACACAGAACAACTTCCTTAAATAAATAATAACTTTGTTACCTCTTATCCTATCTTATTTATTTATTTATTTATTTATCAATAAATAAATAAATAAATAAATAAATAAATAAATAAATTTTCTATGTAAACCACTTTGAGAGCCACTGTTGAACCTCTGGTATATAAATATTCAAAGCAGTAGTACCCCCTTTTGAGCATCCTGTCATATTTAACCACAGTAGCTAATGGGATTCTCCCCCACCTCCAGGTTTTCCAAAAGGCTATTTACTGCTGCTTCACTACGATTAGGGTTGCGGGGAGTTCGGATTAGGGGGTATTTATAGCACATTTAGTATATTAACAGCAAGATTCATACAACCAGCAGGATTATTCAGCTTTTTTTCATGATGACTGGCCCTTAATGCATAATATATGTTTTTTTTAAAGCTTGCACTTTGAGGGAGTTTTGAAAACAATACTCCAGCATTTTTGCAGAGCCCTATGGAGAGACCCCTGAGATAGCATGAGGTGAGGTAGATGTGTGGCTACCTGTCTGGGAGCAACTTTGTGGAGCATTGCCTCTGCCTGCTATCCTACTCCTGGGCATACTTGCTTCTTGCACCCTGCAATCTACTTCCAGTCCAGAGCTCCATCAAATACTGATTTAAAATGAAAGCATTCATGGTGTTCTAACACTCGAACAGCAGTGCACTAGAACAATGGAAAGGTCCAACTAAATCCATAGCAGATTTCAGGCCCTGTAAGGGCTGCAGGGGATGGGATAGATTATATGCCTGGTACACAGAAAAAGTGGGGATTCGAACCAGCAACCTCTTGCTCCCTAGGCAAGTTACTTCGCGTGGTGTAGTGGCTAGAGTGCTGGACTAGGACCAGGGAGACCCGAGTTCAAATCCCCATTCAGCCATGAAACTAGCTGGGTGACTCTGGGCCAGTCACTTCTCTCTCAGCCTAGCCTACTTCACAGGGTTGTAGTGAAAGAGAAACTCAAGAATGTAGTACACTGCTCTACATGCGGGAAATAAATATAATAATAATAAAATGCGGGAAATAAATAATAAAATGCAGGAAATAAATATAATAATAATAAAATAATTAAGTGGCAGCAGCAATATAGGAAGATGCTGAAAGGCATAATCTCATACTGTGTGGGAGATGGCAATGGTAAACCCCTCTTGTATTCTACCAAAGACAACCACAAGGCTCTGTGGTTGCCAGGAGTCAACACGGACTACACGGCACACAAGTTTACTTTACACAGAAAAAACAGGGTTTGGGGGGAGGGGGGCTTGGGAAGCCGATTCCCTTCCACTTGGTTATCCTTTTTTAAATGCACCTCACAGTGCTCTTGTGCAAGAACACCAAGACATCAGAGCAGCCCGGCAATACTGCTTTTCATAAACAGAGAATAATCACAGTTCCGTGATGTTTGGGGAGGGGGCCTGCATCGTGCCCCACTGTCCCATGAGATATCCTTTACAATGAGATAGTGAAGTGGTAGATCTTCCAGTTGCTCTTGTGTACTGGTGCTCTGTTGTACCGGTATTCTTGCACAAGAACACCATCGAAAAGCTATATATTAAAAAAACAAAAACAATCTCCAGGCCACAGGTAAGATGGAAAGTGTTTCCATTCGAGGGAAACTTCCCAGCCGCTGGCCCTACCCCAGCAAGACCGCAAAATATGGTTTGGAGTTAGTGTTTCCATTACACTAGCAAGTAGTTATCATTGTGCAAGAACACCAGGAAAACGTTTTTTAAAATTACTTTGGGGGGGGGGATCCACAAGCATTATGCATGTGCTCACTCATGTACTCGCCCCATTCTCTTCACTACCTGGGCAGGAGGCAGGGCCTCCTCTACAATCCTATTGGCCACAAATGGGCAGAATGGATGCGGGGGGGGGGTTGGCAGGGGGGGTTGGCTGGCTGTAATGTGAATGGGACCAATTTTCTCCAATCTATATATTTAATTCTCTAAGACGTACCCGTGGGTAATCCCATGTGTGGCAGCTCTCGCGAGAGTTTGGAGAGCTGCTGGATAGCGACGGGGATGGGGAAGAAAACAGCCATGGCGGCTGGTGGAAGCGGCCTGCCGGTGGAGCCGTGCTGGCAGGACGAGGAGGTAAAGCCGTGTCAGTGGGAGGAGGTGGATGGCTGGTGGAGCCACGCTGGTGGGAGGAGGCGGCCGGCTGAGCTGTGCTGGCGGGAGGAGGAGGTTGGCCGATAAGGCTGCACCGGCAGGAGGAGGTGGCTGGCTGGTGGAGCTGCACCGTCGGGAGGAGGTGGCCGGCCCGTGGAGCTGTGCTGGTGGGCAAAGCCACGCCACCAGGAGGCAGTGGCCGGTGGAGGCTGCCAGCCGGCCGACAGGAAGAGGTGATGGTGGGCTCGTCGGGCAGAGGCGACCAGCGGGCAGGTGGAAAAGTAAGCTCCGGCGGGTGGCTGGCGAGAAAACAATGGCGATGGCGGGCGGGAGAAAACGGCTGGGCCAAACTAGAGGCGCAGATGCTCTGCGCGTGGCCCAACTTGTTTATGCTTATTTGTGTTTGTATACACTTACATGACTTCCACAATAAAGCCCCCAGGCTCAGAAATCTACAGGATCACTTAATCATGGAAAGGACAATGGAACTTTTGTGGGAAAATCACATTAGACAAGAGAAATCGTGGTTGGGTTGATCTTGGCAGGTTTTTTGGGGGGTGGTATTTAGAACACTACCACTTTGGGGCAATATAGCCACTGCTTGCTTTCTTCTTTCTTTACCAGAAATTTCTCTATTGAGACATTCTTTAAAATAGATAGAAGTTACAATAGAAGTTTAAAGAAATTCTTCTTTAAAATAGAAGTTATAATATCACAGACAAAAGCCTTTAAAATCGGGGGGGGGGCAATAAGGGATCCAGCCTGCTCTCCATCTCTCCATCTGTCTTTTCAGATTAAGTCTGCTGCTTCCTTTTGGGAGAACGAGGATGGGGGTAAAATAAACTGTGACACCGTAAAAATGAAGATTCTGAGACTGGCACTCCTTTTTCTCCGAGCCTATTGGTGTATGTTAATGCATTCATGACATTCTCACGGTCGTTTGCTACTCGGCAGCAGAGTAACTGGGCAGCCGGTGCAAGTATTTGTTTTAAAGAATAAATCGAGGCAGAGAGAAACGTTACTGCGACTAACTCCTCCTAGTTATACGAATACATTTTTCGAAGAGGTCCGCTTTCCAGGATCGTACTCTCTGACTTGCTTTCGAGCTGCATCCATGTTCCCTCCTCTAAAAAAAAACAGCCTCTAAGCCTGCGCGTTGTCACCCCTCTTAGCCTCAGAGCAGCCGTGCCGTCCTCCTCCCTTTGTTTTGTTTTGGCTTTTTTCCGGCGCGTTACAAAACCAGCTTCGGTTATTTCCGTCAGAGAGGCGGGAGAGACCGGACGGCGTGTTTTTCCTGTTTCTTTCATGTTCGGCAGTTTTCGCCACTGGGTCCATCTCGACATCGGCTGTTTCCGTTACCCCGGGTTGGGGGCGGGGACTTGTGTTTATTTATATCTGTGGGGGGAACAGGAGGATTTATTTATTTATTTGCTTTTTGTTTTTAACCAGCTTGGTCACTATAGTTCCGCCGTATGAGATCAATAAATATAGATAAATAAATATGAGGCCGTTCCGCCGGCCGAACTGTTTTCCTGCTCCGACGAGGCGCCGAAGTGCTATTTCGGGCTCTGCAATAATCCCTGCCGGAGGGGGGGGGGGAGAGGGAGAGAGAAAGAAAGACGCGCTCGCTTTTCCTTTGCCCGGTCGTCCCATTTCGCCGCCGCTCAGCCCCCTTCGGGCATTTCCGTGGCAGGCGTTCGGCTGTTTCCGTGCGTGGAAGGAAGGGAGGGGGGCCCTGCGCGAAGGGGGAGGAGGAGAGCCGAGGCATGCTCGGCGGCGCTTGCTCCCTGGCTGGCTCCTCTCAGTCGGCCGCTGCTACTTGCCTGTCGCCGGGGCTGGGAGAGCCTGAGAGGGAGCGTGTGTGTGTTATGTGAGTGACGCGGCGGAGGTGTAGTTTGACGCGGTGTGTTACGTGGGGGAGAGAATAAAACTGCGGCGAGAGCCTAGGCGCGAACGAAAGCAGTGACGGAGCAGCCTGTAGCCGGTAAGAGGAGAAAAGAAAAGAGAGAACGGAGGAGAAACAGACAGACGGAAAGAAGAGAAACGGGGCGAGGGAGGGGCGGCAGCGGCGGCCGGGGCGGGCCGGCTGGCTGGCTGGCTGGCGGCGGGGCTGGGGGGAAGGCGGCGGAGGGGAGCCGCCGGGGAAGGAGGGGGGAGAAGAAGGAGCAGCGAGGGAGGACCGCTCGGCCTGGCGCCGCCGAGCAGGAGGGGCGCCTCCACTTCTCCCCCCCCCCGCTCTTCTTTTTTTAAAATTATATTATTAAAGATGGAGCCTTTTCTTCTTCTCCTTCTTCTCCCTCGCCGCTCCCCCTCCCTCTCCTCTCGGCAGCCGCTGCCTCCTCCGTGCCGAACCCGGCCGCAACCGCCACAGTCGGCCCCGCGCAACGAACAAAGAATAATGGCGGCTGGAGACGGCGGCGGCGGCGGCTGGGCAAAGCCAGGCAGGCGGCAGGGCCAGGGGACGGCTTTGCTGCTGCTGCTGCTGCTGCTGCCGCCGCCGCCGCGCTCCCACCGTGGGGAGGGGACGGCTCGGTTGCTTTCCGGGGTTGGGGGAGGAGAGGAGGAGGTGAAGGATGGGGAGGGGGGGTGGAATAACTGCACCCAACTCCTCCCTCCCCACCCCTCCGCCGCTGCCGCCGGTTCCTCCTCTCCCTGCCGCTGGAAGAGGGAAATGGCATCCGTAGCGCGCTCTCCAGTGTATTTCTTACTCTTGAAGCGCCCCCCCCGCCATCTCGTGGGGCGCGGGAGGGGGCCGGGGGTGATGTGGAACGCGGAAAAAATCCAACCAAACCACGAGCTCTAACAAGCCCTCTTTTCCGCCGGTGCGGGAGCAGCGCCTTCTTTGCGGCTCCACGAAATGGAGGGAAAACATAGCGCTTAGCGCCTGTCTAGGGCGCGCGCACACACACACCCTTATTGTGCGGTGTTTCTAAACATTCACACATCCATGCCACGGTGGTTCTGTCCACACACCCCCGCACCACCACCCCAAGGGGCACAGTGAAATTAAAGGGTGCCGTTCTGCTGTGTGTTTTGTTTCCCCACTTCTCGTTTTGGAGCGAGACGAGAGATCCAGTAGACCTTCCTCCAAGTGTGCCGCTCCCTGCTTAGCCTCCAGCTAAAGAACAGCGTATCCGCCCCACCCCAGAACGCTCCTGCCGCCCTTAGCAGACGTTTGTTTTCCCGCCCCTCTGTAGGCAGGGAGTTCCCTGGCGCTGTCAGCTGAAGGACGGGGGCAGCCCTGCCGCTGCTGCTGGAGCTTTGTAAAAAGGGTGCCTGAACCCGGTGTCCGGAAACTGGCTCAGGCTTGATTGTTCCTCTCCACAGCCAGATAGTTACCAGCGTCTTTTGGCGGGTGTTGAGTTCTTTAAAGATGAACTTTCTTTAAAAAAAAAAAAAGTTTGAAAAGTGCTTTTGAGTTTAAAAGGCCTTTAAGGTTCCCTTAATAAACTGCTTTGGATCAAAAATGCATTCTTGAACACTTTGTTTTCCTCTCAGCCTAGTTTTGGGTATTGTGAAGGGCACAATCAAGGCAATCTTGTCAACTTCAGGATAGCCAGGTTTAATACTCGGGTGCAATAGTTTCATCTCTTTTTACAGTTATTCATCTGTGCTGTGGAGAACAGTTGTATTAAAATGAGGCAGTTCTGACTTTTAAAAATAACTAGTTTTAAATGTACAATTAATGCAACTACATAGCACGGCACTGTAGAGTAGCAAAAACAAGATCCCATACCATCTAAATTTGGGTGGCAAAAGTAGAGGTAAGGATAACAAATCAGTGGGGAGAAGCAAAAAAATGGGAATACGTAGGGTATAACTGCATCTGCTTGCATCCCGCACATACTTTGGCTTTGTTCCACTTCAGGTTGAGGATTAAAAAAGTTAAATCAGAGGCTTCATGAAATAAGTGGATTTTAAGCTGGGGTTTGAAACTGGGACTTTTACTTTCATGGTATTATTTAGAGTAGGATATGTGATTGAGTAGGTCACAAAGTGTGGCTACATTTTGCAATAATACCCCTCATCCTATTAGCATTCTAGAGGATCTACTTTTTTTTGAACAGAACACATAAAGGTCCAGTTCACACTCTTAAAGTCCACGCTGTGTGAATATGCCAGTGGCCTTGTGTTCTGCCACATCTCTTGCACAGCAAAAGTGCAACTCCCTTAGGCATGTTCACATAATGCTAATCTTGGATTAATGTAGTATCTGAACTGGGCCAAAGAGGTTTCATGAAAAAGGGTGAGGTTTGGACCATGTTTACAGAATAGTTCTACACAATATTCTGCCCCATTATCTGACTACTAAAAAGTGAGTTTCATCACAGTTGTAAGTGTAGAACTGATGTTTGCAGCCCCCAAAATTCCAGTTGAAGTGCAGAAATTCTGGTGTTTTGGTATGTGTTTTTAAAAATGTTTTTCAGTTTATATCCAAAACAACTATTTCCTCTCTAGAAGTACATAAAATAATTTTAGCTTAGTTAAAAAAGAAAAAAAGATTGTTTCCATTTTTAAACTTCAAAAAGTCTTTTGGCACCTTGAATACTAACAGAGTTCTTGTGGCACATGAACACAGTTCATCAGTTGCATGCTGTTCTTAGCTGGCAGAAGAAACTAAACCATAGGGCTAGAAAGCCATGAAATGTCTAATATTTCTAAACTTGCAATTTTTAAAACTCATGTTCTCCTGTTTAAATATTTGACAGCAATCATACTTTGCCTTCTCCAAAAAATTTCAGTTGCTTAGTTCTTTGGAAAAAACCTGTTTGCGGGGTGGGGGTAGGGGAGGGAATCTGTGCCAAGATTTTAAAGTAATTTGTAAACATGTCATGTAGTGGGAGGAGGAAGCTGCTTTTCTTAACCTATCACCATAGTAGCTGAAATCCTTGCAAACTTGGGAAGAGTTTAGAGGTATTGGTCTGGAGGCTGTGTGTGTTGGGGATTATCTCCCTGTGCCCTTCTGATCTATCTTGGTTTACTTTGGCTAAATTGTCAGTGGGAGTCATATTCATAGGACCATAGAAAGCTGCCATATACTGAGTCAGACCATTGGTCTATCTAGCTCAGTATTGTCTTCACAGACTGGCTGCGGCTTCTCCAAGGTTGCAGGCAGGAGGAATCTCTCTCAACACTATCTTTGAGATACCAGGGGGGAAACTTGGAAGCTAGATGCTCTTCCCAGAGCAGCTCCATCCCCTGAGGGGAATATCTTACACAGTGTTCACACTTCTAGTCTCCCATTCATATGCAACCAGGGCAGACCCTGCTTAGCTAAGGGGACAACTTGTGCTTGCTACCCCAACACCAGCTCTCCTCCCAAACATACACTGAAGAAGCATTGTGGTAGTCTTCCCCACCCCCGCTGCAAAGCAACTTGTTTTTAATTGCTGAAGAACCGAACGGAAGGAACGTCCTTCATTTGACTTGATTCCATAGGGATCTCATCACAGAGCAACTTGAAAAAAGTAGTAATGGAAATCCCCCTTCATTTTACCAGAATGAGATGCTGTTCTTTGTCCAGTTTTCCAAATGCATTGGATTGCCTTTTCTGGACACCATATATGGAGTCATTGGTTGACTTCAGGCTACTTCTACTCTAGGGTAGGTTCTATGTGCCATAGAGACCAGAACACCTGCATTAAAGAGGTCTTAAGAGGGTGAGGTGTTTTGTTTTTTGGTTGCCACTATATTCTGGAATATGTAACTGTAGTGCAGAAAACTCGCATCAGTGTTATAATGCAACTGTTTCCCCTAGTACAGCTGTAGGGCTGTAACAGACTGCTGTGAATAATCTGGTCTTTGAAATGAATACAGTACAGTATGGCCCTTGCTTTACCTCTTCCTTTATATATATTTTCTGCAAACTGTACCACATATCACTTTGCTTGTTGATATCAACATTTCTATACTTGGCAATCCAAAAGTGTGTTAACTTGAATGCTATATTTAATCATTACTTCAGTCATGTATAATTGGATAGTCGCCTTAAATAAGTGCTGGAAACCCTGACATATATAACTTTAGAAAGGAAGTTTTTAACAGCAAAATCTTCAAGGTTGTCCTCTAAGCCAGTATTCTTCAAACATTACAAATCCAGGACTTGCCTTTTTATCTTGACATGGTATTTTTTTTACTGAATGTGTCCACCTTTCTCTTATGCTTTTCTCCTTCCATTTTTCTTCTCTTAAACTAAGAAACTAAAAAAAGTTAATGGTGCCACTGGTGAAACCCACTTGTGAGTTGTTAAAGGTCCAGTAATTTTCAATCTATCTACTTTATAGGTACTTTCTACACACACACCCCTGTCTGCAAAGGAATCTTAATATCTGCTTCAGAGCCTCTGTGCATTACAGAAGATTTGGGACATGTTTGAGAGTGCACAGTCGATTCATATGAATTCCAAACCATGCCTGTTGAGCCTCATTGGTGCCCTGCTTTAATAGAGTGCTACCTAAAATAGTTCTGAACTCTCAAACATCCTGACTTTTGGATCCCTGTTTTACCTACCTACTGAACTGTGGATGTGTACATGTGCACACACATACACACACACACACACACACCACACCAGCACCATCCATCTGCTTCATAGCAAGCAGGCAGAAACCTTCCATCCAGTCATGTATATTCAGCCTGCTGCTGTGCTGGCACTCTCCAGTAAAATGAAAGCCAATTTTTTTGTTGTTATTGGAGTCTGTCCTCCGTATATCTAAAAAATGCCACATGTCTTCTGTTTTGCTCCATGGGGTTTAATGTGTAATACAAAAAAGAGACACTTGCTTACTGGCTTTACATTTTTTTTCTTTTGGGACTTCTGTAATGTGCTCATATCTCCCTAAGGACTTCATTAGTCATTTATAAGAAAAAGCACTTCAATCAATCAATCAATCATGTTTATTTACAGTCATAGACCAAAATTTACATACATAATAATACACATAATATAGTAGTAATATATACATAATATAATCAGGAACATGGACTCATCCTAATCAGCAGTTTCCCGTTTGCATAATCTGGTTTACCATCTGTTGTCTAGCCTTCTTAGCTGCCTCACAGAACTTAGCAACTTTAAATGTTACTTCCTCCTTCTGATCTGAGAGCAGATAGTTGACGTAAAATGCATCTGTATGACCTGGGAAATCAGTCAGTAATGAGGAAATATAACAAGTTCGTAAGTCCCTATAGAAGAGACAGCGGAGTAAAATGTGAAAGATAGACTCCTGTTCTCCAGAGCCACAAGTGCAAGAAAAAGCACTTGAAACTGATTGAATTCAGTTCTATTTTGCTGCTGTTTTTATTGGCTATACTAAATTCTATCCCAGATGGGATACAGAGATCAACACTGTTAAATTAAAAAATAAAAACAATTTAAAGGGGGAAATACATGTGGAGTTTGCATTTTTTAAACCTCTGAACCCATTGGGTGCTGGGGGGAGTTCATGGATCACAATGGAATATAGTGCCAAAGCTAATTGAGATTGCAGTCTTTGGGCACATGCAGAAGTTAAGTTGCTTTTTTTTGCAAGTTATCCTGATCATTCCTATTCTTAAATGTACATATGTTACTATGTGAGCTGCAAAATCCTGGTTATTGTGTAGCGAGTAGCATGGCCATGGGTGCACTTCTTCATCTTCTAGAATCATAGACTTTGCTGTTTACCAGTAATTGTGATTGCCCAGCTCCTGCATCAGGAGTGTGAGTGTGCTTTCAGGAAGCCCTCAGTAACTGACATAAGGAAGAAGCATAACTCATGAGCTAGATTTTCAGAACTATTGTATTTTGAACATAAAATAAGATTGAGCACTAAAGCTATTTTGTGTACTTTACTGTATTAATGTCCTTGGGGATATCATTTGTATGATCATGGATACCAAGCTACAACTAATCTGTTATTAACCCTGTAATACTCTACTGCTTCTGTTCACTCAAAATGAAATACAGCTAAATCAGTACTTCAGACATCATGAAATTGTCTTTTATTTTCATGAAGAAATCCTGAGAGTTGAAAATGTAATGTTTGCATTTTTACCTGGGTTCTCATTTCTATAGATTACACTGCCTTTTTCTCTTCAAATTTCTGCTATACCATTATGGCTGGAATTCTTGATTGCAATGAAAGCTGGAGTTCTTACTGTTCAATAGCCCATGGGCTGCAAGAAGTTCTCGCCATTGAATGAGGCTGGCAGAATATATGTTCATTCAGGTTTGAGTTGTGTCCTCTAGGATGGTGGGAGACTGGGAGTTCACTTGTTCTCAGCGAGTTTATGCATTCTTTTCCTCTTAATTGTTACTACCAAGAAGTAATTGCTGGATTTACTCCTAAGTAACTTAAAGCATTGGCTAGGGCTGATTCAGTAGAAGTAATTTACTTTGCTCTAGTGCAGCCTGAGATAACTGGAAGCTATTCTTGGGTAAATGCCCCAGAGTATTCAGCATTACTGTTCTTTCTGGGCAGACTGAAAATGTTGGTGGCTTAATACTATCCATGTACATTGTTGAGCCTTACCTCACTAGTAGTAGCATACATAAGGATGATTGGGTCTCTGACTTCCCTGAAATAATTGAAATTTTGTTGAAAAATATAACTGTCTTCAAAAGAAAGTGACTCACATCCATCTTAGATGTGTTTTGGAAAACAGCAGTATCCTGTCTTGCAAATACTGGGTTTCAGAGAAGAGTACAAAAAATGTATGAATGCCAATTGAACTGTAAAAATTCCAGCATCCAGACTAGTCTTGTTAATGTTGTTGCACTAGTATAAGGATGACATACTGGACAGTCATTGTGCAAAATGCACATCTGTTCCAGACTCATTCTTGTGCTTGCATATCATCTTGCACAAGCCTGTATATATGCAAATAGGGAACTCCTTGCACGGCTTCTTACACAAGCCTGCTTGCATTCAAATAGGAAACTTCTTGTACAACATGCATTGGATAGTTCTGCTAGCAAAAAAAAAAAAGTCATCCTGCTCACTCTACTGTGGGAGCTTACCTATATTTAATATCTAAGAGCTGGTTACATTGATACAGCTTTTGAAATTATTGATAAGCCTATTAATGGTTGTACATGGAACAATTAAAATGTGGAGATGACACTTCCAATTATAAGTATGTACATGCTCAGTATTTCAGTGTTTCCTGGGATTTTTTTAACCCCCAAACAATTGGCTTTTTAATTCTGTTTGTCATTTGACTCTTCAGCTTGTTGCTCAGTGTCTCACTCTTGAGCTCACAGTTGCTTTAGCATTCTTTTTCAAATGTTCAAACTCTAGCTGCCACCACACAACTTTTTGGGGGGCATTACATGTGTGAGGGCTGTATTAACTAATGCCTACAGGGCTTTTAATTGCAAATGTACATATGTTATCTTATTTATGGACCATAAACATGTAGGATACAATGTAACCAAAAGTAAACACTTTAACGCCCCATTGATTTATATTGAAGAATTAAGCACATGCTTACATCCCTTCCATTGTGATCAGTGGGATTTTAATGTGCTTCTATTTGGCTGCATCATATCCATATTTATCTGCATTGATTCCCTGTATTGACAGTTGCACTTGTTAAGAACAAAGAATTGAATACAGTACTCAACTGTTAAGTTAAAAGCTGGAAAGAACATGCATGCTATTTGTTCACTCGCTCACTTCTGCACCACTTCCCTGATTGGCCAGTTTGAAAAAGAGGATGTCTTCTCCATATTGTGATGTTTCTGTCACATTCACAGAATACTTGCCTCACTGGCCATATACGTGCAATGTTAATTGCAGCCTCTGTTGATTTGAAGGTTTGATCCTACAAAGTGTGATAGCCTGTTTTATGTTAGTGAATGACTGATTTAAACATTAGATATATCTACTTTAGTGTACTTTAAAGTCTCTTGACATACCTTTTGCTTGGAGCCCTGCAAGTTTTTAATCTGCCATTGCCAGGCACAACATGAAATGTTCACCTTCCTTTCTATCAGCAGAAAAGTCAAATGCACTAATTAAAAATTGTATTTTGGTGTGCTGCACAGAGAACCGCTAAAATGTATGCACTTGCATAATAATAATAATAATAATAGTAGTAGTAGTAGTAGTAGTAGTAGTAATGGCTAGCATCCTGACTAATGAAACATGCACATTGGAAGGGTCTCTGGGAATGTTCAGGGAACCCTTGCACAAGTCCCCCAGATCATCTGTGGTTGCATTGTTGTGCAAGAACAAGCACTTTTTATGAGCACTTTTCACACTCTGGAAGCCCTCTGTAAGAACAGAAATGCGTTGTTGAAGGTCATTGATTGTTTCTGCTCTTACAGACCACTTCTAGTACACAATCAACACTCAGAAGCACAACAGTGCAACTGCAGAAGGTCTGGGTTGCACAAGGGCTCCTAGGACGTCCCTGCAAACCCACGTAACATGCACACTTGGTTAGGGGTGTCAGACAGTACTTATTTATATTTTATTTAAAATACTTATATACCACTTTTCAACAAAGTTCACAAAGTGGTTTACAGATAAGCAAGACAACGGTTCCTTGGCCCAAAGGGACCCTCAATATATTTCTTTCTTTCTTTTTTAAAAAAATGTTGGTTGGGATGCTGTGTTGTGTTGAATAGGAACAGTTGCTCTCCCTCTGCTAAATATTAGAGAGCCATTAGCAAAAGTTAAGGGGTAGTAGGGTAAATAACAGGGTTATATAGTTATATAGTTACTCAGTTATTCTTCCCTGAATTTAATTAATTAGCTGTGTTATTATGTAGACAGAAGCGTCTTAAGAACATGTTTGCACCAGGTTTTTTTTCCTAGGAGGAGCAGCAACAAACTGTCTTTGCTTGTCCCTCCTCACACATTCTGCTTCTGTTCTTTGGAAATGTGGAAAGGATTCATGCTTGTGAGGAACAGAGTAAGACTTACTTGAGCTTTTTATGTGTAGTGACAAGGCTTGCGTACATACTAGTAGATCCACTGGTTCTGAGAGCTTGAGCTAGGGATGAGTGAATCTGCTCGACCTCAAGCTGGTTTGACATTGAACTTGGTCAGCTCGAGGGCTTGCCCTCAAGCCAAACCAGTCTTGGTTCAGCTTGAACTTGAGCCAAACCCCCATGGCTGGTCTGGGGGTTCTAACAAAATAATAATAATTCTTTAAAACTCGCCATGGGGGGGATCTCTGGTGGTACCCCCTCCCCCCAGTCTCCAATTGGCCTGGTTTGGGCAGTTTCCCAGCCATTTTGGCCCATTCTGGGCCTTTTGTGCTGGCGGCAGCCTCCAAAATGGTCACCATCTGCACGAAGCTCTGGGTGTGAAGAGGCCCAGAATGGGCCAGTAATGGCTAGGAAGCTGCCCAAACCTGGCCAATTGGAGACCTGGAGGGAGGCCGGCACGGGGAGGGGGAACCACCAGAGAACCAGCCGTGGCAACAACCCCCCCCCCCGATGGTGAATTTTAAAATATATTTGTTAGAACCCCCAGAACGACTCAAATTCTAGCCGAACTGGGGGGAGTCTCTTTGGGGGGAGGGGAACTGAACGTGCCTGGCTCCATTCGAGTCCAGTTTGGACTCAAACCAGGCATACCCATTTCGTGCACACCCCTAGCTTCAGCCTGTTGCTTGAAAAATAAATTTGGACTCTTTCTAGCAACATTAGGAAAAGCTGAAGACTTTTGCTTGACCCCATTCCATGCCAAACTGATTACTGGGAAGGATTCTAACGCCGTTTTAAGTAGCAGCCCAGACCCCTTCCTGCCACAGGATCTGTCCATGAGTAAGCTTCCTAACTTACCATTAAAATAGTTTGTAAGCTGGAATACTTACTTGTGAATATACCCAATAGTCTTTGTGATGTTTGGACAAATATCCATGGTATGCATTTAACAAAGGAACTCCTTTTTCTGAAGCGATACCCAAAAGTGAAGCACTAAGCAGTTACTTCATCCAGAATTTGGTATGAAGGGTACCCACTTTTTCTGAGACATCCCTGGGAGCGGGGAAGAGTGAAGATGTCTTAAATAGAATAGAGAATGATATTACAAGCTATGTTAATTTTCTCTGCAGAGAAATTCATGATTGGAAATTAAAGTTTGTTTTAAGCACGAGAGGGAGTCTTGATGATGAATACTTCCCTCGTGTCATTAGAACACAACTGCCAATAAAGATTCCACTATGTGCCATATATGGCTATAACTTTCTGATTATGGATAGAATGACACTGCTAATATGGGTCTATCGCGATCAAGACACTATATTTGAAATAAAAAGCCCACCTGAGGGGAAAAACAAACTAGGCTTAATACTACTGCATATGTCTGCAAACAATTGAATATCACATTCTGTCATCATATTTGCACCACTAGCATCTGCCCCTTATTCTGTCCTGCTACCTGTTCCATTTTACATTAATGTAACTCTTTGACACTGACTACATCCAGACAGCAACTTCCCTCAAGGCTAATTTAGACTGTAATTCTGTGCACATATATCTGGGAATAAATCCCATTGAACTCAGTGAGACTTCCTTCCAAGTAGACCTGTGTTGGGCTGTTAGTACTGTTACCTGGAACTGAAGGGGAATATACAAGAAAGTAGTGTACATAAGTATGGGGATTTTATGTGACATCTAGTATTTTGGACTCTGCTGCCCATGCTAATCCTGCTAGACCCTCTTTTGTCTTTGAATTCGTTGGGGTCAGCTTAGGTACATTCCGTGCACGATACTTCCATCTGGCACCAGGATTAAATAATGTGATGGAAATGTTCCTTTAGCTTGTAGCACTTTAGTGGATGAAGATTGGATAATGTTTTACTTTTACTAACCACAGATCTAAGGGATAGGGCAGATTAAAGATTCAGGTAAATAAGGACTTGATAAATCCCAGGTGTTAGGGAGCTGTGGCACCTAGACTAGGAGGCAGTTATTTAGTAAATCTCTCAGGCAATCCTATTTTTGTTCCTTGTTACATGTTACTTGTAAATGGAATAAAAAGAAGCCCATTTACCCTTCCCCTCAACAGTGTTCATCACGAAGTCTGGTAATTTGGTAAAGTGTCCACTGTCTAACTTTCAAATTTGGGGGTTGGCTCCTAGATCCAAATAAAATTTGTCAAGGCCTGAGATAAACAATTTACTTCTACTTTTCTTTTTCCCCATCTCTCTACTACCTGAAAAACTACAAGCAGCTTCATCATCCTGTCATCTAGTCATGTAATATGCTAGCTCAACCACATTGAAACAGCACCTCTGTGTCTTTGCCTTGCTTTTATGGCTATCAGGACAGATTAGGCTATTCTGTAAAGGGGGTCTAGAAATCGAACAAATAAATAATATCAGCATCATGCATGTATCTATATAATTGCAGTGCTTTAGAGCTGTGAAACTGATTTACTACCAGTTCCCAGCATACTGCCTTCCTCTTTGAATGTTCCATCTCACTCTGCTGTGAATGAGAGGTTAATCCTGGATGGGGATGTGCAGACTGGAGCAGCTGGGGTCACTAGGCGCCTTCTCTAATGGTGTCCCTGGGTGCTCTGTATTGTCCCTCACTGTAGTAGCTACCATTCATTCCAGTGAGGAAAAGCAAAGCACTGGTTTTGACATCTTTTGACATTGGATATAGCTTCTGACACCAAGTGGAGTCCAGTCACCACTAACAGATACATGATGGTGAAGAGTAATGCCCCGCCTGAAGGAAACGCCAATATTATGGGGGAGGAGCAGTTTGCTAATCCCCCCTCCCCCACAACACAAAAATGAAGAAGCCAGATTTGGGTGGGAGAAGAGGAAATGCAGAATGTTGCTTCCTCTCAACCCACAGGCTGAATATTATTATTGTTGTTATTTATTATTCTTATTATTACTATTATTATTTTTTTATTAAATTTTATATTCCGCTCTTCCTCCAAGGAGCCCAGAGCCGTGTACTACATACTTAAGTTTGTATGTACAACATACAACAACCCTGTGAAGTAGGTTAAGCTGCAAGAGAAGTGACTGGCCCAGAGTCACCCAACAAGTATCATGGCTGAATGGGGAATTGAACTCGGGTCTCCCCGGCCCTAGTCCAGCACTCTAACCACTACACCACGTTGGCTCTTGTTTATGTTAATCTTGTTTATGTTAAATCTGTTATGTCTTGTTTATATTAAATATGGCTGTTGTTTGGGTTGAGTTTCTTACCTCTTTCTAAAGGCTTGGTGGCCATGTTTGATTTGTGGAAATGGAGTCTAGGACCAGATTTAGAAAGGTTCTGCCTGAGGTAATTGCCTCAGTGATGAAGGGAGAAGGAGTAGAGGAATGGGGCTTCAAAAGGGGCTGGAATTGCTATTTTCAGTCGTCTTTCAGGATTTGATGGGCCTTCTGCCTGAATATACAAAAAAGCCAGTGTTTGGATTCCATCACTCTAGAAAAGGAACCCAGGATGTGGCCATGTAGACAAGAGGTTAGGGCTATGCAGGTAGAGCCAAGATAAGTTATATATGGATTATGGGACAAAATTGATTACAATTTGGGACCCAGGTGAGAGAAAGCACTAGGTGTAGGAGACAGGGATAGCCGCCACCAATGACTGTCATTTTTTCTTGTGGGGAAAACTGAAGCAAAGTACTTACGGGCTCAAAAGCTTCTCTCCAACATCAGTAGGTCATGCTTCACCAAGAATCAGTGTAAGGTGGTGTCTATGCAGTCTCTTGCTCAGTTGTCACCATAGCCACATAAAGCCCAAAGTAATAGGGACAACTTATTTGGACAAAAGTTTTCTTGGTATAAAAAACAGACTGATCCAGTGTAATCTCATACATCCTGCTGTTTCTGTTGTACCATAAATAGAACTAAAACATTACAAAACAATATTTCTATCTATTATTGACTTATTTGGAGTATACCAAAAGTTTTACAAGTGATAGTGTATTTTTTATATTCTAACTATCCTGGCCATATCCAGCGCATGTGAAATTTGATTTCTGATGTGAATTCTCAGCTCTTTAAAAAATAATATGGACCTTGTGGTTGCAATTCTGTTTGAAAAAATGAACATGTCTGCTGAAGACTTTGGGTGGGAGGTTGAGCAAACCACATTTAACTTTGGTTAAGGGTACAAAATTGGACTATGGGATGCATGCTTACTTCTCTCAGCACCTCCCATCTCAAATGCAAATTTTCCCAGCTCTTCCCTTGCCTTCTTGTAGGCAGCTTCCAACCTTAGGTTCAGCTCCTAGTTTAGGAACCAGTCCTGCCTTATGTTGACCACTGCTCACATCAGTTCACATGTAGCACTATAGTATCATTATATAAGCTGTATATAAATGTAACATCTCTTGTGAAGGGCATGAGGAGGTTTCCACTTGAGTGGGGCGATGCTGGGGAAGAGATTATGTGACCACCTCCCATGACCAATCCTGGAAGTTTAAAAGAAAAAGAAAAAGATGAACCTCAAGCATGTGCCACTGGGAAATTTATTAATACAAATGATGTGCCCAAAGCATTTCTACAAATGTCTTCCTCAGGTGCAACTATGGAAAAGATTAAAATCTAAAGATAAGCCAAAACACTGGGCTAACTATATAATACAAGCTATGAAAAGGCTAGCACAAAAGTAGAGACATTCCCAGTCCATTATGTGAAATAAAAGTTAAAACTACAGGGTAAGTTCAAACAAAACCTTATCACTCTTTCGTGCCATTACAAATGCAGTAGACTCATGCGGATTCAGAGTAAAACATACAGAATTTTGCAAAAAACAAAGTTACATATAATGATGTACATAATGTTTTCTGATAATAGAATTTGGGTTTTCTTTGGGTAGAATTTTCCTCTATTTCAGTTGAAAAATATTTTAAAAGTATGTTTTGCCTTGGCTGTATTACAGTTTTACTGTGCCAGCTATTGTACTTCAGGGGAGGTATTTAAACCTGAAATGTGTGAGTCTCAGAGAAGACAGCTCAAAGCTAACGATTTAACTTGTTTTATTCATAAAAAGAAGGCAATCGGGCATCCAGTATCAAAACATACAATGCTACTACTAATACCAATCAAATAATCAACTAATTCAACATGTTCCTAATCTAAAAACCCTATCCACCATCATCAAAAGGCCCCAGCCCAACTGACATTACAGCTGTCAAAACCTCTTTTTCGCCAACATTCTCCCCTCCAAATATCCTTCCCTGCCCTCTTACTTCAGTGTTCTATGCTCTTCACAATCCCATCCAGATGCACCTCAGATTCCAGTTCACTCCAGCTCCTTTTGTAAACTATGCTGCATGCTCACAATATCCATTGTGAGGCTGACTTGTCTATTGCGGCTCAGGAGTTAATTGCGGCCATGACAACTGTGGGCCTATCCCAACTAGTGATGTGTATGGACTGGTCCAGAGGCCATTCTAAAGGCCTCCAGATGGGTCCAGACATGGGGCGGTTTGGTGCTTCGACGCTGGGGGGGTTCCTTTAAGGGCGGGAGGAGGGTGTACTTACCCCTCCTGCCACCCCTTCCCCCAGTTGTCAGCAAAAGGCTTCAGAAAGTCTTTTGCGCGTGCGCACATCACGTCTCCGCAACGTGTGCGTGATGCGTGCACACACAAAGGCTTTCTGAAGCCTTTTGCTGACAACCGGGGGAAGGGGGAGCAGGGAGGTACCCTGCTGCCCCAAGTGCTTACTAAAATACGTGCGCCGGTGGGGGAAAAGCGGCAGGAGGGGAAGTACACTCTCCCCCTGCCCTTAAAAGAACCCCCACCCCAGTGCTGGACTACAGCTCCGCAGTTCTGTGCACATCCCTAATCCCAACTAGTTTCAGGACCAACTCATGTTGCCGGCCACACACTTGATTTGGTCTTTTGTTCAGATCAGGGGGGTGTTCCTTGGGTGCGGGATCCTGTGGTTTCCCCATTGTCATGGACAGACCACTATCTGGTTAAAGTTGGTTTCACAGACACAACTCAGCCCTGCAAGGGTGGAGGACCTATTAAGATGGTTCTCTAGAGATGGCTGTTGGATCCAGTAGGATTCCAAAAAGCCTTGGAGGGTTTTGATGTTGGTCCTGCCAGTGATTCTGTCGATGCCCTAGTGGGAACCTGGAATAGAGAACTCACCAGGGCAGTAGACACAATCGCTCCTAAGCGTCCCTTCTGATCTGCTTTAAAAGTGGCCCCATGGTATACAGAGGAGTTGCAGGGTCTGAAGCAGCAAGGTAGGTGACTGGAGCACAAGTGGAGGAGAACTCGGCTTGAATGTGACAGGACATAGCATACAGCCCATTTGAAGGTTTATGTGGAGACGGTGCGTGCGGCAAAAAACAATTCTGGTCTGCACACATTGCTTCTGCGGGTTCACGTCTGGCAGAGCTGTCCCGGGTTGTGAGGAGTTTGATTCAGGCTCCTTCCAATTCAAACCAATCCCTGGGGACTTTATTCTGCTGCGATGATTTTAATGTGTTCTTTGTGGACAAAATCTCCTGTATTCGGGCTGACTTGGACTCCACTGTTTCTGCAGAGTCTATTAAGGTGGTGTCCAGCAATCCCTCTTGCAGTATTAGATTGGATCAGTTTCAATCTGTAATGCCTGATGACGTGGACAAGCTGCTTGGGGCGGTGCGGCCTACCACTTGTTCTCTGGATCCTTGCCCGACTTGGCTGCTTCTATCTAGCAGGGAGATTGTTGGGGATGGCTTAGTTAATATCATTAACTCATTGCTGAGGGAGGGTAGGAAGCCTCCTTGTTTGAAGGAGGCAATGATTAGACCATTTCTTAAGAAGCCTTCCCTAGATCCCTCAGTGATGGAGTTATAGGCTGGTCTCCAATCTCCCATGGTTGGGCAAGGTGAATAAGAGAGTGGTGGCTAACCAGCTCCAGGCAGTATTGGAGGAAACCAATTATCTAGACTCATTTCAAACTGGGTTTAGAGCGGGCTATAGGGTTGAGTCTGCCTTGGTCGGCCTGATGGATGACCTTTACCTAAATTGACAGAGCGGAATCTGCAGAGGGAGTGTAACTCTGTTGGTTCTTTTGGATCTCTCGGCAGCATTCGATACCATCGACCATGGTATCCTTCTGGATCACCGGGGGGAGTTGGGGATAGGAGGCACTGTTTTGCAGTGGTTCCATTTCTATCTCTCAGACATTCCAGATGGTGGAGCTTGGTGACAGTTTGTCTTTAAAATGGGAACTATTATATGGAGTCCCTCAGGGCTCCATTCTGTCACCAATGCTTTTTAATATTTACATGAAACCGCTGGGTGAGGTCATCGGGAGATTTGGTGCAGGGTGTTATCAGTATGCTGATGACACCCAAATCTATTTCTCCTTATCATCATCATCATCAGAAAATTGCATTCACTCCCTAAATGCCTGCCTACAGGCAGTAATGGGCTGGATGAGGGATAACAAATTGAAGCTGAATCCAAGCAAGACGGAGGTGCTTATTGTGGGGGATCGGAATTTAGGGGATGAGTTAGATCTTCCTGTGCTGGATGGGGTTACACTCCCCTAGAAGGAACAGGTACGCAGCTTGGGAGTGCTCTTGGATCCAGGCCTCACCATAGTATCTCAGGTGGAGGCTATGGCCAGGAGCGCTTTCTATCAGCTTCAGCTGATTCGACAGCTGCGCCCATTCCTTGAAGAGAACGATCTCAAAACAGTGGTGCATCAGCTGGTAACCTCCAATGTGGTACTGCAATATGCTCTACGTGGGGCTGCCTTTGTACATAGTTCGGAAACTTCAGTTAGTTCAAAATGCAGCAGCCAGATTGGTCTCTGGGGTAACTCGGAGAGACCATATTATGCCTGTCTTAAAACCGCTGCACTGGCTGCCAATATACAGGTGAAACTCGGAAAATTAGAATATCGTGCAAAAGTCCATTAATTTCAGTAATGCAAATTAAAAGGTGAAACTGATATATGAGACAGACACATTACATGCAAAGCGAGATAAGTCAAGCCTTAATTTGTTATAATTGTGATGATCATGGTGTACAGCTCATGAAAACCCCAAATCCACAATCTCAGAAAAATAGAATATTACATGGAACCAAGAAGACAAGGATTGAAGAATAGAACAATATCGGACCTCTGAAAAGTATACAGTGTACTGTGCTTGATTGGCCAGCAAACTCGCCTGACCTGACCCCATAGAGAATCTATGGGGCATTGCCGAGAGAAGGATGAGAGACATGAGACCAAATAATGCAGAAGAGCTAAAGGCCGCTAATGAAGCATCCTGGTCTTCCATAATAGCTCATCAGTGCCACAGGCTGATAGCATCCATGCCATGCCGCATTGAGGCAGTAATTGCTGCAAAAGGGGCCCAAACCAAGTACTGAATACATATACATGCTTATACTTTTCAGAGGTACAATACTGAGCTAGATAGACCAATGGTCTGACTCAGTATATGGCAGTTTCCTATGTTCCTATAGACATTGTAGGGTGGGGGTGAGGAAAATGCGATTCCCTTTATTTCCTTTACAAGTAACACATTTAGAACACAAGCAGGGCTTCCTGAGACAAAAGATTTTTTAAAATAACTTTGTCTCTGAATTTCCTAGTTTAGGTGCCATGACTCTCTGGAGCCGGGATTTTTCAAGCCGTGCGATATAGACTTAACCAGAAAAAATCGCCATCATCTATATATGTCTATCTTTGTATACCAAAGATAGCAGTTGAATAAAAGTAACCAGGTTTTGATAAAAAGTAAATAGCCTTCATACTTTCGTCAAATTGGATTAAGGAATTAATGAAAAAAATTTCATACAGATATATAACATTGTATTTTTATCCCCAGTGCTTCTAAAACAAAGTCTTGGAATGCACAAGCTTTTCCCTCTACCTATGTACTTCAGTTGTAATTTGAAATAGCTTCCTTGCAAGTAATTGCAATGAGGTAGTGGGGTTATGTGTGTGTATAAGTGTAATTGGTCTAAGAGTGATGACATTTTCTGATAGTGATTACTCAAGAGAAAACTCGAGAACAAGCTTGTTGTAAGAGTGTGTGGATTTTATTAGTGTTCTGTTCCATCAATTAAGAACAAAAGCTTCACTCTTTTATTAGTATCTCAGTTCTTTCTGAATATTGTTTCCTGAAAGTACATAAATAAAAATTGTGATTTGTTTTGTACGATCAATAATACAACATTCTCCATAACTATTCCATTAATGTGCTAGAATTTGGTGGTGGACTCTGGCATCTATTGACTGAGTTGATGTGGTATTATAGAGTGTTTTTATACATTCTATCTGCTGAGGGGGATTGTAAGCCATGAAATGTTTGGTTCAGCTTTGAGATTTGACAAATGGTTAGTTTGGCTGAGAAAAAAAGCTTCACATTGTCTTGGGGCAGGAAAAGTGGTAGGAACAATCTCAGTGGAAATGTTCTAGGAAATAGAGATGCTAAGAGGTAGAGAACCTAGAGAGGAAAGGGCAGAGCGTTCAATGTACTGGGGAAACCTAAACCTGAGGAAAAGGCAGATAAAAGACTACAAATATTTATATGGTGCTTTTCAACAAAAGTTAGCAAAGCGGTTTGCACAGAAAAATGATAGATAAATAAATATGTCTTCCTGCCCCAAAAGGGCTCACAGTCTAAAAGAAGCACAAGGTAGACACCAGCTACAGTCAGGAGGGATGCTGTGCTGCGATCAGATAGGGACAGTTGCTCTCCCCCTGCTAAATATAAGTGAACACCATTTTAAAAGGTTATATCTGCTCTGTTAGCATGGATCACAGAAAGAGAGAAACATACAGCTGAAGAAACGCAAGGTGGAAGAAATGGGGAGCTGAGAAAAGTAAGCCTTAATAAGGGGAGGGAGAGATGGGTTCCCAAGGCTTATGGTCAGGAGAGCTTATGTTATTGCCTAGAAGAAACAAGGGAGAAATGACTCCACAGAGAAATTAAAGGAAGCATGAATAGACAAAGGTAACGTATGCTGAAAAAGTAAGGGCTAAGGAAACCGTGTAGTTGAAGAAAAGAGTAGCCAAGGAGAAAGGTGGACTGAGACAAACTTCACGTTAGGTGGGTATAATAGGTATATACCACAGAAAAAAAGGAAACATGGTGTCCGCATTCGCACATAATGTGAAATTGGAGGTTGACAGACTCACCATTTCAATTTGAAACCATAAATCATATAGCAGACGTTCATCCAACCATGGTCTGGCAACCTCTGGTTTCAGGAGAGGGGAGCCCTTCCCTCTTCCTGGTCTGCCAAGGCCGATCCCAGCAAGCTCTGTAGCACCAGCATTGCCAGACTGTGGGCAAGACATCAGCATGTCACCAGAGTGGCTGTAATGGCCACGGTCTTAAAGGGGGAGTGCCAAGCCCAGTCATGCCTTTTCAGAACAGTCCACCCTCCCATTTAAATGAAAAGGGCATTTAAATGCCATGCCAGCGCATCTTCTGACAGCGATTGCATCGTCACCTCCTAAGAGCCCTGCAACAAAACTATCCTGCACAAGAACAATTTTGGGGGTGGGGGGAGTACTATTTTCCTGTTACTCGGGAAAGGGAAGGGAACATGATTTACTATGAGTGGATATTTATATGAGGGAAGTCAAAGGATTCCTAGGGCATGACCTAGGATGCTCTTGAGAGGTCTGACACCAGCAAAGCAGTCCATTCAGACCAAACCCCACTCCTGCTCCCCTGGCAGTTTGCTCCTGGTGGACTACTCTCATGAGAGGGCCAGTCTACTGGTGAGGAACCATTGGGGTAAACACCCTCGGTCTTCCATCAAACTGTGCACTCGTGAATTGAGCTAACCCAGCAAAGTGGGGCCTGGTTGCATGGGGCCCCCACTCTCTGGTTAAAGATAGAAATTTTGCCTTGCTATCCCCTCTTCCCTAAGAAGCCTTGCATGGACCCAAAGGAAATTGTGATGCTCCATGTGTCAGAGCCTAGATGCGTGTGCAGACACCAGGTGCTGGGATGGAACTTTACTCCGATTCAAAATTCCTGGGTTTGGGCCAGCATTGTGCCATATGCAGAACTGCTGCTGTGGGGAATCGTGGAAGGGGGAGCCTCAATTTTCAGTTACCTCAGGAAAGTTGGGTCGCTGTTTCAGGGCACAAGCAAGGGTGCACATGGGCAGATGACTGGCAGGGGGCACACTTTGACAGCTACTTGGTGGTAGTTGCCAAGAAAGGGAAAGCAGTTGCTGGAGTACACGTCCCCACAGCTTTCCTGCATAGAGCAACCCATGGCCTGACACACTCATGAGAGAGCTGTGCATGGGAGAAGGGGTTGTTTTGTTATTGTGCATTATTAGCAGTTCTTACTGTCACTCCAAAGACGGTTCTTCTCATGAGTTCAGAGTGGGTGTCCCCATGGCCTTACACTCTCATGAGTGAGCAATCCACTCCGGATCAGCATCCATTGCCATCACAGATGTTGAATTGTTCCTTTCATTGGAGCAGTGCTGACCCTTCTGCCCAGCCCTTCTCATGAGTAAGCCTATGAATTGCATAGGTACCTACAAGGGAAGAAGCTGGGCCCCCCTTCCCCAATTTTGTGTGTGTGCAAAAAATAGAAATTGTTCAAAAATCCCTGGTAGGGGCTGCATCTCTATAATTGTAGTTTCAAAAACTGCACGGAACCGTGGTTATCGCACCATCTGCGTTTGGACCTTACACTTGGGCAGCCAAACCTCAGGTCTCGGCAGCGAACCTTGCTGCAAACTGAATGTTCATTGGAGTTTGGTGAGGCAAACTGTAGGTTGCTTTCGCCGCGAAACCGCGGTTGCACACATTCAGATGTGATGGGGTTCCAATCTCTGTCTCATTTAACTCTAGTTTTGCATTACGTCCGAATTTGGCCATTTTCAAAAAAGAGAACACAAATTTTCATGAGATTTGCAGATGCTAATTTATAGATAGATGCAAATGGGGATGTCTCCTTAAAAAAAATTGTTCTGTTCTCACCAGGAATTATTCTCCCCCCACCCCCTGAAAGCTGCTCATATGCAGCTAAAATTAAGGCTTGAAATTCCTATTTTGCCACACACCTCAAAACCAGTAGCAGCCATGTTGATTGTTTTGTGACATCATGCTTACTGTCTTTCTTTGAGGCCTGGTTAGTAAGCATGGAGAGTGAAGTTCCCAGTAATAATTTAACCAAAAACAACCATGATTTTGAAAAATCCAAAAGGTACAAGGTACACAAGGGATGTGCACAAACTGGTTTGAATGTCCAGCGTTTCAGCTGGTTTAAAGATGGGAGGGATATCTTTAAGGATGGGGGAGGGTACTCTTTCCGAACGCACCGGCCACTTCCAATCCAAGGAGGCACCGCAGCGGCAAGGAGGTACACTGCTGCCCCTCCAGACCATTTTAAAAGACAGTGCTGGCGGGGGAAATGCGGCAGGAGGGGTAAGAGCACCCTCCCCCCCATCCTTAACTATATCCCCCCCCCTTCTAACTGGCAGGCGCTGGTTCCATGCACACCACTAGTATATAGTACCATTGTGCAAGAGTACAGGAGAGAGTTCACCAGAGAAACTATTTGCCTGCCTGCTAAGGAAAAGAAGCAACAGAAAGCATGGATAGATGCTGTGAGAAGAGAAAAGTAGTTCATTAAAAAATATTTGGTGTTCTTGAATCAGGACCATGTCACTGTTAGTACAAATAACTTCTAAGATGTTTTTTATTCCCAATATTGTTATGTTGTACATATTTTAATATGATCATTGTATTTTATTTACATTGTGTTACCTCAGAATGGCTAGGCCTCGGTGCATTTACCGCCCTCCAGCCTTGTACCTCATAAGGAGGAGAGGATGCTGGGTTCGGGCCAGAGGACTTAGAACAGTTTTATGACAGGCAGACATTCAACAGGTGCAACTTTACTTAGCATGTGAAAATGGAAGCAGCACCTGTTGATATTCTGCCTGTACTTCAGCTGCATGATAGCCAGAACTTTAACTAGTGAAGTTCCAATATCCAAATACTGGGAAAACTCCATTTACTCCATCTACTGAATTTCTGCCTGTCATTCAGCTTTGAATAGAATGACAGACAGAAACTCAGTTGGTAGCATTTTCCTCATGATGCTGAAGTTCTGGCTGTCATGTAGCTGAAGTATAGGCAGAATATTAAGAGGTACTGCTAAATTAAATCTTTGGATATACTTTTAATTTGATTGTGATCATGTGTTCTATCTTAAATGGTCAATTTTGGTCAGTATAATAATTTCTACACTCATTAATCACAAATGAATTTGAAGATTGGAGATGGAAAAGAAATAATGGCAGTAATTCAGCCTGTCCTATGACCACTGAATAAGTGGTCCAACAAGCACAGTTGCATTTTCCAAAAGGTGTAAAGCTTTTCCTCCAACACTTCCTTCCTTCTTAGGACTCCTGCTTTCCTCTACAATTTTGGTTTAAATGGGCCTTCATTGTCTACCTTCCAGAGAGTCACCCTATTAATTTCTTCTCCTTCCTGTCCCTGTTCTGCTCCATCTTTTAATAGTATTTTATTTGTCCTGTCAAAGATTAAAAGGAATTCCTACATAAAGTATATCATGTATAACTTGGTTTTAAAAGTTAGTGCTTAAGATCAAGCTTTGATATTGAAATGTTGGGACCTGGTGCTTTTCTACAACTCACAGCTAAACGCACACCAGCATCAAAATGGTGTGATTTCTAGATCATTGTAGTCATTCCTCAGTCGTAGCACGATATACCATGTTTTACACTAAAGAAGCACCACTTCAAGATTTTGAAGGTCCAAAATTCTGTGACTATTGTGTAAGGCCAACCCAAAAGTGTGAAATAATATGAAATAAAGCGATGGTTAAAAAAAATGCTTGTAAATGTTATCCTTTCCCTCATTATAAGAGTGTTTTGGTAACTTGCCATTGCTTGAAAAAATGACCAATATGCCCAGTGATTCAAGAAGTAAAATGTTATATTTTAAATGCACAATGTGCAATAAGAAGTGTGTTCAGTATATTTCAGGGTATCCTTTTCTCATTAAACTTTTTAGAACTTGCCTTATCCAAGAATGTGTGGTTTCGAAATTCAGTTCTTGAGTTACAAAGGTAAGAACAATGAAATATTTGATAAACAATATGTTTCTGAACAGTCAAGTAGTGGTGATGGGCTATAATAACAGTCATAAAAACAAATTGTAGAATAATATTTGATCTGAGGGAAAATCAGTTCTTGACACAAAGCTAAATTCTAATTTAGGTATCCTTTCTAATGTTAATATCTACCATTATTTTGTTGTGGTGACTCATATTTAGCAGGGAAACAGCAACTGTCCCTTTCAGCCTAGTCTCTCCAATTACTGTTACTGGCATTTTCTTTCTGGTTTTAAAGAAGATTGTGAGCCTTTTGGTGGACAGGAAACAGTTTTCTTTTTGTTTAAAAGCTACATATACATGTTCTTAATTTTTAAAAAAAAAACCCAAAGCATCAATTGTGGTGGTGTGTAGTTATGATCCAAGAGATCATATTATAATTGTATAGCCTGCCTTTCTATTAAATTCCTCAAAGCAGCTCACAACATAAATAAAGTATTATAATAATGGCCAACCTCCTGACTAAGGAAGAGATAGTATTTCCAATGAGGTTGCACAACCCTCAGTGACCCACTTCCAGGTCATAAGGAGCACTTTTGAGGGAATGGGAGATGGGCAAAAATCTCTCCTCCTGGCACAACCAGTGGAGCTCTACTAGTATGTAGTGCAGAAGTGCCAGCACTCTTCATAGAACACTGATACTACATTACTCTAGATGTCAGCCAGTAATTTAAAAACTGAAAGATAAACTAATCTAAACATCAGAATCAAACAAAATACCGGTAAGCAACATTTGAGAATAGTAACTCCCAAGAACATTAATCCCTCCCCACAAAAAAGCTTGAAATATATCATTTACACTGCCTTTATAAAGGGGCTGATCAATATTTCTTTTGGGAGGAAATTCCTTAGAAGGACCAGCACCAAAAAAATCTGCTGCAGCAATGACCAATCTGCTACCATTCATGCTGGTGTTGCAACCTACAGAAAGGCCTCGTGTTCAAATCTTAAAGCATAGGGAGGTATATATGGAAAATGTTGTAGAATCCCAGGCAATATGACTTAAACCATGGATTCCCAACCTGTGGTACTCCAGATGTTTCTGAACTACAACTCCCATCATCCCCAGTTACAATTTACTGTGGCTGGAAATGGCAGTAGTTGTAGTTCAGAAACGTCTGGAGTACCATAGGTTGGGGAACCCATGCTCTAAACCAGGCTTCCCCAAACTGCAGCCCTCCAGATGTTGCTGAACTACAACTCCCAGGATACCCAGCCACAATAAATTGTGGCTAGGGACTCCGGGAGTTGTAGTTCAACAACATCTGGAGGGCCGCAGTTTGGGGAAGCCTGCTCTAAACCATTAAATCTGACACCTTGTAATAAATGGAGCTCTTTCTACTGGTGAAGTGTGCTCTGTGCATAGTAGTCATGTTTCAGCATTGTAGATCAACTGCCGGTTCTGAACTACAGTTTCAAGGATAGTCTCACATAAAGTATGTTGGAATAGTCAACTCAAGAAGTTATCAGGATATGAACCACTTTAGAGAGGTTGTGTGCATGCCTAAACTAGTTTAGTAGTTTAGTTCACTCTGTTTTGAAGAAAACAAATAGCTAGAACTGCACAGAAAAATATAACTTTATTTCTACCCAAGTGGTACTCAAAGCAGTGTCAATCATGCTTTTGTTGTGAACCGCCCAGAGACGTAGGTTTTGGGCGGTATAAAAATATGTTAAATAAATAAATAAATCATCCAAGATATGATTTGAAAGACTGGAAGTGAACTGCAGGCTCCTGTACCCCCACCTCCCTTCTCATTGCAGTTTCACTTTCTGTTTAGCAAAAATCATAGTTTGCTGAGACATCTGAATTTTGATGTCTAAGTGCAAACTATGGTTTGCACTTATTTTTCAAATCAGAATTGGGGTTTCACTTCAAACAGTAGTTTCCAGTTCTGGTTTGGGGTGCAAGTACAAATCATAATTTAACAATTCAGATATTATGGAATGGATGTAATGGTTTGTGCTAAATAGGAGACTGAAGCTGTGCACAGGAGGAGAGGGAGCACACAAGTGTGCATTTATGACCCTACACACCATGGCTTGGAGAATGTCTGAACAAGGGCAGTGAGTACCTTTGCAAAAGAATGAGACAAAGATATAATGGTATAGAGAGAGACTTGATTAAGGAATGCCAAGAGATTTAAATATTTTCCCCAAGTGTCCAAAACACTTCATAGAGACAGAGGTTCTGGTTATATAGAAAAAAGGATGGTCACAGACAGGAATTCTTTCTAGTTGTATTTTCATAATACTCTGTAATCATGAGGACAGAAATTATTTCTTAATGAAAGTTTGGTTTGTAAAAACAGGATTGTCTCACATTTAGCCTTTAATGTTTATACACAGTGAATTGTTTAAGTTATGTCTAAGGCTATTTAAGATCCATATATTAGCC
This sequence comes from Hemicordylus capensis, assembly GCF_027244095.1. NCBI lineage: Eukaryota > Metazoa > Chordata > Lepidosauria > Squamata > Cordylidae > Hemicordylus > Hemicordylus capensis. Next base: position 225,188,992 of record NC_069657.1, read on the forward strand.
CTGAACATGTATACCCTAGGAAAAACACTATCACTGACATCCTAAGCATGCACACTTTGAGGGACAGCAATGTAACGAGAGCCTTTCACAACTCTCCCTTCATTCCCTGTTGCTCAGTAGCAATTAGACTTCCAGTGCTGTTCGCATTCTAGACAGTGTTATCTCTAAGGCGTGTGTGTGTGTGTGTGTGCACGCTCACACATTTTTTGATGTCAGCTCAGTTAACTTTAGATTCTGCTCAGGTTTAATCAGGAAGGCCCCACCCTGAATGCATGTGCGCTCACACTGACTTGATACTGCCGCCCAGAACAAAACTCATTCCGCACACAGATGAAAAAAGTTAGAGAGAACACTGTTCTGGAAGGATTCTGCAAGCTTGCAGACATATTGTGTCATCATGACCCTCAATGATGTGTTTGTGACCTTGCAGCCCTTCTGGAGTGCAAGCAGTGTTTGGGAGTCCTAATGGCTATTGCACAACAGTGTGTGTACAGGGGGAAAGGCCCTGCAGTCATGCCCCTGCAGTTCTTTGAAGTGGACACACTTCCGTAGGATGACTTTCATGGAAATGTCCTTCATGGAAATTATTTTAACCTGAAGGTTCACATGCTTCATTGTGTTGGCTGAGTTCACAGTCAGATCCAAAGTCAAAATCAAAAGACAACAATGCCTGAGTGATATGCAAATATTTTATGTGTTTCCCAACCACATATCCTTGATTAACTGTTGGTCATCTCAACACAGCTTTCTGTGCATAGTCAGAAGTGCAGTGTCCCCTGTCATCTGTCTCAGAGGTTTCTGCCACAAATTTCTCCTTCCCAAATTTTCTGTTAGAACACTCAGATATTGGGTTTCAAAATCTAATCATATTTACCACTATGGTGACTAGTACTATATGCATAGTTGTAGTAGACTAGTGTTCATTCCATTTAGATCAGAATGTTCAGGTCTGATTAAAATTCAATGTTTCATCAAAAACAATGCCTCTCTAACCCTCTGGGCCACAAATAATTACCTATAATGTTGGACTAAGCTAGCTTAGGCATTAAGAGAAATGCTGTGAAAGAGAGTTTAATCTTGGTATAGCAAATAAAACTTCATGGAAATGATAATTTGGTTTTTAAAGTTCATGCCATAAATCCTTGTTTAGAATTCTGTACTGACTTTTGCAGATATGTTTCTACTACTAACTACTAAAGAAATTTGGACTCTTTTTATTCCTTTCCCTTTTGACTTCAGCCATATTGGTCTTTGTGTTTATTGAAGAAAATTAATATATACAATGTGGGAAGCAATCTTAAACACCCTTAGTATGGTGTAAATTTCATTGAACTCAGTTGAACTTACTTCTAAATAACCTCTGTTGAGTTGTGCTGTTTATGCCTGTAACTCTTGGATCTTTGTGTTGGTCCAGTATCATTCACAATGTGGGCTTTGTGCCTGGGCAATAGTCCCCACGGAAAGATTCACAAACTCTTCAAAGTGCTCTGAAGCTCTGCCCTTCGTGCTTGCAGCACTCTCTCAGTTCCTTTCCAACCTGTTGTGTGTGCTTCCCTTAGGATTTGCTCCTTGGTTGTCCATGGTTCCTGGAAAACAAAGGTTTAGCAGTTTTCTTACTCAGTTTTATTGAACTTTGGATTGGTTTTTTTTACTACTGTTTGCTTCACATCTCAGTTTTATCTCCCTGTCTTGGTCTAATGGACTCTAGAAAAACTTTCAAGTGTTGTTCCTCTTGCCATGGGACCTTGCCCTCCAATAGGCACAACCTTTGTCTCCTTTGCCTTGGAGAGGACCACAACATTTGCACCTTCAAGATTTGCTTATCCTTCTCTAAACAAACTAGAAGAAGCAGGATGTTGTGGGAGCAGGATGACTTGTGGGAGCAGGATGTTATGCTTGTGGGCCACTTTATACCCTCCAACCCTGATGCATCAGCATCAGCATTGTCAAAGTCAGGCTCAGCCTCTAAGTTTCCCTGTAGGAGACTGTCCCTGGTGCTTAAAAACAACAACCAAGATCTCCTGAAGGAAACCCATCATAAGCACCACAAGCACAAACACAGAGAAGGTCATTCCTCACTGCAACTAAAACACTGCAAAACCTCCTCACCATTAATGTCTACACCACCGTCATAGACATCGACAACCTTGCACAAGCCAGCAGCAGCATTCTCAATACCGACCCGTTGATCACCCTCGACACCAGCTCTGGCTTTAAAGTCTATTCACCCACTGTCCACTACATCAACACTTCCACCTTGTTGTCGATACTGTCAACGTCGGTCTTAGGTTGGACACCATCTCTGTTCTCACTCTTCTTCCTCCTCTCCAGAGATCATCAAGTGGCTTTGGCCACTCCTCTATCAGCATCATTTGCCCAAGTCCCAACAGCAGTGTCACTCTTGACATTGACCACCATACCAGCTTCCTCCTTCAGAGTTCATGCTTCTCTGCAGCAGTTTCCGATATCAACTACATCTCAATCTATGTTGCCCAGGGACCCACGGCTCCCGTCTTCCATTCTGACATTGCTGGCCTTTGGGTCTCATTTTCCATCAATGTCATCGATATCAAAGGATTTCGACTCCATCCTAGGATCACCTATGACTACGCCCTCTGGCTCAACCTTTAAGGGCTTCTCTCTGCGGGGTCTCAACATCGATTAGGAGGCTGAGTCCAGTATGCCACAAGTTCCTAAAACACCTTCCGTTTTTCCAGGGAAGGCAACACCTACATGCTTTCCTTCACGCTACCCAGCTCACTCCTGGAAAGAGCGACAGAGCTTTTATCTCTCAGCTTATTCTCCTTACAAGGGAAGAGTGGATTACTGGAACTCCCCAGGAGCTCTTGATCCTGGCTACATAAGGAAGTTGGGAAGCTTCGAAGTTCCCCTTTACGTGCCTTCATCTTTTCTCCCTTATGATTTTGAGGAGTTCAGCCTTTGGAAACTCAGGAGGCTCATGTCCACCTCTGATTATCAAAACCAAACTTTCCTTCTACCAGGTCCTTGCCTTTCAAGCACCCTCTAGATCCTCCCCCTGTTCCACAGCTTCTGGCAGAACAGCCTACTAATTCATTCCAACTATCTGCTCCACTTGAGCAGCCTACTATCCCCTCAGTTCTTCTGGAAGTGCCTTCGAGTATAGAAAGGACTGCAAATTGCTGTTTAAACACCCTCCACTTAATTCATTGGTGGTGGACTGTGCTATGGGAATAGATCTGGACGAAGTCACTCTGTCTCAATTGATAAGGAAGGAAGGAAACTGGACTCTGTTTGGTCACAAAGTTTACTCCTCTTCTTCCCTTTCTATGATGATAGCAAACTGCATGGCCTATATGGCCAACTCAGTGTGGGAGAGCTTCAGACACAACATGAAAAATTTTCCTGAAGCAATTCAGACAATACTTTGAGAACAACTCCAGAAGGGCAATAGAGTCTGTTTCTCTGGAAACCCAGTTGGCAGGGTTCTGTTCCAGGTACTTCCAAGTCCCAAAGTGGGCTGGAGGCCTGCATCCTATTTTAGATCTGCACTCCCTGAACGAATCCATCCACAGATGTTTCGGATGCTGGCTCTAAAACAACGGTTTCCTCTCTTGGTGGAAGAAGAGTGGCTTGCCATTCTGGACCTGAAATATTTCTGATTCACTGTAGGGGACCAGATTTATCAATATACAGTCCTCCCTTTCAGTCTCTCCACAACTCCATTCATTATTATGAAATGTGCAAGCGCTGTTATTGCCATCTGAGGACACAGGTAATTTCAGTATTGAAAAGCTTGGACGATTGGTTAATCACCTTGACCAACAAGGACGCATTGATTGACCAAATAAATCAACTTAGTCCTCTCTTTTTTGGACAACTTGGGCATCCAAGTAAATTGGGAAAAGTTCAATCTGTTGCCCCAGAAGTCTCTGCCTTACATAGGAGCCATACTCAACATGAAGGTCAAATGTGTGTTCCTCCCAGTGGAGCAATGACTCTCAATCATGAATCTTTTTCACTCCCTCAGCTCTGACCCAACCCAAAATGCACAGACCATCCAACATACCTTGGGCCTGATAGCATCCTACACATTGAACGTCGATTATTCCAGGCTGGGTATGTGACGCCTCCAACTGCAGTTGCTGTCCAAATTCAAGCCAAACATAGACAACAAACAAATGTGGCTTGTAGTTCCTCATACTGTACTGGACTCTCTCCTCTGGTGGACAAGTTCCACTCTCCTACACCAACAGTGACTGTGATGACGATGCTTCCTTAAAGGGCTGGGGCACTCATTGTGCAGGCATTTATGCACAGAGTTTGTCGAACCACCAACAGATGTCCCTACATATATATATTTTTTAGAACTTCTTGCAATCCTCTTGGCCCTGAAGATTTTCCTCCCACTCCAATCCAGCAAAATGATGTAAATGCTCCTGGACGACAGCAGAACTATTGTGTATGTCAACCACCAGAGTGGCACAGACTAACATCTCTCTGCAGCCTTGCCATTCAACTCTTGAGACTGGTGCATTCACTGCCTAATCTACCCCCTATGTCTCCATATGAAGGGCACTGACAACCTTCTGGTGGACAATATCAACTGGAAGATTGAGATTGATATATCTGTCTCAACTGGGAGACAGATATAGCCTGTCAACACCAATGGGAACTCAACAAAGATGTTCTCACCTATATTTTCCATCACTGGGAGATTCCCCAAGTCGACCTCTTTGCAACACAGCACAACAAAAAATGTCCCCTTTTCTGCTTGAGGGTGTGAATGGGGAAAGGGTCCTTAGGAGACACATTCCAGATCTCTTGGGAGACCCGGCTTTTTTTACCTCTTTGTGCCCTTTCCTATCCTGTCCAGGGTCTCAATCAAAATTCTACATCACAAAACAAAGTGTATCCTACTCACACCATGGTGGCTGAGACAGCCTTGATTTCCTCTCCTCCTGCGACTGTCTTGGATCCCACTGTCGTCTCCATCAACATCCCGACCTCCTGCATCAGAACAGCAGCAGTGTCCTTCACCACAGCCTCAGGACTCTGAATATGACTGTGTGTAGGCTGAACTTCTAGATAACATTCTCCTTCATGAAAGGAAGGCCTCCACCTGATGCAACTTTATCTGCAAGTGGAAAAGATTTGTAATTTATGCAAAGGATTTGACTCATCCATGTATGTATCTGCAATACATGCAGGATGGGGTTCCAAGACTGTTTTCTCCCACCCTATTTGTAGGAGATTCTTAAGGGTCTGAATAACCCTTTTTCCCCAGTGAGGAAACCGGTTGAGCCTTGGAGCCTCTCTGTAGTGCTCTCAAATCACACCAAGGCCCCTTTTCAGCCCCTGTCTTCAACATCTGTTAAACTGCTTACTCTGAAAATGGTATTTTTAATTACCACCGCTAGAAGGGGTAGCGAACTGACTGCCTTAAGGGTTGATATGTATTACACTATCTTCTATACCAAGAGTGGCCATGTGAACTGACCCCATTTTTGTACCCAAGATAGTCTCCGACTTCCATATTAACCAGAACATTATTCTGCCAACCCTTTTTCTGAACCCAGTTTCATCCCTGGATCATTCCCTAGATCAGGGCTGCACAATTTTGGCCCTCTGGCTGTTTTTGGACTTCAACTCCCATAATCCCCAGCCACAGAGGCCAGTAGTCAGGGATTATGGGAGTTTGTTGGCCAACCTCCAGGAGGATTCTACAGCCCTGCCCTAGATGTTCACAGTAGGCTACTGTTCTATATGGATAAGACTAAAGATTTTGGAAAGTCAAAAAGACTTTTTGTTACCTTTGAAGGTGCTCACAAAGGCCAACCTGTATCTTGACAAAGACCCTGTATCTTGACAAAGGCTATCAGAATGGCTGGTCCAACTTATCCTCACTTGCTATGACTGGTCCAACTTTTCCTCACTTGCTATGAATGATACTACATTCAGTATCAAAGCCCATAAGATACTGAGATACGCTCAAAGATACACTCTGTGCACAAAGGGCAGAGCTTCAGAGCACTTCAAAGAGCTTTTCAATCCTTCTGTGGCGCAGGCGCAAAGCCCGCATTGTGAAGGATCTCATTGTGAATGATACCAGATCACCAAAAGATCAAAACTTACAGGTAAGCAACCTGGTTTTGGGTTGTGTTGTTAACACTACTTGTTTTCATAAAGTCACCAAAAGCGTTTGGTGACTTCTATGCTTTTTATCACCAGAACTGCACTTTTCACTTTATGCCAAAGTTAATAAGAATTTGAACAAAGAAAAAGTTCTAGTGTACAATATATTTTTGGTAGCTGTAAATTCTGTAAAACTTAGCAATACAGTTTACAGAGGTGTCATGAAAGAAGTAAAACTGTACTAATAATACAAATAATTATCCTTGCAGATAACTAAATGACCATGGAATCTGGCACAGAGAACCAACAGAGTGGAGATGCAGCTGTTACAGAGGCAGAAAACCAACAGATGACAGTACAGGCACAACCACAAATTGCAACATTAGCCCAGGTACACATTTTATTTTATTTTTAATTTGATGTGTGCTGTCTTATCCTCAGACTGTCTCAGGATAGAGTTTGAGAGAAGCAGAGATCTGTAAAATTTCATAGAAATTGGTAATTCTGTGACTATTGGCCATGGCTTATATGTAAAAGCACAAATATTTTCATCCATATCAGTGTCATTTAATGTGATATTGGACATTTAACCTGTCTTCGTACTTACTATCAGCTTTTTAATTAATTAATATAGATTTAATTCATTCCCCACAATATTTTTTAAGTTTTTATATACTTTGTTCAGATATTTAGTTTACAATGAGAAAGATCCCCCAGTTAATTAGACACTTAACCTGGCTTGCACAACTAACGTATCCATAATATGATGCTTAGACTCCCTGACTGATGACTCTAGCTTGACTATGAAGCTAATAACAAGGCAGCCTCTGAGATGGCAGGAGGGGAGGGATTTCCTTTAATTATTCTTCCTCAAGAAGAAACTTTATACTAAAATTATGGCTGCACAGCTCAAATCAGTCCAAAATACTTTCCCTCTTTGCTACATCATGGACTATACGTCAGTTAAAATTTCTATATATCAATGTAAGACATGTAGAAATTGGATTTGTCCTAATTTATTTATTTTTTAATTCTGTGGGCTGTAGATTCAAAACAAAAATTGCCTACCTTTGCATTTTGCACTCATTTGTATTCATGAGGATATGTTTTAGCGACATTTGTTAGTTGCATCAAAGGAAGGCTGTTAAGTCAAACTCACAATTTCTTCCAAGAGATGTGTATTTCCTGAAGGACATTTTTGCTGAATAAACACTTTCAAGGTAGGTCGGGTGTTGCACCAGTCTGGTATATCTGGCTACCACAGTTTTGCTATACAATCTTGCTACACAATGAGTCTTATTATCTGTTTGCTAGGTCTCTATGCCAGCAGCTCATGCAACATCTTCTGCTCCCACTGTGACCTTAGTGCAACTGCCTAATGGGCAGACAGTTCAAGTCCATGGTGTTATTCAGGCAGCCCAGCCATCTGTTATTCAGTCTCCACAAGTCCAGACAGTTCAGGTATGTGTAAAAGATTTTTATAAAACCATTATCTCATGAAGCATAGAAACACTGGCTAAATTACTGTATACTGAGCTTCATTAGTTACTGTGTAACCTTGACCTGGCCATTTAAGTTATTGAAAGGAAGATCCAGCTAACAAGAACTTGTTGCAATTCTTCGTTACTTCAGGAGGTTGCTTCAGGGCTTCAACAACCTCCTTTGTTGTAGGATGTTCATGCTATTTAAGAGTTAGTTATAAGTTAGTTATAAGTTTATTCGGTCATTGACCAGCAAACATTTACAATAAACCAGTACGTATTTTACAAATAATATAACAAAACCTGGCCATAACAGAAATAATATCAGTGTCCTCATTAGTTAAAAGATAATTTAAATAAAATTCATCAGACCGGCCAGGCAAATTGTCTAACATAGGAGATAAAAGTCTTAAACGGGGTTCCCTATAAAAATCACAATAAAGAATAACGTGTGAGGTGGATTGTATAACCCCTTTGCCACATGGGCAAAGTCGTAAAAATAGCGGAACTCCCTGCTATATAAGATGAAAAAGTGACTTCAAAACTGCATGTTCAAAATAGGGTGGGGTCTTCACAGCTAAAATTAGTTCTCTCCCTGTTTCTGTCTCATTCCTTACAACTTTCTCTTGGCTTCTAATAATTTAATTTGGCCCCATTCAGCTTTTGTTCTTCTCCAATATAGGCAGGGTCTGGCTTGAGGCATAGAGATTTTTCAGAAGTACAGTGGCAGAAGAAAGCTACTTGAGGCCTAGGTGCTGTTGCATTTGCCTTGATAAAGAAACTATTGCAAATGTATGTGTGAGGAAAAAAGGAATGCCCAGGGATGGACTCCAAGATACCTGATTCTGCATAACAGCCAGCACAAGTGCTAAGGAGGGAAGAAGAAAGTTGTCTGGTTAGCTAATGAGCAATTACTGCCCCATTACCCACACAACAGAATAGTTGTGGCAACAGAGCAGCATGCATGATAAAGACTGGAGCTGTGGCCTCCTCTCTCTTTTGATAAGGATATGTCTTCCAATTTGGTGAAACACATGCTATGTTCAACACTCGTACAATAAGTACGAGTAACAGGTACAGATTTGTACACAACTACAGTCATTCACAAGTTATGCTGAATGCGGGTACAACAATACTCTTCCTATATGTATCATGCATTTGAAGGGCCTGTATCCAGGTTCACTTTTTAAATGAACATGGGCACTGTCATTCACACAAACATGTGTATGAGTTTACAGACATTTGTACGCAAAGCATGTTTGAATCAGGCTCTGGATGACTTGTGGGAAGGAGAAGCAGCATGTGCAGCCTACGAGATAGCATTTAAAGTAGAAATGTGCACAAACAGCTTATGCATGGACTGGTGGGGAGTGGTTTTCTTAAGGAGCCAGTAAGGAGCTTCTTACTTACTCCACCCTGCTGCTTTTCTGGGCATGGTGTCGAGTTCCCAACTAACCATGCAGGGCTGCAGCACCGTTTCCTGCAGCCTCCACACGTCGTTGGCATGCACACACTCCGACCATTTGCATGGTCTGCAACACCATGTTGACCATGCAAATGGCTTGCGCACATGCGTGCTAATGCCACACAGAGGCTGTAGGGAACAGTGCTGAAGCTCCATCTGGATGATTAGGAACTGGGCACTGCATCCAGAAAAGCAGCGGGGCAGGGAGGAGCAGGTAAGGACCCCCTTGCTGTCTCCTTGAGAGAACTGCTCCCTGCTCTGTTGAGCCAGCTCAAATGCCCGTGCTTGAGCCGACTCATGCACGTCCCTCATTTAAAGCCCGGCAGGCACTGGCCATGGAGGATTCCCTTGAGGTTCAGTTAGGGAGCCCAGGATCAAGGATGCTGGTTTTACAGCCCTTTACATCTGAGATCTTCAGGGAGAGAAGATGTAAGGTGGGGAACAGGCACTATCATGAGTAGCCTTTTTCTCAGTTCCTGCTGAGAGAGAACATGTGTTTATCTGATCTAATTATTTCAATTTCCCATGTGGGAGTTTTGTGTATGCCCACACATGTACTTGTATGTGTGAGCATACAGAGATTCAGTGTGAAAGTGACAATGCATTTGCATGTGCAGCTTTTGTTGTGGCCCACTAACCAATTTAAAATTGGTGGTATAGTCCCTAGACAACATAACAGTTTCCTGTCTCTGGTTCTAATAGTCTGCCACATTTTTTTTAAAAAATCTGAGTGTTTAATATGGTCCTCATTCTAAGCAGGTTCCAATTTTCTATCAGAGTCCTTTTCCGCTGAATATGAAAACAGGAACCAATTAGATTGCCCTACTTTGAGCTTCCCAAAGGTATCTGGCTGGCCACTGTTGGAAAAAGGTTGCTGGACTATTGGCCCTTAATCTGGTGGTCCAGCAGAGCATTTCTTGTGAAATATATATATATATTGCAGAATGATATTATTTTGATACTGACCATTTTTCTTATCTGGACTTTGTGAGTTCTGTACTTTCTGATGCCTATACCTCCAACTACTTATGCTAGATTTCAGATTTACTCTTTCTTACATGTGAAACCCGTGAGAGTTGAGATGACATGCAAAATGAATTTCTAACTACTATGAAACAAGATAAGAAACTGATAAGAAAAGTATTTGGAATTCAGAAGATGATTAAAGACAGGAATGCAGTAGGAATGTTGAAATACGAAGTCAAGTGTTTCACAATCCTTCATATACTGAACATTGTATAAAGCTTAAACTGGCATGTACCTGCAGGTCTTGAACTATGCATGTCCTGTCAGTTGTTTGGATGTGGGCTGCTGGTAGTCTTACTGGTGTCTGTAGGGATGATTTTGTTTGAATAAGCATAATCTCGTCACACACTGAGTTTTTCTATATCAACTTTTCATATATTCAGTAATCATTGAGGTCAGCAAATTCTGGCTAGGCCCTACCTATAGCCCCATGTTGCCATCTGCTAGAAAGTACCTTTCTTACTTTTGGCACCCCCTTTTGTCCCAGAGGCTAGGGCTTATGGGATTCTATGTACCTTGAGTTCCATTGAAAAAATCCTCTCTGAGAATGTCAGAAATGACAGTAGATCAACATTTTTTACCCTACCTAGACCTGCAGACTTTTCATGTGTGGTATAGAAACCTTATGATGTAGGCTTCCTGACCATATTTTCGTATTTAAGTTTGCATCTTGTTAAAAGTGTTTAAAATTGTGATATTACTGTTCTCTTATATCTAGATCTCCACTATTGCAGAAAGTGAAGATTCACAGGAATCTGTGGACAGTGTCACAGATTCCCAGAAACGCAGGGAAATCCTTTCTAGGCGACCCTCTTACAGGTAGGAATTGAATTTCTGTTACAGCAAATAGGCAGAGGAAGGTTTTACTAAATATCCCTAGGGACACTTTTCTGTAATTAGCATATGGTGACATGCCAGCCAGAAGTCATTTGTGCAGCTTTTATAGTTGTCTTAACAACCAGTTTCTTTGTTGTTATACAGAGCCCAGTACAGTATTTGCAGCCATAATAACTGTAACAACAGCTGCCAGTGTTTAAAGCAGGGCTGCTCAACTTTGGCCCTCCTGCTGATGTTGGCCTACAGCTCCCATAATCCCTGGCTATTGGTCACTGTGATTGGAGATTATGGCAGCTGGAGGGCCAAAATTGAGAAGTCCTGGTGTAAAGGAAGCATATTAATGTTAAGCACAGGCGGACATGACAAGCACTCCAACGTTCCAACCAGCCATGTCTACTGCACACATGAAGGGCAGCCCAAGGGCTGTGGTGGAGGTGGACAGTTGTACAGCTACTTTAAACAGTGTATGGGCACTTGCTTTGCACTACTTTTATTGTTCCAGTGGGAAGTAGTGCTGTGGAAGTGCCCATGTACTGCTACATTTATTTATTTTATTATACTTGTACACCAACCCAAACTTCCATCTCTGGGTGATTTACAACAACATAAAACAAACCAAAACAGAAATTAAAACCTTAAAACAATTTAACCCCCAGATGCACAGCTAACGTGGCTCTCCGTAGAGAGGTTGGGTTACCACCTTGAAAATGAAAATCTGGTTTTGTATAATCAAATTCTGGCTGCATTTGGTTTTCTTCCCAGTCGGTTTAGCGCCTTTAGTATTAATTGGCAGCTTCACATCTAAATGGGAAATAGCTCTAAAAACAAAATTGCATCAACTGGGCACGTCCCAAGAAAACCTTATAGGGACAAGTTTAGATCAAGTGATATGTTTCGTTAAGCAATGACTATTGGACATAGATCTGCAGAAGGAGTGTGCTTGACTACCAAGGAGAATCTGTATAGGCTCTCAAAACTTCAGCCACAAACTGGCTGAATATTTAGAGCATATGTTTTTACCTAAGTTTAGAGCATTGACCCTTGCTCGTTTGAATGCCCTTCCCTCGGCACTCCTAGACGGGAAATATAAACAAGTTCCATACACATTGTGTCACTGCCATTGTGGCTCAGGGGATATAGAATCAGTTCTTCATGTTATTCTGTACTGTCAATTTTGTAGGGATGCTCGTATTAAGTTTATTGCTCCTCTCTTAAAGAACCATCCTGGCCATACAGATCAATTTTACTTGGATTTTTTACTGTCAAATTTTAAATTTGTTATTTCTGTAAATGTGGCCAAGTTTTGTTTTGTTGTATCCAAACTTTGTAGAGTTTGTATTAGCAATTTGAATATTTTGTAAATTATAATTGTATTATTTTAAATGTTAAGCTGGTCTAAGGACCGTAATAAATTTACTTACTCTTACTCTTAAAACAATTTAAAACCACAACTGGTTGCACAACTGCTTACCTCTGCAGCAGCCACAGCAGGTTGGAAACACCAGTTTGTTATCCCTCATCCAGCCCATTACTGCCTCCAGGCAGGCGTTTATGGATGTTATGCCTTCTCCTGATAACATGGAGAAATAGATTTGGGTGTCATCAGCATACTGATAACACCCTGCACCAAATCTTCTAATGATCTCTCCCAGCGGTTTAATGTAGATGTTAAACAACATCAGAGACAATACAGAGCCCTGAGAGACACCATAGGAAAGTTCAGATTTTGAAGAATAACAATCTCCAAGAGACACCATCTGGAGTCTGCCTGTGAGGTAGGAGCGGAACCACTGCAAAGCAGTGCCTCCCATCCCCAATCCCCTCAGACGTTCCAGTAGGGTACTATGGTCAATAGTATTGAAAGCCGCAGAGAGATCCAAAAGGACTAAGTCACACTTCCTCTGTCAATTCCCAATTGGAGATCATCTATGAGGCTGACCAAGGTAGTTTCTACCCCATGAAATGGGTCTAGATAATCACTTTCCTCCAAGACCTCCTGAGTTGGGAAGCCACCACCTTCTCAATCACCTTGCCCAACCATGGAAGTTTGGAGACAGGCCTGTAATTGTTTAACTCTGAGGGATCCAAGGCAGACTTCTTCAGAAGCGGTCTAATTATTGTCTCCTTAAGACAAGGAGGCATCTTGCCCTCCCTCAGAGAAGCATTTATAATCTCTACCAGGCCCTCTACAACAGCCTCCCTGCCAGATAGTATAAGTTATGTCGGGCAAGGATCAAGAGGGCAGGTGGTAGGCTGCACCATTCCAAGCAACTTATTCACATCCTCAGGAGTCATGAACTGAAACTGATCTAGGGTCATCATATAAGAGGAGCTGTTGGACACCTCCGCATCAGACTCTGTAACAGTTGTGGACTTTGAATCTAAGTCGGCCTGAATACGAGATATTTTGTCCACAAAGAACTCATTAAAAACATCACAGCAAGTAACTGTTGGTTCTAAGTACTGATTCAAGGGGGAAGGGGAGCACATTAGCTCCTTCACAACCCTGAACAACTCTGTCGGACATGAACTTGCGGACGCGATACGGGAGGAAAAGTATAACTTCTTTGCCGTACATATCACCTGAGCATAGATCTTCAAATGCACTCTATGTAATAATCTGTCAGATTCTAGTTGAGTCTTCCTCCACCTGTGCTCTGGTTGTCTACCTCGCTGCTTCAGCCCCCGTAGTTCTTCCGTATACCAAGGGCCTAGTTTCAAAGTGGGTCGGACAGGACCCTTAGGGAGCTTATTTTTTGAAGGAAATCCTCATAAGATTAGTTTTTTAGCATGAGTATTTATTATTTTCTTTTATAAAATCTGGTGTTCATAATGAATTGAACAAGTCACAAATTATTCTTGTCCCAAATATGTGGTTTGAAATACCCTGTTGGCAGTATTCAGCAGGACTAAGGCACCAGTTGGGTTTAAAGAACATTTCCCAGTGGTGTGTATCATCACTTGGATTTGTCCATAGCTGTAATAGGGGTAGTCATGTGTGTCATACCCCCAAATTTGTAATAGTGTTGAACTAGAATAGGGGCAGACATGTCTTTGGCTTCATTATGCAACATTTATGCTACGATATTTTAATCTTGGAATGTAGCACTGCAAGTCTGAGAAATTGAGCAAAATATTATTTTTGTCTCTGCATTTTGGTTCACATTTTTTAAAAAATTACAGCAGCTTCTAAACCAAAGACTTGTAAGTGAATCTCTGTAGTGCCATGTTTCGCTGCATATAATATTCTCTCATTCTTCCCTTGGAGATGTGCAGGTGTTAAGTGTTTAGAACCCAGCTTCATTAATAGGCATTTCTGTCAGGAATTTGATGGTTTTGGACTTGCACAGGACCCAATTTCTTATTTTTCCTCTGTGTTCATCTCTTTCCTCATTTGTCTCTGATAATCTTATCATCTGCCTGCTCAGGCAAGCAGTTTTTGATTCTTCATTATTTTTTTCTCTTTCGCCTCCTTTAAAATTATGTCTTTTCTGTTGGTACCGCTCTTACTATGTTCCTTATTCTTCCTTACCTGGATTACTGTAACATTCTTTTTACACCATTCTTTCACCTATTTCTCATCTTTACTTACTCTCTTCTTAATTGTACTAGCTGCTCAATATTTCTGCCTGCCATTCAGACTACATTTTCTCCCTCCTTCCTCATCTTCATGGACTCCTGTATTCATTCCAAGCATTTCTAGCTGCTTGCCTTGTTTTAATAATGAATTTAGTCTCTTGCAAGTCCATGTTAATTTTTACTATGGTTTCTTCTCCTAGTTCTTTTCACTCAGTGGTTCCTAACCTGCTTGCTAAAACCCACATTTCCTCAGACCTTTCTTGTAACTGTCTATTTGCATTTCCTTCCCTCAATAGTTTCACTGCTTATCTAGCCTCTCTTTTTTTAAAAAAAAGCTAGCTGATCCAGCTCAGAGCATCTGCGCCCCTAGTTCTCTGTCTCTCCTCCCCACCTTCATTTCCCTCCTTCCTTCAGCCCCAGTCCCCGTTCTGCTTTCCTTTCCCTCCCTTCAGCCAGCCTGGCAGCGCTTTCCTTTCCCTTACTGCCCACTGGCAGCAACTTTCCTCACCAGCTTGGCCGGTGCTTTCCTTGCCCGTCTGCCAGCTGGCTGCACCGCAACTGCCTGCCAGACTGGCCGCCACCACTTCTCCTCCACAGCCAGCCTGGCAGCCACTGCTTCTGCACCACAGCCCCCTGGCAGTGGCTGCTTCCCCTCCACAGCTGGCTGCCACTTCTCCATGGCCGGCTGGCCTGACAGTGGCCACTTCTCCTCCACGTCCAGCCGCCACTTCGCTACAGCTGCTTCTCCTCGGTGAGTGGCTAGGCCACCCATCCCCGGCACTAATCGGCAGCTCGCTCACAAACTCTTGCAAGAGCTGCCACACAAGGGGTTAGTGACGGATACATTTAGGAGAATTATATAGAGATACAGTAGATAGATAGATAGATAGATGCTCACTCATCTTTTTTTTTTAGTTGCTTTCTATGCTCAGCACATATACACTTTTTAGTTTTACTTTTTTCCATTCTCCATGATCCTCTTGTAGCTTAGTTGATTTAGTTGTGAGCCTGCAGACAGAAACTACCTTTATTACCGCTATCTGGTAATATCTGTAAGATGCATTGATTTAAATAGAGGCAATTTAAAACAACAATTTAGATCACCAAGAAAAAAGGCTAGTTTAAATAATTGATTTAAGTCAACATTTTCCATTTATTATATAGATACCTCTTAAATAAAATTGTATATGAATTGTTTCCTATAACCATAAAGATATACAGATTTAATACTGCTTTATTCTGACAGCTGGGTTTTGCATCTCTTTGTTGTGCTGTTTACATTTGCCACAGTATTCCTTTTTTTACCCAGTTAAGGGAATTCTGAAAAATATATAGAGTCTATTTTATGACCTGCAGTCATGACAGATTCGGTAGTTGGGTGCTGGCTGGAAAGAAGAAGAAGGTTCTTCTTTCCCATGTTCCTTTCTGCTTTAGTCTTCCCCTTCTTCCTATAACTGTCCCATCCTTCACTCACCATACAAAATGTAGTTACTAGACAGATCACTGTCCTCCATGATTGCAAGGCAGATGTCCATGTTGTTTGATTTGTAGATAGTGTCATACATTTATAATTACATTGAGCCAGTTGTGGATATCAGGTAATTACCAGACATAAAATAGGAATCAAGGATCACCCAGATGGGCCATGATAACTCGGATGACTTGCCAGTCTGTACTTGGTCCCCAGTATCAAGTCATAATATAATTACATGAACAATTGTGTTTAAAAAAATATTTTCCCTACAGCTCATTCTTTACAAAGAAAATGCCCTTTCATGAGTTCATAAGAGGGTCGTAAATTAAATATTAGCTTTATAAAAGTTAAGTTTCCTTTTTAAACCACATTGTTTTTAATAATGCACTTTTAAAAGTGAAGTAAAAGAACAGTTCAAAATTTGTAGGATTTAAACTTCAAACAGTATTCATTTTATTGGATAATGACCATATATGGTTAATTTAAATCATAGTAGATTTTAATGTGAGAAAGATCTGCATTTCTTGAGCATGGTGTTTTGGAATTATTGATCTGATAATTAAGTGTTAAAAATCTGTTGATAACCATAACAGTTAAAATATGATTATTCAGAATTTCTTTGGAAAGTAGAAAAACAAATTAACCCTTTCCCTGAGTATATTCCGGTTTAAAAAGTAGTGCAGTCAGCTAATTTCAGTGGCTGGATTGTGTATGCAAAATTTGGTATCTGTAGGTAATCGAGAAGTATGACTTTATTTTGCACAAACAAATTCTTCAGAATATATAATAGATGTCATGTGGCTGCATTTGGAGTACTGTGTCCAGTTCTGGTTGCTTCATCTCATAGAAGATATGATAGAGCTGGAAAAGATGCAGAAAAAGACAACTAGAATTATTAAGGGATTCGAGCAGCATTCTCACACAATGTTTTTGGGCTTCTTAGCTTAGAAAAATGGCAGCTAAAAATGGACACACTTGAGGTTTATAAAATTATGCATAGTGTAGGGAAAATACATCAAGAGAATGGTTTCTCCCTCTCATAATATTAGAACCTTTGGTCACTCAGTGAAATGTACGGGCATTCGATTTATGACAAACAAAAGAGCTTCTTCACACAATGCACAATTTAATTAATATAAGGAATTCACCGCCACAAGATGTGGTGATGGCCACTAAGAAGGGATTAGATAAACTCATGGGGGATAGATCTATAAAAGGCTGTTAGTTATGTTGGATAAATGGAAGAATGGCAGTATAGCCTTTGAATGCCATTTGCTGTGGGGGACAAACAGCAGGGAAGAGATATTGCCTTGATGCCCTATTTGTGGGTTCCCAAATGCATCCAACTGACCGCTGCTGGAAACACAATGTGGACTAGATGGATCTGTAGTTTGATCCATCAGAGTTCTTGTATTCTTGCATCTGAGTCAGCCTAAATGTCATTCTGGGTATTCCCCATACTTCTCTTCTCTGCGTGTTACTATGTGACTTGGTGTGCTTTTTGCTCTTCCAGCACCATGAAGCTACTAGAGTTGGGTAAGATTTCTACCACATTCCTTCTTTTTTAGAAAAATCTTGAACGACTTGTCCTCAGATGCCCCAGGAGTGCCAAGGATTGAAGAGGAAAAATCTGAAGAAGAAGCAGCAGCACCTGCCATCACTACTGTCACGGTGCCAACTCCAATTTACCAGACGAGCAGCGGACAATACAGTATGTGATTGTGTTTCTCATTCAGCAGTGGGAGAGAAAGAGCATGTCTAATTCTTTCAGTTCTTCTTTTTTTAAAAAATGAAGAATACGTAGTATTTATTTAGCACATTTTTCCTGAGTACTTAAAGTGTTCAACGTCCCCTTTTTGCTGCTTTCAAATTTTTTAAATATAATGTCAGAAATGCTGAAAGTGCAGGCCAAAGGAAATGTGTGCAAAGAAAACAAAAGATAATAATAATCCAACCCTGTGAGTACTGCAGCAGAATAGAAATGCATATAACAACAGTTGCAATGTTTCTACTGTCACAAAAGGCCAGACCTTACCTCAGCAGAACTGCTATACTACAAAACCAAAAGCTCTACCCTGATGAAATGCAGCAGGGGTATGCAAGGGCACTTGAGCAGCAGGAGGAAGCAGGGCCTGTAAACCCTTTTTGTGCACCATCCTAAAGGTCTTCCTTCAGCTCAAACAGTTCTTGGAAAGTTGCCCTTATGTAGGGCAGAAAACTGTGTTCCCTCTAATTTTTTTCATCAATGAGCGGAATGAGGTTGGTTCTGGGCAACAGTATCAAGGAGTTGTGCGTACATATGCATTATTATGTGCCACTATAGATACAACACAGACAAATACTGAAGGCAAGAAATGTATTTTACAATTCTATATATAAAATTGGGATTTATAGCTTTATAGTGCCAAACTAAGTGTGCTAGCTTTTGGTTTGAAACTGAGCTCTTAAAATCCCATAAAGACAAAATGTATTTTGTCTGAGCTTTTCTAAAAGTAGTATCTTCTTGATATAATGATTGGTTTTGACCTTTGCATTAGGCTCCTACTTGCTGTACTCTATTCTCTTTTCAGTCGCTTAACAAAATCTTTATAATTCTTGGGGAATATTGCTAGATTCACTCAGCAAAGATCTGGAATAAATGGATCACATACAGAACAAAAACCTTCAATTAATTAACCAGGAAATATAGCTGTTTTTGTTGCTTAAACATGAGTCTTTAATAGATTCTTTTTTCTTTTTCAGAAAAATTCAGAATATCATATTAACTATTATTGTCCTCAGCAGAGTTTTAACACTCAATGATCTCTATAAAAGTAAAATGTGATGTTCAGAATTTTTCTGAAAAATAAAAACTTTTCTGAAAAAGGAAAAAAGACTCATGTAACAAAAAGTAACAAAAACAGCTATAAATGTTCCTAGTTAATTAACTGAAGGCTTTTGTTCTGTATGTGATCAAGTTATTCCAGATCTTGTCTACTGATGGAATTTGCACTATTCCCCAAGAATTATCAAATTTTGATAAGTGGCAGAGAAGAGAATAGAGTACAGCAAGCCGGAGCCTAACACATAGGTCAAAAGCAACCACCATAAGCTCGGACAGAATAAATTTTGTCTTTATGGAGTTTGAAGGGCTCAACTTCAACACCAAAGCAACACCATGTCCAAGGAAAACAGAACCCCTCCTCCCCCACACCCCTTATCCTCCACTCATTCCATTCACTCCTCCTGTGGGGAAGGCACCTTAACCACCCAAGCAGTAGGGATGTGCACAGAACCAGCAGGAGCCGGTTTGACAGTGAGGGGTGGGGTAGCTTTAAGGGTGAGGGAGGATGCACTCCCTCCCCCCTCCGCGTTTCCCCCACCGGCGCACGTCTCGCTAAAAGCCCAGCGGGGTGGCAGCGTACCTCCCTGCTGTCCTGCTCCAACGTTATCTGGAAATAGCAGCTGCGACTGCGTGCGTTGCGCACGCATGTCGTGCACATGCACCCAATGTGTGCAAGTGCGCTGTGTGCACTCAGGTGCTACTTCCAGTTACTTCCGGATAGCTTCGGAGGTGGGGCGGCAAGGAGCTTTGCTGCTGCCCCGATGGGCTTTTAGCGAGACGTGTGCCAGTGGGGGAAATGCAGCTGGGGGGGGGGGGTAAGTGGATCCTCCCTCACCCTTAAAGCCACACACACACACGCCCCCGCCGTCAAACCCTCAAGCCGACCTCTAAAAGGGCCTCCAAACCTGTTCATGCACATCCCTACCAAGTAGCCAGGGCCTGGGTGATAGGGAGGTTAGTCTGGAGAGCACGTCAGAAGAGAGGAAGCCCAGTCAAAGGAGCACGCAGGTTTGGGGTCGCTGTTCCTAGCAGCGGTGGGGATCCCACTATAGTGCTGCTGGGCTGCTCCATCTTTGTTACTAATCAGGGGCGTAACAAGGCTGGAGTGGGCCCAGAGACAAAAATTTAAAATGGGCCCCTCACTGATACGCACACACACACACACACTTCACATGTGACTTGCCTCTGGGGGGCCCCTCGAAGTGTGGGGGGCCCCAGGCAACCACCTCCCCTAGCCTAATGGTAGTTACGCCCCTGTTACTAATGCTGCTGCTGCTTTGGGAGCTGGCTCCAGGAGTGCAGCCACCTCCTGACGCTGACTCCCCAGGCGACACTGCAGCAGGGGCACTGGAAACAGCCTGCCTCTGCCTTACCCTCCCCGAAATCCCACTCACCCACCCCAGCCCAACTCGTTCCGCTGCTCCCTGAGGCGCTGCTAGTACTAGGGCAAGAGAACTGAATGAGAGGCGGGGAAGTACAAAGCAAATGAAATCTCCAAGAAAATAGGACCGTTTTGTGAATTGGGTGTTAAACACCACAAGATTTCAGGAGTCCCTCTAGCCTTCTTCCTCCTCCTCTCCACTTGCTTTCTTTCTCCCTCTCTTGCTGGGAGAAAGCCTCCCTCTTTCTCTTACTCTTCCTCACACAGGAGGAGCTGAGGAAGGAAGGAGTGGCTCTCCAGCACCGTGCCCCCCCCCCGCTTGCCATTGGGATGCAGTACAGTGGAAGGGGGGAAAGTGAGGAGCGGCTTGGCTCAGCTCAGTATGATGGTGGTGGGAAAGGAAGATATGACTTGCAGCAGCGGGGTGGGGAAAGGTTCATTTTAGCTTTCCCCCTCCACCTGCATGCCATCCCACACTGTTCAACTGGAAACTTAAAAAGATCAGCACTGTGCAGCGTGGCTTGGTGGGGTGGGGGAAAGGAAAAGGCAACTCCCAACAGCAGCACAGTGAGTGCCTGCTGAAAACAGCTGTGTGGGGTCTGGAGTCCTATGCGTGCATGCTCACATGCACACCTTAGAAGGAAGGTAGGCAGGAAAGGGCAGCTTTGTTCTACTTGCCCAGTGTAGAATGCTGTGTTAGCAACACCTGCCATCATGACTCTGATGGGCAGTGAACAGAAGCAGTTGCAGTTATCGTTGTCAGGTGAAAGGTTATTGCATTCTAATTTACTTCCCATTGACACTGGTTCTGTGATAATTGCTCTGCAGTGGCCATTGCATGCAAACATGCATTCATCTTGTTGCAATTATCACATGAGAAGCATTGCCATGTGGATCATCCTTACCTGGTGAACATTCAAGCCTGGGAGGGAGGACTGAGGGCATAGTGCTTGTGATTATTATTTTCTCTGGTCCCCAGTGTGGTCCTGGTTTTTTTTTAGGGACTGGTGTTGCTGATATCCACCATCAATATGGCAATGCTGTGCATGCAGGTATTGTCTGCATGAATGGATTGGTGTATATGTGGCGAAGCAGAGGAGTCTGTGCTAGAAGCATTGAATGAGGGACCATGTGTGAACGGTGTTCCTGCTGCAGTCTGAATGAGGTGTAGCGGACTGAGGAACTTCATGAAAGAGGATAGACAATGATGAACTAAACTGAAAAAGTAAACTGAAGAGGAGAAACCGTATGTGAAGAAGAAAAACGAAATGAGATGAAGAGGCAGTGGAGATAGGAATAATAGAATAGCGGTCTGGCAGAGAAACGGGTGGAAATAAGAGGGGGAATTACATAAGCATATAGGAGAAAGAAAAAGCAAAATGTGGGGGGTGGGGAATGAATGTTTCCTAACCATTGGAATGATTCTGTTGACAACAATGAATTTTCTCACATTAGTGAAAACTCAGGAACCGTCATAATAGTCAAAGTCAGTTTCCATAGAGCCTTGCTATTATTGAACTATTAACATTCAAATTATAAGCATGAAATATTTCAGCATGCAAGGTAGATACATATATCAGATTATACTTTTCTGCATGTTGAATAACAGCTCAAATGTATTTCTTCCCAAGTACATTGAAACATCCAGACTGGCACTGTGTAGGTGCAACAGTGCTGACTTCCGCTCGAATGCCACACTGTCGCACAAGTGAGGGAAGGGGCAATTTTTTTATTATTTCCCCTTCCCTCCGAAGCCCACTGTGACTCTCAGGAACATATTTTAATGGTGCCAAGTGGGTCTCAGAGGGAAGAGGAGATAGTTAAAAGTTGCCCCTTCCCCTGTGTGTGAAGTGACACAGCATTCGAGTGGAAGTCAGCACTGTTGCACCAGCACAGTGCTAATCTGGATGTCAGCCACTATAATTAGAATTTTGTGTGCATGTAACTGAGAGGCTACATTTACTGATCAATAGCCAGTTTTATTTATTTCTTTTCCCTATTTAAAAGGGAGCAGTGTTCAGTTTGCCGGAAGAAATAACTGTCTAAGTAAGGCTCTTTTAAAAATTAACGAGCAATTCCAACTGCACAATCAGTGTGAAAAACACAGACTTAGCACTGGCAAAGCAGTGGCAGCATTCTTTACACTGACCTGCACAATGATCCCTGTGGAAACTGCTAGAATTGCAGCCCTAAGACAGTGTCCCCCTGCATTGACAGCTGCAACATATGAAATCGTTCAAAGAATCACAATATAATCCAACATAAAACAGTGGTAGCAAGGACCTTGAAGCAGACTTACTTTAAATGTATTTTTCTGACAAGAACTATATACTGGAAACAATTGTGTTCTGGTCATGAGGAACTTAACATTCTAACTGCTGATAAACATCTGCCTGCTTTCAGTTGCGATTACCCAGGGAGGTGCAATACAGTTAGCTAACAATGGCACCGATGGAGTACAGGGCCTGCAGACTCTGACCATGACCAACGCAGCTGCAACCCAGCCTGGCACCACCATTTTACAGTATGCACAGACCACTGACGGACAACAGATTCTTGTACCTAGCAACCAAGTTGTTGTACAGGGTAAGTTCTTAAGTTATTTCCACAGATTAGTGCTAGATGAACTTAATTTGTGTAATTAAATTCTCTATTATGAATCATAGTGAAACAAAACACGTTTTTGAGGAAGGTCCTGTATACTCTTTCTGGAAGAAATGGATAGTAGACTAAAGAGGTTGGTATGGGTCAGAGAATAGCTTTGCCTTCAATTCTGAATGATACTATCTAGGATCTGGACAATAGCCCATATTTCAAAAGAACATTAGATTTGTTTGGTTTGGTTTCTGGCATTGAGGGTTTGGTTTCTGGCACTGTCAAATATTCTTTTAAAAAGAGTGACCTATTAGTGGTGTGAACATTCTTTGCTTTTGGAGCAAAGGTTTATTAAAAGCTAATTTGATGAATCATGGAAATGTGGAGGCGGGTAGCAATAGTGACTGATATCCAGACTAATGCCTCACCATTCCAACAATGTTTTCCAGTGCGCAAGTGCAATTTTAATCGCTCTCCTCTTTCCTCTACAGTTGCCTGTGCCTCCCAAAAACATGTCCCTGGGGGTTTCCCTCAGGCACAGAGGGCTGCAGAGGTAGGGGAAATCGCCAAAAAAAAACCCCACACCCCTTCCTACCTAATGAAAAATGCTGTTGTATCAGCATAGCATTTGTCCAGATGAGACACAGATAGGGATGGTGGAGGTTGCAAAGAGAATCAGAAGATGAAGGCAGATATGGCTTGGTAGAAGGAAACTGCACAAATTGGGGTGCTTTGAATCAGAGAAAGGGTTTGGACAGGAGAAGCTGAAGAGTGAACTAGGAAGTAGACTTGCTTCTTATATTGGGGTCAAAGAGACAAGGGGCAGGGATGAGCAAAACAGAAGGAAAAGGCAGAGGGGGATTAGGAGGACAATGAGGGAGAGACAGGGGTTGCTGGCATGTCATGTAATCGTGTAGGTGCAGCCAAACCAAATGGGCAGAATCCCAGTGGCATCAACCAATAAATTTGCAGTGTGGGAGCAACTTGAACATGAGCTCTATGTATTATTCGTACTGCTTTGTTTATCATGTCCTCTTCCAGAACAGTCAAATTTAACATTCTCCTCACCACCACCCATGCTTTTTTCTCTCAGCTGCCTCAGG
Source organism: Hemicordylus capensis (assembly GCF_027244095.1). NCBI lineage: Eukaryota > Metazoa > Chordata > Lepidosauria > Squamata > Cordylidae > Hemicordylus > Hemicordylus capensis. The sequence goes on from NC_069657.1 coordinate 225,212,871, forward strand.
AGACGTCCAGACCTACCAAATCCGCACAGCACCCACAAGCACCATCGCACCTGGTGTTGTCATGGCATCCTCTCCAGCACTTCCCACCCAGCCAGCAGAGGAAGCTGCACGAAAGAGAGAAGTCCGTCTAATGAAGAATAGGTTTGTTTGCTGTGTTAACTTGGATTGTGTCTTCATGCAGAACTTTAGAGACTTCTGTATGATTTTGTGATGAAGTGTGGTTGTATTACTAATTAAAGTGGATGGTCACTCTTCCTTCCTTCCCTCAAAAGAACTTTGTCTGAACTTGGTCTTTTTTCTGTTTCTTTTTTCTTTTGTGAAAGAAGGCAAAGACAATATAATAGTGATTAATTGAGCAGCATGCCATTTATAAAATCAGGGTTCTTATAGCCCTGATTTACCCATAGATTTGGTCTTCTAACAGCATGCACTGTTGTATTCCATTGGCCTACTGCAGCTCTCTTTTGTAACCATGATTGGGTCTAAACACCTTCACTGAATATGAGACTTTCAACTTTTGGTATTTTTTAGTTTTATATTTAATATAGGAGACAGTTTGAACTCAATGAAAAGATATCACTTGTTTGTCTAGAAAGGAGGGTCATGTTTGCACTTGTCCCCAAATTATAATTTTGTTCAGACATTTAGCCTAAATTATCAAAACTTAAAATCAGTGTATCATTATTGGACCAGGTTCGCAGTTTGGGGATGCTCATTGATCCAGCACTGCCACTAGAGGCTCAAGTGGCCTCTGTGGCTTGGAGCACCTTTTATCAGCTTTGGCTGATACGCCAACTGCAACCTTACCTGGACAGAGATAGCTTGGCCACGGTTACACATGCTCTGGTAACCTCTCACTTGGGTTGCTGCAATGCATTGTATGAGGGGCTGCCTTTGAAAACAGTCCAGATACCTTAGCTGGTACAAAATAGGAAGAATCTTAACTGGGACTGGACCATTTTGAGCATTTCACACCAGTGCATCATTAGGTGCACTGGCTCCCAGTTGGTTTCCAGGCCCAATTCAAGGTGCTGGTTTTAACCTTTAAAGACCTAAGTGGCTTGGGACTGGCTTACCTGAGAGAGCACATTGCCCCATATGTCCCAACCTGGGCCTTAAGATCGTCTTTGGAGGCCCTCCTCTGAGTCCCCCTGCCAAACGAGGTGAGGCCGGTGGCTACTAGAGAGAGGGCCTTTTTGGTGGTTGCACCCCATTTATGAAATAATCTCCCCTGGCTTAATCACTTTGTTCTTTTAGACCACAGGTAAAAGACCTCTTTGTTCACTCTGGCCATTTGAATTTTGGTTTTTAAATTGCCTTGTATTATATTTTGTATTTACTTCCCCCCACACACACTTTTGGTCTGTTGTGATTTAATGTGTTGTATGTTTTTATTTCCTGTTTTAATGTTGTATTGTGAGCTGCCCAGAGAACAATTTGTTATGGGGTGGCTAAATAATAATAATTTTCCCCCATTATTTTTAATAATAATAATAAATATTAATAACAACACAATACACCAGATAGAACTGTAGTCGAGAAGAAAGAAAAACAAGTTAAAATAATCGACATAGCAATTATAGGGGGATAGCAGAATAGAAGAAAAAGAAATAGAAAAAATCACCAAATACAAAGATCTACAAATTGAAATTGAAAGGCTGTGGCAGAAAAAGAACAAAATAATCCCAGTGGTAATTGGCGCCCTGGGTGCAGTTCCAAAAGACCTTGAAGAGCACCTCAACACCATAGGGGCCACAGAAATCACCATCAGCCAATTACAAAAAACAGCTTTACTGGGAACAGCCTATATTCTGTGATGATATCTATAACAACTGACAATAAAATTCAGCCATCCCAAGTCCTTGGGAATGACTCGATGTCTGGATAAAACAAACCAGTCAATCACATCTGTTTGACTGTGTAATAATAATAATAAATGTTATTATATATTCAAGTATTGTTCTGAGTTTTCCATATTCTGTTTTACCTGCAGGGAGGCAGCACGCGAGTGCCGCAGGAAGAAAAAGGAATATGTCAAATGTCTAGAAAACAGAGTGGCTGTGCTTGAAAATCAAAACAAGACATTGATTGAAGAGCTAAAAGCACTTAAGGACCTTTATTGCCACAAATCGGATTAATTTTAGATTCCCATATTTGGTTTATTAATGTGGGGTAAAGACTGGTTTGGTGACAACCAGAAAGACAAAGTGAACTTTTTATTTTCTAAACATTTCTTTTTTTTTCTACGCGCAAAACTGCCTGAAAGCAACTGCAGAATTTAATTCATCTGTGCTTTGCATTAAACTGTGAATGTTGAAACACCTGCCTCCCCTCCCAGTTTCCCCTCACAAAATTACTTTCATCACAGTGCATCCTGAGTGTGAAGAAAAAGAACAGACTTCTTCGTCTCCCTTCCTCTTCAAGAAGTAACTAATGTTCACTTGTGAAGTTATTGTGGGGGATGGATGTATTTCAAGAATTAGTGTGAGCTCGGATGGGTGTATTTCAAGAATTAGTGTGAGCTCGTCTGAATGCCTTAGAGACAGTCACCCCAGCCTCTGCCCTGAAGTATTCTGTGGGCCAGATGCATAACCAAGGTATGATACACTGAGGAAGCAGTGGTTGCCAAATTTTTGCATGGTTTCAAACACCCATTATCAAACTGTTACAGCTGTGTGGTAGGATGATGCCAAAGGATATGTACTTCAATACTTGGGTATGAAATAGTAGCAGGGAATAAATGAACATACTAATAGGAATTTTTTTTTCATCTGTGGCTTCCATCTGTATTTTTAGAAGGTTCCCCATACTGTAAATACAATTATAATTAAGCCTGGTTCCATAATTAGTTTTCTGTAATGTTTTGACAAAATTTCATGTATTCATACTTCTGAATTCACTTCAAGAAATCATCAAATACTTTTGAGATTCTGACAGGCATGAACTCCTAGTAATCAGAAGTGTGGGAGCAAGTAAAGTACAATTGAAGTTTAGAAGACAGTATCACTGTCATAAAGAATGATGCATTAAAGCACTGCCATTTTGTTTTTGTTTTATCCAGAGGCAAAGTTACCCAAGGCAACCATTAGCAGAAGCATGGCCAACACAGTGTACAATGTGAGTGAAGAAAGAAAAATGTATCTGGGCATCTCAAATTCTCTTAAAGGGTTGGCCATCCTAACTAATATATTACAAATATTAGTTCTTAAAATTGTACCTCTGTTCAAACTGTCAGTTTTTCTTTAGGGCTTAAAATCTCCCTTGATGTGATAGCTTCAAAAAGGAATGTTAATTTTTTCAGTGCAGGATAACACACAATGTGGTAGGAAAATACCTTTGCAAGAAGTTCTGTGCATAAATGGTGTGAGATTTACCCATTGAACTCACTCTGCAAACGCTGTAAACCAATTGATTTGACTGTGTAACTTGGAGATTGAGTAGAATACAAGTAAAAGTTGCTCACCTGTAAAGGTGGACAGGAGTCAGACCCTGCGGGAGTAATAATGGAGCAGCTACCCTTTCTCTAAAATATTTTGAAAAAGCTTAAATGTAACATGATAAACATCAAACTTTCTGATCAACATTGCAATTTCCTTAGTTTATGGAAAAATTATTGGGGGGGTGTGGGTGGGACCAGAGTGGGATTAAGTAAACCGGATATTTAGTTCAATTTGAACATCTAGTCTTCGCAATTAATGTTGATCTTCATGCATACAAGCAATTAATATATACAAGCCCAAACTGACTCCTGGTCTAATTAACTAAAATATTAGTTAATCTTCTAAAGGATCATGAAAAACAACAGGGCATGCTTTCATCTGCAGCAGTATTGGAAATTAGTCATTTTATTTTAAGAGGGCCTTTTCCCCCTATGAGAATTAAGACCAAAGTTTAATCCTCACTGTTTAATACAGAGTCAGATTACCTCAGGTCAGATTTTGTTTGCATGATGGAAGTTGCAAAACAATAACATAATTCTCAGAAAATAGAACTTTTCAAACCTTACATTTTAAGCAGTCTATTTTTCTTCGCTAGGCAAAATTGGTGTCCCTCCTACTTTTACTTTTCTAAAAAAAAAGCGGGGAGGGGGCATTTTCAACATATGTGTAAGATGTTTTACATCTGGATTGTGAGCCTCCTTAAGCACGTTGGATGGGGCAGGACAAAATAAGTGCAGCAATTCAGGAAACCCATTAATTCTCACAATAGTCTTCTATAAATCTTGCAAAGATTTGGGAGTATAGATTATGGTGATTTTGAATCCACAATTTTTACCTGCATTATGGGGTTGGTTCCTCACCCCACTTGAAATTCTGGCAGAATCATGGACTCTGTTGATTTTGTAGGAATTATTCTTGTATTCCTAATCTCATTGAAAACCATTGTGGTATTTGTAGTTTGGGATATTTGGGGAAAGCCTCTGTATAAAGCTGGCTATTTCTATATCAAATGATCTGTTTAAATTGTATAAAATGATGCAATAATCCAATTTTTTTTTGTATAAACGATATCAGAAAAGCCACTGGAAAATTTCCACTATTGTTACTTCCTCTATAATTGACTGAGGCGGGTCTTAGCTAATAGGTCACCAGCAGAAGGGGTTATTATGTGGACTGACCCTACCCTAGATGCAGCCTTTCTAAGGTGCAATCAGTCTGTAATGAAGGTTTAATATAGATATGTTTGCAATGTCCCAATATCGATTGTGGCTGCTCTATAGGTAAATTCAGGGTTTCTGTGTTAAAATATTTCACCAGCAATAAGATAACATTTCAGTCAATTTTTACTTATCCATACGGAGATACTGGGGCATTTTGGCATTGCTTAAGTAATACTAATGATGTTTTCATTGAATGCAGAGCTGGCTAGTTTACCTGTACCTTTGCAATTCTAACATCCTAAGGAACAGAAGTCAATGTTCAAAAACAAAAAACCCTCATTTTGTATTTTGCTAATTTATTGAGTCAAAAGCAGGATTGTGTTATTCAGCTGTTATAGATTTGACCCCTTTGCTGCATAACAGAAATTTTGTAAAAATTCTCAAGTTTGCTGTCAGGCTTAATTGAAAAAGGTGTAGAAAGGGCTAGCTCCATTATAGTCATCATACACAGCATTGGTTTCAAGTACAGTTTCTATATTTTACAAAAGAAAAGGTACCGTGCAGGCAGTTAAGATATTGCCCAAGGTGCTCCTAACTCAGATATTCTTGGGAAATGCTTATGTATAAAATATGTACATATATAAAATATATATACACAGTATATAATCTATAGCTCTGAGAGCTTTTAAGTCAGGAATGCTGAGTATTATAGTATATTGAGGTCGGGAAAAAAGTTTTACTTTGTGTGTGCGTGTGTGTGAACGTGCGCTTAAGGGTCCCCCACCCCACCCAGTACTTTGAGCTATATTATTCTGGCGCTTATGGATTTATGTTGTAATGTTGTTCAGTTATCCATTTTCCGTTTTATTTCACTGAGAATGATTATTCTTTTTTGGATGGTGAAATATGGAATTATGTCAACTGTTGTATGAAGCTCTTCTTGTCCCCAGATTCTTAACTGTGTGCTTTGTCTCTTTGGCAGCTATACTTTAGGGCAAAAACAATATGAAAATGTTTGGTTTTATGAAGGGAACTAATGAGCCCTTTTGCTTCCCCACCCCCAGCCCCCTTGTAAGAAAAGGATTTTATTCTGTGTAGTTTTGCAGCAGCTTACTCCAGACTTTAGCAGTCATCAGCAGCATTGCTTGAATGTAAAAGCACACTTCTGCCAGAAAAGTTGTGGTTCTGTGGTATCTCAATTTCAGAAACATAATATTACCTGGAACTAAATAATTATCAGAAAGGGGTGAACTCTCAATATCAGCAAAATTGGTTATGACTGAGCGGTGAAACATACAGTCAGCAGCCTTGTGTGATATGCATATTAGTGGATGTACACTTTAGACTGCAGGTTGAGGATGTTTGAATGCTCCTACAACCCTAGGATATGAAAGAACTAGAATGTCAGGGGAGAAATTCTAGTACAACCTTCTCCCTGATTTCCTTGTTTGCTGTTGATAAATGGGGTTTTCTTTTTTTTTTAACTTGAAGAGGCAATGATAACATTCGATCCCCTGCCTGAAGCAGTAGAGCCCAATAGGAGAACATACTGAGGGTACTGATCATGCAGCTTGACTTTTTCCCCCTTTTCATTTGACAAATTCCTAGCGTGGTTATTGTGGACAGAATCTTGTTACACTTAACTAATCAGCTGTCTCAGGATAACTCTTAAATGAGGCAGTTCTTGCAAGGGAATCTGCACAAGGCAGTACCAAAGTTTAGAGCTCAGTGTAGGTTGAGGGGATTCCTGTCTTTCTAATGGTAATGGAAATAGAATAGAAGCTAACACTTGATTAGAGGAACAATCGTAAGAGAGACAGATAAATTAAATTTCAGTGATGTTAACTCAATTTTGTAGTTCCTGGACAGGAATTGAAAAACACAGGAAAAGAAAAACACAAGTTGATTAGATGTTTTTACCAAGAGGCGTAGCTGCAGAAACTAACCAATCTGATTTTTAAAAAGCACAATGCTGAATGTTTCCCAGTGGCAATTAAAGCATGTTGATATTAGTTATACACATTTTAAATTGAGATGAAGATTTTTGACATGTGATATAAACTCATAGTTTGCATATGTTAAGATTTTAATGCCTTATGGACAAATTTCCTTGATCCTCTAAATTTGCTAGATATAAAAAACACTTACTATAGTGAGTTCTAAACACATTAAGAAGCACAGATAGTTTGGGACTGTTAAATAAAGAAATAAATGGTGCTGAAATGTTAGCAGTCCACTGCTTTGTAATACGTTCAACTTCCATGCTTGAACGTAGCTTAAATAATTACATGATTTCATTGTAAAATGAGAAATTAATAGGAGATAGATCAGAATGTAACCCCAAATATTTCAAGCTTAAATGTGTTTTTTTAATGTATGTAAACCATAGTCCAGGACAGGCAGACAGAATATTTAGCACAAATAACTATTAGTTGTATTTTTGGTACTGCAAGTGCAGGTCCCTACTGACCTCTAAAGTAAGCTTTCATGCCTCTTAAAGCTTGTTTCCACAGACAGGAATTCCTGGAGTTGATTAAGGATTGTTATTGTGAATCATTGTCCCTTGTTTACACCTGCAAGTAATCTCATGGCATCTTGCGGCACCCTCTTGCTCACTTTCTCAGGGTTTTGTGTGCACATGGCATTTCACCATTTTGTTTCTTTGTTAAGTATAGGTCATTTATTTCTGGGATGCTAGATTCATCTGTAGCGTATCTATTAGGTGGAGTTGAAAGCTTTACCTCAATGTAATGAGAAAGCTGATGACAGCTAAGTTGGGATAAAGCTATTTTTTGTCTGTGGGGGTACATGCTGCAAAAACCAAGCATTGAAATCGTGTGATCACTGTGCACTTGCAGTGTATTCTGAATGTGACCCACCTATAATTGCATACCCACAATATGATGTTGTTTACATATGGCCACTTAACCCCACAGTGAAGCTGAGGCAGCCAACATTCTTTAATTATCCAGGAAGTTTTCTCATCATTTTTCTTGTCCACCTAATTGACTGGTTGATCATGTAAACAAGTGAGAGGTTGTTTCAAAATAACTAATTGTGTAATCAAGCATTTGCTGTAAGGACTTTGGAGAATATTGTATCAAAGTCAGTTGCCCGAGTCTCAACTTACCAGAAATCTGTGATGTGAGGGACAATCTGAGAATGAAAGGGGAGAGGATGGGAATTTTTAAAATGTGGTTGTAATCAGAAAGGGTGTGATTAAAACTTAAGTTTTTTTAAAAAAATTCCCACAAGTTGTATTTTCAACTCCATTTTTGTGTAATACAATTTGAAATAAAAAGAAATTAAATGCCCTTCCATTCAATAGCCTTTCAGTTGCATTTAAAATCTTACTCTATGTATAAACTTCCTGGTTTGAGGAGCACTAAGGTATCGGGGAAAGAGTTTTTCAACTTGAGCACTTTCTTCTGTAAAGTTCTCTCCTGTTGCATTCAGGTACCAGTCTCCACATTAAGAATTTACAATTTGCAGTATAAAACCTCTTTAGAATAATGTGGGAAGTTTCAGAAGGGAGGGCAGCTATGTTATTTTTATTTACTAAAAACTGTAAAATTCACCCTCCCTCATTTCTGATTCTTTACCCAAAACAATCAGCACAAAGCAGGGTATTGAGCTTAAAAATATTTTCTGTTGAAATTTAATTACTAAGCAAAAAATGTTGACTGGAGATGGATTAAGTTCATTTGAGAATTCCCTACATCCTAGAAACATCCCTGTCTTATTTTTGTAACTTATCCTTTGTGCTTTATTTGTTTTTTTAATGTACTGAGTTATATTGCATTTTATTAACATTATGTACATACTAACTGCTTTGTGTTTCAGAATGCTAGTAATTGCTTTGTATATTAAAGTGATCCTTGTGAATTTGTGAATTATTGTCATAAAAGTGCTTTTTCTTACTGTAAAATTTGTGGTATAAATTGTCATAACACCCTTTTTACACACTTATGTGCAGACACATAAACATGCTTTTAAAATCTTTTCCAAGTGTCTTTTTTCAGAGAGGGAGTCATTTATTTAGATGCTGTAGTTTCAGCAGTAGTTGCCAAGTAGTCAGCTGGGAATAAAATACAGAAATAAAAGCACTTTCAGCTCATCTGAAACAAAGTAATATTGTTCTTACGTTAGTGGTGGGAAACCAAGGCTGAGCTGCCAAAAAGCACAAGCAAGAGCCTCGGGGCTTTTTCCTTCCTAACCCTTTCAACTCCCAAATCCCACATCAGAATAACACACGGATCATTGGTTAAGGCTCTAATCTTATGCACATGTACATGGGTGTAAGCCACACTGAACATACTGGGAGCTAGGGACATGCTTAGGCTTGAGCTGAATGCTCAAGTGTTTCACACAAGTCCCCCAGAGGTAGATACCACAAAACCAGTCTGGAGCCATGGTTTTCAAAATGTGCCCTGCTAACCCACAGAAAGCTATTTGATGTTCTGAAGCAAAAAGATTTTCCATAGTAAATAAACTGCCCTATAGACTGTCCCACCATTACTGAAATGTACAACCACAGCATAAAGAGTGTTTTTCAGGGCACTACCCAAGAATCCTCTGCAAAATAGAAGTGCTCCTTAGCAGACTTGGGGTAAAAGAAGAGGTTTCCTGGGGGCGGGGGTAGAAAAACTGAACATTGAATCAGCTCTAAGACACAAGGACTTTTTCACAAAATACTGCTGTTTTAAATAATTGCCCTGAATTTTGGGTATTCTCCTTAACCGTAGAAATGAAAGTATAGCCAGGCTTAAATGTGAGCTTTATGATCCTTTACTTTTTTTGTTAAACACTGTTAAATGTTACTGGCAAAAATATAATGTTCTGTGGGGAGATAATTTGCATATAGAGGGACAATAAGTTGTTTGTACATTACTGCACCCTAGTTTTCAAATATCAATCACATGCATGGAAGAGTCACACATGGTACACATTTTCTTTCCAACAAGGTTGCACAGCACTTTATCAACTTACTCTACCACCACCCCTTTTTTAAAGTACTTCCAGTTGCATTTGAAGAATAGCTGCTGCTCTGTTAGAAAAGTGGAGCAAGGCCCTTTTGAGGTGAGCAGGTTACAGTGTGAAATGGGGTCCTCCAGCACAGTGTTTCTCAACAGCCGGTCCGCGGACCAGTGCCGGTCCGCGACGAGTTGAGTGCCGGTCCGTGTCTTAGGGAATTAACCCCCTCCCCCACTGTGAACCTCCTCCGTGTTTTTTTAAAAAATGTTGAAATTCCAGCCGCTGCGTGGCCGAGGGAATGGCTATGAGGTGTGTGTGTGTGAGCCAGTAGTCCTTCTATCCCGCCCCACCCGCCTCGGCAGCGGCTGATAACAGAGCCACGCTGTAGCTTGCCATCTAGCCCGATGGCACTTCTCAAATGCGAGGCGAGCTCGTGTAGTTAATAGTTAAAAACACAGAGGTTTGCAGCTGTCCTGGACAGCCAGAGTGGCTTTGCTTCTGCTCCTCCTTTGTGAGTGTGTGTAAATGTATGAGCCTAAATCTGCTGCTATCTAATTGAGGTGTTGGGATTCCTCGCGTGAGAAGTTGATTTGTAGTTTGAACACGTGGCTCATTCAAAAAGCCTGAATATTCAAATGATTTTCTATCCTCTTCCCTCCTTCCCCTCTGGATTTTGTTTTTTTTTTAATGGCAAGGTGGTGTGCCTACATTCATGCTGCCAAAGGGGCTTGGTGGCAAGACAAAAATAAAGTCATTTTCCCCAATCTCTCCTCCTTTTTCTTTTCTTTTCTTTTAAACCCACCATCCGACTTCCAAAAGCGTCATGATTTCCTCTATTTAGTATTAGTATTCTGATTTGATCACGGGCTCCCCCCGCCTTTTTTTAACTCCAGTAAGAGAGAGGGGAAAGAGGTGGGTGTGGGAGGGACAGATACAAGCAGCGGCAGCTCCCCCCTCCCTTCTTGGTGTTTGTTTGTTTTGGCAAGACAAGGGGTGTGTGTGTGTGTGTGTGTGTGTTTTAAAGTTCAGTTGGGAGAATGTCCTCCAACTTCTCAACCTTAGCTACCCTTCCCCCGCCCCATTATCTTTCCGGGGGCTATTCTCTTCGGCTCATGTCCTGGTCGTTCCTGCCTCCGGTATGTTGCCCCTGAATGCTAACATGGGCCGAGCTCTTTTTGCAAGAGGTGTTCAGCCCGGCTTGTAGAACTGGGCTGCACTTATTTAGTAGAGCTTCAGCTTCAGTAGCACTATGTGAGGCCTTTAGGGGAGTTGGCGCTCGGTTAGCCTGGGCGACGACCTGCGTAGTTTGTGGTCCTCTCTTCTTCTCTCTCCCCACTTGCAACTCACACACGCTGTCAGGTAACGTGCAAACTGGGATTCTTAAAAGCCTTTTCATCACTGAGGAGGAGCAGGGCTGCCACGAATTGGAAGAATATTTTTTAAAAAAACACGGAGGTTCACAGCATGCGGGGGGGGGGATAGAAAGACTACTGACTCACCCCCCCACACACACCTGGCAGCCATCCCCAGACAACCCCTCAGTCACGCGCCGGCTGGCATTGGAATTTTTAAAAATACATGGAGTTTCATGGCATGGGAAGGCAAGTGGCAAGCAGAGCGAGGTGCAGCGCGGTGGGGTGGTTCTTTCCATCAGTTTCGTTTAAAACTTTCTCTCTCTCCCTCAAGCCAAACCTACCTATCATGTTTCCATCTCCTTCTTTTCTAGCTTTTTCTTTCTTTCTCTTCCTCTCTCTCTTCAAGCCTGCCTCATCCCCTTTTCCTTTTTCTATCCCTCTGTGTGTCTCTCTCTCTCTCTCTCTCAAGCGAAGCCTACCCCATTATCTTTCTCAAGCCAAGCCAGAACTATTTCCCCCCTCTTTCTTTCCCCGTCTTGCTTCTCTCTTTCCTTCTTATAAAAGCCTGTGTGGTGAAGGATAAAAACAATCTTATCAAAAATTAAGAGAAAAACTTCTCTAATTTTTTTCCTTAGAAATGCTCCATGTTAAGTGTGATGATTTGGCAGAGGTAGAAAGGAAAAACAATGCATTTTATTGTTATGTTATATATTTTGTACAGATTGTATTGAATTTATTTTATTAGGATTTTTAATTCAATTTATTTTATTTTAATTTAAATTAATCTTGGCCTGCCAGAGCTTCAAAATTTTTGATTAAATTCATTTCAATTAATTTCACTTTGATTTAATTAATTGATTGATATTAAGTTGAGTTGTGCACACTTGTAGTATACTTTAGAACTAATAGATAAACTTAAAACCCTTTTATTAACTGCTGGTCCAGGAAACTGTGCACAAATAATGTACCGGTCCCTAAAACTGCGCACTAAGAATTTACCGGTCCTTGACTCCAAAAAGGTTGAGAAACACTGCTCCAGCACATAAGAGATAACTGTGCCTTCTGCTCCCACTGTTGTTTCTAGCTGCACTATACCCAGAAGCTACAATCCTGCATGTTGCTGGCTTGGTTAAACCTCATTGAAATTACTACATTAAATGAGACTAAAATAACACCTCACATAAGTCATGCTCCCATGAAAGTGTGTTGAGCAATCAGAGAGCTGTGCTAGGCCAGGTGCAAACTCCTGTTGATTTAGGATTATTTTCAGCCAATTTTTCCCTCCCAAGAACATCTGAGCAATATCCTAAATTCAAGAGACACCTCTCCCACAGTCTGTATGCCTTAAGTGCTTCATCTGATTGCGAAGTTTCCCAGAGCTTCAGAAGAGTCCTCTGTCTCAACAGTGGCACTCAACTGGCCAGCCAGGAACACATGAATTGAAGACTATGGGGTCTAAGGAGTTTTAGCTCTACACAGGTTTGCAACCACTGCGACTAACCCTTGGCTCAATCAGATTTTGTACCTTGGAAAGTAGTGCTCAGGCTCTGCGCAGCTGAAAGATCTGCTTCTTAATGTGTCACGCTGAATCATTGGCTTTGGTTCTTTCATGGTATCAAAAAGCAGAGATGGGAATAATTAAAAATATTGTAAAATGTGTTTGTTGCTTCACATTTTGTTGGGTGGGGCAGGGCTTGGAACATGGTCAGACTCTGATATGGTTGTGTGCGTTCACGTAGGCTGATACCTTTCCAACATCACCACAGCTTGTTACATTTATATCCCATTCTTCTACTGGGAGCTGAGTGGTATACATTGGGTCAGGCTTGCAGGAACTGGTTTCAAGTTGAGGCCTAGAAAATCCTGTTAGTCATCCTTTTCTGCTAAACAGCAAGTGGCACAGATGAGTGATAAGGTTTGCATTGATATATTTCTTCACAACCATTTACTTCTCTTTATCCTTACAAGAAAAGGAAAGCTCCTGAAAGATTTTTTCTCTGGGACTTTCTAAACTAGTCATTTCAGAACAGTTTTCTGTTGAAATAAAATTCAAAACTTCCTCTCCTTTAGGACTCTTTCAGAAATGAGTGACCTTCTGTAGAACAAGTCAGTGACTCCTGTGCATCATCCACTGAAATAAGGTTCTTTGACGTGGTCTTTGTCTTCTACACATATGGGCTATGTGCCTGTGCAGATACCTTATCAGAATCTAACAAGCTCGATTCTCCTGCTTTGGGCGGGAACCCCACCCACAGCCATTATATGCAGCTTCACAGCTCCTCATCCCCTAAGTCCTTTGTACACGCTTCAGTGAAGATGGTGGAGTCTGCAGCTCATCAACAAGTAGGATCGAGATATCCCCTTGTTTTTTCTCCCTGCTTATTTAGTTTTCTTCTTGTTTTCCTAATTCTTTCAGGTAATAGCGTTTTTTCATTTGTTGCGCTTTGTTTTTGTGGGTTTTCCCCCTTATTTTGAAGCTCCAGTCTCAGCCGGGATGGAGCATGGTGGCCAGCCGGCCTTCAGCATGCATGCTGAGCACGACAAACTTTTAAAAATGCATCTGCTGTGGATCTAAGATCTCTTCCCCCAATACTCATACTGTGTGTCTATTGTGCTTGGCGGAATCCCACATTGTTGAGACCTGTCTTCATTGCCAGAAGTTCACAAAGCAGGATCGCAAAAATAGGGCTTCTTGCTTGCGTGCAGCCCTGTGGGAGCTGGCTCTCCGATCATCAGAAGCCTTGTCGCAGTAGTGTTCAGCGAAGATGGGCTCACCAGAGCAATCGGAGCATGCTGTGTTGGCTCCTGCAGAATCTGAAATCCCAGCTTCGGTACCAATATCAACACTCTCGGTCACTATACCATCGATGGCTTCTAGTGAGCCCACACGCTCGGAAAATCCTCCTCAGAGCCCAGCATCTTCGGTACCTAAATCTTCTTCAGATCTGTCAGGGTCAGTACCAAAGTTGAAAACGAAGAAGCTGAAACTACAGAGAGACTGATCAGCGGGTCGTCATCTCCCTCCTATAGAGGAGGAGGAGGTGGTTCCAGCATCAGAGGTGCTGGTGGCTTTGGATCGTAGATCGGTGTCGAAGCGGCCCAGCTCGCCAGTGGTGATGGAAATCCCCTACGTAATCAACAGTCGTAACAGGTCCAGTAGAGAGCCTTCGGTGGTGACAGAGGAACAGGGTTATCCTTCTTCGGAGTAGGCATATTCCCCAACCAGGGCTGCAGCAGATGCTCCTTGGATGCCTAGGCGACAGTCACCCCATTGGGGCTTCCAAGAGCACGTTCTGCTTAGAGACAGAAGTACTTGTTGAGGCACTCCACATCATACAGACAGGAACGATGCTGGGATCACCATGATCAATCCCATCAGGATTAATACTGAACACCAGAGTATCGCTCCCCCTTGAGCGCGGTTGAAGCTTCATATGATGTGTGGCGCCGGGATACTGAGTCGGGTGATAGATACCAAGGTAACTACAGATCTGAGTACTCTGACTATGCTCACCCGCCATATAGATCCCGTTATTTTGAGGATTCCACATGTGGGAAGTCCTTGACAACAAAGTCCTTGGCGAAGACCCCCCTCGCATTCGGAAGGGAGGTGTCGTAAATCTGTTAACTCAGCTAACCCAACAGGATTTACAGCCCCTTCAGCTCTCCCCTGTGAGTTAAACACTAAGTAGTAGCGAAGCTGCACGAAAGAAAATGAAAGACTCACAAAGAAAAATAGTAGTAAACGAATCAAGTCCCCTGAACTAAACTAGATACCCCCCTCTACGATAACTGAGTAATAACTGAAAAGAAAACAGAGCAAGGAATGAATAGAACAAAGGACACCAGAGCAAGGAATTGACAGAACAAGAAACACAGAGCAGGAAAGAACAGAACAAGGGCAAACTGGAACTCGAAAAGTTGAGGAATTCTAAATAGAAACGTGGTCTGCAGTAAGTGAAAGTTGCTACAGCATCTGTGCAAGTCACAGACTGCTTAATATATGGCTCAAGAGAACCGGCAGCCAATCAGGCTTCCCTGAGTCAGCACTTCTACTTCCTCTCCTGTGATATCCTGCGCCTGCATGTCTCCCACTGAGCCTTCCTGTTGAGACATCTTCTCAAGACAGGTGAAATCCCAGCCTCCTCCTCAGCCCTCATGTCTGGCAGCTGTTCTGATTCCTCAGCTCTAGAATCTGGTCTCCCTGCCAAATCCTGTTGCTGTGCCTCTGAGCCCTCACTACTACCAACTGAGTCCTCCCGTTCCTCCTGAGTCAGAGGTCTGAGCCATGACAGGAGGCCACATTCCCGCTCACCTCAACTCTCCCCAAGGTACCATGCAGAGCGTCATGAACCATTCCTTTCAGCACCAGTGATGCCTCAAACCGCTTCAGTACCAGACACTCAAGATGACAAGCCGGGCTCCCCCTCGGGTTTGACGCCCACGGCACAAGACTCTTTGGCTCCTCTGGAGCCCGATTATGAGAGCGAGGATAGCTCACAGGACTCAGAAGCAGTTTCTCTGGGATCATCCCCACTTGATGTCTAGTCGGACTCGAAACCGATTTCCCCATCAGAAGACCTCAAACTGTACACGGCATATGTGATGCAAATGGCTTCCACCCTGGGCGTGAACCTGGGTAATCAACAGAAAGGAGAACTAGACTCGCTGTTCAGTCTAATTGATTCTGAGGCCAAGATACCAGCTGCTCTGCCCCTAAACTTGGCATTGCTGAAATTTGTTAAAGGTAATTGGAAGAAGCCAACGACGCTTTCCCAATCCAACAGATGTCTGGAAAATTTATGTTCGGTGCAATTGTGAGCATACGTCCTTTTTGAAAGATCACCCCGCTCCAAATTTGATAGTTGTAGAGGCATCCCTCCAACGAACTAGAGGCCACAGCCAGTCAGCACCGAGCGATAAAGAGGGCAGAAAGTTGGACTCCTTTGGAAGGCGGCTGTACTCTGCATCAGCATTACAACTGAGAGTGGCAAATTACCAGGCTTATAACACCCAATATAATCATTTTTTTTTTGTGGGAGAAGGTAAGTCCCTTTCTGGTCCTCCTCCCACAAGATAAGAGAGATCTGGCCAAGTCTTTTGCCCGAGAGGCCATTCAGATGGCCAAACAAGAACTCTATTCAGCCCACCATTTGGTGGAATGTGCGGCTAAGGTGATGGCCACTTTGGTGGCACTCAGAAGACACACGTTTGCGGTCATCGGGATTGCACTATGAGGCCCCGATCTAGGATTGAAGACCTGCCCTTCGAGGGCTCTATCCTATTTTCTGAGCAAACAGATGATACGCTCCAGAAGGTACAGAAGTTGAGGAGCACAGTGCACTCCATGTTGTACACTTCGCGTACTAGTAAGCCACAGAGGACAGCCAAATGGTCTCCTTACCAGTCAAGAAAGGCCCTTTCCCAGCAACAGTCTCCTTTGGAATGGTCCTTTCATGGCTCCAAGTTCCAACCGAGATACAAGTCAGGAGGCCAGCCCAGTAAGCCAGCCTTTCAGAAGCAGTGCCCAGGTGTCCCCCAGAAGAAACAATGACTCGGGGCGCTACAGGACTCAACTGGCTCCATTCTTGGCAAGCTGGGATAAAGTGACTATGGACCAATGAGTCCCCACGATCATGCATTTGGGGTATGTCCTGGAGTTTTGTGGGACACGGCCAGTGTCCGGGGTTGTGGTGACTCCTTGCACACCAGAGTTGGAGCAGGAGGTTGCTGCTCTCCTGGAAGAGGACATGATTGAGCGAGACAGCCCCGGGTTCTACTCCCGGTACTTTCTGGTGCCAAAGACCTCAGGAATCTGAACAGACATTTGGTATAAAAACAGTTCCAAATGTTATCGGTACTGACCATTATGTCCATCCTGGACAAGGGCATGTGGATGATATCGCTGGACTTAAAAGATTTGTGCTACCATGTTTCAATCCGCCCACAGCATCGGCGCTTCCTGCGTTTTCAGATCAGGTGGATCCCCTATCAATTCAAGGCCCTGCTATTCGGCCTCATGACCGCATCAAGGGTCTTTATGAAATGTCTGGCCCCGGTGGTAACGTTCCTGCAGGAGCAAGGCTTGCAGGTACTGCCGTCCTGGATGATTGGCTGGTCGTGGCATCCACCAGGCAAGCTGCCCTGGACACCCTCAAGATCGTGGTGGACACTCTGCAAGAGCTGGGTTTCCAGATAAACTTCAAAAAGTCTCAACTGGAACCCACTCATTGAATTCAGTTTATTGGGCTGATATTTGACACGACCTTGGAGAAGGTCCTCCTTCCCATGGACCATATAAGCATATTATCCAGGGTGTGTTGAATGTCCAGGTGGACACCCTGAGCAGGATGACGGTGGTCTGGACACTGCATCAGAGTGTTCTGAGGGACATATTCATGACCTGGGAGGTCCCAATTCTGGACCTGTTTGCTTCCCGGGACAATGCACAGTGTGCCCTCTACAGTTCCAGGGGCAAGCGGAGTAAGGGTTCTCTGGGCAACGCCTTTGTCATGTCCTGGACAGGCCCTCTCCTGTTCTTGTTCTCTCCATTCCCCCTCATTCCAAGGGTCTTGTGCAAACTGAAAGTAGACCAGGCCAGGGCAATCTCGATAGCCCCATGGTGGCCCAGGAGGCGCTGGTTTCTGACCCCGTTGCACTTGGCGGTGAACTGGAAACACCTGCCGGACCTGCTGTCTCAGGAATGGGGGTAGGTGTTTCACCCAGACATTCGGTCCCTTCATCTGACTGCATGGCAGGTCCTGCCGACTTCCCATTGAGACTTAAGGAAGTTTTGGTTGCTGCTAGAAAGCAGTCCACAAGGAAGTCGTATGATCACAAGTAGACTCGTTTCACTTCCTTCGCTTCCCAACATGGGTTTGATGCATTCAATCCATCTGTACAAGATGTATGTAACTATTGATTGTCCCTTAAGAAATCTGGTTTGAAGATTTCGTCCCTTAAGGTGTATTTTGCTGCCATTGTGGCACGTTCGCCCTCTGACTGGGCTTCCTGGTTTAAGGACCCGGTGATAAAGAATTTCTTGAAGGGTTTGACACATCTGTTCCTGGACGATCCGGTTATGTCACCGGCCTGAGATCTATCAGTAGTCTTGGCTGGCCTCCTACGACCGCCATTTGAGCCTTTGGCTTCAATTGATCTTCGTCTCCTGACCTGGAAGGTTGCCTTTTTGGTGGCCATTACCTACACCAGGAGAATGAGTGAGTTACGGGCCCTGAGCGCTGACCAGCCATACTTTCAATTCCATAAGGACAAGGTTGTACTTAGGACAGATGTTAAATTCCTGCCCAACGTGGTGTCCATGTTTCACCGTTTATCTCCACTCACTTTGCCTGTGTTTTCCCCCCAAATCCTTCCTCGGACGCGGAAAGGAGGTCACACCATTTAGACATCCGAAGGGCATTGTCCTTCTACGTTCAGAGGTCTGCAGAGAAGAGAAAGTCTCCCTCCCTATTTTTTCTGTATGATGGGCCACATAAAGGTCTCCCAAGTCTCCGCCCAATCCATGTCCAGGTGGATAGTTTCCACAATTGAGCTTTGCTATCAGTTAGCTCATAAGCAGTTGCCTGCTCCCCTTAAGGCTCACTCTGTTCGGTCCATGGCGGCCTCTGTGGCCTTTGATCATGCAGTCCCATTGGACGCTATTTGTCAGACAGCAACTTGGGCTTCACCCCATTCATTTATCCATCATTATGCCATTGATAACCAGGGCAAGAAATGATGCTGTATTTGGCAGGAGTGTCCTGCAATCCATTTTCAGTTGATATACTTGTTTTTGAAATAAAATGTTCTGGCAGATTATATATTGATTCTGTTTCTTCCCTCCTTCTTGGGTGCTAGCTTGTTATGTGTAGAATATGTGTAGAAGACAGAGACTACGTCAAAGAACTACAGGTTACTCCCGTCCTCCTTATGAGGTTCACTGAAGCTGGACTCTGTGACTGAAGGGATGAGGAGTGGCGCAGCCACATATAGCGGCTGTGGGTAGGGTTCCCACCCAAAGCAGGAGAATCAAGCTTGTTAGATTCCAACAAGGTCTCTGTGCAGGCGCATAGCCCATATGTGTAGAAGTACAGATGACCACTAGAAGAACCAATGTTACAGGTGAGTAATGTGTAGTACTTCATTATCACATGTAGGACTGAATTTCTGCAATCAAAAAATATGATTGTACTGAGGGCACAAAGGAGAGCAGCAGTTATAAAAACACAATCTTGGATTTTTAAATGCAAGATGACCATCAAAATACTGCTTGCCTAAGAAAGCGGGGGAGGCGGAGGTGACAAAATGGGGATTTGTCTTGTTTAAGAATTATAATTAGAAAATGTTTGTTTGTATTTGTTTGTGGTAGGGTATAAAGTTATATTACAGGTTTTATACTGAATGTAGCAGTGGCCGTAAAAGAACTGTGGTGATTGGGCAGTGGAGGTTCCATATGCAGATTATGAGAAGGTATCTGTGACAGTTCAGTTAGAGTGTTTTTGCAACCGGTGAGTAGATGTGCTTTAAGTAGCTCTATGAAAAGGAGATAAGTGTTATATTTATTTCAAACAATAACACATCCTGGTGGTGATTCATCCTGTGTGGCATATTTTACTGTCAGATCCCACACGAAGAGAGAAGGATTGTCGTGCCAAGTCAACACAACTACCGTGAGATTCTTGAGGGCTCAGGGTGAGTGCTGGAAGTTTTCTCAAGTGGTGGCAATGGCTAATCTATATATTTAATTCTCTAAGTCATACCCGTAGCTAATCCCATGTGTGGCAGCTCTCACGAGAGTTCGCAAACAGAACCACCTGATTGGGCAGTGGGGATTCCATATGCAGATAGGGAAGAGGAGCCTGTGGCACTGTGGGGATTGGGCCATGGGGATTCAATATGCAGATGAGAAGGAGCCTGTGATGGTTAAGGTCAGTTGGAAAGCTGGTCAGATGTTCTTGATTGTAGAGGAAAAGAATATATGTATATACTAGCTGACCAGGCACATAGCGTCTGCACCCCTAGTTCAACTCTTCTCCCCCCCCCCAACTTCAGCCCCTTCTCCCTGACTCTGTCTTCCAGTGGGCATGCTTCTCCCCCCACCCCTGGTTTCTCCTGCCAGTTTCTCTGGCCGCCACCTCCTCTTCCTGGCAGCCCAGCTGCCTCTTGACCCCAGCCAGCATGCAGGCCACCTCTGCTGCTTCACTGCAGCTGAGGCCGCCACTGCTTCTTCGCCACAGCCACCGCCATTTCCCCTGGCAGCAGCTCAATGCCCTCCTGCCGCACGTGAGCTCCTGCTGCCCAGCCAATCCGCTGGGTGCTGGGACTCATCCCCATGGGCACATTTTCAAGGATTAATTATAAATATATATTAAAAGGATAGCAGGCAGGAGTCTGCGAAGAGAGGGTTCATGAGGGAGTAGAGAGCCCCTTCAGAAGGAGGCTGCCATTGTGTGAATTAGATGAGGAAACAAGATGAACAAGATCTGTTAACTCAGGGAGGGAGGGAGGGAAAACATGAAGGGAGGGGGAAGAAAGAGTTAGGAAGAGCAAGTGGAGGAGAGAAAAAGAGAGAAAAAGAAGGGAGGGAAAGAGAGACAGAAGGAGGAACGAAGGACGGGCCCGAGCCTGTCAGTAGCCTGATGGGAATGAGCGGCCATGACAGCACTGGTAGCAAGGAAGGGTCCAGTCAACCACTGCTGCTGTTTGGGGCTACCGAGGCCATTGTCAGAGGGAGGCAGGCAGGCAGGCAAGGGACGGGCCTGGGCCTGCCAGCAGCCTGAGGGGAATGAATGGCCATGGCGGCAGCAAGGAAGGGCCCAGTCAATCGTAGCTGCTGCTGCTCCTGTGGGGAGGAACAGGAGTGGGGCTCAGATGTGGAGGTCTCTGGGGATAGGAGGCTGCAGTTTGGCCAATAGGTGCCAGCAATGCTGCAGCTGTTACCAAGAGAGGTGAGGGGGATAGAGTAAAGGGATGGAGGAGGAGGAGCAGGAGTGCAGCTCGGGTGATGCTGGAGCAATCTCTGAGGTGAGGTGGGCTATGGCAGCGGGTGAGGGGAGCAGTCAAGTACTAGTGCGCAGATGCTCTGCACAGGTTAAGCTAGTTAAATATATTTTGAGATGTTCAAGCTGTCACAATGGTAGCTGCTGTTTTCTCATAGTTATGACACTGACCATATGTTCCCTTTTATCAGGAAGAGAGAGAAAAGACAGTAAGCAAGTGATAGCAGGTACCTTCTAGGATTACTTTATAATCTAGTCACTCTACAAAGTAAACCTGACTGTCATCTTTTGTTGTTTTATAGCTTGTCATGTGCCATGATTCATTATTATTGAAATAAATAAATAAATAAACACACACACACACACACACACACACCACTTTTCAACTTAAGTTCTCAGAGCTGTTTACACAGAAAAGAATAAGATAGTTCCCTGTCCCCAAAGAACTTACAATCATTGTTGGACCATGCAAACTCAAAGATGACAGTTCTCATCTTTATTGGATTTCTATTCTGCCTTTCACTGTGAACAGTGTCAAGGTGACTTACAAGTAATAAAACAAATATTAAAAAATCTATAGAAATAGACTGTCAAAATAATAGTAAAACACAAGGTGAAGTCATTAAAAAGAACCACAAGTGTCATTCAAGGCACAAAAGGAAAGCATTTACTTGGAACCTACAAGATCACACACTTGGTGTCATGTTTAGGAAGAGTTCCATAATTTGGGAGCCTCCACAGAAAACTCCCCACTCCCTAGACAACATACACCCTTTGACCTCAGGAGAAGACAACCTCCAACAGAGATTGGCAGGCAGGTAGGTTCACAAAGAAAGCAGTTTCTTACGTACCCAAGGTTGAGGCTATCTTGGGACTCAAAAGTTAAAACCAGCACTTTTGCTGAAAACAGACTGGGAGCTAGTGAAGAACTTCTAGCACTGTGTCATCTGTTCACAATGCTCAGTTCCAGCTAGCAATCTGTTTAAGTTTTCAAATGCTTTTCAAAGCCCCATGTACAATGCACTAAAATAATCTTGGATAACTGTAACCAGACCATCTCTTTCCAAGATGGGAATGCTTTGAGTGCACTCTCTGCAGTCTTTCTATCCATATTTCAATTTGCTTCCTGATCTGCTGGCCCTGGCCAGTACTGATCAAGTTGCATAGTTAGAATACATTAGTAAAAAGAACTGTTCCCGGCAGAATCTGGCCCTTGCCACATAACATGCAAGCAGTAACATTTTGCTTAAGATACTTTAGGTGAACCAGATACAGAGGATGTACCAACTACCCAAAAGCATTCCAAGAGTGCCTTCAAAGAAGATGACAATCCCAGGGAAAGAGGCACTGCTTCAGTGTATACCTATAAAACTGTCACTGTACACTTAAATCTGAAGAGGTCCGTCTCCAGTTACCACCAACTTGTTTGGTGGCTACACAGAGATGGGCCTTCTTGGTCGCTGCCCTGAGATTGTGGAATGCACTCCCTGCTGAGATACGATCCTCCCCATCTCTGTCAATTTTCAAAAAACACCTGAAAACTCATCTTTTCTCCCAAGCTTTCTCAGCTTCCTAATTTTTTTAGGTTTTAATCTCTGGTTTATTTTTAAATTGTTAAATTGTTTTAAGTTTTTTGTATATGTTTTTAACTTGTTTGATGCTATTGTTAATGCCCAGAGACGAAAGTTTGGGGCGGTGTACAAATTTGATAAATAAAATAAGATAATAAATATATTAATATCCGATTAACACATGCTTGCAAATATGTGCATTATACAGGTGCACATGCCAAAGAGCTTGGATTGGATTGGCCACAGTTCCCCAACCAGTATACACTTAGTGGGAAATTCAAATTTGATGCCATGTCATGTGTAAAACAGGCAGTAGTTCACTCACCATAGGCCCCAGTCCCAATTTGCCTGCCTCTATAATGATCCTGACAAAAGAAACTGAAGCAAAATTTTCAGAAGGCTCCAAACACAGTATGCAAGACAAACTGAGTAGTTTTATGTCGATTTCCCTCCTTTTCACAATATATTTCTCAATAGGTGTCTGGGATTTCTTTTCATAGACTCAGCTCTTTTAGCAAAAAATTCCATGTATTCTCATTATTAATATCCAAGGTTCACAGGTATCCACATGTGCATGAAGAGATACTCATGTAAGTACCTAAAAATAGTTTGGGACACATACACTTAATTAAAAGTTTGTTGTTTATTTTCAGCCCACCCTACTTCCAAGGACTGGGCAAATTACTAAGAAGTTTTTTATACTGAAGACTCAATTGAATTACACAAAGGGGGAAAAATTCCTAAAAAACATTAAAATAGAATCAACTATTCCATCTCCCTTGTTTCTCATCCAAGAAAACTTTCTAAATTACTTCTTGCCATTAGTCTCCCCAAACCTAAGGAATCTCTTTCTAAGGAGCTTACCCCCAGTAGTCCCTTCCACTTGCACTAGAAAGTATCCTTTGGTCATCACCTGTAGAGTGCTGAGAAAATTAGATCAGTGCTTATCTGAAGATTGCCAGCTGAAATAGAAGCAAAGGACCAACTCCAATGCCCAGTTAACCTATTTACCCAGTTACCCTAACCTTTGGTAATATCACACACAAATTTTCATCCTGTTTTCAACTATACTTCTTCATTTGATGAACTGGGCTTTTTTGTGGAAAACCTCATAAAGGTGATCAAAGCATCAAATGATCAGGCTAACATGTAACAACCGCAGACACAGTGTGGAAAACACAATGGGGTGAACAGGCTTCCTCAGCTGCAGTTTTAGCCCCATTCTTGCCTACAATGGGCAATTCATAATTAATTGGGTGATTTATAATTTGGTCAGAATGATACAAATCAGTAGGCTTCAATTATGTTCTTTGGTCCAAGTACATATTGTGGGGGAGAGAAAAGAGTTTGCCAAACAAGTAAGTCACAAGTCTTCCTTCAAGTCATTCCTCTGTGCTTTGAATATATGCACATCATTACTAGGATCATAGTGCACCTCATGCACAGAAAAATGTTCTTTCAGCATCTTCAGGAAGTTCTGGTCCCTCTCGTAGCGGAGGCGGCATGATAACAGGATCACAGTATGGTCAGAGCAGAGATGATCCAGCGTTAGAAGAAGATCTGCAAACGTTTCTTCCAAATAAACTATGTCTGCACCCAAAATAAAGTCATATCCTCCTGCAGAGAAGCTTGCTAAACCTTGTCCCCAAGTCAGTTCCTTGACGGTTGCTCTAGGCTGGAGATCAGCAGGTAAATTAGCTTGGACATTCAACTCAAGTAATTCCAAGGCTGCTTTTCTGTCTGTGATTGTAACATGAGCACCTAATGCATCAGAAGAGCAAGTTATTAGTGTCCAGTGCACTGACACAGCACAACGCTTATTTCTCAACCAAACATTTACAAAAACTACAGGAAAACCCAGAATGCATTTCAGTCTCAATCCATTTGTAAATCCTATCTATCTATCTATCTATCTATCTATCTATTTATTTATTTATAGTCTCTGCCAAGTCATGTCATTCAACCAAGCTATCCAGAGCAAAATAAAAATAAAAATTCTAATGTTCAGGAAAAGATAAGGCCCCAATAGGCTTCTGTCTTTCTATCTATACTAAGATTTCCACTTAAACATTAAGAGAAACAGAACATTCAATATATCAGGAAAGAAGCCCATAAACTGTGACATGCCCAATTGACTGATCAATTGCAGAGTCACTATCATCCACAAATTGCAAGCTTAGTCAAAAAGTAATCCAGCCATCTTCTGCATGCCTCAGTTTTCCCATCCCCAAAAGTCGGAGAAATGTTTAACTCAGCTTTGGGTGGAGGTAGGCCGGACTGCACCCCTTATGAGGTAATCTGAGATCTGTGCATGGAAAACCATCATAAAATGGCTAAAGATTAAATTAAGCTCATGGCTATAAATTTAACACTTTACTTCTTGGAACATAATTACTGAATAGTAACTCAATATAGTGAAAACGAAATGGTATTGGGAAGGCTGGAAAGTAAGCACCTGTAATATCTCTCCTCCGCCATTTAGTAAGTAATAAAAGTGAGCAATGCTCTGCAGTGAATACCACCCAAGAAAAACAAAGCAGCTCTGAACTGCTATCATAGAGTGAAATGAACAGCTTAACTGGCCACATTAGCATCAGTTTCCATAAAAAGAAACTTACCAAGTAATGCAGCAACTATTCCAAGTAAACCTGTTCCAGCTCCTAACTCAATCACCAAGCGTCCTTGTAGATCAATACCTCCCATCTCCAAGAAACTGCACAAGACAACAGCCTGGACCAGTAGGGGAGGAAATCCAGTTACATAAATGCTCGTTTAAGTGTCACCAGACAGCATTTCTCACATGTTCAAGTGGGAAGCTAGCAAGAAAGTTAAGGACAGCAGTAAGACTCCATTAAGATGCATTCTGACCAGGACGTGTGACAGATCTATTTTGACTGTTCCTAAATGGATACCTTCAGGGGTTTGGGGTTTGTTTTGTTTAAGAGTAGCAACTAGGTTGTTCCTTCCCCAAAAGATTATTCAATTGCAAAATGTTAGTATCTAGCTCAAATTAATCCACAATCCAGCAGACTACCAACACTGCTTTTTATTCGACACCGACTGAACGGCACACTTTACCTTTACATGTTAAAGAACAAGGATGTGTATAGTTTTCTCTTATTTTAATGGTTTTGATTTGTGTTCTAGTACCCTTGAAAAAAGCATTTATCCAAAACACATTGGCCTGAGTAAAGAAACAACCATCTCAGATGCCTCTTTTGTTTATTTAGATGAACAACCTATGTGAGTATGAATAAGCAACGAATGAGAAACAAGCCCATACATGATTTGTGTTCCTTATTTATAAGGACTGCTTGAATCACAGGTTCTCTGGGAAACTGTGGTTTAACAAACCAGGAAGCTATTTAGCCAGGTGCATAATGGGGAAAGGAAAGAGGAGAAGCAAGGAGACAGTGTGCAGACTCATCAGCTGACCTGCTAAAGAAAATTACTCAAAGCAATCCCAATCAATTTAATGTCAATGGGAATATTTTGAGTAATTTTCCTCAGTAAGTCAGCTGTTTCTTCCTCATTCATTCACAAAGGTTTGTTGAATCATCTGCATCAAGCCAGAGTACTGAGAGAGGTTTCTTTTGAAGGTTTTACAAAACAAAAATTGAATATTAGGCATTTCTAAGTAAAATGATTAGTTTATTAGATAGCTTAGTTAAAGTTAAAGTACATGCAAAATTTTGGAAGCATATTAGTAATAAAACAATTTTATTAGACCATTGTTAATGCCTGGAAATCTGACTTTTTAAAATTCTGTGAATAGTTTCAATCTGTATTTTAACAATTTTTATTATGGTCAAAGAAAATAAATTATCTAACAGCACACTCCTATGCATGTTTACTCTGAAGTAAGTCACACTGTATTTAAAGGGGCTTGCTCCCTAGAAAGTGCATTCAGGATTGCAGCCTAAGATGATTATTAACTATGACATAATTATAGTTCTTTAATTTTTAGTTTTTATAATTCTCAATTTTTAGCTTTTAAAATAACTTTTAATTTGAAATTTAATACTGATTGTGGCTTTTAACCTGACTTATCTTGTTTATTTAATTTGGTTAATTTAATTACTTTTATTGTATTTATTTATTTTATTGTATTTATTGTATTTATTTTATTGTATTTATTGTTTTACAATATACTGTTTTATTGTTGTGAGCCGCCCTGAGCAGTAGTGTGCTGGAGTGGCGGGGTATAAATATTTTAAATAAATAAATAACATAAATATAAGGCCATCACTGTGCACTAATTTTGTGTTTGTCCCTCACTAGTCTTCATGGACTTCTCAAACACAATAATTTCTGCTCTGGAAATTGCAAGTGTGCAGGGTGGATTTGATTTAAATCAAACTGATTTAAATCACAATTTAAATAACTAGCAGGGTGGATAAAAATCAATGATTTTAAAAAAATCAAAAAAATCAGATTTTTTTGATTTAAATCAGATTTTTTGATTTAAATTGGATTTTTTTTATTTAAATCGGATTTTTTTGATTTTTTTTTTTAAAAATCATTGATTTTTATCCACCCTGCTAGTGATTTAAATCGTGATTTAAATCAGTTTGATTTAAATCAAATCTACCCTGCAAGTGTGCCAATACGGTTTTCCTTTTAAAAGGATTCATTCTTGCAGATGCCATCTGGAGACCCGTATTCATCCTGAAATGGCTTGCATAGTTTACAAAACCAAATGCAGGGTATCCTTAAGACAGGATCATTTCAACATTTCTGCTAAAATAAGTCAGCAGAAGACATGAATGAAGTGTCGAGATGACACTTCACAAGTTCAATGACACAAATTCACTTTTTAAAAAGTGTTCCAATAATAAAGTAAGTGAAGCAGGAAAATGACCAAGAAGAGGGAAAGCACATAACTTCTGTCCAAATCAGTCAGAGGAAGCTTTGTAACTTTTCACTGAGTGTTACCACGAAAAAACCCAAGCAACTCAGGAAGTGGAATGCAAACAATGACAGGTCCCAGGACTGTACTCCCTCCTCAAGTGCACATCACTAATGCCTAATACAAAACACTGTCCAGAAACTTTTTTTTAAAACTGCCAGAATTTGTACTGTAGTACAAATATCTGAATATAGCAGAATCAACAACCACAGCTTCTGCTGTGAAGGATATATATGCATACAAACTGCTACTTTCCTCTTCTCAAAATGGATGGAAATAGGGGCCTAGCCCTTTCTTGTGTACTAGAAAAAGGGACAGGTTATAAAACAAAACTTTTAACATTATATTATCCTATTTTAAAAAAAAGATGACTTCTACAAGAAATATTCTTTACAAATAAAAAAAAAGATCTAGAACCATCAGCAGCTCAATTCTTAGAATGGCTGCAGATGTAACAAGCAAATGGCTTAGAGTCGGGGCATACTATTACATCAGTTCAACATAAAAGCAACAAGTATGTCAACTGAAAAGGAAAAAGCCAGAACACAGAAGTTCAAGATCAAAGTGCAAGGGAGATGTTAAATTGTGTTACATGTTGAATTGTTTTGACTTTTATATGTGTTTTAATTGTTGTTAGCTGCCCAGAGACGTAAGTTTGGGAGGGGCATAAATTTAATAAATGAATGAATGCATGCATGCATGAATAAATAAATAAATAAATAAATACCTAGAGTTGTATCCAAAGAAAACTAGTCATGACCAGGTGCCACTGAAATCAATGTGGCAAACATTTTAATCTCAATGTACGGTACTGCAGTCTCTTCCAAAATTAACAGCTTTGATGGTCAAACAATTCAGCATGCAGAGAACATCAGTACAGGGTTTTGTAAAAAAAGAAATAAAATAATTTTATCAGCTGCTCTCAAACCTAAATAACAACGGTTTAAGCAAGGCCATCACCATTTCACAAAAGAATCTATATGTTTAATTCTCTTAAATGTACCCGTTGCTAATCCCATGCGTGGCAGCGCTTGTGAGAGTTTGTGAGTGAGCCGCCAATTAGTGACGGGGACGGGAGGAGAGGCGGCGCGCCAGGCCACCAGGCCAGCCAAGCAGGGGAAGTGGCGGCTGCCAGACCGGTCGACCGTGCAGGGAAAGCGGCTGCCGCCAGACCGGCCAGCCACGCAGGGGAAGCGGTTGCCGCCAGACAGCCAGTGAGGAGAAGCAGCCTGACCGCCAAGGGAGAATGGGCTGGGGGGCGAGAACGGAATGGGGATGAAGGGCGGGGGAGAAAGAAATGAAGATGGGGGAAGAGAGACAGGGAGAACTAGGGGCACAGATGCTCTGCGCCAGGTCAGCGAGTTGTATATAATTATCAAGCTATCCTTAAGAAGACATGACAACTACATCAGATCATAACAGTTACTGGTAAGACAGCTTAGTGCATTTTCCAATTTAAACATTATTTCACTATTGGTCACTGTGGCTGAGAATGATGGGAGTTGTAATCCAAAACAGCTGGAGGGCCAAAGTCATGCAGAGCTAGTCTACTCAAATAATCCATGCAAACAAGCAGGGAAAGTTAAGCACTAGATAATTCTGATGCAAATTTGGCATTTGTTTTGTTTTGGTTTTTTCCAACTCTAGCTATAATACATCTTGTTAAGACTAAGGGGACAGCAAGGGCCACCAATGCTTTTGTTGAAAGAATCTTGCCTGACTTCCTCAAAGCTCCTCATGGGGGTCCTTGTGGGGTCCAGAGGCGTAACTATAGGGGGGGCAGGGGGGCACGTGCCCCAGGCGCCATCTTTTCTGGTCACGTGGGGGGCGCCGCCATGACCAATTTTTTTTATTTTTTTATTTTTATTTTTTTGTTAATACAAATGTTTCCTGCTCAGTGCAGCAGCGCTGCAGCAGTCAAGGGAACGCGTCGGTGCCCCCTTCCCCACGAGTGGTCCCTTCCGCACTGCCTGCGCCCCCCCCATTGCTTTGCTGGCGCCTGGCAGCCAGTCAGTGGCCTGGCTTGGTGGCAGCGGTGGGCGCTTGTGAGGAAAAACTTAAGTATAATGTAGTATGTTGGGGGGAGTGGAGGGGGGGCATGTGGGGGG
Organism: Hemicordylus capensis; assembly: GCF_027244095.1. Lineage (NCBI taxonomy): Eukaryota > Metazoa > Chordata > Lepidosauria > Squamata > Cordylidae > Hemicordylus > Hemicordylus capensis. The sequence continues at coordinate 225,242,389 of NC_069657.1, forward strand.
GCGCCATTTCAGTGCTTGCCCCAGGCGCCGTTTTCCCTAGTTACGCCTCTGGTGGGGTCATAAAGCCCAGGCAACAACCGCACTTTGCAGCCAGTTAGGATATAAGCTTGATTTGGTCCAAACGAATAAATATATGTTATATACGTACCGCATCCCACACTACAGCTGCTACACCCAGCTGCTTCCAATTCTGTGTGATCTGGATTGTGTGGTTGGCAAAACAATATGTAGATGAAGATTTATGTAACTTCTGCATCCCCCAAAGAGCTGTCTCATCATAAGGAACCAAGGCCATCTTCTTGGGCCTATCCAAGTGGAAGTACAGGATGAAAGAGAGTGAAGTCTAGGTTAAACTCAAATGATAAAGAATTGCCTCAAGTTACCTTCGCTCTTTCACATTTCATTTTTGTATGTTTGGCCCCGGAATGGTAGCTAACATGTAAAATGATTCACCCTAAGAACTACTCTATCAGTTTTACTTCAGATGTTGAAAGCCAGACTAAATTTTTTTTAAGGGGTTGGGGTGGGGGGAGAGACTGCCCTTGCATCTTAATGATACTTGATTCTGGCAACAGCCCAGCAGATACCAAGGGTTCTTCTTGTTTACATGCATTTGTTATAATGTTGCACTAGCAGAGTCTGGAACACTCTCAATTGAAATTGATCCTCTGCCTTCAATACATAGAAAAAGCACTCTTCTAATGATATCTGGTGGTCAACACACCTCAAATTCAAATTACAGTATAATGAAAGATGAGAGGCATTGGACAATGACTCCAATTTAATATAAAATGTGACACCCTGCTGCATATAGTTTATACTACAAAGGTGGGGTATTGGGCATGCATACAGCCTGCAGTATCCCCGCGTGGTCAACAAGTTTGCCCGAAGCTTGGCAAGGGCACCCAAGGTCTGTCAAGACCTCCGCCCAAGTTCCTTCTTGCATTGCTCTTTCAGGGTTCGCACTACTTGATGGTCTTTGGGGGGCTTGTTATGCCCTCTGAAGGGGTCGTGTCAGGGCTCCCGCGTGACAGAGCTCGGTGCCAGAACGGCTCCTACGGTCTTGCTCTCCTCCGCCTGGAGATGGGAGTAGGTCTTGCAAGGCCCCCCGTCCATTCCGGGAGAAATGCAAGGCCCACTCCCATCTCCAGGCGGAGGAGAGCAAGGGAAGACCGTAGGAGCCGTTCTGGCACCGAGCTCTGTCACGCGGGAGTCCTGACACAATCGTCCAGTCCTGATTTCGAGAGTCCCCAGAGATCGGCATCCCTATCCAGGGGGACTCAGTCCTGAGGAGAGGTTAATGGCGAAGTAAAAAAAAAGCACCCCTTCAGGAACAGCTTCCGTGCCAGGACGCGGCCGCCAGCCTAGGAGGGGGGCGTGGCCCAAGGGCAGAGGCGCTTCTCCTCCCCCCCCCTTCCCTGGTTAACCGTTAAGATTCCCTCGCGACCTTCCTACATAGCCCCTCCCCTGTTGCCAGGATACCGAACGGGCGGGGATCCTTACTACTCCCGCGGGAGATGGATGATCCTCCTCCTCCTCCACTAGGCTCTGAAAGGAGGCTTTGGCTAGCGGTGGTCAGGCGCGCGTTCAAATTCTGCACGAAAACCAGGACCCAGGAAAAGGAAGAGGGAGAAAAAACACGTTTTAGGGTAACACGCAGCCTCAGCTTCCGGGATTATGGAAGGCGCCATCAGCTGTGGCGCTGCGTCGCTCTATCCGTTGGCACCTCTATGTTTTAAAAACGCTATTTTGCTCGAGAATGGAAAAGCTTTTTTTTAGACAGGTGTCACAGTTCCTGCTAATTGTTATTCCCTCCTTTCCTGCGCATCTATGGTCAAAGGAAGCTCCTTTCTGTTTTTTGCCCGCAAATCCAATAGAATTTTCATACCTTCTTAAAATAGCGAATAAAGGAGATCCAAATTCTGCAGGAAAGCATCAGATGTTGTATGTTATTTTACATTGAAATAATTCTGAAACATAAGAAGGGAATGACTACAATAGTGTACCAAAAGGCAAATGTGAAGTGCTGTGGAGGACTGGCAAAAAGGGAGCATGCTCAGTCTCGCCGGTTGTAGCCACTGCCCTTACCCTGAAGATAAATCTGTCAGAAACTCTTAAGCTATATCTTGCATGGCAACATTTTGAATGCTGGGAGGAAGAGAGCATGCTCAGTTTCTCCATTTGTTTCCCAGTGCTTTTAGAGAAATCTGTCAGAAACTCTTACCCTTTCTTGCATGGCACAAATTTATTTATTTATTCAATTTCTATACTGCCCTTCCAAAAATGGCTCAGGGCGGTTTACACAGAGAAATAATAATAGTTGCTCCTTGGTATTATTGAGTTTCTAGCTGTAGTAATATACCCATAAATTTTAACAGTGGCTAACTCTAGTCTTTTTCTGTCTTTATGAACCATAGAGACACTGACTTCCCCCTGAGAAAATGGGGAGATAACTTCCCATCAAGTACCCGAGTGTAGGCTTAGCTCCCTCTGTTGGCATCACGGTGAACTTGCACCCTTTAAGCCGACTCCCCTCCTGCAGTTTTGTTTGTACTCAGTGCTACCTGCCTGATACCTGGGAGGCAAACCGAATTGCCACCTGGCCAGATGTGTAATTTTACAAAGCTCTCTTTTTGAATGTCTAAAGATTTCATGATCATGTACAGGACATGCTTGGAGCTCATATTAACTCAGTAGATCTTACCTCACACAGTAGACAAGCATAAAAATTGGGCTGCATCGCTCTGAAGACACTAACTGACATCTGAACAAAGGTACTTCTGATAGTCCTGTTGAAATTAAGTAGTCCTTTTGAGTAACTTCTGAATAAGACTATTGAGTAACTTAGCCAGGATGTCAGTCACTGTTGTAAAGTTGGCTAGTTAGATGTAAATGACAGACCACCCAATCCTATCCATCCATAGTTTACTTGGAGATATGTGCCAATTGTTTGGGTCTTCAGATGTTTCCTAATAAGCCATCAGGCATGGAGCAGCTCTAAGCTCAGCAGGAAGTGCATCCCACAGCTCTGGGGCAACTACACAGAATGCCTGCCTCTGAGTTGACACCAGACAAGCTGGTAGAACCTCCCTTGATGATCCTAATAGGTGGCAGGGTTCATAACAAATATGGCATTCTCTTAAACTAAATTGAGATGGCATTCTCTTAAAGATTAAGCAATGGAAAGGGTTAACCTGCCATTTGTGATTACCCACATTGTTGCTGCAAAAAAAGAAGAAGATAAATTTAAATAATAAGAGAGAATGAAGTAAACTGAAGTAAACTTTCTGGAAAAACCCCTTGACCCATGGAAACCTCTAACTGAGTTCAGAAGAGCACTTTTGTCCAGAAGTTAAAATGACAAATCAGATGTATTGACTGAGTGTTACAGAATACCTCCTACATTGGCCTGTCTTGAATCTAGTGATGCTTTGTCTTCAACAATACATGAAAAAAGGCATATTATTAAAAAAAAATCTGTTAACAAAGACGTGTGGTTACAATCTCCTCCTGAGTACACAAGTAATAAGTACTAAGGCCTGTACCATCCTGTAGTGATCAGCTTCTCCTCTCTCTAAAGAGTTAACAGGGAGTGAACCCTTGTCCTGACTGACAGACTGGTGAACTCCAGGGCAGCCAATCAGTACACCAGGTGGGTGGGACCTAGAGAGCAGTTGCTGGGAATTCTGGGAACAAGTAGGGTGGTCTTTGTTGAAGAGAAGCGGGTGTGGAAAGGCTTAGTGAGGGGCATGGAGCTTTTGCTCCCTCATGGTCAAAGCCAGCATGGAGATTTATCTCATGGAATAACTGCAAATCCTTGAGAAAGCATTGCAGGAAGCTTGATTCTCATTAGATGTTGGGTGAGTTTTCAAGGAAAAGGGGATTCAACATAGCAAACAGTTTGTTAGTCAGATTTTGCATTAGAAACTTATATTTCTTTCTTTGTGGGCTTTGCATATTCCTGATACTGCTCTATTATTGTTTGCCTGCAACATAATTAAAATAAGATACACTAGCCTATGTTCAATCCACCTAGGGTGTTGAAAAAGACTCTAAACTTGTGAGTGTGCCTAAATGCAACCTGAGCCTAAGGCACCCTATGTTTGTAACCTATTAAGTATTTTTGAGTGTTGTTTTTTTAAACATATTTTATACCACCCAAAACTTACATCTCTGGGCAGTTTACAACAAAATAAAAACAGGAAGTAAAACATTAGTTAAAACAAAAAGTTACAACAATTTAAAATCTAAAAGCCTCAGATGGAAGGAGTCTGTAGTAATTGAATAAAACTTTTTTGTTCTTTTCTTTTTACAAGACTCTCTGAGTTGGTTTTTAAACTCAAAAAGAGTGGGGGGCAGAAAGGGGATTTCTCTGGTGCAGAAGCATCCTCAAGCGTTCAGCAGCTATCATTTTTCTCATCACATGTAAACCTACATGAGGAAGGTTTTTGTACTTTTCCAATAGCAAAATAGAGAGTTTTCCCTGGGATTCCACCCCAAGCCCAGGGAGGTTCAAGCTCTGTCGATAAGAGGGGTGGTGGCGGTAGCATTTTAATTCTACCAGAAATGTTGATTAGTTTTAGGAGAAGCCTAGCCAGGAAGCTCGCCAGGGATGATTCAGCATTCCCCCCCCCCCTCACGTGAGCTGCTCTGAGATAAAGGCCTTTATTCCCTATACATCCCAAAAAGGAAGAGATCTCATAATGGAATATGTCACCCCAAGGGAAGAAGCCTTTTATCTGATAGAAGCTTATCAAAAGGAACAGTTCTATGTGAAAGGTTTCATTCTGGATGGTTTTGTTAAGGAACACTAGATATGGGTAAAATCTAGTAATCTGGTAAGGTGAGCCATATCAGAACAGTATTATCATTGCTTTTTGGTCTTCTTTGTTTCACATGACTAATTTTACAGTTTGTCAAAATATGCTGCAGAAATTGAGGGTTCATCTTCCAGGTCAGAGATATCCTCTGGAGTCTCCAACCTAAATGTGACCTTTGTTTCCCTTTTATTCACATTTGTTTCTGGAAGATTATTATGAATTTGAAGGGGAGCTTCCGTTGGTAGAAAATCCTTTCTTCCCACAGCTTAGCAGACTATGGGTGCATATTTCTCCTGGTGAATGCCTCAGGGCAAAGATCTTGAAAACTAAGAAAAGAAGAATTTTGGTACGTGAGCTGCCTCATGTTGTTGTGGGAGCATACTTCCTTCAGAGATAACCTTACAAGCCTCATACCTCATGTCACGAGGCCATTCCAGGTTCAAGGGAACAGGAGCTAGCATCCAGCGTGCTGTGCTCATTCTCTTTCACTCTCACCTACATTTATTCTAGGCAGCATATTGGAGAGCCATTTGATTAGGAAGGTTTGTATGTGTGTGTCCCCCGCCCACTTTCCCCCCTTCATCTCTCACTCTCAAATTGGACTGGTGATTGCAATTGTCCGATTCAATTTTAATCTGTAGGACCCTGTGAAGAACTGACTAGTTTAAGAATCATTTGTGTTTATATGTTGTTTGGTCTCAGGATTCGTGAGTTAAGCATAGCAACTATCGACAGGTACTTTAGACTGACAGGAGGAGTTGTATGTGTGCTGTTTAATCAGTTGGAAGTTAACTGCCAAGGAAGAAGCTGACAGAAAGGGACTCAGACTGCAAGATAGTAAAATCGTAACTGGTTGTGCTTTGAACTGTGTTTCTTGGAAATGATCAACTTTTGTTTCATTTGTTTTTCTTTGTGAAATAATAAATCCCCTTTATTTTTAAAATATTTGGGCTTTCTCTGTTGGGGTAACACTCCACGCCTAAAGCATTTCCCCATTATAGAGGGCAATAGATAGAAAAGACAACTTATGAAGGTAAGTGGTGGCAGCAGATACAGGAACCATCACAGACCCTCATGACCTTGGCGAGATCTGCCAGTTATTGCTGTTGCCCTGTTTCTCATCTGAGTGTTTCATCAGCAGCTTTAGAAATGTCTTGAGATTTTTTTCATATATTTCAGATTTTTTTGTTTTCCAGAGGTTTGCTAACAGCTGCCTGGTCTGTAGACATCATTTTGATTATTGGAGATATTTGATGAGTTCCAATACAGGTTTGGTGGTTTCTGGAGAACTTGTTGCCCATTTTGCTGGTTTGGGGGCCTTGGTGCTTCCTTTGTTGTCCTCAGACTTGGCTAGTGAGAACATTCTGACTTGAGGGTTTGGGGTTTTTAAAAAAAATCTTTTCTGCTCGCTGAGTCATTCTGCTCCAGTGTTTATACTAAAGAGCCCACACATCAGCTAATGAGCTGAGGTGTTATTACAAAGGTGTTAATTCAGGTCACTCAGCACTGATGGCTAAACCCCCCCCCCAAACACACACACACACACACACACACACCAATTTTAGGATGTTTGAATTGCACCAGTGCTTTCTTAAGTGACATCTGCTACCACAACAATAAATATTTATATACTGCTTTTCAACAAAGGTTTTCAAAGGTTTTAATGTAAACCACCCTGTGCGGTATAAAAATTTAATAATAAATAAATAAATAAATAAATAAATAAATAAATAAATAAATAAAAGCGGTTTACATGGAGAAATAATAAATATGATGTCTCCCTGTTCCCAAAGGATTCACAATCTAATTTAGTTCCATGTTGCTTATTCTTGTGCCATCCTCTGGAAATTCCCATTCCACTTTATCTTGTGCCAGAAAACAAAACCTGTGTCAGGACTGACACAAGTAGTAAACATTTATGGCATGTCAGAGATAAATCAAGAGGAGGGTCAGATTTATTCTCCATCCATCCAAAGAACTATAACCTCTACAGTGATTCACATGGATTATAGAGGTGAAGGTGTGGTTTTATTTCTTATTCATGCAGTTGGGCACAGGACTTGTACTGACATGAACACTGCAGAATCATGAGCAGGTCCTTGACAGAGCGGCTGAGATTTGGAAATGGAATGGGGGGGGCAGGGTATCCCTGGCTATAAAGTGAGAACGAACATGTGTCAGGGTGGCCAGGTCAGGAGCTGGCGATACCCGAGAACGTAGTTCCAGGAACCAGGACTGGGAGTGCCAGGTGCTGGGTGATGAGCTGGGGCGGTGAAGGAAGACAGTAATCCAGAGTCGAGTACATGCATGAAGGTTAAGCCAGGGAATCCATCAGAAGGCGGAACCAGGGGCAAAAGCAGGAGAGGAGGTGGTCCAGGAGCGGGAAGTAGAATCAACTCGGAATGACAGTCCAATCAGAGGGTCAAGGTGGGAGCCAAAGTCAGGAGCTACACCAGAGATCAGTGCTGGATCAGGAGTTAAGAGTCAGGCACAGGTCATAGCAGACTAAGGGTCACACCAAGTAAGCAGGAGATGCTTACATCAAACCAGGTAAACCTTGATACTGAGGCAAAACTGCATCATCCAGGATTTCCCTTTATATTTCCTGCTCCAGTAAGCTGGGGTGGTAGGGCCTGCTGAGAGCTACAAAGCCCAAGGGCCTGTGTGCATTTAAGATAGTTGCCACAGGGGGCAGCGGTGTTCAGAGCTGTGAAGCAGGCAAGGCATAATATGTGAGGCAGCAGGCAAATGCATGATGTGGGGGAACTTTTTAAAGAGAGAGAAGGGGGAGCGGGGGAGATGACAGAAATAGAGGGGACACGGGGTGGAGAAACAGCAGCACCCAAGAGAGGAAAGAAAGCAAACCATTCTTAGGGGAGGGGCCTTAGCTCACTGGTAAAGCACCTAATTTGCGTTCAGAAGAGTCCAATAAGTTTCAATCCCTTACATCTCCAGGTAGGAATGGGAAAAACCTTGGTCTGAAACCCTGGAGAACTGCTGCCATTCAGTGTAGTAGACAATACTAAGCTAGACAGACCAATAGTCTGACTCACCCGAAGGCAATTCCACATATTCATAAGGCAGAGAGAAGAAGGAAATGTTTGCTAATATTTGTACACTGGGCCATACTTACGTCTCTGGGGGGTTTACAACAGATTAAAACAACTTAAAACCACAATACTTGAATAGATTTGTCTTTAGAGACTTTTAAAAAGCTGGGGTCAGAGATGGGGAAACTCTTATTTCAGCAGGGAACATATTCCAAAGTCTTGGGGCAGCAACTGCAGATGGACCACTCCAGATGATCTCAATGGGTGATGGGGCTCATAGAGAAGAAGATGTTGTTATAAATTTTTGTTACCTTTTTGAAACATTCACTACCCTTTACCAGGACTAGGGATGTGCATGGAACCAGTTCGGACGACCTTTATGGGCCTCTGAACAGGTTCGAACAGCGGCCAGTTCTCCCTGGTTCAAAGGTGGGGGGGGTTGCTGCTTTAAGGGCGGGGGAGGGTGCACTTACCCCTCCCACCGCTCTTCTGCTGCCGATGCTCTGGTTCTCTAAAGTCCATCGGGGTGGCAGTGTACCTCCCTGTTGTCCCATTGCCCCCGGTTACTGGAACTATCCAGAAGTATCCGACGCGCCTGCATCAGGTCTTTAGAAAACTAGAGTGGTGGGAGGGGAAGAGCAGCAGGAGAGGTAGGTGCACCGCCCTTAAAGCAGCACACACACCTGCCTTCAAACCACCCCCAACCGGTTCCGTGAACATCCCTAACCAGGACATGGCCATTGTCCTCCGCAATAGAGCAGTGAATTGATAGCTAGGCTCCCCAGAGCTACTTGTCTTGTCGACCCGCAGAAAAAAAGTCTAGACACAAATATTAAATTAACAGTATTAAAGTACTTTATTATTATGCTCACCACCAGTCAAGATGAACACAGTCATTTCAGCTAGCTGGGTGACCAGGCCTTGGAGAGTTAGTGCGGAGTTTCCTCTGCAGAACTGGCAATGCCTCACAATCTTGCTCACGTATTCTTATACCCAATCTCCCACATTGAAACTTTTAGAACATGTTACCCTTCCCTTTACTTGTTTATAGCAATATTGATTGACTAGAACTTAAAATAAAAAAGGTTGCAGAGCAACTTTTAAAATGACGCCTGGGGGGTTACCTGAATAGTATCTGGTTCGACAAGCAAAATCCCCTAAGGTGTGAGGATGCAAATGTTTCAGATAAACCAGAAGGGGACAGAGTAGAGCCAGGAGTAGAGCAGACGGAAACATATGACAGCTGGTCAAAAAGGTCAAAAGACAGTAAGGGTGATAGCACACGCCAACACCAGGTAAGAGACTCTGCGTACAGGTGTTTATATACCAATGCTGGAAACCTCTAAGCCAAGCTGGGCAAGCTGGAGTGCCTGGCTGCAATGAAAACATAGATATAGTGGGCATATCAGAAACCTGGTGGAATGGTGAGAACCAGTGGGACAACTGTTATTCTTGAATACAAACCCTACAGAAAAGACAAAGAGGGAAGGATTGAGGATGGAGAAGGGATAGAATCCAAAAAGCTAGAAGACCTAGGAGGACTGGATTCCTCTACAGAATCATTATGCGTGACAGTATGAGCACTGAAAGGAAATGTATAATTAGGGACGTGCTCTCACCCTCCGGATCAAAATGCTGAGAGTGACCTGGAGTTGGAGAAGCAAATCAGAGAGGCGCCAAAGAGAGTCAGAACTGAAATAATGGTTGACTTCAACTATCTTCACACAGACTGGGCAAATTCACTTCTGGGTATTGACAGGGAAGCAAGATTTCTTGGCATGCAAAAGGACTGTGCCTTAGATCAGTGGGTCACGGAAGCAATCAGAGAGAAGGTGATCTTGGACGTTATCCTCTCAAGAGTTGTAGAACCACTGGGGAACAGTGACCATAGTGTGATCCAGTTCAGCTTATATATGAGTGGAACACTGCCAAGGAAGTCCAACACAGATGCACTGGACTTCAGAAGAGGAAGCTTCTCAAAATTGGGGAGACTGATAAAAAGGAAGCTGAAAGGGAAAGTCAGGAGGGTAAAATCACTCCAGAATAGGGATGTGCTATTTGAACCCGTTCAAATAGAACCGAGCCGGTTTAATGAGTTTGAACTCAGACTGGACCAGTCCCCCCAAAAGGGGTGCTGGTCCAAGTTCAAACCGAACTGACCCCAGTTTGAATGGAAATAATGCCGAACTGGTTCAGCGGTTTAAAAGTATGCTTATAAAGGGTTCCCTTTTGTGAGGTGAGGATTCCCCTTTCCAAGCAAAGTGGAGAGGACCCTGCCTTTAAAATGCTTATAATAGTGGCCAGTGGGGGTGGCGAGAGAGCACCTTACCACTGGCGCCAGCAGCTCCTCTAAACTCCAGACTGGGTCCAACGCTCCAGTGCTACATGCGGGGAGGCTGGAACCAGGCTCAGCCTGCGCTGATCCACTAGAGTGCCAGACCTGGTTCGAAGTTTAGAAGAGGCGCTGGTGGTAAGGTGCCCTCTTGCCACTGCCCCCTACCCCCGCCGATCACCATTAGAGGTATTTTAGAGGCAGGGCTCCCCGCTTGGCTTGTAAAGGAGAATCCTTAACGGATAGCTCTCGAACCAAATCGAGCTGGTTCTGAATTGGTTCGGCCCAGATTGACCCTCGAACCAAACCAGAGGCCAGTGACTTGAACTGGCTTGCAAACTGGTGGTTTGGATTCGGTTCAAATTCAAACCAAATCACCAGAATTGGTTCCATGCACACCCCTATTCCAGAAAGCAATGAGCTTATTTAAAACCACAATAACAGAAGCTCAGCAGGAATGCATACCAAGAAGGAGGAAAAGTACCACCAAGTTCAGGATGACTCCAGCATGCCTAACAAGTAGAGTCAGGGAAGCTATAAAAGGGAAGAAGACGTCCTTCAGAAAATGGAAGTCCTGCCCAAATGAAAAGAATAGGCAAAAGAAACGCAAGGAGACAATAAGGGATGCAAAAAAAGAATCTGAGGAGCATATAGCTAGAAGTGTCAAGGGGAATAACAAAAGCATCTTTAAATATATCAGAAGCAGCAAACCTAGGAGGGAGGTGGTTGGACCCTTAGCTGATGAAGGTGTGAAAGGGATTATTAAGGAGGATAAGGTGATTGAGAGAAGTGGAATGAGTTCTTTGCAGCTGTCTTCATGGCAGAGCATACTGACCATAAACCCACTCTGGAACTGAACTTCTTAGGCCTGGAAGCTGAAGAACTGGGCCAATTTGAGGTGACAAGAAAGGATGTTCTAAACTGTCTTGAGAAACTAAAAAGTAACAAATTGCCAGGGCTTGATGAAATGGCATCCACCCAAGAGTTCTGAAGGAACTCAAATGTGAAATTGCTGCTCACCTAACAAAAATATGTAACTTGTCCCTACAATCAGGCTCTGTACCAGAGCCAATATATAACCCCAGTTTTCAAAAAGGCATCCAGGAGGGAGGGGTCCAGGAAGTTACAGGCCAGTTAACTTCTGTGCTAGGTAAATTGATGGAAAGCATACTTAAGGACAAAATTGTTAAACATAAAGAAGAACAGGTCTTGCTGAAGGAGAACCAGCATGGCTTCTGCAAGGGCAAATCTTGCCTCATTCACCTTTTGGAGTTCTTTGAGAGTGTCAACAGGCGTGTGGATAAAAGTGATACGGTTGATATAGTATACTATGTCAATGGTATACTTTGGAAATATATTTCCAAAAAGCTTTTGGCGAAGTTCCCCACCAAAGGCTCTTAAGTAAACTTAGCAGTCATGGGATAAGGAGACAAGCTCATGTGTGGATTGGTAACTGATTGAAGGACAAGACACAGAGGGTAGGAATAAAAGGATAGTTTTCACAGTGGAGGGAAGTAAGAAGTGAGGTCCCCACAGGATCTGTACCGGGACCAGTGCTCTTTAACATTCATAAATGATCTAGAAGTTGGGGTAAGCAGCAAAGTGTCCAAATTTGCAGATGACACTAAAACTATTTAGGGTAGTGAAATCCAAAAGAGATTGTGAGGAACTCCAAAAGATCCTCTCCAAACTGAGCACACGCGATCGGGCAAGGGGAGACAGTTGTCTAGGGGCCCCACTGCCTGGAGGAGCCCCCCAAGGCACCTCACGTGACTCCCCATTGGCCCCTGCCCAGCCCCAAGGCCCCTCAGCCACTTGCCCTGTTCGCCGTCTCTCCTGCTTGTTCTCCTGGCCCGCAATGGAAGCAGCAGACAAGCTGCAAAGAGCTCCTTTTCTCCCGCCTCTCAGCTGATGGGCGGGTGGGCGAGGCTTCCACGGAGGCCTCCGTGTAGGCCTCTGTGAAGCCTGAACTCGAGTAGGGCCCAAGCCAGCCAGGAAGGAGGAGGCAGCCAGAGTGGCCACCACTGTTCTCTGCAGCAGAAGACCCCTTGCTGCCCTGCCCAGCATTTGCCAGGTAGAGTGTGAACTCCTTTTTGTGGTTACCTTTCCCGCCCCCCCCCCGGATATATAGGGATCTGCTTGCCATAGGGCTTTGATATGGGGGGTGGGACTGAGAAGTCTCTGACTATTTATTTTAAAACAGCTTGGAAAATTTGCTGGCTTAAAAAAAACTATCTAAAAAGTCCTATAAGTGGCTTGTTTCATGGCAGAAAATTACAAAAACTATTGGAACAAACAGTATTATATTTATTTTATTCATTCATTCATTCATTTATAAATGCACTTATGCTCAAGTTGTTTTGCAACCCAGAAGGTCTGAGTGAGAACTGTGAAGCATGTGTGGTGCTTTTATTTTATTTTTCTTGTGTGTGAACTGCTCCCCAATAACTCGCAGGGACTTCAGGGTCAATCTGGCCAACATGTGAATGCAGCACCTCCATTCCAGAGGAGAAGTGTGTTAAAGGGCTTTAAAAGCCTCCTGTGAAAAACCTCCTGGAATCAAACTTGACTGAATTTGTTCAGAATTCTGAGAAAACAAACATAGGCTCACAATGCATGGTTGAAAGTCTCCTTTGCTAATCTGCAGCAAGGGGGCCATTTTAATAATTTGTCTTTCTAGTGTGTTCTAGGCATTAAAAGTAGCACAGATGTATAGTACTCAATGTATATCACTATATATTGTGACGTTTGCATGTGTGTATTCAGTGAAATGTATTTCCAGGCAGCATACTTATTTTGAAATATCAGACTTAAATCCTTGGAAGCCTGGGGTGTGCGGAGGCCCTGGACTTTGAGTGGGGGGGGGGGCATTTTAAAATCTCGTCTCTGGGCCCACTCCAACCTTGCTACGCCCCTGAAACTGAGTGAATGGGCAACAAAATGACAAATGGTTCAATGTAAGTGATGCATATTGGGGCAAAAAAGTGTGCTTGACATATACATTGACGGGCTCTGAGCTGTCCATAACTGACCAGTACAGAGTTCCAGGGGCATAACCAGGGTGGGGCAGGCAGGACAGTGCCCTAGGCACCAGTTGCAGAGGGGCACCAAGTGCCTGCCGTGCCCCACCCCACCCCAGTTGATTAAAAAAAATTTTTTTTAATCGCACCCCCGCCATCCTATCTGAGTCCGGGATGGGGCACATGCCCCCCAGGAGCCTCCATGAGCACTTACTTTCACATTAATTTCAGGGAGCAGTTTGCTGCCTGAAAGCGTCTATTCCTCTTTCTCTCCCTCCGAGAGAGGAAGAGAAAGAGAAAATGGACACTTTCAGGCAGCAAGCCTGCCCTGAAATGAGACTGAAGAGCTCGCTCTGGCAATTTATACCTCGAGGCCACACCCTCTTTGCATGTGATATCATCATGTGACATATCACATGTAAAGGGGGTGTGGCCTAGAGCTCTAAAGAGTCCTGATGCATTCTAATTAAGCTATTTCTATGGCTTTGTTTGAAGATCCTTTGGTGACTTTCAGGTCAGTGTAGTTCAAACTTATGCATGTTTCCCTGAGAATAAATTGTACTGACTACAATATAACTTACTCTGAAGTATGTATGGAATTTCTGACCTTGTATTTCTTGTCCTTTGTGTTATGTAGAATGAGATTCCTTAATATGCACAATATGGAAGCTAAAAACAATTTTCTGATCTATGGGAACAATGTTGGCAGAAGAATCTAGTTCTTAGGTAGTTGGGAGGTCCTAGTGCAAATTTGCCATGTGTGATTTCTTTGATTTTGAAAGAGTTTTCTTATTAAGCTGAAGAATTCAGCAAAATATGTTTTCTACTTTGAACTGTAGATTCATCTGGGTCAATTTTCACGCTGGCAATCTTATATGTCCCTATTTTTCACTTGAGTTTTTCTATGTATTAGTATTAACAAAACTTTGTATTAGTATTACTAATGTATTATGTATTAGTGTAAAATATTAGTATTACTAATGTATTATGTATTAGTGTAAAGTATTAGTATTACTAATGTATTATGTATTAGAAAACTCATCACATATGTTTTATATGTATGTATATGATAGTTTTCATGGTTATTTTAATTTGATCTTTTAATATGTTTTTATAGCTGTAAACTGCCTAGAGACTTTGGTAGTGGGTGGTATTAAAAATATGTTAAATAAATAAAAAAATGTATGGTTACTATTTGTATTTGGAGTCACTTGAACCATTAATGGCACAGTGGGGAAGCAACTAGAGAGCAGAAGGCTGTTGGTTCATCTCCCCACTGGTGTGTTTCCCAGGATATGGGAAACTCCTATATCAGGCAGCAGCGATATAGAAAGGTGCTGAAACACTGCACAGGAGATGGCAATGGTGAAACCCTCCTGTGTATTCTACCAAAGACAACCACATGGCTCTGTGGTTGCCAGGAGTCAACAACACCGACTCGACGGCACAAACTTAACCTTTATGTTACAATACGTTTGCATCCTGGTTTTTGGTTGAGGTTCCAGTTTGTTGTTTACTTCTGGCCTTTTTTGGGACTCCAAAAAGTTTCTATTAGCTTCTATTCTTGGAGATATTTTGGACTCCCGATTTGAGGGCAGCTGTGTGAAAGCAGCTCTTCAATCCAAGGTGTGTTCTTTAAGTTATTTGGTGAATGGATCATGTTGGCTCACTTTAGCTATTTGATTCTAGTTAGGAGGATAGGTGTGAGCGGGCTGGGAATGTCTTGTGTAAGGAACAGCTCCTTTTGTGAGGATCTAAGATCTCATGTGTGATCATAAAACTGCTCAGGATTACCCAGTTAAATTTCAGGCCTTACCTATGGAAATTGGAAATTACATTAAATTCTATTTAACTTGGTTCTAAGTCAGATTCATTATAAGGAAGGTGTTGTGGCACATAACCATTTGATATTCAAGCAGTAATGAAGAGTGAAAATAATTGGCTGTATAAGTAGCGTTTGTCAGGTGCACAACTGACTTGTCCTAAGTCATGAGAATGCAGACTAAGCAGTCCCCTGGCCTGAGATTTTCCAGCATGTGATGGCTACTAGTGAGGGATCATTTTAGATTTAAAGACAACACCTGTTATGTATTTTTCTGTTCTTTTCATTCTCTTCAACATTTATTCTCAACCCAAGGGAATTAGGCAAAGACCAAACAAAGCCCATAGTAGAAATGTGTTTATTATTAATAAAATTGCCATCTCTGGCAGTTTTTAAAAAACACCTGAAAACCCATCTTTCACCCAAGCTTTCCCAGCTTTTAAAAATTGTCTGTCTTTAATTTTATGGCTGTTTTTAAATTGTTGCATTGTTTTAACTTTTATATGTGTGTTAATTGTTTTTATGTTAACTGTCCAGATGAAAGTTTGGGTGGTATAGAAGTTAAACAAACAAACCCCTCTCCCCATCCCGCTCAAATCATTAACATTCCAGAATTTTTCATAAGTGTACCCCTTATGAATTAATTTATTAGTTTCTCTCTCTTCTGTGCCCTAACCTTGAGATTCCCCAGCAATAGCCCTGCCTGCTCATTTTGTGTATCTTACTCTTAAGATGGAGTGGGTTTTTTGTTTGTTTTATTGCATGTTGTAGCTGTATGTGCATGTAGGCTGACTTGTGTTTTGGAGGAGACGCCAAGGCTGTAAGGCCCCACTCTTAATGCAGGTGTGCACACACTGCCTTGATAGTGGTTAGAGTGCTGGACTAGGACCAGGGAGACCCGAGTTCAAATCCCCATTCAGCCATGAGACTTGCTGGGTGACTCTGGGCCAGTCACTTCTCCCTTAGCCTAACCTACTTCACAGGGTTGTTGTGAGGAGAAACTTATGGTAAGTATGTACACTGTTCTGGGCTCCTTGGAGGAAGAGCGGGATATAAAAAATGTGAATGTTACTGATTGCTGGCAGATAGCAGCTGGGGGGTGGGGGCAGCAGGAGGGTTGCTAATACACAATGCTGGATTTGGAATGCAATGAACATGCTGATCAGGGAGTGTGAGGACTACATCCAGTCTCCAGTACCTCTCTGAATAGCTGATAGGTGTGATTCCTGCTTTCTGAAGAAGGCTGTATCTGTACTGCTTCAGCAATTTGCATAAGTGAAAGCAAGTAAGGTGCAGTTATAATTTTCAGGCATTGCCATAATTTTTTAATTAAAAGATTAATAAGCTTGACTTTTACTTTTTGAGCTAATATTATGGTGAAGTTATCTGAAAGATGGGTGTCAGATATTTGGGGGGGGGGGTGCAATTTCAGTGCTTGCTCTAGGCGCTGTTTTCCCTAGATACGCCTCTGCAGAGTTCTTGGGGTCAAGGTGTGCATCTTGTTGAAAGTGTTGACTCAGTGTGTAGCAGCTGTGAAAAAGGCAAATTCCATGCTAGGGATCATTAGGAAGAGGACTGAACATTAAAATGCTAATATTATAATACCATTATACAAATCTATAATGCCACATTTAGAGTACTGTGTGCAGTTCTGGTCACCGTATCTTAAGAAGGACATTGTAGAACTGGAAAAGGTACAGAAGAGGGCATAAAGGGCCTGGAGCACCTTCCTTATGAGACAAGGCTACAGCATCTGGGGCTTTTTAGTCTGAAAAAGAGGCTACTACAGGGGGTGGGGTGATGTATAAAATTATTCATGGACTAGAGAGAGTGATCAGAGATTTTTTTCCCCTCCCTCTTTCACAACACTAGAACCATGGGTCATCCCATGAAACTGAAGGCTGGGAAATTTAGGACCAATGAAAGAAAGTATTTTTTCACACAGCACATAATTAATCTATGGAATTCTCTGCTACAAGATGTGATGATGGCCACCAGCTTGAGCAGCTTTAAAAGAGGCTTAGACACATGGAGGACAGGTCATCAATGGCTACTATTCTGGTGACTGTGGGCCACCTCCAGCCTCAGGCACAATGCCTCTTAATACTAGTTGCAGGGGAGCAACGGTGGGTAAGAGGGCATGCCCTCACCTCTTGCCTGTGGGCTTCTCAGAAGCATCTGGTGGGCCACTGTGTGAAACAGGATGCTGGACTAGATGGGCCTTGGGCCTGATCCAGTAAGATAGATAGGCCTTTGGCCTGAGACATCAGGGTTGTTCTTATGTCATGATTATGCTGTTTGTTAAGGGTTTCTATCTTAAGAAATAATGGTGTATTTGATTTATGATGCAAGTTTATACTACTAGTTATTGAAGATGCGAGTCTATGTACAGAGAAATTATTTCTTTTGCTGTGCTACTGCTTGACAGAATGGATTGCTCTGGCTTATTGGCTGTATAGATTTGGGGTTACATATAAAAACAACCCGCAGAGGGATTGAGGTTTACCAGAAGGTGCACTGTTTCGGTAGTAATGTATCCTTTTTGGTAGGAATGTAGGTAGAAATGTAGTAATGTATCCTTTTTGAATTTTGCTATCATTTTGCTGATTTGGTTACTGTGTATAGGTATTTCCCCCCCTCTCTAAGAGTTTATCTATATATATCTATATATAATTCTCTAAGGCGTACTTATGGCTAATGCCATGTTTTGCAGCTCTCGCGAGAGTTTGCAAGCAGAAGCACCGTGGTGATTGGGCAGTGGGGATTCCATCTGCAGACAGGGAGGAGGAGCCTGTGATGGTTAAGGTTAGTTGGAATGCAACTGTTACTGGTTGGAAGATGTTCTTGATTGTAGAGGAAAGGACTCTCTCTCTATATATAAAAGGATAGTGGGCAGGGGTCTGCAGTCATGAGGGAGGAAAGAGCCCCTTCAGGAGAAGGAGGCTGCTGTTGTGTGAATTAGATGAGGGAACAAGATCTGTTAACTCAGGGAGGGAGGAAGAGAGAGAGAGAGAGAGAAAGACAGGTGGAGAACAAGCGGAGGAGGGAGAGAGAGAAAGAGAAAAAGGAGGAAGGGAGAGGGACAGGCCCTAGCTTGTCAGCAGCCTGAGGGGAATGAGTGGCCTATTGGTAGCAAGGAAGGGCCCAGTCAACCACTGCTGCTGTTTGGGGCTACTGAGGCCATTGGCAGAGGGAGGGAGGCAGGCAAGGGACGGCCCAGGCCTGTCAGTGGCCTGAGGGGAACGAGCGGCCATGGCAGTGGCGGCACCGAGGAAGGGTCAACTGCTGCTGCTCCTGTGCAGAGGAGCAGGAGTGGAGCTCACTCAGGTGAGGGTGGGGAGGTCTCTAGGGATAGGGGGCTGCAGCTCTGCCAGTAGGCGCCAGCAATGCTGCAGCGTTGCTCAAGAGGAGTGAGGGGGGTGGAAGCAACAGGATGGAGGGGGAGGAGTGCGGCTTAGGTGAGGGTGGAGAGATCTCAGGTGAGGGTGGCTGTGGCAGGGGGTGAGGAGAGCAATCAAGTACTAGCGCACAGATGCTCTGCGTGGGTTAAGCTAGTATGTTTTAGTTCATGAAAAGAACACTTTCTGAATGCAGAGGTGATGATCCCAATCAAGCATCATCAGCATTGAAATGTTACCATAAAGCAGCCCCCATCAATGAATACGGGTGAGTGGCACGCACGCAGCACACTTTTTTAAGGGCTTGCACGCACTACTGTGACTGTTGGCTAGCCCTTCTTTTCACTTTCCCTGATATTTTCCCATGGTAACCGATTGGGTGATCTACAGGGAAGTTGCACAAGGAAATGTAGAGGAATGAGCAGTCTAGCGGGGACAACAGCTGCACTTTCCAGAGCTGCGCCTTCCTGTCACCGGGGGACACAAAGCCAGCCAGCCAAGTTCAAATAAACTTCCCACGGAGTCGGAGGAGAGGGGCTAAAAGGGGGCGGGGGGGGGGATATTTAGGTAACAAGCAGGGTAGACTCACTCGGACGGGAGAGGAGAATCAATCATAGAGCTAAGAGAAGGCTAGAGTCCCTCACCAGCACGGTCCTTACACTGGGTTTCCACTCTAACTTCCAGTACAAAGTGTATAGGGGTTTTTTCACAATTTCTCAGGCAAGGGGGGAAAGCGCCGCCACCTGCGGCTACAAAGAATTACGGCCGTGTGTCTCCGAAGAAGCCGTTTTTCTATCAGTAGAGAGAAGATGTGGGCGGAGCGGAGGTTGTTAACTTTTAATCAACCCTCCGCTGATCACGTGGCTCCGGGTGGCACCACCAGCGGCTCCCTCCCCTCTACCCAGAGGGGCGGCACTCTGGATCACGTGCAAGCGCACGGCGGCGCGGCCGCCGATTGGCTAGTGGGTGGGAGGAAGGAACGTGGGAACGCCGCTGCCTCAGCCCGGTGGGAAGGTGCCGTCCGCTCTGGGCTTCCGGCCGGGCTTTCTTCTTTCGCTCTGACTGGTGCGAGCGGAGCTGCGCGAAGAGGAGGAAGGAGAAGAGGAGACGCTGCCTTCGCCGCTGCAGTCTCCTGACAATGAGGCGGCGCTGCTGTTGCCGTAGCCGCGGCAGCCTGCTATAGCCCAGCCGGGCTCGGCCCAGCCCAGGGGGCGGCGGGCTTTCTTGCTCTGGGCCCCCATCATGGGGAACACCGTCACCTGCTGCGTCTCTCCCGGCGCCAGCCCCAAGCTCGGCCGGGTCCGCGGGTCGGCGTCGGCGGCGACAGCAGCAGGAGGAGGTGGAGCGGGAGCAGGGCAGGCAGCCGCGGGGCTCGAGCGGAAGGGGGCCGCCTATCGGGAAGCCACCGAGGCGGAATCGGGGGACTCGGATGCCGGCGGGGGCGGCCCCCACCTGCAGCATATCAGCGACCGCGAGTTCCCGGATGGTGAGTCGCGGAGGGTCGGTGGGGTGAGGAGGGGAGGGGAGGGGACACACCCTCCAGAAGCTGCCACGAGGAGGAGGAGGAGGGGGGGGGCTGGGGAAGGGGGCGTGGATGGTGGCGCCTCTCCGCTCGCTCCGTTAAACGCTCGTGGTCCGAGCTTATGTGTAACGGGGAAAGCGGACCGCATCTCGACATTCAGTGGGGCCGTTTTCCTAAGTAAACGTGGGTCCGTTTGGAGCCTGTATTGTCTCCACTGCCGTATGGTAAGCTGCGTTTTTCATGTGGGTGCGTGCGTGCTTGCACGGCGGTGGTAAGTTTCCTGAAGGGAGACCCCTTGCAAGGGGGAATAAGGGGTACCTGTTTCGCTCAGAAGTACTTGCACTCGTGCAGCAGATGTGCAGGGGGGATGTGTGTGAAAGAGTGTGCAAAATCATCACTCCTGTATCTACTTCTAGGAAAGACACTAAATGCTTGGTGGCAAATAAGTGCTTGAGAAGGATGGGTTCCTAACGGTATTGTGAGTGAATCATATTCTCCCCGCCCACCTGCCCCTAGATTCTTGAGTTTCTGAGCTCTTGTGTATGTCTTCTATTGGGTGTGTTAGCATTGACACTTATTCCTAGCTTACTGTTGGAACTTTTGCTCAGTGTCCCTTTACTTCTAGGGTTTGCAGTTTATCAGTAATGGAAGATCCAGTCTGCTGTACATAACTGTATTAAGATGGAATACAGGGGGTAACAAAAATGGTTTAAAGTGGCAGCTTCACATTATAAACAGCAGCACCTTTTCTTCCACCGGCCTTCATTTCCCTGTGGAAGAGTTGTGGTGGACTAACTGGCATTGAATTGCTCTTATCAGATGCAACAGTGATTTTTTGCAGTTTACACAGTTGGTTAAAATGTCTTTTCAAACTCTGTTTGCCATGCTTCCTTGGGAAGCACCAGGGAACATGGAAAGGCTGTTGCTTTTCTCATCAGTGTGGGTGTCAAGCTACCAAACAGTAGTTATGCCCAACAGAAGAGGCTGAGCAAAAACAACTTCAGCATTGAAGTACTTCTGTACTAATGGGAATGCAAGTTGTTGCTTGAAAAAATATATATGAACGCACTATTTTCTTTTGCTGATGTGGTATTCATAATTTGCCCAAGTTCTTGGATGGGAAGGATTGATAATAAAGGTGCTTGCAAAACAATGGAATATATGTTGGTGTAACATACAGAGTTTACAGCTTGTTGGAATTGACCCTGAATCCCTAGTAAAAGGTAAAATTGTGCTGTTGACTCCTGTCGACCACAGAGCCATGTGGCTTTCTTTGGTAGAATACAGGAGGGGTTTGCCATTGCCACCTCCAGCGCAGTATGAGATGATGCCTTTCAGCATCTCCCTATATTGCTGCTGCCCAATATAGGTGTCTGGGAAACATACTAGTGCAGATTCAAACTAGCAACCTCTTGCTCCCTAGGCAAGTTACTTCCCCACTGCGCCATCCCTAGTACCCATTGTTAAAATGTCACTTCCTGATGTGGCATATAGTTATGTATTATCAGTTTACTCTTTGACTTGCTCAGTATCACAGTGTCCCTCGTGTCCTTCTTTCCTTTAAAAAACAAAACAAAAAAACCCTAGGATTTGTATGCTGCTTCTGATGTGTTGAAATGGCCCCAATGTGAGTAAAGGTACTACTTACCTTGAGAGAGATTGTCTCATTTAACATGTACTGCACAGTGTTGCTGGTCTTCCAAACCTCCAGTTCATGAACATTCATCCTTCCCATCCTCAAAAGCTATTTTCTGAAGAGATGGAATCCAGCCCCATGGTTAATAATCTCTTATCTCATAGTCTGGTAAAAAGTGCACTGATCTTGGATATTTACACAATTTCTCGCTTATTGGGCCAGATTTGTAGTGTTGGAACCTGAGAGCAGCAGTACTCACTTAATTATGAACATAAGATTAAATGGTGCTGTGATCTGGACACCTTGTGGGATGCACATTGGACTATTTCTTTACATGATGTTGGGAATTGGTCTTTCCCACACTCTGACATTATTTGCATATACCTTGTCACACTAAAAGCATCTTAGGGCTACATTGGTTATATGTACAACCTGTGTGAAACAAGGGATTTGAATCTTAGCCAGAGGATGTGGTCACCTCTTGATCACTGTTCCCTCTAAGGCATGCACACGTGTGCATGCTCACAAGTGTTTTGGATGTCCGCTCAGTTAATTTTAGATCCCTCACAGGAAGGTCCCACCTCTGAATGCACATGCACACAGACTGTCTTGATATGGCCACCCAAAACAAAATTCATTCTGCAAACAGATGAAAAAAATTAGAGGCACCACTGCTCTTGATCAAGGTTTCAGCCTTCTCCCTTTCCTCACCTGCTTTTTACTGAAGGTTCTGCTCCTCTCTTTTGTACAACTTCTTACTCAAGTACCCTCGTACCGAGCATATGTAGTGCAGCTACAGTTGCCTCCCCTGTGACTAGCAGGAGCAGAATGAATGTCTTTTGCATAGCTTAATCTTCAACTTGCATAACACATACAGATCCCAGAACTTCAGTATGTGTTATTACAGAAACGTTATCCTTTTAAAAGTGCCTAAACATTTAAAACTGCCCTGACTGAAGGAAATTCAAGTCTGGACACGGGACAGAAGGACTGCCTGTTCGTGCAAGTTAGGTGTGCTAGCTGCTATCTCTTGATAGCAGAAGAGAATCTGGAAAATGAGAATCATGAGGATCTGGAAAATGTGAGATTTCTTCATGCTTCAGAAGCCTGGGCTGTTCATTCACTCACTGTCACGTCTTTTATACTGCAAATAAACTGCAGAACTTTGTGGGGCCCACTTCTATACTGCTTGCAAAGAAGAGAGAGTTATCTAGTTAAGTAATCTGGGTAGTGAAACAGTGTGTGCTGGTATCCTTAAAGGGAGAATGATGGCTAACAAGATAAGCCAGAGTGACTTTACAGAATTCCTTATGTGTTTATTGGAAGGAAGGAAAAGGGTGGTGGAGCAAGGGGATTCTTGAGGCTGAGTGTAGCATGATGCTATTATGACTGGACAATGGCAAGCTATATCTAAACCAACAGGAAGCTGACTTAACAGTAAAGTCGGATACCAGTAATCCACCTCCACCCAGCTCTTGTTGTGTAGAGTTTTCCCACTCAGTTGCAGGATATTTGCTGCAATATTCAATGTTAAATCTGGACATACTGATTAAAAGAGAAATATTTTCCAATTCTATTATACCTCTTTAAAAAGGACTGACAGATATTGACGGGACGAGAATTGTTCTGACAGTACTTAAACCAGTCTGATTGTACACAGCTATGTTGCACGAATTCCCCCTTCCCCAAATAGTTCCTCACTCCTACGCGGTAATATAGGGGCAGTTTGATTTGGAAGCTTGATAATGTTGATGGCTGACTTAGAGTGCACCCATGTCACATAGTCCCATCTGCAATTGAATTACACAGAGCTATAATAAAGGGTAGCTGTCACCCTAAGTGGCGCAGCAGGGAAATACTTGACTAACAAGCAGAACTTTGCCGGTTCGAATCCCCTCTGGTATCTTTCCCAGACTATGGGAAACACCTATATCGGGCAGCAGTGATATAGGAAGATGCTGAAAGGCATCATCTCACACTGGAGGAGGCAATGGTAAACCACTCCTGTATTCTACCAAAAGAAAACTACAGGGCTCTGTGGGTGCCATGTGTTGAAATCAATTTGATGGCACACTTTACCTTTTACCTCAGCTCTTCCCTGCCTGAGGAGTTTTCCTGACCCTGGCCTGCATGACTCAATCCAGCTGACAATCAAGTTATCGATCTTCTGTCTTTTTAAAAAATATATATTTTTTTATACCTCCTGATATGTACATCTCTAGGTGGTGTACAAAATTTTAAAAAATATTAAAAAGTCATCACGAATTAAAATCCACAAAACACAATAAAAACTACTGCATAAAACAGTTATTAAAACAAATTATTAAAATTAATTCTAATGAAAAACCTGTGAGAACAGGTGAGTCTTGAGGGTCTTCCTGAAAACAAAAGGAAATATTCTTTTTTTCCCCAGTGGGGACCATATTCCAAAGCCCTGGGGCAGCCACAGAGAGGTGTTATGTGGTCCCTTCAGGTAAACCCAGAGACCAATCTGGCTGCTGAATTCTGTACCAATTGTCATTTCCTGACTATGTACAAAACCAGCTCCACGTAGAGTGCATTACAGTAGTCAAGCCTGGAGGTTACCAGCATATGTACCACTGTTTTAAGGTCATTTAGCTCTTGAGATGGGTGTAACTGAAGTATCAGCCAAAGCTGATAAAAAGCACTCCTGGCCACTGTCCCAGTCTGAGAAACCAGGGAGAGCTTTGGGGCCAGGAGCAGTCCCAAGTCACATCTAGTCTATGACTGGTGATTAATGGGTTCTGCTCCAGCCAGTTCCCACAAATAGAAAATGTGTTTCAAGCGGAGCTGTGTACACTAATGTAAGTACAACAAACTAATATTCACCATAGTCCTAGTGAGAAATTAAATTGGGTTAACTTCTCCAAAATTAACACAAGGTAGTGTTCACAATGGTGCTCACAGAAGGATTTTTTGCAGCTGCAGTGCTCTGCAATGTTGCGCTGGAAGGTAAAGTATGCCGTCAAGTGGGTGTTGACTCCTGGTGACCACAGAGCCCTGTGGTTGTCTTTGGTAGAATACAGGGAGGGTTTACCATTGCCATCTCCCGTGCAGTATGAGATGATGCCTTTCAGCATCTTCCTATATGGCTGCAGCCCAATATAGATGTTTCCCATAGTCTGGGAAACATACCAGCACGGATTTGAACTGGCAACCTCTGGCTTGCTAGTCAAGTCATTTCCCACTGCGCCATTAGGTGGCCACAATGTTGCACTACTGCTAGTGAAAGAATTACCTTGTTGGGACATATGTGTCTGTGCTAGAACTAGTGCAGTGTGTTGTACAAAAATTAGTGCATTATGTTGTGCAAACAGCTTTCACACACAGAAGAACCAGCCTGCTGCAGAATTTGCTTGAATGAATACTTTATTATGGTCTTTGACCCGACAGCACACAACATAGTATAAGTAATACAAATATGTAGTGAAAAGAGTCCATAGTACTACTAACTATAAGTCAACCAGTTCAGACCTGATCTTACATGCAGCCGCATAGAATTTAGCACACAGTGTTATGGACATGTACCGATCAGCTAAAAGAAAAGATGTATATTCATCATCTGTTCTATAAGGTATGCTCAATGAAAGGGGGAAAATAAGAGAAATACGAATATAAAATGAACAATATAAAAAACATGGGTCACAGATTCAACAGGGGCATATCTGGCTATTAAGGGGGATATTTTGGTACCTGCCCTCCAGCACAGCAGATGGGAGCGCATTAAAAGAAGGCCCTTCTCTGAGCAGAATTTGCTTTATTTGTGCTACGTCTCCACACTAGCATAAGACGAGACTCTGGGTGCTGCCCAGTGAGTTTTCAGACCTAGAGTGTGTCTAGAAGGGCTTGAATGCTTTGCCTTGAGATAGTGGACTGCCTGTTTCTTTAAATAAATTTGATTGCAACACTGCAAAATACAAGTACATGAGGCTGTCCACCTGAGGAGGAAGAGTCTGCATATCCCTTCTTTCCCCTTTTGTGGAGAAGTTTCCATATTCCATTTTTCTCTTAGGAAACACTTGTACCTGCTGGTGTGTTTTTTATCAAGCAAGTGCTAGTGGAAAGGTAGCAGTATTTTTCTCCCCACTTTGAAATATATTACACATTTTGTTGAGTAATAAAAATGATGTCTGTGTTGGACAGAATAGTATCAAAATGCTTAACTTTCTTTAATGCTTCGCTGTCTTATAATTCACTGGTCAGGAAGCATGCAGCAAGAAAGCATGGGCTAACTTTCAAGTTTGTCACAGTGGAAAGTATCCGTGGGAGCACATGAAAAATGAAAAACTGTAACTTATTTCTCATTAGAATCACTAGTGTTAATAGTACAGAGGAGAAGTACTCTATCAGCAGTAATGCTGGGAGTATTCTACTGTTTGTTAAGAAAAGAAAATGTGTTCATTAAGAAAAGGGATGCTCAAACCTCAAGTGCTGTTTATACCTACAACCTTTGGACAGTCTTACAATGTGTTGGCTGGAAAGAGGAGTTGTTGAGACATGATAAAATATAGTCTTGAGTCACATGGCAATGTACTGCTTCTCCATGTGATTGCCTTGCCTTGTAGTGAGTTTTTACACAGACATAGCAAAAATAGTCACTTAAATACCCCCCATGCCCTTTTCTGCTCCAAAAAGGGCAGTATGAATTGGAGATCCAAGTATTATTTTTATTATTTTGTCTAAGTAGGTATTATGCCCAAAGGTGAGTGTACAGCAGTTTAGTCCAATTTCACATTAACCAATAAAAACATTGGAACCTAGTAATCAACCTAATTGGCAGGTAGCTGCGGAGTGAAGATTATAAACTATAACAATTTAAATGCAGCAATATTAACAGTATAAAAATAAAATATAAGCATAGTCTTAAACAGTATGAGCAATAAAACAGCATGAGCATTTTATATTGACTACAGGCTTCTAAAGAAAAGAGATGCCCCTCAAACTGTTGAGTACTTTTGATATTAATTAACATTTGCAAACACATGCATTTTGAGAAATGGTACAGAGGCAGAGAAAGTAGATATTGCTTTTCTTTTATCAGTATTCTTACAATTTTCCGCACACTTGTATGCATCTGTACTCGGAGTCAGTCCAGATAGGCTCAGTGGGGTTTTCTCTCAGGTAACTGTGCATAGATTTGCAGCTGTAGTATTTAAAGTTGAATAGATTTTTCTTTCGGAGCAGTCCTGTCAGGACTGGGAATGAAACAAGCTAGGGCTTAGATTTTGCTATGGAGCTGATGTGAACAAACTTAAGGTCTGTCTTCCAAAGCACCTCTCAAGGCAGCAACCACAATACTATTTCAACTGCTAGGAATATTAAAAACAAACAAACCACTCCAAATTTGGTTTGTTTGAAAAGCAGGTATTCTTCCCCCACCAAATTGACTGATTTGCCCCATCAGCTCCAATCCTATGCTTTCTTGAAATGAGTCCTAGTGAAGTCGGTGGAATTTGCTTTTGAGGTGGTAAGCAACTGTGTTAGTCTTCTAAGACATGTCCTGATGGAAAATGGCAATGAAAACTAGCTACATTAACATCTTGACTGTCAGCTGAACTTTATATGTATAAGCATTTGGTTTAAGCTGATTGCCATTTTATTTTGAAGCCGTATAGTGAGTTACAAAGACTAGCTAGGAGGAGGTGGAAATATGTATTCCATAAGAGACTAATTTTTGCCCCATCGTTCAATCGAACAGTGAACTTGGTAGTCAAGTGTCATACCCGTTTGGTACATAGAAGTGTATAAATCTGTAAAGAGCAAAAAAAAATCTTTAAAAGCCCTCAAAATGGCCCTGTAAGCTCCCAGTATCTGTGGAATGTTGAGGACTCTTGAGCCAGGTTGTTGGCTGGTAAAAAAAATGAAGGGCAAAAACTGAGAGAGGGGAGAAATTGGCCTGCTGAAACAGCTTACCATAAGTATTCAGGATGGGGAGGATTAGGGTTTGGGGATGCATGCCATGAGGTTAAACCTTTTCCCCTGCATGGTGCAGATACCTTTCAGAAGGAAGGACAGTGAAAGGGAGAGCACATTTTTTCCCTTTCTAGCCCTCTCCTCCCCTGTGCTATATATCAATACAGTGCTCTGGTTCAGGGCTGGCAGCCCTCTGGGAAGGCCTTGAGAGAGTAGGGGGAAAACAAAGGTAAGTCCCACTTGCCAATCCCTTAATAGGAAAGCAGTTGCTCTTTGGAGTTCTTGAAGAAGGCTGCTGTCATCTTACACAAAGAAAAGATTTCTAACTCCATGTAAGTTATCTCTATGAAAATATTTGTCAAGTGTAGGACGGTTTTTTGACCTGAATGACCTTTTTTTGCATGCATTTTTTTGCATGCAATGACCTTTTTTTGCATGCATTTGAGACGTGTGTGTGTGTGTGTGTGTGAAAAATGTATATTGCTATGAGTGTGGTTTGCCACTGTGTGGGGGTCCAAGAGGAAGGCTCCAGCACAGGGGAGTCTAAGGTACACAAGATGAGGGTGGATTTGATTTAAATCAAATTGATTTAAATCACGATTTAAATCACTAGCAGGGCGGATAAAAATCAAAAAAATCCAATTTAAATTAAAAAAAATCCGATTTAAATTAAAAAAATTGGATTTAAATCGGATTTTTTTTATTTTTATCCACCCTGCTAGTGATTTAAATCGTGATTTAAATTGTGATTTAAATCAGTTTGATTTAAATCAAATCCACCCTGCACAAGATACCAATTTATTCTACCCAACACATTTCAGTTCTCAAGTTTTCATCAGGAGTACTGTAGAAATAAAACACTGTGTTCTTCATAGGCTCCTTCACAAATAAATGGTATAATTTAAGGTTGGGTTCAACTTACTGCTGCAGCAGTCATTACAAATTGATTGCTTAAAAAGCTCAGACGTTCTTAAACATTTCAGTTACATTAACAATTCCTTTTTTAGAGACTCCTAAAGTCTGCACTTCTAATCTCCTTAAAATTTGAATCTGGTTCAATCAGTCACACATTAACTGGATGCTATGTGAGCAAGCCTAGGGTTTGTGTATTCTCTCCTCCCTTGTGTGCGCGCTACAATTTTCTCCCCTTACTCCCTTCCTGTTTGTTGATCAACCGTAGTTTGCCTGTAATGGCAAACCTGTCACTATTTTGTTGACAAATAGGGGAAGAGGAAATTTCTGCTTGCAAGCCTGAGATGCATTCCCGTAGTTCCAAACCATGGCTTGGCTTTAACTTCGCTGCTTTTTCTACCTTAAAGAACAATGCGGGGCAGGGAGTGGACTGTTTGAGTTCAAGGATTGTAAATGTATCACTTTTGTGGCTATTTATGACTCTATGAACCAAACATAATGGGAATTTCCTTTGCCTCTCATGGAGGGAAAATGCTGAGTTTTGTAAATACCCCTTTTGGAAAGTCGGGGCACTTAGGTCAGGCTCACATAAGGGGCTTGCACTGGCTCAGTGGCAGGCTGAAGTCACTTTAAATAGCCAAAATATTGATTTGAATCCTTTTTTTTTCATTGTCTAATACATTTTCTGAACCATTATGCATACTAATTGGTTGCTGTAGCAATTAAAATATATTGTTTCACAACTAAATAAAGCCTCTATTTGGATTATGTTCCTGGTTTTATCTTTTTAAAATAAAGCCAGGAACATAATCCAAAACCTCTGGTCATGTAGTCCACGTGCCTTTTGCACTACAGGATTATATCTGCTTAGCAACAAGAGGTAACAGTGAAACTCATGGATTTCTATTTGGCTCTGAACACATGGTAAGGCTGTTCACTCACAATCTAGTACAGAGGTGTTCTGGATTGTGGACCAGGTGCTTGGAACTTTCCGAGGATGGCAGTTACTAGGCCATATAGTTGTGTTGCATGAAGATGAATTATATCAACCATCCATGGTTAGTAGGCATACACATTCATAATTTGCAACAATAATGAATACTACACATTTGTGTCTTATTGCTTGTTCTCAGTGGGTATGATCTAGACTAAATTAGCCATGACTAAGCACCACTGAAATGTATTTTCTATACCGCCTTTCTTAAAGCATCCCAAGGTGGTTTGCAAAAATTAAAATATAATAAAATTCTATAAAAATCAGTTGAACAGTAAAAACCATAAAACCACCACCATAAAAAGACAGCAGAATTAGGAGAGCTGAGAGGCCTGACAACCCCTAAGTGGTAAAAGCCTAAACAAATAAAAAGGTCTTTTTTTTAAAAGCAGCCCCAGTTGGCAAAGAGTGGACATTCACTGGGAGAGCATTCCAAAGCCTGGGGGCAACAGAAGGCCCTTTCCCACATGCATGACAAGAATTTAGCTTCTCTCAACATCTGCACATGGAGTAAAGGCCCCCCTGACAACCTTGTTGGTTAGGCAGAAAGCCTTGGGAGCAGGCGGTCCTTCAGGTATCCAGGGCCCAAAACGTTAAGGCCTTTAAAGGTAATAACCAGCACCTTGAATTGCATCTGGAAACAAATTGGCAGCCAGTGCAGCTCTTTCTAAATAGGTGTAATATGCTCCAAGCGAGCAGTTCCAAAGAGAACCCTAGCAGCTGCATTCCAAACCAATTGAAGCTTCCAAATATTCTTCAAGGGCAGCCCCACATAAATCACATTGTAGTAATCCAGCCACAGTGTGAGTAAGTGGGTAACCATGGCCAGATCTGCCTCCTTGAAAGGGGCGCAGCTGGTGCACTAGCCAAAGCTGTGCAAAATGAGACAGGTTAGTCATGACTAACTTGTCCCATTAATTTCAGTGGGGCTTACTAATTACTAACTTAGTCTGGATGTTTGCATTGTATTGCTTTTATAAAGTGGCCCTTAATATAACTAACTCTTAAGAAGTCAAAAATGCAATTCAAACTTAAAACAAAAATAATAATCATTCTACACTGTAGAACTTTTTTCATTGGACTTCCATGGTATATCACAGACTGCCTTTAAACCTTCACTCAGGTTCTAAAAGCAGTCTGCTGTGTGCTGCATGGAGCTGCCATTTGAGGAAAAACAAGCCATCTAACTAGGTGTCAAGCCACATAATGGCACAGTGGGAAATGACTTGACTAGCAATCCAGAGGTTGCTGGTTCGAATCCCTGCTGGTATGTTTTCCAGACTATGGGAAAACCTATATCAGGCAGCAGCTATATAGGAAGGTGCTGAAAACCATCATCTCATACTGTATTCTGCCAAAGACAACCACAGGGTTCTGTGGTCGTCAGGAGTCAACACTGATTCAGTGGCACTTTTACTGTAACTAGGTGTCATGAGAGTTCAGAGGAAGGTAGCCATTATAGGCTAAGACTACTTAATTGTGTTAGAGGAAGAGACAAGTTCAACAAGAAGTACAGGCAGGAAGTAGGAAGGGACTCTGCCTTCTATTAGGGTCACTACTAGCAAATGCTAGTGCCACTTACTGGCTGGACATATTACAACAACATTTCTTACACACTAGGTTCTTTGGATCCTGAACTCAATCTTCATGTCGGAGCCCACAAATCTTTGGCTGGCCTTGATAGCCAGGCAAAACTTATGCTAGAGGGACAAGATCTTATGTTGGCATAGTACTGATCTGACCCTCTAAATCACTGCATAAAGTCAGATGCAGTTCCCTTCCCCAGCTGCATAGTCAGGAGAAGGGTGATGCTGGCCCATTGTACTGCACTTGGGAGATGTCTAGAGTATAGCACTGTGTGGAAGATCCCTGCCTTGTTCTGCAGTAGCCTTCCCCACTTGCTTGCTTTTTTCCTCTGCACCAGCCACTGAATGAGAGCCCCTCATTATCGCACACCTCTCCCCCCCACCCACCACACATCAACTGGGATGGAGGAGATATGAATATGGTTGGGGTAGCAGCTTGCACAGGCAAACTGATGCTGGTAAGTGGGGGTGAAGACGAAATCGCTCTGAACTTGACATCATTTGGTGCTTGCCTCCAAACTCAGTCAGTGTGTGCATGTAACACAGTATGGGTGACTCATTACATTTGCTAGGGGATGAAGGATTGTTCATCATGTGGACCCTTGCTTCCAGTAAATGATCTTGCTTAGCAGCCTTGCCCTGTGCATTGAGAGTCAAACAGGAATTGTCTTCAAAATTTAGGGATGTGCAAATTGATTTGGGTACAAATCAATTTGTACCCGAATCTAGCTGATTCCTGCAATTTGGAGACAAAACAAATCACCCCTGTGGTCCATTGGCTAGATTCGGGTACAAATCGAATCGCGCCTGATTCGACTTGAATTGATTCGAGATTCGGATCCCTCCTATTAATTTCCCCAGATTCCCAGCTTTCATTTTTTAAAAAAAGCTAAGCTCTAGCCCTTGTAGAAGTGGAATTATGGATCAAAATGTGTGATCACTGTTATTCAAGTGTTTGGGTTCTTTGGTGTATAACAATTTTCCTTCAATGAATCCCTATGAGGATTCATTACACAACTTCACTTCTTCTATTCATTTTGACTGTCTTTTTGACAGTGCCAGCTTTCAATTGTCATGTGCCAACTACACCCCACTCCCACGCACAAGGCAGTGGGGTACTACTCAGTTTATGTTCTAGGATTTTTTTCAAGTGTTTAGGCTCTTTGGTGTCTAATAACCTTTCCTCATAATGAATCCCTATGAGGATTCATAACATACCAAAGAGTCTAAACACCTCAAAAATTCCTAAAATATAAACTGAGTAGCCGGTGACTTGTGGGTTGTGGGGTAGTTGGAACATGGGATGCCAACTAATTCCCCACCCCCACCTGCAAAGCAGTGGGGTCAAAATGAACAGAAGAAATGAAGTTGTGTAATGAAGACATCAAAGAATCTAAACACTTCAAAAATACCTTTAAAATAAACTGAGTACCCCAGTGTGTGGGGTGTGTGTGTGTGTAGTTGACACATGGCAGTTGACACTGTCCAGTGATAGTCAAAATGAACAGAAGAAATGAAGGTGTATAATGAATCTTCCTAGGGATTCATTATGAGGAAAAGTTATTAGGCACCAAAGAATCTAAACATTTCATTATTCCTAAAAACTAAAGAGTGCCCCACTGCCTTGTAGGTAGGGTGCCTTGCAGGGGGTGTAGTTGGCACATGGCAGTTGACAACTGGCACTCTCCAGTGACCGTCAAAATGAACAGAAGAAATGAAGATATGCAATGTATCCTCATAGGGATTCATTATGAGGAAAAGATACTATACACCAAAGAATCCAAACATTTGAAAAATGACTGCACATCTTGCTCCATAACTCCACTTCTACAAGGGCTAGAATTTACATAGTTCCCTCTAAGATGTGCGCACACATTCAGGGTTTTTGGATGTCTGCTCAGTTCAATTTAGATCCCACTCAGGTTGAATCAAGAAAGCCGCATTCTGAATGCAGGTGTGCGCGCACTGCCTTGATAGTGCCACCCAGAACAAAACACATTCCACACAGATGAAAAAAATTAGAGGGACCACTGGTTTTGGATCCTAGGTGGTTAGTACAAAGGCTCTGTTTAGTTGCAAACCATTTGTTTAAAAGGTTTATAATAATGAATGGAAAACTGGAGTCTAAATCGGTAATTTATATCACCTTTTGCTTGGTGGCTTAAATTACTGTTGTATATAGAGCTTGTGCTGTTTTAATGATTATTTCAGGACAAAGAGAAGCTTCTGAAGCAAGGACAGAGTGAAAATGCTATTTCATCCATTTGCTGCAACACTCTGTAGATGAATAAACTTGCTGGCAAATTGTTGCATTGTTACTGGTTCTGCCAAGTACGTTGCCCTTGCTTTGTATGGATGATGAAATGGGATGATGGATTCATCTGTCACTGTCAGGCTGCTTGGCCAGGGAGGAAATCCAATCCAGGCCAGAGATTACTGTATGACTTAATGGCTTAAATATGTGCTGCATCAAAATGTTAGCACTGCCCAATGAAGTGGAGAATGGTGGGTGCTGCCGCCGCCACCGCAATGAGGAAAGCAAGATTTTAGTTCCCTCCTGTAGTGGGATTTCCCTTGCTCTGAGAAGCTGCCACACAAGGCTAGTTTACAATCAGTAGAATAAAGTAGCAAAGGTTTGCCTGGGTGGCACTGCTTCAGGCTGTAAGTAGTGGCATATGTTTAAATGCTCTTCCACATGCAAGGAAAGTCTACCCTGCTTGATACAGAATCTTGAACCTTCTGATTGTATAGGCCTCAGTTGCTGGTTTTACTTATTTTAAGCAATTCAGAGCAGCATACACCACCACCACCCATCCTGACGACAACCCTGTGAGGTAAATGAGGTGGACTGGCTTAAGGTCACCCAGTGAGCTTCATAATTGAGTATGGGTTTGCATTTGGGTCTCCATAGTTCTAGTTTGACACTAGAAATATGTGGTGCAAATTGGCATTAGGTTCATGGCAACATGAAGAAGCAACACTAGCATTATTCAAGAAAGCATAATTTAGCAGGATACCCATGTACCCTCAACAAGGTTTTTTGTTAAACCAGAAGTGTAAATCTAAGGCCGTTAATATGATAGGTTGAAGAGCATCTTGTCATTGAAGCAGGTAGTTGGCATTCTGGAGCCCAGCCATCTTCAGAATCAAATTCAGAGGAACAGTGATGCTTCCGCTGAATATACCGCCTGCCTGCCCTGGCTGGAAGGTTAAATACAGCTTGCAAATGAATGAGATCAAAAGATTTAACATTTTTATTCAAGCTATCTGGCATAAGGCCATAAGATCAATGTGCCAGTGGGTCTTCCTGGTCATACGTTTGGGCTACGCCCTCGAGTTCTGCGGGATCCACCCATGTTCAGAGTTGTGACTACTCCGTACACTCAGGAATTGGACCAGCAGATCTCCGCTCTCCTGTCAAAAGATGCGATAGAACAAGTCGTCAATCCAGAGAGCCCCGGGTTCTATTCCCGGTACTTTATCGTACCGAAACCGGACGGAGGTCGGTGTCCTATACTGGACCACAGGGCCCTGAATGGGCACCTGATATACAGGCATTTCCAAATGCATTCGGTACCAACTATACTGGCCATCCTGGAAAAGGACAGGTGGATGGTCTCCCTAGACTTGAAGGAGGCGTATTATCACATCTCAGTACACCCTCAACATAGTCACTTCCTGTGCTTCCAGATAGGGGGAATCCCCTATCAATTCAAGGCCACTGCTGTTTGGTCTCACAACGGCGCCCATGATTTTAACAAAATGTTTGGTCCCGGTGGTGGCTTGTAGGAACGAGAGTTCCAGATCATGCCATTGACGATTGGCTCATCCTGGCGAGCACCAGACAAGCGGTCCTGGACGCCTTCGAGACAGTCGTGGACACCTTGCAGACTCTGGGTTTCCAGATCAGTTTCGAGGAATCTACTGGAACCAACCTGCAGGATATAGTTCATAGGGCTGATTTTCAGTGCGGACTTGGAGAAGGGCTTTCTCCCGAACGCCCACATATGTACGCTTAGGAGGCTGGCCGCCGTTTTTCTTGCCGGGGATCCACAGACTATGCACTTGGTGCAGCCCTTGTTGGGGCATATGATAGCCACCATTTACATGCTTCCTCAAGCGCACCTTCAGATGCACATCATTCAAAGGTGGTTCTTAGACGTATTCAATCCCCTTTGGGATCCGGCCCGTTCGGAGTATGCACCACCTCTTTGGGTGAGGGAGACTGCAGCTTGGTGGTCCAAAATTTGCCATCTGAACGTTGGCAACCCTTTCCAGGTTCCCTGGTCACGGGTGATTATGACTGATGCGTTGGAGCTCGGTCAGGAGGCTCACTTGGATGAGTTTCGCCTGAGTGGACATTAGTCCCCCAGGGAGAGGACCCGGCACATCAACTATTTGGAGTTGGCCATATTCAATACACTCAAGGGATTCTTGCCAGTGATTGCAGGTTGCTCGGTGACCATCCAGACGGACAATACGACGGCAAAAGCCTACGTCAATCAACAAGGGAGCATGTCTTCAAGAAGCCTTCTATTCCTGTCTCTGGACCTCTGGCACTGGTGCGTGGCACATGCGGTCTCACCTCATGCAGTCTACATCCGGGGTTCCCTAAATGTCCAGGCAGACACATTGAGCCAGATGATGATGGTCTCCCACGAATGCACCTTGGGCCAAGGTGTTCTCAGGGACATATTTGTAAAATGGTGTGTTCCAGCCCTGGACCTATTTGCTTCCTGGAACAATGTTCAGTGTGCCCTCTATTGCTCCAGGGGAAGGGAGGGCGAGGGTTCTTTGGGCGATGCCTTCGTCCTGTCTTGGACAGGCCCTCTAATGTATCTGTTTTCACCGTTCCCCCTCATTCCAAGGGTGCTGAGCAAACTGAGAGTGGACCGGGCCAGGGCCATCCTGATAGCCCCTTGGTGGCCCAAGAGGCCTTGGTTTCCGGCCCTGAGGAGGCTGGCAGTGTCTTGGATGTGCCTCCCCACTCTGCTGAACCTGCTGTTGCGGGAGGGGGGTCAAGTGCTCCACCTGGATGTTCAGCCCCTTCATCTGATGGCCTGGAAGATCCTGATGGCCTGGAAGATCCTGCCGACTTCCCACTAAGACTCAAGGACATCTTGATTGCAGCCAGGAAGCAGTCCACGTGAAAATCATATGACCATAAGTGGACTCACTTCTGTTCTCTTTCCTCCTAACATGGTTTTGATGTGTTTAACCCCTCTGTACAGGATGTATGTACATATCTGCTTTGCCTTAGGGTGCTTTGGCTACCATTGTGGCACATTCCCTGTCAACCCGGACTTCGTGTTTTAAAGACTTGGTGGTTAAGAGTTTCCTGAAGGGTTTGTCCCATGTTTTTCTGGACGATCCTGTTATGTCCCTAGCCTGGGATCTGTCTGTGGTTTTCGCAGACTTGCTACGGCCTCCCTTTGAGCCTTTTGCCCTCAATCGACCCCCGTCTCCTGACCAGGAAGGTTGCCTTTCTGGTGGCTTTCACCTCCGCTAGGAGGGTGAGTGAATTGCCTGCCCCATGGGTTGATCTGCCTTACCTTCAATTCCTCAAGGACAAGGTCGTACTCAGGCTGGATGTCCAATTCCTCCCTGAAGTGGTCTCTCTGTTTCACCATTTCTTGCCACTCACTCTGCCTGTGTTTTTCCAGAACCCTTCCTCTGATGCAGAGCGTAGGTTACATCGTCTGGACGTTAGGAGGACATTATCCTTCTATGTCCAGAGATCTGCTGAGTGGAGAAAGACTCCCTCCCTGTTTGTTCTGTATGAGGGGCCATGTAAAGGTCTTCAAGTTTCTGCTCAGTCCGTGTCCAGGTGGATAGTCTCGACAATTGAACTCTGTTATAAATTGACTCATTAGCAGCTGCCTTCGGTGGTTAAGGTGCACTCGGTTAGGTCGTGGCGGCCTCTGTTACCTTTGATTGTGCAGTCCCACTGGATGCTATCTGTCAAGCGGCTACTTGGGCTTCACCCCACTCGTTTATCCGCCATTATGCTATTGATGCCAGGGGCACGGAATGATGCTGTGTTTGGCAGGAGTGTCCTGCAGTCCACTTTCAATTGATGTACTTGTTTCTGAAATAAATAATTCTGGCAGATTACATATTGCTTCTGTTCTTCTCTCCTCCCGGGGTGCTAGCTTGTTATGCGCCCATTGGTGTAAAAGACAGAAACCATGTTGAACAGCTACAAGTTGCTTACCAGTAACTTTGGTTCTTCTAGTGGTCATCTGCCCTTTTACATGTCCTCCCTTCTTCCCCATGGGGTCTCCTGAAGCCGGACTCTGTGACTGAGGGGATGAGGAGTGGCGCAGCCGCATATAGCAGCTGGGGGCGGGATTCCCGCCAAAGCAGGAGAATTGAGCTTGTTAGGTTCTGACGAGGTCTCTGTGTAGGTGCATAGCCCATTGGTGTAAAAGGACAGATGACCACTAGAAGAACCAAAGTTACAGGTAAGCAACCTGTAGTTCCATGTGGTTAATGGATATTATAGGTCAGTTCCTGGTTATCATGAGCAAATTATTGATACGGAAATATAGCTGCTGAGCCCCCCCTCCATTTGAGCATTTTGGGGAAACTGATTTCTGAACCCCCTTTCTCTTTCCTCTGTGTATGCATGCCTTCCCCACTTCCAGTAGCCATAGGCGAGAGGTCAAATTGCACTGTGGCTACTTGACCTTGGTTTTGTGTAGGCAAACATATGAGGGTGGATTGGGATGAGGATGGGTGAGTTGGGGTTATATCTAAAAAGCTGTAATAATGCACTGTTTGCATTATTTTCGTTGTACAATAACAAAGGCTTAGATTAAAAAGGTAATCCTGGCATGAGATGACCTCATAATGTACAAAGAACTGAGTGATTCTCCCCCCGCCCCATGTTTGTGAATCACATAGCTTCTGTGTTGGCAAGTTTTCTGATGACTTGTGTATGTTGGGTGTATCCTACTTTGGTGATCTAACAGTCAAATAATGTGTTGGGTATCTTGCCCTCAGACTTGAAGACCATTTGCTTTTACACAAAGTTTTGAAATTACTGGAGCTTTTTGTAGACTTTGACTATATCATACCTTTAGATGAAATTGT
Organism: Hemicordylus capensis; assembly: GCF_027244095.1. NCBI lineage: Eukaryota > Metazoa > Chordata > Lepidosauria > Squamata > Cordylidae > Hemicordylus > Hemicordylus capensis. The sequence continues at coordinate 225,280,510 of NC_069657.1, forward strand.
CCTAATCCTCTTTTCTCAGAGTTAAACACTAAATTAATGTTGAATTATTGGATGCTGTTAAGAAACCATTCTAACCAGTCTAGCTTCCTCATGCTGCACACTTGAAGAGGCCTGTCTGGTATGGCTATGTGAATTCTATGCATAATAACAGTTCACTCGGAGTTGGAGTAACTCTGCCTATATTGAATATGTTGGCAGTTTAAAGCTTTAGTGCAGACTGGGGAGGGTCCTACTTGGCAGCATGGAATTCAGACATCAGATTTGGTTTTCATCCCATGTGCTTAGCAGTGGAGCATGAAAATCAGAAGTGCACGATGGTTCGGAGTGTTTGTGAAATGTACCAACACAACTAAGATGTGGGATGTGATCTCCAAGGATTGATTTCACTTTGCGTAGACTATTGTCTTATAGCAGGCTTTTATAGTGCTCCTTTAGTCAGATTTGTATTTGCTGTTTTCCAAAAGAACCTCAGAACAGAGAATAGCATCTTTCCATGTTCTTCATTTCAGATTTAGCATTGGAGTCAAACCCATCTGACCATCCTAGAGCAAGCACAATTTTCTTGAGCAAATCCCAAACAGATGGTAAGTGAATTTTTACTCTCTTTTTTTTTTTTTTTAAGGGTGGAAGAAATCTTGGTAGTGGGTATTTATATTTTAATTAAGAAGAAATGCCTCTGTGACTTAAGGTCTTTGCACCAGTGTCGCAATGCTGGTTGGTTGGTTGAAAATATTTATTTACTCTTCAGAGCACTTTCTTTTAGCTGCTTGTTCGGGGCGCTTCTAAAATGTTGTGCTTATAACACATTCTTAATACTTCCTGTTCAGCAGAATGATTAGAAAGGGTTGCATTCCTTATTTGGTAGTTCATCTGGCAGTAGGAGATGGCCATCTTGTGACCTGTGCTTGAAGAAAAATCTACTTAGACATGTTTCCTGGCAGACTCTACTGTGCCATGCAGCTTGAAACGGAGCCACTCTAGTTTACAACAATAAGTGCTATGAGTTGTACAGTCTCGTGTTCCTAGTGATGTACAACAACAAACATTTATGTACCATTTTTCGACTGAAGTTTCCAACGCGGTTTACTTGGAGAAATAAAAAATAAATAAGATGGATCCCTGTCCCCAATCTAAAAAGAAACATAAGACAGACCCCAGCAACAGTCAGTGGAGGGGTACTGTGCTGGGGGTGAATAGGGCAAGTTGCTCTCCCCCTGCTAAATGAAGATAATACCACATTAAAAAGGTGCCTCTTTGCTCAGTTAGCAGGGGTTTACGTAAAACATTTATGTAAAATGTTCAGTGTGGCTTTGAATGATGATGAAATGTAATACATTTGATGAAATGCCTAGCAAACTCTTCAGATGGTCAGTGCTAAGTTACACATGGACCAATATCTCCTCCTGCCTTATTAAGTATGCCACCTTTTGATCATCCCCATGATTTCTAGTATGGTAGGAGTCTACAGTGAATTCGGTGTGCCAAGTAGCGCTCCAGTCCATAGGATGCACTGCTGCAGTAGCCTCCAGTGAAGGTGGCAGTGGGCCCTTTTGCTCTTAATGCCACTTATTCTATGTGAGATGTTTACAATTGGAGATGCCAGTTAGGCTGCCAAAAAGGGGAAGTTAAAGTGGAGTTGATTTGCCTCTGAACTCATAGGGGCGAATATACACTGAATATTTGGTGTTCAGTAGAAGCTCTTGTCAAACTACAGGCATCCTTATATTCTTGTCAGATTTGAATATGTTCTGAGGGGGGTGGAAACTCCCAGCAGCCAAACAACTGCTATATTTTAGAATTTAGTCTCTTTGAAAACTAGAGCATTCCTTGACTGGAGTTCCTTCTCCCTTTTTTTTAGTGAGAGAAAAGCGGAAAAGTAATCACATCAACCATGTAAGTATATCTAACAGATACAAAAACTCCAAGTAAAAATGTTAAATAATTTTTGAAAAGAAATGTTAGCAGTAAGCTTGGGGTTTCCAGCATGTCGCAGCTTTCTTTTCTAATTTTAAATTAAAATTCTGCCCTTTGAAATAAGATTTAAAAGTGCTTAACTTTACATAGGAAGCTGGCGCATACCATGTCACACCATTGGTCCATCTGGCTTGGTATCGTCTACCCAGACTGTAGCGGCTTCTCCAAGGTTACAGGCAAGAGTCTCTCTCAGGCCTATCTTGGAGGTGCCAGGGAGGGAACATGGAACTTTGACTGGGTCACGTCTTTTGTTGCTCAGACTCAATAGGTCGATAACCCTTGACTTTCCTGCTTATTATGAATGGAGGTGGTTTAAGATATAAAGCTCTTGAGACTTTCACCAGAGCTTTTTTGTAGGGCTAGGCAAAGTCTTTTAAAAGAGAACTAGGTGTGTACAGTACTTGACCTTGCAGATGAAATAGCCTGTTAAAATTCCTATACCAATTTAGGATTTCAGGGTGAGTAGGATCCTCGCTCCAAACTTTTAATCTCTTCGAACTAAACATGATGGGCAACGTCCAGACTAAGTTAGTCATGACTGAGTCTCATTGACACGATAGTCATAACCAACATGTCTTATTGACTTCAGTAGTACTTGGTCATGACTGACTAGTTTGGATGTTGCCCAATACTCTTTTAAAACCCTCTTTGCAGTGCACTAGAACACCATTTCAGAGTGTTTAGTTGGTTGCTACGCTATATGTGAAACTAAGCACGTACATCTGCATTATGCAAACAGGGAATTGATGTTTCAAGTGCAAATATCTCTTTAACATGATCAGGGGATTCTTCTCCAGTATGGCTATACTCTAATGCTCTTCACAATCAAGGTGTGCATTAGTAAGAGCTGGAAAGAGGAGAGGGTCACCTGTGAGTAATGGATTACTGATACAATTACTACTGCTATTGTTTATATATTGACCAGTGAGCACTGAATCCCCCCCCCCCCCCATGTGCTACTTTTGTATTAATTCTGTCTGCCAACACGGATAGGGCAAGTGTTGTGTGTTTCCACTTCCAGTCTGTCTCAAATATGTTTTGCTGCCAAAGCAAAATGGGAAGGCAGGGGGGTGCCATGGGCTGACTGTGGACCACTGGCCAATTTCTGGTAGACCACCTAGCACTTGGTGGTGTTGGTTGCTGGAATTCTTGCAAAAGATGGGTGGACCTTAATTTGATTATGTAAAGGACATTATAACTTGAATAAGAGGATCACATTAATTATGCCATAGCTTTTGAGGGGTCCTGAAAGACTTTTAACTACATAAACTTAAAACTGCTGAGCTGCAGGGATTCTAGAGTAAAAATAAATAAAATAAACCATAAAAGACGGAAGTTGACCTACCTCTTAATGTATCTGCCATTGCTGTAGTGCCCCATGTCAACTGGAGATACAGAATGTGACACTTATTCATTCGATTTATATCCCACCCTTGCAAAAAAAAATGGCTCAGGGTTTATTTTATCAAAATAAAAACTAAAATTAATTAACAATTAAAATCAAAACTATAAAAACAGCATAAAACCAATTAACAGTTAAAACAGTTAAAAACCCTGTCAGTCTGCAGAGGAAATGGCTGTGAAGTCGGGAACTTGCCTTGCTGGGTAGGGCTGGGTAGCCCTTTACCTGTCCATAGTCCAATATGCTGCTAACATTAACCTTTCCTTGCCGCATATTGGTTTTCAGGCCAGTTGTGTAAGCATCCCTTTCTGGTATTCCTTTGCTTTGTTTAGTACTTCTCATGCTTTTATTTCCTAAGCAATGAGTGTGTATGCTGACTTGTGATAAACCTTGAAATCGGCTTTGGAAATAAAGTTATTTCAAAACAACCAATTACCTTTTTCCCCCCATAGGTTTCCCCAGGGCAGCTTACAAAAAAGTATAGTTCATGTTCAACAATATTTATAGATGACAGCACAGTCAGCCAGCCTAATCTTAGGAGCACAATAAAATGGTAAGTAGCACTAGATCTAAGAGTGGATTCTAATGGGCCATATTTACGTAATTCTCCAGATGCGTTCTGGAGAGCCCAGTATGTGGCCAAGCTTGGTGGGAGATTGTAATCCCAAATGCTTGGCAATGCAACAAAAGACATCCAGCTAAACTGAGCATATCAAAATTTGGCTCTGGTACAATGCAGTATAATCAAGTTTACTGCAAAGCTTCTTACTACTGGCCTCTGATGTTGGTCCGCCATCTAGTGGCATCACATTAGTCCTTGAAGCAATCTCACTCGTAGCCTACCTAATAAAATCCTGTCTTCTGGAAGAAATAAAACTAGTATAACTAAATCTTGACACACACCCCAAGCCCTGATTTTCTATAGGCTGCCTCACACACGTCATGCTGCATGCAGAGACGTGCAAATGTGTTTGGGCCAAAGGTGATTGTGGCCAGTGTTGAAAATGGATTCACAACTAGAACTGAAAACTAATGGAGATTTCAAGTTCAACATAATGAATCCAGCCAATCTTTCATGAAGCTTGGCACAATCAGTTTAGGCTTATCAGTCTGGCAGCATTCAGGATTGAAAGGAATGTTCCTCTTTTTTCTTTAGGTGCGGTTTTTGGAGTGATGTCTAATTGTGTGTTGTACCTCATGGTGTTATCCTCCATTGTAGCAGTAACAGGAGATTGCAACTTAAAAATCAGATGCCAGCTTGTGTGCTATAAAGCCTCAAGAACTTTTACTTTAAAGTACCATATACTGTCGTAGCTCACCAATCTTGCAGGGCAAGTGGCTTAAATACAAGGCAAGCTGCTTAAGAGATAAATCCATGCAATTGGATTTAGCCCATTTATAGGTGTGGTCCAATATAAATTAACCCCCACTCACTAACTCAGATTCAAAATGCTTTAGATCAAGAGCACCTCTGACAAATTCCATGGACCATAAAGATTACTATTCTTGGAGCTTTCAGATTAAAGTTGGTGAGTAGAGAGTTGTCTCTGCACAGTGAATATGGGAAGTTGGGACTCCTCTTTCTCACTTCTCAGCTGGAGCTGTATGGTGTGACTGGCCTTGTAGGCTCAGAACAATGGGCACACAACATAAACAGTTTGGTCCAGTCTCCATTTCACTCTCCTTCTTTCTCTAATGCTTCCACCCCCACACCAACAACAAGAACAAAAAACCCTGGGTAGATAGTGAGGAAAGCCATGACATCTCTGCATTGGCAACATCAGGATGCATTTCTGCTCACTGATCTACATAAAACATTGTCCTCCTCATCTCTCAGAATAGGTTGCAGTACAAGGTCCACTGACTTCCTCTGTCTTAAAGGAGAAACGGCTTGAAGATTTTACCCTAGCTTGGGAGCATCGGCCTATATCCAAACTAAGAGTTGCATGCAGGGAACACTTCCATGTGTGCACAGAGGGGAGGGGTGTGCCTGTGCCTCCTGAAAACTTGTCCCCAAGGGTCCTGCAACCCTTGGGGACATATTTTCAGGAAGGCCAGGTGGCTATGAGGCGGGGGGGTTGCCCCTCCTCTCCATGCATGTGTGGAAGTTTTGCTGCATGTAACTTGCTAGTCTGCAGGCCACTGGGTATCTCCCTCTAGGTTTTTCTCTGTTAAATGGTTTTGCCTCTGGTGGGGATTCATGTACCGTATTTTCCAGCAGAAATGCCACATCGGCATAAATGCAGTACTGAGGGGGGGAAGGCTGGAAATCTTTTTTAAAAAGCGATCAGAAACACCACATCAGCATAAATGCCACGGCTAAGCCAAGCCAAGTAACAGTAAATCAAATAAATGTGGCTCTTTGCACTGGAGTGCGGCTTCTAAAAGCGTTGTGGGCCCAACCTGGCCACCCCCATCCAAGCAAGCCCCCTTTGGGGGAAAGAGCAAGGGGCCAAAATGCCCCCATGCAGATCCCAAACGGCTGTGGAAAATGGAAGGGAGGGGGGCAAACCTGAGGCCAGGAAAGCCCAGCTGTGCTGTTGCTCCTCCTTCTCCTCAGTTGCTTTGAGGCCCTCTCATCTCGCTGCATGGAGCCTCTCACCCTGCTATGCTGCCGCTGTGCCTCCTTCCACTCCTTTTTTCTCACCTAAGCTCTGCATCAGTGTAAACGCCATAGGTGCACTAAAACAACTTTTTAAAACATAGGCACCATGGCGTTTACACTGGAAAATACGGTATTAATAATGGCCTCTTTGTCAATTCATCTGGGGGGGGGAATACTCATTTTCTGTCGCTTTTTCCCTTGAAATAACACACCTTATGGACTGCTATTGTCTTGCTGGTAATAACACAGCTTTTGACCTTTAGTTGAGGTGACCTTGCATTAGTATGGGTTTTGGGATATGGGGATTTTTACATTTTCAGGTGCTCTAGAATGAGTTCAGCAGGAAATAGGCCTTGGGGGAAAGAGAGACAGTTGATAACTTGGATCTTGTTATAAAAATCTGTGTTTGTCCCTAACAGCAATCTTGCATCAAAATGGAATTCATAGAACCACTTTCAATGAAATGCCTTTTTTCCCCTCTTCTCCTCACAGTGTGACGTTAGCAATATACTATCACATAAAGAACAGGTGAGCACTGCTTAAAAACTGTTGTGTGTAGGTCATTGCAGTTGTTCAGCCACAGGGCCTGAGAACTTTCAAAGCCTGTGGCTTATTTATGGGCCAAGTGATAAATTGGGCTTACAGTGTTGGAGAGGAAGTGGAATTCATTCTTTTTTTTGTGGATCACAAGTGTTGTGCCACCTTCTGTCTGGATATTAAAAAGGGGCGTGCTGCAAAACCAATTTGAACATCATAAGCTTTGTGAATGAGCTAAAAGTCTATATGGGGTGGGTAAATGTGTATGTGTATAGGGAGGGGAATATTGTTGAATATGAATGCACTTTAAAAGTATAGCTTTTCTATGTCCTTCATGTGAAGGAGCATGATTTAACATGTGCCTTCTGTGGTCTGTGCCAGAGTAATTTGAATGATGCTGGGAAAGAAGTAAGGGTGTACACAAACCAAGGTTCATGCACTGGTTTGGAACCGAGGGGAGCGGGATCTTAAAAAAAGAGAGAGAGAGAGAGAGAGAGAGAAGGCCCTTCCCTGCTCTCCACAACTGCATGCAGCTTCCTGCTGTGATGGCGCTTGTCCCAAGAAACTGTGTGCGGTGCCGGGATACACATGCGCCATTTGCATGGTCAGCAACACCACTCTGACCATACAAATGGCGCATGCGTGGGTGCATGTGTGGGTTCTTGGGACAAGCACCACCGCAGCAGGAAGCTGCATGCGGCAGAGAGCAGGTAAGAGACTGCTCTCCTTAAAAATAAAAATAAAAATAAATCTTGCTCCCCTTGGTACTGAAGTAATTTACACCTCGTCCAAACCAGTTTGGCACAGAACCAGTGCACGAACCTCAGTCCATGCATTTCACTTGAAAGAAGAGATTGGATTTGGATTGTGAATACATTTGCCTTGTCTTATTGCTCTGCATGTAAACTTGTTAGAATCCCCACTTAAGGAACAACTTAAATTTCTGTTCCTCAGAGTTTATGGAAACAGACTTTAAAATGTCTTTGCAAGAGGCATTTTCAGAATCAAGTGTCTCTGACCCGTATTGTGACTTCTAGCACCCTATTGTGTTTGGTTTCTTTTACCTCATTCTTACATTTTCACTTGCCCAGATCTCTTGTCCTGCTCCTCACACCAAAGCTTGCTACAAATTCTGCATTTGGCTCAGTGCAGCTGAGCAAATTAGCTTTCTTCCCGCCCCCACTCCCAAATCTTGCTTCCCTGTCTGCCCACACATGGTAGTCATTTTTGAGATATATGGTGGTCTAAAAGAGGTGGAAACACTCCTTCCTCAAACTCTTCTTGTTTACCAGAACTTCTCTGGTCTCCTGGGTTGATTGTAACTTGCCACTGGCAAGTGGCTATTTACAAGCCTGAAACACCTATCTCAAACCTAAAGCATGTACAGTATGAGCTCTCATAATCTTTATTATTAAACATTGGTTACATACGGATTCCATCATTTCTTTAAAACCCAGCCTGACATTTTACAATAACAAGAACCCTGTGAGATCAATTAGGCTGAGAGATGCCTTGTTCCAAGCCACTTGGTCAACTTCGTTGGTGAGCAGAGGCCACACCTAGATCTTGCTTCCAGAACCAACACTCTAGGTGTGACACCATGTGAGTTCTCTTCTTGCAAAATGCAACAAATCCTAGAGACAAATTCTGAAAATGACAAAGCATAAGTGCAGCACAGAGTTTGGAGAAGATAAGGCACAGGGTATTGACACGCCATCAGGCATAAGGGTTGTCTTCGGTCTACAATTAAGTTGCTTCTTTGGGGAGAAGCTTTGCTAATATCAGCAACATGCATCTTCCTTCTGTTGCAGGGATTCAGATAGATCACTGGATATTTTTGATGAGAAATCACATCCACTCACGGTAAATTCCCACCCACCCCAAATCCTAGTTTGTCTTAAGAGCTTGAGTGCATCCCATGTCAGCAGATTGGCTTCACTCCTGGGAATGAAATGTTTTTTTCAGTTTGTTTGTAAGGAAAGCAAGTTTGATGAAAAAGAGGGTTGATTCCCAGCTTCTGTCTCCCTAATATCCAGAGAAGCATTTCAATTTAAACGTGTCCAGTCCAGCTGTTGCTTAACTTGCCTGACTATACAAATTGATTCTATAAAATTCATCTTTGGGCATTTGGTTCCATGCTTAATTCTGGCTGAGTTCCTTTTGCAAAGAGCAACTGGTGTATGGTTTGAGCATTTGAGAAGAACTGTCCTTCTATGGTTTGGGGGTAGGATCCCAAGAGATGTGTGCCTGCAAAATGCTTACTCATTTGCTGGAGTTTACCACTTTCTCCCTAGTGGCATTGAGGGGATGGGGTGAAGGCAGCTGCAAGGCCCCTAGATGCTTGCAGTGGGTGGGAGTATGCAGTAAAAAGAGATGTCAGATCCCCTATGTGCACGCAGACCTTTGAATCCTAGCACTTGCATCTCATCTGTTAAAAGCTATAAAGACAGAATACTTCCTTGGAGCTTTCAGGGCTGTCATATTTTGCTCCTAAGTCCTCCCCAACTATGTCTTGTTTCAGCGAGAAGAGGTTCCAGATGACTACTACAAGCATGACCCTGATCACAAGCACATCTATCGCTTTGTACGTACTCTTTTTAGCGCAGCACAGCTGACGGCGGAATGTGCAATCGTGACGTTGGTAAGACGTGCTTAATTAGTATTGCCTTGTGTCTTGTTTTCTGAGATATTTTGTTTGTTTAAAGGCAGTCTGTACAGTGTGTGCTGGGATTAAGCAGACACTACCAAATGACTGACCAAAGACAGCTGAAGTCTGGTTCCTGTCTGAATATTTAAGAGGATCTCTGCATGTGTCACTTTTTACTTTGCAACAGACTGAGACCTATATTGACAAAGGAAATGTACTACTGGCAGCTACAGTAGTTTCATGAAATGTGCACTGGAGGTAGCCAATTCAATATCTGTTACACAAATCTACTACAAGAGCTAGGTAAACGCTGTATTTTGTGTGCTACAGAAGTTGAGAGCATGTGAACAGTTTTGCAGACATTGATGTCTTATTGCCAGTATTTTTGTCATTGCTAGTGATTAAGGTCTTATCTGAAGTAATATTTGCTTCCACTGCAGTTGAGGCCTGCAAGTGGGAAAATATACCATACATGACTTTCAGGAATGAGGAATAAACGAGTGTTCTCAGGAGTTTTGCTGGCAGAGCTTTCCTGCCATATCAACATGGATCAGCCGTTCTGACAGAACATGCCCTGTCCGTCCGTGTGTGTGTGTGTGTGTGTGTGTGTGTGTGTGTGTGTGTTTCCATGAGAGCCATCCTGAAAATACACCAATACATAAGAAGGCCATCCTTTGGGAAATAAAATACACTCTAAAACATCAGAGGACTTCTCCCACTAGTTGGCACTGTTTACCACAGAAAAGAGCAAAACTACAAGGAAAAGGAAAAGGGCAATAGATTGCTTAATGTAATCTGTGATTCTGAAATCGCTTAACAATAGACACTACATGCTTGTACCCTTCACTTTTTCAGTCAGACTGTGAATGTATCATTTTTTCAAATACGTGATATTGAATCTGAAAACAGCAGAAACCTCATGTTACTGTGTAAGTAGCTTGTAGTTCCTCTCTACTCCTGAGTTTCACTGTATAGTGGTGAAAAAAATCTGAGTGATTTTTTTGTCAGATCTAATAAACTTTGACATTTTACCTGAAAACCCAGGTTCAGTGGCCTTGAAGGAATACTGGGTGTACAGTGAATGCCCAGCTAGCGGAGGAGAATGGAAGGTTATCAGTAATGACACTTGCAGTTATATTTAATGGCTTTGATTCTGCCCAATTAAGTATACATCATTAAACATTACAGTAGGCAACATCCTGACTAGTACTCCTATGAACGGAGGGGCAATTTTTGCTGATCTTCCTTCCCTCTCAGCCCCTCTGAGGGTTGGGGGACTCTCGGAAGAAGATCAGGATGTGTGTGCAGGGGGCAGCAGACAGAAGGGGCAATCAGCAAAAATTGCTGCTCTTTTCTTTGCATGAGCAGAACGTCTTCCATACATAGCACTGTTTGATACTGTCCACTGATGTGATGTATGTATCTTGAGTGAATCTAGTTACGTGTCCCAAATTTCAGAGAGTTTGCTCAGCTTAAAACACAAGCACTTCTGGTGAATGTAGAAAAGTGTTGCAAGAAATCGGACACACTTTTTTGCAGTGCTTGTTCTCCAGCAAAATTTGAGTTGGGAAGACTGAAGAACATTTTCCTTTCTCTGCAGGTTTACTTGGAAAGGCTCTTAACCTATGCAGAGATTGACATCTGCCCAAGTAACTGGAAGAGAATCGTTCTAGGTGCTATCCTGCTGGCTTCTAAGGTGTGGGATGATCAGGCTGTGTGGAATGTGGATTACTGCCAAATTCTGAAGGATATTACTGTGGAAGACATGTAAGTTGCCAGGTTTGGTTAAAGTCACTTCTCTAGCTTAGCCTGTTTTCAAAAACCTGCCTCTGTTGTCCATTGACTTCTAGTTTAATGGCTTCTGAAACCATTTTGGAATTTTTCTTTGCTCATCATTAATAGCGTGTACTCTTATGCTTACATGCCAGCTTGAAGCTTTGTGGCAGCAATGAACAGTCAGTTGCTGGCATGTCTGATACATTTGGTCCTCTCTACTTGTCTGTTTCCCTCTATTCATAAATGTTGCACTGTTTAACAAAGGGGTGGGTTTTTTCCGCTTCCCTCCCCATTTCACCTAAGCTCATTAACAACTTCCTTAAACTTTTAAAAAACCCTCAGGCATTCTGGCAAGTCCATAAGTCCCTCCAGGATCTGCATGTCTCCACCATTCCTTTCCCATTTCCACCTTGGTTACAAACTCAGGTGTGCACCTTCAGCAGTTGGCCTCCATGGTACTTAAAATAGAACACAATCGTACTTTTTAATGTTGGCTCCTCAGTTTTTACAGGAAGGCAGTAGGCTTTCCACATTTGGCAAATGAAACCTCTTCAGGTGCTTTGTAAAGGTGAGAAGGAAGGGATGGACTGCTGTCTGGAAGGCAGGAGTTTGTAAATAGAGAGGTCCACTGCAATACAAGTCTGTTACCTTGCCTACGCAGTACAATAGAAAGATCCCTAGTTATGATTTGAATGCATGAGTCACCATGGCTGCTCCGTCTGGAATAGCTCTCCAGTATAAAGAGCTGTATACATATTTCCTGTTATGGTATGTGCCCATGAACCGAAATCCAAACAAATACAGATTTGTATTTTAAACTGGATTCTTCTAAACACTTTAAATTTTTGTTGTTGCAAAACTGAGAAATTCCATTTGACTTCAATTAACTTAAGCTGAATGGTATAGAACTGTAGTGTCTGGTTATTGAGTTTGTCCAGAAATAGAATGTCTAGATAATGCAACATATCCAGTAGCTACAGCCACCTAATGGCGCAGCAGAGAAATGACTTGACTAGCAAGCCAGAGGTTGCCGGTTCAAGTCCCTTCTAGTATGTTTCCCAGACTATGCGATAAAGGAAGATGCTGAAAGGCATCATCTCATACTGTGCAGGAGGAGGCAATGGTAAACCCCTCCTGTATTCTACCAAAGACAACCACAGGGCTCTGTGGGCGCCAGGAGTTGACTCGATGGTACCCTTTACCTTTACCTCAAAAGTAAAATTATGCTCTCGAGCTCCCTCTCCCCTTTATATGTTAAACATTAAATATCTTGTAGAGGAGAGGATCTGGCAAGGCGCTCTCCAGCAGTAGCAGGTTACCCTTTTCTTTAGAAGGTATATTCAGAAACATGACTTTCATTTGTTGAAGGAAAGAAACAAGGTTTCCTACTACTGGTAAGTGAAAGGGAGAGACAAGTTGGATTTTTTTAAAAAACAGAGAGAAAGCAGTCTGGCTTGTTGGGATGGGGAAAAGGTGTAATCCAGTTATCCAAATAATGCATGAGAATTCTCCTTGCACTGCACTTCTGATTGTGTGACAGGAAATTGTAATGGGGAAATGGAAAAAACTGGGTTTGTTAAACCCTTTGCCTTATAAAATACCTCATTTAATGGAGTGTCTTGATTGGAGTGGGGAAAACCCTAACCATGCAGCTGCTAATCCTGTATAGTGCGCATAAAAGAGAGGACATGCTGTTCATTCTTGGGCTACATGTGATAGTAAATAAAGCAATGCCAAACACATGGGGCCTTTTCTGCTTTTCCTGGGTTCTAAACCCCTACTAATAGACTTGTTAATCTGGCAAAGTATTGTATTTTTACACAATTAAAATGTATTAGCAGGGCCTGTACAAAAGGGGTAAATGAAGCCCTGATCAGCTGATCATCAAAACATTATCTGATTTACATTTCTATAAGCTTTATGGGTATATGAGCAGGAAATTAATTCTGCCTGTAGACTCAATGGGACTCAAGTCCATCCTGCCAGAGAGAAATCACACAAAGCTCCTATTCTCATTGAGAAGCAGCATCCTAGATTATTGATTCCTCTTTGTTTTCAGCCACTGCAAGTAAAATGTCAAATTTTTTTTAAAGGAACCTCCTGCAAAAAGTCATCCTCAAGATTTAGCAAGTAACTGAAATCTTGATGTACACCCTCTGTATGCAATTGTGTTATGCAGCTGTCATTTCTAGGAATAAAGCTCTATTGTGAGATCGATAGTCAAGCTTTTGATGCTTTATTCGGAATAAATTAGAGGAATTTTGCAGATCTGCTTGAAATGGCTCATTTTGAACAAACAGTTCAATATACAGATGATGATGATGATGATTAATTTGATTTCTATACCGCCCTTCCAAAAATGGCTCAGGGCGGTTTACAAAGAGAAATAACAAACAATAAGATGGCTCCCTGTCCCCAAAAGGCTCACATTCTAAAAAGAAACATAAGACACACACCAGCAACAGTCACTGGAAGTACTGTGCTGGGGGTGGACAGGGCCATTATGGCATTCAGCATGGATAAGGATGGGCTGACTGGGCTTGTAGTAAAGGTAAAGGATGTTAACTGTTGTCACCGGCAAGTGTTCCAGCCCCAAGACAGCATGGTGTAGTGGTTAGAGTGCTGGACTAGGACCGGGGAGACCCGAGTTCAAATCCCCATTCAGCCATGAGACTTGCTGGGTGACTCTGGGCCAGTCACTTCTCTCCCAGCCTAACCTACTTCACAGGGTTGTTGTGGGGAGAAACTTACCTATGGGTTCCTTGAAGGAAGAGTGGGATATAAAGTGTTTTTATTTTAAAGAAAAAGTCTTGGCAATACCCTTGCATATCTAATCCTACAGAGCCTTGCTTACCATTTCCAGACCTCCATGGTCACTAGCTTGTTTGGGTAGCTCCTGAATAGTTTGCATTGCCTAGACATGCTATTTCTACAAGTTTGTTTTATCAAGCTTGTAGAAACAGAATGTCTAGGCATTGCGAGCGACTCAGAAGCTGTCCAAAAAGTAAATGTTTTGTTTTCGAACTTCCTCTTCCTTTTTCATGTGAATATTAACTCCATTTAAGATAGCCCCTAGCCAAGGAGCTCTGCTGCAGCTTATTTTCTAGAGGGTAGATTCAGAAACATGAATTGCTGTCAAACGCTGCTTCCTTCAGGTTTCTCATCCAGCAGCAGACACTTTGGGTACAGTGTCTGTGCTTGTTCAGCGATATGGAGTGCTTAAAATGTTGTGGACAGTAGTGCGTGAACAGTAGTACTGTGTAAGTGTGGCTTTGTATTTGACAAATAAAGCCCTTGAGATTTTTGACATTCAACATTCAGGTTTGGACACATTGCTTCTCATCCCATCTTCAAATAATTTACTCGGTTGGGTGGAGAAATGTCTTTAATAGGACATCAGCTGGTTTGGTGTGCAGTCTTATTGTTCTACTGGATTCTCAATTTAAATATTCTAAATAATAGGAGACTTCTTTTTCCCTTTCACCATCACCACTGTATTTTTGGCTTGGTGAATGTTTGTGTGTGTTTGAATTCAGCTGCTTTGAAGTGGCCAAAAAATCTTGTCTCAAAAAGCATATAAGTGTACTACTGCACCTTATACATGTGCATTTGATTAAAAGTGAAACAGGACTTTTTGAGACCATGCTCTTGAGAGTTTGAGGTCATAAAGTTTGAGGTGGACATTGCTTCTTGCCAGTCGTCCTTAAGGTCCGGTTTGAGATGGCTGTGGCTTCTCTGTGTGCTTTCTCGCCATTCTGAAGAGAAGCTGCTGCTGCTGCTGCTGACCTGCCCCTGAATTCCTCGTCATAATATAATGCCAGTCTGCCTTCACAGACTTCCTCCTCCTCCCACTTGGGGCTGATATAGGACCTCTTGGGAGTTTGTGGGCAGGCAACTCCTTCTCTTACCTAATGCTGCTTGCTTATTTATTTATTGCTGGAGATGAATCCATGTTGCCTCAAGAGGCTTTTTACTCCGCTAATAGCAGCAGCTCTTCAGAGCTCCATTTGTTGCCGTGGTGATATGCCGACTTCTTTTGTTGGTCTGCCTCTCCTTCAACAAACCCCCTTCCTGTTATCAACCTGGTGAAAATGCCGGCAAGTTCTTCAGAGCTAATCAACACCACACATCATTCTTTTCATCTGATAACTATAGCGCAGAGCCTTGTAAGGAGGAGAATGGCGTATGAATTGTATACAGCTGTGCTAATGGAACTCTAAAGAACAGCACTTCCAAGCCAGCAAAGTGAGTGCAGGACAGAGCACGACCTCCTTCCAAGCTGGAGTCCAGATTGTACCTTGCCTCTAATATTAAAACATGCTTTGGCTGCAATCGGCCTTTATTTTCAAAAGGTATTAAATGTTTACCTACCGACTTCTGACTTTGAATAATATTGAGGCCTTGACTTGGTCTGCATTTCCTTTCCCCCAGGAATGAGATGGAAAGACACTTCTTGGAGCTGCTGCAGTTCAATATCAATGTTCCTGCCAGTGTTTACGCCAAATACTACTTTGACCTTCGCTCCTTAGCAGACGACAACAACCTGAGCTTTCTGCTGGAGCCCCTTAGTAAAGAGCGAGCGCAGAAACTAGAGGTAATGGTCCGAGACTTGGTGTGCTGGGCACTTGGTTTACGTAACAGCAGCTTCTGTTGCTAATCACATTAGTGTGGCTTGCAAAGCTTTGTGGTTTGTCTTATTGGCGGTTTAACCTCTCAGTGGCAAAAATCCTCGAAGAAAATCCTCTTGGAGGAGGGTTGACAAAATACAAAGGTCTATAAATGAGATTAGGTGTATGTACAGACAGTATGGCTTTGCATCCTGGCAAATACCAGCTGGTCTAATATTCTATCAGTTTTTCACTTGCCATTTTAAAGGTGGTAATTCAGATCATAGAAGAGAAGACTGTGTCCATTCTTGGTAGATCAGTTCAGTAATTTGTGAAAGAAAAGGACGTGAATAACTAAACACTACACCCGTCTCCATATTCCATAGCTCACAGCTGTATGACAGCTCTAAAGAGTTTCCGCTACTCTTCATAAACTTTAGTTCCCTGATTCTAGAAGATGCCTGGACTTTGAGCCTCTAAGGAAAGGGAGTCGATCACCTAGGAGTACGTAGTATTCGGTTGGGCTTGGTAACCAAGCCAAAAACGGTGGTCACAGGGGTTTTGCCCCTCCCTTGTCCCTGACCACATGCTGTCTCTCCTCAAGATGTCAGGGACAATCTTCTTTTCCTCTCACAAGTTTGGATTTGGAGAGGGTGGCTGGCAATGTTCCCACGGTTATGATGAAGTCCAGCACAACTGCAGAAATGATCCCTACCCACTCTCTAGCTGAAGACCTGGAAACTGGGGGGGGGGGGCATGCAGGGGGAGTTGTTTGGGTGCTGGGCTGCTGAGAGGTTGCTGACATGCTCCAAGCATTTCAGTGGCCCAGCACTCAAATGGCAACTCCAACTTTCCTCTCAAATTTATTTCCTGGGGAACTTCCTTGAAGTTGTGCTACAGTTCTGAACACAATGAAACACTTAGTGGTATTGGAATTGTGAAATCCAGGGACACTCAACTGTGGACAGTTTGCAGGGGAATAGCTAACACTTTAGGCCAGGGATCCTCAACTTTGGGCCCCCAGATGTTATTGGACTTCAACTCCCATAATCCCCAACCAAAAGCCACTGGGGCTTGGGATTATGGGAGTTGAAATCCACTAACATCTGGGGGCCCAACGTGGAGGATCCCTGCTTTAGACAAAATCAAGATTCAATCCAGTCTGGACAGGCTCAGACATTGGCCCAACAAGATGAAGTTCAGCAGACACAAATGTAAATTCCTGTATCTGCCTAAGAAGACCCAAATGCACAAGTACGGGATGGGGAAGATCTGGCTTGAGAAACATGTGAAAGGGACTCTGATATCTTGCTTGACAATAAGTTGGCCGTGAGCCAGCAGTGTGGTGCAGTTACAAAAACACAAATGCAATCTTAGGCTGCATTAAGAGACGCATAGTGTTTCACAAGAAATAATAATGCCTCTCTACTCTGCGCTGGTCAGAGCTCACGTGGCTGACATCCAGAGCAGACTAACATGGGGAGTGGAGGATCATCTGCTGCAGGCATGCAACAACGTCCAGGTGGGGTTGCACAAGCGTGCAAATACTTTGAGGAATCCTCCTGAACTCTGGAAGCACTCCTTAGACTGGATGTGCATGGCTTGAATGTCAGTGATGTGCTTCTGGTGTACAGGTGAGCTCTTCCTAGTATTTGTAGTCATGCGCAAAGGCACAAATCCATCCATGCTTTGCCGTGAGGCCACAGCACCCTGGGGCAATTACCATTAAGCTGCCCTGGATGTCAGCCATTGCATCCAATTCTGGGCCCTGCATTTTCAGAACTTTGGTGAACTGAAACCTGTTCAGAGCAGGGCAACAAAGATGGTGAGTGTGTTGGAAACGAAGCCCTGTGAGGAACAGTTGGAGGTGCTGGGCTTTAGCCTTGAGCAAACATTGGGGAGAAAGTCCAAATAGCCAAAGGTCTTTCTCATAGGAGGAGGGTGTTGAGACTGTGTGTCCTTGAAGCGTCTGGCCTGCCTTGCCCCTCCCCTGCTCTTCTTAGGGTGTGATGGGTGCATACGCGAGCAGCTGTCTCTTCATGAGAGTAATGACCTTGGAAGTAGGTCTGTACTAGGGGCACTGATTTTAATGTTAATAACCATTTATACAGAACAGGCAAATGTTTCACTAGGAATTGGTACAAACATGCTTAACAAATTGTGCCTTGCTTGGAAATATATTGAGTCTGTGCTTCCCTGAAGCGGGCAATGGATCTTCTAGCTGAAAAGCAGCTTGTGAAACCTTGCCAAACTGAAGTGCAATACATGGGAATGTGTGCATTGTGAGTTGAATGTACGATCGGATGCTGCTTCCTCTCCACCTTTAAAAAAGGAAAAGGGTGAGGAAAGAATGCTGCTGCTCACATAAAGTATTTGCTTCCCTTCAGGGTTTTAAAAGTCTAGCTAGTAGATTTGCCTGGCCCTTGTAGAAGAACTGTTGTGGTTAACATAAGCACAAGTATAGTATGTGTTCAATTGATTGATCATTGATAAATGTAATCTGCACAATGTGCTGTTATAAGAGGTAATTCAACTAAATGGGTATCAATTACAGGGCACTTACAGTCACTCCTTTTTCCTGGCTCCCATAAGACTTCTGGCCTTCCACCAAAAGCCATTGGAGGTTTAATTAAACATTTACAGGTTAACCTTGTTATCCATGGAGGTTCTAGTCGCGACTGGATCCGCTGATAGCAAAACCACAGATAGTGAGGCATTGAGGCAATGGGAATCTGAGGGTTCGGTTCCTAGACCAGGGCGGGGATTAAAAAGGCTGAAAACTGAAGAAATAATTGAAAGTACTGCACTATCTCTGCGGGTTTCCAGCTGTCCATCAGTGCCGAGTGCTCAAAGCCACAATCCCACAACTTTTCTGTGAAAAACCAGCGGGGGTGGGGTGTATTTTCTCCAAAAGAGCCAGAAAATGGTGGCCTTGGTCATTTCCAGCCCCCTAGGAACCACAGACATGCAGTGTAATGCTTTTATTTACCATGTATACCGAGTTCAGGTGTCAGTTGCACGATCGCAGATATGCAGAACCATAGATGTTGGGGCCGCAAGTAATGAGGTCCACCTTCCAGTGCATTTATTCACTGTATCTGACTATATTTTATAGGCTATCTCCAGGCTGTGTGAGGACAAATACAAAGATTTGTCAAAAGCTGCTATGAGAAGATCTTTCAGTGCTGATAATTTAGTTGGTATTCGCCGTTCTAATGCCATCCTCTCCTGAGCAAGATGGAAAGCTGTGACATTGTGGCACCAGCATTCCTATGGACCAGGAATACCACCACCACCACCACTCCAAGCTCACAAGTCAGCAGTGATGGTATCTTCCAGCCAGAGGACGGGGTGAGCCTATCAAGCCAAGAAAGCCCGGAGCCAGAGGAGCATAATTCCATGGGGAAATACAATGGGACCTTGTCAAATCGGCACACCCCTTTCAGAATCCAGAGGTGCAAAAACTTCTCTTCCCCCCCCCTTTCTCCCCTCTCCTCCCCCACCTCTCCAATCCACAGATGTTTGCTTACTGTGTAGGCCTATAGCTGTGAACTGTGAGTTTTTAATGACTAGTTTTAAATTTTAGAATTTGAACATTAACACGATGATAGTCACAATGTTCTTTCCCCATCAGTCATGCAGGACCGTGCTGCCATGTCTTTCGGAGTCAATGCAGTGTTAATGGGACTCTTAACACGGTATAAAGCCACTCTGGAGCTGATGCTGTAGCACTGACGAGTGAAAGGTGACGGTTCTTCTCTTCTGGCCCTCCCACCCCCACTGTACACTTACTGTTGACGGCTGCACTGGTGTTCAGTTTAAGTCCAAGGAGCTGCTGAGCAGCAGGCTGTGCTGACTGACCGTGTAAACGCAATCTTGACACTTGAGATTTCAAGGGGTTGGGAATGTTAGGGACAGGAGCAGAGAAATGGTATTCAGTGTTAACTGGTCTGGAAACAAGTTGGTAGGGTCCATTTCTTGTCAACTTTGGTGCTTCTCATGTTCTTGTACTTCTAGTCAAGCCCTGTGAGAGAGACAGTCCATACTCCATTTCTTTGCCTGAAGTGCTGAATAGAGCAACATTGGGAGCTTAGCCCAAACAAGTGTACTGACTTGGTAATGAACTGACAATAAAGCTGCTCTGCTAAACTCTCCCCTACAAATAATTCATGTGGGGCAAGGCCTGCTTTTGTCCCATGCTTCCAAAAGACTTTAAATTTGCACGGTCTCAGACTTGTTCAGGGGATATGGTCGACATTTGCCATAACTGCTTTTAAGCTTTTTTCCCCCTTAAAAGCCTAATATGTAATGCCCCTTGCTGCAGAAGTAAACTTCTAGATTTGACTCTTGCTGTAAATTAAGTTGTCTTTTCCAGAATAGGAACTTGGAATGAATCAAATTTTCCTGCTCCTAAAACTGGGAATCATTAATGGATTTCCTGGGTTACAAACTTTAGCACCTCCCAGTCAAAAGGTTTAAGCGGTTTACCCATTAAAACATCCCACATGTAGAGTAGCACAAAGTCTTGTGCAGCCCTTCTTGCAGTTTCTGACTCCTTTGTTCTGTTTAATATCAAGCCCAACTTCCTCCTTGAGTGTTCTGGGGCACTCAGACTGTTAGTCTCCTGCAGTATTCTAATCTACCAGCTCCAGGCAGGCATTCTACAGAGTCTGTGGTTTCAGGTATTGATCACAGTTCAATTTTGAAACAAATGCTACATCTTCAGGTGGCTTTCCTTTCTCATGTTTGTATTAAAAGAGAAGCTAATAATAAACTCTATTTTAATTAAGATCGGGTGTGGCTTGTGTGCTTTGTATTTCTGTTCCAGGGCACTTATTTGAGTTGGATTAAAGCAAGGGTGTGTAACTTCAGCCATCATGTTTGGTGTTGGACTACAACTCCCAGTGATGAGAGTTGTAATCCAACAGCAGCTGGAAGACCAAAGTTGTGCACTACTGGATTAAAGTGTAGAATGAACCTCAACATTGAACCTCCCTGAGCCATTTTGGAAGGGCGGTATACAAATCTAATAAATAAATAAATAACCTGGGCTCAGCCCAGCAAGCATTGGTACTGTGCATCTTTTACTCATTCCAGTGTGGGGCATACATGAGCACCCTCAACAAGTTCCACAGAAATGATAGCTGTCTAAGGGAAGAAGGGGAACTGTCCGAAAGGATATTCTCGGATTCTTATAGTACAAAGGCTGCAGTTGTATACACAGCCTGGAATATGTCCCACTGAACTCATTGTGGCTTGCCACCTGATCTTACCCTTGCTTTTGGAAGCAAGTCTAATATAACCTCTCCAAATCCATACTGCAGTGCAAAATGAGTTGGAAGTGTGGCTGTCCAATGTCACTCCAGAATCTCATTTCCTCCACTTAGACGTTATAATGTTTCTTACTGAGTTAACTTGCTTCTGTACATCAAAACACATTCAAATTCTTCCAGAGCTCTTCAAACAGGTAAGAGTGCAACCTCAGGTTAAATAAATGCATGATTTTGTTCACATTGGGAATACACACTATAGTATACTCATAATGTCCAATGAACATACAGCAGGGCATTGGACTCAAATGTCACTTAATGCAAAAGTTCTATGGGTGGTGTAAAGCTAGGAGAGAAAGTGGGAGTGAAAAGAAGAGATGCATTCCTGAACATCTTTCCAGTCCAGCTTCTTGTGCACAGCAGTAGGGTACACACACAGCACTGGGTCTCCCAGGTCTGGCATATGAGGACTGTACGTTCTCACCCACCAAACAAATGGCTGGCACTGGGTTGTGGTGAGGACTGAAGGCTCACAGTGTAGAACAGGAAGGGCATAGTCAGAAATTCTGGGAAATGGAACAGTATATTACAATATTGCAGTTGGCCAAATGCAGCTGGATCGTCAAAGCTGGCCCTATTGAAGAATTCCAGATGGGTAGTATTTCCACAGAACAGCTTTTCCTGGTGCATAGGAGAGCTCTTGACAGCAAGAGGTGAGCCAGCCTTGTACGTGCTAGTTTCAGTGCAAGTTGTTTCCAATACACTTACTCTACCACATGAAGATAACATTAAAAGGAGCCCAACCCCATCCATTAATGTCTAATGTGCTTGATCAGAAGTTCAGTAGCTCATCAAGATTCAACAGGGCACCAACTCAAGTCAGTGCTGTTCTGCTGCCTCTGTATATATGAGTATGTTTTGTCTCCAAGGCAATTATATATTGAAACCTCTTAAAAAGGGGTTGGTAGGTAGAGGACATG
This sequence comes from Hemicordylus capensis, assembly GCF_027244095.1. NCBI lineage: Eukaryota > Metazoa > Chordata > Lepidosauria > Squamata > Cordylidae > Hemicordylus > Hemicordylus capensis. The sequence continues at coordinate 225,302,308 of NC_069657.1, forward strand.
CACTTAAGTAATGGAATAAATGTTAAGAACCGTCTATTGCTGAATAAGCGGGTAAGAGTCATGCAAGTGGAGAAGGAAGGAGTGTTCAAGTACAAGTGGAAGAGTGTGTGCTAAAAGAGCATGCCCCAACCACTGGAGTGAAGTTTCACTGGCTACTGCAACTGAGAGGGAGGCCCAGTGAGTGGAAGTGGCAGGTGCCTGAACCTCAAATCTGCATCAGTTTGTGGCTGAGATCTAACACATCTGGGCACCTGGGTGCTATATACAAGGTGTGGAAAGATGGTAAATAAGCATCATTGTGTGAGAGAGCTGCTCATAAAACATTCAAGTTATAGCTAGCATGAGGTGTGTGACATATAGAACCTACCTCCTATTTGTGGCTAATGAGTATGTGGCTCTAAGGCTTTCTTTTAACATGGGACAAGGCTAGTGCATAGAATGCCAGACTTGGGTGACCCGGGTTCAACTTTGCTCAAGCCATGAAGTTTGCTGGATAACCTTGAGACAATCCCTTTTTCAGCCATACACAGCACTCTGCACAAAGATACAACATAATAGCCCCCATGACTCTGAGCTCCTTGGGGAAATGCCATTCCCTTTTATTCACCGTCTGGCTGGGAGTTCTTCACATGGTTTCTCTTCTAGGCTAGGATTCTCAAATGTAAGCTCTATGGAGGAGGGCCTTCTCAAACTCTTTGGGGTCCCCAGTTTGGCCCAGAACAACTCCATTACACCACCCAAATTAGTAAACTATCTTCAGAGTGAGACAGTGATGCCTTTAGTAGAGCAAGTTGTCACTGATGGCTGCAACTGGATGTTGAGCAACAGCTCCTCCAATATTCTCTTTAAATAAGTACAGGTAGCAAGCTGGGATCGTGTAGCAGAATGGTGCAATGGGATAGCTTTTGTCTTAATTTACAGCATAGGAAATCAGAAGGGATGGAGATGGCAGCCTGTGGTCAGTAGACGAGTTGTTCTTAAAACAGATAACTTGGGGAAACTCGGATGTTGATAAATGTTTGAGGAGAGGGTAATGTTGGAGCAGTTGATAGGGACAACAGTGATGCTTCATAAAGGATTTTGATTATTAAGATGTGAATGGGTGGCACCCTGGAACTTGGTGGAGAGAGGCTTCTTTTCAGGACAAGAACCATTTTCTCATTCCTTCTGTTATATAAGCTGCTTTGAGAAGTTTTGTTGAAAAGCAGTATATATTTTTATCAAGGTACACATTACATTTTATATCCTCTTCCTCTAAGGAACTCAGATTAGTATTCTCACAATAACTCTGTGAGGAAAATGGTGATTTGTCCGAGGCCACCTAGTGAGCTTTGGAACAGATTCAAACCTCTACTGGATGACCGTTTGGGTGCTTCCTGTACCCAAACTCAACAGCTTCGTCATGGCAATCCATTGGCATAATGCTAAAAATGTGTACCTTAACAATAAGTTAGCACTCCTAGAATTTTCCAGTGTATTGGTGATAGTGAGCTGTTCGTATGCAAAGCTGACACTTTCCCAGCATCTCACCATCTAATATGTACACCAGGGATTCTCAACGTTGGGCCCCCAGATGTAATTGGACTTCAGCTCCCATACTCCCCAGCCAAATACCACTGTAGCTGGGAATTATGGGAGTTGAAGTCCAATAACATCTGGGAACCCAATGTTGAGAATCCCTGAAATTGGCTACTGATCTTCCTCTTAACCTCTCTGAAGTTAGGATGTATGAGCCATATTTCCTTGAGTAAGTAGTGGATTCTGCTGCAATAGTTCCACTGAGTTTAGAACAGTGAGACGGAATGAATTCAGATGTATTTACAGTAAGTTAAGTGGATGTTGGCATGCTACCTCCTGACTCAAATCTCCTATTCGGCAAAGAGATTGGCACCTCTGGGATGAGAAGTGGAAATAGGTAGCCACGATGTGGCCATCCCAGACACTCCCTGTGACATATCTGAAGTCCCGCTCAAGGCTCTGGCTCCCAGGGCCCAATTAAGCAAGCTGAAATAAGTTAGCTGCTATCTCCTACTGAGTTAAGAGATCAGCAAGTCTCTCTCCTATGATGCATTTGCCTGAGCACTGGCAAGGCAACAAGAACATCCGCTAGGATATATTATTTTCAGAATACATCCCAACCAGAACCCAAACTACTTTAAAAGAGTAAAGGGTTTATTTAGAGTACATGACACCAGGATCTGGTACTTGGCTAATTAAAAAACCAATGTATACTATAACCATCATTCTTCTATCCTTCTTTCAGTTGTTCTCCTTAATCCTTCCACTCCCTCTCTCCTACTCAACACATTCCATTTCACTCTGGCCATTGCACTTGGCAAGAAATCATCCCAGTCATCTTCTGCTAGGGTGGCCAAGCCACATCCTCAGCTGGCTCCTGTATCTTGAGGAGATGTCTGGAATGCAGAACAGAATCCAACTCCCCCCCAGTTGGAATGCTGCAGTGAAAAAAAACCACAAGAAGTTGGGCAAAAGAGCAGGGCTGTGCCTCACCTGGGGTTGCAAATTCTACTCAGCAGCATATGCTCTCGCCCAATGATTCCTTTGTTGGGGGGTATTGGGATGCTTACAGAGCTTGTGACTTTCTTAGAAAGCAGAAGGGTGCAAAACGTCTAGGGAACTTCTGCCTCCATATATCAGATCATGCTTTTTAGACTTTTGGAGAAAAGTGACCATGCCTGAAAACTGCTGTGGCTGAGACAGAGCCATGAATTGAGAAGCCCTTCCCTAGTTTGAATCCTGCCTCTTCCGTGAATGTACAAAGTGATTTTAGGCAAGCTGGAGCTCCCCCCCCCGCTTGCCACACCATTAGTCTCCCTTGCAGGTTGACAAGATAAAAGGATGTGAAGACTCCTGGACGCTTGGCAGTGGACTGCACACAGCAGGCTTAGCAGGTTCTCTTTACGCTTCCATGTCGGTAATAAAAATGACACGGTTCTCTCTGTGAAGGACCCTGGAGTGCCTTGTTAGCATCTGGAGTAAAATGAATTTGATGGAAGTTGTACCACTTTTGGTCTTGTGAATTATAGGTGTTCAGTCAAGAGCAACAACAGACTTGCACAATGGGAGTGGAATGTGCTCCGTGGCCAGGGCTAATCTAGGAGGGGGTCTGCTATTAAAGCTCTTCATTGCTTCTTGCTTCTGTAGCTTTTTACCAAAATGTTGGCGGGACCCCATGTCTGTTCTCTGCTCATGTCTATAGTGGTGTCAGAACCAAACCAGTGTTGGACTAGAGAAATGTTTTGTGTAAACGGGTGGGGGGGGGGTCTTGATAAATTGTAGGGAGTTTGTGGGTTGAGTGTGGTGGTGGTTCTTTTTTTAACAAACTGAAAACCATAGTAATATGTTGACTTTTGTTTCCTGCTGTAAGCCTATTAAGCAGTACTCTGAGAAAGGGAAAGAAGTGTATGCTTCCTGGGAAGACTATTTCAGAAACATAAGCTATGCAAAGCCTGGCAATGCAAGTGCTAGCAGGGAAGTACGAAGAAGGCACACTTCAGTATCAATTCAGGGTATATGGATACTCTCACTGAAAGGTTCTAGGTTCTCTTCAAGGCCCCAGCTCAGAAGCCTGCTGCTGCTACAAAGCTGAACTTCTGAAATAGTGTTTGCAGTGGTTTCTTTCCAGAAATAAATACATTCCCGTTCCCCACTGTGTTACAATGTAACATTTAGTTTTCTGGTCACCATAATCACAAACTAGGAAGCACAATTATGCTCGTTTGTTTTCTCGTAACTCTCTTCTGCGAAGTCTCTAAATACAATCTCCGGTTTCCTTCATATTTTCACAAAAAGTAATGTGCACACACAGTAGTCTTAAAACTGTTGTCCCCAGAATTAGACACAATGAATGTCTTTTTAAAACCACTTCTGCTTGAGGGGTTGTGGCTTTCTTCTATGACATGGTTCATGGGTAACTTCATACAAAATTTGATGCCTTTGTACAAAATCTTAAGAAATTATTTCATTTTAAGAAATCTATTTTATGAATACCCTATATTTGAATCCAAGACTAGGTTTTTTCCAAGTTCTTTGATGATTGAACTTTAGACTACCTTTCCCTCAATCTCTGAGTCTTCTTCCTTTAAAGTAAATACAGGTTATTTACTTGATAATACAATAAATACCTGTATCTAACCTGTATTTTTAAGGGGACCATCTTAAATGCCATAGTGGTGTAGTGGTTCAAGTGCTGGACTAGGACTGCGGAGACCCGAGTTCAAATCCCCATTCAGCCATGATACTTGCTGGGTGACTCTGGGCCAGTCACTTCTCTCTCAGCCTAACCTACGTCACAGGGTTGTTGCGAGGAGAAACCTAAGTATGTAGTACACTGCTCTGGGCAACCTGGAGGAAGAGCAGGATATAAAATGTAAAATAAATTTTAAAATGCAGAGTCGTCTTCTATGTGGGTAAATATGGTATGTGCAAATGAATGTCTGTGCTTCGGGATAGAATATTGCCTCCGTTTCTAGTCATTTTCCTCTACCATTGTACCAGTGTCTTGTTAAGACACTGCACATTTATTATCAATATTCAACTTCTGTAGTTCTGACAAATGTGCAAATTAAGTAGATGTTATGCAAAAATCAATTTTGACTTGTATGATTCTTCTTCAACTTAAGTTTCCTAGATCAAGATGTGCATTTTGTTCCCAACAGCCCTGTACGTTGATTACATGCAACAGGAAATTGCCAGTAAAAAGTATTAAAGACTTACACCAGTTTTTCTCATAGAGAATGATCCCTTAACTACAGTTGCAATAAACATGTTGAGTCACTTACTTAGATGACAGATTGAAGTTGGTTTATTTCCTCTTAAAGCTTTTTACAGAATCAACCAAGTGGTCTCTTTTTAACCCTCTTTTGGCATGGTATTATTAATCATATTGCAAGGAGTATTTCAAAAGCTTCATCTATACAAGGCACAATTGAAAGAGCAGCGAGACATAAGCATGAATGCAACATCAAGTCAAGTGATTTAATGCCCTGGGCTTCCATTGTGTTATCGATACCCTAAGCTGCTTCACTGTTGGCAAGAATACAACCTGCTTCCAACCCGTATCAAATGTTCACAAGAGATTCAGTATATACAAAATTAATTATTTTTATGTGACTATTTACATTCTATAACTACATGGTGCAATTCCATCTTGGAACATATTAATGTACATGATGATGCCTGGATTAAAGGAGCCCTGCAAGGGTCAAAATTAATAACTTGTACTTTGCCATTTTCTGCCCTTTTGAATATAATTCCATTCATTGCACAATGCGCTGCTGCTCAATTTTCAAACTCTTTAATTTTTTTCACCATGCCTTCTCCATTTAGTTTTCTTATGGTGAAAGCACAGCTTTTTGTTTCATTACAGTAATAACTTAATTGTATCAGACTACAAGCAAGCGACATATTAAAACACAAGGTTGAGTGACTTCAAACACATTCACAGTTTGGATCAGAATGGACACAGGGCCCTGGTCCATCCAGCCCAGCCCTTTGCAGCCCAGCCTTATTGGCTAAATAGGGCAGCCCACCAGGGCTTTGATAAGCCTTTGATAAGCCAGTTTTTGCTGCCTGCCTAGAACAGCCCACAGAAGGGGTTCTCAAGCACACAGCAGACCAGAGTAGTTAGCCGGTGTATCCAACCAGTTGACCCAAGACAAACTCCTTTACTTAAGATACGTCCTCTACTTAAGATATCTTTAACAGACGTTTGTTCTTTGTTCTCTGAAAGTTGTGGTGAGCGGAGCTATTGTTTGCTCCATGCCACCATTCTGTGGGGTACAACCTTAGAAAGTAAACAAACAAGTATGTTCTGATTTGGGGTCTGTGAAATCAGAATTTTCTACTGTACTCATGTTTAGCCAGAAAATGTGAGCTTGTGTTTATTTTTGTTTTGTTCCAAAAGAGGTTTGTGTCAATGCTTGTTAAATGTTAATTTCATATCAGCAGGATCCAGATCTCCCATGATGGTTGAGTCTCTGAAAGCAGTTGTAATGATTTCTTTAAGGAGGAGCATCTTCTCTGATGCTCCTCCTAAAATGCTCGGATCCTAAAAGGCATACCTGTCTCTTAGGAGAGGGTAGGTGGATCAGTACCCACATTTAGAAAGGGGCTGTTTAATCCCTTTTAAAAGATCTTCTCACCCTCTCTCTTTAAAGAGATTTTGTTCATTTCTGGAGCCTGAAGCATTGTACTCTTCAAGGCCCCAGCTCAATAGTTGAAATGCTGAATAGTTTCTCATATTTAAATCAATGTTATGATCTTCACAACTGAAAATCCATCTTTATCTATTAGTACTAGCCAGGGCCAGATCAATTCAAGATAATTAAATGAAGTTCTCGGGAGGTGTTGATCCACACATTGGGAATGTCAACCCAATACATTTGCTGCACTTCAGCCCATTGATTTCAATGGATTACAGCATGCCCAATGTTGTGTTGGATTGTGGCCTCAATGTTTAGGGCTGTTAAGGGTTGATTTACCTCTCAAGTTCACATTCAGATAACTGAGACCAATATTGTGAAGAAAATAAGAGGAGAAACTATTCAGTAATATTTTAAATGAAAATAGCTATAATATTTTATTAGTTGTAATTACAGTCAATACTGCTCAGCAGCATTTTCTAACAAATCTTCCTTAGAAACACAGCATGCAATGGATACAAAAACATGAAGAGTGAAGAGGGACACTAAGCAATCCCAGTCCCCATGCAGTCCTGGCACTTCCAGTGTTGTATTGAAAGAGGTTATGCACCCCACCACCACCCTGCAAACTGCCAATACCAGGCAAAACACCCTTGTGTCCATCATCATGCTCAATGGGTGCTTTCGATTCAGTTCCAGAAGTTCACTCTAGCCTTTTCCTTAGCTCTATGATGGGCCCTTTCCTTAATTAAAGATGGTCCTAAACTAATGTTCTGGTTAATGCAACTATAGTTGCATTTCTGTAGGGCGATAGGATTGATGGAGTGGGGTGGATACTGTATCCCCAGAATTATGGGGCTGGAAGAGACCAGAAGGCCATCCAATCCAATAGTTCCTTCAAGTCACCTCAATTCACATATATGTTAACCCACATAATCCAGACCACAGCATGCCAAATAGGAGTTAGATAGCATAAAGTATGCATAATAACCTGTGAAGTTTGTGTTTTTGCTTCAGGTCAGTCTTGGAGGAAGGGATACAAACTACCCTTTTAAAAAAAAAGTCACTAAATAAACCTTGCCATGTGAAAGTTTATTTCCTACCAAGTTAGACACCAGCCTCAGAAAATGTGGGGCCTAGCTTCACCCCACTCTGTATCCTGGCAGTCTTTAATACTCCAGCTTTCTTTGCATCATCTCATCCAAAATATTAATCATTTCAAGCCCTGTGCTTCTTACTAGGAATATTTGGGGTTGTTGGTGGTTGTTTTTTTAAAGTGAGAAGCAAGTTCACCAAAATCTCTGCTTCTAGCTGGATGTGCTTGGGTGGGGCCATCCCGTAAAACCGCTAAAACTCTCAATCTGTAGAAACTTAGCCAGGAAAGCTCTCCTTCCTCTTTCTGAAATGGGATCGAGAAGAAAGTGGTTCCAGCTACAGTTCAGAATGAAACATCTTTCACCAAATTCCTAGTGAGCCTCTGGTCTCACGACTCCATTTAGCCACCTCCTACATCATGTATATGTTTAACATTTGACACGACCAGTGTCGCATCCTTCCGCTCCAGGAACTGGCTGTGACCTTTTCAAATAATACACACTCCTTTTAGCGAGCCCCAGCAAATGCAAGACCTGCGATGGTCAGACAAAGCCTGAGAGTTCTTCTACTATCTCAGCAGTATGGCAGCCGCCTCCTCCTCACATTACTGCAATTGCACAAGAAAAAGAAGCTACACCACTGTGGCTCCCATGCTACTGAAGCAATGTAAGAACCTAGCCAGGTTCCTTCATGCTTTTCTCTATGTAGTAAGTGAGATCAGAATGCTGGATACATTAGACAAGTGCTGCTCTTGCAGACATGGCAAGCCAGGTACAGCTGGAAAGACACCCAAGCACAATGCAGCAAGTGGAGCCATCTAACAGGGTGGGTGGGGGTGAGGTGCTGGTATTAAGATTCTGTTAATTGTTATTTTTTTATTAAAGTGCAGGCTGGCTACAAATGGGTAAAGCAGAAATACCACTACCTTGTTAAAAGAATTGGAAACTGGAGGGAAGATACTGGATTTGTATTTCTCTCTCAAGAACTGTGGGATTGATTCAAAGTTAAACACTTTAGTCCCCCTGATTTCAATTGAAAGCGTTAAACCAACTTTAGCTTCCCTACTGAAATAAATGGAAACCATCTTCACTGAGAAGCCTTGTCTCGAGGGTGAGAGGGAGAGACATGAAAGCTCTGTGGCATTTGATCTATTCACATATGTAGGTCAAGTATGCACATGTGAACCAGCCCCTCTAAAGGAAAAGCGACACTGTTTTTGCTGCATCATAGTGGTGCCCTCCTGCAGGGAGAATCAGTGCTGAAGCAGCTGGCAGAAAGTAACCTCAAAGTCCTAGTTAAGTGGGTGGGTGGATCTGCTTTCTTCCCTCAGACTAAATGCAAAGAGGCGAGGTTCTCTTCTCTCCAAGAGTGTTCCGTTAGAGACAAAACTTGCCATTCTCTTTGCAAAGTGATCTCACCATTCTATAAAATAATCTTATGTTGATTTTTTTTTCATTTATCATTAAAGTGCAAACATTTAATATTGGAATAGGTAGGAGTGACCCTCGAAACTGCTGATCCATTGCCAAATCCACTATTTTATGTTAGTGGGGAGGTGTACCAGTTTAAGAGGGGTTAAAAAGCTTCCTTCAGAAGACATCTGCAGCTTGGGTTTCAATGTCAGGGATGTGCTGAACCCTTTCTGTAAAGTGTTGGGTATTGATTGTCATTGCCTATAGTTTTTGGCACAACTAATCCAACCTTAGGGGGCTGAACTAGGGTCAGAGTTTTACCTTATTTTTTAGAGAGAAGACATAAACACACACCTTAAAGATCTATGCTCACATAGACCAGGCCAACTATGGGCAATATTGCTCCCATTTAAAAATACCAATAGTCAAAACATTAAAACCATCTTGCCAGAAAATGGTAGAGGGCAGACAAAAAAACAGGCTTGTGGGGAGGGAAAGTTGTGTCTTTTCAAGTGTGTGTACAGAACCTTCAAAGTAGCAATCCTACACACATTTACTTGAGAGTAATCCCCACTGCAGTCAGTGAGACATGCTTCTGAAAAAGTTTGCATAGGTTCAGGCTTCCGTCATGCCAAAATATAAAGCAATTTGCTTATCCCATGCCAGTTGTTAGATGGGTTCCTTACCTCAAAAAGCAATTGGCACTCAAATGAACTCTGAAAATCTGTTTTTGTTTCACAAGAGTTAATTAGTGACAATTAACTCATAAAACAAATAACAGGTTTTCATTCCCTCATCTTCTGTTTTGGGCCAAATCTCCAAGGATAGGAGTGAGTAACCTTTAAAATAATCATTTTTGATTGAGTATGTTTAAAAGAAGCTTTCAGGCATTAGATTGTGAACACTAAAACAATGCACTTTTCCACAGGTGCAGAGAGAGAGAACGTATACATGTGTGAAGCTGAGGTGCTGTTTCTGGCTTTAACAAGGACTTCTTGCAAGCATCACTATCAATATTTAAATGCTGCCCTCCCTCCTTTCATTTGAAACTCATCTTTGCAGCTGTATAAGAGAAATTAATACTCACACCAATGGCTTTAAGTGGCTGCCTGCCATTCAATTGGGCAAGAGGTGTGAAGAAACTGATGATGGTCATCTTGCTCCATCCAAAAATAAAACCTGAAACTGGACTCTGTTTAACTCCACAACCTACAAGTAGATCCTCCCTTCCAACAGGTTGTCTATATATTTTCTCTTCAGTAGCATGTGCACTACTGAGACAGGTCAGCATTACAAAGATACCAATTCTGCTACTAGAAACCAGACAAACACATTTGCCTGCCCATCGTATCCCAGTTCATCTTAGTGGAATGGACCCTAAGCAACCATGTCTCAAATTAAGCAGTAAATGCACCCTAAGGGCCAAACTCCGTATCAGAGTGGAGGCACAGGTCCATCTCCCCCAAAAGAAACAGCTGCCAACACAGAGCAAAGGAATGGAGAAGAAGGCTGGCTTCACCAGTTGGCTTCCTGCTATTGGTTTGCTCAAAATCATCCATGCCAAGTGGGTAAAGGTACGGGGGGGGTCGGATTTTGAGTGGATAAGCAGGTAAAGGAAGGTAAAGCATTTAAGAAGGCGCTCTCCCTGTCAAATTCTTCTGCTCACAATTGCTGCTTCCATGGCAGCTCTCCATTAAAAAGAGAACGAGGGAGAGAGACTGTTTGGACAAGATGTACACAATTTGTGTTAAGATGTACAGTTTGGCCCCAATATATTCCTTGTACACTTTTTGCAAGGAGAGATGATATCGTCAACAAGGGTGTGCTCCTCTTTAGTCTTATTCAGACATTATTTGTACAGACATCTGTGGGCACATAGATGTTTTTGTATCAATGACTGTATATGTGTCTATTTTAAAAGTGAACTTGAACACAGGACACCTCAAATGCTGACAGAAAGTGTACTACTCTCTGTACACAGAATATAGCGGAATAACTGTATGTGTATACAGATCTGAATGTGCATACAATGTACACAGATTGTACATGCATTTAACATTATGTCTGAGTAGGGCTTTAATAAACCCTGCAATCATACGACATGGACAACGTGATCCCCCTGCCCCCGCCACGACACATGCACACACACACACACACCCCTCTTTTCAAAATGGGAGGTGAAGCAAATAGTCTCAGGGCGGAGAGAGCGAGAGCGCTCCAGGGTCCTTTCCAAACCTTTTCCAGCTGGGAGCGTAGTCATGCCATGCTTACCTGCTCCCAACTGTGACCAAACAAGGTGCGTTTTCATACATGGGACAGTGGGACTTGTTTGTGGTAAGAAGCCGAACTGGGCACCGCAGTCCTTGCTGTCAGTGCGGTGTTAGCTTCACTATACATGGCAGTGCTGATGGGCTTCCCACTCCTGCAACATCGACCTGTGAACCGCCTCCAAGACTCAAGAGTCTTGCCAGACCAAATCCAGACCCCAGAGGTAATACCCACCACCAGGCACATGAAATACTTCAACATGAAGACCGCATAGTCAGGCTTCAGCTTGTGCTTGTCGCCAGGGCAAGAGCAGTTCTGAGCAATCTCCCACCTCTCCCTGTAGTGCTGTTCATAGATGTAGCAAGCCACCACTATGGTGGCCGGAACAGTGTAAAGGACAGTGAAGATACCTATCCGGATCATCAGCTTCTCCAGCTTGTCCGTTTTTGTGCCCCCTTGTTTAATAACGCTCCGGATCCTGAAGAGGGACACAAAACCTGCTAGCAGAAACATGGTCCCAGTGAAGAGGTACACCACTAAGGGAGCCAACACAAAACCCCGGAGCTTGTCCAGGTTCTGATTTCCCACGTAGCAGATGCCAGCCACCGGGTCCCCATCCACTGAGCTCAGGGCTAGCACAGCTATGGACTTGACGCTCGGAATAAGCCAGGCCGCCATGTGAAAATACTGAGAGTAGCTAGCAATGGCCTCATTCCCCCATTTCATCCCAGCGGCCAGGAACCAGGTGAGAGACAAGATGACCCACCAGATGGAGCTGGCCATGCCAAAGAAGTAGATCAGGAGGAAGACCACGGTGCAGAGTGCAGGCCCTGTGGTCTCGTAGTGTATGTGGTTGTAATCTTTGTTGCAGGCTACACTGGCATGGCCCACAACAAGCCGGATGATGTAGCCAATGGACACAAAGAGATAGCAGGAGGACAAGAAAATGATGGGACGCTCTGGGTACTTGAACCTCTCCATGTCAATCAGGAACGTGGCCACCGTGGTGAAGGTGGAGATGAAACAGAGGACTGACCACAAGCCTATCCAGAAGGTGGCAAACGTCTTCTCATCTTGGGTGAAATAGGGCTGAAAGCAGGGGATGGCACAGTTGCGGACGTGACCTGTCTCAATCTTGTTGTAGAGAGGGTGGGTTTCTTTGGAGATTAAGACCAGAGGCTCTTTGCATTCACATGCCCGCTTACAGTCCCCACCAGGAGGATGCTGACCATTTAGTGGAGTGAGGTTTTTGTGGGTACCTTTGGAGGGACGAGTAGGTTTTGTAAAAAAGGGGGGCAACGTGGTGGTCTCCGTCCGGTTATAATCCATGCACAGCAACTCGGCATCTCCCAGGACCGGCAGCTTGTCGCAGTTCATCCTCTCCGGCCAAGCAAAACCGTATTGCCTCATCAGAGGAGAGCAGCCAGCCTTGGCCCTCTCGCACACTGACCGGCAGGGCGGCAGAGGCTTGGCATAGTCCAGTAAGCAGATGGGGGTGTACATGCTGCAGAGGAAAAACTTCAGGTCCAGAGAGCACTGGATCTCGACCAGCGGCCAGAACTGGTGCACCTCCAGCCCAGCTTCGTCTTGCGTGTCGTGGTTGAACTGGTTAGGCATGTAAGTGAAATTGTAGCCAATGCCCTTGCACATGGGCACGGTGATCTCTTGGCACACGATGGCTTTGGATGCAGCGGGCGCGGGGACGGGAGCCTCCAGCAGGAAGAGCAAAAGGCTCAACAAAGTGTCTCTCAGGCTAGGGCTGAACCCAGCCATGGCAAGCAGCACTACTAGCCAGCCAAACAAGAGCCCCAAGAGCAAGGTGGAATTATTCAGGCTGATGCGGGGAGGTTAAAACTAGGATTGCGATGACTGCTCCCAAGAAAGAGGATGTTGCCGGTCACAGGCAGGGTCTCCCAGGGTAACTCTCAAGGCACACATGATTGGATCCCCCCCACCCCACCCCCTCGAGTCTCATCTCCCTCTCTTAGGAACCCCAAGTCCTTATACCGACTGAGTGTTCCTTAGAAACTCTCCGGGCAGGTGTTTTAAGGGGGATAAAACCCGACAAAACAAAAAAAGACAAACTCCATAACAAACCAGCTTGGAGGCGACTCTCTCCCATGTCAATCAGCCTCTCTCCCTCTTCTTGGCAGTTCCGCGCAGGGACAGGAGCAAGAAGATCTGGAGCCGCCGCCGCCTCCGCCTCGAATTGGCCAACAGGAAAAGTTTGTTTTTAAACTCTACAGGCTGCGGGGTCCAAAAGTCCTTTCGGGGTAGTCCAGGGCAGAGAACAGGCTCGGATTGGGCCCAGCCGAGCCATGCAGCCGTGTGTGCGCGCCTCAGGAGAGCTGGCGCGCGTCCTCCTCGGCCCGATCGGCTTTCCTCCCCTCGGAGCGAAGTTTGTCCGCAGGACGCCAGGCAGGTCTGCGCGCCACGGAACCGGCCGGCCACGCTAAGGTGCCCGTCGCAGGGAGACGGAGGAGACCGGCCCCCGCACGCCGCTCTTGGTGTGCAGCCGCGTCCTCCTTGGCGGTAGCAGGCAGCCCGCGAGCTTCCGTCGGCTCCGCGGCCGGGGGATGCGTCCCCGAGGAGTCACCGCTGAGATCCAGGCGGGACGCTGCGGGTCAGGGACGCCCGCGTGGGGGCAACCACGATGCAGCCCGGCGGCTCCCGCTTCTCTGCCGTCTCGGCGGCGGCGGCGGCGTGCCGAGCCGAAGAAGCGCCACCGCAGGCGAATGGAGCTCCCAGCCGGAGCCACCTGCGCTCTAAAGCAAGGGCTGCAAGACCGCCTCCCGGGCCCGCCCACCCGCGCTGGAGTTCCTCCTGGGAGACGCCCCCTTCGCCTTCCCTCCTTCCGAAAGAGGCGGCTGGCGGCGGGCGGGAGGCGTCCTAGGGAAGCCTCTTCGCCCACAACGCCCTCCGGGAAGTCTCTGCCACGGGACATGATGCCAAGGGCTCCGGGCTTCAATGGGGTTCGACCAATGCACACGAGGGTTAGGCCCATCCACGGCTGCTAGCCAATCGGCTCAATTGAACCTCCATATCCAGAGGCAGTATGCTTCCGTGGTTGGTTTACTCAGCCAGCAGTATGCCTCTGACTACCAGTTGCTGAGTGAGTAAAGCACGGAGCGCTGCGCGGGATGACAGTGACCTTGATGCCCTGATGGCCTGTTGCAGCAGGGCAGTTGCCATGTCCTTACTGGCCCCTGATGCTGCTCTCCGTTCTGAGATTTTAAAGGTAAAGTGTGCCATCAAGTCGATTTCGACTCCTGGCGCCCACAGAGCCCTGCGGTTTTCTTTGGTAGAATACAGGAAGGGTTTGCCGTTGCCATCTCCTGCGCAGTATGAGATGATACCTTTCCGCATCTTCCTATATCGCTGCTGCCCAATACAGGTGTTTCCCTTAGTCTGGGAAACATACCAGCGGAGATTCAAACTTTGGGCATCCTATAAATGGAAGAAAACTGCTCTGCTTGGGCTTGTAGATGCTGCTCTCAGCCATGCCCTTGCAGGAAACTGAACAATTCAAAAGCCCAACTTTGGGCTTTCCTTCTCACCCTTCATATGACTTAATTACTGTTGTTTATATTTAACTTCCAACAGTGCCCATGGCCCTTTATAGAGTAAAATAAGTAAAATGTGCTGTGGAGTTGACACCTGGCAACCATAGAACCCTGTGGTTGTCTTTGGTAGACAGAGTACCACATATTTTTTAAAAGGCACCTTCTCCCTGCCGCAGGAGTATTACAGGCTCTGGAAGCTCTAGCTTCAGGGGAAATTAAGTTTAAAAAGGTGAGTCTTAGGCAACAATCAAAATATCCCCAAAGAGGGGTCCAGGCAGATGGTGATATCTCTGTCTGGAAATGCCACACAACTCATATGTGCACCTTTACTTGGAGAGAGTCAAAATGAAATTGGGTGCACCGATAGTAGTGTGAAACAGGTATAGGTGCCAGGGAATAGACATGGTAATAACTGTATTTTCTAATGCTTATTCCCGAAAATGTCATTGGGTTTGTTCAAGATGGTACATACTGTTTGGTTATATTTTCAATCTTTGAATCTCTTCCGAGTGCTGGGAGGCATGTGAGCTTTTTCAGTGTCAAAGATGGAGGTAGCCAGCATGGTGTAGTGGCTAGAGTGGACTGAGGAGACCCAAGTTCAAATCCCCATTCAGCCATGAAACTAGCTGGGTGACTCTGGGCCAGTCACTCTCTCTCAGCCTAACCTACTTCACAGGGTTGTTGTGAGGAGAAACCTAAGTATGTAGTACATCGCTCTGGGCTCCTTGGAGGAAGATTTGGGTTATAAAATGTAAAAAAAAAACCTAATAAAAACTCAGATGACTGCTGGAGAAGATGATCCTCACCTGCCCACCATATATTTTATTTCAAACCTCTGATGTTATTAGATTAATGGCTAAAACTGAAAGATTGATTGCATTTTTTCCTGCACACTTTTTTCAAACACATTCATCTAGCTCAGGGTTTCTTAACCTTGGGTCCCCAGAAGTTGTTGGACTACAACTCCCATCACCCCCAGCCACAAAGGCCATGGCTGAAGATGATGGGAGTTGTAGTCCAACAACATCTGGGGACCCAAGGTTAAGAAACCCTGCTCTAGCAGAATCCTGAGAAGCAAAGCATAGAACTGATACTGAAGAGCATCACAGCCTGTTAAAAAACACCAACAGTATATCAAAAGATTGGGTATTTCATCAGACTTATAAACCCCAGATAATTAAAGATACAGAATAAAGATAGATAAGTTTTTGAGTTGCAAGGAGTGGCAAGGGGGGAACATTCCCACAAAGTTCCCAGTTCATTGCCCCCAAACCTGCCTTCTCCTCTCTATTGCACAGTCTCTCCATAGCACTCAGTTTCAGGTTTAACATGCACACCCATTCCTGTGCTGCAGCTGAGAGTGGGGCCATCTGAACAGCCTTGAACTTGTGCACTATACAGAGCAGGGTTGCAGTTCAGGACCCTGAACCAGAGCAGGACAAGTCCAGAAGGCTTCGGGGGAAATCAGGGCATCAAAACATCAGGAGACACACGTGCCTCATGGCATGCATCGCCCCACCCCAATTCCCCCTCCCCTAGATCCTAAAACTGTTTGGAGCTCTGACTCTTATTCATCTTAAACAGTCCTGGAGGCAGGGGGATTAATTTGGATGGGGAAAATAAGTTTTCTCTCTGATCCTAATTAATTACCCCCAGAGGACATTTTAATCTGCAAAGGGACAGACCCACTAGCAGCTTAAAGCATCTGAAGGTAGGAAACTGGTTGGGGGAATTGATTGATTTATATTTATTTTATTTTTGCATTTGATATCCTGCTCTTCCTCCAAGGAGCCCAGAGCGGTGTACTACACACTTAAGTTTCTCCTCACAACAACCCTGTGAAGTAGGTTAGGCTGAGAGAGAAGTGACTGGCCCAGAGTCACCCAGCAAGTCTCATGGCTGAATGGAGATTTGAACTCAGGTCTCCCTGGTCCTAGTCCAGCACTCTAAACACTACACCACACTGGATGTGCACATGTACACACACACACACCACGCCCCACCAGGCCAAAGGAAAGGAAGATGCAGGCCCCTTCGGCCACTCTGCAGAAGGCGGGCTTGCACCTTCACTGTATCCTCATGCTGCCAGGGTTCTAGTGTACATGCACAACCCTTGGTCTTCCACTTTGGGATTTATTTATTTATTTATTCATTCATTTTTGTCTTTACAAGCTAATATTTCTCCCCACACCTAGGGTTTTCCCTGCATATGCAGAAACGGTCTCCTTGTCTAAAGGGAACACCATTTTGCATCCCCTAAAGTGGCACAGAAACAGCCACTTTACTATTAGGGGGAATTTTGGTTCCTTTCAAACAATGTAAGAATGTTTTTGCATATATTCACATTTATCCAGGTTTACTTTATTGGGCACCAGTAATCTGAGCAAAAAATGTAGTTTGAATGTTAAATTTTGGCACTCTTGAGAAAATCATAAGAACTAGCTGGGCCAAGCGCAGAGTATCTGTGCCTCTGAAGGCCCACCGGTCCTGCTTCTCCCCCCACCCCCGGCCCAGCCACAGTTTCTGGCTGGCTTTCAAGCTGTCCTGTCCCCTCCTTCTGCCACCACCTCCACATCCCAGTGGCCAGGCTGGGCTCACCACCACCTCCTCCTCGTGGCCTGGCCACTGCCTCATCCTGGCTACTGGGCTGGCCCCCCACCGCTGCCTCATCATCCTGGTGGCTGGGCTGGGCCCTCCACCACCTCCTCATCCTGGTGGCTGGGCCAGGCCAGACCCACCGCCACTGCCTCCTCATCCTGGCAGCCGTTTTCTCCCCCTCCCGTTGCTAGGCCAGCAGCTTCTTGCAAGAGCTACCATGCATGAGACTAGTGACGGGTACGCCTAGGAGAAATAAATATAAAGATGTAAGAGCCATGCTGGATTTCAGACCAGAGGCCCATCTAGTCCAGCATCCTGTTTCCCAGAGTGGCTAACCAGATGCTTCTAGGAAGACCACACCAAAAGCATGAAAAAAATGGCTGCCACCCACTGGGTCCCCCTCAGCACCTGGTGTTTAGAGATATACTGGCTCTGTACCTGGAGGTTCCATAGTGTCTACATGGTGAGATGAGAGGTAATGATTGAGTTATCTTTAATGAATTTGTCTAATTCTCTTTTAAAGGCATTTGAGCTAATGGTGATCAGCACATCTTGTAGTAGCAAATTCCATACACTAGTTACATGGAGGATTACTTCCTGTTGTATGTCATGATATTACTGCCCATCTATTTCAGTGAGTCAATCAAAACAAATCAAAGAAAGGTCAATGCACTTTTTAAAAAAGTGTAATGTCTCCAAGACTTGTGATTCACAGGGAATCTTATATCTTACAAGTATTTGTTTGATGGAGCTGCAGCCTCACCTTTGTTGTCCTCTGGTAAATACAGAGTATGTAGCTTGTATACTATACCATGCATGCTCTCATTTTGGAAATGGTAGGAGAAACCTGCTAGGCTAACGGAAGGATAAACAAGGACAAAGTATTGGAAGTTGAAAATCTAGGCGACAAATTGGGACAAGTGACAGCCAGTGTATATGGCATATTTTCCTCACATGGCTTTAGAGCAACAGTGGGGTATTGTTCAATGCAATCAAGCGCTGAGAAGAGGTGCTAATCATCTTCAACTTGCGGCACTTAGCACCTCTTGGGTAGGTGCTAAGTGCTGTTAATTAAAGTGGTGTTTGGAAATGGAATTACCTGTGGAGTACATGGAGCTGTACAAAAGCAATCTGGGACTTCTAGTTCATTTGCACAATCTTCACTGGTCCTCCACCCACTCCTTGAAAAGAAGATGATTTCCTCTACCAACAATAGCATATCAGTCTGGAAAAAAGCCCCTAAATGGCTATGTTAGCTCACTATCCTCTCTCCTCGCAGTGGCCAATACAGATGGCGTCTGAGGAAGTGGAAGAGTCTTTGCTGCTGGGCAATTTGTTCATCATCATCATCATCATCATTATTCATTTCTGTAGCACTTTACTAGTGCTTTCTAATTCTTATCTAATTTACACAACGGATAAGAGTACTGCTAAATAATTATGGAGAGTACACAACCCCGCTCTCAACACCTCCGCCACAATCCAACACAGAGACAAGCCAATCAGTGGGCTTAAGCACACACCCAACTGTGTCAGACTGTAGCCCCTTGCCTTTGAGCAATTAGGGATCAGAGCCAGATCAAACTGCAGACAGAATCTTCTGAAAATATGGTCTATCTCTTTCCTAATAGGAACTATTAAGCCTTGTAATTGAGCCTCTGGTGATCTTTACCAGAACCCACAAGTTCCAGCGCAGCTTGTGCAACGGCCTCATAACGCACACTCTGATGGTCACTGATTGAGTCCCCTTCCCTTGCCGCCCCCAAATCAAGGCTTAAGTTATACATTCACTCATGTTGACCTTTCCCTGTAGCAGAAAAGGCTGGCAGGTAGAATACAGAGGTGGCAGCAGAAAGGGCGAGAGTGATAGTGCTGATGTGCTGTGCAGAAGCCTCAGCAGTCTGGGCTGGCAGCAGACAATCTATGCTTGCTGTCCGAACAGGTTTAGGAATTACAGCTAAATCCAGAGTTTTAGTATGAATTGTTGAGACATGTTATTTCAGTAACCACCACCATCAACTCTTTGGTGTGCGAGTGGCAAGCGGATTTCTGGAAAGCCCTCTTCCCTTCTTAAAGTAGGCCACCGTGATGGAGGATTGCCAGACCACCAGATTTTAACGGATCTAGCTGTTTTTTGCTCTTTTAAAACATCACAATATTGCATTGAGTGGATATTTTTATGGCAGCTACGCTTAATAATTAAATCTGTTTGTTTCATCTGAGTGGGATAAAATTTAGAACCTTTCACAAATGTATATAGTGTCTTGCACCAGCCAACTTTGAATATTATTTGTTTTTCTTTTTTAGTGTAACTAATCTTTGCAAACTTTTAATGTAAACACTTCATGCATTTGGTTAAGTTGCCTCTAGCACACAAAAGCTTATACCACAATAAATGTGTTAGTCTTTAAGGTACCACAGGTCTATTTGTGGTTTTCGTTAGCAACAGGGTAACAGGGCTAGCTGACATTTGTTTGGTGTAACCCGCACCAATGCTTAATATCTATCGATTCCTGGATACTAGCCTGCCAGGAAAGCATGGCCTGGAAGTTCTTCCCCTTAATCCTAGAGGTGTGGGAGCAAGTTCGGGTTAGCCAGTTGTGAAGAGAAAGCACTCTTCACATGCTCAAAGTAAATGCTGAGTTCTAGTGCTATAAAATGGAGGCCTAGCAGGTTTCAAGGATGTGCCCTGGTAAATCTTGGGTCAAATTAAGACTTTAATTTAAGACCTCCCTTCCATATACAAGGTATGCTCTTGGTTTCCAGTTTGGAATAAATGTGTAATGTCTATGAGCGACCTTCTTCCCTGTTCATCTTTCCATCTCAGTAATTCATATGAAACTATAGCACCTCCTATCTCTATGGGGTACCCAAATGTTTACACAGCAACATCAGTCTTTACTGCTTATCTTCTAATCCAGCTGCAGGTGCACAAAAACTCATCTTCATCTTGGTCATTCTGGTCTTCCTCACCAGCCCTCAGCACATGATGTTCTTTCCTTGCAGGGGGTTGGTATTTGTTTGTTTATTTGTGTGTTACATTTATAAACCACCCCATCCAAAGGCTCTGGGCAGTGTACAACAACTTTAAAAAGACCTTTTAATTTTAAAAAGACATTAAAAACACACAATTCAGAACACAGTGCTAAAAACAATATAAAAACAGTTAAAACCATTTAAAACCAATTAAAATACTTTCTATAAGACAATATAAAGACAATTAAAACCATTTAAATCAGGCTTCCCCAACCTGCGGCCCTCCAGATGTTGCTGAACTACAACTCCCGGAGTCCCTAGCCACAATTTATTGTGGCTGGGTATGCTGGGAGTTGTAGTTCAGCAACAGCTGGAGGGCCACAGGTTGGGGAAGCCTGGTTTTAACCAATTAAAATACTTTTTAAAACACTTTACAAACTTTGGAAGGCCAGGCCAAACAAATGTTTTTAGGGCTCTCTTAAAGGCCAACAGCGAGCCTAAACTGCAGATATCTGCTGGGAGTGCATTCCATAGGCCAGGAGCAGCTACAGAAAAGGCCCAGTTCTGAGTCGCCACCAGACATACCTGTGGTAACTGGAGACAGACCTCTCCAGATGATCTCAATAGGCAATGGGGATCAAACCGAAGAAGGTGCTCTCTAAGGTAGCCCAGACCCAAGTCTTTCAGTGCTTTAAAGGTAATAACCAGCACTTTGTATTTTGCCCAGAAACATATCGGCAGCCAGTGCAGCTGTTTTAAGACAGGCATAATATGGTCTCTCCAAGTTACCCCAGAGACCAATCTGGCTGCTGCATTTTGAACTAACTGAAGTTTCCAAACTACGTACAAAAGGCAGCCCCACATAGAGCGCATTGCAGTAGTCGAGCCTGGAGGTTACTAGCTGATGCACCACTTTTTTGAGATTGTTCTCTTCAAGGAATGGATGCAGCTGTCGAATCAACCAAAGTTGATAGCGCTCCTTTTTAGATCAGGGCACTCAGTTATGGACCATGTATTAACCCTTCGTCATTTAGCTGATAAATATTATAGCAAGCCTAGGTCTTCCTTGTATGTTGCATTTATTGATTTTAAATCAGCTTTTGATTCTATTTCAAGGTCCACCTTATGGGAAAAGCTTGCTCAAACGAATATTGATAGGTGGCTTCTCTTTTTAATGTGTCACCTACTACATGAAAATTCCAACATAAGGGTAAGATGTAACCCTAATGGATCCCTGTCTCAATCAATTTCTACCAATAAAGGAGTTGGGCAGGGGTGCATATTAGCACCCTCACTGTTTAATCTTTACGTTAATAATTTAGCAGCCAACTTAACGGATCCAGGGTTTCATCCTCCAGCCATTGCAGGAGTTGGAATTTCACTTCTTTATGCAGACGATGCAGCAATCATGGCTAGATCCCCTGTTGGGCTTAGGAGAGCTCTTAGGCAGTTGGGTTGCTATTGTAGGGATAATCATTTAATTATTAACTATCAGAAGTCTAAGGTCATGGGTTTTTGCTAGAAGGCCTAGAGTGTTGCAATGGTCCATTGAGGGCCATTGACTTGAGCAGGTCAACATTTATAAGTATCTTGGTGTGATTCTTCATGCCAGAGGGTCTTGGAAGGCCCACACGGACCATGTAGCTCAATTGGTACAAGGGAGTTCCGCTGCCACTTTGAGATTTTTTTTTCATACCAAGGGAGGTGAGGTTATACGAGCTGCCTTAAGGTTATTTGTGGCCAAATCTAGGAATCAGCTTCTTTATGGTGCCCACCTTGGCCCGTACCCTTCTTATAGGACGTTGGAAGTTGTGCAATCTAAATTCATCAGGTCAGTTCTTAGAGCCTCTAGTTGCTCTTCTAATGCGGCGCTGAGACTCGAATTGGGGATTCAGAGAATTGAAGCCAGGGTATGGATCTTAATCTTAGTTTATTGGCTTAAGATCAATTTTCCCCCTCAAAGCTAGATCTCTCTGGTCCTGGCTGATGGATTTCAGTCATCTTGGATGCAAGCTGTCCAGAATAAAATCTCAGCCTTGGGCCTCTCTCAAGATTGCCTTTTTCTGTTAAGTTATGACCAGGCTGTACAGGTGTTGAAACAAAGAATTCTGGACATAGAATATAAGAATGACCTTAGTCTTATTTCTGACTACATCAGGAGGAGACTTGATTTTCCTTTTGGAGGTTCGTCTTGTTATTTACAAACTTTAATTTACCCCCGCCATCAAAGGGCTTTTTTCAGGGCGAGACACGATGTACTGCCCTCTGCAGTGCTTTTTGGGAGATTTTTGAAGGTTCCAGGAAGTGACAGACTTTGTCCTTGCACTCTAGGGGATGTTGAAAATGTACAACATGTTCTGTTGCGTTGTTTATTCTATAAAGACATATGACAGACTTTATTAACTCCAATTGTATTATCTTTACCTGGTGGTTCAGAAGAATTTTATGTTGCTTTTTTGCTTGCAGACAAAATCCCCCCTATTACATATAAGGTGGCTAAATTTTGCTCTTGCTATTAGGACTCAACAGCAACTAATTTCCTGTCCTGTCTTTTAAATTATTGGCTGGCTGAGTTAGGATGTTGGATAACAGCTATTTTTATATGTAAATAGGATTTGTTCTCCTTCTGATTATTACCATTGTTATTTTATGTATTTCTTTTTATCCGTACTTTTCTATAAAGTTTTAAATTGCATTTGCTGATCTTTGATTGTTGATAGTAATAAACTAAACTAAATATTTTTAGTTTATGCAAGGGTAAGATACACCTGAGCCCATCTGAGACAGGGAACCATCTTCTCATTCTGTTGCTATGTAAACCACATTGAAAATTTTTTGTTGAAAAAAATTCTTGCAATAAAAATAGTAATAATAAGTTGCCCTATTAAGCCTACTTAGGGTGAGTAATTTACAACAACAACAACAAATATAATTATTTAATATTAATATTAATATTAATATTAATATTAATATTAATATTTCTTGTTTACACAGTCAGACAGGTGTTACTGACTGGTTTCTTTTATCCTGGTGTATATTGTTGTTGTTGTTGTTGTTGTTGTTTACACAGACAAGTGTTATTGACTGGCTTGTTTTATCCAGACATCGAGTCCTTCCCAAGGACCTGGGATGGCTGAATTTTATTATCAATGTTGTTGCTGTTATTATAGATATCGTCGCAGAATATAGGCTGTTACCAGTAAAGTTGCTTTTTGTAGTTGACTGATGGTGATTTCTGTGGCCCTTATGGTGTTGAGGTGCTCTTCAAGGTGTTTTGGAATTACACCTAGGGCACCAATTACCACTGGGATTATTTTGGTCTTTTTCTGCCACAGCCTTTCCATTTCAATTTGTAGATTATGTTGTTGTTGTTTTAATAAAATTTATTTGTTAGCCATCCCATAACAAATTGTTCTCTGGGCAGCTCACAACAGAGGATTAAAACACACAATAAAAACACATGACACATTATATCATAACAGACAAAAAAAGTAAAAAGAAAATGCAAAATACAATATAAAACAGCTTAGAAACTCATTTTAAAATGAGTTAAAAATCAGAAGAAATCTGAAAACCTGAATTTAAAAGGCTTGTGTGAACAAAGAGGTCTTTACTTGGCATCTAAAAGAACAAAGTAATGAAGCCAGGCAGACCTCACTGGGCAGGCTATTCCATAAACAAGGTGCAACCACCGAAAAGGCCCTCTCACTGGTAGCCACCAGCTTCAACTTGTTTGGAAGGGGCACTCTGGGGAGGACCTCTGAAGAAGATCTTAAGGTACAGGTAGGAACATATGGGGTAAGACATTCTCTCAGGTAATCCGTCCCAGCCATTTAGGACTTTAAATGTTGAAACCAGCACTTTGAACTGGGCCCGGGAACGGCGAAGCACTGGCGTAATATGCTCAAAACATCAAGTCCCGTTTAATAATTTTTCAGCTCTATTTTGTTCCAGCTACAGTTTCCCGACTGTTTCCAAAGGCAGCCCCACTGCATTGTAGTAATCTAAGCGAGAGGTTACCAGAGTGTGAGTAACTGTGGCCAAGCTATCTCTGTCCAGGTAAGGTCACAGTTGGTATATCGCCCGAAGCTGATACAATAAGTTTCCTTACTGTAATCCTCACAGCAGCCCTGCAATAACTGTCACTAAAGGTAAAGTTATGCCGTCGAGTCGGTGTCGACCACTGGCCGACCACAGAGCCCTGTGGTTTTCTTTGGTAGAATATAGGAGGGCTTTACCATTGCCTCCTCCCACGCAGTATGAGATGATGCCTTTCAGCACCTTCCTATATCACTGCTGCCTAATATAGGTGTTTCCTGTAGTCTAGGAAACATGCCAGTGGGGATTTGAACCAGCAACCTCTTGCTTCCTAGGCAAGTTACTTCCCCACTGCGCTAATAACTGAGGCTTAACTTCTCAAGGCCATCTACCAAATGCATGGCTAAGTTAGGATCTGTGTACAAATGCCATGTGTCCAAGAAAGAACGTCACTAAATAGGGAGTAATTCAGATTTCCCCATGTGCACATTTTCCACAGAAAGATTAAAGAAAGCTGTGTCTTCTTTTTTTCTCACTGTAAACAGATTTAAAAAGAAACATGCCCTTAACAAAACTCCTCCATGACACATGCTGATGCAAAAGCACCATTACAAAGACGGACCTACTTGCTGTACAAAACTATTAGTTAAAAGAAGAAGAAGCCAGACCTAATTCGCCACCAGTGTGTAAACAGCTTGAGAAAGGCTTAATGCTACATCAATCTGCTTTTTATAAACATGCTGTCTATTATGCTTGGAGGCTGGCTTAAAGCAGCCTGAATGGGAGAGAAGGAACACATCAAGTTAGTGAAGTGGAAAGGTTAAGGTACTGTATAACCTATTAACCTTTCAACATGTGCCTTTGTCCTTCTCAGTCTGTTCTAAGAATTTTAACTCTTTCCCTGTTTCCCCACTCACAGTTGAGTTGTCATTTGCCTAAGACAGAAATGATTCATTTTCGGCTGGCTTGCACATTCTTGGCCACTCCATTCCAGTTTTCAATAGGAAGGAGTAATAATTTATCATTCATTTAGTTACTTACACCTAACCGCTGCCACTGCTCCTTCAGCTTAGAGCAGGTAACATGTTATTTTGCTTCAATGAACAACATCAATAATCCTGGGAGGGTATCCAGTTAAAGAACAAATGAAGAGCTCTACTACAGGGTTCTCAAACTGGGGTTCCAGGATGTTGTTGAACCACACATTCCATCAACCCCAGCCACAATGACTCTCAGTGCATGTGTGTGTGTTACACACACAGCTGCAAAAGAAACAGCATTTTAAAAGGTGCTTCTTGCCCACTTGGCAGGGTTAGGTGGACATAGGGTCCATCTAGTCTGGCATTCTCTTCCTAATAGTGACCACTCCGGTGTTTCCAAGAAGCCCACAAGCAGAGCATGAAGGCAACAGCCTTCCTTCCCCTATGATTTGCCCTCTCAGCAGCTGATAATGGACATGGAGGCTCTATTTAGCTAATGACTAATAGCCACTGGCAAAAATACCTTCCATTAAGTTTGTCTGTTCTAAGTTTAAGCAGATAAGACATGTAGAAATTTTATCCACTTGCTCTGCTTCTGATTCTGCACAGAGGGATACTTAACTACATTTCATTTCTTCTTTTATTTATTATTTGTTTTCTATACTGCCCAAAACAGGAGAGTTGGTCCTGTGGTAGCAAGCATGACTTGTCCCCTTAGCTAAGCAGGGTCCACCCTGGATGCATATGAATGGGAGACTTGATGTGTGAGCACTGTCAGATATTCCCCTCGGGGGATGGAGCCGCTCTGAGAAGAGCAGAAGGTTTCAAGTTCCCTCCCTGGCATCTCCAAGATAGGGCTGAGAGAGATTCCTTCCTGCAACCTTGGAGAAGCCACTGGCAGTCTGTGTAGGCAATACTGAGCTAGATGGACCTATGGTCTGACTCTGTATATGGCAGCTTCCTATGTTCCTAACTTATCTCTTTGGGCAGTTTACAATTAAAATTATTTAAACCTTAAAATCAATTAAACATTAAAATCAGTTAAAACCCAACATTAAAAGTATTAAAACTATAAATCGAATTAAAAGCCTGGGTGAATAAATATGTCTTCAGTGCCTTTTTACCTATCCTGCCCAAAGGTTTTCCAGACCATGTTTGTGCTTGTGGTCCTGCTGAAGCTCTCTTTCTTTTCTAGCAAGTCTCCTGTGATTTGAAAAGCTGCAGAAGAGGTGCATTTAGCAGAGGTGCATTTCCCCATCTTAACACTGAAGAAAAGCTTAATTTGTTAAATTCCTGCCTTTCATGCAGCAATCAAAGGCACAAAACCTCATTTGCCTGTGAAAAAAGAAATACACATTGTGCACTGCAATATACATGTTTTCCTCCTCAGAGATTAATTTCCATCAAGGGAAATCTGTGTATCATACTCAGGCCTGTAGCCAGAAATGTTCTGATGAAGAGGCTTAGAGTTATACATAGATGGAGATAATGACTCAGTGTAGATCCTAAATATGAACAGTCCAATATGTTCACAATTATTTCATTGTTTCAACGACTACTGCAATATATTTCAGTGTTATAAAAGTGTGCTTTTTAGTTATCCCAGGGCCCTTGCACTCATTGGTCAGAAAGGCAGGAATAGATTTACTTTAGTGGCAGATTGGGTCTTATACCTTGCTTTTCTTCTTCTTTTTAAATGGAAGTTGAATAGTCAAGGAAAGGGCCTGAGGTCCAGAGGCCTCTCTGCAATTTATAGCATCTGGTCTCTATGTAGGGAAACTAATTCTCAGGCTAAATTACCCCATTAGGTA
Source organism: Hemicordylus capensis (assembly GCF_027244095.1). Taxonomy (NCBI): domain Eukaryota; kingdom Metazoa; phylum Chordata; class Lepidosauria; order Squamata; family Cordylidae; genus Hemicordylus; species Hemicordylus capensis. Next base: position 225,329,213 of record NC_069657.1, read on the forward strand.
TGTTGTGAGGATAAAAGGAAACCATTGTAAAGCACTCTGTACACAGTTCATCAGTATTCATGATCACAATTAAATATTGTCTGGACTCATATTTAGAAGTGCTAGTCTTCTACTTCTATCATATTGCTTTTGGAAGGCAATATGATGCTATGGGGGTGGTGGTGGAATAAGTGATAGAAATAAAGACAGTTTGTGTAGTGAACATGGACTATAAATCCCCTTAAGTTTCAGCTCCTGCCAAAACTTGCAGGATATAATTCAGTCTCAGTTTCCCCATCAGTAGAATGGAGATAATAATCGTTCGTTCAAGAGTTTCATGAGAGTCGCAAATGTAACATATGGAGCTTTTCCCAAGATGGAGATACAGTGGTGGGGAAATTGGCACCTGCTTAATTCCTACAGTGTTTGAAACTGGTATTTCTATTGTTCTAAATGATGTTTTTTACCTTCCCTTATGTGCATTGAGTACAAAGATGGGAAATCGATATTTTAGTTCAATCAATCATGCTGGTCTAACTTGTAATGTTGCAAGAGTTGCTGAGGTAAAATGTATGAAGCCATTTGGACTCTTATGGGAGAAAAAAACTCCATAAACACACTCTATGTTTATAAAATAGCATAAAATGTATCAATTGACTTCTAGTGTCACGTTTTATTTATTTATTTAGCCGGCCAGTCAGGTGGAAGCTGCACAGAAGAACAGGAACTAGGAGGGTTGAGGGGATATATGGGGTATATATGGCTATTCAAATTCCTCCAGGTGGCTACCTCAACTCCCTTCTGTTTCTGGAATCTTATCTTCTCAATATGGCTTCAGGCATTCCCTCATAACCATATGGGCTAGAAACCTAGGATTTAAAACAAAGGATTCTGAAACAGCTGTTGGTTGATTCTAGCCTAGAAGACCAGAGAGTAGTCATTCTATAGGTTCCATTATACCCTGTGAGCCAGATATTGGGGGTGGGAGGCAGAGGGAAGGTAGCAGAATGCTTCTCCCTTTATTGTTGTTGGGTTTACTTGCCATAATAAAGCTGAGCTATTTGGGAGTATAAATCCCTTACCCTCGGAGCATTAAAATACTCCATATTTGTAACATGTGTTTTAATTTCATTTCCATACCCAGTTTAAAATTCATTCATATTTGTAAAGTGTGTTTTCATTTCATTTCCATTGATTGATTGATTACGTGCCGTCAAGTCGGTGTTGACTCTTAGTGACCCACATAGATAGATTCTCTCCAGGATGATCCGTCTTCAGCTTGGCCTTTAAGGTCTCTCAGTGGTGCATTCATTGCTGTCGTAATCGAGTCCATCCAGCATGCTACTGGTTGTCCTTTTCTTCTCTTTCCTTCTTTCCCCAGCATTATGGACTTCTCAAAGGAGCTGGGTTTCCACATAATGTGTCTGAAGTATGAGAGTTTGAGCCTGGTTATTTGCGCCTTGAGTGAACATTCTGGATCAATTTGCTCTAGGATCCGTTTGTTTGTTTTCCTGGCTGTCCATGGTATCCTCATTTCCATACCCAGTTTAAAACTCAGAATGACTTTGTGGTAACATGATTTCAGAGAAAGCGCTGGATGGGGAGTAGGCTGGAAGTCAGCCGTGGTCACTGTTTACCTTGTAAATGTTGTCTCATTTAATCCAAAGGTCAGGGTAATGCCTCATATAACCTCACTGTGACCAACTCCATATATGGAAGGGAGGCAGACATCACACCACATAGATAGCCCTCCATGATTATTGCTCCTCAGAGGTCAGAAATTGAAAGCACATAGTGGTAGGGTGGAGTTGGGGAAACCAAGAAGCACATGAAGCCCTCTCTGCAATGGTGTGTGTCCTCACCTCGGGGCATGTAGTATGAACAGCCCTTCTGGATCAGGACCAAGGCTCATCTAGTCCAGCATCCTGTTTCACACACTGGCCTACCAGATGCCTCTGGGGAGCCCACAGGCAAGAGGTATATGCTTGCCCTCTCTCCTGCTGTGGCTCCCCTGCAACTGGCATTGAGAGGCATTGTGCCTCTGAGGCTGGAGGTGGCCCACAGCTACCAGACTAGTAGTAACAATTAATCTTGAACACATACATACACAGAGAGAGAGAGAGAGACAGACAGACAAACAGACAGACTCTGAAGTGAGGACACACACCATTGCTGGGGAGGACTTGAATTACTTGTGCTTGCTTACTTATTTATTATTTATTTATTTAAAATACTTATCTTACTAATAGTATTTATTGTACTAGATATTATCTTACTAATATCTCACTTACTAGAAAGTACACTCTATTTCCAGTGCCATCTTCAGCACAGGTAAAGAAGTAATATTTGTTAAGAAAGCTCCTCTCAGCATCTGGAAAGCATCCTTCCTGCTCCCTGCAGTCAGGAACCGCAAGCAGCCTCCACACATTTGAGAGGGAAAGGAGGACTCACACAAAGAGCGGCCTGCCTTCTAGTGACTTCCATTTTAGAACATCACTTCTATTGTTTTTGCAAGTTTGTAATAACCAGCTGCTGCAAGGGAATGGCAAGTAAGCAGGAACTGTAGGCTGCAAGCAACACAGATGCAGTACTGCTCTGGCCTATCTTATGTGGGCAGCCCAATCCGGTTATTTATTTGTTAGATATACCACCTTCAGGTGGTCTTCCATGCCGGCAGACAATTTACAGGGCAAAACCGGCTTCATTTTTCAGTAGTAGAATGCATCGTGCCCTCAGACCATTTTCGGCCCCTAACACAGGTAAAACCTAGATGGATGGTAGTGTGCTGCATCAGGTGTGTGAAGGGCACCCACATGATTATATAGGTGGGTTCTACTGTTGGTAAAATGTGGGATGGATGTAACACAGAAGCTGTCATACTCATCCATATTCCATGCTAAAACCTGGCTGAGGACCTGTTGGAAGAGTGAGTCCTAGTAATTCCAGGCATTTGTTTTGGAGTGAGGATAGAAACCACATTAAATTAATGGACCCTTCCACAGTACAGAGGAAGTGTTCCAGTGATCTTGGAGAGAAACTGGAGTCGAGATAAGCTCTGATACTGTCATCTGTTCCTTTCCCCAATGTGCCAGCTCCTTAGGGTCTATTCCCATGTTCTGTTTCTGTGATAGCAAAGACACTGTGGTCCAGTGGTAGAGCACGTATCTTGCAATGTGCAAGCGCCCCCCTCCAGGCCCCCTATATCTGGCAGAGATAGATAAAAGAGTCTCAAGTAGGGACCTTTCTTCTTGGAGAGCTGCTTATAGTCACAGTAGGCACCATTAGAATAACAGCACAATCCTCCGTGCATTCAATTAGCAATAAGTCCCATTGTGTTCAGTGGGATTTACTTCCATGGGAGTTTGCCTAGGATTGCAATCTTAAATGGATTAATGTTCTGATTTAAGCCAGAACTTTATCTCTTCTTGATTGGCATCTGGCATGTTACCTCCTCCCCCTCCCCCTCCCCCACAATCTCTTCCTTGTGAGTTTGTCTTATTAGATTAAGTAGGTCTGCTGGCCCGTTTTGCACTGTCCGATAGTGGCATGCTGGCATGGCTTGAACCATCACCACAGCTGTTCCTTTTAAGTGGCACCTCTGTGTTTATGCTGCCCCTGAAAACAGTAAACATAGCATGTATATACCATTTTTCTGAATATACCATGCACTTTACAAATATGATTTCAGCAACTCTTACAATGACCATGTGAAGGATATAAGAGCCATTCTCCCCGTGCTGCAGACAAAGAAATGAGGCTGAGAGATTGTTGTTTGTCTAAGGCTAGAGTCTGTTCATGCAAAGGTATGATTTCAGCAGGAACGCTCTGGTTCTTAGCCATTATATGCTCTATTAACATTCTCTCAGAGAAAGGTACCTCCTCCACTTCCAAGAGAGAGAGAGAACATTGTTGCAATTCTTTGGTAAGCTGTTCACATGAGCAACATGTCAGTTTATGTGGTTGTACCGGAAGCATACTCATGCAGTTGTGTGCACATGTGAATCAGGACTAGTGGTCTTCCTCAGTTCTTTATCCGAAACTAATTCCTCCATCATAAGCCACTAAAGAGATACACAAGATTCACGCCCCCCCCCCTCCTGTTGATAGGATTTTCCAAAAGCTTGAGTGAGTGAGATGTCTAAACCCTATGTAAGTCTCAATAAGTATTATCTCACCTTATCCATGGCAGGGACATATTTGCAGCCGCTGTTAATCCACATTTCTCCGCAGCAACATAGTGAGGCTATTCTCACATGCAATCTAACCCAGGCTAGGTTAGGCTGCACATGAGAACCGCCAGGATTGGGCCCGATCCCGAGGGGACAGCGCCACCTATCCAAGCATTTTACTCAGGCTTTTAGCTGGGGTTAAGAGCATAAGTGCACCATTCACCCCAGCTCTGGGATTGTGTGTTTATTTGGACTGCATTCAGCCTGAACAAACACAGAGATGGGTGCCTAGAGCCTGCCTCCCAGGGGATCCCATCAGTGCACTGTGCTTGTGTTGTGGTGCATTGTGGGATAGCCGGAGGCCAGCAAGCATTGTCCCAGCCTCCAGAGCTCTACACTGCGTGGCGCGGCACAATCCGTCCTCCCACCATTTCTGCTATCCCCCCTCGGTCGTGTGAATGGCCCCAGTATCTTGCTTCCTAATAACTAGTAAGAAACTGCTAGATTATCAGTAAGAACACTATGAGATTAAACAGATTGGGTAGGAGAAGGGTAACATTACCAGATCAATTTGTGTTGATGAATTAGGCAAGCTGTTATAAATGATTTTAAAAACGTGTCCCTCCCCATTGCATGTTGTGCGCTCGCTGCACACACACTTGATTAGTCTAGGTGCCAGCCAGTGTATTCTATATGAGGGTCAAACTAGATGTTACTTCAGATGTGACTGTGGACCCAGTAGTTGTCCCCTTTTGGTGGGGTACGAAAACTGGCTCGGAAGCACAGCAGGAGGTAAGAGACTTTAGCACTTTGTCCCCACCATGGTTCATTGGATGCTTGCTTATACTCTGAGTGGTCCATCCCTTGGTCCATCTAGCTCAGTATTGTCTACACAGGCTGGCAGCCGCTTCTCCAGGGTTGCAGGCGGGAGTCTTGGAGATGCCAGGGAGGGAACTTGGAACCTTCTGCATGCAGGTGCTCTTCCCAGGGCGGCCCCATCCCCTAAGAGGAATATCTGACAGTGCATCACAGTCTCGCCAGTTCAGAACCTGCTTAGGAAAGGGGGCAGTTCATGCTTGCTACCACAAGACTAGCTCTCCTCCAATCCAGATCATGCACTTTCTCACATGCTTTTCACTTTAGGAAAAAGCTTCCATGGCTCAAAGGTTTAAACATACTTCAGACTGGACAAAAGCTTACAGGGGTCAGATTGGTCCCAGAGAGCTGTTCCCATTATGGCAGCCGTGGTGGGCCTCTTGTAGTCCTCTTGGCACCCCAGTAAGCTGCTTCTGGAGGCAAATGCGTCACCTCACCTCATGTTTACCCCAAATAAAGCAGTTGTTCTGTTGAAAGCAAGCAGGTTATTTGCCATATAGTCAAAGTTGGGTGTCTCAGTGCCTCACCAGGTTGTTCTAGGCTGGAACACAGAGGCTGAAGAGCCAGCATGATGTAGTGGCTAGAGTGCTGGACTAGGACTGGGGAGACCCGAGTTCAAATCCCCATTCAGCCATGATACTAGCTGGGTGACTCTGGGCCAGTCACTTCTCTCTCTCAGCCTAGCCTACTTCACAAGGTGGTTGTGAGGAGAAACTAAAGTATGTAGTACACCGCTCTGAGCTCCTTGGAGGAAGAGAGAGATTTAAAATGTAGAAATAAATAAATAAATAACTTGGATCATGTGTGGGCCTGAAAAGTTGCTTAATGTTTTCTGGAAGATCAGAATGTGCTGCTTTTAAAATGTCAGGTGTGTTTGTGTGTGTATGTTTGATTAAGCATAGTTTCTCTAAAAGAGTAAAGTCCCATTTGTGAAACTGAAATGATAGATTTTTGGGGTCAAAGAAAGTCATTAAGTATTTGTTGTGTAAATACCTATCTATTAGAGACAATGAATCTGGGAATTATGCAAGCACAGATGAAATAACTCCTACCCACCCACCCAACCCCGCTTTTCCCCACATTTATTGATTCAGCAGAATCTAAATGGGTCCTTCAAATCAATTAGGGCCCATTGCTATTGTGTATTTTAGAACTTTTTTTAAAAGTGCATTATTTACCTTTTAAAATAAGCTGGCATTCAAAAAGTTCTCTGTTGGTGAAAATGCCTTTAGCAGACTGCTTAAATATGCTATGTTATGACCATCAGGTGATGCGATGTCCATTTGTCTTGATTTTTGTATAGCTAAGAGCTCAGAATGCTTACTTGGCATCTTATTGCACTTTTCCTGCATGTGCAGTGTTTCACATGTATGATCTTGATGTAATATTTACAACAATCTTTGAAGGTATTGTTATCTTTATATTGCATCTTGGGAGCTGAGGCTGAGAGGGAGTGGATTGCCTAAAGCAACCCGCCTCATGGCAGAGGCAAGATTCAAACTGGAAAAGTCCCAATTCACAGCTCAGTCTTTCAACAAATAGAAAATGCTTACCTAAAGGGAACCAATCTGAAGGTTGCCTCTGGAACTTCCTTCCTACTTGGGGAAGTAGGAAAGGAAAGAAAGGTTGTGCCGGTGACTTGAGTTGAATCCTGGTGACCACAGAGCCATGTGGTTTTCTTGGTAGAATACAGGAGGGGTTTACCATTGCTTCTTCCTGCGCAGTATGAGATGATGCCTTTCAGCACCTTTCCATATCACTGCTGCCCAATATAGGTGTTTCGCATATTCTGGGAAACATACCAGTGGGGTTCGAACCAATAGCCTCCTGCTCGCTAGGCAGTTTGCTTCCCCGCTGTGCCAGTATAAAATAATACCACTCTTGAAAAGTATATTGAAAATAAATATTTTAAACTTTTGTGGGTGCCCATTACCATGTTCATTTTCATTAAATTGCAAGAATGGTATATCATGATGTATAAATTCTTCTGCCATCAAGCTTTACCTCTGACAAGGCAGGTGGATGAAACAAATAATAAAATCTGTCATTTCCAAAGCATTTGACCTTGTACTGCCCTCCCCCAATAAGGCAAACCTCGTACTGTCCTCCCCCTGATATGCAAAGGGGTACCAGTGGTGCTTTGACCCAGCTGTACCCTGGCCCAGGCCCGCCCAGGATGGGGGAGAGGAGCATCAGAGGTGATCTGCAGTCCCCAAGGGCCCTCCATTACCAAGCTCCTCAAAGTAGTCTGGGTTGATGAAAAGGTTAGACCTCCTGAAAGACCAGTGCTAGAGCTGATACCAATGTCTGAGCCAAGAGCAAGGCTAACACATTGATTCTTCTGTCTTTTTATCACAACTTGTAGAAAACATTTCCCCCATGCCAGCCTGTTCCCATTTTCATAAAGTTCCAAATAATCCGTGTTTGCTATAGATTCAGCCAAAGTTAAGCGCTGATGTGCCCTTGTCACTTTCAGAGAGAGAATGCTGTGCATTTACTTGACTTTTGCCTTGAAAGCAATGGGGCCCACAGCTCTTGAATCGTGCAATATAAATTCATAAAAGTGGTACTGCCAAAAGTGTTTGCACTCTGGCTGCAAAAAGGGGAAAGATAGATTTTCTTTTAAAAATTCAAAGAACAAGGAAAATGTTGACTCCCCCAAAACTAGGCCTGTGTGTCACAATCTGGTTGAAAATCACACCTGCGTAATTGACCACAAGCTTTAGCAGAGAATACAATCCAATTTACCTGTCAAAAAAGAAGGGCTGAATAGGTCACTGCAAAATGGGGTGGGGAATGGAGTTTGACTGCCCCCCAGCCCCTGTTTCAATTCTATTCACTCGCCTTCCCCCTCAACCCCCTTGTCTAGCAGAGTAGGGAGGGGAGGGAAAGTTGGAACAATCCACTAAAGGGGCACAGTGTTCTTTGCACAGTTAGCCCACTAATTACTATTAAGCTCTAGTTCCCTTTTGTGTTCCAATGGGGAGCCTTCAATGAGATGCTGCCTCTTGGGTCTTTCATGAGGTTGGCCTAACCTTTGAATAGCAGACTTCTCCCCCCACCCGCTTCTTTTCCCATATGAGTTGTCCTCTCTCCTCTCCTCCTTTCCTCCCCTCCTCTCCCCCATTTTCTTCAGATGCCTCTCCCCCGCCTCCTTCTTTCTTTACTTTTCTGGTAGCATTTTTTTTTTTTGGTCCATGTTGTGTAAGGCCCTAAATGAATCTTGACTGCCCCCACGGCCGACTGGAGAAGCACAAAAGCAGTCCATTCCCCCAGCTACAGCTCCATTGTGCCCCCTAACAATGCACTAATTGGTGGTGACAATCGTGCTGTTGGTGGGGAAGGGGGGGCTAGGTTCTTTTCTAATCAGCAAGCCCACTAAATAAAAAAAGGAAGGAGAGAGAGACACACACACAGAGCAAGGTTTGGGTTGGAGGGAGAGCAAGAGAGTGGGAGGCACTCTGCAAGCCGTGAAGTCATTTTGTTTGGGTCAGGCAGCTTCCAGAAAATTAATAAAAAAAGAATAGTGGAAGAAGAACATAAGGTGGGGAGGACATACAGGTTGCCCCAGAAAATGAAGGTGGCATCTCTGAATGCTCCTGAGAAAAAGAAGTTCACACCATCAAGAAGTGACTCTGAGCTTTGAAAAATACGCAACCAGACACAAAATGTGGGGATGGGGTGGTAGCTCATGGGCAGAGCATCTGCTTTGCATGCAGAAGGTCCCAGTTTCAGTCCCTGGTATCACCAGGTAGGGTTGGGAAAGATTCCTGACTGAAACTTTGGAAAGTCACTCAGAGGTGTGGCTAGGTCATTTTGGAGCTTGGACTAAAGGCCTTTGGAGCCCCCCCTGCCCCCCACTGAAGGCCCCCCTCTCCTGGAGCCCCCCCACCCCAATGAAGCCTCATCCCCCTTCACACATGCACACACCCCGTGACACATGCAGTATTTTTAACACATGGGTTCTTGAGGGCACAAACAGCAACTGAACTCACAAGAATGTAAGAATATTAAAAAGGTATATTTATGCAAATATGCATTAGCAGAAACATTTCAGCAGGCAGCTTAATCTATTCCCATCCCACGTATTTCTTTCCCCACTCCCCACTCTGTCTCTAAAGCAGAGGTCACACTCGGCTGACCGATGCAGCATGGGCCAGCAGCACGGCAAAGTGGCCACACCATGCGAGACAGACTAGAGAGGATTTGGGGTCCCGCAGGTAATGTGGAGGCCCTGGACTTTGGCCTAGAAGTCCAGGGGTCAGAGCCCCTCTGAAGCCACAGCCAGTCAGAGCTAGATGGACCAATGGTCTGCCTCTGTAGAAGGCATGTTCCTAGGCTCCTGTGTGCAGTTAGGAACCCCCGCTCCACGCACACACACGTGCAGTTCATAGCTGCGCAGTGCAAAAATTCAAATCATGCAAAAGTCATATTATGTTAGATGATATAAAAAGAGCTGATAATGAGAAAAGTAAAGTGAGTAGTCCAGGCTTCTCGAGAACCCAGATCAAGCATATTCATTTCTTGTTCCCCTACCAAAGATGCTTCCTGCAGACTCTACTGTTAAGTTCCCAGAGTCTTCACTAATGAATATAACAATCGCCTACAATAGTGCTCTCAAATTCCCAGTTCTGAGGATTTTCTCCCACTCTACGTAGGATTCTTTTCTGGAATGTGACTCTAGGCAACAAAATATGTGTACAAGGAAAAGGTACTGTATGTGTTTGTAGTGGTGCATGCTACACATGCAAATCACGCTCACAAACCATTGTGCAGTTCTGAGTTTTCCTTTTGAAAAAGCCTTAGAAATATTGAATGCAATGGCCTTCAAAATGCTCAGATTTCTGCACAGGAGTGTGACTCCACTGATAAAGAGTTGATTAACTAAAATGTGGAAGGAGCTGGTACATGCATGTGGAACTGGTGATACTTTTCAGCTGCTTCTTAGATTAACTTTTGGCACTGGTACTACACAGTTTGTTGCATTTCCCTCATACACAACAGAAAGTCTCACAGCTGTCTTCTGTTTGTTCACATGACTGTTAAGTGGGTAGGACAAGTGCTCTTCAGGAGCTGTGTGCACTCTCAATTTTTGGTCATGTGCAAGCTAATGCACAAACAGATGAAGAGGATTTCTCTGCCGCAAGATGTGGTGACAGCCAACAACCTGGATGGCTTTAAGAGGTCTTCATGGAGGAGAGGTCTATCAACGGCTACTAGTTGGAGGGCTAAAGGCCACCTCCAGCCTCAAAGGCAGGATGCCGCTGAGTACCAGTTGCAGGGGAGTAACAGCAGGAGAGAGGACATGCCCTCAACTTCTACCTGTAGGCTTCCAGTGGCATCTGGTGGGCCACTGTGTGAAACAGGATGCTGGACTAGATGGACCTTGGGCCTGATCCATCAGGGCTGTTTGTATGATGATGATGACGACGACGAATATTTATATACCACTTTTCAACAAAGTGTTCCCAAAGCGGTTTACATGGATATAAATAAATAAAATGGCTCCCTGTCCCCAAAGGGCTCACAATCTAAAAAAAGAAACATAAGATAGACACAGCAACAGCCCCTGGAGGGGTGCTGTGCTGGAGATGGATAGGGCCAGTTTCTTTCCCCCTGATAAATAAAGAGAACCACCACTTTTAAAAGGTGCCTCTTTGCTCCATTAGCAGGGGCCTCAGCACAAAGATCTGGAGGCAGGGGATGTGATCATTTTCAAAGAAAGCCACAGCCAAACCCAGCTTTCTGATGAGCATGCTGCTGTGATGCCCAAGTTTGCAAACACAGGGTGCAAAGTCAGAGTTATATACTAATGCATTCAGTGGGAAAGATTTTAGCATGTGCTGAAATGTTGTTGTGAGGAGAAACTCAAGCATGTAGTACACTGCTCTGGGCTCCTTGGAGGAAGAGTGGGATATAAATGTAAAAATAATAAAATAAAATAAAATAAAATAATTCATTGATCAGCATCAGCACTTCTATGAGAAAGCAGGTTCCCCCATGTTTGCAATGGATGGAAGCTTTTCCAATTGGTACAAAATAAGATTGGTTGCACAAAACATATTTCACAAGCAAAAGTTAGTGCGTCTTGCCATAAAGGAGGGTAGGTAGACTTCTTGATATTTTGATGATTGCACCACAAAGCAAATGTCGGGATTGGTCTTACCATAAAGAAAAGTGAAGCAGTTAATTTAGGAGGCAGGGTTTGGAGAGATGCAATTTTCCTGCCTCAGCCACTTGGTGTCATTAAAAAACTGAGCAGAGAAAGAAGTATAATTTTTTTGGGGGGGGTTGCTTCAGAGGTGGTAATGTCCAAATCTGAAGTAGGGATCCTCATAACTATAGTCTCCTTAACCCAGCCATCCTCTGCATCTTCTTCCAGGAAGGTAATTCTTCACTGCCTGTTCCTTGGAGAAGCCTGTCCCATTGCCTTGCTAGTCTTATTCATAGGGTACTAAATTATAGTTTACCTAAATATAGCTTGATGTACATTATTTCGAACATACTAGTCAATATTATGAAGACTGTTATCACCTTTCCTGCACATAATGTTTCCCTATTCTAATCACATATTTGCAGTACAAACTTTAAGTTTAACTGTTAAATCTCCTTCCCCCACAAAAGGAGACACATCCTGGACATTTTTATTATTTGATGACATGCCAAGAACTCTCTATTAGGGTTGACTTGCCATACCCTCACAAACCCCTACAATTCCAAGGGTTCCCTGGGGACAGAGAATAACTATTACACTGGTTTAAGTCTGCAGCATTTAACATCCATACTCGGAGCTTATTTGCTTATGGTGTTGCTTAAATGGTATCTTCTGATTTCTCAGTCACAGAGAAATTCCTGGGTACAGAAACAAATTTTGCCCTAGAATACATGGCCAGTTCTGTGGGCATGAGTAAACGCAGATTCTGTTTTGTAGCTCCTGTTAAAGCCTCTACAGTTGATCAACATCCAGAACCACTGAAGATATAAAAAACCCCAAACTATTGTATGGCAGTGTATGAGCTTTTTGTTAATGGCCTTGAATCAACTGGGACAGTGATTCAGGACCATTAACAGTTCTTGCTGAACTGGCTAGTAAATAGTCGGAAGCAGTAATTTTTCAAGGTAGAAAAACCATGAGATTTAGTTGCATCCCGCCCCAGGCCAGGGTGGGATGCCATATAGAACTCATGTTCAACACCACCTACATAACCATAACACTCCCATGAATGAATTTCAACTAGTGACTGTGTCTCAATCTACCCTGCTTCACAAAACAGTGAGGCTAAAGTATGGAGTTATTGTATGTATTGATTTATTGCAGTCGTAAAGGTAAAGTGTGCTGTCGAGTTGGTGTCGATTCCTGGCGCCCACAGAGCCCTGTGGTTGTCTTTAGTAGAATACAGGAGGGGTTTACCATTGCCATCTCCTGCGCAGTATGAGATGATGCTTTTCAGCATCTTCCTGTATCGCTGCTGCCCGATATAGGTACCAGGGGGGATTCGAACTGGCAACGTCTGGCTTGCTAATCAAGTCATTTCCTCGCTGCGCCATTAGGTGGCCTGCAAAAATACATAAAATACAGAAATAAAATATGTTCGAGGCTACAAATAGTCATTGATATAACTAATCATCCTTATGTTTGAAAGCATTTGAATTATGTCACTTTAATTAACTTTTGTCAAATGGAGTGAGCAACAGAGCAGAACTTTGCAATTCCATCAGAAACAGACAGCTTCTGATTTGATAGGAGGAGAGATAAATAAAACTCATCAGACTTGTCTGGCATATTCACTAAAATCGGTGTAATAAAAGTGGAGTGGGAAATGGAGCAATACGAAAGAACATGTCCCACAGATTCCACTTTACCCACATCACAAGGACAGATGCGCTCAGAGAATGAAATAGCAGTTGGTAAAACATTAAAATGTGCCAATGTAAATGGCCTCCAATGGTTCGGGACTATGAAATTAAAAAGATACCTGGCTGGCCTAGATCCCCCAAGGCATGGAGCTAATGTAACCTGCCCTTTCTTGAGGATAAGGTAGTAAAGAAATCAAATTAACTGATCAAGCACTACCAAATAAATAAATAAATAAATTGCTGTAATGCTTTAAACATTTTGTTTTTGTTTTAACTAATGTTTTAGTTTCTGTTTTTATTTTGTTGTAAACTGCCCAGAGATGTAAGTTTTGGGTGGTATAAAAATATGTTAAATAAATAAATAAATAAAATATCATGATCAAGCAAGTCCTTAGGTCCTTCAGCCTTTCTTCACCTTCATCGTCATTTTCCAAATTGTCTATTTGTCTTAAAATAGATTACCTAACAATGTAAATAATCCAGGTGAGTGTTGCACCATGAAAAGTTGAGTGGTACAGAATATATATTTTGGATACAGCTCTTGTGTTTATGCCTCTGAGGAAGGCATATGCCGCAACACTGCTGGTTCCTGGGTAGAGCCAAGTGCTTTGATACAGCAAGGCAAACTCATGTATAGAAGTCAGCGTGACCCTCAGGGACATATTTCTGAAGCCAAAAAGTACTTTGGGAGGGAAGACAGTAGCAAGAATCACTTCCCGCTCCCAATTCACATGCAGTGGTTGTTCAGCAACGTGCTGGCTATGCTCTGATACAGCATTTATTTATTTTATTTTATTTTATTTTATTTTATTTTATTTTATTTTATTTTATTTTATTTTATTTTATTTCTATACCGCCCTTCCAAAAATGGCTCAGGGCGGTTTACAAAGAGAAATAACAAATAAGATGGCTCCCTGTCCCCAAAGGGCTCACAATCTAAGAAGAAACATAAGATAGACACCAGCAACAGTCACTGGAAGTACTGTGTTGGGCGTGGATAGGGCCAGTTACTCTCCCCCTGCTAGATAAAGAGAATCACCACGGTAAAAGGTGCCTCTTTGCCCAGTTAGCAAAGAGAAATGCCCAGCATTTCTGGGCATGCGGCCCCTGCTAATGCTGCACAGAATGTGAGCCACGAACAGGGGCGTAACAATGCTGGAGTGGGCCCAGAGACGAAATTTTAAGATGGGCCCCTCGCTGATACACACACATACACTTCACAATATATAGTCATGTGACTTGTCTCTGGGGGGCCCCTCGAGGCGTGGGGCCCCCCAGGCAGCCGCCTCCCCTTGCCTAATAGTAGTTACACCTCTGGCCACAAAATACTAGGATGGATACACTGGTCATTTTCAGAGATCCCTTGAAGCCAGATATTCCATCCAGACTTCACCTGTTATTAGAATCCCTTCTAGGAAAATACAAATGGCCTTGCTGGACCCAGTGAGGGCCCATCTAGTGCAACAGAATGCACTGCTTTCTCTAGCTCCCTTGTCCCCACTACCAGGCAAATAGAGGCGATGTGCCTCTGAGCACAGAGTTTAGCTACTCTAGCTGATGGTCACTGATGGACACATTTTCCAAGACTTTGTCCAACCCTTTATAAAAACCACCTAACAAGTGGCTATCACTCCACCTTGTGCCAGTGGGTAGTGAATTCCTTACATTCAGTAGGTGTCGTGTGAGAAGAAGTTCTAATGAGTAATCAACAGTTTTTGCTCCAAGCCTACTTGTTGTTATTGAATCATGGAAGAGAGGAAGCAAAGTGTTGCAACCGAACAGGCTATCTGGGTAAAGCAAATAAGCAAGTAGCAGAACATGGCTATTCCACATAGCTCATTCCGTACTAGTCAAATATTAACATGTTGCTTATTATCAAGACTTGTTTCCTCACTGGGAGGAAGTCCAAACATACCTGCCAACGCTTTTATTTCCTCTGTTGTTGTTGTTTTCAATATACAGTACAGCATTAGAGTGAAATGGGCAAGGTTTGACTTTTTAAAGCAAGGCATAGCTAACAAATGTCTATTGATCAGATTTCTCTTTCTTACCAGTCTTGTAAAATCATGATTTCTTATGCAGGCAAATCCAGTAAACCTAAGGAAACCACAGGACTCGTGGTCCTTTCAATGCTAGGCTTTGTATAAGAGGTACAAGAGGTACTGGTGAACCATTTATGGGATTTAAATATTTTTTCTTGGCTTTCTTTTGAAAAAATATCAAGGTGGTTTCCATCATACTCAAGTTATAGCCATATCAAACAATAATGCCATACAGTTATACAGCAAGCAACACTTAAATGCCTAGATTTAAAATTACTGTACAGCATATCCCGCCTGCATTATATGTATATTTATATGTGTATTATTATTATTACATTTATATCCCACTCTTCCTCCAAGGAGCCCAGAGCAGGGTACTACATACTTGAGTTTCTCCTCACAACAACCCTGTGAAGTAGGTTAGGCTGAGAGAGAAGTGACTGGCCTAGAGTCACCCAGCTAGTTTCATGGCTGAATGGGGATTTGAACTCAGGTCTCCCCGGTCCTAGTCCAGCACTCTATCCACTACACCACGCTGGCTCTCTGTACATATGTATATATATATACTCTATACATATGTATATACATATATACTCTATACATATGTATATACATATGTATCTATATGTGTGTGTGTGTATCTATATCTATCTATCTATCTATCTATCTAAATTGCTTTTTTTCTGAAGACTTACAACATTTTAGTTTAGCAAATCTCAAGGCTCAGGCCTTGAAGAAGCAGCCCTTGCTTGTACTCTTGCAGATACAAAAATACTGACATGAGAGGAATGAAGCAGGGTCTCCTCAAAAGGATGGCTTTGGGGCTAGCATTCTTCAGGGCTTTAGAAGTTGTTGGGCGTGGGTTTTTTTTTAATTTTTACATTTATACCCCGCTCTCCCTCCAAGGGGCCCGGTGTGGTGTACATGGTTATGTTTATTCTCATAACAACTCTGTGAGGTAGGTTAGGGTGAGAGATACATGACTAGCCCAGAGTCACTCAGTGAATTTCATGGCTCAATGGGGATTTGAATTTGAGTCTCCCCAATCCTAGTCCAACACTCTAACCACTACACCACACTCTCTTTTACCAAGAAGCCAACAGCTGATCAGTGCGGTTCTTCCGGACAGATCTGATATGTCCCCAACTTATCAAACACCTGTTTTTGTGCCATCACTATTCTATAGAAAACCATGTGTCAGTTTTTCTCTTTTCTTGGGACTGTCACACAGACTATGTGCTCGCTCCTCTTGGGGTTTGGCATGGGCTTTGTGCCTTTCAGTTCCTTCAGTTTGGTGATCACATTCTATACTTGGGTGGGAACTCTGTCTTAAATCTTGACTACTTGAATGTTGCCACATAATCCACTGAGGAAATGATTTTTGTGCGTGGAGATTTTAGTAGTCCAACTCATCTTCATAATAGCCAGTGAAAGCCTCACTGGGCCAGAGAACAGCAAGCCTGGCTTAAGCCCCCATGGCACCTGAAGTGGCCTGGCCAGTTGCCACCCACCCCATGGAATGCTCTATGGGTTGCACAGCCATTTGCCCCCTCCACCCACCCCATTTCCACTCATCCTTACTCTTCACAGGAGAGCTGGTCTTGTGGTAGCAAGCCTGACTTGTCCCCTTAGCTAAGCAGGGTCTGCCCTGATTACATATGAATGGGAGACCAGAAATGTGAGCACTGCAAGATATTCCCCTCAGGGGATGGAGCCGCTCTGGGAAGAGCAGAATGTTTCAAGTTCCCTCCCTGGTAGCATCTCCAAGATAAGGGCTGAGAGAGATTCCTGCCTGCAACCTTGGAGAAGCCACTGCCAGTCTGTGCAGACAATACTGAGCTAGATAGACCAATGGTCTGACTCAGTATGTGGCAGCTTCCTATGTTCCTATGTTCTTCCCCCTGCTGCTCCTACATACTCCATTCCCTCCCAGGAACAACATAAGAGCCACTGCCACTCTTCCTGTCCTCTGTTCTCTCACTTCTGGGGTTTGAAGAACCAAGAGAAGGGAGTAGAAGAGGAATCGATCCCCTTCTGCTCCCTTCTCTTGGTTCTTCAAAATTCAGGCAGGAGAACAACAGAGGAGGACAACTGTGACTCATGGGACAGGTTTGGGGAGATGGTGGCCACCAGCAGAGGTGGCCAGAGGCAGCAGTGGCTTCACTCAAACTCATTAGTGGGTGAAATATGAGTAATCAATGAGGTGTCATGTGTAGCCCTGCCCAGACCTTCAAGTGAAGGTTGTGTTGGAGTGATTTTGAAATTAATGGTTATAGTTTCATGCAACTACTGTACTCATGCAAACTCTTCAGTGGTTAAAAGGCTTAAAACAGGAGATAGCGTAGATGATACTCAGGAAAATACTGAGTTGTAAAACTGCAGGAGGAGCTCATGGCTGTGGCTATGAGAGAAGAGGTGCATTTTTCCCCCCTATGAATGTAAAATCGGGCAGTTGGCAAATCCTTTAAGCCTTTGAAAACTCTCAGCTGCTGCAAACAATGGATTCATTTAATGCCAATTGTAATGGGATTTTTATTAGGAACCAGAACAAAACCAGGACTTCCTTTCACAGTAGGGTCAATCAACACTCATCAGGTGGTAGGAATTTTAGACTGTACCAAGTACCAGCTAGGATTGCCTCAGAACTACATAAACAAGCCAGGCACTCTTTCCGTGTCCCCTGCCCCCCTCCTGCCATTCAGCCATTCTCTGCCTGACAATCCCCAAAGTGAAATCTAACTTGTTAAGAAGCTAATCGAGCCCACCTCTTCCTCAGTCTAGAGCAGGAGATTGGCTAGATATTAAAAAACAATCCAACTATCTCTTTCTACCCTAGGTTTGTTGGGGTGTTTTGATTTTTATTGTAACTAAAGATTACAGCATCGCATGATAGTTATAATATAATAATGGATAGGAAATATGTATATACAGTATAACTAAGAAAAGAAAGAAGGGGAAAATTAAAAAAAAACCTAGCTGACCTGGCACAGAGCACCTGCGCCCCTAGTTCTCCCTGTCTCTCCTCCCTCCCTTCAGCCCCAGTCCGTTCTCCCCCTCCCAGTGCTTTCCCTCCCCTCCACACCCGCAGGCCTGGCCAGTGCTTTCCCCTCACTGCTCGGCGGTGCTTTCTCTCGCCGCCCACAGCCAGAGGCGGCACACCCGTGGCTATCTGGCAACTGCCACGCATAGGATTAGCCATGGGTATGCCTTAGAGAATTAAATATATAGATCCCTTAACAACACAAACATAATTTCTACAATCAGTTGAATTAATAAGGTTATTAGCTATTCATGCACCTATTCCTTCCACACACAACAGCCAGAGGATCACAAAATCTTCTGTCCTTTGAAGATGTGACTTAACTCGGTGGTGGTGGTGGTGGTGGTGGTGGTAGAGGGTTCAAGTGCCCTCCAATCACTAGGCAATATTACCCAATTTCAATTATATTTATATCTAGTGTACCACCTAAAATTAATCTCCAGCTTTACAGTTCAATTAATTAATTAATTACAGTTTAATTAATTAATTAATTAATTACATTTATCGTCCACCCCATCCAAAGGCTCTGGGGAAATAACCATATTAATTTATGTGTTCAGTAGCCCTGGGCCCCAAATCTTTCTAGCACCTAGGAAGGCTAATCCAATTATTTATCCATAACTCTCCAGCCCTCATAATAAGGCTCCTATAAACTGCTATCTTTGCGACAGCATTCCCATTCTCTTCCCATTCCCATTTTGCAAAATATCCAGCCTGAAGAATAATTCTGGAGAACCTAAGAGACTGTTCAGAACTGTGTGACATTGTAGTTGAATTTAACTAGGGATGTGCAGATAAAATCAACCTCAAATCAAGTCTAATTGGGGCAATTCGAGTGATTCA
Source organism: Hemicordylus capensis (assembly GCF_027244095.1). Taxonomy (NCBI): domain Eukaryota; kingdom Metazoa; phylum Chordata; class Lepidosauria; order Squamata; family Cordylidae; genus Hemicordylus; species Hemicordylus capensis. The sequence goes on from NC_069657.1 coordinate 225,348,019, forward strand.
TCCTCAAATCAAATCACCCTTAAAATAAAGGACCTGATTCGAGTTTGAATAGAATTGTTGCTGATTCAACTAGAATCAAATCGAGTGATTCAAGCACCATTTTGAAGCCTGTGTTTCCAGGGAAAGCTGAAAAAACAGGCCTCAAAATAGCACTTTTTATCTGGGGAGAGCTGGTCTACCCATTGAATCTACGCTGGTCTATGCATTTGCCATCTTAAATTGGCATGGATGACATCATCACAAGCCATGCCATTGAGGTAGCCATGTGTGTCACTCACTGCAACTGTACCCAATTTGGTTCAAATAGGTTAGGCAGTCCATAAATTAGCCCGCCTGCACCTCAGATGTTCATGCGGCCAACATTTTGAATTGGAGTGAATAACATCACCAAACACCACCCCATTAGGGTAGACCAGTTCTCCCCATAAAAACAATGCCATTTTGAGCCCCTTTTTTCTGGGGAGAGCTGGTCTTCCAGTTGGGATCAGTGGGTAGACCCTCCACTCCAGACTTGGCACATCTGACTGCCTCGGACTGTTCTACCCAGTAGACCAGTCCTCTGAGGTGGACAGACACGCTAAGTCCAGAGTGTAGGGATAGTCTACCCACTGGCCCTAATTGGTAGACCAGCTTTCCCCCCAAAAAGCGGGCCTCAAAATGGTGCTCGAATAACTGGAATTGATTTGAGTGATTCAGTGTTGATTTGAGGAGACAGCAGGCCAAAGACAGCAGGCCAAGCTGGCTGTTTTTGGTGAATCAATTCAAGGATTTCACGATTCAATTCGACGTTGATTCGAATCACAAAATCTGATTCATTCACATCTTTAATCTCCAAGATAAAAACTGGATAAAACTCCAAGATAAAACCACTACCAAGATAAAACTGGAACTGGGTATACATGGGGCCTATTTGGATTATTTTAAATCTGCTGGCCCCTAGCACATGTGATAAGGATGTGCATGTGTCCTTCACCCCTTCCAATATGCTGGGGCACCTTTCTGTAAGAGAGAGAGAGAGAGAATGTGTGTGAGTGAGTTGTTTGAACTGCTCTTCTACATATGCTGCAAGTTCCTAGTTTAAACTCTTCTGTGCTGGGGGCCATTGGACAATTTTCCATTTCTCAGAGGAAAATATAGAGAGGCCTTCAATTGGCAGGCTAAATTGCATTACGGTGAGATAGACACATGCTTGAACCAATTACTCTGGGGTCAATCCAGCCAGTTGAGCACTTTGAAATTCTATTGATTTTAACAGGAAAGGTTAACACATACTTCTATCTCCCACATGAACATCAATGGGGCTTCAAAGTGCTTAGCTCTGGATGTGTGTCCTACTTATATGACACCCTGCATACTGCAGAGGGGTCAGCCCCCTTAGGCAGTTGCCCAAGGATGTCATGAAGCCAACTGACAATTCCTCAAGTGCGCATTCACAGGCCAGAGCCTACCTTTGTGCAGTGATAACAGCACAATCCTCGGGGCCAAGAGCGTTACTCCTTATCACATTTTAAAATAGCCAAATCATAGACTCAAGGATGTTTTCAACAACATCTCCTGCTTCCTTATCCACTAAAAGGTTTATGTAATGATTAAAGGTGGGAGGATACAAAACCTGCCATACATACCCAACATACCCAATGATTAAAGATGGGGGGATACGAAACCCCTCCTCTAGCTGTGAGGAATGCCGGGTAGGCTGACATCAGCCATGTTTTTAATAGGAGCAGATTCACCCTTCCCAGGGAGTATTCTGGGAGGGTAAAGTAAATTCCTACAAGAACGGCTTGAGCAGTCTTAGGCCTCCAGGAACATGTGACTAGGGCAGGACCCCAAAAGGAGTGACACTCTTTAACAACAAGAAGGATTTACTAATTGGATGCTAAGGAAAACTACAGAGGCATCATAATTGCTGCTTCAGTTCAATTCAAACCCTTCTCCAGGAACTACAAGGATCATGCAGTCAGATCCAAGCACTTAAACAAAAATAAATTCCCTGATGCATCTAGCGAAAGTGGTCCTTATCCTTCCTACTTACGTTCAGGTAAGGAACTCCCAGTTGATTCCCAGCCTAAGGCTGTTAGACTCCCTTTGTCCTACAGTAGTTACTGATCAGATCTCCTTCAGAGGCCTCCAGGAAAGAACTGAACGCTAATACCCCAACCTCTCTGTAGGCTGTTGTGCAGTAAACCCTGCCCCTCACTCTGGATTGAGCCACAGGAATTTGATTCTCCCTGGCTTTCTTCCTTATTGGAGAGGCCCAGGTTCCAAGCAGCTATTCTGACTAACGCCTAGTTCTTCCTCAAGCCTGACTATCACTACAGCATCCTTCACTGCATATCACTAAAATCACTGCAGAAGCCTCTAGGAGAAAGTCCCTTTGGGGAGGGGCTTTAAGGGATAGGGAGGGTCCCTGGAGGAGAGGAGGCAGTAATAGACAAGAGTGCCACCCTCCACACTCTTGTGACTGGGAGAGAATTGATAGGGGGGCACTCTGGAGGAGGCTTACTTCTGTTATTGTATGGCAGCAAGAGAAAATCGATCAAGCTCCCCCGCCCCCAACCCTACCAAGGTAAGAGAGGGCCCACAGGTGGCCCTTTTCAGAAGGCTCCCTCAGACCTGGAGCCGGTCCTACTGCAGTGTTTCAATCAAGACAATTCTGGAGATGTCAAGTGTATATTTTATTGTTTATTGAGACTATACAGTAGGGACTGTTGGCCCTTCGCTGTGTGTCATGGATAACAAAGAGCTCCATACCCAGATACATTGCTAATATATAACCTAATTCAATTGTGTGGATTGGAACCAATAACACGACATGTATGCCCAACAATAAGAAATTAAGCATATTGATCCAGTAGCAAATAATTTAAAAGCACAGTTTAAAACAACAATAAAAATATTATTAAATTAAAAGATATTGGCTCCATTGCAGGGTTTTGGTTATTTTTAAAAAGAAACGCATTTAAAAACACCTTTGACAAAGTAAAAACAAACAAACAAATCTCCCCCAAATAAAGAAGCAATTGTCAAGTTTAGTTTAGCAGCTAGTAAACAATGCTAGTATATTTCCCTCACAAAACTTGGGAGGAAAAAAAAGTCTTTTTTCTTCAAATTTGCAGATACATTTGCTGATTATAAGTAAAGGTCACAGGCGGGGTTTGGACTTAAGCAAAAAAGAGAAAGGCACACACAAAACTTCCTTAAAATGCATATAAGAACATAAGAACAGCCCTGCTGGATCAGGCCCAAGGCCCATCTAGTCCAGCATCCTGTTTCACACATATACACGGGGTGGGGGTGGGGAGGACTAATGCAGCTCATTCCATTTCCATTAACAATTATCTGTCCTTCACATTTCTGTGTGACTTTGTCTAGTACCAAGCTTTGGAACTACATTGTTTAATAATACACAACCCTTTAGAGATTTCAGAGTGGCTTATTTCACTAGTAACCAATAAAATCCCTAGGGGAAGATGATCTAACAGGTTAGGGAAATGAGAATTTAGAAATCTAAAAGGCTTATGAAATTAATTTGATAAATTCATTTCATTTGTTTGTCCTCTGGTTTTATTGACTATTTAGAGAATAAATGATTGCTGGTTCATCAATCAAAGTAATTAGCTGGAATTGACTAGCTAATTAGTTTAACTAGATAATTCACACATGTACTTATTATCAGGATCAAAGAGGGTTAATGGTAGCAAATCATCTGGAAATATACTCTCTTACCGCAACTCCTCCAAAATAAAAGCAGGGTTATTCTTCTAAAACAGAATGCAAGCCTTTGACAATGTAGAATGGATTAATGTGACTTGAATTTCCAAAAATTGTTTAAGGAGAGTACTTTAATGTTTCCACTCATTCCTTCTACATGTATGCCTTAATCTACATTTGTGCAAACCAAGTTTTTGACAATTCCCATAACTGTTACTGTGAGAAGTGCTTCCACAGTGGTTAAAAAGTGACTACTGCCTGTAGCTGCATCTTATGCGGTGTAGGCAAATGGATGCCTGAGGAGAGCCTGCACTGGCTTGTTTAGAGGGGAAACTGCCTGTCTGAATTGGCCCTTGCTCAATGCTACTCGTTTTAATACTAAATTTCCTCACACTTCTTTATATCGAGTTATAAGAGCCAAAAATGGTGGGGTGAGTTAGGTAATAACCCTCATACTTTGGCTGCTTTAAGGGAGTATTGAAGGTACATTCAGCAGTGAAATATCTCCTTTGGCATAAATCTTTGTCCACAAATGGGTTGCCAGAGGTACATAAAAATAAAAATAATGTAGAAATATGCTGGAGATGTGGGATACAGAGAGCCAATTCTATTAACTGATAGTGAATATATTTGGAAATAGACTTTACACAGAAAAATACTCAGAGGAGAACTAAAGTTTGCAACCCTTTGCACACTTATTGGGGAATAAGCCATATTGGACGTCATGGGTCTTACTCACAAGTAAGCATGCATAGGATTGCCTTCTAAAACATTCAACAAAACTCCTTCACCAAGAGGCAACTTACAGGTAGTTGTGCTACGGTGTTATTCTACGGTGTTATTTAACAGTGCAGATGCTGCTGAGCTACTTACAGATGGATTAACAGTTACAGAAACAATACTGGCAAAAACTGAATGATCTCAAAGACTTCCGGGGGGTGGGGGGGCAAACAGCAACTAGTAGGACATAAAAAGGAGGCCATCAACCGCTTTCTTTTAAAAAGCAACAGGTTACCATTACAAAGTTGGTAATGGGGCCAACTCAATGCTGTTTATTCATGCTATAGGTAGCTGTTTGTTTTGTGGCTTGTGACAATCATAGAAATTGCTAGTAACTGCACCTTTTAAAACATGTTTTGTTATATTCTAAACTTCCATCAATGCAAAAGGACAGTGATTTTCACTGATCTTCCCTTTCTGCTGCAGCCCCCAATGCCCCATTATTATTTGTATTATTATTAATATTATTTTTACATTTTATATCCTGCTCTTCCTCCAAGGAGCCCAGAGCGGTGTACTACATACTTAAGTTTCTCTTCACAACAACCCTGTGAAGTAGGTTAGGCTGAGAGAGAAGTGACTGGCCCAGAGTCACCCAGCTAGTATCATGGCTGAATGGGGATCTGAACTCGGGTCTCCCTGGTCCTAGTCCAGCACTCTAACCACTACACCATGCTGGCTCCATGTCCTCCTGCTTCAGAGACTCCCCAACATTCAGGAGCCAAATTTCAGAGGCACAGGAGGATGCAGAAGGAAGGGACAGTCCGTGAAAATGGCTCCCCCACCCTTGACTGAATAGAAGTGCCTTTCATTCACCTAGGATACAACCCTTTGAATTTAGTGCAATTCAAATGACTTACATTTTTTAAAAGTAGTTGGGTAACATTCATTTAAGCTACATTTAAATTCATGCAGAAATGGTCCATATCCATAATCCGATTTAATCACACTGCTTTTGGAGGGCTGGTTTTAAACTCACATCTTTGGATACTTCACAGTACATATGGATATAAGATATCATGATGATTTAATGCACATCTTTTCTGAAGAGTCACCACTTCATTTTAAATTCTTTTTTCCCCTACCGCCAGGATCCCATGTTGTGCCAGAGTCAGTCATGATTTTGTGGGACGTATTAAGACATGTGTGGAGCTGGCAGACGAACACTAAAAATGCATTCCTAGTAGGAATTTGATCCTATTTTACAGCAAGCAATGTGTTTTTATATGTTGACTTCTGGCAATGCAGTGATGTTTTAAGGGCTAGTTCCACATGCTCAAAATTGTAATAATTCTATGGAATGGTTTAGAATCAGGCCTATTATGGGCCCATAAGAATGCCCAATTGGTTCACCTAGGCCTGTATTGTCTACACTGACTGGAAGCAGCTCTCGAGAATTAAAGTCAGATCTTTCCCAGCCCTGCATGGAGATACTAGGGATTAAGCCGGGGACCTTCTATGTGCAAAGCAGATGCTCTACCCCTGAGCAATGGACCCTCCCCATATGCTCCAATGAATGTATAGATGCCATTTCAGTGTTGGTGAGTGTGTGAGCTGGCTCTAAGACATTCTTAAACAAGGTTTCTGCCACTGATGTTTAAAAATGGGGGAACAAAAAGCAAGGGCTGGTGACTGAGACTTCCCTAGCAGCTTTTGTTCCCTATCAATCTGCATTTTCTGACACGTAACTGATAAGCATCTCCACTGGGCTAGTTCTTCAGGAAACCAGTCAATGAATATAGTGTGACCTTCAAGAGTTCCACCAATTCTAAACACAACTCTACTGTTAGTTAAGGATCAGTTCATATTTACTGGAAACAGGAATGCAAGCCTATTGCATGTTTTGCTCGAAGAGGCTGTATACTTAAGCAGACCAGCAGACCATCTAAACCACGACTGTCCTGTTCCAACTGGCAGTGGATCCAAGTCTCTCCAAATTTCCTACACAAATCACTCTTAACTGAATTGAAGCTGAGCACCCTGTCTCTGCATGCAAAACATGTACTCTCCCACTTAGTTGTAGTCATTCTGCCCTGATATGGTCCCTTCCAAAACATGAAAAGTTTTATGAACGTCTATGTCAGCCTTATTTTATTTATTTATTACATTTTATATCCCACTCTTCCTTCAAGGAGCCCAAAGCGGTGTACTATATACTTAAGTTTCTCCTCACAACAACCCTGTGAAGTAGGTTAGGCTGAGAGAGAAGTGACTGGCCTAGAGTCACCCAGCAGGTCTCATGGGTGAATGGGGATTTGAACTCAGGTCTCCCCGGTCCTAGTCCAGCTCTCTAACCACTACACCATGTTGGCTCTTATGCAGAGGCCATGCTTATATTTTCTGTACCATTACACTTTTAGAGAATGTGCTATTGAAGTAGGCACATACTTCTCTGTTTCTGCCCACCTTCCCCAGTGCTTGGTGAGTTTATGCATGACCAGGTCACCCATGCTGTTAAATATCACTTTCATGCAATCAGCAAAAGAGAACTACTTCAAGATTTCTCCAGATTTCAGTTTAACTTGACCTAATGAGTCCAGTTCCACAATTCTCCTGAGTTTAGAATTCTATGTGTATGCATTTCTACTGTGCTCTGAGAAAATGGCTCCCAGCTATGGAAACAGCTGCAGCCTCCTTCCTCCGTTCTTAACAAACTATATGCAGAAAAACAAACAAGCTGTATAGAGGTCCAACTGAAAAATGTTTGAGAAGGGGCAAAGTATTTGCCAAGAACCTTGAGTTTTTGCCTTTAAAAAACTAAGAGTTAAGGCACCAAATAACACTCAACTATGATGCTTTACATGCAACATGATGAATACTGCATGTATGCTGTATACTGACTGAGCCTATCAGATCGGCGAACGACATGATGAACTGGGAGCAGGATTCACTCTCTCGGGAAATTCCTTGCCCCCTATAGATAGACAAAGTTGACCAAATAGTCCATGTGCAGCATGATGCTATGTATGTCTATTCAGAATCAGTCCCACTGAGTTCAGTGAAGCTCAATCCCAGGTAAGTATGTATAGGATTGCAGCCTTATTCAAGAGACACAGAAAAAGGAAGAATGACATCAGTGTACAACTGCATTAAGGCACTGCTACTACAGGAGAAAATCAGAAAGCAAATTATGAAGGTTTTACTAGGTTTTATGGATTCTACATGGGCTGTAACAGGCAAGTTTCTACATTCAGCAGAATCAAGTGATAGCTGTTTTTCTCAAATTGTGCCACTTCTGGCTGCATGTTTTCAATATCCCACATAGGGGACATCACATCAGGAAGAGGAGTAGACTGGATCAAAACTTTCTCTCAAATCTGCTATTTTCCAGTGCAAAGGGTGTTGATTAAATGATAATGAAAAAAGAGTGAAGAGCATTCAATGTGAGCTTCCCTGAATTACAGTCTGAAATTGTTTAGTCCCAGGCAAAGCTTTATCTCTTGATTCTCCTGAATGTAGAAACCGGTCCTTAATGTGAAACTCAGCACTGTGTGGTCAGGGAAGTTCTGGAAGTCAACCAGGTATTTTTTGTCATATGGTTCTCCTGCAAAAGTGCATGGAATCCTTTGCTGGTCTACGGGCTTACCACAAGTGCAAGATGTTACCGGGGCTCCATGCTATAGGAATCCCTTTTGGAAAATGCATAATGGAAGCTCTGAATTGACATAGAAGAAACTCCTATGAAGAAAACAGTTGTGAAGAGATATGGGAGTGGTGGGTGGGGAATGCTGCTGGTAGCTAATAGTTACTATAGCTACTAGCTATACAAATAACATAATAATAAATCATCACACCAATTAAATTAACTAAATAAGCTAAAATGAGAAAGATGACCTTTTGGCAAATAATTCTTATAGTTTGCAGTTGATTCTGGTTGAGTAATCTGGAATTAAAATTATTAACAATTCCAAATTACTCAAGCAGAATCCACAAATCAACTGAAAACTATAAGAATTCTTTCAAAAAGACTGATACTTTGTTATACCCAAAGGACAAAGCAAAACAAACATCCTCACTCCATTTTAAACAAATCTTCTGCCTTTAAAAAAACAAACAACTTTGGTATAAATGAGTATATATAATGACAGATATATTAAAAGAACACCCCCAGTTTCCAGTTTCTTTCAATTTGATGTTGTTGTAGCAATTTGATGTTCTGTTGTACACAGAACTCACTATGATTAGAACCTTCCACCAGAAAATGTAGTATCTCAAATAATCCTGAAGTTATCCCAACCCCGAATTCCTGGTATCACAACTTCTACTAGACAAGAAATGGCGGCAGCAGAACCTAAAGAACACTGGCAAAGCAGGCTCCTTAGGGCAGTGTCAATTTGTAAAGCCTGAGGGCCAGTGGCAGCCCCACCAAACCCACGTGTGGCCCCCTGGCTAATTGTTTATTGGGCCTGCGTGAAGCTTCAGCCAAAGCAAAATATTCTGTACAGTCCCCCTGGAGTGCACCATGCAGAGACGACTGTTCTCACTGTGCAGTGCTATGCTTTGCCAAGCTCTGGTGGTGGTGGTGGTGGGCGCTCCTTTAAGGGAAACAGCCTCTTGAGTCTCTGCACCATCTTGAAGGCCTGCACAGAATGATGGGAAATGTAGCCTCTCCCAGTGCTTTCCTCCTAGAGATCTTCTGAGAGGGCTCCCTCTCTGGTAAAGGGTCCCTTTCAACACTGAGGACAGTGCAGTGTTGTGTGGAGGTCAGCACAGTGGGAGATGGCTTTCACATTGACAGTGTTGTGCCCAAATGGCCTCCACTTGAAAAATAGTGAAGATCACTACATTAGGGACTCCTTATTTTTCGTGATAGTTCTGGTTTGTTTTCCTTAATTCACAGAAGCAAGAAGTGTTGATCCTGGCCAACAAGAGAATGTTGCTACTGGTATTAAAACACAATCTGATCCACATAGGCAACATCACAGTCAAAAAGCTGAAACTGCTTTTTGGAAACTGTACCAAAAAAGCACTATACAAAGTTGTTGTTTAAACATCCTGTCAAGGTAATCATTACCCTTTGAAAGGAGAAATGGCTTCATACATTTTCCTCACAATAGATTAGGTTAGAAGTAATCTCAAGTATACTAAACTGAGATGGAAAGTATGGTACTGATTAGACTAATCCAAGGGATCTAGTTGTTGTACTAGGATCCCATAATTGCAATTTGCAGGCACAAGGTGACATCCCATCTATTGTGCTGCACCGGGACATCTTCCATCCCAAGCAGTACCTGTTGTGGTGGGTAGAGAGGTGAGATAATGAGAAGCAACCAAAAAGCAGGTGGGGGAGGGGTCTAAGTAGTTTCCCCTGGCAAAGAGGACATCACTGAATGGTTTCTTCCTATTTGCCAGGCATAAAATACCAGTTCAGCTGAGGCAGGACAAACACAGCTTCATGTGATGGTGGAGTAAGATCTTGCTGGTACTGAACATGTGGAATAAAAAAGCAAAGCACTATGGTTGCCATTCAGACTACATTACTCAATAGGACTACTCAGAAGTTACTCTAGAGGACGATTTAATTTAAATAGGAGTAGTTTAGTCTGGCTGTCAGCCTGTCAGGAAGTAATGGTGATTTTATTTATTTTTATTTTTTAAGGCAAAGGATAAATGTCAAGATGACAGAAATCTTGCCCAACCTCAGTCCCAACATGTGATGCCTGTAATTAGCAGGCCCTGTAACTTAAGAGAGGTTGGCATTTGCTGTAGAGCTTATGTGCTTCACTGGGAAACAGTGGTTTGGGTATGTGATAAACAGATTTGTGTGATGCCTGAAAAAGATGCTTGCTTAATAGATGGGCAGGGGCAGAGACCTCTCCTACAGCAGACCTGCCCATAAAACTAGTAACACTGCCGTAACTCTTCTCCCTTGTAGTTGGGAACGTCAATATAGGCTCAGCCCTTTCACCCAACAAGTTCTGGTTTGTTTCCCCCCCTTCTGCACAGATTCAGAGCCCAACTCCTGTGACTAGAAATCGGATTTTTGCTTCCTCCAAAAGCAGCCACAGGGCTCCCCCAATTGAGGCCGGGGCTACAGACGGGGTGGCGTCTAACCATTTGCCCCTGTGCCAGTTCCCGGACTTAAAATGCCACTCCCCTGCAACTGCTGCTCTTAATCACAGAGATGGGCAAACAGATGGGCCCAAAATATTTTTACAAATGTTCTATTTGTCTATTGCAATAGTTGTGCGGTGGTGGCTACTGCAATGAGCTTCAAAGGGTAAATTATTACCATATTATATTGTGATACAAATACTAGTGAACAGACAACATTCCGCTCTTTGTCATGTGGACAGGAGACGTCTAGCATAAGTTCTGCCAATAAGACCAATATCTAATGCTTCATAGTTATAATCATAAAATAGCACACACCCGTGAAATGCAATACTTATTTGTTCACTTCGGGTAGTCTTTGCATGGGTTTATGCACCAGAGCGAAATGTAACCAGAGGAGAAGCAATATTCTTGAATTCTCATGAACTGAAAACAGCAGAAACTGTATTGTTAAAATGTACTAGCAGCTGTATCACAATGAACATGTTGAATTCAAATAGTTCAGAACTGTTGACTCTGTCACAGCCAAAAAATTATTGTAGAATGTGCTATTACTTATACAAATAGTTGCTACTTCCTTTTCCTATAACTGATCTAACAGCAGCATATTGTTTTCAGACACTGCCCCCACCCCCGCGCCATTAGCACAAGTTACGTTCATTTGTCAAGTTGCTTATTCTAAACAGGGGGCAGTTCTCATGTATCACAGCCTTGTCAATGTGTTTGCAAAGCTCCTACATAAGTGAATAACGCAGTAGAAAATGGATTCTTCTGAACTGCCATACTTCAGGTACGGTTGGGTCTAAAGTTCACAGGTTCTTGTCATGGAGCCAGTAAAACAGAGGACATGTTAATACATGTGCACATATGCAGACACAAGAGTAACTTGTAAAAGCCAGCCCATCTAAAAATATGAAATGTGAACGCTCGTCATTCCTGCCATTCATTCCTGTAAAGCTTTAAATACAGAAGACAACATTTCAGAATGAGCACATTTAACTACTTCCCCATCATCTGTATTTGTTGTGCACCAACCTGCCCAACTCTGCTTGATAAAATTCAATTTTCAAGTTAGATGAGTTTAATATCTTTTCATGTTTTAAAGGCACATTAAGGTTTGATGTCAGGGTCCTTCCTTTTAAATATATTTTAAATATGGTCATACTCTAAGTTGATGGGGTCAAACGAACATGCTTAGAGGGGAAGACTGCAAGCATACTTGGCTTAATGGATAGGATTCGTGCAAATGTGTGTTTTTACTTCACGGTGTACTTGCTTCCTGCAAATGTGGTTACACATTTGCATCCATATATTTGCCTGTGAGAAATTCCTGAAAAAAATAGATACTGGGAAATAAAAAGTCCTAGAGATTTTTTAAACAAGGAGACATTTCAAGAAGTTTCACTGGGAACATGTATAGGTTCCAGTAAATTAAATCTGCTATGTTTCTTAGTGTTAAGAAAGTGGCCTTGAGCCCACAATTCCTGAAAGGCATGAGGACTGCTCTGCTTCCCACAACTTCCCTGTTTCAGTGGAGAGAGCCAATATGCATGAGGACTAGAATCCTTCACTGATATGACTGGGGAAGCCTGCATGCCCAAGAGATCCATGTATGGATCTAAATGCACAAGCTTGCTCTGGACTGAAGCAAGTAAGCATAGCTCACTTCCATTAATGCTTCCTTAAATACTATATGCATAGGAGAGGACAAGGGCCACAATTCAGAGAAGGATAAATAGAGAAGGGAGAAAGTGTTATGCATTACTAGCTGCATGCAGGTAAAGACCCATGAGCAGTTAGGGGACAAGGATGCACATTCTCATCTGCATGCACATGACAATATGGGAAGGCATATCTCCATTCATACTCTGCAGTGCAATTCATCTGGACCTTGTCAGCAGATGAGGATTCAATCTCTGCTCACTGGGTTCTGGGTGCTGTGTGTGTGGTATCTGGTCCAGAATCAGAAAAGAAATCCCACATACGATTAAGTAGGCAGGGTGTGGATCTTCCTTCTGCTTTGGAGCATGTGACTCCCATCAGTTGCTCAGGAGGCTTTTCTAGTCTCAGCATGTGTTTCTATCACGTAGAAACCAAAAGGACAGAGCAGCAGAAACCCAGACCCCAGCTCAGTGAAATCCTCAAAAGGATGGAGCTCACCACTTCATTATAGTGCACAAAAACATCTCCGAGATTTAAGAAAAAGGAAGTATTGAACCAGTAAGCAATCGCAAAGTATTGCACATCACAATTTAACATTGTGAGAGATCAATCTGTGTATTTTAAAGTGTTATATGTGAGAAAATAATAGGGATTTAAATTATTCACTCAGAAAATTAGAATGTTGTGCAGGTGTAAAGGTGTGACAGCTCTAAACAGAGAGCAGCTTATCCTATAGGCAGTAACAGTAATGCCAAACTTAAACAGCATTTAGCACATTGCTTATATAGAGTGCAAGAACTGCTACACATTTACGTATGCTTCTAGATGTGGATCTTACAAGTAAATTGACTTTTGGGAGATGGGGGAAGAAACTATTCTTCACTAAAACATCTTTCTAAGCTCAGTACTACCAATCCATAGGCACCCTGTCCAAAGTACGCTATGGGTTTTAAATAGCATTGCTACCTTTGCTATTTCTGCAAAATATTTCACTTGGAAGCATTATAATAAATGCACATAAATAAGATGTTTCTAACAATAAATGCAAAGAGATAGGAAATATTTCAAGTAAACTACGTTTGGTTTCAAACCAGCTGGTTCACCTAGACTTCATCAATGCAATTTAGCCTCCAGACTTCTTTTGGTCCTGGATATTCAGTAACCAAAAGGCGAATATCAACCAATCGTTTTGCAGTAAAGGATTCTGCCTGGCAGCGCAAAGATGCCTCATAAGCAATCATTCTACAGTAGCAAAGGGATCCCTGCAGGTTGCCAGCATATTCCTTCGAGTCATGTGTTCTGATAGGACAGTTCAAACATGTTGCAAGCCTCTTCCAAGCTCTCATCCATGTTGAGTCTTCTCCAGAAAGATTTCTGCTTCATTTGGAGCTCCCTCCGCACACATCTGGGACATGGTACAGACTTCACTTTGCATTCTGCATGGAAAACAGCACCACAGCTGTCACACCTGTGAGTACAAAATCACATATTTGGATATTTACATGGAAGGTTTTAGCTTCTCTCCCCACTGTCCAGGGAATAAAAATATTTGAAATGCAAACCAATTCTGAGCGAAAACCAACCCAAACCCAGCTTCATCCTAACTTCTAAAAGCCAGCTACCCTGAGGAACTGGCCTGCAGAAGATGCTCATATGCAGCTGAGTCTCAAATGGGAAAGAGGAGAAGAGACACCTCCTTGCAAATCTGTACATTACAGATGTGGCTCAGCAGGTAGGCTATAACCTCATGCACAGTTAGTGAAGTCCGTGAGGTCATTCACAAGATCAAAGACTGTGTTCTATCCAGGTTTGGAAGCTGTGTGTGCTCACAGGCGTAACTACGATAGGGCAAGGGGAGACAGTTGTCTGGGAGCCCACTGCCTTGGGCCCCCCCCCAGAGGCAAGTCACATGACCGACTCCCCCAGCTGTGCACCCGCCTGGGCTTCCTTCAGTTGTATTCATCCTTTGAAATTGATGTGGGTGTTAAGACCTGGAGCTACCAGAACAGCATGTCTTTCTCTAGTACCATTAAAAGTCTTGCATCGCCCACAATTTACAAAACCTTTCAAAAATAATTTAGGATGATGTTCTATTGTGGCACATAGGTTTATACACACACACACACACACACACACACTGCTTTTTGTTACCACTATTCAGCCTCATTTAAGATTTCTTTACTTCATGAGCTGCGCTTCAGTGGGGGGGGGGGGCGGCATTTTAAAATCTTGTATCTGGGCCCACTCCAACCTTACTACACTTCTGTGTGTGATCCCAATTTTTGGGTGTGTGGAAGCAAGTTAGGAGGAAAACCTGGGAAGCTTTTCCTCCTACCTTGCTTCCACACAATCATGTCTACCTAGGTTTTCCTCTTACCTTGCTTCTCCATATGAAAATTGGAAGCACACACAGCTCCCAAACCTGGGTAGAACACAGTCTTTGCCTGTGTGAATGACCTCAATTAGATTTAAGCAGCCTGACTGCATGCAGACTTTGCTTAATGTTAAAACAAAGCATCCAAACTAGTTTTGTGCTAGCATAAACGCTGTCACATGGAATTAAGGAGGCAACACACAGTCACTGCATGAAGAAATTCACCTCTGCTTCAAAGTAATTCTTGTACTAGTGCAACCTCTTGCACAACTTCTTGCACAAGCGTATATAGATAGACAGATAAATGCAAATAGGGAACTCCCTGCATAACCTCTGGCAGAATTTCTTGTACAACCTTTTGGACAAACCAGTATATGTGCAAACAGGGAACTCCTTGTGCAATATGCATTCAGGTGCAACATGCATTCTGTTAGCAATAGTGTAACTTTGTGGAGCACCACAACCACAAAAGTCCTCCTGCCATGCTGGATGCTACCTGAAATCTACTATGAATTTTACAAGCTTAACTTAAGCATCATTCTAGTAATATATTTTTACTAAAGGTAAAGTGTGTTGTCGAGTCGGTGTCAACTCCTGGTGACCACAAAGCCCTGTGGTTGTCTTTGGTAGAATAGAGGCAACCTCGTGCTTGCTAGGCAAGTCATTTCCCGCTGTGCCATTAGGTGGCTCAATATGTTTACTAGAACTAACCAAAATGACACAAAGTTTTGTGCAGCTAGCTTTCGAGTTCTTAAGGACCCTTCCTCATGCTAGATGCTAAGAAAAGGAAAGTGAGGAAGGGGGAGTTGGGTCTGGTGAAATGGCTCCAAAAGGTCTGCATTTTATGTAAGTCTTAAGACATAGTCAGAAGGACAAGTTATGCAGACCTTTACTGTTATCCATTCTTTATTGGACTAGGACACATACAGGCAGGCAACCCACGTGAAAGTCTAGATGACAGCCAAATAAAACAGTCGCGTCTTTAAAATTTTAAATCATCCACATCTGACACTAATGCAGACTTTATCAAGCTAATTCCCTTTGGGTTGGTGATTTACAATTCCTTGGGAATTGCTGGAGACCAGTGATTGATGAGAGTGTCATTTTGCATTCATTCATGGCCTCTCCCTTTCGCTCTTTTGATCACTCTTCACAGTCAACTGGAGTATGTAAAAGCTTATCAGGAATTTCTGTTGAAATGGACGCCTGCAGGATTATGGAAGAGTGAAGCACACCTGCTGTTGCTACCCAAATGTGTTAAACATGGGTGGGTGGGAGGGAGAGAGAAGAGTAATTATTTTTAAATTAAGAGCAAATACATCATTTAAACAATTGGCAAAGTAGAACAAAAAAGCCCCCTATAATATCAATATGTAGCTTTTTCCTCAATGCAAGGAGGTGAGGAAAACCAGTGCCTTTCGAAAGAACAGGAATGAATTAGACATTTCACAGTCATCTCTTAAAATCCAAGCAGCAGTCATTCTTTGGGCTCCCAAATGGCTCCCCAAACATTCCACAAACCAGGTTCTTCTTTTCACCCAATTATCAGGTCCATTTGTTGTTTTTTCACTTTCAAACTAACTCTTTAGATACACCTAGCAGTTAGGCTGAAAACTCATTCCAGAATAACAGATTTAGTAAAGGTAAAGTGTACCATCGCATCGGTTTTGACTCCTGGCGACCACAGAGCCCTGTGGTTGTCTTTGGTAGACTACAGGAGGGGTTTACCCTCCTCTGATGCAGGATGAGATGATGCCTTTCAGCATCTTCCTATATTGCTGCTGCCCAATATAGGTGTTTCCCATAGTCTGGGAAACGTACCAGCGGGAATTTGAACCGGCAACCTCTGGCTTGATAATCAAGTCATTTCCCTGCTGTGCATTAGGTGGCCAAAAGATTTAGTAGTTTGTAGCAATCTCATCCTATGCATGTCTATTTAGAAGTAATGTCCAGCCAGGTCCAGGGGTGTTGTTAGGTATTTAAAAGATCCAGCGCCTGAGCCCACAGCTTTCCTTTTGATAATCAACCTCAAATTGTACCCTCGCCAAGAATAATTACTTTTTTTTTTAAAGCCTCTAATATTATAATATAGCATGTATGAAGATGGAAGCAGCAGGCAGCCATGTGAGGCTAGGAGCTCTCTCCGCTGGGCCATTCCCAGACAGCAGATTTACTTCGAAGTACCCCAGAAGTGGTGTGTGTGTGTTCGCACATTGGAGTGATTTATCTCATAGTCCCTGTGAGGCATCAGGGAGCACTCCATACACAATTCTGGTTTCCCCCTGTGCAACGGAACTTCGCCTGAATTATCCCCATACTAAAAAGTTCCACTATCTATGGTGGTTTTTGGGGAGACTTCGAAGTACCCAGACATTTCTTCTGAGATGTATGGAGGGGCCCATAGCAATAGAGCATCGACATTTTTGGGGGGCATTTAAAAAAAAATTATGCTGGGTGTGTGATCTTGCTGAACACCCAGCAAGACTATCATCTTCGCTGAGTCGGTAGTCTTCCACAAGTTGATGGGGGCGGGATACTTAAAAATAATATAAACGAAAAAGAAAAAAGGATCCTCCCGCCCGCCTCTGTGCTTCCCTGCCCACCTGGCTGGCTTGGCTTGCTCTCCCCACTTCCTCTGCAGCTGCTTTTCGGTCAGGTGGGGTGAGGAGGGAGGGGCTGCCAGCTGGGTGATATTGCAGAAGAACACCAAGTGGAGGGGAAAGGAACCATTGATACAAATGGAAATTTCAGACTCAAAAGACCTAGGAGAAGAGGGCAATTTTTAACAGAGACTTTATGTGTTTGTGGGGCAGGGGAGGGTTGTTGTTGGGCGGTGGCATTGCAAGTCAGTGGTCTTGTGGAAGACCCCCTACAAACTAAAAAATACGTAATTGTGTGTGGGGGATTTATTTTTATTTTTTTAAGACGCACACACCACACATGCATGGGGGTGGGCGGCATCCTGCTTACTCTAGAAAGCCATTGGCCAGAAAGGACATGAGAAAGACCTAGGGGCAAGTGGTATGAGTGGTCCACGGAAAAGTCGAAAGGAACAGAGGGACACTGCATCAAAGCAGCCCTATGTGAAGGATGCCTCCAGAATTGTTATTCTTTCAGCTTCAGGCTGTGGCTTCTGTGCAACTAATTATTAGTCAAGTAATCCCGCGATTAAGCTTGCCATCTGGGAAAGGCCCTGCTCTGTGCAGGTGCCTCCACTGCTGCACTCCCTTTCTGGAAGAGGTCATAGAGGAGGCTGATGAGATTTGTGGCCCTGAGCAATTCATTGGGGGCCCATGCCCCGTGGGCCACCCCCTACTTCCAATGAGCGTAGGACTGTGGCCTTAATTAGGGGCAAGTTAAAGACAAAATGATTTATCGCAGCATGAACTTTGGCAGGTAAAGCCATGCTTCCCATGAAGACTCCTGCATGTAAACAGAGAAATTCAAGTAATATCAAAAGCATAACAGGCAATCTACAAGAGAAAAGACAAATGGATTGTGTTGTCTAGCCTAGAGAAAGGAAGGTCAAGGGGCCTTTTGTGTGATATACTTTTAAAATATTGGCAGTGATGGAGAACAACTGTACATACAAAGACTAAAATGAGTTTAAACGGGTCTACATTACAAGAAAGCACATCTGAATTAAACTGGAGGAAGCGCTTCACTACAAGAGCAGTTCAGCAATGGACAAAAATGACTCAGAATGCTTGGATTCCTCCTTTTCTGGAGGCTAAACAGGCATTTGACAGTACAGATAGTTTAGGGTAGAGGCTATGGGACAAGATGTCATGGGTGGGTCCATGGTGGAGACCTGTGGCAACAACTGTGAGAACTAGTTCTGCCTGCCAGCTATGTCCGTGGGGAGCTGGCTTGGATAGGCATAACCAAAGAGAATGGGTGAAATATGACCAAGTTGCCCACAATAAAAACAACAACAACTGTAAGTTAGGAGGAAAGAAAGAGAGGAAGAATGTGGAAATGAAGCAGTTTATGTTCGTTTTATGGGGCTGAGTTGACTACAGTGCTCCAGTAATCAAGGAGAGAAGGAATCGTGAATTTGAGAGGCACTCACAAGGTGAAGAGTCTTAACTGCAGTCTACTCTAAACAGAACTACAACAGAGTCATGGTGATGTGGATTCTTTCTGACTGTGGCTGCAGAACCACACAGAATTTCAACCCTAGATGGAATCAAAAGGCTCCCCTTTCCCCTGCCCACTCTGTCTTGCCAGAGCCACTGCATGGAGCTGCATCGGGCACTTCTCTAACATCTGAGGGCCACGAGAAACACCTGTGTTAGGAGAGAGGGTGTTCCTCCAACACAGCTGTTACGAAACATATTTACAAACCAGTCTGATTGTTGGTGAGCCTTTATACTCTTCTCCTCAAATCCTTTTGAGCGCAGGCACAATGGCATTGTGGAGATGTGCAAGCCAGGCCTTTGTTGCTTTGAAGAGGGCGCAGGATGAGACTTGACTCACATGCACGATTCTGCCTATGAGAGAGTCCCACAGGGAAGGAGCCACTTCTCATGTTGGGTAGCACTGCTCAGTGAATTCCGACGATGCATGAAGCACCTTTTGGATCTCTTAGTGGAGATGTTGCATTTTACACAGGTCAGAGGGAATACCAAGAACCCAGCAACAAAGTGAGCTATTCTGATACAGCTCAGGCTTGCACAGGCGCAGGTCATGCACTACTTGCATTATTCCCAAAGCAAGGACCATGTGAGCTGGATCGTGCAAGGCTGAGCTCTGCCGGAATAATAGCCCTCTTGTGCAGCAGCATCTCCATATATTTAGACCCCTGCTAACTTGGCAAAGAGGTGCCTTTTAACATGGTGATTCTCTTTATTTAGCAGGGGGAGAGCAACTGGCCCTATCCACCCCCAGCACAGTACCTCCAGTGACTGTTGCTGGGGTCTATCTCATGTTTCTTTTTAGATTGTGAGCCCTTTGGGGACAAGGATCCATCTTATTTGTTATTTCTCTGTGTAAACCGCCCTGAGCCATTTTTAGAAGGGCGGTATAGAAATCAAAATAAAATAAAATAAAATAAAATAAAATAAAATATGTTAGTGCCCCACAGCAGCACATGCACCACTCACGTATCACTGTGGAATGTGCCGGCCCTTGTGTCCAGCAAGCCCGAGTCCCTAGATGTGTCTTTTAAAAAAGCAAAGTACAAATACGAATATGATGACTTTTCAACAAAAATTCCCAAAGTGCTTCACATAGATATAAAATAAATAACCAAACAAACAAACAAATAAAATGGCTCCCTGTCCCCGAAGAGCTCATAATCTAAGGAAGAAACAAGACAGACACCAGCAACAGCCACTGGAGGGATGCTGTGCCAGGGATGGATAAGGCCAGTTGCTCTCCCCCTGCTCAATAAAGAAAACCATCACTTTTAAAAGGTGCCTCTTTTGTTCAGTGAGCAGGGGATTGTGCAAGAGGATCGTACTGGAACAGACTATAAAAATCAGAAGACCTGTCCAACGTAATAGCCTCATTTGTATGTTACTATTTCTAAAGATAATCCTCATTCTAATATACTGAAGGCCTGCCGCTCTGGAAATCCCTAGAAGGGGAATAGCTGAATTAAGAAAATACAAAAGCAAAGATGCATTTTAAAGAAAAAAGGAAAGGGAAAGGAGAGGAGAGGAAATTGGGAGCATTCTACCACAAGGCTAAGAGAGCAAGCTTGGGGATTGTGCATTGTTGGACAGGATGCAAGGAGCCTGCCAGGCACAGCCCACAAACCCCTGCTAATTAAGCAAAATGATTGTGTTTGTTTTGGAACCATTTGGCCAACAAAGGAATGTGTCACGCTGATTAGCAAGAAAAGGGTATGCAATATATGTGTATTCAAAGCCAGATGAGTGCATTATCCAGGTATTTGCTCTGTTTGCTCAAGGACTGACAAAAATGAATGCTGAGCAAACAGCCCCGTGTAAATGGAAACTTGGGCTTTCGGGGGTGGGTGGGGTGTGTGTGTTCGTCCTGCTCCGAGATCTATCTGTCTCGGTGAGAGACTGGCCTTGAAAAACCGCAACAGAAAACTGGCCCATAGAAATCAATCAATCAAATCAAATCAAAGCTTTTCTCACTGAGGCTGTCCTCTTGGCCAGCACACACCTGAGGGTTACATGATATACCAGGATGGTACACATTCAGTACAGAGCCTCCTGTAGGTCTCAGTGAGGCCACCCGAGACTCACTGCTCGGGGTCCTTCTCTAATAGCAACCCCACCCCAAAAGGAGCTCTTCTTTGGCAAGCAGAAAGGTCAAGGCAGTGGCACAAGCACCAAGACAGATCCACACAAACTAAGAACACAAACACATTTTACTTTAAAACACACAAAAATGGTAGGTTGTCATATCGATTCATGGGGGGAGGGGCGGGATGGGGATTCCAAAAACAGGGCCAAACAAAAGAGCATAAAGTTGGGAGCAAGCTTTTTTGCTCTCCAGAACTCTCCTTCTGTTTGGATGTCAAGCAAAACAGGGCAGGGGAGGGGGAAGTCTAAGCTGGGCAGAATGGAAAATCCTGCAGTTTGCAACTGTCAAGAAGGGATGCAGGAGGTTTTATGCAGACTTAATTCGCCTCTGCTAGGTGCAAGACCGATTTCAGTTAGCACTGACGGCTCCTGGGACAGAGAGACAAAAGTGGCCATCCCTCCACTGTTCTGAAAATAGAACTTCCAGCAGTTATTCTGATCGGTTTCCAGCACTAAATTGGAACATGTGGACCCTTGCAAGGCAGAGAGCAGAAGTAAAGGGCAACATGGTAGTCTCCATTTACCAAAGCTGAGGGGATTAAAATATTCAGGTGGTAGAAAATCATCTTTCTCTAGTTTTAAGATCCATCTTCCAGAATCTAGATTTTATACCCTTGCCCCCTTTTTTGTTAACAGAAGCTCAAGACTAGAGTCCAGTTTTGCTTTCATTTTACACTAGTGAAGCCCTATTCATTTCAGTAGGCTTAGGGCCAAACTAGCCAGGATCAAGGTGATTGAATGAACCTAAACCCTGCTGTCTTGAAACTTCTACAAAATGCATGCAGTGATGGGGGAAGGATGAACCTGATTTCAACTGCAGGAGGGCAGAATTTAACCCTTCTGCCTCACAACATTTTCTCAGTGAACTGGTTCTCCCAAAGTTGCTATATGCTCAGATAACATGTGTGTGGATTGCCCTCATCCCTGCCACCCATGGTTGCTATTTGTAAAAATTTAGGAGAGTAGCAGAGATGTCATCATGTACCTCCGCTTGGACTTTAGTACACTAGGATATAGACATGTGGGTGAGCAGTAGCAAAGTCCATAGGGCAGCAGTAATTTCACCACCAAGGAGTATCTTGATATTTATTTTCATCCTGTTTCAGTGGTAAAGCCTTAAAAAAACAATATTTTTCATAGACCCTCAAGACTGTAAATGTAGAAATCCAAAAAGAAAAGAAAAAGTATTATTAGTGAGAGTTGCTAAGCATTTCAGATTCAAGAAATCTATCCTTCTTCCCTACAGGAAAAATGAAACCTATGAATGAAACTGCTTAGCTGTAAGAAAACCTCGTTTCCTCCACGGAAGCAAATGTTTGGCTGAAGGAATTCAACCTTCCTGGCCCCCTTTGGGAGCAGACACCAAGGCAAAGGCTCAATGTGGTCATCTTTAGGTGCCACAGAGGACAGTTTTTATTGTTCTTGTTGCAACAGACTGATACAGCTGCCTCTCTGGAGTTCAGTGCCGATGCTTGCAAAATACAATGCTTACCCTTGCAGGGCAAATGTTCTTACATGCGCAGAAATGGTGATACAAAATCAGATCCCAGAGACAGAAACTAGTCCACCCCTATTCTTAATTCTGCCACCCTGTTCTTGATTCTGTAAAGATTCAGAGCATAAATATCACAAAGTGTACGGTACATCTGAATCCCAGGTACATGGGACTATATGTTTAAAATAACAACTGTTCGTTATATTAAGTATGATAATGTGATTCTGCTAGTAAAGTGAAGGAACACTTTTGCTACCTTTTCCCTGGATAGTGGTATATATACACTCAACTCATACCAGGTTGAGATTTCTCCCTCCAAAACTCAAGGAGCACAGTGAAAAAAATGAGACTACGACTAAATGTCAAGAAGACAAAACTAATGACAACAGGTACAGCAACCACTCTCATAACTGACACTGAAGACACTGAAGTGGTGGATAGCTTCTGCCTTTTAGGATCGAACATCAGCGGTAAAGGATCCAGTAATCAAGAAATACGCTGCAGATTAGCACTTGGTAGAGATGCAATGAAGGCCTTGGAAAGGATATTTAGATGCCGTGACATGTCTACACCTACAAAGATTAGAATCGTTCTGACAATGGTTTTCCCCGTGACACTCTATGGATACAAAGGTTGGACTTTGAAGAAGCAAGATAGAAAAAGCATTGACACGTTTGAACTTTGGTGCTGGAGAAGACTTTTGAGGATACCGTGGCAGCCAGGAAAACAAATAAATGGATCATAGAACAAATCAATCAAGATTTTTCACTCGAGGTCACAAATGACCAGGCTCAAACTATCATACTTTGGACCCATTATGCGAAGACCCAGCTCTCTTGAGAAGTCCATAATACTGGGGAAGGTTGAAGGAAAGAGAAGAGGCCGACCAGCAGCAAGGTGGATGGACTCGATTACGACAGCAATGACTGCACCACTGAGAGACCTTAAAGGCCAAGCTGAAGACAGATCATCCTGGAGAGAATCTATCTATGTGGTTGCTAAGAGTCGACACCAACTTGACGGCACTTAATCAATCAATCAATAAGGCCCTTGCTGTGCTCCAAAATGAAATATATAAATCTGCAATGAGCAGAGTGGCTACAACCTTTCATGGCATTAAAAGACAGGTCACTGCTTCCTTTAACATCACTAATTTCAAATTTTGGCCACATAGTGACCTTAGTTGGTCACTACAGTTATGGTAACTATGGTTACGATATTTTAGATAATTAAAACAAAAGATTAAATAGTCTTTCAAACTCATTAAATGGCACTCTCTCTCGCCCCACAGCACTAGGAAAGGAAATTAATTCAATGTACAGACTGGCAATATTCCAATTAATTGTCAAAGGAAAAAAAGTCATCCCTCAAGCTAATTCACTGTGCTACTGAATCACTCCTCCATTTGGAAGAGCAATGTTAACCACTGTTTGTAAAGGATATGAATGAAATAGCAACATTAGTAAATATCCTTGCAGAGTAAATACTCTTGCACTGTGCAAGCGCAGAAATACATTCTTGGCTGCCAGTGGAGGCATCAACAGAAGCTGTTGTGCTCCGCTATCACTGATCGGAGCAGGATTACGGAGTTCCCTAAAGACTGATTAAGGTTTTAGAACTTTGGCATGCTTAGTTTGTGATTTGAGTGCACAGCACACACCCAGAGCAGGCAAACAAGCATTCTGCTTGCAAACTATGAGGAGTTCCTGACAATCGTGTGATCGGGTGAAGGGAAGAGCTGCCGCATGGCGCTCCACCCCTCGGAGCCCAAGTAGTGCACCACACGAGTGTGCGGTGCATTTCTGTGATCCCCCTCCCCGAGTGTGTCCGCCGTGGCTGCAAGCAGCTGCAGCAGACACACGATCCGTTAGCCTGTTTTTTTGGAGCGCACTCACACCCAAAACCCAGGTTAAGTGGTGAACTCTGTAAGCGTTGCATGGATTGACTACAAGAAAGCCTTCGATTCATTGCCTCATACATGGATACTAAAATGTTTAGAAACAACTGGTGTCAGCAAAAACATTCAGATATTTATAAAAAAAGCAATGAGCATGTGGAGTACACAGTTAACAATCAATGGCGAGACACTTGGACAGGTTAGCATTAGAAGAGGCATTTTCCAAGGGGACTCACTATCCCCTCTGTTGTTTGTAATCGCCATGACCCCACTTTCACAAATACTAAACAAAACAGGCCTCGGATACCAAACATCTAAAATATCAAGTAAAATAAACCATCTGCTGTACATGGAGGATCTGAAGTTGTATGGAAAGTCCCAGTCAGAAATCGAATCACTGCTAAGCACTGTCCATATATTCAGTAGTGATATAGCAATGGAGTTTGGACTAGACAAGTGTGCTGCATTAATAATGAACAGAGGGAAAATAAAAAAAACCAGAAGGAATAGAACTGCCCAATGGAAGCAACATCAAGAACCTGGAAGAGAAAGAACATTACAAATACTTGGACATTCTCCAGGCTGATAACATCACACTCTGAAGTTAAAAGAAAAATTGGAAGTGAATACATCAGGAGAGTTAGAAAAATCCTCAAGTCCAAACTCAATGGCAGGAACACCATACAAGCCATCAACACCTGGGCTATACCTGTTATCAGATACACTGCAGGGATAATAGACTGGACCCAGGCAGAGCTAGAGACGCTGGATCGTAAGACCAGGAAAATCATGACCATCAATCATGCTCTGTACCCCCGCAGTGATGTCGATAGGCTATACCTCCCCCGCAGCTCAGGTGGAAGATGAATGCTGCAAGTCCATGAAACAGTAGAGGAGGAGAAAAGAGGCCTTGAAGAATATATCAAGGACAGTGAAGAAGATGCACTTCAAATGGTCAATAACACAAAACTATTCAACACCAATGAAAGAAAGCAGGCCTACAAGAAAGAACTAGTCAAGAACCGAGCAGAAAAATGGAGAAATAAGCCCCTGCATGGTCAATATTTGCACAATATAAGTGGAAAATCAGACATCACCAAGACCTGGCAATGGCTTAAGAATGGCAACTTGAAGAAAGAAACAGAGGCTTTAATACTGGCTGCACAAGAACAGGCACTAAGAACAAATGCAATAAGAGCAAAAGTAGAAAAGTCAACAACAAACAGCAAGTGCCACCTTTGTAAAGAAGCAGATGAAACCGTGGACCACCTAATCAGCTGTTGTAAAAAGATTGCACAGACTGACTACAAACAAAGGCATGACAAGGTAGCAGGGATGATACACTGGAACATCTGCAAAAAATACAAGCTACCTGTAGCCAAGAATTGGTGGGACCATCAAATTTAAAAAGTGGTAGAAAATGAAGATGTAAAAATATTATGGGACTTCCAACTACAAACAGACAAACATCTGCCACACAATACACCAGATATAACTGTAGTTGAGAAGAAAGAAAAACAAGTCAAAATAATCGACATAGCAATACCAGGGGATAGCAGAATAGAAGAAAAAGAAATAGAAAAAAATAACCAAATACAAAGATCTACAAATTGAAATTGAAAGGCTGTGGCAGAAAAAGACCCAAATAATCCCAGTGGTAATTGGCGCCCTGGGTGCAGTTCCAAAAGACCTTGAAGAGCACTCAACACCATAGGGGCCACAGAAATCACCATCAGCCAATTACAAAAAACAGCTTTACTGGGAACAGCCTATATTCTGCGACGATATCTACTGTATAACAACTGACAATAAAATTCAGCCATCCTTGGGAAGGACTCGATGTCTGGATAAAACAAACCAGTCAATAATACCTGTCTGACTGTGTAAACAAGAGATAATAAGTACTACTACTAATAATACTTATATCCCACCCCTCCAGTACAATACTGTTCAGGATGGCTTGCAACGATAAAACAATAAAAGTAATATAAAATGTAACACAATATAACAAATAAAACACAATGTAGAATAAAAACAGTTAAAAACGGACAACTAAAATTAAAAACTCACAGAGCTGTAATAAAACACATTAAAACTCCTCTCTGAACAAGTGGGTTTTAAAATCTTTTTAAAAAACCCTAACGGAGGAAGCATGGCAAAGGTCTTCTGGGAGGGCATTCCAGAGTCAAGGGAACATAACCGAAAAGACCCCATCTCTTGTCCTCAGCAACCAAATCTCAGTCAATGGCAGGGCCACGAGTAGGGCTCGGGATGATAAGCAAAGGGCCCTGGCAGATCCGTATGAGCAAATGCGGTCCAACAGATACCCCGGTCTCAATCTAACCCAGAAGCACACTGGAGCCAATGAAGCTGCCAGAGGATGGGTTACAATGTAGTCCTTTCAAGCATGATATCATGTGCATGGGTTGTATATTCTTTATCCATAGTGTGTGAAGGGTCCCTCACAGGCAGGGATGTCCACTGCAACTCTCACATGACCTAAGTACATATGCTCACACACAAGTATCATGACTTGCAGAAACACACCCAAAATGTAATACAAGAAAGAGTTGCAGAGAAGAAAGGAGGTACCTACAATTAACTAGCAAAATATCTGGCTAGGTCAGGATAACCTCTCCTAGCCAGAGAAGCAGCAGAGGCTGAGTCAAGAAGTTGTTGCCTTTTCCTACAGGACTGTAATAATAATGCATGAATGCAAGAGAGGAATTGTGACACTTTACCTGCTTGTAGAAATGTCCTCAAAGGGGTACAGGATCTCACCATTGTTACAGATCTCACATATGAACCCTTTTTGACTACAAAGGCTGCAGCTGTATACATGGGAGGTGGCAAACTTGATTACCTTCCCAAGGAAAGGGGCCAACTTCCCTTCAATAACCTGAAACATGACACAAAGAGGCAAAATAATGAATTAACTGAAATTGCAGGATTTTAATGTGTTTCATTTACTAACCAAAATCAGGTCAATTACAGTTACTCATGCAGTTTCAAAGGTGTGTGTAAAAAGTGCACAGAGAACAGGATAAAATAGTGAATTCAGATTCAAGAATGCTGAGTTAAACGGACTTTGAAAAATCCCTATGGCAATGACATTACAGAACACAGGGAGATAATATCTTATCTGTCTGCCCTGCAGACTGGCACAATAAAAACTTGAGACATGAAAAAGGCAACCTTAGCTCATTTGCTTTTAATGCTGTCACATCTTTTGTTCAATTGTACTCTTATCTCTATAATTCTCTATCATGGTAGAATTATACTCAGATATGTGAAAACCGTGTATTGATTTATTACACAAATACAAAATTATATTTATTCAATTCCACAATAAAACTGGACAGAACACAAAATATATGGAGAAAATAGCAGTGGTCCAAGCCTGCTCCCAGCAGCAGAGCTACGGGATGAGTCACTTGCACAGAGGTTTAGTACCCTGATCCAGTGCTCTCTTGTTGTTGCCCAGAGGACATCGGATTGGGCTACCTGAGCTGCAAACCAGAAAAAAATGTTGCCGGGATAAGGAAAAGGAAGCACATGAAGAAAGAAACACATTATCAAGGTGCTTCTTAAATCACCCAGGGAGATTGGCTAAAGATCGGAAGGCCCTCTTCTAACTTGATCTGGATAACAAGGCACATCAGTCAACACAGCTTTGGTAACGTTTTATCAGTTTCTTCCAGGACAGGTTAATTGAATACACGGTTGATATCATCTAAAAGCTTAACTATGATAGACTTTGCTTTCAGATCTTTAAATAGTTCTTTTCCTCTAAGTTGCTACTTTCAGATTAACACTTATTGTAAAGATATATACATCTACTACTTTAATTTCAGGAACAAAAGCATGGAAAGCATATTTTAATGCCAGACTTAATGCTATTATCTTTGTTTCAGGCCATGTGCTATCATACTTGATATTCTGAGTGGCCGGGAATTGACAGAGTAATGGCAAAAACTCCAAGCAAAACCAGGGAATACACATTCAATTAGAATTTCAACTGGCTATCCGAAACTTGTTTCTGTAGGCTACAGCCTAGAACTACTGTACAGATGACGAATGGGAAAATGAAGGCAAGAAAGGAAGTTCACGGGAATGGCTTGGGTGGCTGCCACGGAATGGAAATGCTGAAAAGCGTTCATGATGGCAAGAACATCTGCAGCAGCAGGAAGCAAGGATGTTATTGCTAGCAGGGCAGACTGGACATCTGTTCATGTTGCAGGGCAAGGTGATGCTCTCCGTGTGTCCTGCTATGGAAAGATTCCCTCTGGCTGGTGGACCGTAAACAATTAATAGAAGGGCACGGTGTGAAGGCGTGGTTCAAGGCCATGACTCTGCTACTGTTATAATCAACTCTGCCCCCGGTCAGTATGAGAACTATATATTTTTTTTAAGTTCCTTCCTTAATTTATTCAGGGAATGCAGGTCAAAAGTCTAAATTGGTTAAGAGGAAATTATGTCCAACAAGTATGAGGAAACACAAGAAACAGATACATTAGTGATGGAACATAATCTGCAAGTATAATATAAACACACACGCGCACACACACCAGGGCCTACACAAAGGAGATCTGAGCTACATGTCAATAATAACCATGTTCAGTATGAAATTATTCAGATTTATTGTAGAGCCAAACAGGCCAGAACGATACATTATTTAAGAATAAAATATACATATTTGCATTGACATGCATCATTTACATGCTATACCAAGAACTCAGCACAGAGGATTCTGCAGGTTGCTTTAAGGCGATTTCCAATCATTTGGAAAGGATGTGTGATAGGGAGAGGAGAGCAAAGTGTATGTGTATGTTGAGGTAGAAATGGGGCAGTAGTGGTGCATCAGTAGGGTAACAGGGCACCAGACTTTCAGTGAGTGGCCAGTGGCCAGGAGGTTTATGAAAATTCTGTCCACTGGGCGGAGCAGGATTTTTGCTGACTGCATGCTATTTTTTCTGCAAAAATTTGCATCTAGCTAGGCAGGTACGAAAATGGAACAGGTGCCTTGACCAAGCAATCAGGTGGTCAACTGTAACATGAGCACGGCCACTGAGTGAATCCCTACTTTAAAAAGGCTATTCTCATGAACTCGTCGGCAGGTGGGAGGGCAGGGTGGAACTACCTTCCCCCCAAGATGATCTCCAAAGTTATGTTTGGTGCACCACTGCACGCCCACATGATCCATGCTGCTTCATGCAGCGCAAATCTCTGTAGGACAGGACTCATCATCCCGACCTCCAGGAATCCCAAAATGCACCGCTCCATGAGTACAGTGCATTGGGCGATTCCCCTGGGAGGCAGGGGCTCTAGGCACCCAACTCTGTGTATGCTCAGGCTGCATGCAGCCCAAGCAGACACATGATTCTGTCTCTGGGGTAAAGGGTGCACTCATACTGTTTAACCCAAGTAAACACCCG
The DNA here is from genome assembly GCF_027244095.1 of Hemicordylus capensis. Lineage (NCBI taxonomy): Eukaryota > Metazoa > Chordata > Lepidosauria > Squamata > Cordylidae > Hemicordylus > Hemicordylus capensis. The sequence goes on from NC_069657.1 coordinate 225,377,711, forward strand.
GGTACAAAACCCAGGCTTGTGAGGGGGGCCATGCTGGATCAGGCTTGGTCCTGGTGCTGCACACAAGCAGCCCTACCCAGGCAGGGCTTCCCTAACCTGGGTAGGGCTGCTTGTGTGCACAGCCTCAATGTGTGTAGATGTGGACAGTAAAATCCAGTGCAAAACTGGAGCATATTTAGATAATTCAAGAAGAGGGCATTTGGAGGTATGTGGATTTTGTTAATTATTGAGCTTGGAAGAGGAATGATACACTGCTGTTGAATTTATTGTACAAATACTTTGAATGCTATTTTATTGAGGATGATTAATAGGAACCAGTGTTCCCTCTAACAGGGATGCCCAGATGTTGTTGGCTACAACTCCCATACTCCCTAAGCAAAGGCTACTGCAGCTGGGGATGCTGGGAGTCGTAATCAACAGCATCTGGGAATCCCTGTTAGAGGGAACAGTGGTAGGAGCCAGTATGAATTTGTCAAGAACAAGTCATGCCACACTAATATCTCAACCCCTTTTTTGGACAGAGTTACTAGTTTAGTAGATCATGGCAATACTGTGGACATCGTGCATTTTGATTTTACCAAAGCATTTGGCAAAATTCCCCATGATATCCTTCTTGACAAGTTGGTAAAATGTAGGTTGGATGATGCTACTGTTAGGCGGATTCATAGCTGGTTGAACAACCATACCAAGTGAATATTCCTTAATAGTGCCACATCATCTTGGAGGGAGGTATTGAGTGTTTTGGGCTCTGTGCTGTTCAACATGTTCATAAATAACTCAGAAGAGAGTTGAGAAAGTAGAGGGGATGTTTTTCAGATTTCTAGATGACACAAAGCTGAGGTGGGTAGCTAATACCTTTGAAGACTGCCCTGAGCCATTTTGGAAGGGCAGTATAAAAATAAAATAAAATAAAATAAAATAAAATAAAATAAAATAAATAAGGCAGAATCAAGGTTCAATTTAATCTAGAGAGGCGAAGATGAAGTGGAAAAATGAAAAATGTGAAGTCCTGCATTTGGTTATACTGCTCGGATATAGTGCTTCTGAACATGGAGGTTTCATATAGTAATCATAATAGTTCCCAGCTGCTAAAAAATTTTGACCATCTTAGTTACTGGGGGAAAATTAGTTGCAAGTAAATGTTGTGATAGCTATATGGGATCTCCATGTTCAGAAGCCGTATATCTGAGTACTAGTTGAGAATGCTATGTTAATTTTTAAAGCAGTGTTCAGATCTTTTTTTATTGGCATGAATTATAAGCAGCATGTTGGACAAGATTTTTTTCAGTTTAAAGGGGAGGTGTCAAAGAGGGAAGGAGTGTGGTTAGGCAATGAAAAGGCAGTACCAAAGGTGTGTCAAAAGAGGGACCAATTATGCTCTGTTGTCCAAGGGCCGCTCCCCCCCAAAAACAACCTGATCCTGGTCCTGTCTTGAGTCTGGTGTGGAATGTACTTACCTATCAGTTACTACTAATGAATTGCAATTAGCTGGGTGGCAAGCTAACTCCTCTATGGCAGAAGCAATGCTCACTGATCAGAAACACTTACAGGTGTTCCTTACAGAAATAGTACATTGGCAAAATGCGTACAAAGAAGCTTCTTTAGAAAAGGCCTGAAGGAAGTCTCGCTGAAAGCTGTACTATGCAAAGAATGTTATCTCTGTATTTCCACAGTGTATTAGGCATACGCCTAATACAAAGTACAACTAAAATGCTAAATCACTACATGGTGAGAACTTCAGGAAGGAAGAAAACTGGCACAGGAGGAGGTCAAGACTGCATCTACTTGTTCAGAACTAGGCGGGACGTGGCTGCAATTGTGCATTTTGGGACTCTTGTAAGGGGCCAGCTTAAGTCAGTGCAATTTGCCACATCTGAGGGCAGGATTGTACCCTCAAGAAGCTTACTAGCCCACCATCTTAATCAGTCACGATGATATATTCAGAATATGCTAAATGTTTTGCAATTGTTTTTTTATTAATCTCTTGGGCAATTCAAATGGTATGCTTGCCACAGGAAACATTCCATGCTGGGACTGTTTTCTCAGGGCCCTGAGAGATCAGGCTTACAAGTGCCAGTTGAAAGGGCCAGAGACGCCATGGGTCGGGCAGGTCAGGCCACCATTGCGGTTCAGAACAATGTGCAAAGAACAGGGCAAGGCAAGAGACAAGGCCAGAATCAGTTTAGGCAGACCACAGATGATCCAGAGGCAGGTAGCCACAGTTAGACAGAGAGTCAGGTTCCAAAAAGCAGACTGGACTCCAAGGAGCCAGAAGCAGGTACAGAAGCAGGCCAGTAGGGTTGCCAACATTTCATTGCCAGAATGAGGGGCACAAATTTGTGAGGGCTGGCTAGCGGGGCTGGGAACTGTATGCAGTGGCAATCAAGAGCCTGACTAGCATTGACCTATATGTAATTGAATGATATGCTATTGTATAAATGAGGGACAAATCCTGTCCCTATAGGGACCAACATTTCATCCCTGAAATGAGGGACATCCTGTGTAATGAGGGACAGTTGACAACCCTAATGGCCAGAGCTAAGCTGCAGGTTGAATCCAGATGAGACAGCAGTCAAGGTGAGGCAAAGCAGTCATTGCTACTCACACTGATGGACAAAAGGAAGCACTTTCCGCACACAGCATTAATTAACTTGCAGATTTGGCTGTCACAAGATCTGGTGATGATCACTAGCTTATGTGGCTTTAAAAGGCAATGAGACAAATTCATGGAACAAGTCTATCAGCGGCTATTGCTCTTGATGGCTACTTCCAGGTTCAGAGGCATACTGAACATACCAGTTGCAGCGGAGCAACAGCAAAAGAGGGAGCAAGCCTTCATCTCCTGCTTGTGGGCTTCTCAGAGGCACCTGGTTGGCCTCCATAGAAACAGAATGCTGGACTAGATAGCCAGCAAGGCACCTACTGGTTCCCCAAATTACCTGGCCTGGTTGGTCAGAGGAGCTGCCCTCCCCTGCCTGGACATTACCTGGGTGGTGCTGTGGCCCAGCAAAGATCAGGCCAATGTCTCCCTCTATTTGAGAGCTGCCCAAGTGGATCAGGGTGTAAGGTACTTGAGTCTGACTGCCAGATTCCCCAGTTCAAGCCCCCTGGCTCATTACACAGTTCCACAAAATGACCTGGAAGTCAATCTCCACATGAATTATCCCAATGGTTCCCAAACTGGAAGCCTCCAGATGTTGCTGAACTACAGCTCCCACTATCCCCAGCCACAATAAATTGTAGCTGGGGTTGATGGGAGTTGTAGTTCAGCAACATCTGGAGGCTCCCAGTTTGGGAACCACTGAATTAGCCAATGACTTGCATGGAGGCTCTCCATGCTGATGTGAGCAGTGAAAAGTGTGTGTGGCAGTGAAAAGACACACCCTCTGTGGTGTGCATGTGAATGTATGTGAACATTAGTTTTCAAATCTTAGTCTCGCTATGTGGTCGCCACCACACAGGACCATGTCTAGCAACCATGTTATATGTTGTCCAGAATGTGAAAGGACTTTTATTTGACAACTCTTTTTGATGTAGAGAAACTGAAGTGGAGGGATAGACAAACAGCACAAAGCTACAGAGGGTTCACAGCTGAGCTGACACTTTAACCTGTCCCCCTATCAACTGAACTAATGTTTCAGCCATGAGTGGACTCTGCTTTCTCCTAAAGGACTTATTTAATGTACAGAATTGCTGGTCAATGACTGAAATAAAGATACCTATCTATCTTTAATTTATAGAATAAGCAGGTTTTTTAAAAAATCGAAAAAGTTAGCCAATTCAAGGCCAGGCATCTAAAGATAAAACATGCGGGCAGAAATAAATGAGTAGAATATAATATCCTTGGCAGGTAGAATACCAAATTTGACAAAGATTATTACCTAACAGATATTCTTGTCTTTACTAATGATTTTACCTCAAGGCAGCTAACCTTGAGTTAGATATCTCCAGGAAAAGGCAAATGTAGTTCAACAAACAGAGGTTAAGCCTGCATTTACCCTAATTTTAATGAGGCGGCACTGTATTGTGTGAGGTTGCAGGTTACGGTTAATAATTGAAGCTAAAGAGGTTATAACGCCTACATACCAAGGTGCTGTTGCCACTGGCCAGACAGTGTGAGTCTGCCAATCTCTTGTGACCCCACCCTTGAAAATCAGCATGTTAATCATTATCATCATATTGACGATAAGGCTCTTTATAAGTCAACATGGAGGCTGTAATTTCAACCGTCCGTCCACGATCTGAATTATTTCTGTGAAGATAACATTAAGAAACACTCCTCTTAGAAATACTGGTTGGCTTGTCAACTCCTTTGTTCGTCATGGGAGTGTCGAATTTAGAAACGCACTTGACAATATTTACTGCCTAGTAAGCAGAGCTAACTTTGGGCATCAATTCTGCCCGTGAGTGTCAAGCAGTCACCTCTGCCATAATGTTGGCATTCTAATAGGCTAGGAAAGAGGGACCAATTGCCAACCACCCATTCCTCCCCTTCTTCCAGACCTGAGTCGGGGGCAGTGGCTGCAGATGACAAAATAATGTATGTGTTTATAGAGTTGCATGATGGCGGAAGTGAAAGGATTGGGGCAGCATGAAGAAGGGTGCTGGGTTACAGCCATGACCCTAATGGTGCTCCCCATTACCTATGGACAGCCTAGAGCAGGGGTTCTCAGTTCCCCAGATGGTTTTGGACCACAACTCCCATCATCCCCTGCTACAATGCAGTGTGGCTGGGGATGATGGGAGTTGTAATCCAACAACATCTGGAGACTCTACGTTGGGAACCCCTGACCTAGAGAATAAAAATGAAAATGAAATGAAAATGAAAAACACAACAGTCAAAGATTGAACAAACCCCAACCATTTCTAGCAACACCTCTGATTTGTAGCACTGTGGTGCAATAGATAAACTACTGGTTTGGATAGGAGATGATCAGGTTTTTAGATTGTGAGCCTGTTTGGAACAGGAGGCCATTTTATTTCTCTCTGTGTGTATAAACTGATTTGAGAACTTTTGTTGACAAGCAGTATATAAATAAATCTTTTTAGTGGTAGTAGTAGCGTCTACTTTGTACCTCAACCCAAAAGCTATTGGACTGGCCTTGGAGCAACTCACTATACAACATCTGTTCTACAAGCTGCCAGATCATTACAATGCATCAGGCACAAGAGAGAGCAAAAAGCATTGTTTTTTATGTGAGATTACTTTTTTGCGAGAAAGGATGTTCTCATTTTGGTCTAAACACCCACTACGTCTATATTACATCTATAGTACAGATTAAATAAGATTTAGTCCACTAAAAAAATATTGGTTGGTATCCAGACCTTGAGTGAAGCAGCATACCAACAGAAACAGGGACGTAACTGTCATTGGGCAGATGTGCTCCTCCCCGCCGCCCCAAGAACAGGGGCCGTTGAGGACCCTTCACCTATTGCTCTTCTACTCAAATTGGATTTTCAACTGATTTTAAAAGAGTTTTTAAATTGCTTTGTGTTGTATTTTGTACTTTCTCTCCCCCCACCCCACTGCTCTCTTTTTGGTCTGTTATGATTTAAGGTGGTGTGTTTTTATTTCATGTTCTAATGCTGTGTTGTGAGCCACCCAGAGAACAATGTGTTATGGGGCCAAGGCTTCCAATCCCCGAGTTGTGACTTCAAGTGGTATAGTCCTGATGAGACCATGCCATTTTCCTCATGAATATCTGAATTGACTCTCACGGTACCATTTTAAGGCATTTGTGCATGGTGGTCTTGAATTTCACCATATGTGCCACTTTAAAAAACAGAACCTGAAGAACAATAATGAGCCTATTTATGGGTGGCCAACAAACTTATTTCCTGGGACTGCTGTCTTTGCCTTTTAAGGATCTCCTTTAAAAGACCAGGGGTAAAAGAGGAGTGTTTAAGGGAACTAAACTTCAGCCAGCAGCCTGATGCTTAACTTTGCTTACACTGGTAGGGGATCTCACAGTGTAGCTATGTCAACCTAGTAAAAGCTCCTAGGAAATGCTTCATCCACACTACTGCTTACACAGTCTTATAGCTCCAGGTGCAAGAGAGGCAACAGAGGAGCCCTTCATTATTCAGGAGTACTTTAATTCAGTTTCCAGTTTTCCATGGCATAAGTCCATCATGGTATAAACTAAAGGCGAAAGCAAGTTAAAGCATCCGTAGCACAACGTAACTGGTTGTGCAAATAAACTCTCTTACCAACAATTTCACATGACTGCCTAAACCGCAAGTCTCCACCCTCCTTGTGCAGTGTCCTGAAAAGATCCACTGGCAAAAGACACACTCATACAAAGCAAACGTGTTCTCCTTGGCTCTTGGGAATCCCTTCTAAGCCTATTGCACTGTGCTAAACTCCCCTGCCGATTAAAAGGCATTTTCTTTTATAAACAGGAACCAAAAGGTGGCAGCAGGGGTGGGGAGAGGAGGAAGAGAAGCATCCATACTGACAACTGATAATGCAACACCAGCTTCTCCCTTGTAAGTCGGAAGCAGAGAGTTTGTGGTAAAGTACGTGGCAGGGAAAGAGTCCCAACCAATGAACTGCTATGTCTGCTACCAATTCAAAAACGCAAACCAATAAAACAGTTCACACGATCGAAAATTGGGTAGGACAAGTATCCTGCCCAGCTTTGGGAGCTGTGTACTCTTACCAGCTACACTCATTCTGCCCGGCTCCCAGGAGCCTCCCTGTTTGCAGTTGCATCTCCAGGCTTGGAGATTGCATTTTGGATATGCTCAGGAGCTGCACGGCAATGTGAACTCTTAGTTTATGGTACACATGGGGACAGGTCACTTAGCTGGCAGCTGGCTAGTCGCCCCTAGATTTGGCTGCAAACAAAGCAAATTGGAATGGGGATCAGATGCACCCCCTCTCCCTATGTGGGAGCCCCAACTAAGTAGACTTCAGAGTTAACTCTAGCAAGTTAACTGGCATCCAAGGCCTCTCTAATCTTAGAGTGAGCCACCTCACTCCCCTCTCCTTTCACAGGAGATGACGACACCCTAAGGAGCCGATTATGCCAAGCAGGAAGAAAAGTAGCGAAGACAGTGAAGTAATGGTCTCCCCACCACAAAGGAGATGAGTCAGTGACGTAGACCTAGAGGTGTATTTTATTGACATTATTGATAGGATTACTGGAGAGCCCATCCCGGCATGGATTTTTGCACACTGGCATAGTCTAATTTTCATCACAAACAGCCTTCCTTGCAAAAGGCCATCCCCTCATTGTGACACCCAGGAAAGAGCGATCCAACACAATGCATTCCGTGCAGGCCCAGCCTGACCCTTCTAATCAGCAAAGGATGTGCCCCCAAGGCATGTTTTGGGATATAAGGATCCCCACTTCCATGACCCAGTGGGCTCTCTTGTGCTCTACACTGGAGACTCCAACAAAGAACCCCAGCAAGCAATCTTCGTGTTCTCTCATGCCTTGTACTTGGGACTCCATTGCAACAAGCACTCTCTTACGAGCCACTTGGGATTCCATCCAGCAACCTTCATATTTGGGACTCCACTGAGCATTCCATATGCTCTTTTGCAACCTATAAAAATCACTATCTGGATTGGTCTTGGTGCCAGTCTCCATCCAGTTTGCCTCGCACCCATAGCAGGCTGGACCCACAGAGAAACTCTTCTCGTGGGCATCTCCCCCTCTACTAATCTCCACAACTCTCCTGCTTCCCCACCACGCTGAGGTGCGAGATTCTGGAGCCCATATGTCCTGTCGTCCAGTTCAGGTGAAGGTGAATGCCTGCCCCACTCTTGGGCCCCCATCTATCTCTTCATTAAATCCAACCCCATCTCTCTCTCAAGCCTCTTTGTGTGTGAGAGGAGTGGGTAAGGCAGCACCATCCTACCCAGCTCTAATACCCAGCATTTTAACAAGGCAGGAGGAAAAGCAGGCCTCCCCAGCTTCTCTCTCACACACAATTCCTCATTCCCCCCTCCTCCTACCTGGTTGTTTCCTCACACATGATTGAAAATTGGGAGCGTGCACAGCTCCCAAGCTGGGTAGGATGCTTGTCCTTCCGAGTTTCCGATCATGAGGACTGCCTTAATGAGTTACACTGGTTGGCTGATTGACTTGAATATACAGTTGTATACATAACTTTATTTTATAAACACATGTACAGTTAATTTTTTCTAAAGTGGCAGGAGCTTTGGCAGCAGTTTTGATAATCCATTGAAATGCTTTAGTTCAGACTACTGAGCCAACAACATTGTCCGGGCCAGTTGATATATACAGTTTTATAATGTTCTTTTATCGTGTTCACTTATAGGATATGATTGTTGTAATGACCATAATGGTTTAAGCAATCAATATTTCTCAGTATAGGGAGCAATTACAAAATATATAGTTGTGTCATGCTTTTGCAGAAATGCAAGAGTTGTTCCCACATTTGGAGCTATGAGAAAATGTAAGTGTAAAGAACAAATGTTTGCATTTTGTCTATAGCCACTACGCACTGTTGTTTCAAAGAGAATACAAATCATTTTTTAAAAATATCACATTACTAAGACAAAAATCAAAAGCACTACTTTTACCATAGCCAAATCTCTTCTCCAAACACATATTTGTTGCATTTACATGTTACCTTTTAAAACAAACTCTTAAAAGATCTTAAACATACAATAAAATATCTTCACGTATTGTGTGAAGTGGTTCTAGAGGAGAAGTTGTCTTGGTTGATGCTTGGCTATTTGATGCCATCTTGGCTGCCATCCCATAGCATCTCTCCCTCTGTTAACTGCTGATGCTAAACAGTGGTCGGTCTTGCAACCACTAAACATAGGCTGAGCTTGTCAGCAGCTTGGAAAATTATATATACAACTAGAAGTACCGACTGCTCTGGAAGATTGTTTTCTTTGTGTCTCATACCACTTCAGCTGGGAAGGCCAGGTATACAAGAGCTTTCCATATTCTTTATGGACCCTTTGTTTCTCATAAGGGCAGGCCTGGGGAATTATGAGCTGGAAAATAACTGAGTTTGAAATGGCCTGCCAGATGACAATACCTAAAGGGAACAATGCCGATGGGGGGAGAATCCAAGAAGGATAACCAATTTGAGAAGAAGCTACAACTGCTGAAACAACAAGAAGGTGCAAATGGTTCTCCCCACTAAAAAAAGAAAATTGAGTGTGTGGTTTTTAAAAATACTCTAACAAAAAGAAAACTAATTTTGGTAATTTCAAGTGGAATATGTTTGGCTTGGCAACTCCAAAGTTAGTGGGAAAACAAGTGGTAAGCCAGGATATTATGCTGAACCTTCGCAATGATGGTGTCCTTCAAGTCTGCTGCCCAAACCAACCTGAGCTCAAATGTGTTTAGAGCAATTTAAATATATCCTGGCTGACCACTTGCTGACAGATCCCACTGAGTTCATGTCAGATTGAAAACTCCTCAGCATGGAGTCTAGATTACCATCTCACTAATTTTTCTTAGTGGGCTTTCAAAGGCCTACTCTAATCAGTATGAATCAGTGATGCTTCAAGTGTGGCCCATGGTGTGCTTTCAGGTGACCAAAATATGTGGGTGGCCACACACCTAAATCCATGATGCAGACAGGAGAAAATGCTGAAGGCCTGTTTCCGCGCAAACAATGTCAGACAGCAAATTGCAGCTCAAGGAATTTGCTCTTTGCTGAGACAGGGAGGCCCCTTCCACTGGCCTCTGAAACAAGGTGAATGTTATAGCAATTGTGTTCACTGACTTGGTGTTTTTTTTTGTGTGGTTAACATTAGGAAAGGTGGGAAATGGATAAGAAAAGTAACATTAACTCCTTCTGCACCTGAATTTCCTAAACTTGCAGGATGAAAGTGGAGAAGAAGCATTTGGTCGGCACTCAGTACAGCTGTCTCAGGATGTGGATGAAATGGAGTTTCAGTCGAGGAGGCTTTCAACCAGCCTCCCACATGGCTCCACAACTTAAAATAAACCAAGTTGTTCTGGTAAGAATGAATCTGCCTACTTTCCTTGCATTATACATTTAATTGATAACTACCGTCTTCACAAGTCAGCCCACTTCAGCCTTAAACGTTCACACATCCGCCATCTTGAATTGGGGTGGATGACATTATCACAAACGATGCCGTTGAGGTATCCTTATATGACACTCACTACAACTGTACCAAATTTGGTTCAGATAAGTTAAGACAATTCACGTTAGCCTATTTGCACCTCAATTGTTCACGCGTCCACAATCTAGAATTGGGGTTAATGACATCATTACAAACTAAGCTGTTGAGGTGCCCCTATGTGTCCCTATAACTGTACCCAATTCGGTTCATATTGGTCCGGGCATTGAGAAGTTGATGGGTGGGGACACACGCACACACGGACACATATACAAAATGCCAAATGATCTCATAAGCTTACTTTCCTTAAGGAAAGTAGGCTAATGAAAATAAAAATGAGGGGTTTGCAAAGAACCAGTAAACAAAAATAACAATCAGCCATAGCAAAGAGCTTCAAAACCACTAGGCTGTTGTGGTTAAGACAATGCCATCTCTATGGCATAGAGTACAGTTCACACAAGAAAGACATGGCCCCCTGCACACTTGACCTCATTTGACTTCACCAACCCTATGGATCAGATACTCTTTTTACAGCTGAGTGGATTAGTGTTGGTCAGCTAAAGAGAAAGAGTTGAAGACTTGAACCCACATCCTTCAGCCTAAACCAGCATGCTATTTATGACACCTTTGCAAATAGTCACATAAGAACATAAGAATAGCCCTGCTGGATCAGGCCCAAGGCCTATCTAGTCCACATCCTGTTTCCCACAGCAGCCTACCAGATGCCTCTGTGAGGCCAACAGGCAAGAAGTAAGGGCACACCCTCTCTCCTGCTATTGCTTCCCTGCAACTGGTATTCAGAGGCATCTTGCCTCTGAGGCTGGAGGTGGCCTATAACCACCAGACTAGTAGCCATTGATAGACCTGTTCTCCGTGAATTTGTCTAAGCCAATTTTAAAGCCATCCAAACTAATGGTCTTCACCACATCCTGTGGCAGAGAATTCCACAGATTAATTATGCTCTGTGTGAAAAAGTACTTCCTTTTGTCGGTCCTAAATCTCCTGGTAATCAGTTTCATGGAATGACCCCTGGTTCTAGTATTGTGAGAGTTGGAGAAAAATTTCTATCTGTCCACTCTCACTAAAGGTAAAGTGTGCTGTCGATGTCTACTCCTGGCAACCACAGAGACCTGTGGTTTTTCTTTAGCAGAATACAGGAGGGGTTTACCATTGCCATCTCCTGCACAGTATGAGATGATGCCTTTCACCATCTTCCTATATCGCTGCTGCCCGATATAGGTGTTTCCCATAGTCTGGGAAACATACCAGCAGGGATTTGAACCGGCAACCTCTGGCTTGCTATTCAAGTCATTTCCCTGCTGTGCCATTAGGTTGCTTCCACTCTCTTTACTCCCTGCATAATTTTACACACCTCTATCATGTCTCCTCGTAGTCACCTCTTTTCCAGACTAAAAAGCCCAGATGCTTGACACTTGCCAAGTCAACTGTGATAAAAACCAATCTCTTTATGTGATTATGCACAAAAGGCTTAATAAAAGGCTCCCCACCCCATTTTCAAGCTTACTTATAAACATAAGGAGGCTAGTGAACGTTTTGGTGGGCTAGTAATTTTTGTGAACTTGTCTATGAACCTTTTATTATAACATACAATGGACTCTCCTCTGTCAATATCAGTAATTCTCAGAACAATTACATTTCCTAAAAACTAAGCACTTCTATCCTTCGCAGTAATAAGTAGTATCTCCTCATTTCTGTATTCCAGAAGATTGGCACAACCATAGAAAATGAAGCACTCAGAGATTCTGTAAATTGTACAAAAGCCTGTTTCTTGAACAAACCTCACTCTAGTTTAGTTTCATGTTTATGAAATGAAGGAGGGTTACGGTGAACATGCTCATGACCAATGGGGAAAGGTGATCCATCATTACACTTGTTTTTTCCTGTTCATTAAATCTGAATGCTCCTAATTAGCTATCTTGCCTGCTAATGCCTCTGTGATCAAATAAAGGTGGGGAACGGGTACACATTAACTGTCTAGTGAGGTCAGATAGCTGAACCTGCTGTAAATCTAGTTGCACTCACCAGACTGTATGATGGGAGAACTGTGGTTTTTTTGGGTTTTTTTTTTTTTAAATCAAAGTATCTTTGTGTGACTGGAACAAAAACTCCGACCAGTTGTTTCTTTGACTAAATATAAGCCCTGCTGTGGCGCTCTCATTTGTACCCATGGCGCTTTCTGAATCATGAGAGGAACAAATGGTATTACTAGTAGTTTGACAGGTTTCCAAAATTAAGTTCCTCTTGCTTCACACCTTCCCCTTTGTACTGCACCATGAAGCACAGGAGCATTAAAGGCTATTATGTAGTGGATTTATCTTAGATTGTCCTATAATTACACTGCAAAAACTACCACCTTGGGCAAAACACCTGCTCATACAGCAGCTTTTAAATTCACCTTGCATCTCACATTCACACAATTTCACTAACCCAGGGGAAAGCCAGCTTTCATTGAAGTAGAATTGAACACATAAAGGACATATTAGGTCAATTCAAACACACTTTCATGGTCTTCAAAATGGAAAGTGGCACCTATATCACAACATCACTTTCCACTGCTTTATTTATTAAATCTATAAACTCACCTTTTTGGTCCATAACAGGACTCAGATGAATTTTCTGGACAAAGAAACAGAACTGATCTCTTTCCTATCCATACTCCCAAATATGAAATAACTGATATTTGAAACAATTCTCCAAAAGGAAGATAAAAAAGAATGTGTATTGTTTCCAAATATTGCTATGTATTCCTATGCTTAACAGCAAAGTCCTAGGCTGACAAGGGCATCCACCACCCAAATAAAAATAAATATGCCTAATATCACACTGAAATGGCAAATATGGTATTTAAAGGGGAGGTGGTGGTTTAATAACTGGCCCTATCTAGCCCCAGCACAGTACCTCCAGTGGCTGTTGCTGGTATCTGTCTTATCTTTCTTTTTTAGATTGTGAGCCCTTCAGGGACAGGGATCCATCTTATTAATTAATTAATTTATTTATTTATTCATTCATTCATTCTCTATGTAAACCGCTTTGGAAACTTTTGTTGAAAAGCGGTATATAAAATATTTGTTGTTGGGTTAAAAATCCTGAGGCATTCCTACTGCAGGCATAAAGCTAGTAAATAGAAGGTTCCCGTAGCCCTGTTTTGCTTCAAAAGTACTTTTTGGCTTCCAGGTATATGTCCATGAGGGTTGTGCAGACCTCAGGGACATATTCCCAGAAGTCAAAGGTGCGTTTGGAGGGAGGGAGGGAGGGAGAGAAGCAAAAATGCCACCCTGCCCCATGTACAGACTCTGCTACTCAGCAAGATGCTGGCTGAGCCCTTACACAGACTCTCTGCAAGGGCACAACTCCTGCTGCGCCTAACACAGTGCAGGATGTCAGCCATCAGATGTGTCACTGTGACTTACATGTACATACAGAGAAACCTTGGTTTTCTAGACTAATGGGGAAACGAAGAGGTCAGTCCACCTCAGGCATATGCACAGGACAGTGGTCAAGAGCAGAATGAGGAAGCAAAATGGATGAGCTTTCGGTTTTGCAAATGCTGTTCAGAAAATCTGAAATATTAGGGTCCAGAAAATCAAGGTTCCTCTGTATATCAAAATATGCTAGGATGAAAAGCTGTTTATCAGCTACTGTATTTTATCTTTATATTTTTAAAAAACAAAAAACCTGTATTGTAACTTGATACATTATTGTCCATCAGTTCATATAACATATCTGAAGTATGAATATATAATAATTATTTTATACACCATCATCTGCAAATTAATAATGTTTTTTTAAAAAAGTATGCCATTAGTTTGCAGGACCAAGATACAAAAAATAATAATGTGTGCATATGCTGAAGGCTCACAGCAAACACAGATGGTTTAAGTAGAATGAGTATCAACATAATAAAATTTTTTTGGGACTAACCTTATTGGTTAAGTATGGCTAACTTTCATTGTATCAGTGTGAAAAAGGTCTAGATATCTACATGATGTTGACTGCTATGCTGAGTGCCAAAAATGGCTCCAAACACAGAGGCTGGGTAGCCACCATGGAATACTGAAAAAACTGTTCTTATTTAAAATAAAAACAGCATATTTCTAGGGATTATGCTGGGGTTGGGGGGACTGATACATCTTGATGCCAGCTGTACAAATTAGAGTGGAGATATGGCACTCTACAGAGGTTTTTTGTAGGAAAGGAATGAGACACTTTCATGCAGCAGAGGCCACAATCGCATCCCACACTATGTACTCCCTATTCCTTTGCTCCTTGTTCCCTACTCTATATATGTATTACCCCTCCCAAATTTTTATGAGTCCTTACCCTACTTCTCCAAAATGTGTAGTTAAAAGGAAAGGGTATTTCAAAAAATGGCAAAAAGAACATTACATAAAACTATTTTTGCATGATTTGGTTGCATTCTAAAAAATCAGAATTTATTCAGATTGAAAACAGTGAAAAAAAATTGTGGATCACCCCACTTCTTGAATAAGGGCCTGGCAGAGGCATCATTAAGAGCATCTTGTCCTTCCAGCCCTATCACCCTTCTCCCCACAAGACACCTTCAGTTTGACAGAAACAGGAAATCCGATTTCAAAACTTAAGAAGCAATGAAATGAGGTGGGGGGGGGGTCGGGGGATGGGAATTGTCTAGGCGTATAATAAGGATCCAGTCAGATTAAAAGCAAAATCCAATTTAACTCATCCCAGCAGCAACAGTAATTGAATTACATGATGAAAGGTTTGGGGTGCAGGGAGGGAAGGAAATAATGTATGAACACAAATAAATCTGTCCGAGGAGCTGCTAAACAAATGAATGTAATATGACTGCTGCAAGCCCCCACCCCTCCCTCCCAGGCCTCCACCCCTCCCTCTCAGGCCCCCACCCCTCCCAAAGACAGTTTGATAAGCTGCTGATTGCTTCTTAACCTCTACTATCAATATTTGGAACTAAGCAGCTTACAAGGCATTGGGTGGCTGGCCGCTAAGGAAACAGACGTCCCCAGATTTAGCAGTTTACTGTGTGAGGATTTGATTATGTAAAGAAGAAGTCAATGGCACATAAGTAAACAGTCACAAAAACTTCTACCCTCTGGGTTCACCTTTTAACAGTGAGCTTGTCCCTATCTCACAACTTTGATGGCAGAGAAGTCACTGTGGTCTCAAATGTGTGTCTCTCTACAGGCGTCTTCTCCATATGGCTGCAACAGTGGTACAGCGTTAATTCTGTGTGTCTACAAACTGTGTGGACAGCGACTTCTGCAATTTTCTGTGCAGGTATTGCAACATCTTCTATATATTTAATTATCCTGGGTGCGCCTTGGAATGTGCGTCCCAGCACCCAGCTGATTGGCTGGGCGGCGGAGGCACCTGATTGGCTGAGGCGCACCCAGGAGGATTGGTCGCCACGGTGGCGACAGGCCCGGCCTGGCTGTGGAGGCAAGGCCCAGGAAGGGGGAAAGAACGTGGGGGGGGGGCAGAAGTGGCGGTGGGGAGGGGAGGCGGCTGGGAGGAGAGGCAGCTAGGCCTGGCAGGGGCCAGCCGTGGTCAGGAAGCAGAGACTAGGGCAGAAGGTGGGGGTGAAGAGGTAACCACCAGCCCCAAAGAGCGCACAGATGCTCTGTGCGGGGTCGGCAAATTTAAATTATAACAACTTAGCATTTCATACACTACTTTTGGAGCATTCAAACCACTTCATAAAGATATGCTCAGAAATTTTTACAATAGCATTGTAAAGTAGACCAGTATAACAATCTCCTAGCCTAGTGACAGATGCAGGGTTGAGAGAAGGATGGCTGCCTAAGGCCAAATAAAGAGTTTGCTGAGGAAGTGAGAGCTGAACTAAGGACTTACCAACTCATAGCCTACCCTCTTCACAACCTATAAGACCTTCCATTGGTAAGAATGTGCCAATCATCTCAGCTGATTTGCCACACTGCCCTCCCTCTTTCTCAACAAAGAAGTTCTGTTAAAAGGGATCACACTTGCCTAACCATTCAAGCAGCACTGTGCCACCATATGAGGCAGTAAAGAGAAGGCAGGTATATTCTTCACAACTCAACTGATGCAATAAAGAATGGATGAACGTTGGTAGGCTAGGGTTGCACAGCAGAAGAGTGTACAGCCTCAGCTTTTTTTAATTTAGAAAAAATTCAGCCATTAAGAAGTCATACTCCAAACAGCAAGCAAGACTGCATAGGGTGCCCTATTTGGACAAAGTACTGCATTCTCCCCCCACCCCCCTGGAACAAACGTTTGGGACCTTGAAAAAAAGTGACATTCTTGCAACAGAAACATGACTTCTAGAGCAGATATGAAGTCCATGCCCTAGAGATTAGTAAAATGATGCACATTTATTACACATACAAAATGTGTTCTGATTGTTCCAAAAGGCCCCAGGGCTGCAGTTCTGACTACTTACTAGGAAATAAGTGCCTCTGAATTCAGTGGGACTTCTTTCTGAGTCAACAAGCATAGGAGGAGGATGTAGGTGAGATACAAGAACTTGCACCCTGTACTGTATTCATAAATGATCTAGAAATTGGGGTAAGAAGCAATGTGGCCCTACTTGAAGGTGACACTAAACTATTCAGGGTACTGAAATCCAAAAAATATGGTGAGGAGCTCCAAAAGGATCTCTCCAAACTGGGTAAATGGGCAAAAAAATGCAGTTCAATTGTAAACAATGTAAACAAACGTAAAGTGATGCATATTGGGCCCCAAACCCCCAGTTTCAGACAGGGGCGCACCAAGGTAATTTGAGTGTCCGGACCAACCAGCTGCAAGCCACCCTCCGTGTGAGGGCCCCCCAAAAAAACCTCCTTTGCGGGGCCCACCCCACAAAAGTTCCACTTTAAACATTCTTACCGTGGCCAAGGGGTGGCTGCAGGGGGGGGGAGCAGAGCAGTCCTTCTCTCACCCCAGTGGCGGTGGGGTGGGAGCAGGAGCGATGCTGTGCCCATCCATTCAGGCCAGCGCCTTTAAGCAAATGCAAGGCGCGCCTGCACAGAGGAGATCGTCACAAGCCCATGACATCACAGGCTTGTGACGATCTCTCAACTGTGCAGGCTCACCTTGCAGTTGCTTAAAGATGCTGGCCCGAACTGATGGGCACAGTGTCGCTCCTGCTCCCACCCCACTGCCGCCGGGGTGACGGGGAGAAGGGAGATGGACTGTTCCACTCTCCCCTGCCGCAGCCACCCCTCAGCCGCAGTAAGAATTTTTTTTTTAAGCGGAGCTTTGGCGGGGCGGGTGCAGGGTGGCTGCCAGAGATCCCCCCGGACCTTGGAGGACCAGACCGGGTCCCCAAGGCCCGGAGCTTAGTGCACCTCTGGTTTCAGACATATACTGATGGGGTCTGAGGGGTCTGTGACTGACCAGGAGATGGATCTTGGGGTCATGGTGGACAGCTCTTTGAAAGTGTCAACTCAGTGTACAGCAGCTGTAAAAAGGCAAATTCCATGCTAGGGATCATTAGGAAGAGGACTGAAAATAAAACTGGCAATATTGTAATGCCTTTATAGAAATTTATAGTGTGGCCACATTTGGAGTACTGCGTTCAGTTCTGGTCACTGCATGTCAGCCAAGGATAATATAAAACTGGAAAAGGTGCAGAAGAGGGCAACCAAGATTATCAGGAGTCCAGAGCACCTTTCTTATGAGGCAAGGCTACAACAACTGGGTTTTTTTTTTATTTTAGAAAAAAAGCAGCTAAAGAGAGACATAATAGATGTTTCTCCCTATCTCACAACACTAGAACTAGGGGTCATTGCATGAAACTGATGGCCAGGAAATTTAGGATTGACAAAAAGAAGTACTTTTCCACACAGCACATAATTAATCTATGGAATTCTCTGCCACAGGATGTGGTGATGGCCACTGGCTTGGATGGCTTTAAAAGGGGCCTGGACAAATCCATGGAGGATAGGTCTATTGCTAGCTACTAGTCTTGGAACTTTTAGGCTACCTTAAGGTTCAGAGGCAGGATGCCTTTGAATACCAGTTGTAGGGAAGCAACAGCAGGAGAGACGGCATGCTTTGGGCCTGATCCAGCAGGGTTGTTCCTATATTCTGTTCGTACAATTAGGACACAGTTCAGAAACTGTGATCTTGGCATACAAGGGGTAGTGATCTCAGAGGGAGGGTGAATAAAAAGGAAGGGGCCAGTTGGTAATGGACTAAGGGTAAATGGAGCAAACAGGGACCTGGGGGAAAGTGGAGGGGAGGAGAAGACTTGAAGCTGAAGAAAAGAGGAACTAATGAGAGAGACAACGGTGTTGGGGTCGGGCTAAAATTTCACATACTGATTGGTCAAGCCTGTGGCCAAGGCTGGGTCATTCAAATCAGAAACATAGCTTGACCACAGCACTGAAGTTCTCCTTTATTGACATCATTAAATCTTGTCCAGACAGTTAAAGGAATTCTCATAATCAATAGTGGTAGAACAAAAATATGCAATTAATGTGAACTGACACTGTTAAGCTCTGGCTTTGATCGCACTTTTGTCAGAAACTTGTTTCTGGAACTGTGCCCACTTCAGGCAGGAAATTTACATAACTGAATGTTCCTCCATACCAGAACATACCCTGCACACAGAAACAGGCATGTCAGAAAAATCGCTAAGCTAGAAGTCTTCTCCTTGAAATGCAAGTTTTCTATGTGTGGCATTCAAAAATACAAAAACAGACGGTGCATTCAGTCTAAAGGAGTACAGCTAAGACTCAGGTTTACCACCTCAATGAGAATAGGCCTTTGAAGCAAACCTGTTCATGTGGAATTCAAGATTCATCCAACAACCATACACAATGTAATTTGTGAAAAGTGTATATACATTTATAGTTTTATTTGTATTTGATTTCTTATTATATTCTTAACTCTGTTTTTCTAAGCCACTTTGAAACATGTTAAAAGTGGGATATATATTTTTAAACAAATCAATAAGTGGGCATTATGTGTGGTTTATAAGTTGAATTAATAACAACAAAATCCAATATCTGGACATGCTGAAGTCGCTTACCTGCTGTAAGTCTGCCAAAGAATACAGATGGATCTGTTGAAGGAGATACTCTCTGGGGAAAATTCTTAAAAGACAAAACAAAATAAGAGTGAGTTTGCATAGTTTTCAAAGTACACAACCTTCCTTGGAACGTGAAAAATATTACATTCTTCATTCATCTTTTGAAAGCTATCTTCCACTTGTCCCCCACATTTTAAAAGATGTTGTTGGATAAAGCAGCACCATCTGCCTTTGTACCATTTTGTACAGGCTGTTCTTTCCTGCTTCCACAGGAAGGATTCATACAGGAAATTGTCAGCAGCTACAGCTCTACTCTTTCATCTGCCTTCGGTCATTGACATATCGCACCAAGGGGAACACCGATGGTTGCAGCACTTCTAGAGTCCCTGCACATCTGTCAACATCATCAATGGTGCTATTTTTCAGGGCAGTACAGCTCCATTGTAAAGCTGCACAAATTATTATTATTATTATTATTATTATTATTATTATTATTATTATTAATTCAATTTCTGTACCGCCCTTCCAAAAATTGCTCAGGGCAGTTTACACAATCAATCAATCAATAAGATTGATCCCTGTCCCCAAAGGGCTCGCAATCGGAAAAAACACACAAGATAGACACCAGCAACAGTCACTGGAGGTACTGTGCTAAGGGTGGATAGGGCCAGTTATGCTCCCCCCGCTAAATAAAGAGAATCACCACGTTAAAAGGTGCCTATTTGCCAAGTTAGCAGGGGTTATTGTAGTTGTGTGATGTAACACTCATCACACAACTGTAGAGGAGAGCGGGTCTTGTGGTGGCAAGCATCAATTGTCCCCTTTGCTAAGCAGGGACCATCCTGGTTTGCATTTGAATGGGAGACTACATGTGAATACTATAAGATATTCCCCTTAGGGGATGGGTCCACTCTGGGAAGAGCACCTGCATGCTTGCATTCAGAAGGTTCCACCACCCTGGCATCTTCAAGATAGGGCTGAGAGAGATTCCTGCCTGTAAGCTTGGAGAAGCAGCTGCCAGTCTGTAGACAATACTGGGCTAGATGGAGCAATGGTCTGACTCCGTATATGGCAGTTTTCTATGTTCCTATGGGCATTCAACTTTACAATGGAGTGGAACTGCCCTAAAGCACAGCTTTGTCAAAAGGTGTTTATAGACTTGCAGGGGTGCCGGCTACAACTGTTGGTGCTCCCTGTGCAGTATATCAACCACTATTTCTACTTTAAAAATAACTTCTGTAAGAACTGCTTCTGTAGGGTCAACACACACAGACAGATCTATTGAGATCTAACTACTCCTGTGCTGTTTCTTGCTGGTTTTTCTTCAAGGTGTATTTTATATAGACAAAAATATTGCAGCTATCTCACATATCATCAAATATAATCATATAGTGGGGTCCCTTGGAAATGGATACTACAATAAAAATAGCACACATAAAAAGCTTTTTCTAAGCACACTTCACAAATATGCTCTCAATTAATTCTTATTGCACTCTCATAAGGTGGCAAGCATTATCTCTACATGACAGATGAGAGCAAACTGTGAAATAGACTGGTGGCTTGCCAAAAGGTCATTCAACAAATTGATGGTGGAGTTGAAACTTGAGCGTTAGTAGCTCAATGAGCCATGCTCTTAAATATGATGCTAGACTAGCTCCCCCTCTGTGCTACACTAAACCTACCTATTTCTGTTTAAGACACCAGAAGTAGTTGCTCAACCTCAGAGCCACAGCCACTGCTCCTCCAACATGAGTTCTCTTCGGATGATTCTGAAGAACACTGGCCAGATCCTTTTAACAATGTATTTAAAGAACCATCACTTTAAAATGTATTTAAAGAACCATCACTGACCAAGTACAACAGTTTCCAGAAGAAAGGATGTTTCAAGAGATGGTTCCAGCAATAAATTCACACTATCTTCCTAGACTCCTGCTATTTTTTTAGACTGTGAGCCCTCTGGGGACAGGGGACCACCTCATTTATTACTTGTTTATCTTCCTATGTAAACTGCTTGGAGAACTATGTTTGAAAAGCAGTATATAAATATCCATAGTAGTAGTAGTAGTAGTAGCAGCAGCAGCAGCAGTAGTAGAAGTAGTGTTTTCATTCTATCCAAAGTGTTGAAAAATGCCAGTACTAACTTTCAACAGAGATTTTTTCTCTCAGAACTGAATAAGCAGATATGTATATCTATTGACAACATTCCTCAGCTTTAAAAATAAAATAAAAACCAAATGACCTAATTTTAAATCTGGAAATAGTGGCATTTGAATGGACCTCTGAGTTTATTTTCACCAGCCATAAGATGGTTGTTGTTTTTGGCTCATCTTTCCTTGGTTAATTTCTTGACAAGCCAAAATGCCCCATCATGTGAAATGACTATATGGATTTTACTTTACATTTGATTAACATTAAACTTTGTTACAAATCTATGATTCAGTTGCTGTCTGGAGATAAATTCATCCTATGTTTGTCAACTGCTACAAAAATAAAGTACTGTACTGTATATTAATGGCAGACAGAACATGCTCCAGACACATGTGACTGATATTCAAGAGTTTGGGGGAAAGTGGTTATTTCTAATCCTCCCAATTATATTTATATATGACGATGCAGGTGGCAACAAGATACATTTTTTCAAAAAGGCCAGTTAACAATAAGAGTACATTGATAAGTTGGAACCATGTGTCTTATTTTTGTATTTTACATGTATTTGCAAATATTGTTTAAGTAGCTGCTTTTGGGCGGGGGGGGGACATCAATTTTGCAGGGAAACCCAGTAATAAAGTGGCCCTGCCCTCAAGCTAGCAATTGGCATGGATGTGGAAAGATATCCCCAAACTTCCTCTGCTTCAAATGGAAGAAATCTCTAATGCTTTCTCTCTCCATCTCCCAAATATGAAATACAATGACTACAAGTGGACTACAAGGGAGTACAGTAGAAGGAATATACTTATTCCCATTACCATGGAAACCGGGACCAGGGGAAAGCCAAAACAACAACAAAGGCCTGTCCCATTTTTTTCGGTTTTGTTTTTATGGAACCCATATTTGCTGTGGAAACATGCCTTACTGGTTTGTGATGGAAGCAAACCGCAGAATAACCAAAGACTACAACTGACAGCAGCACTCCAAGTGCATTAAGGCGCTCCGCTCATCGAAATCAAAGGGAGCAGAGGGCACTCAGTGCCATGAAGATCATGCTCCTAATGGACAGAACCAGTTGCATCTAGGGGCTGAGTGCTTTAAAGATAGCATTATGAGCATGTTCAAGGTCAGATGGAGGTCAGTCCAGACACGGCATTTTAGTTCAAGATAGGACTTTGCATGAAGCAGCACCAGCAAACAGTGTCTTTTTATTCACACTGAGAAATCAGTTTAAATCTTGAGAGCCACAGCACTGCAAAAGTGCTTGGTTTAGAAGGAAAACCTGACACAGGAAAACTGCTCTTCCTTTGCTGTGGTGCTGGAGCAGATTTGTAAATACCTTACAACATACAAATGGAACACTGAAATGACATATGTAGACAGAAATCACAACAGCTGGAAAGGGGGACAGGCTGCTCTGATGAAGGAGGAAGTGGGGGGAAAGAAGGTATTCTCAAGAAGGTATTATTATGATAGTTACCTCTGCCAGGGATGTGCATTAACAGTTCGTGCACTCTCTCAGGTGGCAGGGGGACTGCCTTTAAAAGAACGGCTAAGGCGCTCCTTACCTGTTTGCCCCCGCCCCCCCCCGGAGCTCGGTTTCTCAAGAGACGCACAGGGCTGAAGCAAGCATTGGCATGCACATGGTCAGCATACCATGCAAACGGCCAGTGCGCGTGCAGTGCCGACATCAAAGCAGGGCCACAGGATGCAGCACTGCGTATCTTTTGAAAAAGCGAGTGTTGGTGACGGAAAAGCATCAGGGTGGGGGCGTGCAGGTACCCGCTCTTTTAAAGCCCCCCCCCACCAGCTGAGCCAGTTCGAATACCAGCATTCGAGCCAGTTTGTCGCTTCCTTTTGGAAGTGTCAAATTGGCTCGTACACATCCCTAACTCCTGCTAACTGGGCAAAGAGGCACCTTTCAAAGTAGTACCTCTCTTATATTTCTCAGGGGGAGAGCAACTCTTGCGATTCATTCCAGCACAGCATCCCTCTCTGTTGCTGAGGTTTCCCTTGGGCTTCATTTTAGATTGTGAGCCCTTTTGGGACAGGAACAATGTACTCATTCATTTTGTGAGGTAAACCACTTTCAGAATTTTTTGTTGAACAGTAAGTAGCATATAAATATTTATCATCATCATCATCATCAGGTCCTGAATTGGAAAGAAGTCAGTGGGTAAGTAGTATCTCCTGCGGTAATGTAAGGAGGTAGCACCAAAAGGTGAAATTCAACAGCAGAAACAGAGCCTCTAAAATGGTGCATTTTGAGTCACTGGGTTTAAACTGCTCAGTCAGAGTTCACGTAGGTTCCTAGAAGTTCCACTGGCCTCAGTCGCTAGACAAATTTTGAATATGCAGGAGTTCCTCAGATTAGGAGTCAATGTGGAAGGGTTCCCTGAAGTTTTAAAGTCCAAAAATCACTGCAATACAGTGTCCTGTCTCAGAGTAACAACACTAATTCCAGATTAGAAAGCCCAGAACACTGTCTGAAGAAATGCTCTCTTCTGGACATGCAAAAATATTGGGTAGTAGTTAACCTGTCTAAGGAAGGAAAGACCAAGCTAGAGCTACTTCTGGATGAACCACCTGAAAAACTGATAGCATCAATCAATACTGATGTAGGCTCCTGTCTAATGGGTTGGGAAGGATTAGAAGGCATTCAATCCAGTCAGGGCAAGAATCTCAGTGCCACATGTGTCAATTTCTTTTCCAGTGACAATTGTTTGAAGCAAAACAGTAATGTAAGATAGAACCAGCATTTCATCCATCCTCACCTCTTAGCCTTATCAGGTTATATATCTGCACAAACAAAAGGTTATCGCTTACCAAACAGAACCACAGATAAGGTTTTGTTTTCTGTATTGGGACGAAGTTGCAAGGTTTGTAGCTACGTTACTTTGCTAGCAATACATACTCTCTGAAGGCATTTAAGAGACAGTTTGTCACCAGCTCTAAGCAATTTTTCTCGACTGAATTAAACACCCTGACAGCTTGGCTAAAACGACTGCAAACAGACCTGCCTAAGCCTATGCTAAAAGTCAAAGTACAAATGTGATAAGCACAGAGTAAATTCCCCAGTTCACACTGCAGCTCAAAGAAATCAAGGCAGCTGGCAGGAAGAGTAAATTAATCAAGTGTTCTGGTGGCAATGAAAGATATACATAAGATTTAAGTACTCATACAAATAGGCTGGCTAGGCACCAGGTTTTAGGCAACAAATAACAATTATTTATCCACCTGTTTTTACATGATTTAAGCATCAAGAAAACTTATTTATTTTATTTATTCAATTTATATACCACCTGATTCCAAAGGCTCTAAGTGGTTCTCAAGAATAAACACAATAAGGACAAAATAATACAAACTGTTAAAACAGCAATTTAAAACATTACTACTTTTACTAAAGTAGTAAAGATTACTAAAAGCCAGGCTTAAAAATGTGTCTTAAGGGCTCTTTTGAAGGCTGGTAAAGATGTTAAACCACAAACGCATTCCACAGCCCAGGAGCGACTACAGAGAAGGCACGCTCCCAAGTCACCGCCAGACGAGCTGGCGGCATTTGGAGACGGACCTCCTCGATGATCTTAATGAGTGGTGGGGATCATGCAGAAAAAGGCACTCTCCCAGGTAACCCAGCCCTAAGCCATTTAGGGCTTTAAAGGTAATTACCAGCATTTTGTATTTTGCCCAGAAACCTCTTGATAGCTAATGCAATTGTTTTAAAACAGGCATAATATGGTTTCTCTGAGAAACCCCGGAGACAAATCTAGCCGTTGCGTTCTGGACCATCTGAAGTTTGCGAACTATACACAAACACAGCCCCAGGTAGAGCTCATTGCAGTAGTCAAGTCTAGAGGTTACCAGAGAATGCAGCACCGCAGTTCTGAGATCATCATTATCTTCAAGGAATGGTCTCAGCTGTCAGGGGCGAACGGGTCACCACTGGGCGGAGTGACTCTCCCTGCCTTTTAAAGCAAGAGAGCTGCTCCTGGACTCACTGCCAATGCAGTGGGGCCAATCTCCCTCCCAAACGGGGCCGCACAGTCCCGTTTGAGAGGAAGACCATGCTCCCGTACCTGACGTCCCTGCACCATGCCCCACACACTTGGTGTGGCTAGCCAGCCCCCTGCGTCTGACATCAGGCACAGGGGGCGGGGCCAGGGGGCCACGGCGGTGGCTGAACATGGGCCACCGCCAGCCTCCCTCTGCGCCTGGCAGCTGTCATATCAACCCAAGGTGATAGAAAGCACTCCAGGCCATAGCCGCAACCCGAGAAACTAGAGTAAGGCCTGGGTCCAGAAGCACTCCCAAGCTATGTAACTGTTCCTTCAGTGAGAGTGCAACCCCATCCAAAACCAGAATATCTATTATATCCCTCAAAGTATGACCCCTTATCATCAGTACCTCCATCTTGCTTGGATTGAGTTTCAATTTATTATCCCTCATCCAGTCCACTACTGGCTGTAGGCAGGCATTTTGGGGTGTTATGCCATTTCCCGATGATGATGTCATGGAGAAATAGATTTGTGTGTCATCAGCATATTGATAACACCCTACTCCAAATCTCCTGATGATCTCACCCGGCTGTTTCATGTAGATGTTAAAAACCATCAGAGATAGGGATGCCAATATTCCTGCATTATGCGGGATGTCCTGCATTTTTGGGAGAAAGTGCTTGTCCTGTCCGGGACACACTTTCCCCTGCATTTTGGTGGCTGAAGGTGGGCAGCAGCAGCCAGTGTGAGCAACCTTGCCCCCACAAGGGCATAAAAGAATCATCAGCAGAACCAACTTTAATTCCCTCCAACGGCAATGCAGCAGTGCAACTGTGACTTGGCCTCAGTGCCTGAGAAGCAAGACTGTGCAATCTAGTCATTCTCTCTTGTCAGACTACCCCCATAATAGTGAAAAGGAGATGTGTGTTGTGCAGATGAACTGCATCCTGGAACGATCCAAAAGGCTCTCAATATATTTATTTATTTATTTATTTATTTATTCATACATACATACATTTATAAACCGCCCCAACCAGAGGCTCTGGGTGGTGTACAACAACTTTTAAAAGACATAAAAACACACAATCGAAAACAAAGTGTGAAAAACAATATAAAAACAATTTAAAAATAATTAAAACCATTTAAAGCCAATTAAAATACCTTTTAAAACAACAACACTTTACGAGCCTTGGAAGGCCAGGCCAAAGTTTTTAGGGCTCTCTTAAAAGCCCACAGCGAGCCCAAACTGCGGATATCTGCTGGGAGTGCATTCCACAGACCAGGAGCAGCCACATAAAAGGCCCAGCTCCAAGTCGCCACCAGACGTACCGGTGATAACTGGAGACAGACCTCTCCAGATGACCTCAACGAATGATGGGGATCATAGCGAAGAAGGCACTCTCTAAGGTAACCCGGAGCCAAGCTGTTCAGAGCTTTAAAGGTAATAACCAGCACTTTGTATTTCACCTGGAATCATATCAGCAGCCAGTGCAGCTGTTTTAAGACAGGCATAATATGGTCTCTCCGGGCTACCCCAGAGACCAATCTGGCTGCCACATTTTGAACTAAATGAAGTTTCTGAACTACGTACAAAGGCAGCCCTACATAGAGCGCATTGCTGTAGTCGACCCTGGAGGTTACCAGCTAATGCACCACTGTTTTGGGATCGTTCTCTTCAAGGAATGGACGCAGCTGTCGAATCAGCCGAAGCTGATAGAAAGCACTCCTGGCCATGGCCTCCACCTGAGATACCGTGGTGAGGTCTGGATCCAAGAACACTCCCAAGCTGTGTTCCTGTGCCTTCTGGGGGAGTGTGACCCCATCCAGCAGAGGAATATATAACTCATCCCCTAAATTCCGATCCCTCACAATGAGCACCTCCATCTTGCTTGGCTTAATATAGCCCTCACCACCCCACCTGGTGTACCCTTCTGCTTAAAAAAACCAACCAAACAAAACAACAACCTAAAAACAACTTTATGTATTTTATAAAAAAATTTTTTTACAAATATGCAGAAGAAGCTTCCAAAAAAATAAAAATAAAAAATAAAAATAAAAGTCAACAGAATTACGTTCCTCAACCAAGTAATAAATACAAAAGATATGCCCTATAATTTTACCATAAATGAAGTAAGGTGATATACAGATTTACACAACAAAGTACTAAACAAATTTAAACTATATTAAAAAATGCCTTTTTCCACCCAACATTATAGGCAGCGCTTCTCACAGTTCATTCTATTTTTCAAGTTTCTAGTTGAAAAGTTAGGTAAGTTGGACTAGAAATTTCTAGAACTCGGCCAAGAAGTACAAAGGTTTTTCCTTGATCTACAAAAATTTATTTTTATGTTTCTATTTTTCTTCCATCTTTTGCCAGTTGATGCAAGGTAGTTAACAGCAGATTTAAAAACACACACAATTTAAACACACACACACACACACACACACACACACACACACACACACACACACAATTCAGTTAACAGGAGCAGCATGGTGGTAACTATATCCTAAGCCTTAGGACCTTAGGACCTAAGGCATGATGGAACAAGTAGGTCTTTAGAGCTCTTCTCCACTCAAGGTGACCTCACCACTCAGAAAAGCTCCGCTGGCAGAGTTGGTGTTGGTGGAGTGATTACACTTTGCCATCATGACTGCCACAGAGTAATCCCCAAAGTGAGTCCTATCTATATTTGGCGGGATTTGTCTCAAGCCTTCCTCCAGTGAGGCTTTTTGTCTGCCTCATTGCTCTTAGCTCCAAGGAAAACTAAGGTCATTTCCTCATACCAGAGGTCAACTGGGGCTTTGGTAGTATTGGCAACTGGAATCTCCTCAAGAGCAATACAACATTGAGGGGATCCACCTGTCTCCTCGGATGGACTGATTATCTTAACAAGTCTCCCACCTGTGTAGCAAGCAGAAACGAAGAAAACCAAAAATCCACTAGGCAATGATTTGTTGATTACAACAGAGCGATCACAGACCACTATCATCCTGTCCTGTAAAAACCAGGTCCAGAGTATAATCTGACATATGAGTGCACCTGACAGGCCCATGGTTGCCCACACAGGAGGACCTTTGGTGTGTATTTTAAAGACTTCCAAGGCAATAAGCCTAGGGGGACCCAATACCTCTTCTGAAACCACCCACCACCAGCAGGGTGAGCAGTACGGTAGCAGAATGACAATCCTGTCTCAGAAACCTACCACTGGGTGCAGGCACTCAAAACAATGGGATTCCTAGACAGTGCACCAGGAATGAATGATGGAATCATGACAACTCCCCTCCCAGGCTGAGTCTCCCACAGAACACAGAGTCACGGGGGACAAACTAGGATAGGTGAACTCCTCCTGCCTTTTCCAACTAGCTCTCTGTCCCACATGCCAGGTTGGTGGGCCAGTCCAGGATAAGTGCCTGGATGGCAGAAGTCTTACCATGCACTGACCTGGCATTCAATACCAGAGCTTTCAAAGCCAGGGGAGTATAATCAGTACCCCTTGGGTAGCAGAAGCCGGGAGAAGAACGGAGAGGGAGAATATACATTAACTGCCTAATATGGGAGTGGGGCTCAAAGTTATCTGGCCAGGTAAAGGTAAAGTGTGCCGTTGAGTCGGTGTCAACTCCTGGCGACCACAGAGCCCTGTGGTTTTTCTTTGGTAGAGTACAGGAGAGGTTTACCATTGCCATCTCCCACGCAGTATGAGATGATGCCTCCCAGCATCTTCCTCATCGCTGCTGCCTAATATAGGAGTTTCCCATAGTCTGGGAAACATACCAGTGGGGATTTGAACCAGCAACCTCTGTCTTGCCATAGCAGCCTGCATCCAGCTGCTCCGCCCACTCGCAGTCTGTTGGTCATTACTGTCCCTCCATTGCTCGCTGCAAGTTGTCTCCCCAGAACAGGGATGTGCATGAACCTGTTCAGAAGACCTTTTATGGGCCTCCGAACAGATTTGAATGGCCAGTGGTTCGGCCACTTCAAAGATTGGGGGGGGGGGACATCATTAAGGGAGGAAAAGGATACACTTACTCCCCCCATGGCATTTCCCCCACCGGCCCTCTCTTAAAAACCAGTCTGGCGGGGCAGCAGCGTAACTCCCTGCCTCCCCGTTCCCTCCTCGATCCAGAAGTGACTGGAAGTGCTCCACATGCGTCTGGCACGTGCGCACACTGTGCTTGCTCATCAGTGCACGCATGTCATGCAGGCGCATATTGCACGTACCCCGGCATGCATATGCAGGGTACTTCCAGTTACTTCTGGACCGAAGAGGGAACGGGGCGTCAGGGAGGTATTCTGCTGCCATGCTGGACCAGTTTTTAAGAGAGCGCTGGCAGGAGAAATGCTGTCGGGGGGGGGGAGTGCACCCTCCCCTGCCCTTAAAGGTGACCGCCCCACCTTCAAACTGGCCCCCGCCGGTTCCGTACACATCCCTACCCCAGAACTGCACTTCGGCAAGTCCTTTCTTTGGAGTTCCTGTGGGATGTTTGAATGGAGGAGGAGGAGGAAGAGGAGGAAAAGTGGAAAAGTGCACTGCTGCGGAGAAGTGGCAGCAAGCAACAGAGAGCTCACAGCCAGTGCCACTTGCCTCCCCAGCATGTGAGCGAGCAGCAAGGATGAGCAGGCAAACTTCAAGCGGGTGAAACAGCAGGATGCGAGCTGCTACACAAAGAGCATCCAGGACCAGCCCCACCCCCTGGGCAGGCAGGCAGGCAGAGTGTGCCTGGGAGAGGGAGGCCAGTGAAAGAGAGGAGAAGGTGGGCACCAGGTGTGGGCTCCAGTGCAGGGGGTGGGGCTGGTGAGGTGGAGGATGAGATCATGCTTCATGATTCGCTGCAGCTGGGCAAATGCCTTGAGCCACTGCTGGCTCATTAACATGTAGGGTGCATGAGCCATAAGCCCGGACACTCCTGGCCTAACCCTTCCCCTGCAACAGCCCACTAGATTTCCACCACTTCTCCCTCCAGGCACATCAGTCCTCGAATCCTTAGTTCTCCCCAAAGGCAACCCTGATCTGTTCCCATCCACAACCTATTTCACTCAGAATATTCTTAGCTGGTATGCCAGCTGCATCTTTTTCTTGAGATAAACTACCTCAGAACAGTGGTACATAAGCTGGTAAGCTCCAGACTACAGCAATGCACGGCGTGTGGGGCTGCCTTTGTATGTAGTCTGGAAACTGCAGTTGGTACAGACTGTGGCAGCCAGGCTGGTCTCTGGGTCATCTCAGAGAGATATCACTCCTGTGCTGAAAGAGCTACACTGGCTGCTAATAAGTTTCCAAACAAAATACAAGGCCAGCGTGGTGTAGTGATTAGAGTGCTGGACTAGCACCGGGTAGACCCGAGTTCAAATCCCCATTCAGCCATGAAACTAGCTGGGTGACTCTGGGCCAGTCACCTCTCTCTGCCTAACCTACTTCACAGGGTTGTTGTGAAAGAGAAACTCAAGTATGTAGTACACCGCTCTGGGCTCCTTGGAGGAAGAGCGGGATATAAATGTAATAATAAATAACAACAACAACAACCTATATAGTTCTAAATGATTTAGGTCCTGGGTATTTAAGAGAACATCTTCTTCACCAGATAGAATTTAACCCTAACTTAGAATATTCTAAGTTGACCGTCTAATTCAGAATAACTATTTTTTTAAGAAACTGCAATTAGCAATCTAGTCTATTCATCTCTGAAAATGAAGCATAGGGCGGAAGCAGTTAAATGGCTAACCTGCCATCTACTTCAGCAATAAGGTGGATGCTGTTTTTGCAGGTACAATTTTAAAAATTGCTGCAAGCAAGTGACACATGTAAGTTGGATATGGGTAGAGACTGTTTTTCAAGCTTTCTGCTAATGGAAACAATTTTGAATCTCAGACTCAGAGCATTCTTAAGGCAATGTAAACATATTGACAACTGTCAATCCTGACAATATGTCCAGGATTTTCTAATCTCTTTCCCCAAAAAGGCCTAATTGTATTACCTCCTGCTGAAATGACTGAAACGCAGCAATTTGAGCAGATTCCTTGTAAACCCACATGCAAATATTTGAAAATGTGTGTGCAATTATTTTAGTAATAATTTGAACTTGGCTTTTGAAAGGTTGTGTAATGTCAGCTTTACGTTTCTAAAAAGTTTCACAATGTGTAATAAGGCTTATTACTTCAACATGGTCTTTTGGAAACCTGGAACAATGAGCTGCTCCTGTGGAGTGTACGAACTTGAAAATATCTCATGTGAACTGGTAATCTGGACAGTTTATTTCCCAAGAGGTCTGTGAATTGTGACACTCCAGATTCCAATTGGTAATTTGGGGGCCTGTGAGATGGCCAGCCAGTCAGCTTATCCGCACAGGATACCTTACTGCCAAATAAGGTAAACTTGCACATGTGTTAAGTTGCTCACCAACATGCTTGTGCATGTGTATAGATACAGAAAGGGCCTAGGCAAGCCAGCTACCCCTTTCTGAAAGACTAACATAAAAAGTCATTCCTCAGTCTTTCAGTGAATCTGCAGTCTCTGGGCTCATAGTGGTTTGATGAAGTGGGGTTGGTTGCTTAGTAGTAATCACTCTCTTTTGGCTTTCTTTCTCCCTTGCTGATATACGTAGAGCAAGTGATGTGGACATTTCCTCAGTATCATGCATAATACGGTTTTCTGTAGCAGTTTGAGTGCCTGCAGAGAGCAGAGTCAGTTGCAAAACAGTTGCTCTGATTTCCATGTCTTCTTGGAGGGTGGAGTCTATTTACAAAAGAAAGCTGACAAGGCGACAGCGGTGGTATGGGCCCCTCAGCCAAGAGACTAATATCACCATTGCCTTCTACTCATTGGCCAATAGGTTTCCTCTCAGGACTAAACCTTGGCACCTGATTATTGACAACTGTCCCTAGAAAGCACATTGCAAAGCCAGGCTGCCATCACCAGAAGCAGGCCCTCACAGTAACATAGGAAGCTGCCATATACTGAATCAGACCATTGGTCTATCTAGCTCAGTATTGTCTTCACAGACTAGCAGAAGCCTCTCCAAGGTTGCAGGCAGGAATCTCTCTCTGCCCTATCTTGGAGATGCTGCCAGGGAGGGAACTTGAAACCTTCTGCTCTTCCCAGAGCGGCTCCATCCCCTGAGGGGAATATTTTACAGTGCTCACACTGAATATTTTACAGTCTCCCATTCAAATGCAACCAGGGCAGACCCTGCTTAGCTAAGGAGACAATTCATGCTTGCTACCACAAGACCAGCTCTCAACCCCTCCGTGGTTGCTGCCCACCTTACTTCCAAAGATGGGGAACCCAGAGGATGGTCTCAGTGTCACTGGTCGCAATAGTGCTTGAGGACTCCTAAGCCCAACAATGGCTACTATAGTGACTTAATATTGATAATTGTAGACTTCAAAATCCAGATTAGCCTCAAGCCAGCCACACTTTTGTAAAGCACCTCTGCTCCTCAGGTATTAAATATGGCCTCCATCCTGCATCTTCTAGGCCTTAGCTTCACTATTAAATGCAACAGGCATCCGGGAGTCTTCAGGAAAAGTGATTTGTCAGGACTGTAAACATTTTCATGACCAAGGAGAATACCAACAATT
Organism: Hemicordylus capensis; assembly: GCF_027244095.1. Lineage (NCBI taxonomy): Eukaryota > Metazoa > Chordata > Lepidosauria > Squamata > Cordylidae > Hemicordylus > Hemicordylus capensis. The sequence continues at coordinate 225,410,554 of NC_069657.1, forward strand.
CTAAAAGTGATTTCCATTGCCTGGTATGTAGACTGAAAGGAGAGAAAGCATGGAAGGTTTCCAAAAGTTACAGCAATTTCACATTGTAGCATGAGTAGCCATTTTGCCATGCTTTCAGAAACATCCTTGTACATTTTAAAACAAGAGCATGGATGTGAATGAACTACAGAAGAAAAACCTCAGCGTACTCTTCTCTTTCCCTCTTAAGAAAGGTGATCCATGCTGTAAAAGCAACAGGGTGCCATCATGATTAATCAGTCTGCTCTTAGTTCTCTCTAGACGGCACTATTAACATTTTGCTACAGCTTGTTTATATAATTCTGACAGGGCCTCAAGATGGTGTTCTCAGAACTATTGGCTATTCATATTACTGGGATGAAGAGCAAGCAGAAAAAGAATTTCACATGGAAAAACGTGGCCTCCCCCTCCCCAAATTACTTCACGTTCCTTAAGAACAGTAATTGCATTTCAGTGTAAGGAAGACAAAAATAGATGTACAGGCTGCTATAATGTAATAAAGGAACATAGTAAGGCTCACAATGTGGTGGGGATATACCATGAAAGAAGGAAATGTGGGAAAGTGGTAATTCTGCAAAGACACTGTATTTGCCTTCATGATGATAATATTAGAAGTCTTAAGTTAATTACAACTTAGCTGACCATAAATGAAATTAAATTAAGCTATGCACTACTATCCAAACACCTTTTACAGGTATGTTCATTTAATTCAGAGGGGGTGTGTGTTTTAAATGAAGCCTCCATGTCCATCCTTACAATTCTCATCTTCATTGACAGGTGCACCCATTCAGGTACCTATCAAACCCTCCCACAATAGCCAGAGTTTAATGTAAAAACTAGAAAGTTGGTAAAACGTAAGCTCCCTCTGTTCCAAATAATAAAAATAAAATAAAATTCCACATCTTAACTTTATACTCTCTGTCTTCTATACCCTGTCCACTCCAATGCTTCTTCAGTCTCTAATCCCCCTTTGTTTAAGTCCTTTGTAGCTTCCGATGGCTCTCATTTTCTCAGGTTCGCTTTTGTTGCTCTGCTCCCCTGAATGCCTCTTCACAGCTTCCATTGGACCCTTTTCTATCACCTTTTTCCATCAGCTCTGGCTCTTCATGCCTCAGCTAGTATCCCCACTGTCCTCCCTTGCCCCATGTCTTCGAGCCCCATTGCTTTTCTCTCCCTTTTTCCTTTGATCTCTTTTCTTCTACTCTCTTCATTGACTTGGTGCGGCCCTCCCTACCTCTTTATTTTAATCAGAACATTCGTTTTGCTTTGGTGTTAATCAAAAGCGGTAATTTCTTTCTCTGATGCTTTTTCTGAACTGCAGCCTCCCTAAACCATCCTGCCTTGAATTTTATACTAATTGAAGGAGACACTATTACCAGTATTACAAACGAAGGACATCCTAAAAAGATAATCTTGCCTGTGGATGTGTGTGCAAGAGCAAGGCAATCATTTGCAAAATATTGCACAGGGCTTCCTCACCAAGTTGCAGGTGGTTTTGCATTTCTGCTTCATTCACTCACACACACATTTTAAACAGGAGTTTGTTTATTAACACCTAGCACTTTGCTGTCATTAATATATCTTCCCTTAGTTGTTCTTGACATTCTTAATCAAGGCACTGACATAGGTTATCTCTTCGAAAGCAAAGATCATCTCCTTTCTGTTACTGGAATAAAGAAGCCAAGACAAAAATACCCAGATATCTGTTTTCACACAGCCTCTCTTCCTTCCCAACCAGACCACTGTTTAGAGTGGGTAGCAGGGGCATCATTTATCTCTACAAAAATGGTTTCCCAACATTCTGTCCCACTCTAACATGACTAAGAAACAGAACCTAGGCACGACTATGCAAACAGGGGCTGTCTTGTTTCTCAGCAATTCCTGCTGAATCCTATGGGACAAAGTAAGCCCCAAACACAGCTTCTAGAATTGGTTGCTGGCATGGGTAGGGGAAGTGTTTTTATTGTCCTTCTCAGGGCCTGGACGCTAGGTGGTGGGTGGGTCGGGCGGGGCTGGGGCATGGCAGTGTTTCTAAAGCACACCCTGCTTGCCTGAGGCAATGACCCCAATGATGGATAGAAGGGTGGGAAAAGAAAGGGGGGGGCGGTGCTAGAACTGCCTATATGCTTCCTTTAACTGTGGTTCCTCTGGGATGCTAAGAACTTTCAGTGGTAATCAGATTAGCCTTAAAGACTGAAGTGTCCCTGCAGTTGCACAAGCTTCACTAAAGTAGGAGCTCGTCCAGCAGTAGTTCTGGCTGTAAGAATGTTTGTGTCAGTGGGCTCAAAGTGCAACAGTTGGTCACAGCTCAGTGATATGCAGAAGGCCCCAGGATCAATCCCCAGTTCAAAAGATCTTGAGTAGCAGGACAGGGAAAGGCCTCTGCCAGAGATCTTGGACAGTTGCTGCTCTCAGAGCAGACAGTACCAAGCCAGATGGACTAATGGTCCAACACAGAGTAAGTCGGTTTCAAATGTCTTCTGGAGAACTTGTTTCAATCTCTGCATATTCAATATATGATGATGGCATAAATGTATACCTTGCTATGTACCCTCAAAAATCATCCCTCCTTCAGAGTTTGTGTAAGCATTTGCTCCCAATATCCCTGAAGCACTGATAAATCAAGGACCTCTTGAGGATGCAGACAATCCGGTTGCACTGAAGCTATCCAGTTACAATCACTAGACAGACACAATAGGCAATGCTTTAATTGCTGGGTCATGGGAACCACGAACAGGAAGTGAGAGATGGACAAGCAGGGGAAGAGAGCCCCAAGGAAGCTTGTTCTCAACTGCTACCCCTTCTTCCTACCTCCTTCGCAGGTCTTCGGCCACTGCTGCTCTGCAGCTGAATAAATAGGCTCGGAGGGATTTCAGCTGCTGTCTCAGGCGGACCACAGTTGCCAGTGGCTCAACGTGTCTGTACAACATAGGGTTTTCCTGCTGGATGTCAATCAAGGGCTCTTCATACACATATTCCAGGAACTCTTTGGCTTGCTTTGATACCTAAAAGGGGGGGAAATCCATTAAGCTTAGCTCAGCTTCTAATAAAACCTTTAAATACTCACAGGCAATCAATACTCTCTCCTTAGCAGTGTTATCCTAGTTTCACTTAAGTGTTCTGAAGTGTAATACAACCTCATTTATCCAAATGGCTTAAGGGACGTCTTTATGCATCTGCATTATTGGATGCTTGGGTAACACTTGGAATGCTATTTGGATGCTTGAAGTGCTATTTAATATAGCATTACTCTGATATAGGAGCTACAGGGGAGATGCAGAAAGTGAATTCAGATATTCAAATAACTGAAATTCAGTTAGTAGAAGTCCTACAGAGCATTCTAATCATACACATGTTTAAAGCCTGGACCAAAACTCACTGGCAAAAAAACCCATATGAGCTGGATTAAAATGGTCCTGCTCTGAGAACTCTATTGCACTAGAAAGGCACTTGGAGAGCTATTTTAATTCAACTTACAGCCACCTTCCATTATTCATATCTAGCTATTGCCTATACACGTTTCTACATGAATACAAGATTCACATATGTTTTAAGGCATTCCTGTAACCAAGGCTGCAACTGAGGGAGTACATGGATTTTTATATGCAACTGGCCTGCTCCTCAAATTCAGGCTAAGCAACATTTCCTTTGTTCATCCCCATGATGACCCTGCAAGGTAGGCAGCCCCTTTCCTCATTGTATAGCTTGAAGTATTGAGGGATCAGACAGAAATGCTGCATGCACTCGGGACATCTCTGTGAGGAAAAGCTGTGTGAAGGAAATAACTTTATGTATACAGGTCAAACGTAATAGAAATAATGTCTAACTTTGCACAACCATGCTGACAGATGTTGCTTTGTGGCAGCAATTTGTGTGACTGCAGCAGACATTTTTGAAGGGGCACTGTGCTCATTCAAATTGGAGGAAGCAGCACCTGTGTAAGATCTGTTCATACACCGACAGGTATTACTATCTCCATGCAATTGCACGTGTTTCACTCCAGTCAAGTGGGATGTGTTGTTAACAACATTAACAATCTTTTGTTCATGAAAAATACCCCAGCCAGCATGGCAGAGGTTCAAACAGACTCATTCAGCTTTCTAACACAACTTCCCTCGAGTCTGCTTCCCCTGCTCCTTTTCTACTTGATTTCTTTTAAAGGAGGCAGTAACACAAAAACAATCAGCAACACTTAAGGCAGACTCTGTTAAGTGAAGATTAAGGCACAGTCTAATCACATTGATTGATTGATTGATTGATTGATGCATTTATATACCACCTTTCGTTAAAAGACAACCCCAAGGCGGTTTACAAAAGTTAAAACATACAATAAAAAGACAATAAAAGTATTAAGCTAAAAAATATAAAACAAACCAAATTTTAAAATCTATAAAATACAAGCATAAAAACAATACAACAGGTTAAAACACATAGAAGCAGCAGTAAAAACGATTATGTAAAAGCCTAGATAAAAAGCCAAGTTTTAACAAGCTTTCTAAAAGCCGTGATTTCACACATTCAGAGGGACACTCTGCACAGAGGGTGATAAGAATGTCCGAATCAGGCCAGGTATGGCCTTCCCAAAATCACACAATGGCCTGATTCAGTCATAATGAAAACCCATGATTCATTGCTATGAGCTATGGTGAGCCTCAGGCTCATGTGACCCCCCCCCTTATTTCTTTGCACATGAGGGGAGGAGATTTAAAGCTCTCTTTGCAGGCTGGAACAAACTACAGTTTCCTGATCCAACCAAATACAGGGAACTGTGGTTTATACAAACTATAATGAGTCAACCAACCAGAATACTGAACCATGGTTTGTCACTAGAACCAGGCCATTGTGCTTCATGGATGAGCTGGGATTTAAAGTCAAGTCTCCCAGGTCCCAATCAAAAACTCTTCTGCTTTCTGGGCTTGCTGTACTGGCTCTCAAAGCTAAGCTTTAAAAGAAAGTTGAAGGCCCCTCGCTTTCTCTCCTTGAAAGCATCTGGAGGAATTGCACAACTCCATTTTGAGATGATTGGACACTTGAGAGCATCTGGTAGCATGAGAGGGAGGACATAAACAGTAGAAATCAAATGTATTAATAAAATAATAATAATAATAATAATAATTTTAAAAAAATAAATTAAAGGGGGAGCGCACAGAAAAGATCTTTAAAGCACCAGGGACATATAGGTGCTTAAGTATATTGCAAATGTTGGCAAAGTTTTCCATGTAAGCACATCTACACACAGAAAAGATTCCAAAGTAATAAAAAATGGCAAATCTTGATGAGCACTTGCTGAATGCCTTCAATTATATAGCTGTACATTTTAAAACACAGGTGGAGCTCTAAAATGAATTAAAAGATCAACTTTCCAGAGGCCCAAGAGCCACAACCTGTATTGAAATATCCCATTTGCCAGCTGCTACAATTAAACAGCAAAACAAGCCCCAGCCATTAGAATGCCAATTTTTTCAACAATTAGAGCAGAATATAAAAACAAAATCTACTTTTCTGCAAAGTTGTTTGACACAGTTATTCATCCACAATTTCTGTTCAAGGCAGTAAGACTTGCAAGTAGAGTAACTAACTGCACATAAAACTAAAAGCTAGGGGAAGGAGAATACAGAACTGCCTCTACAAACATGGGTTTGTTTGTTTTACATAACTATTGCTTGAAATACACAGGCCACTCCTCTTTACTCTCTGTTTGTGTAAAACCATCATCTAGATATGATGGGTAGGTGGTTCAATTCTAGAGATGTGCATTAATTGTATTTTTGCAATTCAATCCGAGCTCAAATCCAATAGCAAAATACTCAAATTGATTAATCGAAACAGCGGATTTCTTCTTATCCTTCCTTGTAGCCAGTCCCCAGTGGCTTTACTAACTGGGGTGCTGTGCTTATTATTTTATTTATTTATTTTGCAGCCCCGCCACTTTTGCTGTTGCTATCTGTGTACCTGGTGGATTAACTTTTGTTTTTTGTAGGCTGGTGTGCAGTCTGCCAGGCTCTCTCTAATTCCCTTTCTTCTGCCCCCCCTTTTATTTTCTTTGATAGTTTGGATGAGTTGGTGCCCCCACCTGCTGGCATCACATCCCCTCCCCACAGCGGTTAAGTCCCGGGTGTCTGCTTGGCCTGAAGAGCAAAACCTGGGAGACTCCAGCCAAAGACGCCAGAACGGAAGCCTCCAGCTGAAGACACTGGAAGGTGAGGGCCTCCACCCCCTCCACTCCCTGCTCTGGAATCTGACTTCATCATTCATTGCAAGGTGTACTCAGTCAAAATGTGGCTGAAGGCGTAGTTCTAGTTGAGTTTATGGTTATGGCTATGCTTGCTGGCTGCTGAAGGTGCTGCTGTGGCAACTGCTGCAATGCTGAAGTAAGGAGTCATTATTGTGTGTGAGATAGCAATTTGCCAGTGATGTTACTGCAGCATAGGCACTGAGGCCTATGCACTGGGTCAGTGATTATTGTTTGGCCATTTTTGGACTGTGTGTTTGACAAAATGTGGTGCACTGTGTGCTTCTGTTCTGCAGTGTTTTTCAAGGCAGGGTTGCAAAATTTGTGCACTCTGCTTGTTTTGGCCTTAGAGACACTAAAATAGGTTGAGTGGTAAAATAAGGAGTGTGTGAGTCTGTAGCATGTTTCCAGTGGGCAAACCATGGCTTGGTAGAGATGTGAATAACACCTGTGTTATTAACTTGGGCTGCAGTGCAGTGAGCACGGAAACAGATGTATCTGTGTGTGCGCGCACGCACACACACACACCCCCTCCATTGTCTTAAACTTTCTGCATCTAACGATGAGGCACTCTTGCCAGTTAGTTGGGATAGCCCATGCCCCAGTAAACCAATTAGCAAGCTACCACAAGGCTCTTAATCTTTTTGTAACCAATAGGGCTATCACAATGGAAACACCTTCCTTCACTTTGGTGTCTAAGTTGTTCAGGAGGCTTTCCTCCCAATAGTCTCTTATATTTCAGCCCACTGAAATCTGGCAACCTGGGTGTGGTGTTAGTAGACTTCTTATTTCAAGAAACAATAAATTGTGAAACACCTGCAAATGGACTGTAAGAAGACTAATAAGCACGCATTTACATTTACTGGTTACTCAACAGTACTTGGCATTTCTAAAATGCATTGTAGCTATTCAACATGCTTTGCATATGTTATTTCAGACACTCTTACAACATTATTGTAAAGTGGCCCAGGATATTATAGATGTGGGAGGGGGAGAGAGAAGGGAGCCAAGTCTTGTACAATAGTGGTGGCTTGCCTAAGTGATTTTAGAGCTGAAATTAGATTGAAAACAGGGATGTCCCAGTTCACACTTTTGGACAGCTAAAGGTGAGGCAAGGCAAATGCAGAGGGAGTGATGGCCTCTTGAAAATAACAAGAGCAAGTTTCCTATTTCTTTGGATGGACCAATGAGCCAGCCTGACCTGGAAGCTTTTATATGGAGGTCAGGGAGTACCACTCGATTCACTCTGGCTTAATGTTGTTAAAAGGTTTTCTTGCTGGTCTAGCTGGTCTCCTTGCAAATCTCTCTTTGAGCCAGAGCTGGGTGGTGGTGCGCAGGCTACATTTCCACCAATCATCCTTCAGCTTGGAGGAATTTACATTCCCATTGAGGGTGGTGGGTGTGGGTCCTGACAAACATCATGTTACACCAACTTTCATTTGATGACTTAAGTCCATTGAAAAGCATAGTGTTGATAGTGATATGAGAGGCTATGAAAATTCCACTAGTAGGTTAGTCACACACTGCATGTCATCGCAGAACAGTCCCAAATTACACAATTCTCAAATCTAGTGCTCAGGTAAAGATGCCAACAAGTTTACCAGTGGTTAGTATTACCTTGATAAAGGCAAACAATAGTGCAGCACAACTTAGATATAATATCATGCATTTATGTAGTACTCATTCTTAGTTCTCGAAGTGCTCCATGTGCACTTGTTTCATTTCCATATTACTGAACAAATCTGAGAAGAAACAAAATTGTTGGTTACAGCTGCCATAAGGCAACGGGGGAGAACAGGCAAGAAATCTTCTATTAATACTCAGAGCTGATCTTAAATACAAACTAAACAATAATTGTCCGGCTGATGTGCCTGTGCCCCACACTGACCTCAAAAGCAGAGAGGGAGGAGGAGGAGGAAGGATGGAGCTGGGGCTTGGACATAGCCAGGACTAATCCGGGGACTGCCATGCCGAATGTGGGCAGATCAGGCTTCCGGACTGTGGTGTGTCTCCTAGTGGGGCACCCGGAACACTCTAATGACATCGGCTTGGCAAAGCGGGTGGCCGAAACTGATGCAGGGTGGGAGGCAGGAATAGGGCTGCACGAGGGGGATCAGGAGAAAGGAGGGGAACGAACGGCAGCTGAAGGGGTAATAAAGCTTGCAGGGAGAAGCAAGGATGGGCAGGGCCCGGATGTTTGGCCTGAGAAAATGCCTTTAAAAACAGCTCAGCCAGTGATGAGAGCAGAGCGGAGGGCGGGTGGGCTGTAGTCTCCCAGTGAGGAGCCAGCCCCAAGACTTGACTGCCTAGGAGGAGTACAAGGGTGAAGCTAACCCCTCCCCTATCTCAGAGGCCTTGCCTAGGTAGCCTCAGGTTTGCCCACTCCATGGGAGACAAGGTGCTGCCCGGGCTAACAATTTTAACATGAAGTACTGCCAAATGCTTGTATATTACTTCAGTTGTACAGGTGTACATTTTAAAATACAGGTGAGACTATAAAAATAATTGAAAGTTGTGGTTCTCCAGATGGCCCAGAGGCATAAGCTGCAATGAATTCCCCATCTATTTGGCAGCTGTTACCATAAATTTGTTTAAAATAAATAAGATATATGCCTAAGTCAAGCTGCCTATACAACTGCCTACGTCAAGCTGACAGGACAGAATAAATGTGCAAAGCCAAAAATACTACAAATCTCAGAAGTATAAAATCTTTTAAAAAGAGAAAGAGAAGAGAAAAAAAATCTTATCAAGGCCTTTTCAGACAATACTGATTTGCATGCACAGGTGGCCCTCGTTATCCGTGGACTCTGTATCTGCCATTTTGTGAATCCATGATTAGGTCTTAAGAGACCCAGTTTCGTTATCTGTGGGTAGAAAAAGAGGCCAAATTTGTGTATCCGTGATTTAGAGTGGCTGGAAATGACCAAGAAATTACTTCCAATTTCATTTCCAGCTGCCCCTTTCTAGCAGAGAGCAATTTGGTGGCTCTTTAAAAACAACTTTTTGGGGTTGAATATTCAACCATTTTGGGGATGGCGAGGCGCATTGCTGGAGACCTGGAGAATAATGTACTGTCCTTTTCTTTTATATCTGCCCCCTTGTTTTTTTTGGTCCTTTTTATTTTTGGTTAGGAATCTAACCCCACCCACCCCCCGAATTCTCATTGACTCAAGGTTTTATTATGCATGGTTTCAGTATTCCTGCCTGCGAGAATGGAACTCTTGCAAATAACAAGAGCCACCTAGACATAACCTTTGTGCAGTTTCTCATAAGGTATTAAAATAAGTGAAAAGCAATTATTTGAAAAGTAATCCAAGCCCTCAGACCGAACAACAGTTATTGCAGAAGTAAAGCTATTACTTGAGTGTGGGGAAGCGGAAGTGTATACACAGCATCAATAAATTCAGAACCACACAAGGACTCCTGATGGCAGCTGCCCACGTCCTATCAGGAACTCTTCCATGCCTGTACATCTATATATTCCAATGTCCTTTAAGTTCAAGAGAGAGCCAACGCGGTGTTAAGGTTTTGGCCCCGGCCCAAAGAGATGCAGGTTCAAATGCCCACTCAGCCATGAAACTCGCTACGTAGTTCTGAGTCAGTCATTCTCTTTGAACAGAATGGTCTTCAAAGAGTTGTTGTGAGAATAAAATGGGATGGAGAAGAGGAAGGAACCATATCACTTGGTTCCTTGGACAATGGGTGTGATAAAAGCTCTTCAGAGTCAAGCATATTTGTCCCCATTGCTTTGATGTGAGGGGAATCATAGTCTTAAATGGGAAATGAGTCTAAGATCTACTAAAGATCTTTAGGATGCACTTATAATTCAAATCAACCTGCCACATCTCCTCAGTGATCATTCAAGCCAATTCTGGTTCTGCTCCTGCCACGCAGGACAACTGCACAGTATCTGTGTTGCATAGACAGAGCAAAAGGAATGACTGAATTTCTACCAACATATGACCCACAAAACTGAATGCTGTCTGCCATTCAGGTCCTGCAACCTGCTCACAGTGCCGGAGAACTCTGCCTCCTGATTTGTTGTTTTTGTTTTTTGCAGTCCCCGGTAGATAGTAAGACAGGAGTTTTATCAAATTCCTGGTGGGCCACCATATGTGGCTGGCTGGCCTACATCATCTATGACAGGAATAGAATACTACACCCATGCCGCTGATCCAACATGATGCTGACTCACTGGCTTTAGTGCTTTGCTAGATTTAGCTCTCTGAACATGAAACAGGCATGCAGTCAGTGAGCAGGATGACATGTACAGCACAGTTGATATTACACATTCACAGTGAATGCCAAGGGAACAAATGAAAACAGACATCTAATTGTATCAACATTACCAAATAAGGTTCATGCTATGGTGCATACATTGATTCCCATACACTCCAAGCTGTTGGAGAGAAAAACAACAGGTTCTAATTTCTATTTGGGAGCAGCAAGAGAAACAGGAGGCAAGTTGCTTTAACATGTTCTATTCAATTCATTCTGTGCTTAAGAGATTAAGCCAGGGGTTTCCAGCATTGGTCCCCATCAAGAGCTGTATCTTGGCTGAAGGTCATTGTGGCTAGGGCTGATGGGAGTTGTAGTCCATCAGCATCTGGGGCGCTAATGTTGAGATCCCTTGGATTAAGCAGTGATTAAGTTTTTAAGATAATTTCTAGAGTCACAGACATTTGAAATTGAAAAGCACGTTAAAAGGGTTGAAATCCTACTTCTAGATTTCTGCAAGGGTTTATAAAAAATGTGTACATTATATTTTGGTGTGATGAAAACTGGAACAATTAGTAAACAAGATACTGGCTATAAACATTTGTAACAAGTTGTTTGGTAGCAAGTTGGGATCAAGCCCTATTTTGGAAGCGCTACTTGATAGATCACTCTGTTGAAAATTATTTCAGAACTCTTTCCATCCCAACAGATGTGGTACTATCAAAATAAACTATTTTGCAGTAGAAGTGAATCCAAGTGACAGCCAAAGCATTAGCAGCGAATGTACAGGAGAGTACATTCACTCTACCACTTTACTGCTGGTGGAACACCTGGAAATACTTCTATTTGAAAGTTTATACCTCTTTAGAGGCATCTGTATTCAAATCCAATTTAACTGCTAGTGGAAAATCCAGAAGTGTTATATCATACTTTAGAGTGTTGAAAGCACTGCACGTGTTCTCAGCAGTCAACAACCCATATTGGTCAATCCCCATATTGCAGACGTGAGAACGAAAGACAGTGGTTTGACTAAGGTCAGAGGCACTCTTACCTCTGGACATTCAGGCCAAAGTCCAGGGCCTCCAAGGCCCCTGCCCCGCCCCCAAATCCTCTTTAATCTGTTCCTGGTGGTGTGGTTGCCCAGCCAAGCATGATGGTGCTTAATTTGGAGGGGAGGGGGAGCCTCCAAAGGCCTCTAGGTCCAGGCTTCCAAATTACCTAGGTGCACCTCTGCCAAGGGTTCCAAGTAAGTTCATGGCAGAGGTGAGATCTAAATCAGATCTTTTCCTCTACTATATTTACTCTCACAGTTATAGGTAGTCCATGCCTCTCACAGTTATAGGTAGTCCAGCTCTGGGAATGGGGGGAAAGGGGGTTGTGCAAAACAGGGCAGTTGAATTGCTGCTCTTTCTTTTGCTAGAGCAGAGGCTGAAGCAAAAGGCAGGAGAAGCTAGAGACAGGCAGGAGCAATGTAAGTTAGGGGAAGCAGCGAGGTAGCCAAATTTGCAGATGACACCTAACCTTTAGGGCAGTGAAATCCAAAAGAGATTGTGAGGAGCTCCAAAAGGATCTCTCCAAACTGGGGGAGTGGGCAACAAAATGGCAAATGCGGTCTGAATTGTCAGTCACTGACCAACAGAGGGATCTTGGGGTCACGGTGAACAGCTTGTTGAAAGTGTCAACTCAATGTGCAGCAACTGTGTAAAAGGCCAATTTCATGTTTGAAAATAAAACTGCTAATATTATAATGACCTTATACAAATCTATGGTGCAGCCACATTTGGAGTACTATGTACAGTTTTGGTCACCATACCGCAGAAAGGACATTGTAGAACTGGAAAAGGTGCAGAGGGCAACCAAGATGATCAGGGGCCTCACTTCCTTATGAGGTAAGACTACAGCACCTGAGGCTTTTTAGTTTAGAAAAAATATGACTGCAGGGAGACATGATAGAGGTCTATAAATTATGCATGGTGCAGAGAAAGTGGATAGAGAGAAAATTTTTCTCCTTCTCGCATAACACTAGAACCAGGGGTCATCCCATGAAACTAATTACCAAGAAATTTAAGAGTGACAAAAGGAAGTACTTTTTCACACAATGCATAATCAACCTATGGAATTCTTTGCCATGGGATGTGGTGATGGCCACTTGCTTGGATGGCTTTGAAAGGGGCTTGAACAAATTCACAGACAGGTCTATCAATGGCTATTAGTCTGGTGGCTTTAGGCCACCTCCAGCCTCAGAGGCAAGATGCACCTAAATACCAGTTGCAGGGGGAGCAACAGCAGCAGAGAGGGCATGCGCTCAGTTCTTGTCTGTGGGCTTCCCAGAGGCATCTCATGAGCCACCATGTGAAACAGGATGCTGGACTTGATAATAACACTTGAACCGAGGGAAAACCAGAGGCTGAAGCAGAAATAAGTCTGTACCAGGAACTCCCAATGTGGAGCTGTTGCACCAGCAAAGATCTGGCTGGAAATGAAGTGTGTATGAAGGAGCCAGAAGCTCCTTAGAGTTAGCTAGGCCACGATCCAGGGCAAGTGCTCAAATATTGTTTCTCCACATATCAGGAGAATAGGCAGGCGTCTCACCATCAATGCTGAAGCCTGGCCTGGCATCACTCCTGCTTCTGGGGTCCCTGGGGCCATGGAGGGAGCCTGAGGATGGGGGCAGGAGTCCAGACGGGGTGCTAGATCCCCTACATCCCTGGGCTTTTTCAAGGGGGCATCTGCAGGAGGGGTGAATTCTGGCTGCTTGGAGAATATTGGGAAGCTATGTTGGGGTCTGCTCTTTCTCCTCCTTGGAGAAGATCTCATCAAGGTACAAGTCTGGATGGATCCTGATACCAGCCTAGGAGGACTCAAGCTATAACACCACAGCAGATGGCTCTGGGATCTAGAATAATTACTTTTATCATTAGGCCAAGAAATTGGTTAAAATGCTTTTAGCAATTATCTATAGCTGATTGGGTCTACTACTGGGGTAACTGGTCTGATTATGCATTAATTAATTAATTAATTAATTAATTAATTAAAAATATGTATACCCTGCCCCTTCAGTACAATATTGTTCAGGGCAGCTCACAACAGTAAAAATATAAAGCATATCAATTAAAACAAACTCAGTTAAAAAAATGAATGAAAATGTTTTTGTTTAATGTCCATCAATTTATCATTAAAAGATTTTAAAAGCCTCTCTAAATAGCTGGGTTTTGAGACCTTATTTTAAAACCCTAAGGAAGGGAGTGTGGTGAAGTTCTTCTGAGAGAGCATTCCACAATCAAGGAGCCACAACCAAGAAGGCCTTGTCTCAGAGCTCAACTAGATCTCAGTCAATGGTGGGGCTACGAGCAGGGTTTGAGATGATGAATATGACCCCTGGCAGATTTGTAGAAGCGAATCAGATACCCCGGCCCCAATCCATGTCAGTCTTTAAAGCACTTTGAATTGGGCCTGGAAGCAAACTGGCAACCAGTGACGCTGCTGCAGGATAGGTGTCACTCCTCGAGGAGCAACTAGCACCCACAAGCATCCTTGCAGCAGCATTCTGGACCAGCTGATGCTTCCAAACCATAGAGCGCATTGCACTAATCCAGTCTGGATGTTAGCAGTGCATGAATTACTGAGATCAGGTCTGACTTCTCCAAGTAGGGCCGCTGTAACTGGTAAAAGGCACCCCTGCACACCGCTGCCACCTGTGCCTCCAAGAACAGCATCGGTTACAGAAGCAACCCCAAACTGCAAACTTGGTCTTTCAGGGGGATTGTGACTCCATCCAGGACCAGATTTACCTCACCACTCAAGAGCACATCTATCTTATCTGGATTAAGTTTCAGTTTGTTTGCTCCCCTGCAATCCAGAACAGCCTGCACACACTGGTTCAGGACATCCACTGCCTCCCTGGTGTTGGCCGCCTTAAATGACAGGCAGAGCTGGGTATCGTCAGCATACTGATGACACCGTAGCCCTTACCTATGGATGACCTCTCCCAGTGGTTTCATGTAGGTGTTAAACAGCATGGGGGACAAAATAGAACCCTGTGGCACTCCACAGGTCAATGACCAAGTGGTAGAGCAGGCATCCCAAAGCACCTTCTGGATGTGACCCTCAAGGTAAGACTGGAGCCACCATGTCACAGTGCTCCCAAGTCTCAACCTGGAGAGGCGGCCCAAAAGGAAACCATGGTCAATGCTATCAAAAGCTGCTGAGAGATCTAGACAGGGTCACACTCCTTCTGAGGCTATTCACACGAGCGTGCAAAACCAAGCTAAGGGAGCCCAGCCCAGCTTTTCACACTCGTGTGAACCACCGGGATCGCACCTGATCCTGGTGGCTACACAGCGGCAAACCCGCCTAACTAGCCACCTAGTTAAACGAGGTCAAGGGAGTGAGCACTTTTTAAAATCGTATGGAGGATCCCAGTAACGCACCATGCAGTCATGTGCTGCATTACTGGGACTCCTGGGGGCGGGGCGACACAGGGTAGCACATCCTGGCACCCTGACCCCCAGAGTTACTGGGCGAGTCCCAGGCGAGCTGCCCGCCCAGGAACGGACAGGAGCTCATCTGCAAGGAGGGTAAGTGAAACCCGCTCTCCCCGCAGACCTCCACGGAGCTCTTCTCACTTATCATGAGAAGAGCTCCTCCTGACGTAGGTCATCCACCAGGGCACCCAAGGCAGTTTCCATCCGATATTCAGGCTGGAAGCCAGACTGGAAAGGATCCAAGTAATTAGTTTCACCCAGGACTGCCTGGAGCCGAGTCACCACCACATGTCCCAATACCTTGCACAAGAATTGAAGGCTAGAAACTGGTTGGAAGTTGTTTAGGATGGTTGAGTCCAAAGAGGGCTTTTTCAGGAGTGGTCTAATTACTGCCTCCTTTCACATGAAAGGCACCCCCCCACACACACACCGATTCAGGGAAGCATTTATCACCCCTGCCACCCACGGTCTTTTGGGCCCTCACAGAGTATCCCTTGAACCACTCAAAAAAGCTCCACTGGATGACATTGAGCAATGGTGATGGTGAAGTAAGTTTTTTTTTTTGCTGTCATCACTGCCATAGAATGGGTTCTAAGATGGGCTCTAGCCTGTGTTTGAACATGTTCATTCTGAGTTTTCTGCCAATGGCACTCAAGCCGTCTACTGGCCTGCTTAATTGCCTGCAACTCTCCTGTATACCAAGGGGCCTCTTGGGCTCGGCAGGTCAGGCGAGGGTGCCTAGGTGCGATCATGTCATTCCATCATACCAGAGAGAGACCAGGACGTCAACAAGATTGGTATGTTGGGCTTGAGTCTACAGTTATTATCAATGGTGCAGAAAGCTCTCAATACTGTTATCATGAATTCACACTATACCTTGTATTTTGAAGTGTCCCAGTTATGAACTAGCCGTGCAGGAATGAGAAAGTTGTCATCCACATGACAGGTGCTGCAGTAATACCATCCACTGTAGCTGCACACTTTTGCTTTGCCATTGGATAGGCCAATGGAGCGCTGACAACCTGCCAATAGGAAAAGATTAAAAAAGGAAGATAAAACTGTTTCAAAAGCCAAATTCTTAACCATTTGTGACAGAACCAAATATCTGCATAACCATATTTAGCTGCATTTTAGTTACAGTGTTGGAGTATTTATTTACTTTCCCAAAGCAGAACAATTATAGCAAGCAAGAGCGTGAGATTTTGAAAAATGCTTGTATAGCACTCCATGCTGTATGACCCACTTGACAAGGTCATCTGAGGGGGCTCTGCTCCGGGTGCCAACAATAAGGGAGACTCGGTTACCATGCACGCAGGACAGGGCCTTCTCTGTTGCTGCCCCGAGACTCTTGAATGCTCTCCCGACGGCTATTCGCTCCTCGGTCTCCATCACAGTTTTTAGAAAGCGTGTTAAATCTTGGTTTTTTTACCCAGGCTTTTATATGATTGTCTCTGCTGCTGCTTCTTTGTATTTTGTTCTGTTTTTATGCTCGTATTTTACATCTTTTAATTAGATTTGTTTTTATATTTTAGCTTAATATTTTAATTGTGGCTTTTTTATAATCTTGTTTTTAAATTCTGTGTAAACCGCCTTGGGATTGTTTTAATGAAAGGCGGTATATAAATCTAACAATAAATAAATAAACAAACAAACAAACAAGCAAACAAACAAACAAACAAACAAATAAATAAAGCTATCCTATTATTAGAACACCATGTTCTATCATGTTTTTATATGCTACAGAGGAGGATCAGGAACCCCTGTAATGGCCTGATGTGAAAGAACCTAATGGCGGTGGCAGCAGGACTTGGTTGGCAGATCATTTTACAGAATGGGTATGGATATGGACGTCTACCATCTTCCATCTCTTCCTCAAAGTGGGCCTCGCAGGAAACTAGTTGCTGATTAAGGATATAGAAATATCTTTCTTCTTGCCTTCTCCTGGACTGTCACTCTTTGGTAGACTTGGGGTGTTCCAGTCTCACTGTCATCAGGAGAGGCAGATTTTGCTGGAGGAGGAGTGTATCTCTTTTCATCATGTTTGTGGTATGGACACTCTCCATATTCCTACCCTAGGGTTACTCTGCTGGCTAAAATCCTGCTTTATCTGCACAGTCTCTCAGGATAAGCACTCAAACTCTATGCATACAGGCCTCCTAAGAGCGAGCACTGTTCAGTGGATACAGAGCAGAATCTGGATCTGGATTCATATCCTGCCCTTGCCATGGACTTAAAGCTAATGCTTCTGGGCAAAATACAAAGTGCTGGTTATTACCTTTAAAGCCCTGAACGGCTTAGGTCCAGGTTACCTTAGAGAGCGCCTTCTTCTGTATGATCCTCACCGCACGTTAAGGTGATCTGAGGAGGTCCGTCTCCAGTTACCACCAGTACGTCTGGTGGTGACTCAGAGGCGGGCCTTCTCTGTAGCCGCTCCTGGACTGTGGAATGCACTCCCTGCAGAAATCCATAATTTGAACTCTTTATTGGCTTTTAGGAGAGCCCTTAAAACCTATCTGTTTGGCCTGGCCTTCTAGGGTTTTTTAATTGTTGTAAAGGGCTTTAATGTACCTGGTTTTTCAGGGTTTTTAACTGTTTGTATTGTTTAACTGTTGTTTTATGGTATTTTAAAATCTCTGTTTTAATTATTGATTGATTCTAACTGTTTTTGTTTTATCTGTAAACTGCCCTGAGCCATTTTGGAAGGGCGGTATAGAAATTGAATGAATGAATGAATGAATGAATAAGGCAGACATGGTAACTGAGCTGGACAATAGCTACGTGTGTTCTTCATTCTTAACTATACAACATCAGTGTGTGATAAAGAAAGATGTACAAAGGGTTTCTCCCCCACCTTTCTACATGAGATATCCATGACTCATTGTTTAAGGAGAAGCTCTCTGGGTTCTTCCTTAGTCTCTGCCCTTTTCCAGAATTGCATTACTGCACACACTGCTCAGGCAAATAGAGGATACCAGCTGTCTGAGAGAACCACAGAGAACTAAAATCCTACACAGTTTCTGCAAGATTAGCTACTCTGGCAGTTACACAAAGCAGCATCTCTGTGATCATTATACAAATGACCACTGTGCCACAGGAGAACCCTAACACTCCAGAGGTCTATTCAGGCTCATTACTTTATACAAGTGTCCATACAAATGTTTGTGTGAATGACTGTACCTGTCTTTACCTGGGTACAGATGCCCTCAAATGCAGAGTACAGATAGGAAGTACACAATGTGTGTACATTGAACATTATGTGTGAATAACTGTACATGTCTACATATCTGTATTATGTGCATACACTGTACACAATCTCTACATATGTTGAACAGAACATGTGAACAGAGCTAGATCATCACGGAATCCACGGTATGGAAGCAGGACAGAGACTCAGCACACTTTCTGAACATGGTATGACATAAATGAACACAAACATCATGTGAAGAGATCAAATACCATGAGGTTAAGTACCAGGAGACTTAAATACCAGGAGGCTTTCCATAAAAGAGAGCCAACCAGGAGGCCCCCTTTTCCTCCTAAAGGCCAGCCTCATCTTCCTTCCTCTTTGGAAATAATTCTTCCCCTCCTGCCTACTGTGGGTTTGTGGTGATACTAGTTCTATCCTAGTGTTAGAATACTGGGCTTACCTTGAAACAAAACATGCTCAGTTGGTTCTGGAAGTCAGGTCTGCCATCAGTCATTTTGGCATGGGTTTTAGCAGAGAGAGAACATTTTTTCGTATAATCTTGTTTACTACTTATTCCTACAACATGAAATTTCCTGGAAGTCTCAAAATTACCTTCCTTAAACCTTGGAATGTACGTGTGTGTGTGTGTGTGTGTGTGTGTGTGTGTGTGTGTGTGTGTGTGTGTAGAGAGAGAGAGAGAAGCTGCTCAGTGCAATTTAGCATCTATTCTTCAAGCTCAAATTCCTGTTGTGTGCTATGCACCTATCAAGAGAACTCTAACCCAGAGTCAAACGATTTTCAAGTTGTGCATCAAAAACATTATCTCCAGGTTTTCATTGTACTTTGCTTTTCTTTCATGGCGATGTAAGCCACCCTGATCTTCTTCACTAAAGGATGGTACAAAAACCAATAAAATTCTGTTTCAAGAGATTCAAACTCTGCTCTCCAAACTTATACATCAATGTTCACTCACTCCTTCAGTTACTGAGTGTCAAATCTGAATACTTTAATCCAAGCCTGGTATTTGATCGTTTGCAGATTTTCACATTATTTGGGCAACTAGCTATGGGGTTGCAATCAACTTTATAGGAAGGGGAGCACGACTGGAGAGCCCACAGAAAGGAAGGACAACAAACAATGCAGGTCATAAAAGCTTCTCTCACAGAAACTGCTTGCTCATTTTCAAACATGACAACTAGGAAGTATGAGGTTTAGAAAGCTGACTCTTCCAATCGAAGCTGAGATGCTTGGAGATTCAACTTCTGCACCAGATTTTCCCCAGAATTCTGCACTCCTACAGTCACAGCAGGCAGGCTGCCCTGTTGCTACCTTACTCCAGAAGTTTAGATGCCTTTACTCTGTGACTTCTCCCAAGGAAACAATTTCTGCTAAACCTGTTCCTGTTCTCAAGCAGTCCAACCATCCGTTTACCACTTGATTTGTACGTGCCCTCCATTTCCTTGACAACACATTTTTGACCTGGGTCACATAGCATAACATGCACTATACAACACACTCTATATAGCTGGGTGGATTACAAAGTGCCAAGAAGAGGCATGCAAAACTAGCACATCATCATCTCCTATTAGACACGACAATTGTGGTTGTAATGCTCTCTCTCCACCCCCGACGTGCTGAAAGTGTACAACTCCCCACCTGCTTTGTGCCTTCTTCCCTTTGCACCTTTTATTTTACAGCACCTGTGATTTCCACGACCCCTTCAAATCCAGTTATGAAAGCCATTGATTCCTTTGATGTTATGAGGTTCAAAGTGATGCACGGTGACAAATGTATCTCAGCGGCAGATACCAATTAAGCTATTTGTAAAAAAGACAGAAAGGAAAGGAAGAGAAGGGGCAGTGGTACTGCACAAGGTTGAGTACCTTGTAGCATAGATCGTCAGGATCTTAAGGCTTATAAACACAACTGTCTTATTAGTAGGGTGTATTTCGCTACCCCCATCTCCCCACCTTTATACTGAATAGGAAAAAATGAGTGTTTCTCCCTCATTACTAGATTTTTAGGGATGTTAGAGACACATTTGAACTTCCAAGGGTGCCTTTGCTGAACCACCAAATACTTTGCACAAATGGTTTTCCATGGGCACTAAATTTCCATTTTGGTATTAGTATATGGATCAGTTCCGGAAAGGAGCCGAATATACCATCTATCCTCCTCCTCCTCATTCGGGATCCCCTTCACAGTTAGATCACTTGAATCATAATGTTGCTTATGTCAGATTGTTTCCAGTACACCATCAGCATACAGGTAGACTGCTGATGGTGTACTGGAGGGTAGAGAAAGCTTTGTGGGAGGGCCAGTGCCATATTAAAATAGTGAATTGGTAGTAAAAATGTAACCAACCAACAAATATACTTAATACACCTCTAGCTTGCTTTATCATAACAATTCAAACGTGGCTTACAAAATCAAGGAATAAAACAACCAAATTGAATAAAATCAATAAAAAAATTTAAAATCACGTAATGAAAAATAATCATCATAATAATTTAAAAGCCTACAGGGCTGCCATTTCAGGGTTCAGTAGTGGAGGGAGGCAAAGAAGCTTCAGGACAGGATATGAAAGGACAGGACAACATTCATTTAAAGTTCAAAAGGTCTGCTCATGGCTATATTCAAGGTTAAACTGCAAAAAAGAAAGTACATTTTAATAGTGTTTGTTCCTTTGTAATACCCTCTACATATCCAAAGATATAGGCACTTGTGAGGAATAATCTAAAGCACGTAGTGTGAAGCATGATCTCCAAGATAGGACTGAGAGAGACTCCTGCCTGCAGCCTTGGAGAAGCCGCTGCCAGTCTGTGTAGGCAATACTGAGCTAGATGGACCAATGGTCTGACTCAGCAGAAGGCAGCTTCCTATGTTACTATGGTCTCTACCCTCCATAAATGGTACCTCTGATTGTACAGAAACAAAACAAAACCAAAAAAGCTTAGTTTCAAACTCAAATCAACCAAGAGACAAATGGAAGATCATATTGACTATCATTCTAGAAAGGTAGTCAGAATGATAAGCTGACAACTGCCAAAAAAAACCCACAAAAAAAGCACCAACAATTTCAGTTCAGCAAATAAGAACTAGGGTTGCAACATATAACTGGCTAGAGTAAGATTTTTTTTAATCCAATTGATTCAAAAGGTACCCAGCCACCATTAATTAGGCAGCAGATTGTTTTAAAAATGAATTATCTTTATGATAAGTATTCACAAAACCCATGGATGGAGGATGTAATCCTTGAAGAGGCATTCCCTCCCGCAAGAGAGAAGAGTGATACCTTCCCCATCCCCAGGAAGGCAAGTAATGGGAGCAATGGGGGAAGAAAGGCCATATACAGTAGCTCTGTTCTCCAGCTCTGAAGACCATCACATTGAGTCACACCACTGATCCAAACAAGAGAAAAGGATGCTTCTGCAGAATAATTTTTTTTACAACTGGATCTGAAAGTAGGCCTTTTGTCAAGCTCACCACTGAGCGAAGGGATCATGCAGGTCTGTTGCTGGACTACTATTACACCCTGCTCTGAAGCAATTGGCCAGGAAGGCCCTACACTCCCAAACAGTCAAGGTAGTCTCTGGATGTCTCTCTTATCGCTGGCCAAATTGCAGTTGCATTTAACAAGGCAAACAAATCAGAAACCTACTGTTGGTATGTTAGTAAACCTGAAAACTTTGCCAATAAAACATGAGTGAAATACTACACCTGGTTATCTCGCAAAGGTGAATACGCTGCAGGAGAAACCTTCACCTTTGAAACTGGCTGACTTTTTATTGCTTGGATTTCACAACCTCAGTATTGCAAACCTGTACAAATACATCATCATGCACATGCACACGCACACACCTGCAAGAACGGCTCACCCTGAATGCTGGCAGTGATCAAGGTGAGGAAGAGCACCTTTCACAGTTGGTTAGGCTACTCTTTTACTAAGCGGAGAGGAATAAGGAAGAGAAGGGAAAACAAGGCTCTCCAGCTAATACTTGTGCCTGGGATGCAGGAGACATAATGTCAGAGCAAGAAGCAGAAACGATTTGGGTGCTTGCTTGATTTGGATTTGTAAGGGGAAAGGGAGAAGAATTCTTGTCTGTTTTGATCAGGGAACTACAAGATTATTTGTAATAAAACAGAGTTCCCTGATCAAAACAGACAAGAATTCTTCTCCCTTTCCCCTTGCAGAAGAACCTGGGAGGCACGCAGTGAAACTGATGATTGGTAGTAGATGTGCAGCGGGGAAATGACTTGACTAGCAAGCCAGAGGTGGCCAGTTCAAATCCCTGCTGGTACGTTCCCCAATACCTATATCAGGCAGCAGTGATATAGGAAGATGCTGAAAGGCATCATCTCAGAATGCGCGGGAGATGGCAATGGTAAACCCCTCCTGTATTCTACCAAAGACAACCACAGGCCTCTGTGGTCACCAGGAGTCGACACTGACTCGACAGCACACTTTACTTTAGTAAAGTAGATGCAGGACAGCCAAAAAAGCACTTCTTCACATAATATAAAATTAACGTATGGAATTTGCCAATGCAAGACATGGTGGTGTCCAACTTCGATGTTGTTTTTTTAAAGCAGCAGACAAATTCAAGGGTCTGTCAAAAGCTAATAGGTACAACAGCTACATAGAACCTGCAGATTCAGAGACCAAAGGCCAATTACTGGTGATGCAAACAGCAGTGGAGGGCAGCCGTCTCCATGCTTTGCTTGTTAGCTTCTTAGAAGCAACTGGGCGGCCACTGCTGGGACAAGGATAGTGCTCTCAGTGTACCCTTGGTCTGATCTATTAGGACTCTTCCTGCACCTAAGAAGAGTCCTGCTGGGTCCGACCAAGGTTCCATTGAGAGCATCATCCTGTTTCCAGCGGTGGCCAGCCAGATGCTTCTATGAAGCCCACAAGCAACGCGTGAAGGCAAGAACCAGGAATATTTCATTTCCTCAGAAAACATCAGCACACCACACAGAGGGGACCTCCCTTGCCTGGGGTTGAGGGCAGTCTTCCCCAGTGCCAAAGCACTTTCCCCCCATCACCCACATGTTTGCACATTACAGGGAATGCATGGCAGCCACAACATTTAAGGAAAATTGAACTTAACACCTGGGAGGCTATAAGTTCATGTGTCTGACACAAATTTCAGAAATGTGGAGAAATTCCCACATTACATGAGTATGCAAGGACAGCTGCAAGAGTGTTGCGATGTGGAAAATGGCTCTCTGCCAAAGTGTTCTGCATGCAATGAAGACCCAAAATTTGCCCATGAAAAGAAATTATGCATATGAAGCTAACACGTGCACATTTTCTCAGTTTATTTCAAGAATTGGAGCAGTGTGTCAGCCAAGAAAGTGAGTTATGGAGTCTCTGGCAGTGTTCCCTCTAACAGGGATTCCCAGGTGTTGTTGACTACAACTCCCACAATCCTCAAACAAAAGCCATTGAAGCTAGGGATTCTGGGAGTTGTAGTCAACAACATCTGGGAATCCCTGTTAGGGGAGAAACTGGTCCCTGGTTCAAATCTCGCCTTGGCTGTGCACTCACTCACTAGTTGGCCTTATGTGAGCCCCTCTCTCTCAGTCTCAAGAGCCCCATCTGCAGCCAAGCGGTAATGATGTTTATTTATTGATCTATAATATTTAGATAATGTCTGATATATACATCTCTAGGCAGTGTACACAAACCAAATTACAATATAAAAACAAAAACCAAACAGTTTCACAGATTAAAAACAATTCATAGAGTAAAACAATTAAAACAATTTCACAGAACAATTAAACAGTTTAAAATTAATTATAATTAAAAGTCTGGGAAAACAGGTGTCTTAAGGGTTTTTTAAAAAGCAATTAGTGATGGAGAAGCTCTTATTTTGATAGGGAGTGCATTCAAAATGTGCCTGTGGCAGCCACAGAGAAGGCCTGGCTTTGAATTGCCACCAGACGCACCGGCGGAAACTGTAACCAGACCTCCCCAGATGATCTTAATAGGTGGCAGGATTCATGACAAGGCGGTCTCTTAAATACCCTGGGCCTAAGCTACCCAGTATCAGCCTTCTTTACAGAACTGCTGTGGGGATGAAAGGTAAAGTGTGCCGTAAAGTCGATTTTGACTACTGGTGCCCACAGAGCCCTGTGGTTTTCTAGCAAGAATGCAAATCAAACAGTCTGAAATAACAGATTATGATTTCAACGATAAAATTTGGATTCTCCTGTAGCAAAACCTGGTTTATTTGGCATTGGATCCAATTCACCCTACCCGTGTTGGGTCCCCCCACCCACCACTTTCTTCTTACAATCACTTTATTTCCTGTTGATTCTTTTCTGTTGCAATGTGTGCATGGGAATAGGAAGTTTACAGGATGCTTAATGAGGCGTTTAGTATCTGAACTCTTAAACATTAAAAATACCCATGTAAAAATAGTATATAAGTTGTGTAGTGGTGGGTTCATAGGGTGAACTCTCAAGAAACAAAGCCAATGTCCAGGGTGGAAATTGGGCTTCCTTTATATGTTTACACAGTCCAAAGTACAATGCAACTGCAGTCTGTGCTAAGCATATACACATTTTCTACTGCAATACTTTGGCTGCAATCTCAAGCAACCTTGCTATTATTATATATTATTGATTTATTTAAAAGATTGATATTCCACCTTTTAGGATAAAAACCTCACAAGGCTGCAACCCATAATAATTAAAATATTATAAAACCACAAAAACAGAGCATCAACCAGAGAGAGTTTAATGAAAAGCCTTGCAAAATAAGTAAATCTTGAGTGCATGTTTAAAAGCAGCAAGAGTGGAAGTCCACCCTAGATAAAACTCAAACACTGAAGTTACTTAATAGGGAGCAAATCCTGCTTTTGTCAGTGTTATTTACTTATGAGTAAACATTCTTAGGCCTGTGCTGCATATCCTAATAGCGGGCAACATCCCCACTAACGGTGTGGAGGTGCTGCGGCTAAAGTACATTCACAGAGTTTAGGAATCCAGAGTCGTGCTGCACTCATGGAGCTTTCCCAGACAGCAGGCTTTACCGCAGGTTTTTTGCGAGGCTTTGCTATGAGTTCCAAGTTGCCCCTGCAAAAAAAGGCGCAAAAAGTAGATTTTTTTACCCTGTATATAAAATCAGGCTACACTCTAACGCATGATGAAAAACCCAAATTGTGTATGAAGTGCTCCCTGAGAGCTTGTAGGGACTTCGAAGTAAATGGCCAATATGTGAACACATCCTCCGTCCATCCATCCATCCTCCATTCTAGAGGAGATGCAAACTAAAAGCCGGGTATGAAAAACTTCATGGTGGAGGCAATTTTCACCAATCCCGCCTCCCCCAGCCCCCCAGAAGCACTATTTAATATGCAAAAATATTTCCCCGAGGGCTGCACAACCCTCGGGAACACATTTTGGCATGTTAATTAGCATTTCCAGGGGGAGGAGAGATTGGTGAAAATTGCCTCTCCCATCTGTGCAGCAGGACTCTGGATTACTAAACTCTGTGGAGGCGCTTGGTATGCAGCTCCTCCACATCATTTGGGAGAATATTGGTCAGCGGCTTGATCATCAATAATATCCTACTAAATTTCCAAGCGGCTCCATAGTCTCTCTGGGACTATTTGACTGCATATTTTAAAGATGGGGAAAAATATTTTTACAGCTTACTTATACAATTACACACACGCAGTAGCCGTTAACAACGTTGCTAAATTCATAGGAAGGGTTTAAGTTTGAACAAATTCATGGAAGACACAGCAGAAAATAGTTTTACATAGCATGCTCATGGTACCCTTC
Source organism: Hemicordylus capensis (assembly GCF_027244095.1). NCBI lineage: Eukaryota > Metazoa > Chordata > Lepidosauria > Squamata > Cordylidae > Hemicordylus > Hemicordylus capensis. Next base: position 225,436,487 of record NC_069657.1, read on the forward strand.
ATAACACTGAAAGTGGCCCAAATTTGAAATCCTTCAGTTGTATGGGATATATCCATGGGCATTCCTGGACCTTTTGGATCTGGCCACTTATGCAAAGGGGATCCAGAGTATTAAGAAGTGCCACAGCCATACATTTAGATGCAATGATTGATTTCAAAGGGGGAAAGCAAGCACAAACATACTACCAGATTGAGCAAAGCTTCATCTATTCCCAGGCCCACTGAAGACATCAGTTCCCAAAAGGAAAGCCCTGTGTGTGTGTGTGTGTGTGTGCGCATGTGCACATGCACATTTATGTTTTTAAACTACCCTTCTGACCCCAATGCACCAACAATCTGTTTTTTCCCATCCACTCTTTCCTCTGCCACATCACTGGGTCTGACATGGCTGCCCTGGCTTCTATCGGTGGTTGGGAAATGCTAGCTGGCGCCCAAGATAAACTTGTCTAAAGCTACATTCTTCTTTACCCTCTTGTGAGTGTCAGCTGTTTGTCTGGCAGCTTTTTTTTTCTTTCCCCTTCCTGAAAAAACTTTTTAAAAAGAGGAAAAGAAAAAAGAATGCAGTGTGCAATTCAAACAAAACTCCAAAACTCAAACCCTGCCTCCCCCACCACGGCAATTCTGACACAACGAAAACAAAGAAAGAAATGAGAAAAGAGCGAAGGGGGGAACCTGGTCCCCATCAAGTCCTTCCAGCAAACTTCTCTAGCAGAGATTCATTGTCAATCAATTAGCCAAGGCAGTGGGAGTCTGTAGGGTGGGGGGCAGCTGGAGAGATAATGGGTCACTCTGTTGTATTACTATTTAATCACTTTTACTAAATAAATAAAGCAGCCCTAAGGTGCTGTCATGTCAAGGGAATTTATAAAAAAAAAAAAAACAAAACAAAAACTCCTTCATTTTTCCATTGGCCATTACTTTCTTCCTCCCCTGAAGAACAAGAGAGGGTTATTACTGTAGCCTTAAGTCTCATCTTTGTGCAGCTCATCTTTGATTCCCACTCGGACCCTGCCACTTTCTGGCACTAATTTGTCAGGCTGAACAAAGGAGGGATTTGTACCTCCTGTAAGGTCTCAATTAGGAAAGGCTTCTGCTGTATTATGTGCCATTCAGACGGGACACAATGATGGTAATTACAGGAATTTGCACTAAATGGCTGAAGAATTTGCAGAAAAACTTTTTTTCCACCTCCACAAAGCTTACCCCTCTTTTGCAGCTGTGGGGGAATGGGACGGGTGGTGGTGGTGGTGGGGAGAACAGGAGGGAGCACCTAATGTCTACAAGATGCAATTACCAGCAGCAGTCCTACAAGGTTAAACAGCCACTCCATGAAGTTAAGACAGCAGACATCTTTCAAAGCGGGAGAAGACAAATGGGGACCTTCAGCAACCACTTTTGACAAACAAACCCAGTGTTGCCCAGTTTCCAAGCATGATCTTTCTGCTTTCCAGCTTTGAAATAATTAGGATGAAATTCTATCACTTTATTAGCAGTAATAAGGCTACGTTTTAAATAACTTGCATTCTGCTTTATCTTTCAAGAACTTCAGAACTGTTTATATGAGGTTTAGATGGTCTCCTGTCCATGCCCTTGATGTAGGGGAGGTAGGAAGTTCTCTACTACATGTAAGCAAGCAATTTAAGCTATCTGCATGTGTATGACCTCATAAGAAAAAACGTCCGTGTAAGCCAGGAAGTAATGCAGGTATCTTATGTTTCTTTTTAGACTGTAAGCCCTTTGCGGATAGGGATCCATCTTATTTATTTATTATTTCTCTATGTAAACCGCTTTGGACACTTTTCTTAAAAAGCAAGATATAAATATTTGTTTGCTTCTTCTTCTTGTTGTGCTGGTGTACTTGAAGACAGTAGCAGCATCATAAGCCTACAAGATATATTCTCCAGCAGTTTATGATAGTATGTTAGGATACTGACTGGGACAGAGTTCCCATAGAAATGGCTTAATACAGACAAGTGTATGAATAGGTTTCTGTCAATTTACTGCTGGCAGGGCTAGCCCATCAACTAGGCGAACTAAGCAGTTGCCTAGGTCACCTAGAGAGGAAGGGTACTGAGGGGCTGGGTCACATCCTACCCGGCAAGCAAAAAGCAGGACCAGCCCACCCACTAGACAAACCTAGACGGCCCGCCTGGGGCAGCAACCTGTGGGGTGCACTGTTATACCCCTGCCCCATCACCCACGTGGGCCCTCCTGCCAGCCCATGCATGCACCTCCCATCATCCGAGTGAGTGAGCAGGCAACTGGGCGAGTGTTCCCCATCCCTGTCGACCAGCTGGCTACCGGCTTGTCCTTCTCGCTATCTCTCCCCACTGCTCCAACCGACTGCTTCTGGGAAACCAGTCTGCCATCGTGAATTATAATCATACAGCTGCACTGCATGGTGACACATTATCATGTGCCACGGAAAGCTGGCTGCCCCAAAGTATCCAGCAGAGGCCGGTGCAGAAGACAAAGGCAGCAGAGTGGCAAAGACAGCAAGTGGACAGGTGAGAGGGGACTGCCTGCTCACTTACCCATCTACCTGCTCAGATGACAGGATGCGGCTGCTCACATGGGCAAAGGGGGCAGGGGCGTCAAAGCCAGGTTTCACCTGGGGGGCCAGCAATCCTTGGGCCAGCCTTGACTGCTGGAATGGTACTGGGGATAGAAATTTGGGTCTGGATGCTGAAGGCCCAGATTCAAAATCCAGCTCACCAGTAAAGCTTATTGGATGACCTTTGGCTAGTCACTAGACCTCATATATGCAAGTGGGCATCACTATGTGGTACTGGAAAACTTGTGCTTGAACTGTGTCCATGCCACAGATGAGGAGGGCTTCAGGGCAAAGTATATTTCTATTCATCCCTCTTCTCAGACATGGATGACAAAAAAGAATCTCAACCTAACAAATGTGTTCCCATCTCTTCCAAAATCTCCTCCCCATCTCTATCTCCTCATCTCCTCCAAGCTCAAGACTTAATCCCACCAAGACTGAGTTGCTCTTGCTAACTTCTTGAACTGGCCAATTGCCAAGTTTGAGTCTTTCTCTGGAGGGGGTTGCGTTGCCCCTGATGGAGGTGGTCCGTGACTTGGGGGTCCTCTTGGATTTGTGGCTGCTGCTCAAGCAGCAGGTGGAGGCCATGGCCAGAGGTGCCTTTATCCAGCTTCGGCTGGTCCACCAGTTGCGGCCCTATCTCAGCCGGCAGGCCCTGGCAATGGTAACTCATGCCCTCATCATCTCTCGTCTGGATTACTGTAATGCACTCTACCTGCGGTTGCCTTTGAAGACAACCCAGAAGCTTCAGTTGGTCCAGAATGTGGCGGCCCATCTGCTTATGGGTACTAGAAGATATGATAGTGTGATACCTCTTTTGCGGTCACTACACTGGTTACCTATTTGCTTCCAGGTCCAATTCAAAGTGCTGGTTCTCACCTTTAAAACCTTCCAGGGCTTAGCACCTGTTTACCTTCAGGACCTCCTCTCCCGGCCAGTCTTGATCCACCCTGTGAGATCTTCTCAGGTTGCCCTTCTTTCGGTCCCTGGTCTTAGAGAGCTTCATGGTACCACGGCCTGTGGAAGGGCTTTCTCTGTTGCTGCCCCCTACGCTGGAACTCTCTCCCCCCCCAGATTCGGTCTACCTCCTCCCTTTCAGCCTTTAAATCTATATTGAAGACATTTATTTTCTGCTAGGTGTTTGCCCTTCCAGTTTTTTGTTTTGTAAAAAAACAAAATAAAATCTCAGATGCTGTTCTTGCTTTGTACACTGCCCTGAGTCTATGGATTGGGTGGCATATCTATCTATCAAATTTGTACACCGCCCCAAACTTGCATCTTTTAATAAATAAAAATAATAAAATAAATACAATGTTGCCTTATTGGGAAGATTTTTGAAGAGATGCTGGAGAGAGAAAAGGAAACCAACAAGCAGTCTTAATGGGCAACTCACAGATGCTTCATGTGAATTTTCACTATCACAGCAGCAATGTTGTCTGGTCATCATTGGCTATCACTATGGATTCTGAGGTTCCCACTGAGATATCTACATATGAGGGTGAACTTGGTACAAGATCAAGCGGCTCACATGTAGCAGAAAAAAGTCTGTGTGAATCAGCCTCTTTTTCTTCTACTCTACCAGACAGAAGCACAAATGCCCTCATCACATGCCCTCTCCATACATCTTCCAGAACAAATGGAGAGAAAGGCTATCAAGAGGAACAACTGCAGAACGGAGGATAAAACCAGAGTAAAATTACTAGAGAAGTTACCAGCAATGTCACTGCTTTGGAGGCAATATAGTAAAGGAGAAAACAGTGAGCAGACAAGCAAGCAGCGGATTGTGAAATAAATTTAACATTAACTAAAAACCCCACAACACTCAAAATACTATTGATTGCTACCTTGTTTTTCAAACAGAACAGAGAGCCGAGTGGAATTTTAGAGACTTACAAATTTACTGCATGAACTTTCCACAGAGTCTAGAGCCCCCTTTGTGTTTCTGACAAAGTAGAAAGCTGCCACTGGACTTTTGCTTGCTTTTGGCTAAAACAGACTAACATAGCTACCCTTCAGCATACCAGTTGTGGTTGATTGTGGCATTTCATTCAGGAATTTAAATGGAGAAGCCTTTTCAAAAAACCAATAATTATTCCTTAAAATACAAGAATGCGGCCTTTCACTTCTATAGAAGCTGCATGGATAATTAAATAAATATAATATTCCACAAAGAGGAAAACCACACTTCCCTCTCACAAAAGGTTGCCCCATATAGGTTAGAATCTGGAGCACCTAAAACTACTTTTCAATTATGATAACTTAAAAAAAAAAGGATTGTTAGATTGTTACATTTTTATTGCAGTTAGCTGCCTTGGCTTGATGATCAGAAAGACAGGATGCAAAATTTTAAAAATACGTGATGTAATTAAAAGTAATGGGATTTGAATGCTTTTTTCCATAACTTCATCCTAAACTCATGAAGGTCAAACATTTGCCTCATTAACATCCACCTAACTAACTGAAAGATGTAAAAGGGAAATGAATCACTGGGGAGGGTTTTTTAGGTTTTTTTTTTTTTTTTTTTTTTAAGGAAAAATAAGGTTGGTTACCTTTAATATGTGAGACAATTTACTGACACTGCCCCCTGCTGGAATTACTAAATTGGTACATTTCTGGGCAACAGCAGACAGATAAGATTATGGTGTTTGCCAGACAGTGATTTACTCCTGCTTCACTACAATTAAGGTTGGGGGGATTTATAGCACCTTCAGTATGGTAACAGCAATGTGTTCTTCATACAGCCAGCAGCATTGTCCAGCTTTTTCATGATGTCTGGCACTTAATGAGTAATATAAGCGTCTTTGAAAAGGTGCACTTTGGAAGAGTGTTGAAAACAGTAGCGTGGGATATTCTGGCATTTTTGCAGATCCGTGCGGAGAGACCTGTGATATGAAGAATTGGAAGGAGATGTGGCTACCTGTTTGGGAGTGACTTTGAGGAGTGTTGGCTCTGCCTGCCACCCCACTCAATTCCGCACCTGGGCATCTAATACTGAGATAGACCAATAAATAGATAGACTCTCTCTCTCTGAATATATATAAAATTTCCTCACCTCCCGGTGTTCTAGCACTCTAACAGCAGTGCACTAGAACAACAGGAAAGTCCAGCAACTGCACTACTAGAAGCACTAGTGTCGAGGGGTGTGCACAAAACTGGTTTGCCCAGTTTGAGTCTGAATTGGGCTCTAACGGAACCAGGCATGTTTGGTTTGTGCACCCCTGAACACCTCTGGCTCAGCTCAAATTCAAGCGGGTACGGGGGTTCAAATGTGAATAATACATACACAAACACACACACACTCCAGGGGGCGCAGCCACAGCCATTGGGGGGGGCTCCAGCTGTTCCCCCGCCAGTCACACAGATGGCCATTGCACATGTGCAGCAGTCTCCAAAATGGCTGTCACCAGTACACAGAGGCCCAGAACTGGTCGCAAACCACCCGAACAGGGCTGTTTCAAAGGTGGGGGGAGGGGGGACTTCCGGAGACCCCACTGCAGCCGTGGCAGTGCCTCCTGGAGTTGGTGAGTCCTTTTAAAATTATATATACATATTTTAAACATTCGAATCCTCAAATTCGAATGAAGAGAGGAGAGCTGGTCTTGTGGTAGCAAGCATGACTTGTCCCCATAGCTAAGCAGGGTCTGCCCTGGTTGCATCTGAATGGGGGACTTGATGTGTGAGCACTGAAAGGTATTCCCCTCAGAGGATGGAGCTGCTCTGGGAAGAGCAGAAGGTTCCAAGTTCCCTCCCTGGCTTCTCCAAGATAGGGCTGAGAGAGATTCTTGCCTGCAACCTTGGAGAAGCCGCTGGCAGTCTGTGAAGACAATACTGAGCTAGATAGACCAATGGTCTGACTCAGTATATGGCAATTTCCTATGTTCCTAAACCAGCCCCAAGCTGTGCGGGGGGGGGGGTGGTTCAGCTCGACCTCAAGCCGGACTGGGGCCAGTCCACCTTGAGGGTGAGCCTTTGAGCTGGATCAGCTCAGTGTTGAACCAGCTCTACGTTGAGCCAATTCGCACATCCCTATTAGTGTTTTACGTTTCAGATTACCTGTTGTTAAAGTAGCTTTTGAAGTGAGTTTTACCAATTTCAACTAAAGTGAAGTCCATGAGATCTAGAGATGATCAGATGAGACCTGCCAGTCCAACTTACAAGCCATGCAATTATAGTTACAAATTAACAGGCTCTAAACCAGGGTTGGGTAAACTTGACCCTCCAGCTGCCGTTGAACTACAACTCCCATCATTCCCAGCCATATGTTTCCCCACACCAGTCTAAACTCATTTTGCCTACATTGGCTCCTCAGCACCCCCTAATGTCTGCCAACACCATCAATAGCATTCTGGGAGTCCACCTGGCCAGTTGTGGGCAACAGGGTCTTACATTTGTCTTACACAATCCTTGCCCTTGTGCTCCTGGCAACCTATGGATTCCCTCACCCTACAAAGATCAACAAGAGAACTTCCTCCTCTGGCTAACTGAGACTTCACACAACCATTTATTCCTCATTCTGAAGAGACTTTGGGCCGCCACCTACATAATGAGCTTAAGATGGGCTACAAGTTCAAACCAAAAAAGCTCAAATTCAGAACACACAATGGACCATTTGCAAGACTGAGGTGCAAATATATAACCTTGCCACAAGGTGGCTGAAGGAGAAAAAAAGCTACTCCCCATTCTCATGAAAAGGAACTTGGTATATGCATTCATCAATCAGGTCACCACAGCAAAAAAGAAAAGAAAAGAAAAAGAAAAAAAGACATGCAGAAAGGTACAGCCAAATCTTAGGAACTGCCACAGGCAACGATCCAAAAAATCAGCAGAGAGCCCTTATGTCCATTTGTTATCTTTCATTTGTTTGCTTACCTGCACACTTGAAACTCTGGGCTGTCAGCCCTCTTTCCAGAGACAAGGTGGTTAAGATGCTCAGGAAACTGGTGGTTACAGACTGGCGCTTGATCTTCTTATGCTCTTTTCCACAAGACAGGCCTTGGACTTTGTTTCTCAGTGTCACATGCAGGTTTTGACCCAAACTTCTAGCTGCATTAGTAGCAGACTTGAAGGCCTCCATCCATTCCTGAGCTCTTTGGCGGGTTTCTGCACGCAGACGAAGCACATCTTGAGGAAAGATAACCTGAAAACAAGAGTCACAATCATCCAGAACATCAGTCTGGACAGAGAGGCACGAATCAATATGGTAGCTCAAGAGAGGGTCTTCATCAAGCCCATTGGTCTGAAACACCATGAAGAAAGACTGGCTGAGTACAAAATGAAATGCTTTCCAGTTATTCTGAAGTGTCAGTCTGTAAAGAGTCCCTGATTTGAGAATGTTTGGGTAGTCCTTGATTTTTTGGGTCAAAGATGCCGACTGGAAAGATTCAGCAGGTCCATTCTGCAACCCATGCTTTGGAATGATGGCACAGTCGTCATTGTCTAACTTCTGAGAATTCCCTAGGTCTCCCTGTGGCCTCAAGACAGATGGTATTGAAGGATGCACGGCTTCCCAAAGTTTCTGCCCCCAGTCCAAGGCCTCCCATGGCGACTCTGCCTTGAGCTGTAGATGTGAGTTATCAAACAGCACTGCATCAACCACCTTGGTTTCCACATTGATGCTTTGGAAATGTAAAAGGAGATAGATGGTAGGAAGGTTCTGGTTGCCACTGCTGTCGAGCCAATACAGGTACAGTTTGTATGGGGAGAGCTCTGCGTAACAAGTCTGCCAGTAGCTGCCATGGTTGTTCTTAACTTCAAGGTATCCCTTCTTCAAGATACTGGAGAATGTTGGTTCATGTTCTGGAAGAGGATTTAAACAAACATAGCTATAAATACTGTCAAACATCTCTCTATATAAGTCTGGTGGCGGGTGGGGATCATACCAATTTCACAATATGCCAGAGTATGGATATGAAAACAAAGAAGAGAGAGCAGGCAAGCAGCCTGAGAAGAATTATTTTAAAGCAGGGGTGAGTGGCCTGCTCAGAGTCAGAGGCCATATTAGAAATATATCTCAAGTTAGAAGGCTGCAGCCAGTTTGCCTGCTTCAACAGCAGGTGATTCACAGAATCATGGCACCATTTTTGAAAATCTGAAAAGCATCAAAGTTCCATTCGTAAATATGCTGCACTTGTTCTGAAGTAGTTGCCCTTCACTATGGAAAATCTAGATGTATATCTAGAAATAATAACTGCAAACATTAAGTGCTGAGGGGTTCCATTTGTCTCTTTGCTTCAAATCCTTCAACTTTTTCCTACCACATTTGCAAACGTATTTCTGCAGCCATGAAGACTGGAAACATTCTTCTGTATTATTGTAGAATAGAACAATATCGGACCTCTGAAAAGTACACAGTGTACTGTGCTTGATTGGCCAGCAAACGCGCCTGACCTGACCCCATAGAGAATCTATGGGGCATTGCCAAGAGAAGGATGAGAGACATGAGACCAAACAATGCAGAAGAGCTGAAGGCCACTAATGAAGCATCCTGGTCTTCCATAACACCTCAGCAGTGCCACAGGCTGATAGCATCCATGCCACGCCGCATTGAGGCAGTAATTGCTGCAAAAGGGGCCCAAACCAAGTACTGAATACATATGCATGCTTATACTTTTCAGAGGTCTGATATTGTTCTATTCTACAATCCTTGTCTTCTTGGTTCCATGTAATATTCTAATTTTCTGGGATTGTGGATTTGGGGTTCTCATGAGCTGTATGCCATGATCATCACAATTATAACAAATTAAGGCTTGACTTATCTCGCTTTGCATGTAATGTGTCTGTCTCATGTATCAGTTTCACCTTTTAATTTGCATTACTGAAATTAATGGACTTTTGCATGATATTCTAATTTTCCGAGTTTCACCTGTAGAACAGGCTGGTCATCATTCACCCAGGCAGAAGAACCATTGACCAGCAGTACTTCTGTCTTGTCTGGATTGAGTCTCAGCTTATTCACCCTCAACCAGTCCATTTCTGTATCCAAGCACAGTCACTGCCTCACCTCTGTCTGATGAAAAAGAGAGATACAGCTGAGTGCCATCTACATATTGATGATACTTCAGGCCAAATCTCCGGATGACCTCTCCCAGCGGTTTCATGAAGATGTTAAACATCATAGAGGAAAAGAACCTTGCGGAACCCCATAGCATAACTGCCAAGGGGTTAAGTAGTCCCCCAGCACCACCTTTTGGGAATGGGCCTCTCACACCCAACTCAGATAGCCTATCCAAAAGGATACCATGGTCAATTGTATTGAAAGCCGCTGAGAGATCCAAGAGAATTAACAGGGTTGGACTCTCCCTGTCTATCTGTCTCTCTCTGCATAGGTCATCCCACAGGGCAACCAAAGCAGTTTCTGTTCCAAAGCTGGGCCTGAAGCCTGAAATAGTCCATTTCTTCCAAGGGTGTCTGGATTTGGTCAGCCACTACAGACTCAAACAGCTTGCCCAGGAAGGGAATACTGGACACAGGCCTATAGCTGTTTACATCCTCAGGGTCCAGACTGGGTTTCTTTAGTATTACTCGAATAATAGCTTGCTTCCAGAAGCTGGGACCATTCCCTCTCTCAATGAGGCATTTAAAACCTGCTGGACCCAGCTAAAAATTCCCTCCCTGCTAGATTTAATAAGCCATGAAGTGCAAGGGTCAAGCATGCAAGTGGTTGGCCAAATTTGACTAAACACCTTGTCCACATACACACGGTAAGACGATGCAATATGTTGTATCATGTTATAGTTGCTGGTTTTATAATACAATTACTGAAAACAAAAAATGCTTCTTTAAAAATATGAAAACTAGAGATTCTAAATCAGAGCCTACCAGATACTTACACATGGCCGAAAAGTGACCCATTAATAACAACCTGTTGCATGCCTTTTTCAGCTGAATTACTTGCAGAAAGGCAGACACTAATCGGTTGTGTTCAAAGGCACCTTGTGTGAGTGAAGACGCTCTTAAGTGCACGCAAGGCACTCCCCATTTCCACTGACTCCTCCTCTCCCACTGCAGCCCCCTATATTCTATCTGTACTGAAGGTCTCCCAGGCCTCAAGAGTGCATTTTCAAAAGATATGGGGCCTATGGTGGGGAGGACAAGGCCAGAAAGCCCCCTTACGCCATGAATATGACCGCTCTTCAACAAGAGTTCCCAAAGCAGTTTACACAGATATAAACAAACAAACAAACAATGGCTCGCTGTCCCCAAAGGGATCACAATCTAAAAAGAAACATAAAATAGACACCAGCAACAGGCACTGGAGAGATGTTGTGCTGGGGATGGACTTCTGCTCAAGCTATTTTTGATACAAACCAAAGTTAATTTGCTTCGCCCTTGGTGACTTTAATAGTAACAGTTTGGGGCCTAAATACTAAAGCTAAAACCTCAATCCTAAAACAGTGTTCTTGAAAGTAAGCCTCATTAAGATCTGTTAACCCAACTTCCAAGTATGAAGTGGGGATACACATGCTTAGGACTGCAGCATAAGTGCTCAGAACAGTGCTAATGGACAATTGAAGGCAACGTAACCTGTTTAGCTCAGATGCACATGGCTGCACTGATCACCTTATTGCATAAATTAGTATGTCTTGCTCTATAGATGAAATAGATAGTTGACCAATTCTCCCAAGGCAAGTTAACCTGGGAGGTACTCTGTTCTGAATTCAGTGCTATGCTGCAACACTTCAAAGGGAATGTATGTTGCAAGTGTAAGGTCTAGGCCATAGCTTTGTCAGTTAAAGGCACATGGAGTTAAAAAAGCACTTAACTGGACTAATACAAACAGGCTCTTTTCTCTATTATTGTTGTTGTTGTTTACACAGTCAGACAAGTGTTATTGACTGAAAATATTTGCAACAAAGACAGGAAATTCAATTAATCCTACAGTATGTTATGCCACCTGAACTTTCTCAGATGCCAAGTGTGGTCAAGACGTATAAGTGAAGCAACTTTTGTTGGCATTTCTCTGTTTAGTTGCTAGGCAGGAGTTCCATTTTAATTTTGGATAACTGTCTACCCCTTGCACACTTGATGTGTAACTCTTGACCAGAGTTAATTTGATGGGTCTGGAAATAAACAATGGGAAATGTTGCATTTCCTGCCTTTGTGCAATGTTTATTTACTCCCCTCCCCAACTATAGAGCTTTGACTCACTAGATATTTAAACACAGTCCTCAGCTTTCATTCTGAGACTGGGTCCAACTGGATCTGTACAGGCTTGTGTGTTTATATGGAATTACAAAGCAATAATTTTTGTCACATTGAAAATTAGTGAAAGGCTTATCCACAGCTGAGGTAAATAATGCTCAGGGCAGAACAGGCAAAGGTCAAATTAATATTTACTGCACCACTTACAGCAACAAACATTTACCTGGCATAAATGTTGATTATCCACAGCAGTTCTTTTTTAAAAATTGAATATGAAATTACTATCTTAAATATATGTTAATCAAACCCAAATAATTGCCTTCTATTGGTCAACTAAATAGCGTATCTTTCTGGGAAAAGGAGGTTTAATTCAAATAAATTGCAGAGGGGGAGCAAAGTAATTAAATTCAATTTTTTTTTAAAGGTGTTGGGAGTTTGATGAGACAAGAGAATATAAGGAAGAAACCAATTTTATTTGCCTTCCATCTCTGGCCCTGACATTCATTAGGATTTCTGTGCTAACTCAAAAGCCATTAATTTCTTTGAAACCCACACTAATCCCTTTGTAGTGCAGATAATGGGTACACATTCTGCAGTCATCTTCCCTTTCAGTTAATCCAATAAAGGAAACAGCATGGCTACGGCAGACTCAACTGCAACTTCACTCAGTTGTTCTCCTTTCCATCAAGCACAGATGACACTTCAGGCTTCTCCCACATTTATGGCACATCCATAACTGCTCCCCCTTCCTCCCTTCTGCCTTTAGCTACCACAGTGGTTTGCTTGTCTTTTGTTGAAGGAGAGAAAAGCTGTCTCTCCTCTGCATCTTTCACAGCCAGGCTTTCTCCCTGCCAGCCCTCCTCTCAAGCTCCTGCGAACTGGCTTCATCCGCTCCCACTTAGACTGGGACAATAAAAGCAGCCGGATTGATTAAAATTCAAATAGGGCATACTCTTCAGGCCTGAGCAGTGGTTGCTGGCATAGATGGGCTGAATCATGGCTGCCGCCTCCTCCCTATCCCACCCTGGGTCAGCCATCTCATCTCCCACTCCAGTTCCCTCCTGCCACCTCACCTGCCTGATGTACAAAAGCGACATAATACCTTTCCACTGAGTGCTTTCTGTCCACCCTCCAAAATGGAAACAACATTTCGCTTCACTCTCGCCAAATAAGGAAATTAAATGGAGACAGACCAAATCAGAGCCCATCACAGTAAATAGAAGATAATCACAGTAAATAGCCCACATCTGGGATGGCCTTTCCCCCCCCTTTTTTTGAACTGTAATTTCTTAAGAAATAAGACTCAAAAGGAGAAAACAGCAGAGAAAACACCAGCTGGGAGCAACAGAAGATTTCACTGTCCGTAGATTACATCCCCTTTCTTGTTTGTATTACATCTCATTAGAGGGTCCGTGTGTGTACGTGTGTGTTCACTCCGTTTCGAAAATGGCTGCTCATAGGGGTGACATTTTTCTCTTTTTGTGTCCAAGCAATCTCCCCAGATGCTGGAAGAGGAGAAATTAGGCAGAGGGCATTTACCATGGCAAACTATCTTGCTATGTCTGAATTCTTGTCTGCAAATATCTTAAGAATTGCCTTGTTCAACCAGACCTGTCTACTCCAGCAGTCTGTTTCCAGCTGTGGCTAGCTAGATGCCCCTGGGCTGCGAAGCTTACAAGCATAGCGTGAATGAAGGAGTCCTCCACTGTTGGGGGCCCTCATTATCTAGTATTCAGACATACACTGCCTTTGAACATGGAGGTTCCATTTTGCCATCATTATTAATAACAAACAGACCTGAATTTGTCCATGAATTAGCTCAGCTTCCTTTCAATGTACATAACCCTCCATAACCCCTCATTCCATACCCAGAAATAGTCAATGGCCAGCCTACCACCTTTTAAAAAGTCATCTCACCGTTTTTATTGCATTATTGCGTCATCTGAGAGTAATGGCAGGAGTGAAGGCCGCTTGTTCCTGAACCCTACAAGTGTCAGGGTTACATACCCCCCTCATTTAAGAAGCAGGCACCTCCTTGCTCTGTTACTCTCTCCAGAGGTTCTGCCTTCTCTTTCCCCAGTTAAATCACATGTCCTGAGCTTCTCCTACTGGCAACTTGCTGTAGTTGCAGGGGTTTCTGAACAGGGACAGAACAGAACACTCAAGAGGAAGTATGAAGCAAACACAAACAGTAGCTCTATTCACTATTATGTTCAATGCACATCAGGAGTACATTTTCTATCCGTACCTTGCATTTGAGGGGGCTTTAAAACGAACACCTGTTCAGTCATCCTCACAAAAACATGCACATGTGTACCTGTAGACACATCTTGAGGCGGGTCTCACGATCCATGAGACCCGCTTTTTCCAAAACTGCGGGGAGAGCGGGCTAAGCTCTCCCCGCAGATGATCGGGCTACACGACTGCCAGCTCTGTGATGGAGCCAGCGGGGGCTTGGGGGCCACGCGGCCCCCGGAAGCCCCAGTATGCTTTGCGCGAGTGCGCAGGGCATACTGGGGAGACCCCCGGAGTCGGGAGGCAGCTTTTCGCCTCTCCTCTGGGGGTCTACTCGTGAGTAGGCACGGCACGAGGCCGTGCCTTGGCTACTCACAATCCAGAAAAACAGGTTTGCGGAGTGCTTGCTCCGCAAACCTGGTTTTGGGGCAGGGGTTCTTGAGCGGGTTACCCACTTTAGAACCACTGGGTTTGCAGCTGAGCCCGCTGGTTCTGACGATCGGGAAAAATCGGGCTAGGCTTTCCTAGCCCGATTTTTCCCGATCGTCAGAATTGCCTCATAGTGTAATGTCTGAGTAATATCACAGAGTATACACAGAGTAATACTAGTGTTATGTCGGAATATCACTAATGTCCTACCTAGCCAGAATTTTACTCATTTTCGAAACTGCAAAAAACTGGGAGATGCAGAAACAAAAAAACTGCATCTATGCCTTTTTTGTTATTTATGTGCATGCATATGCTAACTGAGCAAAGGGGCACCTTTTAAAGTGGTGATTCTCATATTTAGCAAGGGGAGAGCAACTGGCTCTATCCAACCCCAGCACTACATCCCTCCAGTGGCCGTTCCTGGTGTCCACTTTATATTTCTTTTTAGACTGTGAGCCCTTTCAAGACAGGGAATCATCTATTTATTATTTATTTTCTATGTAAACTGTTTTGAGAACTTTGGCTGAAAAGCAGTATATAAATATTTGTAGTCGTAACAGTGCAGATCATATGGAAGTGGTGGCTGCATTTGTAGTGCTATTCACAAAACATTTAGCTAAATATGAAAGTGTTGTGCTGTAAATGCAATATACAGCAAATCTGGGGATCTAGTGTCAAAGGCCTTTGGTGGAGGCCTTCGGTGGTGGGACCGAGGGCTGGGGTAGGACCTTCTGATTGTGGTGTGTTTTGCCTGGTACAGTATTGTATTGGGTTGTCCAGAGATAGGGTGGGGGGTGACTCTAGGGTGGCTATTCCAGTGGTGGTGGGGAATGAACAAAGACATGGCTTTGGTAAGTCAGCAGGCCATTACAGGGGAAGGGAAATCAGAAACATAATAGCTCTTTCGCCCTTCCATCTGGCCTATCAGCTCTTTGACCTTGGGGAGCAGTGCCAATGACCCACAGAGCCTCACTTTGCTATCTGTAATGCCAGGTTGGCCCAAAACAAACCAGAGATTATCCATGATTTGATTTTGGGTGAAGGAGCTGATTTGCTATGCATTATGGAGACCTGGTCAAGGGAAGCTAATGGTCCAGTCTGGTTCTGGCTTCCCCCAGCAAGGATACTCTGTGGTGGAGCAGGTGAGAGGATACGGGCAGGGAGATGGTGTGGCTGTGGTCTACAAGAACGCTGTCTCCCTTACCAGGATCCCTGTCAGGGAACTGGCCCATATCAAGTGTCTGTACCTAAGCCTAGGAACCAAAGATAGATTGGGACTACTGCTGGTGTACAGACCACCCTGTTGTTCAACAGAATCCCTAACTTTGCTGATGGATCTGGTAGCAGGGTTGGCATTGGAGTCGCCCAGGCTGTTGGTGGTGGGGGACTTCAATGTTCACTATGGAACCGGGTTGTCAGGAGTGGCTCAGGAGTTCATAGTGACCATGGCAACTATGGGCCTATCCCAAGTGGTCTCGGGACCCACACATGTTGCTGGTCACACACTCAATTTGGTCTTTTACTCTGATCAGGGTGGTGTTCCATGGGTGGGGACTCCTGTTATTTCCCCATTGTCATGGATGGACCACCATCCGGTTATGGTAAGACTTGCAACTACAACCCAACTCTGCAGGGATGAAGGACTCATTAGGTTGGTCTGCCTAAGAAGGTTATTGGATCCAATAGAATTCCAAGGAGCCTTGGAAGGGTTTAGAGTTGGCTCTGCTGATGGTTCTGTTGATGCTCTGGTGCAAACTTGGAATAATGAACTCACTAGAGCAGTAAACACAACAGCTCCTAAGTGTCCTCTCCGACCTGCTTCAAAATTAGCCCCGTGGTATTCAGAAGAATTATGAGAGCTGAAGCAGTGAGTTAGATGACTAGAGCACAAATGGAGAAAGACTCAACTTGAATCCAACAGGTTACAACATAGAGCACATTTGAAGGTCCATGCTCTGACAATGCACACAGCAAAGAAGCAATTCTTTCCTGCCTGCATGGCATCTGCAAGTTCATGTCCCGCGGAGTTGCCTAGGGGTGTGAGAGGGCTAATATAAGCCCCCTTCCCCTTGAATCCAAATTTGGAACCATTGGTTACCCACTGTGATGGTGCGTGGTGGTTTTGGGGTTTTTTTTTTTTTTGCGGACAAGATCTCCGGTTTTCAGGCTGAACTGGATTCTACAATTAGTGTAGAGTCAGTTATGGAGATATCCAGCAACTCGTCTTATGTGGCCAGACTTTCAGTTTGTGACTCCTGGGGATATGGACAAGCTGCTTTGGACTGTGCATCCTACCACCTGCTCACTTGACCCTTGCCCAACTTGGCTTATTTTATCTTACAGATTATCAGAGGGGGCCTGGTAAACATAATAATTGCTTCTCTGAGGAAGGGTAGGATGCCTCTTTGTCTTAAGGAGGGTATCACTAAACCATACTTTTAAAAAAACTACGTTGCACCCCTTAGAGTTAGGCAACTATAGGCCCATCTCTAATCTTCTATGGTTGGGCAAGGTGATTGAGAGGATGGTGGCCTCTCAGCTCCAGACAGCCTTGGAGGAAACTAGACCCATTTCAAACTGGCTTTCAAGTGGGCTATGAGGTTGAGACTGCCTTGGTCGGCCTGACAAATGATCTCCAACTAGGTATTGACAGAGGGAGTGCGACTCTGTTGATCCTTTTGGATCTCGCAGCAGCTTTCGATACCATCCATCATGGTATCCTTCTGGGTCGTCTGATGGAGGTAAGATTGGGAAGCACTGTTTTACAGTGGTTCTGTTCCTACCTCTTGGGTAGATTCAGATGGGGTCACTTGGAGACTGTTGCTCTGCAAAGCAAGAGTTACTGTATGGAGTTCCACGAGGCTCCATACTGTCTCAAATGCGTTTTAACATCTACATGAAATCACTGGGACGGAACATCAGGCAGGGGCGTAGCAAGTTTGGAGGGGGCCCAGAGACAAGATTTTAAAATGGGCCCCTCGCTGATATACACACACAAGCACACTTCACAATCTAGGTTTTTTTACTCTCTGCTCCTGCTGATCTCCAAGAGACTCAACATAATTCATAGGGGGTGCAACATGGGCGGGTGGGGAGTCATGTGATGTGCCTCTGGGGGGGCCCCTCAAGGCAGTAGGGCCCCAAGACAACTGCCTCCCCTTGCCTAATAGTAGTTACGCCCCTGACATCAGGAGATTTGGTGCAGGGTATTATCAATATGTCAGTGACACCCAAATCTATTTCGCCATATCAGCTTTATCAGGAAATGGCATAACTTCCATAAATGCCTGCCTGGAGGCGGTAAGGGGCTGGATGAGGGATAACAGTTGAACTCAAATAAGACAGAGGTCCTGTTGGGGGGGGGGGTGAATCAAGACCCGAGATATGGTTTAGATCTTTTGGGGTAACAGTCCCCAAAAGAACAAGTACATAGGTTGGGAATGCTCCTGGACCTAAAACTCTCTATGGTTTTTCAGGCTGAGGCAGTGGAAAGGAGTGCTTTTTATCAGCTTTGGCTATGTCAACTATGCCAAGTTCTGAAGGTAAATGACCTTAAAACAGTGGTACATATGCTGGTAACCTTCAGGTTTGACTAATGTAATGCATTCTACATGGGGCTGCCTTTGTACGTAGTCCAGAAACTACAACTGGTACAGATTATTGACAGTCAGATTGGTCTCTGGGAAAAACCCAAAGGGACCAAACAACACCAATTTTAAAAGAATTGTACTGGCTGCCAATATGTTTCAGAATGGAATACACAGTGCTGGTTATTACCTACAAAGCCCTGAATGGCTTAGGTCCAGGGTACTTAAAATAGAGCATCTTTTTGTCATGAATCCAGCTGCCTATTAAGATCAACTTGGAGGTCCGGTTATGGTTACTGCTGGCTCGTCTGGTGGTGACTCAGGGCCAGGCCTTCTCTGTGGCTGTCCCAGTGCTTTGGAATGCACTCCCTGTCAAAATAAGAGCTTCTCCGCCTCTGTTTGCTTTTTAAAAGACCCTTAAGACACACTGTTTTCTTAGGCTTGTAATTAAAACTAATTTTAAACTGTTCGTTTTACTCAGAAATTGTTTTTATTCAGTGAAAGTTTTTTTAAAAATTTTATTTAATAAATTTTTATGCTGCCCACTACCAAAGTCTGTAGGCAGTTTACAGCACAAAACAAACCAAGAACAAAACAAAACAAGAATTTAACAGTTTAAAAATATTTGAAAAACAGATTGAAAAATCCATAAAAACACCAACTAACTAAAAAGCTTGGCTGAAGAGATGTGTCTTTGTTTCCTAAAAGACAACAGGGATGGAGCAGCTGTAATTTCAGTAGGAAATGCATTCCACAGTTTTTATTATATTTTATTATCATTTTAGAATTTGAAGTAACTAACTCTGCTTTCCTGGACAGAAATAGAAGGCTAGATAATCTTTATCAAGCAGAGCATCCTCACTTACTGCCAGATAGTGTGGTTGGCATAACTGATACAGCTTGCAGAATCTAGCTTCTTGTGGTACACATTTTTTGTACCATGGCCCAAATCTTGACTCTCCCTCCCCTTAGAATAGGACTATTCACACCCATAGCAATTTGAGGTACATGTTTAATTTTTCCTGTTTTAAAGATAGAAAATCAAGATTGAGAGACAACTTCCGTGAGACCACTTCCTAAATCCATGATGGAGCTGGGAACTGAAGACTAGACACTAACCCCTCTTTTTCTCTTTCAGGAGGAGAGAAGCACTAAAAAGGAAAAGTCAAACAGCTCCTGCAAAGCATCAGTGCTTACCAGTATTCCCTTGAATGTCCTCTCCCTTTTTAAATCCAGTTGGTGCGAATGAAAGTTTAGGACATCTGTTGCCCTGGTTAGATGGCTGCTGTGGAGGTGCACTGGCTAAGACAACACCCCAATCAATACGGCTGATATCTGAGCGTGAGCGGTTATGGCCTGGCTTGAAAGTGGCAGTTTCCTCGCTCTGCACTATGATATCATTCACAGAACGTGGCCTATCTCTTCTCCTCTGACAAATGTTAAAGATGTTAAAAGTTGAGGCTTCCTTCTGTTCCACCCAGGAGAGGTTGTCTGGAACTGTTCCCTTTTGCACTCCAAACTGTTCTTTGGCAGAAAATGCCGCCTGTACTTTGGTTTCCAAGAGTCCATTTTTGCAGTGTTCCCAAACAAGGTTGTTCTTCCCCAGAGAAGCAACATTCCTCAAGTCTCCACAGGCTGTGATCTTATTAAACATCTCATGTCCAACCAGTTCAGGAACTTCCTGAATCCCATAAACCTCTGGTGGCTGCACATTCTCTAGCTTAGCATCAAAGGTACTAAAGAAATCTTCAGTCACCTCCAAGGCAGGACTGATGTCATCAACTTCTAAGGCTTCCATTTTATTTGTGGTCAGAAGAATGGAGGTATTTTGCTGAGACACAATATAAATGTCCAGGTGACCAACAGAAGAGAAAGCTGCCTCTGGAGTTTCCAGCCCTGATGTAACCTGGAAGTTACAGGATTAATGCAATTTGAGCTGCCACTGGCATTTGACTTCAGCTGCTTTGGTTGACTTCCATTTGCAAATGTGTTCATGAAAAATGACTTGTCCTTGTGTTTAGATTTCTAAACGTAACCATGTGAAAAACGCTAGGAGGGTGTTGCCTATTCAGCAGAAATTGTCCACAGAATCTGGATTTTCCTGCAAAACACGATACAACACTGTTTTAGTGAAGTTGCTCTTTTACACAGTCTCTCTTCCATTGGAGGCCAGACACCCCAGGGCATGTGGAATACTAGTAGAGAGGCACAATCAGTTTTCCACATCTTACATCCAAAACGTAACAGTCAAGAGCTAGGGGCCCTCAAAGTATGGGTCACAACCGCACTGGAATTGCTGAAGGAGAGAAGTGGTGAAGCAAGTCCCTGAATCCTGTGGGCCTGGCCACCTCAGGATGTAGCCCAAGTGGTGGAGAGGGTATGTAGGAGTCAGAGGGGAGACGTGACAGGTGTCAGAGAGTAATGAGGATCAAGGAACTAGGCATACAGGGGAGGGGAGAAGAGAAAGTGACACAGAGTGTGCAAAAGAACACCAGCAAGTGTGGCTGTAGGCGCTGCCTAGAGACACCTAATGAGGTTTTAAAACGAAGGGAATGGATGGGTCGAAGACCTAGTCAGTTTAGAAGGTGGCAGGACAATGTGCCTGTGGACTGCTTGAAACCTATACAAAAGAGAGCAGAGCATCAGCTAAGCAAGAGTCAAGCTACTAAGTAAGCAAGAATAAAAATCTACAAAAGAAAATACCTTATTTAATGACGGGGAGGAAAGAGTGGGGCTCATTGATGAGATTATATATCCAGCCTTTTCAAGCCTCTGATGAAGTAAGCTCCTGCCTACAAGTCACAGTCCTTAAGTTGTCACAAGACTCTTGCATTTTTTTAGTGCAACTAATCAATGGTTATTCTTCTATAACCTACACATGAGGACAGTTATCTCCCTCTGTCCTTAAAAGCCTGTGAAACAGGTTAGGCTGAGAGAGAGAGCAGTCGGTTCCAGTTCACCCAGTGAGCTTCATGGCCAAAGCCCTGTTCAAGGGCTCACCAACCATAGACACTGTACCCAAATATAGCCCCATGGAAGCATGCCTGGAAGCTCTGCTGACATGCTCTTAACTGCCACTGCTGCCGCCGTCACCACCACGACAGCATTTGTCTGAAAAGATCCACCCAGTGGTAGGGAATGCTGGAGTGCCCATGTTTTTGTAGCATGAGGAAAATCTCCCCCCACCTTACAGTGCAGCTGTGGTCAGAAAAAGGCTGTCCCTGGGCACCATCTTTTGAGGACAGGGCTAACGAAGGAGGCAGGGCTCGCCGACACACTTGTGGAGGCTGCACCAAGCTATAGTCTCCAGGCCTTTCCTACATACAGATCCACTCAATATTTATTTATTTACATTTATAACCCGCTTTCCCTCCAAGAAGCTCAGAGCGGTGTACCTGCTTATTTTTATCCTCGCAACCACCCTGTGAGGTAGGTTAGGTTGAGAGATACATGACTGGCCCAGAGTCACCCAGTGAGTTTCATGGTTGAATGAGGATTCGAACTCAGAAAAGGAATGATAATAAACTTCTTATATCCAGGGAACAAATTATGCCCAGGGCTGTTCTTAGGGCATGGCAAGCAGGGCAACTGCCCCGGGCCCCGCTATTTTAACACCCATTAGAACTGCAAGGGGGCCGGTTAGGGTTGATTTGCCCTGGGCCCCACTGGCTGATTTGCCCTGGGCCCCACACCCCGCCAAGACCCTCTAAGGACAGCCCTGATTGTGCCCATGGATTGAACTGAGCACTAAATATTTTGGTATATTTGTAATAGGATGACTCTTTCTTTCAAGGTTTCACATATTTGCTGCCAAAATATCCTTTGGCAGCTCCACCAAGCACATACCCCCCCGCCCCCCCCCACACACAGAGCTTTGTTGTTGTTGTTCTGTGCACACCTAGCTCAGCAAGCACTCTCTCTTTCCCACTTGGGCTATTGACTCTCTGGATTCTAAACTCCAGTCAACACTTCTTTCCTGACACTTCCAGTTGTCTTTCTTCCTACAACCATTAGGATCAGAAACCTAATTTTCTTCTTTTAACATGAAACCTTAAATTGGCAGGCTTTCTTACACTGTTACTAGTCTCTGAATTATAAAAGCACATCGCAGACTTGGTGGCAGAACCGTCGTCATACTCTATAGACATTTGCTCAAGAGACAGATAAACAGGTTCAGATACCCTGTATTTGTTATTATTAACCATACATATATACTGTTTTTCAACATAAAAGTTCTCAAAGCAGCATACATCGCAAAATGAATGAGAAGATGGTGACCTGCCCCAAAAGGGTATCAGCCTAAAAAGAAACACAGCAGCAAAATTCACTGGAGGGACACTACACTGGTAGAATAGGGACTGCTGCTCTCCTCCTGCTAAAAATAAGAAAGCAACCACTTTTAAAAGTGTTTCCTTTCCCAGTTAGCAAAGGTTAAAACTAGGGATGTGCATGAACTGGTTTGGTGGTCCTTTTGTGGACAGCCGAACCGGTTTGAAGGTCCGGCGGCCAGTGTTCCCTCTAACAGGGATTCCCAGATGTTGTTGACTACAACTCCCAGAATCCCCAGCTGCAATGGCTTTTGCTTGGGGGTTATGGGAGTTGTAGTCAACAACATCTGGGAACCGCTGTTAAAGGGAACACTGCCAGAGTTTTGGCACCAGGGAGGGTGTTTTAACAACCCCCCCCCACACACACACTTCCCCCAATGGCACAGTCTTTAAAATCGCTGGTGTGGGCTGGCAGCGTACCTCCTTGCCGTCAAACCAGAAGTGCCTCAGGTAAAAGCACCCTCCCCGATCCGTAAAGGTAACCCTTCCTACAGAACCAGCTGTCTGCTGGTTCGTGCACATCCCTAGTTAAAACAGTGCACTAGGGGCAGGCATAACTTTTTGTTGGGATTTTGCCAAAGGCAGTGAGGCTGTTCTCATGTGCAGTCAGGCTAGGGAAGCCCAGCCAGGGCTAAGCTGTGTGTGAAAGCTGCCTAGCCTGGCTTTTTAGCCCAGCTGCTAGCTAAGGTTAAGGGAGCGAGTGCTCCCTTAACCTGGGCTTGCTGCTTGTGTTGCTGCTTGTATGCTTCCAGCCCAGCGGCACACAGAGATGGGTGCCTAGAGCGCCTGTCTCTTGGGGGAATCCCCCAATGCATTGTGCATCTCGCACAATGCATTGTGGGATTCCTGGAGGCCAGGACACATCTTCCTGGCCTCCAGAGCTGTGTGCTGTGCCACACAGCACTGGTCATCTGGAAATGTGGTTCGCACTCCCAAAACAAGAACTCGCTCCTCTGGGAGGAAGGTGAGTTTACCCAGCCTTCACCTCCCCACCCACTGTGTGCTGTGAACGACCTTACTGTCTCAGTTCTTTGTATGGGGCACGCTTCTCTATGTTAATGTCTCTATGTACTGGCTTGGGGGAGGAGTCATGGTTTCTAGGGATGTGCGTTTCGTTTCGGATACAAAACGTTTTGTGCACAAAACAGGCCATTTCGGCTGTTTTGTAGCCAAAACAAAACACCCAATGCTCAAAACAGAAAATTTTGTAGCCAAAACAAACTTCCCTGTTTTGGATACAAAATGTTTTGTTGTTTCGGCTGCTTTGGAATTCCATTTTGCAATCACAAAAAGTCTTTCTCCTTCAGTCTCCATTTTGAGTTTTGACATCTGTTTGAATTTCCAGCCGTTCCAGCCCGCAGATTGGCCAGCGAAAGCATGGGCTGATCTGCTGGCAATTGCCTCCTTATTCCTTTTAAGTAAATTTAAGGGTAAATTTTAACCCTCATTGGCTAGTGGGGCAGTGTGCATTTACCCTCATTGGCCAGTGGGGCAGTGTGCATTTCATCGTTGTTGTTTCACACTGTTGTGTGTAGATCAATTGCATTTTGGGCGGGGGGGGGGATGTGCATGTGCATGACCTTTGGAAATCTGCCTGATTTTTTCCAAAGCTCTGCTGTTGTTGATGTGTGATGTTGGTGTTATTTGTGGTGGATTTGGGGCAGAAGGGGGCTTTGGGGGCAGAAGAGTGGTTCAGGTAGTAGTGCCCCAATGGGTGCCTGCTGCCACCCAGATTCCAAAGGAATTGGGGAAAGGGCTGATTTTTAAAGAATTTCTGAAGTTGACATGTCTTTGGGGCAGAAAGGGGCAGAAAGGGGGCCTAAGGGGTGCCTGCCACTTGCCCTATTCCAAAGGAATAGGGCAAAGGGCTGATTTATTAGGAATTGTTGAAGTTTACGCTTCTTTAAGGTGTTATTCCCCAGGGAATAATGGAGATTTCAGAAGGCCCATAACTCCACCCAGGGGGCACTGGGGTAGCCGGGAGCGAGTGGTGGTGTAGTGCACACAGGTTGCCAACCCATGGGGTGCTGGGTTCTGTTGTTTCTGAGGTGTTCTGAGTATAGATTCTCTGGTAGCATATGATATTTTCAATGACAAACCATGAATCTACTCTCATATGCTACCAGAGAATCTGAATCTACACTCAAACATCTCAGAAACAACAAAACCCAGTACCCCATGGGTTAGCAACCCATGGGGGTGGTTGGCACCCTATGTACTCTACATCACCACTCACTCTGGGCCACCCTGGTGCCCCCCAAGTGCAGGAATTATAGAGGTCCATCATTCCCTATGGGGAAGAACTTTACAGACACGCAAACTCCATTACATCTTTAAAAATCAGCCCTCTGCCGAATTCCTTTGAAATAATTCTGGCAGCTTCCTTGCCCCCACTGGGCACTACCACCCACCCTACTCAGCTCTGGGCCACCCCTTTCCCCCCAACATTAAGCTATACTTTTGCTGAAACCTCCATTCTTCCCTATGGGAAAAATCATATACTTCAAAAATTCACCAAAAATCAGCCCTTTGCCCAATTCCTCTGAAATTTGG
Organism: Hemicordylus capensis; assembly: GCF_027244095.1. NCBI lineage: Eukaryota > Metazoa > Chordata > Lepidosauria > Squamata > Cordylidae > Hemicordylus > Hemicordylus capensis. The sequence goes on from NC_069657.1 coordinate 225,461,313, forward strand.
GTGATAGTTTCCACCCATTGGGCACTACCACCCCCACCCACTAGTTTTTCCCCATGGCCATTTTTAAAAATCCAAAACGTTTCGGATTCGGATTTTACAAATTCGAACAAAGAACAAAACTGGTGTGTTTTGGATTGGCTGATTTCGAACAAAGAACAAAACGGGGGTGTTTCGGATTTGGGCCAAAAACAAAACAGAAAAAAACCCAAAACGCACAGTCTGTTCCTTACTTGCTGACTAAAATTTAAAACTGAGAGGTTCTCCCTCTCTCTGCATAAGAGACAGTTCACCTGTTTATTGTTGTCTTAGCCTATGTTTAAAGTAAAGGTAAAGTTGCACTATCGAGTTGGTGTCAACTCCTGGCGACCACAGAGGCCTGTGGTTGTCTTTGGTAGAATACAGGAGGGGTTTACCATTGCCATCTCCCACGCATTCTGAGATGATGCCTTTCAGCATCGTCCTATATCGCTGCTGCCCGATACAGCTGGGAAACATATCAGAGGGGATCTGAACCAGCAATCTCTTGCTCACTAGGCAAGTTACTTCCCCACTGAGCCATTAGGTGGCTAGCCTATGTTTACTAAGTAATAAATATCAAACTCTTGTTTCTCAGTCAACGTTGGCTTCCTGTTCAATTATTTATTAAGGATAAGTAATTTCTCTGCAGCACTTTTGACCCAGGGAGACCAGGCCAAGTATAGGCAATGTGAAGACAGGGCAGACTGTGCTGAACCTGAGATTTGTCCTCTCTCACCAGGGGAAGAAAAATAACGCACATGCCTTGGACTTCAGAAGAAAGGGGGAGAATAAATGAGGCCATACTTTGGGCGGTGTGTGTGTGTGTTGTAAGTCCAAATAGCTTTCCCCTCTCTAGTTTTCCTTTAGAACTGCTTGAAAAATCAGTATTTTCTTGATCTCAGAGATCCTTTGCAACAGTGTCCAAGTACCCTGATTTATTCACGTATATTTATCAGTCACCATTATTAATAAACATACACTGGGGGTGGGGGGACATGTTCTAGATGGCTGGCTATATACCTGGTTTTGTAATACCAGGTATTACAAATACTTGTTTACCTGATTTGTTTCAGAGCCAAGAGTACTGTGGCCATCTGTTTACCTCTCTTGATTTAAAGAACATGTCTGCCAGTCAACGAACAACTTGAGTTAAACAAAACAAAACAAAACCTGGCAACTTGCAAAGCCGCCAATTTATCAAACATCGTGCGATGAATTATTTTCATATTTTAAGAAAGCAATGAAAAGGGCTAATAGATCAATGCTAATGTACATAAGGTTAATTGTGTAAGCAACTTTAATTGGCTAGCACCCTTAGTGATCCATTTCTGTTGGGCTGGCATTATCTCATTATAGAATATCTACATCTTTTGCTGGAACTTTAATGGTCATCCAAAACTATTCTACAGCCAAGAAATATATTTTGGTTATAAATCATAACACTATGGTAGGAAGACATGACTCAGCATCTCTTAACATGACAGTGGAAAAACTATCACACCGTGCTACAGTGGTTTCTATTAGTCAAATTGTATAGAAAGCAATCCCCCCAAATACTGATGATTCTCCTTTGAATAAGGCTGACAAAACATATTTTCATCACTACCAGCAAAATGTGGCATTCGCGTTTGAAATAGCCTGAGAAATACAGGCAGAAGACGTGGGTGGAGCAGAGAGCGTGCCCGAACTGGCCACCAGTCCTGTGGGCACTGTAAAGACCTGAGAATCAGGTGGTAAATAGTGGGGCTGTTTGTACACTACTTGTACCACAAGCTGTTCGCTGAGGTCAATGTCAGTAACGGTCTTTTTGGAACATTTCTTAGATTCTCACCCCACCCCACCCTTTCAGGTGCTTGGACTTCTTTGTTGCTTTTTAAAGCAGCTCAGAAGACTCAGCATGAGAGGGATATCCCTGATTGCTGCGGAGGACTGAGCTGGACCAGCCTCCCAAGTTCTTTTCAGGGAGACAGAACATGAACATTTCGCACCCGCTAGAGCAGGCCTGCTCAACTTTGGCCCTCCTGCAGATGTTGGCCTACAACTCCCATAATCCTTGGCTATTGGCTACTGTGGCTGGGGATTATGGGAGGTGTAGTCCAAAAACATCTGGGGGGCCTAAGTTGAGCAGGTCTGCACTAGAGGCTTCTTAACTGACGCTCTGGGGCCCTTCAGAAAGAGATCCGCCCCCAAGCATATCCCCCAAATGAGACACTTCCATGTCTCATGTAGGCAAATAAACCAACCCCAAACTTAAGGAGCTTTCAAATTTAGCAAATTAAACACTAGATTCCCTTCCCACCTTCACACACAAGCATGAGAAAGGAATAAGGTTTGAAACAAGAAGCAAGATGCTGACTAGTCTGTCCAAATTTTTAAAGTGCTACGGAGCTCGTAACCAACACTATCTTCCAGAGCAGACAGGAATGGAGCTGGGGATAGAGTGGCAGCCACTACTTAATAAGGAACCAGCCTACTGAACTATTTGATTGGTTCCTGTCTCTCAGAGCATGTGATGGACGATAATCCAGTGTTGAGGATGACCTCCCTATGTCTGAGAAAAAGCCTCAGATGGAAGCAGTCTGTAGTAATTGAGTAAAACTGGGTTTTTAAAAGTTCTTTTCTTTTTACAAGCCTCTCCAAGTTGGTTTTTAACTCAGGAAAAGGGTGGGGAGCGGATATCTCTGGTACAAACACATCCTCAAACGTTCCGCAGCTATCGGTTTGCTCACCACATGTAGGCTTGCATGTGGTGGATTTTTGTACTTGTCCAACAGCCAAATTAAGAGAGCTTTCTTTTCTGGGTTATCCCACCCCAAGCCCAGAGAGTTTCTGTAGACAAAAAGGGGTGGCAGTAGCAGCATTTTGACAATGATACCGATAATACAGATAGTTTTAGGAGAAGCCTATCCAGGCAGCTCAGCCACGATGATTCAGCATTCCCCCCGCCCCCACGTGAGCTTGCTCTGAGACAAAGGCTTTAATTCGCTACACAAGGGCTCCTGGGGAATATAGTACATCTCTGCATGCTCTCTAGGCACAAGAGACATATTGCTCCATCGATGGGAACAGCACCACCCTTCCCCTGGACTTCCGGGCAAAGGTTTGGTCCCCCACACCCTGAGGGGCCCCAAATGCTCTTTTAAGATCATTTAAGATCTCAGAGCAGGAGTAGCGATTTGTGCTTGTCTTCGCTGAGCAGCAGCAGCAAGTCAGCTTGTAGGTGCATCTGTCTTCCTCCTTACAGTCCTCAGAGGAGCTAGGCTCGAGCAGGATGTAGAGAAAAGCAAGGTGACCCAGAGAGGTCCTGTTGGAAGACCTGAAACAAAATGGGGTTTGCCACAGTTTGCCTAGACTGGTCATTGCCACCTTGGAGAATCTAACCCAGATCCAAAAAGAGGAGACTCTCCCAGATATTTCCTCAGTTTCTTCACTAGAAGCTCTCCCTGACCTTCAAATGAAGCTTTCTGTGTCCCTGTCTAGTGCGGTTTTGAGTAGGGTTTCCCCCTCTCCCAGAAACTGGCTGTTTATTGCCACTGCATTTGTTTAAAATCCACAACTTTAAAGTTGCTAGTTAACCCATGCTGCTGAGTTTGATTTGTTTGTGTGTGTTTTAAGAGAGTTTTAAAATTCTCTGTTAAAAATATGTCTTAAATATATGGTGTGTCACTCTCTGTGTGCATTTATGTACAGGGGGATGATGCTTATCTGGCAGGGGGCGGGCAAAAGGCCTCTAAGTCCAGGCGCCAAAATTACCTAGGTGTACCTCTGAATGGGAAGCTACTCTGTGTCACTGTTGGAAGGCAGGTAGTATCTTCACCACTACAGTGTCCTCAAATACCTCTTTCCAATGAATCAAGAGCCCTGTTCACTTGCTATTCTCCATGTATTATTGGAATGAGTGGATGGAGCAAGTTCCCCTGTACTAACAAATTTGATCCTTCTCTCAAGTTTGCAGTGATCATTGGTTCTTCTTCTTAGTCCCAGTTAGCTCACAGACGAAGCTAGCCAAAAACAAATCAATACTTCTGCTCTGTAATCCCAGCAACTGAAACTAGAGTTCAGCTGGGCTTTAATCCAGAATAGTCCCCATGCATATACACGGTGAGCCAGATATTCACCGTAGCTCCATAGAGACAGACAACCTGTTCTTAATTAAGCCAGGCATAATCCAAACAAGAAGGATCCCAAAGACATCTATCAATGTGATGTGCTAAATTCATTATCAGAAAAACATGACATCCATCCTTCTTCACAATGATCTACTAACAATATTCAGCAGTATGTTAAACCACTCTGCCTCTCATACAAGCATGACTTAAAATGCAGAAACAAAGAATGAAACAGAACTGCCATTTACACATGCTAATATCACCCCAAAGCTCTGAGGTCCTTAGCAGGGCTATTGGTAATATTGGTCCTTAGCAGGGCTATTGGTAATATGAAGACACCCCCTTCACTTGGCTGCCAAACTACTGTTTGTACAGCTTTATGGAGATCCTTCCTGACTTAGCCAATTTTATTAGTATTTAGCAATACAAAATGTGTGCTTCTCCCCTGGAAGAAATTGTTGTGATTAGCAGTTTGCATCACTTCCTGCTTGTTTCACAATGACTTCCAGTTTGAAACAACTCCATCTAGCCCAGGGTTATGGAAAGAACAAGCCGCTCAGTGTAAAGATTGAATACAAGACAAAACAATGACTGACCAGGGAACACATGTGGTGCAGTGACCTTTCCAAAGCATTCTGTGTGCCATCATCTGGACTAAGCATTTATGCACATGTTTCAAGTATCAAACCTTTCTACAAAGCTAGGAATGCTCAGACATAATCTGATACATTATTATACACTCTCATATTTCTTAAATGTAGGAACATAGGAAGCTATACTAAGTCAGACCATAAGTCCATCTAGCTCAGTATTGTCTACCCAGACTGGCAGTGGCTTCTCCAAGGTTGCAGGCAGGAATCTCTCTCAGCCCTATCTTGGAGATGCTGCCAGGAAGGGAACTTGGAACCTTCTGCTCTTCCCAGAGTGGCTCCATCCCCTAAGGAGAATATCTTACAGTGCTCACACATCAAGTCTTCCATTCATATGCAAACCAGGGTAGACCCTGCTTAGCTAAGGGGACAAGTGATGCTTGCTACCACAAGACCAGCTCTCCAGAACAGATGGAAGATTTTAATCAACTTCCCTCCCTCCACAACAGTATGCTTTTAATCCAGAGCAGCACAACTTCAGCATGCCAGCACTTGTTGGACTACAGCTCCCATAATTTCAAGACACAGCGGCAAATAGTCAGGGATGATGGGAGTTGTAGGCCAATATATGCAGGAGGGCTGAAGTTGAGCAGCCCTGTTCTAATCTATCAGAAGCTGGGGCCTGCCACCAAGCAAGAAACATCAAACATAAACCGTGAACCCACATTAAGAGGATACAAACTGTTCTACAACTAGTCTGAAGTTGCATGGTGACTCTCTTCCTAGCCATGATTTTATCCTTTCTCTTCCTCTATTTTTCAAACTCTTTTTTTTTAAAGCCATCCTACCCATTCAATTTTATCAAAATAAGATTTAGCATACCAAGCATACTATTCAATAACAAACATTAAATAAGACATTGCAATTACAAATAAAATTACTGTGGTGATTCTATTTAGCAGGGGGAGAGTAACTGGCCCTATCCACCCCCAGCACTGTACCTCCAGTGACTACTGCTGGTGTCTATCTTGTGTTTCTTTTTAGAATGTGAGCCCTTTGGGGACAGGGAGCCATCTTATTTATTTATTATTTCTCTGTGTAAACCGCCCTGAGACATTTTTGGAAGGGCGGTATAGAAATTGAATTAATAATAATAATAATAAAATTAAAATCAAAGTCACATAACTAACTTTTCATTCATACTCCGCTTCACCTAGAGCTAATTACATCTAAATAAGTAAAGTGTGCCGTCAAGTCGATTTCGACTCCTGGCGGCCACAAAGCCCTGTGGTTTTCTTTGGTAGAATACAGGCTGGGTTTACCGCTGCCTCCTCCCATGCAGTATGAGATGATGCCTTTCCGCATCTTCCTATATTGCTACTGCCCGATGTAGAACTAGTGTGGATTCAAACCGGCAACCTTCTTCTTGTTAGTCAGGCATTTCTCTGCTGCACTACACATCTAGCAATGCTAAAACTAGCCACTTCATGAGAGTAAGTATATAAAACAAACAGAAAGCTAGTGAGCTAGGTAAAACATTCAGGGAAACCCACTCACATTTCTTAAAAGAGTGTGTGGTAGCCAAAAGAGTGAGGCAGGGAGTAAGCAAACTGTTAGAGTGGCCTGATTTGGAAAAACAGACTTGGGAAGAACTAACCTCGGGTTTGAGCGATAGAACCTCCTTTCGAGGTCCCAGAAAGAAACCTTCAAGGAAACGGGACGGAATGGGTGCCCTCATACTAGGAAACTGGAACGTTCCCCTTCTAGTAATCAGGTTAGTAAACCTGTATGTCATTTATGCAATGCTCCTGCATAGGAATAGGGAAGGAAGACGCGACCAAGAGGTTCACGCAGATGAGACAGTAAATCTCTTCTGGAAAAGTTTGTATGGTTATGTGCAAAGAGACAAGTGTATCTCTTCTAAACAGCAATGGGACAAATTGTGGAAATGGACGTCGGACTTAAACCCCCCACCCCCGATTACCTGATGTGCCTTGTAATCCTCCACCCCCGAGTTACAGTACTACCTGCATATACTTCATAACCTTGTGGGTTTCCAAATCCACTTTGTATATAATTGTGCTTTGGCAACGTAATGTATGCTTTGGTAGTTTGTTGGTTCAATAAAAAATTCTTGTCCTATTAAAAAAAAAATTCTTGTCCTATTTTGGAGATGCCAGGGAGGGAACTTGGAACCTTCTGCTCTTCCCAGAGCGGCTCCATCCCCTGAGGGGAGTATAGCACTTACATTTATATACCGCTCTATAGCCAGAGCTCTCTAAGCGGTTTACAATGATTTAGCATATTGCCCCCAACATTCTGGGTACTCATTTTACCGACCTCGGAAGGATGGAAGGCTGAGTCAACCTTGAGCCCCTGGTCAGGATCGAACTTGTAACCTTCTGGTTACAGGGCGGCAGTTTTACCACTGCGCCACCAGGGGCTGAATCTTACAATGCCCACACTTCTAGTCTCCCATTCAAATGCAACCAGGGCAGATGCCGCTTAGCTAAGGGGACAAGTCATGCTACCTATCACAAGACCAGCTCTCCTCTCCCAGTGAGCTACTTAGAGATACTTACAAATAAATGTGTATGTTTATGTATATGTATGTGTGTGTGTGTATCTCTCACACCTCTGCAAAACAAACACTTGCATATATATAGTATTTCTGCTTGCTACAGAAGCAACACTAAGCTCAGCACAAATAAAAGCAAGTCATACTATAATGGGAACAGACACTGCTAGAGATGAGGTCATTGAGCCAGGGGGGATGAGGAGATGGCTGTGAGCAACCTTGTTTCCATTTTTAACACTTTCAGTTAGATGGCTCTTAAAGCTGAACCAGGAAGAGAGAGAGAAATAGGCTGTAGAGTGAAACTCTCATGCCAGCAGCACTGTATTTGGGCTGCTACAGATGTGTCTACCCATCAGTTTGAAGTAAATTCCAAAAGGAGTAATATCATGGCCAAACCTGGAACAATATTTTAGATATATTTGGTGTCAGCATCATTTTTTTTAAGCTGACCGGGTACTCAGGATTATTCGAGCCCTGATTTCAAGGGCAGTTTAGAAGTTGAATAGGCAGCATTTAAATTGTCTTTTTTTAAAGAAATAGATAGGCCAAGTACAGCTGAAGAGAGAGGAAAACACAACATGGGGAGGTGTCCTCCTCCTCTTTCAGCTGACTATGGCTGATCTGGATTTTCCTTCTGCATCCTTGAGTGGTAAGAGTACAATTCTGAACAGGATGTAGGATGGCACTGGCATATCAAGAGCAGACTTGCAAATAAATTTACAACTGCAAGCCCATACACATTTTTCAAACCTCCTTACCCACTCATACTTTACATCCCTCTGCCCCAGCCCAGTCTTAGAGGCCATTCTATCTATGCCTGTCTTAAATGGCACTACTAAGAGAAGGATGGATCTATCCTTCCTTATAAAATGGCTCCTTTTACGTCTCCATAGTATAAAAGTTGACTGTTAACAAGTAGATCAAGCTAGTTCACTTTCTATCTAGGCAATATCTGTCAAAAATAAAAGTCTGATGGCATGTTATTACTCACTACTTACTTAATCTTGTATCATTCGGGCAATGTTGAGTTTTACCTTGTATTGGCTATTGTCAAGAATTTGTGGCAGTGAAAACAACTAGGGATCAAATACAAAACTTAGTAAAAAGAAGATGGATGCCAATCTTCTCACTCACAAGTCAATTAGATTGATTCACAAATAAATATATCTCGAATTGCATTCTCAACAATCATTTTCCTAAAGCCACATGTCCATTATTAAATGGCTATATTAACATATACTCATATCTACTGGAGTCACCAGGATTGGTTGTCATAAATAGATATTTTCTTAGCACTTTGCATTGTAGAATTAAGTTATATATGCTCTTGCAAAGAAGTCTGCAGTCCTTATGGTGGTATGGTAAGATCAGATGATATACTAACAAATATTATTTGAGTTCTCCTTCTTTAAGTATTTAAATGCCTTATCTTGACAATAGATATGATGCACTGGAAAGTGATGGCAAGTGTGGTATAGTGGTTAAAGTGTCACACTAGGATTGTGAAGATCTGGGTTCGAATCCTCACTCAGCCATGAAGCTCACTGGGTGATCTTGAGCCAGTCACATACAGGCTAACTACAGGATTACTGAGACAATGAAGAAGATGGGGTGGAGGAAGAATCTTGTATTTTGCCCTGAGTTCCTTGGAGGAGGATGGAGTTAAAATAAAGAACATAATAAAAACTATTCACCAGTCACAAAGTCAACTACTATAATAAATAAAAAATACACATTTTTACCAAATTCTACACAAAAGCTGACTACATAACTGCTTTGTGCAGTTACTGTTGTGATTCTCTTGTCAAAGTGACATAGAATTACTTTGACAAAAGAATGATCTACAACCATCAAGTGACCTAAATTTGCTTAATTTAAGGAGATCAAAAGTATTTCAGGCACAAGAACACAAATAATAAATGGCCAGATGTTATAACAGTGTGCACAGAGAGGGGTTAGGAAGTGTGTGTTATGTGTCTAGATAACATTATATAAAATATAAAGGGGGAAAAAGAGGAAACTGGGCACAGAAGCCTCTACAATATGCGATTACAGATAACAATACTGACAGCTATCATAACCGAAGAGATCTAAGATACAACTAAAGTTATTATACACATATGGAGAGAGCATTTCAGACGGATCTGCGCATTTAGAACACATGCAATCAATGCAAATTAAGAGATTAAAAACACAGGGAATGATATACCTGGCTCACAGGAACTCCTCACTCACACACACACAATGTTTTGAATTTATTGCCCACAGGTGATCTTCCTTGCGTCTTTCCCCCTCCTCCTTCTTCAGCGAACGACAATATACATCAGCAGCATTATTCAGCCGTCTCCTGCTTTACTGTTTACAATCTGTATATGCCAGTCCTCATCTCAAATGCCTCCCTACAGCAGCTAGGGAAACGGAAGGCAGCAAGAAGGTTCCGGTCTGCAGTCTTTCTCCGTCTTCTTCCCGTTTCCCCTTCGCTGCCATATGACTTTTGAGATCACCATTCTGCGGTGTGTGGGAAGAAATGTTCGCCGCGACCCTCGAGATCGGAGAACTACTCTCAACATCTTGGTCAATATTTAGAGGGAAATAACACGTAGACTCTGTTTTTCTTTTCATGCGGCAGCAGCAGTCATTGTTGCCTTTCCCTGCCCTGTCTTTAGTTGTCTGCAACTAAAACGTAATTTTAAAAAGGAAACGAGGCTCTCCTAGCTTTATTGCGATTTGTAAATAGGCTTTAAATTAAAAGGCAGGATTGCCAGCTCTTACTGAAGCTATCCCTGGAGACACCCCCCACCCCCACCCCAATACCACCCAGAGACATAAGTTTTGGGTGGTATAAAATATGTTTTTTAAATATATATATATATATAATATATTTATATATATATATAAAACATATTTTATACCACCCAAAACTTATGTCTCTGGGTGGTATTGGGGTGGGGGTGGGGGGTGTCTTATATATATATATAAAAGAGCTTTCACAATACCAAGCCAAAATCTCCAGCAGGATTGCTGTCAATGGGCACCTGGAGGAATCACCATGTTGATAACTGGAGACCCCAGGCCAATCCTGGAGGGCTGGCAACCCTATGAAAAGAACTACATATTGCCCTTCATACCTGCTAATATTAAGAAAAGCATTGTTCTTTTTCAGGCAATCTGTTCATGTGGTCACTCTCTGCTTTGTTTCAGATAAGATGCACTTCATGTATAGTGGCTGGGTAAGATATGGCAGACTCACATTGTGGATTAAGAGCAGAGTAATTGTAAGGTGGATGTAATTGCAAGGTGGGTGGACTCGATCAGGATAGCAATGAATGCACCACTGAGAGACCTTAAAGGCCAAGTTGAAGACCGATCATCCTGGGGAGAATCTATCTATGTGGTTGCTAAGAGTCAACACTGACTTGATGACACTTAATCAATCAATCAGTCTGTAAGCCACGTCATATCACAAGACCTGTAGTTTAAGAAAGGAACACCCTCCTAAACCCCCCCCCCCCAAAACAACTACTACTGTTTCTAAGGTGTTTGAAGTGAGGAGGGAGAGCCAAGACTGTAGGACCAAGCTAGAGTTCATCCCCCCCAAAGTATGGTCCTAAAGGCCTGGAAGGCCTACTTCAGTGCATGCTGATATGATTGCCATAAGAAGTTATTTTTCCTGGCAGAGAACTTTGACAACTTCAGAACACAGACAGACAGAACTGCAATAAGTAATGCTTTCTCTTGTCATTACCCCTTCCTTCCTAAGAAAGACACATCTGTTTATTTTGTGCCTGTTGGGCAGGCGTTAAAAGCACAAGAGTCCTGCCAAAAGCAGAGTTGCCCAAGGCCTAGAAAAGCAAAAATAAGCACACTCTGGCATCTGCCATCATTCACAAAACTATAGGCCATGGGGCAGGGCATAGCTAGGGGAGAGGGGGCTTGTGTTTGCCCCTCTCCCTGGCAGCCCCTTTGAGGGAGGGTAATAATGGGGGGGAAATAGGGAGGGCTGGAGCTGGGAGGTTCTCAGGAGCTGGGGGCCCAAAGTTCTTTGAACCCACCAGCTCACTTATAGCTACACTCCTGCCACTGGGAGGTCTTCACCACCACCACCACCACCTAAGAAAAACACCCGAGGTAGGGGGGAAATCATCACCTTAAGTGTCACAGTGGGAAAATGCTTGACTAACAAGCAGAAGGTTGCTGGTTCAAATCCCCGCTGGTACCTATATCGGGCAGCAGCTATATAGGAAGATGCTGAAAGGCATACTCTCATACTGTGCTGGAGGAGGCAATGGTAAACCTCTCCTGTATTCTCCTAAAGAAAACCACAGGGTTCTGTGGCCGCCAGGAGTCGAAACTGACTTGACAGCACACTTTACCTTTAGGGCGGAAATCAGCCTGACCAAGAAGGTGTGGCTTCAGGGAGAGCCTGCTTGTTGCTTCCTCCTCCTTGCCTGAAAAAAATGCTCCAACTGCTGGTTGTCCAGAGGAGCGAAAGGAAGTATGCTGGTGTCAGTATTTGTTTGATCTAAGATTATAAATAAACAACTAACTAACTGGTGTCAGTAAACAGAGTACTAAGGAGCTACTGGGTTTCTTTGAATTATTATTTGTTGTAAGCCACCTTGGGGATCATTTGGCATTATATTCTTCAGACTAAACAAATAAATCTGGGATGGGAGAAGTAGCAGCTACTGTATCCACACAATATCTTTAAGGGTTTTTCTGTTGAAATTAAATAGAGACAAAAGGGTTTGGTCAGGCATCTTTAGAGCTAAAAAAATGCATTTACCATCAGTATGCATGGCATCAGATATGTATGACACAGGGTCATGTGGGGACCAAGTGATTCTGGTGGTGTACTTTTGAAGGGGGAGGAGCCAGCTGGCCTGGATGCAATGAATCATTGTGTGCAGGCAGTAAGCCTCTCCTCGGGAAATGTAGGCTCCCCCTCCATGCATTACTTGTGATCCTTAATCTACCCTACTGTTTCCTGGGTGCAGAGAGAGAGATATGAGCAGTGGGTTAGAGTTCTGATTAGTAGGGCTTTCAGCCATGTATGGGCCCACCCAGATATCTGCCTGATCTGGTGTTGGCACCAACTTTTATAGGTAAAGTTGCATTATGTTATGTCCTGAAACCACAAGAAAGCCAGTTAAGATATGGGAGCACTGGTGTGATGTGCTGCCCTTGTTCTACTCGGATATCAGAGCAGGAGGCATGCCACCACATACTGGGTTTAATAAGGTTTCTCCAGAGGCATTGGGGCATCATGCATAGAGTGCATTACTATAGTCTAGCCTTTAGGTGATGAAGCCATGAATGTGTCCAAATGGCACAAAAGGAACCTTCCCTGTCACTAAATTTGTTTGTTTGTTTGTTTGTTTGTTTGTTTATCAGAAACATTTAATATACCGCCCACTCCGAAGACTCTGGGCGGTGTACAAAAACATGCAAAGCAAGACAGCATTAAAATTACATTCTAAATTAAAAACTAAAGTAACTAACAACAAGATCCAAATAGGTAAGCTACAGGGCAAAAGCCTGGAGAAAAAGAAAAGTCTTCAGTAGAGATTTAAAAATCTATAAGGAAGGAGCTAAACAAATTTGAAGGGGAAAGGAGTTCCAGAGAAGTGGGGCAGCAACCGAAAAGGCCCTTTCACAGGTCCTAGCACCCCAAACCTCTCGGAAATCCGGGGCTGACAGAAGGTCCATCTGAGAAGATCTGACCAGACGGGATGTAACTGGATGGGAGAGGCGGATCTGTAGGTAAATGGAATGAATGAAAACCACTTAAAGTGCAACTAGAATACTGTACTGTGATTTATATACAGTGCCTAGTATAGTGTTGGATACTTTATAAACAGATAAGTGGAGAACTGCAATAAAATATAGCACCATATCTCCGGCCCCTAACTGGAGTGTTCAGGCTCCACTTGCTGGAAACAGAAGCCTTGTAGTGTTATTTGGAGCTTTACAGAAGATGGAAGAAGGCTTCAGGAGGAGGGAAATACACTTTTCCTCCCTAACTTTCCCACCCTCTTGAAGCCTTCTCTTGCTATATTATGTGGTGCTACAGCACAGGGTTCAGGTTTGGGCTAGATGCCTCATTACTGCTTTCCTCCTGAAACATCCCTGTATAGCATAGAGAAGGGACTTTTTAGCTTACTTTCCTTAAGGAAAGTAAGCTTATGAGATCATCTGGCATTCTGTGAGTGTGTGCGTCTGTGTGTTCCCTATTATCAACTATGCAGTGCCTGGACCAATATGAACCAACTTGGGTACAGTTATAGGGACACATAGGGATACCTCAACAGCATAGTTTGTGATGATGTCATCCATCCCATTTAAAGATGGTAGACATGTAAATGTTTGAGGTGCAAGTGGACTAACTTGTGGACCATCTAACCAATTTGAACTAAATTTGGTACAGCTGTAGTGAGTGACACATAGGGATGACTGAAGGGTGTGATGATGTCATCCACCCCAGTTCAAGATGGTGGACACATAAACATTTGAGGTGCAAGTTGGCTAACTTGTGAATTGTCTAACTGGCTTGAATCCAAGTTCAAGTTGAACTAGAACCTGGGTTTGAATCAGATTTGCTACAGCTATAGGGACACATAGGGACGCCTCAAATGGCATAGTTTGCAATGATGTCTTCCACCCCAATTCAAGATGGCGGACACGTGAATGTTTGAGGTGCAAGTGAGCTAACTTGTGGACTGTCTAACCGATTTGAACCAAATTTGGTACAGTTGTGATTGACACATGGGGACGACGAAAGGGCATAGGTTGTAATGATGTCATCCACCCTGGTTCAATATGGTAGATGTGTGAACATTTGAGGTGCAAGTGAGTGCAACCGCCTAACTGATTTGAACATTTGAGGTGCAACTGCCTAACCAATTTGAATGAAATTTGTTACAGGTGTAGGCTCAAGGGTATCATTTGTAGTTATGTTATCCACCCTGATTAAAGATGGCAGATGTGTGAATGGTTGAAGTACAAGTGGGCTAACTTGTAGACTGCCTAACCCATTTGAACCAAGTTTAGTTCAGTTGTAGTCAGTGACATAGGAACAAAGGAGCTGCTGTATACTGATTCAGACCATTGGCCTATCTAGCTCAGTATTGTCTACACAGACTGGCAGCAGCTTCTCCAAGGCTGCAGGCAGGGAGGGAACTTGGAACCTAGATGCTCTTTCCAGAGTGGCTCCATCCCCTAAAGGGAACATCTTACAGTGCTCACATGTGGTCTCCCATTCAAATGCAACCAGAGTGGACTCTGCTTAGCAAAGGGGACATGTAATTCAAGATGGCAGTTGTGTGAATGTTTAAGGCTGAAGTGGACTAAATTGTGAGGACGGTAATTATAAATTAAAATTATCATGAATGGAAAGTAGGCAAATTAGTTCTTACAACATGTTTTAATCTCCCAAACCCAAATGTATCACCCAAACCCTAAGCCTCTCTTCCAGGAGGATTAATATAAACCAGGGGTCCTCAAACTGAGGTCCCAGATGTGGTTGGACTACAATTCCCATCATCCTTTCCAGGAGCGGAGGGAAGCCAGCAGCGGCTCGGGCTCTGTTGCCACTGCAGCCCTCTAGCTTCGCCCCCTGCATCTGATTTCAGACACAGGGAGCGTTTAATCACACCCTCTCATCTGATGTCAGACGCACGGGCATTGTTTAACTCAAAAATGGGCCGTGCGGCCCCATTTGGGAGCTAAATCACACACCCTACATCTGACGTCAGACATGGGGTGTGTGTCTGGGGTGTGAGGCACGGCCCCTGAGGGGCGGCGGCCTGGGTTCTTTGAACCCATCCACTCAATGGTGGCTTCACTCCTGATTCTTCTCCTTCTCCCATAACACTAGAACCAGGGATCATCCCATGAAATTGATTGCCGGGAAATTTAGGACCATGTGGTAACAGCCAACAACCTGGATGGTTTTAAGAGGGGTTTGGATAACTTCATGGAGGAGAGGTCTATCAATGGCTACTAGTTGGAGGGCTAAAGGCCACCTCCAGTCTCAAAGGCAGGATGCCTCTGAGTACCAATTGTAGGGAAGTAGCAGCAGGAGGGAGAGCATGCCCTCAACTCCTGCCTGTGGCTTCCAGTGGCATCTGGTAGGCCACTGTGTGAAACAGGATGCTGGACTAGATGGGCCTTGGGCCTGATCCAGCAGGGCTGTATTTATGTTCTTTTGTATGTTCTTATGATCCTTTCCCAGAAGCCTTTGGCCACTGTGACTGGGGATGATGGGAGCTGCAGTCCAACCAAATCTGGGGACCCAAGTTTGAGGACACCTGCTGTAAATTGTTATGTGATTGAGCAGACCAATCCCCTCTCTCCTTAATTCCTTCCCTGCTCCCAATGAACAACCTAGCAACCAGGCCCAGCCCAAACTCCACTGGCACCTAAAGCAGTTTAGTAATTTGCCACTCCCTCCCACCAAGTGCACCATGAACCAAATTTCCATCTATTCCTTCCCATCCCCCACATCAGGCCTGCTCAACTTTGGCCATTCTCCAGATGTTGTCCTATAATTTCCATCGTCCCTGGCTATTGGCCACTATGGCTGGCGATTATGGGAGTTGTAGTCCAAAAATAGCTGTGGGGGGGGGGATGGTTGAGCAGGCCTGCCCTACATTATTCCCTCCTCCCGCTGTGTTATCACCAACCCTTGGGCTGCTCAGAACACACTCTGCATTGATTCACTCCCCATTCCTCTCAACTTGTTTTACCTGGTGGTGGGAGCCACCATCATGTTCTTGCTCCTCCTGCAATCCCACCCACTCTGCTCTTGAAAGGGCAAAGAGTGGGAACACAGCAGTTCTTGAACCTCAGTCAGAGTGGGGAAGGAAGAGGAGGAAAAGGTTTTTTAAAAAAGTAAACGGGTGGGGACAGCATGGAGGTACTACTGGACAATAGCAACCTTTGTTGCAACACTCCTTTTTCTCCTGCTTTGACTGAGCCAGAGAGTGAGAGCAGAGCCTCAGAAACTCTCTGCTGCTCTGCTCTTGCTCTCTGCCCTTTCAAAGGCAGAGTGGGGGAACTTGAAGCAGCTGCCATTTCCAGGTTGCACCCATCTCTGTTGTCTTTTTTATACATGATGGCAGTTACCACCACTGCTGCATTCCTCCTTTTCTTCTTCCAAGTCCTCCTGCTCTGCTCTGTCCTCATCCTCTGCCTCAGTCAGAGCAGAAGGAGGAGGAATAGTTTGGTGCAGTGGCCTCTGCCAAGCAACACTCCATTGCGTCACTACCTTCATCATCCCTCTTATCTGGCCGTGAGGTGGCCAGACCATTACTGTGAGGAGGCCGGAGGTGACGGCTTGGTGGAGGTGATCAATTCACCACCGACACCAATCTGCCACCTGAGGCGACTGCCTCGCCAAGCCTCATTAGTGGGCTGCCCTTCCTTACATTCTGTGACTCAGAATTCTGTAGGTCTTGGAAGGTCACAGGTCCTTGCTGACTGGTTTTTTGTGGGGGAGAGGAGTTTTTATATTTTTTCTTTTGCTTTATAAACTTATATCTTTCTGTGTAGTAACCATTAACTGGTTCCTGCTGGAAGAACTATGCTTTGTTAAAAGGACTGATTCTGATGAAATTTTTTTCTTCCATAGCCCTGATTACAAAGTATTCCTGCGAATATACAGTAGATGGAAATGGACGGAATACAGAAGGATGCATACAGATGGAAAACACTACATTGGTATCGTAAAAGCACTTGGATATTACAGAAAATATTCATGAGTGGGAACCAGCAGGAAAGCCAACATTCTGCTCTCCCCTGCATAAATGACATTTCTTCAGATCACAAATTAATAAAATAACAAATCACATTTATTTCCCTTAGATATACATTCTGCATTATCTTATATTTTTCACAGGAAACACTCTAAAGCACTCCAATGGCAGAAGAATTTAATATCGGACCTGGTCCTAGAAGGCGGAGGAAAAACTACCAACTGGAATTCACCACTCTGGCAGTTAATGTTTCTTTGACATTCAATAAGCTATGTTTTATTTCTCCTTTTGATGAGATGTTCCCATCCATGGGCCCTTATGCCAGCAGGCTACGTCTTTCCCAAGCCACTTAGCTCAGGTCTTTGAAAGAGAGAGATTGTTGCTGAACAAGCCTTCCCTGGCATGGCTTCTTCGCATCAGAGAAAGCAAGCAGGCAGTGGGCATAGTTCATTCCCATTGCAAGGCCACCACAAACAAACATCCACATCCATAGAGAGAGGGCCGCTATTCTTCTGCTAATGGGATTGGCACCGTTTAGAGCAGTCTGCTAGGACATTGTCTGAGACCACAGCAAAAGAAACATTATTCAAAGGCCATTCAGGCCCCCAAAAGAAGCGGCAGAGCCGAGTAATTATCGGAGGCTCTCCATTAACGAGGGCATCTCTGCTCTTTGTCTGTGTTGCTTTAATAAAGCTCACTAATAGGATGGTGGCGGGGAGGGGCCCACTAATGGCTCCTAACAAAATTCTTTTTCTCGCTCCCCCCCACATCTCCTCCTTGTTAGAAGAAGTGGCTTTATGGAAACTGACAGCAAAGCCATAAGTTACCATACTGCATAATGACCTTTGTGAAAACTTTGGGTGAACCCAAATGCTTTCAAGCCCCACCTCTTCAGTGCCACTGGGACATCTCTCCCCACCCCTACTTAACATTTTGGTGTTTGTCTGCTCTTTTCCATTTGCCTGTGGGAGGGAGTCTTAAAATATATTGTAGTGGATCTCCTGAAAAGAACGATGGGGGAGGGAACTTATTGGGGCATCCCCAAGTGTGACCACGTCAAAGATAAATGGATCCATCATCAGCACTCACTCTTCTCCTGGTTCATGGCTATGGCAGGCTGCAAGGGAAAAAAACAGAAATGGGCAGTGTTGGATTTCTAAAATGAGCTCCATGTCTTTGTTCAAGCCCAGTTGACAGTCCTACTTTCTGGCCTGAAAACGCATTTTCCCCAGTGGCAGCCGAAGTATTAAGGTTGGTTATGGCTACTCACTGGTGATGATGGGAGGCACTTCGCAATTGCTTGAAGAAAGCATTCCAAACTGTTCTAGGGGTCCTTGCTCTCTCTCTCTCTCTTTTTTCTTGGGAAGGGAAAAATTCAGTGCGGGTAGTTTCCTCCTTCACATCCTCCTCATGGTAATAATAATAATAATAATAATAATAATAATAATAATAATAATAATAATAATAATTCAATTTCTATACTGCCCTTCCAAAAATGGCTCAGGGCAGTTTACAAAGAGAAATAACAAATAAGATGGCTCCCTGTACCCAAAGGGCTCACATTCTAAAAAGAAACATAAGACACACACCAGCAACAGTCACTGGAGGTACTGTGCTGGGGGTGGACAGGGCCAGTTACTCTCCCCCTGCTAAATAAAGAGAACACCACGGTAAAAGGTGCCTCTTTGCCCAGTTATCAGGGGAACTCATATCTATCTATTTAGTTGGCAGCCTGTTAAACAGTTAACAAAGATACCTAGCTGCTTCCAAAAGAAAAGGTGGTAACTCTAATGCATTAATTCAGCTCACATCAGATCACTTAATAGTGGTTGTATGAATTGTCCCTTTTGCTCATAATTTATAATAATAACAATATTACAATCATAAACTTGATTTGTTAGCCTCCCCATAACAAATTATTCTCTGGGTGGCTTATAACACAGCATTAAAACATTAGATTAAAAACACACAGCAAATAAAATCAGAATAGACAAAAAAGGAGGGGGGAGAAAATGCAAAATACAATAGAAAACAAATTAAAAGACATTTTAAAAACAATCAGTTAAAATCAGATCAAAATTTAAAAGGCCTGAGTGAACAAAAAGTTCTTAACTTGGCGTCTAAAAGAACAAAGTGATGTCCAAAGTGTTGATAATTTCCACATAGGATGACCAAATCCAATAAAATACAGGGCTCCTGTATCTATATGTGTTGTGTAAATGAGGGAACTTTGGCAGGTGAAGTGTTTCTTGCCTCTGATGTGTGACAGACAAGCCGTACTTGCTGTAATTCTCTTCACGACATGACTAGTAAAGGTACAAGAGTCATCTCCTATTTTGTATCTAGTCACCTACCTTAGAGCCATCTTAATGAAGCCATCTTGTTCAGCAGTTTCCAATATAATTTCTCGTATGCTGGGGCTGACTAAGCTCTTCTGAGAGAAAAACGAACTATTTCCCCAAGGTCCATGATTGTGGCTCACTGAAGAGGACCGCCAGCTTTGAAGACATTTCTCCTCTATTCTAACTTTCTTCCCTACTGTAACAGGAATGCTATAATGTTGTGTCAAGTGAAACTGTCTCTACTGTTTGATATAGCTCAGCAGCAATATGCTTTTAACGGGTGTTTCACTAAGAGTTGCTTGCTTAAACAAGCACCAATGGCTTTTGATGGCCGATGGCTACTAGATGGGACAGACTGCATTCCACCTGCTTGGGTGGAAGGAGGAGGAAAGTAGTTTGAATGTATCTAATGAAGGAAAAAGAAAGGTGAGGTCTGCCATTGTCGAATGGGGCTGGGGGAGAGGTGTGGGAGGTTTCCAAGTGCATCTTGTTTGCTTTTGAGGAACTGATATTGCTTTCAAGATTCACATTGTTTGTCTAGGTGCTTGCCTACTCCCCTCAGTGCTCAGTTTGTATCTTTGTAAACAGATGGCTATGACAAAAATACCATACATTTCCAGTATTCTTCCTTCCTAAGATAAGAACAGTAATGCTGTAAAAGGCTGGCCTGGGTACCCGCTATCATATAGAGCTGTCAGCCACATTATGGTTGGCTTCCTTATTGTTTTTTATTATTGTTGTTATTGTTATTGTCGTTGTTTATTTTATTTTATTTATTTATTTATTTATTTATTTATTTATTTATTAATACTACTACTATTTTTGTTTACACAGTCAGATAGGCGTTATTGACTGGTTTGTTTTATCCAGACATCGAGTCCTTCCCAAGGACCTGGGATGGCTGAATTTTATTATCAATGTTGCTGCTGTTATTATTATAGATATTGTCGCAGAATATAGACTGTTCCCAGTAAAGTTGCTTTTTTGTAATTGGCTGATGGTGATTTCCGTGGCCTCTATGGTGTGTTGAGGTGCTCTTCAAGTTGTTTTGGAATTGCACCTAGGGCTCCAATTACTTTCAATTTCAATTTGTAGATCTTTGTATTTGGTGATTTTTTCCATTTCTTTTTCTTCTATTCTGCTATCCCCTGGTATTGCTATGTCGATTATTTTGACTTGTTTTTCTTTCTTCTCAACTACAGTTATATCTGGTGTATTGTGTGGCAGATGTTTGTCTGTTTGTAGTCGGAAGTCCCATAATATTTTTGCATCTTCATTTTCTTCAACTTTTTCAATTTTATGGTCCCACCAGTTTTTGGCTACAGGTAGCTTGTATTATTATTAATACTATTAATATTATTAATATTATATTATTAATATCATTATTAATTGTCAGATAACACTCCTACCACTGGAATATTATTACTGACATTGGGGGAAATTATCACAGCAGACACAAATCCAAAGAATGCCTTCCCCAGATCTTGCTGAGTTCTGAATCTATAAAGATTGTGCCAGAAATTCATTAAATGTTAGACAAAACAGGGTGAGATTCCCCCCCACCGCACTTGTTGCTTTTATTAACTGAAACCCAGCAATAGGAAACAGTGCCAAAGAATGCCATTTAGCAAATCAGCAATGTGTTTGTTTGCAAGCTATTGTGAATGGTTGAATGAATGAAATATTGGATAGGAAAAGGCCATTAAGCTTTGCAACAGTTCTTTAGTTTAATAAACAGTGCTTACCAGCTTTGTCCCTGCACTTTCTCAGCTTTTGTATAACTACACAACGTGCGGAGGCCTTGACAAATTATCGATGTTCTTTACTCCACTGGTATTGTTTGGTTACTTAAATGCAAAAAACTCTTATTCCTTTTAATGCTGCATGCCCCAGCATGCAGCCTCGGGAGTTATTAGATAGAATAACATTCTCTAAGGTGATGGGGAAAAGCTGACATGATGACTATCTTGTAGGACCTGTTACTTCCCCACTGGTATGTTTCCCAGACTATGGGAAACATCTATATTGGGCAACAGCGATATGAGAAAGATGGTGAAAGTCATCATCTCATACTGCATGGGAGATGGCAATGGTAAGCCCCTCCTGTATTCTACCAAACACAACCACAGGGCACCTGGAGTTGACACGGACTCCACGGTAGACTTCACCTTCACCTTTACTTCTAGAGGGCAGTTGCACTTGTAGTGTGCATATGGTTGCTAACTGTGGATTTCAAAAATACTGCTCCCTCCTTGGCAGCGCTGGGGTAGAATTTGGTAGATCAGAGTCTGATGGGACCAGAGGCAAGTCAAGAGCAAAACGTTTTGGTCAGGTGGCTGTGAAGTTCCCTGAAACCCACCAGGATGCAGTTTTACTGGTCAGCTGGAAATCCTAGTTTTAGGTTGGGACACTATAGCTTGCACAGCTTGCACTGATCCTCTGGTTGTCTATAAACTGAAAGAATTGTGGGAGAGTTATAATGACAGGAGCGTAGCTATAATTGAGCTAATGGGTTCAAAGAACCTGGGCCCTCCAGCTCTACCCTTCCCTATTTTCTTTATTATCCCCCTCACTTGAAGGGGCCACCAGGGAGAGGGGCAAACACTGAAGTCCATTCAGTTCATGCCCAAATTGCCCAACCTATCAAAACTACTTTGCTAAGTTATTTTATGGAAATATGTTCTGGATATGTGTTGTGGGACACAAGGGGTGAAATGGCATAACATGGCTCAAGACCTTTTGCAGGGCAGCATAATATAGCAACAACAAAAAACTTGGATATTCAGTTTGGCTTATGATCTTCGAGTCAAGATCATTTCTTCCACAGATCCTTCTTTCAGAAACCCAACCATTTTGCCCAGTTGCCTCTCTTTCAGCTACCGAACAAAATAAGAAAAGGTAATTTGCACTGTTTCCTGCTGTTGAATATTGTGATTTGATAGAGGACTGCAACCCTGAATGATGCTGGACAATCTGAGAAGAAAGCAGACGAAAAGCAGAGCGCTGCGTGTCCAAATGCACTCCACACCTGGCTGCCGGCAACCTCTTGTGCTTCTTTGTTGTACTGTATCTTCGGGCTGGAGGCTTTCAAGGGTACCTTTATTCCTCTGATTACAAAATTAGTGTTGGGTTTAATGAGATCTCTCCTTTTATTTGTGTCTTTGCCTCGCTTTCTTCCTTCCTTTTGATGGTACAACCATTTGTTCCTATCTATCTCCATGGTGATGTGCCTCTTCCTGAGCCTGCCTCCCCCCCGCCCCGCCCCCACTTCCAGGTACTTGTGATGCTGTGGGGATTTGAGCTGCATGCTTAAAGCCCGCAAAAGTAGTATGTGGAAACAAATTGGTTTTCTATTAAATCCAGCCTCACCCTCCTTGCTTGGAAAACAAGGTACTGCTTTACTGCGGCCATTCCTGTGAACGCAGAAGCACATACAAGGCCTTTTAGGACCTGAGCCAGACCCTTCTGAAATCACCGGGAGTCTTGCCACAAATTTCCGTGGGATTTAGAGTCTACCAGCCACCTAATGGCATAGCGGGGAAATGGCTTGACTACCAAGCCAGAGGTTGCCTGTTCGAATCCCCGCTGGTATGTTTCCCAGACTATGGGTAACACCTATATTGGGCAGCAGATACAGGAAGATGCTGAAAGGCATAATCTCATACTGCACGGGAGAAGGCAATGGCAAACCCCTCCTGTATTCTATCAAATAAAAATCACAGGGTTCTGTGGTCGCCAGGAGTTGACACCGACTTGATGGCACACTTTACTTTAGAGTCTACCAGCCTAGGCGGCTATTAAAGCCACTGTTTAACACTAGGCTTGGCTACTGTTTGTAGATGGAAAGCACTCTGTTTTTAGTCAAACACAGGGGTTCTCAGCTGTTGTGGCTGAGGGTGATGGGAGTTGTGGTAGTCGAACAACAACTAGGGACCCAAGGTTGGGAAGCCCTGTAGTAATAGAGTGATGTTTGTAGAGCTTAATTTCTAAAGTGAGAGGTGTGAGGGACACACTTTTTGAAAAGCCATGCCCTCTTCCCAGTTATGTCATTAAGAGGGGCCCTATAGGGGGCACAGGCCCCCAACGTTTTGGGGCATGCCCTGGACCTCCCTTGCCTCACTGCCACCTCCGCTGCCAGGAGGGCAGCAGAGGAACTAAACAGCATGTTGCCAGCTGCATGAAAACTGAACATGGACGTGGTGGCAGGTGTACATATTATTATTATTATTATTATTATTATTATTATTATTAATTCAATTTCTATACCGCTCTTCCAAAAATGGCTCAGGGCGGTTTATACAGAAAAATAAATAAATAAGATGGATCCCTGTCCCCAAAGGGCTCACAATCGAAAAATATGCCACTTCCCAGCTGGCTTTTCACATGGCATGGGCAGTAGTGGTGGGCCAGGGGAAAAAACGGTTTTAAAAATGTCACAGCACCGCAACATTCTGGGCCCAGCCCTGGATTCTTTGGGGGTATAGCAATGCCCCTGTCTTCGCCCCAGAAGCTCTGGGGAGAAATTCTAGGGCCTACGGGGGGTGATTTTGACTTGCAGCTGACTGGGAAGGCACAGGCTTAGTGGACAGATCGTGATTTGGCAGTAGTGAGGGAAAGGGACTCCACATATGCTCAAAGGCACTGCATTCATGGCTAGGACTTCATATGGTGAGAGAGCCAGTGTGGTGTAGTGGTTAGAGTGCTGGACCAGGACCAGGGAGACCCGAGTTCAAATCTCCATTCAGCCATGATACTAGCTGGGTGACTCTGGGCCAGTCACGTCTCTCTCAGCCTCACCTACTTCACAGGGTTGTTGTGAAAGAGAAACTCAAGTATGTAGTACACCACTCTGGGCTCCTTGGAGGAAGAGTGGGATATAAATGTAAAATAATAATAACAACAACAATAATATGTTCCAGGACAGAACTCTGGCAATTAACAGAGGTTCAAGGTGACTCTAGATCAGGTCTGCTCAACTTAGCCACACCCCAGCTGTTTTTGGACTACAACTCCCATAATCCCCAGCCACAGTAGCCAGTGATTATGGGTGTTGTAGGCCAACATCTACAGGAGGGATGAAGTTGAGCAGGCCTGCTCTAGATCCTAGAGAAAGGGCAGCCAGCTTTGACTTCAAACATTCTGGCATGCTGGGCAGAGTGCCATTGTTCTAAGGTTAACCAATTTAAAAAAACAGACACAGTACTTCTAAACATAGACAGAATGCCTGCCCCTTATTAGCAAAACCAGCATTCCTTTACAAAAATTGTCCTAATAAACAGGGTTTCAAAAGGTTCCTTTTGGTTGTGAAGAAAGCTAATTTCTGTTAACAGTTGAAAAGAAATTAAGTCTTAACACACCACACTGTAAAAGCAGATGTAAAA
Organism: Hemicordylus capensis; assembly: GCF_027244095.1. Taxonomy (NCBI): domain Eukaryota; kingdom Metazoa; phylum Chordata; class Lepidosauria; order Squamata; family Cordylidae; genus Hemicordylus; species Hemicordylus capensis. Next base: position 225,486,086 of record NC_069657.1, read on the forward strand.
TGACTCTTGTTGTAAGGCACCCTGCGCATCTCCTGTTCCCAGTGCTGCTCATTTCAGATGCAATGGTACTTTCATACTGAAATACTGTGGTGGTTTGGGAACATAGGAAACTGCTATATACTGAGTCAGACCATTGGTCTATCTAGCTCAGTATTGTCTTCACAGACTTGCAGCAGCTTCTCCAAGGTTGCAGGCAGGAATCTCTCTCTCTCAGCCCTCTCTTGGAGATGCCAGTGAGGGAACTTAAAACCTTCTGCTCTTCCCAGAGCAGCTCCATCCCCTGAGGGGAATATCTTGCAGTGCTCACACATCAAGTCTCCCATTCATATGCAACCAGGGCAGACCCTGTTTAGCTATGGGGACAAGTCATGCTTGCTACCACAAGACCAGCTCTCCTCTCCTAAAACAAAATAGGAAAGAAGCAAGAATAAAGAAGTTGGAGCCCTGAGACACCAGAATGCACTCCCTGCTGAAATAAGAGCCTCCCTGTCTCTGACAACTTTTAAAAAGTCCTTAAAGACGTATTTTTTCACCCAAGCTGTTAAATTTGATTGTGGTTTTAAATTATTTACTTATTTGATTTGATTTCTATACTGCCCTTCCAAAAATGGCTCAGGGTGGTTTGCACAGAGAAATAACAAATAAATAAGATGGATCCCTGTCCCCAAAGGGCTCACATTCTAAAAAGAAACATAAGATAGACACCAGCAACAGTCACTGGAGGTATTGTGCTGGGGGTGGATAGTAACTCTCCCCCTGCTAAATAAAGAGAATCACCCCGTTAAAAGGTGCCTCTTTGCCAAGTTAGCAGGGCTAATTGTTTTAAGGTTTTTACTTTGTCTTAAAATTGTTTTATATTGCTGTTAATCGCCCAGAGATGGAGGTTTGGGGCAGTCTGAAAGTCAGAAAGATATAAAGTATGGCAGCATCCAGACTAGTTAGTCATGGCTAAACTCCATTCAAATCAATGAGACTCCTGCCTACAGCCTTGGAAAAGCCGCTGCCAGTCTTTGTAGTCAATACTGAGCTAGATGGACCAAGGGTCTGACTCACTATATGGCAGCGTCCTGTGTTCTTGGTCAGTTTCACCACTGGGTCCCTGGATTTACAGTTGTTTGTGTGAGTTGCTCAAGCAACTACTTATTTAAGAGAGGAGAACTGGTCTTGTGGTAGCAAGTGTGACTTGTCCCCTTAGCTAAGCAGGATTTGCCCTGATTGCATATGAAGGGGAGACGATGTGTAAGCACTGTAAGATATTCCCCTTAGAGGATGGAGCAGCTCTGGAAAGAGCATCTAGGTTCCAGGTTCTCTCCCTGGCAGCATCTCCAAGATAAGACAAGATTTTTATTTTTTTTTAATAGGACAAGATTTTTTTATTGAACCAACAAACTACCAAAACATACAGTACATTGCCAAAGCACAATTATATACAAAGTGGTTGTTTGTACATCATATATCTACAAAGATTTACACACAAGGATTTGGAAACCCACAAGGTTATGAAGTATATGTAGGTAGGGCTGAGAGAGATTCCTGCCTGCAACCTTGGAGAAGCCGCTGCTAGTCTGTGTAGACAATACTGAGCTAGATAGACCTATGGTCCGACTCCATATATAGCAGCTTCCTATGTTCCTGTTCATTTCAATGAGACAATAATTGCTGAGTCTTGATGCTGCTCTCATATATATATATATATATATATATATATATATATATATATATATATATAAACATATTGTACAATTCATAGTTAAAATAGGTCTATTAAACTTCACAAAACACACAATTATTTAACCTTATGATAAAAGACAAGTTTCCTCACAATCTGCATTTTCCAGGAATGATAGGTATCTAGTCACAGTAAAGAAGACATTTTATACCATGACAAAACACACTTGCTGACACGATGCGCAAGCCGTACAGAGCTGGGAGAGGCTTGTGGTGCTGCTGCTGCGGATATATTTCTTTCCATATTCATGAATGGGGAGAACTGTGGGAATGCTTGTCGTGGACCCGCAGCTCTTTACCATGGTGGTGCTGCTTCCAGGTCCACAGCAGCGAGACCACAAGTCCCTCCCAGCTCTGTGGGGGTTGTGCATGTCAGTCACTCTCTTGCTGTCAGAAGCAAAATACACAGCGTCACAAACTGGAAGTGAAGACCAATAGGCATAACAACATATTCTGGGTTGGAGTTGGTACAAGTTCACTTTTAAACAGACTGGCATCTGACAGATTGGTTTGGTGAGTTGTTCAGTAAACATCTCAACCTCCAGCCTCATCTGGGTTCCTCCTATCCCCAGGTGATTTTGTGGAGACCTAGTGAATGTTCCAAAGAGCAAATCTATACATGCAAATCTACTGAAAAGGCCAGTTTGCTCTGACTTCCGTCTAGAAAAAAACAATCTTACAAACTGCCTTGCATTTCTGATGACAGCGGCAACACCGCAAAAGTCAGAATGGCTGCCCCTATAAGCAAGTGCTTTGGTGGCCTCTAGTGACCACAATGAAGACTGCAGGCTATCATAGGAACAAGATAGAAACATAGGAAGCTGCCATATACTGAGTCAGACCATAGGTCGTTCTAGCTCAGTATTGTCTTCACAGACTGGCAGGGGCTTCTCCAAGGTTGCAGGCAGGAATCTCTCTCAGCCCTATCTTGGAGAAGCCAGGGAGGGAACTTGAAACCTTCTGCTCTTCCCAGAGTGGTGGCTCCATCCCCTGAGGGAAATCTCTCACAGTGCTCACACTTCTAGTCTCCCTTTCAAATGCAACCAGGGCGGACCTTGCTTAGCTAAGGGGACAAGTCATGCTTGCTACCACAAAACCAGCTCTCCTCTCCAAAGGGCCCATCACAAGGGACCAGAAGGTGTGCATGAGATTATGTGATAAGAGTCATCTCAAACTCACATCACACCAACCTAGGGTTACCATATTCAGGCTCTCCAGATCCTGGCATTAGCTGATGCACTGTCCGGCTGACTTGTATTTGCTCTGGATATCAGCAATAGTTGGGGAGGATCTCTTTAGCTGATCATTTACCTGAGCATTAAACACCCAGACTTTATTTATCTATTCATTAGATTTATATTCTGCCCTTCCAAAATGTCTCAGGACAGTTTACAACGGACAGGTTTACAGTGGTCCCTCGACTTACAAACTACTCGACATAAGTATTTTTCGAGTTACAAACGGCAGTTTTAGATCCGGTTTTAGATGCGGTTTTTTCGACTTACAAATTTTTAGATGGGGTTTCCTCGACTTACAAATTTTTAGATGGGGTTTCCTCGACTTACAAATTTTACATGCGGTTTCCTTGACTTGCCTGCCTGTTTACTGCCTGTTTATTCTTGAAAAGAAATGTTCCTGTGCAGTTTGCAAGCCTTACTGGGGGTCTGGGTCTTTTTTCTAGGCTCCGGAACGCATTAATCCGTTCCCAATGCATTCCTATGGGAAACCGCTTTTCGACTTACGAATTTTTCGACTTACAAATGTGCATTCGGAACGGATTAATTTCGTAAGTAGAGGGACCACTGTATATCCAAACATTTTCTCATATACAAGGTTTTAACCTTGTCTAAATAGCTGTGTGTCTAAATAGCCTCACCAACTAAATAGCAGTCTACCACCCCACTCCATTTCCCAATACCTGAATATGCTATTTATCAGTGGGAACATATGCTATTTGGTTTAAATATGCTATTTATTGGTCTAGGATAGTGGTTCCCAAACTGGGAGCCTCCAGATGTTGCTGAGCTACAACTACCATCAGCCTCAGCTACAATTTATTATGGCTAGGGATGATGGGAGCTGTAGTTCAACAACATCTGGAGGCTCCCAGTTTCTTCACTAGGAAAGTGGCCTAGGAACCACTAGGTGAAGATACCAGGTAAGATCAGTGAAGCTACCAAATCGAAGCCCATGCCAATGAGCAGTGCTGAGGGCATTTTCTAAATTCTACAATGAACCCTACAAAACTGGTGCTAGGGATTCAGGCTTTCATAATTTTCATAATTAGCCTTGTCACGATCACTATTTACAACCCGAGATAAGTACATAAAATGTGACACCAAAATGACTGATTTCAATTTAGAATACTAATCTAGGCTGGAAAACAGCAGCAGGGGTGGGCAGGCGCAGGGTGGGAGGATTCATGGAGGCTTAAAGCAAAACAACGCACACACGCAAATACAATGTAATATCTATAGAAAATAAATGAAGACTTACACTAAGGTTGAGATATTAATAGCAGCAACAGAACAAAAAATACATTGAGCTTTTCAGTTAAGGCTGCAATCCTATACACACTTACATGGGCGAAAGTCTGATTGAAACCAATAGACTTACTTCTAAGTAGGCATTCATAGAATTGATTGCACTATAAAGCCAAAACCCTTAAACATTACAATACACTGGTAGGCCGTGATTCACATCAAAATCAAGCTAACCTCTCAGCTGTCATCTAGGGATCCCCAGCTGACAAAAAACAAAGGCAATATTCCTCAGGAAGATTACTTATTGTGAATCTCTCCCAGCCAGCCTCCTGGGCTTCATCTGCCTTTCTCCAGAGGTTGAACAGAATATGTGGTCAGAATAGTGACCATAAATTTTGCTCCTTAACTCCACTTCTACAGTACAAGGCCAAAGCATGGCTTCCCGCCCGCCGCCCATTTCTTTTTTTAAAAGGAAGCTGGGAATGCTAATGGGCAACCAGGCCCTGGGGAACATGCTTAAAATCTGGTGAATACCCAGAAATCCAGGGGAGTTGGCAACCTTACACCAACCATGGTTAAGAAAGTCTAACTATCGTCTGGCATGATGCCTATAGTTTGCAACCAGTCAGCAAATTAGAATCTAAAGCTATGGATTCAAAAATCATGTGGCTGTTGCTACATGTCTGCACCTTGCACTATAGCAACAATAGTGCTGAGCAGATGGGAAATGAAAGGAAACAAGTAGCACTCAAGTAAACCAAAGTTGGATTCTAAACTGCTTAGTGCAAACTGTGGTCTGGTACAATAGCTGAATTGAACCAGAATCTAATCCAAGGGTTGAATCAGATATCACATTGAACCTCTGTTAAAGCCAGGCTTTATGCAGTGTCCCCGAGTCTTGAAGATGCAAATTCCCTTTCCATCTCTGCACAAGTGTCTACTTCCTATCTAGGTTTTTAAAAAAACCAAGACTGGTTGTGATAGCTGAACCAGCCAACCTTGGCTTCTCTCCTACTTGCTTCAATATTGCCCTGAGCCATTTTTGGAAGGGTGGTATATAAATCCAATAAACGAACAAACCAAGATCTGTAACATACTTCAAACCTCCTTGGGTACAAATCTCAGGTTATTTGAAGCAAATAGGTTAGAGTGAGCCAAGAGTGGTTGATTCATAAGTAATGACCAGTTTTGGTTTATTTTCACCTAGATAAATAGAAGAGCATGTATTCCCAAGGGATGTCATGCAGAGCCTGCCTTTAACCAAGGTTCCATGTGATGTCTAAAGATGCTTTAGATCTATTCACTTGCTTATCCAGGGAGTATCAAAACAGATAGCTCACATTTGGTAGACATATATTTATATTTATTTATTTATTTATAGAACTCATATAGAACTCAAACTTCTATATAGTTATATAGAACTCACATTTGGTAGACATATATTTATATTTATATTTATTTATTTATAGAACTCATATAGAACTCAAACTTTCATCTCTGGACAGTTAACAATTAAAACACATATAAAAGTTAAAACAAATCAACAGTTTAGAAACAACCATAAAATTAAAACGGACAATTTTTAAAAGCTGAGAACTCTTGGTTGAATAGATGGGTTTTCAGGTGTTTTTTTAAAAAGTTGCCAGAAATGGGAAGGTTATATTTCAGCAGGGAGCACATTCTACAATCTCGGGGCAGCGACTGAGAAGACCCGTCTCTGTGTAGCCACCAAACAAGTTGGCGGTAACTGGAGACGGACCTCCTCAGATGACCTCAGTGGCCGGTGGGGCTCGTAGTGGGTCTTTTAAATAGACCCACACATATATGGACCCTTATATAGACCCACACATCCTGATTGTTAGACTTCACTTACCAGGCAGACAGTTTCTGGAGCAGGGGCTTCTCTGTAGAACTGAATTGGTTGGAGGGGTCATATGGGATTGACTGGGCTGCTGTGGCATCAACCTTAACCTAATTTGTATAGTTTTAGTCACAGCAAATGTGAATCTTGTCTGGTTCTAAATACCACAGGCAGTTAGTTGTACAATCCATAAATGGATTTTGGAAATTTGAAACAAAACACAGCATAAACTGAAGAACTAATTTTATTTTTGTTAGTCAATACAGAACTTTTCTCTCTTCAAGCATTTTGAAAATTGAATAGAAAGTTATTCTCAAATACTACGGGAAGTCAATGTAGTTACACACTTGTACATAAGGTAATGTAGCTATGTACTCTTTATAATCATCTGCACTGATAGATTTATAATGTAAATATTGAAGCTTTTAACTCAGCAAGATAAGAATCTGAGGCGTGTCAGCAACTTCCTATTTACAGCAACTTATGAACAATAAATCCTTCCTATATACCTTTAAATCACACAGAGCTCAATCCAGCCAACAGAAAAGTAAACATGCACAGCCTTCCTGTTTTGAGTGCTTAGGCCTATACTCAATCAGATTCAGAGACACCAACAGAGCTTCAGTTCTTTAATTAACAGGGACAGACATGCACAAATTTGACATCACTAAACTCTTTTTAAAAGATCCAAAGAAAATGATGAAAAAGTGCTAAGATATGCCAGTTCTGTTTCACTTCAACACTGTGCAGACTTTGGCATCGCCCTCCTCTTCCTATGTCCTTCAGCATTCACCTCCTTTTACCAGTATCTGGGGTCATGGACAACAGGAAGCAATTGAAGTGCGGAAGAGGAAAACCTCTGTTATTCTTACTGGAGGGGAGGGTTTTGAAGCTTCAGCAAAAGGAGGAAACAACCAATACATCAAAAATCATTTTAATATTTGTATTGTTGTTTAAATGCATTGTATTGTTTTTCAACGTGTTGTAAGCCACCTTGATATTATTTGAATGAAAGGTAGTATATAAACCTAACAACAAACAAACAAGTCGTTCTAGTAAGAACTAATCTGCCCAATTTCCTTTCACTAACTCTACAACTGGGCTACATTTGGTTCAAACCAAGGTCCACAAGTTAGATCTCTTGCACCTCGAATGTTTACGTACCCGCTGTCTTGGATCAGGGTGAATGACATCATTACAAACTACACCATTGAGGTGTCCCTGTGTGTAATTCACCACAACTGTACCAAATTTGGTCCAAATCGGTTAGACAGTCCTCAACTTGGTGCACTTGTGCCTCAAAAGTTCACGTCTGCCATTTTGGATCAGGGTGGATGACATCATCACAAATTACGGCATTGAGGCGTACCTTTGTGTCTCTACAGCTGTAGCAAATTTGGTTCAAATTGGTTAAGCAGTTCACAAGTTAGCCCATTTGCACCTCAAAATTTTATGTCTGCCATCTTGAATTGGGGTAGATGACACCATCACAAACTACACCATGGAGGTTTCCCTACAACTGTACTCAATTTGCTTCATAATGGTTCAGGCATTGCAAAGTTGATTGGTGGTGGGACACACACACACACACACACACACACACACACACACACACACACACACAGCTGGTGATCTCATAAGCCTACTGGAAAGTAACGAAAAAATCATCCAAGGATTGTGTTAGAAGCAAGAGCCATGTTGTGGGCCAGATTTATTTGTTGTTCAATTTTTATACCACCTTTCATAATGAATCTCAAGGCCATTTACAAAAGTTAAAATATAATACAATTCCATTAAGATCTATGTATTTAATTCTCTAAGGTGTACCCATGGCTAATCCCATGTGTAGCAGCTCTCGTGAGAGTTTGGAGAGCTGCCAGATAGCCATGGGAAGGGCAGGGATAAAAAAATGGCAGTGCCAGTTAACAGCGAAGGCGACAACATGGCGACAGCAGTTGGGTGATGGCTGGGGAAGAAGGAAACAGTGGGTGGGGGGAGGAAGAAGGCGGGGAAGGAAGAAGCTGAGGGGCAGGCGGGGAAAGGAAAAAGCAGGGTGAGGGGAGAGAAGCCGGTGTGCGGGGGAGAAAAAACAATGGCAGGCAGGCAAATGGCAGGCAGGGCCCAGCTAGTTACATCTAAAACCTTAAAATCAGTGAAACAGTAAAAATCATAAAAGACAAACAGGAAAGTTGAGAGACCAGGCAGCCTCTAAGGGGTAAAAACCTGAACAAATAAAGTGGTCTTTAGTTGTTTTTTAAAAACAGCCACAGATTTCAAGGAGTGGACATTCACTGGGAGAGCTTTCCAGAGCCTGGGGGCAACTACAGAGAAGGCCCTGTCCCATGTACCTGACAATCTAGCCTCTCTCAACATCAGCATATGGAGCAAAGGCCCCTCTGACAATCTTGTTGGGCAGGAGGAAACTCTTGGGAGTAGGCGGTCCTTCAGGTATCCAGGGCCCAAACTGTTAAGGGCTTTAAAGGTAATAACCACTACTTGTATTTGGATCTGGAAACAAATTGGCAACCAGTGCAGCTCTTTCAGAATAGATTTAATGGGCTCTGAACGAGCAGTTCCAGAGAGAAACCTGGCAGCTGCATTCTGCACTAACGGACATTTCCAAATATTCTTCAAGGGCAGCTCCATGTAGAGTGCATTGCAGTAATCCAGCCACGATGTGACTAAGACGTTTTATTTAAAACATTCAATATTGCCTTTCAAACAATTCCCAGGGCCATTTAGAATTTAAAACATACATAATATACAGCAATTAAAACTGGTAGCTAAAATCTAAAACCCTTAAAGGGCCAAGAGGAATTAAAAAAAGAGAGAGAGAGAGAGAGAGAGAGAGAACCCCTTGAGACTGGATCTTGCCCCCCCCCCGCCACAATCTAGCCTAATCTAAAATCTTGACTATGGTACAGCTCTCTGTCTGTGAAAATCAAATACTTTGCGCTATAGTAGTGGAATTCCAGACACATTCTGGCATTGAATTATTATTGCAGGGCTAAGAAAATTCCTAGGGTCAAAAAAGTATTGAAAGATATTGAGGAGGAGGAGTGACACAGAAATATAGAAATTGAGGGAGGAACTCAAAAAAGACATTTGACGGATTGGAAATATCAGGAGAAAGCTGAAGGATTAGATAAAGAGATGACCAAACAATTTGAAAATCTTAAAAATATGACATTTCAGAAGTTCCAAATGGATTATGAAACGAATCAGGTTTATAAGTGGCAAAATAAAGGAACAAAGATGCATGACAAGAAGAGAGTCTCTTTTGATTTGACAGCAGATATTAAGATTGCAACCTTAAAATGTGGCAGTTCTACTAAGTCAACGGCTGACATACTGCATAGTGAGCCAGCATGGTGTAGTGGTTAGAGTGCTGGACTAGGACCAGGGAGACCCGAGTTCAAATCCCCATTCAGCCATGAAACTAGCTGGGTGACTCTGGGCCAGTCACGCATCTCTCAGTCTAACCTACTTCATAGGGTTATTGTGAAAGAGAAACTCAAGTACGTAGTACACCGCTCTGGGCTCCTTGGAGGAAGAGTGGGATATAAATGTAATAATAATAATAATAATAATAGTGTACCACAGGTAGTTCTCTCCTGCTGCAGGCATCTACAACAATGCCAGCACTGATGTCTAAGAGTGCTCTTGTGCTAATGTGTAAAATTCCCACATGCCAAACCTAGTCAGGGATGGCCTAGCTGAGTGTTCATTACATCTTTTTGAACAAATAATGTATCTTGCTAACATTAATTTTTTTTAAAAATGTAGCAAGGCAACAAGATTTCTCCCTTGAGTTGCCAGCAGAGATGAGATAGAGGAAAGATTCCAAGCAACAGACTGTACATTCAACTTCCAGTTAGACTGAAATAAGGCCAACAATAGGCCAGCTGGGTGTATTAGGGACTTGGATCTGCTCAGCTGCTGTCTCATGGTCTTTATACAGCCACTTTAATCAAACTGCACATATACCACATAAAGAGACCAAGGGCATTTGGGAGGTAGTGGTCAGATACTGAGGTCTGCACAGAGGCCAGGGCAGAAACTTGATCAGAGGCTAGGGAGGTGCACAGACACTGAACCTGTGTCTGTTCTCTGAGTAAAACTTTCTAGGGACTGAGTTACAATATAATATTTACAAGATAATATTAATACAAACACTGATAAATGGTCAGTGTATCATCTAGTTCAAGATTCCCCCACCTCTTTGCTTGTAAAGAGGAATCGTCGCTGCTGGACTCCCCTTTACAAGCATAGCCCCTCAAGCCTGAACTGGTCCACCACAGACCGGGCTCGGTTCAATTGAAGACCAGACCACCTCCAGTCTGGTTTGCAGCGAACTGGTTCAGGATTGGTTTGTGCACGCTGAACTGCATAGGACCAGAAGCTCAGTCGAACCAGGCCTTCCAAATGAGACATGTTATTGGAGTTTGACTTCATTCATAGAAATAAAGAACAAAAAACTACCACACAAAGACACAACACTTTCTAGGCTGCTGTTTTCTTGAAAATCCAGTTTCAGACTGAGAAGAAAAGTTGTGGTTGCTTCTAGTCTGCATTCATTCTTTTTGTTAAATTGCTGGTGGCAATTCGGTTTACTGCTGTCCTGTGGAACTTGGCACCTTGGAAAAGAGAAGAGAGACTGTCATTTCCCCGATTTCTTCTCAACTGCACTGGAAATTGGATTACATGTTCGGCCAGAATTCCTGTAATGTTGCATGGAACTTTTCAATCCGTGATGAATGTGAATGAGACGTTTCTGTAACTCCCTATCTATCAAGTCCCACCCCTTTCCACTGCTGTGTCTCCATTTATCACCCCCAAAGATTTCAAGGTGGCACACTAGGAAGGGAATACTTCTATTGCCTCCTGCATCACTTTCTTCTGGGGATCGGGTGCAGGTGTTGACCTCTCTTGCCCAAAACAGCTCTTACCTTGGCTGGGGCTACAGACTATGCCTGCTTTGCATAGAAATGGCCCCAGGCATGTGAAGATGATGATACTAGCATCACTATAACACCACACAGGTTTCTGTTTCCTAGCAGCCTAGTGCATCTATTCTGCCTTACACATAGTAGCTGCTATATAAATGATAAATAGCTGAAATTAGACAAAAGGAGCCCAAGGTAAGCCTAGGCATGTGACCTTAAGTTGTAGCTCTGGGGGCAGTAGCAGCACAGGCTGTACAGAAAGGGCCTGGGCTGTGTGCCAGACCCTGATTATAATTTGACAAAGAGAGCCTCAACTCATACATTTGCAACGATGCTGTGCATTTATTATTGTATCAACCCTGGTTCTGGACCACCTTTCAATTGCAGATGTCAACATGCAATCCTCTGAGCGGGGATGGAGGGGAGAGCCTCACCCCTAAAGACCTGCAGGTCATATCCATTTACCCCACTTTTTGTGATGGGAAACAAGAGGGGGAAAAGGAGAAAAAAAATAAAATAGGGGGAGCCAGGCAGATCTATAGACTTCCCTTCTCAAGAGTTAACAGAAAAGAGATAACATTCACTTACTCTGTTTCCAAGCATGTTCTGCAGCTTGTGGGGCTGTCAACATGGCAAAAGGATGCAGTGAGAGATTACAAGGATGAATCCAGGGGCCCTACAAAGCCAAGGCAAAATTGCAGGTTAAATGATTATCGCACAGAATGGTTCCTTTATTCTGTCTAATAAAACCTAATCATCTGGTAGGTTTGCAAATAAGTACTAATCATCTAATCATTGTAGGTTTGCAAACAAGTACTAATAATCTGCAGTAGCAAAAAAGTGCTTAGGATGGGGCGGACAATGTATGTGTCACTAAAATATGCTAATATGGATATTATTGCAAGTAGAAACCTCAATGCCAATGTTTTGTATCAAAACAAGAGTAGATGACTGTAAATCCCTTGAAAGGGTAAAGTGTGCCGTCGAATCAGTGTCAACTCTTGGTGATCACAGAGCCCTGTGGTTGTCTTTGGTAGAATACAGGAAGGGTTTACCATTGCCTCCTCCCCTGCAGAATAAGATGATGCCTCCCAGCATCTTCCTATATCACTGCTGCCCAATATAGGTGTTTCCCATAGTCTTGGAAACATACCAGCAGGGATTCAATAAATCGATAAGACTTGTGTTTTGGGTGGTATAGAAAAATGTGTTAAATTAATAATAAATCAGTGACCTCAGTATGAGGCTGGATGGATGCTGCTATTATATAAGGACATGCCACAATCAGGGAGAAACATTAAGCTTTTGAACTAAGAGTTTTGAGCAGTCTAATTCCCATTCTGCTAGGATGTCTGACCATCTCCAAAAGGAAGATTCTAATTAACACCTGGCTGCACCTCTTTCCATGTCAGATTTGCAAACTTCTTCCCTGTAAAGGAGAAGCCAGCTTTTGGTGTGTCAGACAGTAGGAGGGGGAGAGGACTGCTTGCACCAGCCACTTCCGGGACGATGCTGACTGGGGCTGCAAGGAGGTACACAACAGCCCTGCACGAGTGGTTTTGGTGCCAGCAGAGGAAACGTGGGGGGGAGGGGGATAAGGGCACCCTCCCTACTCCCTAGAGGTGATCCCCCTGCTGCTGAATCGGTCCAAACTCCAGATCTCCAAACTAGTTCAGCAGTCCGGAAAAGGACCGCTGAACCGGTTCGTGCATATCCCTAATGTCATCCACTCCAATTCAAGATAGTGGACACATGAACATTTGAGGCACAAGTGGGCTAACTTGTGAACTGCCTAACCGATCTGAACCAAATTTAGTCGAGTTGTAGGGATAGTGAAAGGTAAGTGTAAATTAGTTCTTACTAGAACTTGTTTTAAACTTGACCTGTTCTGCTTTCTCTATGTACCTGCTCTGGCTTACACGCTCTCTAAGGGGTTTTGAGCTTGAAGCACTTGGCTTTGTTTTGAGTTCATCCTGTTTCTAAATAGAACAGGGAAGGTTTTTAAGTGATTTTTCTCTCATGCAACTTTACAGAGGAATTTTAACGAAATTGGGGGCGGTCCTGGGCAGGAAAACTTTTCTCAGTTCACCACACTGTCATTCCCTCAATTGTTGCAGATAAGCAGAGAACTGTCCAGCGTACTTCTCACTATGAGAGCCTCTGCTGTGTAGAAAAAGCGTTGAGCATCATGTGTAGGGCTGCCAAGCGTAATGAATTTTAAAAAGGATAGAAGGCTGGGCTGAAAGTACAAATGCAGTCGGGCTGGGGAAGATTTGCAAGTCTCATTTCCTCAATGACTTACAATGATGCTCGATAAGTAAGTGCCACCAAAGGGCACTTAACTGAGCTGATACCATGTTCCATATATTCTAAGCATCTGCTGGTGTCAAGCTCTGTGCAAAGCTGATTCTCCCTTTTCATTGCTCTTTCCCTTTTCTGCATTTTAGCCTGGGGAATAGTTCAGTTCAGTGTATACAGCAGAGAAAAAAGAACCATAAATTCCCCCCTTAGGACAATGAGCTCCCAGAAGTTCAATTACATAAATACAGAAAGCTTTCATATATGTATGCTAGCCTTAAACAGGCACTTTGCTCATTTCTTCAGGTCCCCTATGAGGGAAAAGATAGATAAACAAAATCCTTTGTGCGAAAAATTCAACTGAAAGTGCAATGAGGTCATACCCCACTGCATACTAATCCATAAAAAGGAGAAAACTACTATCAAGATCTGAAGGTATATGTCAAAGAATTAATAAACATGATATAATGATCTCTCTCCCTCTCCCACACACACGGATTTCAGTTATTTCTAGGCTGTGAAACATAAATTGCAATTATCTGTATTTTAGCTGTACTTATTGAAGTCGTATTAAGCCAGGGGTGCACAACTTAATGGCCCAGTGGGCTAAAACTAACCATGACTTGGTGCACAGTGACAGAGGTCAGTTTAAAATTTTAAAAAAAAATCTTAGTGGTCATCACTACATCCTGTGGCAGGGAATTCCATAGATTAATTATGTGCTGTGTGAAAGAGTACTTCCTTTTGTTGGTGCTAAATTTCTTGGCCTTCAGTTTCATGGGATGACCTCTGGTTCTAGTATTGTCAGAGAGGGAGAAAAATTTATCTGTCCACCCTCTCGCATCCGTGCATAATTTTATACATGTCTATCATGTCTCCGCATAGTTGCCTCTATTCCAAATTAAAAAGCCCCAGGTGTTGTAGCCTTGCACACACACCGCATACATCATTTGACGTATGCGGCATGTGCGCCACCAACGGCGGCGGCGTGTGCGCTGCGTGCATACGCCCACCACCAGCTTCTACTTCTTGGAACTTTGGGAGCTCTTTCAGCCGTTTCAGGCAACGACAGGGGCAGGGGCAGCAGGGAGGAAGTCTGCCGCCCCAAAAATGTTTTAACCAAGTCCAGCGCCGGAGGGGGAAGAGCGGCGGGGGCGGGTAAGTACTACCCCCCCCCGGCTCTTAAAGCCACACTCCTCCAAGTGCCGGACCAGCCGAATTCCGGACCGGTCCGGAGGCCTTTTGCATGGCTCCGGACCGGTCCGTGCACACTCCTAACGAAATGATCTGACTCAGTTTAAGGCAGCTTCCTATGTTTCTATGATATAACAAGCGATAAGTTCATTAAACCTGTAAGAGGTGCAGGATAGCTGGATAAGACCTAATATTTGATAGACAAGGGCCTGCAGAGGCAGAGAAAGCAAGTTTGTCACTAATAGGTCTACAACAGTGACAAGTTAAGAGGAAATTTGCAACTTACTTTTGCAGAGGTCTGGCTGTGGGTTGCAGAAGGTCCAGTGTTATAAATCCCAAAGACATCTTCAATAGGAATACTATTCTGCAGAAACAATCCTCCTGGTTAGTTGTAGTTATTAATCTTTCTTCTTTTTTAGGGTCATCAAGTCTAATGGGCAGGGGAAGGATGGAAAGCTTAAGTCTTTCCCCAAATCCCATTCCACATTGCCTCAGGCAAATCAAAGGGCAGCCCGCCCACCCGCCTCCCAAGCTGAATATGGTATCCAAGCCCTGAAGAGGTGGTTAGGGGTTGTTTCTCCCACCCCCACCCCAGACTGAGACTGAATTCAAGGTCAGAGTGGAGAAAAAGGCATTGCTCTGAATGCTCATCCTCCCTCCTTTCTACTTCTGAATGGCCATGGGGGAAGGGAAAACATTGCAAATATGACATCTTCCCCCACAAAAGCATGGTCTCCAAGTTCAACAAGACATGCACACAGGGATTGCCTATTATGCTGGAAGCTACACCTGCCTAGTATGAACAGGAAGAAAGTTTTGTCCCCGCCTAAGTGTGCCCCAATGGCAACCCAATTACTTTGCCTCACAGAATATAATGGGCACCATTGATAACCCATTTACAGTGGTCCCTCGACTTACGAAGCACTCGACATCCGAAGATTTCGACATACGAACGACAAAAAATACTGGAAGTCGTTGCCGGTTTAGATGCGGCTTCCTCGACCTACGAATTTTTAGATGCGGTTTCCTCGACTTACGAGTGTTTCCGGACCTCCATGGATGCGCTTTTCGACTTACGAAAATTCCGACCTACGAACGTGCGTTCGGATCGGATTATCTTCGTAAGTCGAGGGACCACTGTATTATTAACTGCCTGGTCCTGCTGCCTTGGGTCTGTCTCTTGAGCCCATTCAAACATTACATTGAATGTACATTCAGGTGTCTGTACACAGATGCATGTTTCTGAGCCAGTTTAAACTAACTGCAGCTAACTCTAACCCCTAACACGCAATCATGCCGGGGCTGCTGTAAGAACATGTTTGCTCTGATGTCATTAAAGGATGTGTTGATGCATTCTCGGCACATCCTTAACTTGCATGTAAGGAGAGATAATCTGAATTGACCCTCTACATGCCCTGCTGCTGCACCAGCACCATGGATTCAGGAGTGAATTGTTTTGTTTCCCTTCTGCTCAAAAATTTTGTTTCCCTTCAGCTTCAAAAATTCATTGCTGAATCCTGATGAGAAGGGAAACAAAACAAGGAGTCAGTTTGTGACTCCTAAATGGACAAACTGCTTCGGACTGTGCGCCCTACAACCTGTTATCTTGACCCTTGCCCAACTTAGCTTATCTCATCTGATAATTATATTATCAGAGAGGGTCTGGTAAATATTATAAATGCTTCTCTGAGGGAGGGCAGGATACCTCCTTGTCTTAAGGAAGCTATTATCCGAACACTTCTGGGGGAAAAAAAAACTGCACTGAATCCCTCAGAGTTAACTACAGACCCGTTTCTAATCTTCTATGGCTGGGCAAGGTGGTTGAGTGGGTGGTGGCGTCTCAGCTCCAGACAGTTTTGGATGATGCAGAATATCTAGACCCATTTCAAACTGGCTTTCGTGTGGGCTATGGGGTTGAGACTGCCTTGGTTGGCCTACTGGATGAACTCCAACTGGCTATCGACAGAGGCAGTGTGACTCTGCTGATCCTGGTGGATCTCCCTGTGGCTTTTGATACCATTGGCCATGGTATCCTTCTGGACCGTCTAGGAGGTGGGATTGGGTGGCCCTGTTTTACAGTGGTTCTGCTCCTACCTCTCTGGCCGATTCCAGATGGTGTCGCTTGGCAACTGTTGTTCCACTAAGCGAGAACTGAAGTGTGGAGTTTCACAAGTTCCCCCAATACTCTTTAACATCCACATGAAACCGCTGGGAGAGATCAGGAGGTTTGGTGCTGGGTGTTATCAATATGCTGGTGACATCAAGATCTACTTCTCCATGCCGACCTCATCAGGAAATGACATATCTTCCCAAAATGCCTGCCTGGAGGCAGTAATGGGCTGGATGAGGGATAACAAACTGAAGTTGAATCCAAATAAGATGGAGATACTGATGTGGGGGGCTGGACGGGAAAGATGGTTTAGATCTACCTGTTCTGGATGGGGTTATACTCCCCCTGAAAGATCAGGTACATAGTTTGGAAGTGCTCCTGTACCCAAAGCTCTCCCTGGTTTCTCAGGTTGAGGCAGTAGCCAGGAGCGCCATTTATCAGCTTTGGCTGATATGTCAGCTATGTCAAGGCGAATATGCTGGTAACCTAAAGGCTTTACTATTGTAATGCACTTTATGTGGGGCTGCCTTTGTATGTAGTCTGGAAACTACAACTGGTACAGAATGCGGCAGCCAGATTGGTCTCTGGGACAACACAAAGGGAACACATAACACCAGTCTTGAAAGAACTGTACTGGCTGCCGATAGGTTACCAGGTGAAATACAAAGTGCTGGTTCTTACCTATAAAGCCCTTAACAGCTTAGGTCCAGGCTATTTAAGAGAGCACCTCCTTTGTCATAAACCCTGCCACCTGTTCCAATTCTCTGGAGAGATCCGGTTATGGATGCCACTGGCTTGTTTGGTGGAGACCCATGACCCTTTCTCTGTGGCTGCCCCAGGGCTTTGGAATATGCTCCCTACGGAAATAAGAGCATCTCCTTCTCTGCTTGTTTTCAGGAAGAACCTCAAGACTCTCCTGCTTTAGCAGGCTTTTAATTAGAATTAATTTTAATACTTTTAAGACTTCTTTAAATATCTGTTTTATTCTATTGTTTTATTATGTATTTTAATTTGTAACTTCTAAATATTTTAAATTTTGCACACCGCCTAGAGATGTACATATCAGATGGTATAGAAATACGATACATAAATAAATAAAATAAATAAAACCCTAAACCACAATTTGCCTTTTGTAGCCTGGAAGCTCAGGCTTTGGTTTGTGTACTTTATTATGGTTAAAAAGAACCACAATTTTGCATTATGTCTTAACCCAGCCAGCGTTAAACATTTGACTAAATTGTGCCTGGTATTTTTTGAGCAGTTGCATCTTTCCTAATTTATATATGAAAACATATTAAAGTTGGAGCAGAAATTTTAGAGCAAAGACAAATAAGCAAACAACATCTTTGTAAAACATTTTTAGCACTGTGAGGTATTGGTGAGCATTATTATTATTATTATTTCTTGTTTACACAGTCAGACAGGTGTTATTGACTGGTTTGTTTTATCCAGACATCGAGTCCTTCCCAAGGACCTGGGATGCCAGAATTTTATTGTCAATTGTTATAGATATCATCGCAAAATATAGGCTGTTCCCAGTAAAGCTGCTTTTTGTAATTGGCTGATGGTGATTTCTGTGGCCCCTATGGTGTTGAGGTGCTCTTCAAGGTCTTTTGGGACTGCACCCAGGGCGCCAATTACCACTGGGATTATTTTGGTCTTTTTCTGCCACAGCCTTTCAATTTCAATTTGTAGATCTTTGTATTTGGTGATTTTTTCTGTTTCTTTTTCTTCTATTCTGCTATCGCCTGGTATTGCTATGTCGATTATTTTGACTTGTTTTTCTTTCTTCTCGACTACAGTGATATCTGGTGTATTGTGTGGCAGATGTTTGTCTGTTTGTAGTCGGAAGTCCCATAATATTTTTACATCTTCATTTTCTACAACTTTTTCAATTTGATGGTCCCACCAATGTTTGGCTACAGGTAGCTTGTATTTTTTGCAGATGTTCCAGTGTATCATCCCTGCTACCTTGTCATGCCTTTGTTTGTAGTCAGTCTGTGCAATCTTTTTACAACAGCTGATTAGGTGGTCCACTGTTTCATCTGCTTCTTTACAAAGGCGGCACTTGCTGTTTGTGGTGGATTTTTTGACTTTTGCTCTTATTGCATTTGTTCTTAGTGCCTGTTCTTGTGCAGCCAGTATTAAACCCTCTGTTTCTTTCTTCAAGTTGCCATTCTTAAGCCATTGCCAGGTCTTGGTGATGTCTGATTTTCCACTTATATTGTGCAAATATTGACCATGCAGGGGCTTATTTCTCCATTTTTCTGCTCGGTTCTTGGCTTGTTCTTTCTTGTAGGCCTGCTTTGTTTCATTGGTGTTGAATAGTTTCTCATTATTGACCATTTGAAGTGCATCTTCTTCACTGTCCTTGATATATTCTTCAAGGCCTCTTTTCTCCTCCTCTACTGTTTGATGGACTTGCAGCATTCCTCTTCCACCTGAGCTGCGAGGGAGGTAGAGCCTATCGACATCACTGCAGGAGTGCAGAGCATGATTGATGGTCATGATTTTCCTGGTCTTACGATCGAGCGTCTCTAGCTCTGCCTGGGTCCAGTCTATTATTCCTGCAGTGTATCTGATAACAGGTATAGCCCAGGTGTTGATGGCCTGTATGGTGTTCCCGCCATTGAGTTTGGACTTGAGGATTTTTCTAACTCTCCTGATGTATTCACTTCCAATTTTTCTTTTAACTTCAGTGTGTGCAATGTTATCAGCCTGGAGAATGCCCAAGTATTTGTAAGGTTCTTTCTCTTCCAGGTTCTTGATGTTGCTTCCATTGGGCAGTTCTATTCCTTCTGTTGTTTTTTTTTAAATTTTCCCTCTGTTCATTATTAATGCAGCACACTTGTCTAGTCCAAACTCCATTGCTATATCGCTACTGAATATACGGACAGTATTTAGCAGTGATTCGATTTCTGACTGGGACTTTCCATACAACTTCAGATCGTCCATGTACAGCAGATGGTTGATTTGACTTGATGTTTTAGATGTTTGGTATCCGAGGCCTGTTTTGTTTCGTATTTGTGAAAGTGGGGTCATGGCGATTACAAACAACAGAGGGGATAGTGAGTCCCCTTGGAAAATGCCTCTTCTAATGCTAACCTGTCCAAGTGTCTCGCCATTGGTTGTTAACTGTGTACTCCACATGCTCATTGCTTTTTAAAATAAATATCAGAATATTTTTGCTGACATCAGTTGTTTCTAAACATTTTAGTATCCATGTGTGAGGCAATGAATCGAAGGCTTTCTTGTAGTCAATCCATGCAACACTTAGATTGGTTTTTCTTCTCTTGCAGTTTTCTAAAATCATTTTGTCAATCAGCAGCTGGTCTTTTGTGCCTCTAGTGTTCGGGCAATTTCCTTTCTGTTCAACTGGAAGCTGTTTGTTAGTTAATAAGTGTTGCATCACTTCATCTGCTATTATTCCAGTTAATAATTTGAACATGGTTGGCAGACAGGTTATCGGTCTATAATTACTTGGAACTGCCCCTTTTGCTGGGTCTTTCATGATGAGATGAGTTTTCCCAGTTGTTAGCCATTGTTCAATATCACCTCCTTGCAAAATGTGATTGAACTGTTTTGATAGTTGTTTATGAAGGCTTGTTAGGTGTTTAAGCCAAAAGCCATGCAGTTCATCGTCGCCTGGCACAGTCCAATTTTTAATTTTCTTTGCTCTGTCACTTATTAATTCTGTTGTTATTATTAGATCTTGCATTTGTTGGTTACATTTTTTGACCTCTTTCATCCAGCCTGCTTTTTTATTATAATCTATTGGATTGTCCCATAATTTCCCCCAGAATTACACTGTTTCTTCTTTATTTGGTGTTTCTATGTTTCTTGCAGTTTCTCCTTCTATGCTTTGGTAGAAACATCTCTGATTCGACTGGAATTGGAGATTCTGCTTGTGTTGTGTAGTTCTGGCTTCATATCTGCTAATCTTCTTTGACACTGCTGTTATTTGCTGCTTTATTATTTCCAGGACTTCTCTAATTTTCCTTGAATCTAGGTGGTATTTTTGGATCAGATACTGTTTGGTGTTTTCATTCTTCAGCTTCTTGTCTTTCATATCTTTCAATTTACTAGCATCTGATCTAAGCCTGGAGATTTTATTTTCTAATCTAATCTTCCATTTAGGTGATGTACTACTTTCTTTTTTTACAGGTCCACTGATCTTATATCCGAGCTCTTGTGTTGTTATTGTTGCTGCACTGTACATTAGTTGGTTTGTTTCTTGCAAATTCTTGGTTGTTATTTCTGCAAGTGCAGCATTGACATCTTTTTATACCCGAGCAAGTTGTTTTTTGGCAACTGTTTTTAGAGCTGGAAGTCGAACACTGGTGGTTGTTTGGTTCATGTTATTTTTTGCTTTAGTTCTTGTTGCTTTTCTGTTAAAATTTGCTTTTCTTGTTGCTTTTCTGTTAATGAGCCCCTGCTGGCGCAGTGGTAAAACTGCCGCCCTGTAACCAGAAGGTTGCAAGTTCGATCCTGACCAGGGGCTCAAGGTTGACTCAGCCTTCCATCCTTCCGAGGTCAGTAAAATGAGTACCCAGAATGTTGGGGGCAATATGCTAAATCATTGTAAAACGCTTAGAGAGCTCCGGCTATAGAGCGGTATATAAATGTAAGTGCTATTGCTATAAGTGCTATAAATGGCATTTGGGTTTTTGAGGTGAAGGCAAAGGGGAGGTTGCCTGGTTCTGATTTTGAAACAGTTCAGCAACAGTGGCATCCTCTATTTCCAACACCTCCTCCACCTGCGCCTGAGCAACTGCTTCAGTTGGTGGTAATTCTTCTTCCATGTCTTGCGCCTGTGTTGCTCTTTGCAGTTCTTCCAGCTCAACTCCTGTGAATACTTTATTTCTTATTATGAATTTTCTCTGGTCTGCTAGCCTTTGTTCTGTTATTTCTGTATCTGGATGCTTCTCTTTCCAAATTTGGTACACTCTTTTTAAATAACCTCTTCTAGTTGGACTAGACTTGTAATAGCAGATCATTATTTCCTTGTTGGCATTTTTCGTATATATTTTTCGGTTAAGCGAGATTTCTTCTAGTAACTTTGCTGTCTCCAGCCCTGGTTGCTCAACTGAAGATCCCGAGTCCTGTTGCCCACTTTCCACCAGATGTCCAGGGACTCCAGCACCTGGCACGGTCCTTGATGACCCGGGCGACAACCGATCCGGTATAGATTTATTAAAGTTACGTCTCACCATATTGTTGATGGGAGAGGCACTCTTTGTCTGGCTCCTCTGGTGAGACCTGTCCAGTATGGTTGGACCTCTGGCATAGCTCTCACCTTCCTAAGAGCACGCAAGCCCCACAACCACGCCAAGGTAGTGCCTCACTGGGGTTGTTGTTGTTGTTATTATTATTATTTCAATTTCTATACCGCTCTTCCAAAAATGGCTTAGGGTGGTTTACACAGAGAAATAAATAAATAAATAAGATAGATCCCTGTCCCCAAAGGGCTCACAATCTAAAAAGAAACATAAGACAGACACCAGCAGCAGGCACTGGCAGTCCTGTGCTGGGGGTGGGTAGGCCAAGTTACTCTCCCCCTGCTAAACAAAGAGAATCACCATGTTAAAAGGTGCCTCTTTGCCAAGTTAGCAGGAGCATTAGACAATATTGCATTTTCAATTTAAGTACAAGACATGTTATAGAATATTAAATGAGTGCATTGCATTGTCTTTTTGTTCAGCTAGGGAACTGCTATGAAACAAACAGTATTTAAAACAAAAATAAATACCATTAGCATCCCAGCATAAGATGATAAAATCATAGCTTCTCTCTCAATTCGGTTGGGATAGATATATCGGTGATGTAGTGGGAATTTCCTGTACAGAGTGAATCAGAATAAATAAATGGAAATAGACAAATTTACTGAACAAGTTATAAGCAATGTGCATTTTAGATCTAAGTAGGCGCAGCAGGGAAATGACTTGAATAGCAAGCCAGAGCTTGCTGGTTCAAATCCCTGCTAGTATGTTTCCCAGACTATGGGAAACATTTGTATCGAGCAGCAGCGATATAGGAAGATGTTGAAAGGCATCATTTCATACTGCGTGAGATGGCAATGGCAAACCCCTTCTGTATTCTACCAAAGAAAAACCACAGGGCTCTGTGGTCACCAGGAGTCGACACCGACTCAACGGCACACTTTACCTTTAGTCAAACTGAGAAGGAGGGAACCCAAACTCAAATCCTACATAGACCAAGTGATCTCTTTCTTTTTAGAAGAGTGATTGGAGTTATGGTTAGTATTTCAAAGCTGTAGCATTTCTCTTACGGCACTGTAGCATTCTGAAATAAGTTAGTTACAGTATATAGATCAGAAAGATTCTGGAATGGGACAGTCCTTAAGAGCATATGGAAAGCTCTGCTAGGTCAGGCCAATGATCAAAGTCTAGCATTCTGTTTCCACAGTGGCCAACAAGATGCCTCTGAGAAGCCCACAACTAGGATATAAAGGCACACCTCTCTTTAGCAACTGGTTTTCAGAGGCACACTGCCTCTGAATCAGGAGGTAACATCTAGCCATCAAGACTCATAGCTGTTGATAGACTTCTGTTCCATGAAAACATATCCTTTTAAATCCTTTTTAAAGCCTTTTCTTCCCTTATGCCTCTCGATTCCATAAGGAATATTTAGCAACCTAGCTGCAGTTTCAGATGCATACAGGCATGTCATTGAACACAACTATAATACTGACGCTGCATATCATAAAGATACTCAGAGAATGAATAATATGACAATCAAGAGATTAGCTTGTTTACAGTCTAATCCCAAACCAAATTGATCTAAATTACCTTGATTAAATGGGTATGGCTGTACTTCAGGGGTTCCCAATCTTTTCTAACAAGTGTACCTCTTCAATCAATCTCTTTATTTTGGTCTTTGACCAGCATAAGGCAACCACAGAAACTATCATCAAAAGTGGAAGATTAAAACTATAAATTTATAATTTAAGAACAGTCAGTGCTTGTTAAGACAGTGACTATAAAATCAGAAGATGGCGATACAAAAATCATATTACTATCAAACTAACTCTTCTGTTGCAAACCTTCAGCTCGGGTACTGCATAGTGATTGTGTGTCTGTGTGGGCACACATTGCACTCACATTCAAATGTCAATCTGTCAGTCAGGCTGAGGGGAGTGGTACACGGAACTTCAGCATGTAGCCAGCCAATCAGGAGCAGAGGCGGAGGGTCTCCACCCTCCTCTCTCAATGTTCACAGCAGACCCATCTCACCATCAGCTTCAAGCCAACAAATCGTGTAGATGCAGCATGAGGAGGCAGGAGGGCTCTGAGTATCCCCCCTGTTGGGAACCACTGCTCTGCTGCAATACTCTTCAATGCAAGGCCCAGGAACCAGTGGTTGCTCCTACTGACTCTAAGTGTGGCTCCCTGACTAATTGTTTCTTAGGCCTGTTCCTTCAGCTGCAGCCAAATATTCTGCACAGCTCCCCTGGCACCATGCAGAGGCAACCATACCCACCAAATAGTGTTGCAATTTCCTCAGTGCTAGTGGGGCTGCTTTTCTGCTTTAACAGAACCCTCTCAAGCCCCAGCGCCATTTTGGAAGGTGTGCATGGAGCACTGGGAAGCATAATCCTTTAGGGCTCTATGCGGGGGTGGTGGGGTGGGGAAGGGGAGAAGCTGGAAAGGACTACACTTGCCAGCAGTCAACAGGTGCACTTGCCATGTGCACCTTCTAAGATGGTGCTAGGGCTCAACCAAGTTCTATTTAGAGTTGCCATGCCCCTCGGAATTTTGGGTTTCACCCGGATTTTAAGCATCTCACCCAGATTGCTTAGCCCACCCAGATTTGCCTGGATGTCAGCTTTCAGTTTTTGTTTTTTTTTTTAAAGCTAAGCTCTAGCCCTTGCAGGAGTGGAGTTGTGGAGCAAAACATAGTCTCTATTCTGCTCAAAAATTATTTTCAAGCCAATTTACATAATATGCAAATTAGACACCTAGATTTGGAAAGCCAGATATGGCAACCCTAGCTTCTATTTCTCTTAAAGCTCTCCTCCCCCAGCTGGTGCTGAGAAAGCCACAGCACTCACAGAGGTCAGCACAGTGGGAAATGGCTCTTATACAAAATGTGGGTTTTTTGCCAAAGTGGCCCCTGCTTGAAAAACAGTAAAGATCACTGCTCTACTGAGATCAACAGATTCAAATGAGAATCGTTAACTTGTTAGGATTAATTTTTATTTTTTCTGCATATGGCTCTGGTTTATTTTGCTGTGTGTTTTTATTATCTGTTTTTAACTATTGTAACTTGCCTCAAGTGCCTGCAAGAATGGAAAGGCAGGATATAAATTACAATTACAATTAAGTGGGTGGTGGATTGGATATCCAGCTGCACCAGGCAAATTAGTAGTTTCAATGCAAGATCCAGGTCTTTATTCACACTTACACTTTTTCTTTTTTCAAAGGAGTTTGAGTTTCTGAATCACTGAGCCATGGTAAAGCAACATTTATGGCCAAGTCATAGTGAGCCTGGGGGGGAAAAAATTAAAAATAGTTTCAGACAACACAATTTGTTTGCACTGCAGATTTGCACTATTGACACATCGACTTGTAGAGAATGCATTGCTTTTTACTACTATTGCATTGCTGCGAATGTCTACTCTTCTAAGAGAGCTTCTGACAGGCAGCTTGCTCTACTGGCTCCATACAAAACTGGAAGTGGAAAATGCACCAAAGCAAGTGGGGGTGGGGAGAAGAGGGACATAGGAAGCTGCCATACACTGAGTCGGACCATTGGTCTATCTAGCTCAGTATTGTCTTCACAGACTGGCAGTGGCTTCTTCAAGGTTGCAGGCAGGAATCTCTCTCAGCCCTATCTTGGAGAAGCCAGGGAGGGAACTTGGAACCTTCTGTTCTTCCCAGAGCAACTCCATCCCCTGAGGGGAATATCTTGCAGTGCTCACACATCAAGTCTCCCATTCATATGCAACCAGGTTGGACCCTGCTTAGCTAAGGGGACAAGTCATGCTTGCTACCACAAGACCAGCTCTCCTCTCTAACATTGCACCCCCAACCATAACAACATGTTTCTTGATGTTCAGGCGACATGGCATATGGGTGCCCCTTATCTGTGACATGAACTCAAAAGGGGGAGGCAAAGAACCAGTGTTAGCTGAAGTTGTCGGCCCACATGGTATTCAGCAGATGAGTGACTGCACATCCTTTGAACATTGTGCAGATGTTTCTGATGAAGATGTTTTGACTGCAGCTAAACCCAGATGATGAGATGGCCCTGTGTTTTACTCAGCAGTGGCTATTCCAAGCTTGAATAAAGCTTTGTGATATTTTCTTCCCCCACACTGTTGAGAATTTCCTCATCTACCATCTTTCTAAACAGACCTGTCAACGTAATTTCATCATATTGGGACACCACAGCTACAAGGGCAGACCAATTCACAGCAACCAAGATAAACAAATGAGCTGGAAGTCCAATTTCAGTAAGCTTTAAAAAAAATCTTGTTATACTGAAGCAGGAATATTTGCTCCTTTTATTTATTTATTACATTTATAAACTGCCATATCCAAAGGCTCTGTGCGGTGTACCACATAGGTTGTAAAACAACTTTTTCCCATTGCTGTGGTCTAAACCATGTCAGAACAGAACAACTTATGTTGTTGCCTTCTTTAATGCTCAGGCTTTTCCTGCCTCGGTATGGCCAATTAAACTGGTTAAATCTTCAGCTCCGCATAGCCCACAATCAAACTGCCAAGCCTATGCTTCTCATCTGAGGATAGAATTGCTTGACAGGGAATGTATGTTTTGATTCAGAACAAGTGCTGGTGATTAGTATTCTCAAGGAAACAGAGAATCCACAATCCAGGTGCTTTAATCACAAGTCCTCCAGAATCCAGAAAGTATAAGACTTAAACAGAGCGCCCATTAACGTATATGGTTATATTCCATAAAATGGGAAGCAAGCAAGCTACTGCAGTGCTTGTTTCCTGTATTTGCAACACCACCTTGCTCCTGACAGCCACTAGTCTTGGAAGAAGTTGCAATTGTGCATGCAACAGTTAAACTGCCACCTCTGCTGGTGGTCAGTACATCCAATGAATGCACCATCATCATGGAACTAATACAATGAAGAAACAAAGTTCTGGTCATAGGCAGGGCAATCATGTGCATTGGCTACTAGTTACTCATAATACCCCCCACCCCCACCAGGTCTTAAATCTGACTGATAATAACTAGATCTACTGTCCTTAAGCATTAACTGAGCTCTACCTCTTCTTCTTTTCCCTTTTGGTAACCAACAACAACCAACACTTTTGTCTTAAAGCAAAATATCTCCTGTCAAGCCAGCAACAAAGCATGGGAACATTAGAACAGCCCTGCTGGATCAGGCCCAAGGCCTATCTAGTCCAGCATCCTGTTTCACACAGTGGCCCACCAGACGCCTCTGGGGAGCTCACAGGCAAGAGCTGAGAGCATGCCCTCTCTCCTGCTGTTGCTCCCTTGCAACGGGCATTAAGAGGCATCTTGTCTCTTAGGCTGGAGGTGACCTATAGCCCTCAGACTAGCAGCTATTGATAGATTTGTCCTCCATGCATCTATCTAAGCCACATGTGCACAACTCAAATGACCTGGTGGGCCGAAACCGACCGTGACTTGGTTCATGGGGGCAGAGGTCAATTTTTAGGGTGCTGATTATTAGAGTAACACTTAATATCAATCAATCAATTAAATTAAATCAGTGCTATATTGGCTGCTTTCCAGCCCTCTGGTACAGAACCTGATTGTAGAGAAGTTATATATTTTTGCAATGAGGCCAGCAATTTCACATTTGAGTTCTTTAAAGATGCTTGGGTGGATGCCATCTGGCCCTGGTTATTTGTTAATATTTTTTCCCCTAGACAGTTTAGAGCATCATCTCTATCTGACTCTGTTCTTTAGCCTGTCCCTGAGAAGCTCAGTTCAGGCACAGGTATACACTCTGTATCCTCTGCCATGAAGAGTGAAGATAGATGCAAAGAACTTGAGATTGCTTCTCTGCAATCTCCATATCCTCCTTAATAATCCATCATCTGATGGACCAACTGCCTCCTTGGCCGGTTTCCTGCTTCTGATGTATTTAAAGAAGTTTGTTACTACCCTTGATGCTTTTAACTAAATGTTCCTCAAACTCTCTCTTCACCTCCCTTAGTGTCCCTTTGCATTTTTATTTTGCCAGACTTTGTATTCCTTTCTGTTCTCTTCATTTGGGCAGGCCTTCCAGTTTCTGAAGGAAGTCTTCTTCCCCTTTATAACTTTCTTGACTTTACTTGTTAGCCATGCTGGCATCCTTCTGGACCCGGTAGTACACTTCCTCCTTTTTGGTATACATTCTAACTGGGCTTCTATTATAGTGGTTTTAAGTAAACTCCATACATTCTGGAGTGAAGTAACTCTCTTTATTTACCCTTTCAAACCATGAGATTAGAAGAAGCAGAAATTTCAGCTTACTAAATCATCTAGAAAGGTGGTCTGCCTCTTTCCTTGTGGGTCAAATTCATTTTCGCGAAGTCTGATGCCAACATAATCTCCCCTTCAAGGAAAAGAGTAATCTTTAGTTAGAACCAGCTCTCAGCCATCTGGTACACTGTTATTTATTTGTGCACATGTTCCAGTGGAGTGGGGTACTCTCCTACCGCACAAACTCAAGGTTGGCAAAACAGTTATAAAATAGATTCAATATAAAACCAAATAAACTAGCCATGTAAAATTCAGTACACTGTAGATTTGCTTGGGGGCCTTAAGCAAGTCACTTCCTCTCAGGCTTAGCGGAAAAGTAGGAAGAATAATACTTTTCTTACAAAGTTGTTGCAAGGATCACATCAATGTAATACAGATAAAGTGCTTTGCACACTCAAAAAATGCTATAGAAATGCTAAGTAATTAGTCTGACAACCAAAGCAGGTTTGCAAATTTCTATCTTCAGAAATTAGGAACAGTGGCACTGCAGGATCTTGGATTTATTATAGAACCTGTGCAGAGCTAATGAGCAAGACTGGGACCTTGCTCACCCAACTAGACACCCAACTCAATTGTACATCAGCAAGTTGTGTTGCCTGACTAAATTACAGCCGTAGATTTGGGATATAAGGCTTGTCTATTGTTGATTGTGTAAACAGACTCTGGGTAAATAAAACCTTGTCATTTTTAAAAGATACCCTTTTAGGGATGTGCACGGAACCAGGCGGGGTGGTTTGATGGCGGGGTGGTGGTGGTGCATCTTTAAGGGTGGGGGAGGGTGCACTTACCCCTCCCACCACATTTCCCCCAATGGCGCTCCATTTTGTTAAAGCCTCTAGGGGCGGCAGCGTACCTCCCTGCCACCCCGTCTCCTGGAAGTGACCAGAAGTAACAGATGCGCCTGTGTGCGCCAGGCACAGAAAGCCTCCGAACCATAAAGGGCCCCCAAACCGGTTCTGGGCACATCCCTATAACCTTTTGCCCATAAGGACCACTGATTCATTTTTCCGATTTGCTCAGTAACTGATCTTGCCCAAAAGAAGCACAAGAACATCTGAGGGTTTTTTTTACACAGGGCATCAAATACAGCCATTACATCTAGATCTAGTATAGCAAATAGCTGACAGGCAATACTTACAGGAGTTTTTCAATTTCTTTTTTCAAGCGTTTTCTTTCCATGAATGTGGGTATTCGACTATTTGTCACCAATCAAACCTGAGCACAGAAAAAGCCAACTTCAGAGATCCAATTCAATTAGAACATCCTCTCTAATAAAACGCTTGGTGTCCGTCCGTGGACGGACACCAAGCGTGTGTCCGTGCCTCCCTGCCCTGTTCTGCGCCTGCGCGAAGCCCAGGCCCAGAACAGGGCAAGGGAGACACGCTCGCCGGCACCCGACAACCATCTTGGGTGGCCAGAAGCGGCGGCCCCGAAGAAGCCGGAGAGGAGGCGGTGGGGAAGTGACCGAGGCGGCGGCAGAGCCGCCGCCTCGGCCAAAATAGATGGAGGCCGGGGGCGGAGCGGAGGTCATGTAACCTTAAAAAAAAATTTACTCCCGCCGCCGCCGCCCACCCTCCCTCCCAGCTGCCGAGTCCCCCTTACCCTGGCCGACTGCTGTCCGCCGAAGACAGCCCTTAATTTAAGAGGCAGAGAGGAGCTCGCAAGCAGAGCTCCTCTCTGTGCAAAGCCTCTTACCGAACTGCCGCTTTGGGCGCTTGCGTCCCATGCGCCCAAAGCGGCAGTTCGGTAAGAGGCTTTGCACAGAGAGGAGCTCTGCTTGCGAGCTCCTCTCTGCCTCTTAAATTAAGGGCTGTCTTCGGCGGACAGCAGTCGGCCAGGGTAAGGGGGACTCGGCAGCTGGGAGGGAGGGTGGGCGGTCGGCGGCGGCGGGAGTAAATTTTTTTTAAAAAGTTACATGGCCTCCGCTCCGCCCCCGGTCTCCGTCTCCCCGGCCTGGCGGGGGCAAGTGCCTGGGCCGATTTGGCCCTTAAAGGGGGGGGGGGAACGGCGGAGGGAGGGGGAATGGCGGCGGGGGGCCAGGAGCGCCGTTACTAGCGCCCGTTATTCAACGGGCCAAAATTCACTTGTTGTATAATAAGTACACAGAAGAAATTCAGGACAGAGAGTCAGTGAAAAACAAGGGCATGGTAGGTTGTAAGCTGCTCAGAAGCAGGATCCTGGCTTTTTGGTCTATCAACAGCCATGTGTATTGAAAGTACTATAGAAATGAATAATAATCATAAAGACTCTTAGCCCAACTTTCTTTGTTAAAAGAAACTGAAAATAGGTTTCAATTAAAAAACACAATATATAACAAACACAACAATAAAAATAACTGCAAAGGCACATCAGTGACCAAAAGTAAAACATAACAAGCAACAATAATAAAGCAAACATCAGCATTAAAAAGGAGATGAATCCGGACAAGGAGCAACCAAAAGTAATCCACCAGCTTCCACCAAGGGCTTATCTACACATTAGAGAACAGTCACCCTTGTCTACACAAGCTCTGGATGCAGTCCTCCTGCTCCTGCCATTGCTGTGTCTGTTCTGTTGCTTAGTCCGTCACCTGTCACACTTTACAAACTTAAAAGCTCATCTCCAGAAAACACAGAGACAACCTATAGGATGCTGCTGCTGCATGGCAACACACGGGGTCACGCCCTGAGCAGTGGGAAGTTCCAGGCGTTTGCAGTGCACTCTGGATTGTGGTTTCCCTTGGAAGGAAAGTCATCGAAGACTTGTGGTGTCTTTGTAATATTTGGCTTGTATTCACAAATAGAGAGGTTGAGGACTGGATGAAGTTGGAAAGCAGGACATCCCTAAAGGTCAGCAAGAGGATACAGAACAGACCCCAAATGCTGCACCGTATGATGCCTGCACTGACGGTTTGGTTCATACACCTTCTAGGCTCTTAAAATCCTTCCTGAAACACGGCCTGCAGTTTCTTTCCTTGGCTCACACATATCTTCAGGGCAGAAACTAAGCCTATACCCACCCATGAGCCCTTGCTTTGAGAGACGGGAAGAATGTGACCCAGGTTTCCTAATTGCAAGGGGACACTGGCTGCCTCTGAAGCGGATAGCACTAGCAACTATTCAGGAACATCCTCTGAGCCATTAGGCAGTGATGAACTTACAGAAAGGACTGCCATCCAGCTAACAACCCATCATTTCATAACAGTAATAAAGTATGGCAGCTGATTGATGTGCATCCCACACACTGTATATTTTACACGGCCTTGCTTCCTCTTCTGGGGTCTCCTATGTTGCCCTTTCCAAGTGTGGGCTCTTTATCATTCCATAATTTCATTTAAAGAATATGTGCCTTTTGAAAGGCAGTTTCGGCTCTACTGAGCACTGGAGTTCAAGGAGAAAGGCTAAGGCATTGGCGGGGGGGGGGAGACATGGAGCAGCAGTAAGCTCCAGAGGGGGATTGGATCGAGCACACGGGTTCTCAGCCTTCCATCATCCCTGCTAACTTGGCAAAGAGGCACCTTTTAACGTGGTGATTCTCTTTATTGAGCAGAGGGAGAGTAACTGGCCCTATCCACCCCCCAGCACAGTACCTCCCGGGACTCTTGCTGGTGTCTATCTTATGTTTTTCTTTTAGATTGTGAGCCCTTTGGGGACAAGAATCCATCTTATTTATTTATTATTTCTCTGTGTAAACCGCCCTGAGCCATTTTTGGAAGGGTGGTACAGAAATCGAATTAATCATCATCATCATCAATCATCATCCTATATCGCTGCTGCCCGATATAGGTGTTTCCCATAGTCTGGGAAACATACCAGCAGGGATTCAAACTGGTAACCTCTTGCTTCCTAGGCAAGATACTTCCCCACTGTGCACCATCTGGAAAAAAGCACTGCCTCTGTTCCTCCTATCAATCCTTTTTGGACCTCCGAAAAGTATACAGTGTACTGTGCTTGATTGGCCAGCAAACCCGCCTGACCTGACCCCATAGAGAATCTATGGGGCATTGCCAAGAGAAGGATGAGAGACATGAGACCAAACAATGCAGAATTGCTGAAGGCCGCTAATGAAGCATCCTGGTCTTCCATAATACCTCATCAGTGCCACAGGCTGATAGCATCCATGCCACGCCGCATTGAGGCAGTAATTGCTGCAAAAGGGGCCCAAACCAAGAACTGAATACATATGCATGCTTATACTTTTCAGAGGTCCGATATTGTTCTATTCTACAATCCTTGTCTTCTTGGTTCCATGTAATATTCTAATTTTCTGAGATTGTGGATTTGGGGTTTTCATGAGCTGTACGCCATGATCATCACAATTATAACAAATTAAGGCTTGACTTATCTCGCTTTGCATGTAATGCGTCTGTCTCATATATCAGTTTCACCTTTTAATTTGCATTACTGAAATTAATGGACTTTTGCACGATATTCTAATTTTCCGAATTTCACCTGTATTAGTCTATCAGTCATGTATTATGGTCTACTCTAGCATGACAAAGTGTTTTTTTGCAGTCCCAGGCAGGTACCTAAAGTACAGATTTGTCTAGCTCCTTGTTGACCACCACACACAACTAGTAGGTTGCTCTTGGCTTAGCAGATCGCCTGCATATTTAAATTATTATAATTTTTTCCATCTTGCCTATTTCACAAGCGAACTCATGGCATTAAATAAATGCATTAAAGCAACAGTGCAGCAATAAAGTTTTTAAAGTTTGCCCTTTAGTTAAGGCAAGCAGCAAAAAAAAAAAAAAAAAAAAAGCTCCTGCCGTTATAAGCCTCAAAATGCTTATAAATATGACAACTATTGGGTTAGTAACTTGAAACTTGGTGTGTGTGTGTGTGTGTGTGATCTACTTGATGAAGTCTACAAGTGTGTCAGATTTCAAGATACAAATGCAAGCAGGCACAATGCAAACACAGAAACAGAATCAGACTCAATGCAAACAGGCACACACACACACACACACACACACACACCCCACAAATGCAGATGCAATGCAATGCCATGCACATGCAGACAATAATTTCCTGGCTTTGTGGAGCTTGAGCCAGATTGTGATAGCCTTAACTCTGGTCTTAGATCAGCAAGTTTTTAAAAACCATATAATAAAATAATAATAATAATAATCCCAATAAAGCAAAATTAAGTGCCGCCACAAAACCAGCAGTCATTAAAAACACCTGTAGGCAGCCATGATCTGTTAAAAACTTCAGAGAAGGCCTGCTGAAACAGGAATATTTCCAATTTCCCTTTAAAACCTCACAGGGAGGGAAGGAGTCAGCGATCGACTGAGTTATGCATATAATTTTTTCGGGGTTATGTGCTCCCCCCGCCATCCATTCAGTTATGAAATCCTTCCACTATATATTAACAGTGCTGTTCCTTAATACCAGCTTTGTTTCACTGTACAGGAAGGCATTTATAAGAAAGAAACAGATACGAGAGATTTTTAATCGGGGGCGGGGGGGGATAGTATTTCCCTGTAAAAACTGATCATGTCAACAAATTCTGTATAAGAGATTTCCTCCACAGATTATCCATAACAAAAATTAGAATACTTGGCACACTTTAATCTTATTTTACACACACTCAATGCAAACACAAACACAAAATAAAAAGCTAAGGAAGCAATAACAACGAATTTGTGAGAAACTCCTATAAGAACAATGGTTTACTTTTATTAACAGCTTTTACTATCATATTCATAAATCAGTGTGACAGTCTAGCAAGGCCTACACTTTCTCTTGTAATGAAAATACATTGCTACTGAGAAGTTAAATTTTGTGTTTCAAGACAGCTACTTCTTGGCCGAAAAGAAGTGCATCAAAATACATTAAGCAGCATACAAGGAGAAGCAAAATGCAACCATCCATTGCTACAACCCCCCTGCCTGACATTTAACAAGAATGCAAGAGAATCGACTAGCAATAACAGATAGATAGATAGATAGATAGATAGATAGATAGATAGATAGATAGATATCTGAGAGAGAAAGATAGAGCACCTTAAAGACGATACAGTGCACAAAATACTTCTGTATAAATAAATGAGAAATGACTTACTACCTTTCTCAGACTTTCTACACAATGGGTATTAAAAAGATGCAGTTTCTGAAATGTATCTAGCTTAGTAGTGTTAATGTTCCGTCCAGATGATGGTATTTTCTCCTTGCTTGTGCAGCTGCGCCTTAACAGTTTAATCTCTTGCTCAGGGAAACCAAGAGAATGAAGCATTTGTCTGTTGCTTAGAAACACAATACCACTGAGCTAAAATTTTTAAAAAGAAGAACAGCAAGCAGCTCCTCTTGGGCTTCTCTCCTGGCCTGCAGCAGAGTACAGGGGATCCCTTTACATGCCAAGGCATTGGATTTCACAGCTAAATGGTTTACTCAAAACACTGACAGCTGGTTGATAAATGAGAACTGGACCTTCTCCTGCCACATACATTGGCAGATGTAACCATTTGTGTCAATAATCACCTGCATCAAAAGGAAGCAAGAGGTTAAGCGTAGACAACAGACAAGGTCCTGAAAACACTGGCAGCTCAGTTTAATATAGTTAGGCACACTTAAGCCTATGGAAATCAATGGGTGTGTGGTGAAATGGGGGTGACGCTATGCTTTCCTGGGATCTACCCTCAGAAGAGGGATTGCTCTGATCCCAAATCTAGGAGCACGACACTCCTTCAAAGTAGGCTGCCACCAGTTGAAGACTGATCTAAAGCCACTGATCAGGCTTAGACACAGCTTCAATGACCTAGAACTGTCTGGCTTCGGACTTAAGGGCACTGTACAGCCAGAGTCCACACAACCCAGCTCTAGACAACAAGACAACTCAACAGTAGTGAATGACCCTGCGAGGCATATAGGGAAAGGTTTTGCAAGCAACCCTCCAGAACCTGTTAAATCAGACTGAAGTCACTTCTAAGCATATGAACTTCATTAAGAAACAAGGGTTGCACACAGAATAAGGAATTGGGAGGCAGTAGGTTGAAACTGGAAGTAAAGAAAGGCACACAGGAATTCAAAAGAAAATATAAAAAACATTTACTAGCTGACCAGCACTGAGTTTTACCTTAGTCTCAGGCACGACGCCTGACCGCCAGTGGCTTGTGTGCAGCCGTGGCAGTGGTCCCACTCACCCCGCCCCGATTGAACTCCATATAGAAGTTGTGCTCGAGCCTCGATCTCAAACAATTTTATGGCCGCGGATCCAAAAATCTCACCTCTGCCATAAACTCACTAGTGGTCCCAGGCAGATCTCTCTCAGCCGCAGTCCCCTTATCTGCAATAGGGGACGAATACACGATTGTTGTAAGGATCACAAGATAACATACGAGAGTTGCTTCAAGAACTCGTGTTACCTAAATGTTTATTATTAAATGCAACCACCCCTAGAATAGCCCTGCCTGCAGTGATGGGGAAAGCTTAACCCGCTTAGTTTTTGTCCACTCTGTTAGCCTGCTCCTGAAGGTCGGAGTGTTCCAGGAATAATACCGTAACAGGCGGCGACGGCCCTGAACGTTCAGCCTCCTTTGGGAAACAACATTAACTTAGAACATTGTTCATTTCATTTGCTAAGTTAGCAAGACGTTACAGCCAAATCCTCTCTAATAAAGTGTCTTTCCCTACCTGGGCGACGGCATAGGCAACAGCATACAATTGCTAGGCAAGATTCAGGAACCAATTGGCCAGTCCCAGCGTGGAAAAACATTTGAAACAGATCAATTAAATTAACGGGTGCTAGTAGACCTTTGGGGCCAGTTATCTTTGCCTCCTTTGGCCGCACCGCGTCCTCCTCCTCCCGGCTGGGCCCACTGCCTCCTCTGGTCTAGAGTGGGGGTCCTTCTCTGAGAGTTGTGCCCCACTCTCCCTCCCTCTCTCCTGCCCCACAGTCTTGTATCTCTTTTCCTTCCTCCCACCCCACCCTATTCTCTTCTACCCTCCCCCCTCCCGCACTCCCTTCTTCCCTTCCCCCTCCCCCTTGCCCCACTATCTCTTTCCCCCCCTCCCCTCTGGCCTGCTCTCTTTTGCCCTTCCACCTCCCTCCTCTTTTTTTTTTTTTTACTTATGAGGCTAGTCTTTGAGCATATTTTTTGGTTAAATGTTATTCTTTATTTTTTCAACTCAGTATTTAACTTAATTTACTCATTTTAAACATTTGTAGGTTCCCCCCGCCCCCTCATAGTATTTCTTTATACACCACATTCTTTGTGAATATTCTTTCTGAGTTTGTTAATAGTCTGCCTTGTTCTGGGCCTTCTAGCACCTTGACCACGACGTCTGAAAAACTTTTGACTCTTGATAATGCCACATATAACTGTCCATGGGTTTGCTCAGCAGCTTCAGTGGGATCTAAATTGTATAATTGTGCAAATTGTCTGTTTTCGCCCTGTTGTGGGTGCAGTGTTCCTGTTCTGTGGCAAATTGAGCCGTGTATTCAAAAACAGTATGGTCCATGGCCAGGCGGTGGAGCGATGTTTGCTCCCATGGAGGCAAATGCTAGGGCACTATTAATAGATCTTCTATTTTCCATGAAATTTCTGCTGTGCTCATGGTGACCTGTCATAAGGTGCTGGATGAATGGATTTGTTTTTAGTGGGGGAAGATTTACTTTTCCCTTTGAGCAGCAATGTGAAAATTTTTGATCCGCTGGTCTTTCTCCTTCAAAATGTTTTGCATAACAAAAGTCACATATCTGATCTAAATTTCCACATGTATGAGGTTTGATGTTGTCGTCCTTAATATTTGCAATGTTATTTAGAACTGTTGTTGCATGTATTGCAGTTCGTGATTTTTGGGTTTGGTCAAAACACTGACAGCTGGTTGATAAATGAGAACTGGACCTTCTCCTGCCACATACATTGGCAGATGTAACCATTTGTGTCAATAATCACCTGCGTCAAAAGGAAGCAAGAGGTTAAGCGTAGACAACAGACAAGGTCCTGAAGACACTGGCAGCTCAGTTCAATGTAGTTAGGCACACTTAAGCCTATGGAAATCAATGGGTGTGTGGTGAAATGGGGGTGACGCTATGCTTTCCTGGGATCTACCCTCAGAAGAGGGATTGTTCTGATCCCAAATCTAGGAGCACGACACTCCTTCAAAGTAGGCTGCCACCAGTTGAAGACTGATCTAAAGCCACTGATCAGGCTTAGACACGGCTTCAATGACCTAGAACTGTCTGGCTTCGGACTGTACAGCCAGAGTCCACACAACCCAGCTCTAGACAGCAAGACAACTCAACAGTAGCGAATGACCTTGCGAGGCATATGGGGAAAGGTTTTGCAAGCAACCCTCCAGAACCTGTTAAATCAGACTGAAGTCACTTCTAAGCATATGAACTTCATTAAGCAACAAGGGTTGCACACAGAATAAGGAATTGGGAGGCAGTAGGTTGAAACTGGAAGTAAAGAAAGGCACACAGGAATTCAAAAGAAAATATAAAAAACATTTACTAGCTGACCAGCACTGAGTTTTACCTTAGTCTCAGGCACGAAGCCTGACCGCCAGTGGCTTGTGTGCAGCCGCGGCAGTGGTCCCACTCACCCCGCCCCCACGTCTGATGTCAGACGTGGGGGGCGTGGTCTGGCTCCCGAATGGAGCTGCGTGGCTCCGTTTGGGAGTTGAAGTCCGGCCAGTGCTGCATTTGCAGCGCAGCCAGGAGCAACTCCTCCCTGCCTTAAGGCAGGGAGGAGCCACTCCTGGCCGCGCCATGAACACAGCAACCCAGGAGTCAACACTGACTCGACGGCACAACTTTACTTTAAGAGAATTCATAAATCTCAATCAATCAATCTTTATTTCGGTCTTTGACCAATATAGCAAAGAACAGATTCAAACAAATACAACTAGATTTGCATAATAAGGTAGGTAAAACTACTAAAATTTAAAACTGATTAGATTAGATACGACTAATTGTAACAAAAACTAAAAGAAATAAGCAGAATGAGATAAACTATAATAACAAACAGCTAAGTTATTTGCAACAAGGCAGAATTCTCAAGTAACCAACTAATTGACAAGCTCTACTGAATTTTATTAGCAATGAGACAAAACTTAGTGACGTTTAGAACCCAACACCATTCTGATCCGCTAAAAGGAAGGTCAAATAAAAAGTGTCAGTAGGATGTAAGTTAATATCAGGGGAAATAAGTTTATGTCGGATGTCTCGGTAATATTGGCAGTACAGGAGTACGTGCACTATTGTTTCGATCTCACCAGAACCGCAGGGACAAACACGTTCTTCATATGGAATTCCATGCAGGGGCGTAGCAAGGTTGGAGTGGGCCCAGAGACAAGATTTTAAAATGGGGCCCCCCCACTCAAAGTCCAGGGCCTCCGCACACCCCAGGCCCCCAAGGATTTAAGTCTGATATTCCAAAATAAGTATGCTGCCTGGAAATACATTTCACTGAATACACACACGCACACGTCACAATATATAGTGATATACATTGAGTACTATACATTTGTTTTACTTTTAATGCCTAGAACACACTAGAAAGATGAATGATTAAAATGGGCCCCTCGCTGCAGATTAGCCAAGGAGACTTTCAACCATGCAGGGTGAGCCTATGTTTGTTTTCCCAGAATTCTGAACAAATTCAGTCAAGTTTGATTGCAGGAGGTTTTTCACAGGAGGCTTTTAAAGCCCTTTAACACACCTCTCCTCTGGAATGGAAGTGCTGCATTCACATGTTGGCCAGATTTACCCTGAAGTCCCTGCAAGTTATTGGGGAGCAGTTCATACACAAGAAAAATAAAATAAAAGCACAAGACATGCTTCACAGTTCTCACTCAGACCTTCTGGGTTGCAAAACAACTTGAACATAAGTGCATTTATAAATGAATGAATAAAATAAATATAATACTGTTTGTTCCAATAGTTTTTGTAATTTTCTGCCATGAAACAAGCCACTTATAGGACTTTTTAGATAGTTTTTTTTAAGCCAGCAACTTTTCCAAGCTGTTTAAAAATAAATATTCAGAGACTTCTCAGTCCCTCCCCCCCATATCCAAGCCCTATGGCAAGCAGATGCCTATATATGGGGGGCGGGGGGCGGGGAAGGTAAGCACAAAAAGGAGTTCACACTCTACCTGGCAGCAGGGGGGTCTTCTGCTGCAGAGAACAGTGGTGGCCACTCTGGCTGCCTCCTCCTTCCTGGCTGGCTTGGGCCCTACTGGAATTCAGGCTTCACAGAGGCCTACACCAGGCCTCCGTGGAAGCCCCGCCCACCGCCGATCAGCTGAGAGGCGGGAGAAAAGGAGCTCTTTGCAGCTTGTCTGCTCCCTCGATTGCCGGCCAGGAGAACAAGCTGGAGAGACGGCGAACAGGGCAAGTGGCTGAGGAGCCTTGGGGCTGGGCAGGGGGCAATGGGGAGTCACGTGAGGTGCCTCTGGGGGGCCCCTCCAGGCAGTGGGGCCCCCAGACAACTGTCTCCCCTTGCCCGATCGTTGTTACGCGCCTGATTCCATGGTACCTTCTCTCCAGCAGTGCTGTACACAGAGCAGGGGCGTAACTACCATTAGGCAAGGGGAGGCGGCTGCCTGGGGGCCCCCACGCCTCAAGGGCCCCCCCAGAGGCAAGTCACATGACGTGTGTGTGTGTGTGTCAGCAAGGGGCCCATTTTAAAATTTTGTCTCTGGGCCCACTCCAGCCTTGTTACGCCCCTGACACAGAGCATTGCAACGGGCCAATGTCAAGGCTCTGCGGTACTTTGGAGCTGTTATTTGAATCAAGTAATTAGCAGGAGTGAAGCTCATAATTGGATTGTCCAGAAAGACATTGGCTGGTATGGAGCCCTGATCAATTCAACGCTTCATATCA
This sequence comes from Hemicordylus capensis, assembly GCF_027244095.1. Classification (NCBI taxonomy): domain Eukaryota; kingdom Metazoa; phylum Chordata; class Lepidosauria; order Squamata; family Cordylidae; genus Hemicordylus; species Hemicordylus capensis. The sequence continues at coordinate 225,526,006 of NC_069657.1, forward strand.
TAGATCCTTTCCCTAATTTTGGATCTGGTGGTGTCGTAGCCCAAAATTAGCAAAGCAGTGGTTATGGGGAAAAACCATAATAATAAAACCTATCCTCTACACCTTTCCCCCATCTGGAATGCTGCAAATCCTTTAGTACCAGTGGGGCTAAGCCAATAGGGCTGAAAATGAGCCCGCTTCCAGTCTTAGTACCACGCTAGGCACACAGCTGGGGACCTGGAATATATTCCAGGAATATATTCTTCAGGAAGTTTGATTGAACAGCTTCTAGTTTACCTAGACTGGAATAAATACTCAACTGAACTCCATATAGAAGTTGTGCTCGAGCCTCGATCTCAAACAATTTTATGGCCGCGGATCCAAAAACCTCACCTCTGCCATAAACTCACTAGTGGTCCCAGGCAGATCTCTCTCAGCCGCAGTCCCCTTATCTGCAATAGGGGACGAATACACGATTGTTGTAAGGATCACAAGATAACGTACGAGAGTTGCTTCAAGAACTCGTGTTACCTAAATGTTTATTATTAAATGCAACCACCCCTAGAATAGCCCTGCCTGCAGTGATGGGGAAAGCTTAACCCGCTTAGTTTTTGCCCACTCTGTTAGCCTGCTCCTGAAGGTCTGAGCGTTCCAGGAATAATACTGTAACAGGAGGCGACGGCCCTGAACGTTCAGCCTCCTTTGGGAAACAACATTAACTTAGAACATTGTTCATTTCATTTGCTAAGTTAGCAACACGTTACAGCCAAATCCTCTCTAATAAAGTGTCTTTCCCTACCTGGGCGGCGACGTAGGCAACAGCATGCAATTGCTAGGCAAGATTCAGGAACCAATCGGCCAATCCCAGCGTGGAAAAACATTTGAAACAGATCACGTGGTGAATTTCAAATGAAAATCACGCCCTGGTGGTGGCAGGAGCATCTCTTCTTATTCTGTTGTCATTATCGATCAGAAAAAGAGAATTCCAGTCAAGGTGGTCTGTTGCGTTTCGTGTAAAGGAGGAAACACCGTGCTCCACGTAGTGCATGCGTAGCGAATAAGAAAACCCGGTGTTGTGTTTTTTTAAAAAAACTTTTAAATAAACCCTAAACTGTATTTCCCACAATTCTCTTAAGCAGGAAGTTCTGAAGAAGTGGGGGATCTGAGCGGAAAGAATTGGTGTTTTCTCCTCTTTCTTGAATATAGGTAAGTTATGTTTTTCCACCACCACCCCCCGTGCTTAAAATATGATGCGTAATGGGAGACCTTGTGGGTAACTCAGGGGAGGAAGCCCGGCTACCACTGTGCCGGTGGGGAGAGAGAAAGAAAGAAAGAAAAGGGTCTCTTCTGATTCCGTTGTCCAACCTTTTTCGACAGAGCGGAGGCTTTCCTACCCAAACTTCCTTCTGCAGCATATCAGTTTAATAACAGAGAATAGGAGAAAGGTCTGTTTAGGTCCTCGCTTCTTACCGATCCGGGAATTAAACTGCTCCTGAGAACTACAGTCTTGGAGCCCGATTAAATTCAGTGGATCTTGCTTCTGAGCAAACGTATGTACTTAGTGCTTCCTTTTGTCTTATAATGCCTGCAACCTTGGAGGAGCCGTTGCCAGTCTGTTGAAGACAATACACTGAGCTAGATAGACCAATGGTCTGACTCAGTAAGTGGCAGTGTCCTATGTTCCAACCTGTATCAGTCTCGAGCCCAATTGCACAGACATCGTGAGAAACGCTTTCTTACGGGCATCGAACCGAACTATGCGAGTATGTTACACATACATTTGTAAACTAGTCCTGAGACTTAATGCTAGCATAGTCGGGTTCTATGTTCATGAGAGAGTGGGTTTTTCCCCACGATTCTGTGCAATTCGGCTTGATATTGATACAGATTAGCTACACGACTAGAGGAAGCTCTGACTATGCGCGTTTGCTTTGAAGTAGTGCCTGTACATTTCAGTCTACCCAATGCCAGAATGAAATGATAGAGTTCAGGGGGAATAGGGAGACTCCTGGTACTTCAGGTTGTTTCAGTCTTTAGAGAGTTTTTGAATGCTCTCCCCGTATTTAAAAAACAAAATAAAAAATCCAGCTTGCTGCCAAAAAAAGAGTATATATCAAGGTTAGACAATTAACCGTTATTCTGGTGTTCTCCTTGCAGGGCTTTTTGTGCAAAGGGGCTCCCTCTAAAAATTGTAGTCTGATCTCCCACTGCCCCCCCCACCTGTAGTCTGAAGTGGTAGAGTCCATTCTATCAACTCTGGATTCTACCATCTCATTCTGTTACTTTGTGTATTTATTACTGCATCTGCTGAGTGAAAGCTAAATGTGTGAACTCACTCTGTTGGCTCAGATGTCATGTTTGAGGAGATGCGAGGCTGCACAAAAGTGGTTTATATTTAGCTTTATCTGTGTTGGCACATTTCAGAAGTGTAAGCCCTCATCTCTTGAATTTGCATTTATCAGGAGAGGAGAGCTGGTCTTGTGGTAGCAAGCATGACTTGTCCCCATAGCTAAGCAGGGTTGCCCTGGGTGCATATGAATGGGAGACTAGAAGTATGAGCACTGTAAAATATTCCCCTTAGGGGGGATGGAGCCACTCTGGGAAGAGCAGAAGGTCTCAAGTTCCCTCCCTGGCTTCTCCAAGATAGGACAAGATTATTATTATTTTTAAATAGGACAAGATTTTTTTATTGAACCAACAAACTACCAAAGCACAGGGCTGAGAGAGAGTCCTGCCTGCAATCTTGGAGAAGCCCATGCCAGTCTGTGAAGACAATACGGAGCTAGATAGACCAATGGTCTGACTCGGTATATGACTGCTTCCTATGTTCTTGTGTTCCAGGTGATGAAAATCCCTATATGAACCAAGGATCCCAGTGTGGAAAAGCAAATTTTAAAAATTTTAAAAGGAGAGGCCTTGAAGCAACTCTTGGAAGCAAGTTGTTTATTTCTTATCTTGAACAAAGGACTACTCTAAATGAAGGAATGTTTCACACACACAAATACACATGCAGGCTGTGTTCAAACATATCCAAACCAAGGTTTGGGTGTTATGAGCATGAGAGCCTTTGCCTTGCACATGGAGGAGGAAACATGTGAATGCAAATTGTCTGCGTATGTGTGTGACATATAATTACAGATGAATAAACTGAATGAGAAAAGGTTGGAGCTGACCATGTCAAACCAGAAGTTTAAAAGTTTCATATATGGTCTCTGCATTAATCTTGTGACACTTAGAAAAACAAAACAAAACGATAAGCTAGAATTTTCTGTTTTTGTTATCAGAACAGCACAAATAGGTAGCAGCTAGAAAAGTAGTTGTGTTTTATTTGCCAGAATGATTAAATGTCCGGTGGGTTGGACTTGCTTAATAAACTTAGTCTTGCTAGGAGGTGTTGGTATGATTGGGTCTGATAGAGGCTTCACCTTTATTGTGAATTAACTGTGTTCCTTTGTCAACAATTCTCATCTTCACCCATTAGAATATCTGTGACCTACTTCAGAGGGGCAAAAAGCTAAAGACAGAAAAGCATTTTGAAAACAGAATCTGTGCTATTTAGTTGAAGATGATGGGGGGACAGAGGTCTAATACTTGTGATCCCCTTTCTGTAACAACTGTCAGGCCTCTCCAAAAATGTCGTTGGAACATGCAGAAACATCCTCCCTATTCTCTCTAAATGGAGTCAGGAAACGGATGAAAGAAAAGAAAAGTGGTGCCTTAAAGACAGCAAAGCTAAACGCGTCTCTTGCAGCAAAGATCAGAACAAAAACAATCAGTAAGTGGCAACATTTAAAAATTACTTACTACAGTTGAACTCTGGGGCATACAGTAAGACATAGCAGAGCAAAGCTGTAGGGGTTCTGTTTCTCCCCCTAGTTTGTTTTGCAAGCAAAAAACACAGATTCTACCATTGGAGTTGATGATGCACAATAAGTGATAACGTGTGAAGAATTTGCATTCTGATTGCTGGAAACGCCTCCCTGGAATCTCAACAAATAGGTGCATTTTCCAGTCTACTTAATCAGGAGGTTCCAAAATGCGATGTTTCAAACCAAGTTTCTAGTCTAGACATGAGACCAGTTTAACTGTCAAGATGTAGAAAGGAACCCTGGGAATAGTAATGTCAAGATCCAGATTTACAGAACCAGAGACGGCCAGGGGAAAATCACGGTTTAAAATGAGGTTTGGATTGCAGGCCAGAGGCCCACCTCATTCCCAAGTAGGCTTGAGCCCGAAATGTTTCAGAAGCCATTATGAAGGCCTCCGAAACGTTTTGGTTCCGGGGGCCATTTCAGCACCGGCGGGGGTGGTTCTTTAGGGGCAGGGGAGGGCGCACTCACCCCTCCCACCTCATTTCCCCTGCTGGCGCTCCATTATTTTCAACCTCCTCAGGGCGGCAGCGTTCCTCCCTGTTGCCCTCATCAGCTGGAAGTGGCCGGAAGTACCGATGGCGCGTGTGCCCGTTGCGCGTGCTCCTGTCTGCCGTGCACACATGCGATCAGTACTTCTGGCTGATGAGGGCAACGGGGCGGCAGGGAGGAACGCTGCCACCCTGAGAGGATTGAAAATAACGGAGCACTGGCGGGGAAAATGCCATGGGAGGGTTGAGTGCACCCTCCCCCACCCTTAAAGAACCACCCCCGCTGGCGCTGAAGTACTTTCGGGCGCATCCCTATTCCCAAGCCTACTTTGTTTTAAAGGTAACACCTCTGAGCAGCTCCTGGGGTAATATGTAGACATCAGAATGTTTTGCTAAATTAAAAGATTAAACTAAGAGAGAGCAGTCTCCAGCCTAGGAATGATTCCTCCCCCGCCACCCTCCAGTGATTAAAAGATAAGCCCCAAATGGAGCATTGCCTCTAACCCAGTCAAAGTGCTAATTGGCCCAGACTAAGCAGTTGAAAACTTCCAGAAAGTATTAACAGTGCTTCCCCTCCAGATTTGAAAGACAATAAGGAAGGGGCTAGAAATTAGAACCAAGGGGAACTGGTTTCCCCATGAATAAGAGAAGCCATCAAAACCCATCAAGAAAGAAGCCTTTTGTACCGCCTTAGTTCCACCATCCCACCTCTGAATAGAAAGTTATTGAAATCTTTTATCACTTCCATTGAGTTTTTAGATAAAGTAGCCAGCCTCAGAACCAGTGGAGGTTGCAGTATGAAAAACCCAGAGATAGAAAGGTTGTGTTTCAGAGGTTTTTGACTATGCTAAAAGGTCCCTGTTTATTTCTATGCCACTTCCAGGATCTCTTCACAGAGAAGTGCTTTTATTGGTCCTAAATTTCCTGGTCTTTATTTTCATGGGATGACCCCTGTTTCTAGTGCTGTGAGAAATGGAAAAAAAATTCTCTCTGTCCACGCTCTCTACTCCATGCATAATTTTATATACCTCGATCATGTCTCCCCATAGTCCTCTCTTTTCCAAACTAAAGAGCCCCAGATACTACTGTAGCCTTGCCTCATAAGAATGGTGTTCCAGGCCCCTGATCATCTTGGTCGCCCTCTCCTGAACCTTTTCCAGTTCTACAATATTCTCAAAATGTGGTGACTAGAGCTGTATGCAGTATTCCAAATGTGGCCTCACCATAGATTTGTATAAGAACATCATATTAGCATTTTTGTTTTCAAAATTAGCAGTGAGGGGCTAATTTTCACATGCTGATTGGAATTTACTGTTCAGATGTGTGGCTGTCGGCCTCCAGCATTATACGATTGTTGTCATGTGATAAAATTTGGGAGACAGTAGGGACAGCAAGCTGCTTTAATAGGACAAACATAAAATCAAATGTATTATTTATTTTTTTCTTTAGATAACTCCTCCATAATTAAGTACTCCCTAAAACAGAACAACAGAGCACTAGCTTTGGCCCTCAATGCTGTGAAGATATCTTCTGAAAGGCTTACCCATGAGAAGATGCAGCTGCAGAGAGAACTGGAGTGGTTTCGCTTGGAAAATGCTTGTCTGCGCCGAAAGCTGCTCTCTGTGGTATCATATTTGCAGCCATGTTCTGTGTCTGTGTGGTAGCTGAAGCTTTTTCTTCAGTGTTACGTTGTGAAAAGCATTGGGAGGGATTTTGCTTAATGTTTGCAATGGTATCTCTTGAGGGACCTGTTTGCTTCATTATTTAGGTTCATAATGGGCATGCTTTCCAACAAAGGTTTTGGAATGTGAACATATATGTGTGTGTCTGGAGAATGTTATTAAAAGCTTTTCCAGCATAATGCAAGGCTGCTAATTCTTAATCCTCAGTCCCTGTTTTTAAAAATCTTAATTCTCAGTTTTTAGAACATGTAGCATACATTGAAGCGTATATTGCTTTTTTATCCCATTGGTCTAGAAAAATACTTTAAAGAAAAATGAGAAACTATTTTTAATTTATCAATGTTAAATTATAAACTGCTCAATCAAGGATGTGTTTTTTCATGTAAATATGTTTGAGTCTATTGATGATCCCATATTCATAAGAATAGTCTATGAGTTGGCAACTATTAAGAAATGGCAGATTGATTTATTAATTATCTTTCTCTGAAGGAAACTGGAAACACTGAATGGAAACTTCTCCAACTGTCACTATAATGAAAAATTATCATTTTCTTAACCCTAAAATTCTGCACCTTGGATACTAAAGAAATAGTGTACAGTGAAAGAAAGTTGGTACTGGCATTGTAAAAATGATCAAGAGTTCTGTTTGGGCATCATAATTGTAAAATGTTGTAAGGATACAATTAGAATTATTTAAAATATATTAGCTATGTTGCTTCTTTTGCTGGTGATACAGTGTTCAGTTAGGTAGACCTTGGTCTGATCCAACCCAAAAGTTTCTTTGATACTTGTAATGTGTCTCTGGAGTAAAACATAAGCTTTTTAAAATATTCCATTTATTTATCTACAAACATATACCCCATTCTTCAGCCAAAAAGACTCTCTCATTTATGTATCAATAAGAAAATGCTTAAAAGCAGAGCAAGTATACATTTGATAAGACCAAATCTAAATGTCCTGGACAAATTAAAAAGGTTTTCACACAGTGACCAAATGAAACAATGGACTACACCAATCAGACTTCCCTGGGGAGAACATTCCATAGCTGGGGTGCCAGAACCAAAAGGGCCTTATCTCCAGTCACTACCTGCCTCACTTTCAATGGTAGGGAAACACGGAGAAGGACTTCTGAGAAAGATATTGTTACTTGTATTGGTTCATGCCAAATGAGGTAGTCCTTCATGTACTTGGTTTTGATGACAATTTGCAACTATAGACTTGTGGGTTTAAATTGGGGACTTTGTAGTGGCAGACTTAGTGGTGGTATATATCTGAAGTCTCTAGTACTTCCCCCCCATTGTTTTACTCCTCTAGTTTTAATTTAGGAAATTAGGAAACTGAGTCAGACCATAGGTCCATCAAGCTCAGTATTGTCTACACAGACTGGCAGCGGGTTCTCCAAGGTTGCAGGCAGGAATCTCAGTCCTATCTTGGAGATGCCAGGGTGGGAACTTGGAACCTTCTCTTCCCAGAGTGGCTCCATCCTCTAAAGGGAATATTTTACAGTGTTCACACATCAAGTATCCCATGCATATGCAACCAGGGTGGACCCTGCTTAGCTAAGGGGACAAGTCATGCTTCCTACCACAAGACCAGATCATTTCTCTCTTGTAATATATATTAATCATGGTCAACTTTTAAAATGGTAGGAATGAAAGAAAAGGGGGAAATACTGGAAATTTCAGATAAGTATTGTTACCCCTCTAAAATCTGTAAAACAGCCTTAATAATTGTGCTTAAGTTTTCCATTGAGCTTTGGTTTTTCGATGACTTTAAACGTTTTTCAAGCTGGATCTTTTTATTTGGATGCAGAACAAATCTGCTGAGGAACTTTACCTGTTAAAGAACAGCCACTTGGAAAATATAATAAAGCTGAGCAGAACTTCTGAGGTGAGAAAATTGACAGGGTGCTAATAGAAACTGCTGCTCTTCCTCTTACTTGTATGTTGATTATCCATGATGGCATCATTGCCCTATGCCCACCTCAGGCACTGGTGTATTTCTATACGTATAGCATTCATGTTTGCCTGAAATCTTCTTATCCAGATGATTGAAATGTTGCTGAAGACTGCTCATAGTCGTCTTATGTGGCTATTTATTTAGAAGGCAAAAGGCCTATGCATAACATACTGTTGTAACTGAAAAGGCCTGATTTTGCAAGCACTCAGTATATGTATATGTATGCACTGAAAGCAACTGTATTTGAGAATGCATTTTTTGTTGTTGCTGTGTTGATTAGAAAATATTGTATGCTTCATATAAAGGAGAGAAACGAAAAAAAGGGCTTGTATAGTCCTTAGGCTGTTGGTTAACTCATATGGAGAATTAAACTAAACATGACATTACACATGTTGAGGCCAGTGTTCTCTCTAAGGCACGCACGTGTGTGTGTGTGTGCTCACAAGTTTTTTGATGTCTGTTCAGTTAATTTTAGATCCCGCTCAGGTTGAATCAGGAAGGTCCCACTCTGAATGCATGTGTGCACACATCTATCTATTAAATTTGTACACCGCCCCAAACTTTCATCTCTGGGTGGTTTACAATAACATAAAACTAATTAAAAACATATACAAGAACTTAAAAACAATTTAACAACTTAAAAATAAACCAGAGATTAAAACCTAAAAAATTTAGGAAGCTGAGAAAGCTTGGGCAAAAAGATGGGTTTTCAGGTGTTCTTTGAAAATTGCCAGAGATGACGATCGTATCTCAGCAGGGAGTGCATTCCACAATCTCGGGGCAGCGACCGAGAAGGCCTGTCTCTGTGTCGCTACCAAACGAGTTGGCGGTAACTGGAGACGGACCACATGGCCTTGATACTGCTGCCCAGAACAAAATTCATTCCGCACACAGATGAAACAAATTAGAGAACACACTGGTTGGGACCTCAGTATAGAGGCTGGGGTGTTCTAAGCCTGACAAAAGTCCCTCCTGATGTTCTGGGCCCCTGAAAGCATCATTGTAGCAAATGGCACAATTGGGGTTCCTTAAAAGCTTAAAGGGGGATATCTAGTTGGACCACTCTCTCTGTGCTGCAGCCCTGATTTGAATTGGGTCCCTGTATAGCTGTACAGTGGTCCCTCGACTTACGAAGTTAATCCGTTCCGAATGCACATTCGTAGGTTGAAAAGTTCGTAAGTCGAAAAGCGGTTTCCCATAGGAATGCATTGGAAACGGATTAATTCGTTCCGGAGCCTAGGAAAAAGACCCAGACACCCAGTTTTATGTGCAAAACTCTTTATCAAGTGCACTTTAAAGGCATGCAAAATGCTAGGGATGTGCACGGTCCGGAGCAGTCCGGACCGGCACCGAAGGGGGGCCTTCCTTTTAGGGCAGGGAGGGCTTGCTTACCCCTCCCGTCTCTTTGCCCCCGCCAGAGGCCGTATTTTACAGAATAACTGGGCGCTGGAAACCAGTCGCCCCCCCCTCCCACCGTGAGCAGATTAAGCCCAAAACTACTGCTACCACTGCCGCCGCCGCCCGCCAGCCCTCCCTCCCTCCCAGCTGCCCGCCTGCCCGAGTCCTCACCCGATGATGCCGTTGAAAACAAAGAGAGGAGCTACCGAACAGAGCTCCTCTCTCTATGAAGTCCTGCCGGCTACTGAAGCTTTGCGCGCGCGCATGCGCGCACCACAAAGGACCCCGATCGCCGGAGGCCCGGTCTACCCGCTGGGAAAAGGCCTGGTAGACCGGGCCTCTGATCGCCGGAGGCCCGGTCTACCCGGCCTTTTCCAGGTGGGTAGACCGGGCCTCCAGCGATCGGAGGCCCGGTCTACCAGGCCTTCTCCCAGCGGGTAGACCGGGCCTCCGGTGATCGGTGTCCTTTGCGGTGCACGCATGTGCGCGCGCAAAGCTTCAGTAGCCGGCAGGACTTCATAGAGAGAGGAGCTCTGTTCGGTAGCTCCTCTCTGTTTTCAACGGCATCATCGGGTGAGGACTCGGGCAGGTGGGCGGCTGGGAGGGAGGGAGGGCTGGCGGGCGGCGGCAGTGGTAGCAGTAGTTTTGGGCTTAATCTGCTCACGGCGGGGGTGGCGGCTGGTTTCCAGCGCCCCGTTATTCTGTAAAATACGGCCTCTGGCGGGGGCAAAGAGGCGGTTTTCCGTTCGGATGTCGAAAAATTCGTAAGCGTGCGGCCACTTTTTCCTTTCATAAGTCGAAAAATTCGGATGTCGAGTAGTTCGTAAGTCGAGGGACCACTGTATATTACTTTGAAATCAACTAGACAATGATGTATATAATGTCTTGTCTGGTTTGACTCTTAAGTGTCATAGTTAGACTAAAAAAATCTCCTGCCCCTTTTTTCTGTAATTCTAGAATAAGTTATGTGAAGTGAAACATTATTTAAGAGGTAGAACTTGCCGATCTTTTTTGTGTCTTCCCCACCCCTTCTAGGATGGCTCCTGCTCCTTGTCACTATCTGATGGGGGAGACAGTAGAATTGATGACAGGCAGGACGATATCCACCCTATTCGGTATGCACGGAACTGGGCTGCATCAGTAGCAGTTAAAACAAGTTTAAATGCATGCGGTGTATGAGAAGTGTAAGTGAGCTCTGCTGTGAATCACATTTGGACTCTTCTAGCTGTCATTTGCACAATTTATTGCTCACAGATGTGAACCAGGGCCTAAAATACTCCTGGAAGCATGAGAGGACCTCTTGCTCACAATCTGCTGGGTGAAACCCATACTAAATATATAATTCTAGTTTTGCGCTGTCATAGCTCAGGACCTCGGCATTCTGGATGATGGCAGTTTCCAGAATTATGGGAGTTCTCTCCTTAAGTTCTGAAACTCCAGTCCTGTTACAAGCTCAGCCTAAATACTCTTCAGATTTCAGGTACAGCCCATAATGGGTGTGCTGTTATTGGCCTTGCGCTTCCCTTTCTTCCTCTGCCTCCTCCTGTGTAAGCTTACACTTGCACAGTGGAGGGGAACCAGTGGTTGGGAGGGCTAGCTGGACACAGGAGAGAGTTCTTAAGGATGCTCAGGAATGTGTTTTCCTGCTGGAATGCATGGGACAGTTTCTAATGCCTCTCTATTCAGTGAATTGGGACAGGAAGCATAGGAAATTACAGTTCCCATGGAAGGGATGTTCCTGAACTTAAGATTTGCTTCCCTTGGTTTTGCACTCTGTATTGAAGATATTGACTATATATGTTCAGGTCCTTTTTCTGCTTACTTGTTCTCACTTCAGAGCTGCGCCAATATCCATGAGAATTCCACTCCTTAATCTAGATGACGAAGGAAACACAAATAGTAGAGACATAGGACATTCCATCTCCACAAGTTTGCAGATCCTTCCCTTAGGTGTTCCAGGGTCTTCTTTCGGCGAGTCTCGGAATATGCCCACAGCTGCTATGGAGCAGTCTCCTATTTTTGATGAGGCATTATCAAGCAATGAAAAAAATGACCGGAAGCTCAGTGAAGCTGAAAGCCCTCCCTCAGCACTTGACTTGGCCACACTTTTTGAAGGTATAGTAAGGTTTTGTCATAAAATTACTCTGACTTAGCCTGTAGTGTGGTCTGTGTTAACTGGAGAGACACGTAACTGAAATCTATATTTCGCGGTGGCATACTGCCATTGCAGTCCTGTTGACACTTAGCTGCAAACAGGCATGCTTGGAATTTACTGCTGATTAAACATGAACTGGATCAGGCAGCACGTTGTATTGTGTCATAGGGTTGTGTAAAGGTGGTTTTTGTCCCGTCTTGTCATGGATGCATAATATTTGTGACTATATCTGGACTTGGCTTACCCCCACCTACTTCACTCTTCCATTTAGAATCGCCTGGCAGATATTTCCAGTCAATCCTGGCTCGTCCTAGCATGGGGCAAAGGGGCAGATACCAGGGCTGTGTGCCTGACATGTATATTCTATAATCCCAGTGCCAGATGGTAGCTGGTGGGCAGGGCTGTTGTGTTTGTCTCCATTCATGTGGGTATAATCAATGTAGTACTTTATTCTTTTAAAAAACAAAAACAAAAATTCAGTTCCATTACTATCCAATACTGGATTCTGGCTGACATCCTGCCTAAATGTACTCAGCAAAGTCCCACTGAAATTACAAAGACCTCTTAATTCCAGTGGGACTTCATTTAGTCAGGATGTCAGCCAGTGGATTTAATGTGCACCACGGTGAATTTGTTCCAGCTCAGTCTTGTGGGAGTATGTGGTGTTCTGTGTTTGCCAGTCTCTTCGTTGTCCTTAATGGGGGCTTGTGTAGCCCGAATGATGGTAGGTTGTTTAAGTCACATGTGCACTATAGGTGAGAGGGTGGCAGAAATGATGGATGCGTTGTGGAGGTCTAGATGTAGCCCTATTCATGGCATAGCCGTTCGTGGGATCCACGAAATATAGACAAAGCAAAAGACATAGCCCTTTTCACTAGTCTCTTGGACATGGGTTAGGGGTAGTATAGTTGAAGTGGCTTGTGTGTTTCAGATTGAGCTATCCCAAGTTAATGCTGCACAAGTTGTATCTATCTATTTATCTACATTTCTCTAAGGCGTACCTGCCACTAATCCCATGCGTGACAGTTCTTGTGAGAGTTAGCAAGCAAGCTGCTGGCAGGGGGACAGGAATGCAGCGGCACCGGACAGGCTTGCAGGTGGGTGGGTGGGTAGAAAATGGCAGCAGTGACCAGTGGGGAAAAATGGCGGCAGCCGGGCAAGGTGGGGAGAAAACAGTGAGGGGCAGGTGGGCAAAGAAAATGGCGGCACAGCTAGTATACTTTATTTCAGAAAGCTTTTGCTGCTTTTTGCATATAGCACCAAGATGGCTAACAGTATCAACAATATCAGCTAAGAATGTAGAATAAAACCAACTCCTCTGGCCAGTGTGTGTGTGTGCGTGTGTGCGTGCGTGTGTGTGTGTGTGTGTGTGTGTGTGAGAGAGAGAGAGAGAGAACACCAAACTACTAGCACCAGAACAGTCCCTCAACCTGGCCCAAAGGCACAGTGGAACAAGTGCATCTCTAGGAAATGTCGAAAAGCCAGGGGCAGCATCAACTCTATGTAGGAAGGAGTTCAAAAGTCTGGGCACTGCCCTTCCTACAAGGAACTCCCTCTTAACATTCTTAGGCTGCAGTCCTATGCACACTTACTTGGAAGTAAGTGCTATGGAATATACTGTACTTATACGCTCTGCCCTACCAAAGTATGCATGCTGTGGACTGAGAGGTTTTTTCTCTTATTCTCTTGCTGTTGGAGCTTGGGGTCACCCAGTGAAATGGAAGGTCAGCCAAATAAAGTGTACTTTCTCATACAAGGCACAGTGAACTTGTGGAATTTGTTGCCACAATCTGTGATGACAACCACAAGTTCAGATAGTGCTAAGAGGGTGACAGGAGTAAGTGGATTATATGTCTATCAGTTTCAATGGCTATATAGTAATTCCATGTTCAGAGTCGGTGTATACCTTTTGCTGGGGGACAACCAATATGGGAGCACTATTGCCTTCATGTCCTACTTGTGGGCTTCCTGGCTGGCCATTGTGGGAGAGAAGATGTTTGACTAGAATTCCCCTTGGTCTGATCCAGCAGGGTGGTTCATATGAGAGCCAGCGTGGTGTAGTGGTTAGAGTGCTGGACTAGGACTGGGGAGACCCGGGTTCAAATCCCCCTTCAGCCACGAAACTAGCTGGGTGACCCAGCCAGTCACTTCTCTCTCATCCTAACCTACTTCACAGGGTTGTGAGGAGAAACTTAAGTATGTAGTACACCGTTCTGGGCTCCTTGGAGGAAGAGCAGGATATAAAATGTAATAATAGTAGTAATAGTAATAATAATAATAATGACTCGTACAAACCAGATTGAGTTTTCATGAATGTGTCAAAGACTGTGTGGCGCATTGTTTTCACATGCTTAATTCAGTTGTTTGTTTGTTGTAGATAATTCCTTGAATCCACTGCAAAGTTCTAGGAGCTGCTCGCTGTCTGCCCTGAATAAAAATGATCCTGTGCAGCAGTCCAAGGAGACCATGAGACCATCCAGCGACAGTGTGGTGGAGGTGTCACATGAGTATGTGACCAGGAGGAAAAAAGGGAGAACAGGTTTATTTGCTGCGTTTGGAGGTGATTCTCAGATGGAGATGTCAGACAATGTGCCACTTGGTGGCCCACAGTGGACAAACGAAATGGAGCCTGCTGCTAAACATGATCTTGAAGTCAGTCATGTTGGTGAGCTTGTCACACTGAAGGCCAAAAATAAAAGCTATGGGAAGATCAAAGCCAATGAAACCAAAGCTTTGAAAAAAGTAAGCATGGGAACAAAAAGCAGCGATGCTGCTTCCAGACAATCAGCAATCAATTGGGATAATTTTAATAATAAAAAAGTAAGCATGGGAACAAAAAGCAGTGATGCTGCTTCCAGACAATCAACAATCAATTGGGATAATTTTAATAATGGTGGGATGCCTACCGATGCTGCAATACTGTCTAAAATGAAAGAATCTGGCATTATCAAGATGAAAACTCCCAAGCTTGCTTGCCACACTGAAGAGTCAACCCAGGTGGCTGCAATGGAAGAAATAGTGCCACTGAACAGCTCGGGTCAGAATGAGAAACACAGTTCGCAACGTGTTGTTAAAACCACAGGCAGAAGAACCTACATGGTGGACCCAGCTCCTCCAAAGACTGTGGATGATTGCAATACTCTGGGTCAGGAAATAAAAAGGACATCATTCTTTGAAAAACTAAAGAGTCTAGAAAGTCAATTCCAAAGCTCAGGGCCAAGTACATTAAACAATAAAGCCCAACAGAATGAGAGGAGCCATAACCATGGTGAGAAGTATACTCGGCATTTTGATAAAACCAGAAGTTCAAGAAAGACCTATGTGGTAGATCCTGCTCCCCTAGATCATATGAATGTCTGTCACCCCTTTACACAGGAAATTACAGAAAACACAGATGTGGAAAACTTAAATGATCTAGGCAGTCTGTTCCAAAGTCCAGGATCCAGCTCTATAAGCAATAAAGCACCACGGGATGCTTTCAGTACACATTTGGTTTGTTGCCAAAAGCAGATCCCTAGCCAAGAAGAGATTCTGAATTTGAAAGGGAAGTGTAAAAAAGGAAAGAAGAAAACCCAAGAAACTAGTGTACCGCATGTGCTCAGTGAAGCAGACTCCCATAGCCCAGAAGCTTCACGAATTCGGCTACAAGAAAATAAAAAGGGAAAAAATTACAAAGGCAAAGTTGCCAAAGCAGTCGGGAATAATATGGAAAGAAAGCATTTTGGAACCAATTCTGATGTGTCTGGTCTGGATAAAAACATACTAAATAGCAATAAAAAGAAAAGAAAGGACTTGGCAGACAATACTACATCCACAAATCAAGCAGATACAACCTCACTCTCATCTCTAATAGGGAACCTATCATCTACTTTTCTAGTTTCATTGGATGATGAAGATACTCCTCTTAATGTTGTTTGTAAAAACTCAAATAAGATTATTCAGAAAGTTCAAGGATCTTCAACCACACAGCACAGTTCTTTAAATAAAACAAATATGTCTTTGGAGAGCCCATGTTCAGATGACAATAGTCCTAAGACTAACTTCAAGAAAAGGAAAACATCCAAGCGTAAGTTAAAAAGGAAAACAGTGACTGTAAATGATATGATGGAAAAGTGTGCTGCTTCTGACACTGTACTTTAAAATCTAGAGGAATCTAAAACCAGTCAAACAGTAGGGTTGCGCACAGAACCGTGGAGATGCGGTTCGGCGCCGAGGGGGATCTTGCTTTAAGGGTGGCGGGGGTTGTACCCCTCCCACCACTTTTCCCGCTCCGGCGCTCCATTTTTCTGCAAAGTTTTGGGGGCGGCAGCGTTCTTCCCTGCCCCCATTGTTTGCAGGAAATAGCGGAAGTAGCCGCCACGCCCATCACACGTTGCGTGTGAAGGTTGCATGCATGACGTGCGCACGCAACATGCGACGTGCGGGCGCATGCGTGGTGGATACGTCATCTATTTCCTGCAAATGACGGGGGCAGGGAGGAGGAAAAGCAGCGGGAGGGGTAAGTAAACCCCCTGCCTTAAAGTGAGACCCCCCTGACGCTGGACCAGGCTGCGTTCGAACTGATTCGGACGCCTCTAAAATGGCAATTTAGTCCTGTTGCTGATCTGTAGATGAACCTAGACCTCTATTGATTCTTGCAGTTTAGATCACTGTTGCTCACAGATTCATCATCCTCTAGTTAGAGAACTGGTTTTGAGCCTTCCTTTTTGTGTAAAGTTGAGCTACATCCAAATGGCAGGTTACTGTGAAGGGAGAGATGAGGAAAGCAAAAGGCCTGTTTGCCCCACCACGCATCTATCAGATTTTCAGTCAACACACAAAGTGAGGGAACAGATTGCTCCCTGTGCTTGGAGAAGGGAAGGAACCAAACTATGAAGGCTGCTTGTGTCTCCTTTTCTGAGAAACACAGGTTTAATTTAAGTGTTTATACTGATTTATTGCACTTCATACTCTCAGTATTGTTTCCTAGCTTGTCTTTGATTCTTATCAATCTTTTTTTAAAAATGGTAGTAACCACATAGTTGTGAAACAAATAAAATATCTCTCTGTACTACTCCAATTAGAACTAGCATTTAATTCTCAATTTACAGCTGTTTTGAGGGTGATTTTTTAATAAATTAAGTGTAATGAAAAGTCTGTGTTCTATTGGCATTGACCAACTGCTACTACTCTCTCTTTATAGAGAACCAAGTACTCAAAGATTTGGCCAATGTTGGCCCAGGTTCCTATGATTCCATCCCTCTTCCATCAACACGTCCAAACAGGCAGAGAAATACGTCGGTCAGCTATGCAGAGCCCAAGCTCAACAGGTTAGTTTTGTGTTTGATGTCAAGCACCCTTGTATGGCAGAATCCAGGATAGGGGTGTGCACAAACCATTTGATCGCAACAAACCGTGCCAGTTTTGCAATTCAATTGTGAACTGGACTGGCCTCCAGAAGAGGTGGTCCGGTCCGCGATTAAACCTAACTAAACTGCAGTGGACGGGTTTGGAGGATCGAGGGGCTGTGCTTGTAAAGGAGAATCCTAGCCTTAGAATATGACCTGGCCTCTGCTGATGGTCACGCAAATGGCCTCCACACACCTGCGGAGGTTATGCAAATGGCCTCAGTGCATTCGTGGAGGCCAGGTCGGTTCAGGAACTGCGCTGCCCCCATGGGCTGGCTGCTGGGGGAGCACTGTTCTGGTAAGCATGATACAACTACCGTTAAAGCTGCCTTCTCATTGTGCTACCCCTCAGCCACCCTCTAGAAGCCTTTGAAACCCTCACTGGATTACCCTTTGAGTCTAGCCCCTCTAACTGGTTCAATCAAATGGACCCGCTGGTCAATTTGACCAAACTGGTTCGTGGACCAGTGGTTTAGTTAGATTTCAGTCTGAATACTAACCAAAACACTAAAATTGGTCCATGCACACCCCTGGTACAGGATTGCCCAGTGCATGGATGGCCTTCACCCTTAAGGCTTCTTTCTGTTGTGGCTGCTATTCTCTGGAATATAAAATAAACTCTATATGCAGCAAGCTGTATTCTTTCTTCTCTGTTTTGTAGGAAATTGAGGCGTGGTGATCCATTTACCATTACCGATTTCCTCAGTTCCCCTGTCTATAAAGGCAAAAGTAAGAAGAAGAATCCAGGAAAAGGAAGAAGAAATTGACTTTGGTTCAGTTTTCCGGCTTATTTCTTGGGACTTCTTTTTACAAGTATTTCTTTCTACTGGTCTGTTGTAGGGAGTGTATCTTAACACCATTTTACAAATAAAAGCTTTATTTTTTCATACTTGCATTAAAATATTTGGCTGTCTTTCACTTTCATAAAGAAGAAAAGATCTGAAGTTTTTCAAAAGCCAACTTGTACTTAAGATGATTTTCTTAATTATCAAAATAACATCTGCCTTTTCTTGAATGGCAGCTAGGTATGCCTGTGAGATTGCAGTTGTGCAAAAACCTTTAGACTCTAGAGCCCCTTTGAGACTCTTTGACCCCCCTAGGTGTTTTTGGACTGCAAGACTCCCATAATCCCCAGTCACAGTGGCCAGTCGCCAGGGATTATGGGAATTGTAGGACAACTTCTGCAAGAGTGCCAAAGTTGATTGGAGTCTAATGGTTCTTGTGTCACTGCACTCCAGTGGGGGAGTTGCATAAGGGTCCCTGCAGCCCCTAGAAGTGCAAGCACTTTTAGTTAAGCTGTCCCCTCCTGAGTTCTAGTGAACCCTGCCTCAACAGCCCTATTCACACGTTACATTCAATGTATAAATGCTAGTATACTAGTGGTCTACAAACTGCAGTAGAGTGGACCTGTATCCAGGTTCACTTTTTAAATTAATGTTCTTGTTTGTGTATACACATACTTGTGCAGACACCTGTGTACATATATACTGTAATGTCTGAATAAAGTAGTGGTTAGAGTGCTGGACTAGGACCGGGGAGACCCGAGTTCAAATCCTCATTCAGCCATGATACTAGCTGGGTGACTCTGGGCCAGTCACTTCTCTCTCAGCCTCGCCTACTTCACAGGGTTGTTGTGAGGAGAAACGCAAGTATGTAGTACACCACTCTGGGCTCCTTGGAGGAAGAGAGGGATATAAATGTAAAAATAAATAAATAAAAAGAAGTTTGATATGCCTCCTGTTACCAGTTGAGGCTTAGTCAACGTCAGTGACTTCAAACCTGCTAGTGTTACTCTTGTGACTTGGTTAACTGCATATAGGTAGGTATTGATCGCAGAATTGAGTATCTGGCAGAGATTTAAATACAGAGGTCTCCATATAAACATGTTTCTGGCCTTGGTGGATAACAAGCAGCACTAATCTAAAGATCCTAGATAATGAACCATGCATAAGAGCTCAGGCTTGATTTTCTGTGAAGTAAAGGACAAAGTCTGCCTTCCGCAAAGATCTCCCTTTCCTATCTTGTCCTCCATCTTACCTTCATGTGTGAGTAACCCACAAACTCAAAATCTTTGAATGGATTAGGAGACAAATATCCTAGTTCAAGTGGAATACCTTTCTAGCAAAACTGTGTGATTGGTGCACACACTAGAAGGGGGCTTCAGTATTATTCCTATAATGAAAGCAATGCAATGGAGCAAAAGAGAAGAGGATGTTCCTTAACTGTAGCAGATGTCAAATGTTTATAGCCAAGTTATGCTAATCCAAGTTTGAAACACTATACCGTAATAATAATAATAATAATTCGATTTCTATACCGCCCTTCCAAAAATGGCTCAGGGCAGTTTACAAAGAGAAATAACAAATAAGATGGCTCCCTGTCCCCAAAGGGTTCACATTCTAAAAAGAAACATAAGATACACACCAGCAACAGTCACTGGAAGTACTGTGCTGGGGGTGGATAGGGCCAGTTACTCTCCCCCTGCTAAATAAAGAGAATCACCACGGTAAAAGGTGCCTCTTTGCCCAGTTAGCAGAATCTTCCCCTCCCCCAATAGTACCTGAAGTCGCATCACTCCAGTTTAGAAACTGTACTTTGCTAACAAGGAGGATAGATATAAATATTTCTGTTCCCAGTGATTTGGACTGAAATGTACTACCCAAATAAGATTGTAATGTTACTTCAAAGGAATGTGCAATGTAGATAAACTGACACTGTGCATCAAATATTGAATCTACTAACCTATGTTACGCTGCTTTTGGACATAGCTCATCTCTGACAGAGAACCATTAAGTGCCAGGTAATACGAGTATCCCACCCTGCAATACAGATCATGGGAAAGAGCAAGAAAG
This sequence comes from Hemicordylus capensis, assembly GCF_027244095.1. Taxonomy (NCBI): domain Eukaryota; kingdom Metazoa; phylum Chordata; class Lepidosauria; order Squamata; family Cordylidae; genus Hemicordylus; species Hemicordylus capensis. Next base: position 225,545,778 of record NC_069657.1, read on the forward strand.
TGGTAATGGCAGGATACTTCAGCATGATAAGCCAAGCCTAAGAACAGCAGAAACTAATTCGAGTCTGGTGCAGAAATGCATGGTAGCCTGAAAGGGAGGATATACTAGAACCTAGCACTTTGCAAAGGAGTCCTGTGTCTTGATCCTCTGCTAACTGTTCAGCTGCGCTACACCCTTATTCACAGGGATTCAGGTGAGAAACCAAGTTAAAACTCAGCAAGTAGATCTGTTCAGAAATAGTTTTTGAAGAGCGAAGGGGATTTTCTGAAAAGAGATGAGGTGGGGAGGCTGTTCCCTAGTATGTGCCTTCTCCCAGCTCCTTGCTGAGATTCTCTGGTTCTGTGTGGTTCGTCCACATGCTGCTGCAGTCGGGTGACACTGCAGCTCTCTTTGTTGGCAGCAACCCCTGCCCAAGTTGCAGCAATCGTCTCCCTGTGGGCCATCCCCTGGAGTGCGAGTTGTCCAGGTCTTCTCCAGCTTGTGATCCCATACCAAACTCAAGTGGTAGGATTAGCTTGCAAGTGGAATAGCAGCTTACTCAATTTTGTCTCCGTTGAATTCATAGACAATAAGAAACAGAGGAGTGGATTTTAATGGTTTATTAATCTATTCCCCCTCTTCAAAAAAACAAAACATGGATGGAATGATTAATGCCAGGCTGTGCTGTACTCTCAAGTCACAAAAAAAAAAAGTTCAAATGGCTGATGAGAGACAGCTTGAGTAATTGCACCTCAATGACACACATGAATCAAGGCAACAATCCCTGTACTTCAACTTGGTTACAAAACATAATGAAACAAAGGACTGTGCTGTATTTGTCAAAGTTTCTGCTGTACATGCCAGTGCTTCCAGTAGTAAGTAATCCCCCCGCCCCTTGGTAAGTAAAATCCTCTTGAGCACCTTGCCTATGACAGGCTTTAGTCTATTTTCAAGATTCTTTAAAAACCAGTTATTAAAAAGAATCTTCGTTGTCAATATAGCCCAGTGAGGGCCTATAGCTAAGGACCATTGCTGGAAAGCAAAACACCTGTTTGATTTTTTACAAACAGATTTGCTACAGAACTCACCCAGAGTATTTATTATTCTGTGGGGGGGCGGGATGTTGGCTGGCTGGTGAGAGGGACAACTTAATTTGTCACAAAGGCAGCCATCTAGCCTGCCCTGCTGCCTTTGTCAGACAACCACCACTCAATTTCCTAGGGGATAAGAACGACTGAGGATGTTTCCAATTTTTTTTAGGTTGATTTCTCATACTTAGAAGTTTTACGCTACACAGTGTTGTGATTAATTCATTACAGGTAGGCAGCCTTCTTGCCAAAGTGACTCCTGGAGGCCTGCTTTTACAGTCTTGGCTGAGAGGACAGCTTTGCCTTCAGGTTTTCAGCAAGTTTATCCATGAACTCAAATGTGTTTAAATAGTCGGAGCGCTTCACACTGAGTGGGGGGGAAGAAAAAACAAACAATATGTAAATATTACCCTGCTAAGTGAGTAAAAAGGCACCTTTTCAAGTGGCGATTCTCTTTATATTTAGCAAGGGGAGAGCAACCCTACCTAACCCCAGCACAGAATCCCTCCAGTGGCTGTTGGTGGTATCTACCTTATGTTCATGTTTTGAAGACTGCAAGTGCTTTGGGAATAGGGAACCATGTTATTGTTTATTTGTCTATGTAAACGGCTTTGGAAACTGCTTAAAAAGCAGTATATAAACATGCATAGCAGTAGCTGTGGTAGTGTAAGTTTGAGTACTCTTTAAGAGCTAGTTTTACCACACCATGAACTTGGGGAACAAAGTTCTCTTTTTAAAAAAGAACACACAAGCAATCAGCAATCTGGGAGGGGTTACATGAGCTACTGTTAAATCATAGCAATAATGCATGTGTGTGCCACAACTTTTCATAATCAGCAGAGGAAGGTTTGGCAGTTTTCCTGGGAAAGACTTAACTACTAAAACACTACAATCAGCTTTTAAGGGAGTCTTGAGTAATTCTAAATTTCTGCTACTGCTTGTCTTGTTACTTCACTGTCGTACAAACAAAAACTGGAAGAGGGTGGTCAAGGTATAATTGCAGAATGTCAGCACTGTCTTTGGAAAAGATGCAAAAACTGGTTCTTAATTCTGCATCAGTTTGAAGAAAGAAAGAAAAAGGGAGGAGCTATGAAACAGACCTAGCTTTCATTATAAGGAACCAAGACACATACAATTGGAATGAGAGATTCAGCTCTGATTATAAAATAAGTATATATCTTAACTAACTTGCTTACTGGAAGTTTCTGAATTTCAGACTGAATGCAGACAAAAGTATTGCACAACTTAGTAGCCCAAACTTTAAATGTGGCAGCACAGGAAATCCTCAAGGCAGTATTACAGCAGGGGAAAAGAATTGTGTTGTAAAGAAATCCTGGCTCCTCACTTTTTTATTTAGCCAAAGATAACTAGGTAACTGAGGACATGTGTGGAGGGAAAGCTGGAATAGCAAACATACAAATAATGTATATAATTTAAGAAGTGTAAAGCTGAACTCTATTGCAGTGATTATTACAATTTTCTATGAAAGAGCTGATCCAGCTCAATTTCTCCCTGCTGCCCGACACCATACATACTTACTTTGGTAGCCCTTTAATGCAAGCAGCTAGATCTTTTGTCATAAAGCCAGCCTCGATGGTCTCCACACAGACTTCCTCCAAGGCAGAAGCAAAGTTTTGGAGCTCTGAGTTGTTATCCAACTTTCCTCTGTGAGCTAGACCTCTAGTCCAGGCAAATATGGAGGCTGGAAGAGTGGGGAGAGGGAGCAAAAAAGAAACTGACTGACCCAAACAGTCCTACTGACAACCACCTGTGTGACTAGCACTAGTTTTTCATCAAAGGGGACCTGTAGTTCTGACACATCGTCACTTGTGCTCACTCAGACCTTTGCCCTGTCTGCTGCCAAAGCTGTGGCTGGCAGTGCTCAGAAGAGACATTCAAAGGTGCCACACACCTGTGCAATAGCCTGAACCTGGAAGGAGGGCTAAGGTGACCCAAAGAAGCAGGCAGTAGTGGGGAAGAACCCTGGGTGCTGGCCCTTAAGAGGCTCTAAAGGAGTTGTGGGCAGGGCAGAGGAAAAGCAAGAGACTGCTAGCTAGCAGCAGCCACAGAAGAAGCCCTACAGCAGGATGTGGTAAAATATCCCAGGAGTTTGGCCCAGAAGGCATATTTGAGGCTGCCAGATAGAAAAGCTTCAGCCTAGCGTAGGCCTCAGGCACCCCAAACCCATCCAGGATGAGAAGGGAGGAGAGAAGCTTGGATATGAGCAGGCGACCTTGATCCCTTGCTGTGAAATTAAGGAGACTACCCTCCCTTTGAACAGCCACCCAATGGAGCAGTGGGGAAATGACTTGACTAACAAGCCAGAGGTTGCCGGTTCAAATCCCCACTGGTATGTTTGCCAGAACATGAGAAACACCTATATTGGGCAGCAGTGATACAGGAAGATGCTGAAAGGCATTGTCTCATACTGTGTGGGAGGAGGCAATGGTAAACCCCTCCTGTATTCTACCAAAGACAACCACAGGGCTCTGTGGGTGCCAGGAATCAACATTGATTGTACAGCACACTTTACCCTCCCTTTAGTTTGGGAAGAGAAATATGGGAATGAATCACCAAACACTTTGAGGAACATAGTGAAGCTGCCATATACCGAGTCCGACCATTGGTCCATCTAGCTCAGTATTGTCTCAGCAGAATGGCAGCGTCTCTTCCAAAGTTGCAGGCAGGAGTCTCTCTCAGCCCTCTTTATTATTTTATTTATTCGATTTTTATACCGCTCTTCCAAAAATGGCTCAGGGCGGTTGACACAGAGAAATAATAAATAAGATGGCTCCCTGTCCCTAAAGGGCTCACAATCTAAAAAGAAACATAAGACAGACACCAGCAACAGTCACTGGAGGTACTGTTCTGGGGGTGAATAGGGCCAGTGGGCCACCTATCCATCTATCTTGGAGATGCCAGGGAGGGAACTTGGAACCTTCTCCACGCAAGCATGCAGGTGGTCTTCCCAGAGCGACCCCATTCTCTAAGGGGAATATGTTACAGTGCTCTTATGTTGTCTCCCATTCAAATGCAAACCAGGGTGGACCCTGCTTAGCAAAGGGGGACAATTCATGCACGCTACCACAAGACGAGCTGGAGTTGTCCTCAGAAGCAGGAGGAGGGACATGCCCCCCTCAGCCCCCATAATGCTTCCGTTAGTGTTGGATGGGCCATGTCCTGTCATGGCTGGTGGGTAGATTTTTGCCCTCCCTACAACATCACACACACAAACTCGCCCGCAACCACCAAAATTTAAATTCCCCCACAAGAATGAATGGCTGCCCTTCAACTTTTCATCAGTGGAAATAGAGACATGCCTTGTGAATGTGGAGGGGGTGTGGCTAAGCAAAACAGGAGGCAGAGCTACAATGTGGAGGGGTGTGGCCAAGCACCCTAGGAGGAGTGGCTTATAGCCTTAGTTCCCTAAAAAATCTTTACACATAAGTAAACCAATTAGTGTCTGTCTGTCTCTGACACAAACATACACCTATATATACACAAATACATGCACCCACAATCATTACAATTGTCTCAGGATGCTTAAGAATATAAGTGTCCCCTTCTATCAGTTAAACCAGACGTTGAGTTTAGAAACCTAGTAGTATTGAGAAAGTTGGAAGCATCTTACCAATAGGGTTAGTGGAGGTTTCTTGACCTTTCTGGTAAAAGCGATAGTGACGGGTGACTGTGCCATGAGCAGCTTCAGCTTCCACTGTTTTGCCATCAGGGCATATCAGGACACTGGTCATCATCCCCAGGGAGCCATAACCTGGACATGAGAATACATTGGGTGAAGACTTCTGAAAAACCGAGTTTGCCCACTGCCCTCTCTGCCAAGTCAGCCATGGTGGGCAGGGAGAAAATCAACACCCCCCACCCCCCTGGCTGTTTCTCCAACAGTCTTCATACATGTGAAACAGAAAAGGGCAGGAGAAAGCAATCTCCACACCAACTGACCTGGTCGTTTATTTTTAAATTAGGAGTCTATTCTGAAGTCTGGAGATATAGCCCTTTGGCATAACATGAGTTCCAACCAGGAGCAGATCCTCACTGTTGGGCATGCACAGTCCAGCCAAATTAAGGTTTTTTAACATCCCATTAATGTCCCTGGGAGCATTCAGCATACTTGACTCCGTCTCGTTGAAATAAAATGTGACCCCAAAGTGCTTCACCTTTTAGCTAAATATTGCCCTACTACTGAATTCATACATTATGGTATATGAATGGCAGAAAAGTACAGTTCAGTTCAAATACACACCTTAGAAACTTGGTGATTACTTTAAATCAAATATACATACAGGGAAGCTGACAACAGCTTTCCATTGCCTCTTCATCTATAATCTCCCTGAAGGCCATTTCCCCAAGCTCTGCAGTCTATGTGTGAAGTTATTATTTATTCAATTTCTATACTGCCTTTCCAAAAATGGCTCAGGGTGGTTTACACAGAGAAATAACAAATAAATAAGATGGCTCCCTGCCCCCAAAGGGCTCACAATCTAAAAGGAAATATAACATAGACACCAGCAACAGCCACTGGAGGTACTGTGCTGGGGGTGGATAGGGCCAGTTACTCTCCGCCTGCTAAATAAAGGGAATCACCATGGTAAAAGGTGCCTCTTTGCCAAGGTAAGTTCATGATGATTTCACTGTTTCACAGGCATATGCCTTTACACCAGGTACCTCATCAATGAGATCTGAGTGAAGGGTGGCAAAAAGGGCAAGTATTGTGACAGGTGGAGCTTACAGCTACCAAGGTCTAAAGGCTGCATTTGAACCTTGAAGCACATAACAAGGAGTCCACTATGCTTCAGACATATTGGTGAGTTCTGTTCAAAATGGAAACTCTGAATTTAGAAGTAGTGTTTCTGGGGAGTACCAAATGCTGGAGACAAACAACAGAGGAGGGCCGTTGCCTTCGTTCCTAGTTTGAGAAATTTCTGGAAGCATCTAGATGGCTAGCCGAATAAATAAAATAAAATAAATAGTGTTACACAGAGAATGCTGAGACTGGATGGATTTTTGACCTGATCTAACAGGGCTCTTCTTCTGATGTTCTACCAATAATTGAGTCACTCCCAGCACAACCAAGCCTACCCATTACTACAGACATGCTGTTGGCTAATCTCAAGTTTCCAGCACTCATCTCTGCAAAGGCATTGCAATCCAGAGGTGGGGTAATACCTTGTGCAACTGAATCAGACTGCACATCACCATCGTAGTTCTTGCAGGCCCAGATAAATCCTCCCTCAGATTTCATAGCTTGGGCCACCATATCATCTATGAGCCGATGCTCGTACCAGATTTTTTTGGCTTCAAACTGCGGCTTGTATTCCCTGGGAGGCAGAGAGAACTGAATGTAACATGTGGTGATTACAGGGTTGGTATACACAGATCTTGAGAAGAAAGAAAAGCAGCTTATCATCTTGCATAAAGTTGGCATGGGAATGGGGTGGGAGTAGGAGTGGGGAGTTACCACAGAACAGCATTGTACTTTAATATATCCAACACACAGTTTCAATGCATCATTTTCTTCTTGAATTTAAAACTGTAGCTGGCCTAAACCTTAAGGTTTATATTATCATTATATGTGATGCCTGACTACCATCACATTCAGGATACATTTTAGTGACGTGTGTGATTTATGATTCAGGCCTTCTTGGACATTTTTTAGCTGAGCAAGGGCTGAAGGGGTGGCAATGTTGGCTTCACCCACAGACGCAGTCTTACACAAGGCAAGATACAGAACAAAAATATCAGGATCTAACTTGATATGACATTAAATAGCAATAGCAATAGCACTTACATTTATATACCGCTCTATAGCCGGAGCTCTCTAAGCGGTTTAGCATATTGCCCCCAACATTCTGGGTACTCATTTAACCGACCTCGGAAGGATGGAAGGCTGAGTCAACCTTCAGCCCCTGGTCAGGATCGAACTTGTAACCTTCTGGTTACAGGGCGGCAGTTTTATTAAACTCATCACTGGACCTGAAGTGCTTCAGTGTTCTTGGGTAAAATGAAACTTGATCAGCCCCTCTGTGGACTGGGACCAGGGGCGCTCTTACCCTTGGACTTCTGGGCCAAGGTCCGAGGCCTCCACAGACCATGCTCCCCCACCCCAAATCTTTAGTCTGTCCCAGGTGGTGTGGTCGCCTGGCCAAGCATGATGATGCTTAATTTGCAGGGGAGTGGAGGGCGCCTCCAAAGGCCTTTTAGTCCAGGCTCCAAGATTACCTGGGTGCACCTCTGGTTGGGACCACTGTGGACTGGGGTAAGGGGATTTGATATTATCCCTCACTGCCACAGCCCAGGTATGGGTTACACCCCCCACCCTGCCCCATGGCTGCTATTTGTCAAGGGTGGCGGGAGGACCTCCAAGTAAGCTCACAGTGTGCTCTTTTGCTGCAGAGTGAGCCCAGCTTCACTGCTGAAGAGGAAGATGTGCATATCGCAGCAAAACTGAATGCTGGCTCTGCTGTCAATCTTGCCCTTCCTGCCCCCTTGCATTAGGTGGGCTGTGCAACTTCTTATCTTTTAAAAGCACCAAATGAACATTCACATGTTTACCCATTCATTCAGTGTCATCTTCTTAAAAACAGACACACACATTCCCCCCCCAGTGCAAAGCTATTTGGGGGGCTCTCATCACAGGGGAGCAGCCAGTGCTGACCTTCCTTTGAAAACTGCAAAGTCAGTTTGTTCAGAGCTCAACCCTATGAGGAAAATAACTTTGGACTGCACCCAGAGAGGGCACTTTTCAGTTCCAGAACAGTCCCATGCTCCAAAAAAATGATATGTCCATCTTTACCCACAAGCAAAGGACTCTCAGACCCCCTTCTTCTGCAGCGTGACCATCAGAAGTTTTGGCAAAACCCCTCCTTTAGGTACCTCAGCTGCTCACTACCATTCTTCTCTGTTTTGGCTGGTGCATAGAAGCAAGCAGATGAAGCAGATAAGATGAAGAGAACTCTGCAAAAGCTTCTCTTCCTGTTCACAGCGCTGAAGTGGGGGCTAAGGAGCCTTTGCCTATAAGGGCTTGGGGCAGATTTTCTTGGGTTCAGGGGCTAAAGGGCAGTCCAGGTGAAAAGCCTCTGGGGTCTGATCTGGACCCTGCATCTCCAGTTGCCTATCTCCATATAAAGTTTACGAATAGCCTAGGTTTTAAATCCTAACAGCAGTTTTCTCACTGACTCATGTATTCATAGCTTCCTTACTCCCTCACAAGTTCTGTAAGATGCAAAACCAATTCAGCTCCCATCAACTTAAAACAATTTCTTTTTTAGGTTTGAAACTCAAATATTAACCACTGCAGATTACAAGAAATGAAAGAATGTTGTGAACAGAGATCTAACTGGAAGAGGAAAATCTATAAAGGATCACAGTATTACTGATTACTTTTCATAGATCTCCTGAAAGATGTCCTTAAAGCGTCCATCATATTTCTTCAAAATGGTGTTCTTGGTGCTCATGTAAAGAGGCCAGCCTTTAGCCAGTGCCATCTGGAAAGAACTGTGGGCAAAGTCCTTGATGGATTGGTCAAGATTGTACATCCCCAGAGCCACACCTCCACAAGCTGTACCACAGAAACACAGAGAGTGAAAGAAGGTAAATAGGATTTAGGTACAATGCAACTTCTGCTTTTGAGCAACGTAAAACTCCCCAAAACATTCCCACACACTGATATTTCCAAACATCACGCAATAGTCCTTTCATACAACCAGGCCACTACGTATTACAGCTATCATGGCCTTTTCACCAAGTGAATGTAGGGACTCTTAAGGAAAGGCAAGCACATCTGGCGCTTATGGCCTGCCCTGTGACTTGGTCATCCACAGAAATCCCTGAAAACAAGATGGAAAGAATGCACACACATTGAGAGGTGTTCAAATCAGAGAGAAAAAGCCTGCCTTGCTTACCAAATCCAGCCTTTCCTATTTTGTTAAGGTCTGCAGCTAGGAAAAGCCACAGGCCCTGCTTTTCCTGAACACACACACAACTCTCCCAACCCAGTGAAGAAGCAGCATGTGTGGAAGCAGACAAAGCAGATGTACATGAGGATGTGCATTTGTAACTACATGTTGCCAATTACCTGGGCCCCCTAGAACTGCCTGTAGGCATTTTCTGATGTGGACAGGAATGCATGTTCCCATCTAAGGCCACTGCTTGTTGTCTACAACTAACTGCACAGTATGTGAGCTCCATCAGGGCCAATAAGAAGGAGAGCTACATGTTAAACAGAGAAGGCCATCCCCTTTGTGATGCTCAAGCTCTGGTACTCTCTGCCACAAGAGGTATGTTTGGCATTTTCCCTGAGGTGTTTAAATGCAAGACAAGACAGTGTTATTCTGCTGGTCTTTTGGTCTGCAATTTGAAGCTGCTTCCCATTTGAGACCGATACTTGTTCGATCGTTTCATGCTGATGCTCCGTTTTGGTTCTTTTGTTGTTTAATTATTATTGTTTTCATGGAGTTATGATTGTTTTTGTTTCATAACAAAACATCAAGCCATAGTTAAGCCACCTTGAAGGTTCCTTAGAATGGAAAACGTGAGGTATAAGTATTCCATAAATAAAATTCCAAATGTATGCAACACAAACTACCACAAAACATGGAGTTGTCAGTATAGCAAGTTGGTCATAAGCCTATTCCTTTTTGTCTTCATTTACATCATAATGATCAAGACAGTAAAATTACCTATACTGGCTTCACTATGTTTTTGTTTTTTTAAATCCACTCATTAAGAGGTCTTATTGCTGAGTGATACAGTTTCAAATGCTCTTCAAGCATTATAGAGAGGAGGCAAATGGAAACATGTTTGCTGCAACATGAAGCGGCCCTTTGGATCAAGTTCTGGTTGAAGGTTCCCCCCCAGTCATACAATCAAGTCAGGAACGTCTAGGTGGGGGGGGGAGTGGCAATTGTTCCAGACCTCACAAATGGAAAGAGGGCCACAATATTGACAAGCAATAAACTCTAACACAGAAGAAAGAAGGGCCTCTACCAACCAAAGAAACAACTTTCAGCCCATTCTCAGAGTATCTAAAAGACCCTGAAAATATCCTGTCTAATATTAGTTACTACTACAATTAGGAAAATAAGCAAATTCATTGGATGCCCTTTTAGACCTACATTTCCCAAAGAAAGCAAAGGTGTGCCAGACACATCCAGTGGGTTTCAATCCTAATTATGGTTAGGCAGGAAAGCTGAGCTTTCCAGATCCCATTTACATCAGGCATCTTACTCGACATTTGAAAAGAGGCTCATCTTAAAGGGTAAGATTCCCTACTGCCCAGATGCTTTTCTAGTTTTAAAAAGAAAGTGGTCTCAAGGTAAGGGATGCTTCTCAGATTCAGTTTCTTATCAATACTATTAGAGAAAGGACGATGCACGGAATTCACGTTTGTGTCTGCATTCACATCACTGTCAAATATCTTGTCTAATGACTGAACACAATGGCTCAAACAATCCCATGAACTGCAGGCTGAATTAAACAGCATTGGAAGTTCATTAATCTGTTGGAGAGGCAGCTGTATGCATTATTGATTTCAACCACCTTGACTGCCCTTATGGGCAGAAAAATACACAGTAAACAGGAATCTTAATGAGTCTTTTTGGAAACAGAAGCACCTGGTGTTAATCATCCCATATTTAAAACTCTAACATGAGAAGACAAAGGGAATGTCTAATAATAGAAAACTAATCTGTGATAAACAGCTGCTCTTTTAGAAATGGCTCTGCTGACTAAAGAATACACCCATCAGTACATGGGGTATAATGGTTAACAAAGTGAGATATGAGCAAGACTTCAGTTCAAATCTCAAACTCAATCATTCAGCTCAAGAGGTGACCTTAGGCAAGCCACTACTCTCTCAGGTCTCCCTCCCCCAGTCCCAAATTGGAAATAATAGCAGCTTACAGGGTTGTTCTAATGTGTACTAAGGTGTACCCCTGCTAACTGAGCAAAGAGACATCTTCTAAAGTGGTGATTCTCTAATATTTAGCAGGAGGAGAGCAACTGGCCCTATCCAACCCTAGTACAACATCCCTCCAGTGGCTGTTGCTGGTATCTGCCTTATGTTTTTTTAAGACTGTAAGCCCTTTGGGGACAGGGGACCATTTTATTTATGTATTTTTCTTTCTAAACTGCTTTGTGAACTTTCGTTGAAGAGCGGTATGTAAATATTCATAGTAGTAGTAGTACTACTTGAAACTTCCTAAACCCTTTTAAAAAAATGGCTGGAATACCACTCATGAGCTTCAAGGCGTGAAGCTCTGCAGGCTGGGAATGAAGAACAAAACCTCAGTATGTTTGAACAGATTCCAACCAGTCACCAGTCTCCTCTTGTTACAGTCTGCCATTGGGCACACAGCCTACAACTGTTCATTCATAGCCAGAATGCAGCCAAGAGTGAATACAGTATAATACAGAATATTTTTAACGATTCCATTGTCACTGCCAGCCCCTCCACTCCACCGGCCAATGTGCCGTTTAATAGACAGCATTTACTATACATCGACATGAATGACTACAACCAAGCACTTCCATCTAAAATGCCCCAACCCCCTCACCAAATATATAGATGATGTGCTGGTAAAAGGTATCCAGATCACAGCTCAAGTGAATGAAGTCTCTTATTTATACAGAGGACTGCAACAAAGTTTGCTCTGTTATTCCGTACACACAGAGAAAGTCTCCTAGCAACTTTCCTGAGTTACACTGGAGGAACCTAGAAGCTTGAACCCAGAGACGCTCAGTCTCTATAGCCTACAGTGTTCTTGATTCTCACTTGGAATAAGGAATGCAATAGCAATTTTGTAGAGCCAGTGAGCTTTCAAGTTAATCTCTTGAAACAGGAGCCACTAAATAGTCACTGCAGACTCTGAGCATGTAACATGCAATATTATTAGGGTACTTGGCATTTTGAGTAGGAGTGTGCAAGTTGGTGATGATCCACAAATCTGACCCAGAATCGAATCACCCTCAAAATAGAGAGCCCGATTCGGGATCCAGTAGAATCAGCCCCGATTCAACCTGAATTGATTTGGGTGATTAAAATGCCATTTTGAGGCCTGCTTTGCTGGGAAAACAGGCATCAAAATGGTGTTTTTTTTCTGGGGAGAGCTGGTTTACCAATTGGGATTGCAGGTAGATCAGCCCTCCTAGACTAAGCATGTCAGACCACCTCAGAGGACTGGCCTACCCAGGTAGACCAGTCCTCCAAGGCAGGCTGATGTGCTACATCTGGAGCAGAGAGCTGGTCTATCCACCAATCCCAATTGGTAGACCAGTTCTCCCTGGAATAAAACACCATTCTGAGGTCCATTTTCCCTGGAAAGATGGGCCTCAAAATGGCAGCTGAATCAATTTGAGTGACTTGAGATTGATTCATCAGGGCAGCCAGCCAAGTTGGCTGTTCTCGACGTATCAGTTCAAATTTTTTGTGATTCAATTTGAGCTTGAATAGCAAAAATTGATTCTTGCACACCCCTAATTTTGAGTGTTCAGAGCACTCCATATATATTACCCGAGCAAACTTTATAACTGCTCTGTAAGAAAGATCAGTGCTGGGGGATGAAGTTGAGAGAGAGCAGTTTGCCTATGGCAAGCTACTGAGTTCACAGCAGAGATGAAATATGAGTCAGGGATTTTTGTTTTGTTTCTGGAGCAGTTTCATATGGACAAGCACCACAAGGCTCACACACAATTTACTCTGTGGCTTGCCCCACAATATCCATCAGCAAGTTTGTCAATTCTTCTTCCTTCAGCCCAATCTGTAATCTGTAGTGACTCTCTCTCTCTCTCTCCCCCCCCCCTCTCTCCACCACAGAATCCACTGCTTTGACCCCTTCCTCAGAAGGAGGTTTCTTCGCCTCTCTAGAGTTTCTAGATCCCAGCATATACATAGGAATAAAGATTAAAAGACAGAAAGGGCTAGTTTCTATTGCAGGCTTCCTCAAACTGCGGCCCTCCAGATGTTGCTGAACTACAACTCCCAGCATACCCAGCCACATAAAATTGTGTCTAGGGATGCTGGGAGTTGTAGTTCATCAACATCTGGAGGGCCGCAGTTTGGGGAAGCCTGTTCTATTGCATCTCTAATGCATATGCCTACTATGAACTTCTCATTCATTCATTCATTCGATTTCTATACCGCCCTTCAAAACAAAACAAAAAGGGCTCAGTAAAGTTGACATTAAAACAAAACAATTAAAACCAATTAACAATTAAAAACAGAGACTATAAAACACCATAAAAGAATTAACAGCTAAAACATTCAAAACAGTTTAAAACCCCTGGAAACCAGGTTACAGTAAGTTAAAAACATTTACAAGAAATTAAAAACCCTGGAAGGCCAGGCCAAACAGATAGGTTGAGGGCTCTCCTGAAGGCCAATCATTAATTCAAATTACAGATTTCTGCCGGGAGTGCATTCCACATAGTGGTGGTGACTGGAGATGGACCTCCGCAGATGACCTTAACGTGCGGTAGGGATCATGCAGATCTTCTTCCTATACTATCTTTATGGCTAGTATATGGCAAACAAATTGCTAGCTAGTTTTGTGGACACAGTTACTAGCCCCTCTGGTCTCTCACCTCGAGATTGGCAACTTGGGGAGGGGCAGCTCAAGAAAATGAGGAACATAGGAAACTGCCATATACTGAGTCAGACCATTGGTCTATCTAGCTCAGTATTGTCTTCACAGACTGGCAGCGGCTTCTCCAAGATTGTAAGCAGGAATCTCTCTCAGCCCTATCTTGGAGATGCCAGGGAGGGAACTTGAAACCTTCTGCTCTTCCCAGAGCAGCTTCATCCCCTGAGGGGAATATCTTGCAGTGCTCACACATCAAGTCTCCCATTCAGATGCAACCAGGGCAGACCCTGCTTAGCTATGGGGACAAGTCATGCCTGCTACCACAAGACCAGCTCTCCTCACTTGCGTAGTGGCGCAACTCCCTTCCTTTAGTAAACATACATTCCAAGCCCTCAGCATTTTCAAGAGTCAAAATTAACACTCCCCTTGCAGCCTGTTCCCTCCAGTACTGAAGTTACTCCCAAGCTATTTTCTTACACAGACTGAAATTAAAATATTGAAATATACATAGATCCAAGCAAGTTTCATAACCACTAAAGTTGATTTTGCAACTATTTGCACAACAGCAAGACAATCTCCCGTTGTTCTCAGGCTGTGCCCTTGCCCCTGGCAGAAGAAAAGATTCAGTTGGGGATAACAGGAGCAATGGTGACAGTTCAGAAAAAGACACCGAACAGAAACAGACTGTTCTGTTCATTTCTCAAGTCCAGCTGGTTAGCAACTAGCTGTCTGGAATGGCCCACTCACTCTGAGGAGGGGAGAATGGTCTGGGTCTGGATCCCTCATCCCACAAGTGAATTGCTAGCCAGGTTTGTGGACACAGTTACCAGCCCCTCTGGTCTCTCACCTCTAGGTTGGCAACTTGAGGAGGGGGAGTAATTGGAACTCCATGGGGAGTCAACTTTGGCCCCGAGTCCTACAATTGCTGTTCCCTAGCTCAAGTTCTGGTTTCATCAGTGATTTAATGACTAGGCATCCTCATAAATAGAGTCAGATTGTCATATTTTACAAGAGCTGTCACTCTAAGGCAGGGGTAGGCAAGCTTGTTTCTCTAGCTGTTGTTGAACTACCACTCCCATCATCCCCAGCCAAAATGTATGTGGCCTGGGGATGATAGGAGGTTTAGTTCAACAGCAGCTAGGGAGTCAAGCTTGCCTACCCCTGCTCTAAGGCAAGGGTTCCCAACCATGTTTCCCCAAATATTGGTAAACGATAGTCAAATGGTCAAAAGGTTAGGGATGATGGGAGTTGTAGTCTAACAACATCTGGAGACCCAAGTTTGGGAACCTATGCTCTAAGGCAGGGCTGCTCAACTTCAGCCCTCCTGCAGATGTTGGCCTACAACTCCCATAATCCCTGGCTATTGGCCACTGTGGCTGGGGTTGATAGGAGTTGTAGTTCCAAAACAGCTGGGGGGCCTAAGCTGAGCAGGCCTGCTCTAAGGTATTCTTAATTGTTCATGTTTTCTCACACACACACACACACTCAAACTCCTCTCTCAGTCTGGTTTTCTTTATAATCAACACTTCCCTTAATTCAGAATACCTACTTTCAAAGTTATGGACCAAATAAGTTACAGGTTTGCCTCCATCCTTGGGTGTGTAGATCATCTCTACTTTCCCAGGACCAGGAACTACAAAGTCTGTGGCTCTGTACTGCAAGGGAAGAACAACAAATAAAATATGAACTTTGATTGGAAATACACAGCCTGCAAACACTCTTTTAAATAAACCCTACCAGAATCGTGTTCTGGTAGGGTATGTGGGATCAATTTTCAGTTTTTCTTTCTTTCTTGAAAATAAAGAACAGGAGGAAAAATACTTTCTTTAAATGCTTCCTATACCCAGATCAGTAGCCCTAACCATAGTTTGCACAGGCTCCAATACTGCACAATCTATTTTAATCATTAACAAAAATTGCAGTTCTGTCTACTCCAGTTTAAGCCGTAGTCACACATTAAGTTCAATCACATACAGCAATATGCGTCTTATCTGTGCCCAGAAATCAAGGGTGGAGGAGGGCTGTACCCAGGTTCACTTGGGACCCAGGTACAGTCATTATATGGCCACCTAATGGCACAGCAGGGAAGTAACTTGCCTAGGGAGCAAGAGGTTGCTGGTTTGAATCCCTGCTGCTATGTTTCTTTCCCAGACTATGGGAAACACCTATATCGGGCAGCAGCGATGTCAGAAGAGGCTGAAAGGCATCATCTCATGCTGAAAGGCATCATCTCATACTGTGTGGGAGATGGCAATGGTAAACCCCTCCTGTATTCTACCAAAGACAACCACAGGGCTCTGTGGGCGCCAGGAGTTGACACTGACTAGATGGCACAACTCTACTTATAGTCATTATGACAAAAACATGTACATGTGTACAAACACTCTTATGCATATGCGACACAATGAGGTCATTCACATGAGCCTGTAGGCTTGCACAACCCTACCTGGGTAGGGCTACTCGTGTGGAGTGCCAGGACTGGCCCCAATCCCACTGCTGCTCTACCAGGAAGCCCAGATTTTTTATCCTCTCACTATGGGATTTCTGGAGGCCGGGCGGTGTTTCCCCGGCCTCCAGATGGCCAAGGGGCTCCTGGGAGCGCCGCTTGTGTGTGGGCGGGTGAGTGATGCGGCCAAGGGAAATAACAAGATTGTCGGAGGTGGGGAGGTGCAATCCTGCCTCCCGCCCACCCCAGCCCTCCTCGCTCTGCTTAGAGGGTGACGAGAACAACCTCAATGTCCAAATAGGGCTATACTGTATGAAAAATCTCTGACAGTGCACATAGCTGCTTTCTGTTTCTGTTGTATACATCCTCTTCTCTTAGACAGAATTTCTGATGTTTAAGGGGGTGACCATAAGAACAGTAGCCATATGGACAAAATACTACTTGAAGTACTCACTTGGTCTCCGTAAGCATGACGGCCAATGATGATGGGCTTTAACCATCCGGATACCAGCCGGGGGATGTTTTTGCAGATAATAGCTTCTCTGAAGACAGTGCCTCCCAGAATGTTTCGGATTGTTCCATTTGGAGATTTCCACATCTGCTTCAGCTTGAATTCTTCGACCCTCTTCTCATCGGGAGTGATTGTGGCACACTTGATTCCTACGTTATACTTCTTTATAGCTTCTGCAGCTTCTACAGTGACCTTATCATCTGTCGCATCACGGTGCTCTATGCCCAAATCGTAGCTGCAGACAAGCCCACAAAATCTGATCATTTCTAAAGGCCTTATGTGCCCAACCAGGACATTGTTAAGTATTTGTATCCTATTCTAGAAACTCAGGTTGAGAAATATAGATAAAAGCATAGGAGAGAGACAGAAAATGATACAATGAAAGTGTTATCCTACTGTCTTATTGAAAGTAGAAGAAAAACGTCTGCAAATAGCACCTCCTAAAGACAATGCTAAGGACTGGCCATTCACAAGTCTCCGGGAAACAAAGTACTGGATGTTTCTTGAAGGACCATTACAGACAGAAATTTCAGAAGCTAATGGTTGAGAAATTGATCCCTTGACTCCCTGCCTCCATAAGTAAAACTAGCTGGCCGAGGCGCAGAGCATCTGCACCCCTAGTTCTCCCTTCCTCCCCCTCCATTTCGGGGAGGGAACTTGGAAACTTCTGCTCTTCCCAGAGTGGCTCCATCCCCTAAGGGGAATATCTTACAGTGCTCACAATTCTAGTCTCCCATTCAAATGCAACCAGAGCAGACCCTGCTTAGCTAGGGGGACAAGTCATGCTTGCTACTACAAGACCAGCTCTCCTCTCTAGAAATGTTCTTGAGGTGGCACTTCAGAATACCTTTCCTGAAGCCTTCCAGTTTTTACTACATAAATTTTTAATTATGTCCTTGGTTAGTGTAGCACTGAAAAACTGAAAGACCTCCAGCTACAGCTGCTTGGTATTTATAAGTGTGGAACTTGGCAGCTATGGAAAAACTCACTTATCAAATTTGGAATTTAAAGGATTGGCTAAACCTGAAGCTTTATAAGTCAAATATGATTGTTTTACAGAAAAACAAGTAATTCTGTCAAGAACTAATCTGCCTACTTTTCTTTCACTATCCCTGACACTGTACTAGATTTGGTCCAAATTGGTTAGGCAGTTCACAGGTTAGCCCTCTTGCACCTCTAATGTTCATGCATCCGCCATCATGATTTGGCATGGATTACATAATCACAAACTATGCTGTTGAGGTGTGTCCCTATGTGTCCCTACAACTCTACCAAATTTGGTCCAAATCGGTTCTAATTTGCACCTCAAACATTCACGTGTCCGCCATCTTGAACTGGGTTGGGTGACATCATCACAAACTATGCCACTGAGGTGTCCCTATATGCCACTCACTACAACTGCACCACATTTGGACCAAATCAGTTAGGCGGTTCACATTAGCTCACTTGCACCTCAAATGTTCATGTGTCCGCCATCTTGAATCAGGGTGGATGACATCATTATAAACTACACCCTTGAGCCATCTCTAGGAGTCCCTATAGCTGTAGCAAATTTGATTCAAATCGGTTAGGCACAAGTTAGCCCAGTTATGCCTCAAATGTCCATGTGCCTGTCATCCTGAATGAAATGGATGACACCCTCACAAACTATGCCATTGTGGTGTCCCTACAACTGTACCCAGTTTGGTTTACATTATGAAGCTGATGTGGGACACACACACACACACACACTGCTGGGTAATCTCATAAGCTTACTTTCCTTAAGGAAAGCAGGCTAAAAAAGGAGACTCATTTCATGCAACCTCCTGGAAAATATGCTTTTGATTGCTGTCTGTTGATGTTAATATTGTTTTTCTTCATCATATGCAGTCTTTAGCACTACTGCCATCTCTTGCTTTTGGAGATGAAATCATGTAAAGAGGCCAGCCTTTAACCAATGTTTATAAAAATAAGAAGCTGAAGAAATTTAACTGCAAGTCTCCATCTCAAATCTCATTCAGACATGTACTCACTGGTTGGCTTTAAGCAAACCACAGTCTCTCAGACACAGCATCACCATCTGCATTATGGGGATAATACAAGGCTGTTGTAGAGATACTGTGATAGTGTATGTGAAACACCCTGAGCACGTCAGAAAAACACTAATTATTATTGCCAATTCCTCACCCCATTTCCATACATTTCCCTTGAACATTTCTGAAGAAAGAATAAAGGTAAGAATAAATCTGACCTAACAAAGTAAGATTACAAATATAAATTTCATTGGTAGGCCCAGCAGCAGTCACTTTTCAAGGAAATGTGATGTTTTTAATCACATTCCCTTGAAATGTGACTGCTGCTGGGGCTACCAATGAAATTTATATTTGTAATCTTACTTTGTTAGGTGATCATTCAGCTTTTGCCAAATTAATATACTCTACTCTCCCCCCACCTCTGCAAAATCTGGTGAATATTCATTGAACAATGTGCAAACATAAGGAATATCATCTGCTCCTCACAGGATGGAAGACTGTAGGATTTTCCCTACTCTCATGACTATACGTAGATGAATTATAAATGTGGTATTTCCTCCCCTTCTAGCTGGTCTAAAAGATGGGTGTTATTTATGTATGTCATACAATACCCAAGTCAGAAACAGCTATTTTATATACCAGAAGGTGAGTTCATAAAGTTAGTGCTAGGTACTAGCAATACATTTGTGCATTACATTTTACCTTCAGTAAAATGTATGAGCCCAAGCTGCTTAGACAGAAATGTTGGCACACTCCTCCCTCAGAGAATGAAAATCTATCCATGTTGACATGTGTGGGACTGCATGTATGAAATAACCAGCTTTGCTATCAGTTGCTGATTCTGTTTTGGCAGCATTAGCACTAGCAAAGCAGTATATCTTGTTAGGTAGGTGGCTGAGAATCCAGAACAAAAAACAAGGGCCAGAGAACTGGAGGAAAGATCACAGACTCCTGGGTTTGGTTTACAACTGGCACACTGAAAACACTTCTGAGGATACCTTGAGGAGTACTCTGCCAATAGTCATAACAACTGTAAAACAGAAGATTGACTAAAGCCTATTCAGACATTGGGGGTATTCACATGCGCAGGCAAAACATTGCTGGCACGTGTGAATCGCCAGGAGCTGCGCGGCTCAGTGGTGAAAAACCTGCTTAGGGAGCCTGCCGCTTAGCCCAGGCAAAGGGACCCTTAAACTGGACTTAGCGTTCATGTGTCGGTGCCACACAGCTCTGCACGGCACCTACACACAAGTAGTCTCCGGGCCAGTGCCAGGAGTATCCCTATAATGCACCACGCTCTTGCGTGGGGCATTATAGGAATTCCAGGGCCTGGGAAGGCGCATCCCAGCCTGCGACCCTCCATGCTGCCAGCAGGAGCTGGCAATTGTCTGAGCGGCGGAGAATCTGCCTGCCCAGGAAGGAGCCCTCAATTGTCTGCTGGGGAGGTGAGCATTTTAAGGCTTCCTCCCCTGTAGATCGGAGGTCTTTCTCACTGATTGTGAGGCCCCTCCAATGCAGGGCACAGATAGGGAATGTACTGCTATACATGTATTGAAGAAAGTCTGAATAAACTGCATATGCATACACTGTACACAGACTGTACATGCAAACAGAACAGTCCTATTTGCACATTATATTCAACTCACAATGTGTGTACTGTGTACACACATACAGATCTGTATGCAGGTATAGATATTCACACTTTATGCTCAATGCATGTTATAGTACAGTTTGTATCTGCATTTGAGATACAAGTAGTACCATTCATACCTTGCATTTGAGGGGGTCTGCACTCAGGTTCATTTCTGAAGGGAATGCATGTACAGTCATTTACACAAAAACATGTACATTTGTACAGTCATCTGTCCACACATAGAACATAATGTCTGAATAGGGGTAAAGTATAGCCCCACTCTATGTGAACAGAGGGCTATAAGCCCTATTCACATGTTAAGGTCAACATACATACTATCTTTTACACATTACACAATGCACACATTATATGGCACACATGTTTTCTGATATGGAGGATTATCTCGGTGTCAGGAAAACAGTATGTGATAGGTCCTGAGAAAGGAAGAAGTGTCAAGCAAGGTCTCTCAGGTACAAGAACTAATATCGAAATATAGCACATTTCCGATGACACCAAAGTTTTGAAAGGCCTGGACATACCTGTGAATGTCTAGATCCACATAGGGAAATATCAGCTTTTCCTTAATCAGCTCCCATATGACGCGGGTCATTTCGTCACCTTGCATCTCGACGACAGGCCCTCCATTGATTTTTTTAGACATTGCAAACTAAATCAAAACAAAACATTACATGCTAAATGATACAAATTTTGGCAATACGAACCAGAGAAATTAGAGCCCCTCAGTAAGAACAATGGCACTGAGAAAAGCCTGTTCACATTCTGAACTAGTCTTCTCTGCTGTTTCAAATTTTTGAATTTGAAAAAATCCAGACTCTGTGCTGAAGGTAAATTATGCACATCAATATAATTTTTGCAAATAAGTTGATTTTGCTTACACTTGCACTATTTGTATGCTTCATTCAGAATACAGCATCTGAGGCTTCTTTGAGCACAGGTGTGGTGCATTGTGAGATGGACAGGTATGAGGGACAATATGGGTGTTTGGTTAGAGCCATATCAACAGAACTGATGGAACAAGGGATTGCCAGACATACAGAGAACAGGAACCAAGCCTCTGAATACTTTGACAAATACTGTAGTGCCTTCATGTTTGCAGACACATCCCCACATTCATGAGGGCCAGAAGCATATTTTTTTAATGAAAGATGAGATACTTTTAGAAGTTTCCTAGAGTCCCCCTCCCTTAAACAACACTGCAGTTTTCATGAGATCTCCAGTCATACCAAATGGATCGCAGGAAGAGAGCAAACAAAAAAGTTGACTCTCTTCAGGGCTGTGTAATCCAAACTGCACCACCATGAAACATCATCCTTGTTGGCTTCTTTATAACAATGCCCAAGATTTGCAAGATGCTTACATGTGAGCTGGGAGCTCACAGTCGCAACCATGCACACCTGCAGTCTTTAAAGCCTCAAAATATGCCTTGCAGGTTGTGGAAGCTGCCATGACTAAGGTGTCTGACTTGTGGGAGCTCATATGTTGCCTGTTCACACAAGTAAAGTGACTGAATAGTATGTATCAGCCCTATGTGACCACCGAGTAGAATTCTGTGTCACATGGACAGGGGTGGTCCTTCCATCAAGCATGGTTAGGAGGCAGAAGGTTATTGGAGCACCCGCAGGGCAGGTTCTGCCCCCGCCTGCACCTGCTGCCACCATAGCAGCACTTTGAGACTGGTCTGGTCCTTGCAATCTTTGAAAATATTGCCTTCCATCATGCTCATTGCAAAGCTTGCAAGAAGCGCAAGGAGAGAAGGCTACTGGCAATCTTTCCTCCTCCCTGCCACTTTCACAGTCAGCATGGGTCAGTGATGAAAGAGGGCTTGCCCACCTTCAGGGGTGCAGGGCAAGAGCCAGTGTGGTGTAGTGGTTAGAGTGCTGGACTAGGACTGGGGAGACCCGAGTTCAAATCCCCATTCAGCCATGATACTAGCTGGGTGACTCTGGGCCAGTCTCTTTTCTCTCAGCCTAACCTACTTCACAGGGTTGTTGTGAGGAGAAACTTAAGTATGTAGTACACCACTTTGGGCTCTTCTTTGGAGGAAGAGCAGGATATAAATGTAAGTAAGTAAATAAAAATAGAAAATAAATAAAAGGCAGCACTTGGCAAACTTGTCTCAGGAACTGCAAAAGCTTGAGCCATCCCTGAACAGAGATACTGCAGGACCAACAGGACACCCAGCTCATGTTTGTTTCTCCTCCCTGAACTGTTTGGGTGCTAAATAGAAGACTATTCCTGGACTAGTTTTCTGAAAGTGAGGCCCCTCTTTCAGAACCTGACATTCGAGAAAGTGAAAAAACATTATGGCTCCTACTTGCCCCTTGATCCTCGTCTACAAAAGCACTGCTCTAAAACATTCCGCAGTTTATAATCCCTATTCCCTAAGAGGTATTTGGTTACTGTTTTCAATTATGAAAGAAGAATGACTTGGCAGTTTTCTCCTCCACAAGAAATCCAACCCAACCCTTTTAAACCAAATAAAGCAAAACACAGTGCTTTTAGCTGCACGTTTTTCTATAATATATCCAACGCAAGTACTTTCACTGGTGCAATTGGAATCATTCCTCCAAAATGATACTTGACACAGATTAACAGAGTTACTTTCTTTCCCACAGGATCAGTTCCAATCCATGACTGGGTACATATCCAAATGGAGAACAGAAGCATTAGTCAGGCTGTACAAAGACACAGCCATGATTGCAAAAATCACTGCCAGTTTATGCTTTCACTTCTCCATGTGATCAAAGTCCCACAAATAGCTCAGGTTAGGCATTTCCTCCCTCATTCGAGAGAAAGGGAACTGGGTGAATCAGCCCAAATAATCTAGAAGCTCTGTATTTGACTGCTGTGTGCGAACTCAGTCAAAGAAATCCTGTAGGAATTATGCATATTTATCAAAGTCAATTTGCATGTTCTGTCTTTTTGCATTAGCTTGGTCAAAAACACAGAACCCACCGTAGGTTGTATAGATGCAAAGGAATGTGGGAACCCCACATATATCACTCCAAGGTCCTTGGGGAGATGGATGGCGTACAAATGCAACAAAAAAATTTAATAATTCTGACACAACTGCTCCAGCCACTACCCACAGACTTTAAATAAATAATTATATTAAAAGCTGTAAAAATAAAAATGAGTTTCTATTAACAAGCACCTTCACTACTAAATGCCTTGGCCAGGCTTTTAGTAATCTCTGAATGTTTTTAGTTTTTAATTGATGTTTAGTCTTTTAAATTGCTGTAATCTTTGAATGTTTTAAATTTTTTAATTGTTGTTTGATATTTGGCTTTTATTCGGTTTGTATTGTGTTTATTTTTGTGAACTGCCTAGAGCCTTTGGAGTAAAATGGTTCCAATTTATTGATACAAATATGAGAGTCTTTGGAACACTACAGAGGGTACCCTTCTTAGTAAAATATAAACGGGCTGTGCTGCCTTAAAGACTAACTGATTTCTGGAGTTGTGGACTCGAGTATCACCAGATGTGTGAAGCAGGTTCTAGGACACATATGCTTATGCCTCAATAAATGGTTTAACAAGACTTATGTCGACATTGGGGTCACACTATGCAGAAAACACTGAAACAGCCACTTCTCTAAATCCCATCCCTTACCTGAGGATGAGGAGAAGTGAAAAGATTACGAAGAATTATTTGCCAGGTGATTCTGAGTTTGTCATAGACTGTTTCTGAACATTGGCTTGCTTCTAAAAAATGGGTTGTCAGGACATGTTTTGCCTCACAAAAATATCATGACTGGAAGAACAGGTTGGTTTTGAAAATAAGTCAGTAAGCTTCTAATTTAGGGGGAAAAAGACTATTGATATTACATCTGTTCACCCAGATCAGAACCAGTCTTGCAGAGTTCTTTCAACAGACTGTTTCTCTTCAATTTCATTTCCTAAGTTTTCTTCCATGCTTTCTAAGAACAGATTTTTGTTTAAACATCTTTAGAGGAGCTAACTTACTCTGCAGGCACTTTAAGACTTCAGCAGATGTCTTTTCACCTTTCCTCTTGGACTTCAACAGATGTCCCTTCACCTTTCCCCTACTTTGTATTCTCAATCCATCCTTCTAGACAAAAATGATTGGAATGGAACTTCATACATTTTACAAATGCTCCTTTGACCACTAATATGAAAGGTGACCAACAAATTTTTGATTCTTACAGTTAAATTATGTTAGGAGGCCTGGAAAGATCTTAATCCTTGGAAATGGAAAAACAGTTGTGGGTTCAAAAATAAAAATATTTGTCCCCACGTAAAGTTTACCTGATTTCCATTTAGATTGCCATTTTGTGTGCCTCCCATAAATAGTCAGACTCTATACAACTGCTGGGGGGTGGGGATGAAGCTTTTTAAAGAATATATTGTAGTTAGTTGTGGGAGACTGTAAAAATAAACCAACATTCAGTTAAATACACCAAACACCAAGGGCAGCTTTACATGATCACCAGAAAACTCAGTTCCCAGGGAAAGTGAGCAGTGTCCCAGTCCCAGCAAGCGCATTGTGTGAGCTTGCCAAAGTCTGGTTCTTGAGTTTTGTATCCAACATTTTTCCGACATCCATCCAACATTTGTAACTGACACTTGAAATTGGAGAAGAATGTCAAGCAAAAATTTTGGGAACTGGACTTTGGTGGGTTCTCCCAATACACCTGCTGGGAGAGCACAGTCCCCAGCAGCTGGAAGTTCCTGAGTACAGGATTTCCATGATTGTGTGAAGCCACTCTAAGTGTCTTATTATTCCTAGTTATCATTGCCAATGAAAACAAGACATCAAGCAAAAGTCAGCATTTCTTTAAAACTGCCAGCTGGAAAATGGCAAAAAGGTAAGGGGCCAGTAACATATTTGGGGGACATGTAAAATTATCTCATCCTTAATAGAGAACTTTTATGTTACACTTCCCTTAAACCGAAGAGCAGTTTGAAATTAGATATTTTGCAAAACTCCTGCTGTACGGTACAAAGGGCAGAAAATAGATTGCGTAAAAAGATAAGATATTGTGTACAAAGAGAGCAAAAGGATACTATAATGCAAACATTGGGAGGGAGTTTGTCCCAGCCTGTCCTGCACGAAGATCAGGAAGGATTCCGTTTGACCCTTTTGGTCAAGGGGCGGGGTTTCGGCCAGGATTGACCGATCCCCGCCCCATTCTCCATTCTCTCTTCAGTTGGGACCAGGCAATCACAGGAGAAGGAGCTCTCCCCTCCCTCCCCCCCCACCGGTACACAGCGGGTCTAGCGACTGGTCGCCCACGGGGGCCGAGTAGGAATTTTTTGCTCCCAACACATTGGCCACTGTTGGGTTTTTTTCCGCCTACTCCGTTCTGTGTCCTGGGTGCGTAGTTAGAGTTAGGTCAGCCACAATGGCAGGAACAGTGCAGGCAGGGTGGTAATTTGAGGGTTAGAACATCGGTGAGCACCCTTGGATATGTAAAAGGGGTGATTGGTTAATCGCTCCTTTGTAGCCTGTGCGGCACGGGGAGAATGATTGCCATGAACCCTGCTTCAGGACTTCTCCAACCTTTGGGCTGTGCGGTCCAGGGTGGATGAATGCCTAGAAGTATCCAGATCCTCTCTTACAGAAGGGGGGGTCGGCTTTGAAGGAATTGGGTGGAGTGTACCTGCCCATTCCCGAGCCAGGGTGTGTCGCCCAGTAGGGCGCTGGGTAGGATTTCAGAGTTCTGACCTGCTTCTATTGGCCCGCACTGTTCTCTAAGGGTGATTAATCACCTGGTGTTCCAGTCTGCCATGCCTTGTGTAACAGTTAACAAAGTTGTGGCCCTTTTCTTCCATACTAAGTCTATGTGTTTTCTTGAGCTGGGGTCTGGGGACAATGTTTAATTTTTGTTTTAAAATGTTTTTAAATTGTTAGTTGTTGTTTTATTGTTTTTAATTTGTTTTAGCTTTTCATTGTTTTATAAGTTGTTTTAATTGTAAACCGCCCTGAGCCATTTTGGAAGGGCGGTATATAAATCAAATAAATAAATAAATAAACAAATAAGTAAATAAATTTCACTTAAAAGGTATAAGGTCTTCTTAGCTGGAGGACAATTGGGGGAGGCACTTGGATGCCTTGACAGATCTTAATCACACAACTGTCAAGCCAAATTTCTAGGTAGCTTCTTTCTGAACACGCTGTCAAGGACATAGTTCAGACACAAGTTCAAGGACATACTTGCCTAGAATGCATTATTGCATCTTCAGTGTCCATGCAGTGTAAATCTCTATCTGACGGAGATTTAGCTAAACTCAGCTGAATCTACAACTCAAGTAAGCAGTAGTATTGAGATTTAAGCCAGTGCTGCCCAGCGCCCATTGACGCGAATGGAATTTTGGACACATTTTCAAAAAGCATGCTGTTTTACTTCGTGGGTAATTAATCTGGGATAAATTACCACCGATTGGGTTCTGTACTAACACGAAGTAGATACCACCCCTCACCCAAACATACACTGAACGAAACGTTTAGATAGAAAAAATATTTAGCTTAAAAAAAAACCCTATTTGGACTATATAACAAAACAGTGGATATATTACTACAATAGATGAAGAAAATAATTTGCATAGAATGATCGCGATAGATCAGATTTAATTCCAACAAGTACTGTTTAATAGAGTAGTGAATATGGGAGCTTTCACCATTTGAGGAAGAGTAGGGAAAAGATGAAATAAAAAGGAAACCTGGGGAAAAATCGTAACACTATTTTAGAAACACACTATTTTAGAAAGAGAGTGCGCTATGTCGTTTTTTAAAAACAAACCAACCAACCAACCAACCCCTATCAGAGATTTGCAACAAAAACCAAGGATCCACCCATACTTACGTTGCGAACGCAATAGCTGCCAGAGAGGGGAGAAAAAGACAAAAGAAGTGGAGAGCGAGAGATTTACCTCTCTAGTTGGCTACAAATCACTGAGCAGCTCAGGTGGTCTCCAGTGACAGAGCTTGCAGACTTCAGTGCTGTGCTGGAGCTGCTGTTCTGATTGCAGAGGACTGCTGCAGATTTCACAGCCGGGGCTCTACGCCGCTGCAAGTGCAACAATTGCAATGAGTGCTACTGCCGTCACTGCCAATTCTGTTGTAAATTCTAAAGGGCTGGTTCCAAGCAAGATTGCCTGGGCCACACCTCCTCCGCCCTGCTCTTGATAACAGCGCCGGAGAAAGGGAAGGGGGCCTCTCCTTCCAGCCTGAGCCTTAGTCCCGCCTTCGCGACGTCGTTACCCAATGGAGAGCAGAAGGGAGGAGAGCGATTCGCCAATGCGCGCTTCCCACGCAGTCTGGCAAGACGAGGGCGAGCAGAAAAGGAGAAGCAGTCAGGTCTCTGGAGTGGGGCGGAGGGGGCAGTGCATTTGCCAAGGAGGAGGGGTGGAAGGGGCGGTGGCGAGGATGAAGCCAAAGCACAGCTCAGGGAAGGCTTGTGGTCACGAGCGGTCCTGTGCAGAAGACAGATATTGCGAGGACACCCGGGCACCAGTGCGGTGGAATGGATTTCTCTCTGTGCAAACAGTGGCCGACCGTGTTCGATCCCTCTGACGGCACAGAGGCTTCCTGACGTGCCTGAAAGGGGTCCCGGCCGGGAACTACAGCGTAGTCTCCACTAGGAAGTGGAGCCCGGTGGGATGGCGGGAGCCCAGGAATAGATATCCGTCTCCAGGTGACGACTGCAAGCAGTCTGGGAGATTTGAGTGGCTTGTGGACAATCCTGGAAAGAAATATAGGGGGGCGGGGAGAGACATGATTTCTGGGAAGGGCTTCCAATGGAGGGAAAAAGCCTGAATGCACCTGGGGCCGAAATGTGGAACTCGAAGAGGAGTGTTGATGGAGTTGATGTGTTTTAGAAAACCAAAGTAACTCCATTTTACTTAGAATACCTCACTCTAACTTAAAGTAACCCCAGCCCAGCTCAAGGACATGGCCTCACATGATCAACGCCATTATCTCTCTCCACTAAATTGTATCTAAAGAAACTGGGTTCTCACAGGACAGTTTAGAAAACAGGATGTAACCAAATAAGGGGTGATCACCAGATGAACAATGAATCATTCGCATGCGTACTAGATACTTAGTCCACCATTTTGTTGCCAAGTATACTATGTCTAGGGTGTCAACTTCATTCAGATTGTCTGTATAAATGTAAGATGCACCTATAACCAATTTGTATTTCAATGCAGAGCAATAGCCCATTGATTTACCTTGCTGGCTGCAGCAGCAAATAAAATTGCCTCTAATTGATCCCCACTGAGTCTGTTTGATTGGCAAAAAGGCGGACCCAGGGACGAACAGGTATTCACATCAGAGTGACTACTAGCCCAAGCCCTCAAGCACTGGGGGGGGTGGCGGGTCCGTGGGTGCGTTTCGTGTGTGGGTAGACTTTATTCCATGTGCTAATATTTCTGAAAACAAAATAACTATATTTCCCATTAATGCTCCCTTCCTAAATATAAACTTGATTTCTCTATATGTTCATGTGCTTCATATAGGTAGATGAGAATAAAGAAAAAGTACACTGTAGAAAGCTACCAGAGAGGGTCCAACAATGGGGGATGGCGAACTCTTTGTCTGGGGTGTTTGTCCTTCTTTTGGTGCTGCCAAAGCTTCCAAGTCAAGCAGAAAACCTGCTTGTCCCTCACTCTGAAGTGTTACTCCTGAAGACCCTGGCAACTTCATGTCAAACCCCCAGACTAGCAATCCTCCTACCTACATCACCACAAAACTGTTTCCAAGCATAGCACTCAGGTATGCATCATGACAGCCATTCACTTATATGGGAGAAAGGAAGAAGGCGTGCAGGGAACACTATTAGAGTGCAGGCTACATTCTTGGTGAGCTCAGCCACTGAGACTCAGGCCTGCTCCTATTTGCTGCTTAGCCCTACCCTGAGTGATTTTGCTTGATTGTGCTAAAGTGCGATGGGATGTGAAGTACTGCCAGTGATGCAGCTGCAAATTCAGAAGAGGCCATGCCCACCCCAACAGCCAGATAAGCTGAGTAGTCCTGCACATACCCCACTCCATTACACCCTGAAACTACCTTTTAATGTAGGTTAAATTATATATTTTTGTGTCTGTGCAAAATAAAGTCATTCTTTCTGTTCCTGATGACCTACAGATAACAACTTTTGCACGAACAATCCTACCACTTAAATTAGCTGAATGCACTATTCACACTGGAATATGCTCACTGAATGAGGTTTAAATATTTTTTCAAGAAATCTCAATCAGAAAACCATGTTAATAGAACACACAAATGCAGTGGAAAAAATAGATATACATACTGAATAAACAGTGTAATCAATCCATGTATTCATATATCACTATCATCTAAAAAGGCTGGTAAGAACGGCCATATGTTATTTACAGTTTCATAAAGTGACAAGTAATCATAGGATATCACAAGGTGTAGATACAGACATAAGACAGGAGAAATACATAATGTGCACAAAGGAGGAGCCAAGCTCCTATGTGGACCCAGAGGGTGTAGTTTCTGATATTTCTTTGATGGTTCCTTTGATATCTTTGATAGCAAACCTCATGGGTCACTGAAGAAATGAAGAGTTATGGTGCACTCATTCCAGATCCAGAAACTAGAGCAGTTGACTAAGATGGATATATTCCAAGTGCAAAACCTTAAGCAGCTGACTGAGGTGGATGTATTCAGATTTCCAGAATGCATAAGAGTAGTCCTTGAGAACTGCCTAGGTACCAGTTTTTTTCACCATTGCTTCCTCAGGAAGGACTATAAAAATAGAAGCACAACGCTGTCTGCTACAAATATAGATAAATAAAACACCATACCACAATATCTTTAGAATGCACGATAACATAGTGCCTAATTAATAGTAAATTCCATACTCCCATGTTATAAAACTAACTTATCTGAAGATAATACTTCAAGACTTTCCTCAAGATCAAAACCTTATTTTTACTGAATACTACTGCATAAACTTTCTTATATACAGCTGCCCATAAGGCTTTAACCAGCTAACTCTTAATATACACCAGGTGGAAGTATAACATACTAAATGAGGGAGCAATAAAGCTCTCAACACTGAATTCATTCGAGCAAATATTTAAAGGGAGATTGTTAAATGTTATTTTCTCAAACGTGTCATGGGCTGTTAAGCCATAATTCTACTCAGGGGACAACATATATGACCACAACCACTGTCAAATTCAGATGAACCAAAAGCCAAGATAGCAAAGATTTTTTAAAATTAAGAGCATCACATATCCATCATCCATTTCCAAAGTACAGTCATAGCACTGAATACAGAATACAATAGCTGACATGGATACCTACAAAGTGTCTTATAAAAAGCAAGACAAGTCCAGTTGAGTGTTTAAACCACCCATTCCCATTGATTTAAACTTATATATAGCAATAGCAATAGCACTTACATTTATATACCGCTCTATAGCTGGAGCTCTCTAAGCGGTTTACAAAGATTTTAGCATATTGCCCCCAACATTCTGGGTATATGAACTAGTATTTTTAAGCCCGTTAAAATAACGGGCGCTAGTTGCTGCTGCACCACCATGGAGACCACCCGCCCTCGCTGCGGCCGCGGCCGCCGGCTCCCCTTCCCAGCTTCGTCTGCCGGCTAGCCTCTGCTGTGGCCGTCGGCTCGTCTCCGCTGCCGCTGCGGCCGCTGGCTCGCCTCCGCCGACTTCCCCTCCTGGCCCCCTCCCGGTTCCCACATGTCGGCATTTGAGCTTCTTGCGGCCACTTCAGCGGCAGGGCCGGCCCCGCTGCTGCCGCCTCTGCCCTCCCCGATCCCCGCTTCTCCTTTTGCGCGGAGAGGCAACATGGCCGCCTGGTGCCTGCGGCCGTATCTTTCTCAGACGTTCTGGGCATGTGCTCCGCGCATGCCCAGAACGGCCAAGAAAGACACGGGCGCAGAGACAAGGGCGCACACCCAAGCCTTTTATTATAGAGGATTCTGCTTCTTTTTGTAATAGGATTTTCTGTGCATCATCCCTTTTAGATGGTTTAGATCTGTATTTAAACAGAATGCAGACTTTAAGATCTTCTGGGGAGTGGCCCTTATTCATGAAGTGAGGTCAAGGGAGCTGTTTTTCAGTCTAGATAAATGCTCCAGTATTCTGGTACACAAAGGTCTGGTACTCATACCAACATAAATAGCAGGGCTAGGACAATGAATTAGATATACAATATTCCTAGTACTGCAATTGCCAAAACATCCCAATGTAATGGTTCTGTCTATGGTGGGAATAAACACCTGCTTGTCACAAATCATAAGGCTACATATCCTACAATGACCACAGGGATAAGATCCATAAGGATCATCTCTGCAAAATTTTGTCCTGTCTACATCAGCTCTTATTAGAATATTACTTAAGTTTTTAGTATTACGAAAAGCTATGCGGGGTGGTGAATCACAACCTGGGATGTCTGCAACCAAGTGCCCATGACAGCGTATAATGTTCTTAATCTGGTATCCCAGAGTGGAGAACTCCAAGGACCAGGTAAGACGTCGTCTTTCAGATCTTTCAGAATAGGTAAATAGTATAGATCTATTCTTAGATCTAGCTTTCTGAATAGCTTTATGTAATATTCTATGTGGATATCCTCTGTGTTCAAATTGAGTCATCATGATATTAGCTTCCTTTTCGAATTCCATAGGATTTGTAGCAATACGTTTGATCCTAAGCAATTGGCTATATGGGATGCTGTCCTTCATTTGTCTGGGATGCCAGGAGGAATAGTGAAGGTAACTTCTCCTGTCAGTTGGTTTTTTATATACACCCAGAGAAAGAACCCCTACAGAGTTAGCTTGAACTTTTGTATCAAAAAAAGGTATTTCTTGTTGATGCCATTGTCCTGAAAATTGAATATGGGGATGAACAGTGTTCATCTATTGCAGAAAATCTTGAACATTATCAGGATTAGTGTATATTTAAAAAATGTCATCTATAAATCTCCAAAACTTAAAAATAAATGGGAAAATGGATTAAATAAAGAATTTAAATAATATTTCACTTCCAAATAATTCATAAACAAGATAGCAATGTCAGTGGCTGCTGGTGAACCCATGGCCACCCCTTTGATCTGCAAATAAAATTGCTGCCGAAATCTCAAATAATTATTTTCAAAAATTAAATCTACCAATTCTAAAAGAAAAAATGTGGGAGGGTGTTTAGTAGTAGGGGATTCCAAAATATCCTCAATAACAGCCCTGGCTTCATCCAGAGGAATGCATGTATAGAGTGATTTAACATCCAAAGTCATTAGGATAGAGTTAGGAGGAATAGAAATACCCTCCACCTTAGATATAAAATCCCCTGTATCCTTAATGTAAGTGGATGTTTTAACCACAAATGGTTTAAGAAAGTAATCAACAAATGTAGCCAAAGGGCTAAAGCAGAGGCTGATCCACTAATGATGGGTCTTCCTGGGGGTGGAATACCTTTATGAATTTTAGTTAGGACATATATAATAGGGATCCGAGGATATTTATTAAACAAAAAAGAAACTTCTCGGTTGGATATCATACCAAGAGCCATAGCTTCATCAATAACTATTCTAATAATCCGCATAATGTCATCAGTGGGGTCTTTAGGAATGGGTACATAGCTTTCTCTATCAGCTAATTGATTGTCTATTTCTTGGATATAATCGCATGCATTCATGATTACTAAGGTTTAAATATTTTTTCTGCATGTTAAGAAATTCTGAATATAATCATTATACTTTAACTGTGATTGTTCTCAACAGATTTTTAACAATCAGATAAATAATTCCAAAAATGACATAATGCCTAAGAGAAGATCTTTCTCAGATTTAAATTTTATAATATTAAAATTTACCATATATGGTAATTATTCAATAAAATCAATACTGTTTGAAGCTGAAACCCTACTAATTCCAAACTGTTATTTTACTTCCTTTTTGCAATCACATTAATAAAAAATTATATTACATTTATTTAATGTATTGAGCTTTTCTATACGTGTAATCTATGCAAAATGCCAGGACTCACTTATTAGTTGTGTATATTATGAAATGTATGATATTATGCAAACTTAAATACTTATATTGCCTTTGGATGGTCAACTCTTTCCTCCAGTGTGCCTGGGAAAAAGGTACAACAGGGCACCAGTTTTCACAGCACAACTGCGCTTCACAGTGTCTGGACAAGCAAGCAAGCATTTTTGTTAAGTGGGGAAATGAACTCTGCACAAGCTCAGAGTTAGACAGCCCAAGGTGCCAACATTATTTTGTGTGTAAGGGGACAACGTCCACATTTATCATTTTGGATCCTGACTGCTGATGACATACCTTCTTAAAGAGTATCTTGGTTTATTCTCATAGTATACCTATATCACGTACCAATTCAGACTGTATGTGGTGGCTCAAATGCTCTCCAGACAAACAAACCCAACCTTTGCACGTAGAAAACTAGCATGAATGGGTGCAGGAATTTTTGCAAGGTGACGGAGGAGCATTCAGTCCTGGTGGTACACATCAGACATAGGTTTACCACAGCGAGAACTGAGGTGTCTTTTCTGTAGACCTTTGGTAAATAGCTTCCTATTCCATCCTGTCTTCTTGAAAAGGATCTTTGCTTTTGAATTTGAAAACCTGCTGGGCGACGATCGCCGGACTCGATGATTGATGCCTGTGTATATATGTAGTATTTTCCCCACTCGCTCTTCCTCTCTGGTTTCGATTGCTTCTCCTGTTCGAAGAACAGAGGCGGAAGAGGCAGCTCCTCCTTTTGCTAGTCTCCTGCCCAGGAGAGGAGACAGGAAGTGGATGCGGAGAAGGAAGCGCGTCCGAATTTTCTAAGGTGCTTCTTTAGCCGAGCCTCCTTCCCCCCCCTCTTCTCCCCGGTTCCTGCTGCCGCGTGGAGGGGGGAAACGCAGCCTGCGAAGGAACAGGTAAAGGGGCAGGAGAAGGAAAGTATCTTATCTGGGGCTGCAATACAGAGAAGGCGGGAGACGTAAGAGGGGTAAGATGCAAACTGCTGACAATATCTTTCTCCAAGAGAAATGGATCTTGGGTCATTTGGGGTTGGAGTTCGGTTAGCTGGGCTGGGAGCGGTGTTAAGTTTGCAATTCTGCGTGCCCTTAATTTGTAAGCCCCACTGCACACAGAGGGGCTTAACTTCTCAGAACTGGGCTGTAAAGATACTCCGCTTACCATGAACCATTTCCTACTGTGCTTGTTAAAATGGCCTCTCTTACTTATTTTCTTGACCCTAGTAACAGTTGAGTGTAGGTATGCACTCGTAGACTGACTTAGGTTTCAAGTCCTTCCATTTGTGGTCCCTGGGGGGGTCGGAAGCTGCACACGTCTCCTACTTGCTCCGTTGGTAAGGTGTGAACAACAATACCCTACTGCACCGGTTTATTGTGAGGATAGGAAAAGCAAGGAGAGCAAAACGCTCTTGGGTCACCTGATCCTAAAATCATGAGCACCATCACAATTGCCTTTCTAGGACTGAAAGTGTTGAAGCAATTTCCGGTTAATTAACTGGCAGCAACTTCAAGTGGCTTTAAGAAACAAGGTTGGAGTTGTCTGTGCAGAGAGAAGTAATTCAAATGAGCATAAGATATCAAAACAGTGCTCTGTGACCCAGTCTTAGCAACAGAGTTGTAGTAAGTTTACCCCAAGCAAGAGGGAGGGGACTCCTGCTTGGAAAGAACTTGCTACAACTCTTGCTTTGTTGAGCAGTGCTTTTTTAAAAGTCTCATGACTAGATCTGACAGCACCACTTTATTGATTGCTTGGGGTAATATTGGCTGGAACAGCTACTTCTTAAAGATTGTTGGTCAGGACTGTGATAGGAGTTGTTCCCCAACCTTGCCAACCATCCCTATCTCTTGATGGGGATGATCTCTCACATACATACCCTGTGTGATGTGATGGACATATTTTCTCCTTTGAATAGCAGACTTTACCTGTGGGTGTTATTAAACTTGCAAGGACTTGTCCTGTATTACATTTTACTATTTGGTTGCTGTACCATGTTAGAACTTTGTATTTACTTCTAGTAGCTACAACCCCAGTTTCATCCTAATTTGTTAGGGTGTAACTATAGTGTGCCTCTACAGTTACTAAGGACAAGTGGCAGCTACCTCAGGATAACTTTAATATATTTCAGGGGAGAAAATGAACACCTTAATTTTATGACTAGTGTTCTGCTCCCACCAACAGAGAATTCATTCTTAAATGCTAAGTTTTTCTTACAATAATAATATTCATTTCTTCTTTTGAATGTACTCAGTAGTTGGCAGGTTGGATCAATTTTGATTTATTTTATTTGGTTTATATAGTTAAAAGTACAAGCATGATGTGCTGAGATCTCTAATTTCTTTTGGACTTTAAAAACAGGCAAACATACGTGCACACAACCACTCTCCCTTTCCCCTCAAAACAAAACACTTTCAGTCCCAATCAGGATAGTCAGTCATCTCAGTTTGACAGCTTAGAGCAATATTTACAGTGCTTGTATTGCTGGCCAGGACAATCACAAATCTCATTAAAGCTTACAGCCTTTATGTCTTTCATTATTAGTAAGCAGTTAATCACAGACTAATTCTGAATTTTAACAGGGTCTGGATTGCAACTTTACCTTCTGAAAGAAGACTGTGAGCCAGTGGCATTGTGATATTGGGGTGTGTGTGCGTGCGCACGCAGCAGGCAGGCATCAGAATTAATGCCTCGGCAATTATCTTAAATGGCTTGTCTAGTCAGGAGAAACATCTTTAAGCATCCTTAAAATATCATTTCTATTGAGAACAGTATCTTAATTAGGTAATCACTTAAGTCAGGCGATTAAATGGCAAAAACCTAATCAAGTTGACAGCCTTATTTATTAAAAATGTAATTGTATTATCAGGAAAGACAGATGGGCAAGTACTTTTGATCACATTATTTTAAAAATAGCTCTGGATTATTTGTGGAATTCCTGTGAGTACCTGGTTCTATCCCTTTACCTACAAAGGTGGATTTAAAATTGACTGTCTAATGTCTATGTACACAGTTGCTCTGAATAGTGATCAGATGCAAAAGGAAGGAAGGCTCCCATATTCTTGGTTGTATTAATCCTTGTATGATGAGCAGCATTTGTCCAAACTCACTTATCAACACAGCTATAAAGGGTACAGAGACCCTGTTCTTTATATGTGGTCATTGTGCTCATCTGCCTCAAATGCATTCGGGTGGGGGGATCTACTGTCTTACTGCCTCTAGACTAACCTGAGGTCATAGAGAAGAGGGTTGCAACTCACTGAGCTCCATCAGGTTTTATATACGCTAGGCCCCAAGTAAAGCAGAACTTGACAATATCCAGGCACTAGCTTGCCATGGTGCCTGGAAACTTATGTCTGGTGCCTGAACCAGGCAGTGGACCGCCATGACCAGAAGAAGTGAGCAAGCAAAGCAAAATGGGGGCAGGTTGCTCTTTGCTCCTCTTGGTTTTGTTGGGCCATCACCTGTCTCAGCCAGACAAGCATGACCAGAATGAGGAGAGAACAACCTGCCTCTGCCTTGCTTGCTCACTCTTCCTTCTGGTCAAATCAATTAAGGCAGGCAATGGATGGATGGATCCAGGAGGAGGAGTGAGCAAGCAAGGCGGGGAGTCCACCTTCCCTCCCCACATAGTTGAGGGCATCACTGGGGGAGAGCAGTGAAGCCCCGGCATAGAGTAGAGGACATTGCTGGCAGCAAGGGGTGAGTCTACCCCACTTCCATGGAGAGAGGACAGTCAATGGTTTTCCTCCCTCCACCCCTTCTCTCAATTCTTTCTCTCGCTTTCTACTCCCAAATTTCCAGTGGTGTTGACTGTGCCCTGTTAAATGACAGGGAGAGGAGAACCTCATTTTGGAACCTTTGTTTAGGTATTTAGTGGCTGCAAAGTATATGTGTGCTCTGCTTTTGCAAGGGGAGGTCCAGGCTTTCTCCCTAAACTAACTTTTTGGGCATGTCTTCTGGTCCCTCCTAACACTCCCAGATTGCCCCCACCCCCAGCAGTGGCTTGTGAAGGCATTATGCCTATCTACATTCTCAGCAATATAGTAATAAGAATATTTATGCTTGCCGGTACATGCTAATGTCTTTGGGGCAAGCTGTGAATGGAAATACAGTGCTGTTGGAAAAGAGGAGGTAATGATGCTTAAAATGATCAGAACTGCTGTTCTGTGGCATCTAGCTGAGTGCTCTGTGTTTGACACTAGCCCCCCTAGATGACCCATAGGCAGCTCACAAGCAACGGCTTGGTGGCTCTCCCTGTTAGTTCTGCAATATCCAGTCATTAGACTTGTTCCGCCTCTGAATATGGCAACTCTACTTCTGTTATGGCTAGTGGTTATCGATAAGCATGTGGATGAGTCTGAGGATTGTCTAATTGTTGTCTCTGGTTGTAGCCATTGTAGCACAGGGAATTAATTACATGTTAAGAAGTATCTCTTGTTCATCTTGAGCATGTTGCCAATTGTACAGAGCAAGGGAAAACAAGATAATCTGGTTGCTGTAAGAAGCAAAGAGTTGCGGGTATACAACAGCACAGACTGTTCAGCATTAATACATTTGTTATGCAAACTGATAGAATCCCTGGCTAGTTAAAGGTAGCAAGTGTTGGATGGGTGTCTATTGAATTGGATTACTTTGCCTTTAAATATGAAATGTGTGTGGTAAATGAACTTGGCCAGTCACTCTCTGGCTCCTTTGGAATTTGCCAAAGTGCACTTCACAGTTGAGGCTGTAATATACCCACACCAGTGTTGTCGCTAATTTTTTTCATCTGTGTGCAGAATGAGTTTGGTTCTGGGTGGCAGTTACTAAAGCAGTGTGTGCGCTCGTGCATTAGGAGTGGGACCTTCCTGATTCAGCCTGAGTGGGATTGAAAATCGAGCGGACATCAAAAAACATGCGAGTGCTTGCACACGCACATGCCTTAAAGGGAATACTGACCCACACCTGCCTTGTTCACACGATGGATGGTTGGTTCTATGTAGCAGAGCTTCGCCTCAATCGCTGAGAGAAATCTGTACAAGTTGTTTAGATGTGAGACAAAGGGGCTGGGGAAAGGATTATTAAAAGCTGTGCCAGACTATTTTTCACTATAGTATAGACTTTCTGAATGCTGAAGCAGAGGCCATTCAGTTAAGTTGATAGTTGTCATGGGTTGTCTCCACCTCTGAGGTTTGTAGTGGAAGCGAGGCAATCAGGACTATATCCATCCGTCCACCTTGGAGGCAGAAGGTATGTGCACTGAAATTGTTACTGACTTGAACTAGTGTGAGGGACATACCCATTTGATGCAATAAACTTCCTTGTAGCAGGGCCCAGTTTGCATAAACTAGTCATTGCTGACCCATTGTGTTTTTCCATAGCCACATGGCAACCTCTGCCCGCTTCTTCCATGCTAATGCAGGCTGGTAAATAGCCACTAGTCTACTCACAGTGATTAAGTATTGTTTCCAGGCAACAGGGTTGGGGACCAACAGAAAATGTGAAGAGAGTTGGTTCTTCTTTCCTTTTAGGCTGCTGATGGGCCATAGATGTCCTTGATGAGGATTGATGCTTAATTTAAAAAATAAAAATGTTTTTGATGATTTTAATTGGGTTAAATTTTTTTTAATAAAAAAGAACCTAGGTCAAAGATATTATCATGAATGTTAATCATAACTTCCAATTATATTCTATAAACATTTTAACAGCAGTATATGGGGGTGAGAAATAACCTACATGTTCAATCGTATTCTGCAGGTGGTGTAGACACAGCATACACACAGTCAAGCCCTTGCCCTTCTAAAAGTGCAAAATTAGGCCTATCCACACATTATGTTCAGCAGTCGTACGAGTCTACAGTGTAAACAGGTAAAGTCATTCACATGTTGGGTTGAATGCAGGTACAGCAGTAAAATTCCTATCTGTACTATGGTTCACTTTTAAAATGAACCTAGGTATAGTCATTCACTCAAACGTGTACAGACATCTGTAAACCCGTACAACATAATGTTTGAATCTGGCCAAAGAAGGCCAATGAATAAATAGAGGAGTGGGGGATAAAGTAGATCTGAGCGAGGAGTCTGGATATGAATGCAATGGGTGGGGAAGGGAATAGAAAGTGAACAAGACCTATTCATGCAGTCCCGAGGAAACATTTTCCGAGTGTATCCTTCATTGTAGGAGGGAACCACCTATCATGGCAGCAGGTTGTAAAAGAGACCCCCATTTGGGAATATTTTAATGAAGCTCCTATACCTGTGGGTAAGAAAGGCATGTGTGCAAAATGCAAACAGTGCAACAACAAAATGCAAGACCTGGTTACCCAAATGAAAAAGCATTATGAACAGTGTTCTCTCTATTTCTTTTCTAATCTGCGTGCAGAATGAGTTCTGTTCTGGGCGGCAGTATCAAGGCAGTGTGTGCATACACATATTCAAAATGGGGCCTTCCTGATTCAGCCTGAGCAGAATCTAAAATTTACTGAGCGGACATCAAAAAACCTGTGAACATGCACACGCCTTAGGGGGAACATTGATTATGAGATGTGTGCACCTGTTATAGTGTGTACTTCTGAAAATGAAAGATATATTATCCCTGAATATGTATTAAGGTTATATTAGAAAACAAGAATGTACTTTTAAATCATCATCTTCTAGTAAAATTGAATCTTCCTGGCTAGTGATTTAAATTGAGTCCTTCTGTGACGTGATATATATCATGATTTAAATAGAATTGATTTAAATAAAATCAATTCTTCTTGTATATTAAAAGGTGAGCTAGTATTGTGATCTTTTAACATATGTACATTTTTTTCACAAGGTTTCTTGATTTGGTTTTTAAAGGTGGCGTACTTTGACTGGAATTGGCTAGATGTCTTACTAAGAGTGTGACTGCATGTTTAAAAAAAGAAAAGAGGAGAGGGGCTGTTGCCAAAAATGGTTGCCCTGTGTCAAGCTCCTTCCCCTCAACACCCCCACCCCCCGCAATAATCTGTAGTACAAATTGCCATGTGTCCTGTTATACTGTGTATTTCTCCACTTCCATTAGCAGCAACCAGTGATGGGAAGGGAAATATACAGTACTAGCTGATCTGGTACAGAGCATCTGCGCCCCTAGTTCGCCGCCACTTTTTTACCTGCCCACCCTGCCGCATTCTTCCCCGCCCACCCCCTGCTCTCCATCTTCCTTCTCCACCTGCCGGCAGTCTGTTTTCCCATCTGCCCCCTGCCCTCCGTCTTCCTGTTTCCCTGCCCGTCCACCGGCCGTCTGTCTCCCTGTCCGCTGTCTCCACCCGCCACCATTTTCTTGGGCCGACTGGCACCATTCGCTGCCTTTTTTTGCCTGCTGCCCGCCGCCACCATTTTCTTTCCCCTACCCATCCCGTGGCTATCCAGCAGCTCTCCAAACTCTCATGAGAGCTGCCATGCATGGGATTAGCCACGGGTATGCCTTAGAGAAATATATGTAAAGAAGATGATGGGGTAAGTTGTACTACATGTTTGGGAGGTGGGAAGATCTTGATGTAGGTTGCAAGTTGATGGCAGCAGCTCTGTGTCTTCTTGCAATGGGCAAATCTGACCTTAGTGGGATATGTGTGCTGGTGTTAGTTTTTGGTACCATTGCACATGTGTTTAGGATTAGGTATTTGAATGGTTCACTGAGGTATTATTTCCTGGACTTGCTTTGGCAGGCATATGCTGCCTCTCAAATGTTAGGTTTGGTGATTTGATGAGGCTGTATTCTTTCCAGAATGATTATGAAAGAACCCGGTACTTGTGTGTTGGGAAACATTATCAAGTATACATGTTTCCTCCATGTATACATTTGATGGAGTTTTTTTCCAGCTAAGGTTTAGTAGCCTACTAATGCATGAGTCACTGCTGATTTATCTCTTCTGCCTTGTCATGCTTGGAGCAACAAAAACAACTGACTAGATATTTTACCAAAACAGTAGCTGTGAACATATCCTTAGAACTCCTCATGCGATGCGTAACAGGTGTGGAAATGTGTTGCTCCACACTTGTGTTGCAGATGGCTGTATTCTCAGCTAGACTTGATGGTAGCTTCAAGTTTATTAGACCCATGTTAAAAAGAAGTACGATAAAACTCCAAATAGTACCATTTAAAATAAACACAAATAGTGCAAATGCCAAGGGGTTGTAGTCTCCCAGCGATGCCTTCCGGGATTACATAAGAGCAGCCCTGCTGGATCAGGCCCAAGGCCTATCTAGTCCAGCATCCTGTCTCACACACTGGCCCACCAGATGCCTCTAGGGAGCGCACAGGCAAGAGGTATGTGTCTGCCCTCTCTCCTGCTGTTGTTCCCCTGCAACTGGTGGATGCAGGGGCCATCCAAGTAGGAGTGGAACCACTGAAATACATGCCCTCAACATCCAACTCAAGTAGCCTATCCAGAGAGTTACCATGGTTAATTATAAACTGGTGCAAGGTCTAGGAGAATTAGCACTCCTCGCCCCCTGCCACATCCTTCTCTTGGCATATGTCATCCATCAGTGTGACCAAGGCTGTTGCTGTGGCAAAACCAGGCCTGCAACCAGATTGAAATGGATCCAGAGATTATTGGTTTCATCCAAGAGTGACCGGAGTTAATTGATAATCTTGGTCCACATATTACATTGTTATGGGAATGTGCAACCAGGGATAGTCAAGGCTTATAGAAGAAACCAAGTGAGGACTTGTACAAAGTTTATGTACTCTCAAGTGCTCTCCCTTCCACCCCTGCAGTCTTTCCTATCTCTCCCCGCCCCCCCCCGCCTTTTCAGTGATAGTGGCAGGTGAGGGGTTCAGGTCAGAGGATCCTGGGAGTCTGTTGGAGCATCCTTAGCGCTCCTAGGATGCAGAATGCTAGTTTGTCCTACATTTGATGATTACAAAGTGGACTTTTCAATGTGGTGGTGTTTGTTTCTCAAATGGTTTGCTAGATGGACAAATTTTATTTCCTTATTGTTGTGAGATCTGTTTATCATCTCAATCAGCCAGTTCTCCTATTTCCTTTTT
The DNA here is from genome assembly GCF_027244095.1 of Hemicordylus capensis. Lineage (NCBI taxonomy): Eukaryota > Metazoa > Chordata > Lepidosauria > Squamata > Cordylidae > Hemicordylus > Hemicordylus capensis. The sequence continues at coordinate 225,588,063 of NC_069657.1, forward strand.
CACTTAAAGGGACACTTTGATTTCCCCCCAAAATTAATAATTCTCTTTGGCTCTGCAGTTTTTCTAAGTTCATTTAAAATGGTGGTTTTATTTAGAAAGCTCATGGGCTGGTTTTCTGTGTTAAAATTCAAAACTTAAAATAAAGTAGTTTAATAAAAGCAACCACCGATTTAAACAGCATTCAAACGATAGTTAAAATAGCACTAAAATTGTTTCTGGAAAGACTGGGGAAACACAAAGGTCTTCCCTTGGTGTTGAAAACACTACAATGAGGGTGCCAGGTGTGCCTCTCTGGGGGAAGCATTGTACAAGCTAGGTACCATAATGGAGGAGACGGTCTCCCCAGCTGCCCCTTGCCTCCACTCCAAATGGAGGGGAACTTGGAGAGGAGCCTCCAGACAGGAACTTGGTACATGGATAGGATCATGAAAAATCCATGTTCTCCGTTTTTGAATTCACTTGTGTACAGTGGTGCCTCTTAATTTTTTTCATCTCTGTGCGGAATGAGTTTTGTTCTGGGTGGCAGTATCAAGGCAGTGTGTATGCACTTGCATTCAGAGTGGGGCCTTCCTGATTCAACCTGAGCGGGATCTAAATTGAACTGAACGGACATCCAAAAACTTGTGAGCACGTGCACGTGCACACGCCTTAGAAGGAACAGTGCTTGTGTATGCTGCATTGTGCCTTACATTGGGTTCCATACTTGTTTCAGTTGGCTATCTGCTTTTTCCAAACTGTAGCCATATCAGCTGACATATAATAATTCCAAGGGCAAGTGGATTGCCTTGAGGGTAAGTGCAAGTGTAGTTGGTTCTGTCTTCATCCTGTGTAATCTTTGTCCCTGTACAAAATCTCCTAATGAAAATTGAACTCATGGACTGCAGTTGTACCTGCTTATCAGTAAACACTCTTATAGATTTTTTTTTTTAATGTTACAAAGTAACATAAGCAAATGACTTCCCCTCTGGGAATTTGCAATTAAAATTCAAGAGCTGAAGTGAAGGAAAAAGGATGTTGAGTGGCTGGGGTGATGAGATGAATGTTCAAATACAGTTACTTATACTGGGCTTAAATTTGTCATAATGTCTCTTAATGGAGACCCTTCGGATATTTACCTGTTGAATTTGCATGACTGCACAAGGTGTAATCCCGGGGGGGGGGCACAAAGAGAGGGTTGAGATTGGATATGAAAACCCCACTTTTATGTACCTGCCCAAGTAGATATTGATGCTTACAAGCTGAACTGAGGTAAGAGGGGTTGAGTCACTCGCCTCCATGCCTAGTAGGGTGTTTATGAAGATGAAAACATCATTCTGAGTTCCTTGGGATAAGGGTGGATGTCATTGTAAGTAGTATTTTGCATTACTAGAGTGCCTGGCATTTTCCCAGTCTTGCCTGCGAACTCCATGCTTTAAACCAGAAAAAATGGAAACAAGAGGTGGGAGCAAGGAAGTTTAGGGCACGCAGCGGGCATCACCAGCAGATGCAATGCCCAGTTGATGGGATTCCTGATGTGTCCTTCCATGGTGTGATACACTGAAGCAGTGTAACTTGCTCCTTTTCGGACCAGTGCAGTATCATGTAACACAGAATCTGTTCCCTGTTGATAGTAGTAGGAAAGGCAATGCTTCACTTTACACATGTCTCCAATTGATAAATCAGATATCCCTGTCCTTTTTCATGCCCTGGCTTGAAAGAGTTTCTGAAATCTGGATGGTAGCCTATGTATTGCATGAACAGACTGTTTAAATGTGTGTCTTCAATTTCCCCAGGATCCATGAGATGGCCACAGATGACAAGGCATCTCCGACACTGGACTCTGCAAATGACCTGCCCTTTTCTCCTGGTAGTCCCTCTCATCTTACACACTTCAAACCTTTGACTCCTGACCAGGATGAACCTCCTTTTAAATCTGCCTACAGTTCTTTTGTAAATCTTTTTCGTTTCAATAAAGGTAAGTGGCAATTCTGTTTCATGCGAGTACTTTTAAATTTTTTTCTTTAAGCTTTTGGATTCCTGGAGCCTAAGGGTATTCCACATTAGCTGTGTTAGGACTAGTGCAAATTCATTTATTCATTTATTTGCATTTAATATCCCGCTCTTCCTCCAAGGAGCCCAGAGTGGTGTACTACATACTTAGGTTTCTCCTCACAACAACCCTGTGAAGTAGGTTAGGCTGAGAGAGAAGTGACTGGCCCAGAGTCACCCAGCAAGTCTTATGGCTGAATGGGGATTTGAACTCTGGTCTCCCTGGTCCTAGTCCAGCACTCTAACCACTACACCATGCTGGCTGGGGAATTTAGTGGAAAGTACTGCCACAGTGAGGCTGCATGTCATGGAAGAGTTAGGAATGTTACAAGTTAAGGTGCATAGAATCCCCTATAAGTCTGTGGAGGTGGTTACACTCATTCTCCCCGCAGACAATCTCCTCTCCTTCCCTAGGTGGGCGGATTGCTTGCCCGGATGAGTGGCGGCTCCCTCTACAGCTCTGGGGGTCGGGGTGCCAGGATGCACTGCCATGTGTCGCCCCACCCTCTGGAGCTCTGCCAATGCACCGCGTGAGTGCATGATGCATTATGAGAATCCCGCCTCCCCTTCCCAACAGTGTTCCCTCTAAGGCATGTGCACATGCCTGTGCTCACAAGTTTTTTGCTGTCCGCTCAGTTAATTTTAGACTGCTCCCTGAGTGTGCCAGTCGCAGCTGCTTCACGCAAGCAAACGGGGTTAAGGGAGCACTTGCTGAGGGAGTATTCGGCCAAGCTGAATACTCTGCACAGCCCACTGCTACTGTATGGAGATGAGAGTGCTGTGTATTGCCCAGTGCCAGGGGCTCCTGCACTCACTGCTTTCCTCCTAGAGCTCTTAAGAGAGGGCTCTGTCTCTCTTAGAGGGCCCTCCCAGCACTGAGAAAAGCACGGTACAATGCAGAGGTCAGCACAGTGGGAAATGCCTCTCATAGTGAAGGTTTGCCAAAGTGGCCTCTGCTTATGTAGCATCTTCTGCCAAGAGGGCAGAGAGGGATCTTTGATTTCTTACTAAAAACTATTATCTTTAGCAGCAGAAGATATAATCCTCCTGCCCAGTATGTCGGCTCGCACAAATGTATGGCGCTAGAATAATTTCGGCCTCTTCATTTCCTTGTTCTGTGGGTTTATTTACAAATGCAAGCAACTTGAATAAGTTCTGTGTTCTTGGGTTTATTGACAGATGTAAAGTACTTGGGTTAGCAAACCTGAGGAATTTTTAATCTGTTACCACTTTTCAACAACAACAAAATCTTTAAGTGGTTTACATAGCAAAAGATTCAAGAAAATATGAACATAATTTAAAAACAGATTTTAATGTCTTTCTCTTTCCTTTATTATGGCACTTCAACTCCTTGTAAGCTGCCTTGTGAGGTCTTTGTGCCTAAGAGGTAGAAGTCCCTTAACTAAACTGGTTCCCTATCCTCAAAGAGGTCACAATCTTTCTTTCTTTTAACAGCCAGCCAGCCAGCCACTGGAGAGAGACTGTGCTGGGCTAAATAAGGCCAGTTGCTACCATCTTGCCAAACACAAGAGAGCCATCACTTGAAAAGGAGCCTCTTTGCTCAGTTAGGGGGGGTAATACATCTTGCCCCATTTTGCCTTTGTCCTCTTGGCTAAGTTATTGAGAGAGTGTATGCTAACTCTTTCTGCAAGTTGGGGACTGCCAACCAGCCGAGTTTCCTGTAGTACCCCAGTTAGAGCTCTCTCTCTCTCTCACACTCATTAAATAAGAACTCTAATGCCTTTCAATTCAATTGGTGACACTCTCTGTGTGTGCAGGTTGAATTTAGTCTTAGCGGTAAAGCTAGAGTAACAAGAAACTCATCCTAACCTAGTTTACCAAGTGACCTGCAGGATTTCTGGGGTAAGGATTCCAGAGAGAGCTTGCCAGACGATACAAGGCAAAGCTTGCTGGCAAAAGAGGGAGCAGCCTACTCACATGCTTATGCATGCCAACATTAGTTGTTGCAAGTTTTCCGGGCTGTGCATTATGCTAGTGCAGGGATCTGGGCCCAGAGCAGATGTCCATTTCATATCAAGCAGAAATCTGGGTAAGGAGTGCTAAGCTCCGACCTTCTCCAATCAAGCAACTCCTTTCCTATCATGAAGGCAGCTTGTTAATTTCATAGAAAAGTGAATACCTGGAGGAATGGGTGGGATTGGGACTGCACCTGGCCACTCCTCTCCCTCCCCACACTTGAGGTTCCTTTTGCACAGGGACTCCAAAGGGGATACCAATAGGACTTTGAGCATAAGGCAAATAGGATTGGTAGGAATAATCCCAGTCTCCTCCCCATCCTGATTTAATCCTACACTTAGTGAACATCTGCATAGGGCTCAGGTTGCCACAACATGTGATTTGCTTTGGTGGGCCACAGGTTGCCCACTTAAGCGTTTATCTTTTCATATCCGACCTACACCAAAGGACAGCAAGATTTCAGGCAGTGGTGGTCATTTTTGTCCAGGGCTTGAGAAAGGCGCATACTAACGGGAGAATGTGGTAGCAAAGCTACTTGGGTTTGTAGAATGCTTTGCAGTGTCTTATAGAGCGACCTTGGCAATGACAGTCTGCATTAGGAGTGGAGAAGGGAATCCCCAGTCCACACAGATGTCTGTGTTGCATACTTGGGAAGAAGGGATTTGGCACACCACCGCCCAGTCTAGTCAATAGAAATGCAACTCTAGGATGAGACAATACAGAAATGGGGGTGTTTCCTAGCAATTAACCACTTTTTTGCTGTCCAAAGACCCATGACTTGCCTGTGGCGGTTTTTCTACAAGACAGTCTCCTTGAGCTAGGAGGCATTGAAGCAATGGACTTGTGTCTCGCTTCATAGTTGGACTACAGTCCCAATGGAACTTTGCCTATAAACCCAGGCTTACATCGAATTCCAGTGCCTATAACCTCTGTTCTTGCCTAAGGAGTTGGGCTCAGCAAGTGTGTTGAAGCTGTTGTCCAAAGCAAGTACTTTATAGCAGGCTAGAATGCTTTTTGAGGTGTGCTTGTGTGTGTGTGCTCTAGAGGTATGTTCTGAAACTGAGAGACTGGCCTCCCAAAGAAGGTACTGGCAGCTGATATGGGACCACGGACTCCTCCCTCATGACTTCAGATTCAATTTCTGTGGAAATCTTAATTGCGTGAGGAAGCAGTGTGCCAACTTACCACCCTCAGTTGATGCATTGCATTCAGTTGTAAGATCCCCTCTCTTGCAACCTGGGCTTATTTCTGGTGGTGATAGTTGGGGGTAGGGGTAAGGGAGTCTCTTCTCTTCCCCTTGACATGTTTTTTGCTTCCTTGGTTCACTTTTAGGAACCCTAAAGCATTTTGGGTCTTGATCTGATTCTCTGAGCTTGTAATCTATGATTAGGCATTTGGGAGTAAAAGCACAGTATTCAGTTGGACTTAATCTCCGAGTAAACATGCAGAGGATCAGGCTGCCAAACAATTTGTTCCTTAAATCTAAGGCTTTCACTATGACAGAGTAGGGGGAACCTTGTTCTAGGGAAATCTGATTATGAGGAATTTGGTGCATTTCGTTGCAAGATATAAGCCCTGGGGTATGGTCTGAAGCTATAAGCTATCAAAAACCTCCTGAAGCTCAACAGATCTGGGTTGGATCAGTGACTAAATGAAGCAAAACACACATACCACTTTGAGCTTCAGAATGGAGGAAACATTCATTCATTCATTCATTCATTCGATGTACCACCCTTCCAAAGGTGGCTCAGGGCAGTTTATATTTAGCCCCCCCCCCCCCAAAAAAAACCCCAAGTAAAATCAATTAACAATTAAAATAAAAAAAAACAATTTAAAAGCAGATTAAAACTAGAAACCTCAATTAAAACTAGATAACACTAAAACTAAATATTAAAAGCCAGGCTAAAAAGATAGGTCTTTATAGCTCTCCGGAAGACCTCCAGAGAAGACAATCCTCTTAAATCCAAATGAAAAATAAAAATAAAAAATATCTATAGAAATAAACCTTTAATAAAAGCTGCATTGTGTGTGTTTGTGTGCATACGTGCATGCGTACACGCACATATTTACATTTGCACATGGCTAAGTAATGTACCTTAAGGTATTACACCAGACTGGTAAGCTGAATTGCACTGCAGAAGTTGCTGTGTGTCATGTTGAAAGACTCTCTTGGTGAATGTCAGGCCTTGACAAATTTTATTTGGATCTCCATGCCAGCCCAATAATTTAGAAACTAGACTCCGTCTTCAATCTTCAGGGACTACCTGATATTTATTCCACTCTTTATTTGTGGCTCACCCATTATGGTTCCTCAGCAGTGTTCTCTCTAATTTGTTTTCATCTGTGAACAGAATGAGTTTTGTTCTGAGTGGCACTATCAAGGCAGTGTGTGCACATGTGCATTCAGAATGGGGCCTTCCTGATTCAACCTGAGCGAGATCTAAAATTGAGTGGACATCAAGAAAACCCGTAAGCGCACGCACATGCACACTCCTTAGAGGGAACACTGTTCATCAATTAACTTTTAAATATATTTATACCTTCAACTTTACAGGCAGTACACTGAGAGAAGTGTTGCCCATACATCTGCATTCAGCCCAGCCTTGCTGCTTTGATTCTTTTTCTAAGAAATAACTTTGCCCAGAAAAGCTAGAGGTAGAGGGAGAAGGGGATGGGGGAATTATGTCTCACAAATGTGAGGAATTATTGGTAAGAATTCTGGACAACATAAGAAAACAAAAGACAAAGAAATCCCCTGTCTGTCTCAAATCCCTTTTAATTCCTAAGTGAATTCTTGAATGGGTAGGGGTAACCGCAAAGCAAATCAGAGTGGGCCTCCCCTCCACCTAGTTACTTGAATGAATGAATAAGAACCACCCATCTACAAATGGTGCTTGGAAGGCGAACTGTTTTCCACCCCTTTGTGGCTAGTCAAGCTAATACAGGTCCATGTAAGAATGGCCAGGCATTCCTCTGAGATAAGAAGGATATGCGGCACTGGGGACAAGAAAAATTTCTTTCCCAAGGCAGTGCAGCAGCGTCTCCCTTCCCCACTCCTTTCCCCCACTTACTATAGCATCTTTCTCTCTGCCAGAGCACTATGCTTTAGGTACTAGTGGTGCCTGAAACCTGCGGTGCTGGGGCTGTGGAAGAGAAGAGGTAAAATAGCAGGGAGGCAGGGAGGCCCAGCAGAAAGGTAGGAGAGGGTTGCCCTTGACTCAGGTTGATGGTTACTATACTGGCAGTATAGAGCCTGGAGAATGACTGGCTTGCACCCTCTGCCTGAGGAAGGGGAGAACAAGGAGTGTTGGTGTCAAAACCTCATGTACCTTAGCCTGATCTCACTCAGGTGTGCTTTGGCCAATGGGGAGCAGCAGTCATTGCCTCCGTGCTCTGCCTTCCCATATCCTAAACAGCCTCAGCACCTGCCTTCCCATCCCAGTCTCTATGGTGCTGATGCCTACCTGAGCCAAATGATGAATGTCTTCAAGCAGAAGGAGGAGAGAACTACCTGTTTCTCCCTTGCTTACCAAGTCCTCCTTGTATCTGACAACTGCCTGGCTCGGGTATCATGACGATGAGCTGGCACCTAGGATTTGTATGTATCTGCTGCATGTGTTCCATCCTAGAACTCAAGACAGCATGTATGCGGTTCCCAAGAAGTCACTTATTCATGCACTGATGATCTAGACCTGCTTAGCTTCAGCAAGGCGACAGCTTTATGTGTCCTCAGACTATGCCCTGGCACTCCTGGTTTAGCAACTGATATTCTGATTATACACAGATTCAAGTATTCACTCAAAACATGGTTGTTCAGACCTTTATTTGTACTGCTGGCCTCCATGTAATTGAGATACTATGTAATTGAGGCACTATGACCCAGTTCAGATGTAACACAGTGTATATGCCAGCTTCAGAACTGGTTTATTTTGAACTCTGGCTAGAATAAGCCATTATTACCCTATTTGGACATAATGTCTAAGCCCGGATCAGAAATAATAACCTTCCTTGCCACTTGTGTGTGCCCAAGGCCAGGGGCTGTTGTGCAAAACCAGGATTCATTCTGACTCTGTGTTGCATCTGAACTGGGCCATAGCATCTCAATTACATAGTCAGGATGTCCTTGAGCAGCTTAATGAGGAGTAGCAGCACACTTTGGCCCATACACTATGTGCTTGCTGTTAATGAAACTGCTCTGGAGTGTTGGCTAGGCACCCCTGACTAACAACTGGGTTTGTCTGGGGAATCAGCAAGTCTAGATTTATTCATTATAGAATAAATTTGTGCAAATCTTTGGTCTTGGAAATGACTGGCAGAGTTGAAGTCAAATACAATCAGGTATTTTGGGAAGGGCGGTATAACCTCCCTGAGCCAATTTTGGAAGGGCAGTATATAAATCAAATCAATCAATCAAATAATTTAGGGTTTTAGGGGCACAGAGAGGAAATCTTGACTAGCAAGCAACACAGTATTAACTAACAAACCTAACCAGACTAATAATATCAAAAATACTTAACTGAAGCTCATGAAGAGGCGTTTTAGCTTGAGATCCAAATTAAATCCACTTAAAGTGGACCAAGGAAACCGTCTTAGAGAACAGCTTTAGGCTTTAAGAGAGTGGGGGCGGGGAGCAAGAGATACCAGAGCAGAGATTAGTATACCTAATACCTTCCGGTGGTGTGTTTGGACACTTGTTGCTTGGTCAGTACTGAGGGACCTCCCTGCCACCCCCCACCCCCAACCCCGGGGCAAGCAGGGAGGTGGGATACAAGAGCAGACACCTGTGTACTACTCGCAGGTGAATCCAGAGAAAGAGACACACTGCTTGGCAGTCCTGGTGACAGAATTAGGCAATGTTTTGCTCTGGGACAAGATGTTGATGACACCTTTCTGCTGAAAAGGGTGACATCTGTAATGGACAAAATCATACATTTTGTCTTATTCAATCTTCGTTGGGTGTGCTCTAACAGCACAATTAAGTGAATAGGTTTGAGAAACCTGTGTGGGTCAGAGTGAATGGGCACGTTAAAGCTTATTTTGTAGTTCAGGAAGACCTGGGTGTGATTGGAATGTTTTCACGAGTACTCTTTCTAAGCTTCAAGCCAGCCAGTAATGCTTCTGTTAGAGAGGAGCCTGTCGTACTTTATATACCTTTTCCTGTAACGGTGATAACAAAGGCTAATCCGCTGTGCAGACATAGAGGGGAGTTCTTTGGCCATTCCTGTTAGAAGAATAGGTGTCTACTTCGGCTTCTTCAGAGAGGAGAGCACAAGGAATAGTCCTCTTTGAGTTGTGGGTTAGGCTTGACCTGGAGTGACCTTTCCCCATGCTGCCTGCTAAGTGACTTCCCCCTTGAGTTGTTGTTGTTTGTTATTATTTAACATATTTTTATACCGCCCAAAACTTACGTCTCTGGGTGGTTTACAACAAAAACAGAAAAGTTAAAACATTAGTTAAAAAGTGAGTTAGCTCTTATAAGCAAATGGTGAGCCCACGATCCCGTGAGTTCAGAGTATCCATAATGGAAACTACAAGCCGGTAGTTTCAAATCATGTACAGGGGTGCTACTGGGAGCCCCCAAGCAGGCTATCTTTGTAACATTGCAGCCTCTGCCCATCTGACTATTTATGCTTGTGTGTCACCTGCAGAATGAAAGAGGCCTAGTTTTCTCTAGGGGCTCTTTTCTTTGTTTCACTCTCAAATCTACCCTTTGACTGCGTGAACAATTCTAGTATTAAATAATACCTTTAGAGGGATGGAAAAGCACAGTTGGCTTTCAGTTTGCTCATATCTCTGGACTGTGGTCATATATATTATTTTGAAGTAATGTTTTCTCTTTCTAGATGATGGTAGACTTGCTTCCTCTGTGGAGAGAGCAGAGACTGGGCAGGGGGACCAGCGGACACTGAGTGCAAACTGGTCAAGTGCACAACATACCTTGAGGGCACAGTCATTACGGTCACACGTACCTTACAGAAAACAGGCTTCTGGGGAAAGAAGATGTTCCACATCACTAGGTAAGACATCTGACTCTTAAAAGTAGTAGTGTGGGTAGTTTCAAAATGTATGTAGATTGTAGGTAAATTGTAGATTCAAAATGTTTGCCATTTCTCTTTCAGTGAGTCTTTGTGCTTTTAAAAAGCCTGTCTTCAGCAAATTTGAAAACATGATTTGGAATATACTTAAGCAAACTAGAAAACATTCATATATTGTCTCCTATTTCTGTACACTGCATTAGGTTTCTAACTGAGCCAAACCTGGCATTTTATACTCTGTTTATTTAATTAATTAGTTTACATAATCTCAGGGATTCACAAGGCCTAGCAACTATGAAATTGCAATAAAATTGTAAAATAAAAATAAAACAATTGATGGCAAAACCAAATACAGTTGAGGAAACCAAAAATAATTGCATCAAATCATATTAAAAGCTGCAGAAAAGAACAGCATTTTCAGGTGGTTCTTTAAAAAACCACCACCACCACCTAGAAGGGAACCTGATGGTTAGAAGATGCTGTTTGAAGTGGAAAACACACACACACACACACACACACACACACACACACACACACACACACACACACATATATATATATATATACACACACACACACACACACACGCACGCGCGCGCGTACGTAATTTCTAAGTTATAAAATGACTTGCAAATAAGTCAGTATTGGTGATGTTACATAAATGTTCGATATATAGTCCAACTTTAGGCATGTGTATTTCTAGATCCCTGATGCTATCTCCATTTCAGGTGAAGAAACCTTAGTATGCAAGATTCCGCTGACGTTTCAAGATCACACAACAGGGCAGTGACCGAACTAGATTGAAATCCAGCAGTTCCAAAGTCTAAACAATTCTTTGGAGTTGAATGCCCTATGTTCTATTAAGAGTCTGCAGCTATCTTTTGTGAGCCTGATGGCTTGACTGTAAGGGATAAACTGTGCATTGTGCTGGGAGATCCATAAATGATTTCCTAATTTTTTTGTACCACTAAATGCAATCACACTGGTTAATTTAATCAGGGTAGTAGTACAGACACACATCGCCCCTCCTTTGTGCCACTTTCCCAACTGAAGTCACACACCCCACCACGACATACACCATATTTGCTCCATGGAGGAGAGTATGGGCACCTTCGCCACATCTGTATTTTTGCCCTATAAAGCAAATAGCATATTGGGAACAGTATTTAGGCCAAGAAAAAATAGGGGTGGAGAGAAGGGTTACATTCAGTGCCAAGATGAGGCATTTGTACATCCTAGGCAAAGTTTTGAAAATTATGTCCAAAATGAACGTATGAAGTACAGTTTTACCTCTCAAAACCAATTCCTGACTTCTGCCCAATTTAAAATGTCAGTGACAATTTGGGTGGAGAATAATGAGGGAAAGTCATGAACTGGAGGTTAGCTAGTTCAGATGACATGTCTGCCAGGAGTGCGTGCTCCCTGGGAACCTCTGGTTCCAGCCTTATTTACTTTCGGGTGGTCATGTGAACCAACAAGAGGTTCACATGGTTCAAAAAGGAGGCCCTCCTTTTTTGTGTGGTTGCTGTTCTGCATAATTCCTACAAGCGGAGAATGCTTAACCTATTTTAATACTTAACCTAACCGAAAAGATGGTCAGGTTTGGCACTCTGGAGCTCTATTTAAGTGTCCCAGCCACTCCCGCTGCTGCTTTAAAACTCCGTGTGTGCCAGGTGGGAAGCAGGGAGAATGGCCATTAAATGGTCACTCTCCCCGCTGCCCTGGTAGCATGCAGGGAGACTTAAAGAGGTGGTGCGAGTGGCTAAGAGCCTTCCTTGCCACCTCTCTAAAGGCTTAGAGAGAAGGCAAGGAAGGCACCCACTTGCGCCTGCTTCGTAAAGCCTCTCTGTGTGAGTGTGGAGGCTTTAGGAAGCGGCGTGAGCAGCCTGGGGCCTTCCTCGCCACCTCTCTAAGGAGGCTTAAAGAGGTGGTGAAGAAGGAATCCGTTCACTCACGCACCTCTTTAAGCCTCCCTACACACCAGTTGGGAGAATGGCCGTTTAATGTTCCCTTTTCATGTTTCTTAGCTGTCATGCCGGGAGGCTTGAAGAGGCTGCTCTTCAGTTATTGCAAGGGTAGAAAACTGTGAATAAGTCGAACTACATGTGTGATAACTGAATTGGTATGCAGGTGAGGGCCCCCACGAGTAAGTGAACCTGCGTTGTGAGAACCCGCAGGAAACAAGGGTCTCCTGTATGTTGCAGGGTCCTCCGGCTATCCCTTCTTGCCATAAACAAAATACTTATAGCTGTCTTAAGAAGCATTTGGATCATGTGTACATTTCAGGTTGTCGGATCAGTGAATTGCTGTTTCAGGATTAGTGAATTACTGAGGGTGGGATTCTTCTTTCACACTCTAGCGGTGTCCATCTGCCTTTTTAATGGTTCGTGTAAGCCCCCCCCCCCCCCCCGGCAGATCGCCAAATATTTGTGTGCAACTGTCAACTGAAATGTATGTATTTGTTTATTTCAGCCCAAGGCCATCATAGTCAGCTGAAAGGCGTTGGGCCTGCATTTTAATGCCTGCAGCTTGAAGCATCACAAAATATAAGCCATGCAGGGATGAATTTTCTGATATTAAAAATTTGTTTATAAAGTATATCACTTAATAGTAAGAACCTATAATGGTGATGATATACGCATTCTCCTTTACTCTTGACAAGATTTTAAAGACCTTTAAATGCACACGTAAGTCAAAAGAAATAAAACAAAGATCTTACCAGCCTGAGCAAACATGTTTCAATGCTAAAACATCATTGTCAGTGCTCTGTCTCAAACAGCTGAGTTTCTATGCTGTACCCTAAGCATCTGCCTTGCTCACCTACCCTTTGTCCCAGTTCTGCCCTGCATTGCTTCCCCAATTGAATTAGCAGACTTGCCTTGGTTACATTCAGTACAAAAGAGAAGGTCAGACAGTTAAATGTTACTGATCTTAGCAAGAGAGAGTTGCCATGCTGAAGTCATTAATTTGTCAGTGTTTCAAATGATCCGTCCCCCACACACAACCAATCGGCTACAATGTTGTGGGGGAAATTGCAGTGTGTATCTTAAGTGGCACAGTGGGGAAATGCTTGACCAACAAGCAGAAGATTGCCGGTTCGAATCCCTGCTGGTACTATATCGGGCAGCAGCGATATAAGAAAATGCTGAAAGGCATCATCTCATACTGCACGGGAGGAGGCAATGGTGAACCCCTCCTGTATTCTACCAAAGAAAACCACAGGGCTCTGTTGCTGCCAGGAGTCAAAATCGACTTGACGGCACACTTTACCTTTACTTCGCAAATACAATGTTCCTAGTTACACACAGCCACCAGGGGGCAGTCCTGTTACTGAGACACTGATTTCCATTCCCTGTCTAGTATAGTGTTGGTGCAGGCTGTTTTGCCTTTGCTTAGACTGAATCTCGCCCTTTAAAATCACAATACTCAAACCCAGCAAAGGAGTTCATTCTGTACACAACATCTCTGTGTTTCTAAAACAGAGAGCTGTAAGCCTCTAAGGAAGTTGTTTTGAAATCTTAGTAGGACAAGAACATAGACTTTCATAGGTTTCAGAGGTTTCCCCCCGATGATAAAAGTGAATTGCTGGTAGCAAGCAACAAAAGGCAATTAACACAATGTTTACCCTCCATCCTTCTTCTGAAAGTGACAGATTCACAAAGGAAAACCTAATGATAAAAGGTCCCCTCAATACTTAAAGTGAGAAAACCCATGGTTTCCGTTAGTCACGGATTAATTCGTTGGGTTTCTGCACGAGTACCTGTTTTGCTACCTGATGCTATAATATCTGAGTGTGTGTGTGTACATACATGCTGTACGGAGATTGTCCATTTGCACAGAACGTGTGGATAAACAGATTGCTACGATCCCTTCCCCACACAATTTGGGGAAGAGGAATAATGTCAGTACATTTGTTCAGGCCCCTAATTGCATATGGGTGGTGCTCTCTTGGATTTATTGCTCAAAGTAGTGTGTGTCCAGTGTGTGAAAATATTAGAACACTTCTCCCAGGCTAAGGAACCAGAACGTGCAGTAGCAAAAACCCACATGTTTAGGCAGATTCAGACATTTGTATCTTGTATAAACAAATCAACACATGACAGCGTCAAAACATACTCCTTCCAAATAAAGGAGGGAGGCTGACAGTAGCTCCTCCTCTCCCTATGTTCTTGCAAAGACAGAGAAAGTCCCAAACAGACCCTTGCAAAGTTTTACAAGGATGACAGTCTGTTGCTAGCAAGAAGCCTCTTCTTCTCAATCTTTTTAAAAAGCCTACAGGGGATAGCGCGGTGGTGGTGCTAGGACGCATGCGCAGATCTTAGGCAAGGCACACAATCGTACCAAAATACCTTGGCCACTCCCAGGGGCGTAGCTAGGGGAGAGGGGGCCCGTGTTTGTACCTCTCTCCAGGGGCCCATCGGAGTTAGGGAGATTTGTTATTGTTAACTACCCAGAAATGAAAGTTTGGGGTGGTACATTATTTATCAATTAAATAATAATTTGATAGATAAATAAATAATGAAGTAAATAGGGAGGTGTGGAGCTGTGGGAGCCTGGGTTATTTGAACCCATCCACTCAATTATAGCGACACCCCTGGCCACTCCAACTTGCATTGCTGGTTATCTCTTACTCAGCAGTTGCCAGTCAAAAATTCATTCATTCATTCAATTTCTATACCCATTCATTCATTCAATTTCTATATTTCTATACACTCTTCCAAAAATGGCTCAGGGTGGTTTACACAGAGAAATAATAAATAAATAAAATGGATCCTTGTCCCCAAAGGGCTCACAATCTAAAAAGAAACATAAGATAGACACGAGCAACAGTCACTGGAGGTACAGCAGTGTAAATGCAGTGTTTATGTCAGTTTTCTTGCAATATCTCCTTGAACTGATCTGAGCACATCTTGCTTCCAACACCTTTTGTCACCCCATCCCAGCTTTTTACATAGGCGTTCTTTAACTTGGGCACCTCTCTTCTCTTGGAGTTTATGTTTGCTTGTTTATTTTTGAAGTTCAGCCAGTACTTCAGCAGTGTTCTCTCTAATCGATTTCATCTGTTTGTGGAATGAGTTTTGTTCTGGGCCTCAGTATCAAAGCAGTGTGCATGTATGTGCATTCAGAGTGGGGCCTTCCTGATTCAACCTGAGCAGGATCTAAAATTAACTGAGCATTAAAAAAGACTTGTGAGCGTGCACATGTGCGCACACCCTAGAGGGAACACTGTACTTCAGCACTCTGCCTCCATGTAAGGAGAAGTGGGATGGGTCTCTGCAGCACAGAATTTGCATCTCTTTCCTTCATTAACTTAGAGGAGTCTCGGCCAAAGAGTCACATTTGCAACTCGAAAGATGAGCTGCAGGCCTCCCGGGATCCCATTTGGCCACCTTACAGCAGAGGGCAGAGCTGCACAACTTTGGCCCTCCTGCCGGTGTTGGACTAAAACTCACATCATCCCTAACTATTGGCCTCAGTGGCTGGAGATGATGGAAGTTGTAGTCCAGAATCAGCTGGAGGGCTGAAACCGTGCAGCCCTGGCATAAGGTATCTGTGCTCATTCTCTTCTCCCCTGCCCTTCTCCAACATAAAGTTAACACACACATTTATTTTAGTCCATTGAGTTCACCCCTTTCTCTCCCAGCATCTGAAGCATCAGCCCTGCAACTTCTTCCTCACTCTCTGTCCTTCTAACAAGTTCCCCCTGGTCTGTCTCCTAACATCCAGATCTGATAGTCAGCTCCAGTCCTTCCCAAGAATGGGTTGTGTGTGGTTGTGTGCACTCATGTGCAGTTAGTACTACAACACAATTGCTTCAAAAAACTCTGCCATTTTGCCATCAAAACTGCAGTGCCCATCGGAAGAAGTCTTGTGTCTGGACTTGATACTACAGTTGAGGGCTTGCATTATTTGAATGTCCCTTAGGTAAAAATAATAGCTGTACGTGAATGAATGAAGAGCTTTCTTACGATCCTTGATCAGTTATATATACACAAACAGATGATACTACATTCAGATAAGAAGTAAATCATACAGAATACGCCAACATAGAAGCCTCATGTAACAACATCTAAAAAGAAGGGCTGGAGGTTAGCTGTTGATGGATCTTAACAGCAGCTGCACAAAATTTGGCAACCTTGTAGGTGGTAGAAGGTTTCTTATCTGCAAGGAGGAGTATGGTGTAAAATTTAGCAGTCCGCTGATAGTAAGGGAGAAATAAGACTGCACCGACTATCATTATAAAAAAGACAAACCAGCAGCACATGGTGGACAGATTCAACCTCACCTGAACCACAGGGGCATAAGTGACTGGCCAGAGGGGTTTTCAAAAACCTTCCAGATAAAACTGCTGATGGTGAGGCATCATATCTTGCTCTGAGGAAAACCCTGTGATGGCTCAGTAAAGAGAAGGTCCATAGCTAGCTAGCAGGTTCCTGGTTAAAGTCAGCTACACCTGAAAAAATGGCTATGCCAAGGCGAAAACGAAGTTAGAATTTTTCTCCCCGACATGCCAGTTTTCTGTGTGCAGGAACATGTTTTGGTCTGGAGGAGCATTCAGTCATGTGAGTTCCCACTGACCCTTATAGTGGTACAACCCAGACCCATATTTACTACCTCACTGAGAACGAGGTCAAAGAGAAATTGAGGGTTGGGGGACTCTGTCTACTACATCATTTTGCTTGGTCATTTGGCTGTAGTAACAATATGGGGCCTTCCATCCTGGTACTTGTTGAGCTTTCCATGTAGCAACCCAAGCGCACTCCCCCCCCCCGGGTTCTCTTGCAGGGTAATATAGCACAAAGAAATGGCTCTCTTGTGTTCAATCAGTCCTTGGCAGAGGACCCACAAAGAGATCCACGTAGGAAATTGCCCAATTCAACTGGTATTGTATCCACCCCAAAGACAGGTAGTCTTAGGAAACCATGCATTTAGTAAAGAGACACTCTTCCATGGAGAAATCTTAATGGTGAAAATGTTTTTAGAAAACCTTCCAGCTGACATCACTGTTATGTGTAATGCTCCTGTTTCCATAGCTAGGCAAGACTGAGAAATGATCCAAACAGGAGCTTCTGCTCTCACCTAAAGTTGTTAAATAAAGCTGTTGGGTGGCGGGTGACGTGGCAGGAGGCACTAGGGGACAGATTCTCTTACATATATTTTCTGTTTAGCAGACCTTTGACAGGTTATATAAGGGTCTTGGGAATAGGACTTAGTGCCTCTGCACTGTTGATTTTGGCACGTGGTGCGCAATTCTTCATGCTGTGTGGGTTCATTATAGAAAAATGTTCTGAATACAACAATGTGATGAGCTAAACCTTTTTGCTTCCACCCTCCTCCACACTGGAGATCTGGGCTTACCATCCAGTTGCAGTGTTAGCATTTTAAACATTAACTGGATTGCTCATCCCCTACAGATACTACTCTGTGAAAGGAGGGTCAGGTGGGAAGCAGCAGCTTCAGCTCTTTGGTAGGATATTTATGGAAGATCAGAAACATTGCAAAGGAAAGGAATGTCGGCTTTCCCCCATTTCTCTTGCCCTTTTCTGTTATATGCAAAGCACGAGTACTTGGCCATCTGTATGAAGGGTGGCCAAGTGACTATAATTAAATCAAAAGTGATAATCAAAATCAAATCCCCTGCATTTACTTATTTTTGTTTATATCATAATCCAATTAGAAGAAAATGGTTTAACTTGTGACAAACACATATTCTTCAAAGAAGCTCTTTAATTTCATTTTCGGGCTTAATTAATATTCAGTTTAAATACTTTTGGGTGCTGCATCTGAGGAGTATACAAAGAGCAAAGCGTTTGGAGGAAAGTGATCGAGGATTTTAGAAGCTGAGCAGCTGAAGGAGCTGTGCCAGTGTTGCTTTAAAAACAAGATTTTGAGCTGCAATGGTTTTCCAAATCTATACTGCATCCATGTAAGATAGCTGCATTTATACAAAGTTGTGTGAAGAATGTGTCTACTTCTACATGTATACATGTATGCAGTGAAGTGGAATGATTTGTGCTCATTACACATGTAATGTGTACACAGTGATACACAAAGCTTTTTCTACATTCATTTATATACATACACCTTACCCTTGGTCTGAAGACCTCAGGGTAATTAACAGGATTAAAACTCAATAGCAAGTTCTAGTAAGAACAAATCAGCCTACTTTCCTTTCACTATCTCTACAACTGGACTAGGTTTGGTTCAAATTGAGGTCCACAAGTTAGAACTTATGCACCTCAAATGTTCATGTGTCCATCATTGTGGATCAGGGTGGATAACACCATTACAAACTACACCATTGAGGTCCCCCTGAGTGTCACTCACTACAACTGTATCAAATTTGGTTCAAATCCGTTAGGACTGTCCACAAATTAGTGCACTTGCACCTCAAAAGTTCACACGTCCACCATCTTGGATGGGGTGGATGACATCATCACAAACTATGCCACTGAGGTGTCCCTACAGCTGTAGCAAATTTGGTTCAAATCGGTTAAACGGTTCACAAGTTAGCCCACTCATGCCTCAAAGGTTTATGCATCCGTCATCTTGAATTGGTGTGGATGACAACACAAACTATGCCATTGAGGTGTCCCTGTGTGTCACTCACTGCAGCTATACCTAATTTGGTTCAAATGGTTTAGGGAGTCCACAGATTAGTCTGCTTGTACCTCAGATGTTCATGCGGCAGCCATCTTGGATTGGAGTGGATGACATCACACACCATGCCATTTAGGCATCCCTCTGTGTCCCTACAGCTTTAGCAAATTTGGTTCAAATCAGTTAGGAGGTTCACAGGTTAGCCCACTTGTGCTTCAAAAGTTCATACGTCTGCCATCCTGGATTGGGGTGGGTGACATCACAAACAACACCATTGAGGTGTCCCTACAATTTGGTTCATATTGGGCCAGGCGTTGTGAAGTTGCTGGGGGCAGGGGCGGAGCCACCATTGGGTGAATGGGTTCAAGAAACCTGGGCTGCCACCAATCAGGGGCCACACCTCGTGGCCCCGACACCCCCCCAGCATCTGACATCAGACATGGGGGTGCTGGTTTAGGTCCCAAGCGGGGGCTATGTGGCCCCCGTTCGGGAGTTAAATGGCTGCTGTGTTCAAACACAGCGCTGGCCCCAGCCCGAATGGGGCTGCGCGGCTGCAAACGGGGAGTTGGATGGCCAACGCTGCATTTACAGCGTGGCCAGGAGTGGCTCTCCTCTGCCTTTAAGGCAGAGAAGAGCTGCTCATGGCTGCGCTGCAAATGCAGTGCCAGCCGGACTCAAACTCCCGAATGAAGCTATAAGACTCTGTTTGGGAGCCAGACCATGCTGATGTCAGATGTCAGACACGGGGGGGCGGGGTGAGCGGGGCTGCCGCCACAGCCGGACCAGGGCCACTGGTGGTCTGGCTCCACGCCTGGGCGGTGGGGACGACTCACGGACACACACTCGGAAAGCCAGGTGATCTCATAAGCCTACTGGAAAATACAGCTAAAGTCTAAAAAGAGCAAATGAGAACTCATTGGCCCAAAGCTTGGAGAAAAAGGGCAGTCCAGAGGCTGCCTTTCCAAAGGCTGGGAGAGCAGGAGCTATGAGGGTCTCAACGGCACGTGAGTTCCACAGCCTGGGGGCAATCGCTGAGAAAGCTCTGTCCTGCATGCTCCACAAACGGGCCTTCTCAGGTGTGCGCACGTGGAGCAGAGTCCTCCCAACTGATCTAGTCAGGTGGGTAGATTCAGCTGGGAGCAGACAGTCCCTAAGTTACCCAGGGCCCAAACCATTTAGGGCTTTAAAGGCAATAACCAGTACCTTGAATTGTACCAGAAAACAAGATGGCAGCCGGTGCAGTTGCTTCAAGACTGAAGTAATATGTGCACTGTGAGCAGTCCCAGAGATCCATCTGGCAGCTGCATTCTGCACCATCTGTAGTTTCCGGATACTCTTCAAGGACAGCCCCACGTAGAGTGCATTGTGGTAATCCAGACGTGACACGACTAAGGCATGGGTGACAGAGGCCAGATCAGACTTCCCAAGGAAGGGTTGCAGCTGGCGCACCAACCAAAGTTGAGCATGGTAGCAGTGTGCTTCTTTTGTGAGCAGCACCAGGATGGGAAAGAATTCCTCATTTGAAGTGTAGCATGAGAGTTTTGCTCTGTTAGAAGTACAGCTGAAACTTTTTTAAAAAGCGACTTCTGTTTCCCCAAAACGTCCAGGTTGGAAGGAATGGGACGGCCATTTGTTAAGAATTTTAACGTCCTATAGAAATAGCCGTACGAGCTAAAGAGTCCTTTATTTTCTTCGGCAACAAGTTCTGTGGTCAGCCAGTATATTTTTCCTAGAAGCTGAGCGTGGCACAATGATTCCAAGCGTACAAAGGCAAACTCTGTTTTCCCCTCCAAAGCTGGGAGCCTGGCTGTTGCACAGCAACAGTTAACTTGCTCGCTTTTTGTCCGAGCTGCTAGCATTCCTGCTGACATCAGTGATATATAAAGAGTACTTCCAAAGTAGCCATATTTGCTTCTCTTATTCAGGAGAGAGAGAGAAATAAAATGCGTGTCCAATGGCGACTGGTACAGTTGGTAAGAAATTTGATGCTTTTAAAACAGAACAAAATGTGTAGAAAAGCCCTTTAAAAGGATGCTACAAGGAGCATGAGCTTGACAAGCTTTGGGGATTTGTACTGAGAACGTTAGAGTAGCAAGAAAACCTTGATAGCAGCCTCAAGAAAATCTTAATAAATTGCCTGGACATCCCCACTCCTCCTGCTTCGTTATGGTTAGCTGATGTTTATTAGCCACTCTTCAGCTGAAGTCCTCAGAGCAGCATGCAACAACGTTGCTTTACTAACTGGTTTTTAAGCAAGTCAGTAACCCTTTTCCAGCTGAAACAGTCTTCATTATTATCACTTGCTAGTGATCTTGTAACTTCCATGGATTAGCATACAGAATTATGCTGTACGTGGCTTCTGTTATTACTTGCTAGTGAACTTGTAACTCTTCAAGTGAAATTGTTTAGATTTTGTGTGTGGATATTCTAGCTTTAGAATAAATTTCCAAAACGTTGGTTCCCCCCTTTGTTTTTGGAAAAAGTCAGGTTTTGTGACTACTTATCCTTTCTCGGCAGTTTGCTCAATAAGTGCCTGCTCATTTGGGATCCTTTTGCTTCTCTTTTTCTCTTGTTGTGGACCAACATGTAAGCTTTCAGCTAGAATTCTGACTGCTTGTAGGGACTCCAGGAAGTTGAAACTTTCTCTGTTTGGTGCCATGGTGTATTAATTATTTATCTTTCCCTTCCCTGCTTGAATATGTTTATTGGGTATGCTGCATTTGAGAATCTCTTTAGATTTCGAACTGCTTTATACTAGTTTCCCGAGACAAAGAAAAGAGAAGTTATATTTTGGCAACTATAACAACGCTATGTTCGGACAATCCCGCTTTCCCACATAGTGATTTTTTTCTTTCAAAAAGGAATAATTGGAAGCTTTTGCTGAGCCATTACTGGGGGCTGGGTTCAGGTGTCTAGTCTCAATTGCTGGTAATAGAGTGAAGTAATATATGTTTTGTGTACTATGTTGTGAGCAGACGTTCTGCTTCCACTTAGCATAGGCATCTTACATCTACGCTTAATACAGTAGCTCAGACTTAGTGTGGTACTATAGTTCCAGTGAAAGTGACAACAGTAAGCTTATTCATATGGTGTGGCAGGGTGGGTGGGTTAGGGTTGTATTCCTGAATTGTGTATGTTAAGGAAAATAGTATTAGCAGGATTTGATATGTACTCCTTTTAAGTTATCTGCTCCAGAACTCAAAATAATTTGAGGAGCTGATGTTACGTAAATAGGGCTATGTTCACAAACAGTTTTTACTAGTTAAGTAAGCAACAGTGTTTTCAGAGGGTTTGAATCTCAAGGCTGGCATTTCTAAATAGGCTTTGTTGGAAACCAGTCCTGTGGAAATCAACCAGGCTTTCTTCCAAGTCAATGGAAAACTTCCTTGGACAAACACATTTGTCTTGTTCTGGGAAATTCTGGGTGATGGATGCCATTCTCTGTTGTTTGGAATAATTGAAAGATGGCATTTTGTTCACAAAGAGAAAACTTCTCTCTCAACAAGCCAATACTGGAGAGGTAATATTGTACATAGTAAAAATGTTTCCCCGTAATATCTTCTTTAAAAAAAAAAAGAGAGAGAGAGAGAGAGCTAAAATGACTTCTGTATTCTAAAAAGCTTTTGTTAGAAGCACAGAGAGAATGCCTATCTCAACTAGTAGCCAATATCTTTCAGCTTCAGAAAATCGAAGAAAAGAACCTTCACTCAGTGGTCATGATCCTCGGACAGCCGTTCAGCTTAGAAGTCTCAGTACAGTCTTGAAACGCCTCAAAGAAATAATGGAAGGAAAAAGCCAGGTATTGCCATGTGTATGAATGTAATGGAGCCATGATGAAATATATTTCATACTTAGATTAGATTCCACCTTGGTGGTGGGGGTGCACCACCTTTTGTTGTCGTCGTTGTCCTCCCCTCCCCCTTTTCTCTCAGTGCTTCATGGGCTGAAGAGCATGCCACAAGGATGCAGGAGGGAGGAGCATGGCAGTGGGAAGGAGGGTGGGAGGAAGCTGCAGCAAATGGGAGAAGTCCTGTGGCTTTTGCGTGCCTGGGGGAGAGAGATACCAGCATCAGGGGCGACGAGAGGAAGAATGGAAGCAAGCAAGCTGAAGCAAGTGGGGAGAAATGCAACAGTGGCTCTGGGGCTGGACAGTTGAGCGCCAGGGGCTGGACGGGCCTTATGTTTGATATCCCTTCTCTATCCTCCCCATACTAAATAATGTTGTTGCCTTTATTGTGTCAAACGAAGCAGCTGTAATACACTGTAAAACACAGCTGTGCTGTGTTTGTCTCTTGAGTTAAGCAAACCACGTCTGTATAGGGCAGAAAATGCTGCATAGAGAAAGAGTCTTCTGCACTATTAATATAACATGTTTGCACCAAGATGGTTGTGATGAATTGTCATGGGCATGATAAAAGTGTGGTGTAGGGATAGGTCATAGCCTATGGATGAGATTACCAATAATCTAATCATGTTCCTCAGGACAAGTAGTCTGAGAAGGAATTGCTCTGGAAAATCCAACTTAGTGGGTGACTGAGGAAATGTAATCTAATTATGGCCTTGTGACATTTGATGGTATTGTTTAGCTTCAGAAATAGAAAAGTCGTGTGCAAATGTGGTGTCTTGCATTGTGCCTTGACTGAATATTTAATTCCATCCATAGGACAGTGATCTGAAGCAGTACTGGATGCCGGACAGCCAGTGTAAGGAATGCTATGATTGCAGTGAGAAATTCACCACCTTCCGACGAAGACACCATTGCCGGCTATGCGGGCAGATTTTCTGCAGCCGATGCTGCAACCAGGAAATCCCTGGGAAATTCATGGGTTACACAGGTAAGGTGCACTGTCCAAATGATTCAGCCTTTCAATGAGATGTGATGGGGAGAAGCTGCCTTCATCTGCTTGGGGGGCAGTGAGATATTCTAGCGCTGAGTATACTAGAAACAAAATATTATTGGCTGCTCCTTGGTCCTCATTTGTTGTACCGTAAAGGATGCTTTTAACTACGTGTAACTAAAACCCATAACGATACTTGGTTTTTGGCTCCCATGCTTACCTATTTTTTGAAAGAGGAGAAATGATTGGCTTGGCTGATTGACTTGTGGAGCCGAGGTGCTGAGAGACCTTGCACAACTCCTCCCCCGCCCCCCTGCATTTCCCCTCGGAGTTCAGAGTGCTCTTTGTGCCCCAGGAGTGTTGCTGTTTCTGGTCTTACAACGGCTCCTAGAGCGTGGGGAGCCCTTGAAGCAGTAAGGGCTCCGGTGCAACAGTGAACAGTCAGCATACTGGGGGGAGTTGCTCAAGGGCTCCCAGCATGGCCCCACAGTCGCTTGAAGCGTGCCCACTTTGTTAGGATGTCAGCCGCTGGTTTGCATTTCGTCAAAGTACATAATACTGTTATTCCGGTGAGTCCTTCATAGACTCTGGAATATGAGGGGTGAAGCAACTGGTAAGCGAGAGATGGTGCTAGGGCACCAGTGAGATGTCCATAATACACCCATGGATATGCAGTCCCTTCATATTTTGTCTTCCCATGACTTTTTAACAAATGCTTAATTGCTTCTCAGGTTGAACTCTGACTTTTTGATTCTGCAGTCTGGAGAACAGGAAAAGTCAGTGGTCTTTGCCTTTTTGTAGGACAGACACTTTTTGTAGGCTACTAGCAACTGCTGAATATTCTTTACGTTTCCTTCAGTGCAGTAGGAGAACATGTGTCCTTTCCTTGCCTTGGAACTGCACTGTGCTTAAGGGAAATCAAGGGACCTAAAAGGACTGTGCTGCTTCATAGTGCTCAAACGTCAGAAATATTTTGTGTTGCCCTGTCCAGTGGAGGCATGTTCACTTTGGGCTAGGACCCTATTACTAACAGCCACGAAACTTGGCTCTGGGCCAGTTGTTCAATGATAGAAACTTTCCCAAATCCAGCTTTATTTCCTTTAAAGAACTGAAATGTGACTGTCAGTTTGAAGAACTTCACAAGTTTTCACTCTTTCTTCTTCTGAAAACAAGAGGAAGGTTTAGCCTTTATGGCCTTTAGTTTTTTACTAGCAGCATCCAGTGCCTGAAAAGTTGCATTGGGGCCTTACAAACCAAAAAAAAATCCCTTCTGAGCTATGGGCTCATGTTGATTCGCCATCTTCCCAATACCATGGATAGGATCCAGACTTAGCTGGTTATGACAAGTACCATTGAGATCAATGAGACAAGTTAGGCATGACTAACCTAAGTCCCGTTAATGTCAATGGGAGACTGATTTAGTCTGGATCCTTCACTGACTTCTGTGTGTAAAAATGTCTAGGAAGGAAGGTTTGCTTTCAGGTCTTCAGATCATTAGGTTTGCTATATTGAAGTGCAAAAGTATTCCAAGTGGTCCTCTCTTTCTCACAGGTGATCTCCGAGCTTGCACTTACTGTCGTAAAATAGCTTTAAGCTATGCACACTCCACAGACAGTAACTCCATTGGCGAAGACTTGAGTGCCCTGTCTGATTCTCCCAGCTGTGTGTCAGTGCTGGATCCTGGGGAACCGCGGACTCCTGTTGGCAGCCGAAAAGCTAGCCGCAACATCTTCCTTGAAGAAGACCTTACCTGGCAATGGTACAAAGTGACTTTGTAACTTCCTCTTGGTCCTCAGTTTATGTGGAGCCAACTTGAGCTTCAAGCATCCTGGCATTTTCCATTTGACCACACAGTGGTTTTATAATATCCTCTCAGCAGAAAGTGACCTGTAACATTTTTTTGCAGTTGGTTAATTGATTAACCATTTGTTGCTGCTCTAGTTTTGAGTTCCTCATTGTAAGACCTGCAAGTCGGTGGTAGTTCCCATCAACCCAAAGTGCAGCTCCTTGACTAAGTGTTCATTAGGCTTGTGCAAAGCTTGAGCTGAAGTCAAATGCTCTGCACAGAGGTGCCTTCTCCCACTGCTCAGGGCTGCACTTTGTCCAGCGCCAGTGGGGCTCCTTTTAAAGGAACGTAGCCTCTTGAGCCCCAGCACCATCTTGGAAGACACACACGAGTGATGGAAAGTGTAGTTCTTCCTGTCACTTCCCCATAAAGCTGTACACTTCCCAGCACCCCATGCATGCCTTCCAAGATAGCACTGAAGCTTGACTGAGTTCTTTGTCTCTTAAAGCGGGGTACTCTGGTCCTAGGAAAAGCACAGTACTGCGTCAAGGCCGGCACAGTGTGGAAATGACTCTTACACTGGAGGTGTTTTACTAGAATGGCCCCACTTGAAAAACAGTGAAGATCATTGCTCTAGTGTGTGTGTTTAACATTTGCAAATTGTGTTGACATACTGTTGTTTCTGTCAGGAGAGCAGTAGTTCGCTAATATAGCCATGTAGCTGCATCACACTACCTTTTAGGGTTTGAGTATTATTGGCATATCCTGCAGTATTTCAGTATATAGAGCATATACTGCAGTATTTCAACTGTGTGTGTGTGTGTGCGCGCGCGCGCGCCAGAGTGATTAAGCATTGTGCAATGGTATGCAGTTGGGAAGTTACGGTTCATGGCCACTGGATTCTGAAGACTGCAAAGGATAATGCTTGCTAGTGATCTCAATGGATACTTCTGGCTTTAACACAGGGAAAGTTATGTTTACAGTGCTTCTAAACCATCAGTGTAGAGTGTCCAATTCATGCCACATAACAGTTCCAAACTGTACCCAACTTCCTGTTGATTATTGTTGCCCTCTCCTGTGTACATGCAGAATGTTGTTCAGCATTTTGCCTGTTGCAGAGCTGTGTTTTAAAAATTGCTTGGGCACATTCATGTGCCGTAATCCAGCAACAAATCCAAACTCTAACAGTCTGTGAGGTGGGAGACAACTAAATAGTTTCCCCACCCTCTGCTTTATATATACTGTAAATAGGGCAAACATGTGACTGTTGCATCTGTCACATTTTCTTTAGTGGGACAAGGGAAGGATGCTATCCAGAAGCTTTGATTCGTTTAGTACTAAAGTTTTGTGAAAGGTCAAGTGATTATGCCCTGGCTTAAGCTCACACTCATTCCACTCATATACACACACTTACTGAATTAGTTGGAGTTGTGGTTCGGGTGGCCATCCTAAGCCCTGCTTATGAAGTGGAGAGTTGTGGCAATATGCTGATGCCTCTTTTTGCAGAGTGGGAGTCTCGCTCAAAATCATCAAGCTGTTGGGATGCTTTTATAGCCAATGTTCATTGCTTCTGGGTTTCCAGCTTCCTTTCATGTTGGAAAACTGTGGTCTTGGATGTTGACTATTGCTCTGTTTCCCAGAAAAGCAAACAATCTGGTTGTTTCTCAGAAATTATCTCATTGTGTTTCACCACTTTTGGGTCGCAAAGACCTCTTTCTTTCTTTCCTTCGGCCTTGTTCGTTGCTTGTTTTTTTCCGGCACTAAGTCCTCTGTCTGGTACCTTCCACTCACTTCACACACATACATTCTGTTCATGAAAATGGCTCTTACAAGAATGCAGCAAGAATATAATATTGATTTACTAATTATGAGCGTATGGCCTTGGTTACATGGAAATGCTTTTGTAGGACTACAAGAGTCCTAAGGGCTACAAGAATAGAACTACAAGCAGGATATGCACAAGGTAAAATGGCTGCTCATATGACACCTCCTTGCATCAAGTTTGGCTCTGAGACTGGTATATTTAAAACTAAGTATTCATTGAGGCCTGGATATGTGGCTTCCTGGGGGCTGAGCAGTGTTCTGTTTATTTTTTTCCGTCTGTGTGCAGAATGAGTTTTGTTCTGGGTGGCAATATCAAGGCAGTGTGTGTGCACATGGATTCAGAGCGGGACCTTCCTGATTAAACCTGAGTGGGATCTAAAATTAACTGAGCAGACATCAAAAAATGTGTGAGCGCGCACACACGCACACGCCTTAGAGAGAACACGGGCTGAGCAAATTATGCCCTTTTTTCATGTCACAGATCAAGGTGCAGTATGGCAACATCTACAGCTGCAATTGAGAAAATTCTCAATCTTCTGAGCAGTAATGTTTGAAGTTGCTTATCGGTAATAAGTTGTAGGATTTATCCTGTGGTCTAAATGCTCTGTCTTCTTACTTGGAAATAATAGCTCCCCTTCATGGTCATGGGAAGAAGAGAATCATTTATTGCCAAATGGGATGGAGTGCAACTCCTTAAAAGAGGCAACTGTCTCCTCAAAGCCTATCCTGCTCCTCCAACAATGGGAGTGCTTGCCACCAAATATATTTCACGCTCTTGATTGATTTATTTGAATTTATAACCTGTTCCTTTAAGACTCAGAGTTGGTAATGTTTATGATGAGGCTTTTTGTATGTATGTATTTATTAAGAATTTCTTGTATGCCGCCTCCTCCAAAGACTTTAGGCGGTGAACAACAGTACCAATAACAATGTTTTTAAAATAAATAAATAAACAAAGGACAAAAGCCTGGCAAAACAGGTAGTTCTTAAGAATTCTCACAGTTCTGACGATTGAACATATTTCTGCAAAGAGGAGGCAATGGTCAGAGCTGGACATGTACTCCTGGAGAAGGATACTTTTGCGGGGGGTGGGGAGCCTTTCTGAGCATCTGGTAATTTGTCATCTGCCTGTAACTTTTCTGGATGAAAAGAATTCAGATTTTTCACTTAGACACTACTTTCAAAGAGCAAAGACAAAATAAATAAATAAATCCCCCCACTGTTCTCAAAGGCTGGCACTCTTCAGTGCGTTGTACGGATGAATGTCTTTCCTTAGAATTAGTAGTAACCACCATTTTTAAATATAGCTTTGTTTTACTTGCAGCTTGATTCATCCCGACCCTTCATCTACCACTCTGTCAACACGCCTTGGATCAGTTCAGGAGGAAACAGGGAAGTCTCCTGCTCGAAACAGGCAAGTCACCCAAACTCCTCTATACTCGTATAGAAAATTGTATCTGTAGAGGCAAGACACTACTGAACCTGCTCTCATTTACAAATTATTTCTGCTGACCTTAAAGGTTTTAAATGATGATTAATGGTGATCTGTTGAAGGACAATGGTAATAAAATGTACGCAGTACTCCAAGTACTTGCAGTATCGTGTTGTAGATGATAGATTGCAAGTGGTCTGCAAACTGAGTGTGAAGTCCAGAGGTCAAGCTCATGGCTGAGTGGAACTGTATCAGAAAGATGTTGGGTGTCTGAAATGACTTTTTTCTTGGCTGACTACTGACTGTGTCTTTGGTTGGGTGAGGCCTTAGTGGACTATTCCCAGAAAATGGATCCTGGTGCTTTGCCAAGCGGAAGTGGTCTTGCTTGTCCAGCTTAATTCCTGTAGTTGAACAACATATGTCTTTTGTATGTATGTTCTGCAACCTTGTGTCCGACAAGGCATATGTTAGGAGAATAATGAAGACGTAAAGCCACATATTCAGTTCCCAGATTACAGGAAGGTTAAGTTTCTTTTCCAATAGTGCTTATTTTTTCTATTCTTCTAAAACAGATTATGTACAGATCTATGTTTTTGAGGCAGATTGCTATTTTTGAAGCCTAATATTCCTTGCCCCTTAATGCAGTACTTGTTCAAAGTACTATACCAGATCTCTAGTGGTTTCTACAATCTATCCTGTGCCCTTCTGTGTGGTTTGGCTTTAAAAAAGAACTCTTGTAAACTTGTTTATAAGCACTCAACAGCTCACGAAGAGTTGGGCCTTCCAGCTGTTTGGTAATTGTTCTTGTTCAGTAATGTTGCTTGTGACATGATCAAAGTTGGAGGCATTTGAAGCCAGTATTGTTGTTAGATGATAACTACTTCAAGGCAGTATTGTTGTTCAATGATAGCCGCTTCATCAGTTCTGGGTTAAAATTGTTTGTATTTGAAAAGGAGTTCCCCTTAAAAAAAAATTTGTGTGTAATCACCAATTTCTGTGACTAAATTGACCCTGACTTGGTACAAAGGGTGAACTCACAAGCTTCCTCCCCTCTTGCGTGCAAAATCTCCTCCTCTTTTCTTTGTTGAAGCTAAACATATGCACAGTTTTTAATGCTAACCATGGTTGGCTCAAACTGGGGTTTATAGCCCCAGTTTTAACAATGACTGCAAATGTGGGTTTGCAATTAACCATGGTTAATTACAAAAAGAAATGTCTAGAATGAGGGAAGTGTGCACTACAGAGCTCATAATCATAGGTCAGAGTACTGCATCTGCACTAGAACTTTTAAGTTAGAGGATAAGTTCTACAGCCCATAAAGATTTAAAATATGTCCTCTTCTGACACAGAAGAAATTGTTCTGGCTAATATTGCAGATGATTTAGGGTTGGTTTCCAAAATGTGGTTTCCCTAGGCAGACACCTGGAAGGGGGCAGAACTGGGCCAGAACCTGGCAGGTTAGGATCAATAAATTGTATATCCCATTCCCAGGCCTTCAACTGAGATTTAATTTTTAAATTATAATGTGTTTTGATGTGTGTTTATCTCTTATTATTTTTATATTTTTATGAATTTTAAATGTGTTGTATTTTGTTTTAATTCTGTACACTGCCTAGAGATTTTTATACTAGGCGGTATATAAATTCAATAACTAAATAACTAAATAAATATTAGTAAATAAATAAGCAAGCAGTTCAAAACTGTACTGGCTACATGCCAGAACATTATTTAACAGGTCTATTAAAATATTGGTCAGTTGGAAATCGTGATGATATCTGTCTGGCTTAAATTCATTCAGAAACAGTATTTGGTGGTAGTTACTGACAGTGGTCCCTCTATTTTTTTCTCATCTCTGTGCGGAATGAGTTTTGTTCTGGGCAGCAGTATCAAGGCAGTGTGTGGGCATCTGCATTCAGTATAGGGCCTTCCTGATTCAACCTGAGTTGGATCTAAAATAAACTGAGCGGACATCCAAAAACCTGTGAGCGTGCGCACGCCTTAGAGGGAACAGTGGTAACTGATAATTGCATATTCTTCCAGCAGCCTGAAAAGCAAATGTGCCAGTTCTCAATGAAAATAATTAGTTAAGCAGCATGCATTTAAAGAAGAGAATTTAAAGCTGAGACTAATTGAAGTGCATTTTAGGAAGACAATATTTTATGGTGAATAGATCTGTCAGTGGCTGTTACAATTGTGATATCTAAGTGGAGCTTCCAGGTTCAGAGGCAGTATATCACTGAATACCAGTTGTTATGGCCAATAAGTGAGGGGAGCAATTGCCTTCATAGCCTGCTTGTGGGCATCTCAGAGGCATCTCCTCCATTGAGAGGAGAGCTTGTCTTGTGGTAGCAAGCATGATTTGTCCCTATAGCTAAGCAGGGTCTGCCCTGGTTGCATTTGAATGGGAGACTTGATGTGTGAGCACTGTAAGATATTCCCCTCAGGGGATGAAGCCGCTCTGGGAAGAGCATCTAGGTTCCAAGTTCCCTCCCTGGCTTCTCCAAGATAGGGCTGAGAGAGATTCCTGCCTGCAACCTTGGAGAAGCCGCTGTCAGTCTGGGAAGACAATACTGAGCTAGATAGACCAATGGTCTGACTCAGTATATGGCAGTTTCCTATGTTTCCTATCTACCAACACTGGCAAACAAAATAGACTTTTAGCCAGAACCACGAGGCTCTTCTGTTTGGAAAAAAAGTATGTGTTGTCTTATGCCTTCAGTAACTCAACTCTTGGTTGCAACTCTTTGTCTTGTAGGAAAGAGAGAGCCCAAAGAGTTGTGCATGCTCAGAGCAGTCAGTCAGTCAATATTATGATCTTTGACCAATATCAAAACATCTAAAACAAATGTCAAATGTAAATATAGCCATATTGATAATATATCTGTATACTGGATCCAACGGTTAGCGAGCAGAGCATGTCAAACTTGTATTGCAGAACAGAATTTTGTGTGTGTGTGATAGACGCATTTGCACTTGTTAACAAATATTTGACATAGAATTTGTCCGATCGTCCTGGCAGGTATGTAAAATAGGTTCAATTAATTAACCTTTGTCCAAGACCTATTTAAGAGACACACTGCAGGAGCACATGTGCAACTGACTCAAGGCCAAACTAGATGTGAAAGGGGAAGGCTTGGTTCATATGCCTGTGCTGTTAACTTATGAAATGTGGGGTGGAATCTACAGTTGGAATCTCTGGTTTAGATCAAAGTAAAAGGGAGCCAGCTGGCAGAAGATTGTCTGGGGTGATGGAACACTGTAGTGATCAGCCATCCCTACCCCTAAAGAGTTAACCAGAAGTGAAGTCTTGACTGACAGACTGGTGAACTCCAGGGCTGAGCCAGTCAGCACACCAGGTGGATGGGACCTAGAGAGCTGTTGGGAGGAAGAAGGCCATTCTTTTTTAGAGAAGGATATGTGGCCAGGAAGGATGACTGCAGGAGAACAACTCTGAACGTCAGGAGGACAAGAAGCTTGAACTCTCCTCAGGAGTTTGGTGAGTTCAAGAAAAGGAAGCCTGGGCTTCGGCTTCAGGAAGTTTAGTCTAGGGAGAAGTTTGTTTAATAAGACTTTGTTTTAGAAGTTATATTCTGTGTGTGTGTGTGTTTTGCAAATTCCTGATACTGTTCTGTATAGTTTAC
The DNA here is from genome assembly GCF_027244095.1 of Hemicordylus capensis. Taxonomy (NCBI): domain Eukaryota; kingdom Metazoa; phylum Chordata; class Lepidosauria; order Squamata; family Cordylidae; genus Hemicordylus; species Hemicordylus capensis. Next base: position 225,620,225 of record NC_069657.1, read on the forward strand.
TTACAACGTAATTGAAATAAGAAACACTAGCCTACGCTCGATACACCTAGGGCGTAGCAAAAGACTGTACGCATTTAAGTGTGCTTTTGCATTTTCTTACATGCCTGTTCTTTGCAACTGGGTAACCAAGGATTTTAAAGCGTGTCTCCCCAATATCATTTGGGGTGCTTTTGAAGTATTCTTGTAACCTACTGAGTATTTTTATCTGTAACTGAAAGCTGAGTAAGCCTCAGACAGAAGCAGTCTGTAGTATCTGAATAAATCTGTTTTTCTCTTTGGTTCTTTTCTTTTACAGGTCTCTCTGAGTTGGTTTTTAACTCAAGAAAGTGGGGGGGGGCTAAAGGGGGATTTCTCTGGTGCAAACCCATCTCCTCAGGCATTCAGCAGCTATCAGTTTTCTCACCACGTGTAGGCTTGCATGTGGAAGATTTTTGTACTTGTTTAGTATCAAAATAAAAAGTTTCCTGGGATCCCACCTGAAGCCCCAGAAGGTTCAAGCTCTCTAATAAAGAGGGGGGGTAGGTGGCGGCAGCCATTTTTGAACTGAACAAAAATACAGAAGAGTATTAGGAGAAGCCTAGTTATGCAGCTCGGCAGGGATGATTCAGCATTTCTTTCCCTCACATGAGCTTGCTCTGAGACAATGGCTTTAATCGACAACAAGCACACTTTGTTGTCCACCTGCATACCCCCTTCGGTGTAAAAATTCTGTGACGTGACAAATGTGGTGCCCCATCATATCCAGTTTGGTCCTTGTATGTTCTTGAAGTAGAGAAACTCAGGTTGGCAAAGAGATGCATGTGTTTTGCTCTCCCTTCCAGAGTAACTCAAATAAAACTTTGCAGTGTGTTGGTGCCTATGGGTTCTGGTGGTGATGGGGCAGCCCACCTTATTGTCATTGTGGTTCCAGTTTCTATGGCCATGTGCAGGTTCTCCCAAATGGCATCACCTTCATATGAGTGGAGCCCGATGGACTCTCATGCATTCCTGAGGCATGCGTGTCGGGAGTCACCATAAATATGAACTGGGTTTGAAAATTCTTATTGAGTAGTAGCTGATGATTTCTCCCTGGATTGGAGTGAATGGAGTACTCTGTCTAAATTTAAGAATTCTCTGGTTTTCTGTTCCAGGTTTATGCCTAATTTTAGTGGGTGGGTGGGATGAGTGAGAGAACAACATTGCTTAGAGGTTCCTTAATGCTGTGAAATGATTATCTGTTCTGTTAAAGTTTAATTTTTAAAGGGGTGGTGTAAGCTTAAGAACTAAACATTGTTCTTTTTCTCCCACTAGATCAGCAAGCGTTACTAACCTGTCCCTGGATCGGTCTGGATCTCCCATGGTGCCTTCCTATGAAGCATCTGTTAGTCCGCAAGCTAATCGCACTTATGTGAAGGAAACCAATGAAGACGAGCGCAAAATTCTTTTGGTACAAGCCACTCTCTTGTGTTGTCTTGCATTTTTTTCACAGAAATAAGCAGTGTCTAACTCCTTTATGGTACCTGACTTAAGTGTGGCCACCTTGTACTTATGTTCTCTTCTTTCTTTCTTGTGCTTCTTTCTTCTTTGAGTGGTATTTGTATCCTGTTCTTCCTTAAAAGAGGACAGGATGGTTTACTTCGGTTATCTCACTACAATCCTTTATGTACTTTGAAAAGTTATGTTTATATAATTTCTTGTCTAGTTCGTGTATAAGTGTGTTCAGCTTGCACATAGTAAGACTGGTACTTATTTTAAAAAGAAGCCATTAGGAATTGGTAACCACATGTGTAGACAGGTATTAGATCTGTCATGATTTAATGTAATCCACCTTTATGAGAGAAGATGCTAGTACTGGGTTGCTAATATGTGCATGAGTGTGTGTGTGTCCGTGTCATTTTCTAATTGCTGAGTTACATAGGGCAACCTTCTATGTAGATTCTAAATCCGCTGCCTAGGGACTCTTCAGTGCCTAAGGACAGATTCATACACATGCATGTGCATTGCCTGATAACTTATTTCTCAACGATTTGCAAATTAGTACATGAATGTTCTCAAGTGTTGTGTTTGAGGTGGCGACTGGTGGGTTGATAGAGCCCATTGAGGTATTTCACATGTGTCTCTGGAGGCAGCTTGTCACTTGTTTGATCTTGGACATGCTGGTCCTGAAGAAATATTTACTACCTGATTTGTAAAGCACTCTTATCCACCATGCAGCCTGCATAATGCTGGCTGCAAAGATCTCTTTGTAGAGCAACTTCTTATGTTTGCTTTCCTTGATCATTCTCTGGAGTTTTAAGATACCGAATAATGGTTTATGTTGTTAACAGTTCCTTTTGGTGCAAACTCACTGTTACTATGCACAGAGAACAGGAAGCCCTAATTATTGGGAGAGGAGTGCTCTCTAGTTGGTTGTTGCAAGTATCAAGAGCACAAAATGTTCCGAAGCGCTTTTTTATTGCTTTACCTACAGAGAGAATCAGCAGACATGGGTGTCACAAACTCTCTGTGAACATTTAATATTTTCTTGTGTAACCCTTTGCAGTCAGAAAACAAAGGTAACAATAGAAAAAAGCTAGTTTTATCAAATATACATGTAGGCATCTGTAAGTTTATAAATGTATATAAAACTAAATTGTCTTCACACATGAGAAAACAACTTTATGAATAACTTCCAAGATATGTAAATATTACCTCTATCTTGAGAACACTTAAGCCCATTGTTATCTAAAAATGTCATCACTTTGCCTTGTAGGACTCAGTCCAGTTAAAGGACCTGTGGAAGAAAATATGCCACCACAACAGTGGGATGGAGTTTCAAGATCACCGTTATTGGCTGAGAACACATCCCAACTGCATTGTGGGAAAGGAATTGGTCAACTGGCTCATGAGGAATGGCCACATTACCACCAGGTAATGGAGCTCTGAGTTCAAAACTCTGATACTCTTTACTTGTAGATTAAGCATACTTGTATGTTTATACTGCTTTTAATCTATACAGACTGTCCCAAAAGCATCCAGCTCAGAATGGTATCTAAAGGAGGTGTTCTAATTGCTTTAAACAAATCTTTATGTGACAGTCTGTGTTTATAGATTTAAAGCAGTATAAACATACACTGCAAAACATAAAACCTAAGCGTATTCCCTATCCAGAACTCCCACCCCATTTCTTATCCCAATTATAACAACCAAGTCTATATCAAGTAATCTTTCTAAATAGTAAGATGCGTGTGTATTTGGATATAGATATTTGTTCCAATATCATGATTTCCTTTCTATGAATGCAATATGGCAACCATTTTCCCCATAAATTGTTTTGCCTACCCTTCCTATAGAGTGTGGATGAAACGGGTTTCCACGGTTCAGTTTGAATTCGAACAGAACCACCAGTTTGCGAACCAATTTGGTGGAACCAACCAGCTGGTCCAGTTCATTTGTCAAACCAGTTCGAATTGTTTGCCCGCAGGGAATAATGGGAACTCGAGCCAGCCCTTTATTCCCCATGGGTAGTGCCTAGGGACAACAAAGTGTGTTGGGTGGTAGGGCATGATGAGTGCTGCCTACCACCCAAACCGCAAAACAATTGACTCATTTTTAATGAATTTTTGGTTTTTTTCCCCTGAGTCAGTAGAACCCTATTGGCAAAACAGCACACACGTCTGCCACACAAGTGAAACATACACATACTCACGCATGCGCGTGCACACACACGAATCTCCAGCAAAGAATACAGCACAAAACAGTCCAAAAAGAATCAGTGACCCAGAATCTACCAGCCACAGTGCCAGGTGCCCACGCTGCATCATTGGCACAAGTTGCTCTCCCACACACTGACACACAATTATGACTCCATTGCAACAGCAGCACCCTTTGCAATCATAGCCATAAGCTGAGCTCAACTAGAACAACCACCTCCTCAGCCCTCTTTTGACTGAGTACACCTTGCAGTGCAGATTGCAGACAGAGCAGACCACCAGACCAGAGCAGTGAGTGAAACACGTTAGTTAGTCTCAAGGGCAGACATGGAGCTCATCTCACCGCAATCACTGAGGAAACATTGCACACACTAGTGAGAGCTGAGCTCCACTGCCCATTTCTCACCACAACACCATCTCACAGACAAAAGCTCAACAAGTCTCAAGGAAGGCAGGCAACCAAGTCTGGCCTTTGTCCATCTGAGATCCATCAAAACCAGATAGTCAGTCATCAATCATAGCCGCGGCAATAGCATAGCAAGCATATTAAACAGTGCTGAGGAAAAGAGAACTACCTAGTTGCTTGATAAGAAGTCATCTTTCTTCACTTCGTGTCTGGAATTGGTTGGGCCCTGGCGATGCTGACAGCCTGCCTGGCTGACACATGTCAGGCCCCCAGTCCACACTCATCATCAGCCATGGTTGGGGTTGGGTGGGGCACATGTGTGCATGTCTGTGCTTCTTTGAAAAAGGTTAACAGTAATATACAAGTAAGACACAAAAAAATAAAGCCTGCCTGCCTGCCCTACCATGGCCTCCTATTGGTGCTGGGTCTCAGGGCACTACTCCATTATCATCCTGGGCCTGGCAGTGGGCACGCATGTGTGTCAGCAGCACTAACGGACAGACTGTGACACATCTGGTTTTGGGGTTGGCCAGGGTGGGGTGAGCTGACAGTGGTGTTGCAGGAGGTGGGAGTGACCATGGGTCACCCACCCTCCACATCCAGCTCAGGATAGCCCAGCAGTGGGAGGTTGGCCATCAGGAAGACCAGATGTTCCAACAAGCCAGTATCCAAGTGCGAGTGATGTGATATCACCACATCCCCAGCCATGGAGAAGACACTCTTGCTCTAGACACTGGTTGGCAGGCAGGAGAGGAGCCATCCGGCAACCACTGCCAAGTCCAGCCAGACTTGATAACGCATTGCCCCAAACTGGGCCAGTTCCATCTCTGGATCTGCCACCACTGGCTCATGCAGGTTCTTCAGAACAGACTGCTCAACACTGCTGCAGGGTTCGGCTGGCACTTCCCATACCCCTGGCAAGGCGCCAAGGCACCTCCCCCCCCGTGAACCACTGGGTGGAATTGCCAGATGTGTTGGTGCTGCCAAGGACACCATGCTGCTGGCCTGGGGAGCGGTGGTGATGCTGCTGCTGGGGGTGGAGTGGGCAGAAGTAGGCACTCCAGCACCCTCCTCCTGATTCTGACCCAGCATCCTCCAGTGTTCTCTCTAATTTTTCTCATCTGTGTGTGGAACGAGTTTTGTTCTGGGTGGCAGGATCAAGGCAGTGTGCATGCACGTGCATTCAGAATGGGGCCTTCCTGATTCAACCTGAGCGGGATCTAAAATTAACTGAGTGGACATAAAAAAACGTGCAAGTTGTGCATGTGCGCACACCTTAGAGGAACAGTGGTCTCCTCTCCTTGGCCTGCCTGATTTCTTGAATCGGGAGGTCCCTCCACTTGGGCAGCTCGTCAGAGGTGACAGCATTGCCCTTCATCTTTGGATCACATAGGCAAGTCAAAAAATGCTCTGCCGATTGTCCCAAGATGTTGCTGAGTGACTCCACGACTCCAGTCCCCAGCCAATCTGCCAGGGTGAGTGGTTCCTCAGTGGACAGCGAGGTCTGGAGCTCACCCATTGTCTTCTCCAGGAGTAGAGTGGTGGGCAGAGCCTGGCTCAGTGTTGCTGTCTCGGCACAAGCTGTTCATGGCAACAAGGAATGGCTCGAATGTCAAGACAAGCTTGGAAATGGGCTCCGAGTCCACGTATGACAGGTTGCACACTCTCAAGCCACACCTCATTGCCAGGCCATGGATGGTCATCTCTTGCTCCTGGAGGTTGGAGTCCCACTGGGTTTGAACATCCTGAGGGATCAGATGTTCAGGTAGGCAGAGCTCATGCTATCTCTCCCGGAGCATCCACCTAGCCTTTTCGCTCTGGTGGAAGTGGGCTGCTGTCTTGCAGCAAGAGCAGCTGTGGCAACAGCAGGGTCTTCAGCAGGGGAGGCCTGTTCTTAGCTTTGCCATGCACCCTCCTGGAGGGCATCCTTTTCTCCAAACTAGGCCCTGCATAAAAGAAAACTCTAACCTAAAACCAAGGGGGTTTGTGGTGATGGTGGTGTTACCATTCAGACGTCATCAGCTGGAGTCTCACCAGGAGGGAGCTTAGGGAATCTGGCCAAGCAGCACACACTGGCACTTGACAGCCAGGTGAAGGGCCAATGGGAGCCAGCAGGTACGTCACCCACCCGCAGAAAGAAAAGCCACAGCAATCAGTTAAGTCACTGGAGTGCTGTAACTTAGGAAACCAAAAAGCAGTTGGCACTGCAAGAGAAAAATTAAAAATAAAGAGACAAAGATAAGACTCTGTCAAAGGCCCAGCATGGCAACATGCAGCAGGATCCAGCAGTAAGGCACCGCGAAGGCAGCAAGGCCAGCTCTTTTCTTCTAGAATCCAGAGGCAGAGTGAAGCCAAGCAGGCGCTGCCTGGCTTTACATACACTTTGACACTTCCTCCTTCTTGCTCCCCCCACCTTGTTCTTTCCCTCCAGCCAATGGGGGCAGAGTTGCCCTGACAACACTTGATTTTGAATGCCGACAAGCCAACCAGAGCAAAGGGGATCACAAGCCCATCAGGAGGCAGTGGAAGGAAGTCTATCAGCAAAGGGAGAAAACTAATTAACATAGCAGACAAAATGGCGGCCACCATAGCCGCTCAAACCTCCAAACTGGTTCAAATTGAACCGGGTCGGATTCAGTTTGATCGTGGACCAGCTGCCTTTCTTTGAGGCTGGTCCGATTTACGATTGAGCCAGTTGAACTGAACTGGTTTGAAGCAAACCAGTTTGATATTGAACTGGTTTGGCACACCCCTACCTTCTGAGTTTAATAAGGAAACTTTATTCATATTGATTGATTTGATTTGATTTGATTTATATACTGCCCTTCCACAATGGCTCAGGGCGGTTTACAATTATTGCTATCACAGGCTTTTAATATCCAGTCAAACTCTATTGGGGACCCCAGAGTTTTCCCACATGTCCTTCAACCAAGCATGTTGCAGCTAAATTTCAGAAAAAACTTAATGGCAGTGTTTGGTTTTAATCTAATAGAGTGTGAGGGGGGTGGGTGGGTGGAGGCTTCCCATTAATATGAAGCATGGCTTGTTTGCATGGGTCATCTTGAGCTACTTCCTGTGCAAACCCTGTTTAGTGCTACATGGTATTCTGGATGTGTCTGTGAATGGATGGCACTAACTTTATAACAGGAAACTTGTATTTAAATGGCCTTGCTGTCTCTTGCAACTCTGTGGCTAGTGAAATAAGTGATGTTTGTATTGTGCACGTTGAGACTGCCCTTGGCTGAGAGAGAGACAGTGCTAATATTTTATGTTTTTGTAAGCACTTCATATAAGGTTTTTCAGGTGAAGCTTGCAAAGCAGTTTACATGAGAATACTAAAACATTCATTTTAATATATTGTACTGCTAAAGAATAGTACAACAAACACTTAAGCAATAAAAACGTGCTGCACTCTTACAGCAGGTGCTGTAGCAGTCGGTTCTGTCTTTCCCCTCAGAGCAAAGTGGCTCTTCAACCACCACCCTGTGGTGGCAATTGGAGAAGGAGGGGTCACTTCCGCTGGAACCGCTAGGAGCTGGGTGGTGGCAGCTATCCAGACTGCCCTATCTTCAGTCTCCTCTCCCAGGTCAAGATGGTTCTTCAACCTGTGGTGCTAGTTGGGGGAGGGAGGATGACACATGGTGATAGCACATGACCTGGAACGGTTGGAGGAATAGACTAACAGCACATCTGTTAGTGACATCATAGCAAGTGGGAAGGTGAGGGTAGAAGGGATGTAACTGACATGAGCAAAGCCTTTCTAACACGGTTATCTGCCTATGGTCAGAGCATTTCATAAGCACTGACCAACTCATTCTTGGAAGTTTCACAATGTGGGCTTAGCCCTCAGCCTTTTGACTGAAGTTCTCCTGTTCAAAGAGGTCACTTTGTAGTTATATCATGGAAATTCCTCATTTGTCCACCCTTCCTGAGCAAAATCTTCCGTTTATCTTCTCTAGTATGAATCTTGTTAGGGACGGAAGGCAGGTTTAATCAGTCCTCATTTCCTTCCCATTAGCTCAATTCAGACTGAGTTTTCTTTCTTTAAAACATTTCTACCCTGCCTTTCTGTTGACAGCCCCTTCCTTTGTGTGATGAAGGCTAAACTTCAGTAGGGCATTTCTTTTTCTTTTTTCATGGTTGGGGCCTCTCAGGTAACATTCAGACATAAATTTTGGGCTCATGGTCCTGCTTTCCTTCTCCTCCTCCTGATTTGTTTGATCTCAGGCTCAGAAGAAAAATGAGTGGTGTCATCAGGTAACTTGCTAGTATTCTAACTGTACTTGGGGAGGCTTGGATAGCTTTTTCTTCTCTTAATTTTTAAAGAAGATTCAGTGTGATATGTTTTTTCCCTCTTTCCGTGCCAACATCAATTTTTGTTTGTCCAGGCAGAATTCTAGACCCCTGGAGTTTAATTCACCTTCCACTCCTAGTAACCCATATATTAATTGGTGATTTATTGGCACCCCATCCATCTTTTCATAAATTTAAAAGTATGTATTTAAATTCTGTGACTAAATTGTGCAGAGTAAAGGCTGCGTGAGGAAATTATAGTAGTTTAGGGATCCTGTTAGATTAAGGTGGGGGCGGGGGCAGAAATGAGCCTTGCAGAATGTAACGGGGGGGGGAGGAATTTTCATTGGACTTAGTGGATTAAAATGAGTTGCACGTGGATACGTTGGTTTCCCATTTGACTAGAATAAGATTCGCTCACTTGTGAATGAAGTTTTCTTTGGGATATTTAGGATCCATCAGTTAAATAATATTTATGTGCCTCATCTCTGTTCTATCTATTCCCACTCACTTGTCATTTCCCTAGCTGGTATTCATATTCTTATATTTCTCTAGTCCTACATACTACCCACATCTCTGGGGAAACTTGCCTTAAAGTTTGGGCTTGTGGCTGAGATTCTTGGGATAAACTACATGGTGAGAAGCTGGTCATGATTATTGGCAGTAGACTGTGGGTGGGGGACCTTATATGCTTGTGGAGCTCTGGTATTGCTGAAAGGGGAAACCCTGTGTGTGTGTGTAGCTTTGATTTGTCATGTCTGGCTTTAATTGATCTTTTATTGGTGGAGGTTCTGTCTGTCTTACCTTAATTTTATTTTTAAGAAGGTTACTTGATATTATCTATCAAGTATAGCACACTTGATAATAAATGCTTTATTAAACTGGGATTCAAACTGTCTTGCTTCCAGAGCTCAAGCTATTGCAATAGGACAGGCACTAGTAGATGGCCGTTGGCTGGATTGCGTTAGTCACCATGATCAGATTTTCAGAGATGAGTATGCACTCTACAGGCCACTACAGGTATGAACATCTTCTTTTGAGCTGGTTTTATGTGTGGATTGGACTGTTCAAATAAGTGCTTTCTGCTTCTGTGGTACCCCAAAACCTAATGGCTGTGGTGGTTTTCCTCAAGACTAACTATTTGGGGAGAGTGAGTGTGTGCTTGTTTGAAAAGGTGGGCAAAAGCACTTCTGAGTAAGTCACTATGTAAACTAATTCACTTAAGGTCAAGAAATCTAGGAAGGAAACTGTGAAACCTTCAATGAAAAGAAAGGTAGGGCATCTCACAGGTAACTTGAAAGGGGTGGGGGTGGGGGTAGAGAAAGCTGTTACATTATTTTCTTGGTTAAACCTAAACTTAGACTTTTAAGAACACATTAGTTTGGGCTTGCACTCAAGTTGTACTCAGTTGTATTGTACTCAGCCCTGTACAGTTATTTGATTCCAAAGGATTGAAGCTGAATAAATTGCACAGTGAGCTGGCTTCATGTGGGGGCACCCATTTCCACAGCTCACCTCCACGCAGAGTAGTTCTCTGTACTGTACATTGAAGAGTCCTAGATGTACCAGTGCTACCGGTTCGTCTAAGGACTCTTCAGAGTGCAATGCTGCGAGCCCCAGTGGTATCAGGGAAGGTGTGCAGAGAGCACAGGGAAGCGTAATATTTCCCAGTACTTGCTTCATGGGGCCACACTTGACTTCCCAGTGCTCCCTGCACACCTTCTCATGCGTCTTCCCAGATGCTGCTGGGGCTCGCAGTGGCACTAGTATATCTGCTACTTAAATTTTGTATTTGTATGTGAGAGTTGAATTAAAACATAATACTCTCTGTGGGGCACAGGACAATTATTTATTTAGTGTTTCTTGAGACTTTAACTATATACTCAATACATTCTGAATCCATCCAAGTTGTTTTTTGTTTTTAAAAAGTAGTATATTCACTCAAACATGAAGGTTCTTGCAAAAGAGAAACATATCTTAAATGAGAAGATCTAATAAACCTCTATACACAGTACAATACTGGTGTTCTCAGCTTCTGTCCAAATCTCCTATAAAACATGACAGTGGGCTGGGGCAGCTTACATCTGGCTTTATGCAACATCCCTGGGCTTTGGGAGCATGTGCTTCCCTGCCACCACTACTTTATCTGGATGAACGTTGGAAGAATTCTAACTCCTTTTCTGGTTAGAAGCAAGCTGAGATCATTCATTACATCTGAACAGAGTGATCCCGGCTTGTTCAGATCATGGTTTATTTCAGAACGCTGGCTAGAATTGCTTGGCTCCTAACTAGAATCAGAAGTGGAATTCTTCTGACCCTCACATGGCCAGGAGAAAGGGGGAGTGTATTCTCCCCAAGCTTGTGGATAGCTTGCAAAGGCAATATTTAATCCTGGCTCTTCCGTCTATCCCTCTGGCCCGTATTATACATCTGACAAAGCTGGGTCTAATATTATTCAACTAATTGGTAAGGAAGACATTTCAGCAGTAGGGTTGCCAACATTGCGTTGGTTGTATTTGGGACAGGGACTAGTGGCGGGGCGGGGGCAGGGGCATGTCTACCTAGGGGCAGGGCTTGTTTTTGTTAGTTTGTTTTTACTTTTAAAGCTGCCACTGAGCAGCGGCGGAGCAGCAACACAGAGGCAAGAGCTCTCCTGGCCGCTTCGCAAATGATGTATTGCTCTGGATGGGGCAGGGGCAGGGCTTGCTGGGGCGGTGCACTGGGGCGCAGAAGCCTGAAATCGGCCTGACTGCCTCATTTGGAGGCAGACAAGGCCGAGGAAAGGAGCCTTTCTCCCTCCCTCCCTCCCGGTCCTCCCCTCCCTCCTGCAGTGAGTGGCAGTGAGTGCTTTTCAGTGAATTTATGCAGCTGCAATGCCGCATCTGTCACCAGCATGCGGCCACCGCAAGCCCTGCCCCTGTCCCATCCAGAGCCATATATACCCTAACTGGCTTTAAAAGTTTCAAAAAAAAAAAAATTTTTAAGGTCAAAAAGCAGGAGAAAGTGAGTTTTGAATGGGACAAACATTTCCCTGCAGGAAATCAGGACATCCCGCATTGTGCAGGACAACCCTGTTCAGCAAGGTTTAATGGATCAACATAAATATAGTTGCAACTTGGTTCTCAGTTGTCAGTGATTATAAATCTAAGTATTGAACATAAACCAGTCACACACACACACACACACACCTTTTATACACATTTATTTCTGCCCTTGAAGGGTTTCTTTTAAAAATTCCTCTAGTCTTTGGCCTCCTTTTATAAAACCTCCCACCTGCCATATACAAAGCATTAGGTTTTGCTGATCACTCAAGTTGTGCTGAAAAGTAACTGGTAAATATTCCCACACAAGTGGAGGGCCAGAACAAAATACAGCTCAAGTCAATGCCAGCTCTGCAGTCTCCAAGGAAAAATCATTATAGTTCGTATTCTGCAGCAAAAATCTTGGTAGCCATATAGGGGCACTTATTTCAGAAAGCTCTGCTCCTCCCCCTAAAGAGCTAAAGCTGTGCAAGCATACAGTGGTGGGTCTTGTGCAGGAGAACCTCCCAGTAGATTGAGCCCTTTGAGAGTGCAAGCTTCCATGGCTACTGTTTTATAGAACTCTAGAAAACATTTGTACACACACTTAGAAAACTCAAAATGATTTGAAAGAAGATACATATGCAGAGAAGGTTGCTTGCTTATCCAGTTTGCAAACTGATTTGCAGGCTTCTCTCTGACATTTCTAAAAGATCAAGCAAATTTTACTCTGCGTTAGTTACTTGTGATTTCTCTAGTGTCTGCACATTTACAGTTTAATGTGCTAGTCATTTTAATTCCTCTTTATGCCAACTATAGCAGAACCAAGTGTAGTTAACTTAGTTAAACTTGATTTGAATAAGGAATTTCTGCAACTTCCCAGGGATTAAAGGATTTTTCTTTAGCTTAGCATTCCCACGGCCTTAGGACTATGATAGAGTTTTAGCTCTAGATACCTTCTTGATTGGGATGACAGAAGGAAAATAGGATTAACTGGCTTCTTGAACTCTTGGCTTTAAAGAGGATTTCCTGCTATTACATCCCAAACCTTGCTTCAGAGCTGCATTTTAAAGAGGACAGAACTGGCCTTATGGGTAGAACAGGTTGATGTCACTTTTGTTTGGTTAAGAGTATTGCTCAAGAAGTAAATAGGTATGTTTCTTCCTTTTGGTTGAGCATACTAACCTTGGGGCAAAGGCTACATTTCAGCACAGCAGTTTGGCTGCAGCCCCAGAATTCCAGTTCCAGCTAGCTGTGTTGGATATGGAAGGAGATAGTACTATACACTCTTGCTGTCTTGCTATGAGTGGCATGGGTGTGAAGGGGATGGGAAATGAACCATGCAGTTGTAATACCTACAGAATAATAGGGGAAATCCACATTCATCTAATGTGGGAAACTGCAGTGTGTGATGAAAAGCTAAATTGTGGTAGATATAATTGGAAATCCTGATATGCATATCAGGATTCATGTAGATGAATCTGTAAAATCACATGGTTTAAAAAATTTCAGGACACCTTTTTGTTGCCGTATGGGCTTCAGGATACCTAGAACTCTCCAATTGTTGTGCATATTTGAATAGCCTTGGGGGGTTTACTAGGTGATTGATAGGCTTGCTCTCCTTCTGAATGACAGGAGAACACTTCCAGTACTGGAAAGTAGACAAGATAAAGAGACCTTTCTCCTTGCCCAAGCTCTGCTTTCTTTGTTTGCCTGCCTGCAAGACCTGCAGTTGAGGTTGACTAAAGCTGCTATTCTCTGAAATAAACTTTATTTGCTCTGGGTAATGGTTTTTGGTGAAAGCATCATGTCCTTTGTATTAAGACTCAACTTCTTCCAAGCTAAGGTGTCAATGAGCTGTTATTTCTAATGGTGTGAACTTTTTAATAATCTTAGAGATTTCCAGATACAGCCCCCTAATAAAACTTAGATCTATTGATTCTATTCACACTCCCCAAGCTGTTAATCTTTCAAAAATATTTCATGTATATTGGGAGAACCATACATGTTCAAGGATATAAACATGCTAGCAGGCACAGTGGAAGTAAACAGCGATTTTTCCCATCTGATCTTGCAGAGCACAGAATTCTCTGAAACCCCTTCTCCAGACAGTGATTCTGTAAACTCTGTGGAGGGCCATTCCGAACCGTCATGGTTCAAAGACATCAAGTTTGATGACAGTGACACGGAGCAAATCGCAGAAGAAGGAGATGATAACTTGACCAGTGAGTTTCCATGTCCCCTTCTTAGAACTACCCTATCAAGTGAAACATGTTCTGCTTTGCTTTGCCTGCAATTGTAGAAATAAAAGCTCTGTCTAATAGTTTTTAAAGCAGATACAGTATTTTCTGCGCAGTTTGCTAGCCTCTCCCCCTTCAAGGTTTCAGAATTGGCTTAAGCTCTTTGCACTGTAACTGTATGGGTGTGATTGTCTAACAGCCACTCACCTCTTAAAATGAGCAAATGGCCTTTAGAAAGCAAACACAGCCACCAGCTATATGAAAATACTCTGTCTGCCTGTCTGTCTGTCTCTCTCTCTCTCTCTTCAGCATTGCACACTGGGCTTTGTTTAATTAAGACCATTTCTCTCCTCTCCTTTGATACCCTCATGAATACCTATTATTTGAACCCACCCCCTTTCCTTCCCATATCTTCTCCCCTCACCCAAATCAAAAAGATTCTGCCAGCCCTAGCAAGCGTACCTCAGTCAGCAGCTTCCAGTCTGCCATGGACAGCGACTCAGCTGCTTCCATCAGCCTGAACGTGGAGCTCGACAACGTGAACTTCCATATCAAGAAGCACTCCAAGTACCCACATGTGCCCCCTCACCCTGCCGACCAAAAAGGTACGAGCTAGCTATCACTTGGAGTGGCACGTGATAGAAAGCAGGGCTTGGATAACCAGTTGTGTCAATACCAGCTCTTGCCCTCCTCTCTTCTCTCCCTCCCCCCTGCCCCCCCCCATTTCTCTTTTATCCACATGTCTTCCTCTTGCTTTAGGGAACTTGGAATTGAGTTGGTATAGACAGTTGACCAGTATTGTGTGCCCAGGTTCTCACAGAGCTCTTCTTACAAAGGAGGGGTTTGTCATTCCAGACTGTGGGTGTTTGATACTGAATGCAATTATAAGGGTGAGCCCACTTGGGAGGGACCATATTCCTGCTACACGTGGCCCTCGTTATTTGCAGAGCTTCTGTTCCAGCCTACAACCATGGATAATAAAGCCATGAGTTGATGGAATTGGGGGTTAAGTTCCTAGAGCCTAAAAAAGCCCCCCCCCGCCAACGCAGAAATAAAGGGAATAAAGCACAGTACCTTGCTTTCCAGGTCTCTGCTCTCCAGAAAGGACCACTCAAATCCTCCAAATTTTTGAGAATTTTCTCAAAAGTTCTTGGGTGATTTTTAAAGAAAGAGCTACAAAATGGCACCATGCTGCAAAGTGGTGGCTGGAAATGACACCGGAAGTTATTTCTGGCCATTCAGGAACCTAATTTTGCCTATTTTTTAAAAACCATGGATAATGAGGTCAGGTCTATATTGCCAGACTGCTGATACGCACAAAGGCGTATCACCAAAGGCTGGGACTGGGGAGAACAAGTGCCACTTAGATACTTAGTGCTGGCTTGGAACATGCCAGGCTGGGTTTGATGATCTATTTTACTTCAGATGTTCGTCACCTTTTTATGGATAAGGTGCTTGGGAGTTTAACTTCTCTCTACTTTAGAGGTAGAAATCAAAGTCCCCAGTCCTCCCCCCCTCCCCCTCCTCCTCCTCTTCTTCTTCTTCTTGGTGTTGAGTTGCTTAATACTGCTGCTGCTCTTGTAGCAATACCGATTTAAGATCATATCCATCCTGATCTTATTTATTTAAAAGTATGAACACAAGTAAGCTGTGTTAGTAACACATAATCAGTCTTTGTGTTTGCTTATTTCATTCTCTCCTCTTATCTTCTTCTTCTCCAATTACAAACACTAAAACTCTAACAGATGAAATATTGTTTTCATCTGTTTTCTCTAATGCTACTCCCTGATAAAAGCCACAGTGGAATGCAGGGTTCTTGTTTTTTCCTGAAAAGGAAGTATAAAGTGCAAGGTAAATTTCTGTTTGTGTGCACCCTAGTTGGAGAGAGAAGTGAGATATTGTACTTAGCAGATGGCTGAACTTCTCCATATGTAGTAACATATGCAACAGCTTCTGCCTACTAAAATTTTATGAAGTGCTATCTGATGAAACTAACCATGAAGTAACTGTAGTAAAAGGATTTTTTTCTGTTTGTGAATTAACATACTTTAACTTTTTTCAACATTGCATGTCAAAAATATATATTGAATAAAACGTTCTCTTGGCATTCATAAAGAGAACAAAATGTGAATGTCCAATATTTCCTACATTTCATGTGGAATCTTGGACTTAACAGCTATACAAACATTGCCAAAGTACTTAAGGAAAGGGCAGATTCGTGCCATGTATCTTTCTGGCAATTATTTTGAGTAATAATTGTCTATTAGAGTTTTCACTGGAATAAAAAATGAGTGTCTCTGTGAGGCAAACAAAATCTTATAATGGCCATCTTCAGTGAAATCAGAATGGTGCTTCCTTTTTTGCTCAACTTGTATGTGGCATCTAAAAGCAGCTTTCAGTCACCATTGCTTTGCCACAAGATGGTAATCAGTAGCCTTTGATATTACTCACTACCACCTAGCCCTAAATGGCTTAGGACTGGGTTCCCTGCCTTTTTGCATGATCCCCACTGGACATCAAGATCATCTAGAGAGGTCCATCTCCATATGCTGCCAGCCCATCCGGTGGTGACTTGGGAGCGGGCCTTCCCTTTAGTTGTTCCTGGGCTGTGAAACATGTTTCCTATAGACATTTGTGGTTTAACATCTTTACCGGCTTTCAAAAGAGCCTTTAAGACACTTTTTAAAGCCTGGCTTTCAGTAATATCTGAATGTTTTAAATTGCTGTTTTAACTGTTTGTTTTATTTTGTCTTTATTGTGTGTGTGTTTTGTGAACCGCTTAGAGCCTTTGGAGTCAGGCAGTATATATATAAAGATATAAAGCAAAGATGTTTGCTTTGTTCATTTGAGTGGTAACCTTTATTTTAAGCTTTAATCAGACATATCTGCAAAGGTGTATTGAAATGTGTTGAAATCCAGATATAGTGCCACTAGTGATTACAAGAAGGAAAAGTAGTAATGAGAACTGTAGATAATTTCTAGAGGTGCAAAACATAAATTGAAATATAAGTTATCTTCTGGCGCCAATCAGATCTTGTGGATTTGCCACTTCAGAGAGGTAAGCCTTGTATGTCAGGTGGCAAGTCTGCCTGTTGAGATAACCCCAGTAGCAGCAATTGCTTCCCTCTAGAACAGGGGTGTCAAACTCAAATTGTGTGGTGGACTGGATTTTATTCCAATGCACCTGTTGGCGGAGGTGGGGGCACACAGCCTCGTACCAGCTTCCGGCACCCACTGCACGCTACCTTTTGTCTCCCTCCTTCTCCACCCTCTTTCTCTCATTCTCTTCCTTCACTCTCCCTTCTTCCTCCTTCCCTTGCCATTTAAATTGGCTGAATGCACTACTTTTTACACCAGAATATGCTCAGGGAAAATTTAATATCTTGTTTTGTATTTCTAGAAGAAATTCTGAACATAACCATCACATTCTGTTACTGCTCAATGGATTTTTAACACTCATTAATCAGATCAGTAATTTCAAAGCAATATCATGCCCCAAGAAAAGCAAAAACCCCTGCACTCAACCTTCTTTCCTCCTCTCTCTGTTGCTCAGTCTTTTTCTTCCTTTCTCCCTATCTGCTATCTGGGCTGCCAGATAGGGATATGTGCACAGCCCGGGGTGGGGGTGGGGAGGGAATACCACTTCTACCACCAGGGACAGAGGGAAGAAAGAAGGCAGCCTGTGGTGGGGATGGGGTGAGAGAAATGCTGCTGCCGCTTCTGCCATTATTCTGAGGTGGTAAGAGAATTGTCCTAGGATAATGAGTACTTAAAAAAAAAATTGGCTCAGGGCGGTTTACATCAAAATAAAAACAATTACTATCAATTAACAATTAAAATCACAACTAAAAAGGTCAATTCCATGCAAGGGATCTTTAGGAAGGGGATTGAAAATAAAACTGCTAATATTATAATGCCCTTATATAAAACTATGGTGCGGCCACACTTGGAGTACTGCGTACAATTCTGGTCACACCATCTAAAAGAGGACATTGTAGAACTGGAAAAGGTGCAGAAGAGGGCAACCAAGATGATCAAGGGCCTAGAGCACTTTCCTTATGAGGCAAGACTACAACACCTGGGGCTTTTTAGTTTAGACTATACTTTCAGGGATCATTTCTATAGTGATCACCTGGAGAAGCGCATTCACTCGTGCCCGGTCCTGGGGAGACATGATAGACGTCTATAAAATCATGCACGGCGTGGAGAAAGTGGATAGAGAGAAATTTTTCTCCCTCTCACATAACACTAGAACCAGGGGTCACCCCATGAAATTGATTGCTAGGAAATTTAGGACCAACAAACGGAAGTATTTTTTCACATAATGCATAATCAACTTCTCTGCCACAAGATGTGATGACAGCCAGTAACCTGGATGGCTTTAAGAGGGGTTTGGATAACTTCATGGAGGAGAGGTTTATCAATGGCTACTAGTCGGTGGGCTATAGGCCACCTCCAGCCACAGAGGCAGGATCCCTCCGAATGCGAGTTGCAGGGGAATAACAGTGGGAGAGAGGGCATGCCCTCGACTCCTGCCTGTAGGCTCCCAGTGGCATCTAGTGGGCCACTATGTGAAACAGGATGCTGGACTAGATGGGCTTTGGGCCTGATCCAGCAGGGCTGTTCTTAGGTTCTTAAATCAATTAAACAATTAAAATCATTTAAACATTAAAATCATTAACATTAAAATCATTTAAAACCACCATTAAAATTTAAAATCATGAATCTAATTAAAAGTCTGGATGAATAAATGAGTCTTCAGTGCCTTTTTAAAAGTTGCCAGAGATGGGGAGGCTCTTATTTCAACAGAGAGCGCAGGAGCAGCCACAGAGCAGGCCTGTTCCCGAGTGGCTGCCAAACGAGTTGACAGTAACCTCAGACAAACCTCTCCAGGTGCTCTTTACAGGCGGTTGGGTTCATGGTGAAGAAGATGTTCTCTTAAATACCCAAGGCCTAAGCTGTTTAGGGCTTTAGATGTAATAGCCCGCACCTTCTATTTTGCCCAGAAACTTATCGGCAGGCAGTATAGTTCTTTCAGCACAGGAGTAATGTGGTCTCTCCTAGATGACCCAGAGACTAACCTGGCTGCTGCATTCTGGACCAACTGTAGTTTCTGGACTTCATACAAAGGCAGCCCTACATAGAGCACATTGCAGTAATCCAGCCTAGAAGTTACCAGCAGATGTACCACTGTTCTGAGGTCTTTCATCTCAAGAAATGGATGCAGCTGGCATATCAGCCAAAGCTGATAAAAAGCACCTCATTTATAAGGAAGCCTGGGATTTGGCTTCAGGAAGATTAATTCTAACTATTCTGTCACATGCCCGGGCTTGCAACACTCTGTTCTAACTGTGCAGGCACGCCGGATCACCTCACATTTCTTAAGGGCCACTGGGCCGAGCAGTCAAACCCAACGGCTGCTCCTGCTCCACTTGATGCCGCCACCACGGGGGTGGGGGAGGCCTGCTCAGCTCACCCCCCACAACCCTCCATACCCCGGCCGTGCACATGGTGGCTAGAATTCAATAATTCTGCAAGGCAGCAGGGCAGGGGTGGTGTGGCAGCAGGAGCCCCCCCCCCCCGGCCTTTGGAGATTCTCCTGGACCTGGGAGGCCATGGACCAGGGCCCCAAGGTCCGGGGGTAAGAGCGTCTCTGTGATAGCGTTACAGCTTGCTTTTATGCATGCTTACCGGGAACCAAGGCCCACTGAACTTGGGGGGCTTAGAACCGAGACCTTAGCATTAGAGCTGTGCATGAATCCGATTTTACATATTTTTAACCTTTCAATAATTTTTTACGATGAATATTTATATATACTGCTTTTCAACAAAAGTCCCCACTGCTTGCTTGCTTGCTTGCTTGATTTATTTATTACATTTATAAATCGCCCCATCCAGAGCCTCTGGGCGGGGTACAACAACTTTTTAAAAAGACATAAAACCCACAATTCAAACAATGCTAAAATCAATATTAAAACAATTCAAAAATGATGATTAAAACTATGTAAAACCAATTAAAATACATTTAAAAACAACAATAACTTGGCAAAGAGGCACCTTTCAACATGGTGATTCTCTTTATTTAGCTGGGGGAGAGTAACTGGCCCTATCCACCCCCCAGCACAGTACCTCCGGTGTCTGTTGCTGTTGTCTGTCCTATGCTTCTTTTAGATTGTGAGCCCTTTGGGGACAAGGCTCCATCTTACTTATTTATTATTTCTCTGTGTAAACTGCCCTGAGCCATTTTTGGAAGGGCAGTATAGAAATCAATCAATCAAATAAAATCTGGTTGGGCCACTGCAAAGTAGGATGCTAATCTAGATGGATCTTTGGCCTGATCCACCAGGGCCCTTCGGGTGGTCTTATATAACCTTTCACTACCCTAACATCTTCACAGTTCCCTCTCGGAGCCCCTCCTCTCCATGGGGCAAGCAAGCGGAATCAAACTTATGACTATTTAAACATCATCCAAATCAAGGGACACATAGTCCTTGGCTTCATGCAGAGGCAGCCACTCTATGGAGAAGCTGAGGGGGAGGATTCCTCACACATCTTTCAAGCCGTCACTGGGGCTCCCCACAGCTCTGCTTCCCTTTAAGGGCTCTCTGCAGTGTTGTGCATTAATTAGACTGCTCTACACCAAAGTAAGTGGTAGGGGCAGGCATCTCTTTGCAGGGCCAGGAGCAACGTGCATGTGATCTAGCTTCAACACTTCAAAGCCAAATTTTTGTATAGGCCTAGTTATGACTAGGACATAGCGCAACTGTGCAAGTTAAGTGTTATTTTGGGATGGAGGGAGCAAAAGCAAGCCTGTAATCTTTCAGATGTATGTCACATTAAGTGGCGCAGCGGGGAAATGCTTGACTAACAAGCAGAAGGTTGCCGGTTTGAATCCCCGCTGGTACTATATCAGGTAGCAGTATTTCAGAAAGATGCTGAAAGGCATCATCTCATACTGCGCGGAAGGAGGCAATGGTAAACCCCTCCTGTATTCTACCAAAGAAAACCACAGGGCTCTGTGGGTGCCAGGAGTCAAAATCGACTTGACGGCACACTTTACTTTTTACTTTACAGGATATCCAAGATCCAGAGAACAGCACAAATTCAGCATGCCCAAAGTGGGATTTAGCCTTGTGTTTGTTAACCCCCATCCATGCTACACAGTGATTCTCTTCAAACTGAAGGGATTTTAAAAACAATATATGATGTCTGTCATGGGGGACTGCTTTTCCAAATAAAAACCTCAAAAATGCCCAAGGGCTTGAGAGCATGCCTAAAACAGTTCTCTGGATCCTGGCCAAAACGTACAAAGATCAGAACCAGGGTAATGAAGAGCTAATTGAAATTAAATTAAGTGTATCCAGGAATACAGCGATACCCTTGGGAGTTCATAAAATATGTTAGCGCACATATCAAATATACACATAACCTAATGTGCACAAGTACACATCTATTTACATAGATAGATATGATAAAATAATAAAATAAAATAATTAAATCTTATCCCAAAAGAATCCTGTGGGGCTTATAGAGACGGTTTTTAAAAAAAATAATAATAATCTCCTGTTTGCCCATTACTTTTGTGGGTTGGGTAGTTGGTAGCACCCATCATGCCCTACCACCCAACCCACTTTGGTGGCCCTAGGGACCTACCCATGGGGAACAATGGGGTGTCTTGACTTTCCTTATTGTTCCCTATGGCTAAAACAAGCAGAGTGCACAGATTTTGCAACCCTGCCCTGAAAAACACTGCAGAACAGAAGCACACAGTCTCTCCCAACACAGAACACATTTTGCCAAACATACTGTCCAGAAATGGCCAAAAAAGAATCATTGACCCAGAATCCACTGCAAGCCACAGTGCCTGCCCTGCAGTAACACTGGCACAAGTTGCTCTCTCTCACACAATTATGATTCCTTACTTCAGCACTGCAGTAGTTGTCACAGCAGCACCCTTAGCAGCCAGCAAGCATAGCCATAAGCCTCAAAAAGAACTGTCTTCAGCCACATGTTGACTGAGTGCAACTTGCAATGCAGAATACAGATTGCAGACCAGACCAGAGGAATGAGTGAAGCACAAGTTAGTCTCAAGGCCAGACATGGAGCTCATCACAGCAATCACCAGGAAATATGACACACAGATGCCACAACACCATCTCACAAACAGACCAAACCACAACTCAAACACAGGCAGGCATCCAAGTCCTGCCTCTGTCAATCTGAGATCCAGCAAAACCAGATAGTTGTTAATATAGCAACAATAGTACAGTATATTATAATTGATGCTGAGAAAATAAAACTACAAAATCATAACTTTCTTGATTCCTTCCTTCCTCCTCTCCGGAGGTATCCTCTTCAAGGGCACTCCAAAGGCTCTCTCTGCCTCCCCTCTCCAGGCCCTTTGAAAACATTTTGAAATTTCCTCCCTTTTTTGTTCCCCCTCCCTCCACCCAGCCAGTGGGGGCACGGTTGTCCATGACAACACTTGATTACAATTGATAATCAAAAAGACATTGCAAAAAGCCAAGCAAAAGCCATTGTAGCTGAGGATTCTGGGAGTTGTAGTCAACAACATCTGGGAATCCCTGTTAGAGTGAGCAAAGGTCATGAAGGGTGGTAACTACCATACAAGAGCAGACCTGGTAACATTATACTCTTCTTTTCACCATTTTGATTAAGTGCCGTCAAGTTGGTGTCAACTCTTAGCAACCACATAAATTATCTCCAGGATGATCTGTCTTCAACTTGGCCTTTTAGGTGTCTCAGGGGTTCTTTCATTGCTGTCGTAATCGAGTCCATCCACCTTGCTGAGGGTTGTTGTCGTCTTCTCTTTCCTTCAACTTTCCCCAGCATTATGGACTTCTCAATGGAGCTGGGTCTTTGCATAATGTGTCCAAAGTATGATAGTTTGAGCCTGATCATTTGTGCCTCAAGTGAAAATTCTGGATTGATTTGTTCTATGATCCATTTGTTTATTTTTCTGGCTGTCCATTGTATCCTCAAAAGTCTTCTCCAGCACCAAAGTTCAAAAGCATCAATACTTTTTCTGAGATCTGATACCATACTTCTAAAAATAATAGAACCTGATGTCCAGATATTTTAGATAAGTAATACCTTTTTAATAGCCACCTTAAGTGACTATTAAAGAAAAACCATAGGGCTCTGTGGGTGCCAGGAGTCAAAATCAATGACGACACACTTTACCTCAATACCTATTTAAGGCTATCTCTAACTACTCTTTCGAATCTGTTTGAGAGTGGATGCAGAAAATAAAACAAGGTGCAATAAATAGTGTAGTATCAAAACTAATAGAATGTGTTTTTTACAGCATGGGGTGTATGTATATGTGTGTGCATACACCCACCCACCCCAGATTTGTGCACTCGTAATTCTACATGATATACAGAAGTAATACTGGAGCCACTTTGGATCTTTCATGGACTGCTTTGAACAGTTAGTGAAAGAGGAAGTGAGTTGTGCTTCTTCCATAACATGCAAGGGGGTGATGTGCTTCCCCAAGGGGAAGTTGTCCCAGTGCCTAGAGCATTTGTCTCTCCCTACTCCTTTGTGTGTTGTGGTGGAAGCTTGACAAAGGGAAGTGTGAATCACTTGCACTTCTGTTCTAGCACTTTTTATAACGTGAGGGGAAACTCTTAAATACCCAAGTGGACAGAATCAATTGAAAGAAAAAACCACTCCTACAGTAATTACAAAAGTCTTAGGAATATTTTAACTAAAATTTGCAGGAATCTATTCCTTATCTCCCCATGCTCAGAGATTTCCAAAACTGGAATCTCTCATGGTGCTCAACATGGATGTTGCTAGCTGACCTGTCCTAAAACAATGTGTTTAAAAATACTAAAGTACACAGGAACTTTTGCTTATAGATGCATAATAGGAATTTAATACCTTATAAAACATTTTCCATATTTTTAATGCATTTGATAAAACAACATTTGTAATTGTGATCACTTTGCTGTGCCAGTGATAGAATAGGTCAGTGTTCATTCTCAGTGTTGGGCTTGTTAATTTTTCTATCTTTGTGGCTGTTTGTCCAACACTCTCTGAGAAGCTGAGGACTGAGGATTACTGCCAAGTTCTGGAATAGGAATTGGTTGAGGTTTTTGGAAGCTTGATCAGTATGCAGGTGTGACTTGCTGAGGAATGGAACTGAGAGAGAATCTGTTTTGCCCTAAAAAAAACAGATCAGATGGAGGGGCACTCCCATTAGCCCAGGGGCTTTCAGAGGAAGGAGTGCATACACAATGTAGTGGCTTATTATATTCAGATACCTCCTTCAGCCACTGCTTTTCTTATTGGGGCATAACCATTCTAGAGTAGCAGGGGGATGCATGGAATTGGATATTTCTGCAGCCAGTTTGGTTGTTAAAGCAATAATCAGTTTGTGAAAACGAGATTGTAAAACGGATGGTCTGTAAATCAGGAATGACACTCATGGCTATGAAGAGTTAACTAACCAGCCAGGCTCTTCGCATAAGAAAGTAAGTTGTGCACTTGTGTTTCATCTAGATTCCTTTTCGTGTTCCAGATCATGATTGCCCGCAAATTAGGCCAATTTTCTGATATAATGTTGAGAACCTGAGTCCAATTAGTTGCATAATGCATTCTTGGGGAATAGTCTCCTGGACATCAGTTGCTTGTTGGGATGGAGGTAGAGGGGGTGGGGGTAATTCATGTGACGAGCCTTAAGCTCCAATACTATAACTTCTTATGACTGGCCAGCCCACCCAGTCCTTCTCCTGTCTGAATCCTTGCTTGAAGGGCTGGACTTCCGGTAGGAAATCCCTTGAGACATTCGGCAAATAAGGAATGTACAAATAAGAAAGGTTTTCTATTCAGTTTCTTTTTCAAGCTGGTTCCACAGATGGGTTAATGTGGTGTTTGGCCAACACGTGGACAGAACAAGAAAAGATGAGAAGATATTCTTGTCTTGGCTTCTTGGAGTTGTTACTACAACAGTGACTAAATATATGACATGAGTCATAATTTTTCTCTCTTATGGAGTGGGTGTGTAAGCCATATAATTATACTAGCCTCACCAGCACAACCTGTCACTTCTTTGTCTTTCCCTCCCATCTCCATGTTTTCCTCCTCTCTCCTTACAGAGTATTTGATTGCCGACAGCGGAGGGCAACAGATGATCTCAATAAGTGACGCTTTCATCAAAGGTAAGCTGAATGAGTGTCTCTCACCTCCACCCCCCACCCTCATTCCCCAGTAAATAGTCTGGTGAGTGAACATTTAAAGAGGGTTTTTTCCTTCCTGGTAAAACAATTAATGTGTACAAATACTAGAGTGGTTTTCTTCAAAGTCTAATGAAATCTGAAAGTCTCTGCCACAAGCCTGTGATTATAGCAAAGCATTGTACTCCTTTCCCCTCTGCCTTCCTTTGTTTTGTGGTCTGTTCTTTCAGTTTGAGTGAATATTCTGCGTTGAGCTTTTCTTTGTACACAGAAGCAGCCCCTTGATGCTCCTTTTAATTGGAGACTTCATGTGCTCTCCTTGCCCCTTGCATGATACAGCTGAACTTAATTTTCTGTTTCTGGGTCTCATCAGATGGTGATAAAACTAGGTAACAAGCAACATGGGTTGATAGGAAACCTGCTCCCTCCACATTTGAAAAAGTTAGTAAAGTTGTTCTGTTGGAGTTCATTTAATTGAAAGAATGTCTTAATAAAATGCTTTGGAAGTAGTCATTTTTGTCATGCCTTTCAAGTCTCTACTGTGCTTTTCTTGTTCCTTTAAGAGCCAAATGTACTGAAATCTGTTGTGAAATGATTCTGAATTTTTTAAACTGCTGGAGATAGCTTATTTTGGCAGCACACGCAGTATTGCTACAAATGGTTACTTGGAGGTAGGGATAGTCCTCTCCCAACCCTGCTTGAAATTCATCTGAATTCAGAGGTTGCTATTGCACTTCTAGCCTATCCTGCTGAAAGGACAAGGAATCTCTACTTCGCTTCTCCCATCTGCTCCTCATGAGGGTTTTCAGAGCACCAAAAGAACAGGAGGGACACAATGGCATTGCTCACCCCTTCACTGCCTTACTTCATTGTGCATCTCACAGAGTAGTCCAGTGGTGAGAAGCCCTCTGTTTGTATTGCCTAGTGAAACCGCTTGTGGGGGGCGGGGACAGGGTGGATGGATACTTGCTACCTGCTGTCTATGCAAATAAAGGATATTTTGAGGATTCTTCTCTCCTGCTGATTGGATTGAATCTGTGTGCGTACTTATTACCAGTCCCTCCCATTTGTGACTGGGAGAGTTTAGGGGATGATGGCCCAGCTCTTTAAATCTTGTGCTCAGGGCTGCAGAAAAATGTGGCTGAAAGATACAAATAGACAACTAGGAGACGCATTCCCTATGCAACGGTGCCCTTGGAATGGACAATGGCAGTGTTACTTTTCATGGAACAGTTGTCTCTTAAGAACAGTGCATTAACTTACAGTTGACGCGTGGTTCTGATATGAAAGATGCTTGGATTCATTTTTATGTAAAAGCAGTTCAACTGGGCTTTAATCTAGGGAATAATTTGCTAGTTATGATCCAAAAGGCATTCCTACTAAATCTTTGGGAAAGTCACATTCTCCAAGGAGCTTAGGGCAGAATACTGTGAATTGCTCCCGCTTTGTTCTTTCAACAACGCCTTTGGGTAGGTTATGCTAAGAGCTGTCCTCTGGATATAGTTCCAATGGTGATGCGACTGAACTGCAGCAGTGATAGCCGAGTCCCCACATAACAATATATGCCTGTGTGAGGAAACTATCCTGTGTGAAGCAGCCCTTAGTCTGAAAGAAACCCAAGAATGACTTAAGTGGTAGCTTTTTAGTGTTTTTCTCCCCACTGTTTTTAGAGTCCCTGTTCAATCGGAGAGTTGAAGAAAAATCCAAAGAGTTGTTTTTCACACCTTTGGGCTGGCACCACAACAATCTGGATCTTCTAAGAGAAGAGAATGGGGAAAAACAAGCCATGGAGAGGCTGCTGTAAGTTGAGACTTCTTAAAATATAAAGTTAGGATAAAGTAACAATACATCTATACCCTTTTTGGTTATATTTAGTGCCTCACTATTAAAATCCTGGCTCAGACTAGTGGTCCATCTAGTTTGGCATTCTGTTTTCAGCTTTCATCTGCTAGCTTCCTCTTGGAAGCTCTAAAGCAGGGCACGAAAGTAAGTCTGTTGCCCGTTCCCATGCACCTGATATTCAGAGATATACTGCCTCTGAACATGGAGGTTCGATTTAAAAATCATGTCTGTTAGTTACGTGCCATGAATTTGTCCAGTTCCCCCTTTAAAGCCATCAACTAGCAGTGCATCTTGTGGCTGCAAATTTCATAAGCTTGTTTATGCTTTGGACTGTGTAATGTGTTAGGTTTGTTTGTTTGTTTATTGAAACTAGGGTAGATTAAAAACCAAAGGTTTTTTTTAAAAAATAGGATTTTAAAAGTTTAAAAAATAAAATTTTAAAATAATTTGGAAATAATTTAGTTTAAAATGACTTCACATGTCATACTGAACCTGAAGTTCAGTGGAGTGGCCAGAGCCCACGCATGTCCTACATCCAAGCGATAAGAAGGACACACTGAGATTGTTGGGTTTGGACATTATGCCCAGTCTCGGCATGTCTGTCCCAACACCAGGAGTAGGGCACACACACTTTCCCAGGGCTCTGGCCACTACGTTGACCTTTAGGTTCAGTGTGATATGTGAAACTGCCCATAGTCTCTTAGAATTGAATGTATGAACCTTCATTTCATGAAGGGCTGCTTTTTTTTGGAAAGAAAAAATGATGGGTGGGGTGGGGGGTGGACGGCAAACAATCTTGCATGTCTAGCCCAATAGTTTGTGTACTTGATGACAGTGGGGGCCAGGGACTGGTAAATCCCCATAGGTATAATCCATGGATCCACCTGGGTGGCCATTTACTCCTATTTTATGTCTAGTGAACAATAATAATGATAATAAATAAACAACTTGATTTGTAGCCACCCCATAACAAATTGTTACCCATAACAAATTAGGCATACTAAGTAACAAGGCATACAGCTCTGAAACAAAGTCAGTATTCCTAGCTTTAAATATGTATGAATCTGCCTAACAGTTGCTGAGCGTGGTTCGTTTGTTGGCTTTCCATCCCGTGGAGAGTCACGATCTGTCTAGTAAGTACTACCGGTTTTTCTCCCTGTGGCCTGCCCCAAGCCCTTGACTTAAGGAGATGGTAGCCATTCTCTCTTAATGCAGTCAGCTTGTGCTTTAGTGCTTGCAGGGAGAGTCACTGGAGTAACTGTCACTTTCTGTTTGTTGCTTATCTACACCCTGCACTGTAAGCCTGCAGTGGTCAACAAAAAATTTTATTTTTTAAACTTTTAAAATCCTATTTTAAAAATACATAGTATCTGTACAGCATTTATAAAGTGTACATAGTATTCTACGTTATCATTTTGATATATTTTCCTGTATGATAAGGAAGCAGTAGTATTCCTTATATTGCCTCTGGGCAGCTGAGGCATGCTTGCCTGAGGCCATCTAGCGAGCTCCTGGGATTTAAACTGGGGAGCTCCTGGTTTGTAGCTCAGTCTCTTAGCTGCTGTGTGTTAAACCAGATGCCCATTTTCTTCAATCTGTTGGACTCTTCTGGGTGGAAGAAAAGGAAAGAGGTGCAGATCAGTGGTCAACATATTTGCTGGGGCTCTTTCAGATGGTTTAAATCTGAGATAGTAAGGCCTCCTTCAGTCACTTTCAGTACCCCATTTTTCACATAGGGAGGCATTTGAACTGGAATATTGCACCCCACATACACAAATCTCAAGACACCGCACTGGAGAACTTGATCATTTTGAAGAGGTTTATCCAGTATGGAAACATGAGTGATTTTGCATATTGGGGCGATTGACGCATAACCCCGCCTTGGGGTTATTTTTAGCGAAAGGCGGTATATAAATCTAACAATAAATAAAATAAATATGTTGTTCTGTGTGAGCATTTGGGTCAAAGGCTCGAATTAGGCTTAAGTCTATGCACAAGGACTTTTACCACTTGTTTATAAATATAAGAATTGGCCTTTCAGTGCTTGGGGAGCACTGAACGTTCATTTTGTAGCTGAATGAGTCTCCCTAAGGCCACCTGGCATCTGAAGTTCACATTCAAGCAAAAGGTTCACTTTCAAGCATATGTACCTTTTTAAAGGTCACACTCTCAGAAAAGGAATGGCTCTTTTCTCAACTTTAACCATATTTTTAACATTTCTCTGCAGCTCAGCTAATCACAACCACATGATGGCGCTGCTCCAGCAGTTGCTGTACAGAGAATCATTGTCCCTCTCTTGGAGAGATATCATTGTGCCTGTTGTCTGCCAAGTGGTTCAGACTGTCCGACCCGACGTCAAGAATAGGGATGATGATATGGATATCCGCCAACTGGTCCATGTCAAAAAAGTAAGTTCATGTGAGGTGGACAACTCAGAGTGAGAAAGCGGAGAAGCAGCCCTCACTAGTTATGCTGACCCCTGGCCATGGGACTGACTTTGAAAAGGGTTTTTGATCTTAGTAGGTTGAAACTAGCCCAGGGCTGCACAACTGTGACTCACCAAGCCAAACACTAGCCAGTGCCATGGAACAGTGTATAATGGTCCACCAGGATTAACATCCTGTTTTGCTGTCTTCCTGTGTAAACAGGCTGGCAAATATCTGGCAGGCCACAGTGCATGGCAGGTGGGTAATGTTTTGCTTTTGGGGAGTGGGGAGGTATTAGGTTCTGCAGGCCTGAACTATCTTTCAACTAACCAAATTATTACTCTGCCGTGTTTTGATCTACGTTTTCATTTAACACTGTATGTGGCAACTTCTTGCCTGATTACACCTTCCTCTTACCAAATCTACAGTGTGTAATGATGTTGGCTACTATCTTTTCAGTTTTAAACTATGCTTATAATTGCTTTTTGCATGTAACTTGAGATTTCTTAGGTATTGTCTTGAATTTAAAAAGGACATGGCTCTTTGTTTTGATGTAAATATTTTTAAATGTTTATGCTGAGTAAATGCTGTCATTAATCAAAGCTTAATTGCAAAAGACAAAGCTGATCCTTAGCTTGGCCTTCATATAAAAGTGCATGTGGTTTGGGTTTGCTCATGTAACAAACGCAAGCTGTTTAACTGCTTCTTCTCTAGAGAGTATTCAGCAGTGAGTTTGTGCTTGTATAAAGGTAGCATGTACTGCACATGAGCACATGCACTTCAGGATAGGTGAAAAATAAAAGTAACAAATGAATACTGGCACTACACTGATGTTAATGGAACTGCCCTGGGGTGATTGGTCAGCACCCCAGTGTTTGGGCTTTGTGGGGGAATTAGCGCTTAAGGGGGCAGCTCCACGTCAGTTTTAATTTGTGCAAACGTTTGGACTCAAGAAATGACTGGTCGGAGACAAGTTATAGTTTCAAAATTAAAAGAAGAATTTATTTGAGGAGGGGGTACATAAAAGAGAAACATGTGGCTACGGTAATATTACTATCAAAAATATATTTAACTACAGTGAGGCATTTTAGGTTAGAGTCCTAATTGTGTAAGTTCCCAGGTGGGCAAGAGAGAGAGGCTTTTTAGAGAAGGAATGGGGTTGGATCTAAGAAAGGGGAATAGAGACAGATTTTGGGCCCAAGGAGGGGCAAAGGCTCATATCACCTGGTCTGTTCGGGGAACTCCGGGGACCACCGATGGGATTCACGCCTCAGGTCTGGCCAAAGCAGGTGCAGGAAGGTTGGTGATGTTAGTCAATAGCAATGATTCTAGGAGGCAGCTTCCTCCTTGGACCCAGCTTCCCAGGTTAGCGAGGAAGTCTGGGCAGATCAGGCTGGGCAAGAGAGCTGATCTGGAAAATTGTGTGAAATACTCAACACAGCCTGGTGTGGCCTGTGAACAGTGAATCACCCAGAAAGCTGACGGAGTAGGCAATGGAGTCCCAAGTGAAAGGCACAAGGGAGCACGAAGATCTCAAGGAGCACCTGATGGAGTCCCAAGTAGAGCACACGAGGGAGCACGCTGGATCATGTAGTTGGGGCTTCTTATACCCAAAAATATATCCTGGGGGTGAATTCCAGCTGACCGTTGTTGTTTGGAAAGGACCAGTAAGGATCCCAGTGTTGATCTTTCTTCCTGAGTGTAACGGGTGGGGGGGGGGAGAGAGAGTGTCAACTGTGCAGAAAAGCACTCGGTGTTGAAATAAGTATAACTAGCTGATCTGGCACAGAGCCTCTGCACCCCTAGTTCTCCGCCTCTCCTCCCCATCTTCATTAACCCCCCACCCCTCAGCACCAGTCCCCGTTCTGCTTTCCTTTCCCTCCCTTCAGCTGGCCTGGCGGCACTTTCCTTTCCCTCCCTTACCGCTGGCAGTGGTTTCCCTCACCGGCCTGGCTAGCACTTTCCTTGCCCACCTTCTGGCTGGCTGGCTGCACCACAACCGCCTGCTGGCCTGGCAGCCGCCGCTTCTCCTCCACAGCCACCTACTGGCCGCTGCTTTTGCACCACGGCCAACTGGCGGCAACCATTTCTGCACCACAGCTGGCCAATCTGGCGCCGGCTGCTTGCCCTCCGCCGGCCGGCACTAATCAGCAGCTCTCTCACGAGAGCTGCCACGCATGGAATTAGTGACAGGTACATTTAGGATAATTTTATATAGAGATGTGTTAGAATGCAAATTTCACAGCCACATTTCACACAACACTTCGAAATGCAAAGTCTTTCCCTGTAAATAAGTCGTCAGTGCTGGGTAAATAAGAAGTGCTTTTCCAGCGATATTGGGTTTTCATGAGCAGGAAAAAACTGGATTGTATGCAACAGAATAACGCCATCAATAGCACTTTTGTATGGTAAACTCATTGCCTGGAAAGGCACTTAATTACATGAAAGGAAGTATAGATTAAAAAAAATAAGCTGTGTGATCCCATGTGATCCTAGGCCAGGCCTGCTCAATTTAGCTCCCCCACTCACATTTTTTTGGACTGCAACTCCCGTAATCCCCAGCCACAGTGGCCAACAACCAGGGATTATGGGAGTTGTAGGCCAACATCTGCAGGAGGGCTGAAGTTGAGCAGCTGTGCCCTAGCCCAAACTGCATTGTTGAGGCTATTTCTGGTTGGCTTTTTGATATTAAAGGGGAAAATCCCTTGCTTATAAAATAGCTTTGTTCACAAAATCATACCAAACTTCATGGATGCCAAGAAGATTAATATCTAAACTGCTATATAATGTGTTTACTGTTTCATCAGATCCCAGGTGGGAAAAAATTTGACTCAGTAGTGGTGAATGGCTTTGTATGCACCAAGAACATAGCACATAAAAAGGTATGATACAGTTATTTTTGTCTGCATAACTTGGTGGCATTGATGATTCAGTGAAATGTCACATTTTCCATGTAACTTCCTAAAGAAGAATAAACTCTGGCATTTTTTTTTTGTTTTGTTCTCTTGACCTTCCCTGTTACCCTGTGGTAGAAGGCTTGTGACCTGGACTTATGCTTGTGAGTCTTCAGTCTTGTGTTTTGTTATTGCAGTACTAGTAAAAAGGTATATTCCTAAGAAAATAGATCTGAATGTGCTTATTCTTCCCAACATTTGGTCAGCAGACTGGATGTTCAGATAATTTGATTAAGGAGGATCACTCACACTTGGTGATGTGCAGGCTCCCCTTCTATTGAGAAATGAGAGGTCAGCACAGAGAATTCAGGGCCATCTGTGGCAGCTTCAGAACCCAATGGTAGAGGGCGGCCTTCCCGTGAGTTACCTGAAGGGGAGGGCCAGGACTTGCCTCAGCCGAGCGGCTTGGGGGCCTCTGATCATGGTCTGGCCCTCCCCTCAACTCTCCACTTCGTGAATTTTTTGTTGAAAAGTGGGGATGGTGTGTTTATGAAGTGTGTTTATGACTAATATCAATCAGTCATCTTTATTATGCTCCAAGACCAGCATAAGATAGAACAGTAGATCATGATTCAAAATAATAATAGGAAATTATGGAACCATAAAACTATATTACTTAAAAATTACTTACTCTAATAGTATAAAGCTGTATTATAATACTGTAAAGCTGCAACCCTTATAAAAAAAAGGGTAGCTATGAGATTATTAAGGGCTGATGCAAGGGAATGGCCTGGCAGTCATGACCTGGCAGATCCTACACGCTGCCACGCAGAACCTGGCGGTGTTATACGTGAAGGCCGGGTCTTCATCCGAAAGCAGCAACTGGGTATAGACATGGTTTGGGCGGCCAGGGTACTTGCGAAGTAGAGGAAATATAAGCTTGGCCAGGGGCGTAACAAGGCTGGAGTGGGCCCAGAGACAAAATTTTAAACTGGGCCCCTCGCTCACACACACACACACACACACACACACACACACACACACACACACACACACTCTTCACAATATATAGTCATGTGACTTGCCTCTGGGGGGCCCCTCGAGGCGTGGGGGCCCCCAGGCAGCCGCCTCCCCTTGCCTAATAGTAGTTACGCCCCTGAGCTTGGCCCAAATGTCTCTAAAGGGGGCAAAAGAGGAGTACATGTTCTATGGCTTCTACCTCCCCCGTGTCACAGGGACAAAGTATCTCTGCAACCAGGATCTTTTTGTATTTGCCTTCCAATACAGCGGAGGGAAGGGCATGACAGCATGCGAGGGTATAAGCCCTTCTGTGGTTTGGGATTTCTAGCTGTGACAGGTACGCCGCGGGGGAGGCAGAATGTTTGAGCCTTTCCGAGGACAGGAAGGATGGAACCCTGCCTAGGTCAGTCAGGCGCTCAGTGTCCATTATCCTCGGTTTGATGACTGTTTTCGCCTGGCCACAGTCTATAGCAAGTTGGGGGGTGGGAAAAAGTCCAGGAGCGACAATTTAGACCACACAGCCCTTTCCCAGGAAGACTGAAAATTGTCTTGTAGGGCTAGAAGGGCTAAGCCCCGAGGGTGGAGGGATAATTTAAGCCGAAGGTTAAGCATGGACAGCCACACTCTGGCCTCAACCTTTATCATGCCCGTTTCCAAACATAGTGCAGCATTTGAGACACAGTGAGGCACTTGGAGGGCCGCTCTTAGAAATTTGGACTGAACCCACTCCAATGGGGCAAGATTGTAGGGGGGGCCCTGATTGGGCACCATAGAGGAGGTGCATCAACATCTTGGCCTCCTATAATTTGAGCGCTACTGATACGTATTGGCCTCCTCTAGTCTGTAGGAATTTTAGAATGGCGGTGGAGCTCCTCTGAACAGTGAGGGCGACATGGTTGCAGTGGACTTTTCTTTAGCCAGAGGCATGAAGGACCACTCCCAGATATTTGAAACAAGTGACCTGTTCGACCTTGTGGCCATTTGTACCCCAGGGGCAGATCTTGTTTTGTGTTTGTGTGTGTGTCCGTGTGTCCACTGGCTATAGGGATTATGGGATGAATGCTTAGTCTTGATCAATATAAATGGAAACTCTGGCCAATTTTCCTCACTTCCTTTTGAGTGTTACATAAGGGGTGTGTGTGTGTGTGTGAGAGAGAGAGAGAATATGCACACTAAAAGAAAAGGCTTTTATCTATTCTTTTGATGAAAATTTGCAAAGGAGTATGTCTAACAATTTTGTCTCTTTCTAGATGAACTCCTGTATTAAAAACCCCAAAATTCTTCTGCTGAAGTGTTCCATTGAGTACCTCTATCGAGAAGAAACGAAGTTTACATGCATTGATCCCATTGTCCTTCAGGTTGGGATAACTTCCTTTTCTTAAGCTTACTTTCCTTAAGGAAAGTAAGTTTTGTGAGATCACCTGGCATTCTGTGTATGTGTGTGTGTGTTGTCCCCCGTCTCCCATCAATTTCGCAATGCCTGGACCAATATGAACCAAATTTGCTACAGCAGTAGGGACACATAGGGACAACTCAAGGGCTTAGTTTGTGATTACGTTATCCACCCCAATTCAAGATGTCACACGTGTGAATGTTTGAGGCACAATTGGGCTAACATATGAACTGCCTAACTGATTTGGACCAAATTTAGTCCAGTTGTAGGAATAGTGAAAGGAAAGTAGGCAGATTAGTACTTACCAAAACTACTTGTTTTATTTTGTAGTGTCACATCAGGGTCTAATGGATTGGCTTGCACTCTTATGATCACGGTGTTCTTGCAGTTGTTTCCAATACTATTTCCTAATGCTTCTGCTAGTGCTCATGGCATGGGTGTTTGGAAGGAGGAGGGAAGAGGGAGCAGTTGTGTTTAGGGATGTGCATGAACCCGTTTGGAGTTTTATTCTTGGAATGCCGGACAGGTTCGGAACCCCCGCTTTTGAACTGGTTCGAATGCGGGGGCAGGGGAGGCTTTAAGGACGGGAGGGTGCACTTACCACCACCTCTGCCGCCTTCCCCCTCTGGCGCTCTGTGTATTAATAGTTTGGTGGGGCAGCAGTGTACCTTCTTGCTGCCCTGTTGTTTTCCTGACCGGAAGTGCTGTGCACACATCATGGGTGGGTGGGCGCACGTCATGTGTGCATGCGACGCATGCACCCATGACACACGCATGCACAGACAGCACTTCTGGTCAGGAAAATGACGGGGTGGCAAGGAGGTACGCTGTTGCCCTGCTGAACTATTTATACACAGAGCGCTTGAAGGGGAAGTATGGCAGTGGGGGCGGGGGGGATGCACCCTCCCCTGTCCTTAAAGCCACTCATGCCCCACCATCGACTCGAAGAGAGCCTGTTGCATGCACATCCCTAGTTGTGTCCCCTCAGATTGAGCCAGTCCAATGGGGTGTACTCCCAGGTAACCACTTAGTGCAGCCCCCCTCCCTCCCGAAAACAAATCTTGTGGATACGCATGGTTTCCAAGGCTTGTGGACCTTGTTCCAAAGATTGCTTTTCTTTAGAACTGAGTCTCTAAAGTAAGAAGTCTCTGCATTAATTTTTTATAAGTGAAGCGAAGTTTTGGTGACGGCTGCTTGTTAATATGGTATGAAGAGCCCCGTGTTTGGCCTAATTCACTTAGATCATGCATTTATCAGTATTTCACATGGTAGTGTGGAAGACAGCCCAGTGACATGAAGTAGCTTTCACTAATGTTGGTGATCTCAAAAGAGCCATGTAAATCTCTTGGTATACAATTGCTGGTCTTTCTCCTTCCTCTTGCTGCCACACCCAATGTTCAATTGTGTTAACACCGACATAGCTAAATCTGGGGAATGATATGAGCCCAATGTTAGTTTGCACCACTCTATTTGTTAGCTTCTAACCAGAAGTAGATTATCAAACTCTGGTTAAAGATAATGGTGGCTTTAAGAGTGGAACAGATGCAATGCTGCACCATAACTAGCTCCAGAAAGGGAAGGGGCTGTGGGTTGAAATTGACACAGAGGAGGGGGAGGAGTATGTAGGCTGGCAGCATGCTTATCTCCTTGGAGACTAGGAATATTACATCTTCATTGGCCGCTGTGAGCACTATTGAACCCTGTTAGGCTGGGTACGTTCTGATGGTATCCAAACTATGGTTTCCTAATCCCATGCACATTTACTTGGGACGATCCTGTTGATTTCAGTAAAAATTACTTTCTAATAAGCATGATTGGTTTGCTACTTTGTATCAGCACAGTCCTTCTGTACTGCTGTATCTTATAGCACTTGTCTGATCATGTTTCCTACTTCTGTTGTATTAGGAAAGAGAGTTTTTGAAGAACTACGTTCAGCGGATAGTGGATGTCAGACCTACTCTAGTCCTGGTTGAAAAAACGGTGTCCCGTATTGCCCAGGACATGCTGCTGGAACATGGCATTGCTTTGGTCATTAATGTTAAGCCGGTAAGTGCTAGAATTAAAAAAGAAATAGTGATGTGTTACTTTGAAGTATTTCTTTATGATTGGGAAAGGCTAGTGGTGTTGCACTTTAAATATGATTAAATGCAATGGAATAAATTCTCAGAGGGACAAATGGATTACAGGCAATTGTTTATCCACTGCATTGATTATGGTTAGGGTGAACCATGGGACCCTGTGTGATGAATGTGGCACAGATACTGGTTTCTGAATATCAGTTTAGCAAGCATTTTTTTAGCTCTTGATTTACTGAGATCTAAGCATTATTTTTGTAAAAGATTTTGAAATCCTAAGGGTGACTTGAACACAACACTGGGGCACAGTTTATGCACTGCATAGCATTCAGTCTCTCTCGCACGCAACCTCTCCTTATTCCACCAATGAACAAGTACTTGCATCTCTCATTTTTTGCCAAAACATCTCAAATGTTGTGGAAAATACTGAACCACAGCAACTTAACTTTAGGAAAACGTACTAATTGTCTAATTGTGCATTACTAGGCAGCCAGACTGCCATGACTAAGCACCACTGGAAATCAATAAGAAAAGTTTGTCATGACCAACGTGTCCCATTAATTTCAATGGAACTCAACCATGACTAACATAATCTGAATGTTGCCTGTGTTTCCTGAGACTATGGTGCAAGACTGAAACCAAAGCAAGAATTGCCCAAG
Organism: Hemicordylus capensis; assembly: GCF_027244095.1. Classification (NCBI taxonomy): domain Eukaryota; kingdom Metazoa; phylum Chordata; class Lepidosauria; order Squamata; family Cordylidae; genus Hemicordylus; species Hemicordylus capensis. The sequence goes on from NC_069657.1 coordinate 225,657,368, forward strand.
TGAGATGTAACATGCAAAGCATGTTTGAGTTTATCCATGTTGTCTTGCAGCAAGTCTTGGAAAGGGTAAGTCGGATGACTCAGGGAGATTTAGTTATGTCTATGGATCAGTTGCTGACCAAGCCACACCTGGGAACCTGCCATAAATTCTACATTCAAGTGTTCCAATTGCCAAATGGTGAGTAGAACCTATCTTTATCTGGGAGGTCTTTTATAATATATGTGTGTGGCTTCTTTAAAGTAGGGATGTGAATGAAACGGATTTTTGTTTGCTCTCAAAACAAAATTCAGACGGCTGAAATGTTTCATTGAAACAGCGGCCGACCCAGCTGTTTCAACAGAACAAACTTAGAAATGTTTCTTTTTTTTTTTTTCAAATTCAATTTTTATTAATTTTAACAACCGTAATATTATCATTCATTACAAATACACACACACACACACACACAAGGTGGACTTCCCGCTCATATTTCTTTGTGAATCATCAACTATAAAATTTACCCTTGCTATAATAATAATTCAAAACGTAAATTCAAACACTTACAAACATAATTAATCTAACCAACCTGCGATTTTTACTAAGTTTCAAACCCTGCTGTCAAGTCCATAGTAGGAAAATAATTCTTTAGATACAGCAAAAATGGTCTCCAATCTTCTTTAAAACATTCCAAGTTTTGATCTCTTAATAGTGCTGTAAGTTTTGCCATCTCCGCATATTCCAAAATTTTTATCATCCAGTCTTCTTTTGAAGGCAGTTCACTAGTCTTCCATTTCTGTGCATATATAATTCTAGCTGCCGTAGAGGTATACATAAAAAATGTTAAATTAGTTGTAGAGATTGCACCTTGTGTTAACTCCCAGCAGGAAGGATTCTGGCTTCTTAGGAAATGTCATTTTAAATATTTTCTTTAATTCATTATATATCATATCCCAATAGGCTTTAGCCTTCCCACAGGTCCACCACACATGAAAGAATGTGCCTTCAAAATGTCCAAACTTCCAGCATTTGTTTGAAACATTTTTATACATTAATGCCAATTTTTTTGGTGTCAGATACCATCTATACATAATTTTATAATAGTTTTCTTTTATAGCATAACATGCAGTAAATTTTAAATCATTTTTCCATAACTTTTCCCAGGCTGCCATTTCTATATTGCGCCCCACATCTTGAGCCCACTTTATCATAGTCGTTTTAACCACTTCCTCTCTTGTCTCCTCCAAAAGCAACAGTTTATACATTTTAGAAACTAATTTTTCATCATTTTGACATAATTTCTTCTCAAAATTTGAAGTCTGGTCCTCAAATCCGACTTTGAGGTCTTTTTTATACATCTCATTTAACTGATAATACTGAAACCAATCTCTAACCAAATCTTGTATTTCAGTTAAGCTTTTTAACTTAAAATCCTTTTCCTGAAAATGTAACAAATCCCTATAGGTACCCCAACACATTTGCATATTTACTTCTTTACCTGATAAGGCTTCAATCGGAGATACCCATAACGGAGTTTTAGGTTCAAACCAATTTTTGTATTTTAACCACACCCTCATTAAATTCCTTCTCACATAGTGGTTCAAAAAATCTTTATGTAATTTATCATCTTCTCTAATAGTTCTACAAAGCACTTCTAGAACCAATATAAAAAGCAATGGGGAAAGTGGACATCCTTGTCTAGTCCCTTTTTGTATCACACAGTTGTCTGATAATTCCCCATTTACAATGATCTTAGCATATTGCTCCGAATAAATTGTCTTAATTGCCCTAATAAAATTGTTGCCAGCAGTCATTAACTCTAGTAATCTCCACAAAAATTGCCACGAAATATTGTCAAAAGCTTTCTCTGCATCCAGAAAAATCATTGCCATCTGTTTATCATTATGTTTTTCATAGTACTCCAGTACATTCAAGACTGTTCTGACATTATCTCTCAATTGTCTCTTTGGCAAAAATCCAGCTTGATCTTCATGAATAAAATGCCTCAATATAACCTTCATTCTTCTTGCCAAAATGGCAGCAAAAAGTATTTGTGTTTCTATTTTTGTATCGTGTATAGGCTTGAGTATCATTGTACATATCATGATTCTTGTTTCATGTTGAAGTGTTGTGTTTGGTTTAATGATTTATTGTTCATCAGTGTTAGCAATCAGAGATGATTTAACCACTGGTCCATTGTTTGTTTATACACATCTTCACTGTTTGGCTGCTTTATACTATCCTTATATATGTTTGCCGTAGTCACGGTGGGATTTCTCCCCCCCCCCCCCCGTTTTGCCAGAAAATCAATCACCAAGAAGAAAACAGGCCTCCAAAACAGCCCTTGAAACATTTCAAATTGAAACAGGGTTTTCTTCCGAGCTTGAAACAGGTGTTTTTGTTTTGAGCTCGAGACACTCGAAATGGGCTGTTTATACGTCAAAAGGTTTTGATTGAAGGCAGCTTGCCAAGCTGTTTTTCTGCTTTTTTGTAGGAGGCTCAAAAACACACCTTTATTCCTCAAAGCTTTTGAGCGAGTAGGCTAGTTAGTGACACTGTAGCCAAATCTCTGTGCTTTTTTAAAGTTTTGTGTTTGGGTTTCACTGCACATTTCATTTGGATTACCTTAATGTTTTGAACACCATAATTCATTAGTGCTTTATGAAGGCAGCCTTGGGGATCTTTATGGCTTGAAAGTCAGGATGGAAACTTATGTAACCTAACAAGACTTCTGGGGGTTGAGTGGGGGAAAGCCTAGCCTACATTCTGAGCCCAGTTTAATTTTGAACCCACTTATGATGTTGGGATGTATGTGGAAGCTTGCAAAGCTAGGTCTGTCCTGTTTTGTGGGAAGCAAGGTTTAATAAAAGAGGTAAGCATTATTCTCTTTAGCAATATTCTCTTTATTTTTTCAGAGGAAACAAAAACGTTAATGTTTTTTGAAGGCACCCCACAGCACCTGGGTTGCACCATCAAGCTGCGAGGTGCTGGTGAATATGAGTTGGCTCGAGTGAAAGAAATTCTTATTTTTATGATCTGTGTGGCTTACCATTCCCAGTTGGAGATCTCCTTCCTTATGGATGAGTTTGCTATGCCCCCAATGTTGGTCAAAAATGGCTCCGCTTCTTCTCTTCCTGAAGCACAAGGAGAAGAAAATGGTCAGCAAGATCTGAATAGAGAAAGTGGCCTAGTAGTAAAAGATGCCGATGCAGCCTCTGACAAGCTGCCTGTTATCTCAGAATCAATGTATTCAGATGAGATCAGCTTGCTGGACCAACGAACTTTGAGAGAAGATGATGGCCAGGACATCTGTGAGCTACTAGAAGCTCCACCTCAGAAAAGACAAGAACGCCTCCCAGTGGATTCTTCATATGGAACCCCCTTCATTGCTCCAACATTGGTGCCAGAACCACTGTTACCCCCCCAGCTGACTGACCAACACCTGGGGATTTTGGATAGTGAGCAGCTGGAGAATCTGAGGGACTTGGAGGACTTCCAGGCTCCCAAAATTCAGACTCGGGTGTTTAGGGACCCATTGCAAGATGACACTGGATTGTATGTTACAGAGGAAGTGACCTCCTTGGAAGACCGCCTCAAAACCTTCTCTTTAGCATTTAAGCAAGAGCTGAAGAATGTTATTCTCTGCATTTCCCCTGTAATCTTATTCAGTGAGCCTTTTCTGTTAACAGAGAGAGGCATGAGATGTCCCACCAGGGAGTATTTTTTGGAGCAGATCTATGTGTCTCCGCTCCTCAGCAAGGAATACAAGGAACTGGACAGCAGAAGGAAGAAACAATTGTTAAGGGATCTGTCAGGATTACAAGGAATGAATGGCAACATTCAAGCCAAGCCTGTCCAAATCTTACCTTCCCATGAGCTTGTTGGTACCAGAATTGCTGAGCATCTGAACAGTAGCCAAGGTTTGGCCAGAATGCTGGCCGACTTCCGAGCCAGAGGAGGAAGGATTATGCAGAAAAATGCAGACCCATTTGCACAGTGTAAAGAGACCTCTGTGAAAATTGGAGCCAGGAGTGAAGATGACGAGAGGGGAGTTATTCAAAATGAATCTCTATGGTCTCGTAAAGTAAGTGAGTACTGAAGCATATTTTCTTTATTTTGCTGCTTCTGGGATTGGAGTGGGGAGAAGGCTTGTTTTCTAGAGATGTAAAGGAAAATAGACCTGCATTTTAGACTCTGGTCAAACTACAGATTTCAAAACTTCTTGAAACTGGGCCTCCTTTATCTTTTACATTGCCCTATTCTGCCAGCAGCCACTTTGGGAGGCAAGTGCACAAAATCCTCTCACAGAACTGTACGTGTGTTGCCTGCTGCTGTGTGTATAAGGATCTGGAAAATGGAGTATGATGTGAACCCCATACTAGCACTAGAAGAAGAGTTGAATGGAACATCTCCAGCTTCTTGCTCAAACCCGCCAGGCAGAGGAGGCAGCAAAAGAGGAAGGAATTGCTCTGTCCTGAAGCTTCCAGAGGGGTGCTCCTTTTCTCCAGTTTATATGGTTAGCATAGCATGTTTGGTGGCTGCAACACTAAGTATTTTGTTGCTGGGATGGAACGTTTCTCTGACTTTTGTCCCCATCTCTAGGTGTCTTGCATGTCCACTTTAGGGGTGAGGACACCCCACAATTTCAGAATCACTGAGCTACAGTGATTTATTTCTCTTTGTAAACCGCCCTGAGCCATTTTTGGAAGGGCGGTATAGAAATCGAATTATTATTATTATTATTATTATTATTATTATTATTACAGCAAAGCCTTTTTTCAGTGTATGAGTACAGTTCCAGAATGTAAGGAGATAAACAAAAATATGTGCCTTTGAAACCAAAAGGTGGTGTCATAGATATCTGTATAAATGACCTTGCAGTGATTGACATGGGAGAGAACAGAAAGAAGGGGAGAGACTGTGTGTGTGTGTGTGTGTGTGTGTGTGTGTGTGTGTGTGTGTGAGACTATGACTACACACTGATTTAAAAATGCATTTTGTGCTTCATGTTCCTTAAACATTTTGTCTAGTCTATTATAGAAATTGTTCCCTGTTTTCCTAAGACCTGTTGGTAAAAGTTGTATGGCTTGGACAACTGTGCAAAGAAATTTAAATTCCATTTTTTAGTTGCTGTGAGTGAATTAGTTCTCTGCCTTCCTGAAATATTACACTGCACAATTGGGAATGGTGTGTTAACTCTTTCTTGGGATGTCTCTCACCAGGTGGACTGCCTTAGCCCTGCAAACCATCAGAGGCTCAGTGTTTTGTTCAGCAGCTCTTCAGCCCAATCCAGCAATGCTCCAAGTGCCTGCGTTAGCCCATGGTGTGAAACTAATTCTTTCTTGCCCCTGAATGTGTGTCCTCAATATTTCTGTGGCCTTGTTTTCTGTGTAGAGGCTAAGTTGGAGCGATCTAGTTTGTGCCTGGTGCATGACTCATGAGCCGTGGCGGCTGGGAGGGGACGGAGACTTTGCATCTGTTCTCCAGTCTGGGATCAGGAGACTCCCGTGCAGGGATCTAGACATCTCAGAACTCGCTTGCATTTCCTTTCCATTTAGGAAGAATATGGGAGGACAAGATTTGCAGTGGGGCCGCAGTATCTCCTAGGGTGGGGTATTCCCATCCCAGGATCTGTGGAGAGAAACTTGCTTCCCCAGCCCAATGCTTAAGATAGCAACGAGGCAGTTACATTCCTTCCTTCTGAAAAGTCTGACAAAAGACTCGATCCTCTGCAAAGCTTTGCGGTGTAGTGAAGTGATGGATGCTGCAAATTCTGTTAATCTCCTTACAAATCAAAAGTGTAATGGCAACCATTCACAGATTACATGTTTGTTTGAGTTGCTTAGCTTTCTAAAATTGTGTTCCTTGTAAGGTTTGAATATATCCTTTTGTTACATATGGCATATGCTCCAGCTCTTTGGCTAGCATTCAGTTTGATCTACCTTTGGAAGCACCTCTACTGAAAGGGTTTGCTCTGTACTAGTGGTAGTTTACCATTTCATCTGATCCGGTTTATAGTAGAAGATGCAACACAGGTGTGCCCAGCTGTAACATATTACTTGTGCCTTCCATAAGTTGGGTAGAATGTTCTTTTCAAACGCTACATCTTTCATATGTTCATAGGTGAACGGAATCGCCATATTGCTTTTCCTCAACACAACTTTGAAGGGGTTACAGAAGTACAATAGTTGATGCTGATGATTAAAGACAATAACAGTGGCAATGCATCCAAACTCGATTTTTAATGGTTTTGACAGAATCTGTGCCCTTCTCTCTAAAGTAAAAGTAAAGTTGTGGCCTCAAGTTGGTGTCAACTCCTGGCGACCACAGAACCTTGTGGTTTTCTTTGGTAGAATACAGGAGGGGTTTACCATTGCCTCCTCCCGCACAGTTTGAGATAATGCCTTTCAGCACCTTCCTATATCGCTGCTGCCCAATATAGGTGTTTCCCATATTCTGGGAAACATACCCGTGGGGATTTGAACCGGCAACCTCTTGCTCCCTAGGCAAGTCATTTCCCTGCTGTGCCATTTTATCTGAAATTTGGGGGAAATGCAGGCTGCAGGGCCTCTGGAATGCTCTAGGAAAATGTTCCACAATTCTCCTCACACTCTTCAAAGACCATTGTTTTGTTCTCATTCACTTTAGGATGGTGGTAATGGAGTTCTATGGGAAGAATGACCTCACTTTGGGTGTGTTCCTAGAAAGATATTGTTTCAGGTGAGAATTTTTGCCTTGCCCTGTAGGAGTACAAGAACACTGCATTTTTATCAATTTGTTCCAATATTGTCGTTCACTTGGTTGCAATAGTGGTTTGTTTCTACAGATATTGTTATTATTTTATTGCACTTATTTCACTCATCCCTTAGAAGGTGAAAGCTACTTACTGTGGGACTCTAGGTTATCTCCCATTCAGACCCTGAGATGGTCCAAAGCTCAATGGCAGAACATGTGCTTTGCTGCAGACGATCCAGAATTTAGTCTCTGGTAGCAGACCTGGGCTCTGCCTGAGATGACAGAGTTGCTGCTAATCACAGTAGATGGTTTGGAATAGATGGACTAAGAGGCTGATAAGGAATAAGATCTGGAGAGGGGAAGGTGCGTTTAATGTCTGCATAGTTTTTGACCATGGCATTTTTAGCTGACTGCTATGTTGCTGTTGGTTGTAGAGCTGTTATTAGGGGCGTAACTATAATAGGGCAAGGAGATACAGTTGTCTGGGGGCCCACTGCCTTGGCCCCCCCCGAGGCAAGTCACATGACTGACTTCCCCAGTCGTGCACTCTGGGCCCACTCCAACCTTGCTACGCCCCGGCTGTTGTTTTATTTTGGCAATGTTGGTTTTTCTTGTAAGCCATACCAGGTGCCATGTGAATGTGGCAGAATATGTGGTGTATAAATACTTAAAGGGTAACAGTAGGGAAGAACAAGATAAGCATTGCAGAGGTGGTGATTGCTGCCTGGAAAGGGGTAATGGGGGCAGCAAGGAGGCGTTGCAGTCATCTAGGTGAGAAGTAGCCAGGGGCGACCGTGCTTAGTGCAGCGGCAACGAATGAGGTGTCAGTATAATATCAAGGTAAATAATTTGTTTCCTTCCTTCAAGGCATAGCATTAAGTATATTGTACATGGCTTCAAAACTTTTAATTAGATTTGAATTTTTAATATTCAAATGTAATTTTTATTGCACAGTTTTTATAGTTATGTTAATTGTCTTGTAAACCGAATTTAACAATAAAATTTAGAGGAGGGAATGTTATAGAGCACAAGACTATCAAGAAGTAGAAGATGGTTTTTTTGTGAACCACCTAGAGCAGGCATCCACAAACTGCGGCCCTCCAGATGTTTCTGAACTACAACTCCCAGCATCCCTAGACACAATTTTTTGTGGCTGGCTATGCTGGAAGTTGTAGTTCAGCAACATCTGGAGGGCCGCAGTTTGGGGATGCCTGGCCTAGAGTCTTTGAAGTCATCAGGTGGTATATAAATTAAATTAATAATGCTTTCCTCACCATTACACTTTATTGTTTGAAGGCCTTCCTACCAGTGCCCCAGCATGTTCTGTGAAACGCCCATGGTACACCACATCCGCCGCTTTGTTCATGGGCAAGGCTGTGTACAGATCATACTGAAGGAACTGGACTCCCCAGTGCCTGGCTATCAGCACACGATCCTTACTTACTCCTGGTGTAGAATGTGCAAGCAGGTAATAATAGATCCTCAATCTTTTTTTGAAGTTGGTTCTCAAGGCTATTGAAACGTGAACTGGACCTTGGGTGCACTGCAAAAAGCAAAAGAGAGGCAGAAATCACAGCAAAAGAATTGGGGTGGGAGGAAGCAGAACCCCTTCTATGAATGCACAAGACTGTCATTAGGGTTTGCCTTTGTAATTCTTCTGAAATGTAATTTGTGAAGGGCAGAATTGTATTGTATTCTGAGAGGGCTTAATACATTAAAAAATTAGTGTCATCTGCCGAGTCTCAATTTCATTGTCAAAAACTTTATACACACATACACAATATCTATTTTTATAAGCCTATGTTCTCTTGATCTGGTGCACAGGTAACACTTTCTCCCTGCAAACCATAGTTTATAAATGGAGAGTCGGCCCTGAGAATGTGCTATTTCTCCTCCCCTCTCTGGTGCAAATCTCCCTAGTGGAATCCTAATGCTTCATCATAAGTAGTCAGGACTGCATCCTTATTCGGCCATAATGTTTGGAGTCAATGTTGTCTCAAAATACAGCCACCATTTAAACACAATTTTATCGTCATTGTCAAAAACCATTTAAAATGTATGACATGCTTGAAACAATTTCAGTTTTATTGTAGAAAAATTCCGCCTCCTGACCCTTAATGAAATTGGCATGCCTGAAGATGGTGATTTGTGTTTTTATACAGCACGATTAATAATAATAATAATAATAATAATAATAATAATAATAATAATTACATCACGTCTCAGTTCAAAACAGCCTGTAAAGCAGATCAGTATTTCCATGTTTCAGGTGGAGAACTGGGACTTGGTGATAGACTGTCCAGTGAGGCTATGTCTGAGGGTGAGATTTGGACAACTTAGTTCTGAGCTTATTCTTAACCATTATTCTGCACCAATTCTCCAAGGAATACAGCTTGCTGTCATCAGACTGCGTTATAGCATTATTATATAGCAGTGCTTCCACACAGGGAGAAAGCATGCTATATAATCTACTAATTGGATGATGGGATTTGTAGTCCAACAGTATCTGGGTACCCGTTATGCACTTCCATGAAGTCAGACTTCCCATAGTTGGGCAATTTCATTTGCTTTCTCTGTGCCAATGAGATTGTTGTTTGGTGGTGTGCCTCTCTCCATGTGCTGTTGACTTTTGCCAAAGTAAATAAAAGCCAGGCACTTGCATTCTTCAAATTCCTGGCCATACCCAAGAATTGCAGAAGCACTAGATTAAGTTAGGCAACATATTAGCTCAGGTGGATTTCGGCTTGCGTCATTGATTCTCAGATAAAATCATTTGAACTTTTTCAGGTAACGCCAGTTGTCCCACTTTCCAATGACTCGTGGTCTATGTCATTTGCCAAATACCTTGAACTCCGTTTCTATGGGCACCAGTACACCCGAAGAGCCAATGCGGAGCCATGTGGTCACTCTATACATCATGACTACCACCAGTATTTTTCCTATAATCAGATGGTGGCATCATTTAGGTAAGAATTCAAAGACTGTTTTTATTCTTAAAGATTTAAAACATCGTGTTACAAAATCAAGAGGTAACAGTGGTGCAATGTTCAGTAAAAAAGATAAGAACATAAGAACAGCCCTGCTGTATCAGACCCAAGACCTATCTAGTCCAGCATCCTGTTTCACACAGTGGTCCACCAGATGCATCTGAGAAGTCCACAGGCAAGAGGTGAGGGCATGCCCTCTCTTTTGCTATTCCTCCCCTGCAACTGGTATTTAGTAGCATCTTGCCTCTGAGGCTGGAGATGGCCTGTAGCCACCAGACTAGTAACCATTGATAGACCTGTCCTCCATGAATTTGTCTAAGCCCCTTTTAAAGCCATCCAAGCTAGTGGCCATCACCACATCCCATGGCAAAGAATTCCATAGATTAATTATGTGTGGTGTGGAAAAGTACTGTACTACCTTTTGTTGGTGCTAAATTCCCTGGCATTCATTTTCATGAGATGACCCCTGGTTTTAGTGTTGTGAAAGAGGGAGAAGAATTACCCTCTGTCCACTCTCTCTACTCCATGCATAATTTGTATACACCTCTATCATTTCTCCCCATAGTTGCTTCTTTTCAATACTAAAGAGTGCAAGATACTGTAGCCTTGCCTCATAAGGAAGGTGCTCCAGCCCTTGATCATCTTGGTTTACCCTCTTCTGCACCTTTTCCTGTTCTACAATGTCCTTCTTAAGATACGGTGACCAGAACTGTACTCAGTATTCCAAATGTGGCCGCACCATAGATTTGTATAAGAGCATTATAATATTAGCATTCTTATTTTTATCCCCCTTCTTTATAATCCCTAGCATGGAATTTGCCTTTTTCACAGCTGCTGCACACTGAGTTGAAACCTTTAACGAGCTGTCCACCATGACCCCAAGATCAGTCTTGGTCAGTCACTGACAGCCCAGACCCCTTTAGTAGGGATGTGCAGAACCAGTTCTAATCTAACCAGGTCAATTTGAACCAGCCCAGTTTGACCAGTTCAAGCTCAAAAAGAATTGCCCCCCCCAAAAGGGGGCTGGTCAGGGTTTGAACTGGTCAGGGTTTGAACTGGTCTCGGTCCTACCTGGTCCCGAGGGGTTATATTTATAAAGAGGAATCCAATAAGGATTCCTCTTTACAAGCAAAGGAGATTCCTAAAACTAAAGGGATTCAAAAGGCGGGGTGGGGGGAGAGGGCGCCTTACTGGCAGTGGAGTGGAGGTGGCTCCTCAGTGGCAGCCCCTTTAGGCCCTGCCTGTGTTCCCTCACAGCAGCATAAGCTGTTTGTGTGACCCCCTGAGCATGCACTGAGGACATTTGTGTGACCACACAAATCGTAAGGTATGCTATCCTCTCACTACCACGCCCCTTGAACCCCTTTAAAGATAGGAATTCCCTTTGCTTTTAAAGGGGGATTCTCATCAGATCCTCCTTTACAAGCAAAGCCTCTTGGACCGTTTCAACTGCATGAAACAAACCGCTGGCCGGTTCTAATGAACTGGCTCATGGACTGGTGTTTTGGTTTGAATTAGAACTGAAGCACCAAGAACAGTTCTGTGCACACCTACCCATCAGTATATATGTGAAGCTGGGTTTTTTTTGCCCCAATATATATACATCACTTTACATTTGCTTGAACTGAACCACATTTTGTTGCCCACTCAACCAGTTTGGAGAGATCCTTTTGGAGCTTCTCACAATCTGTTTGGGATTTCACTACCCTAAATTATTTGGTGTCATCTGCAAATTTGGCTGCTTACCCCTGCTTCTAGATCATTTATGATTAAGTTTGAGCACTGGTCCTAGTACAGATCCCTGGGGGACCTCATTTCTTACTTGGAAAACTATCCAAGTTCCCTCTAATTTTTATAATCAGTGAGCGGAAAGAGTTTTGTCCTGGGTGGCAGCATCAAGTCAGTGTGTTCACAAAACGCTCTGTCGCTCCGCTCTCAGAGTCACATGCCTATAACCTTGGAGAAGGCAGTGCCAGTCTGTGTAGAAAATACTGAGCTAGATGGACCAATGGTCTGTTATAATATTTGGCAGCTTCCTATGTTCCTAACTTTGTCAAAAGCTTTTGGAAGTCCAAGTATACTAAGTCAACTGGATGACCTTTTCTCCACATGCCTGTTGACACTCTCGAAGAACTCCAAAAGGTTAGTGAGGCAAGACTTGCCCTTGCAGAAGCCATGCTGGTTCTCTTTCAGAAAGGCCTTTTCTTCCTTATGTTTAACAATTTTGTCCTGAATTGGATCACACTGTGGTCACTGTTCCCTAATAGTTCTACAGCTCTGACATCTCACACCAGATCCTAGTGCCGAACTTTTCAGGAATAGGCCATTTCAGAGTTAATGTAGTTGTGCTGGTAATTGCAGGATCAAACACCAGTAAATGTAGTAAGATTTTAAATTTCATTATTTATTGTTTGGGGTTTGGTTTTTGGTTTGGTTTATTTAACATATATTTATACTGCCCCAAACTTACAAAACAAAATAAATAACAGAAAAGGTTAAAACATTACAACCATTTAAAATTTTAAAACAATATTTAATTAAAAGCCTGGGTGAACAGATGTGTCTTTGCAGACTTTTTAAAAGTTGCCAGAGAGACATTACCTTAGCTTACTGTTTGAGACTGCTGTGGCTTATTCTCTGAATATTGTATTTTAGTATATTATAGCCAGATTGCCAGGCCTTAAGAATTAGATTGGTTTACTAAACTATGTGTTAAATACACTCGTCTGAAATATCCAAAAAAGAACGCTTCTGAACTTTTGTCACTGGATTGTTCCCACTCCAATCAGCTCAGCTAAGTGTGAAGCATGTGGATATTGTATGTCTCCACAACAGCAACAAAGAGTGCACAGGCTGGATTCAGACTTTGCACTTGACAGCAGTCGGACCATTATTCAGAGCTGCTTGTCTGCTTTGGTTCCTTCAGGTTGTAAGCTCACCCCCAGGGGCATATCTAGGGGTAGGGCAGGCAGGGCACGTGTCCCAGGCGCCACTTGAAGGGGGGCGCCATTTTTAAAAATTAATTTTTTTTAAAAAAAATGGCCACTGTGCATGCCAGGCCTCGCAGAGGCCATTTGAGCATGCACAGTGGCCATTTTGTTTTCAGCGGCCACCACACATGCTCAAATGGTCCCTGCAAAGCCCTAGAGGCCAGAGAGGGGAGCGGGAACCTTTGCAGACCCACCCCACAGCCTTTAGGGGCTACAGGTATTTTTTTTTTAAAAAATTAATATAATATGTCACTGTAGACATATTCAGTTTGGCACTATGTACAGAGAATCAGGGCTTGTGAATAATGAGCTGAAGCTTATGAGCTAGGATTGTATTCATTTGTTCTTTGCTTCTTGTTATAAGTGAGTTAAATGTGATGTCTTAATAATATGGCTATTAATGGTGAGTTTGTCTTTCAATCAGTGTGAAATTAGTATTAATTAGCCTTAGTATAAAGGCCCACTGGGAGTTTCTTGCTCTCTTTCTCTCATTTTAACTGTCTTTCTGAAATACTAGAATATATTCCAAGCAGTGACACAGTTTACTCTGCATATCTTTTAATTATTTTCAGAGTAAATAGGGAAAAGTCAAATTCTCCATTTCTTTTAAAAACTTATGTAATAGTGATGCTACAATGCATAGTAGAGAACTAGACATTAGTTTTCCAAGTATACCTCCACATAGTATTTGGGTATTTCATGAGCCCCAGCATACTGAAATTTGTAGTTTTCTAAATTGTTTTTGAAAAATTAAAAGATTAACGAGCTTGACTTGTATTTTTCAGCTGATATTATGGTAAAGTTATCTGAAAGTTTGGACAAGGGGCGCAATTTCAGTGCTTGCCCTAGGCGCTGTTTTCCCTAGATACGCCTCTGCTCACCCCCATCTCACTGGGGTGGCCGTTTCTGGAGGTCATATGACAGCTATAACTAACCATAGCATGTTGATTCAGGCACCATACCAAACTATAATTAAGCTTCTTTAACCATGGTTTGCCATGATGTCAGAAATTAAGGGCTTTACGTTTCAGATATCTTACCATCTCTCCTTAGCTATTCTCCAATACGGTTGCTTGAGGTATGTGTCCCTCATCCCAAGATCTACATAAAACGGCAGGTTCCACTGAAGGTTACCATTCTTCAGGATCTGAAGGATTTTTCTCAAAAGTAAGTCTTTGCCCTTATGCACTGTTGGAAAAATTCTCCCCTAATGCTAGAGTTCTTTATAGGCAGGAGCCACATGGTTCCTTCAGATTCAAAGCTTTATTGATCACAGTACCGGGCCTCCATCAATCACTGAAGTGAGAGAGAAGAACCCCACAATATGGTACTTACAGACTATATACTCAAGCCTTATCAGTTATGAAAACATATTAGGCCAGAATGAGCACCCGTACATTGTACATCTTCAGACCAGCATTAACCGATCATGGTTCTCTAGGCTAGATACAGTTTTATAACTACTGCGCATGTCCAACCTTCAAGCCACAGAGAGGCTATTGTTTATTGTTTTGCACTCACAGCATCTTTCTCAAATACCACAGACAGGGAGTAAAACGTTGGTTCACTTTTCCATCTTAGATTTCTCTCCTCCATCTTAGATTTTCCTCCAACAACACCCAGTCCAGTGTTTCCCACCAGAAGTTCCACTATGGCACTTGCTGCTGTTGTACTGAAGCACTTCAAATGGTTGTGCTCCACACATCACACTCTTGAAATAAAGAGATAGTGTTATGTACACTTCTGGGCCTAAAGCTTGAGCTACACTGGCATTACATAATGTGTGTGTAAAATCTTCAGTCCTTGGCTTTTCTGTAGAGTTCTTCCCAATGCTTTAATAGCAGTAACTGCAGACAAGAGGGGAGAATTTATATGAATTACCTCTGCCCACCCATCTTGCCATGCCAGGATCTGGAGTTGTTCAGAGAAACTGATTGGCAGTGAGTTTTAGGATACACCGAGTATTTTTTGTAAGGCGTAATTAACATATGGAATTAGTTGCCACAAAACATAGGCCCAGTTCAGACATCTCAGTTAACCGTGGTTCAGCATTGCATGCCTAAGCATGTTTGAGTCTTGGGCTTGCATGCTCCTCTCCTCCTCCTCCCCACTTTGTGCACAGAGGGGTGAGATTTAAAGCTTCCATCCATGATTTAGAACAAACTGCAGTTTCCATTTTCATTTGAATACAGGAGACCAACTTGTTAAATCACAGTTAACAAACCCAAGGCATCAAACCAGGGCTGACAACATGCTGAGACAGCCCCATGGTTGTCCCTGGTGGCCATGAAAGTACTGAGCTGGTCTGGCAAGGTGGCATGAATGTTGAGGTTCCCCAGAACCATAAGTTTAGGGGTCCTCAACAGCAATTTCCGCTCAGGCAGGGAGACTGATGTGGGGTTGCTGATAACCCCCAAATAATCCCTAACCTGTTTTCAGTTGCCCAGCACCAGAACAAACTTTCAAATGTTCAAATGTGTATATATAATATACACGCTGTATATTAAAATATTCAGCACAAACTAGACAGAATTATGCTCAAAACCATGGCTTGTCCTGACAGTAACGCTAATTGTAAGCAAAGGAACAAGTCTGAAGTGCATTAACCTATGTTCTGAAAGGCATTCTGCTGTTGAAGGTGGTGTGCTGAACACGAGGCCAGAGTGTCCCCTGAAACACTGAGGAAGCCAGAACAGAAGAATTAATTTGCAAGAGTAGTAAGTAAGATTTCACCACTGGAACCTTTGTTGCTGTTCCTGCTGCTTGGACTATTTATGAATGTTCCATATGGATTTAGTGCTTGGTTTTAAATGGAAATTTTTGGAATGGTTTTACCTCTGAGTGAGTAAGAGATATTGTGCTCAGGCTAAGTGGCTGGAAGAAACGGGTGCTCATTCTAGTAAATGAACAACAGGACGTGAAAAGTAACTAGATTACTCCCTCATGCTTAGTTTGTTTTAATTAAAGAGGACGGAATCATAAAGCAAGTCATAAGGCCTCGTTTATAATCTTACTGAAACGTCTTTGCAATAGCTGAGTTCATAACAGGACAACTGCTGAAAGTTGCCTTGCAACTCCAATAGGTCATTCTGTACCATTGAAGGAAGCAATGGTTAGACCGCTTCTTGAGAACCCTTCCCTGGATCCCTTAGCGATGGATAGTTATAGGCTAGTCTCCAATCTGCTTTGGTTGGACAAGGTGATTGAGAGGGTGGTGGCTGACCAGCTCCAGGTGGTTTTGGAGGAAACTGATTACCTAGACCCATTGCAAACTGGCTTTAGAGCTGGCTATGAGGTTGTGACAGCCTTGGTCGGCCTGATGGATGAAGACTACTGGAGAGTCGACCGAGGGAGTGTGACTTTGCTGGTTCTTCTGGATCGCTCAGTGGTGTTCGCTACCATTGACCATGGTATCCTTCTGGATCGCCTGGGGGAGTTGGAGATAGGGAACACTGCTTTGCAGTAGTTCCGCTCCTATCTCTTGGGTAGATTCCAGATGGTGGAGCTTGGTGACAGTTCCTCCTCAAAACAGGAGCTGTTATATGGAGTCCCTCAGGGCTCCGTTCTATCACCAATGCTTTTTAATATTTACATGAAACCACTGGGTGAGGTCATCAGGAGTTTTGGTGCTGGGTGTTATCAGTATGCTGATGACACCCAAATCTCCTTCTCATTTTCATCTTCGTCATCAGGAAATGGTATTAATTCCCTAAATGCCTGCCTACAGGCAGTAAAGGGCTAGATGAGGGATAACAAATTGAAACTGAATCCAAGCAAGACATAGGTGCTCAGAATTTGGGGGATGAGTTAGAGCTTCCTGTGCTGGGTGGGGTTACACTCCCCCAGAAGGAGCAGGTACTCAGCTTGGGAGTACTCCTGAACCCAGGCCTCACCGTGGTATCTCAGGTGGAGGCTATGGCCAGGAGTGCTTTCTATCAGCTTTGGCTAATTCAACAGCTGTGTCCATTCCTTGAAGACGATGACCTCAAACCAGTGGTGCATCAGCTTGACTATTGCAATGCACTCTTACAGGTGAAACTCGGAAAATTAGAATATCGTGCAAAAGTCCATTAATTTCAGTAATGCAAATTAAAAGGTGAAACTGATATATGAGACAGGCGCATTACATGCAAAGCGAGATAAGTCAAGCCTTAATTTGTTATAATTGGGATGATCATGGCGTACAGCTCATGAAAACCCCAAATCCACAATCCCAGAAAATTAGAATATTACATGGAAGCAAGAAGACAAGGATTGTAGAATAGAACAATATCAGACCTCTGAAAAGTATAAGCATGCATATGTATTCAGTACTTGGTTTGGGCCCCTTTTGCAGCAATTACTGCCTCAAGCGGCGTGGCATGGATGCTATCAGCCTGTGTCACTGATGAGGTGTTATGGAAGACCAGGATGCTTCATTAGCGGCCTTCAGCTCTTCTGCATTGTTTGGTCTCATGTCTCTCATCCTTCTCTTGGCAATGCCCCATAGATTCTCTATGGGGTCAGGTCAGGCGGGTTTGCTGGCCAATCAAGCACAGTACACTGTATACTTTTCAGAGGTCCGATATTGTTCTATTCTACAATCCTTGTCTTCTTGGTTCCGTGTAATATTCTAATTTTCTGGGATTGTGGATTTGGGGTTTTCATGAGCTGTACGCCATGATCATCACAATTATAACAAATTAAGGCTTGACTTATCTCGCTTTGCATGTAATGCGTCTGTCTCATATATCAGTTTCACCTTTTAATTTGCATTACTGAAATTAATGGACTTTTGCACGATATTCTAATTTTCCGAGTTTCACCTGTACATGGGGCTGCCTTTGCAGTTTGGAAGTATCAGTTAGTTCAAAATGCTAGATTGGTCCTTGGGGCAACCCGGAGAGACCATATTATGCCTGTTTTGAAGCAGTTACACTGGCTGCTGATATGCTTCTGGACAAAATACAAAGTGCTGGTTATTACCTTTTATAGTCCTGAACAGCTTAGGTCCAGGTCACATTAGAGAGCGCCTTCTTTTTACATGATCCCTACCTTACGTTAAGGTCAAATTCGGAGATTCATCTCCAGTTACCACTGGTATGTCTGGTAGCGACTCAAAGGCAGGCCTTCTCTGTAGCTGCTCCTGGGCTGTGGAATGTACTCCCTGTAGAAATCTGTATTCTGAATTCATTATTGGCCTTCAGGAGAGCCCTTAAGACCTATCTGTTTGGCCTGGCCTTCCAGGGTTTTAAAACTGTGTTAAATGTTTTAATTGTTAATTGGTTTTATATTGTTTTATAGTGTTTGATTTTAACTCTTAAATGATTTTAATTGTTTTTATTTTAATGAGCCATTTTAATGTCACCCTGAGCCATTTTTGGAAGGGCGGTATAGAAATCCAATCCAATCAATCAGTAAAATCCAGCAGTTAGAAAAGTGAAGATAAGCATTGATTTGTTTTACTTTGCTATTTACAAGTTGCATTATTCTGTCTAGTTTGTGTGGAATATTTTAATATACCATTTGGTAACTGTAGTATATAGATGGTAACACCTGAACAGTGTCTGGTTCTGTTGTGAACTTTTAAGATCATGATTTGGTCTCTGTTGTTGCAGAGTATCGCAGGTATATATTGCTGTTGATGAACGCCTCACGTCTCTGAAAACGGATACCTTTAGCAAATCAAGGGAGGAGAAGATGGAGGATCTTTTTGCACAAAAGGAGGTAATGTACTCTCTCTACAGCAAACACAGTGGGACAAAGCATACCAGCATCCGTAATGCTACAGATTTTGAAAAATAGCTCAATTCTCAAAGCACAGCCAGGAGTTCCAGGCTGCGGCTTACACGAGGCCAAAGAAAATGGGGCTGAGACAATGGCAGTGCTAATCCAAAACTGAAGGTGTACTGATGCCCACTCCAAGCCAGATTCCCCCTCTATGGTTAAGAGCAGCTAGGGCAGAGCAATGCACCTCTTGAAACAGAGCAGCTCTTTGTGGCGGCTGGTGGTCTTCTTGTTTGGTGCGGCAGGGGGTCAGGGAGAGCCTGTCAAAGCCCCAAAGAAAATAGTTCTAGGGTGTTTTTTAAAGGACCATTACAACATAGAAACAGCATATTTAAATTTATTTTTTTTAAAAAATTATTTTTACATTTTATATCCTGATCTTGCTTCAAGGAGCCCAGGGTGGTGTGCATGGTTATGTTTATCCTCACAACAAACCTGCGAGGAAGGTTATACTGAGAGATAAATGACTGACCAAGAGTAACCCAGTGAGTTTCATGGCCGAATAGGGATTTGAACCCGAGTCTCCCTGGTCCTAGGCCAACACTCTAACCACTATACCACACTGCCTCTCTATCCCTATTAGGATAGAATTTAGGATTTAATTTCAATTTAGGATTTAAACTCCCCATGCTTTGTGGCCTCTGAGGTCTGCTGGCTAAACCAGCCATCTCCTCAATACATGGGGTGGGTGGGGGAGAGATGGGGAAGTAAAAGCAGAATGGATCTCTATTAAATTAAAATGAATAATTACCGTATTTTACAGACTATAAGACGCACCTTAATTTTAATCCAGTTTCTCAGAGTTTTAACATATTAAACTGTTGTCAATAGTTTACAAAGCCAAACTAAAAAAAACACCATTTGCCATTATTTATAAAACCAATCAGACCTTTAAAATCCCAGAAAACTTTCATCTGAACTTTCCTCCTCCCCCCCTCCCACTTCTTCTTCTTCTTCGTCATCGTCCTCCTCCTCCTCCTCTTCATATAGAAAATGATCTTCACTGCCATCGAGACTATTACTTATACCACACTTCTTGAAAGATTTAACAATAATGGCTTCACTCACTCTTGACCACGACTGTTTAACCCACTCACATACTTGTTTGATTGAAGGTCGTTTTAAAGCACCCTTTGGAGTAAATTGATGTTGATTTTCATCCATCATCCATTTATTCCATTCTTCTCTCATATACACTTTAAAGGGTTTATTTATTGAGACATCAAGAGGTTGCAGTTGTGATGTAAGTCCTCCAGGAATAACAGCCAGCTCTGTATTTCCTTCCCTTAATTTCTCTTTCACTGAATCTTTCAAATGGCTACTAAACTGATCTAGTACAAGCAGCGAACTCTTCTTCAATAAAGCGCCTTTTCTTCTTTCCCACACTTTGGTAATCCATAATTTCATACCAGTCTCATCCATCCAACCCTTTTGATGTACGTGAACAACTACGCCTGGCGGTATCTCAGATGGTTTCAGCATTGTTTTGTGCTTGAAAATTGTCATTGGAATAAGTTTAGTGCCATCTGCACAACATGAAAGGACAACAGTGTAGTGCATTTTTTCATGCCCACTCGTTTTAATTGTTACAGTTTTATCACCTTTTGTGGCAACGGTTCTGTTACTCGGTACATCAAATGTCAAAGGAGTTTCATCCATATTTGCCATTTGTCCTAGTTCTACACTGGTTTTCTTTCGATGAAGAATGATAAAGCGATGGAAAGACAACATTTTCTCTTCATACTCTTGTGGCATTTTCTGCGATATTTTGGTTTTGCTTCTCATGCTAAGCCCATGGCGCTTCATAAACCTATAACACCAACCTACTCCACCTCGGAAATCTGTTAGGTTACACTTTTGCGCAAACTTACGTGCGTGTATTTGAATCATCTTCGTTGTAACTCCAATGCCATTTTCACGGTGTCCTTGAATCCATTTCAGAACGTCATCTTCTAGTTTAGGCCATTTTGCAGTTTGTCCTCTGTTTGCACATTTTGTCTTCCTCATTTTTTCTAGTTCATCCTTAGCAGCCCGCCAATCGCGAATGGTTTTTTCTGTTGGTGGAGGGCCGAAGTGTCGCTCTGCTGCCCTGTTCCCATGTTCTTCAGCGTATTTAATCACATTGAGTTTAAATCCTGCATTGTATGAATGCCTTTTCGTTTTCTCCATGATCGGTAACACAAGGGTGTGTACCCAAAAGTCCTGCTAGCTCCAGGAAAGGACTCTCAGCCTTGCTTCAGCGGGTGCCCCGAAGAAGGGCTGCTGTGTGTGTGCGGGCGCGCAGAGCGATGGCCACCACTTTGCAATGGCCTTCAGGTGCCTTGAAGAAGGGCTGCTGTGTGCATGCGGGCGTGCAGAGCGACGGCCGCCGCTTTGAATTGGCCTTCAGGCGCCTTGAAGAAGGGCTTTTGCAGCTAGCATGCTCCTCAATCCTTGGAGGCCACCGGCTCGTCGGGGGAGGAGGAGGAGTCCATGGCCCAAGCTGCGGCGGGTGAGCTGGAGCGGCACGGGGGGGGGGGTTAATAGAGGGTCGCCCCCTCCTTTATTTATTGTTGCATTTCACTTTAGCATAGGTACAGGCTTTTCCGGGGGATAGCCCACCACCCTCGAACCAGGCTTACGAGTTTAAGATTAAGTTTAAGACGCAGTTACAAGTAAAAGACGCACGTGAATTTGGGCGGATATTTTTCTAGGGAAAAAGTGCGTCTTATAGTCCGTAAAATACGGTAAGGAAAAGCCATGACTCGCCCCTCATCCTGCTGGTAAAGTAGAAGCCTGCTCTCTTTCAACAAGGCGGAGGGGGAATCCTCTATTCCTCTTATTGATGTCTATTCTACCAGTCTGCTATTGTAACCTATCATTTTGTAAGACAGTAACTTTTGAAATAAAAACCTTCTGCTCTCTTCCAGCAGCCACAGATCGCTTTGGCTGTTTTCCCCTTCTGCTCCCACTTGCACCCTGAGCAATGCCGCTTCCCTTGACCCAGCAGCTCAACCAGTGGCTGCACCAACCTCCCTCCCTTTCCCCTGCCTCTCTCTGTAACCCTTTTGCGCGGTGAAATCCACCGCCCAGGGAGGAAGCAAAAGGGCCATGCATTTTTGGATCAGCTACAATTGCTAAACTGCAGTTTTGGGGCGGTGAGAAGCCCTCACTCGGTCTCGAAATGTATTGGGATCAATGGATCAGAAACTCAATCCCTCTGCTGGAAAATGGTGGAAATACAAGTAAAGAGAGAAGAAACTAGAGATAAAAGTAGAGGCACAGAATATTAAAAAGCAATGAGCCAGCAAGATGATCATATGTTCTTCTACACCAGATTAGATAGGGAGGGGGTGCTTGGACGTGGTAGGACGCTTTCCCAGTTGCCTGTATGGGCCAGCCTCCACTGGGAGCTATGGGAACAATGGCTCTGCCCTTGCTATCCAGAATGCAGGTTTTACCTACTCAGGTTTTCTCCTGTGAGGCCTCCCCAGAAAAGGGTGGCCTTTTCCAGCTGTAGAGATAGGATCTGTGCTTGGTAGCCAGCTAGGAAGACGAGACTTTGGAGGAACATGCTGGACAGGACAAGAGTAGGTCTTTGCCTGAGGAGAAGAAGAACCATTGCAATCTTGTCTGTATCCTTTGGCAGATGGAGGAAGTAGAGTTCCGGAACTGGATAGAGAAAATTCAAGCCAGGATGCTTTCCTCATCGCTTGACACCCCTCAGCAGCTGCAATCAGTCTCTGAATCTCTGATAGCCAAAAAGCAAAGTCTCTGTGAGATGCTACAAGCGTGGAATAACAGGTGAGAAAGTGGCAATTGCTTGAATGTCTGACTGGTCAAATTTGGCAGTGGTTGTGATAAAACCCCTGGATCATTTTCTTTATTTCCTTTAAGTGGTTGTGGCCAGTTGGAAAACATTGTCGCATGACTAGGCTTTTTCTACCAAGTAGTTGGTTTTTCTCCAGTTGGTCAGTTGTAGGCAGTTATGGATTTCTTGTAAAAACAATTGTCTGATGGCTAATGTACTGAATTATGAATTCATAATTCCCACTTTGAGAACCTTTGTTGAAAAGTGGTATATAAATATTTGTTGTTGATGATGATGATGATGATGAATAATCCAGCACACTCTTAAACTGAAAGCAACAAACAAAGAGAAGATAGTACATCAAGGCATTCAGTTTTATGTTTTATGATCAGTAGTGGAAGAGTAGCCTAATTGGGCTATTTTTGATGCTCGTTGCTAGTGATGTGAAGTGGCTATATTGACTACTCAGATAAATCTCTACTGAACTGAACCTCTTGTAAAGCACAAGAGGGAGAATGTTTTTCAGCTGCATGGTGGCCTTTTTGAGACAACAGATTAATAAATGTGATTAATAAATTAATCACAGATTAATAAATGTTACCAAATGAATTCTGATGAAAGAGACTTGATTTGATCAATATGTTGTTGTTGTTTAGCTTGTATACTGAAAACAAGAGTTGCCTTGCTGTGGCTTTTGTGACCTTTAGATATGCAAGAACATTAATGTGAATCCTGTTCTAGGTTACAAGATCTCTTTCAACAAGAGAAAGGGAGGAAACGTCCTTCGGTCCCACCCAGCCCTGGGAGACTGAGGCAAGGTGAAGAGAGCAAGGTAATGCATCTCTGATTATGGACTTTAAACTTGTAACTCTAATTAGAGGTAAATAGCAGAAAAATCTTCCTTTTTGTTGCTAATGCTCAACTTAAATATTTGCATTTTCATAACTTTTTTTTCAGTGCTGAAGAAACCTCTTTAATGCCAGTGTGACTTTGCTGTGTATGTGGCCCACCACTTAGAAGAGAATGCAAGCTGCTTTGCTCATGCGCTTCTGATTCATAAGCGGCTTTTGATAAGCAGCCTGGTGTTTGCATCACATGGGGCCACAGCACCCCCTTCAGGCAGTGGGGGTGAATGGCAAGAGTGGCATGTTGTACTACTTACAATAAGAGCTGCTTTAAATGTTCACTTTGCCAGCAAAGTGGCAAACAAAGCAATGCTAGTGGCTTTCATTTCTCTCCCCATGGTTCTAGGGATGGTCCTCTGGGAGTAGGTTCCCTGTGGTTGCACTTTCTCCCAGAAGAGAAACAGAACATGTCTTTGAGCATCTCTATACAGGGGACATGCACCTCCTTCCCCCTTAGGTGAGCAGGTAGCATGCAGAGAGGAAATAAGACATTTGTGCTTCCTCACATTGGTTTTCTGGGCTGGCTGAAGTCACTGTTAGGTACAATGTAGCATGGGGTGATCTGCTGACATACAGTAGCTCCCAATGCAACACCTGCACTAGAAGAGTGAATTGCATACCAGTGGATGGTGGGTGGCTGACATGCTATGTCATGCTGATCAATGAGTTGGATGCTCTTCAGTATGCAACCAATCTGAAACTTGCATGCATAGCCAAAGGCACAGTCATGAACTTCTACACTGAACACACAATGTTTTTGTGTAGGGTAAAACCACTTTGACCTACACTTCTGATCTATACTTCAGTTCTTAGTGTGTTTCCTTGGAAATGAATCTCGTCCAACTCAATGCGACTTACTCCCAAGTAAATGTGCCATAGGACTGCAGCCCTATAGCCCACTGCATATTTTATAGTATGAAGGAATACAGTTAGCTGTTGGCTTGACTTAATGATGTCTTATGAACTTAATCAAGATTTAATGAAGGCTTGAGTAAAGCTGCACATTGTGGGAAAGGGAATACAACATTTGTTGTTCTGGATTTAACAAGTAAAGTAACTTCTTGGTAGCAGTAATGTCTGCAGTGAGTTCATGTCCACTAAGGTGAAAGGGAGGAAGTGCTAATATGAAATTTCAACTCACAACATCCGCTGCCTTTCTTTCACAGATCAGCTCAATGGATGCATCTCCCCGCAATGTTTCTCCAGCACAACAGAATGGCGAGAAAGGTATGTTTGCATTCTTGTTAAGTTATACTGCACTGGATTTCTCTTTGTGTATTTGCACCTTAGGTTCTGTGCTTTCTCTTGTGTGTGGTCACTGGGGTCAATGTACTTTCATTTAAAAGAGGGGAAGAAACGTGCCTTGTATGGAAACAGGGTGTCCTTATGTAGTCTATTTACATCTTCCTTGCATTTGGTGATGCTTAAATCAACATTTTGGAATGCCACATGATGTTGTATTGGCTATTTTTCAAAACTTTAGGATTTCATACTTACTTGCTCCTTGCTTTATTGGGGGGGGGGGCACCTTAAGGTAAGAACAAATTCCCGAAAATTCCCTTCTGGAATGAAAGTAGGGGGTAGGAGGATAAGTTTCTGCACAGAACAAGATCAAATGATTGTGAATGTTTGTCACAGTGTGGAGACAGGTTGGTAGAGAGATGTCAAGAAAAATGTACTAGTGAAAGAGAAAAATAACTTATACATTTTAATCGTTCTGTGGCACCTAATAATAACTTTAATTGTACTCTATACCACTGATATTTCTTTGCTGGAGTGAGCTCAGCATTAGGGAACACTTTTCCTTTCTAGACCTCAGCTCCCACAAGCATTGCAAGAACAAAGCAGAAGAACACGATTGGTACAGAGGGGTTTTTTTTGCTTTAAATGATATGTGTCAAATAAAACAATACAATGCTTATGAGGAACCATAATTCATTAATATTCCCATTTCAGTATAGTTAAGCAGAACTAGGAAGTCATTACTCTTGGCATACACATTGTAGCACCAATTAGAATACAGCTTTTCTTTTTTTTAAAAAACCCACCAGAATAATTCTATCCCAAACTCTTGAGATTGCAAGGTAGAAGAAAAACAAAACAGGCTGCTTTTTCATGCATAAACTCATAGCACAGAAGACAAGGATAAAGAGACCTATGTTTGGATCTCTGCTGATGTTCTTTTGATTTCTATATCTTAGCATTCATGGACCATGGAATGCTCTTGCTCTGATAGGAGTTTTTTTTTCCCCCTTCCCCCTGCTTTCCCCCTTCATTTTTCCCTGTTCTCTAGGGCATTTTGTTCTCATAGGTATTGAAGTTTTTCTTTATGTTCAAATTTTTGGAAATTTGGGGGATATAAATCAGGCTGCTGCTTCTTCATACAGCTGAGTAGCAGTGGAAGGGAAGTTGCTTGTTCTTCATGTCCACTTTCTTGGTTTCTCAAGCTAAGCCAAGAAAGAATTCCTCTTTCTTCTGAACAAAGGAAAATAGCGTTCAGATGTATACTGAGTGCATATAGGGCAACTTTGAGTAACTTCCTGGACTCCTTATATGGACTCCTTCTATGCCCTTGAGGTGATTGGGAAGTTGAATCAATCAGACATGTTTTGCTTCATTGCTCCTTTTATAGGGACTTACATCTAGAATTAATATCTCCATTGCTGGCTCGTTCCCCAGGAAATTCGCCTAGCCAACAAGTGGCTTTCCTGCTTGAGGGACAGTATTCCTGCCATCACTCGGAAAGTGGCGGGCTTCTGTGCGGCAGCTCAAAGATTGCGTCAGTTTTTAATTAATAATTCTAGTGCTGCCCTATAACCTTTTAGTTATTGTTTATATTATTATATTGTTGGTGGGTTAGACGGTGGGTTAGACTGTTGGCTTGTTATCTTTTTAATTGTTATTTATATATTTATTTTAATTGTATTTTTTCCCCTTGTGCTCGTCATAGACAGTAATAAACTTTGAACTGAACTGAGTAACTTCCTGTGTGTGTATGTATTCACTTGTCAGAGGATCGTTTCCTGACAACGTTGTCAAGCCAGAGCTCCACAAGCTCCTCTCTCCTCCAGCTGCCTACACCTCCTGAAGTTGTGTCAGACCAGCTGACTGGGGGCACCTCCTTTGCCAACGCACTCTCCGAACCAGACACAGCTAGCAGCTCAGAAGGTATCATCATTGGCATATTCCCCTTTGTTCTGCATCTGCCCTAAAGATGCATTTTGCTACCTTCTGTTAAATGAATTATCTGCCTGATAGCTTGATGATTGCTTCAGATTTAAAGTGGTATTAAACTGGCTTCAGTGAGCATTCACAATGCAAACTGAGTATGTCTGACACGTGGCCTGTATTGTGCCCCTGGATATCTGGCTTGTTGTGTTAACCTTCTTCTCTATAATTACAACTTTTACAAATGGTTGTCCAGAATGTAAATACTATAAAAAACAAGACCAGCTCAAATCGAGTCAAAATAGGTACAGCACAGAACACTCTGGGGTGGTTAATAGGTAGACTGTAAAAACAGATATTCTCTCAATTTACCGTTCTTTCTATATTATCTTAATCCTTATTCTGCCATTTATTAGTGTTAGTTCTTTAAAGAAATAACCAGAAATCCTTTTCTGTTGAGGAAGTTCCAATCGGGCTTTCTAACAATTGTCTTATTACTATTGACATTTTGAGGAGCAGATCTGTAAGGTTTCCTGAGATTTTAATAATGTTACCACTAAGGGATTTTGATAAATAAGAGGTCTATTCAGGGTTCCCATTTGCCATTAGATATGACTGGTTAGACTGAGTGCAGTCTAATCGTTTGTAACATTCGTGTTTTGTAGGTATACAGCTCTTCCCAGAACTGTAGAAGGTTTGAGCCTTGAAATGTTTGTGCTGTTGTGTGGACAAGGCTATTTAAAGGCTCAGTGTTCAGTTTTTGACTCTTGGCATCCGGCCCTCTGTTTCTAACAAGCTCATAGTAATCCTCAGTGCCTTTGTTTTGCTAGGAGTGTGGTATAATTTGCCAATTCATTTGAAATATTGTTGAACATCTCGCTATATTAAAAAAAGGAGAATAGTTACTTCTGCAGCTTCCCAAGAGTGGATACGTTTTGAGACAACAGTAAGAATCTGACATTGTTGTTTCAGATGTGTTTGATGGGCACTTGCTGGGGTCCACAGATAGCCAGGTGAAAGAGAAATCTACCATGAAGGCCATTCTAGCAAATCTGTTACCTGGAAACAGCTACAATCCCATCCCGGCCCCGTTGTAAGTAAAATCAACATTACCAAGGTGTGGCGAAAGTGTTGGTGCACAATGTATTCTTAGAAGTGGGCAAATGTTGCTGCTTGGTAGAGTTGCCTGTAATTGGGTGCCAAGCTAATAATTTTTTATATATATTTGGTTGTATAGGGTATGAAACAATATCCATGATGTCTTCTGAATAATAATCTGAAGTATTATTGTTTTGTTTTGTTTTGTGTTTTGTTTTGTTTTGTTTTATTTATTTGATTATTATACCGCCCTTCCAAAATAGCTCAGGGCGGTTTACAATTAAAACAAACCATTAAAACAGTAAAGAGCTAAAACAAAAATTAAAAACAATATAACAATTATTAACAATTTAAAAACATTTTAAAACAATTAAACAATCACAGTAATTAAAAATCCTGCATTGGGCAGGGTAGCATTGGGCGACATTGGGTTGGCCCTGTGCTAATGGCTAATAGGCCATCTAGTGTGCTCTTTTCGCCCAAGCTGATGTTCTTATCACTAACTTTAGAAGGGAGGAGAATTGTCCAAAGGCCAGGCCACCCACATGCTTTCCGCAGCCCTTTTTGAAAAGACAACACACCAGTGTGGGACCTCTAGCCTCGTTAGGTTTTGGCAGCAGAAAGTGTGTAAGGAGGAGGAAGAGCAATTTTGGGTCCTAATCCATATACTCTGCCCCACCCTGCCCACTGGTCTAGTTGCTGACAACTGGCTTAAAAAATCCTTGCTTTTGAAATAGTCCTGTCATCTGCCAAGATGGCAATGAAAATTCCTTTTTCACATGTGAACCATTATGTTGATCTGCTTCATTTTTACACCATATTTGTAAATGGTTAGTTTTAGCTAGAAGTCTCATATGCTGTTGGAATTGCTTGTTTCTGAACACATATTATACTAAAGTTTCAATCCTATTGTGTGTGTTAATGTAGTGAGCCTGACAAGCACTACTTAATGTATGAGCATGAACGCGTTCCTATTGCCGTCTGTGAAAAGGAACCAAGCTCCATCATAGCCTTTGCTCTCAGGTATATTGGTTTTCTTGCTTGATCTTACAGCTTTGTGGGTTACTTGCATGTTGGAGGAATGAAGTGCTGCCACTCTTTCAGAGCAGATCTCTCCAGCTCCAGCTCCCATCATTCGCAGTTGCAATGGCCAGTGACCAGGGATGATGGGAGTTGTGAGCCGACATCTGCTGGAGAGACCCAGTTTGAGACCACTGTTTTTGAGCCTTTGATGCACACTTGCACGTGAGATTTCTGATGCTAAACTGCTTGGATGCATCCTATTTTAGAGATGTGTTCCCTGCCCCCATGCTAGCTTAAAACAAAAAAAGTTTTACTAAGAGCATCCACCTTTGTAGTAGGGCCTATTTTACCAAGGGGGTGGTATTGGTATACAGAGGGAAATTGGTTCTTTCCCTGGACTTTTAAGTCTGAACACTTTTCATAAATACTCAGACATTTTGATGTCTCTAGCTAAACCAAGAGTGGTTTTATTTGGTAGACCAGGGATGTCCAACTGCGGCCCTCCAGCTATTGCTGGGCTACAACCCCCATCATCTCTGGTGACTGACCACTGTGACTGGGGAAGATGGGAGTTGTAGGCCAAAAGCAGCTTGAGACCGCTGTAGTAGACATTCTGGATGAAGCAGCCCAAAGCCCTAAATTATTACATGTGTGTTTGTAAATACAATGGTATTAAGTGGAAATAAAGCATTTTGTATAGGCCTAGTATAGAATGTATTTGCTTCTCAAGGTGAATTGGAGCAGGGTTGTAGACAGGATTGTAGAATGCAATGATATCAAGTCAAGCATTTCTTGGACTATGTATTACTGGGGAAACTCAACATGGTGTCAGCCATATGTCCCTTGTAACATCGAATTAGGCACTTGAGCATCACAGCAGCAATGAAGGTCTCTGAATTTTGTTTCTGAATGGATTGTTGGGTGTTCTCAAGAACTTTCTTTTATGCTTTGAGCTTCACTAAGAGAAAACAAAATTTAAAGATGGACATCCACACTAATATGCCAGGGTTTTCTGTCGTGTGAGGGGGAAGCACAATTTTTGATGGTTCTCCACCTTCTCTCTACAGGCACCTGTGCCTTCTGTCTATAGTTCTAGGAGACACTGGTGACTGCAGAAGGAAGGGGAGGATCTAAAATTGCAACATGCACATAGCCCACATAACAATAAAGCCTTGGTGTGTTGATGCAGTGGTAGTCTGGATGTCAGCCACGGGCATGTCCTTTTTCATGAGCTAGACTTTTTAAATTTTAAAAGCTGGTGCATCAGAACTTCAAATAAACCACCTTGTTTTTTAAAAAAAGTTATAAAAATGTACCGCATTGTATTTTATATTGTAATTTGCCTTGTTTTATGTGTGTGTGTGTTGGATGTTCTTTACTGAGCCTCCCAGAGAAAAATTTGTTATGAGGTGGCTAACAAAGTTGTTGTTGTTACTGCTGGTGGTTTAAAAAAATCTGAGGACGTTATACCTTTCAGAAAGATAGCTTCATATTCCATTTCTTGGTGGCTGTTGGTTTTCTCTCCCTCTCCCTCTCAAGTTCCTCCCTTTCTTCTTTAAGCTCTGGCCTCCATGAGCTCCCATTGTTGCAGTAAACCTGAGTCTGAGCTTTTCCTTTCAAACTGCAAATGAGGGTTCATTCGATACAAATACTTACCCATCCAAACAAAGCCTCCACACATACAGAAAACTGGCATGTTAAATACTCTCTGACATGCTGGTTTTCTATGTGGATAGATTTGGTGGGGGGAGGGTATGGAAGAGTATTCAGTCACATGGACCCTCACCTGCAGTTTGAAGTGGCGCAGTCCAGACACTGGTTTACTTATGAAAATGAGGTGTAAGCTGCCTGTATGGAAGCTGACCTCACACTTTGAACTGTGGTGATGGACAGTTTGTGTAAAACATCTCTTTGCTTGCTCTTCAGCTGCAAGGAATACAGAAACGCCTTAGATGAATTAGCTAAAGTCTCTCTGAAGAGCAGTGCTGAAGAAGGACTTCAGACCAACAGGTGACAATCTGATATCTATCTGACAGTGTATTGGAGTTTAGCTGGTGGCTGATAGAATTTTAGAACCGGAAGGGGCCAATTCTGGGGATATAGGCTCTGATAATGGCATCTCTTAACTCTGTAGTGTGCTTTATAAAACAAAATTCTGCAAAACTCAGTGTTCTCTTTGCTTGTCTGTGCCATATGGCTTTGGTGAGTAGTCTCTGTGGCTTTCCAGAGTACTCTCTGCATGTAACTTTGTTTTCAGGTCTCAAAAGCCTATCTCTAGATCTATCCGTGACTATTAGCCATTATACTAATAGTGGACCCCACCCCTACCTTCCAGGTTCACAGGCAGTGTACATCTGAATATAAGTTGCTGTGACAAACAGTGGGGAAGGGCTTTTGCCTTCATGCTTGTGGGCTTCATGGACACATCTGGTTGGTTACTGCATGAAACAAAAATGGACTTGATGGGACCCTTGGTCTAATCCAGCAGGGGTCTTGCATTCAAAAAGAGGCATTGCTACATCATGCTTCAGAATTTGCATTGATGGAGACATGTTATTTCTTGGTACAAATGAGTGCTCTGGTGCAGTTTTGTCTAATGGATTTTAAAACACAGTGACCAAACATGTCAATTGTTTTCTAGTGTGGCTGAGATCAGAGCGAAGAACAGCAGCCCCGTTCGACTACCCGAGGCGAATGTGGGGCAGTCAAACCAAGTGGCAGAGGCAGAACAGCGTAAGAATTTAAATGGTCATGGTCTTGGTCTTGGTCTTTTATTTGTGAGTTTTGTGTATTCTTCTTTCCTTAAGGAAAGCAAGCTTATGAGATCACCCAGCTTTATGTGTGTTTGTGTCCGCCTCTCAATTTCTCAATGCCTGGACTGATTTGAACCAAATTTGCTACAGCTGTAGGGATACCTCAACAGCATAGTTTGATGATGTCATCCACCCCAATTCAAGATGGTGGGCACATGAATGTTTGAGGCAGAAGTTAATTATCAGTTAAGATTTTAGTGAAAGGAAAGTAGGCAGATTAGTTCTTACTAGAACTTCTTGTTTTTAATGTGAGATGTTACCTCACCAGTTCCAGGACTTAGTGGGAATTGTTTTAAGCAAGAAAAACAAGTCCACTTCCACAATATTCTACTCAAATTAGTCTAACGTTTTTGTTTAATTTTGTGTCAAACTCTTGGTCCTGAATTCTGATAGAGAAGACAACAATCCATCTGTTGCTAGCTACCTCTGAGAACTTTCCTCACTTGATACCACTGTGGAATTTTTCCTAATTATGATTATCATGAGTCCATATGTATTCAGACTTAATATACTAGTAGTTCCCCTACAAGAATAGTAGCTGCCAATATTGTTCTCCTGTGTAATCGTAGCATACAGTTTGTTTGACATTGTAGAATATTCTAAAATGCTCTAAGACTTGGTGGAAAGGCTCCTTTTAGCAACCCAGGACATTGCCTGACAGTGTGTCTAGTGGGTACCTGCCATACCGTCACTATACATGGTTAAGCTAACTTCCCTGTCATACAGTAGCTCCACCTTTCCCCCAAACAAACAAAAAACCCTATTGGAAGGAGCTAGGTAGGCATCAATACACTTTTAGCAAGGGTCCACAGTGGGTCACTGGCTTGGAGTGCTCCCCACTCCAATAATGCAAAACGACTATCTATGAATAGCTTCATATGCTAGTTTTCTGTGTGGAAGGAATTATTTTGCATAAGGAAGCAATTCAGTAATGTGAGCCTCTATCTGCAGTCCTATATGGCATATACCAGATAAAGGTTGATCATCTCTATGAAAAATAAACCAGGGCTGTCAAACCCCTGACCTGTGGGCCTGATCTGGATAGTGATTCCAGCGACATACATAAACATGGGTTCTGCGCCTGCGCAGACCAGCTTCGGGTAGAGTTCGTTAGCTCCTCACGATGCCCTCCACTGCCCCCTGCATGTGCCTGCAGTACTCATTGGGGTGGTTGGGCATCCCTCCTTCAGTTGCTTTCTGACCGCCTTAGCGTTCAGACCTTCAGTTACTGCTCAGCATTTCCACACTGCTCCTCAACAGGAGGCCAGAACAATTCAGGTCCTCTTGGGCCTTATGGCGTCTTGCACAACAAACTGTGCGATACGCGAAACTCAGGATGAGGAAGCTACAATCTTGGTACCTGCACGTTTTCCAACCCAGCGTGGACTCTCAGAACAAGCTCCTGCAGATACCAGAAAGGGTCCTAGATTCCTTGCTATGGTGGACCAGCCCCAGGAACCTTTTAGATGGGATGCCATTCAGATCACCAATGCCATCATTAACACTAACGTCGCAAGGCTCAGTGTGGGGTTGGGGAGTGCACCTGCAACACATGAGGGTGCAGGGATGCTGGACCCCCCAGGAATGCCACTTACACATAAACTTTCTAGAACTACTGGTGGCATACAGAGCGCTTCAGGCATTCCAGATCTCAGTGAGAGAACGCACAGTATTGCTGCAGGTGGACATCACAACCATGACAGCATACATCAACAATCAAGGCGGCACCTTATCCAAGCCCCTTTGCCAGCTCAGTCTACAGATCTGGAACTGGTGCATTGTGCAGAACACCTATTTGGTTGCCATCCACATAAAGGGCCAGGACAACACACCAGTGGATGCCTTAAGCAGGTCCCCAGTTCTGCAGCAACACGCATAGGAGTTAAATCCCACACTTCTGGAGGATCTATTCACCTCATGGGGGACTCAGGTCGACCTCTTGGCCACTGCGCAAAACAGGAAATGCAGACAGTATTGTTCCAGGATGGGGCTGGGAAATCGCTCCAAGGGCGATGCCTTCCAGTTCCTGTGGACTCACAGTACCTTTTATTTGTTTCTGCCATACCTGCTATTGAGCAGGGTGGTGGCCAAGTTGCTGCAGGACAGGACCAGGACGATTGTCATCGCCCCATGGTGGCCCAGGCAGCCGTGGTTCCCAAGGTTGCTCGGGCTTGCAGGCCACAATCGCAGAAGGTTGCCACAGTGGCCAGATCAGATTTTCCAAAACAACAAACAACTGCTGCACCCAAACCTCTCCATCCTGAACCTCACGGTGTGGAGGATAGGCTACTAAGGAAGATCTTGAGAAATAACAGGAAAGAATCCACTAGAAGGAACTACCAGGCCAAATGGAAGAGGTTTGCCTCATATGCAGCGTTCAAACACTTTAGGCCAAAGGACGCCACTCTGCGGGAGGTGCTGCTTTACCTGACCACCCTCAAGTGGCAGGGACTGGCCAACGTCTCTATTAAGGTGCACTTGGCGGCCATTTCATCCCACCACAAGGGTTAGGATGGCAAGACAGTGTTTACGCACCCTCGCTACAAGGACTTCATGAAAGGAATAAACAACCTGTACCCACCTATCAGGGCACCAGTTGAAAAGTGGAGACTTTCCCTAGTGTCTTCCTCAATGACAGAGAAACCATTCGAACCAATGGCTACCACAACTCTGAAATTGGTCACCTTAAAAACTTCATTCTTGGTCACCATTACCTCTGCTAAGATAGTCATTGAGCTGCTGGCACTTCGCGTCAATGAGCCATATACTAAGATCGACCCTGAAAAAGTGGTGATGCGATTAGATTCTGACTTCAGGCCAAAGATCGTCTTGTTCTTCCACCTCAACGATGGCATCATACTGCCAACCTTTCCCAGGAACCTGATCTTGCCTCTAGAATGCTTCATGAATTCCTTGGATGTGCGTAGAGCTATCCTTTACTTAAAGAGGACACAGAGGATTAGGAAGACGAAACACCTATTTGTGACTCTAAGGGGCCAGCACAAAGGTCAGCAGCCATCTCGACATGACTGTCATTCTGGTTGGTAGAGGCCATAAAGCAGTCGTGTGATTTGCAGAAGGTGACTCCACCAAAATTGATAAAGGCTCACTCCACAAGAGTCTACTCTACCTCGGCGGCATATCTGACCAGCATCAGATTTAAGGACATCTACTTAGCAGCCTCCTGGACATCAGACCAGACCTTCGTCAGACACTATGCCTTAGACCAGGGGTGGGGGACCTTGGCCCTCCAGCTGTTGTAGCTCAACAACATCTGGAGGGCCAAGTTTCCCCACCCCTGCCTTAGACCTTCAGTCTGCAGTGGCGACTGAGTTTGGCATGGTGGTTTTGAAGAGGGTGTTAAAATAGCTTGCAGCACCCACCGCCAATGAAGTAGCTCGTGTTTCACCCATGTTTATGTATGTCGCTGGAATCACTATCTAGATAAACAGCTTGCTTACCTGTAACAGATGATCTGGTAACGATTCCACGAAATTCATAAAACCCACTGACCATCCCCACTGCAGACTGCAAGCAGAGACTGACAAACAAGACTTAAAAAGCCAAGCTCAGGCTAACTCAAGGGGCCATTCTTGGTCATCAAGAAACTGAAGAAGGGACACCCAACTGCCACAATGAGTACTGCAGGCATGTGCAGGGGGCAGTTGAGGGCGTTGCGAAGAGCTAACGAACTCTTCCTGAAGCTGGTCTGCACAGGCGCAGAACCTTATGTTTATGAATGTTGTACCAGATAATCTATTACAGGTAAGCAAACTGTTTTTCTGGCCTGCGCAGCTCCTTTCTCCAGCCCTCTGACCTTCCTTCCTCCCCGCCACGCCGCATACCTCCTTCCCCAAGTGCCAAGCGCCAGAGCACCAGCGACCTCCTTCTCACCCCACTCCACAGAAACATTGAGCCGCTCCTCCCCCCCCCCAATCGGCTATCTTCCCCGGAGCCGCTCCTTTCTTTCCCCTCGCCCCACACCATGCCAAAGCACCAGCCGGCTTCCTTCTTCTACCCATCCCACCAGTGAAGTGGATTATTCCTTTCCAGGAAATTACAGGCCAATTAGCTTAACGTCCATTCTAGGCAAATTGATGAAAACAGCATCCCCAAGGATAAAATTGTAAAGCATATAGGCCTTACTGGGAGAGAACCAGCATGGCTTCTACAGAGGTAAATCTTGCCTCACGGACCTTTTGGAGTTCTTTGAGTGTCAATGAGTACACATAACACTAGAACCAGGGGTCACCCCATGAAAGTGATTGCTAGGAAATTTAGGACCAACAAACGGAAGTATTTTTTCACATAATGCATAATCAACTTCTCTGCCTCAGGATGTGGTGACAGCCAACAACCTGGATGGCTTTAAGAGAGGTTTGTATAACTTCATGGAGGAGAGGTCTATCACTGGCTACTAGTTGTAGGGCTATAGACCACCTCTAGCCTCATTGGCAGGATGCCTCTGAGTACCAGTTGCAGGTACAGCAGGAGAGTAACAGCAGGGAGTAACAGCCAGAGGGAGGGCATGCCCTCAACTCTTGCCTGTGGCTTCCAGCGGCATCTGGTGGGCCACTGTGTGAAACTGGATGCTGGACTAGAAGGGCCTTGGGCCTGATCCAGTAGGGCTGTTCTTTTGTTCTCCCCCTCTTCAATCGCCTTTCCCTCCCTCCCTCCCTCCCTGCCGTCAGTCTTGCCCCCTCCCCTTTCCCTCTTTCTTTTTCTCTTTCCCTCTTGTCAAGCCTCCCCCACCCCCTTTCTCCTATTCTTTCGTCAAGCCTCCCCCACCCCCTTTCCCTCTTCGCTTGTCAAGCACCCCCCCCTCTCCCTCCCTTTCTCTCTCGGCTTCCCCACTCTTCTCCATGCATGCGTGCTCGTGTGCGCTCGCGCTCTCTCTCTCTCTCTCTCTCCTATATATATATATATATATAATTGGTAAGTAAGATATAATAGCTGGGCCAGGCACAGAGCATCTGTGCCTCCGGCCAGCCCACCCACTGCCGCTGTTCGCCCCATGCCCAGCTTTCTGGCTGGCTGGCCTCTCCCCACTGCTTTCTCCCCCCCCCCACACACACATATGTGCTTTCTGGCAGGCTGGTCTGCTCTCCCCCCCCCCCCCCGTTTTCTGGCTTGCAGTCCGGCCAGAAATCTGGCCCACCACCTCCTCCCACCCCCTTCTCCCGGCAGCTGGGTCAGGCCGGCCCACCGCCATTGTCTCCTGTACCTGTCGCTATCCCCCAGGCAGCTGCTCTCGTGAGAGCTGACACTCATTGAATAAGCAATGGGTACATTTAGGAGAAATAAATATATAGCTGGTATTTCTTCCCAAAACTACCAAATCAAACCACCACCACCCCAGAGCATATTCCATTGTAAAAGTAGTGCATTCATCTAATTTAAGTGGCAGAGCAAGAGAGGGGGGGAAGAAAGAAAGAGAGTGAGTGACTGAGGCGGTGGCAAAGAGCAAAAAAAGATCTCCCCTAATGTTGTAAAGAACCTCAAAATGGCCAGAGTATTTTGAAATAGGACAGAATGACTGGCGATTTCTGAGGATGATTATGCTGGAATAATTTGGTTTGGTGAATGATACACCCACCTTTCCCCTTTGCTTCTGTTATAGCAAAAAAGCCATATGGAGTTCTGTCCTTCTTCCGTGGTACGGGCGGAAGGAGCCCTGATCTCTCTTCTCAGAAAAAGGAGACCTTGCGTGGAGCAGACAGTGCCTACTACCAGGTTGGGCAGACGGGCAAAGAAGGGGCGGAGAACCAAGGAGCAGAGGCTCAAGGTATTGGGTTTTCCTCTCCCTGCCCTCCCCCTGCTCTTCCTCACTTAGGACAAGGGATTTGTACACAGCTTTTTCACTCAGTTAAAAATGACACCATAGGCCATCAAAAACATGGTTACATTAATGAGAGAGAAAAATACAAGACTGACATTTTAAGAGATTGTGCAAGCTGTACCAATATATAGACCATATATGTACCCCCAAATCTCCTAAAGTATTGAATCTATAATGTTGATGGACGCTTCTATATGGAAACTTTGTTTAGAATATTTGCAGATCTAAAATAAAACACAGTTCTCTTAAATGTATGCTGAATAAAGTCATGATGAACTGCCCTTTTCAAAGTCCAGCTGTGGCAGTGGCTATCCAGGCAGAGGTCTTGTCCAGCTGTGAAATCTTTTAAGTGGAGATGCTGACAAGTCTTCTCTGAATCATTTTGGAACTTTCACTCTGATCTTTTTAGATGGGGCAGTAAATATTTCTCTCAAAAACTAGCTGTGTGCCCTGAAATGTGCTGAACTCTTGCAAGCTTCATTAGACAAAAAAAAATTGCTTTTTTAGCTGTCATTTGTACTTGGTTTTAATGGCACCACTTTTCTGTCAAAGTATAGCAATATTCGAATTACTTTGTTCCTAGACTTCTCTTTAAGACTTTTAACATTTTACTGCACATAGCAATGTTTTATAACTTGGTGTTAGGAAAGCAATCACAGTAAGAGTCTTTTGATTGAGAATAATGAGAGCTCCATTCACCAACAAGAATAACTGGAAACATTTTTCTTGTGTTCTGTAAAATAGCATCCCTATTCCAACTTTCTCTTTGCCCTTTCAGATGAAGGAGACGGCAGTGATGCCCAAAAGAAACAGCTCGCAAATCCACACATTGAACTTCGTAAGTAGGAACCAGTTTGGCAACAGAGAAGAGGGTGGATAGAGAAGCAGAATGAATGACCCTCTGAAAAGTGCCTCATTAATTAGAACCATGGGCTTGCATCCTGATCCTGAATAATTGTGTGGAAGTGAGTTCCACAGATATTGGAGTGTTTCATTGTAGACCGTGTACTTGTCTTGGAGAGTAGATGTTGCTCTGCAAAATGTCCTCTGCTCATTGCACCAGTGTGGTTTGTTCTTATGGCCTCCAGGGCTGCACAATAGAACACTGATGTATGTTGGAAACAAACTTTAGCGTTTAGCAATGGACTTTGGTCAGGACTTGCTGTCACATCTTTGAGAGTCAGTTGGAACCATTCCATATGCAAGTAAAATTTGTCCACGTTTTCTCTTTAGTTTGTCCCTCCTAGTCCCAGGATATTTCTGTGCATCAGTAATCCATCTGTGCACAGAAACTAAATTGCAAGGAAGTGTCCCAGATATTTCCCACAAGATCTTGAGTCTAAAATATGGGTGAACGTGTTTTCTAGAAAATTGGCCTTCTTGCACTCCCTTTATTCATAAATGATATTTTCTGTCCATTGTGTGGTGGTGGTGTTTTTGCAGAATTCTCTGATGCTAATGCCAAGTTCTACTGCCGGATTTATTATGCCGGAGAGTTCCATAAGATGCGTGAAGTGATACTTGGAAGCAGTGAAGAGGATTTTATCCGTTCCCTGTCTCACTCATTGCCCTGGCAAGCACGAGGAGGCAAATCAGGAGCTGCTTTTTACGTGACTGAAGGTAAGGGTTGACTTCTCAGTTTCTCCTTCTATGTAAATGTTGCTTCCACCTTCTTATTCCAGGTGGATGCATTCTGCAAGTAAGTCCACATAGACTAGCTCTCTGCTAATGTTCTAAACTTAGATTGAAACTATAGTTTCCACTTATGATACAATTAAAAAGAACTGGATAACTTGCACACAAATGTTATGTGGATTTTTTTAAAAGCCTCTCTCATGTAATGCCATTGCATGCCAGAGCCAGCATGATGTAGTGGTTTGCATGTTGGACTAGGACAGGGAGACCCGAGTTCAAATCCCCATTCAGCCATGAGACTTGCTGGGTGACTCTGGGCCAGTCACGTATCTCTCAGCCTATCCTGCCTCACAGGGTTGTTGTGGGCGTAAACATAAGCATGTACACTGCTCTAGGCTCCTTGGAGGAAGAGCAGGATATAAATGTAAAAGTAAATACTATTATGCATGTTGTTCTTTAGATGATCGATTCATCTTGAAGCAGATGCCCCGCCTAGAAGTCCAGTCCTTCCTAGACTTTGCCCCACACTACTTCATATACATTACTAATGCTGTTCAGCAGAAGGTAGGATTGGCAAAATGTGTTTTCCATGACTTTAATCTTGACCTCCTGATTTTAAACATTTTTTTTTTGCTTGTCATATTCAACAAAATTGATTTTGAGGGAGAATCTGGCAAATCAGTCTTTTGCTGATCTCTCCCTTTCAATGTGTTCTAATGTATTGTGAACATTAGATTTGACTTGAAATATGAGCACCGTCTTAGTGAACAAATCCATTGTGTTCTGTGTTTCAGAAGCCAACGGCTTTGGCCAAGATTCTTGGAGTGTATCGAATTGGTTACAAGAATTCTCAAAACAACACTGAGAAGAAGCTTGATCTACTGGTCATGGAAAATCTCTTCTATGGCCGAAAGATGGCTCAGGTGAGTAAGTAGCTCGTCTCCATTAACAGCAAGCTTGTTTCTCTATTCGTTTGCTGTTTTTCTTATCCTTAGGAGCAGGGGCGTAGCAAGATTGGAGTAGGCCCAGAGACAAGATTTTGAAATGCCCCCCTCCCCCCACCTGAAGCTCAGCTCATGAAGTAAAGAAATCTTAAATAAGGCTGAATAGTGGTAACAAAAAACATGCGTGTATATATGTATATATATATATATATATATATATATATATATATATATATATATATATATATACACACACACAAACACACACACACACACGATGCAAGTCATTTAATAGTTTATAGTCATAATAGGAATTTAGGCGAAAGGTGTCTCCTTTGGCAAATAAGTTGCTGCCTTTTGTCTTAATTCTCCTTCTGAACCTGGGGATATTGGTGCAAACTATATAAGCCTGCTGCTTTGCTTGTTAGAATTCTAAACTTCATAGAAGTACCTGTTCTGATTTCTGAAATGAACTGATAGTGCACATGTAGAGAGCTTCTGAATTCTCTGCTGATTTTAGGTGGGGAGGTGCTGCACAAACTTTGTTCTATTAAGTCAAGTATTGCTGCTGATCTGGGATTTTGAAGATGGGTGAAACTACTCCCTCTGCTCCTTCCCAGTGAAATCGTTTCCTTTTTGCTGCTAGGTGTTTGATCTGAAAGGTTCTTTGCGGAATAGAAATGTGAAAACAGACACCGGGAAAGAGAGCTGTGATGTGGTCCTGCTGGATGAAAACCTCTTGAAGCTGGTGCGGGACAATCCCTTGTACATCCGTTCTCACTCCAAGGCTGTACTGAAGCTTTCTATCCACAGCGACTCTCATTTTCTTTCCAGTCATCTCATCATTGACTATTCTCTTCTGGTGGGCCGGGATGATACTACCGATGAACTTGTAGTTGGGATTATTGGTATGTAACCTTTGACCCCAAACAGTCAAGGGCGGGCTGTTTGCGTGAGAGCCACTTTATACGATATGGCTGCCATGTGTCACCTGCATGGAACTGCTTCCATGTGGCAGCAGCCTCACATAGCAAGCTATTTGCGTGGACTGGTACTGCTTGGAACAGATCGCCGCCCCATTTCTTGTTGTTTGCCATACCACTGTAATCTAATGCTTGCAAATGTTTTTAGCTGGAGGTGTAGAGATTAGCCATTTCATGGTTGATACAGTGAGCCAGTGAGTGTCCTACTGTGTGGAGCAACAAACTGTACAGCAGTAGTATATAATAGTATTTTAAAGTTTAAATGGTGTTTATGTAAAACTCGCACCTTATTGCAATCCACAGAATATTCATTTCATTTAAATCTCAACATAGGACCGCTGACCTTGAGATTCAAACAGTCCAGAATGCCTATGTATTTCCTGGAACCTATTATGATGATGATGATGATGATGATGATTTCTACACCGCCCTTCCAACAACCATTTATTTGATGCATTTCATGTTTAGTTAGGGGTGTGCCGTGTTGCGATTCAGCTGCCAAACTGCAGGGCACATCCATTTAAAACCAAAGCTTACACAGCCCCTTTAAAGTGGAGGAGAGCAGGTCCATACCTCCTCCTCCTCCTCCACCTCCTCCTCCTCCTCCACTCACCACCATCCCGGCGCTCTCCTCAACTGTGCCCACATGCCGGCGGGGTGTCTCCCAGCTGCCCCCGCATGACACGGGCACATACATGGCCTCCACATGGTTGCTGACTAGGCAAATGGCCACCACCACACAGGGGCAGCTCGGAGATGCCTCACCAGCGTGCAGGCATAGCTAGAGGTAGCACCAGGATGATGGCAATGGTGGCAAGTGGAGGAGGATCAGGAGGCATAGACCGGCTCTCCTCTGTTTTAAAGGGTCTGTATAAGTCCTTTGTTTTAAAGGGATGGGCCCTGCAATTCGGCAGCTGAGTCACGATTCAGCACATCGCTTGTCTTAGTCACTTTCAGTCAAATTGCTTTGTACCAAACGCCTTAGAACTCATGCCCAAAGCAAGAGTATTTCCCTACACTTACTAGAGGATATCAGACAGCCTCAAAGTCGTGGCTGTGTTGTAAAGGGCAAACCATAGCCTTCTAGAACTGACTTTCCCATTTCTTCTGTACAAAAGATGTTTTTGTTGTCCGAATGAAATAAGATAATAACTTACCCACGCACCACCTGATTTTAGGATTCTGTTGTCAGTTGCACATAATTGGGTGTCTCTCTCAAGTAATCATCACTGAAATGGGAAATGTTTAATATGGGTTCTGATGCCGTAAATGCCATTTTTACTAACGCTGCTCGAAATCTGAAGGAATACACCCTGTCATGCCTCAGTATAATGAGCTAGGAAAAGGGATGGATATGAACATGTTAAGAGGATCACAGGAGTGGGGAAATGAGGTGCCCTGCAGTTAGGAGCATCTCCGTTATGAGGAGCAAAGTACTTTACCACTGTTGTGATGGAATTTGATTCTTTAACCATGGTATGGCATAACTTGATCTGTTATGCCCTGATGTCATTGCACAGGTTTCCATGGGTAGTGTTTTGAGGACTTCTGTAAAATGTGCACCATTAACCAAGTGTCAGATTGGCCTTGCTCTGAGCCCTATATCTAACTCAAGTGGTATACTTTTATTACAGACTACATCCGCACATTTACTTGGGACAAGAAACTTGAAATGGTGGTTAAGTCAACAGGCATTTTAGGAGGACAAGGTGAGTCCAAGATGCCCTTTCCAGCCAGCGCTACTCTCTACCCTTCAGCTCCCCTCTTAAACTATCAGTTAATTCCAGTAATTATTCTTGAAGGAGTATGCCAAATAAGAGAATAACTTCAGGCATCCCTGGTAATCGCTCCAGCAGGGCCCCTCAGAGCTGATACTGGGCCTCGACCTTTTTCTTGGATGAGGCAGGGCCGTCTTTAGGGCGGCACAACCAGGGCAATGGCCCCAAGCCCTGCGCTGGCACAGGCCCCGCTCTGGGCACATTGCAGCCTGCCCTGCTCTCTCTCCCTGTCCCAGCAATTTATCTTTTCCCTCCGCAGCCTAGCCGAAGGCTGCCCTCTTTTTTTCTTTTATTCTTTAAGCTAAGCACAGGCTTGCCTGCTGTTGAAAGGCTCCCTGCCCACAAGCTGCTACAGCTCCCTCCTCACTCACCATTGCCACCTCCCAGCTGTTCAGGTGGGCGGGGCTTCCAGAGAGTCCTGTCATGGCATAACACCCTTTGACCCGCAGCCTAATGCTTTGCAATGTCATGCTGCTGAAATGGTGTGGATACTTACCCTGTTGGTGGTGTTTAGCCCTAAGTGGCAGTTGTATGTAAAGTTCAAAGTGGAATGTTTGTAAACAGGAGCGATGTGCAAGAATTGGTTTGGCACTCCTTTTATGGAGCACTGAACCAGTTAGGAAGTCTGGCGTTTGAGCCAGTTCGGACGCTGGGTGGGTGGGTGTCTGGGTCAGGGAGGGTGCTCTTACCCACCCCACCAATTTCCCCCAGCTGGTGCTCTCCCCAAAACTGTTGCCACAGAGCTGCAGCGTACCTCCCTGCAGCCCTGGTGTGCGTCCTACTGAAAGTGGCGCATGTACACCAGCCGCTTCTGGTAGGACACACACCAGGGCTGCAGGGAGGTACGCTGCAGCTCCGTGGCAACAGTTTTGGGGAGAGTGCCAGTGGGAGGAAAGTGGCAGGGTAGGTAAGAACACCCTCCCTTCCCCTTAAAGCCCCCCCCCCCTCCAGGGAGTAAACAAACTGCCCGTAACTCAGTTCCATTTTCATCTTTATCCCAGACTTCTGGGCTGATACCTCAAGTGGTGTTTCTCTCTAATTGGTAGGGGAGGAATAATCTCCTGGGGGATTTTGACCCATCTGAGTGGATTTTGTAGTACATGTTTTATAGAACGTGTAGATCTGGTTGCTGAAGGCCCTTTTGTCAAATACCATCTTGCTCAAAGCATTTAGTTGTTATGAAATGTAGCTTTAGCCATTACCATGTTCTTACTGTTGCCTCTAGTTAATCATGTTTGTGTGTGTGTTGTTTTTACACATTTATTAGGTAAAATGCCCACTGTAGTATCTCCAGAATTGTACCGGACCAGGTTTTGTGAAGCAATGGACAAGTATTTTTTGATGGTGCCAGATCACTGGACAGGACTGAGCCTGCAATGCTAAGCTACAGCACCTCTTGGGTGATACGGTGGAACTCCTTTTTGTTTTGAGAAGGGCACACGGTCATGCTGTCCTTCCCCGCCCCCCACCCTTCCTCCCCTCAGTCTCTTCAACAGCAGCTAAAGGATCTTCAGCCACCACTGGCACAAATTGTGTGTGTCTGCAGGGTGAAGTCTGCACTTTAAATTTTGATGCAAGAACATTCATGGAAGAGGTTGGAGGATACTGCTCATTGCAATTCAGGATCAGAGCTGGATTGTATTTCACAAGGACACAGATTGTACTTCCAAATAAAAGAGCCTTGCACTAGGTTACTGGAAACCAGGTTGGAGCACTGAAACCTAATCTTGGTCTGTTCATGATGATGGCTGGCACACTTTATACCATGTCCTAATATGGAGAACAGTGGACAGTCTTCAACATAAGCATCTCAGCTATGAGGAACAAAGTACTTTACCGCTGTTGTGATGGAAGTTGATTCTTTATCAATTGTAGGACAAAACTTCTGTTATGCACTGATGTCATTGCACAGGTTTCCATGAGCAGTATTTAGAGGATTTTAGCCATTTAGATATACCACATGGTCATTTGGAACACCAGTTTTCTTTTAATGATATGAAACTTGTTTACCGTCATATATATTGTACTGTGGGGCAGCTGGTATCCTAGCTTAGATTTCAGTACAGACACTAGTAAACAGAGCTGTCCTGTTTCAATTTGGTCTCTGTGGCAGGATGGGGGGGAATCACAGCTACAAACCAATTTTTCTCAGAAAGAAATCCCTTGACTGGCC
Source organism: Hemicordylus capensis (assembly GCF_027244095.1). Taxonomy (NCBI): domain Eukaryota; kingdom Metazoa; phylum Chordata; class Lepidosauria; order Squamata; family Cordylidae; genus Hemicordylus; species Hemicordylus capensis. The sequence continues at coordinate 225,701,971 of NC_069657.1, forward strand.
CATATATTAAAAGGGCATCAGTCTTGATAGAAACCTCTAGATACTACCATAAAATTTCTTTTGACTGATTACATTTCTCCTCATCCTCAGCCAGGGACACTTGATTATTACAAATGTTTTTGTTTTGGAGCAAGCAAGGTACTAAACTTTCATTCAGTAACAGCTGCCTTAACGATTCATTCCACCAGTGTAGATCTTCCTGGTTCCTCTTCATTTCAGTACCATGTTGTGGCATATATACTCAAGTTCCTGTACTTAACACATTTAGGCTGTGTTAAGTAACTAGGTGGTTTATCAAAAGTTCCTTTATCAGTACAGAAACTCATGTTTTGGTTTTATAGGTGCTTCAGACATTAACTGAACCACCATGGGGTATGTGTGGCATAACAGACCAGCTATGTAGGGAGTTGGGCATTTTTGCAACCTGACAATAAGCACTTTTTAATTTTTTGTTGTAAATAGAAGTTTATTTTAGTTGAACATAATAAAGGCCAGTAAAAATAAAGGTGTGTTGGTAGTTAAGGAGGCAAAACTAATGCTGTCCTTAAATTCAGTTTTCTAGGCAATTAAGATTCAACACACATGAAGTAATATGCAAGAGATGATCTTTTCCCTGCAGTAGAAAAGCCTAAATCCACATTAAGAACCGCTTTCCATGCCCTGGGAAAATGTGGGCACCATTCCATTGTAACTGAAGCATCAGCAAAAGCTATCATGCTGTGTTCCTGTAGATGCAACACCTAGAGTGAGATCTTCCCTAGTCTTTGAGACTTACCTTGTAGCACTCAGTTGCTTGAAATCATTTCCCCTTTTGTCTAGCTCACATCTACTATCGAAGCTGGGCTGGAGCAAATGGCTTGAAGCAATAGAGCACAACAAGGTGAGGCAGGAGAGGATGGTTTTATGTCCTTGATTTACATACTTCATGTCACCTGTAAAATGGACCTTGTCCCTTGCTTCTTATGTGGCCCATTGCACATGTGCAGCGGCCTCCAAAATGACCGCCACAACTACACAGAGGCCTGGAACGGGCCAAAAACCACCTGAACCAAGCAGCAGGGGGTGGATCTCCAGAGGTCACCCCCCCCACGTGGCCCTGAAGGCGGTGTGTGTGTGTACACGCACGCGCACACACCCCGAACTGGCTAGGGCTGTTCGGCTCGAGATTGAGCTGAACAGGGGCAGGATCAGTTCAAGGCTGGCATGACACTGAACCCTCGAACTGGGCATATTTGTCGAGCCGGTTTGAATTCAAACCTTTTTGCACACTCCTAATAAATGCAGACTTTGAAAAGGCAGGTAAATGGCTACATAAACACTTGTACAGATGCAAGATCCATAGCCCTGAGGTCCTAGCCTCCTCTTGAAATCCCACAGCCTTAATGTGATCAGCTAAATCCATGCAAGTGTTCTTGTGAGCCACTTGTTCCGTGTCTAAACTTGTGTGCATAGCTGCAAAGCGTGTAACTTGCTCTACAGCGAGAGCATTACCAGTGGTGCATTTTCACAGCTCACTAGTTTTTAGGCAGATACTAATACTGTTAATTGTATAATCATACTTGGACAAGGCTTTCCAGGCCTTGTCTGCACGTGCAGCAGGATGTGGTGGCAGAACTGCGAAGTGATGGAGGGGCTGTTCCCCTTCAGACTGGAGTGAGAGAAGTTCCCCGTGGCTGCTGTTGCAGACTTAATTTCCAGTGGTAATGACTTCTAGAGGTGTGGGGAGCAACAATGGTCCTGCAGGTGTTGCTGCTCCACTATGACCTGGGAAGCAGCCGTAACACGTGGTGACCTGAGATGAAACTCTGCAGAACATCTACCCCCGCCCCTCCCCAGCACTCCCTTCTGCCTCTGCCACCACCTGTCAAGAGAACAGAGCCAGGAGCCACATAATACCATTATTGGGTGCCACCAGTAACAGCTGGTATTTCAAAATGTCACTGTTGAGGGCAGTATATATATCCACCTATACATTAGACCTTTGTACTGTTGAGTTTATTTGAGAATCTTTATGGCTGAAAAGTGGTATACAAATGATGATAAAATGAAAGAAGTGAAGATTTACAGGCCCGGCCTGCACATGGTGTGGAATCCTCATGTGACAGCTTGAGATTGAATGTGGGGGTACGTCACTTTAAAATATATCCCCATGGGGGGGAATCACCCTGGGCTGGAAAGAACTAAAACGTCAGGGAGATAGATTTTAGTTCCTCTCTTTCCCTTATATGCTTTAGTGTTTTTTTGCAGGGAGCTAGTTTACAAAAAGCATTTGATTTGTAACCTCTCATCTGCACTCCAAAGTGGTATTCATTCTACTACAAGCCCTCTTCAGAAGTTACAGAGGGCAGCCATGTTCATGCTTACAAGGGAGGAAGCGAGGAGCAAATCTTGCCCTGATGCTGTCACTCATGCCTAACAAACATGCCTACAGCACTGTTTGTCTGAAGGGGGACACACTGTAAGCATGTTCAGTGGTGATTACATGAGCTGCAACTTGCATTGATCCAGGTTGTAGCTCACGGACTTGCTGTTAAACACTCTTACGGTGCATCCCCCTTCAGACAACAGCACCCTAAGCGGCTTCAGGCGCAAGCGGCAGGGTGGGACTTCCTCCCTCTTTTCCTCCTGGTAAGTGTGAGTGCAGCTGCCCTCTATAACATCTGAAGAGGGCTACACTCTACTGCCTATGTAGAATCTGCCTGTTGGCAAGCTTACATCTGTGGAACTGTCAAAACTGTCCGGGATCTTCAACATACAAAAACTGTATTGAAGCTGTATAGGCTAAAGATGGGTAGTCAATGGGATGAACACTGGGAAAGAGCCAAGGCGGCCCATAAGAGATCTGCTTTCTACTAAGTTGTGCATAGCTCACATGTTGTAACTTCCACTCAGAAGAATGATGGTTGGGTTTTTGCATTATAGGACAGGTTAATGCCAAATGGCAGGATTGTCAAGTGGTGCATAGATCTCCTCTTCTAAATGGCTAGCATTTGAGGATTTCCCTATTCAGCTTCTCCACCACTGACTTCCTCTATTTTCTAGAAAGCAATAAATGACATTTATCAGAATGTTTCACATCTTGAAAGATCTAATATCAGGCACCAGAACGTGATGGGTTCTGACAAAGTTCCTGACTTCTGTCAGTAGAGGTCATGTGCTAACACAGTATTCTAGAAGCATTTTATTCGTACAGTATTAAAGTTCCAGTCAGTGCAATATGTTTTCAATTTTGCTGTGTGAATTCCATTTGTCTGTGTATATAGAGTAAATAATGTTTCTGACTATGGAGCAGACATGCTTCATTAACTGTTCTTCTGTTAGGTGGAGACGAGGGACCATCTGATAAATGCCACTTGAAGTGTCTTGATCCTATTATGAACAATGACAATTCACTCTTGAGTTGGGGTATTTGTGTAGTACAGTTCTTAAAATGGCAACTCCTACTGCTCTTACACACAGAGTGGCATTGTAGCTATTAAAATATTTTGGGCAGAGGGGCTGTTTTTGGAGTTGGCTGCCACAAAGTGGGAAAGTAGTTTAATGAATTCCCGTAAAATACCGCAGACCAGATGTATGTTGAAAACACTTATTTAATGTATCATAATTTGTATATTTCTATCCTACCTTGGCTCTGGATGTATTTTTATGATCCTGACATGCTAAACGATTGAATTACCTTGGCTACTTTGGTTTCCAAACTGTGTGTGGGGGAGCGGTGGGCGGGGGAGAGAGAGAAATAAAATTCAAGTGTACTTAGCGTGTTGTATTGCTTTATTCTTAGATAAGACACTTGTTGGTTTTGTTCACAAAAGAACAATAGATGTACATATTAGGATACCTAGAACAATATTCAGTATTTTATCCTCAAAGGTGTGTATATCAGGGGTCCAATAAAACCTCCATTTATCTTCTGATGAAATCCAGCAAGAGAGGTCTTTATAATAGTCCAAGATGCCAGGGCGTAGGGCTGAGAGAGACTCCTGAGAGAGAGGCTTCTCTGTAGCCTTGGAGAAGCCGCTGCCAGTCTGTGTAGACCAGTGATTCTCAAACTTGGGTCCTCAGGTGTTATTGGACTTCAGCTCCCATAATCCCCAACCAAAGGCCACTGAGGCTGGGGATTATGGGAGTTGAAGTCCAATAACACCTGAGGACCCAAGTTTGAGAATCACTGGTGTAGACAATACTGAGCTTGATGGACTAATGGTCTGACTTAATATATGGCAGCTTCCTAGGTTCCTGTGGTGATGTGGGGGGGGGGGCAAATGCTCCTGGGCCCCCAAGGGGGGCCCCTGCCAGCTTGGGAACAGCTTGCTCTTTAATTTTCCCCTCCTGCCTCTTCCAAAAAGAAGGTGGGAGGGCAGGGACCAATCTTCACTTTTTGTCCTAAGGCCACTCCAACCCTGCTAACATTCCTGCAAGGTGTGATTGGCACGATCACACCTTGTATAGTATAGTGACCAGTCTTTATATAAAAGTATAGTGATCAGGCTCCGCTTTCTCTAAAGGGTTAACAGGAAGTGAACCCCTGTCTTGACTGACAGGCTGGTGACCTCCAGGGCTCGACCAGCCAGGTGGGTGTTGCATGAGAGCTGCAGGGGGGATTCTGGGAACAAGAAAGGAAGTCTGGGCAGAGAGTCGGCAGCCTCATGGCGGAGACTGTAGAATAATCTCTCAGGGTGATAGATCTGCAGGAGGCTTCATTCTCATCAGGAGTTTGGTGAGTTCAAGGGAAGAAGCCGGGGCTTATGGCTTGGGGAATTTAGTGTAAGGAAACGTTAATTTAGTCAGATCGCATCAGGAATATATATTTCTTTGTGTGCTGCTTTGCATGTTCCTAGATATCTGTTCTGTATAACTGAGTAACAAAGATTTCAATGTGTGCTACCCCAGAACAGCCTGGGCGCTTTTGAACTATTCTTGTAACCAACTAAGTATTTTTAAGTGTTTCTAAAAAGCTAAACACCTCAGACAGAACCAGTCAGTAGTAACTGAATAAAAGTCCACCTCCCCCGTTCTTTTTACAGACCTCTTCTGGGTTGGTTATTAATTCAACAAGGGGGAAGGGGGAGAACATGTCTTAAATAGAGCTTGGCCAATAAGTAATTAACTCCACATGTAGGCAAAATGCATGGGAGGAAAACTTTTTTTTCTTTATTCCTGCTTATTAGGAAGGGGGAGTATATTTTTGGTATTTGCCCAATACCCAGTTAAAGAGAAACTCTGTACTAAAGCATTCTAGTCCAACAGTCAGACCTCAGAAAGCCTTAGAGTGCTTGGTGGCAGTGAGATTAACATACCAGAATATTTTCTTTCTTCTTCTGGGTTTTGGAAAGTTAAGGATTTGTTCATAGGTAGTTTCTCAGAACACTCTACAGAAATGACTCATCGCTGATAAGAATCATTCCTGAGCTAGGTGACTAAGAAGGCTGCTAAGAGCTGGTTAAAATCAGTTCAGCCAGTTTATTTGTTAACTGACCTGCGTCAGGAAAGGAAATTTTCCACTACCCACAATACACTACACCTCCACGTGGATATATTTTCTGCCTTGGTGAGGAATCAGTGACATGGTTAACTTTGGCCTACAAGTATATTGCTAGAAGAGTAAGCTCCATCATACTTCAGGCTGAAAGCAGCAGCTACTATAAGGAATCCCACAGCACCTACTCAGATAGGAATGCCAGAAGTGCACCTCAGGGGGTATGGGAGCAGATAAAAGAATGCACAGCCTATATCTTGACTTGGTGACCAAAGGAGGACACTGATCTCTTGCAAAGAAAACTAATCCTACCTGCCCCCTTTGATTCCTGGCTCTTCCTTGTTTGTTTTATTTAATTTATCATATTTTTATACCGCTTGATATGTACATCCCCAGGCGGTATACAAAATTTAAAAATTCCACAAAATACAGTAAAAAATAATCTCATTCAAACAAACAAACAAATTAAACAGTTTAAAATTAATTTCAGTTAAAAGCCTGAGAAAACAGGTGTGTCTTGAGGGTCTTCCTAAAATCAAATAGAGAAGGAGATGCTCTTATTTCAACAGGAAGCATATTCCAAAGCCCTGGGGCAGCCACAGAGAAGGCCCGGTCCTGAGTTGTCATGAAACAAGCTGATGGCAACTGTAACCGGACCTCTACAGAAAATCATAATAGGTGACAGGGTTCATGACAAAGAAGGCACACTCTTAAATACCCTGGCCCAAGCCATTAAGGGCTTTATAGATAATAATCCACACCTTGTATTTCGCCTGGAAACATATCGGCAGCCACTGCAGTTCATTTAAAATCAGTGTTATGTGATCCCTTCGGGTTGTCCCAGAGACCAGTCTGGCTGCTGCGTTCTCTACCAATTCTGGTTTCTCAACTATGTACAAAGGCAGCCCCATGTAGAATGCATTACAGTAGTCAAGCCTGGAGTTTACGAGCATATACACCACTGTTTTAAGTCATTTACCTCCAGAAATGGTCATAGCTGACTATCAGCTGAGGCCTCAATTTGATAAACCAGAGAGAGTTTTGGATCCAGGAGCTACAAACTTGATCTTTCAGGAGGAGTGTAGCCCCACAGTAGGTTACAGTAACCCCAGAACAGGCAGATCTAAACCATCTCTTGGGTCCCAAACACCCAATCAGTAACACCATTTTATTGGGATTCAATTTGTTTGTTATCCCTCATCCAGCCCATTACCGCTTCCAGGCAGGCATTTAGGGAAGTTTTGCCATTTCTGATGAGGTTGATATGGAAACATAGGTCTGGGTGTCATCAGCATACTGATAACACCCTGCATCAAACCTCCTGATGATCTCGCCCAGTGGTTTCATGTAGATGTTAAAGAGCATTTTAGACAGTATGGAGCCTTGTGAAACTCCATACTTTAGTTTTTGCTTTGCAGAACAGCAGTCTCCAAGCAACACCATCTCAAATCTACCAGAGAGGTAGGAACAGAAACACCGTAAAACAACCAATCCCACCCTCTTCAGGTGATCCAGAAGAATACCATGGTCAATGATATCGAAAGCTTCTGAGAAATCCAAAAGGTTCACACTCCCTCTGTTGATAGCCAATTGCAGATAATCCATCTGCCATCCAAGGCAGTCTCAACCCCATAGCTTGCTCAAAAGCCAGTTTGAAATGGGTCTAGACAATCTTTATCATTCAAAACTGCCTGGAGCTGAGGCCATCACCTGCTCAATCACCTTTGTCAGGGTCTGGCCAACTGCCAGGGAAGATCATGGGACAGAACGGAGCTGCTGCAACAGGATGCGGCTTGGAAAGTTCGTCTTGACCAGACTTGGCTGCACGCTGTCGACACGGTGGTTGACAAATGTTGCTTTTCAGCAGTGAGTAGAAAGCTAGTGACGTGATTTATACTGCAAGCCGAGAGCTCCCAGCTGGCAGGAATTCAAGGCTTATCAGCCCTCTGCAAGAGGCATTTGCTCCTCCTAATAGTCTCTAATTGCGTCCTGCGTCTCGTAATACGCCACTGTTGTGGAGTCAGTGGGGGCTGATTGCATAGCTCCTCTTCAGATTGGTCCTTCACAATTTCTGCTGTCTCCGGTTGTTGTGCATGCTCTGAATCATTAGCTAGATCTACCACAACCGTTTCATGAACAGTGACCGCCGGGCTCTGCCCTTCAGACACTCCTGAATCGGCTGGAAAGTTGACAGCTTCCCCTTCCTCCTCACTGTCGGAGATCGAGGGCATGACAACCTTGCCCTACCATGGAAGATTAGAAACAGGTCTGTAATTAGCTAACTCCAAGGGATCTAGTGCAGGTTTCTTCAAATAAGGTCTAATAATAGCCTCCTTAAGACAAGGAGGCATCCTGCCCTCCCTCAGATAATCATTTATATTTACCAGACTCTCTCTAATAATATGATTACCAGATGAGATAAGCCAATTTGGGCAAGGGTCAAGAGAACAGGTTGTAGGATGCACAGTCTGAAGCAGTTTGTCCACATCCTTGGGAGTCACAAACTGAAAGTGATCCAATCTAATCCTATAAGAGGAGTTGCTGGACACCTTCACAATAGACTCTGCAGTAACTGAGAATCCAGCTCAACCTGAATATGAGATATTTGATCTGCAAAAAAGTCATTGAAGACATCACAGAGAGTGACTGATGATTCCAAGTTCAAATCTAAGGGGGAGGGGGGCACATACTAGCCCTCTCACGATCCTAGGCCACTCCGCTGGACATGAATTTGTGGAAGCAATGCAGGCAGAAAAATGACGACTTCTTTGCTGCACTACCAGAGCATACAGGTGAAACTCGGAAAATTAGAATATCGTGCAAAAGTCCATTAATTTCAGTAATGCAAATTAAAAGGTGAAACTGATATATGAGACAGATGCATTACATGCAAAGCGAGATAAGTCAAGCCTTAATTTGTTATAATTGTGATGATCATGGCGTACAGCTCATGAAAACCCCAAATCCACAATCCCAGAAAATTAGAATATTACATGGAACCAATAAGACAAGGATTGTAGAATAGAACAATATCGGACCTCTGAAAAGTATACAGTGTACTGTGCTTGATTGGCCAGCGAACTCGCCTGACCTGACCCCATAGAGAATCTATGGGGCATTGCCAAGAGAAGGATGAGAGACATGAGACCAAACAATGCAGAAGAGCTGAAGGCCGCTAATGAAGCATCCTGGTCTTCCATAACACCTCATCAGTGCCACAGGCTGATAGCATCCATGCCACGCCGCATTGAGGCAGTAATTGCTGCAAAAGGGGCCCAAACCAAGTACTGAATACATATGCATGCTTATACTTTTCAGAGGTCCGATATTGTTCTATTCTACAATCCTTGTCTTCTTGGTTCCATGTAATATTCTAATTTTCTGAGATTGCGGATTTGGGGTTTTCATGAGCTGTATGCCATGATCATCACAATTATAACAAATTAAGGCTTGACTTATCTCGCTTTGCATGTAATGCGTCTGTCTCATATATCAGTTTCACCTTTTAATTTGCATTACTGAAATTAATGGACTTTTGCACGATATTCTAATTTTCCGAGTTTCACCTGTAGATCTTCAAATGGGCTCTGTGTTGCAATCTGTCAGACTTGCGCCGAGTCTTCCTCCACTTGCGCTCTAGGAGTCTACCTTGCCGCTTCAGTTCCCGTACTTCTTCCGAATGTCTTCCTCCTTCCTGACTTTGAAGCAGGTTGAAGAGAACGCTTAGGAGCAATTGAATCTACTGCTCTAGTGAGTTATTTATTCCATGTTTGCACAGACCATCGACAGAATCGCTAGCCGAGCCAACTCTAAACCCTTGCAAGGCTTCTTGGAATCTTATTGGATCCAACAACCTTCTTGGGAGGACCAACCTAATAGGACCAACTTCACCCATGCAGAACACCAACAGAACACCACCCTGATCAGAGCAAAAGACTAAATCGAGCATCTGAGCAACATTATGTATTGGTCCAGAAACCAATTGGGATGGGCCCATCGTCACCATGGCCACTATGAACTCCTAAGCCATTCCTGAAAACCCAGTCCCAGAAGGAACACTGAAGTCTCCCACCACCAACAACCTGGGGTTTGCACTATACCTTGCAAAGTGTTGTTACTTAGGACTTATGGAAAACACGGTAACAGTGATCTCTGCCTTTTCCTTCAGTTTCAAGGAAAGTATCTGCTTAAAGAAATTTTGACTTCAGCTGGTCAGAATAAGTCAATAAACTTCACCTTGCATAGACACCTTTGATTCATGTTCCAATATGCTTTACATTGAAATGCATTCTCTGTGTGTATGTGTACATGCATGCCTGTGAAAGAAAGGGAGAGGGAGATACTCTGCAGCAATGGCATTGGAGGAGAGTTGTTGCTATGATAAACTTTGCAGCCCTTCCTTATATCTTTTTTTGTTTCCATGTATAAGAAAACATGGTGACTGACATCCTGACTAAATGATCAAGTGGTACAAGTGGATCTCGTTACATGTGGTCCCAGCAACTGTGGTTTCACCTATCCGCAGTCGGGTAATGGAGACCCGACCTTGGTATACACATTTTTAAAAAGGGGTTGGAGGGTTAAAAACCACGTATTCATGGTTCCTAGATGGCCGGAAATGACCTCTGAGGTCATTTCTAGCCACCATTTTGCTAAGAGAAGCCATTTTGTAACTCTCAGTTGGGGGGGGGGGAATCCCCACGATTTTTCACAAAGAATAGGCAGATTTTGGCATTGGGGGGTATTGCTGGACAGCTAGACACCTGCAGAGCATGGCATGGTACTTTTAATTCACTTATTTCTGGTTTTTATTACTTTTTTCAACTTTTTATTTTTTTACCTCTAGGAACCTAACCCCCCCAATTCCCATTGACTTCAGGTCTTGTTATCTACAGTTGTAGCCCAGAATGGAATTCCCACAGACAACGAGGTCCACCTGTCCAACTCAAGCGTTACTCTAAAGCAGGGATTCTCAATGTTCGGTCCACAGCTGTTATTGGACTTCAACTCCCATAATCCACAGCCCCAGTGGCTTTGGTTGGGAATTATGGGAGTTGGCTTCTTCTAGTAAATTTAGTCAGGATGTCAGCTGGTATAATTATAATTCTGTTCCCTTAGACCAGAATTATTGATCTCTTTCATCAATAAAGAGCTCAGTGAGCAGTTCTTATGCAACACTTTTAGAGCCACAGAATGAAAGTCAATGTTTCAGGAAAATATGTGAAAAATACCGTACTTAGGAAGTATTGTTTCAAATGGGATATGGCAGTAGTGGCTTGGGAATATGGTTGGTAAGAGTTTTATAGCAATAATGGAAAATTTCTCTGAGTCTCAGTATCAGTGGCACTTAATCCTATATAAGCCTGTTCTGGATGAGGCTACAGTCCCCCAGAAGGAACAAGATCCCATCTGGGAGTACTTCTGGACCCAAACCTCTCTCTAGTACAGGCCTGTTCAACTTTGGCCCCCGCAGCAGTTTTTGGACTACAACTCCCATAATCCTTAAAATGTATCTGTTTGGCCTGGCTTTCCGGGGTTTTAAAATCGGTTTTAATATTTTAACCCGGTTTCAGGGTTTTTAATTACTGCGATTGTTTAATTGTTGTTTTAAAATGGCTAATTGTTTTATTGTTTTAATTATTGTTTTTTAATTTTTGTTTTAGCTCTTTACTGTTTTAATGGTTTGTTTCTATTGTAAACTGCCCTGAACCATTTTGGAAGGGCGATATAAAAATCAATCAAATAAATAAATAAACAAACAAACAACTGGTCTATGACCGGAATAAATAAATTATTATAACAAACAAATGATCCCCAGCCACAGTGTCCAATAACCAAGGATTATGGGCATTGCAGGCCAACAACTGCAGGAGGGCCAAAATTGAGCAGCCCTGCTCTAGTACCTCAGATTGAGGCAGTGGCCAGGAGTGCCTTTTATCAACCTCAACTGATACACCAGCTGTGTGTGTGTTTCTGAAAGAGACCAACCTTAAAACAGTGGCACATATACTGGTAACCTCTAGGCCAGGTCTGGTAACCGCTGGGCCAGGTCCCCCATCCCACCTCCGGTAGGGATGTGCAAACAGCTTCAATGTCAAACAGGTTTGACGTCGAACTGGATCAGTTCAATCATTCGGGGTCGAACCAAACCACCCCCTGTTCGGTCCAACCCTGGACTGAACATCCCCCAACTGTTCAGGGAGTAGATGATTTCCCCCCTCTTTTTTATCTTCTCCCCTTTGGGGGAGTTCTTTGGGGTGGCGGGGTGTGTGTGTGTCCGGGGAGGTTCCCCCTCCCTGTCAGCCTCCATTCGGACCCCCTCTGGCCTGTTCAGCTGGTTTTTCGGGTCTCCGTATTTATGCGTGGCGGCCATTTTGGATGACAACACGCATGCGCAAATGGCCTCTGTGAGGCCTGGCATGACCCAGGGCCTCAAAGAGGCCATTTATGCATGCGCGACAGCGTCCAGAATGGCCGCTACGCAGAACCACAGGCCTCCTTTAGACTACAACTCCCATAATCCCCAGCCACAGTGGCCAATAGCCAGGGATTATGGGCATTGTAGGCCAACATCTGCAGGAGGGCCGAAGTTGAGCAGGCCTGCTCTCAGTGAATACTGCAATGCACTCTATGTAGAACTGCTTTTGAATGTAGTTTGGAAACCCCAATTATTGCAAAATTCAGCAACCAGCTTGGTCTCCTTGGTAACTTGGAGAGACCATTTAACCTCTGATTTAAAAGCCAGTGCTGGCAATTACCTATAAAGCCCTAAATGGCTTAGGCCCAGGGTACTGAAGAGAATGCATTCTTCTGCATGAGTCCTATTGCTTATTGAGGTCATCTGGGGAAATCTGCCTACAGTTGCCACTGGCTCATCTGGTGGTAACTTGGGGTTGGCCTTCTCTACAGCTGCCCTGGGCTTTGGAACACACTTCCTGCTGGAGTCAGAAGTTAAATGTCTCTAGCTACTTTTAGGAAGGCTCTGAAAACACACCTTCTCAACCAGGCTTTTAGCTGAGATTTTATTGTTTTAATTGTTTTGTTTTGCTGTTATTGTTCTTTTTGCTGTAAACCACCATGCGGTTTTAAAATGATGGTATAGAAATGTAATAGTAAATAAATACATATATATTCTAAATTTATCAGATGTGTAATAACTGTAATTATAGTTGTAATTTTCATATGTATATAAATTGGCAGCCCTTTAAGGCTACATTTCGGTTACCAACAAGTCAAAACATTGAGACAACAGGCAGGATCCCAACTAAGTAAGTTATGACTAAACACCATTGAAATAAATGAGACATGACTACCTTAAGTTCTACAGAATCTCCTGCTTTTCCTTCTCTGTGCTCATGATGCCCCTTCGCTAGATATTCTGCAATTTGTTTGCTTGTGTTGTTCCTGGTCCCAAAAGACTTGATCATTCCTTCTCAGGACTTTGTCACGTCACTGGCTGCCCACAATCAAGTGAGAACTTATCCCGAACCCTGGGACCTCGAGATGAATGATGTGTTGTTTCCCAAGCAGGAGCATAGCTAGGGGCTCTGTTCACCCCTCTTCCTGGTGGCCCCTCAGAGGGAGATAGTGAGGGAGATAATGAAGAAAATAGGGAGGGGGGAACTGAGGGGCTGTCAGGAACCCATCTGCTCAGTTATAGTTACACCCCTGTTCCCAAGTTGGACTCTACCAAAAATTCTGGTTCATTAGCTTTAAGATGGCAATAAAAGGCCACTTATTCTAAAGGGTGGTCTGGAGCTTCCTGGCGAGTGATGTGTATAGCTCATGTGTATGGGAAACACCTATATCGGGCAGCAGCACTATAGGAAGAAGCTGAAAGGCATCATCTCATACTGTGCAGGAGATGGCAATGGTACCGTAAACCCCTCCTGTATTTTACTAAAGACAATCACAAGGCTCTCTGGTCGCCAGGAGTCGACACCTATTCGATGGCACACTTTACCTGTACACACACATACCCCTCTCACCCCACTGCTAGTACTTTGTGAAAGTATTTGTCCTTTCCTTGTCTTTCTTGAGCAATTCTGCTGCAGCCCTGCCACCGGCTGAGCTGAATTGCACTGCGAAAAGTTACCTTCAAGGCATAACAGCAGAATCCTGGGGAGGCCGAACTCTCGAGTTCCGCTGCATGGGCCCACTTCAGAGACGGCGGGGGCGTTATTTAGATGGCGGGGGCGCGCGGCAGAGGAGGACAGGATTACGCGCCCACTCCCCGAGCGCCGTTCCCAATCCCCAGCTTCAAGGCGGCCGGCTGAAGCTGCTGCTAATTGGCCAAAGGAAAGCCTCGGGTGATGATGAAGATCCCTCGGATCTTGGTTTGTTTAACTTCTCTACAGGGGAAAAAGCAGAGGAGCAGCATCGGTATCTGGGCGGCGGACTCCCCTCTGCCTCTGCCGCCGCCGCCTCCTACCTCCGCTCCCGCTGCAGGCGTTTGACGCAGCGTGTCTTTTTTCGCCCTCCTGACGGCCCAGATTGCTCAAAATCGCTCCCGACTGAGTGGCAGGGCAGGCAAGAGAGACGCAGCGAGAGAGGAGCCCTTCCTTCCTTCGCCGCCTCGAGAAGCTCAAACGCCGGGGGAAGACTGGAAAGGTCCGATTCTGGCAGATCGCTGGCGCCGAGCCGCTTCCAGGCTCTCGGTCTTTGCTCCTGGGTGTCCTCCGTGGCGGCGGGGCGTCTCGCCTTCCTTTGCCCGGAGCCCTCAACAAGCAAAGTGGTGGCCGTGCCGGTTCTGATTTGACCCACGCGCGCAGTGCAGGGCGCGCCAATGGCAAACCGGATGCCTCCCGTCCTGGGATTCCTTGCCGTGAGTGGCTGCTTCCTGGCTATGGCACAGGTAGGGAGCGCCCAACCTCGCCTGCTTTTCCTCAGCACGGGCAGTGGCTAGCACGCTTGCCTGTCTGGAAGGGGGAAAGGACTCCGAAGAGAAGAAAACGCGCGATCTTAAGAGTTTCTAGCCATGCTTTCCAAAGGCAGCTGCTGCGCTGCGGTGTTTGCTATGTCTCGAAACAAAAAGTTTTCCAGACTCGGGCAATCACTCCCCTTTAAAATGCCTAAGATCTGGCCTTCTACAATCCAGAGGTGACATGGGCGGGGTGTGTGTGTGAATTCTATTGAGACAGGGGAAAAAACCCTACCATTCTTCTTAATCGCCTTTGACGGGGACTTTGAATTTCTTGATAGCTGTATCAAGCTGGTTAATAAAAGTTTCTGGATTGAGACATCGTCAGGGGCCTTCATAAAATGCCTTAATGAAACGCTAGGGGGTGCTCGCAACCACATGAATTAAATGGCATGTGTTTTAATTTCAGGATGGATGGCCATTGGGAATCCATCAGTTTCAACCAATTAGCTACTTTTTGTAAATTGAATGTGATCAGTAAATGCATCTAATCTGCGTGACGTCATGCGCGGGGGGGGGGCATGGCTCAGGCTCCAGAAGAGCCCCAAGTGAACTTCCCCCCGCCTACGCCTGGGCTCTGGAGAGCTCCGAGCGAGCTCTACCCTCTCCTTTTCAGGCAGCATTTGCTGCCTGATAGCATGTATTTCTCTTTCTTTCCCTCCAGCAAGGGAGAGAAAGGGAAATTGCTGTCAGGCAGCAAGCGCTGCCTGAAAAAGGCATGGGAGAACTCGCTTGGGGCTCTCCAGAGCCCAGGCGTGGGCGGGGGGAGTTCTCTCAGGGATCTTCCGGAGCCCGAGTCATGCTCCCCTGCGGGCCTTGGCGGGTCTTTTCATTTCAGAGAGGAGAGCTGG
Organism: Hemicordylus capensis; assembly: GCF_027244095.1. NCBI lineage: Eukaryota > Metazoa > Chordata > Lepidosauria > Squamata > Cordylidae > Hemicordylus > Hemicordylus capensis. Next base: position 225,717,218 of record NC_069657.1, read on the forward strand.
TCTTGTGGTAGCATCTATGACTTGTCCCCATAGCTAAGCAGGATCCACCCTGGTTGCATATGGATGGGAGACCTGATGTGTAAGATATTGCCCTCAGGGGATGGAGCTGCTCTGGGAAGAGCAGAAGGTTCCAAGTTCCCTTCCTGGCTTCTCCAAGATAGGGCTGAGAGATTCCTGCCTGCAACCTTGGAGAAGCCGCTGCCAGTCTGTGAAAACAATACTGAGCTAGATGGACCAATGGTCTGACTCAGTATATAGCAGCTTCCTATGTTCCTCTTGGCAGCCCAGGTTCTTTCAACCCATTCACACAGTGGTGGCTCTGCCCCTGTCTCCAGTCTAAGGATACCAGTTGCAGGAGAGCAACAGCAGGAAAGACGGCATGCCTCTTGCCTATGGGCTCCTGTTTTGAAACAGGATGCTGGACTAGATAGGCCATGGTCTGATCCAGCAAGGTTGCTCTTATGTTCTTATGGGCATTTTTTGCACCGCAGGATTTACCTCGAGTTTACTGCAAGGCTTTACTGCAAATTCAAAGTTGCCCCCCCAAACCAACACAAAAACTGGATTTTTAACCCCGCTATAAATTGGGATACACTCTAACGTGCAATGAAAACCTCCAATCATATGTGAAATGCTCCCTGATAGCTCTCATTCTGGAGGAATTGTGAGCTAATAGCTCTGTCTGAAAAATGTCTTAGGGTTAAGGGGAGATCCAGATCCCCTCTATTCCGTAGCATTTGTAGCTTGTCACACATTAGCCTTATGTTCTGGCTGCTGTTGTCAACTCTTCCTGTCTTCCGATTCAAGGCTGATTTAAGTGTAAAAGGGAAACTCCCACACCCCTTCATTCCATCAGAAGAGTTGCTTGTCTTCCTTTCTGTTGGAATGGTGGAAGCTTTTATGTGGTACACGTTGCATCCTGCGCTTTGACCATTAAACATTTCTTTTCAAATTTATTTATTTATTTAAAATATTCATTTATATAAAAGGTCTCATTTTCACACTTTTCTAGCAATTGGGTTATCTTCCATGAGGTGTGTGCCAAATTTCAATTTTCCATCTATTGTGAAAGTGTCCTGATAATATTGATATAAACTAATAAGTACAGCTTGAATCTTGCAAGTATGAACATGTTCTTGAGTAATAACAGAATTTGCCCAGCCGCTTCCATACCAATCTGAGGCTTCTTTGGAATTATCACAACCCATCGTTCTGACCCACGTGTGGTTTGGCTTGCACAGGGTAACTGGTTTCTGACTACTGTTTTGAGGGCAGCTTCTTGTCTGAAGTTTCAAGGCAGAGAGGTAAAATGTCAGCATCGAACTCCTTTAGTACAGTAGTTGGAATGTGCTGAACGACTCAACTTTTTTAATGTTATAGAAATACCATAACAATGTTGATAGCTCTGTGTGTGTGTGTGTGTGTGTGCGCGCGCGCAGAGGCGTAACGATAGGGGGGGCAGGGGGGCACGTGCCCCCGGCACCATCTTTGCAGGTCATGTGGGGGGCGACGCCATGACCCCCGCCAATCCCAAAATATATATATATATATATATTTTAAAAAATTTAAAATAAAAATTTCTCCGGCTCAGCAGCAGCAGTCAAGGGAGCGCGTCGGCGCCCCCTCCCACACGAGCGGTCCCTTCCGCACGGTGCCTGCGCCCCCCCCATTGCTACTGGCCTGGCTTGGCGGTGGGCGCCGCGGCGGGCGCCTAGTTTAATGCTCACTGTCGACGGAACTTATCGGCAGGCCAGAAAGAGGCCCTCTAGTGGCTTTCGGGGGGGGGGGGAGCGCGCTCTTTGCCCGAGGTGGATTATTCCTTTTCCTGCAGCTGCACTTATCGGTGTGTTTCCGGCTCTTTGGATGAGAAGCGCTGCGTGGTGTTGCTGAGAGGAGAAGAGTCCCAAGGGCCTGACAGGCGAGGCTAGAGATGAAGCAGAGGCGGATGCTGTAGCAGAGCCCAGCCTGCGAAGGTGGGGGAGGGAGGGGGGCTTCATGCTCGGAGACGGACTTGCTGACCTGCTGCTTGGCCAGCCTCCCGCCCCGAACCCCCTGCTGTGGCTGTGAAGATGGGTGGCCCCGCTCCTTCGCATAAGTAGTTGTCGGTGGCGCTGCATTGTCTGCCCGCCCGCCTGCCGTCCCCCTTCCCGGGCTGCAGGTGAGGCTGCTCCATTGTGCAGCTGGAGCACCTGAACCTGCTGCTGTTTGTCTCCCACGCCCTCCCCTGGCCGCCACCCTTTGGGCTGTTGCGTTGTTGGGCACATTACGAATGCTCCAGTGCACTTTGCGGCCGCTGCTGCCGCCTGCTTCCTTGGGTTTTATGGGGGACGCAGCCCCTCACCTCCCTCAGCCTGGCCCGCTGCGGCTGCAGATGCCTTGATTGTGTGCCTCGCCTGCGTTGCGTGCTATTATCTAAGCAGGGGTTTTCGGCGCGACGGGGAAGTCGCACCGAGCTGAGCAGAGCAAGATCCATAACCTGGTGTGTGTGTGTGGGGGGGCGCGCGGATTATGTATATATACATCCTAGTCTCCCTTTTATGCCCAGAGGGCTGTGGAAAAAGTGTCGGGCCCGAGCCTTAGGAGCACTACCTGCCTTCGCTTCAATCCCACCCTCACATTTTCCAGCCTCAATATGGCTTTCCATTGAGGAGCTGCAGTATGACTGAAGTGGGCAAAGGGGGTGGGGGAGACAGAAGCTCGGAGCGGGTGGCAGTAGGGTGAGGACCCAGCGCGTTAGGGAGCTTTGGGTGTGTGTGTACTCCTGTAGTGTGTGTGTACAGCTATTGGTGAATGCCAGGCAGAGCAGGACGTAGAAGAGAGTTTTAAAACTGATTAGGCACTCTCTAGGTTCTTCCTTCTTGGCTCTGCACTGCAATAACTGCTCCCAGAAGTCTCGAGGCACTCTTTTGCGCCTCCCCCTTGCCGTTCTCATTGGCGGGTAAATGGAGTGACCCAGGGGCTTGGGTTTCCAGCGGCAGAAAAGGCTCGAAATTGCTATTGGTGTGGAATGTTGCAGCCAGGTTGCTATAGGTGACTAACCTTCCCCAGTTTGGCTTTCTGAAATGGCTCCATTGAGCTCCCTCCTTCTCTCTAACTCGCTCTCTCTTTCCCAAGTCTCCTCCACTTCCCTCCTTCTCATTCTCTCGCTCTCTCTTTCCCGTCTCCTCCACTTCCCTCCTTCTCTCTGTCTCACTCTCTTGCTCTCTCTTTCCCAAGTCTCCTCCACTTCCCCCTCTCACTCTCTCACTCTCTCTTTCCCGTCTCCTCCATTTCCCTCCTTCTCTCTATCTTGCGCCCTGCACGCTCACTCTCTTTCCCAAGCCTCCTCCTCCATTCCCCTCTTTGAAATGTTAAGTCTTCAACTATAATTAAAGAGCACGAGCATAGATTTATTGTGGTACTGTGAATCTGAATGCACCATTTTCAGGATAAACTCATGATGAACTGTTGATCTAGCTTCCTATGTAAGAGACAGAGGTGCCATCATCATATAAGTCTGTTTTCCTACTGGAAAATGACCAAAATACAGTTCTACGTTGCTTAGAATTGAAATTCCATTTCTCCATGGAATTTCAGCTGTGACCAGATAAAAACTGCCAACAAATGTGATAAGGAAAGTCTAATATGCTTATTAATCATGTTTATAGCTCCTCATTTTCTGATATATTAGTTCAAATTCCCTTTTGGGGAAAAAATCACTGGTAGGCTAGGTACATTGAATAGAGTTTCTATTGTTGTTCCCAGTTTGCATTAATTAAAAACTGACTGACTGTGATGAGTTTTCAATAAATCAAATAACAGATATTTGGGAAACTGTACAATGATGGCAAGTTTTGCAAAACAGAATGCTTGAAATAGCTCTTTACTTTCTACCCCATATAGAGATTTATTTGTCAAATTCTCAAAGGATGTATTTGCATTTGCTCACCCTATTGATACCCTTGTTCTTGTATGTGCTGGACCTCCCATTCTGACTCAGTCACCTTTTTTATTGGTACTAATTCCCACATGTTTGCCATACTAGGAGAGCTTTGTAAAGGCCTGGAAAGGACTCCAAATCTTAATGAGATGCCTATTTATAGTTTGTGCTTGGCAGCCTACAGAAAGAGGGAGGCTTCCAAAGAATGGTTAGAAGTTTATTTATTTATTTATTTATTTATTTATACATTTATATCCCGCTCTTTCTCCAAGGAGCCCAGAGCAGTGTACTACATATTTGAGTTTCTTCTCACAACAACCCTGTGAAGTTGAAGTGATTGGAGTTGTAAAGAGACTTTGAAAAAAGCAGTTCACCTTGCAGAGGCTGATTGAATGTGTTGCTGAAATGTTCTTTCATTACCAGTCCAAGTTGGTGGATCCTCTAAAGAACAGCAGCTTCCTTGATTCTCTGCTTGTGACTAGTGAATTCATTAGTTCTCCTTAGCCAAATAATCATCAGGTGAACTTTAGAGTGAAGAACGAGTCAGCTCATTCTGAAATTACACTTCAGCGTAGGGCACTCATAGCTAATTTGTATTCAGTGGCCTCGGTGAGTCCTAAGCAACAGATAAGTGATGACACTCCAACACTGAATCAAAATCTTTCTTAATTTTCACAACTCCCTGGCCCCTTCACAATGGAAGTTGCATCTCAGAAACAGAATGGCACTTAGCAGAAAGGGCCAAGGTAATCTCTACTCATGATTGGGCAGTTGTGATATATTTTCCCTTCTAGAATGTCTTAAGCAGCTGATTTCTTCTTAATGCTAATTTTAACTCTGTAGAAGATGAGTGGAGATTGTTTAAGACTACAATCCTATGCATACACTTGTATTTTTTGTATTTTTGTATTTTTGTATCTTTGAGCTAATATTATGGTAAAAGACAAGTTTTCAGAAAGATGCATGTCAGATATTTGGACGGGGGGGGCGTGGGCGTAGGGGGGCGCAATTTCAGTGCTTGCCCTAGGCGCCATTTTCCCTAGTTACGCCTCTGTGTGTGTGTAGGGAGGTGGAGGCATCTTTCAGTGTACCCATATATATACAGTTTGAATTCTGCAAACAGATAAATGTTTCTGGTTGTCACTGAAAATATCCTGTCCGCCCCCCTTGAAGAGAACGGAAGGGATTCTTGAAGGGAACTGAAGAAGTAAGGAAAACTGATGTTTTGGAAGGAGAACCAAACACACTCTTCCATCAGGCTTTTAGTTGAAAATGCTGCTTCATGTTGGCTGTTTTAATATTCTGTTAGTTTTAAACTGTAATTTAAAAAGAAGATGTAAATGTCTCTGAACCTTTCAGAAAACCTGTATATAAAGGAGGAAGTCTCAGACCCCTTTGCCATTTCTGACTTACATTCCTGGCTACCAATGCAAATCCATCCTATTTCAGTGTGACCCTTGATTCAAATCTGTCCCATTCCGTGCATGGAAAAGTCCAGTTTTATTTGCTGATGTTGAAAATGGCTAGTAATTTGAGGTGGCTTTCCAGAACTGGCCCAGACTCTCTACCCCACAACACCTGAGGTGGTTCAGTAGCTGCCACCCCAGCCTTTCATAACCACTTCCCAATCAGCATGCACAGTGGATGCACTGCCCCATCAGCATCCATTCTTCCCCTCCAACCCCAGCTCTTTTCCATCTTCCCGGTGGTATGCCACTAAGCACACTGCTTTTCTTCCCCACCCCTCCCAGCAGGGCTTCTTGCTCCCTTTAGCTCCTGTGTGCTATGGTTCTTGCCCCCCCCCCATCCCAGCCCACCCTGGCTGGGTTCCCTCCCTCTTACCTTACTTGTGGCACATTAATGATGATGGCACCACTGCTGCTCTCCAGTATTCTCTCTAATTTTTTTTCATCTGTGTGCGGAATAACTTTTGTTCTGGGCGGCAGTGTCAAAGCATTGTGTGCGCATGTATATTCAGAGTGGGGCCTTCCTGATTCAGTCGGAGCGGGATCTAAAATTAACTGAGCAGACTTCAAAGAACTTGTGTGCGCATGCACGTGCACATGCTTTAGAGGGAAGACTGCTGCTCTCCCCCTTCCCCTCTGCTTCACAAACTTCACAAGCCAGAGGGGATGACAGCTGAAGGAAGCAGGGAGGAGAGGGAACAGCCCTCTACTCTAATCTCCTACTCTTCACTTTTACGCTACTCTAAACCACAGTTCTTCAATCTTTCTTCCCCTCTGGCTTTTGAAAATGCCAGAGGCAGGAGCGGGGAGCTGCATAGCTGCCGCTAGGTATGGTCTGAGGGAGGTAGTCCATCAATGGAGGCAACCAGAAGCAGCAGGCCGGTAGAGGTCGCCAGCCGGCGATCTCCCCCGCTGAGAGGGCTGCTTCACCAAACCTCGTTAGCAGACTGACCAGCTGGCCGTGTGGTGTTCATTTCTCATGTTGGTAAAGCCCATGAAAAGCCAGCATTGTCTACAAGATTAAGTTGCAGTCTTCAGTTGCAAATAGGTGGTTTAAGTTGCATAAGGAACCTGTGTGCAGCCTCTCCTTCCCTGTGCTTGGTGCACCAGTGTCATGCCATGTATTGCCCTGCCCAGTAGGGATGTGAGGTCGAGCGAGTTCACCATCAAACCGGGCCTGTTGGATGGCACGTCCTCGAACCAAGTAATGCCCCAACTTCAAGCCAAACTCCCCAGGCCGGCTCAGGGGTTCTAAATGTATGTGTGTGTGTGTGTGTGTGTGTGTGTGTGTGTGTGTGTGTGTGTGTGTGTATATACATACACGACTGGGTCATGACCCTCAGTGTGACCCAGGCACGCAAATGGCCAGTGCGCATGCATGGGAGCCTTCAAAATGGCCACCGCAAGCAGGCAGAGGGCCAAAAAGGCCTGTAAACAGGTCAACCGGCCCAAAGAAGACCAGTGGGGGAGGCTGGTGGGGGGAGAGGAATCTTTGATGACCTCCCTCATCAGCCACATGGCAGCACCCCCAGAGGCCACCAGACCCAGCCAGTTTATTCATATTCTCTCTTTCTCTTACACACACACACACACACATACACACACACACTTAGAACTTCTTCAAGCTGGGTCCGAACTGATTTGGCCTCAAGCCGAACTGGGGCCCGGCTTGATATGTATGGAACCAAGCTGGGCCTGGTTCAGTTTGAGTCCAGTTCGATTTGAACTGGGCTTCCCGATTCTGTGCACACACCCCCTACTGCATAGCCTTCTAAGAGGGGGCCTCTCCATGCTTCCTATTTAGGCATCCAACAGATTGCTCCTCCTTCCAAGCTGTTGGCTAATCGCAGTAGAAGTAGGAGCAAAGCCACTTGAAGGGGGCCAAAGTGAGCTACTGAGTGTGCAAAGATGAGGTTGGAAGGCATGTTCATTTAGACGGAATTGGCTTGCAGGGATGCGACTTGCTTGGCATAATAGTAGTGTCTTGCACATGGAGGCCAACTGATGGTGGAGGGGAGGCTGCACTGGTTTCTTAGGCCCCTCTGTATATTGCTCCACTCACTCAGGGTGAAGAATTGCAACAAGAAAGGGAGAGATTCTCTTCTGCTTTCTAAAGTGTTTATTTTGTTTATTCTTTGTTTGTTAGCTTGAAAGCTGCACTGGGCATATTTTATTGAAGGAAAGCATATATAGATAATTAAAACAAACAATATTCACAAGTTGCACATTCCAGGATAAAATATATTCTTAGTACAATGTGTGTAAACACCCACATGGTACATGTGGAACATTACTTAATGTGGATCTTAAGTACGTACCCTCCTTAAATTCTTTTAACACTCTCACTTATCCATAACTGGAGTGGTTAAAGGCTTATGAATGGGTGGTTCTTCCACGTGCTTTTAATAGATGTTTAAGGATAAAGCAGCAGCTCTAATCCTGGTTACATACTGAATATGAAACCAAGGCAGTTATTCTAAATTAGTCATTGCAGAATACAAGGGTGATCTTGTGTATGCATCAGTGCTAGCTCAAGCTTTTAAAAACCATTCAGTTGACTTTTTTTGTCTTGAGGATTTTTTATTAGCAGATGCATCTCTCTTGCAGCAATTGTGGTGAAATTAATAGGTTGGTTCATGCATGTAAATAAAAATATTCAGTCTTTTTGCCCCCTATTCAGATTGCTTTATGATATGTGCTTAAACATGAGAATTTCATTGCAATGTGAGTCAGTATTGGGCCCCTTTCTCTCCTCCATCTAATCGGATAGCTTCAGGTATTTCAGATGTGCATCAGCAGTCTTCGCTTCGCATTGATTTTGCCAGCAGAAGGGGCAGAGGAGGTCTTTGCTGGCCTGGGGAGATCAGTTGAGTTAACTGTGTTTTCAGAGAGCAGCTCAGGACTGGGTAAGCAATAGGTCAGGAAGTTCAGCTGCACAGGGTCTTCCCAGTGCTGCGTGAAACCTGGCTCCATTAGGTATCTTTTTAAAAGCAGCATTCTAAAAGTAATTGCTCACATTAGAGGCCCCAGCAGAGATTGCAGTCAATACAGCCATGACCTGTAAATATAATTAAGCAAACAACACTCTGAACCCATAAACAATGGCACGCCAGATTCATCCCTTCCAAAGCCACCTGCTGATTCACACTTGTAGCTATATTGCATCGCACAATATCATTTATTTATTTAACATATTTCTGTACCACCCAAAACCTGCGTCTCTGGGCAGTTTACATTAAACACAATTAAAATCATTTAAACCCCAATATTAAAAGTATTAACTATACATTTAATTAAAAGCCTGGGTGAATAAATGTGTCTTCAGTGCCTTTTTAGAAAGTTGCCAGAGATAGGGAAGCTCTTATTTCAACAGGGAGCGCATTCCAGAGTCCAGGGGCAGCAACAGAGAAGGCCTGTCCCTGGGTAGCTGTCAGACGAGTTGGTGGCAGCCGCAGACGAACCTCTCCCAGTGATCTTTAATGGGCAATGGGGCTCACGGTGAAGATGACGTTCTCTTAAATACCTGGGGCCTAAGCTGTTTAGGGCTTTATAGCTAACTAGTGGTTTTGTAGCCCGTTGGTTAACGGGCGCTAGTGGAGCTCTGCGCTCCAGACTTTCGCCGCCATTCCCTCTCCCGCCACCCCCCGGCGCCCGGGGCTCCGGCCGGGCCCGCCACTCACCGCCGCCCGCGGCTCCGGCTGGGCCCGCCACCCATCGCGGCTCTGGCCTGGGCCACCGCTGCCCGGGCCCACCGCCGCATTGTTTTGTCTGCCGCCTCGTCCGGCGGCCAGAAGCGGCCGCCCCGAAGAAGCCGGGTAAGCGGCGGCACGGCCAGGCCTCGGCCATGGCTCTGCTGCCTCCTTGGCCGCGCCGCCTCCTCTGGCCTAGGCGGCGGCTTTGCCGCCGCCTCGGCCAGTGTCCCCCGCCGCCGCTTACCCAGCTTCTTCGGGGCGGCCGCTTCTGGCCGCCCAAGATGGCCGCCGGGTGCTGGCGGTCCTGCCTCCCTGGCTCCTTCTGGCCATGCGCTTCGCGCATGCCCAGAAGAGGCCAGGGAGGCACGGACACACGCTTGGTGTCCGTCCACGGACGGACACCAAGCCTTTTATTAGAGAGGATAACCAGCACCTTGTATTTTGCCCAGAAATGTATCAGCCAGTGTAGCTTTTCAACACAGGAGTAACGTGGCCTCTCCTAGATGTCCCAGAGACCAACCTGGCTGCCGCATTCTGGACCAACTGCAGTTTCCAGACCACATACAAAGGTCATCTGATTTTGACATTCAGTAAGGTCATTTGGCCAACGAAGGAGTTGCTGGGAGGAAGGCAGGCACGCTCTCACCTTCCCTCCAGATGATCTGCTGCAGTCTTTGGGCCGTTCAGCTCGAACACAGCCCAGCCTCCAGATATTGTCAGTGCATGGTGCATTGGAGGATTTCTTCTTGCCTGGCTCTGTGTCTGCTTGAGCTGCCTGCATGCCCTCTTACCTCTGTAAAAGCCCAGGGGGAAATCCCAGACTACCTGGCAGGGCAGTGCCGGGACTGGCCTCAGTTTGGGCGCTTCACACGAGCAGCCCCACTAGGGCTGTGCAAGCCTTGGTAGGTCTGCTTGTGTGAACAGCCTTAGTATCTCACAGCTGAACATGTGAACTGCCTCTATGGAGAATGGCTGTCTTAGAGGTCTTGTTAAAACTCTGTTGGTGGTGCTTGATCTTTGATGCCTGACACAACCAGGTCATCACTTGATGCTGCAGTAACTGAGAGTGGCTTTGGCTGTTATGAGAAAGAAGGAAAGGACAGCTAATAGAAGTGCCTTTCACTGACTGTCACCTGCTTTTCTGTAATGTTTGAAGTAGAAGCTGTAATGTAGAGGAAGTGCATCTTCCCTCACTCTGCTCAGATGTGCATGCTCTCCTGTGACCCTGCATTTGAAAAGGAGGAAGGAGATGTGTGTACTCACTTGGGACTTTCATGGCAAGCAATGGAACAAGAAGATACAACTCACTTGTACTCCCTTCACCCGCCCCACTAGTTTTGAAAAAGTTTCTGTAAGTGATGAACACGCATGCCCTTTGTGGTACTGTATAGTTGCCAGGAAACTGTGTGCGCGCGCCTGTTTGCACAAAATAGCAAAAGTAGTCACTCAGGTACATTGTAAAGCATCTTTATCCTGTCTTTTTGCCACAGTTGCTTTTTTGGGTCTCAGGTGGCTTAACAAGAACAAAACACATACAGAAACAACCAAAACCACAACAATATCAAAAGACAACCCCAGAACTAAGAACCCCCAAACCCCATAGCAACAATCCAAAGAGAAAAGACAGACCTCCAGAAATGCCCCTTCTGTTTCCAAGGCATTTCCTGTTGCCTGGATTGATCACCTGAAAAGAAACGACACTAATAATTGATCACTACCCGTTTCCTTCAGAGGGATGAGTCTTCCATCTCCTTTTGATAAGATGTTAACAAAGTACTCTTCTTTCCTGTAATGATTTATTATGATAAAAATGGGACAGGCAGGTTTCTCTGTTCATTATCGAAGAAGCATGCTTTCACTGAGCAATAAGGAATCCCTCAACTTATATAAGCAACATCCCCTTTTGTTGAGAGGTAATAAACCTTCAGGACTACAGTTTAGTTATGATCAAAGGACAGAAGTGGGAATCACATTTGTCCTTGCCATGAGCTTTTTCTTGCACTTTCCTTCTCTTGTTGACAGCCCATCCCACGCAAAGATAATTGGAATGCACTTGGCTTCTTCAAAAGCTCATTTGGGTTAAATTGATATCTCCTCATGGGTCATTTGAAGCAAGCCAGTTCCAAGAAGCAATTGGATAATCCACATGCTAATCTCTGCTTCTCACAGGAACTTCTTGCCTCTCCTAGGCAAAACACTGCCCCTTCTCTGCAGTCTGGGGTTTATAATATTCACCAAGCTAAACAGGGTTATTGAAAAGATCATGGTGGTAATGTGTGTGAAGTGCCTCAGTATTCAATATGCTGAAGGTTGTATGTGTTGGAAATTCTCTGTGGTGAGAGACTCCCTTTCTCATTATAGCAGAGTGCACAGAGGCACAACACAGCGGTAGTTTAGTTAGGCATGCGTGTATGCTGAGAGTAAAGTAACTTGGAGCCAATTCATAGTTTCAAGTCAATATAAAAGGCATTTATTAAGGAACTCCATTCTAGATAGGAAAGTGAGGAGTTAGGATCTCTAATCTATCTAGCTGGATGCAGATGGATTCTGCATCTTCTCTGCACATATGGTGCAGGGAGAGAGGCTTGCCATGTTGCAAGGTAGAAGGGCAGGTAGGGAAGAGAGGAGAGGAAGGAAGTTAGTCCCTGAGATTAGCAATCTACATATCAAAGGGATAGTATCAGAGCAGTGGAGAAGGGATGACCAATGTCTTAAACCTCTAGCCCTCTGACTCACTAGTCTGTCCTCCACTGTCTGAGACGAGACAGTGCAAAGTCCTTTAACTTCCAACACCCCCTCTCGATGTCTCGTAACTCAGTTCACAAGATTCATTTTCTCTCTCAGCTTTTCGAAGCAGGGTCTTGGTAGTGGCTTAGTGAGTATGTCTGCAAGCATTTCATTTGTTGGGCAGTAGATCAGCTTGATTAGTCCATCCTCCTGCAGACTTCTCACTACATGGTACTTCACATCAATATGTTTGGTACGCCCCTTTACATCTTCTTGTTTGGAGAGTTGAATGCAGCTTTGGTTGTCTTCATACACTGGAATGGGCTGTGGTACATCTGTACCTATGTCCTTCAGTAGTTGACACAGCCATCGTATCTCGTGACAGCCCTGTGCAGCTGATACATATTCTGCTTCAGTGGTTGATGATGCCACTATGTCTTGCTTTGTGCTTGACCAGCTTATGGCTCCATCTCCATAGAAAATTATGTGACCGCTTGTGGATTTCCTTTCTGTTCGGTCTCCACCCCAGTCTGCATCTACGTATGCTTCTAGTTTTGGTTGACTGTTAGCTGGCAGCTTGAGCTTAAAGTGTGCAGTACCCTTTAGGTACCTAACAAGTCTCTTAATTGCATTCCAGTCCTTGACTGTTGGTGATGCAGTCTTTCTGCAAAGTAAGCCAACTGCTGTACTACTATCTGGCCTAGTGAGTGTACTAATGTATAAAAGCTTACCCAATGCTTCACGATATCTGTGGTTGTCAGATAGTGGCTCAGTTTGATCTTCTTGCGTTGTGTATTTCACTTCCATTGGAGTTGGTGTAGGATTCTCATTTTCCAGTCTGAGCAGGTTTATCAAGTCTTTAATTTTCTGTTCTTGGTTGATGAGGAAACTTCCATCTTTCTCTCTTTGTACTTGAATGCCCAAGTAGTGTGCAATGTTGCCAAGTTGCTTGACTTCCACATCTCTGTTCAGATGATTCATTATTTCCTTGCTGTCATCTGGATTTTCATAGGCAAGAATCAAATCATCAACGTACGCCAAAATGTAGGTCCACTTGCCATCTATGCACCTCGTGTATAGACAGGGATCCACGTTGCTTCTTTTGAAGTTTGCTTGAAGCAGCATATCATTTAGTTTTATGTTCCATGCACTGGCAGCCTGTTTTAAACCATAAATGCTCTTTTGCAGTTTGCATACATAGTCCTCTTTGCCTTTCTCTAAGAAACCTGGTTGTTGTTGCATGTAAATATCCTCTTCTAGTTCACCATGCAAGAATGCAGTTTTCACATCTAGGTGTTCAACATGCATTCCTTTGCTAGCAGCAATACTTAAGAGTCCTTACTGTGGTATGTTTAACCACTGGTGCAAAGGTTTCATCATAATCTTCTCCATATTTCTGTGAATATCCTTTTGCTACTAATCTGGCTTTGTAGCGCTGAATCTCACCATCAGCATCATGTTTGAGTTTGAAAACCCATTTGCAGCCTATAACTTTCCTTCCTTGAGGTAACTTAGTAAGAGTCCAGGTTTTGTTTTTCTGTAGAGCCTCAAGCTCTTCAGTTGCAGCTTGTTTCCACTTCTGGACTTCTGGTAGCTGGGATATTTCCTCCCATGATGAAGGTTTTGGTTGTTCTGCTGTTCTTGTGAGGTAGGACAGTCTCGGAGCTGGAACACCTCTGTTTGAGCGCATTGATCGCCTCACCTCACCCTCTGTGGTCTCTTCCATTATCTCAGGTGTGCCTGGTGGATCGCTGGGGGTCTCTGTGTCGAGTGTGGTTGGATCTGGATCTGCTGTCTCCTCCTCCTCAATTCGTCTGAGATCAGGAAGCATAATCCAGTCATCAGGGTGTTTGGTCTGGTTGCTTGCTTCGGTGTAGGCCCCCTCTGAAGGTGTAGCTCTTTCATTCTCATAAAAATACACCGCTCTGCTTATGGTTATCTTGTTGGTGTCAGGATCCAGAGTTCTGTAGCCTTTGGATTGTGCTGAGTAGCCTACAAAAATCCCTTTTGTGGCCCTAGCCCCTAACTTAGACCTTTTTTCCTTTGGGATGTATGAGTAAGCCATGCTTCCAAAGACACGCAGATGCGTTATGGACAGCTTATGACCATGCCAAAGTTAATATGGTGTTGTTCCTATAGGCTTTGTGTGTATTCTGTTTTGTATGTATGCAGCAGTCATGATGCCTTCTCCCCAGAATTCCTGTGGGAGGTGTGCATCAGCAAGCATGCATCTTACCATGTCCAGTAGACTTCTGGTTTCTGACACTTCATTCTGTGATGCGTTGGAAGCTACTGTGGTTTGATGCACGATTCCATGTTCTCTCAGGAACTGCTGTGTGGCGCTGGACATATATTCTCCTCCATTGTCTGTGCACAGGATCTTTGGCTTCCAGCCAAATTTGTTGCTTGCCATGGCCACATATTCCTGGAGTTTCTCGAGCTTCTGTGATTTCTCCTTTAGTAGAAATACACACGTGTATCGTGATAAGTCATCTGTTATTGTTAGAAAATATTTTTGATTACCTACAGGTGAAACTCGGAAAATTAGAATATCGTGCAAAAGTCCATTAATTTCAGTAATGCAAATTAAAAGGTGAAACTGATATATGAGACAGACGCATTACATGCAAAGTGAGATAAGTCAAGCCTTAATTTGTTATAATTGTGATGATCATGGCGTACAGCTCATGAAAACCCCAAATCCACAATCCTAGAAAATTAGAATATTACATGGAACCAAGAAGACAAGGATTGTAGAATAGAACAATATCGGACCTCTGAAAAGTATACAGTGTACTGTGCTTGATTGGCCAGCAAACTCGCCTGACCTGACCCCATAGAGAATCTATGGGGCATTGCCAAGAGAAGGATGAGAGACATGAGACCAAACAATGCAGAAGATCTGAAGGCCGCTAATGAAGCATCCTGGTCTTCCATAACACCTCATCAGTGCCACAGGCTGATAGCATCCATGCCACGCCGCATTGAGGCAGTAATTGCTGCAAAAGGGGCCCAAACCAAGTACTGAATACATATGCATGCTTATACTTTTCAGAGGTGCGATATTGTTCTATTCTACAATCCTTGTCTTCTTGGTTCCATGTAATATTCTAATTTTCTGGGATTGTGGATTTGGGGTTTTCATGAGCTGTACACCATGATCACCACAATTATAACAAATTAAGGCTTGACTTATCTTGCTTTGCATGTAATGCGTCTGTCTCATATATCAGTTTCACCTTTTAATTTGCATTACTGAAATTAATGGACTTTTGCACGATATTCTAATTTTCCGAGTTTCACCTGTATGGTTGCTGGTAGTGGTCCAGATATATCGCTGTGGATCAGCTCTAGGGGTCTTCCGGTCTTCCTTTCACTCTGCTTAGGAAATGGCTTGTTAACTGCTTTGGACTCAAGACAACAAACACAGTTAGTTACAATGTCACATGGTACAAAATCAATGCCATTAGCTAATCCCTTTTCCTTCATGTTCTGGATTGACTCATAGCTCCTGTGTCCTAGGCGTCTATGCCACAGTTGCAAGCAGTTTTCATGCAGGCATGACTTAGCAAGGTTCACTTCATTGGGCTGGTATGCCTCAGGTTTAGACTGGGCTGGTCTTTCTCTGTCTGTAGATTGCTCCTCCACACGATAAAGACCTTTGGATTTAGAGCCTACGAGGCAAACCTCTCCATTCTGGGTAACAACACATTGTCCATTTTTAATATACAGTTCACAGCCTTGTTTCTCTAGAGCCCCTGGTGGCGCAGTGGTAAAACTGCCACCCTGTAACCAGAAGGTTACAAGTCCGATCCTGACCAGGGGCTCAAGGTTGACTCAGCCTTCCATCCTTCCAGGGTCGGTAAAATGAGTACCCAGAATGTTGGGAGCAATATGCTAAATCATTGTAAACCGCTTAGAGAGCTCCGGCTATAAAGCGGTATATAAATGTAAATGCTATTGCTAGCTTGGATATTGAAATCAAGGAGCTTGAGAAGTCAAGGATATACAAAACATCTTTAAGAAAAAATGGTTTAACAGATCCATCCAGCAATTTGCAATACAAAATTCCTTTGCCTTTCTTCTTGGCTTTAATTGTAGTATTATTGCCCAAATAAACAGTCTCTTCAGGAATATCAAACAGTTCAGTATAGAAACCCAGATTATTTGAAATATGAACAGAAGAACCAGAATAAAAAATGAACTTTTCATCGCTTTGCATCAAGTTAACATTAAAATTCCTGTTTGAATATCTTTCTGTATGCTTAAAATCCTGATTCAGATTCTCCTTAGTAAAATCGGTCCTTCTTGTCTGATTCTTGGGATAGTTCACCATGATAAAAATAGTCATCTTTGGTGGGCTCTGCAGGGTCTCCATATGTCCAGGAATCCCCCCCATGTACCCAGGAATGTCCTCAAAAGGACCCAATACCCCCCAAACCCACAGGAAAGTCAATTTAAAAAAAAAAGAAATTAACCACAATATGGCTCCTCCTAGGCTCCTGCAGACAAAATGGTTCCAGTCCTCTAGGAACTATGGTTAAAACCACGTGGGTTTTAACTTTTTCGTATCCATAGATACTGGAAACAGGTGTTTATTATACACCCCATGGATACATGGAACTGTGAATAGCAATTCCACTGTATCTCATTTAATCAAACTTGAATTATAACCTTTCATTGATTCCTACACATTGATCCCAATCATAACCCATAATAACTGACATTAAAATCATTAAAATAATGATGCATAAAAATGATATCTTTTCATCAAATATTTTCATAAAGTTTATGAATTCATAAGAATTCAGTCCTATGATAATTTTTTTTAAAAAGTCCAAATGAATATTTCTTCCAAGGTTCCCAGTTGGTGTGATCAAGGTTGATGTCCTTAAAAAAACTCCATGGATATTTTCTTAAAGATCTGCAAGTTGATGCAAGCTGTTCCAGAAAGAGGCTTAGTAGTTCTTCACAACATGCCAGATACAGTTCAGCTATTACTCAGGCTTCTTCAGTGGCATTAATCCAAAAATTATTTACCTTAACCCTCCATACAGTCTGTATGACTTCAGTGTAGCTTATACAGTCTGTATAATGAATATAAATATAGAGAAAGTCAACCAGAAGAGTATCTTAAAAATATATCTCAAGTATAATACTATTGAATACTCTATAGAAACACAAATTACTACACCCCTTGAAATTTGTAATCATTAAGCCCTTCAACAGCTCACCCCATGGTAACTATCATCAATAAAGATAAAAACTCAATGTATGGATCTCAAATATTACTTATATACTTTCCTCTTTTACTTAGAATCCCATGCCTCACAGATATATTCCCAATGGGGCATTCTTACTCACTGTGTATAAGCAATGATCTGATGCTATAGCTCAAAATAAAAGCATCCTTCCCTCTTACCATTTTATCCCTTCTGACTCCCAACATTTAAGTACTGTTGTATCAGGGCAGTTTCCATTCGAGTAATTGCAACAGCTTTAAATTGTAAACTATAATTCCATTAGACATACTAATTCTGAAATTACTTACCCTAAGGCTTAAAAACCTTAGGGTAAGGTTTTTCACTTTCCAATTATTATATTTACATATTTCACTTTCCAGCTATTATATTTATGTGTATCACCATCTTAACACTTCAATAGGGACCAAGTGTATAATTCATAATCCAGTTGTACAAATCACATGCCCCATAATCCAATGAATCAGTATACAATTCTATCTTTGTCCAATAATCGAAACAATGGCCAGAAAAATAAATCAACCTCCAACAAACCAGTTCACCTCCTCATTCAACCCAAAAGGTGTCCATATTTTGAATGTGTGCTGTGGATCCAAAAAATGTTCCTGGCATGCTAATAAATTGTAGATCCTCCACTTTATGGTTCAAGTCAACAAAATGTTTAACCATTTTATTACAATGTTTATGTTCAATAATCCTTGTTTTTATATTCCTGGTTGTCATCCCCACATACAACAGTGCACACAGGCACCAAATGACATAAATCACTCCCTTCATATTACAATTGAAGAAGTCCCCTTGAGATATTCCTGGCGATTCAGAGGATTCCTAATTTTTTATCACAGTTGTGGCAAAGTGTATAATTGCCACAAGGAAAAACCCCTTTTAGGGTTTTTGAATCTTAAATAGGTTTTAATCAATCCATTAAAGAAAACAAATGGCATTTTCCTGTATTCTGTCAACTCTTACTGTGAGCTTTTGAATGCAATATGAAGTTTATCATTCAGGATTTGTGAAATACAAAGTATGGTCCAGCTGGAACCACATGAATACATTGTGATGTGCTCCCCATGTCCCTGGGAGGTGAGAAGTCTCAAGGATAATGCTACTTGGTGTTTGGCTTCATCTGAATGAGAGATCACTGGAGTCTTTTTTTAAAAAACCCTATATTACTAGCAGACCCAGCGCATAGCATCTGCGCCACTAGTTTGTCACCGCACTTTCCTTCCTCTGCTGGTGCCTGCCTCCTCTCACCTTTCCCTCCCACCCGCAGCGCTTTCCTTCCCCGCCGGGTGCCCAACCAGGCTCCTCTCGGCAGCACGGCTCCTGTTCTCGCCTTTCCCTCCCTGCCTGCCAGCCCAGCAGCACTTTCCTTCCCCGCCAGGCGCTGCGTGGCTCTGCCGCTCACCCAGATGGGCTCCTCTTGGCAGCGCAGCTCCACCACCCGCCTCCTCTCAACTTTCCATCCTCACCCGCCAGCAGTGTTTTCCTTTCCCCCTCACTTTCTCCCCCCTCCTCCCGGTGGCCAGGCCAGGGCCCTCCTCCTCCTCAGCCCAATGGCCGCTTCGCCCTTCGGCCGTCCGCTTCCTCCTAACCCTCGCCACCTGCCCTAACCCCCTCACCATGGACCCCGCAACCTTCTGGGCCAGTTTGCTTGTCCCCCTGCCTCTCCGCAAGAGTTCCTTGTGAAAGTTCAGCGGCTCTCATGAGTTTTCCCTGACGCATTCCCCTTCATCCACGCATGGACCGTCTTAGTGAAATAAATATATAGAAGATAGATATAGAGAGCCAGCGTGGTGTAGTGGTTAGAGTGCTGGACTAGGATAGGGGAGACCCGAGTTCAACTCCCCATTCAGCCATGATACTAGCTGGGTGACTCTGGGCCAGTCACTTCTCTCTCAGCCTAACCTACTTCACAGGGTTGTTGTGAAAGAGAAACTTAAGTATGTAGTACACCGCTCTGGGCTCCTTGGAGGAAGAGCGAGATATAAATGTAATAATAATAATAATAATAATAATAATAATAATATAGAAGATTCAATTTTCCCCGTGTTATAACAAAGTCATCACAACAAAGAGTGTGGGGGGTATGAGACAAAACCAGAAACAGAAAAGAAGGGAAGGGGGAGAATGATATATTGATTTGAAAGAAACAGAGGAAATTATGCAAATAACTCTAAATAATCCTTCCAAATCCTGGTATGGGAGTCTTCTTTCAACATATGACAATAAGTTGTCATTTCAGAAGTAGCCAGATTAGAGAGGTCTTCTATCCACTGAGGAACTGAGGGGCTGAAATGGTCTTTCCATCACTGTACAATAATACAATCTATCTATGTGGTCGCTAAGAGTCAACACCAACTTGACGGCACTTAATCAATCAATCACAGCAATACACCTGACGAGAAGCAGTGCACATGGGAGAGCCATGATCTGCTATCCCAGGAGAAGTTCCAGGCAAATAACTAAGAAGGATTCTTGTCACAAAATTGAAAATTGGAATTCAAACTAGGTTGTTGCAGTCAATCATATTTTGCCAAATGATGTGATTGCACATCTTGCCAAATGATGTGATAAATGTACAGGTTCCAATAGGTACAGAAGATCAGTTTCTGTTGGATGAGCCTCAGTTTAAAATCTAGTGTAGGGGAATTTATGTTTGCTAGAGCATTGTTCCACTGGGCTGGAAGGATCTGGGTTTCCAACCTTTCATTCCACCTAGCATGTAGGAATGATAACTCATACTTATGTGACATGTACCAGCAGTATATGTTGGGTTTAGGCAGGTCAGCAGTGCAAATAATATGTTCTAAAACTGTAGGTACCTCAAAAGGACTTAGAGCAGGGTGCCCAAATCTGGGAGTTATAAGTATGTTTCAGTTGCAGGTATTGTCATTGAGCTGTCTGGAGCAGATCATACTGTATGCACAATAGGGATTTGTATGAAACAGATTTTGTGTTTTGTTTCGAGTTCAACACAAAATACAGATGTTTCATTTAATGTTTCATTAAAACAACTGGTCCAATCAGTTGTTTCGGCCATAGGGAACAATGGAAAAACCCGAAACACTCAATTGTTTCCTATGGGTAGCTCCTAGGGACACCAAAGTGGGTTGGGTGGTAGGGCATGATGGGTGCTCCCTTGCCAGCCAGCCCACAAAACAAATGGGCAAGCGGTTGATTTTTAACAATTTTTAAACCATTTCTCAAAACCCCATAAGAATCCTATGGGGGTTTTGGGGGAGAAGTTTAAAATTTGTTAAAATCACCCACTTACCCATTTCTTTTATGGGTTGGCTGGTAGGTAGCACCCTTTATGTCCTACCACAAACCTACTTTGGTGTCCTTAAAAGCTACCCATGGGGAACAATGGGGTGTTTTGAGTTTCCCCATTGTTCCCTGTGGCTGGAACAAGCTGCACTTATAGAGTGCACATGCAGGTTTTGCCACAGCACCACCCTTACTTAGCAGCAAGCATAGCTGTAAGCTCAACTAGAGCAATTTCAGCCACATTTTGACGGAGTACACTTTGCAATGCAGATTGCAGAACAGACCAGAGCAGTGAGTGAAGCACAAGTTAGTCTCACAACCAGACATGGAACTCATCACAGCAGTCACCAAAAATATTACACAGAGAGAGCTGCCACTGTCCATTTCTCGCCACAACACTATCTCACAAACAGACCAAACCACAACTCAAGGAAGACAGGCACTCAAATTCTGCCCTTGTCAATCCAAGATCCTATTGCTTATCTCGTAGGAAGGAATTTAAGAACCACTGAGACATTCAGTCTGTATTAGCAACTGAAGATAATGTATTTTACACTGAAACTGTTTTGCTTTTAACTTGTAACATCTGGTGAATGATATTTTCTTTTTTGTGCAAATAAAGAAGTCTTGGTAGAGAACTGTTTGGAACTTAATATGAGCATAGCATCACCATCTTATCAACTTGTTCATTAATGTGGATAGCCTGCTTGGAATCCTGAATATAAGGAATAAAGTTAGGTGACCGAGTTTGTTCTGTTATGCTAAGAGTTTGCTTGCACGCTCACCATGCTCCCAATACCTTTGTTTAGTGCAGGTTAGGGCCCATTCTGCCTTGGTGTCATAATATTTGTTCAATTCAAATTTAGCATGCATGATATTATGATAGATTGATGGAGATGGATTAGAAGCATAGTGAGTTAGAAGTTTCTTCACAACTCTATTTCCCACCAAGATCTATTTTAGTACCTTTTCTTATTGGATGCAAAGTATATAATACATCCCCGAATGAAAGCCTTATAAGTATTCCATGCAATGGCTTCTGTAGGAGAGGAAACTATATTCAGTTGAAAACATTCCTTCAGTACCATTTCCACTTGAGTTTTAAAACTTGGGTTTTAAGAGAAGTGTTGGGTCATCTCAAAAGTGCCATCTCAAAGGTCTGAGATAGGATGGGTCTAATTATTTTATTTATTTAACAAATTTCTATACCTATATAGAAATTTCTATATAGGTATACTTGTATAGAAAAATTTCTATACCTATATAGAAAAATTTATATATAACTTGGAGATTTAAAGATACTGGAGAATGGTCTGAAATGGTCATAGCATCAATATTGCTAGAGATGACAGAAGGGACTAATGAAGTTGAAATTAAAAAAATAGTCCAGTCTAAAATGCCTCCCACCCACCAAATGCCCAGAAAAAGTCCAAAACAGTCCCCAAAATCATGGATTTGTCCCCCCCTTATTTTTTGCTGAAATGAGCCACAAAATGGCTCCCCATGGCCAAAATGGTGGCTGGAAGGGACCTCCTCAGTCACTTCCAGCCCTCTAGGAACCATGGATATGTGGGTTTTAATGCTTTCGTATCCGCGGATATTGAAATTTGGTGTCAATTAGACTCCCGTGAATACGCAAAACTGCAGATATAGAATTCGCGTATAATGAGGTTCTCCTGTATTATACAAAGAGAGGTCTAACAGAGTTTCTCAGCCTTCAGTAGAAGTTTGGCGGGAAGAATCCAGAGTAAGCAGAAAACTTTCTGCCTCTGCAGCATTGTTGAAGGAATGAAAATGGCCTTCATGGAGTGCACAGAAAATAGCAAGGAATTGAATGAAGAACTGAATATTATGGGCTCTGGCTGACGGGTCTGTGAAAAGGATTTATGATGCTAAGTCACATTCTTGGAATAGTCTGGGAAAACCATGACATGTATGTATCTATTTGTTTATTTCGGCCAGCATAAATACAAAAAAGAAACAACAACAACATCAAAATACATAAAACATTAATACCTTCAAATACTGAATACATGACTAATTTCATTCAAATGAAACTGGTTAATCTGAAATGCACAGCCCGGCATCTCGTGCCTCAATCACTCTAAACTGAATCTTGCTTGCTATGAAAAAAGTTTTTGCTACCCTCCTGTAAACGTACTCTGACTTAGCAGTAAGCAGAAAAAGGACCTTGTCCCCATCAGAAGGGCAATTAGAATTGTAATGAATTAATAGAGGGGAGAGAAGCTTTCCCCTTAATTCAGTATAAAATCTACATTTCAGCATCAGATGTTCCATAGTCTCCACTTCACCGTTCTGGCAGGGGCATAATCTTTGATCATAGGGCACCTTCCCGAAGCGTCCTTCCAATACCGCCGTATGAAGGGCATTAAGTCTAGCTCTTGACAGAGCCCTGCGATGATCTCCGTTGGAGATCCTAAGTAAATATTCAGCAGGGGAATAACTATTGATTTGATCTCCTAGGAATAGGCCAGAGCCTATTTGGGCAACATCCCCCTGATTCGTCATATCCCAAATACGTTGAGTTATGGCCATTTTGGCCTTGCTGTGTTCTAATCAGGGGCAGGGAAAAACCAAAGGACGCTAACATTACATTAATATCATTTTTCCAGCGGGTCATAAAGCCATCTTCCAATATCAAAGGAGCAATGCCCGTAGGGTAAAAAATCAGATTAAGCCAATAAGAGAAAACCATTTTCCAGAGTCTTGCTTCTACAGGTGGCCATCCGATCTTGAGTCTAATAGCAGCATTTGAAACTGAGCACGGTAGTCTAAGAAGAGACCTAATAAACTTAGATTGAACTGTCTCTAACTTCGGATAATTAGTTTTGTTCCCTAGCATGCCTCCCACTAGGAGCAAGGCAAGAGCTTTGGCCTTGAAAAGTTCTAAAGGTACTTGCAACGAATGGGCTTGTTTCTTTATGTGCAAGGAGCAAATTGCTGAGGCGGCTTTCTGGGCGTTGGCAATAACATAATCCCTATGTGCTGTAGTGCTTCTATTGGACTGTAACACAACTCCAAGATATTTAAATTGTCTGGTCTGCTCTAAAGTATGCCCATTAAGTATCCACGTAAGCGTCCTAGGTCTAGCCAGAAAGACCATGATTTTGGTTTTATCATAATTCAAAGACAATTCGTGGTCATTGCAAAAATTGGCCAGCTCTTTCAAAATTTGCTTAAGTCCAACCCTTGTCCTAGAAATCAATGCATCAGCAGCAGCGTACAATAGCACATTAATATGTTTTTGAGCTAATTTGGGTGGGTGAAAGTCCAATTTCCTCATACGTTCCACGAGGGGGTTAATATAAAAATTAAATAATGCCGGGGCCAAAATACACCCTTGCCTTACACCAGTCCTGGTTGGAATTGGATTAGTCGCCTGGCCTTTCCTGTTTAGCCTGACTTTGAGGGTGGTGTTCTCATGTCATTTAACCATCAGCAGGAGAAGTCTCCTGTTGATATTTGTTTGGGCGAGCCTCTCCCATAATTTGCTCCTAGAAATCTGATCAAATGCTTGTTTGAAGTCAATAAAAGCAGTATAGAGTGCCCCTGGGGATTTCCCTGCGTATTTTTCAGTGAGATGTTGAAGGACAATTATCGAGTCCGTGGTGGATCTACCTGCCCTGAACCCACTTTGCTTGTCAGCCAGGGTTTGATTGACATCAAGCCATTCTGTGAAGTGCCCCAGTAGGTGCTTGGCATACAGCTTTCCAATGACACTCAGTAAGCTAATAGGATGAAAATTAGCTGGTTGATCTTTGGGACCCTTCTTATAAATAGGAATAACAATGGCAAGTCCCCAATTGTCAGGGATCTGAGCTGTTCGATCGACAAAAGAAAAAAGGGCTGCCAGGACTGGTATCCACCAATCACTGTTTTCCTTTAAACACTCTATGGTGATATAATCTGAACCTGGGGCTGTCCCAGATTTAGACTGGTTCAAGAGGGAGGCTATTTCGGCTTCTGAAACAGGCGGCCAGTGAGGAACGCTCTCTAAGTCGCCTGTTACTTCATAGGAATTTCCACAAGCTGCATATAGCTTAGTAAAATGTTGTTCCCAAACCCGTGCAGGGATTTGGGAATCCACTCTAGGGATATCCTTGCCCAGATATCTGGCAATTAAATGCCAGAACAGTGAATGATTCTTTAATTGGGCAGCTGAAATCAGTCGTGCCCAATCTGCTGCATCTGCTTCAACTTTTTTCCGCTTAATTAATCTTTTATATTCCCTCTTAAGTTGTATAAGAACGCCACTTATAAGCTGATTGGGAGTCGTCCGATATTTATTATATTCTAAATACAGCTTATTTTTTAAATTTTGGCATTCTTCATCAAACCAAGGTTTATGAATAGAGGGATGTGTGTCCAAATTGGCCTTAGGAGGATAACAAAGATTATTGCTCAGAATACCGATTATCTGGTAAAAGGCACTTTTTACATCAGTTCCCTTCAAAATTTGTTCCTTCAAGTTCAATAAAGTATCAGTATTTAAAAATTCTGTGACCCGCTCCCTCACTACTGGGGACCACCTCACTCTGGCAGGGAGTACCTCTAGGGACTCATCATTAAACTCAGTGAAGGAATATCTTTGGATCTCTGTCTGAGCCCTCAAAGTTAATTCAAGGGGTAAATGATCGCTATCTGGTCTAGATGCGACTATGAAAGTTTCAATCAAACTTATCAGTTCAACGCTGAGCCACAGATAATCAATAGTTGAAGCCCCCGCAGCTGACCAGAAAGTATACTCCGCCGGATAATCACCCCTAATCGTGCCATTTATGATATAGAAATTTTGGGTGTACATTGTCTGTAGCATTTTCAAACCGGCATAGGAGGACACCCCATCCTTAAAGGAACGTTTCATAAATCCTTCAGGAGGATCTATTATAGCAGGGTAGAGATGGAATTTGATATATAAGCTGTTATCATCATGTTCAATCCGGGCATTAAAATCTCCAGCAACTATTAATGGAACGCCTGGAAATTGCCTGCGAAGATCCTCTAGCAGGAGGTCTAAGTCCTCCCATGTTTGATTTATTATTTCTTTTTGGCATGCGGGGGGGGGGGATATACACATTTACCAAAATAAAACTTAAGGATTCAACCTGTATGTTAACAACCAGAGCCAGGTTGCTCTTCGTTAACAACTTTCTGGCTTGGATCGCCAGAGACAGTGAAACAAGGACCCCCAGGCCGCCTGAGGGCCTGCCCCTCAAGTCCCCCCCCCCCCCCCGAGCTGAGTGAGATTCCCTCCAAGATGCTTCAAGTGCATAAACCTGGAAGCCCTCCAGAGTAAATTCCTCAGTCATCCAGGTTTCCTGGCATAGTAATATATCAAAGTTATTTACATAATTGATGATTTAAGGATCTGACAATTTAGATTACAATCCTGCAACATTCCAAATTACAATTCGCAAGGCATTGGTTGCTGGAGCATTGAGTCAATTTCCAGTACTGGATGAGCTGCCAAAGAATCCTGTACAGAAGTAACACTGAGAGCAGAACCCAGACCTTTAACTAGGGTAGCATCTAAGGATGCTGCTTCAGAGAGGGTAAATTGCTGATGAACGGTGCCCAGTGCTGTACTTTCCAAAGATTCTATAGTTTGTTGAATATTTATGGATGGATAGGTAGCCCCTGGAACTGTGCTTCTTGAAGGGCTAGCCTTTACAATTAAGCCCGACGGATGGATATTCTTAGTTTCCTACTCTGTCTTAGATGATTCTGAGGGTGTGATGACTAATTCCTGAGTAAAGACGCAACCGTTCAAGTTAGTCTCCACTGGAGTTTGAGAGGTCTCTAAAAGATGGTTCACAGAGTTATCGGTATTTGGTTCAAGAAAAGAGAAAAAGGCAGCAAAGTGGGAATCAGATGCCAAACCTGCCCATTTAACGGATGGCGGGCAATTAGTAATCAATGGAACAGCTACAGCTGGAGTGTTATTCATATCATGGCCAACAGGGGCGACCTCACTGAATGTCTGAATGCTATCTAAAATGATAAGGTCCTTATCCCCTGCTTTCCTGGGATGGGGGCCCTTAACTTTAAGTTGTTGTACTCTGTCACCTCTCTTCAGGTGACAGAGTACAACAACTTAAAGTTAAGGACCCCCATTGTAGCCAAGTTATCTGCTAAAGCCACGAGTTTGCAAGCCATAAGTAGTGGATCATCAGTCTGAGATAAATGACCTTCTATCTCTGCTTTATTATTTTGGGCCGAGGGTAGAATTGACAGAGGTGGTGTCAATGGCGCCTGGTCTTCTTGCTTGGGAGAGCTGCACTCTCCCACTTGGGAGGAAGATGATGAAATAAATCTTCCTGATCTTCTTTGGAGCTTTGTCTGATGAGTGGACAGGGCGCCAAAAGCCACTTGCTGATATCTTTGCGCAGCAGGGCCTTGAAAACAGTGCAGTCTAGAATTCTGGCTCTCACAGAGTGGATTAATTATCTCATTAACAAACCATCTTTGTGGCACAATATCAAACTTGGCCAAATATGCTTTTCTTCTAATCAACCGCAAAGGGACTGTAGAGGACGCAAAAGTGAATAATATTCTACTATATGTGCTAAAGGGCTGGAGATGTTCGTATTTCAAGAGCTCCTTGCGATGAATCTGAGAATCAGTTAATTGTTGTAAGGATTGCAATATCTTAGCTTTGTAAGTCCACTTATCAAAATTACATGGTAACTGGCCAATCATAAGACAAACACAATTCGGACCAAGTCTATATCTGACTTTCTTAGGCAAGCAATGAGTTAAAGGAGGAGGTGTCTTGAGTATTCTAGGCTCTCCATTTTTACTAACTGCCTTAGATCTATAGCCATCATTAGGCAGCCTCCGTTGCAACAAATCCCTTGAGATAACATCCATTCTAGATTCTAAACGTGAAGCCATCAAAATTATATAATGCAGTGTGGCTGCAGTAAGAGAGCAAAAGCGTGAAAGAAGAAAGTTCTGGTCAGGTAATTGTCCCTTAGTTTGTGTTTCAGGGAGAGTTTCCTCAAGCAAATGTATTACCTCTTCTTGCTGTTCCTCCTGCAATTCCTCCTGGTCAGGCAGTAAATCAAAACGATTATAAAGAGGTAGCGTTGGTGTGTCCTTGGAAGGGATTAAGAAGGCATCCAGTTTCTGTTGTTTAGAGGAGCATTCCACAGACTGCTCTGGAGGAGAGGAAGGAGAGTGAGCTGCTCGCGTTCTTTTCTTCTTAGTCATTATAACTTAAAGTCAGCAAAACTTTTACAGGGAGGGAGGCAAGTTACAATCTATCTTCCAGCCCAGAGATAAAATGCCAATAAAAAAGAAACAGAAGGTAAAAAAGTTCAAGATAGAGGAAGCCGGCGGAGCTTAATGAAAACACATCCACGCCAGTAGTAAGCTTCACCGGAAGCTGATATTGCATAGAGACATTGGACCAAATGAAATTCAGTGTGTGAATTACCCATGACATGAGAACCATTTTCTCCCCAGTGAAGCTCTTTCTTTTTCAATATGCTCTCCGAAGAATATTATTTGATAGGAAACTTCAGGAATTTCACAATAAATGCCCAGGGCCACCCTCCCTCATGGGGTAGTTCGATGGGGGCTCTGTGAGCTCTTTGATCACTGGAGACTTAAGGTTTGTGTGTGTTTTTAAAAACTAGATTTATTTACATATCTATAAATAGATTATCAGGCTGAGGGAGGCCAGCGGTGGCCCGGGTTCTGCTGCTGCTGTGCCCCCTAGCCCCGCCCCTGCATCGACATCAGACACAGGGAGTGTTTAGCCATGCCCCCGCATCTGACATCAGATGTGGGGGCGTGGTTTAGCTCCCAAATGGGGCCGTGGGAAGCTAGATTGGCCAGCACTGTGTTTGCAGCATGGCTGGAGTGACTCTCCCTGCCTTTAGAAGCTATAGGCATGAAACTTGGTGGGTGGCCTTGAACTACTGTAGTCGCTCTCTCTCAGCCTAAGGCTTCTTATAGGGTTGTTGTGAGGCTGCAGTGTACATCACCATGAATTCCTTGGAAGAAAGTGGGATAAAAATGTAGTAAATAAATATATTTATTAAGATTAAGGCAGACCCTAATGGCATGTTGCACTAATTTATCAATTACCCATGTGGAGCAGATAATATAAAATTGCTGCACAAAGAAATGTTATCTGAATAAAGGTCTTAGGAAAGCAAGTTTTTCATTTATTTCTTTATTCTTAACTGTTTTGTTGGAACATAGGAACATTTGTCTCAATTTAAAAAAACAACAACACTCACACAAAGCAGAGATTTCTAGCAACTTCACCATGGCTATATTCCAGGTAATTATAACTTAGAAATGTGATGAATTCTCTCTCCCAAATGAAATGCTGGTGTTGATTGCTAACACTAGAATTATTTCTGTGTGGATTTTTCTTTGCCAGGTTGACTTGGATTATACCATTACAATGGAGGATCAGATTTATCTTCTCCTGGAAGCCAAAGAAAAATGTGAGCTAAATATAACATCTCAGCTACAAGAAGGAGGTGAAGTATTTTGAGTTATCTCTCCCCCACCCTTATTCTGTCCAGCATTTCTAAAATATGTTATGTATTATTTGTTTAGGGAATCTCACCTCATATGTATTATTTGTTTAGGGAAGTAGATAGTTAAATCTATTCTCACGACCTTTAAAGTGGTAACAGCATTATTTAAATAAGTCAATGAAACATTTTCTCCTCTCTTTGGAGTTGTTCTTTTAGGAAAAATATCTATCTGGCTAATTAAAAATAATATTGTATTTTTTAAGCCTGCAAAGTCCTCTATTGGGTGTAATTTTGTACCTTAAAATCAAGATTAATCGTATAAACACCACTTATCCATCATATCACACACACACACACACACAACCATAACTTCAGATATATGGCCATGGTTTCATATGGGAGAAGATGACCCTTCAAGTACTGTGGTCCCAAATTGTTAAGGACTTTACAGGTAGCGACTACTGTATTTACCTAAACCCAAGACTAGGTTCTTCCCAAGTTATTTGATGTTAGAAATCAGGAAATAATCTTAAATTCAGAGGCCTCTTCCTTTTGGGTAAGTATAGGTTTAGCCTGCATTTAATCTCTGGGTTTGTTTTTTTAAGGGGCTCATGTTAAATCCAGAATCATCTTGTATACAGGTAAATATGGTATCATCTTGAATTGTGCTTGGAAATAAATCATAAGCCAATGCAGATAACAGAGAAGGAGTTTTACATATTTACATATTTTTTACATATATTCACAAGCCTGGATGTGACCAAGACATGGGTGACAATGCCCAAAACCTCCTGACAATATTTCCCAGAGGATTCATGTAGATGCGAAATAGGAAGGGGCAGAGAATATAACACTGACAGGCCTCAGAAGATAATGGACGTGCAGGCATACAGTTCACCCTCCAAACCACCTTCTGGGACCTGTCCTCCAGGAAGGAGTAGAACCATCAGAGCATCATGTCATCCAACCCAGGAACATGGTAGGAGTTGATTTACTCTGACTTCCCCACCCCCCTTCTGGATTGGGAGAGACACTTGAACTGCAGCTGGCTTTTTTCGACCTCCCTTTTGACTGCTCCCCGTTGCTTTGCTGTCCTTAATTGCTATAACATTTTGCACCTGGGCCAGACTGTCTTGTAGGGTGGGTGAGAGCCACACCTTTTGGACGTTTAAAACTTTTGGCCCTTGGAAAGGTTAGCAATGCTGGTGGCACAGCTGCCTGCATGGATCTCTGGTGGGCTTTGGTGGGGGGCATTTGGGGTGGGACTGAGGGCTGGGCAGAATTTGTAATGGCAGATTGGTCCAAAATTGTCAGAGGCATTTCCTTTGCAACAGCACCACGCCGGGGTGGCTGGTGCTTGGAGGATGGGAAGGTAGGACCTGCCCACCTCCCCTTAAGGGAAACCCTTTGCCCCCCACTGCCCTTGGTTGTGCACCAAAGCAATTCAGTGCACATCCCTAGTTTAGAGTTAGCTCTGCTGACGATTCTGTTGATGCCTTTGTACAAACTTGGAATAGCGGACTCATTAGAGCAGTAGACACAATCACTCCTAAGCGTCTTCTCCGACTGCTCCAAAATTGGCTCCATGGTATTACGAAGAATTACAGGAACTGAAGCAGCAAGGTAGACAACTAGCGCACAAGTCAAGGAAGACTTGACTTGAATCCGACAGATTACAACATGGAGCACATCTGAAGATTGCTCTTATTGCTAAGGCAATAAGTGCAGCAAAGAAGCGGTTCTTTTCTGCCTGCATTGTGTTTGCAAGTTGACATCTGGGGGAGTTGTCTAGGGTTGTGAGAGGGCTAGTACATGCCCCCTGTCCGCTGAATTTGAACCTGGAACACACTATGACGTTTTAAATGACTTGTTTGCAGATAAAATATCTTGCATTTGGGCCGAACTGGATCCCACATTTATTGCAGAGTCTACTATGGAGGTATCTATATAATCCTCATGTGGAATTAGATTACATCACTTTCAGTTTGTGACTCCTGAGAATGTTG
Source organism: Hemicordylus capensis (assembly GCF_027244095.1). NCBI lineage: Eukaryota > Metazoa > Chordata > Lepidosauria > Squamata > Cordylidae > Hemicordylus > Hemicordylus capensis. Next base: position 225,748,078 of record NC_069657.1, read on the forward strand.
ACAAGCTGCTTTGGACTGTACACCCCACCACCTGTTCTCTTGACCCTTGCACAACTTGGCTTATTTCATCTGGCAATTGTACTATCACAGAGAGTCTAGCAAATATTGTAAATGATTTTCTGAGGGAGCGCAAGATGCCTCCTTGCCGTAAGGAGGTTATAATTAGATCATACTTGAAGAAATCTGCATTCGATCCCTCAGAGTTAGCCAATTATAGACAGGTCTCCAATCTTTTGTGGTTGGGCAAGGTTGTCAGGAGTGGATGGTGGCCTCTCAGCTTCAGGCAGTCTTGGAGGAGACAGATTATCTAGACCTGTTTCAAACTGGCTTTTGAGCAGGCTATGGGGTTTAGTGGTGTGCACGGACCGGTCCGGAGCCATACAAAAGGCCTCCAGACCGGTCCGGAATTCAGTCAGTCCAGCGGTTCGGCGGGGGAGAGTGTCACTTTAAGGGCGGGGGGTAGTACTTACCCCCCCCACCGCTCTTCCCCCTCCGGCGCTCGTCTTTAAGCAAATGTTTTTGGGGCGGCAGGGTTCCTCCCTGCTGCCCCAACCCCCATCATTGGCTGAAAACTCAGAAGCAAGTAGACGCTGGCACCATGCATATGCTCGTCACAGCGCACGTACGCCTCTTGCTGCTGCTGGTGCATACGCGCTGCATACGTCACACACAAATGTGTGACGTATGCGGCGCACGCGCGCCAGCAGCAACAACAGGTGCATGCGTGGCGCCAGCGTCTACTTGCTTCTGAATTTTCAGGTAACGATGGGGGTAGGGGCGGCAGGGAGAAACCCTGCCGCCCCAAAAACGTTTGCTTAAAGATGAGTGCTGGAGGGGGAAGAGCGGCGGGAGGGGTAAGTACTACCCCCCCACACCCTTAAAGTGACATCCCCCCAGTGCTGGACCACGCTTCCATGGTTCCATGCACATCCATAATGGGGTTGGGACTGCCTTAGTTAGCCTGATGGATGATCTCCAGTTAGGTATTGAGTGTGGCATTTAGGAGTATGACTCTGCTGATCTTCTGGATCTCTCAGCAACTTTTGATACTATCGACCATGGTATCCCTCTGAGTCGCCTGAGAGAGTTGGGATTGGGTGGCATTGTTTTATAGTGGTTCCCTTCCTTCTGCTAGGGTGGATTCCAGATGGCATTGCTTGGAGTGACTGTTGCTTTGCAAAGCAAGAGTTATTGTATGGAGTTCCACAAGGTTCCGTACTATCTTTTTAATATCTTCATGAAACCATTGGGAGAGATCATCAGGAGATTTAGTGCAGGGTGTTATCAAGATGCCAATGAAATCCAAATCTATTTTTCGATATCAGTCTCATCAGGAAATGGCATAACATCCCATAATGCCTGGCTGGAGGTGGTAATGGGCTGGATGAAGGATAACAAACGAAAGTTGAATCCTAATAAGACAAAGGTACTGATTGCAAGGGGTCAGGAATTGAGAGATGGTTTAGATCTGCTTGTTTTGGATGGGGTTACACTCCCCCAGAAAGAATAAGTATGTAGCCTTGGAATGTTCCTGAATCAAAAACTCACTCTGGTTTCTCAGTGGTCAGGAGGACTTTTTATCAGCTACACCCATTTCTGAAGGCAAACAACCTTAAAACAGTGGTACATATGCTGGTAACCTCCAGACTTGACTGCTGTAATGCACGCTATGTGGGGTTGCCTTTGTACGTAGCCCAGAAACTGCCATTAGTGCAGAATGCAGCCACCAGGTTGGTCTCTGGGACAACCTGAAGAGACCATATAAGAGACATATTAGCACTGGCTGCTAATATGTTTCTGAGCAAAATACAAAGTGCTGGTTATTACCTATAAAGCCCTTAATGGCTTGGGTCCAGGGTATTTAAGAGAGCATCTTCTCTGTCACGAACCCTGATGCCTGTTAAGATCATCTGGGGAGGTCCAGTTACAGTTGACACCAGCTTGTTCTTCTCCCTGGCTACTCCAGGTAAGGGCTTTGGAATGTTGTCCCTGTCAAAATGAGAACTTGTCCATCTCTGGCTTCCTTTAAGAAGACCCTCAAGATGCACCTGCTTTCTCAGGCTTTTAGTTAAAAATAATTTTAAACTGTTTTAAATGCTTTTATTCTGTAAAGCTGTTTTAATTGCTCTTCTGTTTTTGTTTTTATTTTTTTTAAAAAACACCTATGTACACTGCCAGAGGATACATGTATCAGGTGGTACATAAATATGATAGATAGATAAATAGGAAGTGGCTTTATACTGAGTCAGACTCTTGGTCCATCAGTAATGTCTGCACTGACTGGCAGCGGCTCTTCAAGGATCCAGGCTGGAGCCTCTCCCAGACCTACCTGGTGATGCCAGGGATTGAAACTGGGACCATCAGCATGCAAGCATGCAGATGCTCTTCCACTGAGCTATAGCCCCATCCTCTAAGGCAGGGATGTCAAACTGTGGCCCTTCTGCAGATGTTGGCCTACAACTCCCATCATCCCTGTCTATTGGCCACTGTGGCTGGGGATTATGGGAGTTGTAGTCCAAAAACAGCTGGAGGGCCACAGTTTGACATCCCTGCTCTAAGGGGAACACCTCACAGTGTTCACATGTAATCACCCATCCAAATGCAAACCATGGTAACCCTGTGTAGCAAAAGAGGATAATTCATGCTCGGTACCACAAGACCAGCGCTCCTGTCTAAACCCAGCGAGGCAATTTAGAAGGACACCATGGCTGTCTCAAAAGCTGCCAATGTCACACATTCTCCTGGTACATTTCCTGGCATAGCCATACACCAGTTGTTGAAAGCAGTGGGACCCAAATTCAAAGAAACGCCTCCCATTAGCAACAACTGGTGAGGTAAATTAAAAACATAAGAAAAATAACATTTTAGTAGAAATGTTTCTGAATCACTTTTCATCCTACACATTCCATTTCCAAACAGTGTCAAATATTTTCCATTTTACTTTGCAATTACTGCAGTAAAACACCAGAGAAGAAGAAGGCAGGGCGGGGGAGGCTGGTTCCCTGAACTCTCCTTGTCAAGTTTATATATTAGACATACTGTATTTACCTGAATCAAAGACAACTCAAAGTCGATCCGCTTTAAAAGTAGAGGTTAAATACGGGTTATACCTGCACTTACTTGAAAGGAACAGGGCTCTGAATTTAAGATGACCTCCTGATTTCTAATTAAAAACTTGGTGGAGGGTGGGGACCTTGTCTTGGATTCAGGTAAATACAGTATGGTGTGTATGCCTGTTTTCTACTACAGCATCCCTCTGGAGAGATCAGAATGCAATTGGTGTTCTGTTTTCAGAGAGTAAGACACGTGGAACTGGTAAAGTGGATACAATTTGCTGGGCCAAAGCTTAGATCCCGTTTGTTCTGTACCAAGCCCATATCCAGAAATGGCAGAGAAATCTTAGTAACAGTCATCTGCTTAAAGTCATTTAATATATGAAAAAATAAAATTAAAAGTGCTAAATGCTCATTTACTTGTTAGTCATCCAGTGCCTTTTGCACACGTTGGCCAAGACACAGAGGCTGTTCTCACATCCAGCCTAACCCTACCTGGGGCAGCCCTATGCCATGTCATCCTAGGACTATACAAAGGAGGGGGAATAACCCATTCAAGCCTCATGTAGTCCCGCCCACACACCTTCTGGATGGCTCCGAGGATGAGGTAGATAGAATCCAAATATATTTAGTTTTTCCTAAGTAGAAAATGCTCTGTCACCATTATGATGACCTTGGAATAATCTGGGGGAAATGATTTTAAAAGCATTATATATTTTTAAATAGGATTTGTATATCAAACCATTTCTGCTCTTTCATAGCCGCTTTTTAAAGCTTCTTCACGTTTTGTTTTTCTGCAGAAGGCAACTGCTTGCCAGAATGGGATGGCCTAATCTGCTGGCCCCGGGGGTCAGCAGGCAAAATGTTGGCTGTACCATGCCCTCCTTATATATACGACTTTAATCATAAAGGTACAAACTCTGTCCTTCTAATTGGATTTTGTGTACACAAAACCTAAGCAAGGTGAAGTGGCATTAGGCTAATGAGAGCATCATTTCTTTCTTGCAGGAATGGCTTTCAGACACTGTAGCTCGAATGGATCGTGGGTCTTTGTGCAGGGCGTCAACCGAACCTGGTATAATTACTCAGAATGCCTGCACTTTCTGCAAGCAGAAATCAGCCCGGGAAAGGTATGTGTTCATTCTCCAGGGAAGGAGTGAAGACGAAGGAGGCTGTGTGGCAAGAACAGTTGCTTCTGCACTTTAGTGCTGTTGAGTCATTACTCTTCTGCAGTTGGCTGGAAGTGGCATCACCAACATAATAGTAGTCCCACATGGCACTTTCTGTATACCAGGTATTCTCATCTTTGGGTCCCGATATATTATTGGTCCCTTGGCCTGGGGATTATGCGAGCTGCGGTCCAATAACATCTGGGGACCCAATGTTGAGAATCTTTGCTGTATACCTATCCCAATGGCAAAGGCAAACGTGGCCAGTGGGCAACATCCAAAATAAGTTAGTTATGACTAAGTCCCCTTGATATTAATGGGATATAGGTTAGTAATGATGAACTTGTCTCATTGATTTCATTGTGCTTAGACATGTGCTTTAACATGTGCTTCAATGTGCTTTAACTAGTTTGGATGTTGCCCAGGGTCTTTGCTTAGTAGTAGTAAGTTTATTACGGTCTTAGACCAAATATATATTTAAGAATAGAACATTTATAGTTTACAAAATATTCAAGATGCTAATGCAATCTCTACAAAGTTTGGTTGCAACAAAACAAAACTTGGTCACATTAACAGAGATAAGTTTAAAATTCAACAGCAGCAATTCCAAGTAGAATTGATACGTATGGTCAGGATAATACTTTAAGAGAGGAGCAATGAATTTAATATGGGCATCCCTATAAAATTGACAATAAAGAATAACATGAGCAACTGACTCTATATCCCCCGAACCACAAGGGCACCAATGCAATGCATACAGTACTCGTTTATATTTCTCGTCCAAAACTGCAGAAGGAAGGGCATTCAAATGAGCAAGGGTCAGTGTTCTCCTGAACTTAGGTAAAAATATATGATCTAAATATTCAGTGGGTTTATGACTGAAATTTTTGAAGCCTATATACATTCCCCTTGGTAGTCGTGCACACTCCTCCTGGAGGTCTATGTCCAATAGTCGTTGTCTGACAAAACATATTGCCTGATCTAAACCCCGACCAATAAGGTTTTCTTGGGTTGTGCCCAGATGATGTAGTTTCATTTTCAGGGCTATTTCCCTTTTAGATGTAAAGCTGTCGATTAGCACTAGAGGCGTGAGCCCAACTGGAAAGAAAACCAAATACAGCCAGAATTTGATTATACAGAACCAGATTTTCATTTTCAAGGTGGTAACCCCAATCTCTCTACGGAGAGCCGCATTAGTTACGCCTCTGGGGGTTTGAAGAATGGCCCTTAGGAATTTTGTTTGAACTGTTTCTAGTACTGTAAATTTATCAAAAGGTCCAATTTGCACACCATCAAGAATTTGAGGGTATATTTTGGCCTTCAATAATTTGACAGCTGCTGGGACAAAAAGAGTGGCTCTCAAAAAGTAAAAGGATTTAATCATGTTTGCCATCTGCTGGGAACTGTGAGAAACAAAGCTAAGACGAGCTTTCTGGGATCCACTGGAATGGAATACAACCCCTAGATATTTAAAAACCTTGACCTGCTCAATATTATGTCCATTTATGGACCATTTATGGAGTTTGGGGCGTTTTGCAAAAACCATCACCTTAGTCTTGGCATAGTTTATCTCCAAGGCCTCCTTCAAAGTAAAAAGGCTCAAGGAAGTTAAGGCACGACTTAGCCCTATCTTGGTTTGAGATAATAGGACAATATCGTCAGCGTAAAGCAATAATGCCTATTCGCAAGTTTAGGGGGATGAAGAGCAAGATCATTCAGATGTGTAACTATTGAATTGATATAAAAATTAAACAGGGCAGGGATGAGAATGCAACCTTGCCGTACTCCTCTATAAGTAGCTATCTCGGCAGAGAGATGCCCTTTCCTACTACACCGCACTCTGAGGCGGGTGTTCCAATGAAGATTGTAAATTAGTAAAAGTAAACATGGATCTATGGATGACTCCTTTAACTTTGTCCAAAGTCTGTCTCTGGAGATAGAGTCAAAGGCTCCTTTAAAATCTATAAATGCAGCATACAGAGAGGACTTGGGCAGAGAGGAGTATTTCTCAGCCAAGTATTGTAAAATAAATACTGGCTGTGTTGTAGAATAGCCTTCTTGAAATCCTGCCTGTTCGGTGGTTAAGATGCCCTGAGAATCCAGCCATTGCTGTAGTTTCCCCAGGAGATGTCTGGCACAGCGTTTACTAACAGCACTAAGAAGACTAATCGGGAGATAGTTATTAGGATCCTCCCTTGATCTTTTATTATAAATTGGCACTATTACCGAAACACCCCAATCCTCAGGAATTTTTGTAGTAATATCTATAAAAGTAAAAAGGGAAGCAAGAAGAGGAGCCCACAATCAAGGTTGTTGCGAATAATTTCTGTTGTAATACAATCAGTTCCAGAAGCCTTACCTGTCTTGCATTTTTAACCAAAGTTTCAACTTCTGAGACAGTAACTGGGTTCCAGGGTGTTTGCTTATGCGATAGGAAGTATGCCACTCTGAGATTACCATGTCCTGAGGAATTTTCAGCTTTTGGTGATTCTCCAGAACAAGGAAAACCTCCAGTGTCACTGCGGAGGATGGGGGGCATTCAGAAGAAATGCTGACCACCCAAAAACAATAAATAGAAGTGACACTTAGATAGCCTTCCCTCATACAAAATGTGAGAACACATTCATAGAAACTGTGTGGGATTACACAGCCGTCACACTGATCACACAGAGTGCTCTTTCCAAGCATATATAACAGTGAGAGGGTTTCTACAAAGCTGACATTAAGAACATAAGAATAGCCCTGCTGGATCAGGCCCAAGGCAGCCCATCTAGTCCAGCATCCTGCTTCATACATTGGCCCACCAGATGCCTCTTGGGAGCCCACAGGCAAGAGGTATGTGCATGCCCTCTCTCCTGCTGTTGCTCCCCTGCAACTGGTATTGAGAGGCATCATGCCTCTGAGGCTGGAGATGGCCCACAGCCACCCGACCACCACTGATAGATCTGTCCACCATGAATTTGTCTAAGCCCCTTTTAAAGCCATCCAAGCTGGTGGCCATCACCACATTTTATTTTACATTATTTTATTTCACCACAGCATTTTTTAGAGTTGTGGACTGAGTCTGTAAATCACAAGTAGAGCAGTCAAATTAGTTCCTTAATGACTTCTTGACCAGTTATTTAGAACTTGTTGGTTTTTAAGATGAAATAAATTGCCTGTTAATCCAAGGCTGTAAGTTGTGCATGCAACTGAACATTCTTAAACAAATGTAGAATTTTGTTGTTGCTTCCTCCAGATGGCATTTTTTGAACGCCTCTATATTATGTACACAGTTGGATACTCCATTTCCTTCAGCTCTCTGGCAGTGGCTATTTTCATCATTGGCTACTTCAGGTGAGTGATTAACGTCTTTGGAATCTGACAGCTCCCTTTTGACTTTTTAGCCATTCCTTACATGAGATAATATCTGCAATTCATGCAGCCTCCCCACTCTGCTCCCCTGCTAATTTTCTTTCTGGTGGCAAATGGTTGTAGATTTCAAAAGCTATATATGGACTGTAAATTTGTATCTACACAAAATACCATGTGGGCAAATGCATGCATATAATGCATACCTCCGCAGCCTTGGGAAGCTGCAATTTTGAGCAAAGCAGGCGAGCGGGTCGATGGGGGGGTACATAATTCTTTACCTCCTGGCCACTTCTCTGCATTTATGATAGACAGGCATATAAAATTCTAAAGTGGGGGGAGATGCTTGAGGGAAATTTTGATGAGAAAAAACAACAGGTGGGGAAAGAATCAATTAGCCCCATCTCCTCACTGCTTCTCTGCTCAAAATTGCCACATCCCAACCTTGTTTTTCATTAAAAAAAAAAAAAAAAAGGTTGTTGGGGCTTTGCTACACATAAGTGGGTATAAAATTTAGTTTATCTCTTTGTTACAATGCCTAGAATGCCGTATTGCTTCTGCGAGTTCATATCCAGCGGACTTGTACAGGGTTGTGAGGGGACTAGTAGCTGCTCCCCCTCCCTTGAACCAGAATTTGGAGTCATCAGTTACCCACTGTGATGTGTTTAAAGAGTTTTTCGCAGATAAAATCTCTTGGATTCGAACCGACCTAGATGGAGACTCCACAATTAATTTGATGTCTGAACTGGAGGTGCCCAACAACTCCTCTTATGTGATTCGACTGGATCGGTTTCAATTTGTGACTCCTGAGGATGTGGACAAGCTGCTTGGAGCTGTGAGGCCTACCACTTGTTCTCTTGACCCTTGTCCAACATGGTGTGTTCTATCTAACAGGGAGGCTGTTGTAGACAGCCTGGTGGAAATCATAAATGCTTCTCTGAGGGAGGGGAGGATGCCTCCTTGTCTTAAGGAGGCAATCATTAGACCTCTTCTAAAGAAGCCTGCATTAGATCCCTCAGAGTTGAGAAATTATAGGCCTGTTTTCAACCTCCCATGGCTGGGCAAGGTAATTGAGAGGATGGTGGCCTCTCAGCTCCAGGCAGTCTTGGAGGAAACTGATTATCTAGACCCATTTCAAACTGGTTTTCGAGAGGGCTATGGGGTGGAGACTGCATTGGTCGGCCTGATGGATGATCTCCAATTGGGAATTGACAGAGGAAGTGTGACTCTGTTGGTCCTTTTGGCTCTCTCAGCGGCTTTTGATACTATCGACCATAGTATCCTCTTGGAACTTCTGAGGAAGTTGTGGGAGAGAGGCACTGTTTTACAGTGGTTCCACTCCTACCTCTTGGATAGATTCCAGATGGTGTCAATTGGAGATTGTTGCTCTTCGAAAACGTAGCTTAAGTATGGTGTCCCTCCGTACTTTCTCCAATGCCTTTTAACATCTACATGAAACCGCTGGGAGAGATCATCAGGGGATTTGGAGGTGGGTGTTACCAGTATGCTGATGACACCCAGATGATCACCCATGTCAACTTCTTCAGGAGCTGGCATATCCTCCCTACAGGTGAAACTCAGAAAATTAGAATATCGTGCAAAAGTCAATTAATTTCAGTAATGCAAATTAAAAGGTGAAACTGATATATGAGACAGACGCATTACATGCAAAGCGAGATAAGTCAAGCCTTAATTTGTTATAATTGTGATGATCATGGCGTACAGCTCATGAAAACCCCAAATCCACAATCCCAGAAAATTAGAATATTACATGGAACCAAGAAGACAAGGATTGTAGAATAGAACAATATCGGACCTCCGAAAAGTATACAGTGTACTATGCTTGATTGGCCAGCAAACTCGCCTGACCTGACCCCATAGAGAATCTATGGGGCATTGCCAAGAGAAGGATGAGAGACATGAGACCAAACAATGCAGAATTGCTGAAGGCCGCTAATGAAGCATCCTGGTCTTCCATAATACCTCATCAGTGCCACAGGCTGATAGCATCCATGCCACGCCGCATTGAGGCAGTAATTGCTGCAAAAGGGGCCCAAACCAAGTACTGAATACATATGCATGCTTATAATTTCAGAGGTCCGATATTATTCTATAGTATTAATGCAACAGTTTAATAGCCACATGATGTGATGGCTACTAGCCTAGATGGCTACTGTGTTAAGACAAATTCATGGAGGATAGGTTATTAGTCATGGTAGCTTAATGGAACCTCCATATTCACAGGCAGTATATCAGATATTGCGGACAAACAATAGGGGAGGACTATTCGGAAGTAAACTTCTCTGAAGCCTCAAGTCTCATTCAGTAGTTCTCTTCATATGTTCTTATGTACTCTTTAATGGGTTTTTTCCACCCCACAGGAGACTCCACTGCACCCGAAATTACATACATCTGCATCTGTTTGTCTCTTTCATGCTCAGAGCTACCAGCATCTTTATCAAAGACAAAGTAGTTTATACTCACATTGGAGTGAAAGAGCTTGATTCGCTGGTGATGGGTGACTTACGAAATATTGTAGTGGCTCCAGTCACGGACAAGTCCCAGTACGTAAGTACTTCTCCTCTTACTCCCTTCTGCTCTTGCTTCTCCATCCTGCATTGTTGGATTAATATTCTCTTACCCAGTTAATATATGAGGGTATTTTGACACAAGTGGGGTCAGTGACCCAGCTGGCAGAACCACATGATTAAAAGAAGGAAGCCATTTTCTATCTCCAGAATTCCCCCAGCATCCAAGTCTCCCGATTCAATGAGAGTGCCTGACCCATGTTCGTTTCAGGTTGGTCAAAGTTCAGTGTTAGACCCAGAATCATGTTGCCTTTCAGTTGACTCAGAATGGACCAAGGTCACTGCCCCCATATATACGCAGAGGAAATTCTGTATAAATGGCTTCTACCTAAGTTCTGGTCATACTACTATTTGGACTAACTCAATTGCAAGGTTGCTCCTATTTGAGTCAATTCAGCTCCAGAAAAACTGAGAATACTCTGCAATTAACTATTCTTTTCAGGATGGCCAGTCAGTTCAAAATATTGGGACAGCTACTTTGTTTCTGATAACTGACATATTTTATGTAGGACTGCTGCTGGAATTCACACAGGGCTGATTCTGATGGCAGAATAGGGGGTCCACTTGGGCTGGCTAGTGTATGAAATTACAGGCTACCAAGGATGCAGCAGCAGTGATGATGATGTTGACAGAGAGTAAACTTTACCCCTTTTCCAGTAAAAGTTTTCAAGTTGCCCCCACGAAAACCTTCAACTTTCAAATGCATACATAGGGACTGTCTAGGGAGCAACTTGAATTCTCTTATTGGCCCAGCGCTTTTTTCTATCATCATCATCATCATCATCATCATCATCATCATCATCGCTTCACTGCACCAGGCCTATTTTTATACACAAATCTGTGCATAAAAATTGTCCCATCAGTGATATTGACAGTGGTGTCAGGCCAGCGAGAGTATTCAAGTTGCTTCCTAGAACTTCTCCATTTATGAGTGGCACCATCTTAAACTCATAGAGGCCCTTCTGCAGAGCAACATGAATGCTCCCGTATCAAAGATGGCACCCAGCAGGGCTAAGTGAACACACCAGCTCCAGTGCAGCTTCCCACTCAGGTATTCAACTCCTGAGAGAGAAACTGCAGCCTATGTGAAACCTCTCAGGGAATTGTTCTGGGAGGTTTTGTACATCCTTATCTGTTCTAGTAATAATGTTCTTTATTACACAAAGAACAGCTGTTTGTTGTTTCTGCTTACTTATGCAAGACACAGGAATGGAAATATATTTGGTGATCACTACTAGTAGTTGCACATTTTGTGAAGTAAATCCATTCATTTTATTTATTTATTATTTCTCTGTGTAAACTGCCCTGAACCATTTTTGGAAGGGTGGTATAGAAATCAAATAAGTAAGTATCATGTTCACTGCTGGTATGCCAGCCTTATACCAGTGTTTCCTGCATGACTGTGTGAACAACAAACATATGTCTGTAATTGTACATCTGGGATCCTTGGCTGAACTGCCAGCTCCAAGATAAGTATTTGGGTGTTTAAGGAAACATGTCAATAATTCATACTGAATGTATCACTACAGGAAACAACAGTGCTACAATCACATGCACACTTATTTGGGAGTAAGCTTATTTGGGAGTAAGCCTCATTTAATGCAGGGGAACTTGTGAATAAACATGCCTAAGATTACCCAGAAAGCTGTTCCATAAGGTATGGAGCTGGTCTACAGGTAGCTGGCAGTAATTTTGTGGAAAGCCCTTTCATACTCTGTGTCCTTCTGTCAGACAGCTGTTATTCTTACAGGCACTAAGTATCAAACTAATATGGAAGGAAAAACTACAAGAACATTAAAACGTATTGAGCACTTTTGACACAGAGCATGACGGCTTTGATGCCTCATTATGTCTGTGATAAAGCCCTTGGAGATGCAAGACAAGGGGAAGCCTGCAAGTATATTATTTAATGATTTCCCTAACTCTAACAAAGGTTGCCTTATTTTGGATTGATTGACAGGTGGGATGCAAGATTACTGTGGTGATGTTTATTTACTTCTTGGCGACCAACTACTACTGGATCCTGGTTGAAGGCCTCTATCTACACAGCTTAATATTTGTGGCTTTCTTTTCGGATACCAAGTACCTGTGGGGTTTTATCTTAATAGGCTGGGGTAAGGTACATTGTCTTTTTTTCCAAGTATGTCATTGTATTTAAAGCTAGATTAGTGATGTCATTTCTAAAGTTGATTCATCTGCAGTTCCGTCATCGACTTTCCCTTTTGTTTTGTTATTGATTTTATAAATCCTAAAGTTGGAAGGTGTGTATATATAAATTTGGAAATATCTTTTCCATTTAGGTCCATTAAATAGCATTTAGTTTATCTGTTTACAGGCTACATGAGATCTCGACAGGAAATCTTATGTAACTTTAATTAAAAGTTTATTCAGCAACAACTCCATTTTCTCCTTTCCCTCCTTTTTCCTTTCTCACTCCTCCCCCACACTCTCTATGGGATCCCCCCTGGGACAAATGTCTAAATAAACAAACTGCAAAAGATCACTGGATAGAATACAACACATCCCTCCCCTTTATAACAACCAAAAATTGTTGATTTAAATTCTAGTGACAAAGTCTTGAAGTCTTTTAGGTGGTCTTCTGTCATATACACTTTTCCTAAGTCCTGGGTTCTCTGGCACAGGAGCTGTTTGGTGTTCTGGTACCAAGGATTGTTCATCACTTTCCTCAGCCTCACTTGCAAGGTCAAAACTGGATGCATGATCAAATTCCTCTTCAGTTCCTCTCTTGAAATCAGACTCCCCTCCCTCTTGTCTCATGGTATGCATGCTGAAAAGCCTTGAACTTCCCATTTGTTTCCATCATCCAATAGGACAGAATCTCCTCTGATTTCAGTTATTTGTTTTGGTCCAGATTATAAGGAACATCCCTTTCTCACATTATAAGGCAGCTGTACTTGAACAATTTCCCTCACCTGAAATGTTTGCTGTTTTTCACCCCATTTCTGATCTACATACAATTTATATTTTTGTTGCTTCTCCCTTACCCGATCATGAATCTCTGCATCCTCAGGGTGACGTGGCACAGAAACAACAATATCAGTTGTTGCCATTGGGTAAGTTTGGTGATAGCTCTGCATCCTCTTGGGAGTTCAAAAGATGATTTTCCTGTAGTAGAATGAGGAGTAGTACAATAAGCAAACAGAGATTCAGGGATTGCCTCTTTCCATGGTTGTTGCATAGTGGCCAGTTGTAAACTTTCTTTCACGAATCTGTTCATTCTTTCCACTAATCCATTCTCTCGAGGATGGTGCAAGATTACTAGAAAGAAAACAGTAATCTTGTATATTCCATGGATCTGGATCTGTCGCATTCATAATGAATGGGTTCCGTGCCTGCACAGGGACCTCATGGATAGATGGACTAGCTCTCGCTAAAAGGGGAAACTTCCCCCTCAGCCCACTACCACCCTCCCTGCTGCAGCCCCATTGGCTGCACGGTGTTTTAAAGGTAAAGAGGAGGGATTTCCCCCTCACCCCCCCTCCCCGCATCTGCCACTGTGCGGGCTTTTCGGACCTTATTCCGCTGCGTACAGTGGCAGTTTTTAAGGAGGAAAAAGGGGGGCTCTCTCCCTCCACCCCTACGCTTGCTGCAGTGGCAGGAGTAGCAAATTCTTGGCTGCCTACAGGCGGCAAGAGGCTTAATCAGTCTCTGGCTGTTCTACATACTGAAACTGGCTTAATAATCATTTCCTCTCCCGAGGAGGTCCTTGTCAGAACTCTATGGCTCCCTATCAGCATTCCCACCAAGCTACAATACCCAGCAATCTTTGTATGAAGCTCTATCAGTTAAACTGGTATTAAACCAGCTTGTTGTGTGGATATATCCTTAAATATATCTTTTACCATTCCCAGCTGATTTTATCCCAGTTATCTGTTGAAAGGGCTGGGTGCCAATGAAAAAGCCTCTCCTCATTGGGTGGGGTAGGGCAGGGATTAGGCTTTGTTTTTCAGATTTCTTCCCTCTGGTATCTTAAAGCATGTGTGACATGATATCTTAAACTTGTGGTAATTGTTGACAGTTAACTACCTGCCTATTTTGCTTTAAATTTTGGGAAGGCACATCATGACAATTCTAAAAAAAAGATCCTTGAGTTAGAGACTACTTGTGAATAGCAATAAAAATATACTCCATTGTGCTGTAACAGCTCTCTGGCCTCATTCTCAGTGAGGTGGTAAACCTTTGCCTGGACTGTGCAACTACAGGCTGCAGATGAGGGCCACGTGATAGAATGCTCCCTCACAAAATACAAACAAAATCCTACTGACTGAAAGCTAGTATGTCAGGGAAAAGACTGGGTTGGAGACCCTTTCCTGGACATTTAGTTTTCTATGTGCAGGGTATCTTTTGTGTGTGGACATTCTACCATGTGAGTCCTCATCTGCAGATTAATGGGTATATTTCAGATACAGTTGGTAGTCTCTAGTGAGAACTACATATCTGGTCTGCTGCCTATCAGTATCGCCCAACTTTCTTAAGTAAAACTTTGCCCTACCAGGGAAGCATTTCTGTAATTCGCTAGAAGAAACTTTGTTTAATCTTTGCCTGCCTTTAGATTTTAGATTAAGATTTAGATCATAGATTTTCTAATAGTAGATTTAGCATCTCTTAAGGAGTGAAATTGATCTCCATACCTTCCTTGAAATAACTGAGAAACTCTAGCTTTAGCTGCGTAATTGGAGTTTGTCAATATACATCATCAGCTGAGGTCCAAGGTGTGCAGTGAAACCTCCCTCTTATCACACAAAGTAGCAGTGCAGCAGAGATGTCCTGTCCTGAGAGCCTCATTAGCTAGACTGCTCATAAAATACAGTCGAGCTGTACTTGCTATACTATTCACATCTACGCGGCAATACTCAACAGCCGCAAACTCCAATTATGCAGCTAAAGCTAGAGCTTCTCAGTTACGGAGATCAATTTCACTCCTTTAAGAGATGCTAAATCTACTATTAGCAAATCTACAATCTAAATCTTAATCTAAAATCTAAATCTACATTAAATAAAACCCCAGGTGGTATATAGATGTGAGAGAGGATTAGTCTTGTATTGGTTTTAATGGTTTTTACTGTTCAACTGATTTTAAGGTTTTAAATGTGATTTAAAAAACAACACATTTTATTGTATTTTGCAAACCGCCTTGGGATGCCTTATGAAAGGCAGTATAAAATTGAACAATAAATAAATAATGGATGTATATTAAAATAATGAGGCTTGTGGAGATCAGTATTTCTCATCATAGGTAGGCTCTCTTCCCAGCAGGGAAATGCTGTACTCATGATTGGTATGAGAAGTAGGCTTTCAGTTGGTATTGTATCCATACAGGTGAAACTCGAAAAATTAGAATATCGTGCAAAAGTTCATTAATTTCAGTAATGCAAATTAAAAGGTAAAACTGATATATGAGATAGACGCATTACATGCAAAGCGAGATAAGTCAAGCCTTAATTTGTTATAATTTTGACGATCATGGCATACAGCTCATGAGAACCCCAAATCCACAATCCCAGAAAATTAGAATATTGTGAAAAGGTTCAACAGTCTAGGCTCCAGGTATCCCACTCCAATCAGCTAATCAATCCATAACACCTGCAAAGGGTTCCTGAGCCTTTAAATGGTCTCTCAGTCTGGTTCATTAGGAATCACAATCATGGGAAAGACTGCTGACTTGACAGTTGTGCAGAAAACCATCATTGACACCCTCCATAAGGAGGGAAAGCCTCAAAAGGTAATTGCAAAAGAAGTTGGATGTTCCCAAAGTGCTGTATCAAAGCACATTAATAGAAAGTTATGTGGAAGGAAAAAGTGTGGAAGAAAAAGGTGCACAAGCAGCAGGGATGACCGCAGCCTGGAGAGGATTGTCAGGAAAAGGCCATTCAAAAGTGTTGCGGACTTTCACAAGGAGTGGACTGAGGCTGGAGTTAGTGCATCAAGAGCCACCACACACAGACGGATCCTGGACATGGGCTTCAAATGTCGTATTCCTCTTGTCAAGCTGCTCCAGAACAACAAACAACGTCAGAAGCGTCTTACCTGGGCTCAAGAAAAAAAGAACTGGTCTGTTGCTCAGTGGTCCAAAGTCCTCTTTTCTGATGAGAGCAACTTTTGCATCTCATTTGGAAACCAAGGACCCAGAGTCTGGAGGAAGAATGGAGAGGCACACAATGCAAGATGCTTGAAGTCCAGTGTGAAGTTTCCACAGTCTGTGTTGATTTGGGGAGCCATGTCATCTGCTGGTGTTGGTCCACTGTGCTTCATTAAGTCCAGGGTCAACGCAGCCGTCTATCAGGAGATTTTGGAGCACTTCATGCTTCCTTCTGCAGACGAGCTGTATGGGGATGTTGACTTCATTTTCCAGCAGGACTTGGCACCTGCCCACACTGCCAAAAGTACCAAAACCTGGTTCAATGACCATGGGATTACTGTGCTTGATTGGCCAGCAAACTCGCCTGACCTGAACCCCATAGAGAATCTATGGGGCATTGCCAAGAGAAGGATGAGAGACATGAGACCAAACAATGCAGAAGAGCTGAAGGCCGCTATTGAAGCATTCTGGTCTTCCATAACACCTCAGCAGTGCCACAGGCTGATAGCATCCATGCCACGCCGCATTTCCAGAGGACTGGAAAGCCCCCAATGTAATTCCAGTTTTCAAAAAGAAGTCTAAGGGGGATCTGGGAAATTACAGGCTGGTCAGCTTAACTTTGGTGCCAGGTAAATTGATAGAAAGCATACTTAAGGACAAAATTGTTAAACATATAGAAGAAAAGGCCTTGCTGAAAGAGAACCAGCATGGCTTCTGCAAGGGCAAGTCTTGCCTCACTAACTTTTTGAAGTTCTTTGAGAGTGTCAGCAGCCATGTAGCTAAAGGTGATCTGGTTGACATAGTATACTTGGACTTCCAAAAAGCATTTGACAGAGTTTCCCAAAAAGGGCTCTTGAGTAAACTTAGCAGTTATGGGATAAGGGGGCAGGTTCATGTGTGGATCGGTAACTGATTGAAGGACAGGAAACAGAGGGTAGAAATAAATGGACAGTTATCACAATGGAGGTAGGTAGGAATGGGATCTGTACTGGGACCAGTGCTCTTTAACTTGTTCATAAATGATCTAGATGTTGGGGTAAGCAGCAAAATGGCCATATTTGCAGATGACACTAAACTGTTTTAGGGCAGTGAAATCCATAACAGATTGTGAGGAGCTGCAATAGGATATCTCCAAACTGGGGGAGTGGGCGACAAAATGGCAAATGTAAGAAAGTGTAAAGTGATGCATATTGGGGCAAAAACTCCCAACTTCACATATACACTGATGGGATCTGTGCTGTCAGTGACTGAACAAGAGAGAGATGGGTGTCCCACAAGGCAATAACAGCCTCCCTAAGCCAATTCCTTAATCAGCAATTCAGGCACATAGACTTGGAATATTTTCACTTCTTTCCCAGCCACCCAGAATCCAGGCATGTCTTGCTCTCCTTCTCTCAAGCCTCTCTTCCACTTCAACTTGTGCAAATGCAGGGGGCGCGATCTCCTCCATAAACTATTTGAGTCTTCAGAGATTGCACAGCATGGCCTCTGCTTCCAGAAAAAATAACATTCCTCCTACTGAAGCTGACCTTGCTGATAAGGCCTCCTTGACAAAGAACTCAGACCTCAATAAACATCCCATTAGCATCCTCTCCAAGTTTCAGCAGATTTTCCTCCAAGGAGCTCAGGAGCTCAGCACTACATATTTAAGTTTCTCTTTCACAACAACCCTGTGAAGTAGGTTAGGCTGAGAGAGAAGTGACTGGCCCAGAGTCACCCAGCAAGTCTCCTGGCTGAATGGGGATTTGAACTCAGGTCTCCCCAGTCCTAGTCCAGCACTCTAGCCACTACACCACGCTGGCTCTTCTCATATGCTCATATGCTGGTAACCTCTAGGCTTGACTACTGTAATGCACTCTATGTGGGGCTGCCTTTGTATGTAGTTTGGAAACTACAGTTGGTTCAGAATGCGGCAGCCAGATTGGTCTCTGGGTTTACCTGAAGTGACCATATAACACTGATTCTAAAAGAACTGCACTGGCTGCTGATATGTTTCCGAACGAAATACAAAGTGCTGGTTGTTGCCTATAAAGCCCTTAATGGCTTAGATCCAGGGTACTTGAGAGCGCCTTCTCTGTCGAGAGCTTGTCTCCTTTTAAGAACATCTGGAGAGGACTGGTTACAGTTGCCACTGACTCGTGTGGTGGCAACTCAGGACCAGGCCTTTTCTGTGGCTGCCCCAGGACTTTGGAACGCTCTCCCTGCTGAAAAAAGAGCATCTCCTTCTCTGTTTGCCTTTAGGAGGACCCTGAAGACGTACCTATTTTCCCAGGCTTTTAACTGAAATTTAAATTTTAATGTTTTTTTATCTATTGTGATTTGTATCTGTTTTTATGAATTTTAAATATTTTATATTTTATATTATCTTTTACTCTGTTCACTGCCTAAAGATTTCTATATTAGGCTGTATAGAAATTCAATAAATAATAAAATAAATAAATAAATGTTTATTTATTTATTTTTCTATCTATCTATCTATCTATCTATCTATCTATCTATGAGAAATATTCCACCCATACTACAACCTCCCTATACGTAGCTTTTATAGATCTCAAGGCTGCATTTGATTCCATTTCTACTCTGCTCTATGCAGACAATGCACCAGCGACTCTCTCTAGGACTCCCATAGGTCTTCCTTCCTTCCTTCCTTCCTTAGAAGAGCTCTGAGGGTTGCCCGACACTGTAAGGAAGACCAGTTGGAAATCAACTGTCACAAAACCAAATTCATGGTCTTTGCTAAGAGACCCAAGACACATTCCTGGCGTATAAATGGGCACAAAATCAAGCAGTTTCTCATGGTCTTCCCTGCCTCTGGCACCAGAAAAGCTCATGGCTCTCATGTTGCCCAGAACGCACAGAGGAGTGCCGCTGCCATCCTACAATCCTAAAATCAAAAGGAGGCTACTACATATCCGCAGCCCCTATATTGTTTGAAGCCAAGCTGCTGGTGCAACTCCTTTATGGTGCTCAACTGGGCCCTTTTTCCAATTTTGCCCCACTGGAGCTTGTCCAATCCAAATTCCTAAGAACAGTTCTCCAAGTTCCATGGTGTATCTTTAATGCTAGCCTACCTCTAGAGGCAGGTCTGGTGAAAGTGGAGGCCAGAGTTTGGATGACCATAGTCAACTACTGGATAAGATTATCCCTCATCTCACTGGGTCTAACCCCCCTAACACTACAGGACAACTACCAGTCCACTTGGAAACCGACACTTCTGACGAAAATGTCATCTCTGAGACTTTCCCCTCCCCTCTTACTTTCCATGGGCTAGGAACAGGCAGAATCACTCATCAAAGAATGCATAATGGACATAGAGCGCCAAACTGATTTAGGCAGGGCCATCAATGAAAGACTAAGATACATTTCATCTCCCGCTGTATATGTCATGCAGCTTGAAGCCTCAAAACACAGAAGGGCCTTCATCCTGGCCCACTGTGGTGCCCTTCCTTCGGCTGTGCTAGAAGGCAGATACAGAAAGACTCTTTTCTCGGAACGCCTGTGCCCCTGCGATTCTGGACAAGTTGAAACAATAGAGCATGTCCTCCTCTACTGCCCATTCTACAGGTACTCTTGTATCCCCCTCAACATTCTGCTATTGAGCAAGTCCCCAGGTTGCTCAAGCCAACTCTACGCCTCTCTCCTGCTCTCTGACTCCAACCCTGTTAGCATACATAATGTTGTCCAGTTCTGCGCAACAGCATGTAAAATCTGTCAGGTCCTCCCTGGCAGAAGATCTAAGCAGGCCCAACACAGTGCATGGTCTCACAGTTTAGTTTTAGCATTTATATAGCATTTTATAGTTTTACAGCTTCACAGACTGATTTTAAGACTAAAGATGTCCAGATTTTATGACTTTAACCACTTAAAGCTTTTATATAGTCTCACCCATTTTACCCTTTTATACAAATTCTCTCCATTTTAATTGCCTAATAGTCTAACAGTAGCTGTATAACAGTGTAAATCTTTTAGCCTTTATACTCATAGTTCTGGAGATAGCCTGTTTTAATGTTGTTTTAATGAGGCTCTAATGTAATCTACTTTATGCTGGTCAAAGACCACAATAAAGATTTATCGATTGATAGATATATATTTCATATGTTTACAGATCTTTCTATATAGATTTGTAATGACTTTACCTTTACCCTGGAGATAATATTCTTTAAATTATCATTATCTTTAAATTATCTATATCTATATCTTTCTTTCTTTCTTTCTTTCTTTATATTTATATATATTTATATTTATATATTTATATATTTATATTTATATTTTTTCTGTCTGGATTTATACAGATTTTATTCAGATCACTTTTATGATCATATGTTACCTAGCTTTCATTAAGTGAGAATACAGACTGTGGTCCCAGATTGTTGAGATATTTATATTTTGGATTAAAACTAATATAGATAAAGGTATAAAACATATATCTGGTGGGGGTTTTTTGGTGTGTGCGGGGGGGCTCTTTTTGCTCACCAGTGTAGTTTGTAATGATGTCATCCATCCCAATTCAAGATGGTGGATGTGTGAACATTTGATGCACAAGTGATAGGAGCCAGCGTGGTGTAGTGGCTAGAGTGCTGGACTAGAACCGGGGAGACCCGAATTCAAATCCCCATTCAGCCATGAAACTAGCTGGGTGACTCTGGGCCAGTCACTTCTCTCTCAGCCTAACCTACTTCACAGGGTTGTTGTTAGGAGAAACCTAAGTATGTAGTACACCGCTCGGGGCTCCTTGGAGGAAGAGCGGGATATAAAATGTAAAACAAACAAACAAATAAATAAAAATAAAAGTGGGCTAACTCATGAACCACCTAACTGATTTGAACCAAGTATGGAACAGTTGTAGGGACACATAGGGACACCTCAACAGCATAGTTTGTGATACTGTCATCCACCCCATTCAAGATGATGGACTCATATACATTTGAGGCATAACTGGGCTAACTTATGAGCCGCCTAACTGATTTGAACCAAATTTGCTACAACTGTAGGGACACATAGGGACTGTTCAAGGGCATGGTTTGTAATGACGTCATCCACCCGAATTCAACATGGAGGATTCGTGAACACTTGAGGCACAAGGGGGAACCGATTTGAACAAAATTTGGTACAGTTGTAGGGACACCTAAAAGGCATAATTTGTTATTATGTCATCCACTCCAATTCAAGATGGTGGATGTGGGAATGTTTGAAGTGCAAGTGGGCTAATATGTGAACCACCTAACTGATTTGGACCAAATTTCCTACAGCTGTAGGGACACATAGGGACACTTCAGTGGCATAGTTTTTGATGATGTCATGCACTCCCAATTCAAGATGGTCGACACCTAAATGTTAGAGATGCAAGTGGGCAAACTACTGGACTGTCTAACTGATAGGAAGAAAATTTGTTACAGTTGTAAGGAAACATAGGGACACCTCAAACACATAGTTTGTGATAATGTCATCGACCTCAATTCAAGATGGTGGATGTGTGAACATTTAAGGCTGAAGAAGTGGGCTGACTTGTGAAGATAGTAATTACCAATTAAGATTATAGTTAAAGGAAAGTAGGCAGATTAGTTCCTACCAGAACAACTGTTTAATCTTATCTGATGTTTGTGTGACTGGTGTGTTTGACCTCAACGCTTTATATTATTCAGTATTTTATGGAATTTTGTATCTTTTAAAAAATAACATATAGACTTTTAAAAAAACAACAACTTTGTAGGGATCAATGGACTGCTCATCACTGACTGTGTATTATTACCTTTAGTATCATCAGAAAGTCCAGAATGTTCCTGGAAAATGCCCATATTTTTGGATCATAATATCCAAAATTCGTTCAACCACAGATTGGCATACTGGACAAACTGCATACATTTACCATATTCTGGTTACACAAAATGTTTTGGGATCTCACTCTCCCTACAGAATTGTTGCCCTAGAGACCTACTTTACTGGATTGTTGTGAGGAAAAATGAGGGATGAGACGTTGTAAATAATAATACAATCTAGGCACCAATTGCTTACTTACGATACTCAGTTGACTTTATCATATCGAATTCAGATGGGATAAATCAATGCACTTTTATCTGAATCATTAATCTCTACTAGATCAGATATCAAACCATATTACACAGAATAGTTTTCTCCTCAACCAGTAGTGTAACTAATGAGAAAATTTTAGAGTTAGACCTTTTAGATGTGAGTTCAAATTCTTGCACAGCATCGGACTCAGTGGACAAATTACTATCTCCAGCCTCACTTTCCTAAACCGGGGGATGGAGAGTTACCTTATGGATTTGTGGTGAAGTCAAGTGAAATAAACTCTCTGCACATACTTTTGCAAATGATTATTTGCACAGTGCTGTTTAATATTTCCTAAATTGTGCAGCAGTTAAAAAAAAGTAGAGCTATATACCATTTCAACTATTCCTATTCTCCTTTGAAAGTAGGAGTGTACTCTCAGATAAAAAATTGTCTCATTAAAGAGGTTCTTGCTGTTGTGTGAGGTGGGGGGGTGAACTACTGCAGGTGTTCAGGTGTAGTGACAACTTTGGCCCAAGGCTCAGGGGCAACCCAGGTGAAGCCCACCCGAGTGGCCCCCATCACCCGCCCAGGCACTCTCCTGGACAGGTGATGGGGAGCAGGTGCCTGTCCTGCTTGCCAGGAGGGTGGCTGGGCGGGCAATGGGGATAGACATGTTGCTACCCTTGCTAGCCAGCTTTGGGTCCTAACTGGGTGCTCAGCTACCTCTAATGGGTGGGCTTGCCATGTGTGAACGAATAGTAATTGGTTTGTTCTCCTTTTCACACACGGACTTGGGGCTTGACTTCAGGTGCCACTTATTTTCAGACTGTAAGTGCCAATCACTTTGGACATTGACCCAAGTGAGCACAACCCAAACTGCTTGAGTTGGCCTTTGTTGCCAAGCTGAACGTCATTCCTTTTTGTGCTTGTCACTTCCAGGTGCTTTTGTTCTTTTCCTCTCCATGAGAAGAAATAGATTCTAAATTATCTTTTTGTTCCTCAAGGAAATCTGTTTTAACAGTTTGCAAATGTCATCTCCCCCCCCCCCATATCTATAGGATTTCCAGCTATCTTTGTAGTGGCCTGGGCAGTGGTCAGAGTGACCGTAGCAGATGCAAGGTAAGCAGAAATGGCGATAAGAGTTTGCTTGATATTTCTTTTTGATGGCTGGGCTGTTGGGCAGGGAGCAATCCAGTGGGCAACTGAATTGCTGCTATTTGAGGAACAATTGAATAGAATTCAAGGGAGACCACAGCTTAATGTTAGAGCACATCCTTTGCACAAAGAAGGTCCCAGGAAAAGTCCCTGGCATCTCCAGGTAGGGCTAAGAAAGTTTCCTTTCCCTAAACCTGGAGAGCTCCTACCAATCAGCATAGACAGTACTGAGCTCCATGGACCAATGGTCTGACACAGTTTAAGGCAACTTCACGTGAGCAAGTGCCCATTGGCATAAACAAGAAGGTAGCTATTTGGAGAGAAGTTGCAATGAAAATTTCTGATGAAATTAATACGAAAAATGTACAGTTATCTGTACATCTTTCTTTCACAGTGCTGTTCTAGTTTACATATATAGGCCTCAGACTGAATGTTACTATGGGCCTAGAAGGTATTTTGGTTCTGGAGACAAAATAATCTAAATGCACACAAACCATTTGTCATAGGGCACTATGTGCCATTGTGCAACTTCACTGAATAGGGCTTGTGAATGTCCCAGTGGATTGTGCCTGTGAGTCAGATTTGTTTGTGCTCCACTATGTCACCTCAATATATGATTATTTCATTTAGAGCAGTGCAGATTCCCCCACCCCACCCCCGGCTTAGATGTGTATATGACTTTCCAAAGTTCTGGACCAATTTTTGAGCTTCTGTAGCCTCCTACAGATGTTATAAAATGGAGGCTATACTCAAGTACAGCCTCTGAAATAGAGGCAAAAGTCCCACCTGGCATGCCAATCGCTCTCCCATGTTCAGTAGGCATCTCACAGCCTTCATCTGAAGCTGCAAGTATTTTAAAGGGTGATTCCGTGAGTGGGAGACTTGGGTGCAGGTGCCTCCTGCTCATGGAACCATCCTCCAACATGCTTACAGCCTCTACTGCTTCAGACGGAGGCACCCACCCTACATGGAAGAGGGATTGACAGCTGGACGGGACTGCTGCCTGTTTTTTTTTGAGGCTGTACTTGAGTACAGCTTCCATTTTATAATGTCTGCAGGAGGCTTTTGTCTCCTGCATTTGCTTGGTTTGCATTGTCTTGGCCTTCAGAGCATGCGATCATTGATCTGTCTTTCATGGTACTAGAAAGAGAGATACTTTAATACCCCAGATCTACCCAAATATCTGAGCCCTGTACACTCTGTCACAAATGTCTTTCAGAAAAATGCCCTGGAACCACTGACTTTGGGACAAGAATTAAGCATGCCTAATAAGGTTTTTCTGTTGAGATCAATTGTACTTAGAAGTGTATAACTTTGGTTGTACTATGCCCCAGATCTTTCTTCTTCTTCTTCTTTTTTAAAAGAATGTTTTTCACATAGAAGACAAATTAACATCCAGATCATCAAATGTTGGAAGGAAGCGATTGGAACTGCCTAAGGAACAAATGTGCACTTTGTGATCTGCTGGAAATTTGACAAATATATTATAAAAAATGACAACAGTTAGATCAGATCCCCTTGTAATTTCCATATTTTATTTCTCACTTAAAAAAAAAAAAAAGACAGTTGAGACTGTGAAGGTGATGAATTCTTGTTCACATACCAGACCCCTTCCTTGCTCAGCCTTCCCAGGGAGCTGCTGTCTGCACCTAGCTCTTCTTATCTATCAGCTGCAGAAAGAAACCTGAGGACAAATGGCCAAGCATGAATACCCGGTCTCCTGCTGATGAGACAAAGGCCTCACCCTGCCATGTCTTCATTTGCTTCCCCTTCCCCTTCCTCCTCTCTGTCCGTTACCACCAAGAGAAGGTAGTCATTGGAAAGGGAACCCCTACCCACTTTTAGCATTCCTCCCCTCCTGTCCAGGTTTGCCTCTCTCTCTTTTATTTTATTGGGAAGGCTCCTCTTTTTCTGGGATGAATTGTTGTGTGACCAGTAGAAATTCTGTAGGTGAGGCTTTCCCTGGCATTCACACGTCTTGGCCTGGTTGCTGGTGAGGCAAGTCTGCAGAATCTCTGACTGCTCCAAGGAAGCAAGTTGATCTGACAGAGTCCCTGTTGGAGATGGAATTCCAGTGCACTGACTGTTTGCACCGATTATCCTTATGACCACTAGGGGCATTTAGGAGTAGAGGTAGCTAATGAGGGTCTCCTTACCTGTCCCTGCTTGCCTCTACCCTATGAGCCCTGCTTTGACTCCTCAGGTACTTCCTGTAGTGAGTCAGTACTCTTCTTTTCCTCCTAAAGAGAAGATGGAAACATCTCTCTCTCTCCCCCTCCCTATTCATTATGTAGCCTTTAGATAGTATTAAGTTCTTTCCTGTCTCAGTGTACTTCACCAATAAATCAATTTAGTTTAGACTCTACAAATGATCTCTATTTGTGTTCTTGAAACAGCTGCAACAACTAAACTCCACACTCTGTAACTGGAGTGGTAGTTTCCTTTGGTAGTTTCCAGGAGCTGCGGGGATGGGTGGTGTGTGGAGGCCTCTTCCAGAGTTGGCTGGGCTGGCAGTGGCCTGGTCTGGGCCTTTTTTGGCTGAGTTTGGGGCTCTGTGCATGTGTGTGGAAACCATTTTTGTGACCTCTGCACATGCACAGAGGCTATTTGCATGACCACCTCACCCACTGTGGCTGCCACCCCGCTCCCCTGTTCTTCATTTTCCTTGCAGTCTTTCACTGATAGAGCAGAAACTATTTACCAGAGACTGTTTACCAAGACCTTTGCTCCTTAGCTCACCCCTCTTATTCTCTTTGGCGCATGTACATGTCAGAGTCAGGTCAAGACAAGGTTTTTGAGGTCTTTTCTCTCCATTTGCTTCCACACACACAAATGAAACACCAACAACAGCTTTTGGGAAGGATGTTAGGGACAGTTGCTCTCTCTGCCCAGCAAAAATATAAGAGTGTCACCATTTTCAACAGGTGCTTCTTGCTCAGTTAGCAAGGCTTGCCTGACTGTCTTGATGTATTAATAGCAATGTCCATGTCTCCTCCCACTTAGTACAGTATATCTATCCCTTCTTCTCTCATGGGATATGTCTCAGTGAGTCATTAGAAGAAAAATCAGAAGGAAAGAGGTTATGAACTTCCTTGTCAGTAATTATAGTTCTCCTTGCAGTTACTGTGACCCAAAGGTGAATTAGAAGGAATACATTTGCTAGAAAATGCAACCTTAAACAAATAATTACCAATTAGACAACTCAGCTGTACAAGTGCAGTGCCTTAGCTCTAATGAATAGCACCAATCAACTACTAAAAAGGAGGTGACACATCCCCAGTTTCTACTTCATTAGATGAAGGAAACGGTGCATTTCCTCACTGAGCTTCTCTATCATCTATGTTTTAATTGCTGAGGTTTAAACTAAATGTCATTTACTAAAAAAATATTCCAGGCTCTCTGATTGCTCTGAAACTTTCAGCTAATATTAGCCACCAGTCACAATATTCACTGTCTGTGCTGTTGGCTATGTACTGTATTTGAAAGAAAAGGCCATTCGCAGCACTGTATAAGCATATTCAGTCTAACAAAGGCACAGTCTTAGGACAAAGCGGGAGTAAAAAAGGAAGTCGATTATTCTGGTGCAGCTGCACTGGTCATTTGTTATCTTCTAGGTCCAGTTCAAGGTTCTGGATCTTGCTTTCAACAGCCTAAATAGTAGCCCTGTGTACCACCAGAAATATCAGCTCAAATCTGATCCTATCCACAACACAAAAACAAACAAAAACCAAACCAAACCGGGGAGGCAGGCATGGCCTCTCCAACATCATAAGATTTGGGTCAGAATTGAACTGATATTTTACTAATAATTCTATCAAAAATCCTCCCCCGCCACCCTGCAGCCTTTGAAATTTATAGACTTTGTGCTGCTGCTCGGGGAAAAGCAAAAATCACACAGCCAGGAAGAGCAGCCATCAGGCCAGTGGCAGCAATGGAGGCCAATACAGGAGGAGCAGCGCGGCCTGTAGAAATGAATGATGGCTGGTGGTAGCAATGGAGCCAGCAAGAAAGGCCTCCCAGGGTGGTAGTGGCTCAGAATGGTGGCAGTGAATCTTTAAACTGTAAAGCTTAAGGGTAGGGGGGTGATTTCTGATAGACATGTCATAAATATTTATTCTATGTTTTATTATTTATTTAGCATATGTGTATAAAGCCCACTACCAAAGTCTCTAGGCGGTTTTCAGCAATAAAACCAAGAAATTTTAACAATTAAAGCATAAAAAATCAAATCAAAATACCCATTAAAACTACCAACTAGCTAAAAAGCTTGGCTGAAGAGATGCGTCTTCAGTTGTTTCCTAACAGCCAACAGGGATGGAGCAGCTCTGATCTCAGCAGGAGGTACATTCCACAGCCCTAGGGCAGCTGGAGAGAAGGCATGCCTTTGAGTCACTACCAGACGAGCTGGTGATACCCTCAGATAAACCTCCTCTGAAGATCTTAATAGGTGGTGGGTTCATAACGAAGAAGGCATTCCCTTAAATACCCTGGGCCCAAGCCATTAAGGGTTGTATAGGTAATAACCAGCACTTTGTAGTTTCCCTGGAAACCTATTGGTAGCCAGTATAAACTGGAGTAAAATGGTCGTCCCAGAGACCAGTCAGGACGTCCCAGAGACCAGTCTGGCAGCAGCATTCTGCACCAATTGTACTTGGTGGACTGTGTACAAAGGCAGCCCCACATAGAGTGCATTGCAGTAGTCAAGCCTGGAGGTTACCAGCATGTGCACCACTGTCACTTCTAGGAAAGTGCACAGTTGGCGAACCAGCTGAAGCTGACAGAAAGCACTCCTGACCACTGCCTCCACCTGAGGTATCAGAGAAAGGGCTGGGTCCAGAAGTACTCCCAAACTGTAAACCTGTTCCTTCCAAGGGAGTGTAACCCCATCCAGAACAAGCAAATCTATCCCATTTCTGGAACTGCGGCTTCCTACAATGAGCACCTGAATCCTGTTGGGATTCAGTCTGTTTGTTATCCCTTATCCAGCCCGTTACTGCCTCGAGAAAGGCATTTAGGGAAGTTATGCCATTGCCTGATTAAGCTGACACGGAGAAGTAGATTTGAGTGTCATCAGCATACTGATAACACCCTGTACCAAATCCCCTGATGCTCTTTCCCAGTAGTTTCATGTAGATGTTAAAAAGCACTGGAGATAGAATGAAGCCCTGAGGGATACCATACAAAAGCTCTCGCTTCGTAGAGCAGCAGTCTTCTGAAATCTGCCCAAGAGGTATGAGCGTAACCACTGCAAAGCAGTGCCCCCTATGCCCAGTCTCCTCAAGCGATCAAGAAGGATACCATGGTCGAGAGTATCGAAAGCCTCTGAGAGATCCAAAAGTACCAATACAGTCACACTCCCTCTGTCAATTCCCCTTTGGAGATCATACATCAAGCTGACCAAGGTAGTCTTCACCCCATAACCTGCTCAAAATCCAGTTTGAAATGGGTCTAGATAATCTGTTTCATCCAAGACTGCCGGGAGTTGAGAGGCCACCACCTTCTCAATTATCTTGGCTAACCATGGGAGATTTGAGACAGGCCTCTAATTGCCTAACTCTGAGGGATCAAGTGTAGGGTTCTTAAAAAGAGGTCTAATAATTGCCTCCTTTAAACAAAGAGGCATCCTACCTTCCTTCAGAGAAGCATTTATGATCTTAACCAGGCCCTCTCTAACAATCTCCCTGCTTGATGTTATAAGCCAGGTCGAAGAGTCAAGAGAGCAGGTGGTAGGACGCATAATTCCAAGCAGCTTGTTCATGTCCTCAGGAGTCACAAACGGAAACTGATCCAATTTAACCACACAAGAGGAGTTGCTAGATACCCCTGCTAAAGACTCTGTACCAACAGTGGACTCAGTGGTGGATTAACAGAGAGGCAGAGTAGGCATTTGCCTACGGCGGCAAAATTTGAGGAGTAGCAAATTTTGCCCGGCCTCAAATTTTGCTGCCCCTCTCTGTGGGCAGTGGTGGTGGAGTGGGCGAGGAGAAAGTTTCCCCTTTTACCTTATTTAAAAAAAGGCAAACCTTTTTTGTTTAAGGTAAAAGGGCAGCAAAAGCCTTTTTGCCTATCGGTGGCAAAAAGCTTAATCCACCCTTAAGAACATAAGAACAGCCCTGCTGGATCAGGCCCAAGGCCCATCTAGTCCAGCATCCTGTTTCGCACAGTGGCCCACCAGATGCCGCTGGAAGCCACAGACAGGAGTTGAGGGCGTGCCCTCTCACCTGCCATTACTCCCCTGCAACTGGTACTCAGAGGCATCCTGCCTTTGAGGCTGGAGGTGGCCCACAGCCCTCCGACTAGTAGCCATTGATAGACCTCTCCTCCATGAAGTCATCCAAACCCCTCTTAAAGCCATCCAGGTTGTTGGCTGTCACCACATCCTGTGGCAGAGAGTTCCACAAGTGGATCACGCGTTGTGTGAAAAAGTACTTCCGTTTGTTGGTCCTAGACCTCCTGGCAATCAGTTTCATGGAGTGACACCTGGTTCTAGTGTTGTGTGAGAGGGAAAAGAATTTCTCTCTCTCCACTTTCTCCACACCATGCATGATTTTATAGACCTCTATCATGTCTCCCTGCAGTCGTCTTTTTTCTAAACTAAAAAGCCCCAGGTGTTGTACTCTTGCCTCATAAGGAAGGTGCTCTCGGCCCCTAATCATCTTGGTTGCCCTTGAATGGAATCCAGGTCAGCACGGATACAAGAGATTTTGTCCACAAAAAAATCATTAAAAGCTTCACAGCAGTTAACTGATGGCTCCAAAGCTGAGTGGAAGGGGCCTGAATAAGTCCCCTCACTCCCCTCTACAGTTCCACTGGACATGAACCTGAGGGCTCAATATGCACAGCAAAGAATCGCTTCTTTGCCACACGTATTGCCAGAGCACAGATTTTCAATTGTGCTCTGTTCTATAATCTGTAATCTGCAAATCAAAATAAATTTAATTTAATGAAACGTTATATATGTTTAATTCCACACCGATAGGAGGGGGTTCAGCTGGGGTTCTGACTATCGAGGGCCCTATCCTATCAGCTGCAATCCTATCGGTTGCAGAATTACTGCTGATAGTACCAACACGGGGACTACAGATATACCTCGTTACTCTCGCGGGTTCAGAGTAATGAGGCAGTATGCCTATGGGAAATTGGGGTCAAGTTCCAGAACTGTCAAAAAAAAGGCTTAAAAAAACAGCAGAAGGGGTGGGGGGAGAGGGAGAGGAAATCATTGAAATTATTTACTGTATTGTGCTCCGCAGGGTCTACATGTGCCCAGGAATGCCCCCCCAAACCGTGAAAAAACATGGAAAAATGCTTTAAAAGAAGAAAAAAAGAGCCACAAAATGCCTCCTCCTTACAAAATAGCAGCTGGAAGTGATCTCGCAGTCATTTCCAGTCCTCTAGGAACTGCGGATATGTGGGTTTTAACCCTTTCATATCTGCAGATAATAAAATCAGGTGTCAATTAAACACCCACCAATACACGGAACCATGAATAGCAGTTCCATGTATAATGAGGTTTGCCTGTAAAATCCAATATGCCTGTCAGATCTATCTAATTGCACAGGCCTACTAAACAGTCATGAGTCCTAAATACCTCAGAGAGCATCTTCTCCCTTATGTATGTACTTCCTTGCTCATTAATTCCTTTGGTGAGGCTTTGCTTTCTATTTCTTATTTATTTATTTATGTCTTTGTAAACTGCTTTGGAAACTTTCGTTGAAAAGCGGTATATAACTATTTGTTGTATTGCATTGTATTCCTTCATGAACTGTGGTTAGTTTTGAGCAGGTACAGATTATTAAACTTCTCTGTTTGGGGCACCTACCCTGCTGAATGCCTTTCCCCAGGGGATTAGACTGGTGTCTCCTTACATCATTTTTTGTAACCAGATGAGAATTCAAAACTTGCCAAGGCATTTGCTAGAGCTGGCTGAGACTCCTGCTTCTTGTTTATGCCACTGGATTTGATTTTAGAGGGCTGGTGTTTGATTGCTTGGCGGAATTTTACTTGTAATCATTTCAGATATTTTTGAATATCTCTTTGGGCACTCAACTCCTGGGGAAAGCAACGACGTTTTGATAAATGAATGCATAAAAGCTGCTATCCATGTCCTATATTTATGTTTGCCAGCCCAGCCCTGCAAACCAAATTCTTTCTCTTTTTGCCAGTGAAATGTCCTTCGAATATGTCTCTTGCTCATCTTATAAAACAATACGACTATTGTATTCTGTCAGTCTGTGGTAGAATCTAACAAAACATTAGCCCCATGCTCTTATTGTCTAATGCCTCTCTTCATCTATCCAAAGGTCAGAAACTTAGTACAAATGCAGAGAAACGGTGGAGGGGTGAATTACAAAACATACCGCTGCCTCCTTCCACTCTAGTCAACTAAGCGGTGTGTTTCCTCCGCCCACCCACTCTTTCTTTTTCCTCACTAATGTTCCATAGAATACTCTTGTCTGACTGTAACTGAGCACATGTGAATCTCATGTTATCACGTAAAAGACTACAGGGTATTTTTCACACAGCAGGCTTTAACATGAGTTTACTCCGAGGCTTTGCTGCGAGTTCAAAGTTGGCTCAAAACACCAATTCAAAAAGTGGATTTCCCGCCGCCCTGGATATAAATCACTCTGTACTCTAACGTGCAATGAAAAACCTGAATCATGTGTGAAGTGCTCTCGATAGCTCTCAGGGACTTCGGGGTAAATCTGGCCGATATGTGAACGCACACTCTCCATTCTGGAAAAGCGGCTAAAAGCCCTGTGTGAAAAACTCCCAGATAGGGACTGGCATGACTGAATGTTCTGTATTTTATTTTATTTTATTTTAAAAAAACCTTTTCTGTGATAGAAGAAAATATGCATGTTGCAGAGATGAGAATATGTGAGGAATCCAATCTTCTTTTGAAGGCAGTTCATTACTCTTCTATTTCTGTGCATATATTATTCTGGCCGCCGTGGTAGCGTACATAAAAAATGTGAAATTAATTGTAGAAAACACTCCTTGCGTTATTCCCAGCAGGAAGGAATCTGGCTTCTTAGGAAATGTCATTTTAAATATTTTCTTTAACTCATTATATATCATGTCCCAAAAGGCCTTAACCTTCCTATAAGTCCACCACATATGAAAAAAAGGTCCTTCAGAGAATTCACATTTCCAACATTTGTTTGAAACATTTTTATACATTTATGCCAGTTTTTTTGGTGTCAAGTACCACCTATACATCATTTTATAATAATTTTCTTTTAGAACATAACAGGCAGTGAACTTTAAATCAGTTTCCCATAATTTTTCCCAGGCTGCCATTTCTATGTTGCACCCCACATCTTGAGCCCATTTTACCATAGCAGTTTTGACCACTTCGTCTCTTGTCTCCTCCAAAAGCAAGAGCTTATACATTTTAGAAACTAATTTTTCATCATTTTCACACAGCAACTTCTCAAATCTCGACAGAGAAAAGGTTTTCCTCATGTGTTTTTTTGAGAGCACTGGACCTTAGCACTCCTAATCTTTGGGTCTCAAATAATCTGCCTCGAATGACCATGAGGATGGCAGTTAATGCTTTTGTGAA
Source organism: Hemicordylus capensis (assembly GCF_027244095.1). Lineage (NCBI taxonomy): Eukaryota > Metazoa > Chordata > Lepidosauria > Squamata > Cordylidae > Hemicordylus > Hemicordylus capensis. The sequence continues at coordinate 225,781,074 of NC_069657.1, forward strand.
GTTCATTTGCTGCTACTCCCAAACATTTGTGTTGGGTTATTAGTGGTGAAGGAAATCTTTTTAAAAGACTAAAACTGGAGGCATATGAGTTTAGAGTGTATTGTATTCTCTAAAATGAATCTGACCCAGCTCAGCCACAAAATAAAATAATATATAACTATTTATTCCTGCTTCATTTTGTTGATGCAGAAATGTTCTTGATTTCACAGATGTTGGGAGCTCAGTGCTGGAGACATCAAATGGATTTACCAAGCTCCAATTTTAGCAGCTATTGGGGTAAGTTTCACACATATAAATTTCATAAACACCTATTGTATATTCTGTCAAGGCCCAGCCACAGATATGAGAGGTGATAGGGTGACATCTTTTAGACTATCTTAGGATAGTCTTTTAGGACTGCCTCAGGATAGGAAGTAAAATAGTCCATTATATTGCTACTTGTGCAAAATAGGGAGATGTTTTCTGCAAATACCTGGGGTTTGAGGGCTAGGATGGTTTAGGCAGGAAAAGCAAATTTCCCTTTTCCTGTATGCCATGGTCCCGATCGGAATAGTCTCCCCCTCCTCCATTTTTTAAGAAAAAAGAAGCTCTCCCCCATTCAGTATGACTCTGAAGCATGCATTTCCTTGCATGTCTGGTTTGTCCCTAAGAATAGGCACACAGGTATGTATTGGCACGCAAAGAGTACGTGTTAAACGTGATTTATTAAGTGAGCATTCAAACATTGGTATGGACTCTGATGCCGAGATTACCTATTGTGTGGCCAAATTTTGTGCCGCTGCTTGTAACATCAGGAAACAAATGGTTAATCCTTGTGTTATGTAAGGTACATGTGTTTTTCTGGTGGTGGGTTGGTAAAAAGTAAAAGTGTGCCAACAAGTCGATTTTGACTCCTGGTGCCCACAGACCCCTATGGTTTTCTTTGGTAGAATACAGGAGGGGTTTACCATTGCCTCCTCCTGCGCAGTATGAGATGATGCCTTTCAGCATCTTCCTATATCGCTGCTGCCCAATAAAGTACCAGCAGGGATTTGAACTGCAACCTTCTGCTTGTTAGTCAAGCGTTTCCCCGCTGCACCACTTAAGGTGGCTCGGTGGGCTGGTAGTTTTGTATTATTCAGTATTATTCATTATTATTTACTATTGGATTATTTTAAGTGATGTTGCCTGCAACTATTGATTATTGTAATTGCCTGCTGGTTGTGGACCATAATGAATGAATGAATGAATGAATGAATGAATGTTTCATTGGTATGGTGACAGGAATATTTATGTAATGAAGAAAGATACAAAATAGAGGTGATATTTGTGGGTAGGGAGACAGAACGTGCTAACATCAATTGCTTTTTAAGAACTACTGTACATTTGTGCAAAATTTTAAATGTGGGAAGTGGCCTCTTCCTTTTAGTTTAAACAAGAAAAAGGGCAATAATAGTGAAACAAATTATTCCATGATACCTGCAACCTAATTTCTAATGGCACAAGTCTGACTAGAAGTTGTGCCATCTGTTCCAGATTCCGGCAGCACAACTGTATGCATTTTTACTCTTAAATCTCAATTATGTGCTTCCTGGTAGACATTTAATTTAATTTAATTTAATTTAATTTAATTTATTTATTTGGTTGATTGATTGATTGATTGATATACTGCCCTTCCAAAATGGCTCAGGGCAGTTTACAGCACATGCTTAAGATTGTAGCCCAGATGTGTGAGAATATACTGAAGATGTTGAATGGAATAGGAAAAGTACCATGCATATTCTCAGGAGTATTTTTAGCCTACTCTCCTGTAGGCTTATGAGATCACATAGCATTCTGTGTGTGTGTCCATCCATATGTCAACTTCGCAATGCCTGGACCAGTATGAACCAAATCGGGTACAATTGTAGGGACACATAGGTACACCTCAACGGCTAGTTTGTGATGAGGTAATTCACTCCAATTCAAGATGGTGGGCATGTAAACTTTTGAGACGCAAGTGGGCTAACTTGTGAACCGCCTAACCAGTTTGAACCAAATTTGCTACAGCTGTAGGGACATATAGAGATGCCTCAGTGGCATAGTTTGTGGTGATGTCATCCACCCTGATTCAAGATGGTGGACATGTAAATGTCTGAGGCACAAGTGGGCCAACTCTAAGTGATTTGAACCAGATTTGGTACAGTTGTAGTGAGTGACACACAGGGACACCTCAATGGCATTGTTTGTGATGATGTCATCCACCCTAATTCAAGATGGTGGATGCATAAATGTTTGAGGCACAAGTGAGCTAACTTGTGGACTGTGTAACCGATTTGAACCAAATTTGGTACAGTTGTACTGAGTGACCCATAGGAACACCTAAGTGGCATGGTTTGTGATGATGTCATCTACCCCAATTTAATATGGCGGATGCATAAATGTTTGAGGGGCAAGTTGGCTAACTTGTGAACTGCCTAACCAATCTGGACCACATTTATTCCAGTTGTAGGGATAGTGAAGGAAAGTAAGCAGATTAGTTCTTACTAGAACAACTTGTTCTTATGTTCCAGGAGTGATCCCTGGCACAAATTAAGCCCTGTTCAGTGATCAATCATGTCCTACTAGTTATACAGTACTTTGCATTTTAGAAGGTACCTCTTCACTATGCTTTTTCACTAAAGTGGAAAAAAAAGATTTTTTTTTTTGTAAATATGAAGAATGCAGTCTGTTCTACTGTATATGTCTAAAAGACATATTTTACCTGAGCCATTTTGCCATATGTGTCTTTTCTGAACCCTCTGTTCTTTCCCCTTCGTGTCTCTGGCATGGATGCATTGAGTGAGTAGGACAAGTTTTCTCTTCACTTCTTTATTCTATAGATTCTATGGAGGTTTTCACATTGAGGCTGCACAGCCACCTGTCAGGGATGCTGTAGCATTGAACAGAAAGTTGAAGATCTCCCAGGCCCCTTTCAGCTCTAATATTCAATTGTTCCCTAGCTGCAAAATGAGACAGATTGTGATGAACGAGCGATTGTGTTTGTGTTCTGCCATAAATGTATTGATTTGCTTGGTCGGTGGCTGTGTATGTAATACATTCTTTGCCACAGAATACCTCACAGCCTTGGACTAGTTGTCTCTCATGCTCAGTGTTTCCCATGTGTTAAATGGGAAAAATGATTTCTGTAGTGCTGCTTACACACTTAATTGCATAACAATAAATTGTGCAGAATAGCTTGCGGGGTGGATCTCCCTCGCTTGGGGGAGAGAAAGGAAAATACATTACACAGCAAGCAAACACCAGCTGGGAATGATCTCTGGAGAGCTCATTCACACACAAGGGGCTGTTGATATTCATCAAGCCCTTTTAATGACCCCCTGCTAACTGGGCAAAGAGGCACCTTTTAAATATGGTGATTCTATTTATTTAGCAGGGGGAGACTAACTGGCCCTATCCACCCCCAGCACATTACCTCCAGTCACTGTTGCTGGTGTCTGTCTTGTGTTTTTTTTTAGTTTGTGAGCCCTTTGGGGACAGGGAGCCATTTTATTTATTATTTCTCTATGTAAACCACTTTGGAAACTTTTGTTGAAAAGCGGTATTTGTTGTTGTTAATTACAAGCTTCAGTCAAACTGCTGTGTTTCAGAGACTGTGCTAGCTGCCATTTTATTCCTCCTTGGCCTGCTTTTTTGATGGGATTGATGACTTCCAAAATCAAAGGACTGGGAGGGACACCTGGAGACCATGTGATATAATAACTAGCTGGGCCAGGTGCAGAGCATTTGCCCCTCTAGTTTGGCCCAGCCATTTTCTCCTGCTTGCCACCGCCACTGTTGTTTTCTCGCCGGCCACCCACCAGCTCTCAACTTCCTACCCACCCGCCTGCCAACCGCCTCTGGCAGGCCCACCACCACCTCCTCCAGTTGGCTGTCTGTCTCCTCAGCTCCACCCGCCGGCGTGGCTCTGCTAGCCGGCCTCCTCCTCCCGCCGGTGCAGCTTTGCCCACTGGCCAGCCGCCGCCTCCTGCTGGCACGGCTTTGCCCACCAGTGCAGCTCCACTGGCTGGCTGCCTCCTCCCGCTGGCACAGCTCTACCAGCAAGTGCAGCTCCACCAGCCGCCATGGCTGTTTTCTCCTCCGTCCCCATCACTTATCCCCCGGCAGCTGTTTGCAGACTCTTGCGAGAGCTGCCACACATGGGATTAGTGACGGGTACGTTTAAGAGAATTATATATAAAGAAGATGATGATAATGATAATGATAATAAATAAATAAATGTTATTTGTTAGCCGTGCCATAACAAATTGTTCTCTGGGCAACTCACAATACAACATTAAGACATGAAATAGAAATATACAACATATTAAATCATAACAGAACAAAAGGGGAAAAAGAAAACAGAAAACAGAATAGGAGGCAATTTTAAAACTCTTTAAAAATCAGTTAAAAAGCAAATTTAAAAACCAAAATTTAAAAGGCCTGAGTGAACAAAAAGGTATTTACCTGGCATGTAAAAGAATAAAGCAATGAGGCCAGGTGAACCTCAGTAGGGAGGCTATTCCCACTGTTCGGTCCAATCCTGGACCAACTCCTCCCCCCCCCACACATGTGCAGCAGCCTCCAAAATGGCCACTGTGAGGGGGAAAGGGCCAAAGAACGCCTGAACCGGGCGATTTTTGGCATAAGGAAGGTCACCGAAGGGAGGGGAAACCTCCATGGAGCCTCCCGTGGCATCGGAGAAGCGCTCCAGAGGGGGTAAGTACTACCATTTATTTATTTTTACAAAATGATTGTGACATCCCCCTCCCGACCAGGTGGTTTGATGGGGGGAAAAACTGAACTGACCTAGTCTGGTTCAGGTCCAGTTCAGACTCGAACCGTACCAGGCCAGCTGGTTTTGTGCACATCGTTGTTTGTCCCAGTTAACCCCTGCTAACTGGGCAAAGAAGCACCTTTTTAACATGGTGATTCTCTTTATTTAGTAGGGGGAGAGTAACTGGCCCTGTCCACCCCCAGCACAGTACTTCCAGTGACTGTTGCTGGTGTCTACGTTGCATTTCTTTTTAGATTGTGAGCCTTTTGGGGACAGGGAGCCATCTTATTTATTTATTATTTCTCTATGTAAACCACTTTGGAAACTTTTGTTGAAAAGCGGTATATAAATATTTATTGTTATTGTTGTCAATAGCCTTTCCTTGCAAATATATCAGTTGCAAGGAATGTCTGAGACATGCTGTGAGAAACAGCAGGCCGGGGTTTTTCATCTTCACTAAGTTAGTTCTGGAGGAAGAGTTGAGTTCGTTTGAAGCTACAGACCTTCCTTGCAAGCAGGAGTGCTACATGGGGGTGGAGGGAGCAGTCCCTGATGTTTTCTTCTCTGCTTCATGTGGGAGTGCCATGGTGATTCTTATCCCACACCCATGGCAGTGAATGTTTGAGTTTAATATATTCAGCTTATTCCTTGTGCAACCCTGCAGAATGGTGGTCTCATTTGTTGCTTCGCATCAGTCCTCTGTGGAGCAAGAGATGGCATTTTAAGTTCAAGAGCTACATGCTGTTTGCTGCTTTTTATTTCTGAGCACAAGCAGCATCTATGACCAAGAGCGCTAATGCAATTGCCTATTCTTCTTTGGAGGTTCCTGGAATATTTCAAGGTCAGCTTCCATGCTCCCTTGAAAAGCATCAGGTAAAAAAAGCTAAAATATTTTGAAAGTACATAACACCATTAAAACAATTCGTAAACTTCTATGTCTTAGGGCAAACTGCTATAACTTTAAGAAACAAAAGTGCCTTAAGAAGTGTGTTTATGGGCAATACACAGTGCTCGAAGCTCTATTTTGCATGCCCTGGTATGAATCCTGTACTTACATAAGCCCTGTTCAGGTGCTCAAAACTGGCCATACATGTACTTAGGTACAGTGTCCCTGAAAGCCCCAGCATGCTGATCAGAGGAAGAATCTCTCCATGTGTACACTTGTCTCTCAGCAGACAAAATGATGTAACCGTGGACAGCAGGGGGCAGGGCTTCAGAATGGAAGAGCGAAGAAAGTGTGGGACTTGCAAGCAAGTACAGCATCTCCAGTTTTGATAACACCTAAATGGGACTATAATCATTGGCGATTATCCAGACTAACACAGCGCTGGTGCAGCGATGACTCTTGCACACTATGGGAGAGGGGCAATGTTAACCTATAATCTCCACTTCCCACTGAAACAGATCATGACTTCCAAAAATATGTCCCTAAGGGTTGTGCAGCCCTCAGTGACACATTTTCAGGAGTCACAGTCAGCTCCAGAGGTCAGGATCTTTCTTTGTAGCACACATAATGTTAATTGGACCAACATTTCATTTGTTGGCCCACACTTCAGTCCTTTCTACAACACTAGCCCTTTAGTGTTCCTGAGCCATTTCTTTTCCACAATCAGCTGGAAGCAGAATTAAAACGGTGTTTTGACATGACCATCAATAAAATCCTGTCATGCCCACTCCTATGGGGCAAAGGCAAGAGTAGGCACTGGGCAGGCATTACTAATCTAGGATTGCAGCCTTACATTAAGAACCTAGGTGTGTTAAACTGGAAGTAAGTCCCTTTGAGCTCAGTCATATTTATTCCCTTAAAAATGCACTTAGTGGCTGTGCTGCTCCCAGACGTGTGTGTGTTGATGTTTTCATTACTCATGTCCTGACTCACTTTTAGGCTTGGCTCAGGCCTTCATGTATACACTTGTAGGGCACCTGCAGGGAGGTTTTACCTTCCTGGGGGAATCGGCAGCAGTGGTATGGTGGTGTCTCTATCATCTCCTCCATGAGCAGGTCTCTACCACCTCCAGGCAGGTGGGCCCCTTCTTTCTCTCCCCCAAAAGGGAATGAAGCAGCTGTGACAGCTCTCCCCCAAGCAGCTATTGATACTGCCATATCCTCCCATTTGCTGAGGGAGCGCGGAGAATCTTCCACCACTTAGGGACTTGTTAGCCAAGGCTCCTTTTCCTCTCCCCTTCAGCCAGTGGGCTTCCTCCTGGAGGCAGTTGCATCATCCCAGTGGTCTTTGGGAAGATGCCCACTGACTGATGGCGAGTGGGGAGAAGGCAATGGCAGCATGGGTCTCTCAGCTGAGAAACCCCATCTGAGCCTCAAGGATTTACCAAGAGCTCTTTGTTCGCCCCCAGGCCAGTGACTAACCTGGCCAACCCCAGAAGCTGGCTCTGTTTATTTCCTCTGTGTAGCTATAGCAGTCCCACCATGTGCTCCTTTTTGTTTTATGTTTCAGTAACACACTTGTCTTTTATTGAGAGCAGTGATTTGTTATTAGTAAGAGGCTGTAGTGGAGAGGCAAGAGGAGGGTGCTCACAGCTGCTGAACACATCCAGGGCCAGGCGCTCAAGAGTGAACAGCTGTCTCTCCAAAGCAAAGTGCATGAGAGAGCAGAAAAGTGGTCCTGGCCTCCTGGGTACTCAAGAATGGGGAGCCGTGAGTCCCACAGCTGCAGATCAGGGCACCACCAGTCCTCTCCTATAAGTCAGGCTCTCCTATAAGTTGTTCCAGCGCGTGCAACTCCATGGACAAGATGCAGCTCTCTAAGGGGCTTCTTTCTTTCCCCTTTCTTTTTGTTTGCCAGGCAACAGACTGAGGGTACAGCTGTCCCACTGCTCAATGAGGGGAAAAAGAGAACTGAAAGGTGGTCCTTGCTCCTCCCACCTCAAGCAACTTTCTGCCCCTTTGCCCTGGTTTCTGCCATTGCGCACCGCCCCCACACGACACTCACCAAGACAAAGGCATGGACCGGGATAGGTGCTCAGCAGGCATACGGGCACTGGTCTGAGATCCCCACCAAGGGTAACAAGTACACAAGCGAGGCAACACTGAGTCCAGCAGGTCAAGGTCACACCAGAGATCGGCAGGTACTGAGGGCAAGGCAGGAGCAAAGTCAAGCAGGCTGAGGTCGCAGCAGTTAGAGCTAGGAATCCAAGAACAGGCTCAGCAACCGGTCTACAGGAGCTCTGCGCGAGCTGTTGCTCCAACAAAGGGCTGGAGCAAACTGCCGGGTTTCACACTATAGCCCAGGTTTGGATGGAGAGAACTTCTCCCACAAGAGCAGGACTTGGAGGATTTAAAGGGGTCTCACCTGCTGTCTATAGTCACCTGGCAGGACTAGGCTGCCTCAGTTTCACCCTCAGATTCTGAGTCTAAGAGCAGCACAGCGTCTTCAGGCCATGGCAAGGAGGGTTTGGGTTCCTGCACCCCGTCTCCTTCCTCATCGGTGGACTCTTCCAGGGAGAGTCATGGCAATGGGTCATGACATATTGTTGCTGCTCTAAGCAGGGGAGGGAAGCTTTTTTGGGGGTGGGGGGAATATCCTAAGGGCTTCTCTACATATCACTATTTTTGCACATAGGAATACTTTTAATTTAAAAAAGGAACCAGACAAGGTATGGGAGAGTTGGGGCAGAGAAAGAAATTGGGTCTTTACTAGCAGGCTCAACAGACACTCCTCCATCAAGTGAACCAACAGGGCTGTCAGTTTGCACTTTATGGTGGATTAACGTAGTAGCAAATGTAGCATTTGCTACAGGCCCCGCGTTTTCGAGGGCCCCGCACGCCCGGCTTCCAAATGGGAATTAAAGTTAAAACTTTACCTGTTTTATTTGGTCCATGTTAGATAAAATATCCCTTTTCTGCTAAATGTGCCTTTTAAGAGAAGGCCTAGCACAGCATTTGTCCAGTGACTGTTGCTGGTGCCTAACACATTTTTCTTTTTCGAGTGTGAGACCTTTGGAGACAGAGAATAATCTATCCACTCTTTATTTTTCTATGTAAACCACTTTGAGAATTTTGATTGAAAAATGGTATATAAATGTTCACTGTTGTTGTAGTAAGTGTGAGTTTGTGGCTTGGTCTCCCATACTCCAAAATATAGCAAATGAAAAAATTGAATTACTTTACTATGCAAGTAAATAATTTATGTTTTAATATTTATGTGCATTAAAAATTTTTTAGGGTCCCTTTATAACATATGCTGCAGGCCCTGCACTAGCTTAATCTGGCCCTGTCTGCACTGGGCAAGTGGTTTCCTGCAGTTGGGCTGCAAGTCAGAAATATAAGCACAAAGCAGGTCTCCCAAAAGATGAGGACAACAGGGAAAGCCCTGGACTGCAACCATGTGGCCGTGATATAAGCTAGATTCAAAGAAAAGCCGAGTAAGCAAATGAAATCAGTTCTGGAGAAAAGTGTTAGTGTGGAAGTAACTTTTGTCTTTAAAGCTGCACAGCTTTAAAGCTGCACTGTCTTGCTCACAGCTTGGTTTCTTTTCATAAGAAATGGAAAGAAACTGTTTGTCAAAGTGGGCATGTAGTGCCACCAGTCCTATAACAGATATACACATCCTGTGCTGGACTGCTGAGTCGAGTGGCAGTCACAGCAAAAGAAGCCCAGTAGGACCTCAGCATTTGCCCTTTTTAATGTTCTGTATGCAGGGATGAGTCACCTTAAGTGGCACAACAGGGAAATGCTTGACTAACAAGCAGAAGGTTGCCGGTTCAAATCCCTGCTGGTACTATACCGGGCAGCAGCGATATAGGAAGGTGCTGAAAGGCATCAACTCATACTGCACAGGAGGAGGCAATGGTAAACCCCTCCTGTATTCTACCAAAAGAAAACCTCTGCTGGTGCTCTGTGGGCATCAGGAGTTGAAATCGACTTGACGACACACTTTACCTTTATCCAGGGATGGCTTTTCCATTAGGCAAGGTGAGGCAGTGACCTCAGGCAGTATATACACCATGGGATGGTGAGTGGGGACACCCAGTCCCACCCCTGGAATTGTTCACTGGCCTGGGGCTGTTGCCCCTGCCTCAGCACCACCTCCTCCACTGCCACCGCTACCTTTTCCTGGCCCCCTCACTGCTCCACCCCTGCCCTACAGCCTGGACGCCACACTCTTCCCCTTCACTTCTGGGTTGCTGCTGTGGAACCTTTTCTGCCTGCTATGATGTTGTACAAGCCCCAGCACATTCCCTCTCCCTCCTCTCCAGCACCAACAAGTGGAGTGCTGTAAGGGGAGGGAGAGAGAATGCAGCCCTGGTGGGTGAAGCAGCCAATGGCAAGAGGGCAGCCAGGGAAGAAGCTGCCACTGTTGCTGGAGGCAGACTCCACACACTGCCTCACCACTGATTGCAAAGCTAGGGAGCTAGGGGGTGGGATCTGCGAGGAAGTGGGTTGGAGTTGGCTCTGGAAGCAGGTCTGCTCTGGGGCAGGGTGGGGAGGCGCCTGGCTGCCATTGCCTCAGGTGCCTAACCCCATCAAGCCATACAACTGAGTGCCTGTAACCTAACATCAGAAGGCTAGATGATCATTCTGCGGGGTTAAGGTTCCTGTCCATCATCCTATCACTTTTCCAGATTCCTGCCTATAGACCTGAGCAGAGCAATAAGACAGCTTGTGGTGTTAACTGACCTGCCTTTACAGAGATCAATAGGTAAAATTGTATCCTGTTGACCATGACAGACTTTTCTGCATTCTTCTGTATTAGTGAGTTGCCAGGCGAGACTGAATCTTATTAGTGACGAGTCTGAGAGGAGAGCTGGCCTTGTGGTACCAAGCATGAATTGTCCCATTTGCTAAACAGGGTCTGCCCTGGTTTTCATTTGAATGGGAGACCACAAGTGAGCACTGTAAGATATTCCCCTCAGGGAAAGGGGCTGCTCTGAGGAGAGCATCGGCATGCTTGCATGCAGAAGGCTCCAAGTTTCCACCCTGGCATCTTCAGGTAGGGCTGAGAGCCTCCTGCCTGCAATCCTGGAGAAACCACTGCCAGTCTGTGTAGACAATACTACGTTAGATGGTTCAATGGTCTGACTCAGCATATAGCAGCTTCCTATGTCCCTATCAGTTCCTCTCTCTCTCTCTTATCTTCGCCCCCACACCTTCCAAAGTTAAATAATCTACTTGCCATCAACATTTCTGTCTTTTCTGGCATAATCTTCACTTGGCTCACTTGCACTAATTCCCTGGCCATCATACCATCTGGAGAAATTTGCTTTACTCCAATTTTTTGCATGACCTTATCCACCAGCCCAGTGTGTATACACACAGATAACAAAAATGGAATGGAGCATGTTGGTTAAAGGATTAGAATAAAATAGTGTGGCATTTGAATATGGAAGATGACGTGACTTCTAGCACAATGGACTGAGTGCATATTTAGAGTGAATTCCACCAGAGAAATCATCTGGCTTGAGATTTTAAATTGTAAAGTTTCTTCACAGTTTTATGTATATGCCTTTCCACTTGGATACAATATTTGTTGTTATGGAGGGCCAAGCTGGACTTGACAGCAGCACCCATTTTAGTTTATTTGTGAGTTGGTTTAAATTGTTCACATGTAAAATGGGGAATAATGGTTTGATTGTAATATCAGAAGGACATGGAGATGAGAGGGACTGAACTTGCTCTTGCCTTCCCTTCCCTCAGTTCCTTGCCCCAGGCACTTTTCTCCCTGCCCAGTTGACTTTCAGTATGGGTGCCAGATTGGAGGGGGAAAGAGTCTGGCTGACCAACTGAAGGGATCCCATTCACAGTTCCTCTCCCCTGTGGGTTGCATTTGAGCCCCACCTTTGCTTTTTATGTGAGCAAGGCAGACACATAATCACTGTGGCTGCCCCCATTGTTCTAGTTTGGCCCTGAATTCAGTGGAATCACACACTCCACCCCTAACGTGACACATCAACCCAGCTCTCATGATGGCTATAAAGGCCTGGTCCATAGGAAATTGATAAAATAAACCTTTCACACAACTGTTTGTCAAGCCCAGGTTAATTGGAATGGACTGATAGGCAAAGTTAAACAAGCATGATAGTGCTGCAAGCTGGGAGGTGTAGAACCCACTTCTAAATCTGGAATGGCTTGACAGTAGCTCTCTTGGCAGGGAGAACTTGCCTTCAGCTCCGGTCATTAAAGAGGTGTTGAAAGATGCCCTCAGATGTTCCAGTTATAGAGAAATGTAGCCGGCCAGGCCATGTTACTAGATTAGAATAGTGAAATGACACAACTCTGTAAACTGCTTTACAGTTAAACTTTGTTCTGTTCCTGAATACTGTACGGGTTCTGGCAACAAAAATCTGGGAGACAAATGCTGTTGGCTATGATACACGGAAGCAATACAGGTAAGTCATCTTCACTAAATTTAGCTACAGTTTTCTATTTGCTCAAACAACTAAGCAACTTTGAGAAAATGGTGGTCATTTCTGAGTATGTGGAGGATGATTACCTATTTATTACCTATGTAGGAAGCATTCATAATGAAAACACTGGTACAAAATATTTTGTATGTACCAAAAAAATGTATATTTTTGTACCCCCCAAAATTGGTACATACAAAAGAAGTATGTTACAATACTTTAATTTATATTATAAAATAATGTATTTGCTAATTAATTTCAGCATTCCCAGAGGTACCCAGCCCGAAGGAACTGTAGCCCTCAGACACTACTGGTTATTAGGAGACACCATTTGCTTTCCTCCAACTTGTGCAATTAAAAACAAAATCACAAAAAGCTCCTGGCCCAAGCAGAAGAGTAATTCTTCAGTAATTCTCACTTTTTGCTTCCGGTGTGAAAAAAGCCAGCATTGGTTATCATTCAGTTTTACTTGCCTGCTTGCCAGTTTGTAACCCAGATGCATAGACCTTTCAAAACTCCAGCTGAGTGCAGGAAACAAGGCAGCCACGACACTACTCACTTGTTTCCTCCCTGGTCATATCACCTGCACATCATTTGTAGTGTGGTAATCCTGGCGTCCTGTTTGGCACATCAGGTAAGGCCGAGGAGGTGATGCTAGGACTGGGAAGGGAATGGACAGTAAGTGTCATGACTACCTTATCTCACACATCAGAAGACTGAAAGGTCCAAGTCTGGTTAGAAGATGGCAGTCTTATTCCGTATCCCAATCTCACGTAAAAATCAAGCCTTACCATAATGGGGATGACTGGATATTCAGGTAAGCTGAAAAGCTGAACCTGTTTTGGGAATGACTAGATCAGCGCTCTTTAAAATCTGCAGCTAAAATAGTTGTACTGTGGGGTTGTACATTCATGCAGGTTTATTGAGATTATGTGGCTGGTCCCCATTCACTCATTTATGATGTTAAGGTTTCCATGAATGTCAGCTAAGAGTGTCCTTGTGTGTTCTCAATTGAGTCATAATTCTAATTGAGAGAGACTATAATAACTGCAGAGTCCCAGCCTGTAATGCAATTCATTCTCCTGGTCTGGAGGACGAACATGTATTGTTTCTTCATCACAACAGTAATTATCTTGTAGTGCCTCTGGCAATGTGTGCTGGGTTATTCAAAACCTCTTCTTGGATATTGGAAATGATTATCACAAAGAAGAAAAATCAATAATGCCTTTGTATGACAAAGACTTCAAATCAGTGAAAACAGCTCATTTCTCAAAGGCCCTGCTTTACCCACAATAATTGTTTAATACTTCCCCCATGCCTTTCTCCCTCCTGCCTTTCCTTTTGTTTAGGGATGTGCAATTCAATTTGCCCATGAATCGATTTGGGCTGATTTGGGGCGATTAAATTATTCTACCCCGAATTGAATCACCCTGAAAACAAAGGGCCAGATTTGGGTAGAATAGAATCACCTCTGATTTGACCTGAATTGATTCGAGTGATTCAGACATCATTTTGAGGCCTGTTTTGCTGGACAAACAGGCCTCAAAATAGTGCTTCTTTCTGGGGAGAGCTGGTCTACCAATTAAGATCAGCAGGTAGGCCAACCCTCCACTCTGGACTTAGTGTGTCAGCCTGCCTCGGAGAGCTGGTCTACCCACTGATCCCAATTGGTAGATCACCTCTCCCTGGGGGAAAAGCACCATTTTGAGGGCTGTTTGTCCAGCAAAACGGGCCTCAAAATGGCATCTGAATCACTCGAATTGATTTGGTCAAACGGGGTTAATCGTCAAGGCAGCAGGCCAAGCCAGCTGCTTTCGATGAATCAATTTAGGGGTCTGTGATTTGATTCGAGGTTGAATCGAATCACAGATTTTGATTTGTGAACACCCCTACTTTTGTTGTCTCTTTCCTCTTCAGCCAGTTCAGAGTTTAGATAGACAAGGGTGCTAGATTGGCCATTCCTTTGACTGGGTTCTGTGACTACTTTTGAGGTCATGACCACCTCTCATTAGTGGTAAAGATGCAAGCTACTCCAAACACTATGAATATTAATACTATTTATTACTTTAGAATTTAGATATAGCCTCTCTGCCAATAACAGCCCCAAAGCTGTTAACCACAGCTGCAATCAAAACAGATAACGGATAACACATAATCATAACAGTGAGACTAAAAGAACAAATTGAGTGAAAATAACAATAATCACAGAGCAACAAGCAGCTACAAAATAAATTAGTGCTCACATGTTCCATGGCATTAGAAATGTGGAACCTGATCCAATGTGGAGCGGCCAGAGCAGAAACTGGCCTGTTCCTCTCTAAGAATGGAGTCCTGTTTAGCCCAATCAATAAGTCTATGGCACAAGTGCCTTGCGTACAATTTACGAATTATGCACAATAGACTTATTGGGTGTAACTGGAGAGATTAAATATAGATATAAAAATTCTCTCTCTCTCTCTCTCTCTCTCTCTCTCTCTCTCTCTCTCTCTATATATATATATATATATATAGAGAGAGAGAGAGAGAGAGAGAGAGAGAGAGAGAATGAGAATATATATATATTCGATTAGAATGCTGTCCGCCCTAAAAAATCAGTACAATAATGGCCGTGTTCTAATCCTCAGGAATACGTCTCACCCTATCAATATAAGTGAAGAGTTTGGTTAAAACAGGGGCCCACCAATCTATTGCCGCCTTCAAAAGCTCCCCTGGCATCATATCCTTACTGGAAACCTTGCCTGATGGTAACTGGGATATCAAACTAATGATTTCTTGAACCGAGACCGGAGTGCAGTGGGGGAGGCAGTCTAGATGATATATACAAGGAGAGAGCCCAGGCAAATCAGCCCTGTATAGTACCCTAAAATGGGCTGTCCAGGTATCTGCGGTAATATGGCCTCCCAAACTAGGAGAGGCCCCCTTGAGACTACCTGACACAATTCTCCAAAACAATCTAGTATCTTTCAGCCTGGCTGCAGTGAGGAGCCGTTCCCAGGCTTCCTTCATCGCTGCATTCTTTTTTTGCCTAATTAACCACTTATATTTCCTCTTCAGCACCAAAGTTTCTTGAGCCAAATCATTATTTGGATTAGACCTAAGAAGACTGAATTTGATGACCAATGTTCTTTTAGCTGTTATGCAGTCTTGATCAAACCAGCTGGCAGACCTATTCCTCTTACATGTGCCTCTTTTAGCCAACTGTCTCAGGCATCGCTGTATTTTCTGAATAATATTGCAAAAGGGAACATGTATGTCTATATTCGGAGGGTCTCCTAAGACAGAAAAACGGAGTGAAGAGATTGCCTAAAAGATCGCTAATTTGGTGCCCTAAATCTAGGGATCATCTAACCCTGATATACTGTGAGCCCCGAAATAAAGTGGCCAGTGGGGGCTTCACCACAGCTCTCTCTCTCCTTCCGGCAGGCCTAGCGTGAGGGTTAATGGAGGCTTTTCACTCTCAATGCACCCTTCTATTCTGAATTGATTCAACCAGTAAAGGACCAGCCTCGAAACATAAACATAATCCAACACACTCGCTCTCAGTCCTGACCAGCGTTGAATTCACCCTCCAAATCCTCTGCCGTTGACCCATTTAATCCAAACAGATCTAGGGCAAACATTGTTCATGCCAATAATAAGCCTGCTAAATTACAGCCCAGGTCTTTAGAGTGTCGCTGAGGCAAGGTTTTGGAACATCTCTTTCTGGGGGATGACTTTGAGAAAGTGAATAAAGATAGCTATCACTAGACCCCAACCTGGCATTAAAATCACCCCCCACTATACAAGAAGCATTTGGAAATTGGGCCTGTAGCAAAGCCAAATAATCTCTAAGGCCCATCCAAATCCCTTTAAGATTAATAGACCGCTTCTGGGGCGGAATGTACACATTTACAACCATGATAACAAATTCTTTCATTTTGAGTAAGATGGTTTTGGCATAATGCAAATACGGGGCCAGCTCCTCCACGATAGCTTGTAATCGAATAGAAATTAACAACCCTAAGGACCCCTCCCCCCTTGGTCTACCATAGGCCAACCCTGGAGAAGCTGCAGGCCCATAGAACAAGTAGCCTTCCAGGGATAATGGTGATATCAGCAACCTTACTTCTCTTCAGTGGAGAGAAATATTTTCAATTTCTGGATTTTTAAAACAAGAAATACAGCTGGCACTCGTTATTCTAAGGGTTCCATTCTCACCTATAGCCTGCGTATAACAAGGTCCACCTGTACTTGTTTGGGAATTTTCAAAATCTTCCAGATCCATATTCATTGAATTTGTCCCAGTTTGTCCCCATCTTGGGACAAAAATCCCAGTCAAATTTTTATGAATTTTTAAAATCCCTGATAACTGGCCAAAGAGGTGTCTTTTAAAGTGGTGGCCTTCTTATATTTATCAGGGAGAGAGCAATTGTTCTTATTCTTCCCAGCATAACATCTAAATAGCTGTTTGCTGGTGTCTTCTTTATGTCTCATTTTTAGATTGTAAGCCCCTTTGGTGCAGGGAACCATCTTCTTATTCTTTTTTCTTTGCAAACTGCTTTGATAACTTTATTTTCTTGTTAAAAAGCAGTATGTAAATAATAAATATATTTCGCAGGGGAGAGAGCAATGGTCTTTGTCCAGCCCAGCATAGTGTCTCTCCCAGTGGCTGTTTGCTGGTTTCTCATTTTGTGATTTTTCTCAAAAAAACATTTTTGAGATTTTTCTCAGAAAATCATTTTTGAGGGTTTTTTTTTAAATTGAGTCCCTTTGGGACAGAGAATCATTTTCTTATTAAATATTAATAAGAAACTATGAAGAAATAACAGGGCATTATTGTTGCAGTGATTTGGCAGCATCATGTGTGTCCCTACCCCTTACAATAACTCTCTAATAAGGTCTTTCAGAACTGACACCTGTTCTGTCTTGATTTTTAAAATCCCTCACCGATATAGGTTTCCACTGCAAAACTACACAGTACACATGATGTAGATAATTACATAATATATACACCTGTTCCAGGAAAATTCACTTTGCTTTCATTGTCTGAGGGTCTAAGTCTCTTGAATTCATCACAGTCATGTTGAATGCAGGCCGTACATCAAAAGACCACCCCTGCGGCAGGGTGGGGTGGGGGGAAGCCCTCAGGGAGCAGTAGGGTAAATCTACCAAAACGGTCATCTCCATCATCCCTTCAAAAACACACACAAACACAACCCAAAACCCATTTCAGTTGAATTAAGATACCAAATCAAATCCAAAGCCATGCAAAAGACATACAACTAGCCGACCCCGCACAGAGCATCTGTGCGCTCTTTGGGGCCGGCGGTTACCTCTCCCCCCCGCTTCTGCCCCAGTCTCTGCTTCCAGGCCCAGCCGCCTCTCCTCCCCACTGCCACTTCTGCCCAACCCCCACTTTCTTCCCCCCCCTCCTGGGCCTTGCCTCTGCGGCCAGGCTGGGCCTGCCGCCGCCTCTGGCCTCCATGGCCAGGCTACCGCTGCGGCAACCAATCCTCCTGGGTGCGCCTCAGCCAATCAGGCACGTCTGCCGCCCAGCCAATCAGCTGGGCGCTGGGACGCACATTCCAAGGCACACCCAGGAGAATTATTTTCATACACACACACACACACACACACACACACACACACTAGCTGACCCTGCACAGAGCATCTGTGCGCTCTTTGGGGCCGGCGGTTACCTCTTCCCGCCCTCTCCTCCCCACTACCACTTCTGCTCCCCCCTGCCACTTTCTTTCCCCCCACCTGGGCCTTGCCTCCGTGGCCAGGCCGGGTCCGCCACCTCTGGCCTCCATAGCCGGGCCACGGCGGCAACCAATCCTCCTGGGTGCGCCTGAGCCAATCACACGCGTCCACCGCCCAGCCAATCAGCTGGGCGCTGGGACGCACATTCCATGGCACACCCAGGAGAATTATATAGAGAGACATACAATTAGTCTTCTATCTCTGTGGCTCAGGACCAATCAATACAGGATATAATTCCCATTATTAGGGCTGACAGGTTTGTTTTTAACTGAGTAAACAGCTGGACTGAGGCTCCCCACAGATTGGGGCCATGGTGGAAGAAAGGTAGGGAGGCACATGTGCTATTTAACAAGGGGGAAAACTTCCCTGACTGACACCAATTGAAGCTCCCCCCACCCCGTTAAATAGCATGCACAGTAACATGCCATCAGGACCATGGCAGGGGACAGAGTTAAAGTCCCCTTACTTCCCATTGCAGTCCTGGCCTGTGGCAGCCCCTGATCTAGCTGCTGTTTTCAAAATAAGCCCATCAGCCCTAATATCAGGTTTCACATCACATGTAGTTTGACCTCCAGAGTGCCCCAGCTCCAACCAGCTTGCCCTCCTGTTACCTTGTTTATGGTAGGCTCCCTGTTTCCTTCCTTATCAGCTTCGAGCTCTTAGTGCTTATGTTTCTCAGTTCTCCGCCTTTGACTATGATCTCTTCCCTCATCTGCACTTACTCAATTTGCTCAACTCTACATGAGCTTTCTATCTTTTCCACCATGATAGACATCTCAGTGTCATCCCCCTTATGCCTAAAACATTTTGGCTTCCTTTAAATTCATCAACGCATCAGTCTTTCACTTCTCTTCTTCCCTGTACATGTCATGTAGATTAGATGCCCACTGGGTAGCAGACAATGTCTGGAAACCTGTGCACAGTTAGGCTGCTTTAATCCTGTTGCATCCAAAGGAATTTAAGAAATATAGCTGTGCACAGGATTGTAGCCCATTTCACTTTTACCTCCTGTACAGCACCTAGCAGATTGTTGGACTTATATAAGTAGATGGTGATGATGACAGCAATGACAACTTTTCTTTTTTCTTTGTTTTAGAAAACTAGCAAAATCCACCTTGGTTCTGATCTTTGTCTTTGGAGTCCATTACATTGTCTTTGTATGCCTGCCTCACACATTCACTGGGTTGGGCTGGGAGATCCGAATGCACTGTGAGCTTTTCTTCAACTCATTCCAGGTATGGTGATAGTATTCTATGGTCTTTCTAAGCCGTCTGTTCTGCAAGGGAGAGAGGCAGGCACATAGCTAGAGGAGAGTGGGCTTGTGTTTGCCTCTCTCCCCAGGTTCCTTGCATGAACCCGGCACACCCCCTGTATGTGATGTCAGATGCAGTGGCTCATGGCCGGTACCCAGAAGGTTGGCCCTCTGGAGGTTATTTCCCAGCTGGCTTGTTGTGAGAATGAAGGGAGAGAATGAAGAAAACACCCAGCCAACAATAAAGCCGGATAGGAATGAGGTCAGCCAGAGCTCAGGGGGTGGGGAGCTTGGGTGTCTTTTGGGTTTCAGCTATGGCTCAGCCCCTGGAGAGAGGTGGCCCGCTTTCAATGGGTTTTTGTCTATATAGTCTGGCTGGTGATAGGGGAAAATAAACATAAATTGACTGATAACTATGGCAATAAACCCTTTGTCCTAAGCTTCTGGAATGTGCAAGGTGTGGGGATCACTGGTCATCCAAGGAATGGGGAGTAGAAATCACCCAATGGGAGACCATGGGGAGAAGCTGTGTACAAATGCCCAAGTTTGCAGTTGTGCTCCCCCCCTGCTCCTGCTTGAAGGCAGGGCTGGCATCATAGGGCAGCACCCTCAGGGAGCTGCCATAGGTTTGACACGCTAACAAGGCCCACTGCTATGACCCCCAAGAGGATTGGGCCCAGCCAGCAATTGGCAGCCACCTATTGGGTAGATTCTCCTCTGCTTATCTGGATGGGTGACATTATTCTGCCTCTTCTCTCCTCAAAATTAAGCAGATGAGAAGCTGTATTTCCTCCTCCTCCTCCTCCTCCTCCTCCTCCTCCTCCTCCTCCTCCTCCTCACCAAAAAGCAGACACTAAACATCCAGCACTGCTGGAACAGAGGGCTATTCAGCATCCTAACTACTGTATGATCAAGTACTGTGGTGCCCTTTGCATGCTTTTCCAACTGTGTGACAGTCACTTATTTGCCACTGGCTCCCATGGCTCAGAAAATCTTTCAGTGCCCCAACCATGTGGGAAGTGGCTGATCTGCACCCTGGCAGGATGCTGATTCCATGGGGAAAATCGGACCCCCATGCTTGAGTCACTGAAATATTCTTCCATTGTTTCAGGAGCCACGCACAGATAACTGGCTCCCATGCACCTGGGAAGATATGCAAAGGGCACCTTAGTGGCCCTTCGCTTGTTGTGTTAATTGCTTAATGGCCAAGGGGCACAGGGAAGCTGCCATGTGGTACTGAAAAATGCTTACACACAGTATGAAATTCTTGAATCAATGTCATGGTACTGAAGCCAGATCTCTTTTAACTATGATTATTATACTTCCTCAGGGTTTCTTTGTCTCCATCATCTATTGTTACTGCAATGGCGAGGTAAGCTAAGAGCTCAGACATGGATGCACTAGATGTCTCTCTCTCTGTACAATGGTGTATTTGTGAGGATGTGTGAGATTTTTAGAACTTGTGTTACTTGTCTTTAGCTTTATGGAAAGGTTGAGCTCTATAGCTCAACCAACAAATATAGCCTTGGCAGTAATATATCTTGGTGTGCTTCTTGATAGCTAGACCTCTGTTTTGTAAAAGTGAATACAATGACTGTGCTAGGAGCTTCAGTCTCAAAAACAGTGTCACAAAACGCAGGATAAAATGAACGGAGTTGGTAATATAATCAGCCCAAAATTGCTAAGTGATATTTGTGAGTTCTCTTTAATGTAGAGCAACATGATGGGTACAACAGCCCACATTCCCGGCAGTGTTACATAGGCTTTCACAGGGAACCAGGAGATTAGCTGCACTGAAGGCTTACTGCACAGCCCAGCACCCAGGGAAGGAGATGAGGAAGTGATTTTTGCTTCTTTCCCTTCTGCAAAAGCTCTGTTTTCTGCCAGGAATATGTCCTTGAAGGTCCCACAGCCCCCAGGAACATATTTCTACAAGCTAACAGGGCATTGGCGAGGAGGAGGAGAGAAGTGTAAATCACTTCCCCCACCCCCTGCCTGTGCACTGCACTGTAAGGGAAGTCTGCAGCACAGCTAATCAGCCAGCTCCCTGTGAGGGTGGAACTCTTGCTTCCCACCTTATAAGACTGCAGAGAACGTGGGGCAATATTCTATATACAGAAAGAAATCTGTATATAATATGTAACTTGTTAGGCAAGCGGATTCCTCCGCAAGCATGAAAAACAGATAAAATAGGATGAGATCAGTTGTATTTGGTCTTGATGTTTATGTAGTCAACACTATCAATTACAGTATAAGGCTACAAACTTCTGCCTGCTTAGTTGGAATAAGTCTCAGTAAAACAAATGGGCATCACTTCTGTGTAAATGTGTCTCTGGGATGTAGCTGTGCTGAGCACTATGGCTTACTAGGAAGTAAAACTGATTAGAAACCAAAAGTGGGGGGGGGGGAAGAAAGGATGTGCTCATGATCCCAAGGGAGTAAAACTTAAATAGCAGGGAAAGATGTTGTATACTGATGAATTCTCTGTTCAATCTCTATGACCTTTGTTTTCCTTGGCAAAGCTTTTTAATTACTATTTTTTAACATGTTGTTCCTTATGTAAGTTATGCACATTGGGCAAAGTCGCATAATCTCTTCTTCGTTTTTATGAGTGCCTAATTTATTTTGTTTTTGCTAGTCATGGGGAGGGGCAGGAAACTATAGGAGCCGCTGAAACCCTGCCCCTCCCACTTGGAAATCTTGTCCAGTCCCCCTCTTGCTTCTGAGAAGTCAGTGGGCATTCCCCAATAATTTTAAGTAGCCTTGCATCCTTAAAGGCTAGGGGAAAAAACTTGCTTTCTAATAATTAAAAAAAAAGCAAGCAAGCTGAGATCCCCAGAAAGCTAAATTCTGCATCTAATATCACATCCTGTGCTTGCTCTGCTCAGGCTTTCTGAATGTTAAGTGTTGATGAAAATAAAATGAGTGTTTAAAAATCAGGGGTACACAGCTCAAATGCCCCAGTGGGCCAGAACCAACCACGACTTAGCATGCAGGGGCTGAGGTCAATTTTCAGTGCATTATGATATTAAAATTATTAAAAATATTAATGGAAGCAATTATTAGTTATTTATGGATCTTTCCCCCTGTCAAGGGAACTACAGTTTTAACCAACGAGAGTGCCCATAAAATAGGCCCTATCCCAGCTCAGTCAGTAGGGCACCTGGAGTGCATGCCAGCCCCAAATAAATGCCAAGTCCTTTCCTCCTCTTCCTCAATCACAATTGCTTTTAAGCTCCAATCCTAGGCATGCAGTCCAAGAGCCCTTTTATTGTATTTTTAAATTTATACCCCGCCTTTCATTAAGAAAATCCCAAGGCGGCTTACAATAAAATTTAAAAACAAGATTACAAAAAAGACACATTAAAACATTGAACTAAAAATATATATAAACAAATCTGATTTAAAATTTTTTAAAACACAAGCATAAAAACAGTACAAAATACAAGAAGCAGCAGTGGAGACAATCATATAAAAGCCTGGGTAAAAAGCCATGATTTGACATGCTTTCTAAAAACTGTGATGGAGACTGAGGAGCGGATACCCACTGGGAGAGCATTCTAGAGCCTGGGGGCAGCAACAGAGAAGGCCCTGTCCTGAGTGCACAACAACCTAGCCTCCCTCATAGTTGGCACCCAGAGCAGAGCCCCCTCAGATGACCTTGTCAAGCAGGCAGCAACCCTTGGGAGCAGGCGATCCCTCAGGTATCCCAGGCCCAAACTGTTAAGGGCTTTAAAGGTCAAAACCAGCACCTTGAATTGGACCCGGAAATGAACTGGCAGCCAGTGCAACTCTTTCAGAATGGGTGTGATGTGCTCCCACAGGGCAGCTCCAGATAATACCCTAGCTGCCACGTTTTGCACTAGCTGTAGTTTCCGGATATTCTTCAAGGGCAGCCCCATGTAGAGCGCGTTGTAGTAATCCAGCTGTGTCATGACTAAGGCATGGGTAACTGTGGCCAGATCTGCCTTCTCAAGAAAGGGACACAGCTGGTGCACTTGCCAAAGCCGTGGCCACCACCTCCACCTGAGCTTCCCAAAGCAGAGCTGGGTCCAGTAGTACCTCCAAGCTGTGTACTTGCTCCTGCAAGGGAGTGCGACTCCATCCAGAACTGGTAAAATCTCCTCATCCCGATTGGCTCTCCTACTGACCAACAGTACCTCCGTCTTGTCTGGATTCAATTTCAGTTTATTAGCCCACATCCAACCCATCACGACCTCCAGATCCCGATTAAGGACATCCACCGCCTCCCTAGGATCAGGTGACAAGGAGAGATAGAGCTGAGTGTCATCTGCATATTGCTGACAACTCAGTCCAAGTCCCCAGATGACCTCTCCGAGCAGTTTCATGTAGATGTTAAACAGCATGGGGGGCAAGACAGAACCCTGTGGGACCCCATAGGCCAATAGCCACAGAGCCAAGCAGTAGTCCCCCAGCACCACCTTCTGGACCCTCCCCCCAAGAAAGGACCGGAACCACTGCAACACAGTACCTCTGATTCCCTTACTTGAGAGGTGGCCCAGAAGGATACCATGGCTGATGGTATCGAAAGCCGCCGAGAGGTCCAGTAGAACCAACAGGGATGCACTCCCCCTGTCTAGTTCCCAGCGTAAGTCATCCACTAGAGCAGGGTTTCTCAACGTGTGGGTCCCCAGATGTTATTGGACTTCAGCTCCCATAATCCCCTGCCCCAGTGGCCTTTGGTTGGGAATTATGGGAGTTGAAGTCCAATTATATCTGGGGACCCACACGTTGAGAATCCCTGCACTAGAGCGACCAAGACAGTCTCAGTCTCATATCCGGGGCAGAAGCCAGATTGAAAAGGGTCCAGATAATCCGTATCATCCAAGACCATCTGCAGCTGGCATGCCACTACACACTCTATCACCCTGCCCAAAAAGGGCAGGTTAGAGACCAGTCTATACCGTGTTTCCCTGAAAATAAGACAGTGTCTTATATTAATTTTAGCCCCCCAAAATGCACTAGGGCAATTAGCGGTACATCAGAAATTACTGCTAGGTCTTACTTTCAGGGTAGTTCTTACTTTCGGGGAAACAGGGTAGTTGTCCGGGTTGGAGGGATCAAGGGAGGGCTTTTAAAATAATGGTCTTACCACCGCCTCCTTGAGTCACAATGGCATCATGCCCTCCCTTAATGAGGCATTAATAATCACCTCCAACCATCTACCTGTACCCTCCCTGGCAGCTTTTATTAGCCATGAAGGGCAAGGGTCAAGACCCTTGATCCAAGGGTCAAGGATCCTTCATGGATCCTGCTGTTTATGGTTCCTACTCCTACATTGGGGCCAGCAAAAAAGTTCCTGCAGGCCAGATCTGACCCCTGGGCCTTATGTTGTGCAGGCCTGGTTTAAATGGTGTTCTACTCAAAGTAAGGATAACACAGAAGTACCAGATGGTGAGACTCTTGGGACTTCAAAAGTTGCACTTTGACTGAATCCTGGCTGGGATCCACACACACCCCAAATTAAAGAAAAGTACACAAGTGCATGGGGAGTCGTATGTTGTTCCAGTGTCAGCCACTTATAAGATGCCACGCCAGAGGTCCCTCAGACCTTGAGAAGGCTTGTGTTGGAGGGACTGCTGCTGGAAGGGGAGAGCTGAACATGCACTGGTTTCTTTGGATGATCCCAGCAAATGTTTATAATCATCTGCCTTGTGAAATACTTCCATGGAATGTGGTGGCATTTCTTGTAGCACAACCGCAGTCCTGTCTAAGAAACTGAAATTTATTCACAAAAAGGCTGACTGTCTTGCCTGGCCAGCCTTATGCCTACAAAAGGGGGATTTGGCAGGCAATGACGACTTCTATTAGAAGTGAGTGTCATGATCTCTTTTGTGATTTACGTGTGTTAGCTCCCATGGTGGTAGAGATGGAGTTGAAAAATATGCAGAGAGTTGCTTCTGCTGACATCCTGTCACAGCACTTCTGCGTCCTGTGTTGCTCTCTGACCTTCCACTGCATATTCTATTACTCCCTCCATCATTTATTCTGCTTTATTCTCCCACTCATATGCCACAACTGCCACTTATTTACCATGAAAACTTCTGCTGCAGAGTAGGCACAACTTCAGATTTAATATATCCAGGGACAGCTTCATTCCAAGTGGATATTAATTCAGCTTTCTTCTAAACTTGGCCTAAGGCTCCCTTCTTGGCTTCTGATCTGGCATTTTTTGTTTTGTTTTTTGTTTTTGTTTTTTGTTTTTCATGCCTCTAGGTGCAGACTGAAATCAAGAAGACATGGGCCAGATGGAACCTAGTGATGGACTGGGAAAGGAGACCTCCTTGTGGGAGTTACCGCTATGGCTCTGTCCTCACTAATGTGACCCACAGCACCAGCAGCCAGTCTCAGATGGTAGCCAGTTCCCGCATGCTCACGATTTCCAGCAGGGCCTGCAAAAATGTCACAAGGCAGAATGACACCTATATAAACTTGCCTGGTTATGTGAGGAGCAAGTCTGAACAGGACTGCATACCCCACTGGGTTCATGAGGAAGTCGACGAAGGCGAAGAAGAGAAACTGGATGGCATTTCTCTCAAAGGGTCCTTTCGGTTTCAGGACAATCACACGGGTCCACGTAAGGAGGAGGCAAGTAGGGCGGAAGTAGAGGAAGTGCTTTAACAAGCTGGGGAGAAACACATCTCACACAAAACGGGTAGAATCACTTTCTCCTTGGGCAGCTAAGCTCCACATCAGAGGGCAAAAGTACACGTTATGGGAAGCACATGATTGGCAGTTTCAGACTTGTTTTTCCCCTCCTCAGTGACAATGGGAGCTTCACTCTTACAGCAGCTGGGGGGCTTCTCTGTACTGGAGCTGTGGCCAGGGGTTAAATCCCCCATCCTTGATGGTGCAGTTCTGATCCAGATCCTTGGGATGGGGGATTTAACCCTTGGCCACAACTACCTATCCCCAGCTCATCATTTTCTGAATACATTATGCCCCTGTGTTAGCAAAAGGGACATAATATCAAAGGAATAAATTCAGAATGCAATGGAATTTTGGCAGCATTCTTTAAAAAAATAATAATGTTAAATGGGGGCGGGGCGGGGGAGGGAACATAGCTCAATATAAAAAGCCCAAATAATATAAAACTATTTTCATTAAGCTTATCCCACAAATATAATTGCAAATGCTTACTTTTACTGGGTTCAAGCCCTTTCCACCTCAAAATAGGTATTAACCCCTATTCATGTGCATATCCTTTCCCAAATATTAAAAACCCTGCCAGCATCTAATAAAAACATGTTCATGACCACAATCTTCTTTTCCTCAACTGTTAACCTGAATTACAATCTTTTCCAGTATTGCAAAGTCACATTTTTTCCAATCACATTTGTATGTCAGGTTACTTTGTGGGGATGTGCAGAACCGGTTCGCTCTCAAACCAGGGCAGTTCAAGTGGTTCGAACGTGAACTGGACCACCCTTCAGGAATGGGGCCCAGTCTGAGACCGAACCAAAGCAAACTGAATTGGCAACGAGAGGGGTGAGGGTGGCACCAGCTGGGCAGGGGGAGGTGAGAGGCATCTTTCAAAGTAAATGAGAAGATCCTTACCAGGATCAGCAGCAGCGCTCCCCCCGCCCCCAGTAGTCCGTGCCACCACCACGTGGGCTGTTGGGGTGTGTGTGTGTGCCACAGCACTACTTTAGGTGGCTTTGGTATCCAGAAAGACCTCCTTATTTACTTTGAAAGATACCTCTTGCCCGCCTCGCCCCCGCTGTCGCACTCATCCCTCTCGCTGCTGAACCAGTTTGACTGAACTGGTTTGCGGACCTGCAGTTCGGTCTGAATTCTGACTGAACCATGAAAAATGGCCCACCCCACCCTGCCCCCCTAGTACTTTGGTCTTTCCACAGTTTGGTCATCCAAATTCTTGCAGCCACTGAGAGAAAGATACAGTATCAAATAAATGGTAGTGATCCTTTTCACCAGCCTTTGAATATTTTTCAGCAAGCTCTCCTCAGCTTTCAAAGCTAATCTATACACTGTGATCTTCTTTGTTACAGTGGCTAAGGAAACTTGGGTGCAGCGAATAATCTAGAATAATAGCATTTTAGAATAATAAAGATTATTATTCAGAATAAAAGCACTTCCAGACTAACTGCACCAGTACCTTTGAGAAGGGGTGATTTTTGACAACCTCCCCTTACCCAGGAAGCCCCCTGTGCTACCCAAAAATATGTCTCTGAGGGCTGTGTAGCCCTTCCCCAGTGCACCAGTTAGTTTTTGACGTGCCTTTATTTGATCCTGTCACTGCACCAGCACTTCCTTAGTCAGGATGTTAGCCATGGAGTGCTTAATTTTAGGGTGCCAAGGATAGTGGCTTCCTTGAAGGATGTAATTGCTTCCCAGGCTCCTTAGGTCTGATTGTGCCAAGAGAGGTGAAGCCATTGATTAACAGATTTGCTCTGAAGCGGCAATGCAATTGTCCCCCACATTTCTCCTGGTGCTAGAGCAAGGCTATACTAGCATAACCTGGCTGCCTAGCTCTCCTTTCCTGTGGTGTGACAGGTTCCTTGTGAAGGCAGATGTCTCCTGTTCCAGGAGTGAATCACTGCTGCAGTTACTGCAGAAACAAGGCCCACACAGCTCGAAAGACCCACATCCTTTACTATTTGACCTGGCTAGCAAAACACTGGCAGGCAAGGTTGTGTGGTGGTACGTAACATTTGTGCAGTAGCGCAAGAGCGCTGTTGCACAAGTGCAAACATTGCATAGAGTTGTGCAACGAGGCATAAATATATAATAAACCCTGGAGCTGTTTGTTTTTGTTTTCTCAGCAGTAAGGTAACTGCTCAGCCAGTTCTGTTTTCATAATATTTCAGTGCTAGCTCAATTGTAATACCCATAAGTGGAAGATGTGAAAGAATTCATTCACAGCAGCCTGGGGTTTCCTCAGACTGCCTTGGCACTGTGTTACATGCAACATGCATCATGGTGCCTTCATGTAACTTGTTGGCTGTGGCGTTGGCACATGGCCCCTTGTTGCTGAACAGCTTTTTATCTTAAATTGGAGGCCTCCTTTCCTGTCCCTTGGAAAATCAACCTGGTATTCCCTTGGACTTGTAAGTAATGCTTCAGCAAGGAGTAGTTTCTCCTATCCATCCTGAATCTACTCTGCATTCTAGTGTTATGAGGAACAGGGGAGTGGAAAAATATATATCTTTTCCCGCTCGTTCCTCACCATTAATCATTTTATAAAGCTATCCAAGTATATTAATAGCACAAGAATGTACATTCCACCTTTTCTCCCATACGAGAGGGTAGGCCTCCCCTAAGGTGGTGGTAATCTGAAGGAATAGTTTTCCCTTAAGAATTATTGTTTTTGTTCATGCAGATAACATACATTAAAATAGGATTAAACAATAATCAGATGACTGCCCTAAACAGTAATAATTTCATAGCAAGGTACAGTCTGACTTATCAAAGTTAATTATGTTGGTTCACACACACTACAATGTCCCTTCCCATTTTGATTTAACAAAAGGAGAGTATTTGGAGGATAACTCATTTGCATCCAGTCATTTCCTCCTCCTTCCCAGCAGTTTCCTGAATCATAGGTCTATTCATTCATAAACAGTTTTGTGTCTGTTCAGTCTCCCTCTGGTTTATAGCTACACATCTGTATCTTGCATATATACATGTCTGCATTATGTATATACATATCTATTTCCAGATATGTATAAACACATCTACATGTTTGTATCTTGTGTAGTCCCTGCAACAGAAGAATGAGGACAAAGTAGGTTTCATAGGTGTGCAAAGAAAACCAGGCCAGGATTTGCACGGTATAAAAAATTACCTTTAAGTAATTCAAAAGTTCACAAATCCTCAGCTTAGCCCCTTGCAAATTAGATATCAACAATATCAATATTGAAAAGGCTGGTTCATACAATTGCAGCAATGTCCAGTAAATGAAAATTGGATGTCTAGGTGGTGCGTGCACTCCTGCAGAGTGTGTCATGTGAATGAAGAATTTTTCACCAACCAGATTTGCAACACACAATTAAACCAAGATAATTAATGTTAAATTCAGCTTTTCAATGTCAATTTCATGTTGGTTTTTTGCAGTGCAAATCTGGGTTTAGTGAAAAACTCTGAGTTCACACAGCACACTCCACCAATAAATGTCATTAGTTATTTTTATATCTAAATCTTTGATTGCTTTATTTTTCCCGCTTGGATTGAAAGGAAACATCCTTATGCATGGTACAAGGTACTTCAGAGAACGTTCATCACCAACTTCAAGTCTATCCTGGCTGCCAAAAGAAGACAGCCTAATACAACCAGAAGAAGCAACAGTGGCAAGAACAGAGCATTATGTTCCAGGATCCCTCAGTAATGTGTGACTCAGCCTTGAATGACCCTTTTTGGGGGAGAGTAGAAGATTCCATGGTGCCAATAATGTGTGTCTACCATTACTCACACAAGGAGCCTTGAACAGGCAACTATTGAAAGGACTTTTGTTGTAAAATATAGTTAAGTGATTTTTTTTTTTAAAGCAAAGCACAAATATTGGGGGGTGGGGACATGGGCTAGCATTTTTCAAGAGCATCATGTAGAACATTTGGAAGCATGAGCCACCATCTATATATATATATATATTCTGTGTATTGCTATTGAAAAAAATAAGGATATGCCTGAGAGCTGAATGAGAAGTTTGTCAGTAGACCATGTCTGGGAATCCAAGTGGCTACCAAAGAGGTAAAAATGGGGGAGGGTGTGCTTTAGAAAAGAAAGCAGCATGTGTGGGGGGAGGTGCTTAGCCCTTTCCCTGCCACTTTCCCCTTTCCCTGCCACTTCTCTCTTTCACCCTCCCCCTGACACTTTTCTCCTAGCCAGGTTTTTCAGAGGAAGGAGTACAGGGCAGATGCAGTGCAGGGAAAGAGTTAAGCACCCCTCTGCCACCTGCCACTTCTGGATCTGGATCTGTGAATAAACACTTCACCCTGGCTGAAATAATGGGATTTTAAAAGTGCTTGACTTTGGCTGGATTGTGTCGCTAAACAATTTTGATGTTGCTAAACAATTTTATTCCCTGCTGGGTGTCTGAAGTTTGTGTGTGTGTGCGTCCACGCATGCATGCCTATAATATGCTGTTGTCTGCATTTTCCATGAGAGAGATTTATTTTATGCTTGACGAAATATATGAAGATGAATGTCAATTGATGCTGGCAGCCATATTGCTGTTGATAAGCGTATTTAAATGATTAATGCTTGTGAAGTGACATGTGAAATACATTAAATATTTTTTGGTTCTTTTTGTCACCTTCGCTTTTTAAAAAAAATCACAGTGGTGTATGTGCTGTGACCGCGAGGTGGGCAGTCCCTGGCTCAAATATTATGGCCACTATGAACTCGCTAGGCAGTCTTTGCAACCCCTCTCCCCACTTCCACATTAATCTGCAGTTAAAACATAAGAACAACCCTGCTGGATCAGGCCCAAGGCCCGTCTAGTCCAGTATCCTGTTTCACATAGTGGCCCACCAGATGCCACTGGGAAGCCCACAGGCAGGGGGTGAGGGCTGGATGCCTCTGAGGCTGGAGCTGGCCTATAGCCCTCAGACTAGTAGCCGTTGATAGATCTCTCCTCCATGAAGTCATCCAGACTCCTCTTAAAGCTATCCAGGTTGTTGGCTGTCACCACATCTTGTGGCAGAGAATTCCACATGTTGATTAGGCATTGTATGAAAAAGTACTTTGTTTTTTAGTCCTAAATTTCTTGGCAATCAGTTTCATGGGATAGCCTGTGGTTCTAGTGTTATGTGAGAGGGGGGAAAACTTATCTCTATTAACTTTCTCCACACCATACATGATTTTTTAGACCTCTAGCATGTTTCCCCACAGTCGTCTTTTTTCTAAACTAAATAGCCCCAGGTGTTGTAGCCTTGCCTCATAAGGAAGATGCTCTAGGCCCTTGATCATCTTGGTTGCCCTCTTCTGCACCCATTTAGCTTTTCTACAACCTCCATATCCTCCTTAATAATCCCTTTCACTCCGTTGTCTGATGGTCCAAACTGACAGGTTTCCAGCTTCTGATGTATTTAAAGAAGTTTTTGTTATTCCCCTTGATACTTCTAACTAAATGTTCCTCAAACTCTCTTTTTGCCTCCCTTATTGTGTCATCTTGCATTTCTTTTGCCAGAGTTTGTGTTCCTTTCTGTTCTCTTCATTTGGGCAGGCCTTCCAATTTCTGAAGGAAGTCTCCCCCTTTATAGCTTCCTTGACTTTATTCATTCATTCATTCATTCATTCATTCATTTCTTACACTTTTATACTGTCCCACACTCGTGTCTCTGGGCGGTTCACAACAAAATAAAATAAAAATATAATAAAATATAATAAAACAGTTAAAAACACATATAAAAACACATAAAAACAATTAAAAACTAACAATTTAAAAATCAATCACAGAATAAAAAACCTATACATTATTAAGAAGCTGAAAAAGCCTGAGTAAAAAAATGGGTTTTTAAATATATATTTTTAAATTGTTAGAGATGAATCTTTACCTGTTAGCATGCTGGCATCCTCCCAAGATTCAGAGATGAATCTTTACCTGTTAGCCATGCTGGCATCCTCCTGATCTTGATGGTACCTTTCCTCCTTTCTGGCATACATTCTAACTGGGCTTCTAGTATTGTGGTTTTGAGTAAACCCAAGGCATTCTGGAGCGAAGCGACTCTCCTGATTTTCCCTTTCAGTTTTCTTTTCACCAAACTCCTCAGTTTAGAGAAGTTTCCTCTTCTGAAATTCAGAGTGTCTGTGTTAGACTTCCTTGGTGATTCTCTCCCCACATGTATGCTGAATTTGATCGCACTTTGATCACTGTTCCCTAAAGGGTTGATGACACTAACATCACGCACCGTCCTGGGTGCCACTCAGGATTAAGTCCAAGGTCACCTTCTGTCTGGTTGGTTCCATGACCAACTGTTCTAGAGCACAGTCATTTAGCGTATCTAGAAATTTGACCTCTTTGTCATGACCTGACTGTGAATTTACCCAGTCTATGTGTGGGTAATTGAAGTCACTCATTATTACAGTCCTGCCTCTCCTTGATGCCTCCCTGATTTCCTCCTGCAACTCCCAGTCACTGTCGGCGTTTTGATCCGGAGGGCAATAGCACATCCCCATTTGCTTTCAGGCCTTGTATTGTCACCCACAGGGATTCTTTGGAGGACTCTGGTCGTCCTAGGTTTGCTAGCTTGTTAGATTCTATCCCTGCTTTAACATACAGTGCTACTTAACCTCCAAGGCGCCCCTCCCTGTCCTTTTTATAGAGTTTATATCCAGGGATAACAGTGTTCCACTGGTTCTCACTGTTCCACCATGTTTCTGTTATGCCCACTATATCTATTTCTGTGTTAGCAACCAAGCACTCCAGCTCACCCATCTTGGCTTGGAGGCTTCTGGACTGGCATATAAGCACCTATACGCTGAATCTCTTACCGGGTGTATGCTCTCTTCCTTTTGGCTCTTTGATCTCTTTGACGGGCTAGCACATCCATTTGTATGCTCTTTATGTGGTTCTACTCTGTCCCCTTCTGTTTTATTGGAATCTTTTACACCCTCGCACCTTAAGGGATGGCATTTGCCAAACCAGATACTGCCCAGCTCCTGTCGGCTATTCATTTTGAAAGCTGCTCTGCGACCTTTTTGATTTTAAGCGCCGGCATTCTGGTTCCATCTTGGTTCAAGAGCAGCCCGTCCCTTTTGTACAGGCTTTGCTTGCCCTAAAATGTATCCCGGTGCCTAACAAATCTAAACCCCTCCTCCCAGCACCAACGTCTCAAACACCCATTGAGACTGCTCAGTTCTGCCTGTCTTGCTGACCCTGTGTGTGAAACAGGTAGCATTTCTGAGAATGCTACCTTGGGGGTCCTGGACTTCAATATGCTACCTATCAGCCTAAATTTGGCTTTCTGGATCTCCTGACTACATTTCCCAACATCATTGATGCCAACATGTACCACGACAGCTGTCTCCTCCCCAGCACTGCCAAACAACCTATCTAGACACTGCATGATGTCTGAAACCTTTGCACCAGGCAGGCAAGTCACCATGCAGTCTACACGTGGGTCACAGACATGGGCGGAACTGGGTTGGGGCAGCCAGGGCACGCACCCTAGGTGCCACCGGGGGGGCACCACACCAGTTCCTGCCACCCCCACCCGATTGCCCACCTGCCCAGCCCCAGGGCCCCTTAGCCACTTGCCATCCTGCTTGCCTTCTGCAAGGCCTAGGATCGGGCCGCCGGCGGGGCCTGCAAACTGCAGAGCAGCTCTTCTCTCCCCACCAATCAGCTGATCGGCAGGTGGGCAGGGCTTATAGAGAGGCCTCCCTGAAGCCTGAACTCGGCAGGCCCCAAGGAAGCCAGGAAGAAGAATGCAAGCAGAGTTCTCTGCAGCAGCAGACCCTCTGCCCAGACCATCCAGCACAGTTTTTGCCAGGTAGACTGTGAATTCCTTTTTGTGGTCCCCCCCCCCGATATATAGGGATCTGCTTGCCATAGGGCTTTGATGGGTGGGGGGGGAGACTGAGAAGTCTGAATATTTAATTTAAAGCAGGAAACTTTGCTGGCTTAAAAAATACTATCTAAAAAGCCCTATAAGTGGCTTGTTTCATGGAAGAAAATTACAAAAACTTCTGGAACAATATTATATTCATTCATTTATTCATAAATGCACTTATGTTCAAGTTGTTTTGTAACCCAGAAGGTCTGAGTGAGAACTGTGAAGCATGTGTTGTGCTTTTGTTTTATTTTATTTTTCTGATGTGTGAACTGCTCTCCAATAACTCACAGTACTTCAGGGTACATCTGGCCAACATGTGAATGCAGCTCCTCCATTCCAGAGGAGATGTGTGTTATAGGGCTTTAAAAGCCCCGTGTGAAAAACCTGGAATCAAACTTTACTGAATTTGTTCAGAATTCTGAGAAAACAAACATAGGCTCACCCTGCATGGTTGAAAGTCTCCTTTGCTAATCTGCAGCGAGGGGGCCATTTTAATAATTAGTGTTTCTAGTGTGTTCTAGGCATTAAAAGTAGCACAAATATATAGTACTCAATGTATATCACTATATATTGTGAAGTGTGCGTGTGTGTATTCAGTGAAATGTATTTCCAGGCAGCATACTTATTTTGAAATATCAGACTTAAATTCTTGGGGGCCTGGGGTGTGTAGAGCCCCTGGACTTTGAGGGGCTGGTGGCCCATTTTAAAATCTCATCTCTGGGCCCATTCCAACCTTGCTATGCCCCTGGTGGAATAGATACATATGTATTTATCACTACACATGGGTTTCTGCACAACACCTGCACAGAAGAAACTCCCATGTAGAAAATGTGTCTCTTGTAAATTGACCCTGAATTTTCCATCCATGACTGGGATATCTGAGAGTTACAGTCAATAATAAAAGAACAGCACACTGCTTGTGACAGGAAGGGGCAAATTACAATGATTTCTTAGTCGGGCAGGGGCTGGTTTTGGCCCTGGCAGAACTTGGCTGTCTGCTCCTGTTGCAAATGCCTCTGTCTAGTGTGGCAAACTAATGTATCCTCCTCCCTCCTGGTGTCAAAGTAAGCACTAGTGTGGTGAATGCACATATACCCCATCATGAGCCAACAGTCATCACAAGACAAAGGCTGGCAGGAATCATTCACTGGTTTATAGACACACACACACACCACCACCACCACCACCACCACCTTCTTCTTCTTCCCCTATTTTGCTAGTGGCTATTTGGGCAGGTGATCCTTTAGTCTAGGACAAAGTCATGTTTTTTTAAAAGCATGATATGAGACAGAGAAAATGACACTTGGAATCCTCGCATAACTCCTGACTGTTGTTCTAAGTCTTTTACAGAGATGGCTCATGTTTTCAGCTTTTGATCAACAACCATGTCTAGATGGTACAGTGTTCCTTTTAACAGGGATTTCAAGATATTGTTGACTACAAGTCCCATCATTCCTGTTTGGACAAGGGTGCAATTTCAGTGCTTGCCCTAGGCGCTATTTTCCCTAGATACGCCTCTGGTCACAGACCCATCTCTCTATTTCCCTAATGATTGAATCACCCACTACTAGGAGGCCCCCCAACCCCCGGAGGAGTATCCTCTGTGCAAAAAGATATGGGCTCATCATCCACAGAAGGGGTTCCTTCTAAAGGAGCATTTCCCTCTTCCTCATACTGATGTCCTTCCCCAAGACCTTCATTCTTCCTGACAGCTATCATCCTTGGAGTGGAATGCCTCTACCACATCCCTGAAAGTCTCGTCCACATGCCTCTCTGTCTCTCTGAGCTTCTCCAGATCTGCCCCCTTGGTCTTGAGGGAACAAACTTGTTTCCTGAGAGCCAGGAGCTCCTTGCACGAAGCACACACCATGACTTCTGCCCATGGAGCAAATAGTCATACATGCGACGCTCTGTGCAATTCACTGGGAAGTGACCCTTCCCCTGCTGGCTTTCTATCTTCATAACTGGTTTTGTTGGCTGTTTAGAGTATTTAGAGATTGTTCATTAGAAAGTTAGGCCTTAGCTGTATTGGTCAGCTATTGAACAGTTTAAGCTTCTTTCCCTAAGCATATGAAGGAGGGAGTAGTACTTACCTTATCTTATGATCAAGGGTACTTGTTTCAGCACCCACCCATCCCCGGCACACTTCCCCGCTAAACCCCACACAAAACTCCAGTGCCCTGTTTGCTAACCCTGTTCACTAAGTTCTCTGGCCTTTGCCTCTTATATAGAGAGTAGGCTTCTAACTGAAACAGGAATGTGGCCTGTCCTGCCACTGTGACTCACCGCAGCCCTAGCTGACTCCTCCCTTTGTCCCTCTCCAGGCAGAAAGAAACAACAACTAAATGCCCCAGAGCCCCCAAAGCAAGCCCTAGCAAATGCTAGCCCCCTGGCAAAAAACCAAACACAGACACACACACTGGGACTTCTCCCTTAAAGAGTGACCAGCCCCTCAAAATCTCCCCTCCTCCTGTTAGTTTGAAGAAAAAAGGGTGGTTGTTGTTTTGTGTAGAAAAGCTTGCTTACCTCCCTGAATCTGTTTGTGTTCTTTCCAAAGTAGGCTTCAAACGGAAACAATTATACTGGCTTTCCTTCCTGGGCTGTATAGGAAAGCCTATACTGTCTTTCCTTTCAGGGCTGTTGAAAGAGAATGTGTCCTGCCACAATAATGTATGCTAAATGCTTTGGATATTCAGAAAGGGCTCTACAAAGGCTAAATATTATCATCTTATTCTCAATTATTCCTGTCGGCTGTTTTGCTTCTCGCTGGCTTCTGCCTCTGTGGTTCAGTGCCGCTCTCTGCAGACGTTATAATTCCTCCATGCCAATTATCTTCCCCACCAAAGTCCAACAATGCGTGCAATACAATTCAAGAGCTTTGCACTGGAGCTTCTAGCACTAAGGTTACAGTCTGAAGCATTCTTATGTGGAAGTGCATCCCATTGACTCTCACCTGATTAAGCTGGCCTGTAAATCTTGTCGACAAAGGGAAAAATAAGGCAGCAAAACATGTCCTTTTCCTCTCAGCTCTATGCAGTATTACACATGGGGCTAGCTGGGAGTTTAATGCAGATTTAACAAGTGCCATATTATAAGCAAACTCTGATTATAATTCAGACAGTAGCAGGGGAACAGGCAGGCATGTAGCCCAACCCTAGCAGGCATGTCTACTCAGAACTGAACCCCACAGGGTTCAGGGGTCTACTTGATGCGCAGCAGTAGGTGGGAGGAAGAAGGCCTGCACATTTGCAGGGAGTCTTCAGTGCCAGTTCAGCACTTTTCTGGTTGCAGGAATGTGTTCCCGAGGGCTGTGTGACAGTCCAGAATGTTGTCCTGCAAGCAGAAAGGTCATTTGAAAGAGCCATTGTGGTGTAGTGGCTAGAGTGCTGGATTAGGACCGGGGAGACCCGAGTTCAAATCCCCATTCAGCCATGATACTAGCTGGGTGACTCTGGGCCAGTCCCTTCTCTCTCAGCCTAACCTACTTCACAGGGTTGTTGTGAGGAGGAACCTAAGTATGTAGTACACCGCTCTGGGCTCCTTGGAGGAAGAGCGGGATATAACATGTAAAGTTCAGCAAGGGGTGTGCAAAATGGACTGTCCCTCTATTCCTCTGTACCCATTCAGCTGCACAAAAAGCCTTTGCTGCAGTAACCCTGAAGGCTCCCTATAAACATGCAGCCCTTTGTTTGTTTGTTTGTTTGTTTGTTTAAAACATTTATACCCCGCCCCTCCAGTACATTACTACTTGGGGCAGCTCCCAACATTTATAAAGCCCTTCTTCTCATCACCTACTGTTGTGCAGCCTGTGGGCCAGTGGTACGTACTCCCAAGAACGTGTGCATCAGATTGTAGGTTTAAGTTAAGCTCTCAGTTTCAACCTCCCATTTTCCTAATGAGAAAATGAGATTTCCCCCCATATCACTTACTAGGGAGTAAGCCTCATTGAATACCATGGGACTCATTTCTAGCAGAGGAGTGTCCTATCAGAGCTCTTTCACAGGCCAGAGCAGATCTTTCCATTCCAGTCTCCTACCCTGTCTTCTCCAGATCGAAGTCCAAGCTAGGAGACCTAGCAGTACTGCATGGCTAGCCTGTTTGACCTTGTATGCAGAGCTCTTAAGAAATCTTTAGAAAATCAAAAATCTCTCTAATTATCTCATTTGGATCCCCCCAACCCAACCTGTTGGTACCTCTTAGTTGTTGTTTCCAAGCCTGTGGAAAGAGCAGGAATTGATCCAAGGTGGTATTGGCGCCTGGGTTGCTGAGCCTTCTTAGTCCCGCACTACCCTCGCTTGATACTTCTCATTCTTAAACACTAAACTATGATGAACAAAATCTTGGCTAGTCTAGGATTTCTTCAAAGGATGCCATTCTTTGAATGCAGCTCAACAGTATAAAGGAACTAGCCTGTATAGGATTTCTACTGGACTGTCACTCTGTGATAGAGGCCTCAGGCATGTGCATTGTATCAGGGGCCTGGTGCTACACTTTGGCTTTGCCCCCAGTCTAACTCTAGTAGCTCCTGGCACAATGATAATCCCTCAGCAGGTAGAACTAGCATTGGAGCCTGCAACTTGGACTCACATCAGCCTCTCCCAGACTTTTGTCTATACAGTTTGCTGAAAGGGCAAATTGAAATCTGATTCGGAGTCTACTAACAGGACCAAGTAGACTGTGACAGAGGGCTGCTGCTCATCCAGTAATTCCAAGGGAAATAAGATGCATGATGTGATGTCATCACACTCAGCCTTCCCTTGCCCCCAAAGTGGCAGCCATGACACATGGTAGAAATTGTGAAATACTGAGCATGGTGACACCTTCATTCCAGAGAGTGAAATAAAAATAAAATTTTGTTTGTACTAAGAAAGTTGAACAAAGATGAGGCCAGGAAGTGATGTAATGCTGGCTGTATTCCAATTTACTGCCCCAACCTGATCTTCAGTAGAGGAGTAAGACCATAAGGCCTGCCTTGCTAGATGAGGTTAAAGGTCCATCTATTCCAGCTATGGCCAGCTACTTGTCCCCAGGAAGCTAACAAGAAGAGCAAGGTGGAAATAGCCACCTGCTCTGGTTTATCCCCTGCATCTGGACTGGGAAAGGTAAGGCAAATGCCTGCCATGAGAATTGCCTGCCTGCCTATTCTGCTCACATCCCATGAAAAACATGAATTATCTTTGGCTGATTTATCCATCCAGCTATTAAACATGTTGAAGTGACACCTCAGGTTGCAGATCTGAGTTGCAATTAAGTGGGTGACAGAATGTCAGTGATTATTTTGGAGAAGCAGTGTGAATAAGGAAGCTCAGCAAAAATTAAAAGAATATGAAAGTGTGTGTGATTTTGTGTGTAGACACTGAAGGGTAGGTAACACTCATGCCCAAATAAAATCAATAAACAATGCCAAAAGGTGGAGGCCTGCAGTCCTACTGGATAATGTAGTACAAAGGTTCCAGTTGAAAAAATTCTCTTTAAAAATAAATCAGTCAGAGACAATTAGAGGGAGGGAAACTTTCCATCTTAATATGTGTATAATAAGAATTCCAGTAAATGAAGGTTACTTCTTTCCTAAAAGTCACAGGCACTTGACTGTCAAAGCTAGAGATATTGGCAAAGCTCTCCTGAGAGAAACCCATAGATGAGTTCCAGGGGCTTGTTAAAACCTGCCTCTAAGAATAAGTAAACTTTGCAAGCCTGTGAAATATTCGTTGACTCAGATTAAAATATGAGTTCCCTCACTCACGGAACTCCATGGCTCCATTACATCAAGTTTAGACACTGCTGGAGGGCCGGGGTGGGGTGGGGGGAATCAAGGCTGTAAGAGGAAAGCCAATCCTCCATGGAATACTCATGAGTTTAGACACTGCTGGAGGGCCGGGGTGGGGTGGGGGGAATCAAGGCTGTAAGAGGAAAGCCAATCCTC
The DNA here is from genome assembly GCF_027244095.1 of Hemicordylus capensis. Taxonomy (NCBI): domain Eukaryota; kingdom Metazoa; phylum Chordata; class Lepidosauria; order Squamata; family Cordylidae; genus Hemicordylus; species Hemicordylus capensis. Next base: position 225,820,663 of record NC_069657.1, read on the forward strand.
CATGGAATACTCATGAGTTTAGACACTGCTGGAGGGCCGGGGTGGGGTGGGGGGAATCAAGGCTGTAAGAGGAAAGCCAATCCTCCATGGAATACTCATGAGTTTAGACACTGCTGGAGGGCTGGGGTGGGATGGGGGGAATCAAGGCTGTAAGAGGAAAGCCAATCCTCCATGGAATACTCATGAAGGTTAGTTTTCTTCCCCAACCCTTGGTTTTTGGCCCCGTGGCATCTGAATTTAGCCCTAATTTAATGTAATGGAGGTTTTACATTAAATTGGGGTGAATGGGGGCTCTTTCATGAGCTGCCTCCTGGAAAACTGGGGGAGGAGATCGAAGGGTGGGAAGACCCCACCATGAGGGTTTTCCAAGTGGGTTGGCTTCCCTACACCCTGTTTTCCAGGGGGGAGCCAAAGAAATGGAGCTAAGTAACAGAGACATTCCCCTTCTGTTTAGCTCTGAAGCTTCTTTGAAAATGGGAGATGGGGATGGAAAACAAACCCTCTCCCCATTGCTGGACCTTCAGAGATTGTCTTTTGCTCTCCCCCCACCACCATTTTTCAGAGAGCGTCCCTTTAAAATAAGCCCACTTGCTAAGCAAGGAGGAGGTTAGGGAAGAGAGCTCATCTTGTGGTAGCAAGCATGACTTGTCCCCTTAAGCTAAGCAGGGTCCACCCTGCTTGCATATGAAAGGGAGACTAGAAGTGTGAGCACTACTACTGGCCCTATCCAACACTACTGGCCCTATCTGACCCCAGCACAGCATTCCTCTAGTGGCTGTTGCTGATATCTGCCTTATGTTTCTTTTTAGATTGTGAGCCCTTTGTGGACAGGGGACCATCTTCTTGATGTATTATTTATTTTTCTATGTAAACTGCTTTGAGAACTTTGGTTGACAAGCAGTATATAAATATTCTACTACTACTACTACTACTACTAGATAATTATATATTAACTAGTATTTTTCAGCCCGTTAAAATAACGGGCGCTAGTCTCCGCACTCAACCGATCTGTGCCGCCGCTGCCTCTGCTGGACCCGCCGCTGCCTCTGTCCTCCTGGCTGGGTGGAGAGTTCTGCCGCCGCCGCCAAGAGTGCCACCCGCTGACGCCGCCTTTGGCCTTCTGGGCGGGCGGAGAGTTCCGCCGCCGCAGCCAAGAGTGCCTCCTGCCGACCCGCTGGACCTGCCGCCGCCGCCTCTGTCCTTTTCGGCGGGCGGGCCAGACCTGCTGCCGTTTCTCCCTTCCCCTTCCCGCGGCCGTTTCTCCCCTCCCCGCGGACCCCCAACGCCTCAATGATGATGAACCGGACCCCGCTGCCCCTTCTGCCCTCCCGGTCCCCTCGCAGCCACCTCTGCCCTCCCGGTCCCCCAGCTGCCGCCTCTGCCCTCCATGTAGCCCGTTCTTCGGCCGCCTCTGCCCTCCTCAACATGGCCACCGTCTCTCTGCAGCTGTATCTTTCTCAGACATTCTGGGCATGCGCTCCGCGCATGCCCAGAACAGCCAAGAAAGACACGGGCAGACATGGGATTACACCTAAGCATTTTATTAGAGAGGATTATATATAATAATTAATAATTATATAATTATATAACCGCCCAGAGATGTAAGTTTTGGGCGGTATAAAAATATGTTAATAAACAAACAAATAAATAAATAAATAAAGCACTCTTCAACCAAAGTTCTCAAAGTGTTTACACAGAAAAATAAATAAATAAATAAATAATAAATCAATAACTCACCAGCTTACAGAAACAGCTCTGGTGGGACTGAAGTGCACAATTTTGAAACTTCTCATGGACTTGCAGGCCTGCCTCCTAGAAATCAACCTACACTCTATTGTGCCATGCATTCCTCACATGCAAACCTCCAAGTTCAAAACTTATAACTCCTCACCAAAAGAATAGGTTGGGGTACTGCTTCTCAGTTCTATAGGCAGCCTTTCTACTACTGGGCTATAGTGGGCTGACTGATTGCCCATTGTATGTTGGAAGTAGTAGGGAATGGGTTAAGTCAGGGATCCTCAACATTGGGCCCCCAGATGTTCTTGGACTTCAACTCCCATAATCCCCAGGCCCAGTGGCCTTTGGCTGGGGATTATGGGAGTTGAAGTCCAAGAACATCTGGGGGCCCAACATTGAGGATCCTGGGGTTAAGTGACACCAGCTCACTGTTCTTGACAATTCTGCATGCTGATTGTTGAGTGTGCATGAACTGATTATTGCGGCTTGGTTCAAATTCAGACCGAATTAGAACTGATCCGGTTCAGTCAAACCAACTGGCCAATCTGGTCCGGTCCACTTGATCGAACCAGCTCAACCCAGTCTGACTGTTCGAGGGTCTATGCTTGTAAAGGAGAATTCTGCCTTTAAAAGGCTTCTAAGGGAGGCCGGGTGGTGGGGGGCAGTGAGAGGGCACCTTCAAAATGAGGTGCTTACCAATTCTCTGACATGTGGTGGTGTGGTTCCAGCCTCTGTGGATGCGCAGAGGCCATTTGTGTTGTCTCCATGGATCGCTGCTGGAGAATTGGTAAGCACCTACTTTTAAAGGTCCCCTCTCGCTGTCCCTCTAGCCTCACTTAGAAGCCGTTTAAAGGCGGGATTCCCCTTTGCTTGTAAAATCCTCACTGGATTCCTCTTTACAACCATAGCCCCACAGATCAGTCCAGAAAAGACAGGGTTCGGTTGCAGTCCGGGCTCGGTCCGATTTGATCGCAGACCAAACTGCCTCTCCTGGAGGCTGGTTTGGTTCAATCGCAAACCGGTTCATGCACACCCCTATTGATTGATTCATTCTGTGCACAACTGATGTTCTCAGACAGTTTATTGGTATGTGACAACATAGTTCTTGGGTTCTCTGTAGACGTCCCTGTCATTGCTGCTATAATGTTAGCCTAATATTAAGGCTGCACTTTAGACTATGCTGCTACGGGAACATAGGATCAGCACTAGTAAGACCTAAAGGTCATCCAGATGACCCAAATCCCTGGTGGCTAGGAAGGGCTGGGGGGGCGGGAGGCATGAGTATAACTGCCTTCCCCCACATGATCTCCTGGAGCCATTTGCCACACTGTGCCGCCATGCAAACTATTGCTGCTGGAGCAAGCCGCAGCGTTCTAGAGGCCGGGGGAATGCTGCCGGCCTCCATAAATCCCACGGAGAAGTGCAGTGCATTGAGGGATTTCCCCTCAAGCCGGGCGCTCTAGGCGCCTGGCTCTGTGTCTGCTCGGGCTGCAGGCAGCCCAATCAGATCCATGACTGGGATCCCTGGGTAATAGCCCAGGGGGAATTCCTGGGCTACCCAGCAGGGCAGCATCAGGACTGGCCATGATCCCAGTGCTTCACAGGCGCAGTCTGACCCCGGCAAGGCTGCACAGAGCAGCCTCCTAGTGTAGTAGCTGCCATTTTAATTGGACCATGGGACTGCCATGCCTATAATGACTAACTGCAGTTGGGCTGGATCTCCTGTTTTTGAACTCCATGTGTATGAAATCCTAAGCAAACAGTAACATATATTAGAGATGGGTGAACCTTCCATAGCTCAGTTTGGACGTGGGTTTGGCTAACCCAGTCATCTTCCTAAAAGGTTTGAAAACAACACAGTTATTTCTGTGCCTAATTAGGTGCCATTTCAGACCTCATCTGACTCTTATGCCATCAAAATGTAGTTCAGACTCCTTGGTAAATTTACATTTCCCAGGGCCCCTGCTACATGGGTTGCTGCTGTCAGAGCAGTGGCCTACCCACATGCATCAAGGAAGGAAGGAAAGATCTATTTGCTGCTGCCACAACAGCCAAGCAGAGTGGCGAGGGAGGGGTGTGAGTGAAAAGGCTGAGGAGGGAGGGAATTAGGAGTGCAATTTGAGCTGGAGAGGAAGTATGGAGCCATAATGCTTACCTTGTAGTGAAGGCAAGCATTGCGAGTCATTGAGATTTGTATTCTGAGTCAGGGAATTTATGAACTTCAGCAACATCTATGACACCCATGTAAACAGCAAATTTTTATTTTATTTGTTTTTACACTTATATCCCGCTCTTCCTCCGAGAGCTCAGTGGGCATGGTTATTTTTTATCCTCACAACAACCCTGTGAGGTAGGTTAGGCTGAGAGATACATGACTGGCCCAGAGCTATCCAGTGAGTTTCATGGCTGAATGGGGATGTGAACTCTGGTCTTCCTGGTCCTAGTTCAACACTCTAACCACTATACCAGGGCTGCACAACTCAAATGCCCTGGAGGGCTGGAACCATCCACAACTTGGTGTACAGGGGCCGAGGTCAATTTTTAGCACAGTATTGCATTAAAATTAAAAATATTATTATTAGTTACTTGTGGATCTATTCCGCCTATCAATGGACCCCTAGTTTCAACCAAGGATAGAAGCCAGAGAAAAGGTCCTGTCACTGCTCAATCAGTGGGGCCCCTAGAGTGCATGCCAGCCCCAAACAAATGCCAAGTCCTCTCCTCTCCCTAAATTGTTGTTGCTTTCAGGCTGCAATGCTAGGCATGCTTACATGGGAGTAAGCCTCACTGGGCACACCAATGGAGCATATTTCTGAGAAAGCATGCACGGGATGGTGCTATAAGGCAGTTTCCAGCTCCTGTATTGCTGCAGGATACCTGGAGGGCAGTAAAATAGTCCCTGCGGGCCGAATCCGGCCCCCGGGCCTTATGTTGTGCAGGCCTGCACTATGCTATGCTGGCTCCAGACTAACAAATAAGATTGTACTGCAATGCAGGTTTTTGGAAGAGAGTAAAAGTTTGGGTAATGACAATGGGATCAAAATAATGCTGTTATAGTTATTACCATAATTAATTGGGTTTGTAGAACTCTTAACACACCAAGTTTGTGCAACCTATGACTGCCTTATTCTTAACTAACTGCAGGACTGGGAGCTTTATTTGCATAGTTTCTATTTTACACTGAAAATGGGGCAATATAGCTTGTCAAGAGGCACCCAGTCCATGACTGTACACTGGCTCCCTCAAAATCCCAAGCCGAAAGACAATATTCAAGGTGGCTCTAACCCCTCTCTAATTGAGCATTGTCTGCATCTTCCATATCTTCCTTATTTATTTGCTGCTGTCCTTTATCTGTAAAAAATATCCTCTTATGAATTGTATCTCATCCCACTGTCCCTGAGCAATATTTTCCTACTTTACTAGCACAAACAAGTTGTTGTTATTCTTAACACTTCAGGGCCAATGAAGCTTCAGGAAAACTCCAAACCTTCCTTCTAATCTAGTTTGACAGCCGAGCTGTCAGCTATGCACTCATGGCAGAATGTGTAGTAATGATGGCGGTGTGAGAACAAGAGGGAAAGGAGCTCCATCTTTAAGAGACCTGAGGCAGGCAGAAGGTAAATTGGCCAGAGAAAACAGCTAGGAAGGCTGCTGCTTGACTTAGAAGTGCACAGAATGTTATATCAATTTTTTGGCTTAAAAAGAATGACATGAGGCTGTCATTCTTCACACGAGCAGCCAAGCTCAGGCTTGGGTAGCCCGGCTTGAGCTTGGCTGCCTACCTGTATGAAGCACCGGGATCATGACTTATCCTGGCGCTGCCTCAGCCCCAAGCCCGGGAATTTACTCCAGGCTTTAAGGGTACCAGCATGGCCTTAACAGGGTTGTGTGTGTGTTCAAGAGCGCCCGGCTTAGGGAGGATCTGGCATGGTGCATTGAGGGATGCTGGAGGACTTCCTCTTCCGGCTCCCTGCTTTTCTGCTTGCCACGGCATCACTCGTGTGCTGCAGAGAGTGGCAGAGCGAACTGGGGAGGGTGGTCGCGTGTGGTAGTGGTGTGAATGGTGTGGTAGTGGTGTGCATGCCGGTTCGAATGTGCGGGGGGGGGGATAACTTCCAGGATTGGGGAGGGTGCACTTCCACCACTGCCGTGTTTCCCCCACTGGCGCTGCTTTTTAAAATGGTCTGGCGGGGCAGCAGAGTACCTCTTGCTGCCCCGTCGCCTCCTCGGACTGGAAGTAACTTGACGTAATAATAATATTAATAATAATAATTCGATTTCTATACTGCCCTTCCAAAAATGGCTCAGGACGGTTTACAAAGAGAAATAACAAGCAAATAAGATGGCTCCCTGTCCCCAAAGGGCTCACATTCTAAAAAGAAACTTAAGACACACACCAGCAACAGTCACTGGAAGTATTGTGCTGGGGGTGGAAAGGGCCAGTTACTCTCCCCCTGCTAAATAAGGAGAATCACCACGGTAAAAGGTGCCTCTTTGCCCATTTAGCAGGGGGAGTACACAGCAAACGTGCTCTTGTTGGGTACTTCCAGTCCCTTCTGGTCCAAGGAGGCAATGGGGCGGCAAGGAGGTACTCTGCCACCCCGCCAGACCATTTTAAAAAGCAGTGCCAGTGGGGGAAACATGGTGGGGGGAGAAGTGCACCCTCCCCAATCCTTAAAGTTACCCCCCTGCCTTTGAACAGCCCGAACCACCAGTCTTTCAAGCCTGTTCGGGGGCCCGTAAAGGGGCCTCCAAACAGGTTCATGTACATCCCTAGTGTGCGGGGAGGCAAGCAGGAGCCTGCCTCCCCGCCCGCCCTCCCTGGAGAAGTCATGTGCATCACCTCAACATCTTAACTTACATTTTATTATTACAGTCCATGACCAAGAAAACAAGAAATAAAAAACAATACAATACAGTAAAAATATACAAAATCCAAGGAGTAAATTAGGACCTCAGCATCTTAAATCTATTCTTGACATGGCCCATCTCCTGTGAGTTTAGTTTTTCTTCTTTGGATACAGGAGAGTATAATTCTCAGCTTCTCAAGGTTGCTGGAATAACAGTGAGTTTTTGTGGTCCCTCCCTTTTGGGTAATTTTGTGGTAACATACATTATCATGAGGTGAACTTTTAAAAAAGGTTTATTTTTTAGTTCTGACTAAACTAAAGGTAAAGTATGCCATCGAGTCAGTGTCGACTCCTGGCAACCATAGAGCTATGGTAGGATACAGGAGGGGTTTACCATTGCCATCTCCCACGCAGTATGAGATGATCTTTCAACATCTTCCTATATTGCTGCTGTCTGATAGTCTGGGAAACATGCCAGAAGGGATTCGAACCGGCAACCTCTGGCTTGCAATTCAAGTTATTTCCCCACTGTGCCGTTAGGTGGCTTGTGACTACACTAGACATAAGCAAAACATAGTTATTAGATTTTGTTTATGTGACTAAACTAGACATAAGCAAAATCTAATAATTATGTTGTAGATACATAAATGACATTTATCACAAATAAGCCAAAAAAGTTAAACAAAAAAAAAAGCATACAATCAATGATATATACAGAACAAAACAACTTTATTCCTAGAATGGAACCAGGGCATTTCTGTATGTCAATGCAGGAAAATATTCCTTGAAGTGTTTTCACCATCACTTATATTCCAGATTCAGTTCGTCATTCCTTCTTTCTGTCCCTTGCTTAAATCTTATCAAATGAGTTAAATGCCTCTGGCCTACAGGATGAAGAAAATTACTCAAAGTAGTCCTATTTAAATTAAAGGGATAAGTTCAGCATTGCCTAAGTTGTCTTTTTAAGTTCAGTGGGACTAGTTTGAGTAATTTTCCTCATGTCAGCCAATATCAATAATATATCTATGTTCACCTTAATCATTTCTCAATAAACAATGTTTCCTTTTCTTCTTGGAAGTAATATAACATTTTGCTGTAATGTTTTAATCACCAGCTCTCTGTTTACATGTCTTACAGATTTCTAATATAACTCAACAAGATAATCAAAAATTATATGGTAGGATTTGTCCCATTGTTCTCTTAATTATAACTATTAGTGAAACCCATGCAGAGCATCTGTACTTGATTGCTCCCCTCACCTCCTGCCACAGGCTCCTCACCTCAGAAATCTCTCCACCCTCACCTGTGCCGTGTTCCTGGTCCTCCTTCTCCATCCCATTGCTTCCACCCACCTCACCCTTCTTGGTCGCAGCTACAGCATTGCCGGCACTGATTGGCCAGGCCGCAGCCCCCAACCCAAGAGACCTCCCCACCCTCACAAGAGCCCCACTCCTGCTCCTCCCCACACTCCTCCCCACAGGAGCAGCAGCAACAGTTGATTGGGCCCTTTTTTGCTGCTGCCACTGCTACTCATTGCCTTCAGGCTGCTGACAGTCCCAGCCCCATCTCTCGTCCTTCCTTCTTTCTCTATTCCCCTCCCTTATTTTTCCCCCTCTTTCTCTCTCCTCCGCTCGCTCCCCCCTTCTGTCTTTCTTATCCTCCCTTCTTTTTCTCTCTCTCCTCCTCTTTCTGGAGTTAACAGATTTTGTTCATCTTGTTTCCTCATCTAATTCTCACAGTGGCAACCTCCTTCTCCTGAAAAGACCCTTTCCTCCCTCATGACCCCTCTCTTCACAGACCTCTGCCCTCTATCCTTTTATATATGGGCTAGAAGCCCAGCAGAGGAGAGGGAGAGGTCCATCTGCTTCCCACCCAGTGCTGCCTGGGGTGCAGAGGCGTAACTAGGGAAAACGGCGCCCGGGGCAAGCACTGAAATTGCGCCCCCCCCGCCGCCGCCCCAGCATACATCTGACTGACACACATGTTGTTTTTGAGAAAACAACTCCCATGCTACTGTAGATATGGAGAGGAGAGCTGGTCTTGTGGTAGCAAGCATGACTTGTCCCCATAGCTAAGCAGGGTCTGCCCTGGTTGCATACAAATGGGAGACTTGATGTGTGAGCACTGTAAGATATTCCCCTCAGGGGATGGAGCCGCTCTGGGAAGAGGAGAAGGATCCAAGTCCCCTGCCTGGCAGCATCTCCAAGATAGGGCTGAGAGAGATTCCTGCCTGCAAACTTGGAGAAGCTGCTGCCAGTCTATGAAGACAATACTGATCTAGATAGACCAATAGTCTGACTCAGTATATGGCAGCTTCCTATGTTTGTAAAGCTAAATGTACCTCTACACAGAAAAAAATGGAATGGATGCAGAAGTTATTGCATTCTGCAAAGTAAAAGGAGCTTGTTTGTTTTCCCAGCATAAGATCTGCACCACAGACCCAAAGTTTTCAATTCTCTTATCGGTACAGGAAATATAACTATTGATGTTTCTATAAACTGAGTGAAGGGCTCATAATGTGCACCTAGCAAGTTTCTTCAGCACCATAGGCAGACATGTAAACAGAAAACAGTGAAGGAGTCCACCACAGATTTAGAAATTCCACACTTTGGGGGATTTTTTTAAAAAATTCATTTTTCTTTATTCCATCAAATCCTCAATGTATTTGGTTTGATAGCTTCTTGGGGGGTATTCAGGCAATTGCTTCATTTACTTTGCTTCAGAACAGCAGGCCTTCACCAACTATGCCCTTAGGTTGCCAAAACGAGCCAAAGGCACCTACACTTATACTTGCAAACCAAGTTCTCCCAGCATGAAATTTTAATTCTTAGCGCCAATTTGTATAAAGGGTTTCTTTTTCCAAAGTCAATGTTTTCCAATGTTTTCCCAAAGTCAGTGGGATTCAAAGGTGATACATACTGACTACCACAAGCCCCTGAACTAAACAGATTTTTTTTAAATCCAAGCATCCATAGTTCAGCCCGACATCCACACTGCCCTACACAGGTTCCTACTTACAGAATTTTAAAGTATGTGAAGTGACTTGAAAACCTTTCCATCCTTACAATCTACCTAGGCAGATATTATTACTATTTTACAAACAGAGAACTGAAAGGAGGAGTGGGGAACTTGAATGCTAGTCATTGAACTAGTGAACGGTGGGAGGGAGGACGTCTTACCCCCGGGGGGGGGGCTTGCTCTTTGGTCGGCTGCTGCGACGGAAGCCCAGTCCGGCCCATCGCGTCACCCACCTTGGGCTGCTGGAGGCTCCTTTTCGCTTACAGGATCCCCAGATAGCGGGGTGAGGGAAGCGGAGGGAAAATGTCCCGGGTTGCCGGAGCACCAAACTCCCCTCAGCAGCAGCACACCAAGGAGGCAGCCATATTGCCAAGGCCCACAATGCATCGCGACGACGGGCCGTTGGCTGGCTCATGCTGAGTCAAATGCATTCGGTACAAGCATACTCAAGGAAGGAGGCGGGGGAAGCAGAGCAGGGAGTGACTCGGTTGCCTTGACAACCACCTGAGCTTTCCCTTGAGGATATGCAACGTGTGGGAAGGAAACGGAGGGAGAGGAGCGGGAGGGGGGGGGAACCACAAACCACTACAACCCCCAACATCACACACAAATAAACCCAAAAGCCGGACTGCAAGTTTAGCAAAGGAAAAGGGAGCCTGGAAGCGGCGGCGGCGGCAGCAGCACCACGAGCCACCACGCTCCCCTGGTGCTGGCTTAGCTTTCCCAAGGATATCCCCCCCTCCACACACACACACGCACACACACGTCCACACTGCCCCCCTCAAGGAAATCTATCTCTCTGTATATCTGTGTCATAAGGGCAAACGGGCACCTCGTTTTCGTCCGTGCCCATGATCGTGTCGCTGGAAACCTACACAGGAGTTGACCGTGTCTTTTTCGCCCTCCTTCCCGCCTCCCTCCCAATCCCAAGCACTTTTCAAGATTTATTATATAAAAATAATTCTTCCGCCATTCTCACACGAGCGCGCGCGCACACACACACGCAGAATCACAGGCGAGCAAAGGAACTTTATACTCTGCTTCAAATACACGTGATACAAAGACTTTGCCAAGAGGGACAACATTCTCTCCTGAGGATTCCCGCCCAATGGGGCACCACGCGCTGCAATGCCAAAGGAGAGAAGGGGAGCCTCGCCCGGCCCGCGCACGGCACGCACTTACTTGCAGACTTCGCTTGGCTTTGCGGGGGGACTCCTGAAGAAGGAGGTGCGGGCAAGGACAGCAAGGACCGACCCTTGCCTTGCCTCAAAAATGGTGATCAGAAAGTGCGGCACTGGTGGGCGTGGGCTTCCTTCCGCCTTCTGCTGCTGCGAACGGGAGGGCGGGAGCGGTGGGCAGGGCGAGAGGGAAGGCAGAGGGAGACAGGCGAAGGCGAACAACCCCCATCCAGCCGCGCAGAGCCGCCCGGCTGCGGCGCCCTCCCTTTCCCCTGCTTCCTGCTGCTCGCGGCCTCTGCCCGCTGGGTTTCTCTGGTGTGGACGATTGGCCGCTCAGTCGGTCTGTGTGGCGGCGGCGGCGGCAAAAAAAAAATTTCGGCGGCAAAAAAAACAACAATCCAGAATTTTTCGGGGATTGACGGGGGCACTTTTTGGCGCCCCCCAGTGAGTGGTGCCCGGGGCACGTGCCCCCCCTGCCCCCCTATCGTTACGCCTCTGCTAGGGTGAGAGACCAGGTGGGTCCTGGGGGGTCCTTCTGCTGTTGCCTGCCTGCTCCTGCTTCCCCTGTGGGGTTGCTGCCCCTAGGTAACATCTGTGGTGAGTGTGTGCAGGACTGGGACCAGCCCCTAAGTGATTCACTTGTTCCTCGGGTCACCTGCTTAGCTTTGGGCTTTATAGGAACGCTACTTGTGGCAGCGGGTCCACCACTGGTGGGGTCGCCCCTTTGGGAGAGAATGAGGGCGAGGGCTAGAGGACTTCTGTTTAATCAGTTTTTAGCTGTTTGGGAATTGGGTTGAAGTTGCTGCAATGTGTTTGGGTTTGTCTGGAGATGGGGAGATGGGAGGCACCTTCGTTGACTATGGGGCAGCTATCCTGGTGGTGGTGAGGAATAGAAGAAGAAACGTTGGCAGGGCAGCAGGCCATTCCAAGGGGAAGGGTAAAAACTACTTCCCACCTCCGCAGGGGCGAGGGGCCTATTAGAATGGTCCGCCTGAAGAGCTTATTGGATCCAGTAGGATTCCAAGAAGGCTTGGAGGGATTCAGTGTTGGCTTTGCCAGTGATTCTGTTGATGCTCTGGTTGAGAATTGGAACAACTTGCTCACCAGGGCAGTAGATACGATTGTTCCCAAGCGTCCCCTCCAACCTGCTTCAAAATTGGCCCCTTGGTATATGGAAGATAAACAGGGGCTGAAGCGGCAAGGCAGGCAACTGGAGCGCAAGTGGAGAAAGACTCGACTCGAATCCGACAGATTACAACGTAGAGCACATTTAAAGATCTATGCTCAGGCGATACGTGCGGCAAAGAAGCAGTTCTTTTCTGCCCATATTGCCTCTGGGAGTTCACGCCCAGCAGAGTTGTTCAGGGGATTAGTATTAGTTCAGGGGGTTAGTATTAGTGTGAGGGGATTAGTGTCCCCCCCCCCGAACCAGAATTTGGAGCCATCAGTTACCCACTGTGATGTGTTTAAAGAGCTTTTCGCAGATAAAATCTCTCAGATTCGGGCTGACGTGGATGGAGACTCCACAATTAATTTGATGTCTGAACTGGAGGTGTCCAACAACTCCTCTTATGTGATTCGACTGGATCAGTTTCAGTTTGTGACTCCTGAGGATGTGGACAAGCTGCTTGGAGCGGTGAGGCCTACCACTTGTTCTCTTGACCCTTGTCCAACATGGCTTGTTCTATCTAGCAGGGAGGTTGTTGTTAACAGCCTGGTAGAAATCATAAATGCTTCTCTGAGGGAGGGCAGGATGCCTCCTTGTCTTAAGGAGGCAATTATTAGACCTCTTCTAAAGAAGCCTGCATTAGATCCCTCAGAGTTGAGCAATTATATACCTGTTTTCAACCTCCCATGGCTGGGCAAGGTAATTGAGAGGTTGGTGGCCTCTCAGCTCCAGGCGGTCTTGGAAGAAACTGATTATCTAGACCCATTTCAAACTGGTTTTTTGGGAGGGCTATGGGGTGAAGACTGCCTTGGTTGGCTTGATGGATGATCTCCAATTGGGAATTGACAGAGGAAGTGTGACTCTGTTGGTCCTTTTGGATCTCTCAGCGACTCAATGCTATCAACCATAGTATCCTTCTGGAACGTCTGAGAGTGTTGTGGGAGAGAGGCACTGTTTTACAGTGGTTCCGCCCCTACCTCTCGGACAGATTTCAGATGGTGTTGATTGGAGATTGTTGCTCTTCAGAATCTGAGCTTAAGTATGGTGTCCCTCAAGGCTCCATATTTTCTCCAATGCTTTTTAACATCTACATGAAACTGCTGGTAGAGATCATCAGGGAATTTGGAGATGGGTGTTACCAGTACGCTGATGACACCCAGATGATCACCCATGTCAAATTCTTCAGGAGCTGGCATATCCTCTCTAAATGCCTGCCTGGAAGCAGTAATGGGTTGGATGAGGGAGAATAAACTGAAGCTGAATCCAGATAAGACGGAAGTACTTATTGGGCGGGGTCTGAACTCCAGAGACGATCTTGATTTACCTGTTCTAGATGGTGTCACAGTTCCGCAAAAGGAACAGGTTCGCAGTCTGGGAGTACTTCTGGATCCACACCTCTCCTTGGTTTCTCAGGTTGAGGCGGTGGCCAGGGGTGCTTTCTATCAGCTTCGTCTGATATGCCAGCTGCGACCGTTTCTCGAGATCAATGACCTCAAAACAGTGGTACATCTGTTGGTAACCTCCAGACTTGACTTTTGTAATGCGCTCTACATGGGGCTGCCTTTGTACATAGTCCAGAAACTTGTTGGTTCAGAATGCGGCAGACAGGTTGGTCTCTGGGTCATCTTGGAGAGACCACATTACTCCTTTGCTGATGGAGCTACACTGGCTGCCAATTGGTTTCTGAGCAAAATACAAAATGCTCCTAAACGGCTTAGGCCCTGGGTATTTAAGAGAGCGTTTTCTTCACTATGAGCCCCACCGCCCATTGAAGTCATCTGAGGAGGTCCGTCTCCAGTTACCTCCAACTCGTCTGGTGGCTATACACAGAGACGGGCATTCTCAGTTACTGCCCCGAGATTGTGGAATGTGCTCGCTGTTGAAATACGATCCTCCCCATCTCTGGCAATTTTTAAAAAACATCTGAAAACCCGTCTTTTCACCTAAGCTTTCCCAGCTTTTTAAAATTGTCTGTTTTAATTTTATGATTGATTTTAAATTGTTGAATTGTTTTAACTTTTTATATGTGTTTTAATTGTGTTATGTTGACCGCCCAGAGACAAAGGTTTGGGCGGTATAGAAGTTTGATAGATAGATTCTTCTCTCCTCTACAATCAAGCACATCTTCCGACTAGTAACAGTTGCATTCCAACTGACCTTGACCATCACAGGCTCCTCTTCCCTATCTAGTTATAGAATCCCCACTGCCCAATCACCACGGTGCTTCTGCTCTGTTACCTCCAATCGGTAAAGCACTGTGTGGGCGGAGCTTGCCACATACATCCTTAGCCTTTTATATATATTGATTATTTCCTTTCCTTTAAAAACCACTGGTTTTATCCAGACTGTACACTAACAAAGTGTACAGACTAACAAAGCATACACACAGCAACACCAATTATGTATTACCAGGGAGGGACAATTTTCATTGATCTGTAGCTAAATGTGACTCCTGAAAATATGTCATTGAGAACTGCATGGCCTTAAGGGACATATATTCAGGAGTCACAGTCAGCTACAGAGGCATTTGTTGCATTTGCGCTTTGTTAGTCTGGAAGTCAGCCATTTGGATAAGTTCATCACATATGGAAGTACTCTGTCAGCGCTTCTAGCATTTATCGACTGACATGCTCTGCAGGGCTACTCAATGGAATGTCTACATCAATTGACTCTGCAACTTTCAAGGACAGATTCCTGGAGTCAAAAACTCTATCTGGAGGGAGGAGAGAACAGCAAAAATTGTGGCACCCCGGTGCCCACTCAGACTGCGGGGAAATACTATAGAGCAGTTAAGCTTGGGTCCTTTTGCCTCTCTGCAGGGTTACATCTGTTGATATAGCTCTGTGGAGAAGGTCAGCCACTATCTTGTTTGACATACAGCTATCTTCACTTAACTGGTATATTATATCAACAGTGTAACACTGTCACCTTTGCACTTTCCTTGTGGACTGCTCAGGAGTATCCAGCTTGCTGATCGTGGAAGTAGGATGTTGGTTTGGACTAGATGGAATTTGGATCTGATCCAGCAGGGTTCTTATGGGTCCCTACTGTACAAGCCAGGGTTGTGATGTACACATGCAGACTCTCCATATACACTATTTCTGTGCTGATAATAGCTCATGTTCATGACAAAACAATCTGAAAACATCCAATAAGAATGATGCGTTTTGGTGGGTGAGTATTATATAAGCAGTTCCCCAGAGCACGCTCTGTACTGAACAGCAATGAAGGTCACTCTGATGTGAGTTGGGTTGCTGCTTTTTCTGGTTAAGTGTTACCATACTCAAAGGAAGAGAAAGTGATAGGATTAACTGAGGGCACAAGTGAGCCTTTTCAGCTTTCCATACAAGCTGAGTGATAACACTTTAGATGGTTAAGAGCATCTTGTTTTGTTGCTGACTGAGCCCTTATCTGGTCCCTGACAAGTGGAGGGCCAGAGTGAAATTAACCTCTGAATGTTCATAGGCAAATATATAAACCATCTTTTTAAGAGGCTCATTTGTTATGTTTCAGTCTAACCATAAGAAAGCAAGCAGAAATGCAAGTACACAATCTGCTGTTCACAGGAGATGTCCTCTTGATTATGTGTAATCACCCCTAAACAATAACGGGGAAAGGTTGGAAGAATAAAATTTTCAATTCTGTTCCCAAGTGCATTTGGACTGCTGCTGGTTTTGCAGGTCAAAGCCGGTGCATTCAGATGAGTTTTGCCACAGGTGAGGCTGACCATAATAAAGTTGGTTATTAAAAACAATAAGGACCCCAAGTACATTTGTGGATGATTCACCATGAGAGGGTGTTGGATGGTTTTAACTGTTCCAAATTGCTTATATGCCTAGTTATTCCTGGAATTGTTTGTGCGCACAGAGAGGCAGAACAGTTTAGACCTTTTCTCTGCAGTGCATCGACAGCTACCTATACTCCTCATAAGAACATCAGAAGGGCCCTGTTAGGTCACACTGAGGCCTATCATCAGGTATAGCATTCTATTTCTCACAGTGGCCAACCAAATGCCTCTAGGAAGCCCACAAATGGGGTATGAAGGCAATTGCCCTCCTTAACGGACCCTGAAATGGGGAGGCTCGAGCCCCTCCTTAGACTGGCTGGGCTTAGACCTCCCGAGATGATCAGGCTACCACTGAAGTCAAGGTTGATTAATAAAGGACAGATAGAGGTGGAGCCTATTCTCTAGGACCCAGCAGACAAATTCAGAGCCTTGCTCAATGTGTTTTGACAGCAGAGCTGAGCTGAGGAGAGTTAATATGTGTGTGTGGTGGTGGGGGGAGAAAGAATGTGTTAAAATTGTGTGAAAAAGAGGGAGAATTGAAATTCAGAGTCGAGAGGCTAAATTCTGAACAATGAGCTTGTAGTTCATTTATTAAAGGTAAAATTGCCATCGAGTTGATTTCGACTCCTGGCGCCCACAGAGCCCTGTGGTTTTCTTTGGGTTTACCAAGGGTTTACCATTGCCATCTCCTGCTCAGTCTGAGATGATGCCTTTCAGCATCTTCCTATATCGCTGCTGCCTGATATAGGTGTTTCCCATAGTCTGCGAAACATACCAGTGGGGATTTGAACCGGCAACCTTCTGCTTGTTAGCCAAGCATTTCATATCTCTATCTCTAGCTATCTCCTATCCTATCCTATCCCACACAACACCAAGGGGAACAGAGGAAATATGCTTATTACTACTAAAACAAAAGATGGGCCACTATTGCTTGTACTGCCATGTAATATTGTGGTGTACTCAGCAGCTCAGCTACACGAGTTTCTTGAGAAATTAGAGTGTTTAGATGTGTCCAATTAGAATATTATTTATTTAAAACATGAATACTCTGCCCTTCATCCCCAAAGGGCCTCAAAGTATTTAACATTAGTTAAAAGTACTATAAAACAGCATTAATAGTTAAATACTTAGAACAGTGGAGCAGCACAGAAGAAGATTAAAAATCAAAGACAATAGATTAAATTAGGTTAAAAATACAAACCTCAAACAGGTGATCTAACAGGTGATCCTCTTGATCCTTGCCCGACATGGCTTATACTATCTAGCAGGGAGGCTGTTTTAGAGGGCCTGGTAGAGATTATAAATGCTTCTCTGAGGGGAGGGGAGGATGCCTCCTTGTCTTAAGGAGACAATAATTAGACCGTTTCTGAAGAAGTCTGCCTTGGATCCCGCAGAGTTAAGCAATTACAGGCTGGTCTCAAACCTTCCATGGCTGGGCAAGGTGACTGAGAAAGTGGTGGGCTCCCAGCTCTAGGTGATCTTGGAGGAAACCAATTATCTAGACCCATTTCAAACTGGCTTTGGGGAGGGCTATGGGGTGGAGCCTGCCTTGGTTGACCTGATGGATGATCTCCAATTGGGAATTGACAGAGGGAGTGTGACTCTGTTGGTCCTTTTGATCTCCGGCTGGCTTTCAATACTATTGACCATAGTACCCTACTGGAACGTCTGAGGGATTGGGGGTGAGAGGCACTGCTTTGCAGTGGTTCCGCTCCTACCTCACGGGCAGATTCCAGATGGTGTCTCTTGGAGACTGTTGTTCTTCAAGATCTAAACTTTCCTATGGTGTCCCTCAGGGCTCCCTATTGTCTACTATGTTGTTTAACATCTACATGAAACCGCTGGGAGAGATCATCAGGAGATTTGGTTCAGGGTGTTATCAAGATGCTGACGACACCCAAATCTATTTCTCCATGTCAACATCATTGGGTGAAGACATAACCTCCCTAAATATTATAAGCCCCTTTAATGACCCCTGCTAACTGGGCAAAGAGGCACCTTTTAATGTGGTGATTCCAGATGTGTAACTGGGGGCGGGGGCAGGCAGGGCACGTGGCCTGGGTGTCACTTGGTGGGAGGTGCCAAAAAGTGCCATGACCCCCCCCGCCCCGCCTCACCCTACCCCACAAAATTTTTTTTCTTCAGGGTGGCAGCAGGGCAGCAGTCCCCACGAGTGCGCGGTGGCACCCCCTCCCCCACAAGCGCTCCCGGTGCCCCCCCGCAATCGCTCAGTTCCAGCTGGCAGGATGACTGGGTGCCCTTGCTGCCTTCGGCATTGGGCACACGGACCTCTTCCTGGGCTGGCACTCGACTCCCCGCCCACCCACTGAGTCGCTCATGCGCGAGTCCAGCTGCTCTCGTCGCCTTGCACGCATGTGCATTTGTCTGAGGCGATGACTAGAGAGCGAGCATTTGTGTTTGTGCTTGCTGCTGCTGCTGCTGGCTGGGGCTCCTGCGCAGGACAAGGAAGAAGGAGACGAAACCAGCAAACAACATTATCATCATCGCTAACTCAATAAAGTGTTCACAGTGGACAAGGTGTGTGGGTTTCCCCCCCAATGATTATAATATCTTTATTTAAAATTATACTGGGGCGGCGTGGTGGGCAGTGGGCTTGCAACTGGCTTCAAGTTCTTCTTGGCTGGGTAGGTGGCGGTGTGGCCAGTGGGGCAGGGGTGGCCTCCCAGTCCCACCCTGAGATGGAAGAGGCGGTGGCGGTGTGCCTGTCCTGCCCTTTCCTCCCCCCCGCCTCTTCGTCGCCTGGGCAGCAGCAGAACAGGCAGAGAGCGTCCGCCCTCCCCTCCTCTGGCTGCCCTTTCCCTTGGGCTGTGGTGGCGCTGCACGTCCTTTCAAACCATCTGACCACCTTCGTGTGCCTGTGCCCCTGGCTGGTGGCTGCAATGGCAGGTCATGGTTTGTGTGATTTGTTTCTCCCTCCCCTCCTCCAACCAAGTGATGAGAGAGAGCCCCTGCAGCAGGAGGCAGCCGCCCGCCTGCTGCTGCCGCGCAGCCGAGGCAACTCAGGGATGTCTGGTGGCCGTGTGTGTGTATGAGAGCAGCAAGGTAGTAGCCCGCCCCCCACCCTATTCTTCCTCACTGTACCCTGGCCATGGCGGATAACGAGAGCAGAGAGCCTCTGAGCCGAGCGACGCCAAGGCCCTGCCGTCTGGCCCGGGCATTGTTTCCCAACTGCGCAGGTGCCTCGAACTGCGCAGGCGCACCTGTGCAGTTGGGGAACAATGCCCAGGCCAGACGGCAGGGCCTCGGCGTTGCTCGGCTCAGAGGCTCTCTGTTCTTGTTATCTGCCGGGAACAGGGTACAGTGAGGAAGGATAGGGCGGGGGGCAGGCTACTACCTTGCTGCTCTCATACACACACACACGGCATCCAGACATCCCTGAGTCGCCTTGGCTGCATGGCACAAGCAGGCGGGCGGCTGCCTTCTGCTGCAGGGGCTCTCTCTCGTCACTTGGTTGGAGGAGGGGAGGGAGACAACAAGACAACAAATCACACAAACCAACAACCTTCCTTCCTTCCTTCCCACACACACCCTGCCCTGAGCGCTGCTGCTGTTTACAATTCCCCATGAAGTTTACTTGAAGTTCATTTAAGCATTTCCCTGGATAGTCAAAATATTATTTATTATTATTATTTATTTATTTACACAGTCAGACAAGTGTTATTGACTGGTTTGTTTTATCCAGACATTGAGTCCTTCCCAAGGACCTGGGATGCCAGAAGTTTATTGTCAATGTTGTTGCTGTTGTTATAGATATCGTTGCAGAATATAGGCTGCTCCCAGTAAAGTTGCTTTTTGTAACTGGCTGATGGTGATTTCTGTGGCCCCTATGGTGTTGAGGTGCTCTTCAAGGTCTTTTGGGACTGCACCCAGGGCGCCAATTACCTCTGGGATTATTTTGGTCTTCTTCTGCCACAGCCTTTCAATTTCAATTTGTAGATCTTTGAATTTTGTTATTTCTTCTATTTCTTTTTCTTCTATTCTGCTATCCCCTGGTATTGCTATGTCAGTTATTTTAACTTGTTTTTCTTTCTTCTCGACTACAGTTATATCTGGTGTATTGTGTGGCAGATGTTTGTCTATTTGTAGTCAGAAGTCCCATAATATTTTTACATCTTCATTTTCTTCAACTTTTTCAATTTGATGGTCCCACCAAAGTTTGGCTACAGGTAGCTTGTCTTTTTTGCAGATGTTCCAGTGTATCATCCCTGCTACCTTGTCATGCCTTTGTTTGTAGTCAGCCTGTGTGATCTTTTTACAACAGCTGATTAGGTGGTCCACGGTTTCATCTGCTTCTTGCTGTTTGTTGTTGACTTTTCTACTTTTGCTCTTATTACATTTGTTCTTAGTGCCTGTTCTTGTGCAGCCAGCATCAAACTCTCTGTTAGCAACCCATGGGGGTGGTTGGCACCCTCTTTGCACTAGACCACCACTCATTCTGGGCCACCCCAGCACCCCACAAGTGGCTTTAAGGTTTTTCTCCATAGGGAATAATCGAGGTTTCAGCAGCCCCATAACTGCACTTGGGGGGTGCTGGGGTGGCCCAGAGCGAGGGTGCCAACCACCTCCATGGGTTGCTAACCCATGGGGTACTGGGTTTTGTTGTTTCTGAAGTGTTCTGAGTGTAGATTCTTTGGTAGCATATAAGATTTTCAATGACAAACTATGAATCCACTCTCATTGCTAACCTTAAAGACACATAAGCTTCAAAAATCACTTAAAAATCAGCCCTTTGCCCAATTCCTTTCAAATAATTCTTATAGCTACCTGGCCCCCCTTGGGCACTACCACCCACCACACTCTGCTCTTGGACACCCCTTTCCCCCTGATGTGAACTATACATTTGCTGACACCTCCATGCTTCTTTATGGAGAAAAACCTTAAAGTCGCATAAACTTCAAAAATCACCCACCAGACTCCACTCTAGGACACCCCTTTCTCCCCGACATGAAGCTATACATTAGCTGCAATCCTTATTATTCACTATGAGGAATTCCAAAATAATTTTAAAATTCACCAATAATCAGAGGAGTGTCCGATTGCCTTGGAACTTTGTGGATAGTAGGCACCCCTGGTTGCCTACCACCTACCCCACTTTTGTGCCCCTCGGTGCTCCACAATAGGGGATATGGGCTGGTTCGGGTCCTATTATACTCTATGAGAAAAAGAATTAAAAATATTTCAAATATTCATAAAAAATCATAGGGGTGTCTGACAGCTTCGGGGTTTGCATGGTTGTTGGCACCCATGGGTTGTTGGCACCCATTGTTGGCACCCAATAAGGAATAATGGGCTGGTTGGAGTCCCATTATATCCTATGAGAAAAAATAAAAATAATTTTCAAAAATTCATAAAAAATCGTACGAGTGTCCGATTGCTTTGGGGTTTGGGTGGCAGGTACCCCTGGGTGCCAGCTACCATCCTACCAATTTTTGGGTGTCCAAACCAGTTCAAACCAGTTCAAATTCAAACCGAACCAGGGGGAGGTTCGAGCAAAACCAAAACTGAACCACCCCCTCCTGGTTCGAACCTGGTTCGAATTAGAACCGAACCGGGCAAACCGGTTTTGTGCACATCCCTAGTTCTTCCAGCTCAACTCCTGTGAATACTTTATTTCTTATTATGTATCTTCTCTGGTCTGCTAGCCTTTGTTCTGTTATTTCTGTATCTGGATGCTTCTCTTTCCAAATTTGGTACATTCTTTTAAAATAACCTCTTCTAGTTGGACCAGACTTGTAATAGCAGATCATTATTTCCTTGTTGGCATTTTTCGTATATTTTTTTCAGTTAAGCAATGTTTCTTCCAGTAACCTTGCAGTCTCCAGCCCTGGTTGCTCAACTGAAGATCCTGAGTCCTGTAGCCCACTTGCTACCAGATGTCCAGGGACTCTAGCACCTGGCGCGGTCCTTGTTGACCCAGGCCACGACCGATCTGGTATAGATTTATTAAAGTTACATCTCACCATATTGTTGATGGGAGAGGCACTCTTTGTCTGGCTCCTCTGGTGAGACCTGTCCAGTATGGTTGGACCTCTGGCATAGCTCTCACTTTCCTTAGAGCACACAAGCCCCACAACCACGCCAAGGTAGTGCCTCACTGGGGGGTGTTGTTGTTGTTGTTATTATTATTTTATTAGATTTCTATACTGCTCTTCCAAAAATGGCTCAGGGCAGTTTACACAGAAAAATAATAAATAAATAAGATGGCTAAATAAAGAGAATAACCATGTTAAAAGGTCCCTCTTTGCGAAGTTAGCAGGGGATTCATCAGTGAATTTTCCACTGATCCCAAAAAATGATACCCAGTGATTACATTTATTAAAGTCCCTCAACCACAGATCACAATTTTCAATTCATTTTATGTTCCCCTGTTACTTGACACTGTATTGCATGCCTTTTCACGTCACAGTTCACACTGTGCATTTTGTAAGTGAGGAGGGATTGGGAATATTAAATTCACTGAACTGACTTGGAAAGCTTCATAAATGAATTCAGTTTCTGAGCCCCAGCTAATTAAACTATTAACTGATGTGAGATCATTTGTAATGAGAGAGACCTCAATGAAACTGGGAACTATACTGCATTCAATACATGGGACAGGATTTCTTACACTATGTGTGAGTAATTTGGATTTTTGCCCATTTTAATGTCAAAAACTGAGGGGCAATGATACAGCTAACCTCATGGCTTGAGTGGACCTGAATGTTGATCTGTTATGATACAGTAATGTAGGCCTGAGATCTACCATGAAGTTGCCATCTCACAGTCATAATTCTGGTGTTTGGGCCACAAGCCCTGGAGGGACTTCTAAAGAGTGAATGAGCTCACTGGCCACACACATCAGGTGCTTCAGCTAGGACAGTTGCCACCTCTCTGCAACATGTTTGCATCCAGGCATAGAAAAGTTGGTTTTAGCTTTGTGGAGCCAGCATGGTGTAGTGGTTAGAGTGCTGGAGTAGGACCTGGGAGACCTGAGTTCAAATCCCCATTCAGCCATGAGACTTGCTGGGTGACTCTGGGCCAGTCACTTCTCTCTCAGCCTAACCTACTTCACAGGGTTGTTGTCAGGAGAAACTTAAGTATGTAGTACACTGCTCTGGGCTCCTTGGAGGAAGAGCGGGATATAAATGATAAAATAAAATAAAATAATTCCTCTTAGATTCATATTTTTTGCTGATCTTGTAGCAAGCATGAATTGTCCCCTTTACTAAGCAGAGTCCACTCTGGTTTGCATTTCAACGGGAGATATGATGTGAGCATTGTAAGATATTCCTCTCGGGATGGGGCTGTTCTCTGGGAAGAGGATTAGCATGCAGAAGGTTCCAGGGCAGGTGCCCTCCCTGGCATCTCCAGGGAAATACAAGGGAAGATACTTCATTAAGTGCATAACTCTCTTAATTAAATAAATTGGGCTTAAAAGTGCTAGACAAAGGCTGCATTGCATTCTTTTTTGGAGTTTTATTTGGGCCTTTGGAGGAGTTCTGGGTGTTGCAAATTGTACCACCCTATTTGGGGCACAGAGGTTTTGCAATCAACTCCTCAGAATCTGCAATGTTGTGACACAGATCTGACATGAATAACAAATAAAACATATTTCCAAAGGTTTTAAGAGAGACTTAGTTGTACTTTGAACATTCACCATGTCTTATCTTTGGCAAAGATAAATTGCAAGTGCAAGCATAGCTGAATAAATTGTTTGAAGACCTTACAGCAAAGCAGCTTTAACCAGGACCTGAGAAGGTTTTGTCAGGTAAAACAGGAGGATGTTGGTCTCAAAAGGAAATCAGACGTTACAGTTCCATAAGGTCTAACATTTATCGTGTCAATCGAACTAAAATAGATGCAAATAGTGCCTTCTTGATAGGAAGAGAGCAGGCGTAAACCAGGGGGTTAATGAGCGTGAGTTATATTTTCTGCATTTTTGGTTATTTATTGCATTATGGGTAATTTTTATAATTTTTGAGGTAATATTATGGTAAAATAAAAGTTTGCGTGTCAGATGTTGGGGTGGGGGGGGGGGCGCAATTTCAGTGCTTGCCCTAGGTGCCGTTTTCCCTAGTTACGCCTCTGGGTGATTCTCTTTATTTAGCAGGGGGATAGTAACTGGCCCTATCCACCCCCAGCACAGTAACTCCGGTGACTGTTGCTGGTGTTTATTTTATGTTTCCTCTTAGACTGTGAGCCCTTTTGGGACAGGGAGCCATCTTATTTATTTATTATTTCTCTGTAAACCGCCCTGAGCCATTTTTGGAAGGGCGGTATAGAAATCAAATGAATGAATGGATGGATGGATAAATAATATTGGTTTTCAATGTTTTCAATGATTTTGATTGTTAATTGATTTGATGTTTTAAAGGATTTTAATTGTAAACCACCCAGAGACGCAAGTTTTGGGCAGTATATAAATATTCTAAATAAATAAATAAAAGATTTGTACATATAAAGATATCTGAGTCAGCATTTCAAAAACCGATACCATAATAAAAAAGGATCTTATCTTGAGTCAGCATTTGTGGGGGTGGGGCATCATGAAGAAGGGCCTCCAAGATAGATGTTTGCATCCAGGCACATTCCCATAATGATGACAAATATTTATATAGTTAGGGCTGGATATGGCCAGTTGCTCTCCCTCTGTTATGCTAAATAAAGAGAATAACCACCTTTAAAAGGTGCCTCTTTGCTCAGTTAGCAGGGGAAATATATAAATGTTATTCCATCTCTAGCTATTGAAGTAGTCCCTGTCTCCAGAATAACACTTCAAACACAACCAGGATATCAACATGTAATCCTCTACTACCCTTTCTCATTATTTCTTGTATTTTCTCAGGATTTTCCTCTGCTCAGGGCCTGTTCACTGTTTAACTGGGATAGTGTGATCACTATTTCCATGGTTAATGGAAATCTAGGTAACTTCTGGGTAACTTCTGGGTTATATCTGGGTAATTTCTGTGTAAAGATGACTCCACTGGAGTTTAGGCAGTTTCACTCACTCATCCCTGCTCTGGTGTGGGTCTGGTAGTTGTTGCCACCACCACTCAGCTTCCAGAGAGAACTCAAGTCTGGGCTGAATTAACCTTTGGCAGGTCCCCTCCATCCTTGTGGAGTGGGAGCCGGGCTTGATCCCCCCTTTAAATAATCAATCAATCAATCAGTCAGCTTTATGACAGTCAAAGACCAGCATAGGTAAATACATACAACTATCAGTGAATATAAAAATGTCTAAGAAGTATAACATATTTAAAATAAGCTATAAGATATGCTAAAGGGTAAAAGCGGGAGAGCTAAAAGAATAAGGGAAGACAACTGATAAGACTAATAAATCTGATAAAACAACTAACTGATATAAGTAATTTAGTGCAATCCATATATAAAATTGGTCTATACCACTCTAACGGGATGACTAGTAAAAAGGAGATAAAACATAGTTAAACATATAAGTACATATTAATGCTATTAATTGTTATTGTTTGTTAACCTGGTCTGTGACCTCAATAAACATACTACTACTATAAGTACATATATAACTATAAGTTAAAAGTAACTAAGATAGTAAAAGTATTTTTTAAAAAAACATGTTAGAATAAATTGGTCAGTAGCTAAAATCATGGGTTATGGGCTGGCAGTCAGGGTCTGATGGATCTTGCACGCAGCCGTGCAGAACCTAGCAACATTGTACGTGAAGGTTTGCTTTTCATCTGAGAGCAGCATCTTACTGTAGGACTGGACCGGCTGGGGGTGTTGCGAAGTATGAGCTTCTCCTGGCTATCTTTATATAACGGACAAGACAAGAGTACGTGTTCAGTGGTTTCCACCTCCCCAGAGGCACAGGGGCAAAGCCTTTCTGTAAATGGGATCTTCCTGTATTTACCTTCCAAAACATGACAGCGGGCAAGGGTGAACGCCCTTCTATGGCTTGGTATTTCCAGCTGAATAAAATATGGGGGGGGGATACCATGAAACTAGAGCTGTCCGAGGCCTGATATCCAGGAACCATCCTTAGCTCCACCTGGCATTCCGTATCCAGGATCCTCTGATGGCCGTTTTTGCCTTGTTACTGCCCATAGCAAGGAGGTGAAATGGGGAGAAGCCCAATAGTGCCACCTTATTGTTGGAGATGAACTTCCAGTGCATCGACCTTTTGCACCAACTGTCCTAATGACCACTAGGGGCATTGGGAGTAGAGACGGTGAGTAAGGGTCTCCCTATCTGTCCCTACTCTATGACCCCTGAACTGACTCTGCAGCACTTCCTGTGCTGAGTCACAATCCTTCCTTTCCTCCTAGAGAGCAGATGGGAACATCTCTCTCTCTCTCTCCTTACCTATCCACTATGTAGTCCTTTAGAGTAGATATAGGCCTTTCCTATCTAAGTGTATTTAACCAATAAATGTTTAGTGTTTAGTCATACAAGGATCTCCATGTGTTTTCTCTAAATAGCTGCAATATCCAAACCATCCTCTGCTACCTACTCTGTAACTGGAGTGTGTGCTCATTCCTTAGTGCTCTGCTGTTTTACCTATTGTGGGTAAAAATCAACAACCTCTAACACTTATTAATGACTGCCCCATGAGGATTGGAAATTGTCCTGCAGCATTAATGGGGCCAGGCCCTGTGGGCAAAGAGCTAGTTTGAGCCAGTGATTGAGAGTGGTCATCCAAACACCTTTTAAGTATATTTTCCTTTTAAGTAGCTCAACCAAATGGTCAGCTCGTGGGGAGTAGTAACTCCAGAGTCTCTGAGCATGCACACACAAAAGGCGAAATAGTTCTCTCTAAAAGATTACTTTATTAAACTATGGTAACCAAGGTGTAGAGGGGAATAGGTAGGCAGTGGTAAAATAAAACAGAAGTCATTTCTAGCTCCTAACACATTCTACAGTCTAAGCAAAGCACTTACATATCTTGGTGATGGGTGGTTCTGCAAATAGATGGAAAGTAGCTGACACATTTATACAAGGAACACACAACTTTTAAAGAGTTTCTTAGGTAAACACCTGGAGGGGCACTGCGCACCTTCCACCAATAGGAAGAGGAGAGCTGGTCTTGTGGTACCAAGCATGACTTGTCCCCTTACCTAAGCAGGGTCTGCCCTGGTTGCATCTGAATGGGAGACTTGATGTGTGAGCATTGCAAGATATTCCCCTGCTCCCCTCAGGGGATGAAGCCGCTCTGGGAAGAGCAGAAGGTTTCAAGTTCCCTCCCTGGCTTCTCCAAGATAGGGCTGAGAGAGATTCCTGCCTGCAACCTTGGAGAAGCCGCTGCCAGTCTGTGAAGACAATATTGAGCTAGATAGACCAATGGTCTGACTCAGTATATGGCAGTTTCCTATGTTCCTAATAAGAAGTAGGCCATGATGGCTCAGGTTGACAGCTCCTTAGCCAATGAGAGGATGAGACACCCTGGTGGGCAGAGATTTACCTGGATGATGTATAATTTGTTGTGTTTATGTTTGATCTATGTTCGTAATAAAGCTGTTCATTTTTTAAAAAGCGGATCAGTATTTAGATCAAAGAACTTACTAAAGTTAAATAGGATATGGAGCACGGTGGGGGGGGCACACTGAAGAGTGCAGGTGCTGCTCATGCTCCCAGCACCTGATTCCCAGGGGCCAAGATGGAGAGACAGGATAGAGTCAGGAAAGGTGAGGATCGTTCTCTCTGGTTATAACCTCCGTTGCTGTGAGGTTGCTTAGTTACTTCGCAGGGGGACAGGACAGGCCTGTCACACACACTCTCACACTGCAGATCTGTCTTTAGTAAGTGTGTGTATGTGCATGTGATGTGTTTGAGTAAACCAAAGTAACTCCATTTTACATAGAATACCAAAGCATCTCCAAGTTTGCTTAGAAAACCTAATTCTAACTTAAAGTAAGCCCAGCTCAGGCCAGCTCAAGGACATGGCCTCACATGATTATCTCTCTCCACTAAATTGTAACTAAAGAAACTTGGTTCTCACCGTTCTTTGCTGAGAAGTTAATAAAACAGGATGTAACCAAATAAGGAGTGATCACCAGATGAACAATGAATCATTCGCATGCGTACTAGATACTTAGTCCACCATTTTACTGCCACGTATACTATGTCAGCATCATTCAGATTGTCTGTATAAATGTAAGATGCACCTATAACCAAATTGGTATTCAATGTGGAGCGTGAGCCCCATTGTCTACCTGCTTCTGCAGAGCATTAAACCAAGCCTCTAATTGATTCCCACTGTGTCTGTTTGATTGGCTTAAGGCGGACCCAGGGACGAACTGAATTCACATCACATGCAGGTGTGTTTGTGTGTGCATGCAGGTGGCTATTTGAATCATGTGCATCTGGTGTCATTTCCATTTGCCTCATCACAATCTCTCAGGTCAACTAAAAGATCAACTGAAAGTAGGATCAACCCTAAACCTTTGAATATTTTTCCTGTTTGCCAAGTTCTCTCCCCAGCGGTATAGCTATAATTGAGTGGATGGGTTCAAAGAATCTGGGGGCCCCAGCTCCTGAGGCCCTCCTAGCTCCACCCCTCCCTGTTTCCAAGGGGCCGCCGGGGAGAGGGGTGAACACAACCCCCTCTCCCCTAGCTACACCCCTGTCTCTCCCCCTCCTTATTTGGCTAGGGCAGCAGCAGCTGCTGCTGCCCTCTGCTGGAATAGGAAAGGGAGGCTATTTGAACTCACCACTACTTTCTTTCCAGTTCACCGTGTTAGCATGCTGGAGAGGGAAGGTCCAGTGGCAACTGGGGAATATAGTTTCCCCAAAGCCTGCTACCACTCTTCTCCTAAGAGACTCGAAAGAGTTTGATTCCATTCACTGTGTGACATGAAGAACAAGGTCTTGTGTCCAAAATTCCTTACAGAAGATGGACAGAATCATTCTCTCTCCCTGTAGTTCTCCCTGAACTACAGCTTTGTTTGTAATGGCTGAAGGCTGTGAATATAGATTTTTCATTTCGCTCTCTACCAGAGGGAGTTTCTGTCTGAGGAACTGAGACTAGCAATGCATCATGAATCACATCTTTTAAGATTCTGTGCAATTTAGTTCTTCTGTTCATAATGGATCCAGAGCTAAGTTGAATACCACACAGCAAATACCTTCAATTCTGATATGACAGCTTATGGCTGTATTGGGAATGAGGGAAGAAAAAACAGCTATGGCTCAACATTCCTCTGAACCCCATGAGGAAAATGTAGCACAGGAGTAACCGGCAGGACGTTTTCCGCACAGCAGGCTTTACCATTAGTTTACTGTGAGGCTTTACTGTGAGTCTTAAGTTGCCACAAAAAACCATCTCAAAAAGTGGATTTTTTTTACCCTGCATATAAATCGGGCTACACTGTAACGCACAATTAAAAACCCAAATCGTGTGCTCCCAATAGCTCACAGGGACTTAGGTGTAAATCTGGCCGATATGTGAACACACACGCTCTGTTCCAGAGGAGATGTGAGCTAAGCCCTGTGTGAAAAACACCCAGGTTTTAAACCAACTTAAAGTAGGAGTCCAAAAGTGTATACAGGAGCAGAACACTTACTGGGGTGGTGGAGGTTATGGGAATTTGGGGGGATTAACAGCTACTGTAAAAAGAATCAGAACAATAAAGACAATACAACAAAAAGTGTGTGTGTGTGTGTGTGTGTGTGTGTGTGTGTGTGTGTGTGTGTGTGTCTCCAAAGACAGCCACTAGATGGAGACATATTTGTGACTCTCATATCCCTTCTTTCTTCCATCATGGCATTCAAGGCAATGTCCATGGGGTTCCCAGGCAGTCACCAGTAGGGGTGTGCACATAACCGCCTGGCTCGTTTTGGTTCGAGTTCAAACCAGACTCGAACCAGACTGGGTCAGTTTGGTTTTGCCCCCCCACCATCAAACCCGCCCCCATTGGTTCAGTTCGGGGGGGGGGATTGTCAAATTTTTATTTTTTTAAAAAATATTTTTTTCTTTCAACTTACCCCCTCTAGGGGGCTTTTCAGAGGTGCCAGGGGGTCCATAGAGGTTCCCTCTCCCCCTGCTGGCCTTCCTTAATGCAAAAATCACCCAGTTTGAGTGGTCTTCGGCCCTTTCCAGGCCCATTTCCTGGCACAGTGGCCATTTTGGAAACTGCGGTGCATGTGCAGCGGAACCTTGCATGGCTTAGGTCATGACCTGGCCATGCAGGGTCCCACTGTGCATGTGTGGCGGCCTCCAAAATGGCCACTGCACTGGGAAATAGGCCCAGAAAGGGCCGAAGACCACGCAAATGGGTAACCTTTGCATTAAGGAAGGCCAGCGGGGGGAGGGGGAACCTCTGAGGACCCCCTGCCACCTCAGAGAAGCCCCCCAGAGGGGGTAAGTTAAAAGAAAAAAGAATTCCCTTTTCCCCCTTGCTATTTTTGCATTAAGGAAGGCCAGTGGGGGGAGGGAAACCTCCGCAGACCCCCCTTGCCACCTCAGAGAAGCCCCCCTGGAGGGGGTAAGTTAAAAGGGGGAAAATTAAAATGGCTCAACGAACCCCGGAACAAGGGAGTGGGTGTTTGGTCTGGAGTCGAGCTGAACCAGGGGTGGTTCGGCTTGACCCTGAACCTTCAAACCAAATTTGCTTGATATCAAACTGGGTCAGATTCAGACTTGTTTACACACCCCTAAAATCTATCATACAATACACCAACAGAGTAAATGTTTTATGGTAGTGTTGTGAACCAAGCCTGATTTGAAATTTGGCTTGTTTCACCAGTGTCAGAAAGTGACCAGTTCTTTATACAGTGACCATGTGCAGTCTGGGCATGAAAGCAGAAAGAAGACCAAAACACTACAAATAATTCAATGGGCTTTATTGAGTATAAAAGAGCAACAGCATCAACCTAACTGAGCAGAAAACAAAACTATCTATCAGAACTACCAATAATATTTCAGTTATAGCTAGTAATAGCACCAACAACCCAGTGTTCCTATCACATGTGTGTGGATGCATATAAGGTCAGTATTAAATCTTCCTAAAACCTAACACAATTCAGATATAGATGGAAAGAGGGAGGCGGGAAGTAAGGGAGGCACAGGATTGGGATGGTTGGGAATCAGGAGTTAGTAGAGGGAGGAGGAAGGGGGAAAGGGAAGTGGAAACCAAGGCTTCAGAAGTAGGGATGTGCAAAAAATTTCGGGCACAGATCGATCTGTGCCCGAAATGAGCAATTTCGGGTGATTCGGGGCCGAACCAAATCACCCCTGATGTCCCCCGATATTTTTCGGGGCCGAGCCGAATCACCCGAATTTCGGGGCCGAAAAAATTGGGTGATTCGGCTCATGGCCGATTTTGGGAGATTTTTTGAAGTTTTAGTGACTTTGGGGCAGTTTGGGGGCATAGAATGGGATCTGGGCAAAAAGAGTGGGGTGGGGTGGTAGGCCTAATGGGTGCAGGCTACCACCCCAATTTCAGGGGGATTGGGCAAAGGGGTGATTTTTGGGGAATTTCTGAAGTTTTTGTGTCTTGGGGGCAGTTTGGGGCAGTTTGGGGCAGAATTCACACCTCAGAAAATAAGGGAATAACATCCCTTCAGAAAAACTTCTGAGGTGTGAATTCTCATTCAATGATAGCAAATGAGATTTTTTTTCAATTAAAGAACTCTCATGACCCCACTTTCACTTTTTTCACACTCTCACTTACTATGAATATTGAATGAATCAATCTACCACACTGCACTTTATGAAGAAAAACCTCAGAAAATCAACAAAATCCGGCCCTCTGGCCAATCACTCTAAAATTGGGGACGGGTGGTAGCCTCCACCCATTAGGCACTATCTACCAGCCCACCCCACTCTTTTGGGGCAGATCCACTTTCTGCCCCAATCTGCCCCAAAGACACAAAAACTTCAAAAATTCCCAAAAAATCAACCCTTTGTCCAATCCCCCTTAAATTGGGGTGGTAGCCTCCACCCATTAGACACTACCACCCCACCCCACTCTTCTTCCTCAGGCCCCACTTTCTGCCCCAATATGCCCCAAACTGCCCCAAAGACATGAAAACTTCAAAATTTTCCCAAAATATCAGCCCTCTGCCCAATCCCCCTGAAATTGGGGTGTTAGCACTACCACTCCACCCCACCCTTTTGGGGCAGATACACTTTCTGCCCCCAAACTGCCCCAAAGTCACTAAAACTTCAAATATTTCCCCAAAATCAGCCCTTTGCCCAATCCCCCTGAAATTGGGGTGGTAGCTTCCACCCATTGGGCACTACCACCCCACCCCAAAATTTTGCCCCTGGGCCCTTCCCCCCCAAATCGATTCAGATTCGGATTCGGGTTAAATCCAAATCCGAACCGAATCAAGGGTGATTCGGGTGGCCCATATTCGGGCACAAAACAGAACAGGGGTGATTCGGTTCGGGTCCCGAACTGTATCACCGAAAATCCAAATTGCACACCCCTATTCAGAAGCAGCATATTACCAGGGTCCGACGTGGGACAACAAGTGTACACCACTTGGATACGAGGCTTGGGAACAATGAGGCTTCAGATGGAAAAAGCTGGTGCTGGATTTCACAGAGTTAGCCCTTGATTCTTTGCCCCAGGGCAAGAATAATTGAGCAGTCTCTTGTTTGCAGGTTTCAGGCCTCTGTTAGTTCCACAGCTAGACAGCAGGCACTTGGGATGCACACATGAGCAAAGATCTGCTGGTTAGGCAAAGCCTGCTGACTCTCTGTCCGGTGGGCTCCCTTCTTATAGTTGTTCCATCATTTGATCTCCATAGAGTGTATTCAAAATATCATCATCCTTCCTGGATCACAAAAGGTGTCATTTACTGTTACTCTCTAGATCCTGTCGTCTAATTATTGATATTAAGTCAGTCCAGGGTAAACAGGATCTGGGTTCCATCTCCTATTAACTGTTGTTGGGAAGAATATTGTTCTATTGACATTCCCAAAGCAAATCTGCATCTCTGAGTTTGCAAATGGGCACCTTCTCTTGTCCCCAGACTTTCTGGTGCCTGTTCTTCAAGAATGTTAAAAGTCAAAGGTGTTAGGAAAGAAGAATCAAGGCTATATGTGTGAGACAGCAATTAAAACATTTTCTTTTGTGTACATCTACCTAGGGTGTAATTCTAAAGACAGCAAGAGGATATCAACAATGCTTCTTATTCTACATTGCAAATATCTCCTCAGAGAAAAGACAAGATTACCCCCTGTCTTTTCAAGGCAATTCACTGGATAGCAAAGCAATAACCAATGACTATTGTAAACTTTCTGAAAGGGGAAATGCAAGCTCAGCTCCTAGCTTCCCCCAGAGACATTACCTGAGAGCAAGTTCCAGACAATTTTAGGAGCTTAATCATTTCACTCCATTGAATTCCTGTTGCAAGGAATTCAGTGGTGCTGACAAAGATACAGATCTCAGCCCGGCCTGCAGGACTATAAGTTCTGGTCCAACATGATCTGGACAACAACATATCCAAATTGCTAGTGTGTGTAAATCTTCCTAACATGCATCTGTAAAGGCATCCCACAGTGATAACATGTGGATATATTTGAGACAGGAAAGCAAGCCTGGCCATTGTGTCTCTTGATTACACATTTCACAAACATTGAGAAACAATGCTGGATTGCCCCTACCTTCACAAAGTAATTACCATCTGTCCCAAAGGCAAGTCATGAGACCTGGGTGTCATATCCTGGTCAGTTCATCTGAGTTCAGGGATCAATTGACTTCTTAATAAAGTGGAATCAGACACAGGCCTGGATTTCACATAATTTTGGGTTGCTAACTCTGGGTATAATGTGGTCATCAGGGTGGCCACAACAGTAGGATCTCAAGGGTAGAAATTACAGGCAGTTCTTAACAGCGGCAGCACAAAATTTCACAAGCTTGTGTGTGAGAGAAGATTTCTTGTCTGCAAGAAGAGAGACATAAAATTCATCAGTTC
Organism: Hemicordylus capensis; assembly: GCF_027244095.1. NCBI lineage: Eukaryota > Metazoa > Chordata > Lepidosauria > Squamata > Cordylidae > Hemicordylus > Hemicordylus capensis. The sequence goes on from NC_069657.1 coordinate 225,854,299, forward strand.
AGCCAGGATAATGTAATAACAAGGGAGTAATAAGACTATGTTGACTGTCAGTATAAAAGGAGCAATATACCAACATGTGGTGGGCAGATTCAACCTCACCTGAACCACAAGGGCAGATCCGACTGGCCAAGGAAATTTTCAGATATTTCCCATTAAAAACTGCCAATGGTAAGGCATCATATCTTATTCTAAAGAACACTCTCTGGTGGTTGGGTAGAGAGATTGACTGGCTGGTTCCCAGCTGAGATCACCAAGGCGCTTTCTTGTCATCTGTGGTCATTTTCAAACAGTGATCCAAGATCCTCTGTTTGAGGATCTCCTTGGCTTGATTATATCCTCATAATAACAGATGTTCTAAAGAGAAGCCAAGTGATGAGAGTTTTACCAGCAGTGCTTGAGTCCAGAAAGATTGAAACCTGTCAGCCAGTACAAGGGGAATCAGCCCCAGAGGGAGAAATTTGATCTTAAACTAATAGTTGAATATTGAAATCCATGCTTTGGATTCCACCCCCTGAAAACCCATTTCTAACCTTAGTGCAGCACTGAGGACTCTGAATATAGCTCTTATGAACTTAGATTGGACAATCTCCAGTGATCTATAGTTGGAATAGGAGCCCAGTTGTGCACCGTACAGAAGTTGGGCCAGTGGTTTGGCAATGAACAGCTTTAGTGCTCCAAGAATAACCTTTTCTCCTTTGGAGTGGAAAAATGCTGATGTGCTCCTTTGAGCCTGTTGGGCAGCGTAATCCACATGGGCTTCCCATGATCCTGTGGCATGAAAAAACACACCCAAGTATTTGAAACAGTTAACCTGTTCAATCTGATAACCCTCTATAAACCAATTAAATTTCTTAGGCTTCCTGGCAAAGACCATCACCTTAGATTTCTGAAAATAAATAACCAGGTGTTATCCTTACAGTAAATGGCCAAGAGCTTAAGAGCCCTCCTAAGACCTACTGGGGTTTGAGAGATAATAGCAGCAGCATCCATATACAGCAACATTGGCTTATTCACCCCTGCAATATTTGGCAGCTGTAACCCTGGGTCTGAGAGCTTTTTGGCTAAGATGTTTATATATAGGTTAAACAGAGAGGGTGCCAAAATGCACCCTTGTTTGACTCCTTTGCTGGAAGATATTTGGTGTGAAAGCAAGCCTTGGGGTTACATATCACCCTTCTCAGCCTTTTGGCTAAGATCGGGTGTTGTAAAAAAGGAATTAAATAGAGAAAGCAAGAGACAGCCAAATTCCACACACCTGCAAAGCGCTGAAGCTTGTATAGTAGCTTCGGCTTATGGTAACACCAGAACTACTCCTGTCCCTTCAGCTACACCTTTTCCAAAATCACTTTGCTTCAAGCAGAGCAGATTGCACAGAGCAGATTGCACTTCCCCTCTCCTCTCACAGGGAAGTTGAACATGTGTGCATTTAAGAGGTCAATGCATCTTGGTTTTCATAGGTCACTTGAGAATGTATTATGCAGTAGCACTTATGTTCATTGGCATCAACCAAAGATACCATGCCAGGTGCCAGAAAGAAAGAAATTTTTTAGTGCTTCATAGGAGTGCAATATCTCCTCCCAATCTCAGAAAATGACACATGCAATTGTGCACATCACAATGCCATATCTAGTAACACTGGCTGAAATACTGTGCAATGTTATACACATGGTGGGACATAGCATTTATGCAGTTATGCAGCACAAAAATTGTGCAAATAGAGTTGACTGTAGGCAGCCATTATATATAATGGTTGCACAGTTGCACACCTCTGTGCATCTTTTTGCATGCTCAGCTGTGCAAACATTATGCTCCACAGCATGTATAACAATGCACAGTATGTGCAACTTTAGTGTGAAACTCCAATTGGAAGCTACCTTTAGAAAGGTCAAGAATATCAGTGCATGTGTGCACACACACAAAGACCCCAAAATACTGGGAAGACCATTATCCATCTCTTCAAGGAAAAGACAGGAAGGGCTTAAAAATGAGATAATTTGCCAGCTCATTGAAGGATGGGTGTCTCGGGATGATCTGAATATGCAGCAAAAGAGGAACTCCAGGTGACTCCTGCTTCTTGCATTAGGTGTGATGTACCCACATCTTGGGTGCTTTCATCTCTCCTCTGGGGAAATGCATAGATTGCCCCTTCATGCAGGATGTGCAGAAATAGGAAGTAGAAGTAAGTAATACACATTTCCTCCACCACAAAGGCGGGTGGCAATAGGAGACGCCACAAGCCTCCCTCAGCACCTGACAAAGGACACAGTTGGGAACCATAACAGTGAAATAGGGTTTAAATCAGTTTAAGACTGTAGGTCGCAGATGTGTCCAAAGAGAGATTAGACTCTTTTACTTGCTTCTAGAAATTGCAAAACCCTTTCGACAGAGCTGCATTGACTCATTACTCCAAATTTATCTTAGTCGTGAAGCAGAGTTTTAGAGAAGCAACCAGCTTCCCCAGTTCATGGTGCTTTGATCCCTTAAATAAAGGTTTCTGCATTTCCTAGAATTGGTTGAATGCCACCCACACAACAGGAGAAATCGGCTGGCAGTTTGTAGCTGCACTTCATTTATTCCTTCAGCTCATGAACCAAGCAGTCAGTGGACATGGGAATGTGAAAATAAGATGAAGTCCAGCCTTTAAAATGTTTAGGAAACAAATAACCATTTTAAAAGAAAAAAGAAAAAAAAATTTGATTTAATAATAATAATAATAATAATAATAATAATAATAATAATGTTTCAAGGAGAAACTGCAAGAAATGTAGAAACACCAAATAAAGAAGAAACAGTGCAATTCTGGGGGAAATTATGGGACAATCCAATAGATTATAATAAAAAAGCAGGCTGGATGAAAGAGGTCAAAAAATGTAACCAACAAATGCAAGCTCTAATAATAACACCAGAATTAATAAGTGAAAGAGCAAAGAAAATTAAAAATTGGACTGCGCCAGGCGACGATGAACTGCATGGCTTTTGGCTTAAACACCTAACAAGCCTTCATAAACAACTATCAAAACAGTTCAATCACATTTTGCAAGGAGGTGATATTGAACAATGGCTAACAACTGGGAAAACTCATCTCATAATGAAAGACCCAGCAAAAGGTACAGTTCCAAGTAATTATAGACCAATAACCTGCCTGCCAACCATGTTCAAATTAACTGGAATAATAGCGGATGAAGCGATGCAACACATATTAACTAACAAACAGCTTCCAGTTGAACAGAAAGGAAATTGCCCGAACACCAGAGGCACAAAAGACCAGCTGCTGATTGACAAAATGATTTTAAGAAATTGCAAGAGAAGAAAAACAAATCTAAGTGTTGCATGGATTGACTACAAGAAAGCCTTCGATTCATTGCCTCACACATGGATATTAAAATGTTTAGAAACAACTGGGGTCAGCAAAAACATTCAGATATTTATGAAAAAAGCAATGAGCATGTGGAGTACACAGTTAACAATCAATGGCGAGACACTTGGACAGGTTAGCATTAGAAGAGGTATTTTCCAAGGGGACTCACTATCCCCTCTGTTGTTTGTAATCGCCATGACCCCACTTTCACAAATACTAAACAAAACAGGCCTCAGATTCCAAACATCTAAAACATCAAGTAAAATCAACCATCTGCTGTACATGGACGATCTGAAGTTGTTTGGAAAGTCCCAGTCAGAAATCGAATCACTGCTGAACACTGTCCATATATTCAGTAGCGATATAGAAATGGAGTTTGGAGTAGACAAGTGTGCTGCATTAATAATGAACAGAGGAAAAATAAGAAAAACAGAAGGAATAGAACTGCCCAATGGAAGCAAGATCAAGAACCAGGAAGAGAAAGAACATTACAAATACTTGGTCATTCTCCAGGCTGATAACATCGCACACACTGAAGTGAAAATAAAAATTGGAAGTGATTACATCAGGAGAGTTAGAAAAATCCTCAAGTCCAAACTCAATGGCGGGAAAACCATACAAGCCATAAACACCTGGGCTATACTTGTTATCAGATACACTGCAGGAATAATAGACTGGACGCAGGCAGAGCTAGAGATGCTAGATTGTAAGACCAGGAAAATCATGACCATCAATCATGCTCTGCACACCCACAGTCATGTAGATAGGCTATACCTCCCTCGCAGCTCAGGTGGAAGAGGAATGCTGCAAGTCCATCAAACAGTAGAGGAGGAGAAAAGAGGCCTTGAAGAATATATCAAGGACAGTGAAGAAGATGCACTTCAAATGGTCAATAATGAGAAACTATTCAACACCAATGAAACAAAGCAGGCCTACAAGAAAGAACAAGTCAGGAACTGAGCAGAAAAATGGAAAAATAAGCCAATGCATGGCCAATATTGGCACAATATAAGTGAAAATCAGACATCACCAAGACCTGGCAATGACTTAAGAATGGCAACTTGAAGAAAGAAACAGAGGGTTTAATACTGGCTGCACAAGAACAGGCACTAAAAAAAAAAATGCAATAAGAGTAAAAGTCAAAAAGTCAACCACAAACAGCAAGTGCCGCCTTTGTAAAGAAGCAGATGAAACAGTGGACCACCTAATCAGCTGTTGTAAAAAGATTGCACAGACTGACTACAAACAAAGGCATGACAAGGTAGCAGGGATGATACACTGGAACATCTGCAAAAAAGACAAGCTACCTGTAGCCAAAAATTGGTGGGACCATCAAATTGAAAAAGTTGAAGAAAATGAAGATGCAAAAATATTATGGGACTTCTGACTACAAACAGACAAACATCTGCCACACAATACACCAGATATCACTGTAGTCGAGAAGAAAGAAAAACAAGTCAAAATAATCGACATAGCAATACCAGGGGATAGCAGAATAGAAGAAAAAGAAATAGAAAAAAATCACCAAATACAAAGATCTACAAATTGAAATTGAAAGGCTGTGGCAGAAAAAGACCATAATGATCCCAGTGGTAATTGGCGCCCTGGGTGCAATTCCAAAAGACCTTGAAGAGCACCTCAGCACCATAGGGGCCACAGAAATCACCATCAGCCAATTACAAAAAGCAACTTTACTGGGAGCAGCCTATATTCTGCGATGATATCTAGGGGTGTGCACGGAACCGCGGAGCTGCGGTCCGGCACTGGGTGGGGGGGTTCCAAAAGAGTGTGGGGGGGGGCTTTACTCACCCCTTCAAGAATTCTGAAGTATATATTTGAGTAAGCGGGCGGCATACCTCCCTGCCGCCCGCTTCACTCCCCCTCCTCCGGCGGCGCACGTTTCTCCTTGTGTTTCTGGCTTCAATTGCAATCGGGCGGCAGGGTAGCTCCCAGTCCCTGCCGCCCGGCTCTTCAATACCCCCGTGTCTCGGCTGGCGGCCGCCCCCTGCTTAGACCCAGGACCCCTGCCGCCCCTTCCCTTCCAATACACAGGCGGTCGGCAGGAGAGCTCTCCTGCCGACCCCGTCCCCTTCCCCGGCTCGGCTGCAAATGGCTTCTAGGAAGCCTTTTGCGCAGGCGCGCAAAAGGCTTCCTAGAAGCCATTTGCAGCTGAGCCGGGGAAGGGGACGGGGTCGGCAGGAGAGCTCTCCTGCCAACCGCCTGTGTATTGGAAGGGAAGGGGCGGCAGGGGTCCTGGGTCTAAGCAGGGGGCGGCCGCCAGCCGAGACATGGGGGTATTGAAGAGCCGGGCGGCAGGGACTGGGAGCTACCCTGCCGCCCGATTGCAATTGAAGCCAGAAACACAAGGAGAAACGCGCGCCGCCGGAGGAGGGGGAGTGAAGCGGGCGGCAGGGAGGTATGCCGCCCGCTTACTCGAATATATACTTCAGAATTCTTGAAGGGGTGAGTAAAGCCCCCCCTATTCTTTTTGGAACACCCCACCTGAACCAAAACCACCCCGTGTCCGGACCGGTCTGGAGGCCTTTAGAATGGCCTCCTAACCGGTCCGTACACATGCCTAATGATATCTATAACAACAGCAACAACACTGACAAAATTCTGGCATCCCAGGTCCTTGGGAAGGACTCAATGTCTGGATAAAACAAACCAGTCAATAACACCTGTCTGACTGTGTAAACAATAATAATAATGTATTTTTATTATTGTTTATTTGATTTCTATACTGTTACAGACCAGGCCTGATCTATATACTAAATATGCTCATTAGCTAGTATACAAAATAGGTCTGGACCAAGTTCTTTTATATTAGTGACCATGTGTAATCTGGGCGCATGGAAGAAAGGAGATCAAACCAATCCTCAAAGATTCAATGGGCTTTATTGAGTATAAAAGACTAACAACATAATCTAGCAAAGCAGAAAGCAGAACACTCTATCAATATCACCAACAGTATTTAAACAGAACATCCTAACCACAACCAGTGTTCCTAACTACCATATGTGTGTGCAATTAAATCTTCCTAGAGCCTAATACAATTCAAATACAGGCAGAAAAGAAGGGGGGGAAAGAAAGGCTGAGGGCTGGCATGGTTTGGGGAGATTAGTAGAGGAAAAAGGGGGGGGAGGAGAAGGGAGCAGGAAAAGAGGAAAGGATGAGGTGATTCCAGGCTTCTAGGAGCAGCATATTTACCCAGGACCAGAGACTTGAGAACGGTGAATCTCGTCAGCTGAAGGAGTGAGGCGCTTGGCTGGAGACAGGAGTTGTTGCAGTTGCTTCAGATCATGGCTGAGAGCCGGAGCACCATGGCTGGGGAGTCTTGACTTCTCACTGCACAGTAGAAGTCACAGATAGCTCCTGTGCATGGGCAGAGTTCCTGCTTGTTTAGCAGCAAACTCTGGGATCTTTGTGTGAGCAAGATTGCCCGAAGGCATAAGTCTGCTTGTAGGAGACAGTTCCTGTCCATGGGCAGAGTTCCTGCTTAGCCCCACGGCTTGGCAGCAAACCCTGGCATTGCTGTGAGCAAATCTTGCTGTAGGCACAAGATAGCTAAACTGCTCTGTCCAGAGGCTCCTTCTTATAGTGGTTCCATCCTTTGATGTCCATTTGAGTCTTCTGGATCCCAAAAGGCGTTTATTCCTGCTATCCTCTGAATATTGTCTTTTAATTACCAAAATTAGCTCAGGATATTTGGTCAGTTCAGAGAGATCTCACTCTCATCTTCTGTAAACTGCTATCTTGAGGAGGGGACATAGTCCAAAGCAAATCTGCATCCCAGATGTGCTAGCCTGGTCCCAAAAGGTGTTAAAAGTCAGGAGAGTTAGTGTGAGACAGCAATTACATTATTTCTTGTGTACCTCTATCTAGTGTGTAATTATAACAAGGGAATATTTAAAGTAACATCAAAAGGGTAAACATGAGTGAGGCAAGTTAATCAACACATTTGACTTAAGGCAGAAGCATCTTGTCAGTGAGCAAAGGGATGATTTCAGTAGTGTGAGACTGGTAATTAAGCCTGACCCATTGTCTCAGTGAGTTTCTACAGACACTGGTAACCAATGCTAGATTACCCCTGCCTCTACAAATCATTTACCAGGCAGTATCCAGGCAGATCTAATTGATCACTTAATATAAAATGAAATCAGACACAGGCCTATATTTCATATACTTCTGGCGTCCATAACAATACCGCCCTTCCAAAACCAACTCAGGGCGGTTTACACAGAGAAATATTAAATAGATAAGATGGATCCCTGTCCCCAAAGGGCTCACAATCTAAACAGAAACATAAGATAGACACCAGCAATGGTCAGTGGAGAGATACTGTGCTGGGGGTGGAGAGGGCCAGTTACTCTCCCCCTGCTAAATAAAGAGAATCACCATGTTAAAAGGTGCCTCTTTGCCAAGTAAGCAGGGGTTATTATTAGAAAATTAGAATATATAAAATTATTAGAAGATAAGTGGGAAAAGCAATAATTTCCACATATATGTATCTTATTATGGGTAGCTTATTAAGTAAAAAAGTTCTAGTTCAGCCCTTTTTAGCTGTGCTAGTTTTCTAGAGGCAGGACCTTTTTTTCCTGACACAAGAGGAGAGAATGAAAAAAATGTAGGCTGAAATGGCGCATTCTGTTCAATTGCCTTACAACCCTGACACCTAATTCCTCCCCCACCCGACCATGCTGCATGTGTAATAGACCAGGTGTCTCTTGTCAGTCATACAAGGCAATAGTGGGAAATCCCTCCAGACTTCATTACCCTGCTGAGGAAGAAAGTGCTAACACTGGTTCCCCAGCCACTGAGCCCCATCTTGCAGAGTCCGCCTGACCATGAAGCAGGGTGAAGTGGGCCACTTTGGACATCAGAGCTGGAGATGTTCAGATTACATATGACAAAAGCGAGGGCAGTCACAACGAAGCAAAACTGAGGGAAAAGAACCCACCCGTGACTAAAGCGAAAATGTATTAAAAGATCATATATTGCAATGAAACAAGTGAAAATATATGCTGATAGCCAATGAGACAATGGTAAGAAAATTAATAACTGAACCATAAATAACAACTCATAATGAAAACCAATTGATATAGGTGAAACATGAATAATAATGGTCATAATCGTCTAGTGGAAGTACTCCTAAACAAGGCAAATGTGGGGCTGCTAACTAGATGAGGTAAGCAGGGCTCTAAGTTGACTATCTCTAGCTGGCTGACATCAAAAAAACTAGAAAGACCAAGAATTACAAAAGAACTCAAAAACTAGAAAACTGGGGTAAATAGCCTCAAACCTGTGAACATCTGTAAAACTCAAAAAGCAAAAAACAAAAACAAAAACAAAACAAAAACAAAACATGAAGAAATGAAAAACCTAAAACAATTACCAAGAAAATACAACAACAGAATAACAATGAACAATTGGAAACAATTAGACTCTACATTCAGTTGCTCATACACTTACTTAGCAAGAAGTTTAGAAAATGTATATGGCACCCTTCAACATAAATATTTCCACAACAGTTTACAATTTTAAACACTACATTACAGCACCCAACAGCCAAAAGGGGGCGGGGGGGGGGGGGAGGAAAAAAGGCAGCAAACTGAAAAAAGGTTCAGTCAAGAATTAAAAGTTAAACCTCCTCTGAACATAAGTGTGCCTCACTTGGTGCTGAGATGACTTCCAATTAGGTGCCAGGTGAGTCTCCCTTGGGGCAACATTTCACAAACTGAGTGCTGCCCCCAAGAAGGCTCTCTGTCCAGTTGTCGCCCACGTCACTTCTGCCAGTCTGGTCACCTGGAGCAGGGCCTCCAAAGATTACCTCAGTGTTTGGGCAAGCTCATGCTGGAAGAGGTGATCCTTCAGATACCAGCCATGAAGGGATTTAAAAGGAAGCAGCTGCACTTTACATTGCACCTGGAGACAGACCAGGAGTGCGCACAGTGTTTAAGCACTGGCTTCTCATTCCCAGTTAGCAGCCGATTGGCTGTATTTTAAACTAGCTGCAGGTTCCAAATAGCCTTCAAAGGCAGCCCCCAAACAAAGCATTAAAGGAGTTACATCTGGAGGTTACCAGAGCCTGGATAACTGTAGCCAGCTGTCTTTGTCCAGGAAGTTCACAGTATGTCCACAAACCTGGTGCAAGGTGCTCCGTGCCACAGAGGCCACTTGGGCTTCCAGTGACAAAGGTGGGCAGCAGAGGTGCACCTAGCTAATTTTGGAGCCTGGACCTAAAGGCCTTTGGAGCCCCCCCCAGTTAAGCATCATTCCCCATCCCCCCCCACACACACTACTTTAAACACATGGATTCTTGAGGGCACAAACCGCAACTGAGCTCACAAGAATGTAAGAATATAAAAGGAAAGGAAAGGTTGTGCTATCAATTCGGTGTTGACTCCACAGCCCTGTGGTTGTCTTTGGTAGAATACAGGAGGGGTTTGCCATTGCCATCTCCCACGCAGTATGAGATGATGCCTTTCAGCACCTTCCTGTATTGCTGCTGTCTGATAAAGGTGTTTCCCATGGTCTGGGAAACACACTAGCAAGGATTTGATCCAACAGCCTCCTGCTCTCTAGGCAGGTTACTTCCCCGCTGCGCCATTAGGTGGAACAGGTATATTTATGCAAATATGCATGAGCAGAAACATTTCAACATGCAACTCAACATATTCCCATCCCACACATTTCTTTCTCCACTCCCTGCTCTGTCTCGAAAGCAGAAGTCACGCTCTGCCGCCTGGCACAATGGCGGGCCAGAGCCACCTGGGACAGCCTGAGGAGGATTTGGAGGCGTGGAGGCCCTGGACTTTGGCCCAGAAGTCCTGGGTTAAGAGCACCTCTGGTGGGCAGAGATGGATATGTTCCAATGACATGGAACAGCTGCAGTGCATCTTCTACCATGGGAGAGGGGGGCATGGCACAGACAGCCCAGCGCTGCTACTGCTCTTGAAAGCATGCAGTGTTTGTGTCTCTTGATTTCCTCTGTCTGCAATATAAATGGACCTTCCAGCTTGATTCAAGTGAAAGTCATAGAAACATAGGAACCTGCTATATATTGAGTCAGACCATTGGTCCATCTAGCTCAGTATTGTCTATACAGACTGGCAGCAGCTTCTCCAAAGTTGCAGGTAGGAATCTCTCTCAGCCTTATCTTGGAGATGCTACCAAGGAGGGAACTTGAAACTTTCTGCTCTTTCCAGAGCAGCTCCATCCGCTAAGGGGAGTATCTTGCAGTGCTCACACATCAAGTCTCCCATTCAGATGCAACCAGGGCAGACCCTGCTTAGCTAAGGGGACAAGTCATGCTTGCTACCACAAGACCAGCTCTCCTCTCTTTGGCACAGTGCAGACCCTAGAGGGCAGGGGTAGGCAATCTTGGCTCTCCAGCTGTTCTTGAATGACCACTCCATAAATTGTGGCTGGGAATGATGGGAGTTGTAGTTCAACAACAGCTGGAGAGCCAAGGTTGCCTACTGCTGCCCTATAGGATAGGGGTTTGCAACTTGGATCCCCAGACATTGTTGGACTACAACTCTCATCTTCCTGAGATGATGTTTTCTTTCTACCTGTCTTTAGAAGAAAGAGTAAAAAATAGCTGTTGAATAACATCTTGTTGTGCGATTGATCTGCACACAGAATTCCTGAAGAACTCTGTTCAGACAAGATTTGTTTAAAAATATGGCTTCTAAGCTCACTGGCAAAGAATTAATTCTTAAATCACTACCTACTTGGCAGAGCTCAGCATGAAGTGCAATACATGTATATTTTTACTTGTTACTTAACATGCCCCCCACCCCCTGCAAAAAGAAAAAAAAAAGAAAAGAAAATGCACAAAGACATTATTTCTCAAGCTTTATTTAGCTCTCTGAAATAATTTTGTAAATTCCTGGAGACTACTCCTCAATTGCTTGAAAGTTTGCTTCCAAAGCTGTACTTTAGTGGTGGTGGTGGTGGTGATGGATATTACTTTGAGTTGAGCCAAAAGGGTCTCATGTACTGCACAGCAAGCTGTGTACCCAAGTGGGATGCTGTTTGGAATTCAGCTCCTGATGGCATCGACTTAGAGTACCAGCAAACCTATTGACCACTAGGGGCACTAGGGGTAGAGATAGCCAGTAAAGGCATTCCAGTAAGGGCATTCCTGCAAGGATCCTCAGCGTTGGGCCCCCAGATGTTCTTGGACTTCAACTCCCATAATCCCCAGGCCCAGTGGCCATTGGCTGGGGATTATGGGAGTTGAAGTCCAAGAACATCTGGGGGCCCAACGTTGAGAATCCCTGCTGTAAAGAATAGAGATCGCTTGTAAGGGCATTCCAGTTAGGGCATTCCAGTAAGGCATAGAGATAGCCAGTAAGGGCATTAGGGGGTAGAGATAGCCAGTAAGGGCATGCTTCCTTGACTCTGATTCCCCTTTGTTAGACTGATAATCTCAGGCTTCATTCTCTCATCTGAAAAAGAGACTTCCTTCTTTCCCCCTTCCTCCACTTTCTGTATGAAGCTAGCAACCAAGCATTCAAGTCTTATCTATCTCCCTGATGGATCGCCTAAATAAACTGTTAGGGTTTTGTGATTATGTTCCATAAGAACAGCCCTGCTGGACCAGGCCCAAGGCCCATCTAGTCCAGCATCCTGTTTCACACAGTGGCCCACCAGATGCTGCTGGAAGTCTACAGGCAGGAGTTGAAGGGGTGCCCTACCTCCTGCTATTACTCCCCAGCAACTGGTATTCAGAGGAATCCTGCCTTTGAGGCTGGAGGTGGCCTTTAGCCCTCCAACTAGTAGCCAATGATAGACGTCTCCTCCATGAAGTTATCCAAGCCCCTCTTAAAGCCATTCAGGTTACTGGCTGTCACCACATCTTGTGGCAAAGAATTCTACAAGCTGATTATGTGTTGTGTGAAAAAGTACTTCTGTTTGTTGGTCCTAGATTTCCTGGCAATCAATTTCATTGACCCCTGGTTCTAGTGTTATGTGAGAGAAAGAAGAATTTCTCTTGATCCACTTTCTCCACACCATGCATGATTTTATAGACCTCTATCATTCAGAGGCGTATCTAGAGACAATAGCGCCTAGGGCAAGCACTGAAATTGCGCCCCCTGTCCAAACATCTGACACCCATCTTTCAGATAACTTTTTCATAATATCAGCTGAAAAATACAAGTCAAGCTTGTTAATCTTTTAATAGTTCAAAAACTATATGGCAGTGGACATAGCCAGACCAAAAAATGCTGGAAAACTACAAATTTCAGTATGCTGGAGCTCATGAAATACCCAAATACTATGTGGAGGTATACTTGGAAAACTAAACAGAAGTGCCTATCTAATTCTCTACTATGCGCTGTAGCATCACTATTACATAAGTTTTAAAAATAAATGGAGAATTTGACTTTTCCCAGACACTCTGAAAATAATTCAAGGATATGCAGAGTAAACGGCATCACTGCTTGGAATATATTCTAGTCTTTCAGATAGTTAAAATGAGAGAAAGAGAGCAAGAAACTCCCAGTGGGCCTTAAAACTAAGGATTTCACACTGATTCAAAGACAAACTCACCATTAATAGCCATATTATTAAGACATCATATTTAACTCACTTATCACAAGAAGCAAAGTAAGAGCAAATGAATACAATCCTAGCTCATAAGCTTCAGCTCAGTATTCACAAACCCTGATTCTCTGCACATAGTGCCAATCTGAATATGTGTACAGTGACTTATATTATATATATTTTTTTAAAAAACAATTCACCTGTAGCCCCTTCAAGGGCTTCCTAAAGGCCATGAGGGGGTATGCAAAGGTTCCCCTCCCCCCTCTGGCCTCTAGGGCCTCACAGGGACCATTTGAGCATGTGCAGTGGCCATTTTTAAAAATATTTTTTTTAAAAAATGGCTGAAAACAAAATGGCATCCACACATGCTCAAATGGCCTCTGCGAGGCCTGGCATGGCCTAAGGACTCACAGATGCCTTTTGAGCATGCACGGTGGCCATTTTGTTTTTGGTAGCCATTTTTGTTTAATTTTAAAAAATGGCGCCCCCTTCAAGTGGTGCCTGGGGCACGTGCCCTGCCTGCCCCACCCTAGATACGTCCCTGCTATCATGTCTCCCCACAGTCACCTTTTTCTCAACTAAATAGCCCCAGGTGTTGTAGCCTCGCCTCATAAGAAAGGTGATCTGGGCCCCTGATCATTTTGGTTGCCCTCTTGTGCACCTTTTCCAGTTCTAAAATGTCCCTTTTAAGATGTGGTGACCAGAACTGTATGCAGTACTCCAGGTGTAGCTGCACCATAGTTTTTTATAAGGTCATTATAATATTAGCAGTTTTATTTTCAACCCCCTTCCTAATGATCTCTAGCATGGAATTGGCCCTTTGCACAGGTGCTGCACATTGGGTCAACACTTTCAATGAGCTGTCCACCACGACCCCAAGATCCCTCTCCTGGTCAGTCACCGGCAGCTCATATCCCATCAGTGTATGCTTGAAGTTGGAGTTTTTCATCTCAATGTGCATCATTTACACTTGCCAACATTGACCTGTGTTTGCCATTTTGTCGCCCACTCACCCAGTTTGGAGAGATCCTTTTGGAGCTCCTCACAATCTGTTTTGGCTTTCACTACCCGAAAGAGTTTGGTATCATCTGCAAATTTGGCCACCTCTCTTCGTACCCCTACTTCTAGATCAATTATGTATAAATTAAAAAGCACTGGTCCCAGTAGAGTTCCTGAGGGACCCCACTTCTTACTTCCCTCCATTGTGAAAACTCTCCATTTATAACTACCCTCTACTTCCTGTCTTTCAACCAGTTAGCAATCTGTTTTGGCTTTCACTACCCAAAAGAGTTTGGTATCATCTACAAATTTGCCCACCTCGCTGCTTACCCCTACTTCTAGATCACTTATGTATAAATTAAAAAGCACTGGTCCCAGTACAGATCCCTGAGGGACCCCACCCCACTTCTTTCTTCCCTCCATTGTGAAAACTCTCCATTTATACCTACCCTCTATATCCTGTCTTTCAACCAGTTAGCAATCCACACATGTACTTGTCCCCTTATCCCATGACTGCTAAGTGTTCTCAGGAGTCTTTGATGAGGAACTTTGTTGAAAGCTTTTTGGAAGTCTAGGTATAGTATGTCAACTGGATCACCTTGATCCGCACACTTGTTGACACTCTCAAAGAACTCCAAAAGGATTGAGAGGCATTACCTTTGCAGAAGCCATGCTGGTTCTCCCCCAGCAGGGCCTGTTCTTCTATGCGCTTTACAATTTTATCCTTGAGGATGCTTTCCATCCATTTGCCTGGAACGGATGTTAAGTTAACTGACCTGTAATTTCCTGGATCGTCCCTGGATCCCTTTTTGAAAATTGGTGTTACATTTGCTACTTTCCAGTCCTGGACAGAGCCTGATTGCAGGGATAAGTTATATACTTTAGCAAGGATGTCGGCAATTTCACGTTTGAGTTATTTGAGGATTCTTGGATGGATGCCATCTGGCCCTGGCGATTTGCTAGTTTTCAGTTTTTCCAGACAGTTTAGAACATCATCTCTTGTCACTTCTATCTGACTCAGTTCTTTAGCCTCCATCCCCAAAAAGCCTGGTTCAGGAACAGGTATATGCTCAGTATCCTGCCGTGAAGATGGACGCAAAGAACTCATTGAGCTTTTCTGCAACCTCCATATCCTCCTTAATAATCCCTTTCACTCCCTCATTGTCTAATGGTCCAACTGCCTCCCTGGCAGGTTTCCTGCTTCTGATGTATTTAAAGAAGTTTTTGTTATTCCCCTTGATGCTTTCAGCTAAATGTTCCTCAAACTCTCTTTTTGCCTCCCTTATTGTCACCTTGCATTTCTTTTGCCAGAGTTTGTGTTACTTTCTGTTCTCTTCATTTGGACAGGCCTTCCAATTCTGGAAGGAAGTCTTCTTCCCTTTTATGGCTTCCTTGATATTACCTGTTAGCCATGCTGGCATCTTCCTGGACTTAGTGGTATCTTTTCTCCTTTGGGATATACCATCTAACTGGGTTTCTAGTATTGTGGTTTTGAGTAAACACCATGCATTCTGGAGTGAAGTGACTCTCCTGATTTTCCCTTTCAGCTTTCTTTTCACCATACTCCTCATTTTGGAGAAGTTTCCTCTTCTGAAATTCTAAGTGTCTGTGTTAGACTTCCTTGGTGATCCTCTCCCCACATGTATGCTGAATTTGATCGCACTGAGGTCACTGTTCCCTAAAGGGTCGATGACACTGACATCACACACCAGGTCCTGGGTGCCACCCAGGATTAAGTCCAAGGTCGCCTTCTGTCTGGTTGGTTCCAAGACCAACGGCTCTAGGGCACAGTCATTCAGCATATCTAGAAATTTAACCTCTTTGTCATTACCTGACTGTGAATTTACCCAGTCTATGTGAGGGTAATCGAAGTCACCCATTATCACTGCCCTGCCTTTCCTTGATGCCTCCCTGATTTCTCTTGCAACTCCCAGACACTGTCAGCATTTTGATCTGGAGGGAAATAGCGCTTCCCCAGTAGCACATTTCCTTTTTCCTTTAAGACTTTTCCTTTTCCAGTTTGAAGCCTACTCTGGGAAGAGCAGAAGCAGCTTCAGGAGGTGAGCAAGCTTTTCTAAACAGAACAACATCTAGCCTTTCCCCCCTTCAAACCAACTAACAGGAGGAGGGGAGATTTTGAGGGGCTGGTTTCTTTTTAAGGGATAAGTGCGTGTGTGCGTGCGTGCGTGCGTGCGTGCGTGTGTGTGTGTGTGTGTGATTTGCCAGGGTTAGCATTTGCCAGGGCTAGCAAACTCCTGTGTTTTTGTTTGTTCCTGCCTGGAGGGGGTGGAGTCAGCTAGGGCTGTGGGAGGCCCCACATTCTTTTGACCCACTTCCTGTGTCTTGGTTTGAAACCTACTCTCTACATGAGGTGTAGGCCGGAAAGCATAGTGAACAGGGACAGCAAACAGGATGTGAGAGTTTAGCGGGAAGTGTGTGGCTGGGGAGCCTGGAACAAGCCCCTGTGATCACAAAGAGCCCGGTGGAGAAGAGAAGGTAAGTACAAATCCCTTCCTCATATAATTACTGATCTCTTCCTCATATTCTTGAGAAAGGCTGTTTGGACTGTTTAATAGCTGACCATTACAGCTGAGACCAATCCTTCTAATAAACTATCTCTAAATACTGTAAACAGCCAACAAAACCAGTATGAAGATAGAAGGTCAGCAGGGGAGGGGGCACTTCCCAGTGTATTGCACAGACTGCCATATGTATGACTATTTGCTCCATGGGCAGAAGTCATGGGTGTGGGCTTGGTGCAAGGAGATCCTGGCTCTCAAGGAACAAGTTCGAGACCCAGGTGGCGGATCTGGAGAAACTGGAGGTGGCCCAGGTGGCGGATCTGGAGACAGAGAGGCATGCAGATGAGACCTTCAGGGACGTGGTAGAGGCATCCCACTCCAGGGCTGATAGCTTCTCTGATGTCAGGGAGAATGAACATCTCGTGGAAGGAGGACATTGGTCTGAGGAAGAGGGAAATGCTCCTTTAGAAGGGACTCTCTCCACGGAAGATGAGCCCATATCCTCTCGCACAGGGGATACTCCTCTGGCAGGTATCAGGCCACCAGTTACAGAGTGCAGAGTTTAGTTGTTGCAGGTATTTAAGTAACACACATGGAGATCACTAGAGTCGAAGTTACTTAACTAGTTTATTGGTGAAATACATTTGGGATAGGAAAGACCTATCCTATCTATCAGCTACATAATGGATAGGTAGAGAGAGAGAGTGAGCTGTTTCCATCTTCTCTTGAGGAGCAAAGGAAGAGGACTGATGCACCACAGGAAGTATCTGAGGAATCAAAGCAGGGGTCATAGAGCAGAGGAAAGCAGGGGCAGGTAAGGAGACCCTCACTAGCTACTTCTGCTCCTAATGCCCCTAGTGGTCATTAGGAAAGTTGGTGCAAAAGGTCGATGCACTGGAACTCCATCTTCAACATAAACTACTTTATTTGGCACTTTAACTTCATGTCTCCAGACATTAATTGGTAGTGCTCCCTCACCTATGCACTTTCACTGTACCTGGGGCAGATAAAGAAATCTGCCACCCCACCCCCCGCCCTGAGTTCTCTAACAGATGCATACTTTCTGCTTCCATGGAACTAACCAGCCTATTGCCACACCCAGTGTGGGTGGGAGAGGCTCCGTGCAAGGGACACTGTGTATAAGAGCAGCTGTGTGTGTCCAACTGCTGTTGGGAATGAGTTGGGCACAGCTGCTCGGACACCCAGTGCTGTTAGCACAGGGCCTCCCCCAGGACCCTGCCCCCCCAGTGAGCTAGGAGCGGTGATGGGATGGTGAGTGAGGTGGAAGCAGCAAGCTTACATCTCACTTGGATGCATGGCTTGCTGCACAGCCACTGCCTTTAATCAGCAGGAGGGAGACTTTTTGGTCACACAGAATAATCACCCCCATCTATCTGCATCTGTCATTCTGTTCCCAGAGAAGCCAAACAAAGATCTTCAGACAAACAGTTCATTGTGTGGTAAAACTTCCTAGAACATCCCACCTGTTTGAAAACCCCCGCCTTAGACACATTCATGGAGGACAGGTCTATCAATGGCTACAGGTTTTTCAGTGGCCACTGACAAGACTATCAGTGGCTGTGGGCCACCTCCAGCCTCAGAGGCATGATGCCTCTCAATACCAGTTGTAGGGGAGCAACAGCAGGAGAGAGGGCATGCATATACCTCTTGCCTGTGGGCTCCCCAGAGGCATCTGGTGGGTCACTGTGTGAAACAGGATGCTGGACTAGATAAGCCTTGGGCCTGATCCAGCAGGGCTGTTCTTACATTCTTTCATCAGTGTGTTGCTTGCATCTTGTAGCTCAGGTGCATAAGAGGGAGGACTGTGACAACTTTAACAAAGGGGAGGAAGTGATCAAAATATTGCTTCATAGTCTTTAGTGCCAGTCCATGACACTTTGCTGCCTCAAGTAGAGCACCAAATAGCACCTCCCACCCCCTTTCTATCCCCCACCCCCGGTCAAATCCCTTCCTTCTTTCAAGGCTTTCCACCTTCTTCCCTTTCTTTCCTGTTTGGAAAGAAACAAAATAATTGTCTCAGTGTTCAGGAGCAGCATGGCCATCAACCCAGCAGCCTTACATAGGAATATAGGAAGCTGCCTTATACCGAGTCAGACCATTGGTCCAACAGGCTCAATATTTTTACACTGACTGGCAGTGGCTTTTCCAAGGAGTCAGGCAGGAGTCCTTCCCAGCTCTATCTGGAGATGCCAGGGACTGAAACCAGGACCTTCAATATGCAAAGCAGATGCTCTGCCACTCAGCTACAGCCCCATCCCACTAAGGGGAATATCTTACAGTGAAACACAGGCATTCCAAGTAATTCCAAGTATCCCTGCTAACTGGGCAAAGAGGCACCCTTTACCGTGGTGATTATCTTTATTTAGCAGGGGGAGAGTAACTGGCCCTATCCACCCCCAGCACAGTACTTCCAGTGACTGTTGCTGGCGTGTGTCTTATGTTTCTTTTAGAATGTGAGCCCTTTGGGGACAGTGAGCCATCTTATTTGTTATTTCTCTTTGTAAACCGCCCTGAGCCATTTTTGGAAGGGCAGTATAGAAATCGAATAATAATAATAATAATAATAATAATAATAATAATAATAATAATAATAATAAATTAATTCCAAGGCACCCATTCACCCAATGAAAGGCAAACCTAGGCAGACCCTGCTTAGCAAAGCTGACAACTCATGCTTGCTACCGCTAGACAAGCTCTCTACCCCTCTTTGGAAGGAAAGAGGAAAGGGAGCATGGTGCCATTTTCCTTGTCTTGAGCCTTCCTCTATAGGCCATCTATTGGGGTGATGCTGGTGTGCTGGTTTGATTGCCATCTTCTCCCTGAAAACTGACCCACAATCTACCAGCTGAGGCAGCTGGCTTCACCTTCCTTTATACTAGGGCCAGCCCTGCAAAAAAATTGGCCCTTCAAAACATGGACCCCGTTAAAAAATAAGATGTTGACTAAAGGCTGAAATGTTAGCAGCCAGCAACCCTTTCCCCTCTCCCACATTACTATACTTGTATATTTTGCTGATCAGTTTCCTCTTCATACTTGAACCTTCAATGCAATATACACAAAGCTGCTAGAGACTGAATCAAACCATTCGTCTGCTTAACCCCCGTGCTGGCTTCTCTGGCTGACAGGGGCCTTCTGGGCATTGGCAAAGATGTTTCCTAGTGCTGCAATATGAGATCTTTTAATTGGAGATGCTGGGAGTTGAGCCAGCAACATGAGGCATGCAAAAATAAATAAATAAATAAATAAATAAATAAATAAATAAATAATAATTTAAAAAACCCACCAAAAAACCATCTCCACTATTTCCGAGCTATACAACCTGAGAAGAAGAGTCTTCTCTTGCAAAAGACTGAACTAGAACTTTGTACTGAATTTAGCCAGTAGAGAAGCAGGAATAATGTGCTTTTGGAATTCAAAGGACAGAGTCAACAAACAATATGCAAACATTATCTATTATTTAATAATAACAGACAGAGCTAAAGACGCTAGATCGTAAGACCAGGAAAATCATGACCATCAATCATGCTCTGCACACCCACAGTGATGTTGATAGGCTATACAGTACCTCCCTTGCAGCTCAGGTGGAAGAGGAATGCTGCAAGTCCATCAAACAGTAGAGGAGGAGAAAAGAGGCCTTGAAGAATATATCAAGGACAGTGAAGAAGAGGCACTTCAAATGGTCAATAATAAGAAACTATTCAACACCAATGAAACAAAGCAGGCCTACAAGAAAGAACAAGTCAAGAACCGAGCAGAAAAATGGAGAAATAAGCCCATGCATGGCCAATATTTGCACAATATAAGTGGAAAATCAGACATCACCAAGACCTGGCAATGGCTTAAGAACGGCAACTTGAAGAAAGAAACAGAGGGTTTAATACTGGTTGCACAAGAACAGGCACTAAGAACAAATGCAATAAGAGCAAAAGTCGAAAAGTCAACAACAAACAGCAAGTGCTGCCTTTGTAAAGAAGCAGATGAAACCGTGGACCACCTAATCAGCTGTTGTAAAAAGATTGCACAGACTGACTACAAACAAAAGCATGACAAAGTAGCAGGGATGATACACTGGAACATCTGCAAAAAATACAAGCTACCTGTAGCCAAAAATTGGTGGGACCATAAAATTGAAAAAGTTAAAGAAAATGAAGATGTAAAAATATTATGGGACTTCCGACTACAAACAGACAAACATCTGCCACACAATACACCAGATATAACTGTAGTCGAGAAGAAAGAAACACAAGTTAAAATAATTGACATAGCAATACCAGGGGATAGCAGAATAGAAGAAAAAGAAATAGAAAAAATCACAAAATTCAAAGATCTACAAATTGAAATTGAAAGGCTATGGCAGAAAAAGACCAAAATAATCCCAGTGGTAATTGGCGCCCTGGGTGCAGTTCCAAAAGACCTTGAAGAGCACCTCAACACCATAGGGGCCACAGAAATCACCATCAGCCAATTACAAAAAGCAGCTTTACTGGGAACAGCCTATATTCTACGACGATATCTATAACAACAGCAACAACATTGACAATAAACTTCTGGCATCCCAGGTCCTTGGAAAGGACTCGATGTCTGGATAAAACAAACCAGTCAATAACACCTGTCTGACTGTGTAAAATAATAATAATTTGAGGCACTACCTTGGCGTGGTTGTGGGGCTTGCATGCTCTGAGGAAGGTGAGAGCTATGCCAGAGGTCCAACCATACTGGACATGTCTCATCAGAGGAGCCAGACAAAGAGTGCCTCTCTCATCAACAATATGGTGAGACGTAACTTTAATAAATCTATACCGGATCGGTTGTCACCCGGGTCAACAAGGAGCGTGCCAGGTGCTAGAGTCCCTGGACATCTGGTGGCAAGTGGGCAACAGGACTCAGGATCTTCAGTTGAGCAACCAGGGCTGGAGACTGCAGGGTTACTGGAAGAAACGTTGCTTAACCGGAAAAAATATATGAAAAATGCCAACAAGGAAATAATGATTTGCTATTACAAGTCTAGTCCAACTAGAAGAGGTTATTTAAAAATAATGTACCAGATTTGGAAAGAGAAACATCCAGATACAAAAATAACAGAACAGAGGCTAGCAGACCAGAGAAAATTCATAATAAGAAACAAAGTATTCACAGGAGTTGAGCTGGAAGAACTGCAAAGAGCAACACAGGCCCAAGATAAGGAAGAAGAATTTCCACCAACTGAAGTTGCTCAGGTGCAGGTGGAGGAGGTGTTGGAAATAGAGGATGCCACCAGGGGCGTATCTAGGGTGCGGCAGGCAGGGCACATGCCCCGGGCGCCACTTGAAGGGGGCGCCATTTTTTAAAATTAAAAAAATTAAAAAATGGCCACCAAAAACAAAATGGCCACCGTGCATGCTCAAATGGCATCTGTGAGTCCCTAGGCCATGCCACGCCTCGCAGAGGCCATTCGAGCATGCATGGAGGCCATTTTGTTTTCAGCCATTTTTAAAATCTTTTTTTAAAATGGCCACTGCACATGCTCAAATGGTCCCTGCGAGGCCCTAGAGGCCAGAGGGGGGAGGGGAACCTTTGCATACCCCCTCATGGCCTTTAGGAAGCCCCTTGAAGGGGCTACAGGTGAATTGTTTTTTTAAAAAATTAATATAATATAAGTCACTGTACACATATTCAGATTGGCACTATGTGCAGAGAATCAGGGCTTGTGAATACTGAGCTGAAGCTTATGAGCTAGGATTGTATTCATTTGCTCTTACTTTGCTTCTAGTGATAAGTGAGTTAAATATGATGTCTTAATAATATGGCTATTAATGGTGAGTTTGTCTTTGAATCAGTGTGAAATCCTTAGTTTTAAGGCCCACTGGGAGTTTCTTGCTCTCTTTCTCTCATTTTAACTGTCTGAAAGACTAGAATATATTCCAAGCAGTGACGCAGTTTACTCTGCATATCCTTTAACTATTTTCAGGGTATCTGGGAAAAGTCAAATTCGCCATTTATTTTTAAAACTTATGTAATAGTGATACTACAGTGCATAGTAGAGAATTAGATAGGCACTTCTGTTTAGTTTTCCAAGTATACCTCCACATAGTATTTGGGTATTTCATGAGCTCCAGCATACTGAAATTTGTAGTTTTCCAGCATTTTTCGGTCTGGCTATGTCCACTGCCATATAGTTTTTGAACTATTAAAAGAATAACAAGCTTGACTTGTATTTTTCAGCTGATATTATGGTAAAGTTATCTGAAGGATGGGTGTCAGATGTTTGGACAGGGGGTGCAATTTCAGTGCTTGCCCTAGGCGCTATTGTCCCTAGATACGCCTCTGCATGGGAGACTGTCCAATGACAGTCAAAATGAACATTTTGACTTCCCCTTCCCTCTGAAGCCCACTGTGTGTCCCAAAAAGATGTTCCTGAGGGTTTCACAGCCCTTTGGAACATATTTTTCTGATGCACAAGGGGCTTCATAAGGTAGGGGTGATTGTCAAATACTGCTGCTTCCCCCATGCACAAAATGACACAGTGGTTTTCTATACTATTCTAGTATTTCAGACAGTTAAAATGAGAGAAAGAGAGCAAGAAACTCCCAGTGGGCCTTAATACTAAGGATTTCACACTGATTCAAAGACAAACTCACCATTAATAGCCATATTATTAAGACATCATATTTAACTCGCTTATCACAAGAAGCAAAGTAAGAGCAAATGAATACAATCCTAGCTCATAAGCTTCAGCTCAGTATTCACAAGCCCTGATTCTCTGTACATAGTGCCAATCTGAATATGTGTACAGTGACTTATATTATATTATTATTTTTTTTAAAAAAAATTCACCTGTAGCCCCTTCGAGGGGCTTCCTAAAGGCCATGAGGGGGTCTGCAAAGGTTCCCCTCCCCCCCTGGCCTCTAGGGCCTTGCACGGACCATTTGAGCATGTGCAGTGGCCATTTTTAATTTTTTTTAAATGGCTGAAAACAAAATGGCCTCCACACATGCTCAAATGGCCTCTGCGAGGCCTGGCATGGCCTAGGGACTCACAGAGGCCATTTGAGCATGCACGGTGGCCATTTTGTTTTTGGTGGCCATTTAATTTTTTTTTTAATTTTTAAAAATGGCGCCCCCCTTCAAGTGGTGCCCGGGGCACGTGCCCTGCCTGCCCCACCCTAGATACGCCCCTGCTCCCATGAGTGCAATGGAGCAGCTGCAGTCTGGATGCTGACATGGATTCACATGTGCCTTGTCAGCATTGGTATCAACCAGTGTCTTTATGCCACCTTTATGCATTATATATTTTGTAAACATTCCTATGGCAAAATACATGTGTTGCTACATTGTATTCATGACAGAATCATGCCATCTTCTCCATAACTGGCCATTGATAGCCCCTGATATAGTTTGATTGATTGGTCTGTCAATAAAAGATATTACAAAAACAGCAAAAAATGCTAGTGCTGTTTCCTTTTAAGGAAATTGAAGTGTGCTCCTTATTCTGCCATGTAAGCATACTTGGAATCAGTGTCCTTGAAAGCATATTATGTGTACAAATAAGCCCTATTCACAAGTTACGTTCAATGCACAAACAATGGTATACTTCATATCTGTAGCCTGTGTTTGAGGGGCCTGTACTCAGGTCCACCTTTTAAATGAATCCATGTACAAGCATTCACAGAAAAATGTATACATGTGTAGCATCTGTAACATCTGAACATAATCTAATATCTGAATAGGGCTATAGATATAAATAAAATCAGAATTTATCTGATGGCATTTTCAGCTCAGTACAGAAAGGAGTGCTTACACATGCATTGTAGAATGTGGAGCTGGTTTTATCACCTTTTTGAGACAGAGGAAGCTACTTATGGATGTGGATTTTAAAACATCAGCACATGTGGTACAAGAAGTCCATATAGAGTTTTGTGACCCCTTCTTTGCATTTGTGCACCTTTTGGAAGTTTGGAACTCATGAAGCTATAAAACGAAGGGATTATTGAAAGAATAGTTGGGTGCTTTTAGATTTTATGTATTAGCCCATATGAAATATTAAAATAATGGGTATTATTGCTTATTTTA
Source organism: Hemicordylus capensis (assembly GCF_027244095.1). NCBI lineage: Eukaryota > Metazoa > Chordata > Lepidosauria > Squamata > Cordylidae > Hemicordylus > Hemicordylus capensis. The sequence continues at coordinate 225,878,802 of NC_069657.1, forward strand.
ATGTGTATGTATATGTGAATATTGATGATTTTAAGGATTTATGTATTGATTTGAGTATATACAGTATGTGGGTAATTCTCAAACAGTATATATTAAATATCCAGCAACTTTCATCCTTTGGTATGTTTTGAGAAAAATCCTTACAATATTAGGTTGCAGTTGAATGTGTCCCCTTAATGTCTTTTTACAGATTTATTTAATGTTGCATACAGCAAAGGTTTTGTGTGGGTGGGTTCTTGTGGTGCAATATAGAGTTTCTATTGGACTCACCTAGGTCCTTCTTCTTTTTGTTGCCATTCTTTCACCTGAAACATGTCCTTTATTTTTATTTATTTTTTGTGGGGGGGACTCTTTAAAAAGTTGAAACACTTCTGTGGAGAGGGGTGGGAAAGTTGGCCTCATGACTGTAAACTATGAGAGCAGGTCCGCCCTTCCCCGTGCCAGGGATGCACCTGGGCAATTGGGGTGCCTCCAGCAGCCACCCTGCGCCTGCCACACCATGCCTCTGTTTTTTTGTTTTTGCATAATTCAAGCCACCATGGCATGAGTGTGGCTGAGGGGTGGGCCGGGGGGTGAGCTGAGCAGGACTTGCCTCCCACCCACCCCCCGTGGTGGTGACCGGAGTGACCACTCAGCCTGTCCATTCGGCCCAGAGGTTCTTGTTTACTGCGAGGTGCTACAGCGCACCGGTGCAGTTAAACTAGATTGCCACAAGCCCATGATGCCACACGCTGGAGCGCCTCGCAGTTATCAAGAGCCACTGGGCTGAATAGACAAGCCCAGCGGTCACTTCAGACAACACCGGGGGAGCAGGTAGGCAAGTCTTGCTAAGCTCACTCCCCAGCTGCCACTCCTCGCTTAAATTATACAAAACAAAAACACCGGATGTATGGTGTGGCGGGCACAGGTGGTTGCAGGAGGGCCCCCCCCCGACCATTTGGAGTCTGCCCCTGGAGGCCATGGACCAGGGCCCCAATGTCCGGGGGTAAGAGCACCTCTGCCCCCCTCCGCCCTACCAACCAGTCAATCCTCAAGGAAAAACATTCTGAGCAAAAAACACTCTGAGCAAAGTGACTTTCAACAGCAACTGAGTGCTTCCGTATTTCTAGGTGACACCTTTTTGCTTCCTGATAAAATAATATACTGGAGAGTAATTGCAGTGCTGTTGGTGGCGGCAGCAGCCAGAGGGGCAGGAAGTGAGGGATACATACCAGCTGACGGAATGTCAACAAAACATGAAGCAAAAGCACTTCCAACAACAACATATGGTTTAACTATAGTGGCAGAAATAATAGCTGTAAGGAGGCAATCGCTAGAATGCCTAAAAATGTAAGAGTAGCATCTTTAGTGGGATTCATCCATCCCCTGTGGGGCCATGAGCTACCATGGTGGGTCTTTTGAGAGGACAGAGAGGAGGTCCCTTTGTCCAATGTTCATTTTAATGTGCAGTACATCAAACTATATGCAGCAGAAACTAAGATTTTGTACACTTGGGCCTATTGAGTTTAATAAGGATGTGGGTTGTTTCCTAAGAAGAAACAGAGGGGGCGGGGATAATTGTTTGCTTTCCATTGTCATAATCTTATACAAAAAGTACATTACAGCCTTCTGTTGCGCCCTCTCATTCTTTGTGGGCCATCTTCATTTTTTGTGCTTCCCCTCTTTCTTTGTCCTTCTTATTTCCCCTTCCTCCCTCTCGGTCACTTTCGATTCATTCGCCTTTTTCCTTCTGTAAGCAGATTCTGAAGGAAGGGGATGCTTGTGGGTAGGGGTGGGCTGCAGCCGCTGCTTGTGCAGTTGGACACAAAGTTTATAATAAACCTGCATGCTTCCTCTGTAACATGTAAGAATGCAAAGGCAACAGCCGCACCCACTGCATGTCCCCAGCATCTGGGATTCTGCCTGTGCACCTGGAGGTTTTCTATAGCCATCATGACTAATAGCCACAGAGGGATCTCTCCTCCTCCGTGAATGTTTCTAACCCCCTTTCAAGCCCATCTAAGCCAGTGGTCATCACCACATCTAGAGGTGGTGAGTTCCACAAGTTAATTGGCTTTCTTTTTGTGTATTCTGAACAGAGACGGGCCTCAGTGCTTTATGTGATTTAGAGGAATTTCCTAGCTAAAGGACTTCAGCAAGTGATTAGGTGGAAATCTAATCTAAGTGATTAGGTGGGAAATTAGCTGGGGACATGCAATGGATGTGGCTGTTGCCTTTGCCCTCTTACATGTTACAGAGGACTCATGCAAGGCTTATTATAAACTTTGTGTCCAACTGTACAAGCAGCAGCTGCAGCCCACGCCTATCCACAAGCATCCCCTTCCTTCAGCATTTGTTAACAGAAGGGGAAAGTCAAATGAATAGAAAGTGACATGTGGGGAGCAGGGAGGGCAGGACTGGGATGACTCGCCCCTGGTGCTCTGACACATTGAGCTGCACCCCCAAGACAGTGTTTGGATTCAAACCAGAGCCAGCATGACCAGTAACAGTAACTTGTGACTTCACAGTCAGCCACAGAATTCTGCCATCATGGTTCCCCTTGGAAACCTGCGAAGATTCTGCAGCAGGCTCACTTGGCAACGTTTTAGATTAGCTGAAGCATCTTCGATAAATTGGCTGTCTTTGGCTGTCAGTTTATTAGCAGCTTATCAGCTTAGTTGTCAAGATGGGTGGCTGTTGGTCATGTGTGGCCTGAAGGTAAGTCTCTGGCATGGTGGGTGAAGCAAAATCTAATGGCGGTGTGGACTTGGTTTTTAAAGATGCCCTTCCGTTGTTTTAGCCTGTCTGGGCAGAGAACTGAAGCCCAGCCTGCTGTGTTCACACGTGTTTGTGCTCCCTGTGGGAACTTCAGTGGTCACAAGTTCACCACCACTATTCACACCACACAGCTTCTCCTTGAAATGCAGGCGGCCCTCGAAGGTCACCTGCTGGGCTGATTTCCACTGTGTTTCTTAAGCTTGGAGGTCCTAGAGCGGTGAAGCTGTATCACTCAGGAGCTACTGGCTGGCTCCTGTGGGCCCACTTGGGGGGTTGTGGGGAAATCCTGCCCACCAGTTGAAGCTGACTTCAAAAGCTGCCCCCCAGCACCCCCATGTTATTTCCAAGAACATGCCTAACCTTTTCTTCTTTCATGTTCCCATAGGTCTCACCCAGAGGCAGAACCAAAGTGAGTTCCTCTCTTCTCTACCCTTGACTCCTCTTAATGCTTTTGGCTCTGGTGTGGCAAGCCGAAGGGATTGGGGGGGGGGAGTGATGAGGGGGAGGTGTTCAGACATAGCCCAAACCCAGGTGTGGCATATATTGCCTCATCAAGGTGAGCCCATCTCCTTTCCATGTTCAGAATGCCAGTAATTGGCTGCTGAATCAAATGCCAATTTCATCAACTGTCCCCTTGATACCTTTGGCAGGCTGCCTCCCTCCTATTTAAAACACAAAACAGCATGTATGTGTCCCTTTGGGGGGAGACTTTTTAAAAAGTGGGGAAACTACACTGGAGAGGGGTGGGAAAGCTGGCCTCATGACTGTGAACTACGAGAGCAGGCCCAACCACCACAACCAGTCAATCCTCAATGAAAAATACTCTGAGCAAAATGCAGTGAGTGACATTCAACGGCAATTACATTCACTGCTCCCAACTATGGAATCATCCAAAATTAGCAGGGCCAGCTAGAAGGATTAGGGGAGAGGACATACTTGGCTGCATGTGAATTAAAATTAGAGGGAGGGCACATACTAGTAATACCCCTAGTAATACTAGTAATACCCCTAGTATTACTGGGGGAGGAGACCCTCTCTTTCCTGTGATTTGCTACGAAGAATATTTCTCCTTATCTCTGCAGGGATGAAGATGAAGAGAAGGCACTGACAGGAAAGTGGATGACGAGAGTGCCTGCTTCATCTCAGGGCTCCCCAGCCCCCCAGGGAAAGCCTCCTTGGAGACCTGTTTCTCTTGGACAATGGAGAGAGATGGGCAGACATCCATCCGATGGATGGATAGCAGGAGGGCAGGTTCAGCCACCTCTATCCTTTGTTGTTGATGCAGCCGAAAGTGTTGGATGAGATCGGGGGCGGGGGGCTCTGTGAGTCACATCTAGCTATCCTCCATTTGAGGAGGAGATGGGGAAAGGGCTATGGCAGCAGGCAGGTAGGTTTGGTCATTCTCCTTTAGAGGTTGTGCACTTTTGAAAAAGTCCTGCAAGAACCCTTTGCCCACACCCAGCCCCAAGACATCCTCTGGGTCTTTTTCTCCCTGCCTTCAAGAAGAGGAAGCTAATTGTTTCCAAAGTATCTCATTTTTTGACAATTACATGGGTCAAGATGGAATTGGAGGATCAGCTGAAAATAAGGGCAACATTTCCTGGCCAATGTTCTCTGAGCTTGGTCCAAAGAGACTCTTTTTTTCTCCGACCACAGTTTTCTACCTCTAGGAGCCAGGCCTGCATTCCTGAGATCACAGCTATGCTTCTTGCTTATGGCATCCAGAGAGATTTTCAAGACCCCCCACCCCACTAGGCCAAGAGGCTGTAACTGGGGGTTGGTTTGTGAAGCAGAGACAGTCCATGTCAACCATCAGCTCCCATTCTGCTCAAAGGAAAAGCCTCTTTCCTCACACAGAAGGGAGAGCTCATAGCCCAGTAGTGGAACAATTGCTTTGCATACACAAGGTCTCCGGTTTAGACTTCATCATCTTCTGTTAAAGGATCTTAGTTACCTAGGAAAAGGCCTCTACCCAAGAGTGGCTGCCAGCCTGAGTAGGTCGAAGAGAGCCAGGAGTATGACTTGGTAGAAGGCAGCTGCACATATTTATTTTATCATAATTATTTATTTATCATATTTTTCCACTGCCCAAAACTTACGTCTCTGGGTGGTTTACAACAAGATTAAAAAAGTAAAACATTAATTAAAAACAAAAACAAAACAAAACAAAAATTTTAAAGCAAGAAATTTAAAACACAATTTAAAATTTTAAAACATTATTCTAAAAACAACATTCAAAACAACCAAAACTATATCAGTTAAAAGCCTAGGTGAAGAAATGCGTCTTTAAGGACTTTTTAAAGGATGTCAGAGATGGGGAGGCTCTTATTTCACTAGGGAGTGCATTCCAAAGCTTTGGGGCAGCAACGGAGAAGGCCCGTCCCTGAGTAGCCACCAGATGAGCCGGTGGCAAATGCAGATGGACCTCTCCTGATGATCTCAACAGGCGGTGGGGCTCATGACGAAGAAGACGTTCTCTTAAATACCCAGGGCCCAAGCTATTTAGGCCTTTATAGGTTATGACCAACACCTTGTATTTTGCTCGGAAACATATTGGCAGCCAGTGTAACTCCTTCAATGGTCTCTCCTAGATAGCAATAGCACTTACATTTATATACCGCTTTATAGCCGGAGCTCTCTAAGCGGTTTACAATGATTTAGCATATTGCCCCCAACATTCTGGGTACTCATTTTACCGACCTCGGAAGGATGGAAGGCTGAGTCAACCTTGAGCCCCTGGTCAGGATCGAACTTGTAACCTTCTGGTTACAGGGCGGCAGTTTTACCACTGCGCCACCAGGGGCTCTAGATGACCCACTAATATGGTCTTTCCTAGATGACACAGAGACCAGCCTGGCTGCCGCATTGTGGACCAACTGTAGTTTCCGGACTACGTACAAGGGCAGCCCCACATAGAGCGCATTGCAGTAATCCAGTCTAGAGGTTACCAGCAGATGCACCACTGTTTTGAGGTCGTCTAACTCAAGAAACGGACACAGCTAGCGTATCAGCCGAAGCTGATAGAAGGCACTTCTGGCCGTTGTCTCAACCTGGGACACCAAGGAGAGACTAGGATCCAGAAGCACCCCTAGACTGTGTAATTGTTCCTTCTGGGGAAGTGTGACCCCATCCAGAACAAGCAGATCAAAACCATTCCAACTTGTATGTACACCAGACAGAGCCTGGCCATTGCACTCCCTTCTGAAGTGTACTTGGTGAGGACTGTCTTGCCAGTCAGTGATATGCAATGTACTCCTCTTCATTCCTTGCTTGTTTCCTTGGGTGGCCCACCTCACCGACAATCCCAGGATACTTCCCAGCTGGCTAACCTAGGCAGAAAAGGGAGACCATTTCTATCAGGCCTACAAGCCAACATCATTTCCTGATTCCTGTTTTATTTCCTCTCTTTCAGGTCACCCCAGAAACCGAAACCATGTTGCAACATTTTCTGGGGGACCTCCCAATGTTTTGGGAGACACTCTGGGGAAAGAGCTCATTGAGGAACCCTCTGTGCCAGAACCCCTTCCAGCACTTTGCATCACCAACGACATCCTGGGGGAAGTGCTCACTGAGGAACCCTCTGTGACAGAACTTCTTCCAGCACCTCGTATCACCAACCACATCCTGGGGGAAGAGCTCACTGAGGAACCCTCCATGCCAGAACCCCTTCCAGCACCTCATATCACCATCCTGGAGGAAGAGCTCAATGAGGAACCCTCCGTGCCAGAACCCCTTCCAGCACCTCGCATGACCAACGACATCTCGGAGAAAGAGCTCACTGAGGAACACTCCATTCCAGAACCCCTTCCAGCAGCTCACATGACCAATGAAATCCTGGAGGAAGAGCTCACAGAGGAACCCTCCATGCCAGAACCTCTTCGAACACCTCTCATGACCAATGACATCCTGGAGGAAGAGCTCCCTGAGGAACCCTTGGTGCCAGAAACTCTTCCAGCACCTCACATGACCAATGACATACTTGGGGAAGAGCTCACTGAGGAACCCTCTGTTACAGAACCCCTTCCAGCACCTCATATCACCAACAACATTCTGGAGGAAGAGCTCACTGAGGAACCCTCCGTTCCAGAACCCCCTCCAGCACTTTGCATCACCAACGACATCCTGGGGGAAGCGCTCACTGAGGAACCCTCTGTGACAGAACTTCTTCCAGCACCTCGTATCACCAACCACATCCTGGGGGAAGAGCTCACTGAGGAACCCTCCATGCCAGAACCCCTTCCAGCACCTCATATCACCATCCTGGAGGAAGAGCTCAATGAGGAACCCTCCGTGCCAGAACCCTTTCCAGCACCTCGTATCACCAACGACATCCTGGAGGAAGAGCTCACTGAGGAACCCTCCATGCCAGAACCCCTTCCAGCACCTCGTATCAACAACGACATCCTGGAGGAAGAGCTCACTGAGGAACCCTCTGTGCCAGAACCCCTTCCAGCAGCTCGTATCACCAACAACATCCTGGAGGAAGAGCTCACTGAGGAACCCTCTGTGCCAGAACCCCTTCCAGCACCTCATATCACCAACAACATCCTGGAGGAAGAGCTCACTGAGGAACCCTCTGTGCCAGAACCCCTTCCAGCACCTCATATCACCAACAACATCCTGGGGGAAGAGCTCACTGAGGAACCCTCTGTGCCAGAACCCCTTCCAGCACCTCGTATCACCAACAACATCCTGGAGGAAGAGCTCACTGAGGAACCCTCTGTGCCAGAACCCCTTCCAGCACCTCGTATCACCAACAACATCCTGGAGGAAGAGCTCACTGAGGAACCCTCTGTGCCAGAACCCCTTCCAGCACCTCATATCACCAACAACATCCTGGAGGAAGAGCTCACTGAGGAACCCTCTGTGCCAGAACCCCTTCCAGCACCTCGTATCACCAACAACATCCTGGAGGAAGAGCTCACTGAGGAACCCTCTGTGCCAGAACCCCTTCCAGCACCTCGTATCACCAACAACATCCTGGAGGAAGAGCTCACTGAGGAACCCTCTGTGCCAGAACCCCTTCCAGCACCTTGTATCACCAACAACATCCTGGAGGAAGAGCTCACTGAGGAACCCTCTGTGCCAGAACCCCTTCCAGCACCTCGTATCACCAACAACATCCTGGAGGAAGAGCTCCCTGAGGAACCCTTGGTGCCAGAAACTCTTCCAGCACCTCATATCACCAACCACATCCTGGTGGAAGAGCTCACTGAGGAACCCTCCGTTCCAGAACCCCTTCCAGCACCTCGCATGACCAACGACATCTCGGAGAAAGAGCTCACTGAGGAACACTCCATTCCAGAACCCCTTCCAGCACCTTGCATCACCAAAGACCTACTGGGGAAAGTGCTCATTGAGGCTACCTCAGTGCCAGGTCCTTCCATCCTCACAGACACTCCAAAGGAAGCAACTTCTGTGTCGGAGCCCTTACTAGAGCCTTCCATTGCTGATAATTATCTTCAGCAAGAAGTAGAACTCCTCAAAGGGTTACAGCATGACTATGTCCAGCAGCGTAAGTATTGCGACACCTCAGAAACCTTTTGCATATACACCCAGCACAAAGATCAGCTGCAGTTTTGATACCCAGCCCAGATGATGGACTAAGCCCTAACACTGCCCTTTTTGCAAGTCACCAGTACTCAGCCTGGTCAGCACATACAACATTTGTTCCTTTCTGTTCTCTTTGCTGAAGAACTGAGGGTTTGCCACATTTCCCAACAGTTCCCTCATTCTCTCCGGGCCACCAACCTGCAAATTGGACACATGCGGACAAGGCTCATCTGCAGTGAAGTTCGGCTGCAGTGGTGGGAAAGGGAAGGTATGTTCACAGCAAGCCCCTGAAAGTGCTGCTGGGCTAAGAACGGCTCTTTTGTTCATTTCATGTTGAAATGCTTGATTTGAGTCTGCATCTAAGGTTTCAGGGGGGAGGACTGTGAGTGGGTTGTCAGTGCTTGCTGAAGCGTTCCTTCGTTTTCTGTCTTTCATGTGTCCAAGCTCCAGTGTCTGTAATCCATGCAGCTTCTCAGAGTGAGCAGTGAGGGCAAGTGATGGTGGGTGTGGTAGGATGTCAGCCTTTGCAGCTGACCTCCTGCTTCTTCTTCTCTCTTGCAGATGTTCCTGCAGGCCCTGCTGCACTTCTCCAGCCCTCTGGGTCTGATTCATCATTGTCCTCTGCCTCCCTTGAGGTTGCCTCCATCCCACCCTCCACCTCCACCTCTTCCCTCCTCCTGCATCCCTCTCCACCTCCTCCTCCTTCCCCACCTTCTCTGGAGACGGACCTCAGCAATGCGAAAGAAACTCTGCAGAGTTTGGTAGAGATGCAGGTCCATCAGCTGCGTGATCGTAAGTCTCACAGAGGCAGCACTCCATAACCTCTACCTTTTCCATCCTCATTGTGATTTTACAATCTAAAAACCTTATAGTCTAAAAACAGAGGCAGGGATACAATAGAAGAAGTAGAGGGAAGCTGAGGTGGGGGCAAGTGGGGGAAAGATGTGTATGTATTTCAGCTGCACCTCCTTAGGACCAGGGAGACCCAGGTTTGAATTCTCATCCAGTCATGAAACTCTCTGGGTGACTTTGGGCCAGTCACTTGTCCCACAGCCTAACTTACCTCTTAGGGTTATTGTGAGGAAAAAATAACCATGTATAAACCTCCCTGAGCTGCTTGAGGAAAAGCAGAATATGAATGCTAAAAGGAAAACAAATATCAGCCCTTTTGAGTTCAAGCTGAGATGAAACAGGAAACCAAGGAGGATGATATACAATTGTGCATATTACAAATCCTCCTTATGGTGTCATCAATGTACATGGGCAAAAGTTCCCTGCCACCAGGAGCATACAGTCTAAAGTTTGGCTTTGGAGAGAGAAGTGAGGAAGAGGAGGAATGGGAGAGGAAAGCATAAGGGGCATTCAATTCAAGCCGATGGAGCTGCCTCTACTGAGGCATTACGCCAAAGGCTGCGCAGTGGAGGTGGGTTTTCAGGTATCATTGGAGGGATAGGAGAGAGACGAGGGGCCACATCTGAGTGGCTGTTCCAGAACCAAGGGTCAGCGAGAGGGAAGAGAAAGAGTTGTTTTAGAGAGCAGGAGACCTTCCGGTGGCTCCTAAAGACAGAGAAGCTGGAAGAGCAAAAATCAACCTGATGAGGTGCAAGTTCACCGGTGGGGGGGGGGGTACATAGCCATGCAGGGTTTTCAATACAGAGAGGAGGAGTCTGTGCTGGGCATGGAAGAGGATTAGAAGTCCCTGCAGGGACTGACATGGTGGAGGACAGGCCCCTTCACCCTGTTTGTTTTCTCTCCTTCAAGGCCAAAGAGACCTCCGCAGCTGCCAGGAATGCTAACAAAGCTTCAAGGCACTGAGGGGACAATTGAGGCGGCTAAGGAGCAGACTGGCCAGGGTGGAAGCCACTATGGGGATCGTGGTTCCTCCAAGGGAGCTGGACGTTGCTGAGGAAGAAGGGGAAGGCAAATTAAAAGAGACAACTGTGCTACTATTGACATAAGTAGCAATAAAATGCTGTGTATATATTTTTTAAAAATAAATATTTGTTTTAATAGGATGTAGAGATAGAACAGCAATAAAATGAGCATATTTATTGTTTTAAAAAATAAAATGTTTTATTTTAAAGAACATACATTTGTCTTGCTTTGAATATTCTTTGGGTAGAGTTGGGTAAAACGGTCTTTGGGTCAAACTCAGCTACAGAAAAGATTCTCTTGGCCAGTCCACTCAGGGCCAAGAGATGTTTGAGAGGTTCAAGATGTAGCTCAAGATAGACAGTTCCTTGCCAGGAGGCTCATACAGAGCTTGCCTGCCCCAACATGTATGGCTAGGAGGCTGGATTTTGGCCCTGAAGAGGGATCTGCCCTGTGTGGAAGAGGATGGAATGGTGATGCAGAAGAAGAAGCTTGATTTAGGGCAGGGCTGCACAACTCCAGCCCTCCAGCTGCTGTTTGGCTACAGTTCCCATCAACCCTGACTATTGGCTACTGCGATACTGGGGACTATGGGAGCTGTAATCAAACAACAGCTGGAAGGCCCAAGTTTGAGGCCAAATGTTATTCTCCAGCCCTCTTATTTTCCACCAAGAGCCAAAGCAGCAGCTGGAGGCTTAGATCCAGGCGGAGTCAAACTGAGTGACTGATTTGGCCCTGGGGGAACAGCTAGGAGGTGGCACCTCCATTTCCTTTGCAGGAAGAAAAGCCGTGGGGGTGGCTCTCTGTAGAGCATGACAGGAAAGAACCAAAAAAGGCAGCCTCCATATCAGGCCACCTCCCAGGACCTTCCAGCCTTGCTTGTACTCTGGCAGAAGAACCCAAGGAGACCACCTTTATATCATGAGAGCTCTGTATCAGACCTCCACCCAGGGCAATCCATCCCTGCTGATACTTCAGGGAAAGAGAATGAAGAGGCCCCATACATAGCAGGCCTCCTCCCAAATGCAGGATCAGCAATGAGATTAGACCTTTGGCCTCCAGGCTTTTTTTCTGCCGGAGAAGAGAGAAGAAGGAAAGCCTGAAAGAGAGCACTTGTCACTGCAGATGTTAGATTTGATATGACAATGAAATAAGACAGCAATGCAGGGACCACTGCATTAGCTATACAACTCAGTGGTCGAATGCCTGTCCTTGACCATCTCTAACAGCCCTTAAAGATGGTCAAGTGTAAGGACAAGAATATGTTTGCTCTTGAGGCTCATTGTGCATGCACTGAGAAGAATCATTAGAATCAACAGAAGATACCTTCTTAATGGGATACATTGGGCTGAGTGTTTGCACCTAGAACAACACATCACCATGGGAGTGCTGTGCCCATGAATGCAGTAATGCAAAGAGGTGATGTTTCAGACAAATGGTGCGCCTGATTCAGACAGCTCTAGGCAACAAGCTTGATACTCTGGCAATGATTCAGGAATATCATCCAATCTTCTAGGTCAGTTTCCTTTTAAAAGTGGAGAGAGAGTTTCTGTAATCCTGACACCATTATTACATTTTATTAACATTATGCTAACTGGATGGCCATACATTGATTTTCTTAAAAGGATTCAATTTCCTGGCCAGAGTGACCAACATTTAGTCTACTAATTGTTTTAACTTAAGAGAAATAAACAGCTCCAGGAGATATGACTGTTTTGGATGCCCCTTAATAAAAATGGAACTACTTTTATAGAATTTCCTTATTTTGCCAAGACCAGATGGCTGAATTTTGAAAGCACATTTAGCAAATAGTTTCTCTCTCTCTCTTTTCTTCTGATAGGGAATAGTTCATATCTGTATCAATATATGCCAGCCCAGGGCCAACTCCAAAAGTAAATGGGATATTGGCCCAGGGGTCGGGGAGCCAACAAATCAGCAGCTGAAAGTCCCTTGCTGTTGCCTAGCAACTAATACACATCCCTTTGCCTTGGCTCAGCAAAATTGCCAAATCAGATCTCAACATGGATATCACAAGCCACTGCACACCTAACCATGACAGCGCCTGCAACAAGGCAAGAAAGGATGCATCTTGTCAAGAGAAAGGCACACCACCTGCATTCAAGGGTGCAACTTGGGGGGGGTAGCAGGCAGGGCACGTGCCCTAGGCGCCACTGAGGAGGGGGCACCACACCAGTTCCTGCCACCCCCACCCCATTGCCCACCGGCCCGGCCCCAGGGCCCCTCAGCCACTTGCCCTCCTGCTTGCCTTGCCCTCCGGCTCTGGCCTAGGATCTGAGCCGCCTGCAAACTGCAGAGAGCTCTTCTTCTCTCCCCGCCTCTCAGCTGATTGGCAGGTGGGCGGGGCTTCCAGAGAGGCCTCCGTGTAGGCCTCCCTGAAGCCTGGACTTGGCATTCCCCCGCAAGCCAGGAAGGAGGCAGGATGGAAGAGTTCTCTGCAGCAGACTCTCTGCCCAGACCATCCAACACAGCTTTTGCAAGGTAGACTGAATTCCTTTTTGTGGTTACCCTCCCCCCACCCCAGGTATATAGGGATCTGCTTGCCATAGGGCTTTGATATGGGGCGGCGGGGAGAGACTGAGAAGTCTCTGAATATTTAATTTAAAACAGATTGAAAAATTTCTGGCTTTAAACTTCTGGCTTTTTACTATCTAAAAAGGCCTGTTGCTTGTTTCATGGCAGAAAATTACAAAAACTTCTGGAACAAACAATATTATATTCATTCATTCATGTATAAATGCACTTATGTTCAAGTTGTTTTGCAACCCAGAAGGTCTGAGTGAGAACTGTGAAGCATGTGTTGTGCTTTTATTTTATTTTATTTTTCTTGTGTGTGAACTGCTCTCCAATAACTCACAGTGATGTGAATACCGGTTCGTCCCTGGGTCCGCCTTTTAGCCAATCAAACAGACTCAGTGGGGATCAATTAGAGGCAATTTTATTTGCTGCTGCAGCCAGCAAGGTAAATCAATGGGCTATTGCTCTGCATTGAAATACAAATTGGTTATAGGTGCATCTTACATTTATACAGACAATCTGAATGATGTTGACACCCTAGACATAGTATACTTGGCAACAAAATGGTGGACTAAGTATCTAGTACGCATGCGAATGATTCATTGTTCATCTGGTGATCACTCCTTATTTGGTTACATCCTGTTTTCTAAACTGTCCTGTGAGAACCAAGTTTCTTTAGATACAATTTAGTGGAGAGAGATAATGGCGTTGATCATGTGAGGCCGTGTCCTTGAGCTGGCCTGAGCTGGGCTGGGGTTACTTTAAGTTAGAGTGAGGTATTCTAAGTAAAATGGAGTTACTTTGGTTTTCTAAAACACATCAATTCCCCCCTTAAACACTGCATCATCCTGAATCTTCAGGATGCCTTAATTAAGGTTTATAAAGGTACAGCTATATGTATGGGTCTTACATTGTGGCAAGGTTGAAAGGTTCTCATAAACATTTAGATTGAAGCTAGAATGCATTATAAGCAGCAACATGTGATTATCAATACAAAGAGAATACATGCTATAACTAGAATTATCTTCTGTGCCTATAAATCAATAGGCTCTCCATATTAGTTAATGAAAGTTCTAACTGTTCGGAAATATTAATAATAGCTCCTTTTTAACACATAAACTCTTAGATGGAACTCTGTGTTTCGTGTGGCTAAAGGGTTTGGGACACATGTGGTTTTGGGATGCCTTAAACATTTGTGATGCATTAAGCATAATTTTTACAGAAATGGTATGTGCTATGGCAGGCACATTGCATACAATATTCTAGAGCTACAAACATAATTATATAATTCTATACATCACACACACATATCCTTAACCACCCATATCTGGCATGATTTGATATATATATAAAAGTTTTACACATAACAGCAAAGTATACATATAAAGATCATACAACTTATAGCAAGCAACATGATTTTAAACCATCTTTATCCCAAATAAAGTATAAATAACAGTCTTGCATTGTGGAACCAGATGCTTCTGGTGATTAATGGGTTATCAGCTTGTGGAAAGCGATAGCAATGACAAGTCATGTATAATCACACTGATTAATACAAGTGTCTATAAAATTGTAGGTAAAGCTTGGGCCAGCTTAATGTCTTAGAGCATAAAGGGATCAGTAACTTGGGGATAGGTGCAGACTTGCAGGTAAATGCTCTGGTTGAAACAATGAGATGATTGGCACAATATATAAGTGAAACAATAAGGAAATGACTGGAGAGCAAGCATGTGAGGTCCATGACCTTACAGCACAGGAGATAGCAAGGTTTTCAACATAATGATAGCACATAGTCACTACAAGAAAGTAATATAAGAAAGTGGTGCAAATCATCAACTCCCACCCCCCTTAGTGTCCTCTAAAGTCTGTCATGGCCAAAAAGGAAGCCATGGAGAGCTTTAGAATTCAAAATCTAAAAGTCCTTGGTAAGGAAAAATATATTTTAGTCCTTCAGTTGAGAACCAAATGCTCTTGTAAAACGTTGCAGGATTTTGGCTATCCTGATCCGTGTTGTTTTGGCTTGTTTGGCTAGTGTCCACAGACAAGCTCAAATGTTCATGTGTTTGGGAGCCTTGACTTCCTCCCCTTGTGGGCAATCTGAAATAGTGTCCTTGGCAGAATTTGAAATAGTGTCTTTGGCAAGGTATCTTACCCAGGTAGGATGGTTCCAGGGCTTTACAGCTTGGGGAAATGTTGTTACGTGTATGACTCCAGAGAAAAGTGAACAAATTGGCTTGCTTGTTTGTTATCAGGCAGTCTTCAGGCGTTTGTTTTCTATCCTTCTCCTAGAACACTTAGGAGCAGGAAGATGAACTGTGCATTAGGCCCTCTTCTTTGAACACAGGACAGGGTAGCAGATGAACGTCCTGTCACCATTGGGTTGGACTGGAAATGCAGATAGGGACTGCCCTCTGGTAGTTGCTGCTGCTGATGGTTAGTTTTCCTGGGTCACTGTTGATGGAGACTCCCTTGGGATCACATTCTGGCGATGGATCCAGGTATTCCTTCGATCTAGGGAGGACCAATCCTTCTTTGGCAAGACAATTCAAGGCACTGTTGGTTGCAAACCTGTTTACTTGAGAGAAGGACAGGCAAGTGAGTTGCCAATTCCCTCCCCCCCCCCATGTAGGGACAGCATCCTGAGACTAAGTCTCTGGGTGCCAACCATTAGCACAAAAGGAAAAGTCATTTTCAAGGCAAATAATACAAAGGATGGACAAAACCTGAGGCTAATTTCAATTTGGTCTTTTGGCAAAAAAATTTCTCCCCCCCCCAATTTATATTTTTGTTTCCCTGTTTGCCTTGGGCCCCCCTTTCCCTGAAGATCAGAACAGGGGATGATGTCTTCATTTAAGGCTTGGTGGCTTGTGTTGTAGGCTGGTTTCTGATCACGAGAACAAAACAGCAATCCTGGGCAAAAGCAAAGCAATAAAGTCAAAAAGAAAAAGGCATTCACATTTTTCACCCCCCTTGTGAGTTTGGGGTTTAGAGGAGGCATTAAAGCCTTTCAGTTCAATCACAGTCACTGCTAACAAAGTCCAGTTTCCATGTGGCATCTCACATTCTCTTCTGTATCCTGTTCTTCCTCTTTACAACAACCCTGTGAGGCAGGCCAAATCATTTGAGTTGTAGGCTCTGTGTCGCCCAGCAAGTGTCTTGGCTGAATTTCCCCGGTCCTAGTCCAGCACTCTAACCACTGCACCACACTGGCTGACAATCATACTTACAGTCCTTTGTCAGGGCAATCAATCTCCATCCAGTATAACTGACTTCATCGTCAGTAACGTGTAGATAGTTGTGGTGTCCCCGTTCTCCATCTTTAGCCTCATAATTAACCAGTCACTGATGGATTCAAGTTTGGGTTTGACATTTCTGTAAAGCGAAAACAACCTCTCGAGACAAGGAAAAAGATAGCCCACACAGGTAAAGTCAATCCCTGCCCTCTGTCTACCCACAACTTGGGCATTACCTGACTTGGTATGTCCAGTGAGATACTATACCTTGGTAAAGTAGGATTGTTTACCACACAAATTACACAGGCTGTTGCCACATGTTCTGCAAAAGGGTACATCCAAGAGGCACAAAAGTGTCTTTGTATTGACTAGGAAAAACCAAAGGATTGGTTCTGCAAGAATTCCACATCCATCTGCTGTTCTTTACCAGCCATCCTCTTCTAAGTGCGCCCCCCTGCTGTGGTGCAAAGTCGATGTCCTTTTTCTGAATATGTCGGGGGGTTGTGCCAAGATAGTTAGCACAGGAATCAAAGATGCTTGGAAACAGAAATAGAAGGAGCAGCGGTTTTAACTGCAGCATCTGCCATCCAATTACCTTTTGTCACTGGGTCATTTTCCTCTGGTGACCTCTGCTATGGATGACTGCAACCTCTTCTAGTAGTGTAACAGCAGTCTAGAGTTCTGATATCTGTGTCCCATATTTTACTTCCTTGTTTCCCACTGTTAAAAATCTTCTTTCTTTCCAAGTGGCCCCATGAGTTGTGTAAAAATTACCTTGAAGGTGATGAGTTCTGCAAGCTGTGCTGAGATACCTGGAGAAAGAGCATGGTCAGTCACTTCTCCATAGCCAGCTTACATTGTCCATCTTACATGAAGCTGCCTCCATCTGTGTACAAATCAATGTCTGGATTTTTGAGAGGTTGATCTTTAAGATCAGGACGGCTTGGCATAGATGCAGTCCACAGCTTGCAAGCAATCAAGTTCTTGGTCTTCTGTAGGCTCAAAAGGAACTAAAGTAGCTGGATTAAGAATAAAGTAGTAGCCATGGAAACCCCAGAATTCCCCACCAAAGTGAAATGATATTTGGTCATGTGTGAGGGAGTCAGCCATCTATTGCCCCAGACTAATCCCTTTTAGCTGGGAAATTTCCAAGGTGAATTGCAAACCGGTGCTTTGGAACTCCTTGCCACTTGCAGGATTGGCAAAACAAAATTCCTTTCATCAAATCTCATGTCTGGGATTTTAAGATTCAGCTGCTGTGAAGGCAAAGCAGGGCTGGTGGATGAGGGAATGCATACGGGAATCGCAGACAAAAGGAAAAAAAACTAGAAGGAAACACGTAAAAGGATTTTGGTTGGAGGTTGTTAACAACAACAAAAAGAAAAATGCTTGAAAAGCACCAGTAAGTTATAAGATTGTGATGTGGAAAGGTAATATAGAATTACAGGTTGTTTTTATGGATGGCTGTGATAAGTTTGTTCTCTTTAAGCTACTTTCTTAACTGAGTTTATGGCTAACATATTGAAAATGTTATAAAATTCCTTGTGACTCATATGGAGTTTTCTTTTGTTTAGTCCTTTGTTCTGTGAAATACACAAGACAAGCCTCTCTCTGTGTGTGTGTGTGTGTGTGTGTGCATGTTTCTGAGAGGGAGCCCAAAGCTCTGGTTCTGTATAGGAATTCAACCCACATCAATCTTATAGCTCATCTCTGTGAAGATGAGGTTTCAGTTGTAATTATTCTGTTTATTCTGTTGTATTTGTGAATATATTTATACTAATGACATTTTTTCCCCTTTCTGTAAACTGTTCCAGACCAAACTTGCTCTGACATTGAATTCCAAAATTCACAGTTATTATATTAATTGAACATAAAATTGGTCATGAGCAACTGAATCTTCCCACCTCTGCAAACGTGCTGCTTATGGATGGCTAAATGCATTAGGCATGAGAGCAAGCTCTATTTCATTCATCCTTATGTTAAGTTGATTGTGATATTTCTGCCACTACTGAGTGTCATAAGCCTTTATATGTTATGTTTACTGATTTCCTTGGCGTGGTCTATCTTACCTATTTTCTGAAGAAGTGGGGGGGGGGACTTTTCTCTAAACCAGAAGTTTCCCTTCCAGGACTTCAGGGTACATCTGGCCAACATGTGAATGCAGAACCTCCATTCCAGAGGAGATGTGTGTTAAAGGGCTTTAAAAGCCTCGTGTGAAAAACCTCCTGGAATCAAACTTTACTGAATTTGTTCAAGAATTCTGAGAAAACAAACATAGGCTCACCCTGCATGGTTGAAAGTCTCCTTTGCTAATCTGCAGCGAGGAGGCCATTTTAATAATTAGTGTTTCTGGTGTGTTCTAGGCATTAAAAGTAGCACAAATATATAGTACTCAATGTATATCACTATATATTGTGAAGTGGCCGTGTGTGTATTCAGTGAAATGTATTTCCAGGCAACATACTTATTTTGAAATATCAGACTTAAATCCTTGGGGGCCTGGGGTGCGTGGAGGCCCTGGACATTGAGGGGCTGGTGGCCCATTTTAAAATCTCATCTTGGCCCATTCCAACCTTGCTATGCCCCTGGCAGTCACTACACATGGGTTTCTGCACAACACCTGCACAGAAGAAACTTCCATGTAGAAAATTTGTCTCTTGTAAACTGCCTTGAATTTTCCATCCATGACTGGGATATCTGAGATTTAGAATCAATAATAATAAAAGAACAGCACACTGCTTGTGATGGGAAGGGGCAAATTACAATGATTTCTTAGTCGGGCAGGGGCTGGTTTTGGCCCTGGCAGAACTTGGCTGTCTGCTCCTGTTGAAAATTCCTCTGTCTAGTGTGGCAAACTAATGTATCCTCCTCCCTCCTGGTGTCAAAGTAAGCACTAGTGTGGTGAATGCACATATACCCCATCATGAGCCAACAGTCACCATAAGACAAAGGCTGGCAGGAATCATTCACTGGTTTATAGACACACACACACCACCACCACCTTCTTCTTCCCCTATTTTGCTAGTGGCTATTTGGGCAGGTGATCCTTTAGTCTAGGACAAAGTCATGTTTTTTAAAAAGCATGATATGAGACAGAGAAAATGACACTTGGAATCCTCACATAACTCCTGACTGTTGTTCTAAGTCTTTTACAGAGATGGCTCATGTTTTCAGCTTTTGATCAACAACCATGTCTAGATGGTACAGTGTTCCTTTTAACAGGGATTTCCAGATATTGTTGACTGCAAGTCCCATCATTCCTGTTTGGACAAGGGTGCAATTTCAGTGCTTGCCCTAGGCGCTATTTTCCCTAGATACGCCTCTGTGAATGGGAGACTAGAAGTGTGAGCACTGTAAGAGATTCCCCTTAGTAGGTGATGGAGTCATTCTGGGAAGAGTATCTAGGTTCCAAGTTCCTTCCCTGGCATCTCCAAGATAGGGCTGAGAGAGACTCCTGCCTGCAACTTTGGAGAAGCTGCTGCCAGTCTGTGAAGACAATACTGAGCTAGATAGACCAATGGTCTGACTCAGTATATGGTAGCTTCCTATGTTCCTAGGACTGCCCACTCTAATTCCAGGTCTTCCTGGAAACTGGAGAGGAGAGCTGGTCTTGTGGTAGTAAGCATGACTTCTCCCCTTAGCTAAGCAGCATCTACACTGTTTGCATTTGAATGGGAGACTTGATGTGTGAGCACTGTAAGATATTCCCCTTAAGGGATGAAGCTGCTCTGGAAAGAGCAGAAGGTTCCAAGTTCCCTTCCTGGCATCTCCAAGATAGGGCTGAGAGAGATTCCTGCCTGCAACCTTGGAGAAGCCACTGCCAGTCTGTGTAGATAATACTGAGTTAGATGGACCTATGGTCTGACTCAGTATGTGGCAGCTTCCTATGTTCCTAACAGTACTAAAAACAGTCTGCCTTATCTGGGTGCTAATAATTGAGCTGCCATTTAGATGTATCTCGGAGCTGTCAGCACTGCATGAATCAACTGCTTTGGTAATTGCTTGTATTGGCTTTATTACAGAAGTCTCTTCTAGAAAATCCATTCGTTTGCTTCCCAATTAGCTAAAAACACTTGTCAGCATTCTGCCCACTTTGGACAAATCTGTAGAGGGTTTGCTTAGTTCATGATCAAAAGAATGTGTTGGCAGAAAAATCTCACAAAACACCATTATTTGGCTGACTTGGACTCACTCTGTTTAGCATTATCAACTAGATGTTGAAACAAACAGAAAGGGAAACTTTCTTTTGAGATAGTTCCACTGGAACCATACCAAAGCACTGACTTGTAACTAATAAAAATATCTATCTATCTATCTATCTATCTATCTATCTATCTATCTATCTATCTATCTATTGTTAGTATCAACTACCATTTGCAAATCTGCAAAATAACATTTTTTAATACTTCAAATATTATATATGGCTTATCTCATTCCTGCTAATTTGGCAAAGGGGCACCTTTTAACGTGGGGGTTCTCTTAATTTAGCAGGGGGAAAGTAACTGGCCCTATCCACCCCCCAGCACAGTACCTCCACTGACTGTTGCTGGTGTCTACCTTATGTTTCTTTTTTAGACTGTGAGCCCTTTAGGGACAGGGAGACATCTTATTTATTTATTTATTAATCCATTTCTGGAAGTGCGGTATAGAAATAAAATAAAATAAATAAATACATTCTTGCTCACAAAAGTCTTGTGAAACAGGACTATGATGATGACACTGATTTACACTTTCTGCATCAAGAACAATGAGACACCGTTTATGGCTCATCATGGTGGAAGATGGAATTTGAACTCTAGGATTCCTATTTCTAAAGGCTGCTTCGTAAGTGACATTGTGCTACATCACAGTGATAAGTTGGAGAGGCTGGATACTGAACTGCTTGCTCCTGCCTGGTACATCACATTTCAAGTATTCAAAGAACTTCACAGATATTGTTCTCAGCTATCCTTAGAACAATCGTCTGAGGTAGATGGGTATTATTATTATTCCTGTCCTGAAGGTCAGAGCTGAGGTTGCAAGCATAAAGAATATGAGACCGCCTGATGAGTTTATGACATTAGACCTGTTTGGGTGTTCAAGAGTAAAGTGAGTGAACGTGAGTACAGAGTTCAAAACAGAGTTGAAATCCCTGCCCCCAACCATGTCAATCATCCTCCTGCCCGGCTCTGCATGCTTAGGGCATTCGACGTTCATCTGAAGAGGCGGGAGCCCTAAGTGTGTTCTCCCAAAGTGTGATCAGCAGGCTGGGCCCTCCACCTAGGCCATTTCCAGAAGGAGGGCTCCTCTGCATGAGCTTCTTTTAGCTCACACATGAAGCCGCTACAGCAGTCCATGAGGGTGGCCCACACACGCAGCTGCTGTTGCAAGAGTTGTTCTTCCACTTCTTCACTTCTCCATCTGCACGGCAGCACAAAGCGCTTTGAAATACAGTGGGTCTTCCTTCCATTTGTAGTGGCTACCACCACACCTTGCACCTTTCTCTCATCCCCAAGTGGTAGAATAATGTGTATCAGGGTGCCCCTGGGAACTTGTGAAAGTATTTCCTAATACTGTTAAAGCAAAATTGTTATCACTTCTCAAAAAACAACCAAAGATAACCGTAATAGTAAGGTGACCTATATTTCTCTACACCAGTGTAGAGAAATCTTCATTGCAAGGCTCGGGAGCCGATTGCAGCTTCCATTGACCCCAAGTGTGGCCCCTTAATTATTTATTAGACTTATGTGCAGTTTTAGCTAAGCTGAACTCTGCACAACTCCTTGATACTACCAGAGGTGATCGTTTCCACCATGCAGTGCTGTACTTTGCCCAGTGGCAGTAGGGTTCCTTTAAGGGACCTGGAGTCCTCTCAAGCTCCAGTACTCTAGAATTCTAATAGAGTTCTATGAGAAAAGCTCTGGGAAGGATGGAACTTCCCATAATTCCAAGCATGCCTTCCAAGATTTTTAAATTGTTAAATTGTTTTAAGTTTTTTGTATATGTTTTAAACTTGTTTTTTTATGCTATTGTTAACCACCCAGAGACGAAAGTTTGGGGCAGTGTACAAATTTGATAGATAGATAGATAGATAGATAGATAGATAGATAGATAAGAAAGATGGTGCTGGGGCTCAGTGGGGTTCTATTTCTCTTAAAGGGCCCCTCCCCAATTCTGAGAAAAATGCAGCACTGCTTGGAGATCAGTACAGCAGGAAATGGCTCTTATATTGAAGCTATTTTACCAAAGTGGACCCTGCTTGAAAAATTGTGAAGGTCACTACTCTAAATGCATACATGCACCTAAATGCTTCCATTGTGCTCAAGAAGACTGCTGATATCTGCTTCTAGCTTCAGCCTCGTCTACTGCATTGGGTGCCACACCAGAGGCCTTCCAGCCCTCCAGAACATGTCTCAGGAGGTATGGGGGCAGCTGCTGTTAGAAGGGGGACCACAGGAAAGTTGTGGTGCACATGCAGCAGCCTTTGTATTGCTCTTTGAATCCCAGCCATCAGAGAGGCCATGCTTGCTCTACAACACCAGCATAACTATGCTCAGTAAATGCAATAATGTACATGCACTATATTACACTTTTAAGAAATATTTGTAAGTACATTCCATGAAGAATAAGCCTTTTGAATAAATGAGAATTGTTACTCTTTTCCCCCAGTTATAGTGTAAATAGTTTTTATACAGCAAGTAAAACTTAAAAGCTTATAGTTGAAGAATATTATTAAGCTCCTGCTTATTTTTTTTCCTTTTTCAACAAACTTTGTTGGTGACTCACAGCTCATTTAGAGATGCTCAGCAGAATATATTGCAACTGTGTTCATTAATACAACACGTCCCTGAAGATTGCTCACTCTGTGGCTGAGTTCAGATGAATAGGAAACTTGAAGTCCCTTTACCTCCGGTTTCCTAACCCAAATTTCCAAACTCGGGGAAATTGAGTTTGTGAAGGGAAGTCACCCGCGGTTCCATGCTACATCTGAACCTGGCCTATGTATGCTGAAAATCAAGAGATTAAGAAACTTTATTCAGGAAACTGAGGTTGCACTCATTTCACTGAAAGCAAGTTAATTAAGTAAACCAGCAGAAACCAATGAAATGATGGCAGTCAAAGCTGGAACAATGTTATCTGTGTTTTACCCCAATGAGTTGGGCAGTATTGGGAATTGTTATGGGAATTGGGCAGTATTGTTATGAGTTGGGCAGTATTGGGAATAGGCCTATCACTGTAAGCAGGCAACAGCAAGTGCCCAGGGTTTTAACAAAATAACAGTCATGGTATGTTATTTAATGAGAATGTGTTCCTGATGGCTTGGAATCTCTCCTTGGCCTTTAGAAGGTGACACTCTCCAGCTAGAGTGGTAAAGAAACAGCTTGGAGCCAATGTTGCTCTCTGGGAATCTGATTCAGGTTCAGAAGATTTGCTGTCTGTTTTTAGCAGTCTGTTTGCATCCATTAGGCTCTGCTTGGCTATTTGTAAATAAAGCAAATATTACAAAGACACGGCAAGTCTCCAGTGCTTTCTTTCATCTAAGCAAAACTAAACCCTCCAGCACTGCCCCTGGATGTGTCACTCTTCCGGGTGGTGGAAAGCATGTAAAAATATTTTAAGGAATTGTCAGCTAACATTTTTAATTAAAGCAACGTCCATATATTCAGTCCATGAAAAACTATGAAAAATGGATTATTGGCTGTGTTTAATTTCTCAACTAAAAACTTTATTCCTTCCACTGCTCTGTGTGTGTGTGTGTGTGTGTGTGAGAGAGAGAGAGAGAGAGAGAGAGAGAGAGAGAGACCGCCCTGCCCCACATCACCAGCAACAATCAGCTAGTGGTGATCTCTCTCTCTCTCCTCCACTGAATTGTCAGATTACTGGATTTGCCTTTTGCCAGGATAATTGGGATGAATGAAAGGGCGTCATAACAGGAGATGGTACTACATTATTAACAACTTGCCAATACACAATTTGTAAATGATGAAGCTGTTCTTGCTGCCTCCTATTACTGGTCCATCTATCAAAACTTGTGTTGCACAAATACAGCAAATAAACAATGCTTTCTCAATACCTGTCTTGGACTTCATAGGCAGTCAGCAGAGAGGAGGAGGAGTGGGTGGATATCTAACATTCTTCTGTTACCTCAAACAGCCAGACTCAGCATTGTGGATAAGCTACTGGTATTGCCTTGTTAGGTGATAATTTACAAAACACATACCTTAATGCTACAACAGTAACTGTCACATAGAATGTGGCAATTAGAAAATGTATTTATTATATTTTTATCTCACCGGCCTCCAAAGTGATCAAAGTTGCAAACATCATCCCCACCCCCATGCATTTATTTTAATGATAATTCTGTGAAGTTGGTTAGGCTGAGAGAAAATGCACCAATTCAGAAGATACAGTACTCTAATCAGCCCCTTTAATTGTGTGGGGTAGCAGCATGGGTATATCCGGCTCTCCCCACCCAGTGCGCCAGTGCCAAATCATGTAGGAAGGAGGTTCACCCAAACTGCCCACCATGTCATTAGGCAACATTGCACCAGGTGGTGACGGGGGGAGTTGTGCATGTCCAGGCTCCACTCCCATGCAATTAAAAGAGGCCAAGGTCGAACTAAGGTCCAGTGAATTCATAACTCAGCACTGCAGGATGCAAAACTGGGTCTTGAATGTTGCTCATGTGCAACATTCTGTCCACTGTCCACCACACTGATTCTCTCTTGGTCACGAAAGCTATACATTATAAGCTGTGGAACTCCCTGCCCTGAGAGATCTGTTTGGCTCCCACCCCAGTGTTTAGATGCTGCTTAAAATTTTAATTCAGTCCTATATGCTGGTTATTTTCGAAGAACAAAAGGAAAGCATTTGTATGGGAATGAGCATTCCACCCATGCGGGATGTACATGCACATTGTTATGCCCAACTGAAGCAAGAGCTGCTTTAAAGGTCAGACGTCACATTATAGAAAGTGTGTAGAGTGATTCTGTTTCGGGTTTTGTGTATAGGATATGGCAGCTGAATCAGGCCCCCACAAAAATCTGGACCATGGCAGGAAGTAAAGTTAAAGCTCCCTCCTCCTCCTACAGCCCAAATCTGCAGGGCAGCGGGCAGCCCAATCCAGCTGCTTGGTGGTGGTGGGGGTGAATCTCAGTTGTGCCACACCCCCCCCAACTGTATCATGTAGTATGGTCCTTAGCTTCATGTGAACACTGAAAAACAAAAGTTATTAAAAGTCCTGAAATCTAAGGAGAACGAGGGTAATGGTCAACCCAAGCAAAACTGCTTGGCCTTGGAAGCAATGTAGTCATAAGGGTATGGCTGCAACATGAGTCCTTGATTAGAGGGCTGAGAGAGCTGCCCTCTAGTTAAGGTGAGCTTTCCCCAATGTTCTGTCATTACACAGTCCGAAAATTCTGTTCAGTTATACATTGGAATTATTGTTCCATCAGTATATTCTTTGGAACACACAACAGGGTATAACTGTGCCACCAGACAAATCCAGAAAAAATGACTGAGTTACAGCGGATTTTAAAAGCGACATTAAGTTGCAGCCATGTTTTTTGCCCGACAAAAACATATTTATACTTTCTCTTCTTACCTGTTTTAGATCATGTGTGGCGTCAACCATTGGGAATAACAGTAGTGCTTTGAAACACTGCTGCTACCGCCGCCACCCATAGAAGTGCAGCATTTTTGGTTGGGGGGAAATCGCAGAGGTAAGCCCTCCCCCCGGGCCCAAAGAATTTGTTCCCACTGTCCGCTCTTTGTGAACATGGGGAGAGGGGGAATTCTCAAGTTAATTAATGTTATGACTGCTTGACACTGATGTAGTTTGTTTTAAAATGACAAAGTAAATCAGCAGTCCCTCCTTCCTATGCGATATGTAGTTTTAATGAAGATTTGCCCTCCATATATCTGGAGAGAGCAACCATTAGAGAAAGCCCACATCAAATTTGCAAAACATATACAGTGAACATACATTTATTTTATTTTTATTTATTTTACATTTCTATCCCGCTCTTCCTCCAAGGAGCCCAGAGCAGTGTACATGGGTATGTTTATCCTCACAACAACCCTGTGAGGAGGGTTTATATTTAGTAATCCTTTATGTTTTGTCACTGAGAAGTTGTCCCAGTGGGGATCATGTAAAAAGTGGGGGTGGGGGCTGGAGTCAGAAAGAAAAGGGAGGGAAAGGAGAAGGAGAAACTGGAATTGTTCTGAATAAAATCTTAGTTAAATCTACCTAAGATTACATTGTGTTTATGAGGGAAGCAGTTATAAAACATTTGGCGGTGAGATTTTCAACCAGCTAGGTGTGTGTTCCTGCAAAGCTTGTGAATGTTCCTGCATCTGCATTTGATTGCATTACAGGGCCTACATTCCTAAACTGCTTTCTACTATTACTGCTGCTGATTGTTTCTCCAGCTTCCTGAACTACACAACCCCTGAAGGTACTTTCCCCTTCTCAATCCTGGACACTGTTGTTTGTGTGTCCACTGTTGGACACTTTCTACTATTCCTGCTGCTGATTGTTTCTCCAGCTTCCTGAACTACACAACCCCTGAAGGTACTTTCCCCTTCTCAATCCTGGACACTGTTGTTTGTGTGTCCACTGTTGGACACTTTCTACTATTCCTGCTGCTGATTGTTTCTCCAGCTTCCTGAACTACACAACCTCTGAAGGTACTTTCCCCTTCTCAGTCTTGCACACTGTTGTTCACTGAACGCCCACTGCAGCATGGCTCAAATCCCAACACGACCATTTTTCTTCTGAACCCTGGGGGAACCTGCTCTTCCCTGGAAATAATTGAGGTCCTATTTCTGCAATTACAGTACCTCCTTGCTGTAGGTTCTTGTGTTGATCAATAGAGTTAAAAGTGTTGGGTTTTATTAATTTTACCCCCAGTAGGTAAACAGCAGAGCACTAGGGATGAGCACACACCCCAGTTACAGAGTAGGTAGCAGAGGATGGGTTAGATGTTGCAGCTATTTAGAGAAAACACATGGAAATTCTTGTAGAACTAGAATTTATCTTGTAGATAAATACTAAATATTTATTGGTTAAGTACACTTGGATAGGAAAGACCTAATCCTAATCTAAAGGACTACATAGTGAATAGGTAAGGAGAGAGAGATATGTTTCCATCTACTCTCTAAGAGGAAAGGAATGATTGTGATTCAGCCCAGGAAGTGCTGAAGAGTCAGATCAGGGGTCATAGGGTTGGGACAGATAGGGAGACCCTTACTCAATGTCTCTACTCCCAATGCCCCTAGTGGTCATTAGGACAGTTGGTGCAAAAGGTCGATGCTTGGGAACTCCATATCCAACAAAAAGTATTAAGCAACTGGAAGCAATGTAATCAAAGGAAATTTGTTTGGGCTAAACAGAGTATATCACAGTCTCAGAAAACTAGATTATAACAGGACTACGCACGCAGGCACATGCGCATGCGCACACACATTTATAAACTTCAAATATGGATAGAATTTAAATACTGATAGAAATACTACTGATAACTGAGAAGTGAGCTGGACTGTGCCACTTCAGATTGTATAAGGGAACTCATGACCAAAAGCTTCTCCAGACAAAAGATTCCCTGCACACAGAAGCTGGATGTCAGGAAGAGAGGTTCTAATCTTATCTCCTCTCCAGCATGCTAGTTTCTATATGTAAGAGTTTCTTTGCACAGAGAAGCATTTGTCAATCATGTGACTGCTGCAATTTGGTTTACTACTTCAGCGGTAAAGAATTCAACAACAAACTACATGCTACACTATTTGTTTGTTTGACACATTTATATACCACCCTATATAAAACCTCAGGGCAGTTTACCATACTTATTTGCCAATATTACATGATGTTTGCCTTTCTGCTTTTATTTTTTCTTTTGTTAAAAGCTGTCAGGGGAGGGGGGCTAAACAGGATTGGGCAAAAACTCAAAATCGCACATTCACCACTCATTTTGTACAATTACATCAGATATGAAGACTATGCATTGCATCCCCTCTGGAATCCACCACCTAAAGCAGATTGTTGCAAGGTTGGCCTAGTAACCAGGCATACACAAAAATGAAAATAACTCTTTACAACTTTTTGATTATCTAGTAACAGAGGAGGCAAATATAATCAAACACAGCAGGATGGCTTGCTTTCTATACCATCTCACAATGCTTCTTTCAAAGAATATTCTCACCTTTTATTCTTCAGTGTAATTACATGCATGTATTCCCATTTCTGTGTATTATTTTTTGCAGCTTGCCAAACTCCATGTTCCAGTTTTCTTTTAAAACTGATCTTGAAGAAATACACTTTTTAGAAATTCAGTGTCAGATCAAAACAAAGGATCTTGCTCACAGGTGGATGTTCTGGTTCAGAAGTCTTTATTTATTCTCCCATTTTACTGGTGGATATTTTCAATGAAAAAACTTTGTATTATTCCATCCACAGAACAGAACTGGGGACAATCTGCCTTTCAACTTTCTGTATTTATTAGTATGTGCATGTTCATTCATGCTCTGGGCACATTAACATGCCAGTAAATTATTCTCTTGCTTGTCGTTATTTGGCTCCCAGTTCATGAACGTTTGTTTGCCCTTGCTATAAAACTATGTTTATTTCAAATATACAAATATTACAGTCTTTAGTATCAATCATCTTTATTACAGTCCAAGTCCAGCATAAGATGGTACAATAGAGCGTGATTAAAAGCAATTATGAAACGGTATGGTCATAAGAAAAATTATAAAGTCATGTTATATTAATATGCTGGTCTGTGACCATAATAAAGATTGATTGATGTTATATTAAAATTGCTATGAATTATAATTACTGCAATATGCTATTCTATAAAATTACTAGAAACTATTAATAATTTTAAAATGCTACTCTAAAGTTATAAATAAAACTAAAACTCTGATACAATATTATAAAACCAGTATATGGAACCATAAAACTCTAATATTATTATATTGTATTGTATTGTATTGTATTGTATTGTATTGTATTGTATTACTTAAAAACTGCTACCCTTGCAGGGAGCTATGAGATTATTAAAATTCTAATGTATACAATGAAAAAGCAGTGACTAGAACAATGTATCTAGGATAGGAGCACTAGAAAATAATAATATTAAGAGCCGTTTGAAGAGGACAGTGATAAAGCGTATGCTTTTTATGAAGCTTAGTGGTAGAACATGTGCTTTGAATGCAGCAGGTCCCAATTCAAGTAGGGGTTGAGGTTGGGACAGACCCTTGTCTGAAAACCTGGAGAGCCACTGCCAGTCAGAAGAAACAATACTGGGCTAGATGGAACAATGTGTTGGCCTAATATAAGGCAGCTTCACACATGGTCCTAAGGGGGACACTATGATTTCCTTTTACAGATTGCCAAACTGGCAATTCTGAATCACCCAAGGTCACACACATGGTCGAATTACATGGGCTGTTTCTTGACCGCTTTCTTCCCATTGTAGCCAGCTGAAGTCTAACTCAAGCTGAGTCAGCAAACATAGAGAACAGTCGGGAGCTTCAGACTTGTAACTCCAACTCCAAGTGCCCAATTTCCTGAATCACTGAATCACTGTTCAAGCAGTTCCTGAATCACTGGAGTTTAACTAATGAATGCAAGCCAGATATCCAGCTACTTGGTTCACTGTTGCAGAGGCGGCAAAAAGTGAATGATAGATAGCAAATGGGGAAAAGACAGTATATTTATAAAGTAAAGTTGTGCCACCGTGTCAGTGTCAACTCCCGGCGCCCACAGAGCCCTATGGTTGTCTTTGGTAAACCGGGGTTTACCATTGCCTCCTCCTGCGCAGTCTGAGATGATGCCTATCAGCATCTTCCTATATTGCTGCTGCCCGATATAGGTGTTTCCCATAGTCTGTGAAGGATAAACATGTGCCATGGGCCAACTTCAGCTCGCTCGCCTGTGTGCAGTGCTTGTCCCTGTGTCATTGGAAAAACTGTGTTTACTGGAAGACACTGGTGTCTCATGGAACACGTGGCGGACAGATCTGAACCAGCCTTGAGAAGTAGACCTGATAATAATATCTAAGATTGTAACAATTTTCAGACATTATGTTCTGTTTTCATTTTTCTGTAGAGAATGCAACAGATGTCCCTCTTCATGTATCTTGAGGACAGCTCTTCAGTATAGAGACTGATCTTCACTCGCCGCTGGGGATGTTCATTGATTTGCAGGTTTCCTCAATCTACTTCCAATGGCAAGCAGTCATACAAAACTATTTGAAATCTTTTATTATCCAGAAATCTTGACATTTCATCTTTTTGCAGAAGCAAGTTGTTCAGAAACAGCACTTCAGTAAACTGGCACAATAAACATCATATTTTACTGCAGCAGTTCTTGATACAGTACATGAAATCCATATGGAGGTCAAAGGGAAACAAGTTGACAATGCTCCTCTCTGCTTTCGTATGTATCATAACACTTCTAAGTTCTTAACTGTCAATCAAGGGCAGCTTCTTGTTGGTGCCACCCATCCACAGTGGCCCGGTAGCCGCCTGTCTATGATAGGGACTCATTGGAGCTGCTGTGCAGCTTAAAAAGTAGCCTTGCACAATATAGTGATGGGGCTACCTTGGAAAATCTTTAATCAGCTTCCAGGCAGCAGCGCAGCTCTCCTTTCTATTGGAAACAGGATGCTGTCCATTGCTGAAGGCTCTTCATTGCCTGCTGTATGATTAATTCATTTCCTCTTATCTGTAACTGCCTATCCTTTAATGCCAAGAGGGCGACTGCTCTTTTGGTTTTTTTAAAAAGCACAGTTATCCTACTATATGTTATTAACAAATTCACACATATATTGTACTGCAGATCTGCAGATATGAAATGTTTCGCTTATGCATTATATGCATAAGCATGCATTTACTTTCATGTGCGATTCACACAAATTTTAATAAGGCGTTCCCCAAAATGCAAAAACAGAAACAAAATAGGGGTAGTGGTTTTACCAGGGGCATATATCAGAAAATAGGAACTTTTCCTGGCATATAGGGAGAGTTGGGGGATAGGAGTTTGTGGCTCACATGATCCATAGATTTGAGTTGATGGAAGAAGAACTGTGGGCCCACAAGAAGCCTTCACTGTCCAGAAGAAGCCTTCAGGGTCTGGTACAGGGAGGGACCAATTTTTTTACATCTCTCCACTTCCTCCAAAAGCCCTTCCACATGCATATATCTGTTCTTGGGGGTTGCACAGCCCTCAGGAACAGATTTATGCATGTGGAAATGACTTTTGGAGGGAGGGGAGAGACGCAAAATCACTCCCCCACTCCATGCCTGATCAGCTGTGTAAGAAGCTTTCAGCACAGGGATGCTGGAGGCTCCTTGCAGATCTTCCTTCTTTGCCAGACACTGCAAATCATGCGGGCCAGTAGCTTTGAACTGGTAGAAGCTTGGAATGGTGGCCTTGTGTGCTTTGGAGATCCTGCCCTGATTTTGCCTTGGAAATAAAACAGCCTGGAACATTGGCTATTGCAAATTTTCTTTGTAGAACTTCCTTACAGGCACTCACCTAGTTACAAACATCTATACATACAAACAAAGTTCTATAATATATTACATGGAGGAAGGAAGTTCCCAACTTACAAATGCCTGCCTGCTCATACAACTCTTGAGAACTATATGGATTCTGAATTATGAACATCTGACCTACAAACAAACGTTTGGATCACAGCCTGTTTGTAAGTTGGGGACTTCCTACGTTTGTAAATAAGACTCTAAACCCTCATTCTCCAAATTAATCTGATCCTTCCAAAAACAGCTGCCTTGAATTTCCAACTGCTAGCACAGAGCAAAACATAGTATTTTACTAGGAAATATGTCATTTGTTGCATTTACTGCTGTACATGTTCGCCAAGGGTTAAGAGTTCTAGCAAGAGGTAAACAAAAATATTACAAGAGAATTTAATCATCCTTTCCCCAACATTTTTCTTTCACACACACCACAGCTGCCAATAAATCAAAGGTGTACAGTGGTCATCCAGCATACTACCAACTTAATGACATCGTTTAAACACAACACTGATGATTAGGTTTGAAATCAGTTTGCTTTTGTCTCGTTTATCACACGGTTATCTGGCTTAATGTACATTAAGAAACAACGCAGTGAAATGCCAATAATAGTACAGATTGTGTTACTTGGTAACAAGATAATCTTGGAGAGAATCTATCTACATGGTCGCTAATAGTTGACACCAACTTGACGGCACTTATTGATTGATCAATCAATCAATCAATCAATGTTACTTGGATCGAAGTTTTGTATGAGATGCAAGGGTGTATGCAAGCAAATGGTTTGATCTGATTGGCTGGCATTCTGAATAACAACGCACTTGCATGATGAACACAGTTGTGCTAGCACAAGGAGATTGCATAGCTGTGCTAAAAAAATTGGGATTTGTAGAACTTTGCCATAGTGCTCTTTCGCAAAAGTTCCCTTTAAAACACATGAAGTTCCACAGGTCAAACATAAGTGGTTGTGCAAGACTAGTCTGGAATGCAAGGTCTCCAGACTTAGCAGCAAATGCAACAGCTTTGTGCTAACACAACAGCCTTCTGCAAATGCTTCATTAGTCAGGATGTCAGCCACTGTTTTCAGTGGCATTGTTTGATGCAATAAACTTTGCCCTTTTCCAGGTTTCTGTCCATAACGCTTGTTTTTCTGAAGCATACTGTATTCAGCTGGTGCAATCCTACCTCATCCCAAAATGATGTCCTTAGTTAAGGGCTTCACTTCTGGGCTTTGTTGTGGGGAAGCTCATTAAAGAGCATCCCCTTAAGAATCGCCTTTTCCTATATGAGTTGGCCTGCACGTTGTCTTCAGGAATTGACATCAATCTCCACATGACAGCTGAAAACAATCTTAGAGATTAAAATGACTTGATATTGTGAAACATATTTGAAAAATATATTGGGAGAAATCTCTCCAGAAACAGTTTCAAACAAAACTCGTAATCTACCCTGACATAAGTAATAGGTTTATTGTTTATTAAGTTTATTACAGGTCATAATATAATGCAACTAATGAAACACATGTTTTACAATGCTTTGAAAAATCTATCTATCTATCTGTCTGTCTGTCTTAGGATTGCCAAGTGGAAATGGGAACAAACAATTTATTGTTTCTTTTAAAATCACAAGATGACTTTCCACTTTTTCAAATGTGTGTGTGTGAGAGAGAGAGTGAGAGAGAGAGAGGATGGTTATTTTAAGAACAAAGACTGTGTCACAAAAACATCTATGTTATCTCAAATCCAGCTTTATTGGGAAGACATTAAAGAGAAGGCAATTCTCTCTTGACAGGAATTTTATTGATCAGAAAAGAAAGAGGAGTGGTGGGAAGTGCTCTTTCCATTGCTGATTCAATTTGTGCATTAGTATTGTTTGATAAAAGTACAAATGTTAAAGATTAATTGGCAAGAAATAAAGGGGGCCTCCTTCAAAAGGAACAGTGGCTTGTAATTTAGTGAGAAAAAAGGGACATTGGTAAAGGGAGTAACATTCAAAGCAATCTGCAGAGGCCTATATCACTAATGCTTACTGTTCCTTTTTTTTCTTTTTTTGAAAGAACATGCTTAAGAAGGAAGCCTGTTATTTCCCCCCCAACCCATTTGTCCTATAAAACGTCAGCATCATCCTGAACATATTTCTTGTGTTTTCAAGTGTTTGTCTTCTAGCCGACCAAGATCACTAGTTTTGCAGGTCCAGGTATAAACTAACAGAGGGCTGCAGCTGTAGCAATTATGACATCTCCTTAGAGTTTTTTCTTTTAAAATGAACTTTAAGTAGCTTTAAGCGATTGCTGCCTGGCTTAAACTGAAGCTTTTGAATGGAATGAAGTATACAGGAAAATAGCCTAAATAAATAATGAAAACTTGAATTCCCACATTGTGTTGTAATTATCACTTGATAATTTCAGTAGAAACGTCTCTCTCTGTGACTGGTTATTCAGCATTACGTACAAGATACATATCAATGAAAAATGTTCCTTCTATAAAGGGGAAAGGCCAGTCTCTGTCACACCCAACACAGCGATCCAGCTGTAGTGTGTTATGGGCAAACAACATTTTGCTACCATGCTGGGCAGGTTTGCATTATATCCGTCCATCTTCTCCTGACATTTAATATGTTGTTTTTGAAAGCAACAGGAACCCAGTCCTGTGTAATTCTTATTTCAGTGCTTTATTGTGTCTGTCCTTTTACAGTTCCAAAAACGGAAATCCATTATTTCTGGCTGCCCTGGGGCACATTTTATTCAGCATTATGTCAAATACATTTGTAACGAAAATATGAACTGCTGGGCTGTTTAGGAAATTAACTGTTTGGTAGTTCAGTCTTGCTGCTAATTATCGTTAGTAACTACCAGCAGCACAACCATTCTTTACCACTCTTGAGATAGGGGTGTGTAGTTACCAGTCGTCATTTAATCCTAGTTAATTGTGGCAGCGGGACTACAATTGGCATTGAAGCATGGGTTCTTGTGTCTCCTGACTCGCTGATCGTAGTTAACCCTTTAAATATGACCATGCAGCGTGTGAGAGCACGGCCATGCAGATATAATTGAAATAATATGATTGATCGATTGATTAAATGCCATCAAGTTGATGTCAACTCTTAGTGACCACACAGATAGATTCTCTCCAGGATGATCTGTCTTCAACTTGGCCTTTAAGGTCTTTCAGTGGTGCATTCATTGCTGTCATAATCGAGTCCATCCACCTTGCTGCTGGTCGTCCTCTTCTTCTCTTTCCTTCAACTTTCCCCAGCATTATGGACATCTCAAGGGAGCTGGGTCTTCGTATAATGTGTCCAAAGTAGGATAGTTTGAGCCTGGTCATTTGTGCCTCAAGTGAAAATGCTGGATTGATTTGTTCTATGATACATTTGTTTGTTTTCCTGGCTGTCCATGGTATCCTCAAAAGTCTTCTCCAGCACCAAAGTTCAAAAGCATAAATGCTTTTTCTATCTTGCTTTTTCAAAGTCCAGCTTTCGCATCCATAGAGTGTCATGCGGGAAATCATTGACCTAACGATTCTAATATTTGTAGGTATAGACACGTCACGGCATCTAAATAGCCTTTCCAAGGCCTTCATTGCAGCCCTACCAAGTGCTAATCTGTGGCATATTTCTTGACTGCTGGATCCTTTACTGTTGATGGCCGATCCTAAGAGGAAGAAGCTATCCACCACTTCAATGTCTTCATTGTCAGTTTTGAGGCTGGTTGCTGTACCCGTTGTCATTAGTTTAGTTTTTTACATTTAATTGTAGTCCCATTTTTTAACTATGCTCCTTGACTTTCATTACTAGAGCTTGCAGATCATCTGCATTCTCAGCTATCAGAGTGGTGTCATCAGTGTAGTTCAGGTTATTGATGTTTCTTCCTCCAACTTTAAAACCATGCTCAATCTTCTTCCAATCAACACAATCAAAGGCGTTTCCGTAGTCAATAAAGCACATATTGACTTCTTTCTGGTATTATTTGGCTTTCTCAATTATCCAGCGTGCATCAGCAATGATGTCTCTTGTTCCTCGGCCTTTTCTGAAACCAGCTTGAACATCCGGCATTTCCCTTTCCACATAGGGCTCTGATCTGCATTGGATGATCCTGAGCATTATTTTGCTAGCATGTGAAATTAAAGATATTGTGTGATGGTTTGCGCAATCTGTTAAGTCTCCTTTCTTTGGTATGGGTATGTAAACTGACCTCTTCCAATCAGTTGGCCACTGTGTTGTTCTCCAAATTTGCTGGCATAGTTTGGTTAGAGCCTTTACCGATTCTTCTTCTGTTGCCTGCCATATTTCTGTAGCTATTCCATCAATTTCTGTAGCCTTTAGTCTTGGTAATGACCGGAGTGCTGATATATCTTCATCTTCCTGTACTAGAGGTTCTTGCAAGT
The DNA here is from genome assembly GCF_027244095.1 of Hemicordylus capensis. Taxonomy (NCBI): domain Eukaryota; kingdom Metazoa; phylum Chordata; class Lepidosauria; order Squamata; family Cordylidae; genus Hemicordylus; species Hemicordylus capensis. The sequence continues at coordinate 225,914,656 of NC_069657.1, forward strand.
AGGAAATGTCTTCTAGAGTATCTTGGAGGCTGACGTCCCTGCTGTACAGATTTTCTCCTTCCATCTCTGTTTGATCTTCTCTGAATCAGTTACTATCTGTCCTTTGGCATCCCTTAACATACCAGTTTGAGGTTCGAACCTCCCTCTGAGTTCAGAGATCTTTTGGAAAACTTGCCTTGTTTTTCCATGTCTATTTCCATCCTCAAAGTCTTTACAGATGTCATTGTAGTATTGCTCCTTGTCTCTTCTAACAGCTTTCTGAAATTCCTTATTAAGTTCCTTCCTGAGGTCTTTATCTCTCTTTACTTTGGCTTCTCTCCTCTTCTGGGCAATTTCCACCATCTGTTCTGACATTCATTTTGCTTTCTTCTGTTTCTTGGTCTCTGGCAGTCTCTTATCGCATTCATCCTTAACAATTTCTTTGATTTCATTCCACAGTTCCTCTGGTTCCCTATCAATGAGGTTCAGAACTTCAAAGCGGTTCCTGGTGTTCTCCTTGAAAATGGTGGGAACATTCTCAAGATCATATCATGGAAGCTGGATAGCTTTGTTTTTCCGCTTTAGCTTCACTTGAAACTTGCACATGAGCAGTTCGTGATCTGTTCCACAGTCGGCCCCCGGCCATGTCTTTGCTGTTATAACTGAGCTCTTCCACCTCATTGCACCAATAATGTAATCAATTTGATTTCTGTATACTCCATCTGGTGATGTCCATGTGTATAGGCATCACTTTGGTTGTTTAAAGACTGTGTTAGCAATGAAGAGATCATTGGCTTGGCAGAAACTAATAAGTCATTCTCCTGCTTTGTTTCTGTTTCCTAGGCCATATAGGCCAACTGTGTTTTCCTCCTTACCTTTTCCAACTTTGGCATTCCAGTCTCCAACCACCAGCATCACATCTTGCTTGCATGTTCTGTCAATTTCAGACTGGAGCATGAAACTCATCAACTTCCTCTTCTTCTGCATCAGTTGTTGGGGCATAGACTTGAAGAACTGTCATGTTAAAGGGTTGTCCACGAAATCTAATTGATATTATTCAGTCACTTACCGCATTGTACCCAAGTACTGTCATTGCTATATCCTTCCTGATTATAAAAGCAACACCGTTCTTCCTTTGGTTTTTGTGTCCTGAGTAGTAAATGGTATTATTTTCTGACTGAAAGTCTCCCATTCCAGTCCATTTTAATTCACTGATGCCCAAGATGTCAATCTGTAGTCGATTCATCTTTCACTGTGTCAAGCTTTCTCATATTCATGCTTCTTACGTCCCCCATTCCCATTGTAATTCTGTCTTTGCAGCTTCAAATTTTCTTTTCCCACATGGCAACATCAGCTGCTAAACGTCCAAAAGGCTTTAATCTAACCGCATCATAAACACCATCAGTATTCTGAGAGATCCTCATCTCCTCCTCAGTAGCATGTTGAGTACCATACGACCTGAGGGGCCCATCATCCCGCACTACATCGGCAATCATTCCATTTTGTTTTCCATGTGGTTTTCTTGGTAAAATACAGGAGTGGTTTACCATTGCCTTCTCCCGCACAGTATGAAATGATGCCTTTGTCATTGTCACTGAAGTGATTGTCCGCCTCCAGCACCTTCCTACCGGTTTATCGCTGCTGCCCAATATAGGTGCCTGCTTGCTTTAGCTGGGCATCTGGGATGATCTTCGTGCTTTGGATGACCCTACTGGGAGTATACCTCCCTGTGTACTTTGCTCATCCCTCCCAGGAACACCTCCCACCACGATGAGGCAGCATAGCAGGATTTGGGGGGTAAAATAACATATGAAATGAAAATCCCTTATAAATAACAATAATCAAATTTACATATGCTACAAAAACAATAAGACCCTTTTAGGCAACATAATATATATACGACTTTATGTATTTTTTCTTTATGCCATTAGATCAAGAATTGGATCAAGGAGGGTGGATTTCAGTTGAAAATTAGGAGAAACCTCTTTATGGTAGGAGTCAGGGCAGGGTGACCCAAGAGACGTTGTGGTTCCCGAGGCAGGGCACCAAATGCTGCCTTTCCCCCCAACTCTGGTGAGGGCCAGCTTCCTTTCAGAACTGATCTTTGCATGTGATGGGTGGATAGGAGGAGACGGTGCCAGCATCCTCCTCTCCTCATCCTTTTTGCATGCATTGCAAGGAGTGTGAGGAGAAGTTCTCCCTGAAAAACTTGCACAGGTCAGATTGTTCTCAAAGAGTCACTCAAATGGTAGGGGGGGTGCATCTCACTGCTCTCCTGATACCCCAGTAATCTGCTCCCTGAGGCACACTTTGCCTCACTTTGCCTCATGAAAGGCCCAGCCCTGGTAAGAGTAGTTTGACAATGGAACCAGTTACCACACAATGGAATGGTGGCGGGGGGTGGGGGCTCTCCTCCACTGGGAGACTTCAGGAGGAAGCTGGACAGGCATTTGCTGAGGAGGCTCTGGCTCTAGATTTCCTCAATCAAAAATAGGGTTGGACTAGATGCCCTACAAGACCTCCTCTAACTCTAAGGTTCTACGAATCAGTTACGCCCTGAACTCTTGAACTGGAGGCTGGTGTCGGGCCCTACAGGGCTCAAACCAGAAACCTTGCAGATCAGGCACTGACTCACTGTGTCACCATGGGGAGGGAATTACAGGTAATTCCAGCTGGGAGATTTACATAACAGACCATGATCCTCCTAGACTGTGAAGTCAGGTGACACTAGATGGCCCGTTCAGTACCACAGGTGGATCTAAAGCAGGGCTGCTCGGCTTTGGCCATCCTGCAGATGTTGGCCTACAACTCCCATAAACCCTGGCTATTGGCCACTGTGGTTGGGGATTATGGGAGTTGTAGTCCAAAAATAACTGGGAGGCCTAAGTTAAGCAAGCCTGATCTAGAACTTCCAGTCTTGCTTACTTCCTTCAGTTTGGGGAAATGGTTGCTATAGGAGGCCACTTGGTCTTCTCCCTGAACTACCAGAATATGAACCTGTCTCCAGTCCACTTGCCCATCTCCTTGCCCACCTTTGTGCCTGACCACCTGACACTCAGAGAGACAATATGACTTCTGGTGCACCTCCATTCTGAATGACATGATTACAGTGGTACAAGGGTATGCAAAGAAGCTGATACCCTGGACTAGCCAGTATTATAGGCAAATCATTACATGCACTCTAATTAACATATCCATTTTGCATTTATGTGCATAAACAGGATGCAAAAAGTGACCAAGAGAACTTTTAGTCCAATGTTTTGGGAAACCCTGGATCAAGATGTGGTATGCCATTTGTACAGCTGATGTTAGCGTGTCAGCCAGATTCTCTCAGCAAAATACTCAATGTATCCTAAGAGGAAGCTTCACATATATCTTCCTAACTCCAGCAGATAAATACAAAAGTAGGAAGACAATGTTTACAAGAGTTTTGTTTTGTTTTTCTGATTTTTAAAGTTGCACATGGTTTATGTTTTCTTTCTGCTGCAGCAGTTGTTCTCCAGATCTCTTATACTTGATCTTGGCCAAAAATTGTTAACATAAGAACAGCATCCTGTTTCACACAGTGACCTACCAGATGCCTCTGGGGAGCCCACAGTCAAGAGGTGAGGGCATGCCCTCTCTCTCGTACTATTGCTCCCTTGCAACTGGTATTTAGAGGCCTCTTGACTCTGAGGCTGGAGGTGGCCTATAGCAATAGCAATAGCACTTACATTTATATACCGCTCTATAGCTGGAGCTCTCTAAGCGGTTTACAATGATTTAGCATATTGCCCCCAACATTCTGGGTACTCATTTTACTGACCTCGGAAGGATGGAAAGCTGAGTCAACCTTGTAGCCACCAGACAATAGTTTTCCAGACACCATCTGGGAAGATGAGTATAACTTATATTCCAGACAGTTAATGTCTCATTAAAGTCCATTATGAGTGGCCATAAACTTTCAAATTTCCATAGCAATATCTCAGGGGAAGTCTTTTTGAGCTATGAATAATTAAGATTTTTGTTTTCTTGAATACTCTGAAGCAGTTCGCAATACAGATGGTCTTTGTTACCCATGGTTCCGGAACCTGTAGTTTGGCATATCTGTGGTTGGGTCATAGGGACCGAGTTTCTTTATTCGTGGAGTGAACATAGTGTTATCTTCCAGCACTGCTCCCACGGTCTTGCTCCCTTCTGCTTTTTCTTGTGATTTTCAGCTAACCCCTCAATCCTCATAGGGGTAAGGTTTCTTTATCCATGGATATTGGATAACTGTGGTTTCATAATCCATGGATATTGTCAGGAACAGAACCCCCATGAATAACAAAGGTTGCCTGTACACAGGAGTGCTGAGATATTTCTTCTCCTCTTGGAGAAGAAATCATTGGCATCTCATTTTTAATAAACATTCATTGTTCATCTAATTGTCTTCCTCTAACAGAAATTGAAAAATGGTGGTCCTGGTTACATATTTTGAATATTAGATAAATTGTTCCTGTGTGTAGTTATTTAAAACCACCTTTTTATTAATATCCCACGTTTCTGCCCTTCGATGACTTACAACAAGTGTAATTAAAATAACCATGAAATCAAAACAACAAAGAAACCAACACAGAGAAGACAATAGATAATGAGGGTTAGGGCCATGGCCCCTCCAAACCCATAAAACCATGAGGATCCAGATAAAGGACAATAAGCTGTAGATTAAATGCCCAGAAGTCCAAAGGCCTGCTAAAAGAAAAATGTTTTCAGCTTCATGCAGAAGGACATTTGTAAAAGGACAATGAGAATGTACCAAGGCAGAGAGTTCCACAGACTGGCCATGGCCATAAGGATCACCCTATCATGCATTCCTGCCAGCCAGACTTAATGGTAGCAGGACACAGAAAAAGATCTTCACAGAAAACTCAGATTCCTTGGTCCTTAATTTCTTTTAGGGCTTTAAAAATAAAATAAAATAATAGGGCTTTTGAATTAAGTCCCAAATTGACAGGGACCTAGTGCATCTGGTACAACAGAAGTGTCACATGATCCAGAAACCCAGCCTCAGACAAATATCTTGCAGCTGTATTATGAACCAACTGAAGTTCCTAGATGTTTGTCAAAGGCTAGGCAGCCCCATTTAGATCTCATTGCAGTCGCCTTGATATAAGCAAGGCATTTGTGACCATGGCCAACTCTGTCTCTTCACAAAACAGCTGCAGCTGGCACACTATCCTGGACAAAAACTTAGGATAGCATTCATGGCCACAGTGGCTATCTGAGTCTCCAGGAGCATAGCTGGGCCCAGGAAAACTCCCAGACTGCAAACTTGCTTTTTCAAGGGGAGTACAACCCTGTCTAAAACAGACCGAGATACCAGCATTGAATAAGAATTTTTACTGACTGAGGGCAACGCCGTATTTTCTAGATTAAGCTACCATTTGTTGGCCAACATCCAGTCCAATACTGACCTCAGGCACCAGATTAAGATGTCCATAGACTTTTTGGATTGAGAAGGAATGTCATCAACATACTGATGGCAAGGCACTCCACAGTTCTGAACCACCTCTCCCAGGGATTTCATGTAGACGTTAAACAGCATGAGAGACAGAATGCTGCAGGATGCCATAAGCCAAAGGCCATGATGCCAAGCAGTTATCTTCCAACAGCACAATCTTCTGCAACTGACTCTCCGCAGCAAACCTGTGCCTTCAAGCCCCATCCCAGCCAGGTAGATGCTATGATCAATGCCATTTAAGGCCACTGAGAGGTTCAGCAGAACTAAGAGGAACTCTTTCTCCTTATCTGGTTTCTGGTGTAGATTGTCCACAAAGATAACCAAGGCCATCTCAGTCCCAGACCAGATCAGAAGCTAGACTGGATAATAATGCTAAAAGTGTACGTATAGTCTTCTTTGGTGAGATGGGGATTTTTATAAGGTATTTATCTCTAGGCTGCTTGGAAATAGCTTGGTAGGGATTAAATGACTACAGCTTGCAAATGAAGTTTAATTATGCCACTTTAGCAAGAAATACCTCTTGACTTTGCATTAAGCCAACTTGCAGGTCAATTTAGCTGCAGGGTGCAGCTCAGAATGTTTTCTAAGTACATCATGAGTATTCATGTTCCACCAAATGGATCAAACTCTTTTGTTTCAGTGAACCTGCAATATCTGGCAGTTTCCTTCCCAACTGAAGCAAACCTATTTAAAAGTTTGAAACCTGCTATGTCTTTTGGAAGTCTCTCCTTCTCTTACACTCCTCACCCTGAAGTCCATGGTGGTGTTGACTTCCTTTCCAAAATTTATCATTTCTGGGCCATCACCCATTTCACTGCTTCTCAACTTTTTTTTCATGTGACTCAACTCCCTTGTGCATCTCCATGTTGCTTTTCTATATCGCCATCTACACTCTTCCGGGTTTCATTCCAGAACTTAATGCCTGGCTAACCTACTACCTGGCTTTCTTTCCTTTCTTACTCCACTCCCATCCTGCTGCTTGGCATTCAGGTTGATAAACATTCCGGCCCACAGCCTTCTGGCTCTTCTCTTTAACTTCCTCTCTGAGGCTTACTCCCCATGTTGTACCTTAGCCATTCTCTTGCCCATCTTCTCCAAGGACACCCCCTACCTGATTTCTCTGTTGTGGAATTCCCTCTTCCTGGTCATCCTATCGCCTTCATCAGCACTGCACACAGTAGCCTTTCCCATGCTCTGTCTTGTGCTCCTTCTGTGACTTTCCATTGATTCAGTGGTTTGATCAAAACTATGATCCCCTATTTGCTCTTTGGTCATTTCTGCCTGCTCTTTAGAGTAATCAGTTTCCACCTTTAAGTCACCCCTGCCCTCAACTGTTACTTACTGTTAGACCTGCAAATTGTATTTTTTAATCTCCTAATCTGTTTGGTATAAATTTGTTTGCTTCTAATTGAATTAAAGTGCCTAGATGTACTAGCTGAGGCAGAAGCCTGAGTAATCTAAAATTGTTTTGATTGTTTAATTGTAGTTTTATGATGTTTTTAATTGTTAATCATTGTTATGTTTTATAATTTTTATTTTAATTATTAACTGATTTTAAGGTGTTTTAATGTAAACCGCCCTGAGCCTTTTGGAAGGGCGGTATAAAAGTTTTAATAATAAATAATAATAAATAAATAAATAAATAAGTAATAAATAATAATCTCTGCATTCTGTCTGTGTCCTATTGAGATAGGAAGAGAGCAGTTGGTTCCATGAAACTACAGCACCCATGTCCTGCTCTTCTAGACATTGCCTAAGCTATGGTCTTCCATTGCCCCCAAATTGTGCAATGTCTGTTGTGCTTTCCTCTTTCCTGAGTGGTAGGCAGTGGCAGCTGGCATCTTCTGGGCATAGAAGATGAGCTACAGGTGGCGCTGGAGTATAAACTCCAATTGTGTAGGCTGGTATACTATTCGCTGGATTGGAGATTACTGAGCAAATACTAGCCTGCACGCGTTGTGGTGGAGCGACGTGAGAGACAGAGAGGCAGCCAGGACAGGGCGGACTGAGAATGAATGAGCCACACCTGCGGTTCATTTTCCACCACCCCCAGCCCCACCCGTAGCAGCTGCTGCTGGTGGTAGAAAGTTTTAGAGCAGACTTTTCAGGGTCACTTTCCTTGTGAAGAGGGTACTGTAAAGGTTTGAGCCTCGTTTTCCAGGGTTTTAAAAACTGCTTTAAATGCTTCAGTAATGGTGTTATATTGTTATTACAGTTTTCAATTTTAACAGTTAATTGATTTTAGTTTTATTTTAATGTAAACTGCCCTGAGCCATTTCTGGAAGTGCAGTATAGAAATCAAATCAATCAATCAAATTAGCCGCATATAAGTGCAATAAAGATAATTCGAAGAAACCTGGGAGCCGTTCACATAGGGCTGCTTTAACAGAGTTCCTGTCGGTTCTTTCCAATTTTTTTCCATACACTGTTCAAGTCCATGTCGGGTGTATTACACTGCTGCTCAGAGGCCAGAAAAAGAAGCTCCATGGGCCGGCAGTTTGAGATCCTTGATTTAAATGGTTTTTTTGTGAAACGTTCCACACACATGGCCACACAATAGTCACACCGTTGTGCAAGACTGTTGTGCTAAATGCAAGAATTGTGCGAATGCAGCTGTGCAATTGACCACCATTATTTCCAGTGTTTGCAGAATTCTTATGTTTAGCACAGCAGTGCTCCGGCACAACTGTGCAGATGTTACTTGATAACGCACACGTAATGTGCAGGATGTTTCCCACGTATCTGGTATGTCATAAGAAAATCTGTGACATCCACCACTTTTGCTTACAAGTTTTGAAAATTTGGTGTATACCTTAGTCTTTCTTGCCTGCTGCTGACGTAGTGAGGGCATGCTGATCGAGCAGCCAGAACATAGTGTCCTAAGCAGCAAAGTGCAAAGCAAATGCACCCAGGTTTACTGTGGTTTTCCTCCGCTCACTTCCTGGTCTTGCCTTGGATTCTTACACCAAAAATGCAAAGTTAACAAAGGACCATGAGGCACCTCCTATTAGGGGACACAGGTGTCTTCTGCCATAATTTATGTGATGCCAGGAATGTCTTATGTCTCTTTTATACATCACTTGGAGCAGTGGGATGGTTGCTGTCCTGTGGCAGCTTTCACATCACTCAGTACCATATGACCCTACCTGTCCTCTAATATCTTCTTCAGAAGCCCTTCTCTGGGTGCCCTTACCCTTAGAGGTTAGGCAGGTGGTGACCAGAGAGAGTGCCTTTTCTGCAGAAGTACCTTAATTATGGAACTCCGTCCCTGAGGACATCCACCTGCCACCTTCACTGGTGTCTTACAGGCATGTGGCAAAGTTCTTCCTGTCAGCAATTCTTTTAATGATATTTGAGATCCTGTCAATTGGCTTTTCTCTTCTCCCTTTTCATTTTACTTTTTATCTATATTTTAACCTGCTGACTCTGACTTTTTATTTGCTGTTGTATTACGACTTTTCTTTCATTATGACTGTGTTTTACTGTTTTTAATCAGGAGGCTGCCCTGGTCAAGGGCAGGGTATACATTCCATAAATAACACATGCAACTTCCTATCAATGTCTGGCATATGGTGCAATGTTACACATGCACTGGCACTTAATGTTTATGCAGTTACACAAGAGTGCTGTTGTGCAATGCAAAAACTGCACAAACTGAGTTGCATGACAATGTGGCCATGATATATAACGGCTGAAGTGTTGCACAATTCCATTTGCACAATTTTTGTGCTTGCGCAACAGTGTTCTTGCACAACGGCATAAACATTACATTCCACCATGTGCATAACGTTGTGCAGTATGTCAGTCGATGTGGTTAGGGCACTCGGATGCATGCCCCATGGGGGTGTGCTGCCATTAACACTGTATGCAGCCACATACATAGTTACTTAAACCACATGGGCAGATGTTGCATCTATTACTGGGAGCAACCACATGATGATGACAGCCATGTAACTCCAGGCAACCTGTGCAGTGGAGCTGAGAGGCTGTACAAAGAAAAATGTGTATTGTGCTTTGGCTGATACCATCAGATTCAGCACATGCTTCATCTCTCAGATATCACCCTTTCAGCATCTTTGATTTTTAGTTCTTCATTAGAGGATCAAGGTTCTCAAGTGTAGATTTCCTGATTTGTTCTCAAGTACAGCTATTTGAATAGGGTTTTTCTGCCTTTAAAGCTTACAAGGTTCTTGCCCAAGTCCTACTGAATATAAGAACATCCACTTCAAAAGCTTTTTCAAATAGATGGAATCAGACAGGCATCTTTGGACATAACATTGAACTGTGTGTTCAGTGGACCTGCAGTTTGCCTCCAGTCCCCCGGTGCGATTACGATTACGATTAGGATCTGCTGTCTGGGAGACTGCAAAGGACCCACCCAGAGTCCCTTGGTTCATTGTTTGTCGACGGGGGGGTGGGGGTGGGCAGTTCTGAGCCCATGACCCTTTCTCCCTGTGATTTGAAATGCTGATTTGTCAGCATTAAAAATAATGGGGAGAAAATAACACTGGCTGATATTCTCTGCAGGGCTGTGGAAGCGGAAGTAGCCCCACTTAGATGCTAACAGACTGGAGGCAGGAGCTAATTTTTTGTAACCCAAGACACAGACAGTATGAGCAGCTTCACCCAGCTCAGCAACCTGACATGGGCAGATTCACACAACTTGGCTGGGACTGAGACTTGTGGCTCGTGCCAAGCGTGTGTGCTTGCCAGGAACTGGTGGTTTGCAGCAGCCGTAATTGCTGCAAATTGGGTGAAGCTGTCCATACTGTCTGTGTCTCAGGTTAAATAAAAATAAAAGGCCAAGCCAGGATTGACAGCTACAAGCTATGCTGGTTAATTATTGGTCCTGACTCCTCCTCCGCCCGCCCCACAATTGGCTGAAACCAATTTTAAAAAAACCCATAGCTCTGAGAAGTGAAAGTGAAGCAGCTTTTCAAACAGCACCACATAAAATGGCATGTCACTAATTTTTCTGTCATTTCAGATGGCAAACAACATAAAACTACATCACATATTTAGCTGGAAGACTTGATGTGTGAGCACTGCAAGATATTCCCCTCGGGGGATGAAGCCGCTCTGGAAAGAGCAGAAGGTTTCAAGTTCCCTCCCTGGCTTCTCCAAGATAGAACTGAGAGAGATTCCTGCCTGCAACCTCGGAGAAGCCACTGCCAGTCTGTGAAGACAATACTGAGCTAGATAGACCAAGGGTCTGACTCAGTATATGGCAGTTTCCTATGTTCCTATGTCATTTTAAAATGTAGCACATCCCTAATTACAACTGTCTTAGGGGAACAGATCAGTAGATAAGTAGTTATGAGCTGCCCCAAGCAGTAGTGTACTGCAAGCTGAGCAGGGTATAAATATGTTTGTTGTTGTTCTTTACACAGTCAGACAGGTGTTATTGACTGGCTTGTTTTATCCAGACATCGAGTCCTTCCCAAGGACCTGGGATGGCTGAATTTTATTATCAATGTTGTTGCTGTTATTATTATACATATCGTTGCAGAATATAGGCTGTTCCCAGTAAAGTTGCTTTTTGTAATTGGCTGATGGTGATTTCTGTGGCCCCTATGGTATTGAGGTGCTCTTCAAGTTGTTTTGGAATTGCACCTAGGCGCCAATTACTACTGGGATTATTTGGGTCTTCTTCTGCCATAGCCCTTCAATTTCAATTTGTAGATCTTTGTATTTTGTTATGTCTTCTATTTCTTTTTCTTCTATTCTGCTATCACCTGGTATTGCTATGTCGATTATTTTAACTTGTTTTTCTTTCTTCTCGACTACAGCGATATCTGGTGTATTGTGTGGCAGATGTTTGTCTGTTTGTAGTCGGAAGTCCCATAATATTTTTACATCTTCATTTTCTACAACTTTTCCAATTTGATGGTCCCACCAATTTTTGGCTACAGGTAGCTTGTATTTTTTGCAGATGTTCCAGTGTATCATCCCTGCTACCTTGCCATGCTTTTGTTTGTAGTCAATCTGTGCAGTCTTTTTACAACAGCTGATTAGGTGGTCCACGGTTTCATCTGCTTCTTTACAAAGGTGGCACTTGCTGTTTGTGGTTGATGTTTTGACTTTTGCTCTTATTGCATTTGTTCTTAGTGCCTGTTCTTGTGCAGCCAGTATTAAACCGTCTGTTTCTTTCTTCAAGTTGCCATTCTTAAGCCACTGCCAGGTCTTGGTGATGTCTGATTTTCCACTTATATTGTGCAAATACTGACCATGCATTGGCTTATTTTTCCATTTTTCTGCTCGGTTCTTGACTTGTTCTTTCTTGTAGGCCTGCTTTGTGTCATTGGTGTTGAATAGTTTCTCATTATTGACCATTTTAAGTGCATCTTCTTCACTTTATATATTCTTTCCTTTATATATTCTTCAAGGCCTCTGCAGTGTATCTGATAATAGGTATAGCCCAGGTGTTTATGGCTTGTATGGTGTTCCCGCCATTGAGTTTGGACTTGAGGATTTTTCTAACTCTCCTGATGTATTCACTTCCAATTTTTCTTTTAACTTCAGTGTGTGCAATGTTATCAGCCTGGAGAATGCCCAAGTATTTGTAATGTTCTTTCTCTTCCAGGTTCTTGATCTTGCTTCCATTGGGCAGTTCTATTCCTTCTGTTTTTCTTATTTTCCCTCTGTTCATTATTAATGCAGCACACTTGTCTAGTCCAAACTCCATTGCTATATCGCTACTGAATATACGGACAGTGTTTAGCAGTGATTCGATTTCTGACTGGGACTTTCCATATAACTTCAGATCGTCCATGTACAGCAGATGGTTTATTTTACTTGATGTTTTAGATGTTTGGTATCCGAGGCCTGTTTTGTTTAGCATTTGCGAAAGTGGAGTCATGGCGATTACAAACAACAGAGGGGATAGTGAGTCCCCTTGGAAAATACCTCTTCTAATGCTAACCTGTCCAAGTGTCTCGACATTGATTGTTAACTGTGTACTCCACATGCTCATTGCTTTTTTTATAAATATCTGAATGTTTTTGCTGACACTAGTTATTTCTAAACGTTTTAGTATCCATATATGAGGCAATGAGTCGAAGGCCTTCTTGTTGTCAATCCACACAACACTTAGTTTTGTTTTTCTTCTCTTGCAATTTTCTAAAACAATTTTGTCAATCAGCAGCTGGTCTTTTGTGCCTCTGGTGTTCGGGCAATTTCCTTTCTGTTCAACTGGAAGCTGTTTGTTAGTAAATAAGTGTTGCATTACTTCATCTGCTATTATTCCAGTTAATAATTTGAACATGGTTGGCAGGCAGGTTATCGGTCTATAATTACTTGGAACTGTACCTTTTGCTGGGTCTTTCATTATGAGGGGAGTTTTCCCAGGTGTTAACCATTGTTCGATATATCCTCCTTGCAAAATGTGATTGAACTGTTTTGATAGTTGTTTATGAAGGCTTGTTAGGTGTTTAAGCCAAAAGCCATGCAGTTCATCGTCGCCTGGTGCAGTCCAATTTTTAATTTTCTTTGCTCTTTCACTTATTAATTCTGGTGTTATTATTAGATCTTGCATTTCTTGGTTACATTTTTCGACCTCTTTCATCCAGCCTGCTTTTTTATTATAATCTATTGGATTGTCCCATAATTTCCCCCAGAATTGCACTGTTTCTACTTTATTTGGTGTTTCTATGTTTCTTGCAGTTTCTCCTTCTATGCTTTGGTAGAAACGTCTCTGATTTGACTGGAATTGGAGATTCTGCCTGTGTTGTGTGATTCTGGCTTTGTATCTGCTAATCTTCTTTGACACTGCTGTAATTTGCTGCTTTATTATTTCCAGGACTTCTCTAATTTTCCTTGAATCTAGATGGTATTTTTGGATCAGGTACTGTTTGGTGTTTTCATTCTTCAGCTTCCTGTCTTTCATATCTTTCAATTTACTAACGTCTGATCTAAGCCTGGTGATTTTATTTTCTAATCTAATCTTCCATTTAGATGATGTACTACTTTCTTTTTTGACAGGTCCACTGATCTTATATCTGAGCTCTTGTGTTGTTATTGTTGCTGCACTGTACATTAGTTGGTTTGTTTCTTGCAAATTATTGGTTGTTATTTCTGCAAGTGCAGCATTGACATCTTTTTATACCTGAGCAAGTTGTTTTTTGGCAACTGTTTTTAGAGCTGGAAGTCGAGCCCCCCCCATATCAAAGCCCTATGGCAAGGAGATCCCTATATACCTGGGGTGGGGGGAGGGTAACCACAAAAAGGAATTCACAGTCCACCTTGCAAAAGCTGTGTTGGATGGTCTGGGCAGAGAGTCTGCTGCAGAGAACTCTTCCATCCTGTCTCCTTCCTGGCTTGCAGGGGAATGCCAAGTTCAGGCTTCAGGGAGGCCTACAGGGAGGCCTCTCTGGAAGCCCCGCCCACCTGCCAATCAGCTGAGAGGCGGGGAGAGAAGAAGAGCTCTCTGCAGTTTGCAGGCGGCTCGGATCCTCGGCCAGAGCCGGAGGGCAAGGCAAGCAGGAGGGCAAGTGGCTGAGGGGCCCTGGGGCCGGGCCGGTGGGCAATGGGGTGGGGGTGGCAGGAACTGGTGTGGTGCCCCCTCCTCAGTGGCACCTAGGGCACGTGCCCTGCCTGCCCCCCCCCAGGTTCCACCCTTGAATGCAGGTTGTGTGCCTTTCTCTTGACAAGATGCATCCTTTCTTGCCTCCTTGCAGGCACTGTCATGGTTAAGTGTGCAGTGGCTTCTGATATCCATGTTGAGATCTGCTTTGGCAATTTTGCTGAGCCAAGGCAAAGGGATGTGTATTAGTTGCTAGGCAACAGTAAGGGACTTTCAGCTGCTGATTTGTTGGCTCCCCGACCCCGGGCCAAATATCCCATTTACTTTGGGAGTTGGCCCTGGGCTGGCATATATTGATACAGATATGAACTATTCCCTATCAGAAGAAAAGAGAGAGAGAGAGAGAGAGAAACTATTTGCTAAATGTGCTTTCAAAATTCAGCCATCTGGTCTTGGCAAAATAAGGAAATTCTATAAAAGTAGTTCCATTTTTATTAAGGGGCATCCAAAACAGTCATATCTCCTGGAGCTGTTTATTTCTCTTAAGTTAAAACAATTAGTAGACTAGATGTTGGTCATTCTGGCCAGGAAATTGAATCCTTTTAAGAAAATCAATGTATGACCATCCAGTTAGCATAATGTTAATAAAATGTAATAATGGTGTCAGGATTACAGAAACTCTCTCTTCAATTTTTAAAGGAAACTGATCTTGAAGATTGGATGATATTCCTGAATCATTGCCAGAGTATCAAGCTTGTTGCCTAGAGCTGTCTGAATCAGGCGCACCATTTGTCTGAAACATCACCTCTTTGCATTACTACATTCATGGGCACAGCACTCCCATGGTGATGTGTTGTTCTAGGTGCAAACACTCAGCCCAATGTATCCCATTAAGAAGGTATCTTCTGTTGATTCTAATGATTCTTCGCAGTGCATGCACAATGAGCCTCAAGAGCAAACATATTCTTGTCCTTACACTTGACCATCTTTAAGGGCTGTTAGAGATGGTCAAGGACAGGCATTTCACCACTGAGTTGTGTAGCTAATGCAGTGGTCCCTGCATTGCTGTCTTATTTCATTGTCATATCAAATCTAACATCTGCAGTGACAAGTGCTCTCTTTCAGGCCTTCCTTCTTCTCTCTTCTCCGGCAGAAAAACAGCCTGGAGGCTAAAGGTCTAATCTCATTGCTGATCCTGCATTTGGAAGGAGGCCTGCTATGTAGGGGGCCTCTTCATTCTCTTTCCCTGAAGTATCAGCAGGGATGGATTGCCCTGGGTGGAGATCTGATACAGAGCTCTCATGATATAAAGGTGGTCTCCTTGGGTTCTTCTGCCAGAGTACAAGCAAGGCTGGAAGGTCCTGGGAGGTGGCCTGATATGGAGGCTGCCTTTTTTGGTTCTTTCCTGTCATGCTCTACAGAGAGCCACCCCACGGCTTTTCTTCCTGCAAAGGAAATGGAGATGCCACCTCCTAGCTGTTCCCCCAGGGCCAAATCAGTCACTCAGTTTGACTCCGCCTGGATCTAAGCCTCCAGCTGCTGCTTTGGCTCTTGGTGGAAAATAAGAGGGCTGGAGAATAACATTTGGCCTCGAACTTGGGCCTTCCAGCTGTTGTTTGATTACAGCTTCCATAGTCCCCAGTAGTCGCAGTAGCCAATAGTCAGGGTTGATGGGAACTGTAGCCAAACAGCAGCTGGAGGGCTGGAGTTGTGCAGCCCTGCCCTAAATCAAGCTTCCTCTTCCGCATCACCATTCCATCCTCTTCCACACGGGGCAGATCCCTCTTCAGGGCCAAAATCCAGCCTCCTAGCCATACATGTTGGGGCAGACAAGCTCTGTATGAGCCTCCTGGCAAGGAACTGTCTATCTTGAGCTACATCTTGAACCTCTCAAACATCTCTTGGCCCTGAGTGGACTGGCCAAGAGAGTCTTTTCTGTAGCTGAGTTTGACCCAAAGACCTTTTTACCCAACTCTACCCAAAGAATATTCAAAGCAAGACAAATGTATTTTCTTTAAAATAAAACATTTTATTTTTAAAAACAATAAATATGCTCGTTTTATTGCTGTTCTATCTCTACATCCTATTAAAACAAATATTTAATTTTTAAAAAATATATACACAGCACTTTATTGCTACTTATGTCAATAGCAGCACAGTTGTCTCTTTTAATTTGCCTTCCCCTTCTTCCTCAGCAACGTCCAGCTCCCTTGGAGGAACCACGATCCCCATAGTGGCTTCCACCCTGGCCAGTCTGCTCCTTAGCCGCCTCAATTGTCCCCTCGGTGCCATGAAGCTTTGTAAGCATTCCTGGTAGCTGCGGAGGTCTCTTTGGCCTTGAAGGAGAGAAAACAAACAGGGTGAAGGGGCCTGTCCTCCACCATGTCAGTCCCTGCACGGACTTCTAGTCCCCTTCCATGCCCAGCACAGACTCCTCCTCTCTGTCTTGAAAACCCTCCATGGCTATGTACACCCCCCCCCGCCCCCGGTGAACTTGCACCTCATCAGGTTGATTTTTGCTCTTCCAGCTTCTCTGTCTTCAGGAGCCACCTGAAAGTCTCCTGCTCTCTAAAACAACTCTTTCTCTTCCCTCTCGCTGACCCTTGGGTCTGGAACAGCCACTCAGATGTGGCCCCTCGTCTCTCTCCTATCCCTCCAATGATACCTGAAAACCCACCTCCACTGCGCAGCCTTTGGCGTAATGCCTCAGTAGAGGCAGCTCCATCGGCTTGAATTGAATGTCCCTTATGCTTTCCTCTCCCATTCCTCCTCTTCCTCACTTCTCTCTCCAAAGCCAAACTTTAGACTGTATGCTCCTGGTGGCAGGGAACTTTTGCCCATGTACATTGATGACACTATAAGGAGGATTTGCAATATGCACAGTTGTATATCATCCTCCTTGGTTTCCTGTTTCATCTCAGCTTAAACTCAAAAGGGCTGATATTTGTTTTCCTTTTAGCATTCATATTCTGCTCTTCCTCAAACAGCTCAGGGAGGTTTATACATGGTTATTTTTTCCTCACAATAACCCTAAGAGGTAAGTTAGGCTGTGGGACAAGTGACTGGCCCAAAGTCACCCAGAGAGTTTAATGACTGGATGAGAATTCAAACCTGGGTCTCCCTGGTCCTAAGGAGGTGCAGCTGAAATACATACACATCTTTCCCCCACTTGCCCCCACCTCAGCTTCCCTCTACTACTTCTATAGTATCCCTGCCTCTGCTTTTAGACTATAAGTTTTTTAGATTGTAAAATCACAATGAGGATGGAAAAGGTAGAGGTTATGGAGTGCTGCCTCTGTGAGACTTACGGTCACGCAGCTGATGGACCTGCATCTTTACCAAACTCTGCAGAGTTTCTTTCACATTGCTGAGGTCCGTCTCCAGAGGAGGTGGGGAAGGAGGAGGAGGTGGAGAGGGATGCAGGAGGAGGGAAGAGGTGGAGGTGGAGGGTGGGATGGAGGCAACCTCAAGGGAGGCAGAGGACAATGATGAATCAGACCCAGAGGGCTGGAGAAGTGCAGCAGGGCCTGCAGGAACATCTGCAAGAGAGAAGAAGCAGGAGGTCAGCTGCAAAGGCTGACATCCTACCACACCTACCATCACTTGCCCTCACTGCTCACTCTGAGAAGCTGCATGGATTACAGGCACTGGAGCTTGGACACATGAAAGACAGAAAACGAAGGAACGCTTCAGCAAGCACTGACAACCCACTCACAGTCCTCCCCCCTGAAACCTTAGATGCAGACTCAAATCAAGCATTTCAACATGAAATGAACAAAAGAGCCGTTCTTAGCCCAGCAGCACTTTCAGAGGCTTGCTGTGAACATACCTTCCCTTTCCCACCGCTGTAGCCGAACTTCACTGCGGATGAGCCTTGTCCGCATGTGTCCAATTTGCAGGTTGGTGGCCCGGAGAGAACGAGGGAACTGTTGGGAAATGCGGCAAACCGTCAGTTCTGCAACAAAGAGAACAAAAAGGAACAAATGTTGTATGTGCTGACCAGGCTGAGTACTGGTGACTTGCAAAAAGGGCAGTGTTAGGGCTTAGTCCATCATCTGGGCTGGGTATCAAAACTGCAGCTGATCTTTGTGCTGGGTGTATATGCAAAAGGTTTCTGAGGTGTCGCAATACTTACGCTGCTGGACATAGTCATGCTGTAACCCTTTGAGGAGTTCTACTTCTTGCTGAAGATAATTATCAGCAATGGAAGGCTCTAGTAAGGGCTCCGACACAGAAGTTGCTTCCTTTGGAGTGTCTGTGAGGATGGAAGGACCTGGCACTGAGGTAGCCTCAATGAGCACTTTCCCCAGTGGTCTTTGGTGATGCAAGGTGTTGGAAGGGGTTCTGGCATTGAGGTTTCCTCAATGAGCTCTTCCTCCAGGATGTCATTGGTCATGCGAGGTACTCAAAGAGGTTCTGACATGGAGGATTCCTCAGTGAGCTCTTCCACCAGGACGTCATTGGTCATGTGAGGTACTGAGGGGTTCTGTCATGGAGGGTTCCTCGGTGAGCTCTTCCTCCAGGATGTTGTTGGTCATGAAAGGTGCGGGAAGGGGTTCTGGCACGGAGGGTTCCTCAGTGAGCTCTTCCTCCAGGATGTCATTGGTCATGTGAGGTGCTGAGAGGTTCTGTCATGGAGGGTTCCTCAGTGAGCTCTTCCCCCAAGAGGTTGTTGGTGATACTGAAACAGGTTCTGTCACGGAGGGTTCCTCAGTGAGTTCTTCCCCCAGGATGTCATTGGTCATGCGAGGTGCTGGATGGGGTTCTGGCATGGAAGGTTCCTCCGTGAGCTCTTCCTCCAGGATGTCATTGGTCATGTGAGGTGCTGAGGGGTTCTGTCATGGAGGGTTCCTCAGTGAGCTTTTCCCCCAGGACGTTGTTGGTGATACGAGCTGCTGAAAGAGGTTCTGGCACGGAGGGTTCCTCAGTGAGCTCTTCCCCCAGGATGTCATTGGTCATGCGAGGTGCTGGAAGGGGTTCTGGCATGGAGGATTCCTCAGTGAGCTCTTCCACCAGGACATTGTTGGTGATACGTGGTGCTGGAAGAGGTTCTGGCACGGAGAGTTCCTAAGTGAGCTCTTCCTCCAGGATGTCATTGGTCATGTGAGGTGCTGGAAGAAGTTCTGGCACGGAGGGTTCCTCAGTGAGCTCTTCCCCCAGGATGTCGTTGGTCATGCGAGGTGCTGGAAGGGGTTCTGGCACGGAGGGTTCCTCAGTGAGCTCTTCCCCCAGGATGTCATTGGTCATGTGAGCTGCTGGAAGGGGTTCTGGCACGGAGGGTTCCTCAGTGAGCTCTTCCTCCAGGATGTCGTTCGTCATGCGAGGTGCTGGAAGGGGTTCTGGCATGAAGGGTTCCTCAGTGAGCTCTTCCTCCAGGATGTCGTTGGTCATGTGAGGTGCTGAGGGGTTCTGTCATGGAGGGTTCCTCAGTGAGCTTTTCCCCCAGGACGTTGTTGGTGATACGAGCTGCTGAAAGAGGTTCTGGCATGGAGGGTTCCTCAGTGAGCTCTTCCCCCAGGATATCATTGGTCATGCGAGGTGCTGGAAGGGGTTCTGGCATGGAGGATTCCTCAGTGAGCTCTTCCACCAGGACATTGTTGGTGATACGAGGTGCTGGAAGAGGTTCTGGCATGGAGGGTTCCTAAGTGAGCTCTTCCTCCAGGATGTCATTGGTCATGTGAGGTGCTGGAAGAAGTTCTGGCACGGAGGGTTCCTCAGTGAGCTCTTCCCCCAGGATGTCGTTGGTCATGCGAGGTGCTGGAAGGGGTTCTGGCACGAAGGGTTCCTCAGTGAGCTCTTCCTCCAGGATGTCATTGGTCATGCGAGGTGCTGGAAGGGGTTCTGGCACGGAGGGTTCCTCAGTGAGCTCTTCCTCCAGGATGTCGTTGGTCATGTGAGGTGCTGAACGAAGTTCTGGCACGGAGGGTTCCTCAGTGAGCTCTTCCCCCAGGATGTCGTTGGTCATGCGAGGTGCTGGAAGGGGTTCTGGCACGGAGGGTTCCTCAGTGAGCTCTTCCTCCAGGATGTCGTTGGTCATGTGAGGTGCTGGAAGAAGTTCTGGCACGGAGGGTTCCTCAGTGAGCTCTTCCCCGAGGATGTCGTTGGTCATGCGAGGTGCTGGAAGGGGTTCTGGCACGGAGGGTTCCTCAGTGAGCTCTTCCTCCAGGATGTCGTTGGACATGTGAGGTGCTGGACGAAGTTCTGGCACGGAGGGTTCCTCAGTGAGCTCTTCCCCCAGGATGTCGTTGGTCATGCGAGGTGCTGGAAGGGGTTCTGGCACGAAGGGTTCCTCAGTGAGCTCTTCCTCCAGGATGTCATTGGTCATGTGAGCTGCTGGAAGGGGTTCTGGCACGTAGGGTTCCTCAGTGAGCTCTTCCCCCAGGATGTCATTGGTCATGTGAGCTGCTGGAAGGGGTTCTGGCACGGAGGGTTCCTCAGTGAGCTCTTCCTCCAGGATGTCGTTGGTCATGCGAGGTGCTGGAAAGGGGTTCTGTCATGGAGGGTTCCTCAGTGAGCTCTTCCCCCAGGATGTTGTTCGTCATGCAAGTTGCTGGAAGAGGTTCTGGCACGAAGGGTTCCTCAGTGAGCTCTTCCTCCAGGATGTCGTTGGTCATGTGAGCTGATGGAAGGGGTTCTGGCACGAAGGGTTCCTCAGTGAGCTCTTCCCCCAGGATGTCATTGGTCATGTGAGCTGCTGGAAGGGGTTCTGGCACGGAGGGTTCCTCAGTGAGCTCTTCCCCCAGGATGTCGTTGGTCATGCGAGGTGCTGGAAGGGGTTCTGGCATGGAGGGTTCCTCAGTGAGCTCTTCCTCCAGGATGTTGTTGGTGATATGAGGTGCTGGAAGGGGTTCTGGCATGGAGGGTTCCTCAGTGAGCTCTTCCCTCAGGATGTCGTTGGTCATGCGAGGTGCTGAAAGGGGTTCTGGCACGGAGGGTTCCTCAGTGAGCTCTTTCTCCAGGATGTCATTGGTTATGCGAGGTGCTGGAAGGGGTTCTGGCACGGAGGGTCCCTCAGTGAGCTCTTCCTCCAGGATTTCATTGGTCATGTGAGATGCTGAAAGAGGTTCTGGCACGGAGGGTTGCTCAGGGAGCTCTTCCTCCAGGATGTCATTGGTCATGTGAGGTGCTGGAATTGGTTCTGGCATGGAGGGTTCCTCAATGAGCTCTTCTTCCAGGATGTCATTGGTCATGTGAGGTGCTGGAATTGGTTCTGGCATGGAGGGTTCCTCAGTGAGCTCTTCCTCCAGGATGTCATTGGTCATGTGAGGTGCTGGAAGGGGTTCTGTAACGGAGGGTTCCTCAGTGAGCTCTTCCTCCAGGATGTTGTTGGTGATATGACTGTGCTGGAAGGGGTTCTGGCACGGAGGGTTACTCAGTGAGCTCTTCCCCCAGGATGGTGTTGGTGATACGAGGTGCTGGAAGGGGTTCTGGCATGGAGGATTCCTCAGTGAGCTTTTCCTCCAGGATGTTGTTGGTGATATGAGGTGCTGGAAGAGGTTCTGGCCCGGAGGGTTCCTCAGTGAGCTCTTTCTCCAGGATTTTGTTGGTGATATGAGGTGCTGGAAGAGGTTCTGGCACCGAGGGTTCCTCAGTGAGCTCTTTCTCCAGGATTTTGTTGGTGATATGAGGTGCTGGAAGAGGTTCTGGCACGGAGGGTTCCTCAGTGAGCTCTTCCTCCATGATTTTGTTGGTGATACGATGTGCTGGAAGGGGTTCTGGCATGGGGGGTTCCTCAGTGAGCTCTTTCCCCAGAGTGTCCCCCAAAACATTGTGAAGTCCCCCAGAAAATGGTGCAACATGGTTTGGGTTTCTGGGATGACCTGAAAGAGAGGAAATAAAACAGGAATCTGGAAATGATTGTGGCTTGTAGGCCTGATAGAAATTGCCTCCCGTTTCTGCCTAGCTTAGCCAGCTGGGAAGTATCCTGGGATTGTGGGTGAGGTGGGCCACCCAAGGAAACAAGCAAGGAATGAAGAGGAGTACATTGCATAGCACTGACTGGCAAGACAGTCCTCACCAAGTACACTTCAGAAGGGAGTGCAATGGCCAGGCTCTGTCTGCTGTACATACAAGTTGGAATGGTTTTGATCTGCTAGTTCTGGATGGGGTCACACTTCCCCAGAAGTAACAGGTACGCAGTCTAGGGGTGCTTCTGGATCCAAGTCTCTCCTTGGTGTCCCAGGTTGAGACAGCGGCCAGAAGTGTCTTCTATCAGCTTCAGCTGATACGCCAGCTGCGTCCGTTTCTTGAGTTAGACGACCTCAAAACAGTGGTACTTCTGCTGGTAACCTCTAGACTGGATTACTGCAATGCACTCTATGTGGGGCTGCCCTTGTACGTAGTCCGGAAACTACAGTTGGTCCACAATGCGGCAGCCAGGCTGGTCTCTGGGTCATCTAGGAGAGACCATAGTACTCCCGCATTGAAGGAGTTACACTGGCTGCCAATATGTTTCTGAGCAAAATACAAGGTGTTGGTCATAACCTATAAAGTCCTAAACAGCTTGGGCCCTGGGTTTTTAAGAGAACAATTAGCTTCCTCTTCTTGAAGGCAGGGAGAAAAAGACCCAGTCAGAGGATGTCTTGGTGCTGGATGTGGGCAAAGGGTTCTTACAGGACTTTTTCAAAAGTGCACAACCTCTAAAGGAGAGTGACCAAACCTACCTGCCTGCTGCCATAGCCCTTTCCCCATCTCCTCCTCAAATGGAGGATAGCTAGATGTGAGTCACAGAGCCCCCCGCCCCCGATCTCATCCAACACTTTCAGCTGCATCAACAACAAAGGATAGAGGTGGCTGAACCTGCCCTCCTGCTATCCATCCATCGGATGGATGTCTGCCCATCTCTCTCCATTGTCCAAGAGAAACAGGTCTCCAAGGAGGCTTTCCCTGGGGGGCTGGGGAGCCCTGAGATGAAGCAGGCACTCTCATCATCCACTTACCTGTCAGTGCCCCCTCTTCATCTTCATCCCTGCAGAGATAAGGAGAAATATTCTTCGTAGCAAATCACAGGAAAGAGAGGGTCTCCTCCCCCAGTAATACTAGGGGTATTACTAGTATTACTAGGGGTATTACTAGTATGTGCCCTCCCTCTAATTTTAATTCACATGCAGCCAAGTATGTCCTCTCCCCTAATCCTTCTAGCTGGCCCTGCTAATTTTGGATGATTCCATAGCTGGGAGCAGTGAATGTAATTGCCATTGAATGTCACTCACTGCATTTTGCTCAGAGTATTTTTCATTGAGGATTGACTGGTTGTGGTGGGTGGGCCTGCTCTCGTAGTTCACAGTCATGAGGCCAGCTTCCACACCCCTCTCCAGTGTAGTTTCCCCACTTTTTAAAAAGTCCCCCCCCAAAGGGACACATACATGCTGTTTTGTGTTTTAAATAGGAGGGAGGCAGCCTGCCAAAGGTATCAAGGGGACAGTTGATGAAATTGGCATTTGATTCAGCAGCCAATTACTGGCATTCTGAACATGGAAAGGAGATGGGCTCACCTGGATGAGGCAATATATGCCACACCTGGGTTTGGGCTATGTCTGAACACCTCCCCCTCATCACTCCCCCCCCCCGATCCCTTCAGCTGGCCACACCAGAGCCAAAAGCATTAAGAGGAGTCAAGGGTAGAGAAGAGAGCAACTCACTTTGGTTCTGCCTCTGGGTGAGACCTATGGGAACATGAAAGAAGAAAAGGTTAGGCATGTTCTTGGAAATAACATGGGGGTGCTGAGGGGCAGCTTTTGAAGTCAGCTTCAACTGGTGGGCAGGATTTCCCCACAACCCCCCAAGTGGGCCCACAGGAGCCAGCCAGTAGCTCCTGAGTGATACAGCTTCACCGCTCTAGGACCTCCAAGCTTAAGAAACACAGTGGAAATCAGCCCAGCAGGTGACCTTCGAGGGCTGCCTGCATTTCAAGGAGAAGCTGTGTGGTGTGAATAGTGGTGGTGAACTTGTGACCACTGAAGTTCCCACAGGGAGCACAAACACGTGTGAACACAGCAGGCTGGGCCTCAGTTCTCTCCCCAGATAGGCTAAAACAACGGAAGGGCATCTTTAAAAACCAAGTCCACACCGCCATTAGATTTTGCTTCACCCACCATGCCAGAGACTTACCTGCAGGCCACACATGACCAACAGCCACCCAGCTTGACAACTAAGCTGATAAGCTGCTAATAAACTGACAGCCGAAGACAGCCAATTTATCGAAGATGCTTCAGCTAATCTAAAACGCTGCCAAGTGAGCCTGCTGCAGAATCTTCGCAGGTTTCCAAGGGGAACCATGATGGCAGAATTCTGTGGCTGACTGTGAAGTCACAAGTTACTGTTACTGGTCATGCTGGCTCTGGTTTGAATCCAAACACTGTCTTGGGGGTGCAGCTCAACGTGTCAGAGCACCAGGGGCGAGTCATCCCAGTCCTGCCCTCCCTGCTCCCCACATGTCACTTTCTATTCATTTGACTTTCCCCTTCTGTTAACAAATTCTGAAGGAAGGGGATGCTGGTGGATAGGGGTGGGCTGCAGCTGCAGCTTGTACAGTTGGACACAAAGTTTATAATAAGCCTTGCATGAGTCCTCTGTAACATGTAAGAGGGCAAAGGCAACAGCCACATCCATTGCATGTCCCCAGCTAATTTCCCACCTAATCACTTAGATTAGATTTCCACCTAATCACTTGCTGAAGTCCTTCAGCTAGGAAATTCCTCTAAATCACATTCAGCACTGAGGCCTGTCTCTGTTCAGAATACACAAAAAGAAAGCCAATTAACTTGTGGAACTCACCACCTCTAGATGTGGTGATGACCACTGGCTTAGATGGGCTTGAAAGGGGGTTAGAAACATTCACGGAGGAGGAGAGATCCCTCTGTGGCTATTAGTCATGATGGCTATAGAAAACCTCCAGGTGCACAGGCAGAATCCCAGATGCTGGGGACATGCAGTGGGTGCGGCTGTTGCCTTTGCATTCTTACATGTTACAGAGGAAGCATGCAGGTTTATTATAAACTTTGTGTCCAACTGCACAAGCAGCGGCTGCAGCCCACCCCTACCCACAAGCATCCCCTTCCTTCAGAATCTGCTTACAGAAGGAAAAAGGCGAATGAATCGAAAGTGACCGAGAGGGAGGGAGGGGAAATAAGAAGGACAAAGAAAGAGGGGAAGCACAAAAAATGAAGATGGCCCACAAAGAATGAGACGGTCCAACAGACGGCTGTAATGTACTTTTTGTATAAGGTTATGACAATGGAAAGCAAACAATTATCCCCGCCCCCTCTGTTTCTTCTAGGAAACAACCCACATCCTTATTAAACTCAATAGGCCCAAGTGTACAAAATCTTAGTTTCTGCTGCATATAGTTTGATGTACTGCACATTAAAATGAACATTGGACAAAGGGACCTCCTCTCTGTCCTCTCAAAAGACCCACCATGGTAGCTCATGGCCCCACAGGGGATGGATGAATCCCGCTAAAGATGCTACTCTTATATTTTTAGGCCTTCTAGCGATTGCCTCCTTACAGCTATTATTTCTGCCACTATAGTTAAACCATATGTTGTTGTTGGAAGTGCTTTTGCTTCATGTTTTGTTGACATTCCGTCAGCTGGTATGTATCCCTCACTTCCTGCCCCTCTGGCTGCTGCCGCCACCAACAGCACTGCAATTACTCTCCAGTATATTATTTTATCAGGAAGCAAAAAGGTGTCACATAGAAATACGGAAGCATTCAGTAGCTGTTGAAAGTCACTTTGCTCAGAGTGTTTTTTGCTCAGAATGTTTTTCCTTGAGGATTGACTGGTTGGTAGGGCGGAGGGGGTAGAGGTGCTCTTACCCCCGGACATTGGGGCCCTGGTCCATGGCCTCCAGGGGCAGACTCCAAATGGTCAGGGGGGCCCCCCTCCTGCAGCCACCTGTGCCCGCCTCGGGGGGGAGGGGAACCTTTTTGAAGACCCCCTCATGGCCTTTAGGAAGCCCCTCGAAGGGGCTACAGGTGAATTTTTTTTTTTTAAAAAAAATAATATAATATAAGTCACTGTACACATATTCAGATTGGCACTATGTACAGAGAATCAGGGCTTGTGAATACTGAGCTGAAGCTTATGAGCTAGGATTGTATTCATTTGCTCTTACTTTGCTTCTTGTGATAAGTGAGTTAAATATGATGTCTTAATAATATGGCTATTAATGGTGAGTTTGTATTTGAATCAGTGTGAAATCCTTAGTTTTAAGGCCCACTGGGAGTTTCTTGCTCTCTTTCTCTCATTTTGTCTGAAATACTAGAATATATTCCAAGCAGTGACGCAGGGTATCACAGCCCTTTGGAACATACTTTTCTGATGCACAAGGGGCTTCATAAGGTAGGGGTGATTGTCAAATACTGCTGCTTCCCCCATGCACAAAATGACACAGTGGTTTTCTATACTATTCTAGTATTTCAGACAGTTAAAATGATAGAAAGAGAGCAAGAAACTCCCAGTGGGCCTTAAAACTCACCATTTTTTAAAAAAGCAATTGTAGGCTTTTTGTAGCCCCTTCGAGGGGCTTCCTAAAGACCATGAGGGGGTCTGCAAAGGTTCCCCTCCCCCCTCTGGCCTCTAGGGCCTTGCAGGGACCATTTGAGCATATGCAGTGGCCATTTTTAATTTTTTTTTTTTAAATGGCTGGAAACAAAATGGCCTCCACGCATGCTCAAATGGCCTCTGCAAGGCCTGGCATGGCCTAGGGACTCACAGAGGCCATTTGAGCATGCACGGTGGCCATTTTGTTTTTGGTGGCCATTTTTAATTTTTTTTTAATTTTAAAAAATGGCACCCCCCCTTCAAGTGGCGCCTGGGGCACGTGCCCTGCCTGCCTCATCCTAGATACGCCCTGCCCATTCAAATGCAACCAGGGCAGACCCTGCTTAGCTAAGGGAAGAAGTCATGCTTGCTACCACAAGACCAATTCTCTTCCCTGTTGTTAATGGTTCTCTCATAAAGTTATTACACGTTTTATCATTACCTCTTCCTGCTTGCTGTTTACGTATTGGTTCAGCATATATGACCTGTCACGTCATATATGGGAACTTTGGGTACTCTGTTCCTTCTCACCCCAAATTCCTTCTCACTCATTGCTATTGGGGGAAAAGAACCCTTCAAATTTACTTCAAGCTAACCTCTTATGCTGGATATACTCATAGATATCAACTGGCATATCCTATAGTATCCAACATTCAGATGAAAATAAGTTTTCTTCTGTATGAAAAAAGAAACAAGCTTTGCTGGTCTGTGACCGGAATAATAAAGATTGATTGATCAATCAATCACAAGCCCTCAAATCTGTCTGCATACATATTCTAGAAGACATAACCTTTCAAAACACACATTTTTCATTCCACATAGAGACTGAAGGGCTGAACAATCACTAATAATATAATTTCTATATATATATACTTCGTTCCTGTAGGTAACCTATGAAAAGGGACTAATTCACACATTTTTTTCCTTTCAACATGAGGTTATTTTTGTTTTAATCACGTCAGGGGCAAATGTATATGGAAGAAAGCTATAGGAATGATCACTTTAAAAAGCACTACCCTGATCGGTATGCATTCAGAAAACTGTGCTGTTCAGGCTTACTCAAAACCCACATTCAGACATTATTTTGTACCTGTGCACCGATATCTGTACACATGCACATATTTTTGAATGAATGACTGTACATGCGTTCATTTTAAAAGTGAGAGCATGGGTGCAGACCTCCTTGAGTTACAGGATACCAGTAGGAAGTTTACTACTATATGTGTGTTGGATATAATGTGTGAATAACTGTACATCTGTTTAGGTCTGTCCATGCATACACAGATTGTAGATGCATTGAACATAATGCATGAATAGAGCAAAAGTATGTTGCCTATGAACCTAAACTCATGTCAGACCTTTTCAAAACTCACATTATAAGATGTCTGGGAAACATTATTCTGTGATAAGGGAAAAGTTGTCATATTAATTCAGCAAGCATCATATCCACTGAGAGATAATTAAGCAGCCCCTCACAAGACAGATATGTTACCCAGAATAGCTAAGAGCTGCCAGGGCCCAAGTATGAAGCAGGGAACACTTTACCCAGGTTGGAAGTTCAGGGGGGCTAGGCTGCAAACCCATCACCATTAGGGAAAGTTTGAAGTTAAATTGCAGATTATGCTTGGATATTTACACAAACTTGTTTCCCTGTATCTGTCTTGTGCTCTTAAATATAAGAGTTTCTGAATCCCTGCTAGCATTTCCTGTGCAAGGGCAAGAGGAGGCAGCAGGGCATGGAAGCAGGGGGCGGGGAGGGCAAGCACCATGATCATCTGGGACAGGGATGTGCAAGCAGGTTCAAATTCAAACCGAACCGGAGGGTGGGGCGGTTCGAGCCAAACCAAAACCGAACCTACCCACCCTGGTTCGAAGTAGGTTTGAATTCAAACTGAACCACCCAAACTGGTTTTGTGCACACCCCTAGTCAGGGATATTGAGGTTCTAGGAAGAATGGGAGGGAACTAGTGCTGCTGATAGGGTTTATAGGCTCCAGGGCAAATGTGAGCAAATTTGTTAGGCCTCTGTTTTGTAGCTGCTCAGTGCTTCCCTCTGAAACACAAGGTAATCTTATGTAGATTTAACTAAGAGTTTATTCAGAATTTATTCTTCTCTTTCTCTCCCCTTTTGCCCCTGATTCCACCTCCCCCCTCTCTCTACAGGATCCCCACTGGAACAAACTTCTCAACAAAATATAAAAGATGACTAGATAGAATACAACAGCCTCTTGTTTACAAAATTTATAGATCTGGGGGATAGGGAATAATGTCCAAAGAACATTGCACACTTGCTTATTATTAATATTAGGGTTGCCAGGTGAGATGCATCAAAAAAGCTGAGATCCTGGAGGCAGGGTCTGGCAATACTGCAAAATGGTGGAGACATGGATCTTGTATTGGGGTAGTGCCCAAAACTGGTCTGAAAATAATAATTTTTGCTATCCGTCGATCTGAGAAAAAAAGCAAAAAGGTGGAGAAAAGGGGTCTTTCCCCCCCTTTTCTTTTAAACAAACCTAATTAAATGAGTTTAAATGCCATATTGCTTTATTTGACTGTAAATAAACATCAGGCAGCCAGGAGCTTAAACAAAGGGAAACAAAATAAAGCTGAAGTACACCATCAATTCATCAGATTTTCAAATCAGACAAGGCCTTTTGTGAGGGGATGGAAAGGTATGCCTATGTTGGAAATTTGTATTGGGCCCAGATAGATTATGCTTATAGCCCAAGGGCTGTTCAACATGTTATGGAAATTATGGCGAATTTGGTTGTGTATTGCTTGTACCTGTGTTAACCCTAGCAATGTGTCAGCCATACTTTTTACCATATGTGCACACTTCGGGGAGCACAGCAGGTATATGTAGATGTGTAGCAGCTGTTTCTAGAACACATGACACAGTCCCATATCACACAGAGAGCCTAAGAAATGCAGATTGCCTGTCTAACATGAATATTTTCTTCATCATACTCTGACCAGGTGCATTTGTGAAAAGTTCTAGAAATCACTTCATCAAAACTATGGTAACCAACCTGATTTTGTTATAACAGCAAAGCCCTTGAGATTTTTAATCCAGCCACTCTGGCTTCTCTTGGTATCTCTTTACTATTGCACATAAGGTTGCCATCTCCCTTGGATTTCTGGGTATTTACCAAATTTTAAGCATGTTCCCCAGTGTCTGGGTAGACGACTTGCTTGCCTGGATTCCCAGCTTTCATTTTTAGCCTACTTTCCAGTAGGTTTATGAGAACACCCGACATTCTGATTCAAGAGATCACCTGATCCGATTCAAGCTGACAGCCACGTGAATGTTTCAGGTGCATGTGGGCTCACTTGTGGACTGTCTAACCAATTTGAACCAAATTTGATACAGTTGTAGTGAGTGACGCATAGGGACACCTCAATGATGTAGTTTGTAATGATGTCATCCCCCCAATCCAAGATGGCAGACGCATGAACATTTGAGAGACAAGTGGGCTAACTTGTGAACCATCTAACTGATTTGAACCAATTTTTTTACAGATATAGGGACACCTCAGTGGCATTATTTGTGATAATGTCACCCACCCCAATTCAAGATGGTGGATGCATAGATGTTTGAGGTGCAAGTGGGCTAACTTGTGGACCGTCTAACCAATTTGAACCAAATTTGATACAATTGGTTCAAACCCACCACCTGTTAAGATCATCTGGGTAAGGTCCAGTTGTGGTTGCCACTGCCTCAGTTGGTGGCGACCCAAGACTGGGCCTTTTCTAGAGTTGCCCTGGGATTCTGGAACATGCTTCCTAGTGAAATTAGAATTTCTTCTTCTCTGAATGTTTTTAAGAAGGGCCTAAAAATATACCCGTTTAAGCAAGCTTTTTAGTTTATACTTTTAAAGCTTTGGTTTTCGAGTTTTTATTGTATTTTAAATTGTTTAAATTATGTTAATATTTCAATGGTTTTATATTGTGAACCGCCCAGTGACTTTTTTGTATAGGGCGGTATATAAATGTACTAAATAAATAAATAAATAAATAAATAAAAATTGTAGTGAGTGACACATAAGGACACCTCAGTGTCATAGCCTGTAATTATGTCATCCACCCCAATCCAAGATGGCAGATGCATGAATGTTCGAGGTACAGGAGGGCTCACTTGTGGACTGCCTAACTGATTTGAACCAAATTTGATACAGTTGTGGTGAGTGACTCACAGGGATACCTCAATGGCATGGTTTGTGATGATGTCATCCACCCCAATTCAAGATGGCAGACACATGAACATATGAGGTACAATTTGGCTAACCCGTGAACCGCCAAACCGATTTGGACTATGTTTGCTATAGGTGCAGGGACACGTAGGGATGGCTCGACGGTGTAGTCTGTAATGATGTCATCAACACTGATTCAAGATGGTGGTCACGTGAATGTTTGAGGAGCAAGTGGGAACCTATTTGGATGAAATTTGGTATAGTTGTAGGGACACATAGGGACACCTCAGATGCATAGTTTATGATGTTGTTATCCACCCCCATTCAAGTTGGTGGAGATATGAACATCTGAGGCACCTAACTGAACTTGTGAACTGCCTATCTGATTTGGACTAAATTTATTCCAGTTGTAGGGATAGTGACAGGAGAGTAGGTAGACTAATTCTTACTAGAACAACTTATTATTGTTATAATCCATATCAATAATTAATTGCAGTCAGCCTGGGTTGCTACTGAGATACATTCTTACTGACTGAGTTGGTCATGTATATACCAATGGAATGTGCTGAAGCCAGTTGGGACTGACTTTTTGCTTACTGTACTCACGGTGGCATGTTAAAAGTGGATCTCCGCTGCCTTCATTACATATTTTACCACGCACATGACCTGCTCAGTCAACAGCTGGAAGTCAGTGTGGGCTGATTTTAAAAATGGTAGCTGACATGGTCTGGAGTGGAATGTTAATGAAATAAAGTCCAGAGACAGGAGGCTTATTGTCATCATACATTTAATCTTGTTTAATTGTCATTTGTTCTCCTTAGAAAATGCTAAGAACTGTCATTCTATGAAGAGTACTAGGTATTCTCAAGATAATTCTCAGCACTCCCCAATTAGCTACCATTTCAATTATCCTTTCAGCAAACTCATGACAGTTAAGGTATATAGCAAATACAACTGCCATAATGTGCTGCTTTGTGATGGGAGCAGAGGGAGAGAGTTATATAAAATTGTTATAAACTAATTAGATGCCATGTGTAAATAGAAGAAGTAAATCTCTTAATTAAACAAGAACAGCATTTCAGTGAGAGAAATCAACACTTTGTGCCATGAAAGTTGTGATCATTTCAGGCAGTTCTTTAGTAGCTGTATTTTAAATGGTCAGTTAATCAACACAGTGGGCAACCTTTAACTCAAAGGAGACTGCATTCTATTTCATCTAACACATTTGCTGGCCAATTGTTATGGGGCAATTTTTCACTTTGAAAATAGCTTTGTTGTGAAATGATGAAAAGCCCTAGATACTGCTTGCTTAAATTCTCTCTCGCAACCAGAATATACAAGTATATTATACCGGCACAGTAGTGTCAGTATAGTTAAGATGAGGAGTTGTTTCAGTGTTCTACCATTATAAACCCTTAGCATTCTATTGGTCATAAAATTGAAGCCATCTGTTGAATCTGACTATTTGCAGATATCAGCTAGATTGCAAGAGACATTTCCTTTCCAAATCTGGTGCAGATCCATTGCAAAATGTGTGAGATACAGCAGTTAAAATATCATCCCCTAAAAAGATGGAGTCTAAGTGCTGTCTACCCTTTTTTTGCCATCTGACAACATGAGGTCACTCACACAATCAAAAACTGTGTTTTACCTGGGATTGGGAACTGTATGTGCTTCCAATTTTTAGTTGTGTGGAAGCAAGGTAGGAGGAAAGCCTGGGTAGAAGTGATTGTGTGGAAGCAAGGTAGGAGGAAAAGCTACCCAGAAAAGCTGTCTACACTCCTACACTGAAATGTGCTGAAAATGACAAGAAAAAGCAGGGGGGAGCACAAATAAGCAGAGTACCTAGCTTTCGAGCAATGCCCCCAGGACCTCCAAATCCTCTAATTTTTGTCCTTATTTGAGAGTGGGTTGTGTGTGTGTGTGTGTTTTGCAGAAAAGAGCCACACCAAGAGGTGATTCTCACTATGGAGAGAAACTGGGTTAAGGGAGCCCAGCCCGGTTTCCCCTCATTGTGAGAAGCACCAAGCTCATGGGCAAGCCTGGTGGTTCAATGGCGGCTAGACCGCCTAAGAACCCCTCCCCTAAAATGAGGTTAGTGGTGCGAGTGCTCCGCTAACCACGTTTTACTGTTCGTGTGCTGCCGTGGCGTGGCTCAGCGCCAACTCCCGGGTAGACCCCCACCGGGAGGCTACAATAAGCCTCCTGGCCTCTGGGATCTCTCCAGGATGCCCTGTGTGCTCACATGGGGCATCCTGGGACTTCCAGGGGCTGGGCGGCCCCCGATCCCTGCCACCCCTACCAGCTCTGTGATGGAGCTGGCAGTCATGTGGGCGGCTGATCCGGCCACCCAGGGACGTCTCCCTGCTCGTCTGCAGAGAGAACAGGCTAAGCCCACTCTCCCCACAGAGCCTGGTAAGGTTCTCCACACTGCTTGTGTGGAGAGCCTCCATGGCTCCACACTACAAAATAGTGGCAGATAGTGCTTGATATAGACATCTCCAGGTGGTTCACGGGTTAAAACATAACAGATATAAAAACATTAGAAGTCATTTCTGGCTTCTCAAGAACTGCAGATTGCTGAAAATAACCATATTTTTGCCCTGCGAATAAAGAACCCAATACGCGAAACCGTGGGTGCTGGGACTGTGGATAATGAGGGCCACCTCTAGTTCCTGAATTATTAGCAACTGTAATCTCCATAATAACAGTGTAAAGTCAACTAAGGTCACTTATAATCAATTTTGCCCTCTGAGGATTTCGAAGCCAGAGTTGGTAAAGAGCAAGTCCTGGCAAATTCTGGAGAGTGACTTCCTGGATACAGCTGTTTAAAATGGAGACTTTAGGAACTTCTATAATTAAACAAATATTCCCTTGAGTAAAAAGTCATTTTGGAAGCTCAGGATGCATTTGTTGTTTTGGGACTTTCACGACCTGCTTGTATATGCTCAATAAGGAACTTTGTCAGATCAGGAAAACCTGGTTGTAGTTCTACTTGACAGGGCTCCTTCCAGACAGTGATATATTCCGCCTTGTTTACTGTTTTCTCCCATGGCTGTTGCTAGTCATCCGAATGACGCACAGATGCTCATGCATTTCTTTCCTACAATCATCTCCCAAAGCACTGATAAGCAGTAACGTTTGAACTTGACTTTTCTTTGGTCTTGAAGTTGGAATGAAAAATACTGCAGGAGGAAAAGGAAGAGGTGTGGACGGTAATTGTGCTAGCTGGGGAAGTGTGGCTGATAAGTGGTGTTTTCCTTGGCTTTCATAGGTACATCCCTGCATGCTCCCTGACTTCAGCACCTGAGAACAATTATTCCCCCGCCCCCTCACATAACCCTAGAACCAGGGGTTATCCCATAAAACTACTTGCCAAGGAGACCAACAAAGGGAAGTACTTTTCCACAGAAACATAATTAAACTATGTTATTCTCTACCACAAGGTGTGGTGGCAACCACCAGCCTGGATAACTTTAAGAAGGGCTTAGATAAATTCATGGAGTACATGTCTATCAGTAGCTACTAGTCTGAGGGCTATAGGCCACCTCCAGCCTAAGAGGCATGCCTCTAAATATCAGCTGCAAGGGAGCAACAGCAGAAGAGAGAGCATGCCCTCAGCTCTTACCTGTGGCCTTCTCAGAGGCATCTGAGAATGTGAGATGGGATGTGAGACCACACTGTGAGACAGGATGCTGGATTATCGGCCTTGGACCTGATCCAGCAGGGCTGTTCTTGTATTCTTATTGCAGTGCATTTTCAAAAGCTGGGCACCATGTAGGTTTGCCAACATTCTGTGGGCAAATCTACAAGGGACACAAATTGGGTGTTGGTGTTGGAGATGCGGCTCCTGAATGACATTGACTCTTAGCACCAGCAAACCTATTGACCACTAGGGGCATTAGCGGTAGAGACAGCCAGTAAAGGCATTCCCTCTCTGACCATGCTTTCTGTACTGTGATGATTCCCCTTTGTTTCATTCTCTCATTTGGAGAGAGACTTCCTTCTTCTCCCTTCCCCTCTTCCTGTATGTAGTTAGCAATGAGTCATGATAGGTCTTATCTATCTCCCTGGTGGATTTCCCAAATAAACTACTTTATTTGGAACTTGAACTCTGTGTCTCCAGATAATATTAATTAGCAGTGCTCCCTTACTTGTGCACTTCTGCGTAGCTGGGGTAGATGCAGAAATCTCCCCCCCTAAGCTCTCTAACAGGTGGTGTATTGGGGCAGGATGTGGGGATGATCAGGAGCTGTGTAGCAATGTGCACAAACCAACTGGATCACTAGTGTGTTTGTAAAAAAAGAATAAGAAAAACACACACACAAGGCCCATGGTTTCACACAGCTTCTTGAGCATAAACCAAGTGGGACATTAGTACATTCATAAAAACAAACAAGAGTAAATGGTGGTGATATGAATAAATTCTAAAGGATACTTTAGAAGAGAGAGAGAAAGGGACGTGGGATGCTTGAAAACAGAGAAAGAAAGGGGATGCAAGATGCTTGAGAAGACACAGAGAAAGGGCATGCTGGATCCACAGCTTCTTAATCACAAACCAACTTGAAGATAGTTGCATTAGTAAGTGGGGGGGAATAAGTTGTGACCATGGTGGTTGCACACACAGCCTCTTGATCACAAACACATTGTATTTGTAAACCCCAGTCCACACACAGCCTCTGGATCATGAATGAACTTGAACACTGGGCATTTGTAAGGTGGGGTGGTGGTGGTGGGGAGCCAAGCTGCATAGTTTCCTGACTTGGAGGCTGGAGTGCAGAACAGCAGCAGCAGGTCATAATGTCAACAAAGGATACAAATCTCAACTATGGCAAACCAAAGGAAGAAAAGAAACAGGAATAGTCCAAAAGGTCACGTCAGCCAAGGGGAAGCAGATGATAATTGACTCCTTCCTCTCCACTAACAAAGTGAGTGGAACCATGAGAACATCTTTTGCAATCCCTGTTAAGAACAGATTTATAGCCTTGGACACAGAGAACCCTCCCTCACCCTCTAAGGAGCCTGCTGACAGGGAGACTGCATCATCCCAGGCATCTTCCTCACCATCTGACAACTCTGGCCCAGAAAAACCCCTGGAGCAGAGAAACAGGAGATCCAAGAGAGCCAGATGCATCCCCTGCCACCCCCGTGCTCCCCTTCCAGAATATTTGGGCTCTGCAAATACTATCATTCAACTTTTGGAGCACCTAAACAGTATCTCAACAAAGGAAGATAAGCTCAGGCATGCCTTTGATGCATTTGTAACATGAGCCACCCATAAAACAATTCCTGGCAGTGTCTAGGCAGTTCCTTCTTCAGCTCCTGACAGGACCTCTACCATAGTTTGGCTCTAACCAAACTATGCCAGCAAATTTGGAGAATGACACAGTGGCCAGCAGATTGGAAGAGGTCAGTCTGCATACCCATACCAAAGTATACCCATACCCATACTTAACAGATTGTGCAAACCATTGCACAATATCCTTAATTTCACATGCTAGCAAAATAATGCTCAAGATCATCCAACACAGATTAGAGCCCTACATGGAAAGGGAAATGCCGGATGTTCAAGCTAGTTTCAGAAAAGGCCGAGGAACAAGAGACATCATTGCCGATGCACACTGGATAATTGAGAAAGCCAAAGAATACCAAAAAGAAGTTATGTGCGATATTGACTACAGAAAAGCCTTCGATTGCATCAACCATGTCAAGTTGTGGAATATCCTTAGGAAAATGGGTGTCCCAGAACATCTCATTGTTCTCATGAGAAACCTATGCTGGGAAGAGCTAAAGAAAAGAGGACAACCCACAGCAAGGTCTATGGACCCAATTACATCAGCAATTAATGCACCACTGAGAGACCTTAAAGACCAAGTTGAAGACAGATCATTCTGGAGAGAATCTATCTATGTGGTTGCTAAGAGCCACCACAATAGACCTCAAGCCTGCATTTGACTCCATCTCCTGAGCTAAATTGTGAGGAAAAAAGCTGGAAGTCTCTTTGATTGATCAGTGCCTGCCATCCCTCATTCATACCCTTCACAATGGCATGTCCCTGAAAGTCAGATGCAACTCCCCAAAGTCATCTGTCAAGCACCATCTCCACATGTAAGGGCATCAGACAAGGCTGCATACCGCCCCACTCCTATTCAATATAAATGCCATGGTGGGGCACTTAAGTAATCTGGACTTTCACCCCCTCCCCCAGAGAAACACATCTCCATTGTGCTTTACGCAGATGACACAGCAGTTTTCTCCAGCAAATCCCCATGGGATTTAGAAGAGATTTGGGGGCCCTCACAAGTTACTGTAAGGAAGACCTGGAAATAAACAATCACAAAACCAAAATCATGGCCTTTGCCAGGAGACCAAAGACACACTCCTGGTGCATAAGCAGGAATACAGTTGAGCAGGCCTCATGCTTTAAATATTTCTGAAAGACCTCTTTCATGCCACTGGAACCAGGAAGGCTGATGGCAGCTATGCTGCCCAAATGCTCAGAGGAGCACTGCAGTCATCCCAAAATTCTTTTGGACAAAAGGGGACTACTAAATACCTGTAGCCCCTAAACTAATTAAGGCCAAGTAGCTGGTACAACTTCTCTATGGAGTCCAGCTGGGCCCCTTCTCCAACATCGCCCCCTTGCAGCTCATCCAGTCCAAATTCCTAAGGGCAGTATTCCAGGTAATCCGCTGTGTCTCAGTGCTGGTCTGTGACTGGAGGCAGGCCTGGTGAAAGCAGAGGCCAGGGTACGACTGTTCATATTCAATTTCTGGCTGTACTCCTTCCCAATGGGCCTAGCTCTCCTTAAGCTGGAGGATGGATACGAATCCACAATTGAAGCAAACTCTGCTGGCAAAACTATAAGCACTCGGGCTCTCCCTGCCCCACCTACATTCCCTGGAATACAAGCAGGCCAGGACACTTCTTAAATAGTGCCTATTGGACACAGAGTGCCAAGCTGATTTAGGCAGGGCCCCAGAACTTCCCTTCACTGAAGGTCTAAGATACGTAGTGACACCCGCTGCATATCTTATGCAGCTAGAGGTTCTAACCACAGAAGAACCTTCATCTTGGCTTGCTGCAGCATCCTCCCTTTGGCCATGCTAGATGGAAGATATAGGAAGATCTCCTTCCCGGAATGCTTGTGCCACTGCAACACTGGGCAAGTTGAAACCACAAAGCACATTGTCCTTCACTGCCTATTTTATAGACACATTCGCAATATTCTCACCGAGCCACTACTTATAAGGTTGCCAGGCCACACAGGCCAGTTCTATGTATCATTACTACTCCCTGACTGCAACCCCCTCATAACACGTAATGTTGTCAAGTTCTGTGCGGCAGAGTGCAAAATTCGCTCAGACCTGACTGCCGACAAGAGGTAATCAGGCCCGACATGGCTCATGGATGTACTAATCCCTCTAACTTCCTGCTCCCCAGTTCTACAGTTCTTATCTTAATTTTAATTTAAAATTTAATCCTAATCTTAACTAATTTTATAGTTTTCTATAGATTTTAGCCTACAGCATACTATGACTTTTGTGTTATCACCTTCAAACTATCTTCACAGATATAGGCTGTTAATCTCTTGTTTTCTACGTTTTTACCTTATCACATTGCAAATTTTAAACCAATTTCCATGGCCTTTTATAGTTTTTTGTTTGATAGCAATATGATTTTAGTATTATCATCTTTTGATTCTATAGTTACTGTAAACTGAGCAGTGAGCCGCTCTTACAGAGGTGAGCTCTTCCACAAGTGACTTGCTTGCAGGGAAATGAATGAGATTCCCTCTGCAAAATCTGATTTTTCCATGATTTGTTGTGAATGCCCTCACATCATCAAACACTGCTGTCACCAGCTGGTCTGAACCTTGTAGTTTTGGGGTTTAGGATATTCAGCTCTTGTCTTTTGCCATCAAGAAAAGCAAGGCCTGTTGTCCATTTTTTATCTTCGATTTCTGGTGCAAGCATTTTAATCTTTTCCATAAACATTATCATCTGTTTTAAATTCAAATAATTTATTTAAAACAGTTCTGCTGCTTAACCTAAGTAAGTCACCATATTTGGATTCAACTTCTTCCAAGAAAGCACATAACTATCTGGTGGCTGTTGGTCACCTCCAGCCTCAGAAGTAAGATGCCTCTAAATACCAGTTGCAGGGGAGCAATAGCAGGAGAGAGGGCATGCCCTCACCGCTTGCCTATGGGCTCCCCAGGAGGGAGGATGCTGGACTAGATGGGCCTTGTGCCTGATCCAGCAGGGCTGTTCTTATGTTCTTATGTATGTGCTGCAAGTCCCTCAAGCAAAAGTACTTCACACATTTTATGGAAGACATGGCATTATCAGGTTTCAAAGATTTAGTGCACAATGCTTGCTGATGAATCATGCAGTGTAATACTACAACTTGCTCTGAATTTTGCTCATCCGTCTTTCTTTGTACTAATTCACCAATCCTATTTTATTTTTACCAACTATCGCTGGGGACAGAAGCAAAGCCACCATGGAGCAGGGAGAAGAATATCCAGGGGCAACCCTCCCCCCTCCGCCCGGACACCCCTTTGCCCCCCCCCCGCAAACTGGGAGGATATCCAGCAAACTGCTCGCTGGCTGGGAGGGCATCTGGTGGTGCTTCTGGGTTGATGTCAGTCACGCTCCTTGAGCTGGGATCAGCATGTCAGTGCAGTGGATGTGGCCACCATTGGAGCACAGCCACACTGCTCATTGTCCATCCCTCTCCCAGACAGTGAGCAGTTCCTTTGCCAGATGGATTGGTGCTTAAGCTGCCTTAAGCAGGCAAAGCACCCAGTCAGCTTAAGCACTTAGCTGATGAAGAAACTGTTTGCCAACTGGAAGAGGGGCGGATGATGGGTGATACAGCTGGGCTCTGAAGCGGACCACACCCTCTGCATGGGTGTGTAAATGCCCCTTACACCTTACAAGTGTAAGGGGCATGACTGGCATCAAAACCTG
Source organism: Hemicordylus capensis (assembly GCF_027244095.1). Taxonomy (NCBI): domain Eukaryota; kingdom Metazoa; phylum Chordata; class Lepidosauria; order Squamata; family Cordylidae; genus Hemicordylus; species Hemicordylus capensis. The sequence continues at coordinate 225,954,349 of NC_069657.1, forward strand.
AAAGCTCCACCAGTCACTTTCCCCAACAGGCAGGCTGCTCATCAGTATTCTCATCAACGGCAACTGAATATGTACAGACAACTTTCCTTTTCATGAGGAGCAACACATTCATATTTTTTTAAATGAATATGCTCTGCTATTGTGTTTGAAGAGGCTGATATTGCTGAAAACATTTCTCCTTTCAGAACATACAATTTCACACACTTTAAGAATGCAGTGTTTACACAGTCAGTAAATGGCTCCCCATAGCAATCATTTCTCTTATGACATAACTTACCCAAACGGCTGAGCCTATTCTTGCTTTTTGAAAAGTCTCTTGCTGCTTGGCCAGTTGCTTATTCAGTTGAGATACTATCTTCTCCTTCTCTCTTCTCTCTGATACTTTTCATTTTGCTCTGCAAGTTCCATTATGTAATGTTTAACATTGTAGTCTTTTCTCATGGCAATTCTGCCTTTGCAGATGAAGCATGTCACACAGTGTTTCTACTCAATAAAAAAATAATCTACCGTTCACTTATCTTGAAATTGCTGTTGTTCATGGTCAATTTTTCTTGTTTTTATTTGAGGAACTTTTGTAAACACAGGAAGAGTGAAATTTTGCCAACCAGGCAATGAAAATAAAATTTTCCTGTCAGGAAAATTTAACCAAAGTTAAGCATCTTGTAAATAGGAAAATTGGAACCACCATCTTATTATTATTATTTTTAATATGTAAACCGCTTTGAGAACTTTTGTTGCAAACTGGCATAACAACAAAAACTGTTGTGTTATATTTTAATGACACTTAAAATGAATGTATATGCTTTAATAAAGACCAGCATGCTCAGATAAACAATACATTTTTCCATATCTAATGCATTTCCCCAGTAATTAATATGCTTTTAATGGAAATTCAAATCAAGATTTGACAGTTGTCACACATGATGTCCCTCTCCAGAGGCTTATTATATATAGATTTCCAGAAGGATGCTGTTAATAAAAAAGGATAGTATAAATTTATTGCTCAGGGTTAATTGTTGATCTTTCAGGGATTCAAATCTTGTATGGAGTTCTGTTTGCAGCTTTAAAAAGAAGATCTCTCTCTCTCTCTCTCTCTCTCTCTCTCTCTCTCTCTCTCTCTCACACACACACACACACACAGCAACAGGGTTTCCCCCTGATTTCTTTTGCTGTAGAAACTCTGGGCTCATATAGGAGGGAGAGGGGAGGTTCGCAATCCCTTTCCCCGTCTCCCTGTATGCCTGACATCTTTTTGTGTACTTTGCTTTGCTTGTGAGACTTGCTCTCTAACTCCAGAGTTTGCTTGTGACTGGAGCTTGATTGTGAGAGTTGTTCCCACTCTGCACTTTACTTGGCTTTGTAGCTCTCCTCTCCCTCCTGTTGCTTCCATATAGAACCATGTTGGTGACCAGCTCAGTTGTTTCCTTCTGCCACCCTCTGCTCCCCACCAGTAGATGGACTGTGAGCTGTGATTTGAAAGCCCTGCTTTATGTCCTGCTTATTCATAATCTCATTGTATACTATAACCATTTGTTTCAATTTTGTATCTTACTTAAATATTCCATTGCATTCTTGTCTCTTAGGCTTTTCACCCTTAAGATTTTAGACAACCTACTCCTTTTTTTCAGCATCCAAGTTCAGGACAGCTGGAGGATGTACAAGGCATCCACCTTGTTTCAAAGAGCAGCTAAAATGACAAATATTGGACTTGAATGTTGAGAGTTAGAACTTGAGGCCCATGTACCTGAGCAACATGCCTCTGACATTCTTATCTCCACAGAAACAGAGGCTAACTTCACCTTCAGTCATTTTCTCCAGCTGGAGAGTAGAAGAAACAAGTAGTTCTAGTAAGAATTAATCTGCTTACTTTCCTTTCATTATCTCTATGACTGGACTAAATTTGGTCCAAATCAGTTAGGTAATTCACCAGTTAGCCCACTTGCACCTCAAACATTCATGAGTCTGCCATATTGAATTGGGGTAGATTACATAATCGCCAACTGTGTGTTTGAGGTGTCCCTATATGTCCCTTCAGTTGTACCAAATTTGGTTTAAATCGGTTCCCACATGCACCTCAAATGTCCAAATGTCCACCATCTTAAACTAGGGTGTATAAAATCATTAAGAATGATGCCCTTGAGGTGTCTTTATGTCTCTACACTTGTAGCAAATTTAGTTCAAATTGGCTAGATTGGGGTTTCTTGACCTTGGGCCCCCAGATGTTGTTGGACTTCAACTCCCAGAATCCCCAGACATGGCCTATGTGGCTGGGGATTCTGGGACTTGTAGTTCAATAACATCTGGGGGACCAAGGTTAAGAAACTCAGGGATAGATGGTTCACAAGTTAGTAGGGATATGCAAGGTCCCCCAGGAAGACAGTTTGATGGCATGGGTGTGTGTGTTACCTTTAAGGATCAGGGAGGGAGGGTGCTCTTACCCACCTGCCACTTCCCCCCCACTGGCGCTGTGCCCAAAATTGCTATGTGGAGTGGCAGCATACCTTCTTGCCACCCTGGTCAGTGTCAGACTGGAAGTGGCCAGTGTGTGTGTGTGTATGCATGCGCACTGGCCACTTCGTCTGATGCTCAACAGTATGAGATGATGCCTTTCAGTCCTGCGCAGTATGAGATGATGCCTTTCAGCATCTTCCTATATCACTGCTGCCCAATATCGTACCAGCGGGGATTCGAACCGGCAACCTTCTGCTTGTTAGTCAAGCATTTCCCCACTGTGCCACTTAAGGTAGCTAAAAGAAAAAGACTTCCCGATCTTCTGGGCACTCTGATTGGCTGCCTGAGGAGTCAATCAGCCTAGTCCCTCTCTGATTAGTCCTAGGACTGCCCACTTTGCAAAAAAAAAAAAAAAAAAAGCGCGAGCATGCTTATTGGCTCCTAATATTAATATTTTAAAAGATCTGGGCCTTTCCATTTGTTCTTTGCTATAGTCGCCGACCTCACAACCTTTAAAGCAGCAGCAGTTTGTAGGCAAGAGCAGCAAGGAACAATAGAGGCAGGCAGTAGCACACAAAATGGAGGCAGAGCCAAATGGCTAACAGAAATTTAAGGTGAGCGCCACCCGTTTTGCCCATAGATAAGATCCATTATTTACTTCTTGCAATAGTCCCCTACTGCTGGTTGTTCTCTCTTGGATCCAGCCAGTCAATCCCCTTCTGCTACTGGTTGTAAATCAAGAAGGTCAAGATTTGAACAAACAAGTGATAGGCTACACTCCTCCAAATTGCAATGAGGGCTATTGTTGCAGACTTGTGAGATAACTCCTCCAGATTTCCCTCCCAGAGAGTTTGCACCCATCCTGTCTAGCTGCTGGTCTGCACAGAGATGTGACTGGGATGCTGCTGTTGAGAAGAACACTTGATATGTTATGGGATAAGCCAGGAGGCAAATCTAGAATAGCAGATGTCTACAAAGAGGATTTGCTTGATTGTAATGGATGTCTGAATTGAAAAACAGACTTTGTGTTGTACTATATCTTGTAATCTTTTATTGTTTTGTTTAGAAGTTTGGCCCAGTGGGGATCCTGTAGAGAATGCAGCAGGGAGTGGTGTAGAACCAGAAAGGAAAAGGGAGGGAAAGGAAGAGGAGAAAATGGAGTTGTTTCTGAATAAACCTTTAGTTAAATCTATATAAGATTGCTTTGTTTTTATGAGGGAAGCAGCTATAAAACATTTTGTTAAGCGGTTTAAGTTATTTAATAGGCCTAGGCATCAGAGAGATTGAGATAGTGAAGGGTCACCACACATCTTTTCCAGCTCACTTACCCTTTCGCATGAGCAGCAACTATAATCTATAAAACCAACTGAGTTCTTCTTTGACCTGGTGACTAATTGCCCCTTTTGGATCTAGCTCTGCTACAATAGGACCCAGACTGAGGGGTTCAAGGGAATTCTGGAAAGAAAGAAAATGAGAAGGATCTGCTTCTATCTACATTTGTTAGCCCCAAGATCTAGACCTGTACCCAGCTAGAACTATCTGATTATTATCTTTCAGTCCCAGCCTTCTCTGTATAGGATATAATAGGAAGCTTTGACTGAGCACTGTAATTGCAAGCCAACAAAACAAATAGATCGACTGGAGGAAAATGTCCCTTCTTTAGGCTGGTTTATAGATAATTGTTCCTTGCCAATACTTTTTAAACAGAAGTAGCACAGTATCCTGTACTATATATCCTAGAATCTACCTTTCCACTTAAGCTTTCCAAATGGAGGAAATGAAGCAAATTGAAAAATAAACCTGCATTCTTTTCATTATCTGTTGTATTTGGAGAAACCTGGCAAACCTAACCTGCTTTACTTCAAAGGACAAGATAGTAGGGTTGCACGTTTTGTATTTTTTCTGTTTCAATTTGTACCAAATCCGAATCAACCCCATTTTGTATTTTGTCCGAAATCAAGCCTTCCAAATCATCCCACTTTTGTTTTGTATCCAAATTAATCCGAATCTGAATCCAAATTAATTCAGATTTAAAAATGGGTCACATGGTCAAAAGAGTGGGTGGGGGTTATAGTGCCCAATGAGTGGAAGCTACCACAAAAATTTCAAAGGAATTGGGCAAACTGCTGATTTTTGGTGAATTTTTGAAGTTTGCGCGTCTTTCAGATTTTCCCCATAGGGTATGATGGAGGTTTCAGGAAAGTATAGTTTCATGCGGGGAGGAGGGGTGGCCCAGAGTGGACTGTGCTTGGTGGTAGTGTCCAGTTGATACAAGGAAGCTACCACAATTTTTTCAGAGGAATTTGGCAAAGGGCTGATTTTTAAAGAATTAATGAACTTGTGCGTCTTTCAGATTTTCCTTCTAGGGTATAATGGAGGTTTCTGCAGTCCCATAACTCCACTTGAAGGGAACTGGGATGGCCCAGAGCAAGTGGAGGTGTAGTGCACATAGGGTGCCAACCACCCACATGGGTTGCCAACCCATGAAGTACAGGGTTTTGTTGTTCTAGAGGTGTTCTAAGAGTAGATTCTCTAGTAGCATATGAGAGTGGATTCATGGTTTTTCATTAAAAATCTCATTTGCTACCAGAGAATCTAAACTCAACACCTCAGAAACAACAAAGCCCAGTACCCCAATGGGTTAGGAATCCAGGGGGGTGGTTGGCACCCTCTGTGCACTACACCACCACTCGCTTTGGGCCATCCCAGTGCCCCCCAGGTGGAGTTATGGGGCTGCTGAAACCTCCATTATTCCCTATGGGGAAAAATCTTAAAGACATGTAAACCTCAACAATTCCTAAGAAATCAGCCCTTTGCCCTATTTGGAATCTGGGTGCACCACCCTTGGGGCACTGCCACCCAACCCACTGTTTTTCCCCTGAAGCCCCACATAAACAATTTGAAAGAGTGAAGAGAATGATGAACAACAACGACACTTAATTTTTTGGCACAGTTACTTGAGAATTTTGCAGCGGGTGTGATCCTGTCCCTGTGTCACTAGCATAGCAGCACAACCCATTTGTGGATTCAAGCAATCTTTCAATAAAAACACTCCCTCCCCATGGAACAGTGACCACAAGTCATTTGAGATAGCAAGATAGACCAATGAGCCAGTGTGGTGTAGTGGTTAGAGTGCTGGACTAGGACCAGGGAGACCCGAGTTCAAATCTCAATTCAGCCATGATACTAGTTGGGTGACTCTGGGCCAGTCACTTCTCTCAGCCTAACCTACTTCACAGGGTTGTTGTTGTGAGGAGAAACCTAAGTATGTAGTACACCACTCTGGGCTCCTTGGAGGAAGAGCGGGATATAAAATGTAAAACAAAACAAAACAAAACAAAACAAAACAAAACAAAACTGCCTTTGTACTTTGGAATAGCTTCAAATGTTCATTTAACTGAAGTGGATTGAGCCGTAGCCCAAACAAATCAGCCTACTGTTCAGAATTGTTGAGATTTATCATCACTGCATTTAAGAAAGTGCAAAACCATGGATCATGGTTACAAGAAAGAGAGAAGCAACTAAAATTCCTGGGGATGTCAATAAATTGACAGGGATATTCCCCACCCACTCCTTTTGTCTCCTGTAGTCCCATGTGGATGACCTGTCTCTGCAATGGCAAAAGTTGTGAACCACTGGCTTAGACATCATGTCCCACCAAATTACATTAGACTGCTCAACTTGGGCAACAAAACTTAGACACCACTATAACTCATAAAAATCAGAAGAAAAACAAAATAGCTCTTCAAAAGACCCCTGAACAAGTCAAGAGATTCTTTCTAAACCTTTGGAAAGAAAAACCTGTGTAATTTCAGAACTTTCCTAACCAGCTTCTCAAAAAGCTTCTCCACACAATTTATACCATGGCTTTTAGCAAGAGCGTTGGAATTGCATTGAGCTCCCAAAGATATTTGGGTATTTCTGTCTCAAAATGCTGTCTTCCAAATCCCTTTTCAAGGTCAGTTTGCATTTCAATCGCACTGAATACAACACATACTTAACTAAACCATTCAAGCTCAAAAGCTTTTTGCATATCTTATCTTCTGCTAATCACTCAGTGCCTCAGCTGGAGTGGAGAGAGTCAGAGAAGTCAATTTCAATTGCAATGCTTTCCCAAAGAACAAAGCATTCTGTCCAAAACACAGTCATTTCAATTTGGAAACAAAAATCTATGTTTTTTAATTCTTGATTTTGTTTTGGTTACAAAACCTCCGAAATTGCCATTTTCGTGCACAAAACATTTTGTACCTGAATCGAAATGCACAAGCCTACAAGATAGTCAATTATATGCTTTGTAGGATTTCAAATGATGAAGAAGTCACATGATAAGCTGCCCAGGTACGTACGTCTCTAGGATTCAAATTCCGATTCCGTCTCTGTCTGTGTGGAGTCTGCATCACAACATTTCAATGAAGGTTACATTATACTTTGTGAAAATGCAGATCAAATTGACATTTCAGAACAAAATGACACTCTCTCACCAACGTTTCTATGGCCTCCTTTGGATGTAGTGTCAAACCTCTGGTAGATGAAGCTGTGGCTATTCTTCTTCTCCTCCTTCTCCTTCTCCTTCTTATTAATTATTATTATTATTATAAATATTTATACTCTACCCCTCCAGTACACTACTGCTCGGTGCGGAGGGGGGGGCTCACAACAATAAAACAGATACAATATACAATATAAGCAATACATTAACCAAATTAAATAAACAAGTTAAAAGTCAGATTAAAAAACCAAAATCAGTATTAAATTGCAGATTAAATTTTTTTTAAAGCTAAAAATTGAGAATTATAAAAAACTAGAAACTAAAGATCATATATAACAACAGAAGGGGCATTAAAAGCCTCTTTAAAAAGATGTGTTGTTACTTGTTTTTAAAAAAACACTGAGGGAGGGAGCATGACGAAGCTCTTTAGGGAGGGCGCTCCAAAGCCAAGAGGCCACAACCGAAAAGGCCCTGTCTCTAGTCTCCGCCAACTGGATCTCTGTTAGTGGAGGGACCGTGAGCAGGGCCTGAGACAATGAATGGAAGGCCCTGGCAGGTTCATATGGGCAAATGCAGTCTGACAGTTACTCTGCCCCCAAGCTGTATAGAGCTTTAAAGGTCAAGACCAGCACTTTGAATCTAGTTTGGAAGCAGACCGGTAACCAATGAAGCTGCTGCAGGATGTGTAGTGACTTGTGCCCAATTGTGCCTATTCATGAAGTGGCTCGTGCCCACAAGCATTCTTGAAGCAGCATTCTGGAGCAGCTAAAGCTTATGAACAGTCTTCAAGGGCACCCCCATGTAGAACACATTGCTGTAGTCCAATCTGGATGTTACCAGCACATGAATGACTGAGGTCAGGTCCGACTTCTCCAAATAGGATCACAGCTGGTGTACCAGCTGTAGTTGGTAAAAGGCGCTTCTGCACACCACCGCCACCTGTGCCTCCAAGGTCAACGTCAGGTCCAGAAGAACCCCCAAGCTGCAGACTTTGTCTTTCAGAGGGAGTGTGACCCTGTCCAAGACCAGATTTACCTCATTACTCGGATGATCAGTTCTACCAACCCAGAGCACTTCCATCTTATCTGGATTAAGTTTCAGCTTGTTTGCCCCCATCCCATCCAGAAAAGCCTCCAAGGCCCGGTTCAGAGCATCCACTACCTCCCTGGTGTCTGCTGACTTAAAAAATAGGTAGAGCTGATGGCACCACAGCCCACACCTACGGATGACCTCTCCCAGGCTTTTCATGTAAATGTTAAACAGCATATCTGGGTCATTCCGATGAGTATTATGTACTGAAGCTATCATGACAGTGTCAAGGTCCCATAGAAGAGGCTTAATATTCTGAAAATATTGTTATCATTGAAAGATTGCTCACTTGGTGTGATTCTAGTATGAATGTATTGGTAGAAAGTCATATAAATTCTGAGGTTGTTTGAAAGTCAGATGGAGACCACCACCTATACAGGTAGGAAAGGGGGAGGAAGCAGAAAGTTAAAGAGTCATTTTTAATCCAAACCATGGTTATGTATATTAGACATCCAGGATCAGTAAAATGTATAACACAGAGAAATCAAGATGAGACTGACAATTTGAAAATCTAGTTTTCCTGGCTTGCTCACCTATAGGTGCCACTATCCCATGATAAAGAAATAATTGGAAGACATGAACACACAATGCTTGTTGCTGACTGCTTCCAACTTTTTTTGAAAGCCAGTTACGTCTTCTGCTTACGCATCTAAGCCGATCTAGTTAGGGGATAAATGAGCAGAATTCATGCATACATTCAAGTCAAGTGCCAGACACTTGCACCTTGTTGTGCTTTTAGTAAGGAGGTTTCAGGGAAGTATTGCTTATAACATGAACAACTCATTAGTGTGTCATGGTTTAAATAGCCCCTGATTCTTCTCCTGAAAAACTATTTTTGGTGTGCTTATCTTGCATACGGGATATATGCAAAGAAACATAACTGTTTGCTATAATTCCTACCTCTTTGATCATGCTGAACTTTGGAAATACTGTAGACTAAACAAAATGTTGACAGGAAAGCATTTTTCTTGAACTGCTACAATGTGAAATCCTCTGTTCTTAGTGTGAAAATCTGCTGCAAATATTTTATTTGTATAATAACTTCCAGTGACAGTCTTCTGAAAATGTCAGCATCCCCCCAGCACCTGCCGCCCAAGCCAAGTGGCTTCTAACCTTTACAAGGCATTAATAGCTTCAAGTTGTCTACAACTATATTTTAGATGTGAGTCAACTTTGTTAAACCTTGTCCTTGCATCATCATGCTGTTAAGTTTTCCATCAAAGCTATAAGCAACTGTGAATTGTCTACCCTGCCTTTTAGAGCCAGCTAAGGCAACTGTGTGTAGACCTTGGTCAGTATCTCTGTGGCAAGCTGCACATTTAAATGACCAAGCCAATTCTCTGAATATGTGTTGTACTTCTCTTTAGAAAGATCAAAAGCATGCCATCCTGTAAATGGGCTGCTAAGCCACTGCTCAAGAAAATATATATATATATACACACAGAGGTGTAACGATAGGGGGGCAGGGGGGCACGTGCCCCCAGCGCCATCTCTGTGGGTCACGTGGGGGGCACTGCCATGACCCCAACGATCCAAAAAAAATTTTAAATTTTTTTTTTAAAAAAATGTCCCTTCCACGCAGCGCCCCCCCCCATTGCTTTGCTGGCCTGGCAAGTTGGGACTGGGACTGGGAGACACACAGGTGCCGTGCCGTGCCGCCGTGAAAGAAAGAAAGAGAGCGCGCGCGAGCGAGCACGGCACTGATTGGCCGCACAGGAGCTGCTTCTAAGGCGCGCGGCTGGTCGGCGGCGTTCTCACGGCTCTCCTAGCCGGGTCTCGTCGCACGCGCGACTCGGTGCATGTGTTTGTGTCCGTCGGCTTCCTCTCAGCTCGCCGCCTTCTCTTCTACACGTGGCGCACGGCAGAGCCGAGGAGAGCGTTGCTTGGGGCTGGGTCTGCAGCCGGGCGCAGAGAAGCCAAGAAGACGAAACAGCCCGAGGCCGGTTACTTTTGCCGCCAGGTTGCCCCCTTCACGCATAGCTTCCCAAGCTCGGAAGCGTGCCCCCCTCCCCCACCTCCGCTTGTCGGTTCGCGCTCAGCCGGGTCCCTCGTTCCTCAGTGTCCCCAGCTCCTCCCCCCCTCTGTGTCTCGGACGGAAGAACTCTAATTGAGGTGCCTTGCTGGGGCACCAGACGCCCTGCAGGCAGCAAAACTCTCCGAGCGAGCCACAACAGCTTGGTCTCTAGGGGAACAGGCAACACCCCTCTCGCTTTCCCTCCTCTTTGGTCTTCTCAAGGCCGCTTGCCAAGAGGGTGGAGGCTTCAGCCTAGCCCTCTCCAGAAGCAGAAACCGCCCCGCCACTCATTCAGCCCGCCGAGAAGGCTTTCCCCAACCCCGACCATGTGGGAGTCATCAGCTCGGCACTCAAGCGGGTTGCCTCGCTGCTGGGATGGGAGCACGTTGAGAAGACCGCTGGTGGAAGTTTGGGGCCACACTGCTTTAGGCTTCTGGCAAGATGAACGTGGAAAACCAGGATGTGTTGCTGGAGGTGGAAGAAGAGGAAGGAGAGGGGGAGGAGGAAGAAGAGGATGGGGAGATTGGTGAGTAAGCAGTTTGGCCTGGGGGGGGGGACAAGCGGGTCCAAGGACCAGAAACCGGGCAGGGTGGGGAGAGAGATTGAGATTGTGGAGGAGAGACGATTTTCAAGCGTTTTACTTTTTGTTCTTTAATTCCATTTTCTGAAGTGTTATTAACAGTTGTGATGATCCAAAGCACAACTTCCCTGGAAAGTTTTGCTTTTGAATTCTTCCAGCTCATTTCCAAACGTCACCCTTCGTTTTGCATGCAGGAGTTGCTTACATTGTGTCCGGAAATGTATTTCAGTGCCTGTGTCGAGGGGCCCCAGAACTTTGAAAATGCTCTCCCTCCGTTTAAAAGGGCTAAACTGAGATTTGACGAATATCTATAAAGAAGGCTGCCTGTGATGTAGGTTTATGAACTTGCAAAAGAATTCAGTTTCCTTCTGGGATCTCACTCTTTAGGTGGGAGTTTAAAGGGCAGCAGTCTGTCCCTGTTCCAAATAAGTGCGAGCCAGAAACCAGCAGTGCATTTGGAGGATACGTGAAGTGTGTAAAAATGTGTTTTGTTGATGGATGATTGGAAACTGTAGAACTTTTTCCCACATGAAAAACAGTATTTCAGAGTACTAGGCATCAGTTAATGGGCACAATCCAGGAAAAGTTAGTCATGATGATTAAGACTGCAGTCCTATGCACACTTACTAAGGGTAATCTGTGGAACTTCAGTGGGACTTACATCTGAGTAAAGGTGCATAAGACTGAACTGCAAAGTCTTAAAAAAAATTACTCCACTTTTTTGTAGAAGCAAACCAAGAAGGCTTATAAAAATAAGGTACAGTATACAGAATCCTAAAAACACACACACCTAAACAGAAACAAAGCAAAACATAATGCCCACACATACAAAGTCATAAACAAAAAGCTAAAGGACCATTGGCTCAGAAAGCAACTTTTTCTAACAAAATCAGCCTCCAAAAACTAATCAGAGAAGCCATGTTTTAATTTTTAATTTTTAATTTAATTTAAAATAGCAAAGATGTCTTGAAATAAGATAATACCATTGCACTTTTCCCAATTATGGGCTTCATCCAAATTAGAGCTTTCAGTGGAGCTACATCTCTTTCAGGCTTTGTCTTGGAACACCATCTACAAACACGTTGATTCACCAGGATTGGCATTTGGACCTCTGCCACATAAAAATCTAAAGGGTGTTGTTGTCAGATTTGTGAATCAGGCTTATTCATAATTTATATTTCATCCCTTATTTGTTATAAATGTAACTTTGCTAATCACAATTGTATGTTTTATTTATTTGATGTAATTGCAAATAACATAAATGTACCAATTAGTTCCTGGGACAAACTGGTTAGAAAGGAACGTAATTAGTACAATTAGTAAATGTTTTAATAGAGTTCTGAATTGTTAACAAACATGGCTGCAAGGGGGAAAATGACTCTACCAAGTTTACTGATTTCCCTTTTTGTATTATCTTTTTCTGGGCCAACAAACAAAACAAACAAACAACCACTTAAAACCATCAGTTTAAACAATATAAAAACAGATTTACAAGTTTAAAACATTTAAGAAGAATTTAAAAATCTAGGAAGGTCAGACTGAACAAATAGGTTTTTAGAGCTCTCTTGAAGGCCAACAACGAGTCCAAACTATGAATTTTTGCTGGGAGTGCACCCCACAGGTAATTTTTGTAATTTTTGGTAATTTTGGTAAATTTTGTAATTTTGGAGGTAATATTATGGTAAAATAAAAGTTTTCAGAAAGGTGCGTGTCAGATGTATGGGGGGGGCGCAATTTCAGTGCTTGCCCTGGGCGCCGTTTTCCCTAGTTACACCACTGTATATATATATATATATATACCTGTACAGTGAGTGATGTTTCTAAGACAGTACAAGCAAGCAAACTGGTTGCTTCTAATACTAACACATTCTTTCTTTTTTAGTTTTGTCCTAAACACAGCTGGGATTTTATATGAAAGTTGAGGGAGGAGTATAGATATCTTCCTTTTAAAATACTCAGGTTTTGATGTAATTCATGTAATGTCTGTGTTTTGTACTAAGTGGTGAAACAATAAATGCAACAAAATAGGAAACTCAATTTATTGCTAAAAAGAAAGAAAAAGAAATTGGGGCAAGGGGGTGCTGGGTTGGTGGCCAGGTGGGAGGGAGAAGGGACAGTCCACCAGAAAAGTTGATGCTGGCTTATGTCCAAACAGCTCCTCTCTGTCTAGAAAGGAACTCATGCAAATTAGGTGGATCTCGTGCAAATCATGCAGCTGGTGCAATGCAGCTGGTGCAAATCATGCATGCAAAGGCAAAGCCTGGCAAAGCCACGTGACTTCTATCTTTGGTCAGGAGTCACCTGCATTTCCAAGTTTAAAGAGAAGGGGGGATTGATGCATGTCAAGATTCAGATTCCTCCTATCATTTCCCCCAGATTCCCAGCTTTCAATTTTTATTTTTTTTAAAAAACTAAGCCCTTGTAGAAGTGGAGTTATGGAGCAAAATGTGTGGTCACTATTTTTCAAGTGTTTGGATTCTTTGGTGTATAATAACTTTTCCTCAATGAATCCCTAAGAGGATTCATTACATATCTTCTATTCATATTGACTGTCTTTGGACAGTGCCAACTGTCAACAGCCATGTGCCAACTATACCCTCATACCACCCGCAAAGCAGTGGGGTACTCAGTTTATGTTCTAGGATATTTTTTTTCAAATGTTTAGACACTATGATGTCTAATAACCTTTCCTCATAATGAATCCCTGTGAGGATTCATTACACACCAAAGAGTCTAAACACCTCAAAAATTCCTAAAATATAAACTGAGTACCCAGTGGCTTGCGGGTTGCGGGGGGGTGGGTGGCACATGGGTTGCCACTAATTTCCCACCCCCACCCACAAAGCAGTGGGGTAAAAATGAACAGAAGAAATGAAGATGCGTAATAAAGATGCCAAAGAATTTAAAAGTTTCAAAAATTCCTGAAAAATAAACTGAATACCCCAGTGTGTGGAGTGCGTGGGTGGGGGTGTAGCTGACACATGGCCGTTGATTGTTGGCACTGTCCAATGATAGTCAAAAGGAACAGAAGAAATGAAGGCATATAATGAATCCTCATAGGAATTCATTATGAGGAAAGGTTATTAGACACCAACTAATCGAAATACTTCAATATTCCTAAAAAATAAACCGAGTACCCCATTATCTTGTGTGGGGGGGTGTTAGTTGGCACATGGCAGTTGACAATTGACACTGTCCAATCACTCTCAAAATGAACAGGCGTGCAATGAATCCTGAGAATCCAAACACTTGAAAAATATCGACCACACATTTTGCTCCATAACTCCACTTCTACAAGGGCTAGAGCTTAGCTTTTTTTTTTTTTTAAAAAGAAAGCTGGGAATCTGGGGGAAATGATAGGAGGAATCTGAATCTTGAAGTGATTCAGAGCAAATCTGGAGCGATTTGATTTGGACCCAAATTTAGCCAATGGACCACAGGGGCAATTTGTTCTGTCTCCAAATTTCCTGAATCAGCTAGATTCTGGTACAAATCGATTTGTACCTGAATTGATTTACACATCCCTAGAAAAGAGCTGTTCCCAAATATATGTAATTCCAAATAAACTCGGGATTTTTCCAAAAATGTTCTGCCAATTTGGAGAAGTCTTTGAATGGAACATATTAGTAGAAAACTTGTAGTGCTTCACTTAATTTATTCTTAAATTCACACTGTAGTTTACACTGTATTTCCACACAGTGTAAATTATCTTTACACAGTAATTTGATAATTTTCATTTTAAGATCTCATGGAACTTTTACTTTTCCAAAGGCAAAGGAGTTTGGAAACATCTGAAACCTGTCTTGGAATCAGCAACCATATTCTCTGGTCCGTTTTGCTAATTTTTCACTGTAGTATTTGTAATCCGTGTCCAAAAGTATCTTTAGAGACACCATCAATCTCTGTGTGCACTGAAAGGAATGAAATGTTCATTTGACACCTGTTGCTGCAACAAATTGAGCTTGACTTTGAAAGTTCTTATCTCTTCCTTCATTCATGTCACAGTCTGCTTAGGCCCTTGGCGTTCTTGTTTAAAATATTCACTTGCTCTGTGATGTCAACAGGAAATATAAGATCCAGAAGCCATTGCAGATTATGGAGCTACACAATATATTTCTCCTTTTCTGCCATAAAATCCTGTACTATTTGATGCATATTTAAAAAACACCTGCTTCAACGCTCTCCCATGACTTAGTCATTGTACATGGGTATAATATTGCAAATTATTGTACTGCAGTTCCAACTCATTTAATAAGCCTGTTGGTGTTGCATTTAAAAACAATGCTCATTTTATGTTCTAATTCTGCATCTTTTCCAGGACTGCTGATGCAAAATGTAATGGAAGAACATTGTAATCCTGCATTTATTTATTTAATTTCTGCCACCAATCTGCCAGTCAATGCATTGATTTTCCTAGTCAATGGTGCCCCATCTACGATAAGGCCCGCTAGTTTCTCTCACAAGGAAGCAGTTTTCAAAGCTTCCTCAAGGTTTTTTTTAATGTTCTTGTCCTGAGTTTGTAGAAAGTTTTCCACACTTGATAAACTTGAAAGTTTTTCAACGTTGTTAAAGTCATTTGTTACCTCTCCTACCAAAATTGCAAGATGCATCAGGTCCATAATATCTGTGTTCTAATCCAAAGTAATAGAAAAAGCTGCAGTTTAATATCACCTGCCATTTCCATTATTCACTCATCAGCAACTGTTTTTCTAGACAAATGGATGTTAGAAAATTTCTCTTTCCTTTTTTTAGTGCATCGACTGCTATAATATGCATTTAAAAAAAACACAGATTCACCATCTGGAAATGGCTTGGTGGAATATTCCATCTCTTTACAAATAATATAGCTGGCCTCCACAGTGCTTTTATTCCCCCGCTCCCCCCACCATTCAATTTAAGAAAACCATTTTGTTAAGATACTGCAGATTCTTTCATCTTTACAGCTTTCTCAGCATGAACATAATCAGTAAATTCAAAATATTTTGCTTTGTGAAGTGTCTCATAGTGTCACCGTATATTATTTCATTGAAGCAACCAAAGTACTGCACATTAGGCATATTTCCTTGCCATCATATTTCGTAAAACACACTGAATGTGCAGTGATTTTGAAAATGTATATGTACTTCCTGCACCTTTCATTTCAGAGATGCCATTTTGTCCCATCACCTGAGGTGCGCATCACTAAAGACAAGCAGGAGGTGTGTTTTATTGATTACGGATTAATGCCTCGGGATAGACCCTCGTATGATGAGAGATGTGCCTTTCAGCTACTGAACATCTCAAAGAGATGAGCAAGAGCCACTTCCCTGTCTTCACAACAGACACTCCCTGGACTGTGCATTACTGATACATGCCTCAGGGGATGGGCTATCACAAGGCAAGACAAGCGAAAGACACGCTTAAGGTGTACATCATTAATTTCTGGCTGCATCACTAATTTGGGCTCGTGGCTAGCATCCAATGGCTGCTTCTGGACAGGGCCGGATTAAGCTAGTGCGGGGCCTGTAGCATATGTTATGAAGGGGCCCCAAATTTTAAAAATGCACATAAATATAGAAACATAAATTATTTACTTGCATAGTAAAGTAATTCAATTCCCCCCCACCAACCATCCCATGCCCCCACCACTCAGCCAGCCAACCAACTTTGCAAAACATCCCCCCCACCCGGCCCCTGCTTTTGTGTTCAATCTGCTGGCAGGAGGAGCTGGAGGGCTGAGCCCACTTCTCAGCACGCTCTTTTCCCCACCTGGCCAGCCCGGCAGCAGCCCCAGCTCTTAGGATTTGTTTTCGGGTGGGGGTGTTTAGTGGGTTCAGCAGCACCTTGCGGGAACGGTGTGGCGGGCAGTGGAGGATAGACACGTTCTCTCAGAGAAGCGCCCACGCCACGCATGGAGCAGCAATTGGGCAACTTAAGTTTCTTTCAGTGTTTATAAGAATGATGAATACGTTTGGGCAAGGCAAGGCAGGCAGCCAGCTAATTAGAATCACTCGGCCAAGAGGGACTGGAGGAGACGAGACAGCCTGGAGACGAGAATGGAGGGGTGGGGAGGAGCAGTGGCAGCAGCAACCAGGCAATGAGTGATGAGAGTGAGTCAGCACACCGCCAGCACCAAAAATAGAGAGAGGCAGAGACCGACGTTCAAGCCAGGCATGTGTGTGTCCCAGGCAGGCAGGCATGACTGAGGAGGGAGCGCGTGCGGCGCCGGGAAGGCTGCCTGCACACAGCCCCAGCAGCCCTGAGAAGCTAGTGAAGAAGGCGCGTGTGCAAGGAGGCTCAGGCAGCCAATTAGAATTAGAGAATAGAGATAAGAAGGTCAGGGGGCTGACGCTCAGACGCTCGCCTCGCAGCCAACTCAGGAGGGACTCTCCTCCTCACTGCCTGCTGGCAGCTGTGATGTGCTGCCGCCAATTCTTCTCGTCATCTCCATCTCCCGTGAGTCCCGTCCCGACAGGAGATTAGAATGGGCAGCAGCAGCAGGCAATGCAATGAGTGAGGAGACTGAGAGTCAGCACGAACAGTTGAGCAGCAAGCAATACCAATACAGAACGGAAAGAAGGGGCGGGTAGGCAGAGCGTGCGGGGCCCTTGAAAACGTGGGGCCCATAGCAAATGCTACATTTGCTACTACGTTAATCCGCCCCTGCTTCTGGGCTTCCTTCACCACAGGCCACAAGGATTAATCATGTGGCTGTGTGCCCTTTATTTGACACTCCTGGCATAGAGGAAGAGATCTCGGAGAGGAGAGCTGGTCTTGTGGTAGCAAGCATGACTTTTCCCTGTAGCTAAGCAGGGTCTGCCCTGGTTGCATATGAATGGGAGACTTGATGTGTGAGCACTGCAAGCTATTCCCCTCAGGGGATGAAGCCGCTCTGGGAAGAACAGAAGGTTTCAAGTTCCCTCCCTGGCTTCTCCAAGATATGGCTGAGAGAGATTCCTTCCTGCAACCTTGGAGAAGCCGCTGCCAGTCTGTGAAGACAATACTGAGCTAGGTAGACCAATGGTCTGACTCAGTATATGGCAGTTTCCTATGTTCCTATGAAGATGTAGTTTTACCATTGTGTCCACTTGGAGATCATTCATTATGGTCTCCTGCTTGGTTATTTCCTTGATGAGGTTATTACGGTCCTGGAGCATTTGCTCTGATCCAGCAGGGCTGTTCTTATGCTCTCTGGAGCTACTTTGCTCTTCCTCTACCCAATAAGATGCCAGAATTTCCTCAGCCTAGAACTGAGAGAGGAAACGGTAAGGGGTGGTCATTACAGGCTTTAGCTACCTGCTTATAGAAAGAGTATTTAAGCATCTTGAGTGATGGCTGCCTCTTTAATGCTTCTCTGTACCAGCCTCCTATTCTCGAATATCTCTGTAATAATGGGACAATTTCCCCAAGTGACATTCAGAGCAAATGGTGGAACTGGTAACCGTTTCACCCTCTCTCACTCGTCCCTAACCCTCACATTTCCCACTTACCTAATATGATCTAAGTGGTAACTGCATCTCTAATTAGGCAGGTTTTTCGTAATACAGCTTTTTGGATTTGTTTGATTTGCCTACTTAATAACACTGTGGATTAGTGCCATCATACATTTTTGCTCATTGTTAGTAGGGATGTGTAAATAGGTTTGACGTCGGATGTATTCGACATAGAACCAGTTCAATTCAACCATTCAGGGTCAAACTGAACCATCCCCTATTCGGTCCAACCCTGGACCAAACACCCCCCCACCCCGACTGTTCAGGGGGTTGTAGACATTTAAAAAAAATAAAAATAAAAATCTTATTTACCCCCTTCGGAGGAGTTGTTGGAGGTGGCGGCGGTGTGTGTGTGTGTGTCCGTGGATGTTCCCCCTCCCCCTGCAAGCCTCCCTTCATGCTTCTACTGGCTCTTCGGCCGGCTCTTTGGCCCATTCAGGCTTCCCCCCTCTGGCATGATGGCCATTTTGGAGGCTGCCATGCCTGTGCAACTGGCCTGAAGCATGTTTGTTTTCAGGAAGACTCTCAAGCAAGCTTTTCGTAAGCTTTTAATTAAAATTAATTTTAATAATTTTAATAATTTGTTTTAATAATGGTTTTATACTTTTTATTGTGTCTTGTGTATTTTAATCTGTGTTTTTAAAATGTTGTACACCACGTAGAGATGTACATATCAGGCAGTATAAAATAAGATAGATAGATAGATAGATATAGATAGATAGATAGATCTGGTTCAGTAATCAATCAATCCATCCATCAATCAATTTTTATTACAGTCATAGGCCATACAAAAGACATTAAAAAGCATTAAAACAAAATATTATACATAGTAAACATAATAAAACAGAATAAAACAGTAAGCTCCTATAAATTAGACCTTAAACAAGATCTTAAACTAATAGCAACATAAAAGATTTTTGCCACCACTTTAGTGACCTCATTATTTTGGTCCTCAAGGCAGAAGTTCAAATAAAAGAGGTCGGCTCTTCCTGGAAATTGGGGATATAAGTTCTTTCCTCATATCACAGTAAAGAGAGCAATAGAACAACACATGCAAAACCATTTCAGGGGGGCCTGCACCACAAGGACATAAGCCAGAGTCTGGCAATCCCTTATCAAATCTTTTTTCCAAAAGGGCTGAGGACAGCACATTCATATGGGCCCTAGTAAATGCTATCCTAAACTTTAAAAAGTGTTAGGGAAGCTAGATAACTAGCACCTCTATTCCCCGAAGGGGGCATGATCCCCCTCAAATAAAGGAGAACAGGTCCTGTTTCCCCAAGAAACAAGATTCTGATGCTCAGTGTCATGGAGACGTTGTAAGAGTATATCCTTTGCCTTCTCAATTCCCATAAGTAGAATCTCAGAAGGAGATAGACCCATTTGCAGTATCTTATTGTTGATGTATGACAGCCAAGGGCTAGGGAAAGAGTCCCCCCATGAGAATCAAAAGTAGGAGGGCTCCCGATATTCCAAGCAAAGTTTGATCCATTTAATAAAGGTAAGCTTCCATAAAGGTCCCCTGTAAACCGCCCAGAGAACTTGCATTTTGGGCAGTATAGAGATGTATCAAATACATAAATAATAAATACTTTAGAGGAAATAGTAAGGGATCCAGACTCTAAACATACCGCTGAATAAGGTACACATCTGGCTACCCAAAAAATTGCCCCAAGGAAACTTGATTGAACCCTTTCCATCTCAGATGTTACTCCCTGAATCCAGAGTGAAACCCCATAAAATAACTGAGCTACAATCTTTGCTCGAAAAACCTGGAGAGGGATTTTACATAGAGGGTTGCTTCTGAGTCAAGTTAAATTTGAACATGTGCCTCCTATTCATAGCACTTTTTAGATTTTTTAATATTCTTGGTGCCCCAGAAGACATCATGTAAACAAGGCCCATTTCTTGTCACTTCTGGCAATACACACAGCTGGTTTTGTGGTAGCAAGCATGACTTGTCCCCTTAGCTAAGCAGGGTCCACCCTGGTTGCATGCAGATGGGAGACTTGATGAGTGAGCACTGTAAGATATTCCCCTTAGGGGATGGAGCCGCTCTGGAAAGAGCAGATGGTTCTAAGTTCCCTCCCTGGCATCTCCAAGATAGGGCTGAGAGAGATTCCTGCCTTGGAGAAGCCGCTGCCAGTCTGGGTAGACAATACTGAACTAGATGGACCAATGGTCTGACTCAGTATATGGTAGCTTCCTATGTTCCGTGCCCCAAGCAGTCACGGTCCTGCATTTCAGTATCATGGTATCGCCTTGGTGCCACTGGAAAAACAGATATGATCCTTCACTTTTGTGCCTTTCACCATGGTGGGGTCACCTCACTGTTCACAAGCAAAAACAGATTAGTGCATGGTAGACATGTCTGTCAATTCATCCTCAATGTGTTATGTGTTTTTTTTGTTACTATCTTCTCTGTAAAGGAAATATTGTCTTCTGGATATATGCATCTTTTTAAGGCCTGTTCATACATTAATCAAAAGCAGGGTTGGAAACATTGTACCCTAGTTTGCATGATTGTAAGAACTCACTAAAATCCCTCCAACCCAGATTGCTCAAAGCAGGATAGCCCATCTTTTTTACCCTGCTCTTAACCAAGGAAGGAGGAGAGGTGTGAAGGAACGAGGTGTAGTCCCCTTCTCCCATGGGGGTCAAAAGTTCAGTTGTGTTTCACTTTTGGTTTTGGCAAATCTGTCAGTTGGACATTGGAGGGAAAATGATTTTAAGTTATCGAGGGAAATTTGTTGAGTTCTGATTGGCTGAATAACTGATGGGATGGAAGAAGTGTATATACTGGGGAAGTTTGAGAGGGATTCAGTTCAGTGGAATTGAGGAGCTGCAGTTGCGTTTTGGAGCTGAGTTCAGTTGAAGAGCTGCTGGAATCCTGTCAAGTCAGGCTGAGAGAGTCTGCAAAAAGAAAAAAAAGGGGAAAAAAGAGCTGGCAAAAATCTGCTGAAAGAAACCTGGGAGAGAATTGAGCAGAGAACTGATGGTTGTTGGAGACTGCTGGAGTTGCCCAGCCAATGAGCCAGGATCAAGAGCTGAAATCACTGAAAGTGGTAAAGTAGCCAGGTTGGGTTGAGCCCCAGACCTGTGCTATCCCCTGAACAAAGAAGTCTGCCCAGCCAGCCAGAGGAAGAAAAGAGAGACTTTGAAGGAAAACCTTGATAGAACTGAGCAGTGTTAAAAAGCCTACCGCTTGTTAGTTACCCTGACTTGTTCTGTGAGTATTATTTTGTGATTTTCTGTAAAGTAATGTTTTAATTGGAATTTTTGTTTTTAGTAAAAACTTCCTTGTTAATATAGTAGAGCATGTTGATTGTCTCTACCCCACGCCTATAGGCCTTTCCACTCTACTAAGGTTTGGTTTGGGTTTTTTAAAAATTCCTGGAAGGGCTGTTGCAGTGGACTCAGCCTTACAAAAAGCCAACTTAGTGGCAGTGTTGAAGGAGTCAGGAGAACCAGAAGGCTGTTCCTCACACTTGTTAGTCTGGTGGGATAGCGGGGTCCTCCACACGAGGCGAGCTCTGATTTTTTGACCATATGGATCTACTTACCTTTTCTAGCAGCCACTGGGATCCAGTAGGCCTGGAAACAATAGAACACTATGGCTACAGGGGGTGCAATCACGGATGTGCCACTCTGCAAAGCAGTCTATGGTCCTGAGGTGGGAGAAGTTTCAGCAGGGCTGGGACCACCTCCTGCTTCTTTGTGGCCATTTGGAAGACAGCTGCTGATCAGGGACATAACTCTAATAGGGCAAGGGGAGACAGTTGTCTGGGGGCCCACTGCCTCATGAGGCCCCCCAGAGGCAAGTCACATGACTGACTCCCCCAGCCGCAACACTGCCCGGGCTTCCTTCAGTTATATTCATCCTCCGAAATTGATGTGAGTGTTAAGACCTGGAGCTACGAGAACAGCAGGGAGGGGCGGGGGTCCATTTAAAAATCTTGTCTCTGGGCCTACTCCAACCTTGCTACGCCCCTGCTGCTGATGTTATAAGGTATTTCAGTTTACCTGTAGTGTAAAGCATGCTGAGAAAGCCTGCTAGGCTTTTGGAGGAGTTTGTGTGTTTGCAGCCCAATTTCAGCAATGAATGCCTCACCTGGCTTACTCATGTGTTTCCTGGGTTTGCTGATGCAAACAGAGGCTCTGACCTTCTGCTGCTTCTGGAGTTGGTGTTCTCTAAGCCTCCAAACCACCCCACATGGTCATGTGAAAGACCTTATTGTCTTTATTTCTTGTGTGATGGGTTGTTAAGGATGCAACTAAACCATACAAGCACAGGTGTGTAGCAAAACTTTGCTTAAAGCAGGAGCACACAACTCAAATGCTGCAGTGGGCTGAAGCCAACTGCGACTTGGTGTGGGGTCAATTTTAAAATTAAAAGTTAATCAAAATTAGTGATTTTCATTACAGCCCTGCAGGCTGCCAAAAACATGCCCATGGGCCAGATGTTGTGCCGCCCTGGTTTAAAGGAAAAACTCATTTGGAGGGTGGGAAGGGGAGATTTTCAGCGGAGAAGGTATCAAGAATGGCTGCTTACCTCTTTCCCCACCCAGCATTTTTCTGCTGCAGCTCTCACTTAGCCGCTTTCCACTGTGACACAAATTCTAGAAAACATCTTTAGTCTTATAATGCTTAAATACCCCTTCCCACTGTCATTTCATTGTACCAAACCACCTCCTCCTGAAGTCCTTCTCTCTAACATAAGCGGCCATCAGAGTTCTCTTATATCTGTTTGTGTGTAGTTCTGCCCTGAGGGAGAGATGGCAGAAAGACTCAATATGAATGATTGATTTGCCACTCCAACATAAAAATAAGGTAGAGCACCTCAGTAACATCTTCCAGACTAAAGTAGTAGTTAAAATAGAACGAGTCACAATTACTCTACTGTATCTTACTGACAAGATGCATCTAAAGCAATTCTAGCAATAATAATTGCCATTTAAATAAAAAGCAACATTGTGTATCACTGGCTGTTCTTTCCTACTGGCAAAACTGTTTTCACTACTGGCCAACAATGCATTTTATCAATAATACCAGACAGACCATTTTGCTTTATTTCCTTATTTATTTATTTATACATCTATATACCACATGTAAGCAACACACACTATGTGCACATGCTGGCCACTTCCAGTATTACGCTGACCAGGGTGGCAACAGGGTATACAGCCACCCCACAACAGCAGTTTTGGAAGCAGCGCTGGAGGGGAAAACATGGCGAAGGAGGTAAGGAACCCTCCCCATGCCTTAAAGCTACCTCCCACCTCCAAGGAGTGCACGGAACTGGTTCCGTGCACATCCCTACTGCCATCTTCAAGTTGGAGATGCTATTATGTTAAAGTGGATAAGACGTGTACATAGTTTAGTAAGTATTCTTTCTGAGCAATTAGATATCAGCCTCCCACGTAGATATTTACCATGGATAAAGAGTAGTGAAAAAGGAAAAAAATTAGTAATTATTTCATGAAATCAATTTTAAAAATACTGTATTGAACCATAAATACAGAACAATTTAAAAAGCATTCTTCATCCAGGGGATTCCTTTTATCTCTGAAGAGCTATTTAGTATAGCAATAGGTGAGACACAAGACTAAATAATTTAATTACAAGAAATTAAACTAATAATTAAATAGTACTTTTCATTTGAGGATTTGGTTAAAAGAAATAGAAAACACTGAGGCGAGTCTCATCAGTGAGACCCGCGGTAAGGGGGTTTGCGGGGAGAGTGGGCTCTCCCCACAGACCATCAAGGCTGCAGCACTGGGTGGCCGGATCGGCCACCCATGTGACTGCCGGCTCCATCACTGAGCCTCACAGGGGGCTGTGGGGATCAGGGGCTGTGTAGCCCCAAGAAGTTCCAGGATGCCCAGCGTGAGCGCGCAGGGCATGCTGGAGAGACCCCGGAGCCCAGGAGGCTGTTTGCAGCCTCCCAATGGGGGTCTCCCCTTGTGTTTCTGCAGTGTGGAGCTGTGCCACAGCAATACATAATCGGGAAAGCCGGGTTAGCAGAGCACTCGCTCCGCTAACCTGGGCTAAGGGGAGAGGTATTTAAGCGGGTTACCTGCTTTGGGAAACTGGACTTGCTTGCGGGCCCACTGGTTCCCATGGCTCCCTTAGCCCATTTTCTACTGATCGTGAGAATTGCCTCACTTTCTTATTTGTACATTCTTTCATATACATCATTGAATACAGATTAAAATGAAGAGAGAATTTTTGAGGAAGGAAACAGATTCTTATGGTTAACAAAAAAAGTTTATCGAAAATGTGCTGAATCCTGACTGATCGCTCTCGTTCCATGTGCCTTCTCTGACTAATGGGGTTGGCGGCCATCAAAAACCCTAGGGATCACAGTCCCTAGAATCGTGGATGATAGAAGATATCATCCACGATTAACAGTAAAAAGATCAAGAGGAAGGAGGAAGACGGATGGGATGGATGGATGACCAGAAAGAATGGCTAGAAATAGACACAGAAGATTTCTAGCCATTCTTTCAGGTCATCGATCCATCCCATCCGTCTTCCTCCTTCCTATTGATCTTTTTACTGCTAACCTTACTTCTAGCGTTAGCTGACTGATGGTATCAATAAAAATTATTAGTTACTGTTTGTAGTGAAAATGCTTATTGTTTGAAGTGAAATCAGGATCTGAATATAAATATAATGGAAGGAATGTGAAAGCTTTCTTTGGAAAACAGGGCTCAAATTGTTAAAATGTTACCAAATTGTTCCATTTTCCTTCAGAAGGCAAAGCACTGCCAGTCCATGGACTGGGCGGATGATTGACCAGCTTATGGAAATACAGCCTTCCTGTCAAGAACTACAAAGTCTTTCAGCAGATCTAAAATATGATAAACATATAATATCACTATATGGCTGTACTATTCACTGAATCTTATGTTTCAAAGGAACCCCTTGCATAGAGTACAACAATACATTGCCTATGCCTCTGCTGCCACTTTGTGGTGGCTCTTACTATCTGTAAGAAACTTTATGCAGTTCTTACTACCTAAGAGAAACTGAAGCTATTGTTTGTTTAATGCTGGGTCATTTAACAAATGAATAGGTGGCCTGTTTATAGAAGATTTCCAAGACAGTGTAGAATGAGAGCAATAAAAGCAGTATGATAGAACACCATATAAAATCGATACATATCCCAGGAGCAACAGTCAATAAAACCAACAAATCCATAAAATCCAGCAGAAACTCTGCTGGAATGCTTGGGCAAATAAAAAAGTCTTGGTACCGAAAAAATATCAAAGTTGGCACCAGCTGAGTATCTCTGGAGAAGACATTCCATATGTGAGGCACAATGACCAAGCAACCCAGTTACTGCCTGCCTAACTTCCAGGCTTTGGGGATAATTACTTATATAGCAGAGTATTTCAGGAGCTAACTCACTCCCATTACGCAGGTTAACTGGGTCTGTTCGCTTGTAAATAAGCACGGAGATTCATATAAGGTTAAACTAATCTACTTTATTCAGAAGTACATGATGATAGGAAAAGACCTATATCTAATTTCTGGCTACATGCTGGAGACCTATAGAAGCATGGTGCTCAGAAAGAGTGAACTAGAGGCATTTTGGGAAGAAGAAGTAAGTAAGTCACTCTCAGGAAGTTCCTGAGTACACTATCAACTGAGGGGTCATAGAGGCAGAGATAAATAGGAAAGTGAAGGAGAGACTGACTATTCTCTACTCCCAATGCCCCTAATGGTCATTAGGGTTACTGGTGTAAAAGGTCAATGCCATCTGAAGCTAGATCTCCAACACCCCTTCTCATCGCTTGTTGAACCGGTTCACGATTCCCGTCTTCTCATGCAGCATCTGGAACCAATCTCTTGGTAGTGGCTTGGTCAGTCAATCTGCCACCATCTCTTCAGTTGGGCAGTACTTCAACTTGACTAGCTCCTTCTCTTGTGCATCTCCAATGTAGCGGTGCTTTTTGTCAATGTGCTTTCTTTGAGACTTGACTTTCTTCATAAGTGAGAGTTGAATACAACTTTGGTTGTCTTCAAACATCTCGGTAGGCTTTCTTCAGTTCCAAAGTCCAGCAGTAGCTTGTGTATCCACACAGCTTCCTTGCATGTTTCAGTGGCTAATATGTACTTCCAGCAGGTAGCTGAGAGTGCAACAAGTGACTGCTTCCGGCTAGTCCAACTTATGGCTGTTTCCATAGGAAAACAGGTGTCCACTGGTGGACTTAACATCAGCTCTGTCTTCAGCTCATAAATAAATATTTATTTATATTTATTTAAAATATTTATACCCTGCCCTTCCAGTGCACTACTGCTCGGATCCATGTATCCTGCTAATCTGGGGTTGCTGCTTGCTGGAATCTCTAATGCATAGTATACCCTTCAGGTATCTCCTCAGCCTTTTGACTGCAGTCCAGTCAATTCTTGGTTGGTGCACTTAATTTCCTGCTTAAGATACACACCACGTAAAAAATTAGAGGGTACACGGACCATGAAAACAGACCATATACATAAAGAAACCTACAGTATATACACCATGTATAGTTATCTATTCCAAAACTCACCCCCCCATATGAAATAGTTCTACATAAAACGTTATGCCAGAATTTATACCAAGACTACAATTCAGTAAAACCTTTTCATATCCATTAATATTTGCAATTCACCGAATATACAAATATTTTAACACAAGTAATCAATTGAACCTCCTGTGATAAATATACATACAATAATGAAACACACAGAATTTTGAGAGAGTTGTGGGAGAGATAATTTCTATTTAATGAGTCCCGAATGATGTTACTTGAAGGTCAAATATTGTATCAAAAGTTCCTTTATGCATTTATGCTATATAATGAAAGAATATAATATAAAAGACAATCCTTGTGGTTCCCTCAAAGTACTTATTGATCTTTACTCTCATAGATTCTTGCTCAGATTCTTGCTCTACAGGTGTCCTACGTAGCTTTTAACCTGTTTCTTCCTGCTTAGGTAGGACTTCATCAGGAGAAATCTGCAGTGAACCAAATCACAATAATACATATATCACCTTAGCATTGAAATACCTTCAACAAAATACCATATTTATGCAAAGGGTTCATTTATTTCTTACTACTTACATTTATCACTTCATTAGTGCCTCTGTACCTACCAGTGGTTTCACCTGATGACAGGGTTGTTCTAACTTCAAATAATGCTGCTTAATATACCATACGGCATCTGCCAGATGTTTTCACTCCCATTAATCTACCATATTTACTCAAAGGGTTCATTTATTTCTTACTACTTACATTTATCACTTCATTAGTGCCTCTGTACCTACCAGTGGTTTCGCCTTGGAACTCCTACAGATTACAGGGTTGTTCTAACCTCAAATAATGCTGCTTAATATACCATATGGCAGCTGCCAGATGTTTTTACTCCCATTAATCACCAGAATCCTTATCCAACCATGTATCTAAATGGCCAATTCTACTAACAATCCGCACGCATGTGGAGAATGCCGACTATTTCATAGGATACACACCACTGCAGCAATATGGCCTTGTCACTGTGGCGATATAAGAAGCTTGCCAATTGCTTTTCTGTATTGGTTGCTGGTTGGTAAAAGTTCACTATCTCCATCTTGCTTCAGGAAGTTTGTATCCATTGGTGTACTGACTTCGTTGGCATCTGTCAGTCCCAGGCATTCTAGAAGATCCTTTATTTTCTGCTTCTGGTTTAGAAGGAATGTCCCATCCCCTTCTCTTTCTTTTTGAATGCCAAGGTAGTAGGAAATGCTCCTGAGTTCCTTCATCTCTATTTCCTTGTTCAGGTGCTGTACAACCTTGTGGCTGTCTTGCATGAGTCAGGATGGAAGTACCTCATCGTAGTCTTCATCATATATTTGGGAGTATCTTTTGGCTGCTAGTCTTGCAGTCCTGTACATCCCCTTCTGCATCTTGTTTGATTTTAAAGACCCATTTGCATCCAACAGTCTTTCTTCCAGCAGATAGTTTTTGTTTTTTGTGCAGAATTTCTTGTTTTTTGTTTTTGTGCAGAAATTTCTTGTTTTTTGTTTTTGTGCAGAAATTTCTTGTTTTTTGTTTTTGTGCAGTTTTTTGTTTTTGTGCAGAAGTTTCTTCTTCAGCAGCTTTCCTCCATTTCTCAGCCTTTTGGTTTGGCATCTTTTCACAGGGGCGTATCTAGGGAAAATAGTGCCTAGGGCAAGCACTGAAATTGCGCCACCCCGTCCAAACATCTGACACCCATCTTTCAGATAACTTTACCATAAAGTTATGGTGCCCCTTAAGGGCCTCCTTAATTATATCTTCAAAAGGATCCATGTACAAGAACAGTCTACATGACTAGGTACAGACACAGTTCCACTAGATCAAACTATTCTCATTCACATGCGATTGCATCTTTTCTTACCACTGCAATCAAACTAGGCTACTTTACCATGAAGCCCCTTAGTTCTGCATAGATACCATAACATAACCACAAATGCTGCATCAGAAATTATGCAAGGAGACAAGGAGAAGCTGGGCTTGCTTAGCTGGAAAAAGAAATGTGATTAACGCACATCTTTGTGCATGTTTGGAAGGAATAAGCTACATGCATGTTTGGAAGGAATAAGCTACACATTACATATAAATGCACAACAAATATGTTTTTGCAATCCCTATAAGCTGGGGGGGAATCCATATACACTGTTATCCCTACGTGCCACCATGCAACACCATACCTGTCAATGGAAAAAATTCAACAATATCAGCATCTATTTTGCAAGGCTATAATTATGGTGTTTCCTTCATCCCTGTACTGGAATCCTTTCTCAGACATCCAGTAATCCTCCCTGGGAGGCTAACTATGTGACACATACATCTATGCCCAAGCAGCAGCCTTCACCCTGGAAATATTCTGTGAAAGAAATGGGTTTACACATCCTCTCCATCAAGCCAAATCCTTCTCCTAAACCTATTTCTTCCACAGAATCTTACCAGGATGACCCCTCCTCACAATACTTCATTTATTCATCTTTATCCTATTTATTGTAAAAACTGTGATCCCTCGCGGGTAAGGGTTATGCTACTTCTGTGTGCTAACCAACAATTACTACTAAGTTGTGGGGTATGAAGAATGAGCCATGGTCTCCCCCTTTTCACAGACAGGGAAGGTCAGTCAAGTAACAGCAGTGCTTAAGGGCCAATCTCCCCAAAGGGTGTCTTAGAATTTATGAAGTGTGCTGGTGACAGAGCAGAGCAGCTGAATGACTTGGAAACTCCTTCACTTTGGACTGGAGTCCTACTGGTATTCATGTCCCTTATAGCCTGGGGACATCAACTTCTACCTCCCCAGCCATGCTGTTTTCCTCCAGTTACCAAATCAGCAGCATTTCCAAGGCAGCCAAAGGTGCCTGGAGTCCAGTAGCTCTCTCACATTCGCTCGCCCGCCCCCACTGTGGGGAAGAAGAAAGAACACAACAGTAA
Organism: Hemicordylus capensis; assembly: GCF_027244095.1. Taxonomy (NCBI): domain Eukaryota; kingdom Metazoa; phylum Chordata; class Lepidosauria; order Squamata; family Cordylidae; genus Hemicordylus; species Hemicordylus capensis. The sequence goes on from NC_069657.1 coordinate 225,983,906, forward strand.
TAAGCAACAAGGCAACCCCTCACCCCAAAAAGGGAATTCTAATTTCCCTACAGGCTCCCAACAGGCTACTTAAGCCAGATCTCTCTGAGTAATAACACTGAGCAGTAGATCAATACAATAAGCTTCCAGCTATGTATAAAATGCAGCTTCATTAGCTAATTCATATGCACAGCAGCCAGAAGGGAGAGAAAGAAAGTTTGATCCTTTTCCTTCTTCTTCAGCAAAAGCCACCACAATGAAGCATGACAGGCATCATCTTTTGCCTCAAAACTGTGAGTTCCCTGTCTCCCACCACCCTCTAGTCCCAAATACCTTTAATGTTTCCAGAACAAAAGCCTCTCTCACTGTTCCAAATAACAGAGGGAGAGGTGAGCCAGTGAGAGAAACAGGCAGAGGAAGCCACAACACTCATTCCCGCTCCCCAGGGCCCCTGGCCATTGCAATGTAAAGTGAAGGGGAACCCGAAGCAAAAAACCCCAAAAACGTGCTGCAGCCCTAGGCTGTGCAGGCAGCAACACAACGGCCAGAGCAGCAACAGTTGGGCTGGAAATGCATTCAAATGCTACAAGCACCTTGCCTCAGAGTTCCACAAAGTTTCCCTCTCAATATACCCCTCCCCCCCTTCCCCACCGCTGCCATCATTTCAACTCTCAGCCCTCCAGACCTTCCTGCATCCGGTTTTCATTCAGAGACAGAGTAGAGGTGAGAAATAATCGCCAGCCCAGCAGACTTGAAGGAAGAGCTCAGCGCTCCACTCACCTCCCTGCTCGGCAACCTGCTAAGGAGGAGGGACAACAGCTCAGCCGCAAGCCCCAGCTCGAGAAGAAGAACTGGGGACTTTCTCAGAGGCTGATCCCGAGGGACAAGAGGGATAAGAGGAGGACGTGCCAGCCAGGCACTCCCTCCCACGGGGGAAAACCCACTCGAAGAGCTGAGGAGACCGGCAGAATGAGCTGCCCAAGCTGCTACAAAGAGGCACGAGAGGCGTTTGCGAGATAAACTCAGTCTCTGAGTCAGTCGCAGCTGCAGCTGCGACTGTGACTCAGAGACTGAGTTTATCTTGCAGTAACTCCTCTGTGCCTCTGGCTCTTTGTAGCAGCTTGCAGGCGCATACAGTGTTTGACTGAGACTGAGGACAGAGGATGCCGGCCCACTTCTTGCCAGCCCGCCTCCCCCATTTCTTGCCAGCCCGCCTCTCCCCCCCCCGCTTCTTGCCAACTCCAGCCCCTTCTTCAGGTAGCTTCCAGGAGCTCTGTATAGAAGCAGGAACGTGGGGATTCTTGGGTCCCTCAAGAAAGGCTTCCAGGTCCACCCTGAGGAAATGCACCAGGCAGGGCAGGAAGGAACATTGGCTCTGCAAAAGACTCTGCCCCTGCTCACGATCCACTTCCCTTCTGAGACTGAGTATGATCTGCTAGGAAGATAGAGCGCCTCTTCATGAGGAGGCACTAGTCGAATGTGAATCAGAAGCTCTGCATCTGCCCCCCCCCACTTCTTGTCTGTCCGCCTCCCCCCTCCCCGGCTTACCAAAGGGGACTACGCACCTTAAACACAGCTTTGCCTGTTGTTGCCGCTCCCATCGTTGTCCCTCCTTGTGTCGGCAGCCATGCAGCAGCAGCAGCACACACAACACGAGGGCAGCACGCTGTGCTGCTCCTTATGGTCCAGCTGCACGGCGCATGTACGCTCTCTGCTCCTCCACTCACCAGGAGCCAATGGGAGAGCGCCCTCCCCACCCTGACAGATCTCACGGCTGCACCAACTCCAAGGAGTGGGGAGGGGGAGGGGGGTGCTGCTGGCCCAGAATATATATATAATGGGGGGGGGAGGGCATGGCAGGCACTTTGTACCCCTCTTCAGCTGCACCCAGGGCACGTGCCCTGCCTGCCTTCCCCTAGCTACACATCTGTCTTTTCAACATCTTGCCATGTGCAGGGTTCCTGTAACTCTTCACTTCTGTTGATGAGTGAGAGTTTGATGGGTGGAATCCCTTTGCTGGGCCTCTGGAGAGCATCGCAGTTCTGGTTCAGGCATTCCCTTCTGAATCTGCCTCCAGTTCTGGTTTGGGTTCACTGGCTGGCATGAGATGATGAAAGCCTGCTCACCTAGTTTCTCACTCATCTGGATCCTTGGCCCAACTTCTTGGCTCAACCTTTGGTTGGCCTTTGTCTTCCATCAAAGTACACAACATTGCAAATTTCAATATCACCAGTTTCAATATTAAGGATTATGTATCCTTTCCATCCTAGTACATATCCCCAGAGTACTTTTTTCTGCAGTTCAGCTTGTTTCTCTTTGCTTTGGTTGCATATGCATATACTTTACATCTAAATACTCTGATATGCTTAAGGCTAGGCTTGTATCCAAACCACAGTTCAAATGGTGTCTCTTCTGCTGCTTTGGTTGGCAATCTGTTCTGTAAATAGCTGGCAGTCATCACTGCTTCTCCCCAAAACCTATTTGCCAAACCTGCATCTTGCAGCATGCATATGGCCATTTTTAGTAAAGAGCTATTCTTCCTCTTTGCCACACCATTCAATTCTTGTGGGTATGGCACTGTAGTCTAGTGTTCAATCCCCCGTTCCTTCAGGAATGGTTTCATGTCATTTGACATGTACTCACCTCCATTGTGCAACCTTAGTCTGAGGCTTTCTTCCAGATTTGTTACTGTCTTTAAACATAAAAGCCTTAGGAGGTATATAGCAAATCCTGTGGTACATGGCACATTTTGTGAGTGTTCTGGCAAAACTTGGTGTGTATGTTTGAGAGAGAGAGAGAGAGAGAGAGAACACGCACATGGAGACGGAGGAGCAGATGAAGGGGCAGCTGATGCCAAGGAGGAGCAGGAGGGCCAAAGAAAGAGCAGAGGCATTGCTTACTCCCTCCCTCAGCTCACCCAGCCGCAGCTCATTTCCCAGCTCCACCACCGGCCTCTGATGTCTCGCCGACTCTCCTCATGAGAAGGACGGCTGAGCTGGTGCTTCCCATCCAGCCTGCATGGATGGCCCTCGGTACTCCCTCTCACCCTGGCTTGGCCATCCTCCTCGTGAGGAGACTCGGCAGGGCATCAGAGGGGTGGCTGCAAGTGGGGTGGCTGAGAGTTGTGGAAGGGAGGAGTTGGCTGTGAATGGGTGGCTCTGAGTGGGGTGGCTGAAAGTGGTGAAGGGGAGGAGGGGGTGGCTATGAGTAGGAGAATGGAGGAGAGGGTGTGACTGCGAGTGGGGTGGCCGAGAGTGGAAGAGGCTACAAGGAGTAGCAGAGATTGGGGGGGTAGAGTGGAGGGGGTGGCTGCGAATAGGGGAGTGGAGGAGAGGAGATGGCTGAGAGTGGGATGGCTGAGAGTGGGGAATGGGTCGTTGTGAGTGGGGGAGTGGAGGGGAGGTGGTGGCTGTGAGTGGGGTGGCTGACACTGAGTAATAAAGCAGGGGCTGTGGTGGGACTTTAAGGAGAGCAATAAAGTCCTAGCAAGCAGTTGTTATGCGCAGGGCCAGCTAGTAATCTTTAAACTTCTGAAGCACTTGACTCTTCTCTCTTTCTGAGTATAAACATAAGCAAATCTTGAAAAATCAATAAATGTGAGTATGTTAGGATTGCCACTCATGCTGTGTTCCAATGGACCACAAAGATCACTGTAAATAAACTCTAAGGGGTGTTGTGACTCTTTCTCCTCTCTCTTATGAAAGGTAGGCATCACAGTTTTAGCACGAAGGCAACAGTCACATCTGGATGCAGCCTCTCTGCATGGCTGCACTTTAAAGTCTTTAATTATTTTCCCCTTCTCAAGCTCATGAATCACTTTAATATCATGATGGGCAAAATGGCGGTGCCAAAGTATGTCACATGACTTGTGATTGCACCCTGTTGCTTGACTTACTCTTTCATTTATGGAGCTAATTCAAACAACCCACTCTCTTAGAGTTGCAGCCATAATCAAATCACCTCCATTTGTAATATAACAATGCTTGTCTTTGCTCAATTCTGCATCCTTTTTCAACTCCATATTTCATAGAAATCAAATTATTCTCCAATGATGGCACAAATAGTGCATTCTTAATAGTAACAGCCACACATTGTCCTTTCTGGTAGCTTACACTGCACTTTTGCAACACCTCTCCCCTGAGCAAAACAACTTCTACCTTCTGTGAGACAAATGGAGACTCTGTAATCCATTTCCAATTCGGTGAAAGTTCAAAATCTTTCAAAAGATCTTGTGTTGCTCAAGAATCTATGCAAAATACATTTTTATTCATTTCAGTCATGGTATTTTATTTTATTTATTTATTGTTAAATTTATATACCACCTTTCATTAAAAACAATCCAAAGGCGATTTACAAAAGTTAAAAACATACAACAAAAATGACAGTTAAAAGTATTAAACTAAAAATATGAAACAAACCTGATTAAAAAATTTTTGAGCTTTGGTCTGCCCTTTATGTACTTCTGTTTATGAAGATCTCCTCCTGGTATGGAATTTTGATGGCTTGTAGCATCAGGAATGTCAACCCTCTTTGTCTCCCCTTTTGTCTTGTCTCTGTTAGCAGGAGCTTTCCGGGACTTATCAGGGCAATTAGCATACAAATGGTTTTTGCTTCTACACAGAAAACAGAAGAGAATACACCTTAAGTTTGTTCTGTATTCTCTGAGTGAGATGCTGTAACATGATCTCCAGGAGGAGAAGCCATTTCTTGCTTGAACAAAAATGTTCTGCCAAGCGCCGAGAAATGTATTTTAAATTTATAGATACATCTGATACTTCAATTGCCATTTTCAAAGCTTGATAACTTTCAGCCAATGAGTTTAGAATGAATCCCACAATTGCAGCCTCACTGAGGTCTGTCCCCAAGTCTTTAAGCTGTTTTCCCAGATCCTGGATTTGGCTTATATGTTCAGTAGGATTTTGACTCTCATTTAGCTTCAAGTTGCAGAGCTTTTGTATCCAAAATCTTTCTTGCATCTGCTTGTTGCTCAATAGGTCCCTGTGTGTCCTCCAGAACATTGCTGAGTCCTTGGCTCATCAGATAGGATTTTATCTGAATGACCAGTTGCTGTAGTTTGAGCCATCCAACTTGGGAATACTGAGACTAATCTTCCTGGAATCCATGCTGTCTCTTTATTATTGTAGCTGTGCCTTTATCAATCCTGAGATCAGATTTGAGTCCCAAAAAGCCTATTAGGGGATGCGCCCATAACCCTGTTTGGGGCGATTACTTATATAGCGGAGTATTTCAGGAGCTAACTCACTCCCATTACAGCAGAGGTTAACAGGGTCTCAGGGGCAACAGCTTGTAAATGATAAGAATGGAGATTCATGTAAGATTAAACTAATCTGCTTTATTCAGAAGTACATGATGATAGGAAAAGATCTATCTCTAACTTCTTGCTACATGTTGGTCAGCCACTCTCTGACTGCCAGACCCAACCCCTGCTAGTAGTCAGTCCCAGAATAGATCTTCCAGGTCAGTAGGAGAAGACGACAAGAAAATGAGGGAGTGTCCCTTTCCTCTTCCCTGCCCATAGACTCTCCTGCATATACCCAAATCCCATGATCCTATACTGTGGGGAAGAGGTATAAATATGTGCTTGATATGTATTGCCTGATTGAGGCTGGGAAAACTGTAAGCACACTGAGACATCTAAGCAAGACACCTGAAGGGAAATAGTGTAGAAGGAAATCTTGCTTTGCTGAAAAAGTCAGACATTTTGGGGTGTTCCCTCTATGAAGCAATGTCAGGAAATAGCTTCAGATGGTGCACATGTGGGCCCTGCCCTGGGTGCCACCCCACTTTTCTCTTGCTCCACCTGACTTTTGCTGCCCTCCCCATGCATCTTTCCCCTTAGCAGCCCTCAGCTCAGTCCCCACCTCCCTCGCCTGCACTACTGTTCCAGCACTAGTGCAATAGAAGAAGCCAGTGGGACGCTCAGGTGCCAACTGTAGGCACACCCAGGAGGTGAGGCTGGCACAGAGGGAAGAGGCGCAATGTCAAGGTTGGCACGGGGGGAAGTAGGGTGGTGTTGGCTCCGCATGGACGGATATGTCACAGACCTCTGGTGAGAACCAGAGGGGTGGGGGGATCCCCTCCCATGTACACCACTTTGTGCAAGTACAGTGCTGCCCAAACACTGCAGAGGATGCTCATGCTGTCTGACTGCAGAAACGTTCTGGACTGCCCTCTAGAAACTTTATCAGGACCTTTGCACTGCAGTCGTAATAATGATATTCATCATCTACCATCAGCTGTGAGCTGCTGTAGCTTTTAGCCTCAATATTACTTTGAGGGTAGGCTGCAGATTGCATTGTTTGGTCAATCCTAAAGAAAGGATTTAGATTGCTGTGTCTCACCAACCTGTTTCTGTTCTTTCTCCACTGTCACTTCCATATCCTGCATCCAACAGAGCAGGACGGCTTGGGGTTCTTTCAACATTTCCCGCATGCTGCACTCCTTGGACAGGTGCTCCTTTAGCTGCGAGCAATAAAAATATCAGGTTGGCAAATGGATCCTTATCAAGTATGGAGAGCAGGACATGCTTCAGGGCCTTACTGGAAAAAACTAAGCATTGTTAAATGTTAAAAGTAGCCACTGATAGACCTGTCCTCTATGACTTTGTCCAAGCCCCTTTTAAAGCCATCCAAGCTAGTGTCCATCACCACATCCTGTGGCAGAGAATTCCATAAGTAAATTGTGTGCTGCTGGAAGAAGTACTTCCTTTTGTTGGCCCTAAATTTTCTGACGTTCAGTTTCATGGGATGACCCCTGGTTCTAGTATTGTGAGAGAGGGAGAGAACTTTCTATCAACAAATTGTAGCTGGGGATGATGGGAGCTGTAGTTCAGCAACAACTGCAGTACCACAGGCTGGAAACCCCTGGTTTAAAATAAGAATAGAAAAATCAACTTCCAACTAGCTGAAGGCTTGATTCAATAGGTGTCTATATCCAGAGAGTGTAGGAACATGGCTGTAATTGTACTGAAGAGTGTGGACTAAGAATCTAACATGCTCCAGTCACTTAAACACCAGCCAGCGTGGTGTAGGAGCCAGTGTGGTGTAGTGGTTAGAGTGCTGGACTAGGACTGGGGAGACCCGAGTAAGAGAGGCCAAATTTCTAGATGTGCTAAATGACTGTGCCTTAGAACAGTTAGTTGTGGAAATAACCAGAGAGATGGTGACTTTGGATTTAATTCTGAGTGGTGCCCGGGCCCTGGTGTGAGATGTCAGAGTTGCAGGACCATTGGGTAGCAGTGACGATAATGTGATCCAATTCAGCATACATGCGAGTGGAGAATTGTCAAGAAAGTCCAACACAGATGCGTTGGACTTCAGAAGAGGAAACTTCTCAAAAATGAGGTGACTGGTAAGAAGGAAGTGAAAGGGAAAGTCAGGAGGGTCAAATCACTCCAGAAAGCATGGAACTTATTAAAACCACAGTACTAGACACACGGTTGGAATGTATAACAAAAAGGAGGAAAGGTACCACAATGTTTAGGAAGATGCCAGTGTGGCTAACAAGTAGAGTCAGGGAAGCTATAAAGGGGAAAATGGAAGTCCTGCCCAAATGAAAAGAACAGGAAAGAACATAAACCCTGGCAATAGAAATGCAAGGAGACAATAAGGGATGCAAAGAGAGAGTTTGAGGAACATATAGCTAGAAGTGTCAATGAGAATAACAAAAACTTCTTTAAATGTATCAGAAGTAGAAAACCTGCAAGGGAGGAGGTTGGCCCCTTAGTTGATGAGGGTGTGAAAGGGATTATTGAGGAGGATTAGGAAATTGCAGAGAAGCTGAATGAGTTCTTTGCATCTGTCTTCATGGTGGAGGATACTGACTATATACCCTCTCCAGAATTGAGTTTTTCAGGTTTAGCAGCTGAGGAACTGGGCCAATTTGAGGTGATAAGGGAAGACTCTTGAAAAGCTAAAAATTAACAAATCGCCAGGGCCTGGTGGCATCCACCCAAGAGTTCTAAAGGAACTCAAATGTGAAACTGCCGATCTCCTAGCAAAAATATAGAACTTGTCCCTACAATCAGGCTCTGTACCAGAGGACTGGAAAATAGCCAATGTGACTCCAATTTTCAAGAAAGGATCCAGTGGGGAGCCGGGAAATTACAGGCTGTTCAGCTTAACTTCAGTGCCAGGTAAATTGATAGAAAGTATACTTAAGGACAAAACTGTTAAGCATCTAGAAGAACAGACCTTACTGAAGGAGAACCAGCATGGCTTCTGCAAGAGTAAGTCTTGCCTCACTAACCTTTTGTAGTTCTTCGAGAGTGTCAACAGGCATGTGGATAAAAGTGATCCAGTTGACATAGTATACTTTGACTTCCCAAAAGCTTCTGATAAAGTTCCCCACCAAAGGCTCTTGAGTAAAGTTAGCAGTCATGGAACAAGGGGACAGGTTCATGTGGATCGGTAACTGGTTGAATGACAGAAAACAGAGAGTAGGAATAAATGGACAGTTTTCACAATGGAGGTAGGTAGGAAGTGGGGTCCCCCAGGGATCGGTACTGGGACAAGTGCTCTTTAACTTGTTCCTAAATGATCTAGAAGTTGGGGTGACCAGTGAAGTGGCCAAATTTGCAGATGACACTAAACAAATTAGGGTAGTGAAATCCACAAAGGATTGTGAGGAACTCAAAAAAGATCTCTCCAAACTGGGGGACTGGGGGACAAAATGTCAGATGCTGTTCAATGTAAGTAAGTGTAAAGTGATGCACACTGGGGCAAAAACCACCAACTTCACATATACGCTGATGGAATCTGAGCTCTTGGTGACTGACCAGGAGAGAGATCTTGGGGTCATGGTGGACAGCTCATTGAACATGTCATCTCAGTGCGCGGCAGCTGTGAAAAAAGATAATTCCATGCTGGGAATCATTAGGAAGGGGATTGAAAATAAGAATGCTAGTATTCTTATGCCCTTATACAAATCTATGGTGCAGCCACATCTGGAGTTCTGCGTACAGCTTTGCTCACTGTATCTTAAGAAGGATATTATAGAATTGAAAAAGGTGCAGAAGACAGCAACCAAAATTATCAGGGTCCTGGAGGACCTTCCTTATGAGGCTAGGCTACAGCATCTGTGGCTCTTTACCTTGGAAAAGAGATGACTGAGGGGAGGCATGATCAAAGTGTAGAAAATTATGCATGAAGTGGAGGGAGTAGACAGAGATAATTTTTTCTCCCTCTCTCATAACACTAGAACCAGGGGTCACCCCATGAAACTGAATGTTGGGAAATTTAGGACCGACAAGAGGAAATACTTTTTCATACAGTGCATAATTCATCTATGGAATTCCTTGCCATGGGATGTGGTGATGGCCACCAGCTTGGATAGCTTTAAAAGGGGCTTAGATAGATTCATGGTGGACAGGTTTATGAATGGCTGCTAGGCTGGAGGCTGTGGCACGATGCCTCGGAATACCAGTTGCAGGAGAGCCACAGCAGGAGAGACGGCATACACATATCTCTTGCCTTTGGGTTCCCCAGAGGCATCTGGTGGGCCACTGTGTGAAACAGGATGCTGAACTAGATGGGCCTTGTGCCTGATCCAGCAGGGCTGTTTTTATATGTGCATTCACATATAGGAGTTTAACTTGAAGTCCCTGTGAGCTATTGGGGAGTGCTTCACACATGATTTGGGTTTTTCATTGCATGTTAGAGTGCAGCCCAATTTATATTCAGAGTACAAAAAAATCCACTTTTTGCATTGGTTGTTTTGGGCAACTTTGAACTTGCAGTAAAGCCTCAAAATAAACCCATGGTAAAGTTTGCTGTCTGGGAAAACTCAAGGTGTTTTAACAGATCCCTCCATCATTGATTCTCCTTCCCACTGCATTTACTCATCCCTCTCCCCCAGGCTTTGAAACTGGAATTAAACTCAGGTGAGGGGGAAATGGGAGGAGAGGTATATGCAGGACATGTTAACCATCCCTTCCTCTAACCCACAAATGTTCCCCTATGAATGCCCCACATTTGTGGTACTGCAGCCAACACCGGTTTGGAAACCCACATCCTTCAAATAAATGTGTGATTTCACTCTTAGCCACACTGAGACTTTCAAAAACTGCCCAGGAATCCAACACAGGCTTCTAACTATTTGGAGCAAGAAATAACTTTGCTTTGTTCTGTCTGGAATTTATTTTTCTTGAAAAATAATTCATTAGCTCTCAGATTTGATTAACTGTAACCCCCTCTTAGAAGAGTTTTTACCCTGGCAAGATGCAATGCCCTGCCTTCAGCCCTCTTAGAGGGCCGATATAGAGGGATTCCCTATGGGGAGAGGCTCTGCCCATGTGGTGAGGGTCAAGTGGAAACAGTCACCCATGTGCTATTGGAATGTTTGTTCTATAGAGACTGCGCCGGGATCTCATTTACCCTTTGATAGCTAAATGCCCAGGTCTTGATTCTCCTCAGATGACTGACAGGCTGTTGGAAGGAAGCAATTTCTGCGCTACCAGACAGGTAGCTAAATTTTGCAGTGCAGCCCTCCGTTTGCGGAAGAACTTAATAATGGGAAAATAGGCGATGGATCTAAGGCCAGAGCAACTTGTAGCCATAATGTGGCTGGCTGCTGGTGGGCACGCAGGTACTGGTATCACCTGTATATCAGCTGTAAGTTTAATGACAATATTTTCCAGAGCTCCTGAATTGTTTAACCCCCCTCAGATTTAGGAGTCGAGAAGGCAACTGGTTGAGTTTTGATTTGTGTGTAATAGCCTCATAAGTAGGAAATACTGCTGCCTCTTTTATCTCCAATTATTTTAGTAGTATTTTCAGTATCCTGATCTATGCTGAGGAGGACTTTTAAAAATTTATTTGGAGTTCTTGTTTGCAATAGAAGTTTGATTGTTCTCTCTTTTACATTTGTTTTAATCCCATGCTGGTCGCTGACCGAAATAAAGAGATTGATTGATTGATTAACTGTAAAGTGAGGTTTAAAAGAATGTTATACTGGATTACTTTATTTTCCACATTTGCTAGCGAAAAACAGAAATTATGATACTGGTACATAATGTCTGGCTGTAGGTGGCAGCATATACATGCAGAACAGTAATTCTCAAACCAGTGAATTGTTAGTTTGCCATGAGACATTTTGTAATTTTAAAAGTAAAGCCTTTTGTGACTCTGAATTATCTGTCCACAGAGGAGTCTTCCCACTGGATCTCTTCTTGATTGCCTGCTCTGGCCTTGTCTCTTTCCAAACGGCTTCCACTGGAATTTTGCCCCATCAGGTGTTGTTAGATCAGTGCTTTTAACGAAGAAATTATTTATTGAGACAAAGTGTATACACAATCAAATACATGTTGGAAGTTAAAGGAATTTGTGCTGTCTCTTGTCTCAGACAGTGGAGGACAGACTAGTGAGTCAGAGGGCTAGAGGGTCAAGACATTGGTCACCCCTTCTCCACTGCTCTGACACTATCCCTTTGAAATGTAGATTGGTACTCTTAGGGATTAACTTCCTTCCTCTCTCCCTTCCCTTCCTGTCCTTCTACCTTGCAACATGGCAAGCTCCTCTCCCTGCACCATCCTAACTCCTCACTTCCCTATCCAGAATGGAGTTCCTTAATAAATGCCTTATATATTGATTTGAAACTATGAATTGGCTCCAAGTTACTTTACTCTCAGCATACACGCATGCCTAAGTAAATTCCGCTGTGTTGTGCCTCTGTGCACTCTGCTATAATGAGAAAGGGATTCTCTCACCACAGAGAATTTCCAACAATACATTCTTAAAATTCATAACTTTACAGAAGCATATCACTCCTGATTCTTAGCGTGCACACACAGTTCTAAAAAGAATGTACCAACCAACCTTCCAAACAGAAGAGAAGAGAAAAGGCAAGAGAGCGGGGTTATTCCGCATTCATATACTTGGTTGTTATATTATTATTTTTATTGACTGGCCAAACTAACTGCATTTGGAATAACTATATTCTATAGACAATCAGTATTTCTTACACCTTTTGATAATATCATTCCACTCAGGTTTTCCTGATTTATTATTCCAGAACCTTCTAACTCCAGTCACTTTCAAATATGGTCATGGCTTTAGCTTTTCCATTTTTCATTTTGATGGGTGCACTTATTTTCGCCATTAGCATAACCCACCATATCTTCTTATGTGCTTGGCAATATCCTTGAATTCCAGCATTTGGCTATCAGAATTCTTGCTGCCACCAAACTCTTGCCCACTTGCCAAACACTATTTGCTTACTTTACCAAACTTCTCAAACATTAGACCAGTTTTTTCCAGCCAGCGATTACCCATACCAGTAGTGGTACTTCAGCTAATATTGGGTGGTACCCAGATCAAAAGGTGAAGTGGCTTGGCTGGAAATCTGATGGTTGTTGAAATCCTTGGCAGGAAAAGTCTTATTGGTTGGCACACATGCACAGGAGGCCAAGAAAAGAAGTAGGCATGTACAGCACACAAAGCATTCAGAGTTACAGAGGAGAGGAAAGGCACAGCTCAAGGTGTAGGTACAACTGAGTGTGTGTGTGTGTGGGGATAAATGCCCCCTAGCCACCCATCTCTGGGGGCCATCCACGGCTCCCTCCGTCACTCTAGATTGGGGGTTCTTGCATCCTTGCAGCTGCTGCTCTGGTCTAGGGCATTTCCAGATCACACGCTGCAACAGATTCGCAATGTGTCCGCTAAGTGCCCCTCCATATTTCCCATGTTGCGGAATTGCAGTTGTTGCACTGTCAGCAGGGTGCCATTCATATTTCCGATGCCTTGTCTCAGATTTTATTGATGTGTTGTAGCCCTACAACGTTGTAAGTGTATTGCAAGAAAACAGCTGTATTTTTCCATTGTAGGAGGCTTGCCACGTCATTTATGCATTGCAGCATGATGTGATGTGGACGGTTCAAATTGTGGTGCAGTGATTTGTTGATTTTTACAGCCCCTTTCCATCTTCTGCATGAGAAATAATATTTTTATTTTTATTTTTCCGCCCGGATACTTGCACAAATGTGCAACCCGATTCTCATCCGCTTTCAGCTTTTGATTTCGATCACATTTGCTTTTGTTTTTCATCAGACTTGTTTTTCAGACAGGTTCATGTTTCCTCCTTTTGTGTGTGCTGGGGATTGGCTGGAGCATTCGGCAGACTGAGGATATGTAAGTGCATATGTTATATCTATATCTATATCTTCTCTCCATTTCATTTCCTGGTACTCTTGCTTGTGCAAGCAGAACAGAAGGAGCTGCGCTTCCCCATTGAACTTAATTATTTACTTCTGTGCAATCCCATCTGTTTACTACAAGGCAATGGAGCAGTCCAGGGGAGGGAGAGAGAACAGTCACTTTCTTAAGAGGAAGCCCATTGAACTGACTCATTTACTTCTGAGCAATCCTACTTGTTTACTGCAAGGCAATGGACCTTTCCCCTCTTGTTTACTGCAAGGAAGCCCAATGAACTGAGTCATTTACCAGGAAGTCTGCAAGGTGTTCTCAATGGTGTGTAAGGGTCATTCTGCAGTTCAAGGATTTGTTGATAACTAAAGCCCTTTTCCGTATAAGATTTCTTTGGCGGGGGGGTGGGGCACGCTCAGGTTCTTGCGCAAGAATAAATCAATGAATTGTTGTTTGCGCCATGGTCCTCCCCCTAGTGGCAGCTTTGCACAAAACTACCTAGAGAAAAATGAAAAATAAAACACCCTGTCACATCCTCCTCCTCTGCGACCCCATTGGCCCACAATGGAGGAGGGGGACAGTGAACGCGATTCAGGTGGAATATGGACACCCCCTGCCTGGAAAGCCCACTGCAATGGTGGGCAATTTGAACGGCCACATCCCTGTCATGATGCATTGAAAAACGCACTGAGAAATGCTGTACTCATGGTTCCAAGCTGCTGCCTCATACCATTGTACTTTGCAACACTTTAACCGGCACAAATCTCATAGTCTAGAAAATGCCTAGACGCACCTGCTGCCCCTAATCTGCTCTTGTCCCCTACTGCCTCTTTATACTGTGACCACACGTGCCCCAGACTTCTTCCAAGGCAGGATCCTTCTCCCCCCCCCACCCCCACGTTCTCATGGTATCTGCAGCAGGCAGCAGTGTGGGGCTTCATCTGGCCAGGCACCTAGATAATTGGGGTGGAGAGTGAAGGCTGAGTCTCCACTCCACTCTCTGAGTAAGCAGCAGTGCAGTGATAAAGATATTTAAGAGAATGTCTTCTTCACTATGAGTCACATGGCCCATTGAGATAATCAGGAGAGGTTTGTCTGTAGTTGCCAGAGGCTCGTTTGATGGCTACCCAGGGACAGGCCTTCTCCGTTGCTGTCCCGAGGCTTTGGAATACGCTCCCTGCTGAAATAAGAGCCTCTCCATCTCTTACAACTTTTGAAAAGGCAGTCAAGACACATTTGTTCACCCAGGCTTTTAATTAAAGTGAGCTGTTGAGTCGATTTTGACTCCTGGCGCCCACAGAGCCCTATGGTTTTCTTTGGTAGAATACAGGAGGGGTTTACCATTGCCTCCTCCCGTGCAGTATGAGATGTTGCCTTTCAGGATCTTTTACTGCTGGTGGCATTACTGTGCCAAATAGGTACAGCAGCACTCTCTCAACCCTTCTGCCCTGTTGCGACTGACTGCAAGTGTGGTCAGGCTCTGGAGAAACTGGGGCAGTTGTGGGCATATCTGGGAGCAGGAGAAGCTGGGTCTCATGTTGTCACCATAGCCAAGGAGTCAATGGTTCCTAAGCGTCCTCTCTGACCTCCTTCAAAAGTGGCTCCTTGGTATACGGAAGATCTGCGGGAGCTGAAGCGGCAAGGTCGACGACTGGAGAGCAAGTGGAGGAAGACTCGACTCGAATCCGACAGATTGCGACATAGAGCACATTTAAAGATCTGTGCTCTGGCTATATGTGCAGCAAAGAAGTGTTTCTTTTCTGCCCGTATTGCTTCCTCAGGCTCTTGTCCAGCAGAGCTATTCATGGTTGTGAGGGGGCTAGTAGGGCCCCCTGCTCCCCTGAATCCGAATTTGGAACCATCAGTTGCCCGCTGTGATGCTTTTAATGAGTTTTTGTGTGTGGACAAAGTCTCTCGTATTCGGGTCGATCTAGATCTAGATTTAGATTCCACAGTTATCGCAGTGTCAGATGCAGAGGTATCCAGCAACTCTTCTTGTGTGGTTAGGCTGGATCAATTTCAGTTTGTGACTCCTGAGGACGTGGACAAGCTGCTTGGAACAGTGTGTCCTACCACCTGTCTGCTTGATCCTTGCCCCACGTGGCTTATACTATCTGGCAAGGGGGTTGTTGTGGAGAGCCTGGTGGCAATTATAAATACCTCTCTGAGAGAGGGCAGGATGCCTCCTTGTTTAAAGGAGGCAATTATTAGACCTATTCTTAAGAAGCCTGCCTTGGACCCCTTGGAGTTTAGTAGCTACAGGCCTGTCTCCAACCTCTCATGGTTGGGCAAGGTGACTGAGAGGGTGGTGGCCTCCCAGCTCCAGGTGGTCTTGGAGGAAACTGACTATCTAGACCCATTTCAAACTGGTTTTCGGAAGAGCTATGGGGTGGAGACTGTCTTGGTCGGCCTGAGGGATGATCTCCAATTGGGACTTGACAGAGGAAGTGTGACTCTGTTGGTCCTTTTGGATCTCTCGGCGGCTTTTGATACTATCAACCATAGTATCCTTTTGGAACATCTGAGGGAGTTGGGGGTGGGAGGCACTGCTTTGCAGTGGTTCCGTTCCTACCTTTCTGGCAGATCCCAGATGGTGTTGCTTGGAGACTGTTGCTCTTCAAAATCTGAGCTTTTATATGGGGTCCCTCAGGACTCCATACTGTCTCCAATGCTTTTTAATATCTACATGAAACCGTTGGGAGAGATCATCTGGAGATTTGGTGCTGGGTGTTATCAGTATGCTGATGACACCCAAATCTATTTCTCCATGTAAACATCATCAGGAGAACACATATCTTCCCTGAATGCCTGCTTGGAAGCAGTAATGGGCTGGATGAAAGATAACGAGACTGAATCCAGACAAGATGGAGGTACTTATTGTGCGGGGTCCTCACTCGGGAAGCAATATTTATCTACCAGTTCTAGATGGGGTCACACTTCCTCAGAAGGAACAGGTACGCCGTTTGGGAGTGCTTCTGGATCCACACCTTTCCCTGGTTCCCCCGGCCGAGGCAGTGGCCAGAAGCGCTTTCTATCAGCTTTGGTTGATACGCCAGCTGCATCCGTTTCTTGAGGATCATGATCTCAAAACAGTAGTATACTTGTTGGTAACCTCCAGACTTGATTACTGTAATGAGCTCTATGTGGGGCTGCCTTTGTAAGTAGTCCAGAAACGACAATTAGTACAAAATTCGGCAGCCAGGTTGGTCTCTGGGTCATCTCGAAGAGACCATATTACTCCTATATTACAGGAGTTGCACTGGCTGCCAATAAGTTTCCGGGCAAAATACAAAGTGCAGGTTATAACCTATAAAGCCCTAAACAGCTTAGGCCCATGGTACTTAAGAGAGTGCCTTCTTCTGCATGAAGCCCATCGTCCACTGTGTACATCAGGGGAGGCTCGTCTGTGGCTACCTTCATGTCGTCTGGTGGCTACCCAGGGACGGGCCTTCTCTGTTGTCACCCTGAGACTTTGGAACGCGCTTCCCATGGGAATAAGAGTCTCCCCATCTCTAGCGGCTTTTAAAAAGTGTCTAAAGACTTACCTTTTTACCCAGGCCTTTTAGCTTTTTAACTTTGTAACTTTTTAAATTTTTGGATTATTTATTGATATGTTTTAAACTGTTTTTAATATTTAATTGATTTTAATGTTTTGTTTTTATTTGTTGTGAACTGCCCTGAGACCTTGGGTTAGGGCGGTATAAAAACGCACTAAATCAATCATAAATCATAAATAAATATTGCTGCTGTGGCCAGGTACATGAGGAGTCAATGCACCCATTACAAGTCACTCATTGCTCTTGAGATTGGGCATAGCAAGAGCCGAGCCAGTCACCTGCTCACCCAGCACGGCAATTCTTTGACAGGCAGTTGGACTAGCCCAGCAACAACCAGCCAGGTAGCAGAATCATATTATGGGGGGAGCAGCTGAATGTTTGTGTGTGGGGTAATCGTATATAGTTCAGGGACACTAGGTAGCACTGGTGGGGAGAAAGGGGAGGTTTTGGAAGGGAAGATTAAAGTTAGTTTCTGTTTCAGTGAAACATGGTGTCCAGGCTCTTTGTTATCTCCACATGTGGGGAGAGAGAGAGAATTCAGCTGAACCGTGTGAACTATGTGAACTCAAATACCTCATGGAAAGGCTTTTCAAATGTAAAAGTCATGATGACAGGAGGCTGCACGCTATTCTATTGTTTCAATGGTGTGGAGGGAAGAAGGAAGGAAAATTTGCCACCTGGTCAGAATCTGAGGGTTTGTTTCCTACTTCTGCACCCTTTCCTCAGGCATTTCAGAAGCCTGGGCCTGCCAGAGGCATGATCTAAAGGGCAAGAGCAAAAGGGCTCTTTGCCTGTGGATCTAAAGCCAGCCCAGCAGAATAAAATCTTAAGTTGAACGAGAAGTTTTTAATCTTCTGTATACCAGTCAGTTAACACCAGTGTGGTATCCATGTGATAACTTCTTATTTTATTCCCATTTATTACCTCTGACTCCTTTTAATGCTGTGTTCATGACTCCATTATGATCTGGTGAACATTCCTCATATTCTGGGTGAGTGGTTGTGATTTCATTGCCTCTGTTTAACCTAATAAAGTTAAAGTGTACTGTCAAGTCGGTGTCGACTCCTGGCGACCACAGAGCCCTGTGGCTGTCTTTGGTAGAATGCAGGAGGGGTTTACCATTGCTTTCTCCCATGCAGTATGAGATGATGCCTTTCAGCATCTTCCTATATTGCTGCTACCCGATATAGACGTTGCCCATAGAATGGGAAATATTCCAGCGGGGATGTGAACCGACAACCTTTGGCTTTGTAGTCAAGCCATTTCCCTTCTGTGCCAATAGTTGGTTTTAAATGGAAGAATAAAAAAAGGCATAGGAAAGGAACCAGCCCAGCTGATACTTGAACGGGAAAAATAAAGCAAAATTGATCAGTTTTTAAAGGAAGAATCTGAGCAACTAAAAAACGGAGATTCCTGTGAGAAATGAAGTTCTGGAATCTGATTTAGACCTTGATAAAAATGTGAATACTGCAGCTCAGTCCCCTGTTCTCCCAGAGCTGAACTTGGTCAAACCACCTTATAAGCCTTCTGTTATCATTGCAGGATTGCAAACTCTCTTGCTTGCAAGGACCGTTCAATCTATTTATAACCAATTAAGGGAAATTCAAGTCAAGTTGGATTTTGTTTTATCAGCAATTAACAAAGAGCATGGGAAATCTGAACTAATCACTCTAAATCTGAAAATTAAAAACAAGGAAACTTGCTTTTAAATATGATCCATCAGTTAAGTGTTAAGTTATTTCTGAAGTGAATAATCTTGAAATTAGTTCTCCCATACAATACAATATAGAAATCTAAATGTTCTTACTATATTTCCTTAGGAAGGGTTTATTTCATCATGGAAGCCCTTTTCTAGTGTGTTTCATCATTTGAGTTTTTCTCTTGTATGTTGGACCATTGATTTAATCGGTAAAGAAATTCTACAGGATTCATTGTATAGGAAAATAATTTTGTTAAACTTTGTGAGTGCAATTGAGAGTGTGATACAAAGTCAAAAAGATCTGTCTAGTTACAGAGTAGTAGCTAGTCTAGTCTTTGAAGACAGGTTTGTAAAACCTTTATCTATTTCTATAAGTAATTTAGCTAAACAACCACCTAGCATTACTAACACTATCAAGATTCCTCCTAATGTGAAAAGAATATCACTAATTAATCCCGGTAAAGAAGCAATTCTGAGTCCAGAAACAAGTTCTGTCAAAAAGGTTTTTAAGTGATAGATGTTTGCAAATAGAAAGCCCAGAACCTGAAGAACAACAACTATTTCAATCCTTCTCCATCTTGCTTTAATTGAACAACAAGCTATTGTAAATAGATCAGTGTCTTTAGGATGTGTTAGTAAATGAAATGAAGAGACAACTGAAGAGGATTTGATCGATGATTTTTCAGAAAATCCACAAACACGTGCAGTACTACATCCACAAATTACCATTGATAAGATTAATGAAGTAAATCGATGTCAGTAGCAATTTTTATCCAAAGGAATTTGACTCAGTATTAGTTAATTTAAAATCAATGCTCCTTCAAGAATAGCAGCCAAAGTCCCCAACAGAACTCTCAAGGTTGAGCTCAACCCCTACGAAATCACTTACTGAAATGAAGTCTCAGAAATCAGAATAAATCCCATAACTCAGAAGAATGGCATTACCTATGTTAATCAGCTAGGAATAACTGAACCTACACGTAGACAATCTAATATCCAAAACATTTTCCAGTTATTTCTACTTTCTTTCATGGAATTAGCTGGATGGGCTAATAAGACAGCAGATAATGAAGCCCATCTCACGATGGGCGAGAAGGTGCATGGAAGCACTGCTGCATGGTGTCCTACTCCCAGAGCCCCAATCATGACTGTGCAAGTGTGCGGTGCATTACTGAGAGCCCCTCTCCCCCCTGAGTTTGTCCGCCGTGGCTGCAAGCAGCTGCAGCAGGCACACGATCATGTAGCCTGGTGTTTGGGCACACTCGCGGCCAAAACCTGGGTGAAGTGGTGGGCTACCTAAGAGGCCTCACTGCCACGCCACCACCGGGAGTCGTGTGGCTCCCAGCGGTTCTCACGAGCAGCAAAAACCGGGATGGGCTTCCCTCGCCTGGTCTTTGCTGTTCGTGAGAATAGCTTCAATGAGTTCTTAGAATATATACATCAGTTTGATATATTATGATTTCAAGAAACTTGGGCCCAAAATAGAATAGAATTAAATAGGCATCAGCGTTTGACATTAGAAGCAGTTGCATCCGAGCAGAAACGTAGACCATGTGGATGAGATGCCAGCGTTCTAGCTTCTACTTTAAATGCCACACTAGCTTATTTAGGCAGTAGCAATAACTTTTATTGTTAAAATTAGACATATTTCTCTGATTATTAGTTATATCTCTCCAACCTGCCAATTCAAAAAAATTGTAAGGGGACCTGCTGGACTAATCAAGAACAATGTCTATTGAAGTCAGGAATTCAACACCCATCAGCTTACGTGGTCATGGCTGGAGATTTCAATGCTTGAACTGATTATATCTTTTATTCCTCTAAGTCTAATAAACCAGGAGGAAATGAGGAGGACTTTGGAGTAAAGCTGAGAAACCCTAAAGACAATATTATCAATGCTGCAGTTTTTAAACCATTTCAGTTTAAAATGAGGAGTCACTTGAGACACTTACATGGCTCCACTTGTGGAGACCTTACCGGCAAATATACTTATAGCACTCTAGCAGGAAGTTGAACTATTGATGAGATATTAATCTCCAATCAAACGACTGTCAATAGCTTTACAATAAGTACCCAGGTCTTTAGTGACCATCAGCAGACTATTGGAATTAAGAATAAACGTGCCAGTCTTCCCTTTGCACAAAAAGTATTGTGAGCCTATCTTAAAGCTCTTGGAAATACCAATTCAAGGAGTTTTAGGTGGTCATTTAAACTTGAAAATATGCTCTACTAAAATGTCCTGATCTTTTATCATTAAAGCCATAGAAAGTGATTCATTAGTCTCAGCATTAGTAGCTTATGACACCGTGATTGTAGTTCTCTATAAACATTTGACTATTACCCAGTCAATTGATGTTTCAACTCAATAAGGGGAAATCGTTAGTTTGTTAGAGATTGAGGCGGGTCTCACGATCAGTGAGACCTGCCAGATAGCGTTCTGCGGGGAGAGCGGGATTAAGCCGCTCTCCCCGCAGAGGGAAGCAGCCCTGGGCGGCCGAACCAATAGCCGACTCTGTCACGGAGCTGGCAAGGGATCAGGGGCCACACGGTGCCACGTGAGCGCACAGGGCATGATGGAGAGACCCCTGAGCCGGGAGGCTGCATTAGGCTCTCCGCCAGGGGTCTACTTGTGTTTTGCCACAGTGCAGAGTCATACCATGGCAACACACGACCAAAATACCCGGGTTAGCGGAGCGCTCGGTCCGCTAATCTGGGCTAAGGGGAGGGCTGCCTCATTGTATAAAACTGAAGAGGAATGTTCATGATCAATATTAGCAATACAGAGCTTCTAGTGTCAAAGTATTACCACATACCTATGTTCAGCTGAGGAATAATTATAAGAATCTCTTAACCAAGAAAGAAAACAGCAGAAAAAAACAGCTGGCAAATATTGATAGTGGCCACAATAAATAAGAACAGTAAAGTGTTGGCAAATGATCACAGCAGCACTTACTGGTTATGACATAGCAAACGATTCCTGAAATCACATGGGCACATTTCCCCCCTCTTTTAATGGTTCTGCAAGAGAATTAAAAGTAAAGTGTGCCGTCCAGCCGGTTCCCTATTCAGAATGTTAAATCAGAGTTCCCCACTGAAGGGTTGCCTGAGTAGAAACCAGTCTCAGAGCCGGAGATATTCAATTTTATAGCACAGTTAAAATCTGAGAAGGCTCCAGGTCAATTCCTTCTGAATTGTTCAAATCTAATGTTCACTGGTGAGTAAAACCTCTCACTTCATTGTTCACCCATATTGATATTTTTGGCTGTATTCCCCAAAGCTGGCTTAAAACACTTTATAAACAAGTTGATCTAGCAAGAACCAATCAGCCTACTTTCCTTTCACTGTCTCTTCATCTGGACTAAATTTGGTGCAAATCAAGGTCCACAAGTTCGATCTCTTGTGCCTCAAATGTTCATCTGTCCGCTATCTTGGATTGGAGTGGATGTCATCACTACGAACTGCACCATTGAGGTGTCCCTGTGTGTCATTCACTACAGCTGTTCCAAATTTGGATCAAATCGGCTAGACAGTCCTCAAGTTAGTGCACTTGCGCCTCAAAAGTTTATGCATCTGCCATCTTGGGTTGGGTTGGGTGATATCACAACAAACTACCCAGTCAACCAGATAGCCGCTGAGGTGTCTCTATGTGTCACTCACTGCAACTGTACCTAATTAGGCTTAAATTGGTTAGACAGCCCACAAATTAGCCCGCTTGCACCTAAGAAGTTCACGTGGCCACCATCTTGAATTGGAGTGGATGACATCATCACACACCTCACCATTTATTATTTATTTGTTTATTCGATTTCTATACCATTTGGAAAACCCTATGTGTCTCTACATCTGTAGCAAATTTGGTTCAAATTGGTTAAGCGGTTCACAAGTTAGCTCACTTGAGTCTCAAAGCTTTATGCTTCCACCATCATGAGTCAGAGTGGATGGCATCATCACAAACTTCTTCACTGAGGTGTCCCTATGTATCACTCACTACAACTGTACGTAATTTGGTTCCGATCAGTTAGAAAGTACACAAAATTAGCCCACTTGAACCTCAGGTGTTCATGTGTCCACCATCTTGGATTGGGGTAGATGACATCATCACAAACTAGCCATTGAGGTGTCCCTATGTGTCCCTACATCTGCAGCAAATTTGGTTCAAATCGGTTAAGCGGTCCACAAGTTAGCTCTCTTCGGCCTCAAAAGTTTATGCGTTTGCCATCTTAAATCAGCTTTGATGACATGATCACAAGCTTTGCCATCAAGGTGTCTGTGTCTCAGGCACTCACTGCAAACATACCCAATTTGGTTCAAATAGGTTAGGCAGTCCACAAATTAGCGCACTTGTGCCTCAGATGTTCATGTGGCCGCCATCTTGAATTAAAGTGAATGACATCACACACACCACACCATTAGGACATGCCTATGTGTCGCTACAGCTGTAGTAAATTTGGTTCGAATCGGTTAAGTGGTTCACAAGTTAGCCCACTTGAGCCTAAAAGTTAGTCCGTCTGCCATCTTGGATCAGCATGGATGACATCATCACAAACAATGCCATTGAGGATTTCTTATATGTCACTCACTGCAACTGTACCTAATTTGGTCTAAATTGGTTAGACAGTCCACAAATTAGACCACTTGCTCCTCAGATGTTCACATGGCTGCCATCTTGAATAATAATAATAATAATAATAATAATAATAATAATAATAATAATAATAAAGCATATTTTAAAGAAGAAACAATGCTATTCTGGGGGAAATTATGGGACAATCCAATAGATTATAATAAAAAAGCAGACTGGATGAAAGAGGTCAAAAAAATGTAACCAACAAATGCAAGATCTAACAATAACCAGAATTAATAAGTGAAAGAGCAAAGAAAATTAAAAATTGGAGTGCTCTAGGCGACGATGAACTGCATGGCTTTTGGCTTAAACACCTAACAAGCCTTCATAAACAACTATCAAAACAGCTCAATCACATTTTGCAAGGAGGTGATATTGAACAATGGCTAACAACTGGGAAAACTCCCCTCATAATGAAAGACCCAGCAAAAGGTGCATTTCCAAGTATTTATAGACCGATAACCTGTCTGCCAACCATGTTCAAATTATTAACTGGAATAATAGCAGATGAAGTGATGCAACACTTATTAACTAACAAACAGCTTCCAGTTGAACAGAAAGGAAATTGCCCAAACACCAGAGGCACAAAAGACCAGCTGCTGATTGACAAAATGATTTTAGAAAATTGCAAGAGAAGAAAAACCAATCTAAGTGTTGCATGGATTGACTACAAGAAAGCCTTCGATTCATTGCCTCACACATGGATACTAAAATGTTTAGAAACAACTGGGGTCAGCAAAAACATTCAGATATTTATATAAAAAAGCAATGAGCATGTGGAGTACACAGTTAACAATCAATGGTGAGACACTTGGACAGGTTAACATTAGAAGAGGCATTTTCCAAGGGGACTCACTATCCTCTCTGTTGTTTGTAATCGCCATGACCCCACTTTCACAAATACTCAACAAAACAGGCCTTGGATACCAAACATCTAAAACATCCAGTCAAATCAACCATCTGCTGTACATGGACGATCTGAAGTTGTATGGAAAGTCCCAGTCAGAAATCGAATCACTGCTAAACACTGTCCGTATATTCAGTAGCGATATATCAATGGAGTTTGGACTAGACAAGTGTGCTGCATTAATAATGAACAGAGGGGAAATAAGAAAAACAGAAGGAATAGAACTGCCCAATGGAAGCAAGATCAAGAACCTGGAAGAGAAAGAACATTACAAATACTTGGGCATTCTCCAGGCTGATAACATCGCACACACTGAAGTGAAAAGAAAAATTGGAAGTGAATACATCAGGAGAGTTAGAAAAATCCTCAAGTCCAGACTCAATGGCGGGAACACCATACAGGCCATCAACACCTGGGCTATACCTGTTATCAGATACACTGCAGGAATAATAGACTGGACCCAGGCAGAGCTAGAGACGCTCGATCGTAAGACCAGGAAAATCATGACCATCAATCATGCTCTGCACCCCTGCAGTGATGTCGATAGGCTCTACCTCCCTCGCAGCTCAGGTGGAAGAGGAATGCTGCAAGTCCATCAAATAGTAGAGAAGGAGAAAAGAGGCCTTGAAGAATATATCAAGGGCAGTGAAAAAGATGCACTTCAAATGGTCAATAATGAGAAACTATTCAACACCAATGAAACAAAGCAGGCCTACAAGAAAGAACAAGTCAAGAAACGAGCAGGAAAATGGAAAAATAAGCCCCTGCATGGCCAATATTTGCACAATATGAGTGGAAAATCAGACATCACCAAGACCTGGCAATGGCTTAAGAATGGCAACTTGAAGAAAGAAACAGAGGGTTTAATACTGGCTGCACAAGAACAGGCACTAAGAACAAATGCAATAAGAGCAAAAGTCAAAAAATCAACCACAAACAGCAAGTGCCACCTTTGTAAAGAAGCAGATGAAACCGTGGACCACCTAATCAGCTGTTGTAAAAAGATCACACAGACTGACTACAAGCAAAGGCATGACAAAGTAGCAGGGATGATACACTGGAACATCTACAAAAAATACAAGCTACCTGTAGCCAAAAATGGGTGGGACCATCAAATTGAAAAAGTGGTAGAAAATGAAGATGTAAAAATATTATGGGACTTCCGACTACAAACAGACAAACATCTGCCACACAATACACCAGATATCACTGTAGTCGAGAAGAAAGAAAAACAAGTCAAAATAATCGACATAGCAATACCAGGAGATAGCAGAATAGAAGAAAAAGAAATAGAAAAAATCACCAAATACAAAGATCTACAAATTGAAATTGAAAGGCTATGGCAGAAGAAGACCCAAATAATCCCAGTAGTAATTGGCACCTAGGTGCAATTCCAAAACAACTTGAAGAGCACCTCAATACCATAGGGGCCACAGAAATCACCATCAGCCAATTACAAAAAGCAACTTTACTGGAAACGGCCTATATTCTGCGACGATATGTATAATAATATCAGCAGCAACATTGACAATAAAATTCAGCCATCCCAGATCCTTGGGAAGGACTCGATGTCTGGATAAAACAAGCCAGTCAATAACAGCTGTCTGACTGTGTAAAGAACAACAACAACAAACATATTTATACCCTGCTCGGCTTGCAGCACACTAGCAATAGTAATAGCAATAGCACTTACATTTATATACCGCTCTATAGCTGGAAGCTCTCTAAGCGGTTTACAATGATTTAGCATATTGCCCCCCAACATTCTGGAATGATTTAGCATATTGCCCCCCAACTGACCTCGGAAGGATGAGTCAACCTTGAGCCCCTGGTCAGGATTGAACTTGTAACCTTCTGGTTACAGGGTGGCAGTTTTACCACTGCGCCACCAGGGGCTCTACTGCTTGGGGCAGCTCATAACTACTTATCTACTGATCTGTTCCCCTAAGACAGTTGTAATTAGGGATGTGCTACATTTTAAAATGACATAGGAACATAGGAAACTGCCATATACTGAATCAGACCATTGGTCTATCTAGCTCAGTATTGTCTTCACAGACTGGCAGTGGCTTCTCCAAGGTTGCAGGCAGGAATCTCTCTCAGTTCTATCTTGGAGAAGCCAGGGAGGGAACTTGAAACCTTCTGCTCTTTCCAGAGCGGCTTCATCCCCCGAGGGGAATATCTTGCAGTGCTCACACATCAAGTCTTCCAGCTAAATATGTGATGTAGTTTTATGTTGTTTGCCATCTGAAATGACAGAAAAATTAGTGACATGCCATTTTATGTGGTTCTGTTTGAAAAGCTGCTTCACTTTCACTTCTCAGAGCTGTGGGTTTTTTTTTAATTGGTTTGAGCCAATTGTGGGGCGGGGCGGAGGAGGAGTCAGGACCAATAATTAACCAGCATAGCTTGTACCTGTCAATCCTGGCTTGGCCTTTT
This sequence comes from Hemicordylus capensis, assembly GCF_027244095.1. Classification (NCBI taxonomy): domain Eukaryota; kingdom Metazoa; phylum Chordata; class Lepidosauria; order Squamata; family Cordylidae; genus Hemicordylus; species Hemicordylus capensis. The sequence continues at coordinate 226,010,271 of NC_069657.1, forward strand.
ATTTTTATTTAACCTGAGACACAGACAGTATGGACAGCTTCACTATATTCTGCGACGATATGTATAATAACAACAGCAACAACATTGACAATAAAATTCTGGCATCCCAGGTCCTTGGGAAGGACTCGATGTCTGGATAAAACAAACCAGTCAATAACAGCTGTCTGACTGTGTAAAATAATAATAATAATTATTATTATTTCTTGTTTACACAGTCAGACAGGTGTTATTGACTGGTTTGTTTTATCCAGACATCGAGTCCTTCCCAAAGACCTGGGATGGCTGAATTTTATCATCAATACTGTTGGTTATTATAGATATCGTTGCAAAATATAGGCTGTTCCCAGTAAAGCTGCTTTTTGTAATTGGCTAATGGTGATTTCTATGGCCCCTATGGTGTTGAGGTGCTCTTCGAGGTTTGGAACTGCACCCAGGGCGGCAATTACCATTGGGATTATTTTGGTCTATTTCTGATTATTATTATTATTATTGTTAAGCATATTTTATACTGCCCAAAACTTACATCTCTGGGCAGTTTACAGCAAGATTAAAAAGTAAAACTTTAATTAAAAACAAAAATTAAAAGCCAGAAATTTAAAACACAATTTAAAATTTTAAAACAATATTCTAAAAACATTAAAACAATCAAAACAATATCAGTTAAAAGCCTGGGTGAAGAGATGCATCTTTAAAGAATTTTTAAAAGTTGTCAGAGATGGGGAGGCTCTTATTTCACCAGGGAGTGTATTCCAAAGCCTCAGGGCAGCAACGGAGAAGGCCCGTCCCTGAGTAGCCACCAGATGAGCAAGTAGCAAATGCAGACGGACCTCTCCTGATGATCTCAACAGGCAGTGGGGTTCATGATGAAGACGACGTTCTCTTAAATACCCAGGGCCCAAGCTGTTTAGGGATTTATAGGTTATGACCAACACCTTGTATTTTGCCTGGAAACATATCGGCAGCCAGTGTAACTCGTTCAACACGGCAGTAATATGGTCTCTCCTAGATGGCCCAGAGACCAGCCTGGCTGCCACATTCTGGACCAACTGTAGTTTCCGGACTACGTACAAGGGCAGCCCCACATAGAGCGCATTGCAGTAATCCAGTCTGGAGGTTACCAGCAGATGTACTACTGTTTTGAGGTCGTCTATATCAATATGCCAGCTGCGTCCACAGAAATGGACACAGCTGGCATATCAGCCAAAGCTGATAGGAGGCACTTCTGGCCACTGCCTCAAACTGGGACACCGAGGAGAGACTTGGATCCAGAAGCACCCCTAGACTGCGTACTTGTTACTTCTTGGGAAGTGTGACCCCATCCAGAACAGTCAGATCAAAATCGTCTCTCGAGTTCCGACCCCGCACAATGAGTACCTCCGTCTTATCTGGATTCAGTCTCAGTTTGTTATCCTTCATCCAGCCCATTACCGCCTCCAGGCAGGCATTTAGGGAGGTTATGCCCTCTCCTGATGATGCCGACATGGAGAAATAGATTTGGGTGTCATCAGCATACTGATAGCACCCTGCACCAAATCTCCTGATGATCTCTCCCAGTGGTTTCATGTAGATGTTAAACAACATCAGAGACAATACGGAGCCCTGAGGGACACCGTACCCAAGTTCAGATTTTGAGAAAAAACAGTCTCCAAGAGACACCATCTGGAACCTGCCCAAGAGGTAGGAGCGGAACCACTGCAAAGCAGTGCCTCCCACCCCCAACCCCCTCAGACGCTCCAGAAGGATACTATGGTTGATAGTGGTGAGCCCGAACTGGTCCGGCGGCCATTCCAAAGAATGGCCGAACTGCCGGACCGGTCCGGCCCTGCCTGGTCCGGGTCCGGGTGGGGGGTATGCCTTTAAGGACGGGAGGGCTTGCTTAGCCCTCCCGCCTTCTTGCCCCCGCCAGCGCCTGTATTTTCTAGTATAGGGGTGCTGGAAACCAGCCCCCCCCGCCGCGGCGGCGGCGAAAGAACTCCCAATGCCAGCCCTCCCTCCCTCCCAGCTAGCTGCCCGCCCGCCCGCCCGCTCACCGCTCACCGGATAGGAAACGAGAGGAGCTCCGGCACAGAGCTCCTCTCGTTTGGAAGGCCTCCGGCAGAATGGTGTTTTGGCGGATGGCGAATGGCGATCGGAGGCCCGGTCTACCCAGCGATCGGAGGCCCGGTCTACCCGGCCCTTTCCCGGCGGGTAGACCGGGCCTCCGGCGAACGGTGTGCTTTGCGGCGCGCGCATGCGCGCGTGCGCAAAACACCATTCTCCCGGAGGCCTTCCAAACGAGAGGAGCTCTGTGCCGGAGCTCCTCTCGTTTCCTATCCGGTGAGCGGTGAGCGAGCGGGCGGGCCGGCAGCTAGCTGGGAGGGAGGGAGGGCTGGCATTGGGAGTTCTTTCGCCGCCGCCGTGGCGGCGGGGGGGGCAGCTGGTTTCCAGCGCCCCTATACTAGAAAATACGGGCGCTGGCGGGGGCAAGGAGGCGGGAGGGCTAAGCAAGCCCTCCCCGCCCTAAAAACAAGGCCCCCCTTCGGTGCCGGTCCGGACTTCTCCGGACCGTGCACATCACTAATGGTTGATAGTATCGAAAGCCGCCGAGAGGTCCAAAAGGACCAACAGAGTCACACTTCCTCTGTCCATTCCCAATTGGAGATCATCCATCAAGCCGACCAAGGCAGTCTCCAACCCATAGCCAGCTTGGAAGCCAGTTTGAAATGGGTCTAGATAATCAGTTTCCTCCAAGACCATCTGGAGCTGGGAGGCCACCACCCTCTCAGTCACCTTGCCCAGCCACGGAAGGTTGGAGACAGGTCTGTAGTTACTCAGCTCTGAGGGATCCAAGGTAGGCTTCTTCAGAAGCGGTCTAATAATTGCCTCCTTAAGACTAGGAGGCATCCTACCTTCCCTCAGAGATGCATTTATGAACTCTACCAGGTCTTCTACAACAACCCCCCTGCCTGAGGACAGGTGGTGGGCCGCAGTGTTCCAATCAGTTTGTCCACATCCTCAGGAGTCACAAACTGGAACTGATCCAACCTAACCACGTAAGAGGAGTTGCTGGATACCTCCACAGCAGATACTGAAGTAAGTGTGGAGACAAAATCCAAGTTGGCCCGAATACGAGATATTCTTTCCACTAAAAATTCATTAAACACATCACAGCGGGTAATCAATGGTTTCAGATTCCGATTCAAGGGAGGAGCAGCACATACTAGTCCTCTCACAACCATGAACAACTCCGCTGGACGTGAACTTGCGGATGCAATACGGGTAGAAAAGAATAGCTTCCTTGCCACACACATCACCTGAGCAGGTCTTCAAATGAGTTCTATGTTGCAATCTGACGGATCCAGGCGAGTCTTTCTCCACCTGCGCTCTAGTTGTCTACCTCGCTGCTTCAGCCCCTGTAGTTCTTTCGTATATCAAGGGGCCAGTTTTGAAGCGGGTTGGAGAGGATGCTTAGGAGAGATCATGTCTACTGCCCCGGTTAGTTTGCTGTTCCAGTTCTCCACTAGGATATCAACAGGATCACCGGCAGAGCCAACACTGATTCCCTCCAAGGCTTCTTGAAATCCTATGGGATCCAATAACCTTCTCGGGCGGACCATCCTAATAGGTCCCTCGCCCCTGCGAAGGTGGGGTGTGACTGTGAGTCCAACCTTAACCAGATGGTGGTCCATCCATGACAATGGGGAAATCACAGGAGTCCCCACCCACGGAACACCACCCTGATCAGAGTGAAAGACCAAATCATGCGTGTGACTTGCAATGTGCGTCGGTCTCGAGACCACCTGAGATAGGCCCATAGTCGTCATGGCCGCTATGAACTCCTGAGCCCGGACAAATTGGTCCCAAAATGAACATTGAAGTTGCCCAGCACCACAAGCCTAGGCGACTCCAATACCAAACCCGAATTGGAGTGGATGACATCATTCATTCTTTCATTCATTCATTCATCCGATTTCTATACCGGCCTTCCAAAAGTGGCTCAGGGAGGTTTGCACTGAGAAATAACAAACAAATAAGATGGAACCCTGTCCCCGAAGGGCTCACAATCTAAAAAGCAACACAAGATAGACACCAGGAACAGTCACTGGAGGTACTGTGCTGGGGTGAATAGGGCCAGTTACTTTCCCCCTGCTAAATAAAGAGAATTACCACATTAAAATGTGCCTCTTTGCCAAGTTAGTAGGGGGATGCCATTTGGAAATCCCTATGTGTTTCAACAGTTGTAGCAAATTTGGTTCAAAGCGGTTAGGCGGTTCACAAGTTAGCCCACATGTGCCTAAAGGTTTACGTGTCCGCCATCTTGGATTGGGGTGGATGATATCATCACAGACTATGCCGTTGAGGTGTTCCTATGTGTCCCTACAACTCTACCCAATCTGGTTCATATTGGTCCAGGCGTTGCAAAGTTGATGGGGGGCAGGAACACACGGATGGACAAACACACGGACGGACACACAGACACAGAATGCCGGGTGATCTCATAAGCCTACTGGAAAGTAGGCTAAAAAGGTTCTAAACTAGATCCTTCAAATTATAGACCTATAAGTCTCCTGACAATAACTGGCAATCTGTTGGAGATTCAGCTCCGCATGGCATCAACCTTTTGCACCAGTAACTCTAATGACAACTAGGGCATTGGGAGTAGAGATAGTCAGTTAGGGTCTCCTACTCTTTCCCGATGATCTCTGCCGCTATGACCCCTCAGTTGATTGAATGTACTCAGAAACTTCCTGGGAGTGACTTCCTCCTTCTCCACAGAATGCTTCTAGCTTGCTCGCTCAGCACCATGTTTCTATAGGTCTCTCACTGACCAACATGTAGCCAGAACCTAGACATAGGTTCATTTCATTGTAAGTCATTTCCTCCAACACAAACTCTATGCCATACATCTTAATTAAAAATTAGTTGAGGGGTGAAGTGAATAACATCTTTAGTACTGAACAAACTGCATTCTGAAGGGGCTACTCCACTTTAGATCATGCTACTGAAAGTTTCTGGAATGTAGGGGGTTGCCCTCAACCCATATTAGCATGCTGGTGTCTACCTTATTTTCCTGTTTAAATTATGAGTCCTTTGGGGACAGGAAACCATCTTAATTTTTTAAAAAAATCTGTTTAATCCGCTTTGAGAACTTTTGTTGAAAGGTGGTATATAAGTAGTAGTAGTAGCAGCAGCAGCTTGTGTGAGTTGGGGGCTCAGGTACTTTTATTTCAGGCATCCAGCCTGCCTGGAACTGCTGGTGGTAGCAGAGAAAACCCTTCTTGGAGGAATCTGGGGTGTAAAGGCTTGGAAAGTAACATTTCTCACATGGCTGTTGCTGGTGTTTCAGTTGTGTTTATTTTTAGATTGTGAGCCCTTTGTAGACAGGGAGCCATTTTCTCAATTATTTTGCTATGTAAACTTTTTTGTGCTCAAGTTAATTCTCGACTCTCTGTGGAAAAGGAAAGCTATTACCATGTTACATTCAAAAGAGGGTTGCACAATGCTGCATATAGCTTGAATCTGCTATAAGCAGCACTAATCATATGACCCAGAGGGAAGGCAAAACAAAGCAATGCCATGCAAATAGGTGTTGTGGCCTTGTCAGTCCATTAGCACTACTTTGAAATGCCAACTTAGAATTGTGGGTAGGCCAGTTAGCCAGGACCGGTGCCAGACTATTTGCGACCCCTCTGAGGTCTGCACTCTGCGCCCCTCTGAGTTCTGTGCCCTAAGCGGCTCCCTAGTTGGCCTGATGGTAACACCGGCCCTGCAGTTAGCACTGAGGAGTGACTTTTAATAATTGGACAATCTGGGCAGGAGACCAAAGCTGCCTCCAAAAATAAAGAAAGAGGGTTTTCTGATTCCTTCTCATTCTTATTTCTCTAGTCATAAGTCTAAAGTATTTTGGTTATCATGGTTATGGACAGAGGCGCTCTTACCCCTGGACTTCCGGGCTGAAGTCCAGGGCATCCAGTCCCCTTGGGGGTCCCCAAATCCTTTTTAGTCTGTCCCAGGTGGTGTGGTCACGTTAAAAATGTGTGTGAAATAGTGTTTGTGTGTGAGAGAGGAGCCTTCAAAAACCTTTAGGTCTATGCTCCAAAATTCCCTAGGTGCCCCTCTGATTATGGAACCGGTTGTCCAAGAGCCACTGAAAACATATCTAGCAAATCAGAAGTAATTTCAGAGGCTCAACATAGATTAAAAGCCACTCAGAGAAATGTCACAATGGAACTCAGGAGGAACAATGGTCCATTGGGACATGACCTCACTTGTTACACCTCCCCCTGCTCACTCATCGGTCACATGAGCAGAGGTGCTTTCTGGGAGCAGGAGCATATGCTTTTCTCTGCCGTGTTAAAGTGTTCTATATATGTTGACATATACAACATATATAGTTGTATTGTATTATAATTAAATTACATATATAGTTGTATATAGAGAGAGTATAATATATTGACAAAAAGAGAGAGAAAGAAAGCGTGCACACGTACATCTGTGTTTGTGCTTGAGCTTTCTTTTAGTGAGAGAAACAAAGGGAGCAAGATGTAAGTAGGATTTCATAGAGGTTTCTACTTTCTGATTCTATCATTCTTATTGTGATTACAGGAGAGCCTTGGGGCTTCCTCCTCTCTATCTAAGGCAAGCATCTTTTTAATAGAGGTTGTCCTCAGGGCATGTTCTGATGCTTCAATACACCTGTGTGTGTATCTTCATGAGTCCAGGTGCTGGACCATTCATTTGACCCTTTTAAGCAAAGGCTAGTGCCACCTACTGGCTGGACATATTAGAGCAACATTTCCTAACAGGTGGCCCAAGCTCAGTCTAGGGGCAAAGAGCAGGAGGACCCTGCAAGCCCCACCTCTCATCTTCTTTCCACTCGGTTCTAGGCTGCAAAGGCTGAGGACCCTCCTGCATAACCGTAGGCCCAGGTCTGGTGAACAAGGACGAAGCAGCAAAAGAAAAGAAGAGGGTGCCACAGTTCCCGTGGCTGCTTACCCTAAGAGCTGGCACTTCCTAGCCTGCTGCAGAAAAGCAAGACACCACCAGGAACCTGAACAGCAGCAGAGTTCTGGCATCAGCACTCCACCAGCCCCTCCCAGAACCAAGTGGTATCATCTGTCCAGGAAGAGGGAGGCTGTCGCTGTCGAGGATGGGAGAGATGCACAGAAACACAGGAAAAGCTCCAGAGGACTTGAAAACCAGTCTGGAGGTAATGAAGTGCTCAGGATTGGGTGGGGGTAATTTAGGGGTTGAGAATCTTAGAAACTGAGGCCAATAGGTGAGGCTGGGAGGCAAAGCAGGTTCCAAGGTAGCTATACTCTTCCTAAACACAGAGGGATCCAGTGAGAAGAAACTGGGTCCTTTTTGGAAGAAGGACACAGATGGGTGCATTAATATGTCTGCACATTCTTTCTGTTCTTCCCCCCAGATTCATTAGTCAGCAGTCTGCACTGCTCCCCTTTCTCCGCCACCTCCTACCAGTCTGAGCTGGAGGACTGGAAAGTGGATGAGGATCTCATGGAAATCATACACAGGCATATGGAGGACAGAGAGGAGGTACAAAACCCCACATCCCAGGTGCTTCCTCCACAAGTTGCTTCCATATTCTGGACCTTTACCTTTGCAATTGCTTTTCTGCCATCAGATGGAAGGGAGGGGGGTGGGCACGAACGGTGGTTCCACATGACATGTCATATAGGACTGTCACGGTGATATTCCCTGTGGAAATCAGCAATGCCTCTCCCTACCGTCATGATCTTACTGCATGATGATACTCAGAATTAAGCCCCATTCAGCACCTGCTCCTTTATTTCATTTCTGCCTCCTCAGTCCTCACTCCTTTCTTTCCAAGTGGCTTCTGCAACTTGGGCTGATTCAGGGGCACACAAGTGAATAGGAAACAACTGAGGCAAGGGGCAGAAGCGGAGAACAGAAGCCTATTTAAGGATTTCCTTTAAGGGACGGAAGTCCTGGGAAACCTCCAGAGTGCTGTGCCTGGATATCTGGCACTGCCCTTGTATTTTAACTCCCAAATTGCACCACAAAGAGGGTGTGGAAAAAGACAAGAGGGCATCATTGGAAATACTGGAAAGTGCTGGGTTGCCCTGCCCTCCGTGTCATCTGGATCCCCTGAAAACACTGAATGGAGGAAATGTGTGCCTCTGGGGGGAAATGACTGGAGCAGAAGCAGCCACGGAGCCCAGAACAGTTTCCATAGTAGCCTACAGGATCCCACCCCTTTTGATTCCATCCCCTTTTCAGTTCTGCCATCTCTCTGTCCACTAGCAGAATGCTATGCAGGGTGGGAAAGTCCTCAATTCCTCTCTCATTCAGAGCCACCGCGGGATGGGTGCTGGACTCTATCAGAATGTCCTCTCTTACCTAACTGCTTGACTCTCTTGCAACTTCAGAGAGCCAGCAATCAGGATGAGGATGTCCATTTCCTCGCGGTCCTCTGTGCTTGCTGCAAGGCTGCATATAAGAGCGGCCAGGAGACTCTGGATCTCCCCTACACCAAAGGAGAATTGATAAAGGAAATCGTGGTGAGTGAGAAAGAGGACCAGAAATCGAGTGAAAAGATGGCAGTTAAATAAGGGGTGGGACTGGGAGGTCAACACATTTGTGTAATCAATATAGATTCCGCCTTTTAACACCAAACTGCTCCCAGGGCAGCTCACAAGCTTATCTTGAGAAGATTCTGTAAAAGTAAAGCTTGCGGATTTGCTAGAGAGTAGGACAATGCAGCCATTTGGAACAGGACCACTAAGTCCACTTAAAAACAGCCACAAGACTGTGGAGTACTTATAATTCCCACTCAAGGGAGTTAAGTGGTCGATCAAGATATAGACAAGTGCTTTGGAAGGAAGGTTGGAAGGTTGGGTGAGGTTGGAAGGAAAGCTCAAGAGTGGGCTGAAATAACCCCTACTAGGAAGCATCATGAATTGATGCTTCTCTGCTCTGTTTTGGCCCTTGGTCTTTCTCAGGTGGTGATGGAGAAGTCCCCTGTGCAGTCTGGGCCTACCCTTCTCCTGCTTTATGCCATGGCTGCCGTCTCCTGCCTCAGGTATCTTTTCTGGGAGAAGGGGGATCTCTCTTCACAATAAGCCAAGATGACTGGCAAAAAGGGGTGCAGTGAAAGGGGCGAGTGAGGGGAGAAAACCTTCAGACTTGCACAAAAGCCCCCAGAGCAGTTAAAATAAAGGGGAGAGACACGGGCAGAAAAGGAAACGGAAATTGCCTATAAAAAAGAAGGGGTCTTCCCTTTGGCCCACAACACTATCAGTACAAGTGGCTGGAAAAAGAATGGGGATGTATTGGCTCTGTGTTGGGCCCCAGAGGAGTTTTGATTCCTCTGGAAGCTGCTGAAAATCAAGAATGTTTTAATGCTGGACATACAGTAATTCGGGCTAAGCCAGAATGCGCAGCCATAATTCGGGAGGGAACAGAGTCGTGTCTGAACTGGCCCGATAGCCTGCAACGACTTTGGGGTAAATCCAGCTGATATGTGGACTCACGCTCTCGATTCTGGAGGAGATTCGAACTAAAAGCCATGTGTGTAAAAGCTCCAGGTAGGACTTGGGGGGGAGCAAGGTGTGGCAGCAATTTGCGCCTCACCTCAGGCTCCCAAATGCCTTGGGCTGCACCTAAGGATGACAGCCTCTCCCCCACCCTGCATAACTTATCTTCCCCCTCTACCCTGCCAGCAAAATCAAGCCTCCAACTGACCCAGAGCTATAGTCTGCGATCCTGCGCTTCGCTGTTCGCGGGGTCATAACAGTGCAAGCAGGACATGTCCACAAACAGGTACATTCTTATGGAATTCATCAAACACACCTCCTGGAGCCATGATTGTTAATTCCCTGAGATACCTTCTATCTTCAGGGGTGCAGTGGGCAAACAAAGCAGAGGAGGTGATTCACGGGTGCTGACACAGTCTCTTTCCACCTCCTTCATTGCATGGCCCGTGGGCCGCTGGTGGCCTCGACTTTCCTATCCTCACCCCCGGCTGACGAGGCCCATGCTCCCCCATGCCTTCTGCTGTGCCTTCTGAGTAGCAGCGAGAGACGGGAAAGACAGGAAGGTGCCTGGAGAGCCCCCTCAGTGTGCACACTCCCCGCTCGCCACTGGGTCACATGCTGCTAGGGGTGGGGGCACTGGACCAATCACAGGCCTGTGGCAGAAGGCAGAAGGAGATGTGCCTGTGGCAGCAGGATGGGCGAGTGCCGGCAGCCTCTGCCGCATAACCAGTGAAGGTCAATGGTCTATTTTCTCATCCATGGAATGGCTTTGATGGAAGGCTCTTGCCTTGACTGTGCTGAGCTCCTCTTTGTTGACATGCTGGAGGGCGTGGCCTGGGGGGAGTGCCGCAATTACACACTGGCTCTCTCTTTTCTTTCAGGCTCTGCACAAACTAGCAGCAGACAATCTGGAGCTGATGCTGAGGGGTTTTTTGTCGGAGGCCCCAACCACACAGCATCTCTTGTCCCTCCTGGAGGTAAGAACATTGAAGAGGTGGTGAGGTGGGAAGGAGAGCCCAGCAGGGAGAGATGGACACCTGGGCCACATGTAGTCAGCGGGAATGCCCACCATGCACCACTGTGGCTCTTCTGTGATTGGCAGCCCAACGGAAAAGGCAGGAACATCATGCGCAATCTCATACAACATGCATCACATATCACATGCATCACATATGCTCTACACATCACATATGCTCTACACATCTCTGAATAAAAGCTTGATCAGGAACAGTATCCCCAAATCAAAGAGACGCAGGAGAGGAACAACTGAGCAGACTCACCTGTTCCATCCTAGAGATCTCTGGGAAGCCACTCACTTCCTCCCCTGGACACAAAGGGCTAGACTATACATGCACAGATTCAAGAGGTAAAGCTTCTCCTTGAAAGCACCAGGGAGCAGGTGGCTGAGCAGATACTTAAATGCTCCCTGTGGCAAATCAGTACTGCCCTTGACCCTGACTCCCCCCAAAAGGATTCTCAACTTGACTCTTAGCCAGTATAAGGGCATAGGGGAAGAACTGACACCAGCTCTGTGAAGAAATTCTGCTATACGTGTACAGGAGTGGCTGGAGGAATAGTTTCCAATCCAGGCAAAGGGGCATGAGAAAGCTAGATAGGTACCTCACAGGTGCATCACACAGGCTTCTGACACCTCAGTATGAGCAGTTGACAGATTCCCACAGAAAAACAGAGGGCAGAGGAGGAGAGGTGAGAATGGGAGGAAATCCGACTCCTTCCTTCCAGACCAGAGGCTTCACAGGAGTTCCTGGCTAAGTCCATGCGGGAGGCAGTTGTGTGATGAGGCACGGGGATAGTCAAGAGTTCAGAAGGCGTGACAAAGACAAAAGGAACTTTAAAACAGAACTATGAGTTTGTTTCCTGTAAATAGCCCTGAGAAGCCAAGCATTCCTTGAATACAAAACATAACTGTTTGTTTGTTTGTTCAATTTCTATACTGCCCTTCCAAAAATGGCTCAGGGCGGTTTACACAGAGAAATAATAAATAAATAAGATGGATCCCTGTCCTCAAAGGGCTCACTATCTAAAAAGAAACATAAGGGAGACACCAGCAACAGTCACTGAAGGTACTGTGCTGGGGGTGGATAGGGCCAGTTGCTAAATAAAGTCAGGCTTTTGGTTTATCATTTTAAAGTTTTAGGTTTTAGAGTTTTTAATCTGTGTTCTAAACTCTTTTAATTGGGTTAATATGTTAACGGTTTTGTTTTTCGATTGTGAACTGGCTAGGGACTTGCATCTGGGGTGGTATTAGACCATGTTAAATAAATAAATAAATAAATGTTAGCTGCATGCAATGAGATTCTGTGGTGCTGCTTCCTCTTTCAGCACATCAACATCTGGATCCTCTCCAGGAATGCCCAGGAGAGAGCACGAGCCAGCAAACAATACATCAGCTTGCTCCGCTTTAGTGTGATGATGCCTGATTGTGATGTGAGTATTACCACACACAGGTTGGCATAACTTGGTTTTGAAGGCCAAGAGAGTCCTTGTTTTGGGAGTCAACAGTACCAAGAGAAGCGAGTGGAAATCCTTATTCTCTTCTTGCTTTGTGGAGTGAGTCTGAAGGCTGGACTCCTTGAATCGAAGTGGCCTGAAGACTTGTCCCAGTCTCTGGAGCTGTTTAGCTCACATTTGTCCCTTCAATTTTAGGGGAACAGAGGGAAAGCCAAGAATCATAGTGGGGATGAAAGCCAAGAATCAAAGCTAATCAGTCACTTGGCTGATTTTTAATATATTTTTTTCCTGACAGGGAGGGCATTTCACTTTTTTCTTTTTTAATTTCCCCGTTGATCTTGCACAAGACTGCAATCAGCCACCAGGTGGCAGCCTTGTGCAAGAGCAACAGGGAAAGCACCCTCCCTGTCTAAAAAATTATTAAAAATCAAACCATTGTCTCAAGGGCTTCAAATTTAATACACAGAGTCCTGCTATCCTGTGCTACAACAGAGCTTGGTTTCAGAGCTCCATGGCCAGCCCTTCCCAACTTAAGATTTTTTTCCTAATTTTCCATTGATCCCTATGTTAAAAAAACAACAAAAAACACCCTTGTAGCTGGCAATAGAGACATGTCACAGCTTGTCCAAGATCCATGACAAATTAATTTAAATTTTTAAAAAATGAGTTGAGCTTTTCAGGAAGGAAGAATTTTTTAAATTAAAGAAAAAAGAGAAATGAATGAATGGAAGTTGATTCCAGGGCACAGGAAACAAGTCTGCCCAGAGTGCTATCATGTCAGCAAACACTTGGCAAAGCCACACCTCCATCTCATCTTGATCCACTTTATCCGTGGGGTCTCTCCACACATCAGCATCGTATCTGCAGAATGACAGAGTATCCCAGGAAAACATTTTAGGAAGTACAACTATTTTTGGATGCAGATACTCTGAATTAAGCTCCATTTGTAAAGATAAAACCTGTATAATTCCACTTGCTAGGTGAACAGTACCTTGCTGTCTCAGTAATGAATTTGGGCTAAATCCCACCCTCATAGAAATGCACCCCAAGTCTCAGCATGCAAAAGCAGTGTGAGAGCCCCATGTGGAAAAGCTCCAGGAGGGAGCAGGCAGAGTAAGAGAGAGGTGATAGTTAAAAATCAGTTGGATGACAATTGGTCAGACAATGAACAGGGGAGAAGCTAAGCTGGAGGCTTGGGTCAAGAGAGGAGTAGTGAACAGGAGGGACTTTTCTGGAGAAGAGAGAAGTGAGGCTTAAGGAGAGGCAGAGGATAAATCCAGAGAGGCGGAGGGTAGATCTGAGTGTCCTGAGAGGGGAGGCACATCAAGAAGAAAGCGATCAAGTTAGGCACCTAACCCCTATGTGGAGAGGAGGAAAGATAGAAACTTAACTCAGAACATTTCTGTAAGCTGTAAGTTATAAAAATTTTAACATCATTCTGAAACCACTATGCTAATGTACACCTGAAACCTTGTTGTAACCATCACGCTTAGATCTCCCCCCCCCCACCAACAATAAAACCTGTTACTTAGGTATGTTTTATTTCCTCTCCCTCAACACCAGCAGAAGGACTATGCTATCACACAAACAAGATGGGGGGAAAGTGAGAGTTGGTCTCAGATCCTTTCTAATTAGGTCTGAGTGGTGGTAGCAAAGTTACTCTTGGCAGCAACGTTACTCACAGGCCTCTTATCCTTTCATCTCAGAGCTAAATGGGCTTCTTTCAGCCTGACGTGTGGCAGAGTTTGCTCTCCTGGCAACATACCTGTAGGTCAAGGCCGTAGCAAGGTTGGAGTGAGCCCAGAGACGAGATTTTAAAATGCCCCCCCTTCAAAGTCCACGGCCTCTGTACACCCCAGGCCCCCAAGGATTTAAGTCTGATATTTCAAAATAAGTATGCTGCCTAGAAATACATTTCACTGAAGACACACACACACACTTCACAATATATAGTGATATACATTGAGTACTATATATTTGTGCTACTTTTAATGCCTAGAACACACTAGAAACACTAATGATTAAAATGGGACCCTCGCTGCAAATTAGCAAAGGAGACTTTCAACCATGCAGGGTGAGCCTATGTCTGTTTTCTCAGAATTCTGAACCAATTCATTCAAGTTTGATTCCAGGAGGTTTTTCACAGGAGGCTTTTAAAGCCCTTTTACACACTTCTCCTCTGGAATGGAGGTGCTGCATTCCCATGTTGGCCAGATTGACCCTGAAGTCCCTGCGAGTTACTGGGGAGCAGTTCACACATAAGAAAAAGAAAAGAAAAGAAAAGCACCACACATGCTTCACAGTTCTCACTCAGACCTTCTGGGTTGCAAAACAAGCCAGCAAATATTCCAAGCAGTTTTAAATTAAATATTCAGAGACGTCTCAGTCTCTCCCCGTCCACATCAAAGCCCTATGGCAAGCAGATCCCTATATCTGGGCGGGGGGGGGGACCACAAAAAGGAGTCCACCTTCTACCTGGCAAATGCTGGGCTGGGCAGAGGGTCTGCTGCAGAGAGCTGTGGGGGCCACTCTGCCTGCCTGCCTGCCTGCCTGCCTGCCTCCTTCTTTCCTTGCTTGGGGCCTCCCTTTAAGCCAACTCCAGTTCAGGCTTCACTGCGGCCTACACGGAGGCCTCCCTGGAAGCCCCGCCCACCCGCCCATCAGCTGAGAGGCGCCCGGGAGAAAAGGAGCTCTTGGCAGCTGGCCTGCTGCTTCGATGGCCCCCCAGGAGGACAAGCAGGAGAGAGGCAAGCAGGGCAACTGGCTGAGGGGCCTTGGGGCTGGGCAGGGGGCAGTGGGGAGTCCTGTGAGGTATCCCTGGTTGGACCCCCAGGCAACCGCCTCCCCTTGCCTAATGGTAGTTACGCCCCTGCTGTAGGTATCCAGTTCATCCTGTCACCAACCCCTTGCCAAGACAGAGAGGAAAATGCACCCTCTTGGAGGGGCCTGCTTGTCTATTCACGTTAGGAAGGGAAGAGATGACTGGTCTACCCAACCCAGGAATATCCATTGCCCACGAAAGAAGGGGAAGGGCTGACAAAGCAATGTGGATGACAGAGATCCCTCTCATTTTCCTTCCTGCTAGAACTCTGCAGAACTCCCCAGTTTGGGCCACCATGTGGCGAAACTTGGAATCTGCATAATGGATTGCAGGAGGGATGTCAGCCGAAACGCCAGGGAGGGAATCTACCGGCTCCTGGAGGTGCTTCTCCACCACAAAGGTAAGGAAGCTGGTGAGACCAACACTGCTTTCTAGATTATTATGTGTTCTATAACAAATGCCTTAGTTTCAAATACCAGTAAATCAGATTATAGCCCCTGGTCTTTTGTCTTGGTCCATTTATATCCACTGATTTCAGCCGAGTCCTTCAATCAGGCAATTCCTCTTGGGGGGGAATCCGGAAAGACTCCCAGCCATTCTGTCAGAAACCCCCTATGTCATCAGGATGTATAAATATTTAGCCCCTGATGTTTCCTTCTCAGACCAGAGCAGCAGAGACGCTTGGGAGCTGTGGAGCCGGAGACGGCAGGAGGATGGACGAATTCTGGCCTATCTTAACACCGCCAGAGTTGGGGAGGTAAGAAGATCCCTCTGTGTGGCTCCCTTGGGTGCCAGAATGGCCCATTGTCCCCCTTTTTGGCAGTGTGAGAATGGGCAGAGGCGTCTTCATCACTTTCTGCATTCAAGAAGCGCCAGAATCAGCATTAGGACATCTTGACACAGACCGCTCCAGAGACACAGTGGGCTAAATAACTGCAGTGCATGTTAGTTCATGGAAATGCAACTTTCAACCTGCTGTAGTGGCATGACACCTTGATAAGATAATGATGATTGCTTTAATTTGGAATATCTACATCTAGCAATGCACATGGTCCTTTACTGAGTAGCCTGAGCAGAAGAGCAGGTCCTTCCCCAAGCAGCTTGCCATCTCAGTTCTGACTGTGGAGGAGATCAAAGAAGGAAGGAATGAAGAGGGAGAATAGGAGAAGTAGTGCTTATGAGCTGAATGCATGTGAATCAAGTTGCACATCTTTGGGCTTCAGGGGAATTAATTGAGGCTGATTCTTGATTTTAGGTTTTCAGGGAGATCTTCAACAACGATCAGCGAAGATCTTTCCTGCGGACCACTCTTTGGGCCATCGATCATCCTCTATACAGGATTAAGGAGGCCGGTCTGATCCTGCTGTACTCCCTCCTGGGCATGGCTGATGCACTGATGGGGTATGAGGTGAGCCACTGGTTAAGCTGCATGGCAGTGGGGGTGGGGGGTGGCATGTAATCAAAAAGGGCCTCTGATTCTGGTGGGTTGGGCATTTTCCCCATCTCCCCAGGAGGAGGAAATCAGGAAAAAAATCTGGCTTCGTCTCTGCTAATTCAAAGACAGCCTGAAGAGCTCCAAGGTTTCTATGAAAAACAAGGTAATCTCTATTTCCAAGGAATTGGGGGAGGGTAAAACCACATCCCTGGAGTCACAGTGCAGGTAGAAGTCCTTTCCCCCACCCAAAGCCATCCCCTGTACCATAGCTGGTCTCAGGCGTTAAAGGTCCCAAACATATTGCTGTAATGTGTGTGACCTAGACTTCCCAAGGGATCATGTCTTGATTAGTCAGAAAACCTTCTGCAAGTTCTTGCATTAAGTCAATCCTTTTCAGGCCACATGCACACAGTGCATCCTGGGAAGATGGAACTTTTGGGAGAGAAATTCCTATAGTTCCTTGCTTTTTCAAGGACTACAGGCTCAAGGCAACATCCAGGGACCTCAGATCTAAATCTAGTAATCCTATTATGAATGTCACCCTCCTAGCTACCCTCTCCTCCTGCTGCCAGGACCCAGAAATTCAATGTGGACCTAATGCAGAATTCAGGCGAAATTTATGAATGTGGATGCTTATCTAGAAAATGAATCCACTAACGTGGGATTATTTTCAGAGCCAGTTTTGAGCGGCCCACCTAACTTCCATGGCACTTAATACAAGCTACGGCTATGACTTGCTTTCTAGCTGCATCTCTTATATGCTGTGGCCTCAAATGATTACTACCACAGTATTATTCTAGAAAAAATACCAGCCATGACATAGGTCCAACAGGGTTCTTTCTGTGAAAGAACCCACTGCTTTGGAAGCAGACGGTACTATTTGCTTTGAGAGCCTGAATGCTAACACCAGCATCACATACAACTCCTCCACTTAGTACATTAGGAGTTCTACAGTGATTCCCATCCCTAACACTTTTCTTAGTCAAATGGTGCTGGCATCATTATATTTTTCCTTCTCTTCTCTCCCATTCAGGTGACTTATTGATGGACCTTTGCAGTGCCGCTAAGCCGACTACCCTCCCATGACACCTTCTTCCTTCCCTCCCATGACACCTCTCCTTCTTTTCCTTCCACCCTAAACATATCAAGAGAAAAATCATATAACATCTTAATTAAATGTATTATGTATTATCATAAATGTATGTATCATATGTATCATATCATAAATGTATTAATCATGATCAAAATTCCTCAAAGGGATCAGGAAACTGAAATAACACCTTTTAAAATGTGGATACCCTCAACGATTACAACATCAATAGGACATCAGCCATATCAAGAGATTCTCTACAGAGGCAAAACAAATATGCAAAAAGAAGAGAGGGTCCCATTTTGGTAGACTTTCATCCTGCCTCACCAAACTATCACCAGGCAATAAAAAGACAGCCACCACCCTGAGAGCTTTTCCCAGAAGTTCAGAATTTGCTTACAGCAATAGCTGTCAGAACATCCATGTGTTGCTTTCCATCAACCACCTAATCTATACAGACGATTACTGAGAGCTGTCCTAAAATCACTGATCAGTAATCCTGGATCACACCACTGTCAATCCAGCCGCTGCATTACTTTCACTTTTCTAAAGGATACCATCACTTTTAGCAGTACCACTACCAAGAAAACCTATTACGTCTGGGGGAAACTCATCTGTACTTCCACCTGTCATATATATTAAAAATCGCAGATGTCCATATTGCCATATGCGCTATGTAGGCAAAACATCCTCAGACTTGAAGCCATCATTCAGGAACCACAAATTTGCCATCTTAACAAAGAACAACCTATGGGCAGATATTTCAACTCAGCCAACCATCGTCTCAATGATATGGAGATCTAAGAGCACCTTTCATCCAACTGCAACAGCTGACCATCATTCTTTTCTTGTCACTTGCCCTTGGACTCTGCTAACATGGCATTCTTCACTGCCATCTTATGAACTGTATGTGCTCACACACATCATGATGAATGATAATGGGAGCCACCATGGGACATCCACGCCTACAGCTTCTCTTGCTTCATCATTTCCCCTTTGTTCTAGCCACACAGGAGTCTTTTTGCCAGGAAGTACTGCAGGTATAGGCAATATAAGTAATTCAAGCACCCAGAAAGAAAGAAGAGAAAAATTGATTAGAAATACATTTAAAAATGTCGCATAATAAAGAAATATGCAGACCCACTGAAATAAAACCTTCATAGAGTATACACATAAGAAATCCACCACTTAATGGTCTGCATACAAAACAGATCAATAAAATCAATGAATGTAAATTTCTCCACTCCAATTTATTTATTCACAATTATTCAGAAGCTTTCAGAATCCTGAGTCTAACAGAAAGAGATGATTTTTTTAAAAAAAATTCTCAATTCTCCATTAGTGGAGCTAAACTAATAAACGGGGGTGGGGGGACTAAACATCTAAGAAATTCAAAGTCTATTAAGAACCATAATTCTAATAAGAAAAGATCAAGAAAAAGAAAAGCTCCTGCCTGCAGACTTCCCCAATGAAAGCTGTAAATTCCATCTCCATAGGTTCAATGCTGTTCAGGGGTGTAGCAAGGTTGGAGTGGGCCCAGAGACAAGATTTTAAAATGGGCCCCCCTCCTCACTGAAGCTCAGCTCATGAAGTAAAGAAATCTTAAATGAGGCTGAATAGTGGTAACAAAAAGCATAGTAAAATGCTTACTAATATATATAACACATGTGCCACAACAGAACATCATCCTAAATTATTTTTTTAAAGGTTTTGTAAATTGTGGACGATTCAAGTCTTTAAATGGTACTAGAGAAAGACATGCTGTTCTGGTAGTTCCAGGTCTTAACACTCACATCAGTTTCAGAGGATGAATACAACTGAAGATAGCCCGGGCAGGTGTGCAGCTGGGGGAGTCAGTCATGTGACTTGCCTCTGGGGCCCCCCCAAGGCAGTGGGCCCTCAGACAACTGTCTCCCCTTGCCCTATTATAGTTACGCCCCTGATGCTGTTAGTGAAGGCTCTAAAGTGAGAATGTAGTTATCTGGTCATAAAACCCTTTATAACGCAAACCAAATAAAGCAGGAGGATCCCTCAAGGCAGAACTTAAGCTGATTAACATAAATGCAGAACTCTGTGCCAGAACTATGCAGCAAGATCTTAAGCAGATCACATTAATCACTTCCTACTGGCTCTCTTCTCAATACACAATAAAGCATAGTTACCTCCTAAAAAATTCATGGGAGGTTACAAAATGGGGAGGTTAAAAATGATGGAAACACAGAGACTGAGGAACAAAAATGCAAGGAATCCTATTAGTACTTACAAGCTCAGAAGGTATTCTCAATTGTGGGAGTGTCATTAAAAACAAAAGGGATAACTACAAATAGATCTAAAGTCTAAACACTAAAGTCTAAACACTGCCGGAACTAGCTCCATACGAAAGAAAGCTTGCGCATGGGAAAATGTGTTATCAGGTTACGTGTAGTAAATATAAAAAGCCTTAGGTCTTCTATTTGTGATCATTCCAAGTTCAAATGTCGACTTTCAGGCCAGACTTCTGAATAGGATTTACAATGCTGGGTAATATTATTACTCCATCAGTGGCGGTAGAAGGTATTCATCCAATTAGTCAACAGCAGAAAATAAAGAGAGTCCAAAATTCTCAAAGGATGCCGAAACGTTCAAAGTTTTTTCTTTTCCCCTGTTTTTCCATCACCATAATCCATAATATAATGCAAAGGAGTCATCAAAAGCTCAGAAATTAAGAATCCCCTTTCCATTTGTCTCTACAGTCCCAACTTCAATAATGTTGCTAAAAGTTCCAGGCAGCAAGCAAGAGACATAAACATAATTGTACCACAAGAGAGCTTCTGTATTCAAACTTCCATATACATACTGTATTCAAACCGTTAAAAACTAAAAAACCCTCATTCATTTATCTATTCCATCCTAACTTCAATAACGCTTCTAAACGTTTGAAACAGAGAGTCCCACACAAAGAGCAAAGAACTTAATTACCAGCCATAAAACACTTTTATCAGTGCCAGAATTCCAGTGCTGTGATGATGATGATGATGATGATGATGATGATGACGATGACGACAATGATGATGATTAATTTGATTTCTACACCGCCCTTCCAAAAATGGCTCAGGGCGGTTTACAAAGAGAAAATGCAAACAAATAAGATAGCTCCCTATCCCCAAAGGGCTCACATTCCCAAAAGAAACATAAGACACACACCAGCAATAGTCACTGCAAGTACCGTGCTGGGGTTTGGATAGGGCCAGTTACTCTCCCCCTGCTAAATAAAGAGAATCACCATGGTAAAAGGTGCCTCTTTGCCAAGTTAGCAGGGAGATTAGAGTTCAAAACGAGAGTAATTAGTAACTAGAGCATCAAACGCTTTGCAAAACCACTCGCAGGAATTCTTCAAGGTAAAACTAAAAACTGATTGAAATAAGAGGCTGGGTTCTGCAAAAAATTAAGCAGTAGAATCACACACTGGTCATGTAAGACTTCATTCCTCACCCAGCCAGCCCTCTTCTTAATGCCGTTTACATAATTCCCTCTGGAAAAGTCAGTAGGAGGCTCAAAAGTAATAAAGACAAAAAAAGGGGAGGCAAGAAGAAGTAAAAAGAATGGCCAAAGATCTTGCAAGCTCAAAAGCCATGGTCATCTCAGAGATTTGATAGGCAAGAAAAAAGCCGTTCTTCAGAAGGCATGTTGTTAAGCCTGTCTCCGTTCAGCCTGATGCTTAATGCAGAAAGGTCTCTGCTGAGGGTTCATCCAGGGTCTTCCAGGCTTTTTCAAGCCTGGAATCTCCACGGATCACCCCCGGGGGGGAAATGCGCCCTGCACGCATTCTGATCTTTATGTAGCCGATGAAAGATAATTAGACCAAACGGGAGCAGAAAGCCCTGGCAGCCAAATTGCCAGGTACTTCCCAGAAGAATGCCATCTTGCTTCTCTGTCCATTCCTCAAACTTATTGGGGGATCTCCAATCTCTATTTGTATTAAAATCGGGTAGCTGAACTATCAATGCTACTATCCATCAATATAGATCTAATTTGAAACCATACTAGCCATGGTATTTGACATCCTGTTTGTTGTTCAATCTCAACCTTCTTGAATAACCTCTTATTTCTATGGACGTCTCTTATTCTATAGAAATTCTTTCCCTTCAACATCTTCAAATAAGCCAATCCATATTTATCTTCCCCACTATCCAGATATGTTAATAAAGGTGTTAGTGGAGAAATATCTTTCTTATAGGATTAAATAGATTTCTCCTAGGAATGAATCCAGATTGATCTATATGAACAATTTTATAACTAATTAATTTAAGTCAATTTGCCAATAATTTAGTATATAATTTATAATCAACATTAAGTAGCAAAATTGGTCTATAAGAGCTGACTTCCTGTAAATCTCTACCTATTTGAGGAATTAATGTTATTTTTTGAGTCATACCACGAGGCTGGGAAACATGCTTCCTGACGTAGAGCATTAATTAAAATTACAAACTCTGGTATAATAATTTCTTTAAATTGGCTAAAAAATTCCCCTATCAAACCATCCAGTCCTGGAGATTTGTGATTCTGAATGGTTTTAAAAACCTCAGGCACTTCTGCCTCAGTAAATAGTGCATCCAAAATCTTAATATCCTCTGGAGTTAGTTGTGGGGTAGTAATCTTATCTAAGTAGTTAAGAATTTTCCCTTGTGTTGGGTTATGAGAATTATATAATTGTTCAAAGAATTTAACAAACTGATCACGGATATCTTTAGTGTTAGTGATGGTTCGACCTTTATCATCCTTTATTACTTTTCCTTAACTCCTTAACTTTCTTTAATAACGATCTTGTTAATAACTATCTTGGCTAACGATCTTGTATTTTTATTACCATATTCATAATAACTTTGTTTTATATAAATGGGTTAAGTAGAAATTTTTGTTGTTTCCAAAACCACAAGCTCCTTCCTTTTCTTCCCTATTTGCTGAAAGATATTACCATACCCTGTTCTATGAAATATTGCCAATAAGTGTTTAATCTCCAACTCTAGTTTATCACTCATTTGTGTTGATTCTTTTTTAATCCTGCTCATCTGATTAATTCACTCCCCTCTAATAACAGCTTTCATCACATCCCATTTCATTACTAATGATGTTTGCTCCTTATCATTTTCATTTAAAAAAAAATTCTTAATGTTTGGGCCAATTGTTGCTTTGCCACCCAGTCCACAAGTAATCTAGGTTTAAAACTCCAAACCGGAGAGAATAAAATTTTCTCCTCTTATTAGATACTGCTTTAATTGTGTTTTAATTGTGGTTTAATTATGTTTTAATATTTTTTAAATTTTTAGTTTTAATTTTTGAAATATTTTAATCTTTTATTGGCTGCTTTTATTGTTTGTAAACCGCCCAGAGAACTTGCGTTTTGGAAGGTATAGAAATTTATCAAATAAAAAAATAAATGGAATTTAAAGATCACTGGCACATGATCCGAAACAAGAATGGGTCCAATTTCTCCCTTATGAAATTTTATGAAATGAAATTGAGTTAACGAAGTATTAGATGCCCATATATAACCCAACCTAGAATAAGATTGGTGTATTCCTGGAAAAAAGGTCAAACTTTTGCAGAGGGATTAAGCATTTGCCAAGAATCTATAAGCTCATATTTATGCATCAATCTTTGAAAGTTCAACGATAGTGAGGCTTGTTTCTTATAGTGTAAAGATCTTGATTTATTCTCGTTAGATGACTTAGTGGCATCAATATTAAAGTCCTCCCGGACGCAACACTATATTAGCACCAGCAAACCTTTTCATTTTCCTCATTGTTTTCTGAAGGAAATCAATATGTCTCTGATTTGTAGCATAAATAGAGTAATATCCTTATTGTGCAACTTCTCCTTAATAAAAACAAATCTTCCATCCTTATCTTTCAAAAAAATTTCAATAACAAGATCAATGTCAGCTTTAAATCAAATACCAACCCCTCTTGCTTTGTTTGGCCCTTGAGCAAAAAACTGTTTCCCAAAATATGTATCAGCAATGTCATCTATCTTATAAGTCTCTTGTAAAAAGACCACAACTGGGTTAAAGGATTTAATATGTTTAGATATGCTGGCCCTTTTAATTGCACCCCCCAAACCTCTCACGTTCAAGGAAAAAAATATACAGTAATCACTCATTTTTAATTCTTAGTTCTTGCTGACAAGCTATATAATTATTTCTCTAAGCCCGAATGCATGGGGATGCATAGGGATGCCTGGTGGAACGTTCCAGCCCGAAGAGGAGGGTGGCCGGTGGGGAGGAGGAACACCAGTGGGCAAAGCTCCGCCAGCCTGAAGAGGAGGGTGGCCTGTGGGGAGGAGGACCACCGGTGGGCAAAGCCCCGCCAGCCTGAAGAGGAGGGTGGCTGGTGGCCCAAGGCCGCCAGGAGGAGGAGGCAGCAGCCGAACAGCTAGCCCCGCCTTGCCTGGCCCGGCTGCTGAGGTCAGGAGGAGGTAGCGGCGGGCCCTAGCCTGGCCGCCAGGAGGAGGGGGGAGAAAGTGGAGGGGGACCAGAAGCAGGCAGAGAGGGGAACAGCCAGTCGGCTGGCTGGCCAGCCAGAAAGCTAGCCATGACAGCATCAGGGGCGGGGAGGGCTGGGCCCAACTAGCGCACAGATGCTCTGTGTGGTGTCAGCTAGAAATGATTTAATTTCCAAATTCCAGATAGTTCCAATCCTCTCAAATCACCCATTTCTATCTTAGTATATCCATCTATAGAATGCAACATAATGTATTTAACTGTTCCTTTTTAAAATATGCTTCCCCCTTCCCTGAAAACCCTCCCCTCCAACTGCCTCCTCTCCCTGTCACCCCTTTCCCCCCTCCCTTCCCTCCCTGGTGCACTCAGACCAAAAGCAAACATTGTTGCAGAGAAGTTAAATTCTCTAACTTTTTGTGGGGGGGGGGGAGGAGCATCAGCTCACCCTCTCTCCATTCCAGCCCAATATTCCTTATAACCAAATGATTATTTAAGGAATTACTTATATTCACCCGGCCCAGCTAACCACCTTAGCATTCTCCTCCCTTCTTCCTCATTTCTCTTTTAAAATTCACGTACTATAGTAATTTATCAAATCTTCCAGCTGCTTCTCGTAGGTTCCATATTTCACAGTTCTAAGGTCAAATGGCCTAGTTTCAAAGGAGAGAGTTTTTTTTAAAAAAAATCTTGGCAGAGATGCATATCTTAAACAAATTCTTCTGTTTCCCAGTTAACTCAAGGCTAAGTTGCATAGTTCTCTGTGAGACGTTTTAGCCCAGCTACTTCTTTTTGCATTTCTTCCAGAGACGTAATAACTTGCTTCCCTTCAGGTTTGAAGATAATTATTTTAAAGGGAAACCCCCATTGGTATCAAATCCCTTTTGAAAAGAGAATCTCAGTTAAAGGCTCAAATTCTTCACGCCACTGCAATGTTGCTGTATTAATATCTTGAAAAAATAGTACTTTCTCATTATTCCAGATTACCTCTTTTTGACGCTCTTTATAAAGCACTCTGTCCTTCAAGCCAAAATTAACTAATCTCACCAGGACGTCTCTCGGTTTCTGTGTTGAAATCTTATATAATATCCTATCAACTCGTTCCAGATCTCTTTCTACAGTTTGCAAGTCTGAAGGCAACTCGTTCATTTTAGTGATAACATAAATAAGCTCATTAAATCCACATTTGGCAACATCGCACTAATGCCCCCAATTTTTAAATTATTTCTTCTATCGCGATCTTGGATAGTCGCCATAGTCTCTCTTACTTCCTCCACTTTTTTCTGAGTAGCAGATAATTCTAGGGCATTCTTAATCGCCAGATCAAAGGCATTACTACCTGTTTGTCCAATATCAGAGATTTGCAGTGAAAGGTCCTTACATTGCTTATTAATTTGATCAGTTATACTTGCCAAATCTTGACGGACCGTTGTAAATGAGTTACACCATTCCACTTCTAGTTCTTTATTAAGCTGCATTATCAAATGTTCAATTAATTGTAATTCCAAGGTTCGTCCGGAGGTATCCAAAGGCTTTTCTTATTGTTTTTGTAACTCCAGTTGAGCTTCTTCCTGGATCTCTTCGTCATCCACACATCCATGGGGGGCGGGGGGGAACATACCAGCTGGCTTCAACTCATCCAGGAAGGCTCTAATTCCTTTCCCTTTCCGCTTCAACTCTTTCTTGGACATTTTCCCCCCAATATCACTTCAAATTAACAAATGTAGCTGCCAAACTTTCAAGGCTAGGTCTGAAAGAAGGGCTGAGATGGAGAGAGCGATTGAGCTAACACACCACCTTGTCTGTGGCTTGCTCTGCCCTCCCTCTGACAATTTCATTCATAAGCCAGCCATTTCAGTGAAATACAATGACATTAAACTGAAATATCTCTTGGAAGAATGTTGGATAAGGCATTTCGCATCTATAGAAGCTATTGCCTGAAGTTACAAGGAACTATTTTATTTTATTTATTGTTAAATTTATATACAGCCTTTCATTAAAACAATCCCAAGGCAGTTTACAGCAAAATTTAAAAACAAGATTATAAAAAGGACACCATTAAAATCTTAAGCTAAAAATATGAAATAAATCTGATTAAAAATTTAAAATGAAAGCATGAAAGCAATACAGAGCAAAAGGAGCAGCAGCAGAAACAATCAAATAAAAGCCTGGGTAAAAAGCCACGATTTAACATGCTTTCTAAAAACTGTGATGGAGACCTAGGAGTGAATAGCTACTAGTACAACTTTTCAAATTCATTGATAATGACCCTGAATGTGATGCAACCATCAGCACTGAAGCCAAAGGACTACTTCTAAAAAATTACCCACCCATTTTCTGGTACACTTCTTGACACCCTCCCCCCGCCCGCCCGCCCCACACACAAATGTCAAAATTGATACAACCAGCTAATGCTATTCTGGAGTTGTTTTCAATAGATATTTCTGTTTCCCATGCCCTTGATGTCATCCTGGCAGTTTCACAAGAAATTGCATCACTACAAAATGATGCCACTCAAAAAGATGATTTTCAAAGCAAAGAAGCAGGACTGCACACTATAGAACACCAACCAAATCATTCAAATGAAATAAGACCAATGGCAAAGAGGATATGTAAGTCTGGCTTCCACGTACAAAACATGTATGAAAGCAATGCTGACCGTGCTGTGAATGAGAACTGTCCTACAGAT
This sequence comes from Hemicordylus capensis, assembly GCF_027244095.1. Classification (NCBI taxonomy): domain Eukaryota; kingdom Metazoa; phylum Chordata; class Lepidosauria; order Squamata; family Cordylidae; genus Hemicordylus; species Hemicordylus capensis. The sequence continues at coordinate 226,036,750 of NC_069657.1, forward strand.
TATCAAACTTTTACGAAAATATATTTCACTGCAGTTGATACAGTGAAACGTGAAAGGGCAGCTCGATCCGGTGAGAAGAATATGGATATTTCAGCTGCCATACTAGCTTAAAGAATACAGACAAAGACGACTTTCTCGACCCAAAGAAGCTTCTACCACTGTGTGAAATTTCCAAATGAACTTCAGAAATTGAGGAACTTCAAACATGCAAAGAGGTCTACGGATGAAGTGCAAGCATATGGCAGAATCTCACCAAACCCCCCCCCCATCATTTCACAAGCTTACCAAACATTGTACCTGTAAAAGGAAGCAGGATAATGCTTTTTGTCCCAGAGGAGGAGCCACAGAAGTCTGAGAGGAAGAGGGGGAAACTGGGGATTGAGACAGAACTATTAAAGGAGCTGAGCAGTCTCCAAATGTGACCTCCATCCCTGTAGCTCGCATCCTGCTTCCTTACCTACATCTAGAAGGATGGTGTGACCGGACAGATGGAAGGCCTGCATCTGCCTCCACCTAAGAACCCATCCTGCTTCAGCTACAGGTAAATTAGTGCCTAATTACCAGCCTATAACAGACTCAGTAATCTGTGATTACAAGTTGGGTTTATGCTGTGTGCACGTGTGTGTTTATATGTTCTTCATTATAACACCCTTTGTTTCATAAAATACATGGTTTTTAATGTAATACATGTGAAAGGGGCTACTAACTGTTCACGTATTATTACTAGCCTACTGCTCCCCCCTTGCCCTGTTAGGAAATATTGTAACTACAGACCTATGTCTTTCATCAATGTTGACATGCAAATCCTGGCTTCCGTTCTGGCCAATAGACTGCAGTCCATTTTATCTTCAATAGTACATCCCAATCAAGTGGATTTCATTCATGGTTAACAAGGCGCAAACAATATCCCAGCCCCCTCATGGCCAACAAGGCGCAGTCAGTTTACTGAATGATCTCACTATCCCAGGACAAATCTATTCCTGCTGCTGTCTCTCTCTTCTTGGCGCTTTCCAGATTACATGCTACAACAGGGGTAAAATGCTTGAGCTTGTCAGGACCGTATTGGAAATGATCCCCAGAATCTCAAACTCCTACAATGGGAAAATGCAGCTCTTTTTCTGCAATGGACTTGCAATGTTGTAGCACTATAACGCAAAGATAAAATCCGAAGGAAGGCATCAGAAATGTGAACGGCACCCTGATGTCAGTGCGGAGACTGTGGTATCACAACATAGGAAGTATGAAAGCACACTTAGCAGATCGGTAGTGACACTGTTGTAGGGTTTAATCTGGAAAGCGCCATTGCAAAGAAAGCCTTTGATAAAGTTTCTTGGTCTTTTTTGAATTATGTTCTATTCAAATTTGGCTTTCCTCCTGAATTCATTCACTGGATAGGCATTTGATACTCTGTGCCTCAGTCTCAAAAGTTTTCCAGCGGAGTTTTGTTATTGCCCTTCAGGCTTTCGTGAGCCACCAGACAAGGTTGCCTTTTATCTCCTTTTTAATTTAGCATTAGGTCTTCTGGCTTGTACAGTCAGACAACATCTCACCATCAAAGGCATAATGATTCATAATAATTAGAGCATAACATAGCCCTCTATGCTGATGATACTCCCTCTTTTAAAGGGTCCTGTTTCTTCTATGCCTGCTTTCCCTCCTAATTCAGAAATGTGGTCAGCTCTCTGGCTACTGCATTAACTGGCCCAAGTCTGAACTGAAGCATCTGAGAACGTGTTCTCCTCTCTCCTTATTTCAAAATTGGAATTTAAAAATTTGCCAAACAGATATTAAATACTTCAGAATTATTGTCACCTGCAATAGTTGCTTGTTAATTAATAGGAATCTTCATCTCATTTTAGGCGTCTTCATCATGAGCCCTATCACCCACTGAAATCATCTGAAGAGGTTCATCTGCGGTTGCCACTAGCACAAGTGGTGGCTACCCAGGGACGGGCCTTCTCTGTGGTTGCCTCGAGACTCTGGAATGTGCTCTCTGCTGAAATAAGAGCCTCCCCATCTCTGACAACGTTAAAGAAACCTTTCAAGAAACATTTTTCACCAAAGCCTTTTAACCTGACTTGTGGTTTTAAATTGTTTTTAAAATGTCTGTTTTATTTTGTTTTATGTTTTTGTAAACAAAATAAAATTTCACTCAAATGAAACTTGATGTGGATACATGGATCTCCTTAGCTAACAGCATTTGGAGTACAATAAACATAATTAAAATGAATCTTCTTCCCCGTTTGATTTATGTATTAAGGGGTCTCCTCTTATTCATTCCCCGAAAACCCTTCAGACACTTTCTCAAGCTTTTCTGCCACTTTATATGGCATAATGATTGTATGGATATTTGAATCTGGTTTTATGTTTTAACAGTTAAATTCTTGGTTTGTTTTATTCTTGGTTTGTTTTATGCAGTAAACCGCCTAGAGACTTTGGTAGTGGGTAGAATACAAATTTACTAAATACATACATACATACGATCTCAGTTTTTCCCTTCATAGCTTACAGTTACCAATGCTAGAAGGGGATCTTAATTTCTCAGCTATTTCACAACATCATAGAACAAATTGGCTTAGTTGGATCTTTAAATTAAAATATGATCTTCCCAACCCTTCAACATGGTCCACTCTTGAGGTTTGTTTGTTTAGCCTTTATCAATCAGACCTGTGTTGGGCTCCAGATTTTAACAGACTGGAGCTACCTGTTCTCCTACCATCAAGACTTTGAGAGAAGCGTGTTTATGCTCTGTGCTGACATAATGACTCTGATCCTTACATGACAAAATGACTCTCTGATATAATCCTGCAGTCAAAATATCTGGTATTATGTTTATGGAGAATAATGGGGTCAGAAATCATCTTCTAACTCCTGACCAGATATTAGACACCAATCAAAATTTCCTGCCTTTTGTGCATACAGGATGATCTGCCCCTGACAGCTCAGTAGCAATACCTGCAGCTGAAACACACTAAAACTTCCAGATTTGAGCACTCTGCTCTAAGTGCTTCTGAGGTACCTAAAGTATTGGAAGATATCATTTGCATTGCTGATCTGCCGAAACCAAACATATCCATATACTGCGGATAAGTCACATGATAAGTCTGACTTATCGCTCCTATGTGCTGAGCAACATGAGTTGGAAACCCAGATCCTTCCAGTTGAATGGACCAATGTCCAGGAAGCAAAAAGTCCTCTACAGGAGCTTAACTACTATTAGGCAAGAGGAGGCGGCTGTCTGGGGGCCTCCACGCCTCGAGGGACCACCAGAGGCAAGTCACATGACTATATATTGTGAAGTGTGTGTATCAGCGAGGGGTCCATTTTACAATTTTGTCTCTGGGCCCACTCCAGCCTTGTTACGCCCCTGTCCTCTACACTAGAAGATCGTTCACACGACCAAGTCAGCTAGTGCTGGGGAGAAGGCAGGAGCCCACCTGGCCTTCCCCACATGAATGGTGGCTCCTCAGGGCTCTGCCACTTGCATGCCCAGATGATGGCAAAGTGGCCAATGATATGGTCATCATGAGCAGGGGGAAGGGAGCTGGACCTCCTAGAGTCCCACAATGCACTGTGTGAGTAGCATGGTGCATTTGGGAAATTCTCACTGTGGGGCCACTCCCCCCCTCCCCCCAGTTCTATGTAAATGGTGGCTGTGGCAGCCAAAGCACCCCACGGCCTGGGCATGAGATAGGAAATGCATATGCCTCCTATGACTTCACTTTTAGCCTGGGAATGAAAGCAGATCTATCTGGGGGGTGGAGTGCTGGGATCAAGTGTGATCCTGGCACTGCGCACAACCCACCCTACCTGGTGTAGCCCTGTCCTGTCCCTGTTGGGCTGGTCGTATGAATGATCACTAATTCTTAAATTGAAGCTCATGCAGCAGATATTCTCCACCTATTGGATACCGTAATATTTATTTCATAAACATATCACTGCTTCTCCCTTATATTGATGCTGTGATGTTGCTAAAGGTTCTCTAATTCATATGATGTGGTGTTGCAATATAAAGCTCCCTTCTGGCAAGAAGTGATTGCTTGCATCAACCTAGTTTTGAATTCTGATTTTAGATTTTGTAACAACCTATTTATTTATTAGTTCTCTGTGTAAACAGCCCTCAGCCATTTCCGGAAGGGTGGTATAGAAATAGAATTCATCATCATCATCATCTATAACTAATCCTTCTTCGTCATCTAATAAGCTTCTCTTATTCATTTCTCTTGTGAAACTTCTCTTGTGGTAGCAGATCATGTCTCTCCTTTTGCAGTATGTCAACCCTTCAGTTTATCAGTAGATGCAGGGGTGGATGAATGGATAGGCAAAGTAGGCACTTGCCAATGGCGGCAAATCAGAGGGGCGGCAAATCAGCCCGACTCTACGACAATAAGGATCTTGTGTTGCCACTGCAAGGCAGGCAGCGTCGAGGTCCGGGGATGGGGTGCAAAAGACAGGAGGTGCGTGGGAGGGAGGGAGGCAAACCCGGAAGCCTGGCAAGGAGGCTCCTCCTCCCGAGTCCCAGTGATATCTCTCGGTTGTGCTAGCATGAGGGGTGGCTGCTGGGGAGGGGCCAAAGGAGACAGGGAAAGAGCTTGAAGTCCTGGATGGGGCCAAGCACAAGCTCCCAGCGCTAGAGCAGGGCGGCAGTGGTGCTGTGCTGCCTGCTGCTACTGCTGCTTCCTGAAGGGACTGTCTGTTTGCCTCATGCTGCCGGAGATCGTAGCTGTTGCTGCTTAATCTGCAGTGCGCTACTCCCTTTGCAAGAAGGAGAAATAGGAGGAGAGAAGACCCCGAGTGGGGAGAAGTAGAAGGCTGAGAGACCGCTCAGCAGCCCGTGCCCCACCACCTCGCAAAGTTTGACTCCAGCTTTCCCTCCCTATTGCTGCTGCTTTGGCAGTCCCAGCCAACAGCCATGCTGGAGGACCAATGCAAAGGAGACTCAGGAGGAGGAGGAGGAGGTTGAGGAAGCGCTGGGCTGGCTCTGCTGAATTTCATTTCTGCATGTGATGCACGGAATACTATATACAAAGTAGTTTTTTCGTGTTGAGAGTCGGACAGAGAGGGGTGGCAAATCCTTGGTTGCCTACGAGTGGCAAAAAGATTAATGCGCACTGAGTGGATGGAAGATCTCTCTGACCTGGCTACATCTGAAGTCACAACTTACTGTTGTATGCTCAAAGGAGACTCTCATACCAAGATCTGGCAGGTGTATTTAGATTTGTGTAATTTCTTCCAGACTGATAATTATCTTTATCCCTTCATCCTCCATTCCCATTTCTTGTTTGTTTTGGTTTTTGTTTCATATCCCCACCTTGTTCTCTCTCTCTCTCTCTCTCTCTCTCTCTCTCACACACACACACACACACACACACACACACACATTTATAAACCGCCCCATCCAGAGGCTCTGGGCGGTGGACAACAACTTTTTAAAAAGACATAAACCCCACAATTCAAACACAATGCTAAAAACGATATTAAAACAACCCAAAAACGATTAAAACCATTTAAAACTAATTAAGATACTTTTAAATATTTTTTTTAACAAGCCTTGGAAGGCCAGGCCAAACAAATAGGATTTTAGGGCTCCTAAAGAAAAGGTTGTGCAGAGCAAGAAGCCTCTTCTCTGCCGCCATTCCCCTGCCTGCATAGGCCAGACACCTATTGGCTGCACTGCAACAATGCCATGTTTACTTTGGGCAAGCCTCCCCTGCACACAGCCATCCCATTGTCTTCAGTCAGCTGAGCAAGAGGTTTCTTGTTTGCTGGCATCACCTTTGAGGCCATAAATCACGGTGATGCCATAACTAGGGGTGTAGCCTCAAGACCCTTGTTTTGAGAGGCCTGGAGGCTTTCCCCAAAGCTAAGGAGGAGAGAGCAGTATTGCAAAAGAGCTTTTCCTGAGTGTGGAAACCTGAAAAGTGCCCACCAAAGTTAGGTGATTAGTCAGCCTGAGGATGAATCCTATCCTAAAGGAGCTCCTAAAGAAGAAGGGTGTGGAGAGCAAGAAGCCTATTCCTCAGACTAGTCAAGGTTGGCCAGAGAGTCGGGAGGCCATCCAAAGCCCAAGCTTTCAAGCATCATCAAGTTCCCAAGATCCACCCGCCCAGAGAACATCCCCGTGCTTGCCGCTCTAGGTCAAACCTCTTGTGCCAGCATCTGCTGAGCTCAGGGAGCAGTCGCAGCCAGTAGCCCTCCCCGAACTGGTGCAGCCTCCACCCTCTGAGTCTGATCTAGGGGCTAATAGGAGAGACAAGAGGGAGCCACGTCGGGTTCTAGGCAAGCCTTCCAAGGAACAGGTCGTTTTGCCCAAGCTGCTGGCCGCTAAGCCAAAGCCGAGCACCAGACCAATACCGAAAAAGAAACTGCCAGAGGGTGGAGCACCTTTATCGTCAGAACTCTCTGATGAGCATTTCTGATATCTGTGGGACAGCAAGAAGCTGCAGAAAGGGAAAACTGTCCGTGAAGCAGTGCAGATGATGGATGAGAGACAAGTCCTAGATACCCTCCTGGCTCACCTCCAGCAGCCTCTCCAGCGGACTCCTGCTACAGACCCCAGGCAAGCTGCAAGAAGACATCTCTGCTGCAAGCCAGAAAACAGCAGGACCACAAAAGGGACTCAAAGCACATAGCCAAGAGAAGTCTTCCAATTATAAGTACTATGGGGTAAAACTGCGAGAATCGAAGCATAAAGAGTTGGTCTCCAAACTCCTGAGTATGCTTCTGCGGTTAACAGGATGAGAAGGGGACGGAGAGGCAATCGTAGAAGCAGTCAACCGGGTGACTTTTTCCAATTTGCCTGAGAACATGGCGACAATTAAGGATTATAGGCACTTGATGCTTACAAGGCACTCTTTGCAGCGAGAGATGTCTGAGTGACAGAAACATGTCCTTGAGAGAAACGTGCGTGCCACTCTCATTTTGTGCTACGATTTCGCAGGAGATGTTGCCGCAAGCAGAAATCCTTATATCAGAGATCCTCTCTCAGTACCACTGTGATGACAAGGATGACACAATAAAGAGAATCTTCCTGAAGTCTGTGGTTATGATAACCAAAGCACTGCAGGACTTCCGGATGGAAGATAGCAGTGTCCCCCATAAAACTGAACTGGTCAGATGTGTTATACAAATCATTGATGAAGAGCCGCTGGGGTCCTGCTTCATTAGAGTTCTGCACCAGGCCATCAGCACCGCCTTGTGTCTGACCTCCTTGAAGCCCCCACTGAGCTCCGAACTCAGATCTGACCTCGTGTACAAAAGTGTCCAGAAGGTCTTCTCTCTGCCCTCCCTGAAGATGACAAAGCTGAAAGCTGGCAGCCCAACGCACCCCATCCAAACACAGGACTTGTATCAACAGACCGCCCATGCCTGCAAGAGCATGCTCAGTGGCTTGCTGTCTGAAAACACCAATATTGGGTCATGACAGGATGTTTTGATTCAAAACATGGGTTGAATCCTCAAAAAAATATGAGCAAGAAAGGGCTGATAGGTGCACCAACTACATACTGAAGTTTGTCTCGGAACACCCGGATTTTGATTTTGGCCAGGAGTTTCCCTTGCTTGGACATCTGGTGGCACTGCTGTCCCTTCGCATAGCTGACAGCGTGAAGGACATTAGCATGCAGGCCGCAGAGGCCCTGTACTATCTCCATTGTATTGTCATGGGCAAGTAGGCTAGGGAGATGGAGAAGAAGCCCAAGAACAAAAAAGGGAACTTTGTGAAATGGTTCCAAGAAGATTTCTTGGTTTCTGGCCCCTCCGTCTTCTTCAACAATATCGCCAAAGTGGCAAAGGCTTTCGGAGAGCACCTGGACCCCAGCCAGATCTCGGAGCTTGTGCTCAAAGCAATAGACCATCTCAAGCATGAAGAGGCGGCCATCTCTCGGGGGGCAGGCGTGCTGCTCAGCTCCTTCTTGGAGGAATGTGGGATGGACATGGAGGACATGCCCATGACAGTCAAGGAAATTTACCAACATCTTCCTCACCTCACCGACCCTGTCACCAAAGAGGAGACTCTGAAAGCTGTGTGTCACTTAGCTTCCAAACGCCTGAACCGAGTTTTAGACATCCTCCTTGAATGCTCGCTGGAATGTCATCACAGCGTAGCAGAGATCTGGAAGGCCCTGGCCTGCGAGCCACATCTGAACAAGAAGCTTATCAGGCCACTGCTCAGGAGGCTGCAGGATGAAGAGCCTCTTTCAGATGTCTATCAGAGGCGCCACAGTGACTCTCTCATGCCTATTGCAACTACAAAGGCTTTGTGTCCGATCCTGTCCGTACCTGAGTGTGCGGATGCAATCCAGGGCACGTTTGCCCACCAGCTCATTGCACTGGTCACTCAAATCTATTTTCTCATTGGGGCAGGAAGGAGAGGGTCCAAGAGGCTAAGTAATGGCGAGCTCCCCGTCACCCCGCTGGGCTCTGCCGTCCAAGCCCTGAAGAACCTGATTGTGTGTGCCGGCTACCTAAAGGAATATAACCTTCTGGACATGCAAGGCTGTTGGGACATGCTGGCCGCCCCAGACAATTTCTTCGAAGGGGTTTTTCGCCTCATGAGGAATTTGTTTGTATCTAACAAGATGCACCTGAAACATACTTTCAAACTAGCCAACGCCTACTCGCGCCGTGCCGACATTAAGGAGAGAACGATTGGGATGGCCTGCTTCGCTGAGCTTCTCTTTCATGCAGAGGTTGGTCTATTTATTTCGAAGCAAGGCATTCTGGATGTCCTCTGAGAATGGATGGGACAGGCCTGCCCGCTCATGCAGATCCTCAATATCGGAGGCCGGGGTACCTTCTGCAGCATTCCTCCAAGCATGAGGCTCTGGAGCCCTTCCTCTCTCCCCTGCTGACCTGTGCTTTAGATTCCGACAGGAACATTGCCAAAGAGTCCATTAAGACCCTCCGGGCTATGTTCCAGCACTTTGCCATGGAGGATTTTGTGCCCATGGTGAAGACCCTCATCTCTCACCTCCTGCAGTACATGGATGATGACGACAATGAATTGCGAGGTGCCTCCATTGGTCTCTTTGGGATGCTGCTGAGGGGGATTAAAGATGGCTCCAAACAGAGCCCGAAGGGAGAAGTTTCCAAAGTGTATGTTCCCCTCTTAATTCAGCTGACAGACCCTTTGACCAGAGAAGTCTCTAAGGGTGTGTTTGCCAACTGTATCAATTATATGAACTGGGTAGATATGCCCAAAGATGTGCTGGAAATGGACCCCAGTGTAAGCCTCTTCTATACATATGGAAACACCAGCAAGTACCTTATGGGGGAAAACCGAGAGAAGTTGCTAGAAATGGCAGCCCAGATGGAGCAATATCTGAAGAGTGGGTTCCCTTCCCACCGACAGGCAGCGGTCATATTGACAGGGTGCAAAGCACAGTACATGAAGCCTGATTTGTCCTCCAAGGAAATTGAAACTATTTATGTGGTTCTGCGGGAGCTCCAGGCAGACCACAAACCCTCTGTGGCCAAGATTGCTGTTGAGGAAATTGAGGAATTCCTGCAACACTGTGGGCATCAAGTCAATCCAGATCTCATCCCTAGCAAATCTGTCCGGAGATGCAGCATGGCGAGTGAGACCAGGAAGTGAAAGGGCCTTGGGGGAGGCAAGAAGAAAGAATGCCCCTTGCTGAGAGCCACGGTGAGAAGCCACGGAGACAGCCACATGGAGGACGCCAGGGTGGCTTTGCTGCCGTGACTATTGCTGGATGGGGATTTGTGCAGTAAGAATGCCTGTCAGAGAAGCATGGGAGATGATGGATGAGAGAGAAAGTCCTAGACCCCACCCTGGCTCACCACCAGCAGTCTCTCCAGTGAACTCCTGCTATACACCCCAGGCAAGCTGCAAGAAGACGGACAGCAGCAGACATCTGTGCTGCAAGCCAGAAAACAGCAAGATAATGGGATATCTGCCTTATTCTTTTCCCCAAAAGGTTTCATTTCTTCCGGCTTTTGGTAGTGTCAACCTCAACACAAGTATCCTCATGAACTGTGTTTTGACTATTTATCTGGCAAATGTGTATATTAGCCTAGCATTGTTATGGGAAAAAGGTTAATCTTATTAAACATTTATGGGAGCTAGAATTCTCATCCCCTCTAATAGTGAGAGCAGGTGGTTGAATGTCTTTCAAAAAAGGACTATACAACAACAACAACATTTATACACCGCTTCTCAACAAATGTTTCCAAAGCGGTTTAAATAGAGAAATAATAAATAAATAAGATGGATCCCTGTCCTGAAAGGGTCCACAATCTACAAAGCTCTCACAATCACAAACCCAAGAATAGGTGGGGAGCTCCCTGGGAACAGATAAGCTTGTAAACGGAAGGGAGAACAAGGGGCGGGGGAGAAATAGCAGGACGGAACCCAAATGGACCTGTGATCTTTCAAGCGCTTGCATTTCCAGGGCTTACAGAATGTTGGGAGTTCTTGAGGGTCCTTTCTCATTTTCCAGAACCATTCCCTGCTACTAGTCAGTCGCAGAATGGATCCTGCAGCTCAGTAGGGGAGGACTACAAGAGGATGGGGGAAAGTGTCCTTTTCTTCTTCCCTGCCCCAGACTCTCCTGCCTATAGCCACTTCCCATGATCCTATACTGAGAGGAAGAGCTTTAAATATATGCTAGATATGTATTGCCTGACTGAGGCTGGGAGAACTATGAGCACATGGAGACATCTGAAGGGAAATACAGTAGAAGGAAATCCTGCTAGGCTGAAAAACTCAGACATCCTGGGGTGGCCCCCCTCTGAAGCAACATCAGGCAACAGCCTCAGGTGGTGCACACGTGGGCCCTGCCCCCCCCATTTCCTGTTGCTCCACCTGACCTTTGCTGCCCTCCCCACGCGTCTTCCCCCTTGACGGCCCTCAGCTCAGTCCCCATCCCCCTCGCCTGACACTGGCCTTCCCCATCTAGGCCAGCCGCACCTTCTGTCCATGTCCACACTGCTGTTTGGGGATTCAGCTGGCAGCTACAGCATCTCAGTGGCTTCTCCTCTTTCCGCTGCTGCTTCACCTCTAGTGGGATAGGAGAAGCTAGTGGGATGCTCAGCTGTCAGCTGTAGACACACTCAGAAGGTGAGGCTGGAGCCAGGGGAAGAGGGGCAATGTCAAGGCTGGCACCGAGGGAAGAAAGGTGGGGTTGGCTCTGCATGGAATGGTGTGTCACAGTGCTACTCGTTCAACAGACAATCGGTGGAGAACCAGAGGGGTGGGGATCCTTTCCGATGCACACCCCATTCTCTGCAAGTACAGTGCTGCCCAAACACTGCAGAGGATCCTCATGCTCTCTGACTGCAGAAACCTTCTGGACTGCCCTCTAGAAACTTTACCAGCACCTTTGCACTGCAGTCGTAATAATGATATTCACCAGCTGCCATCAGCCGTGAGCTGTTCATAGATTTGATCGTCAATACTACTAAAAAAATGGCTGAAGACTGCATTGTCTGGTCGAATCGGTAAGAAAGGATGAAGATTGCTGTGTCTCACCAAACTGTTTCTGTTCTTTCTCCACTGTCGCTTCCATATCCTCCATCCGATAGAGCAGGACGGCTTGGGATTCTTCCAACGTTTCCCGCATGCTACGCTCCTTGGACAGGTGCTCCTTTAGCTGCGAGCAATCAAAAGATCAGGTTGGCAAATGGATGCTTTATCAATTACCCAAAGCAGGACACGCTTCAGGGCCTTACTGAAAAAACTAAGCATGGCTAAATGTTAGAAATGGGGCTCAGTAACACACCCAGGATAAACTGTAGAGACAGAAAAAGGCTAGAATGTCTAACAGCCTGACTTCCCTGGGCAAAGCTGGCTTTTAGGAGGGTACATCTCCTTAGTCTGGCCTCAGTCTTGCTGACTGTTTTTGGGTCGCCATTTCATTTGCATTCTACTGTATTTTAATTTGTCCTGACAGTTATTGTAAGCTGCCTTGCATTGTGAAAAGGCAAGTATACTCAGTCTTCGTCACGATCCATTCACCGGTGCATTCACATATATGGGTAAAGCGCCTGCGCAGTAGCCTCCCAGGTATGGAAATGCATTCCCATTGCATGTATAGACTGTGTTTTTGTGCTGGGACTCTATGGTGGTGAAGTACAAATTAAAAACACACGAATGAAACAACCAGAAGCTTCCATTCAATACACATGCACAGTTAGCATTGTTGTGTGTTTGGAAGTGCAACTTCTTCCTCCCACCTGAAACTGGCCAAGTGTCTTCTGTCCTTACCTTACCTGAACTGACTCTTCTTGACTCCGTTTATCCCAGGTTTGTAAGCCGAGGAGTATATCAAGTCTGTCGATCCTTCAAGTCTTGCCACAGTCCGGCTTCCCCCATTATGTGGGAAACAGTATCTGATTCTCAGGGTTTGCCCAGGGTTGTGAATTATGTGAAAATTGAAATTTAGGCTTTTGTGCAGGAAGAGCTGACTCTTCTGGCACAAGAAAGAGTCCAGTCAGGTGTTTTCAACCCACCACTCTTCGCTTGCTGCCTCAAGACAGATCTCTGGACTCTGCGTATTGGGGTTGTTTTTTTAAATTACACCACAGGAAGCTGTCAAGTGATTGCTGCCAAACCTTTAACTGTATCTGCCATGCAGATCTGTTACAAATGGTATGTGGAAAGCCAGACATCCTTTTACAAACCTTACACCACCACCACTACATAATGGAAGTTTATAACCATTAACTTGAATCAGCTCTTCAGCCTTTCTCACCACGTGTTCAATGGATGACACACCTATAGCCATTTGCATTACAACGGCTTAGATTGGCGCGGTCCGGCAGGGGCAAGGTGGCGGCAGGCTTCTGGGCAGGCCCCCCACATGCAGGTTATCCCCCCCCTTAAAACTTTGCCAGTGGGGGGGGGGGGCTCCAAAGCCCTTCAGGTCTGGGCTCCCAAATCACCCTGGTGTCCACTGGGGACGGGGAGGCTTTGAGGGAGGACCAGGCCTCACACTAGCGCAACTGCTGGGAGGGTGGGCCTTCCCCGATCAGGTGGCGAAACCCTGAGACGTCCCAATCCAAGGGACCAGTCCAGAGGACTGGGCAGGGATACAAGGGGTCAGGGAGCGTATACCTCCCAAAGAATAAGACTATAAACAGATCTTTCCATATTAAAAATTCTCCCTAGGACGACTGATAACTCTGTACCGACAGTGATTTTAAAAATAAACAAAGCATGAAGCTTGAAAGGCAGAGAAATGGCATTGTCACGTGCTGGGTGCCATCAACTGAACTCAGCTCAGCTCAGCCAGCCAGCCACCCGTCGCCCGAGTCACACCACCACCAAAGCTGCAGAGGGGATGGGCAGCTGCAGGGAAAATCTGGGCAAATGAAGAGCTGACCCAGGCGCGGGGCGAGGGGCAGAGCCCAAATCCAGGCAGTGCCCAGGGGAGATGGCAAGCTGACCTACAGCCACCAGATGAGTAACCACTGATAGACATTGTCCAAGCCCCTTTTGAGGCCGTCCAAGCTAGTGGCCATCCACACATCATGTGGCAGAGAATTCCATAAGTTAATTACGTGCTCTTTGAAGAAGTACTTCCTTTTGTCACTCCTAAATTTCCCACCCTTCAGTTTCATGGGCTGACCCCTGGTTCTAGTGTTGTGAGAGAGGGGGAGAACTTTCTCGCTATCAACAAATTGTAGCTGGGGATGATGGGAGTTGTAGTTCAGCAACATCTGCAGTACCACAGGCTGGGAACCCCTGGTTTAAAATAAGAATAGAAAAACCAACTTCCAACTAGCTGAAGGCTTGCTTCAATCGGCGTCTATACCCAGGGAGCGTAGGAAGCTGGCTGGAATTGCACTGAAGAGGGTGGACTAAGAATCTAACATGCTTCAGTCACTTAAACAGATTGAGAAGGATATTAACTTTCCATGGCCTGGCGTCCAAGCCGGGAGAGACAGATTTCCAGCCTTCATGGTTGAGGCGAGAAGTCCAAAATGGCTTGGGCAGTTCTTACTCACACGTATTAAATAGCACCGATGTAGCATAGTGGCCCAGAGGCTGACCGACACATCCGGACCTCCCCAGCCTGAACCTCACCTCTGCCTGCTGGGAAGTCCTCCCTTGGCCTCAAGCCAGCTACTCCCTCTCAGCCTATGATCATTTTGCAGGATTGCTGTAAGGATTACAAGATAACACCCGTGAAGTGCTTTGAATGCTTGGAAGCACTATATAAATCTCAAATACTACAGTAGTAGGTGAGACCTGCTGTTGCCCAGCAAAGTCATGTTGCATAGATTACACTTACAGGAAAGTTCAAGAAATTAAATATATATCTCATAGAATTTTTAATTAAAATGCTTGCAGAAGAGAAGTAAAAGAACAGTTTGAAATGTGTAGGATTTAAACTGCAAACCTTTCTTGGGCGTAGGCCTGCCACCCATTCTTTCTTTCAAAGAACGGTTCTTTATTTAGCATTAGCCTGTACCTGTCCTTTATCCACTTAATAAAGAACACAGTTTGTTCTCTGTTTCCAGCACTCTCAGGTAGGCCAGTCACTGGCTGCAGTGGACACACCATGAAGAGGCTGCCTCTAGGAAGGAGTCTTCTTTAGCCCTGCAGGCTGGAGAGCAGATTGCACTGTGGGACTACAACTCCCACAATGAAGCTTGTTTTGGGAGCCCGAAGTTCACCTTTGCTCCTGCAGGCGATAGGAGAAGGCTGGGCCTTGTGGAGCAGCCAGGCTTGTGAAGGCGAGGCCCATGCTACAAAAGTCTCTCCCTGGAGCTGAGCAGCCTCCTTGTCTGTCGTCTTCTTCCACCCAACCTCCAGCCAAAAAGGCAGGGTGGTGCAAAGACATCGTGACGAATGGGGAAAGGCGTTCTGTTAGGTGTCTAAACTGGACGATACTGCTTTAAAGGCTCGTTGAAATATATGCAACGTAAACTCTTTAGTTCCGCACAGTGGAGTGTGTGAGCTGAAACAACATGCAGCTGGAGAAGGTCACATTTGCAGCATTCCAAGGAGGGGCCAAAATCAAGCCATACCCAAGTTTATGAAAGTTAATCAGAAGCCCATAAGGTATCTCTTTTGGTCTTTTACCAGTTCAATGCAAGTGAAGGCAATTTGAGGCTCTCTCTCTCAAACAGTAAAGCTATGCTTACTTTTTTTGAAAAACGTTAAGAACGTTTGTATTTCTTCTGTGCTGCTAATATGTGAATATCGCTGTCCTTGGATGGTTGGGTCAAGCCCTTTGTTTTATTTATGCATTAAAACTTTTGTGCCCTGCCTTTCTAGCAAGCTAGAACATAGGAAGCTGACTTAAACTGAGTCAGAGCTTTGGTCCATCTAGCTCTGTATTGTCTGTCTACACAGACTGGCAGCAGCATCTCCAAGATTGCAGGCAGGAGTCTCTCTCAGCCTTATCAGGGAGGAAACCTGGGACCTTCTGCATGCTAATACTCTTCCCAGAGCAGCCCCATCCGTAAGGGGAATATCTTATAGTGCTCACATGCAGTCTCCCATTCATATGCAAACCAGGGTGGGCCCTGCTCAGCAAAGTGGACAATGCATGCTTGCTACCACAAGACCAACGCTCCTCCCAAGCTATTCAGGGCAGCCTACAATACCAAAATTCTACAAATATGGAGTAACCAAAAATACTCATGGAAAAGAAGAGATGCACTCTAAGGGCAAAAAGCAACTTTAATTTAACATGCTGTTTTAAATGGATTGAGATTGTACTGTTATCAGCTAAGTTGTTTTCTTATCATGTTGCTTTTCAAAATTGCTATTGCTTATTATGGGGATAGCATTTAGACAAAGTTACTCATGAGAAGCACCACTGGAAGCACAGAGTTATCTTTACTACCATAAGGCCCACAAATTTCAATGGAACTTGGTTATGGCTAACTTAGACTGAATGCTACCCATGAATTCTTAGACATGCAGTACTTAAATATATGAGATAAATTTAATACATGACACTATGAATACATTATTGTTTATGTTCTGATGGACACCCATAATATCATTTTATTAAGATCTTGCAGTGTGGCTATTCTCAAACACTGCCTAAGCCAGGCTAGGAATGCCCAGTCTGTTTACTGGTCAATGACCGAATAAATTTTTTTTAAAAAGCCCAGTCTGGGTTAACTGCGCATGAAAACCACTGCGACTGGGCCCTATCCCAGCAGGGCAACGCCAACTAGCCTGGCTTTTAGGCCCGGCTGTTAGCCCAGGTTAAGGGAGCAAGAGCAAGTGCTCCCTTAACCCCAGCTACCTGCTCGTGTACAAGCACAGTCTTCTTCTAGCCTGGCCGCACACAGAGATGCATACAAAGATAACCAAACAACCCAACGTGACTAGAACAGTAGAAAAAGGAGTACT
The DNA here is from genome assembly GCF_027244095.1 of Hemicordylus capensis. Taxonomy (NCBI): domain Eukaryota; kingdom Metazoa; phylum Chordata; class Lepidosauria; order Squamata; family Cordylidae; genus Hemicordylus; species Hemicordylus capensis. The sequence continues at coordinate 226,053,086 of NC_069657.1, forward strand.
CAAACCATCAACTTAACTCCCACAATTAATTTATCTGGTAGACATATCGGAGCCAAAGTGGCTTGCACACTAAACATAACAAAGTACATCAAAATGTAACAAGGAGTCTTCCCCCAGATGTATAGTACAGCTTCACATATAGGAATAACCAGTTCTTATCCTGTAGAGCTGTTCGTCCACAGTAGAGAGACAAATCCCGTGGAATCCAGTGGGGAGGATGTTCCTCTTCATAATGTGGTAATACATCTCCTTCTCCATCCATTCCAAGTGGAGACAATATGTGTAATGTAATCATACGCTTTCAGGACCAAGTCCATGTGCAATAGGCCAAATAATATACCATATTACAGACTTTCCGGATATTAATCTGTTTCATAATTGTTTGTTATTTCTTCAGATATGCCTAAACAAGAAAACAACACATCACATCGTATAGACTCTCATATCTGTACAATCCCCTACTGAATGCTGACCTTCCCACATACAAATCCAATTCAAAACACTCACCATTCTAAGTATAAGCAGTGCATGCTTTCATTCTGATACCGGCCTTATCTCACCACGGTATTTAGACTAATAGGCCTGTGGAGACATGCTTACAACCTCTACCTACTCCCTTCCTTTTTAAACTGATCCCCAATTAAGCACGTGGAGCTCTAATGACCCACAACTGCGTTCTTTTACTCAATAAATCAATTAAGTAGCTTCTTCTTTCTCTCCTGATTCTGTAAAAACCATGATTACAGCATCCATTGATATTCAAAAATAAATTATATGCATTTGTCTTATTCCTAATGTTCTCCCAAAAAACATGAAAGATCTTGATTCATGTTGAGGCCACTAATATGTGTCTTAAACAGGTGTATGAAGAACACCTCTTTCCTTAATAATGTTGTATTCATATCTTCATGGCTAAAACTTTGTGGTGTGTATTTAAAAAGGACAAAAAAATTAAATTCTTCACATGTATGACCCTTTTCTAAAAAATGGGCAACTATGGGTCTCACAATGACCTGTCCTCACCCTAGATTTATGCTCCAAGATTCTAGATCTCACTTTATGTATGCTCTTACCTATATATAGTTTAGGGCATGCACATTTAAGCGCATACACCACTCCCTTGGTATCGCATGTGGCAAAAAAGTCCAAGTTTCTTATACTCCCTGTATTGGGATCTATTACACTAGTCGTGCGTTCTGCTTGTGCACAAACTGAACATCTCCAACACAGATAAAAGCCTCGTAATCCTGTGTTTTGATCTCCTTTCTCCAGGGAGTCTGCCCTTGTCAAGAAGCTCCCTAAATTCCTAGTCCTCATATAGGCAAAGAGGGGGGAATTACTACAACCTTCTATCCCCGAAACTAAATGCCAATGTTTTAAGATCACACGTTGAATCTGATAAGAGAGAGGAGTGAACTCTGTGGTCCATATTACTCGGTTTTCTTTTCCCTTATCTTACTCTTCAATTAATCCTGTCTTCTTCTATATTTAGCTCTCTGGCGTGCTCTACATATGACATCCTTAGGGTACCCCCGCTCTTGCAGCTGTCTGGCCAAAATAGCCGCTTCTTTATCATATTATCTTGTTACTGTAGAGTTCCTTCTTAACCTTAGAAACTGACCATATGGTAAATTACGCCCCAAATGGCTTGGATGGAACGGATTAAAGTGTAGCAATGTAATCTTATCACTAGGTTTTTTATATACTTCGAATACTACCTTTCTCTCTCGTGCTATTTTTACTATGGTGTCCAAATAGGGTACCTGTTCCTTACTATGTTGGTACGTATATTGAATTCTGGGATGTATACCATTTAGCCAGTCTACAGACTCCCCCATTTTGTTTTCTGGTTTAAAGAGAATCAGTAAATCATCTATGTACCTTTTATAGTACACAATATTCACAAAAAATGGATTGACAATAGGATTCAAAATAAATCTTGTCTCCAAATCTCCCATAAACAAATTGGCTCCACTAGGGGCAAACACAGAACCCATGGATACACCACATATCTGAAGGAAGAATTGCTCCTTATATCTAAAAAAAATATTCTCCAAGACAATATCCACCAATTCCATAATGAAAAAAGTGTGGGCCCCTACTTTCCCTTTGTTCTAGATGTTGCTCTATAACCTGTCTCAGTTCCTGTAGTGGAATGTTCGTATACAGGGATTTAACATTTAAAGTGGCTATAATGACACCCTCTTCTGCAATCATCCCTTCCACTTGGGCGATAAGATCTTGTGTTTAAGATAAGATCTTCCACGGGATTTGTATATCTACTATGGACTAACAGCTCTACAGGATAAGAACTGGTTATTCCTAGGGATGTGCGAAACGTTTCGGATACAAAACGTTTTGTACCCAAAACAGCGTGTTTTGGGTGTTTTGTAGACAAAATAAAACACCCATTTTCCAGATCCAAAAGTTTTGTATACAAAACAAAACGTCCCAGTTTCGGCTACAAAATGTTTTGTTGTTTCGGACCTCCATTTTGTAGTGATCTCTGAGTCAGTCTCCATTTTGTGTTTGACATCTCTTTGAATTTCCCACCCTTCCAGCCTTCTGATCGGTGACCTAAATCATGGGCTGACCTGCTGACAATTCCCTCCTTGTTCCCCATTGGCTCTTTTGCTTCTTGCCACTCTTTACTGACCCCACACTGGCCAGGGGAAGGGTTGCTAACCCATGGGGTGCTGGGTTCTGTTGTTTCTGTGGTGTTTTGAGTGTAGATTCTTTGGTAGCATATGAGAGTGGATTCTTGTTTTTCACTGAAAATCTCATATGCTACCAGAGAATCTACAATGAAGACCTCAGAAACACAAAACCCAGTACCCAACGGGCTTGTGGGTATGGGGGTGGTTGGCACCCTATGTGCACTACACAACCCCTCGCTCTTGGAAAGCACAGTGCCCCCCAAGTGGAATTATGGGGCTGCTGAAACCTCCATTATTCCCTATGGGAGAAATCTTAAAAGACACATAAACTTCAACAATTCACAAAAGATCAGCCCTTTGCCCAATGGAGAGGAGAACTGGTCTTGTGGCTGAGCATGACTTGTCTCCATAGCTAAGCAGGATCTGCCCTGGTTGCATATGAATGGGAGACTTGATGTGTGAGCACTGCAAGATATTCCCCTCAGGGGATGAAGCCGCTCTTGGAAGAGCAGAAGGTTTCAAGTTCTCTCCCTAGCCTCTCCAAGATAGGGCTGAGAGAGATTCCTGCCTGCAACCTTGGAGAAGCCGCTGCCAGTCTGTGAAGACAATACTGAGCTAGATAGACCAATGCTCTGACTCAGTATATGGCAGATTCCTATGTTCCTAATTCTTTTGAGATAATTCTGGAAGTTTCCTTGCCCCCATTGGGCACTACCACCCACCACACTCCGCTCTGGGTCATTCCTTTCCCCTTAATTTGAAGCGATACATTTGCTGGAATCCCCATTATTCCCTATGGGGAAATTCTTAAAGATGTGTAAACTTAAAACATTCACAAAAAATCAGCCCTTTGCCTAATTCCTTTGAAATTTGGGTGGTAGCTTCCACCCATTGGACACTACTACCACCACCCACTCTTTTTGCCCTGGGACCCTTTTAAAAAACCCAAATCGATTCGGATTTGGAAAATTCGGCCACAAAACAAAACAGGGCTGATTCAGATTCAGAAAATTTGTGTACAAAACAAAATGGGGGTGTTTCGATTCGGATACAAATCGAAACAAGAAAATTCCAAAATGCACACCCCTAGTTATTCCTATATGTGAAGCTGTACTATACATCTGGGGGAAGACTCCTTGTTACATTTTGATGTACTTTGTTATGTTTAGTGTGCAAGCCACTTTGGCTCTGATATGTCTACCAGATAAATTAATTATAGGAGTTAAGTTGATGGTTTGAGTACTCCTTTTTCTACTGTTCTACACATTGGGTTGTTTGGTTATCTTTGTATGTATCTCGTGACTCCTGTTGATTTAGAAACATTTTGTATTCGCACACAGAGATGGACACCTAGAGTGCCCATCTCTCATGGAAATCCCCCAATGCATCACATGTGTTGCATGGTGCATTGTGGGATTCCCAGAGACCGGAACGCGTCATCCCGGCCTCCGGAACTTCAGACTGCACCACACAGCTCTGCTTGTCTGAGAGCGCAGTCTGCACTTCCGGGAACATGAAACCGCTCATCTGGGGGGAAAGTGAGTTTAAGCAGCCTTCCCACCCATTGGCCACCCTGCCTGTTCTTGATTTTGGAGCTCTTTGGGTGGCACGCCTAGCTTTCCGCCACCCCAAAACTTCTTCTCTGTGCCCTCCAAAGAGGCTCCTTTCCCAGGCATTCTCACAAGCAGCTGGGGGGTATGGAACCACTTTCCTTCTCCCGCAAAGCCTTCTCCACCAGCCCTGCCCTGCCCCTCTGGGCTTTGGTGTGTGTGGGGGGGTGAGGTTAACATTAACATCAACTGACACACACACACACACACACACACACACACACACACACACACACTCATACACACTACCCCGCCATCTTGGTCCCTTCTGGATGCTGCAGGGGGCTCAGGACCACCACCCCGCCCTTCCTTTCCCAGCTGATATTTCTTCCCCCCACACCTTCTTTTGCCTATTACTCAGCCATTGGGCTGCAAAGATCACTTCTGACTCAGGGCAGTAAATGCCCCCTCGATTATTTGGCTCTCCTATTGTGGGTGGTTTCTTTTGTGTGCCTCTTTTGGGTTTTCACTCTCTTATTCACATGTTTCCTTCCTTCCTTCCTTTGACTTGCACACCTCTCTCTCTCTCTAACCCTCTCTCTCTCCCTCGTCCCATGAGCCCCAGCATCTCTTTCCTCCAGCTATCCCCAGCTTGGCTTCTTTCTTTTTTCTCTGCAGATCTATTCCTCCTTCTCTCTCTCTCTCTCCATCTTTCCATCTTTATTTCTATCTATCCATCTATCTATCCACCTTTATTTCTATCAGTCGTTTTTTCTTTTCCCCCATTTGGGAGGGTTTCTTTTGGCTCTTTAAAAATGTCTTTTTAAAAGCCCTTCCCATTGCATCTCTCTGTTCTCTGGGGTGAGTAATAAAGGGCAGCTCAGTCTTCCAGTAGAGGTCTCTCCCTCCTGCCCCAACTGGGCAGACAATCCAAGTGCCTGGACTCACTCCTGAGCCAATTTAGTTCAGAGATACTTTATGGGCATGATAAGTTTGCATGCCTAACTAAAAATCTTTGTACGGGGCTTTGTTTGGGAAAGAAAATAATCTGATCCAATTTTTTTTTGCAAGGTACCTTGTTTCCTTCTTCTCTTATTTTCCTATCTTTCCTTCCTCTTTATCTGTCCATTCCCATTTTCCCTTCCCTGTCCATCAGTCCTCCCCCCCCCCCAATTTAGAAATAGTTTGGGAGATGCTCACAAGTTGGGGGTGGTGGGGGAATGCACTGGCTGCAGTTCGAATAGGCACTGAGAATAGACCTTGCGGGGGGGGGGGGGTTGATGCCCTAGCCACCCCTGTGTTGGATTGCACTGCTGTCTGGGTGTCCTTTGAAAAATAAGTTGCTCAGTATGCTGGACACTCCCAAGCATTAGGCAAAAGTTGAACGAAACATTATTCTGAGATTCATTTGTGGTGGTAGTTTAGTAAGCTCTTTATATCAAGTGTGCCACCTGCTTTAATCCAATGTTGCTTTGGCAGTATTGTTGCTACTTGTAGGGTTCCTGTGTCTTTCATAGATAGAAATTGATGAAGCTTTACCTGCTTGCTTGAATCTGTTAGAACTAATTCTGCTTAGTCAAGGATACGGGGCCCATAATTGCTTAGTTTTTATCACAGAGGAAGTGCATCTGTGTTTGTCACAGCTATTTAGAACAACCATGAATACCTGTCTTCTATGCAAATACATGAAAGTCCTATTCCTCCTCTGAGAATTTGCTTGCTACACTTTGTTTATTTTGCAGGTGCTTTCATTATGTCTAAGCACGTTCACACAAGTGGAGCTTCAAAAAAGAAATTGGCCAAATCTCGTAAGAAGGAGGTTCAAAAGCAAAAGAAAGCTCTGGGTCGATGGCTGTCTGCCAGATCTGTAGCAGCTACATCTGCATCAGCAGCTGGGAAGAGCCAGTGAAGGAAAAGAAAGACTGCCCGTTCGAAGCTGCTGCCTCCATACCAGGAGCTGAGACAGGCAGTGAAGCAGCAGGAGAAGACCTGTTCAAAGATACTGCTTATATGCCCAGAGCTGAGACAGCCAGTGAAGTTGAAGACAACGCAGTAGGCCTGCGGATCAAAGATTCAGGGTCTGATTCTCCATATTTTAAATTGACGCATGATCCTGCCAGTTGGCCTACCGAAATCAATGACAGCACTAGGTGTTTTCTGGTGGGAAAAGGTCCTCATCAAGATTTAAAAAGAGATTATTCTTTTTGCAAAGATGACCGTGGTAGAAGATTCAAAGCAAGCTGGTTTTACAAAACCCTTCCGAATGGTGAAAAGATAAACAGAAGCTGGTTGATATTCAGTGAAATAAATAGGGTACTGTTTTGTTTTGCTTGTATCTTATTCCTGGACAAATCCAAAACCCTAACTACTTTCTCATATCTCAGGAAGGGTTTTACCTCAGGGAAGCATTTGAGTGAGGCAATTCCACTTTATGAAAACTCTTCCTTGCACTGCACATGTGTGTGGAAATGGACAGAGATATGCAACAGGCTGGAAAAGGTTGCAATTGATTATCATCTGCAAGCCCTGATGGAAATCAAAAGGAATAAATGACACACAATACTGAAAAGATTGTCTCCTATTATTTTGTACTTATGTGAAAGAATCCTTCCTCTATGTGGAAAAGTGAGCACATGTGATGACCCATGCAATGGTAACTTCTTAGGATTAGTGGAGCTTCTAAGTAAATTTGATCTTGTTCTGCAGCAACATGTTAGTTCTGTAAAGGAGTCCTCTACGGTGTTCCCTCTAACAGGGATTCCCAGATGTTGTTGGCTACAACTCCCATAATCCCCAAGCAAAAGCGAATGCAGCTGGGGATGCTGGGAGTTGTAGTCAACAACATCTGGGAATCCCTGTTAGAGGGAACACTGGTCCTCTACCAGGCTAATCTGGTACTTTTCAAACCACATTCAAAATGGAGTCATAGCCATTTTAGCAAAGGAAGTAAAAAGCTCCATACCGGCAGACATTTAAAAAAGCAAATACTTTTCAGTTATGATTTATTGTGCTCCAGATAGTCCTCACATGGAGCATGCATTCACATACCTAATGATTTTCACATACTGTACCTAAGTCATTGGGTATGTGAAACTCGTAGGTGAAACCAGGACTATTGAGGAGTCATTGTCAGGCTTTTATGAGTGCAAGGACAAAAAGGAGAAAGCATAGCACGGAATGTAGAAGCTGGACTACAACAGGAGGGCCTGATATGGGACGTCTTTCGAGGTCAGTGCTATGACAATGGATCAAACATGGCAGGGGAATTCAAAGGAGTTCAAGCAAGAATTTTGGCCAAGTATAAATCAGCACATTATGTACTTTGCTTTACGCATAGTTTGAACCTGATTGGAGTTCATGCAGCATCACTGATTCCACAGTTCATCACATATTCTGCCATTGTGCAACAACTTTTCTAATTTTGCTCTGGGTCGTTGTTGTTTTTTTGCGTTGGGATATCTTGAAAGAGCATCTCAGCCTTTCAGTGAAGCAAAATAGCTCAACAAGGTGGTCAGCAAAAACTGTAGCTGTCAGAGCTGTTTTCACCCAGTTGCCAGAAATATGCAATACACTGACTGCAATAACTGATGACACTCAAATCAATAGTGAGTGAAAGGCCGAGGCAACATCACTAAGGAAGCAGATGTCAAAATACTCATTCATTGTTCTCTCTCCTCAGATACCAGATTTTTGAAAGTCAAAGAATATAAGAACTGCAGTCCAAAGAAATCAGTTGAACAACTGCATGTGATCTTATTAAAATGTTGATTGACACTCTGCAAGCAATGAGGTGCAATGAGGTGCAAGCAAACAAAATATGCAGAATTACTGACAGGCACAGAAGAAAAAGCCAGAAGAGTTGACAGTGCAACTGAAAGCTTTGAAGAAAAAAGGACCTCCCCACCAAAAGGGAAAAGGCTTTTTGGTGAAGGACAGAGTTTATCTGGATAGGTTGTTCCGTGTTGACATCTTCTACAGAGTGTTGGATAATATTGCCAGTGAACTAGAGCATCGTTTCAGTGCTGTGCAGAACATTGAGAAGAAATCTTCTGTGCCAACAATGGCAACTTTAGAGAAAATGAGTGAGGTAGAGCTTCTGCCAAACTGCAAAGTGCTTTCTCAAATGTTTCTAAAGGACCTCTCTGCAGACATTCTTTCTGATGAGCTTCTCAATTCGCAACAGACCGAGTGAGTCTCCTGAACATCATTACATATAACATAATTTGAAAGATACGTACTGTTTCTTAATATTGACATTGCTTTTCAATTCTCTACCTGTATTAGTGTCTTCCTGTGAGCGAGGTTTTAGTAAACTGAATCTAATAAAGAATTGTCTGAGATCAGCCACGACAGAAGAGAGATTAAGCAGTCTGACCTTCCTGTCAATCTGTCTGACCTTCCTGCTATTTTGTTATTAAGCAGTTATTTTTTGTTGTTGTTGTTGTTGTTAAGGATTCTGACCTTCCTGTTGTTATATTATTTATATTATTAAACTAGTATTTTTAAGCCCGTTAAAATAACGGGTGCTAGTTGGGTTGTGTAGATAAGTTTGTTAGATCCTACTAAGAGTACTGCCCCACTCTTCCCCCTCCCCCCACCCCACACTCTTGTCTCTTCCCCTCCCCCCACCCTACTCTCTTGCCCTTCCCCCTCCCCTTGACCCACTCCCTCTCGCCTTTCCCCCTCCGCCTGCCCCACTCCTTCTTGCCCTTCCCCTCCCCCACTCCCTCTTTTCTTTCCCCCTCCCCCTGACCCACTCCCTCTTGCCCTTCCTCCTTCCGCTCCCCCACTCCTTCTTGCCCCTCCCTCTCCCCCTTGCCCCTCCCCCACTCCCTCCTGCCCTCCCCCCTGCCCCACTCCCTCTTGCCCTTTCCCCTGCCCTGTTCCCTCTTGCCCTTTGCCCTTCTCCCTGCCCATTGCCCCGCTCCCTCTTGCCCTCCCCCCTCTCTCACTCCTGCCCTGCCCCTCCCGTACTTCCTCCTGCCCTCCCCACTCCCCCCTGCCCCACTCCCTCTTGCCCTTCCCCCTGTCCCTGGGCCCACTTGGCCCTCTTCCGCCTTGCGGACTGGCTCTCTGCCTGCTCTGGCTGAGGCGGCGGCTCTGCAACCTCGGCTGGCTTCCCTCGCCGCCTCCTTCCAGGTCATTTGGCTGCTGTGGCCGAGGCTTCTCCTCCTTTTGCACTGAGAGCCAACATGGCCGCCTGGTCCCTGCGGCCGTATATTCCTCGGACGTTCTGGGCATGCGCTCCCATGTGTGTGGGCATGTGTGTGTGTGTGCCATTAGGTGATGATGCTTCACTTGTGGGGGTGGGGTGGGTTCCTGTTGGGAAGGGGGCCTCCAGAGGTTTTTAGGTCCAGGCTTCAAAATCACCTAGGTGCACCCATGCCCCCTGCATACTTAGGCCAGACACCTATTGGCTGCACTGCAACAATGCCATGTTTACTTTGGGCAAGCCTCCTCTGCACACACCCATCCCATTGTCTTCAGTCAGCTGAGCAAGAAGTTTCTTGTTTGCTGACCTCACCTCACTCCAGGTGATGCCATAAATAAGAGTGTAACCTCAAGACCCTTGTTTTGAGAGGCCTGCAGGCTTTTTACAAAGCTAAAGAGGAGAAAGCACTGTTGCAAAAGAGCTTTTCCCAAATGCGGAAATCTAAAAAGCATCAAAGGTTATGTCTGTCTGAGGATGAATCTCTTCTTAAAGGAGCTCCTTAAAAAACAGTGTGTGGAAAGCAATGAATCTGTTCCTCAAACTAGCTGTGTTCTGCCAGAGAGTCGGGTGGTTTTCCGAACCACAGGCTTTCAAGCATCATCATGTTTCCAAGATCCACCCACCCAGAGAACATCCCCATGCTTGCCGCTCTTGGTCAAACCTTTTGTGCCAGCATCTGCTGAGCCCAAGGAGAGGTCCCAGCCAATAGCCCTCCCCAAACTGGTGCAGCCTCCACCCTCCAAGTCTGATTTGGGGCTAATATGAGGGTCCTAGGCAAGCCTTCCAAGGAACAGGTTGTTTTGCCCAAGCTGCCTGCCACTAAGCCAAAGACAAGCTCCAGGCCAATACTGAAAAAGAAACTGCCAGAGGATGGAGCATCTTTATTGCCAGAACTCTCTGATGAGCATTTCCGATATCTGTGGGACAGCAAGAAGCTGCAGAAAGGCAAAACTGTCCGTGAAGCAGTGCAGATGATGGATGAGAGCCAAGTCCTAGATACCATCCTGGTTCACCTCCAGCAGCCTCTCCAGCGGACTCCTGCTACAGACCCCAGGCAAGCTAGATATGATGTCTGAGCGACCAAAACACATACTTGAGAAACAGATCCGTGTTAATCCTGACGTGCTATGGTTAAGCAACATTTGGGGCAACGCCAGGGAGATGTTTGCACAAGTATTACTCTATGTATCAGAGATCCTGTTTCAGTTCCATGGCATCGATAAGGATGAGGCAATGAAGAGATGCTTCTTGAAGTCTGTGATTATGATAACCAAAGCACTTCAGGAAGGAAGATAGCTGTGTCCCCCATAAAACTGAACTGGTCACATGCATTATACAAATCATTGATGTAGAGCCTCTGGGGTCATGCTTCATTAAAGTTCTGCACCAGGCCATCATCACCGCCTCGTGTCTGACCTCCTTGAAGCCCCCATTGAACTCAGAACTCAGATTTGACCTAGTGTACAAAAAGGTCGAGAAGGTCTTCTCTCTGCCCTCATTGAAGATGACAAAGCTGAAAGTTGGCAGCCCAGTGCACCCAAACACAGGATGTGTATCAACAGACCATCAATACCTACAACAACATGCTCATTGGCTTGCTGTCTGAGAAACCCAATGTTGAATCATTACAGGATATATTGATTCACACAAGTGACAGGATTGAATCCCCCCCAAAATACGAGTGGGAAACTGCTGTTAGGAGCACCAAATACATACTGATGTTTGTCTCAGAACACCCGGATTTTGATTTCACCCAGGAGTTTTCCTTGCTTTGACATCTGTTGGCATTGCTGTCCTTTCACATAGCTGACAGCAGGAAGGACATTGGCATGCAGGCCGCAGAGGCCCTCCACTATTTCCACTGTATCATAATGGGCAAGCACTATGGAGATGAAGTAGGAACCCAAGAACCAGGGAACATTGTTAATTGGTTCTTAGAAGGGTTTTTTTGTTTCTGGCCCCAATTGCAAAAGTTGCAAAGGCTTTTCTAGAGCACCTGGACCCCAGCCAGATCTCAGAGCTTGCGCTCAAAGCAATAGACCATCTCAAGCATGAAGAGACGGCCATCTCTCAGGGGGCAGGTGTGCTGCTGAGATCCTTCTTGGAAGAACGTTGGATGGACATGGAGGACCTACCCATGACTATCAAAGAAATTTACCAATATCTTCCTGACATCACTGAGCCTATCACTAAAGAGGAGACCCTGAAAGCTCTGTGCAACTTAGCTTCAAAACACCTGAATGGAGTATTAGACATCCTTCTTGAATGCTCGCTGGAATGTAATAACAGTGTAGCAGAGATGTGGAAGGCCCTGGCCTGCAAGCCACATTTGAACAAGAGGTCTATAAGACCACTGCTCAAAAGGGTGCAGGATGAAGAGCCTCTTTCAGACGTCTACCAGAGGTGTCACAACGGGTCTCTCGTGTCTATTGCTGCTACAAACGCTATGTGTCTGATCCTGTCCTTACCGGAGTCTGTGGATGTAATCCAGGGCAAATACGCTAAATAATTAGCCTGAGTGATGCTGAGTTACCTGTCACCCCACTAGGCTCTTCCATCCAGGCCCTGAAGAACCTGGTTGCATGTGCCGGCTACATAAAGGAGAGCAACATTCTGGGGATGCAAGGCTGTTAGGCCATCCTGGTGTTTTTCGCCTCATGAGGACTTTGTATCTAACAAAAAGCACCTGAAACATACTTTCAAACTAGCCAATACATACTTGCGCCATGCCGATGTTAAGGAGAAAAAGGTTGGGATGGCTTTCTTCATCAAGCTTCTCTTTCACGCAGAGATAGGCCTGTTGTTTTCAAAGCAAGGTATTCTGGATGTCCTCCAAGAATGGATGGGGCAGGCCTGTCCGCTCACGCAGAGCCTCAGTATCCAAGGGCTGGGGTTCTTTCTGCAACATTTCTTCAAGCATGAGGCTCTGGAGCCCTTTCTCTCTCCCCTGCTGACCTGCACCTTAGATTCCGACAGGAACATGGCCAAAGAGTCCATTTAGACCCTCCAGAGTATGTCCCAGCACTTGGACACAGAGGATTTTGCGTCCATGGTGAAGACCCTCATCCCTCACCTCCTACGGTACTTGAATGGTGATGACAATGAATTTGGTCTCTTTGGGATGCTGTTGAAGCGGATTAAAGATGACACCAAACAAAACCCAAAGGAAAAGGTTCCCAAAGTGTGTTCCCCACTTTTAATTCAGCTGATGGACCTTGCACCAGAGAAGTCGCTAAGGCTGCATTTGCCAACTGCATCAATTATATGAACTGGAGAGATGTGCCCAAAGGTGTTGTAGAGATCAGTCTGAGATTTTCCTAAATGTCACTAAGTTCTGTCTGTCTGATTGCTAGTAACTTTAGACAACAGATACTAGTTTCCTCACAGTTGGTACACATTTTCCTTAGAGGGCTCAAACTCACTCTGTATAGTATGGGTAGATACTGTTTGGTATAGTTTTTAGGCCAATTGTGTTTATTGTATTTAGGCCAATTGTGTTTATTGTATTATGTTCACACACATGGTTGGTGGTTGTTTTTTGTTTTGTTCAACCTGAATTGGGGTTGTTTGTGACTGTATCAATAAAGATTGATTGATTGAACTTGGGAATACAGAAATGGATTGATTGCTGTCATGCCTGATTTGATCCTTAGTGGCACCTTTTTACATCAAAGTACCTCACCAAGTTACTATCTGAACCCAAAAATTGAAATGTAAAGACATGCATTGGAATTGTAAGAGTTAGACATGGCTAGGAGCTCACACCTGCCCTTTAGGAGTTGTGACCTTTTAAAAAACAGATTATCATGCCACATCACTAGTATTTTATGAAACTTTCCTCAGTAGCATGAGGGGGTTACTTTTTGAGAACACGCCCAATTCTTGGGTGTGTGGAACTAGTCACATGGTTCTTTGGAACCTGGCCATTATTCCTCCCTCAAAAATAGAACAGCTGTGTTGTGGTGTTCAGGGGGCAGTCTCATGTAGCTCACGAATTCAGAATTACTGTACTATGCTCTCAGTCATCTGAAGGTCTGTTATCATGTCACATAAAATGGCTAAATGCTAAACAGATAATATTGGGGGCTGCAAATATAGAATTCTGTAAGATTACAAAAACAACATATGTACCCATGGTCCTGGCTGTCTGAGTTGCTTAAACCATTTATAATTCCCTAAAGTATATTATACGTATTTATTGTTATGTATTATATAGCTATAGGCGAAGAATAGTATGAGGGGCTAAAAGGCTGTAATTAATGTCGTGGGTACGTGTAGTCTCAACCTAAACACAAGAATCTTCATGAACTGAGCTTTAACTATCTTGCAAATTTGTACGTTAGTCTAGCATTGTTATGGAGAAAAAGTTTAGAATATTAAACATTTCTGGGAGATAGAATTTTCATTCCATCGAATAGTGAATGCAGGTGGTTAAACATAAGAACAGCCCTGCTGGATCAGGCCCAAGGCCCATCTAGTCCAGCATCCTGTTTCACACGGTGGCCCACCATATGCCGCTGGAAGCCACAGGCAGGAGTTGAGGGCATGCCCTCTCTCCTGCTGTTACTCCCCTGCAACTGGTACAGGAGGCATCCTGCCTTTGAGGCTGGAGGTGGCCTATAGCCCTTTGACTAGTAGCCATTGATAGACCTCTCCTCCATGAAGTTATCCAAACCCCTCTTAAAGCCATCCAGGCTGTTGGCTGTCACCACATCTTATGCATTATTTTATGAGTTGTGTGAAAAAGTACCTCCATTTGCTGGTCCTAAATTTCCAGGCAATCAATTTCATGGGATGACCCTTGGTTCTCGTGTTATGTGAGAGGGAGAAGAATTTCTCTCTATCTACTTTCTCCACACCATGCATGATTTTATAGACCTCTGTCATGTCTCCCCACAGTTGTCTTTTTTCTAAACTAAATAGCCCCAGGTGTTGTAGCCTTGCCTCATAAGAAAGGTGCTCTAGGCTCCTGATCATCTTGGTTGCCCTCTTCTGCACCTTTTCCAGTTCCCCAATGTCCTTTTTTAAGATGTGGTGACCAGAATTGTACACAGTACTCCAGGTGTGGCTGCACCATAGTTTTGTATAATATTACATTATAATATTACAGGTTGAGTATCCCTTATCTGGACATCCGAAATCCGGACTGCTCCAACTTCTGGACACCATGCTGTAACAAAAACAAAACACCTCAGCTCACTCACTCGCAGATTCCCAATTTTGCTGCTTTCAAACCTGCAGTCAAAACTTACTTATTTCAGAAGCCTGCACACATCTCCTCCCCACTCTTTGCCCACCCGGAACGTTTCTCCCCTGGTTCCGTTGTCCCAAGCCTACTCCCTGCTTTCCTCCTGCATCGCCTCCCCTCGCGGCTCTGGGGTGCCCACAAACCCAACCTACATTGGCAACAGCCAGGTTATCTTCTTCAAGGGGGGTGGCTGCAGATCTGGCAGACAGGAAAAGACACAACGGCTCCTTTCTTGAGGGAGGGGCAGGATGGGAAGGTGCCCGTGCCAAATGTTTCTTCCCAGTCGCCCCTTTAGGAACCTGGACTCCCTCAGGTTAACCCTTAAACTGGCCTTACCCTGGCAGGAGGCAGCAAAGGGGGCTCCTCCATCCCTGCCTTGCAAGAGAGAGCAAAGAGTGCTCCAAAATCCAGAAAGGTCCAAAATCCACAAACGTCCAAAATCTGTCCCAAGCAGTCCAGATAAGGGATACTCAACCTGTAGCAATTTTATTTTCAACCCCCTTCCTAATGATCCCTAGCATGGAATTGGCCTTTTTCACAGCTGCGCACATTGAGTTGACATTTTCAATGGGCTGTCCACCACAACCCCAAGATCCCTCTCCTGGTCAGTCACTGACAGCTCAGATCCCATCAACGTATACTTGAAGTTGGGGTTTTTCGTCCTAATGTGCATTACTTTACAATTGCCAACACTGAACTGCATTTGCCATTTTGTTGCCCACTTCCTCAGTTTGGAGAGATCCTTCTGGAGCTCCTCACAATCTGTTTTGGATTTCACTACCCGAAAGAGTTTGGTATCATCTGCAAATCTAGCCACCTCGCTGCTTGCCCCTACTTCTAGATTATTTATGAATAAATTTAAAAGCACCGGCCCCAGTACAGATCCCTGGGGGACCCTACTTCTTTCTTCCCTCCATTGTGAATACTCCATTTATCCCTACCCTCTGTTTCCTTTCCTTCAACCAGTTAGCAATTTGCACATGTACCTGTCCTCTTATCCCCTGACTGCTAAGTGTCCTCAGGAGTCTTTGATAAGGAACTTTGTTGAAAGTTTTTTGGAAGTCCAGGTATACTATGTCAACTGGATCATCTTTATCCACACACTTATTGACGCTCTCAAAGAACTCCAAAAGGTTTGTGAGGCAAGATTTACCTCAAAATAGTGGTTGGATGTTCACTTTCGGTTCCGATGCTGACCGAGCAAGACTCTTCTCTTTGAGTCTCCAAGTCTCCGAGAGAAGACCTGCAGAAAGTAACTGGGGGGGGGGGGTAGGGACACACACACTCTATAACTACCCCTCACCCCACTGGATTAAAGTGGGAGGTGTAAAAGACTCACCAGCCCGGAGAAGTCAGCTCCTGTTGCGAAGGGGCGCGGGGAAGCTTCAGTCTCTTCGCACCAGTCGAACAACAGGGCTAGAGTCAAGGAGAGTTCTGCAGTGTGGAGTTCAGGCTGCCTGAAAACCAAGCTCGGAAGCGTTGCAATTTCTACTAAATGCCAATGAGGTAACAAAGGAATTTATTAAGAATCTCATCCAAAAGAACAAGGAAAATAACAACTTGCGAGAGAGCCCTATCCAACAATGTTTCCTGGCTGCTTCCGGATGCCAAGGTGTGGTCGAGATATTATAACTCTATATAGAGAGTGACTAAAACTTTATAAGTATATCTACAGAGAAAAAGAGCTATACCTCTGCAGTATCTTTGGAAAAGAGGGGTGTTTAATGCCTACCCTAACCTTTATGCTTTCAAACGGTTACCAATTCTGTTGAAGTAATTTAAAGTGAACTAATTTAGCCAAAGCTAGTCAAAGTACCCTAAGACATTAAACTGTCAGTCTACAATTTCATTCTAAGTGTAAAGATTCGACGCTGGACAACACGGAGGTGATTACAGTGAACCTCTGGGCATCTTGTGATGTTTTGAAGAGCCTGAAGTATAACTTCTACCTTCTTTTTGGTACAGCTGATTTTTAGTGTGAGCCTACAAATACGAACTTGATGAAACCTGTGACTATATAACAGAGTGAACAAACAGATACACTTTGACTAAAGAAGAACTTTAAAAAGTTAAAGGGTGAATTGGATTCAAAGTGGAAACTATTCCTCCCCCTTTGAAGTTACAGGAGGGGTATATTGGCGAAAGAGTTAACCTTGTTGTAAACATCCAATTTGTTACTGTAGTCTTGTATATTAGAATGTCTAAGAACAAGGATACTCCAACTGGAACCCAAACCCATATGCCTAGAAAACTATCAGTGGGAACGATTCCCCAAGTGGAAAGGTCCACTGGTGAAATTTGGGAGTTGCTTCTAGGGATGTGCGGTTCGGTTTGGATCTGAACCGGTTCGTTCCGAACCGGTTCAGATTCGGCGGCTCGATCCCGAACCAAATCCGGGCCGGTTCGGATGTCCCATTGCCTTCTATTGAGTGTCTAGAGTCTTTATTTTCAAGTTAGAAGTGTGTCCTCCATTTTGTGGCTCCTTCCTGAAACTTTTGCTCCTGGCATCCATTTTGTGAGGCTATTTTCAGGCATTGCATTGGCTGCACTATTGATCCTTTGATTGGCCAGAATGAGTCCTTTGCTCTCGTAGGCTGCTTGGCTGTTGTACTGTTGAGAGCTGGCACCCTGTTGGCCGTGGGGGGAGTGCAAAGGTGGGGGCTCCAAAAGGAGGGAATTTCAAAACCTATATAAACCCAAGCCTCTTGTCTGGAAACTTCTCTTGGCTGCAGTTGTGGGATCATCTCTGAGACCTGCTTGCCCTTTGCTGGCTGCTGGTGTCTCTGTGAGTCCTGTCCCAGTCCTGACTGTGTCCTGTGTCTCTCTGTGTGCTCTAATCCTTTGTCCACCTGCCCCTTGTGACTCTCTGTGTGTCTCTTGTCTGTACTGTTACTTTACTTTACTTTCTTCTTAATTTTCCCCAAATTTCCCTGTTTCTTTGTCTGTCTGCTTTTCTCCCCCCATCGCCCCTTTCCCTTCTCATCCCTTGGGCCTACCCTCCCCCACTCCCACCCACTGCATTCTCATTGCTTTAAAAGTTCTTCTATTTATTATTGCTCTTTGTGTCCTGCCTTGTTTTTGTTCAACTTTTTGATTTTCACATTGCATTCCATTGGTTTTTCATTTATATATTGCTTGCTGGTTTTGCTTAAATTGTAGTAGCATTTTGTTTGTTTCTGCTGCTGCCCTGCGAGTTGGTTCCCTCCCCCCACCCCCCGAGGATTCTGTTGTTGTTTTTTGTTGTCCCATATAATCAATTTTGGTTCTCTTGTTGGTTGTGTGCTCCTCCATTGCCTTGATATTTGATAATATTGGTTCTGTGTGTTCAGCTTTTTAAGTTGCTCCTTGTTCTGTGTGGTGGCCCCCCTGCTCCTAACTTGCCCCTCCAAGTCTGAACCAAACACACCCCACCCAATCCAGCCTTCTCCCAATCGCTCCTGCCCAACAGAGTCCAGTTTTTTTTACTTGCAGTCCCACTTATTTATTTGCTATTATTTGCAGCAATTGTGGTTTCATTGTCTCTGTTTACTTAGTGGCCCCCCTCAGAGTCAGTGTTTGGTTCCCCCTCCCCACACCCCCACCCACGAGTTTCTTTCTGCTGGTGGTTTTGGTTTAGAAAAAGAGTCGTTTTCTTCTCATTGTGTTTTTTTAAACTTCTGGCTTGTGTTCTTGATATATTGCTTTATATATTTAGCTCCCCTCCTTCTCCCCCACCCACCTGCCCCCCTCCCTCCTCCCAGACCCTAGCCCAGCTCCTCCCCCCACCCCATCAATCCAGCCTTCTACCAATTGCTGCTGCCCAACAGAGTCCAGTATTTTTTGCTTGCAGTCCCACTTATTTATTTGCTATTATTTGCAGCAATTGAGGTTTCATTGTCTCTGTTTACTTAGTGCCCCCCCCGAGTCAGTGTTTGGTTCCCCCTCCCCACACCCCCACCCACGAGTTTCTTTCTGCTGGTGGTTTTGGTTTAGAAAAAGAGTCTTTTTCTTCTCATTGTGTTTTTTTAAACTTCTGGCTTGTGTTCTTGATATATTGCTTTATATATTTTGCTCCCCTCCTCCTCCTCCCCCCCGCCTGCCCCCCCACCCTCCCTCCTCCAAGTCCCTAGCCCAGCTCCTCCCCCCACCCCATCCAGCCTAATCGCTGCTGCTACCCGCCCGAGTTGTTCTAGTTTCTCCTTTGCTGTTTGTTGCCCCCTCCCCTTCCCCCCAACACCCCCCTGCCACACACTAGCCCCCCAAACCACACACCCTCTTCTCCCCCCTCTATTTCTTCTTGCCCCTGACTCTCTCTACTTACCCCAGGCCCCCTGCCACACACTAGCCCCCCAACCCACACACTCTCTGCTCCCCCCACCTCTTGGGACCGCTGCTACTGCTGTCCTCCCCCACACCTGAATCCCCCCTCCCTGCTGCGCTGCGCTCCTCCTCTCTCCTCTCTCTCTCTCTCTCTCCTCTCTCTTTCTCTTTGTCCCTGCCCCCCCTCTCTTTTCTCTCTCTCTTTGACTTTTCTCTCTCTGCTCCCCTTCACTTTCCACCTCCTCCCACAGCTGCAGCCGCGCACAGTAGCCTACCCACCTGGCGGCTGCCATCGTTTTGCTTTTTCTTTTGAAAGTTTTTGGTTGATCTGTCTCTGCTTGGGGGTGAGTTGAGCGACACAAATAGTGTTATCTCCTCACTTCTGCCCCCCTCCATCGTTGACCTACCCCGGTTGCCTGTGCCTCATGCGGCCGCCCTGCCTGTGTCCCAGCCCAGGGTGGCGGGCTGGCGGTGGCGCATCCGTGACCAGCAGTGAGCGGCAGGAGAAGGACCGGAAGAAGAGGGGTTAGTGCGTGTGCAATTGTGCACCTTTTGTTGCCCCCTTTCCCTCCCTAGTTGGCGGTTTTAAATAGGGACACCCCTATTTTGAAATGCATTTGGGTGTGGGGAGGAGGGAGGGACCCTTGGAGAGGAGATGTACTGTTGTAACTTGTGTCTTCTTGCTCAATGAAGAAATTGCTACTGTGTGCTGCGTTGCATTGCATGCGTCTTGCAGGTGGTTTTTGAACAGGTGCCTTCCAGAGTGTTTCCTGGCCTCTGGGTGGGGCAGGGTGGGGTCATGGCTTCTGATCTGATGCTGCTACTACATGCTGTGCCAATGCCATGCCAGAGAGTTTCCTGGCCTCTGGGTGAGGCAGAGTGGGGTCATGGCTTCTGATCTGATGCTGCTACTACATGCTGTGCCAATGCCATGCCAGAGAGTTTCCTGGCCTCTGGGTGAGGCAGAGTGGGGTCATGGCTTCTGATCTGATGCTGCTACTACATGCTGTGCCAATGCCATGCCAGAGAGTTTCCTGGCCTCTGGGTGAGGCAGAGTGGGGTCATGGCTTCTGATCTGATGCTGCTACTACATGCTGTGCCAATACACATATATGATGATGATGTTCCATCCATGCTGCCATCAAGTGTTTGCTGCTGCTTGCTTGCCATGGCGGGCAGAGTCACAGTGTGGGTGGGTTCAACTTCTGTGCAGGTGCGACTGGGTTCTGGTTTTGCTTGTGTGCAATTTAAAGTCACTAAATAGGCTGCATTGAGGTTGATGCTCCCCCCACAGGAGCATTACTTGAAAACCACCCCCCAGTACCATACCACACTGTGTGTTTCAGTTCACTAAATAAGGGTTTCCTCCTTTGATCTGCAGGTGCCCAAGCTTTGACTGCGTCCCTCCCCCCCCCCGCCGGTAGGTGCTGTGCCCTCCCCCCATCCACTCTCCCCAAAAATTAAAAAAAACTTGCCACCCACACCACAACTACTCCACCCAACTGCCTGTGCCACCCACACCAGGGGTCCACCCTTTAATCCCCAATTTTTTAAAAAACTTACCAGACCCATCTCCCCAATTGGCTTGACTCCCAAATTTTAAAAGGTCACCCTCTCCCCCTCAATTCAATTGGCTCCCCCCCATCAAAAAGTCTTTCATCCTTTCCCCCCCAATTGGCTTACTTTTTCAAAACAGCCCCCCCCCGCCAGCTCGAATTCAATTGTGGTTTTTTTGCCCCTTTCAGCCCCCTCCAAATTATTTTTTTGCCCCTTCCTGGCGTTACTCTTAAAGTCTCCCTCCCTCCTCCTAGATAAGAATGTCTGAGTGCCATGTGGCGGGCAGGGCTCGCTGTAGGTTGCCAGGCAGAGGACTTGGGAGAGGCCTGGAGCAGGGTGCGCCTGCGGAAACTCAGAGACGGAGAGGACGCGGGGAGCCTGAGGACACCCCGGTCCTCCCCATTGGAGAATTCTTTGCCACGGCTCCGAGTTTCAGTAGGCCAAACTGCGGAGCTCACCCAATCCCTGCATGGCCACACTCTGTGTCCACTTCTAAAAGGAATCCAGAAAACAACACAGACTCAACTCTGAAATCTCATCTACATCCCAGGATACTGCTCTGATGGTCCCTAGGGCTGGGCGAAGATTGAGGTGTACCTCAGCCTGAACAGGCTTCCACGGAGGGGGGATATTTGGACCACCTGATGCTAGACGGACACTGCCAGATGCCGTAGTGACTCTCTCTGTAGCATCTTTCTGTGCTCTGAAACAGTCGTAATGCCCAGTAGTGGGAGGAGGAGGAGGAGGAGAGGGCGGAGGAGTGGAGATCTCTTCCCAGGAACTGTCCTTTCCCTGACTCAGAGCTGGGAAGTCCCCGCAGCTCAGACTGCCCCACTTCACTGGAAAGCCCTAGCACAAGTGGAATGGGGGACAGATCTAGCACTCCCTCCATGGCCCAAGGATGCAGCACAGCCCTAGGGCTCCTACCTCCATTCCTCTTCCATAGGGAACATAAGACTTGCATCAAACATATGTGGACAGATTCTGGCGTGGGATGTGCTGGTTCTTTCAGCCATTGCTGATATTCCCAGCGAAATGCAACTAGACCTTGGGTAGGCCGAGGCTCTTGAACCTGCAACAGAAAAGTTCAGGTCAGGTTTGGTACCCAGAGGGCTGAAAATGCATTTCCTCAGGGGGTAGCTGACATCCAGAGCAGCAGCAGAACGCTGTTGGAAGGATGCTGCACAAGTGCATAACTGATGCACTAGCCAGCCACCCTAACTGGTCAGCAAATTATCCAAGTCTGCAGTGGGCTTATCAGCATTGCTGAAGCAACGTCTACCTTGCTCCAGTGTCTCCCTCCGGTTCAATTGTCCCTGCCTGGGGCTATCCAAGGTCCTGACCATCCTGCCAGAATCTTGCTCACCCTCCAAGCTGCCTGAGGAATGTCCCCTCAGCTTAGACCCAAATAGCTCCACTTGACTGAAAGCCCGGCACAAGTGGAATGGGTGGCAGATCTCGCACTCCCTCCTTAGCCCGAGGATGCAGGCCCTCCCTGGGGTTCCGACCCCCCAATTCCTTTTACGTAGGGAACGTACGGGAATGACTTGCATCATACATACAGGTTTTGGTCTCAGCCTGTGATGGGGAGGTTTTCGAATAAAACTACCCATTCCTGGAGCAAGCCGAGGCTCTGGGACTTGCGACAGAAAGGTTCAGTAAAGGCTCAGTACCCGGAGGTCCCAAAATGCCCATCCCCACAGTATAGTGCTGCCATCTGTGCAGGCCCGAAGGTGGAGGCTGCTTTAAGGGGAACGGATCCCGAATCCTGAAGTCTTTTTCCTCATACTTGTATAATATGCTGGGTGGGAGGACACAGTCTGAGTTGGCACCCGCCTCCCATAGGTTCCTCTCCCTCTTCTTTGTTCTAGTTCTTGATTTCTTCATGACTGGGGCTTGGGAGGGCGCACAGCTCCAGAGACTGGCTGGGAGCTTGTCCTACCCAGTCGATGGCCATGAGAACAGCTCTTTAGTGCGCTGTCTGGTGAAGCTCTGCTGGTCCTCCCTATCTTCTGTTCATAATTACTAGCATTTTCCAGACATTACCTGCATGGCTTCTGTCACCTTCACGGTTTCCATAATGCTGTGATGGAAGTTGCCTGACCCATAGAATCCGTCCATGGATTTTCTTGCAAAGAATTCCTGTGGCAAGAAGGTTAACAATGTGCCAATTAGTGGCCAACACAAACCTGCATTCCCTAACTTTATGTCCACTTCTAAAAGCAAGCAAGAAATCAACACAGACCCACTCCTGACATCTCAGCTACGGCACGGGAATAGTCAATGTCCTCTCAGGGCTCCTGTTTTCACAGTTGAGAACACACACCCCCCCCAAGACTGGCAGCGCATCTGCATATAGTCATTGGAAAGTGCATGAGCTTTCATGGTGCTCCCCAAAGACTCCTGGGATTTGCTGTTCAGTGAAGATGTGGCATAGTCTTCTTCCAATATCCTGCATCACTCTCACAGCACCACACTCTCCAGGATCCCGCCGTAAAAGTGAAGCAGGATTCAACAAACTGAAGTCTGAAGTCCCCTTGCACAAGTGGAATGGGGGAAAGATCTGGCCCTCCATGGACCGAGGATGCAGCCCCCCCCCACCTCGGGTTCCAACCACCAATCCTCTTCCTTTGGGAATATAAGAGTTGCACCAAAACGTACATGGACAGGTCTCGCCATGCGACTGACTGGTTGCTCAGGGCGATGCTCACATTCACGGTGAGAGGCACCCAGTCCTGGGGTGAGGTGAGTGTCTTGGACCCTGACAAACTGTTGATTGGGCCTGTGTGCAGCTTCACCCCAAACCTAGAACTCTATACAGTCCTCCTGTCCTCATGCGGGCGTGACCATTTCCACAATGCAGTGCTGCTCTCTGTGCAGCCCCGGGGGTGTCCGGTTGCCCCCTTAAGGGAAAGGGAAGCCCCTTGAGCCTCTGCAAAGAGTGTGCTGAGAAGAGCAACCCCTCGCAGAGAGGGCTCCATCTCTCTGAAAGGGCCCTCCCCCTCTGAGAAAAGTGCAGGATGGTGCAGAGGTCAGCACAGAGGGAAATGGCTCTCACGCTGAAGGGTCTCTGCCCAAATGCCCCCACTTGGAAAAGAGTCAAGATGACTGCTCTGAGGTCTGGACTGCTCCTGGGACTCTGAAGGTATTTTCTTCTACTTTGGTTATTTGCTGGGTAGACCACATGCTGGGTAGGAAGTCACAGTCTGTCAGAATCTGCACCCGCCTCCCACAGATTCCTTTCCCTCTTTATTGATGAAGTTTTTGATTCAACATTACCTGTGTGGCTTCCAGCGCTTGCAGGATCCTACAGGCCGAACTGCGGAGCTCCCTTAAACCCTCCGTGGCCACAAACTGTCTCCACTTCTAAAAGGAATCCAGAAAACAACACAGACCCAACTCTGAAATCTCAGCTACATCCCAGGAATACTGCCCTGATGGTCCCTAGGGCTGGGAGAAGAGTGAGGAGTACCTCAGCCTGAACAGACTTCCGTGGAGGGGGAATGTTTGGACCACCTGAAGCTAGACGGACACTGCCAGATGCAGCAGTGACTCTCTCTGCCGCATCCTTCTGCTGCTCTTCTTTCCGTGCCCTGGAAGAGTCAAGATGCCCAGCAGTGGGAGGAGGAAGAGGGAGAGGGGGAGCAAAGCTCTCTTCCCAGGAACTGTCTTTTCCCTGACTCAGAGCTAGGAAGTCCCCTCAGCTCAGATGGCCCCACTGCACCAGATCCCCTTGCACAAGTGCATCCAGCACTCCCTCCATGGCCCAAGCATTCAGCACACCCCTTGGGCTCCTACGCCCCAGTAAGGCTTGCATCAAAGGTACATGGACAGATTCTGGCGTGGGATGTGCTGGTTCTTTCAGCCAGTGCTGATATTCACAGCGAAATCCAACTAGTCATTGGGCACGCCGAGGCTCTGGAAGCTGTAGCAGAAAGGTTCAGGTCAGCTTTGGTACCCAGAAGGCTGAAAATGCATTTCTTCAGATGCTGGCTGACATCCAGAGTGGCAGGAGAGCACTGCTGGGAGGAGGCTGCCCAAGTGCAAAACCGTTGCACTAGCCAGCCACCCTAACTGGCCAGCCAAAGATCGAATCCTTCAGCAGGCTTGTCAACATTGCGTGCCCCTCTACCCTGTCCCTCTCCAGTTCAACTGTCCCTGCCCGCAGATATCCAAGTTCCTGGTCTTCTTGACCGAATCTTTCTCCCGTCAGAGCCGATCCTCAGCGGCAGGCTCCTTGAACTCTTGGTGCCTGTCTAGCCCTAAGTCTGACCAATTGTTGATTGGGCTTGTGTGCAGATTCAGCGAAAGCTGAAAACCCTGGAACGACCATCCCCGCAGGATAGTGCTGCCATCTGTGCAGGCCCAGAGGTGGAGGCTCCCTTAAGGAGAACAGATTCCTCTTGAGCCCCTGCACTGTCTGGGAAGGCCTGCAGAGAGGGCTGGGAAGGGCAGCCCTTCCCGGAGAGCTCTTCAGAGAGGGCTTCCTCTCTCTGCAACGGCCCTCCCCGGACTGAGACAAGCACAGGACTGTGCAGGGAAATGGCTGTGCAGGGAAATGGCTCTCACGGAGAAAGTCTCTGGCCAAATCGACCCTACTTGGAAAAGTGTCAAGATCACTGCTCTGAGTTCTGGATTGCTCCTGAGACTTGAAAGTTATTTCCTCCCCCTTGGGTAATATGCTGGGTAGGATGAGACTGTCAGAGTCTGTGTCCACCTCCCACCTCCCACGGCTTCATTTCACTCTTCTCTGATCTAGTTTTTGATTCATACATGACTCAGTCTTGGGAAGGTGCACAGCTCCTGAGACAGGCTTGGGAGCTTGTCCAATCAAGCGAATGGCCATGAGAAGAGCTCTGTAGTGTGTTGTCTATTGAATCTTCATAAGGGACACAACAAAAGTGTTGCTTTTTGAATAGGGGTCTTAACACAGGCCTGCAGCAGGATTTCTCCTGCTCCCCGAGGAAAGAGAGGGGAGGAAAAATCTGGATGCTGTGCAATACTTCAGGCTTCATGATTAACTCACTGTGCCTGCATACTCCAGCACATTAGCCTATCCATTTTCTCTTGAAGAGAGAGTTTGAAAGTATGCCCTGCAAGTGTAACAGCCCCCAACTTGGAAAAGAATATTCATCAATGCATTGATTAGAAATGAAGAGAATATTTCGGAGACTAATAATAATAATAATAATTATTATTATTATTATTACTACTACTACTACTACTACTACTACATTTATATCCCGCTCTTCCTCCATGGAGCCTTGAGTGGTGTACTACATACTTGAGTTTCTACTCACAACAACCCTGTGAAGTAGGTTAGGCTGAGAGAGAAGTGACTGGCCCAGAGTCACCCAGCTAGTTTCATGGCTGAATGGGGATTTGAACTTGGGTCTCCCCGGTCCTAGTCCAGCACTCTAACCACTACACCACACTGGCTCTCTATTCTCTCAAGAGAATTCTTTTTTCTATTCTATCCAATGCATTGGCGAATATTCTTTCCAGACCTGTAAATAATGTTCTTTTCCAAGCTATTTCTGTAATGTTGTGAAAGGAGAGATCTGTCTTCTTTACATTGTATGAATTGCTCCTTGACCTGCAGTGGCAATGCAAAGAAAACACAATCCAAGTTTGCTCCGGGGGATGGCGGGAGATTCAACCCATTGAAGTCTGTGGGGTAGACAAGCTCCAATAGCAAGCCTTATGCAGGCATATGCAAGTGGGCATGGGATGAGCCAAAGAAAGAGAGTCATGCTCGGCACTGACGGTTCTCCTAGCTGGCCTAAGGCTGAGGCATCCCTCAGCCTGAAAAGGCTTCTACGGAGGGGGGATATTTGGACCAAGTCATGCTAGATGGAGAGTACCAGATGCGGCAGTGATTCACCTTGAAGCATCCCTCTTTTGCTTTTCTTTCTGCTCCCTGGAACGGTCGTGATACCAAGCAGTGGGGGGAGGAGGAAGAGAAGGAAAGATCTCTTCCAAGTCACTGTCCTATCCCTGACTTATGAAGTCCCCATGCTCAGACGGAGACGGCTCCACTTCACTGGAACCCTTTACACAAGTGGGATGGGAGAAAAATCTAGTGCTCCCTCCATGGCCCAAGGATGGAGCCCCCACCTCGGGTTCCAGCCCCCATTCTTAGTCCATAGGGAACATAAGGCTTGCATTAAACTTACGTGGACAGGTCCTGGCTGCTCGGTCTGCATCTCACATTCAATGTGAAACGTCACAGGTGCTCGTATGAAGCAAGGTTTTCTGAACTGCAACAAAAAGGATCAGCACAGGCTCAGTACCAGGAGGGCCAGAAACACATTTGCTCAGAGGGTGGTGGCTTCCTTCCAGAGCAGCAGCAGAGCACTGGTGGAAGGAGGTTGCAGAAGTCCAAAACGGAGGCACTAGCCAGCCACCCTAACTAGTCTGCCAAAGATCCAATCCTGCACTGGACTTGTCAACATTGCTGAAGCAATGTCTACCCTGCTCTAATCTCCCCCACCGGCTCAAGGTTCCCTGTCTGGAGCTATCCAAGGTCCTGAACCTCCTGCCAAAATCTTGCTCCCCCTCAGAGTAGTGTTCTTTGGCGGCAGGCCCATTTAGCCTAAGTGGCTGTCCAATCCTGACTGTGACAGAGTTTTCTTTGGGCCTGTGTGCAGCTTCGGACAAAGCGGAATACTCTACTCAGTCCCCCAGGCACCATGTGGTCATGGCATTCTACTTACAGAGGCCGGCTGCTGCTTCCTGGAGTTTCAGGAAGGAGGAAGAGGAATTCTTCCTGTGCGGAAGGGCCACATGGTTTCCGTTGTCTTGTCTGCCCCACTCTGATGCTGTGTGTCAGTGTGAGTGTTTGTGGAACGGAGCAGGTTTCTCTTCTTTCTCTTCTCATATTTGATGCCATCATTTTCTTTCCCCCTTTGTGACTTGACCTGCTTCACCAGCTTGTCATCAGGAGCAGGTATACCCACCCAAACCCTGTTGCGGTATCACACTTACTTACAACCTAAGGGGAAGGGGAAGATCACAATAAGATGACAGACCAATATGCTACGTACATTCTCAGTCAAAAAGTGAGTTTGTTTTGCTCTCGTTGATGCTCACTGATGTGTAGGACAAAGATTTCTAAATAGCTCTCTCTCTCTCTGTGTTTCATTAACAGTTGAAAACCCAGGTTCTTAAAGAGGAATTAATCCTTTGCCCCTGCTAACTGGGCAAAGAGGTACCTTCTTAACATGGTGATTCTGCTTTATTGAGCAGTAACTGGCCCTCTCCACCCCCAGCACAGTACTTCCAGTGACTGTTGCTGGTGTCTGTCTTATGTTTCTTTTTAGATTGTGAGCCCTTTGGAGACAGAAATCCATCTTTTTTATTTATTATTTCTGCATGTAAACCTCTTTGGAAACATTGGTTGAAAAGCAGTATATAAATATTTTGTTGTTGTTGTTGTATTGAAAGGAGAGATCTTCCGCATGCATGATTTGGTCAGGTCTGTGATCTATATGGCTTAATTTTCAAATCACATAAACTACATGTTGCATAGAATTCAGGCTGCATCCAGAGTTGATAGAAACCCATGTTTGTTTGTTTGTTTTTTAATTTAAAAAAATCTGATTTTTTCCATTTAAACTGGCTTGTGTTTTATTTTTCTTTAACCAGTTTATTTTCCAAAAGAACACAGGTCAAAGATATCATCATCACCATGAATGTTAATCATAACTCCTAATGATATTCTGTGAATTTTTTGTATCAGCAGTATATGGGGATGAGAGAGAACAGGCCTGATCCTATTCTGCAGGTGGTGAATATACAGCACTCACATACACAGTCAAGCCCTTGTGGGTGTCTGGGTGTTTCTCTCCAGGTGCAAAGACATTAGGCCCATTCACACATGATGTTCAACACACATACAATGAGTATACACACAGGTACAATTCTGTGCACAGCTACAGTCATTCCCATGTTATGTTGAACACAGGTACAGTGTAATTCCGATCTGTACAATGCATTTGAAGGTCCCGTAACGAGGTTCAATTTTGTAATGAACCCCGGTACAGTAATTCACACCAACATGTGTTCAAGTTGTACAGCATAATGTCTGAATCGGCCTAAAGAAGGACAAGGAATGACTAGAGGATTGAGGGGCATGGGATAGGTCTGAACAAGGAGCAGGAAGATGGAGGATACCTTTCCAAAGTCGTAAGAGGGATGTCTCTCACCGGAAACTGAGGACAGGTGTAGCCTCAGAGGAAATGTCCGTCAGCTGCTCCTCTGGAGCTCCATACAGGAAGCTCCCCACTCTGGGAAAAAGAAACAGAAAAGCAGAGCATCAGTCCCGATACGCTGGGCTGAAATAAGCCGCCCATCTTTTGGGGAACCGGTTCAGATGGGGGTCCCCAGCCAGTGCTCAACCAGATGTTGTTGAACTACGATTCCCATCACCCCCATGCTACAATTCATGGTTGTGGAGGATGGGATTTGTCGTTCAGCAACACCTGGAGTAACATGGCTGGGAACCTCTGCACTATTAAGAAGAGACTTCCTTTCGCCCACTAGGAGCACTGAGGCCTGGCAGTGCTGAGGTCAAAGGAAGGGAGAGGCCACTGCCCGCTGGGAGGGACGAGGGAGGAGGCCATGGAGCCCAGGCCTCTGTCAGCGAGCCAGTCTCCCTCGTCACCTCAGAGACGTGAGGGACATCATCACTCCAGCGCCAGAATGGCCGCCCTTCTCTGGCCAAGAGCTTTCTCCATCCCTGGGGGGCGGGTGGGGCAGATCTCACCAGCCCCGTCAGAAATTCTTCCCAGCGGTTTCTGAGGAAAAAGTCTTTAAAGAAGCAAGAAACAGCTCCCCGCTCCCTCCCTTTCTTCGAACAGCCACACTACCATTTCTGCAAGGGGGAGAAAAATGGAAAATAACCCCCCTGCCCCCCATACCGGCACACCATGCAGGAGGGCAATATTTTGGGGCTGGGAGAGTTTATTTTGCGTCCTAGAACCAGCTCCAGCTACATGGACCTCGTGGTCTTCTTCTCTCCCCTGCAGCGTGACCTTCTGGGCCAGCATAGAAACTTGGGATCCGTCCTGCAGGGAGGTCCAGAGGGCAGGTTTCCTGCATGTCCTTTTCCAAACCACTTCCCAGCCTTCATGGCAAAGCAAGTCCACACCACTCAGCCAGGCCTCTCCCGTCATGGAAATCCCCTCAGCCCATGGGTGAGCGTTTGGACTCTGCCGGGGAAAAGTATATCATCTTTTTAAAACAAGTTCTTAAAACAGGAGGCTTGGTGGGGGAAGCACAACCCTGCCTAACGGGGAGCTGCTGAATGGATTGGAAGAGCCAGGGTGCAGCCATTTTGGCCCTCCCCTGGATGTAAGGCCACTAAGTCAGCTGAGGGCTTTAACTGCCAGCTTAGCTTAGCCTTCTGCTTGCAACAAATTCACCATGACTCCCTGTATGAATCACCTCTCTTTCCCCTGCGAAAGAAGGAAGA
Source organism: Hemicordylus capensis (assembly GCF_027244095.1). Classification (NCBI taxonomy): domain Eukaryota; kingdom Metazoa; phylum Chordata; class Lepidosauria; order Squamata; family Cordylidae; genus Hemicordylus; species Hemicordylus capensis. The sequence continues at coordinate 226,083,084 of NC_069657.1, forward strand.
AAATGGTTCTTTCTTCCTGGTTCTTGGTTCTGTAAGTGCCAGAGATCAATGCAAAGCAGGTTAGGCTAAGAGGGCAGAGGGATCCTGGATGTTCAAGCATGTTTGCCTGACTAGCAGAAAGGGAGGAGGACTAGCGGAGTGCGATGTGTGTGGCTTTTCCTATATAACACTGAGGCTGAATGTGCTGGGTGTGCTTTTTGCTTTGGAAATGATTCCCTTGAGAACCATTTATTCTGCAGAATAAAAGCTGATTTCGAGATCTCCACCCTGGCTGTGTTTTATTGGCTCAACACACGCCAGGCAAGGACCCAGTTCTGGGACAACCGATTCACCCCACTAAAAATGCTCTATGACATCCAGGAGAAGCCTTTGAGCTGGAAATTGGCACAAGCTCCGACATTTGGGGGTAGGATGTGAAATGCAGAGGGAGTCCGTTGTGTGCACGGACCCAGAATCACGTAGCCTCCCCGAATCCCCTTCCCTCAAAAGCAGCCCAAGCCCAACCGCCCATCCAAGAATGGCACCATGAGCTACGCCGCTTGGGGCTGAACTGTGGAGCTGCCGCTGGGTCGGAAGAGCTGGACTGGAGAGAGCTCGGCCACGGAGGCCTGGTTTTGTGAGGGACGGGAGGAGAGCTTCAGAGCGCCACTGTGGGGAGAGATGGGCGAGTGGGAAGCATGCGGCCATGTCCAGGTGCTGGGTGCACATCTCCTGCCTTCGGCATGCCTGGGCTCGCTCTCGGGGCCAAGCTCTGGGAGCTGCTTGCGGGTGCTCTGGCAACTGCAGTGAAGTGGATATTGACCTCCCCTTAAGGAGTCATTTAGAACTAGGTTTTGCCTGCTTAGGAACACATGGAGCTGCCATATCCTGAGTCAGACCTTTGCTTTATCTAGCTCAGTATTGTCTTCACAGACTGGCAGGGACTACTCCAAGGTTGCAGGCAGGAATCTCTCTCAGCCCAATCTTGGAGATGCTGCCAGGGAGGGAACCTGGCCCGTTCTGTAGAGAAGGCACACCGTCCGCGATCAAGCTGTGGGCTTTCCTGGTCCCGGTGGGAGATGGGGATGGCCACCTAGCCGTAGAGGGTAGGGCACCAATGTCCGCCTGCCCATCCCCAATTCCAACAGCACCCAGGCCAAGACCCCCTGGGCATGCATGAGATAGCCCACAGGCTTCAGCAAAGGGGATGAGCGCCGTGGTAAGGCAGAAATGAACACAGCCAGAAGATGCCCTGCTCACCAACTCCACCTTGCAGCTTCTTCCCATGTGCAGAGGCAGATTCTTGCAGCTCTTGCATGTGCTCTGATGGCCAGAGAATACAGGACCCGGGGAATGAGCCAACTTCTCTTTTCCGACTGGCAAAGCCCTGTGTGGGAGGGGCTTGCCACATCCGGCCTTAGCCTTATAGACAGATTTTCAAACCTCATTTTCCTACAGTATCTCTCTCCTTTGAGGTGTGATACTACTGTACATCACTAGGGCCATACAAAACATTCTCCTGATGGACCTACAAGATGTCGCCCATCAAGTTTGGGGCTGGGGTGAGCTTTCGTCCACGCTGAAGTGATCCACACCTGGTGGCTGTTGAATCATGGCCTCCAAATCCAAGTGCCCAATCGTTGGCAGAGTAATGCTCAGATGCATTATCTTCAGAAAGGTTCCCAATGGTGACATTGAGAAGCCCAGAAAAGCAGTGCAGAGCTTGCAGCAGGGCCGTCCCTGGGGGGATGTGGGGCTGTGCACCAATTGGAACATGTGGGACCTCCTTCTCTAACATTTGTTCGGCCCCAAGCAAGACCAGTTTCCAGGAACTCCTAAGATGAAACAAGTTTCAACTGCTTAAAAGTTTATGCCAGCCAATCTTAACAACATGTAGCCAACACACTACCCTGTTTCCCTGCTAAAATGAGGGAATTCCATCTCCTTGTTTTCCTGCAGCCAATTCCCCGCACAACTGAGAGTCGGGGGGGGGGGGTAGTTAGAGGGCTGGATGAGACCTGGGTGCAAATCTTTCTCTATGCAGCCCTAACGCTCACTGGGTGACCTTCGGCCACTACACTCTCTCTCTCTCATCCTCATCCTCACCCTCCTTACAAGACTGTTGTCAGAATAAATGTGGGGAGGCAGAACTGTGTACACCATCCTGAAGGAAGGGCAGGATATCAGGGGCCTAAGCAAATACACATCTGTACACATGCCATCTACTTATTTATGTTGAGTATTAGCCAATGGAAGCATTACATGTGCTGTGCATGCCAAAACAGAAGGAAAAGTCACCTATTTGCATTCAGGACAAAGATATCTATTTCCCCCAATTGGGATTTCAAACTAGACAGCAGATTGGCAGACACGCCAACATTCCGTCTCACCCAGCACCGCCCAGCTCTGGCTGGCAGCAGTTTCCCTTTCCTCAAGCAATGACTCTTGGATCTTTCCCCGAGTTCCCTTTTCTTGATCTAAAATTGCCCCTCAAGCTTCGATGAGCCCTGTGGGGCACAGAAATAGAGTTTCAGGAACAGCATCTCAGATCTATTTCTCAAAGAGATGGAATCTCTTATGGAGGCAGAACCGGAACACCTGTGGGCAAGGTGGACTCAGAATTACCAGTAGATAAATTGGTTTCACAAACCTGTGAAGGAAAAGAATCCAAAGGGGGCAATTCACCCCAAACTGCCCAATGGAACTCCATGGAGCGGAATGTTCATGGACTCCAAGAGCAGTTTACAGGCAACCAGCTGGGCAGAGCTAATGGGACTCAGTATTCTGAGTAAACTTTCTTTCCCAGTTTATTAAGTCCCTTGAGAAAGAGAGAGGTGGGGATCCTTCATCCTGCAATGAAGCTCGAAGGCTGACCCACCAAATGCCTAGTGCAGAGGTTCCCAACCTGTAAAACTCCAGATGTTGCTGGACTACAACTCCCATCATCCCCAGCTTCAATTGATGGTGGCTGGGGATGATGGGAGTTGCAGTCTGGAGTCCCACAGGTTGGGAACCCCTCGCCTCGTGGATTCTTGCCTGGATGCAGCCACATGGACACCATGGGGCATCATGGCTGGGGCCAGCATCTCCATCTTCCTCATCTTCACCTGGGCCTCCAAGACCAAGGAGGAGTGTGGGTGCACAGACGGCAAGTTGCAGGGCAGCACAATTGCTGACGTTGCACAACATCACAACTGATCAGGTGGTGGCGGCAGTTCTGTCAAAGCGTCAGCCTCCGGTTCCCATTTCCCGCCTTTGTAGAGCTTGAGCCCAAACGAGATGGCCTGAACTCTGCTCGGAAACTGGCCGGTTTCTTGTCTGCCCTCGAGAGTGTGCTGCTTGTACACTTCATGTCTGGGGCCAGGAGTTCCGCGCAAGGGGTCGCGCAGATGCTTATGCCAAGTGGTGTCTACGGCTATTCGTTCAGGGCCAAAGAGAAACTTCCCCCGTGCTTGCCGGGCATGGGGGAAGGGGGCAAAAGGGCAGTGCTTGGTTCTGCCAAGTGGCCTCAGGAGAGCTGGCTGTGGTGAGGTGGAAATGAACACAGCCCGAAGGTGCCCTGCTCACCAATGCCACCTTGCAGCTTCTTCCCAGGTGCAGAGGCAGATTCTTGCCGGTCTGACTTGCATGTGCTCTGATGGCCAGAGAATGCAGGACCAAGGGAATGAGCCAGCTTCTCTTTTCAGAAAAACAGGCCAAGGAGAGGAATGGAATCAGAGCGAAGCAATGTGTGGCTTCTGCATAGAGGAAGCAGTTGCTCAGTGTGCGGATCTCTCTTCTTATCAGAGAGGGTCAGTTTTCTTTGTCCAGCTCCTCATTAAGTTGCACCAACTGGGGCGTTTTGTGTGGTCATCATTAGCTCTCAACACTTTTTAGCAGACACCTCTTTGATGGCGGCCTGTCTCCTAACCTGGGAAAGCCTCACCATCCTGAATTTCTGGTGCGTCCGTTGGGGCTGCTCTTAAAGACACAGGAGTGTGGCTCAGAAAAGCAGTTGGCCACCCTGAATGGCAGTGGCGTGCCCAGAGGGCAGCTGGTAGGCCTGTGGGTCCTCTGGGTTTCTACAAGGTTGCAGAAAAGTGAAACAGGATGGGGCCTAACCCTCGGGCTCCACAACTGTATCAAATGCAAACCCCTCCCCCCATGAGAGATGTTGGAGTGGTCACTCTTTCTTTCCCATGATGCCTCTTCTTAGGAGACACCAAGGCTCCAAGAGTAGCTTTCCTACCCCACTTCCAGCACCCCAGTCCCCAGCCTCTGCTGCCAGCAGTCAGCATCTCTCCCCTCCCAGCTGTCTCTGCCTGGCCGGCTCCCATCCCCCCCTAGAACTGAGCTGAGAGTTCCGGCATCCATGGAGATGGAGAAACGCAAAAGATGCTCCAGAAGACAGTTGGCCAACTGCCTGCTTGCTGACCTGAAGCGAGATGGCCTTCTTCCTCTGGGTTTTGGCTTTGGCCATTACAAGCCTCATTGTCTTGGTCTATATCTACCGGAAAAAGGGCCGTTCAAGGCGGAGGAGACAGGTAAGAAGGGTCGCGTTTTGCCAAGTGAACCCTGGGTGGTGGGTCCAAAGAGGTTTCTCTTAATTGTTTGTTCACTTGTTCTTTTCCTAAAATCATTTCGTGCTGGACATCAGCCAATGGCAAATCAAAGAATTTGTATCCATTTTGGCAGGGGTTTCGGACTTTTTGTGTTGCTGCATTCTAATTCATGTCCCCTGCCTCCTGGAGGGTTTCCATCACTAGAAAGAAGCGCGCACCCCTTTTTTGTGGTACCATTTGTGCTTCTGAAGCTTTACTCTAGAACATTTTTCCGGTGTCCTCTCTTTTTTGATACACTCTCTCTAAACTATCATCTGACATATGCATAACAAAGGTTTTCTCAACCAATTTCCTCAGAAGTCTTTAAGTAGTGAAACTAGTGTCAGAATATATTGCTTGCCTCTGTCTTTGTAAATAACATTTCTATTTTTAAAAAAGAGAGACAATGAACTGTTCTTGAGGCTTCTTGGTTTACTTTTTGTTTTAGCTTTTGCTTTGGATCCCCCTCTTTCTGTTCTAAAAACCAAAGTGCCCAGCCATTCCTTCTGTTCTCTTTGGGACTGCTTTGTTTGACAAGCCTGCATTTAGCCCTAGCTGCAGATTGTAGTCCCATGCCATTCTGCCTGCAATTGGATCGTTTTAGCCAAGCATTTGGACACGTCTATCCCACTCCTCCTCTGCGGGGTCTGGTGTGGTCTACATGCTTATGGTTATCCTCACAACCACCCTGTGAGGTAGGGTGGGCTGAGAGCCAAGGTAGTGGCCCCGAAGCACCCAGTAAGTTTCATGGCTGAATGGGGATTGGAACTGGGGACTCCCCAATCCGCGGTCAAGACGGACACCTTACTAAGGGCTGCATGGATGTCTTTGTCACAATGTCCCTTTGAAAGGAAAGCCTTGGTTCTTGTACTTGTCTCTCCTGTTCACCTGCTACACAACGTTACATGTGTCCTGCAAGTTCTGATGTGGCAAAGACAGGGAGAGGAAGGTGGGGTTGCCTTTCTCTTCTTTCCCCAGCCCACTCCACCCTCCTGCAGTCTCTCTAGAAGGGCTCGAAGAGGAGGACGGGCTCCCTGGTTCTCACCTGACTCGTGTCGCAGGGGCATCCCCTCTTGGCGGTGGGGGCCTTTCTGTCTCTGCCTTCTGATACAGTAGAGGGGAGGGCATGGCATCCAGTGAGGACCTGAAGAACACGGCCTCAGGCAGGTCAGGACCTTGGAGATCTCCAGGCAGGGACAGTTGAACAGGAGGGGACACCAGAGCTGGAGTGGTGTTGCTCCAGCCATGTTGACAAGCCCACTGCAGGGTTTGATCTCTTGCCAGCTAGTTTGGGTTGTTGTGCAGCATCCTTCCAGGAAGGCTTTGCTGCTGCTCTGCATGGCAGCCACCATCTGAGGAAATGCATGTTGCGTCCTCTGTGTTCTGAGCCTGTTCTGAACCTTTCTGTCTCAGGTACGAAAGAAGCGGTGTGTCCGGGTGGACCATCGGCGTTTACCTAAGCGGCCCTCTAAAAAAACTGAACATCATGTGCCAGGACCTGTTTACGTAAGTTTTATGCAGGCGTCACATTCCCTCCAGCAGAAGAATGGGTGTCAGAACCCATGGGGGGTGGGCCGCATCCTTGGGCCATGGAGGGATGGAAGATCTTTCTCCCATTCTGCTTGTGCAAGGGGTCCCACTGAAGTGGGGCTGTCAGTTACTGAGGTTTGGGGACTTCCTAACACTGAGTCAGGGATAGGAGGACGAAGCTATGCCTCCTCCCCGCACTTCTGGGCATCACAGTAGGAAAAGCAAAAGAAGGATGCTGTGTAGAGAGCCATTGATACATCTGGCACTGTCCATATTGCATCAGTTGGTCCGAAGAGACCCCCTCAGTGGAAGACTTTCCAGGATGAAGTACTCCTCAGTCTTAGGCCAGCGATGGAGTCCATCCGTGCAGAGCATGTCTCTGCTCCTTGGGCTCATCTCAGGCCTACTTGAAGACTCTGGTGTAAGGCTTGTGATAAGAGCTTGTTTACCCCACAGACTTCGGTTGGATCAATCTTCATGGCCCTCCTACCCAGCCCACACTCCCGAGCAAAATTTTTGTTTGTTTGTATAAGCATTGCCTCTGCAGGTCATGGAGCAATTCATACACTCTGAGTAAGACAGGTCTCTCTTTTCAAGACATTACAGAAATAGCTTGGGAAAGAACATGACGGATAGGGTGATCGAATATTCACCCATGCATTTAATAGATGGGATAAGAAAATTCTCCAGAATGTTCTCTTCAGCTCTAATCAATGCATTGGTCAGTATTCTTTTCTAAGTCGGAACTTGTGATCCTTTCAGGGCAGCCTTTCAAAATCGTGATCAAATGGGTCGGCTGGTGGGGTAGTGTATGCAGACACTGTGAATTAAGGGTGCACCTTGAAGTATAGCTCAGCCCCCAGATGCTGCTGCAGGCCTGTGTTAAGGGCCCTATTCAAGAAGCCAACACTTGTGTGCGCCTTGTGAAGTTTCAATGGATAACACACCACAGAGCTGTCCTCATGGCTATTAGTTGGCGGGACAAGCTCCCAGCCTCTTTCAGGAGCTCTGCACCCTCCCAAGCACCAATCACATACCAGTCAAAAACCTCATCAGAGAAGAGGGAAAGGAATGCATGGGAGGCGTGTGCAGACTCTGACAGTGTCATCCTACTCAGTACTTTCCCGGAGCATAGGAGCAAAGTTGGAGGAAATGCCTTCAGAGTATCAGGAGGAATCCAGACCTCAGAGCAGTGACCTTGACTCTGTTCCAAGCAGGGGCCATTGGGGCAGAAACCCTTCAGCCTGAGAGCCATTCCCCACTGTGCTGAACTTGGCATGGCCCTGCTCTTTTCTCAGTGCTGGGAGGGCCCTTTCAGAGAGAAGGAGCCCTCTCGGAAGAGCTCTCTGGGAAGGCTGAAGTTCCAGCATGCCTGCCAACATAGAACAGGGGCTCAAGGGGGTTCCTTTTTCCTTGGGGGAGCACACACACACACACACACATAAACTCTCTGGCCTGTGCAGATGGCAGCACTGCACAGTGGGTATGGTCATCCACACATATGGGTCCAGGGCCCTTGTGCCACGTCGTTCCACCAGTGCTGTCATGCTGCTCTGAATGTCAGCCACCATCTGAGGAAATGCAGTTCCAGCCCTTCGGGTACCGAGCCTGTGCCCAACCTTTCTCTTGCAGGTGGAACAGCCTTGGCTTACGGAGTGTCTGTCACAGGGTGACTGCTACTTTAAATGTGGAAAATGGCGAAAAGAAAAACCTGCCCACCACAGGAGGAGACCTCTCAGCGTACGTTCTATGAAATCTTACCTTCCTTACAGAAGAGGGATGGTGGCCAGAACCCGAGGGAGGGGGGCTGCATCTGGCACCGTCCATCTAGCATCAGTTGGTTCGCATGTCCTCCCACCCTGGAAGCCTTGTCAGGCTGAGGTGATCTTCTGCCTTAGGCCAGATCTAGGGATGGTCAGTGCAGTAGTCCCATGATCATTCCTGTGACTTAGCTGAGATTTCAGAAGTGGGTCCGTGTCCTTTTCTTGATTTCTTTTAGAAGTTGAGACAAAGTCAAGATGGCACAGGGGCTCAAGGGGATTCCTTCTCCCTTAAGAGAGCACACACACACACCCTGGTGGGTCAGGGCTAGACAAGCACCTGGGGGTCAATGGGGCCGTACACAAAAGATGCTTCCTGACTGCCTCAGGAATCTCTGAGGGGGGGGGGGCAAATTATGGCAGGAAGATCAGGACCTTGGGTTGCTCCAGGCAGGGACCATTGAACCAGACGGAGAGACCAGAGCAGGGTAGAGGTTGCCTCAGCAATGTGGACAAGCCCACAGCAGGCTTCGATGACTTGCTGGCTAGTTAGGGTGGCTGTCTATCACAACAGTTTTGCGTTTGTGCAGCATCTTTCCAGCAGCGCTCTGCTGCCGCTCCGGAGAGCAGCCACAGTCTGAGATCATGCATCTTCATCCCTGCGGGTACAGAGCCTGTGCTGAACCTTTCTGTTGCAGGTCCAAGATCTTTGGCTCACTATAGGACTGGGTGGATTTCTCCCGGAGCATGAGCGCTGGCTGCAAGAATTTCTCTGTGGCACGATGAGACCTATGCTGGTACGTATTATGCATTCCCTACGGAAGAGGAATGGGGGTAACAACCCAAGGGATGGCCCGCATCCTCAGGATAGGGTGGGAGTGCTAAATCTGCCACCCATTCCACTGGTGCCAGGGGGACCGGTAAAGTGGGGCTATCGGGGTCTAAATATGGGTACTTTTTATGGGACAGGGCAGTTAATCAGAAAAGAATCCCACCTCTCCTTTTCACCCTGGGGGGCTTCACACTGCTGTGCATCACAGCCAAAGCTGCACACAGGCCCAAGAAACAATTTGCTAGGGTTGGAGCTAGACTGACACATTGGGGTGATGGGGAGTGCCACTGAAGAAAAGGCAGCTGAGCAAGATTCTAGCAGGCAGATCAGGACCTTGGATAGCTCTGGGCAGGGACAGTTGCACTGGAGGGAAAAACGGGATCAGGGTAGACCTTGCTTCAGCAGTCTTGACAAGTCCACTGCAGGCTTCGATCTCTGGCTGGCTAGCACAACAGTTTTGCCATATACTGAGTGGCAGTATACCGTTGGTCCATCTAGCTCAGTATTGTCTACACAGAGTGGCAGCGGCTTCTCCAAAGTTGATTTTTCAGCATCATTCTAGTAGCACTCTGCGGTTCTGGATGCCAGCCACCATCTGCGGAAATGTATTTTTGGTCCTCGGGGTACTGAGCCTGTGCTGAACCTTTCTGCCTCAGATCCAAGAGCCTCAGCTTGCCCCAAGACTGGGTAGATCTTGCCATGGGACTGAGCATCACCTAAGGAATCTGAACATCTCATGCCAAAACCTCCAGTGGGTATTGGAAAGAATCACCCCCTTTGATAGACCTTCAATTCTGGTTCCCTTACATCCTGAAATGAAAACACAAAGAAAATTCCCTTCAACAGCTGTACTTATCCAATGCAACCTATAACATCCAACTGAGAAACATCACAATTACAGTCCAGAAGAAGTGTCAGAAATAAAAAACAAGAATTACTGAGATTGAAAAAGGATCAACCCCTCCCCATGTCAATATTTTGTTGAACCACCTTTTGCTTTAATAACAGCCTTGAGTCTGTTGGGATACTTCTCTATCAACCTTACACATCTAGACGGAGCAATATTTGCCCACTCCTCCATACAGAACTGTTCAAGTTCAAAAGGTGATCCTTTTTCGATCTCAATCATTCTTGTTTTTTATTTGTGACACTTTTTCTGGACTGTAATTGTGATGTTTTTCAGTTGGATGTTATAGGTTGCATTGGATAAGTACAGCTGGTGAAGGGAATTTTCTTTGTGTTTTCATTTCAGGATTTAAGGGAACCAGAATTTAGAGAATTTAGAGAACCAGAACCAGAATTTAAGGTCTATCAAAGGGGGTGATTCTTTCCAATACCCACTGTAAGACCCAAGAAGTGCTCGGCATTTGAGTTCTAAATCTCTCAAATTCTGCCACATCTCTGACAATACCACCTTGCTTTTGTATTTCCTTCTGTGCTATGCTCTTGATTGGTGAATCTTGAAACCAGCCTCCACTGCAAACTCCAGCCCTGTCCACCACCAAGGCCGAACGGACCCGACCCTACTTTGTGGTAAGCACCCTCCCTTTCCAGGGAATCCTGGGCTCTCTACTCCTGTGGGATGGAGTTTGGCATTTCTCTCTCTCTCTCTCTCTCTCTCTCTCTCTCTCTCTCTCTCTCTCTCTCTCTCTCATATCCCCCTATTTCTCCAGCAGTATTGGGGACACTTATCTATCACTCTCACGTTTCCAATGCTTCTTTATCTTCTCATTCTGTACTGCAAGATCATCTTCATCTTGCCATCCTCTTCACTTTCCATACATGTAGAGATCTCTAGTTGCTTCAGTTTCCGGGTTTCAAGGGTTGTTGCAGTGGTGGTGGTGGAGATGATGATGATGAGAACAACAACGAAGAATTACATGTGTCAACCTGACTCTGACTTGGCTGGCAAATGGCTCTTTTGTTCCCCCAGGAGACAGACCCTAACCACCCCAATCTGTCCTGTGGCCTTAACCGGAGAGCAGTGCACTTACAGCAAGTGGGCCGAGCAAAAGTCCTGAGGCGCTTCCGCAAGCTGGCTGAGGTGAGGAAATCAGAAATACACAGACCCCCACTGAGAACCAAGAGCAATGGGGCAAGTTTTTCCCTGCGCTCAGCCCCTTTGCTGAATTGTATGGCTTGGCTAAAGCAGAATTCAGGGGGTCTTGGCCTGGGTGCCGTTGGAACTGGGTGTGGGCAGGAGGAGATTGGGGGCCCCCTCCATACTCTCCCAGTCCCAGCACAAAAGCACCACCTCCACCCTGTGGGAAGCATTGCCCCTCCAGCACGGGTGTGCCTAGACTGGGTAGAGTACTAGCAGCTTCTCCTTTTCCAAGCCAACATGGCCATCCTCATGTTCCACCATGGCCTGGGAAGCTCACGGCTGCCTGGTAGATCCCAGTAGACCCTCTTCACACCTTTCTTCCTGCCCTTGAATCCATCCAGGAGAACGTATCTCCAGTTTGTATATGAGACCCAAGAAGTGCTCGGCCTTTGAGTGATTAATCTTTCAAATTCTGCCAAATCTCTGAGAATATCACCTTGTTTTTGTATTTCCTTCTGTACTGTGCTCTTGATTGGTGAATCTTGAAACCAGCCTCCACTGGAAACTCCAGCTCTGTCCACCAGCAGGACCGACCCAACCCGACCCTACTTTGTGGTGAGCAACCTCCCTTTCCAGGGAATCCTGGGCACTCTAGTTCTTTGGGGCAGAATTTGGCATCTCTCCCTCCCTCCCTCTCTCTTTCTCAAAAGAAATGCCACAGACCTCATCTGCCCACATGTTTGAAGTATAGCCCCCTATTTCTCAACCAGTATTGGAGACACTTATTTATCTCTCAAACGTTTTCAATGCCTCTCTATCTTCCCATTCTCTACTGCAAGATCTGGCTTAGCTTCAAACTTCATCTTCCTTCCTCTTCAGTTTCCATACATGCAGGGGATCTCTGGTTGCTTCTGTTTCTGGGTTTCAAGTGCTCCTGCAGTTATGATGATGATTGATTTCATGTATATAACAGACTAGGAACATAGGAAGCTGCCATATACGGAGTCAGGCCATTGGTCCATCTTGCTCAGAATTATCTACACAGACTTTCAGCAACTACTCCAAGGTTGCAGGCAGGAATCTTTCTCAGCCCTACCTTGGAGATGCCAGGGAAGGAACTTGGAACCTAGATGCTCTTCCCAGAGCAGCATTCTCTTCCCCGGAGGGGAATATCTTACAGTGCCCAAACTTCTAGTCTCCGTCTTGGTTGACGAATGGCTCTTTTATTCCACCAGGCTCCCCAAAACCAACAGGTCTGCCTTACCTGTGGCCTCGACCCCACAACAACATTTTTTAAAAAGAAAGGGAGGTTCGAGACATTGAAACGCTTCCGTAAGATGAATGAGGTGAGGAAATCAGAAGTAAACAGAGTACCAAGTTCTCTGGGACAAGCTTTTCCCTGCGCTCTGCCTCTTTGTGGAAGCATGTGGGTTGTCTAAGGCAGGCCCCAGTAGGGCCTTGGCAGTCTGGAAAGTGGGGAGGAGGTGAGAGCTGGTCTGGTGGGCGCCTCGGGGACACCTTGCCCCCTTGGAAGAGGACAGCAGCTCCTTCCAAGCACAAGTGCAGATTACTCCATTTTCAAAGTCTGCATGCCTTGGTGAAGACCAGGGAGTCAGTGTGGAGGAAGCGCCTCTTGGGAAGTGTCGCCTCGGTGTGCAGCAGCTGTGAAAAGGACAATTTCCATGCAAAGGTTCACCAGGAAGGGGACTGAGAACAGAGCTGCTAATATCATCACCCCTTGAGACATCCACATTTGGAGTCATACTCTGTACAGTTCTGGTCACCATATCTCTCAGAGGACATTCTGGAGGTATGAAAGGTACAGAGGAGGAAACCGAGAGGATCAGGGGGCTGGAGCACCTCCCTTATGAGGCTCAGTTTCCACATCTGGGGCTTTTTAGTTGAGGGGAGAAGGCAACGAAGGGGAGCCATGATCGAGGTTTATCAAATGATGGTGTCTAGAATGTGGAGAGTGAGAAGAATTTCTTCCCCTCCCATAAGACTGGAACCAGTGGCCATCTCATGAAAATGATTGCCAAGTCATTCAGGACCAGCAGAAGGGAGTCCTTTTGGACACAGTGTATCATGAATCTAGGGAATTCTCTGCCACGGGATGCGGTGCTGGCCACCAGCTTGGAGGGCTTTAAAGGGGACTCTGGCCATTTCACAGAGGACAGGCCTATCCATGGCCACTAGTCTGGATGGCTGTAGGTCACCTCCAGGCTCAGAGGCAGGATGCCCCGGAGTAGCAGTTGCAGGGAGCCGCGGCAGGGGAAGGGGCAGGCCTTCACCTCTGGCCTGGGGGCTTCCCAGAGGCAGCAGATGTCCAGGGTGGGAAACAAGAGGCAAGACAGGATAGCATTTCTTTCCTGAAGGATCTCCTCTGAAAAAGGGCAGGGTCAGGGAAGACCCCCTCCTTGTGCAGCCATTAAAACTCATCTTCACTCATGAATCCTTTGTCTGGGATGACATCCTCATGTCTCTCTCTTTTCTTCCTTTAGAAGAAGAGCAGGAAGAGGAAAAGGCCATATGATCCAGGAGAAGGCCCAAGGTAACTTTGTTTGAAGCTTTCCTGATGTGTTAATCTCCACCTCGAAAGGAAGGCCGGGGTGGTGTGGGGGATTTGAAGCACAGCCAGAGCTTTGGTCCTCCCAGACCAGGACTGGCATCAACGACTAGTAGCAGCTCTTCAGGGTCACAGGCAGAAAAAATAACTTGGCCCGGGGCAGAAATCTCTTGTGGGGTCTTCCGCGATGCATCAAGGTGGTTCATGCCCTGCGGCATCCGGACGAGTCTCCCTTTCTGGCCTGGGGTTCTGGTGTGGCCTCTCCCTGATCCACCTTTTGTCCACAAGGGGGAAACGTTCTTGGATGGGGGAGCATTTGTTCACCTGAGTAGTGGCCACCCTGCGCCATGGGAAGGGGTACAGGTTGGTCAGCTCCACGGAGATGTTGGAACTAGGTCTGAGGCTGGGCCTGAAAGCCATGGGGCTGGGATGGGTGCTTTCCTGGATCTGAACGGGCGGAAGCCTGCAGAGCAAACCCGGGCCAGCCGCAGGGACTGATTCCTTTCCTCCTCTCTCTTTTGCAGGATCAAACGGAGGAGAATCTGGCCCTAGTGACGTTTGTATTTCATGTTATTACATATACTTCTTGTTATTATAGATCCAAGTCAACTTGTACAAAATCCCCCTCCCCTTGGCCTCGTGCGGAGGGGAGGGAGTTTGTCCCAGCCCTGCCCCGCACGAGGCCCAAGAAGCGGGCCGATTGGCTCCCTTGAAATTGGAGGCGTGGTCTGGGCCGTAATCGGCCGATCCACGCCCCAAGCTCTTCAGTTTTGCCTTGGCAATCCCCTCCCTCCCTTCCTTCCCTGATGCAGAGCGGGTCTAGCGGCTGGTCGCCTGCGGGGGCCGAGTAGGAATTTTTTGCTCTCAACGCATTGGCCACCGTTGGGGTTTTTTTCGCCTACTCCGTTCTGTACTCAGGTGTTTAGTTAGAGTTAGAGTTGGCAGTAACAGTGCGGGCTGAGGGGTAAGTTGAGGGTTAGAATATCGGTGAGCACCCTTGGATCTTTAAAGGTTGATTGGTCAATTGCTCCTTTGTGGCCTGTGCGGCACGGGGAGAATAGATTGCCATGAAACCTGCTTCAGGACTTCACCAACCTTTGGGCTGTGCAGTCCAGGGTGGGTGAAGACCTTGAAGTATCCAGATCCCCTCTTCTAAAGGGGGCGGTTGGCTCTGAAGGAATTAGGCGGGGCGTACCTGCCTGTTTCCTGAGCCAGGGTGTGTCGCCCAGTGAGGCGATGGGTAGGACCTTAGAGTCCTAGCCCGAGCCTAAGGGCCCGCACTGTTCTCTAAGGGTGATTAATCACCTGGCGTTCTAGTCTGCCAGGTCTGTTGTTTCTTTAATAAAATTGTGGTCCTTTCACCCATCAAAAGTCTACGTGTCTTCTTGGGCTGGGGTCTGGGGACAACCTACTATTTGTTTCTTTATTTACGTCTACTCCTACTTGGATTGATATGCTGTTGCTATACTGGAACTGCATTTGACCTGACCACTGTGAAATTGCCTTCCGCTGCCATTGGTTCACCATATTTAAAGCAGCAAGTAGTTCCAAAGGACTTGCTTCTATGTCTTCATCCTTGTTGACCATCCACACTTTTTATAGTACCTGTATAAGTCTTTTCAAAAAGAAAGCTGGTTTATTAGCACAGAAAGGATCAGTTTGAGCAGGTTCATCAATGTCCTTGAAGGTGGTCTTTGTGGGCATGAAGCCAAATGTGAAGAAACTGAATTGGTTCCTATGCTAATATCGAGGTGAAGCCTGCTTAATTTCTAAGGACATCTTTGTGCCCTGGTTTGATAGACTTGTTTCTCTCAATATATTTCATTATTGATTTATTATTACTATTAGTATTAATAAGGTATTGTTGTTCTTGAATAAAATCCGTTACTAAAAACATTTTCCTCCAGTATGTGTCTCTTTTGAGGCTTCATAGTATGGTATGTCACTCAAGGTAAAGCACAGGGCCATAAAAAACATTCTCTGGAAGGACTGACACGATGAAGCCCATCTGGGTTAGAATGGGGGGAGCTTTCTTCCACACTGGCTGCCGTTGGGAAATGCCGAACAGGTTTTTAGCACTTTGCCCCTTGTTTACCCACACCGGAGCACTCTGGCATCAGATGCTTTTCTTCCTCTCTTCTCTTTGGACCGGCAAAACAAAGACCCGAAATTCAAGCACCCAATCTTGGGCAGAGAGTCAGGCTCAGGGAATCTGGCAGGTTGTTTTGTCCAGATTCAGCCGGAGAAACCTCCCTGAGATCTCTGCGCAGGAGAAGCGTCTGTGGTTTGGGTCTAGGTTAAACACTGGCCTGCATTCATTGCGCACATGCAAGTTCCGGGTAACTGCAGTGTGGTTATTTCTATTAGAAATGGATGGTGTAAAAAACAAACAAACCCCAAAGCAGAATAAAGCACCAGGGTTGCCCTAATCATGTGGATAATGGGGAGAAAGGTATGTGGTGTGGGGGTGAGGGACGGCAATGCACCCTACAAGAAACGAAAAAACGAGTCTCTTCAAAATAGCTGTAGAAATTAGAATGAATTGCAAAACCACATCATATGCCGGAATGCACCACATATCTGGGGGAGGAAGAGGCTGCCACAGGGTCTCCCCAGTCCCTAACGAGGCCATCCAAGGCTGCAGCCCGCGTGGGGCAGGACCCTTGTTTGGAGTGACAAGGACACTTCCAGAGGTCTGGTGGGCAAAGGATGTGTTTTCCCCTCCCCACCCTCCCCAGACCTTCCCCAAAACCAGCACAGAGAAGGCCCCGTCCTGCGTGTACGACAATTGAACTTCAGCAGGGCTTGGCACATAGAGCAGGGTATTCCCAACTGATCTTGCGTGCTGGGAAGCTTCACTTGGCAGAAGGCCGTGCTTCAAGGAGCCGGGGCCCAGACATGGCTGCTGTGTGAGATGGGTATGCGAAAAGATTGCTCCGGGAGCTGGAAGGGATGAGGTCGTAGCTCAGTGGTCGAGCGGATGGAGTCCTAGCTCAGTGGTGGCTCTGGGCATGCAGAAGGTCCCAGATCCCATCCCTGCTGTATTCTCCAGGTAGGCTGGGGAAGAGTTCCTGCCGGAAACCTTGGGAAAGCCGCTGCCTGTCAGTGTAGCCCATCCCAAGCTAGATGGACCAAGCATTGGGGGATCATAGGGCTGTAGCTGAGTGGGAGTGCATCTGCCTTGCAGGCAGAAGGTCCCAGGTTCCATCCCCGGCAGCATCCCCAGGAAGGCTGGGAAAGCGTCTTCCTGAAAAGCTGGATGGACCAGTGGTCTGATAGGGCAGCTTGGTAGGAGTGAGAGGACAGACAGGAGAAACCTTGGATGCCGAGAAGGGAGAAGGAGTGAAATCAAGGATGGGTTCCCTGGTACAGCCGTGGAGCTGTTGTTGGTGCTGACCCAGAGAAACAGGCTTTCTCATCTGCCCTCCTCATCTGGCCAATGGCATCACCTCTACCAGATCTGCATTATTCTCCTCCAAGAGTTGTATTAACTCTTCAGTCCAGCACCCCCTGCTGGCTGATGCTGGAATATCCAGCCAAATGTGGCCTAGATCCAATGGGGTCTGTGCTTATGCTCTTTCCCCACAAAGCAGGGTTCTCCCACTTGGGTCCCCAGACACTGTTGGACCATCACTCCCATAATCCCCAGCCACAATGGCCACAGGAGATCTGGGGTTCTCGCATTCCCAGATGGCCAACACGGAGAATCCCAGCCATAAGAGCTCTGCAAAGACCTTCTGGTGGAAGAGGCCATGGCAGGACCAGAAATCTCCTTGCTTTCCTCTCTGAAAAATGCATTCACAAAAGGCAAGAGAGAAAGAATTCTGGCTCTGCATACTGAAAAATAGCAGTGTTTCTTTTCAAACTGGCGAGCCCTCCCTTTGGAATCATGAGAAGAATCAATTGCACGATGCCGATTCAGGGAGATTAAGCATCCCAGCCTTGTTCAGGAGCTGTGCGTGCTCCAGTTCCGTGAGCCTGTGCGAGGGGACAAGCCAGGATGGTTTGGGAGAGAGGCGCTGGCATGGATGGTGCTGTCCCAACCTGCTCTGGTGTCCAGCACTTTACCCAGGTGGGCGGAAATGCCGCCAGAGGCAGCTCCTCCCCCTCCGACCTTGCTGGTCATCAAGAGGACCGGATCACCAAATGGGAGCACCCACCACAGCTCCCAACTAGGGTGGGCTGCTTGGCCTGCCCCGATCATGTGGATCTTGGAGATTCCCAGATGGAGACGGAGAGCTGGTGATTCCAGACGGAGTATTTGGTGAACCTGTTCCACTTGCACAGATGAAAGATGCTCCCTGAGAACTTGAGCCCTCCACTCGCCCATCTGCTTGCAAAACCCAAAAGGACCTTCCCATCCATTCCCTGCTCTGGGTGCTGCTGGAGGGGAGGAGATGTGGAGGGGAGGGCCTGACTGAGATCATGCAGTGGCTCTACTCAGCAACAGCAGAAGGTCTGGGGAGGAGACCCACCCGAAAGGGCACCCCCTTTTCCGCCATGAGGAAAAAAGCCTCTTCCAAAGTCTAAATTCATCGAAGGCTAAGCAGATGCTTGCACTTCCCACAAAGCTCTCCGTTTGCTTTTGGACAGCCAGCTTTGGGGATATTTGAATACAAGTCAGTCTGGCTTTTGGTTTAGGGCCACCGCAGGAAGTCTCCACTTGCATGAAGTATCAGCATCCAGAGCAGGGAAAGCTGAAGGCGGAAAATGGAAGCAGCAGGACATGCATTTCAGTTCTCCAGGGGAGAGCTCCAGTTCTCAGCGGGTCTCCATCCTCCCTCCCTGGAAGTGGAACTTCTCTTCCAGGTCTCACCCCATACACAACGGCCGGGGTTCCCTGAATTGGGTCCCCTGATGTGGCTGGACTACAACTCTCATTATCTTCTGCTGCCGCAATGTCCTTTGTGGCAGTGGATGATTGGGGGAGTTGTAGCCAGGGGTGAGACATCACAATTTGGGGGGGTGGCGGATGCACTGCATGGCATATGGGAGGCCTTGGGGTAGTAAGCATGACTGGTCCCCTTTGCTAAGCAAGGTGCACCCTGGTTTGCATTTGCATGGGAGATTCCAGGTGAGCAGGGCAAGACTTTCCCCTTAGGGGATGGGATGCCACCTGCATGCAGAATAAGCACCACCACTTGGGGAGCGGTTCTGCTCTCCCACAGCGGCAGCGGCAGCAAGCCCCGCCCCCGAGGAGGAGGAGAATGAGGAGGGGAGGGGCTGCTGCAGCCGAGGCCAAGCTGGGGTGGGCGGGGCAATGGGAGGAGCCAGCGGGGCGGGAACTCGGCCCCTGGAGGAGGAGTTAGAGCGTCTCCCCTCTTCACAGCCAGTTGCCCAGCCTGGGTGGGGGTGGGAGGGGGCGGGGCTTCAGGGGGCGGGGCACATCCCCGCACGAGGAGGAAGGAAGCCACGCCCCCTTCTCAGTCCGGTCAGGCGGCCCCTCACGGGAGTGGGAGACAAGACCCCCGAGAAAGAGGAGGGGAAGGAGGGGGAGCCACGCCCCCCACAGAGCACACACGCAGGCTGCTTTTCTCCCGGGCGCCTCTCAGCTGATGGGCGGGTGGGGGGGCTTGCAGGGAGGCCTCCGTGTAGGCCTCCGTGAAGCCTGGATTCGAGTAGGCTGGCCAGCCCCAGGAAGAAGGCTGGCAGTCCGAGTGGCCGCCACAGCTCTCTGCAGCAGACCCTCTTCCCAGGCCAGACAGCTCAGCCTTGGCCAGGGAGAAGAGGAATCCCTTGAGGTGGTTCCCCCCACCCCCCCCACCCCCTACAGGTAGGGATCTGCTTGCCATAGGGCTTGGATGGGGGGTGGGGAGACGGAGAAGTCTCTGAATATTTCATTTAAAAGTGATTGGGAAATGTGCTGGCTTCAAAAAACCCTCTAAAAAGCCCGATAAGTGGCTTGTTTCATGGCAGGAAGTTACAAAAACTTCTGGAACAAATTTATTTATGTATTCAGTCATTCATTCATAAATACACTTATGTTCAAGTTGTTTGGCACCCCAGGTCTGAGTGAGAACTGAGACATGAGTGAGAACTGTGACGCATGTGTTGTGCTTTTATGTTTTTTCCCCTTAGGGTCAATCTGGCCACCATGGGAATGCAGCACCTCCATTCCAGAGGAGATGTGTGTTAAAGGGCTTTCAAAGCCTCTTGTGAAAAACCTCCTGGAATCAAACTTGACTGAATTGGTTCAGAATTCTGAGAAAACAGACATAGGCTCACCCTGCATGGTTGAAAGTCTCCTTTGCTAATCTGCAGCAAGGGGCCCATTTTAATCATTCGTGTTTCTAGTGTGTTCTAGGCATGAAAAGTAGCACAAATATATAGTATTCAATGTATATCACTATCTATTGTGAAGTGTGTGTGTGTGTGTGTATTCAGTGAAATGTATTTCTTGGCAGCATACTTATTTTGAAATATCAGACTTAAATCCTTGGAAGCCTGGGGTGTGTGGAGGCCCTGGACTTGGGGGGGGGGGCATTTTAAAATCTCTTCTCAGGGCCCACTCCAACCTTGCTACGCCCCTGAGCACATTCGGCTCCGCTCTTCGAGCTCTACTTCGAAAACGGAGCACAATGCAGAGAGCTTCACGATTGAAAAGGGAGCTGCATCTGCTGTCCACAGAGCCACCACCGGCTATTACTTGCTGGCAGACTGGAAGTCGCTTAGATGAACTTCAAGCTCAAATCCTTGGTTTTGCAAATACACCATATGAAAAAGGAATTTTTGACTTGGAAATACTTGTGCCTGTAAGGTATCCATTTGAGCCTCCAAAGATGCGCTTCCTGACTCCTTTTAAAAAAGGTTTTACTCCCATATAATTCTTCTCTTCTCATTTGCTCAATTTTGTACATCTGTTTTTTGTATGTTTTGAATGAGGACAGAAATGTGAGAATAAAAGCCCCCTGCTTACTGGGCAAAGAGGCACCTTTTTCTCTTTGTAAATCGCCCTGAGCCATTTTTGGAAGGGTGGTATAGAAATCAAATTATTATTATTATTATTATTATTATTATTATTATTATTATTATTATTATTGTTGTTGTTGTTGTTGTTGTTGTTGTTGTTGTTGTTGTTTGTTGTTGTTAATAATAATAATAAATTTCTCGGCGGGGGGGGCCCATTTAAGATTCTTGTCTCAGGGCCCACTCCAACCTAGCAGCAGCAAAAGCCGGCAGGAAAAGAGCTCTGCAGCCCATGATGGGTGCCCCACTGGCGGCCGCCCCCACGTGCTCTGGGGCTGCGAACCCTCCTCGGTCTGTGCACTGTCGCCCTCCCGCTCCCTCCGTTCAGCCGAGCCCGGCTGTGGGGCTGCTGCTGCCTGTTGGGTCCTTGCCTGAGTGGAGAGCCTGGAGGGCAGGCCAGAGGCCGGCAGGGAAAGGACTCAGGATGCCGGGTGCCACAGACCTCAGGAGAGGCCTCATCCATCCCCTGGTGGTGGGGGCTCAGGAGGGGACCCACTTCCTCCTCTTGTGCTGGTCACTGAGAGGAGCAGCTGCCCACGATTCTTTCTGTCCCTAGCAGAAGAGCAGGGGAAGGAGGAGCCCCGCAGTCTGATGAGGATGATCACAACAGGTAAAGTCAAACTCACCTGGTCCACCCGGATGATAATAATTGGTTATAATCGGTGGGATAAGGAGAGTGTTTACAGTGCCAGAGCTCATAGCTGAATCCCGGAGACACACAGATGTGTGCACAGGGTCAGGGATGTCCCGCAATCTTCCCTCCAGGGTTGCCCATTCTTGTAGCAGGCCAGCCTGAAGAAGGCTCTTCGATGAGGCAAGGCAGTGAGATGCGCAAAATCTCTAGCAGGAGAGCAGTAAACCTGCTGGGGGCAGAATTCTCCAAAGAATTCCAAAGCATTGGGGCCATGCTCAGGTCTCTTTGCAGGTCACTGTCCCATATATTCATCTTGGCTTTCTGGTATCCCAGAGATAACGAGTATTGAGAGGGACACCCAGAGATGGATCATTTTTCCGGCAGGTTGGAAATGAGTCTCCCAGACAGTGTTTCTGCTGCCAAACCAATTGGGGGAAAGATCAATTGAAGCCAAAACTCAAGAGATGCAGCCAAGCAGGAGCGGCAATTGAGGTGAAACCAGATCCTAACCATAAGGAGGAGGCATTGGGGGCACAACACAGCACTGAACAAATTATCCTCGGTAAGGTGAATGATCTCAAGGCAATTCTAATTGCGATAGACAGACCCCACTTCCCTTCCTCCTGCCCAAACAACCTGAAGAGTGAGCATTCAGTGACATAGCAATAGCAATAGCAATAGCACTTACATTTATATACCGCTCTATAGCCGGAGCTCTCTAAGCGGTTTAGCATATTGCCCCCAACATTCTGGGTACTAATTTAACCGACCTCGGAAGGATGGAAGGCTGAGTCAACCTTCAGCCCCTGGTCAGGATCGAACTTGTAACCTTCTGGTTACAGGGCGGCAGTTTTACCACTGCGCCACCATGCGCCGAATCATGTTCTGTACAGTTCTATCAAGCAGGGGTCCCAACCCTGTACAAGAAGTGTACCCGTCCCATGGCAAACCTTCAGCTCAGGTACCCCATAGCAGCAACTGAGTGTGTGTGTGTGGATCGTAAATGTGGCAGTTATGAGACAGGAGACGCCAGTCACTGACTGATATCCAGACTTTACTCATGAGTACTCTCATTGAAATTTATGGGCCAGGTTTATATGTCCCATTTCAATGAGACAGATGATGAGGAACTGAATCTGGATGCAAGTCAGGGATTGGAGGAGCCCATCTCACAACTGTCACCTTCTAAGAGTGTGTGCGTGCTCTCCTAAAAACACAACAGGGGGTGCGGTGGGGGCGACTCCAGTCACTGGCTCGTGGCTGTTTCTGTCCCCTCCCAAGTTGCCAAGAAGCCGTCTCATGGAAGTCTTGTCCGGTCGATGTCAAGGGGAGTGCTCGGTGCGAGGCTGGGGAGAAGGAGAAGAGGGGATGCAGAGCTTCAGCACCCAGCTGGCTGCAGCCTGGGGAGGGGCAACCTCGGGGCAAGAGGACCCCCTGGCAGCCCTCCCAGTCCTCGGACCCCTGCAGGACAGCATGTTGTGACTGCCCGTTTTCCTGATGAGCTGAGTGGGGATTCCCAGCCGGGGCAGCCCAGGATTTGTATGATGGGAGTCCATGACAACTTGGGAGACCCAAGTTAGGGAAGCCTCCAGTGAAGGGAAAGAAGGAGCATCGTGTGCTGTTTCACTTGGTGGGCTGCTGCAGAACCCCTGAATTGGCTCAGAACGATGGTCCCCAGAACGGCCCTGGAAAGCATCCGTGAAGAATTGGTCAGGCAGCATCTTTGCAGTTTTGCTTGGGAGAGGCAGCTTGTTCTGAGCCAAGTGGATTCCTGCAAGAGCAGCTGCTGGCGTCCTTTCTCCAGCCAGTCCTCGTGAATCCTCCATCTTTTCCATTTCCCCCAGGACATTGTAGGACTTTGAAGAATTCCTTCTCAAGCCCGAATCCAGAGGGGCTCAGCTGGACACATGGCAGTGGCCTCTGCGTCTCAAGGGGCAGAGAAGGGCAGCTCATCTCTTCCTAGGAATGGTCACGATGAAATGTACTGCATTCTAGCTGCGCACCATTTTACAAAAATGAAACCCAAATCTTACAATTAGAACTAGTTTTCAAAGTTCCATTGAAACCATCTTTGATGTATGTATTTAATTGTGCTGGCGATAAACAACTTTGAAACTCGTTCCCTCTGGCTTGAAAAGGGTTCTTTTGAGAGCCAGCGTGGTGTAGTGGTTAGAGTGCTGGGCGAGGAGCAGGGAGATGGGATCTCTGTTCAGCCTTGAGCCTCACTGGGTGACTCTGGCCAGTCACTTCTCTCTCCGCCTAACCTGCCTCACAGGGTGGTTGTGGGGGGAAGCAGAACCCTGTTCACTACACTGGGCTCCTTGGATATAAAGAGAGTGACATCAATCCATGCGGGGCTCTCGGTGGCAGCTAGTCCTGATGGCTGGAGGCTACCTCCAGGCTCAGAGGCAGGGCCCCTGTGAATACCAGCTCCAGGGGAGCAACAGCAAGAGAGGAGGCATGCTGTCATCTACTGGTGGTGAGCTTCCCAGAGGGCTCCACTGGTGCGCTACTGTGTGGTACGGGAGGCTGGACTCGAGAGGTCTTGGGTCTGATCTAGTAAGGCTGCTCTTCTCTTCTCTCGGGGAGATGTCGCTGCCGTTAGCTGAGAGCAGAAACTGCCAGCCCCACTGAGCTCTCAGAAGGGACCGAGCAACTTGTAACTCGTGCATCGTTTTCAAAAGCTTGATCTGGCAAGCTTTCATGAAACAAAACCTTGCCGAGAGAGAGGGAGATCTGGGATGAGAGGTCTGTGGTAGTTCTGGCCCCAAGCAATTGGCCCAGTCCTGCAACCAAGCGCAGGAGCACTTTTGGATTTGCTTATTGGCTGCTTGGTTTTTGGAGTCCTTGTCTAATGGGTCGGTGTCATTGTTGAAGAGAATCTGTTTCATGGTGGTTGCAAGATTGGTGTTGATTTTGGTTTGCTTTGGGTTTTGCAGTAATTTGACAAGCTGAACCTAAGGACAGCCCACTACACACCCCTTGCGGCTGCAATCGCTTGAAAAGAGAGACTGCTGAGTATGTGAGGCAAGATCCTCGGCAGACTCAGAGTACATCTTGCCCCTGGTCATGGCATTCAGTAATTGGAATGAGTCCGGAGCGTCTGAAACCCACGAGCATAAATGGGGGGTGACGTTCCTCTCCCTCCCTGCACGGTAAGCTCTAGGGGTGGGGTTCATGGACTGACTTGGGCATATTGGCCACGTGTCTATTCCAGGATCCCAGGGCATGGGGGCGCTGCAGGGAAAGGACATCGCTTTCCCACCCATCCCATCAAGACACATGTCTGTTTAGTCTTTTTAGTCTTTTCTGGTTGCCAGCTTTGCAACCTCACTGCAGACCTGATTGTTGTGGCATGATGTGGCCTATCTGCTGCTGTGCCATCCAGTCTAGAACTGTGTGTGTCCTTGCCTGGAAAATGATGGGTTGCCTCTCTAGAAGAGTGACAGCTTGGGTACCAAAGAGTTGATCTCTCCCATCTTGTTGTCGGTCAGCAATGCCGTGACCTTCTATGCTGTCTGGAAACCCTGGTTGCTCCCTTCTGCAAGTCTGAAGGTTCCAAGGGAACTCTTCTTTGGCCGTTACTTCAAACCTTCTATTTAGACTAAAAAGCATTTGAAGTCTCAAAACATGGAGCCAATTAAAACAGGGCTTAGCACATCCAGCTCTGTCCATGCTGGTCTCCTGCAGAACCTATCAGCCTAGGGAGCTTCAGCGTGGGAATTCAGTTGGCTTTGCTTTTCTTAGAGCAGGAGTTCTCCAGCCTGGGTCACCAGAGGTCATTTGAATTCAACTCCCATCATCCCCTGCCACAGTGGCCTTCAGGGGTGATGATGGGAGTTGTAGTCCAACAGCATACGGGGACCCAGTTGGAGGACCTCAAAGAAAGAAAGTCATGTAGAGGGTTTCCAAAACTACAGTGATTCATTGGGGTGATATTGGTTCTGACTGGAAGATCTTGCCAGACTCCATAGGTCGAGAAAACGGTCTCTTCCTAGCCATAATGGGCAATTTTCCAGCTCTCTTCTCTCTCTCCCTTCCATATAGTTTTAAATAATGGCTTCTATTTTGCGTGTGGTAATTCTACAAAGCTGATGAATCTTTATATACTGCTTCTCAACACAAGTTCTCAAAGCGGTTGACATAGGTATAAATTAAGTTAATGAACGAAATAAAGATAAATTTTATTTAATAATAATAATAATAATCTTTATTACGGTCGTTGACCAGCACAAAATTTTATTTAAAATAAACAAAATGTACTAATGACACTTTTCTTCAGGTTGACAGGATATGCAGATTTGGATGGTCCAGGAACCTCATCTGGGAAAGGAACCGTAAGTGGCTCTTAATTACCATCCGGGTCCAGTTTTGGGACAGGAATTAGAAAATCAGCTTGAACTGCTTAAGGGTCTCAAGCGACAAAGGTAGCTTTGGACCTTCATGTTCCATTCTTTCTGCTGAGATGCAGAAAGCCCAATGCATGCTAGATTCCCAGGCTGTATGCAGTGAGCATGTGAGAGACGTGGAATACACCCAGCCTTGAGGCACGACTTACGAATAAGAATTTGGTGAATATTTATTGACCACTTGTCAACAAGAATTTCTGCAGGCGATCTACATAGATATCAACGATATCTATGCCCACTGCCCGTGAGCCCGAATCACTCGCTGGGCAAGGCGACCCCTTTACGGCCGGAAGAGGTGCCTCTGCCCTCATCTTTGGATGCGGAGCTCCCTGCTCCTCTACTGTCTCCCACCCTGGCCTGTAACTCTGCCTTGCTTTCCAAATGGCACATCAGCCCTCATGGTTCCCTGTGAGAGACTGGACAGGATTCTGCCCTTTGCCAGAAATGGAAGCTGGGAGCTGCTGCAGAGAAGGCACCTAGTCTACCACTGAGCGATGGGCTTTCCTGGCCTGGCGGGGGGTGGGGGACCTCTGGCCGGCCACGTTTGCTTGGAAGATGGGGCGCTCCTTCCCTTCTGGGCTCGGCCGTGCGGGAGGGGCAGTGCTTGCTTACCTCCTCTCCGGTGCTCTCGGGGAAGCCTGCAGTGCTGGGCGGGACTGGAGTTGGCGCTGGAGGAAGGGGCTGCGGTGGTGTTCCTGGCCCGGGTCTGGTGGGCAGCTGAGTCCCCTGGATTCCAGGACAGGAAGAAAGGCGTGAGGAGGTTGCCTGCTGCATCCTGGCCCTCCGGAAGGTGAGGCACGACTTACGAATAAGAATTCGATGAATATTTATTGACCGCTTTTCAACAAGAACTTCTGCAGGCGGTTTACATAGATATAAATAAAATGGCCCCCTGTCCCCAAAGGGCTCACAGTCTCAAAAAGAAACATAAGACAGACCCCAGCAACTGCCACTGGAGGGATGCTGTGCTGTTGGGATAGACAGGGCCTGTTGCTCTCCCCCTGCATCTGGCATATGCCTTATACTCTTTGCCTTGCTTTTCTTTTTAGATTTTCTGGGAGTCTGGCTTCCTGAGGAAGAAGAAGAAGAAGAAGATGATGGGTCCCTCCTGGGTCTTGGACACCTTGGCCCTTGGATGACCTGGACTGTTGGAGAGACTTATCCTGCCAATCTTGAAACCAGGTCTGCCATGTGGGTGGTTCTGTTTAAAGCACACCTGAAGGCGGGGTGGAGGGGGCATCCCCATGAAGGTCAACTGGTACCAGGGGCTCCACCGCGGCTGGTCTGTTTGGCCCTGTCATGTCTGGGTGTGACACACCCTCCAAAGAAGGGCTTTGAGGCCCTGCCCCCGTGCCATCCGATGTGCCCGCTCTGATTTGGAACCTTTCTTGGCCTCCACAGCCAGATGGAGGCAGCTGTGGAGGCCCCTTCGCCTTTCTCTCGCAGAAACTCCTCACTGCACCGCAGCCTCTGTGGCCCCGATCAAGCCCTCTGGATGGGGCAGGTGGTTTCCTGGCCAGCCGGTGAGGCCGATGAGAAGGCGGGAGCGATGATGCCGCCGGGAGAGGGACTCGGGCTTCCGTGGCGCTTCCCTGGTTCCCAGGCGGGTTGCAGTTAGGGATAAAAGAATTCTCTGAAATAGTCTCCTCAGTGGTAGTCAATGCATTGGTGAATATTCTTTTCCAAGTTGGTGGCAGACTTGCAAAACCTGTCTTAAAGATCAAATGGATAGGCTAATGGCCCTTTCCCCCGGCTTCGGCTGATACGCCAGCTGCGTCCGTTTCTTGAGATGAAAGACCTCAGAACAGTAGTACAACTGCTGATCATCTCCGGACTAGATTACTACAATGCGCTCTATGTGGGGCTGCCTGTGTACCTAGTCCAGAAACTGCAGTTGGTCCAGTATGCGGCAGCCAGGTTGGTCTCTGGGACATCTCAGAGAGACCATATTACTCCTTTTTTGAAAGAACTGCACTGGCTGCCGATACGTTTCCGGGGAAAATACAAGGTGTTGCTTATTACCATTAAAGCCATAAACCCTGAGTATTGAAGAGAACGTATTAGTTCCTGGGTATTGAAGAGAATGTCTTCTTCACCATGAGCCCCACAGCCTGTTAAGATCATCTGGAGAGGTTCGTCTGCGGCTGCCACCACCTCGTTTGGTGGCTACTCTGGAACGGGCCTTCTCGGTTGCTGCCCCTGGACTTTGGAATGCACTCCTTGTTGAAGTAAGAGCCTCCCCATCTCTGACACCTTTTCAAAAGGCACTGAAGACACATTTATTCACCCAGGCTTTTAATTAGATTGATAGTTTTGAAATTTTAATACTGGGTTTCAAATGTTTTAAATCTTTTAAATGATTTTAATTGAAAATTGATTTGATGTTTTAAATCATTTTAATTTTAAACCGCCCAGAGACGCAGGTTTTGGGCGGTATAGAAATAGTTTAAGTCAATAAAAGGAAGGGAGTAAAGTGATGGGGAGGTATATGCAGGCACAGTGACTTAACGGTGTAGCCTTAAGTAGAGCTCAAGCTTCCAGATTTCCCCTCTCCTCCCTCCCCTCCTCTCTCTTCCCTCAGGGAGCAGGAGAAATTCTGCTGCAGGCCTGTGTTTAGATCCCAGTTCAGCACTCGCAGCCTCTGTGGAGTGCTGAATTGTGCGGAGCATGTAAAGGGTCAATAGACAACGCACTAAAGAGCTGTTCTCATGGCCATCAACTGGGTAGGACATGCTCCCTGGCAGCTGTCTGGCCACCCAGCAGGGAAGTCCGCAATACAAACTGGGCTGCAGAAACAAGACACGGCTCAGAATAGTTCTTTCTATCTAGCTTGGGCTGAAAGCTGTTGACACGAAGGTTGACAAACGTTGTCTTTCAGCGGTGAATAGAAAGCTGACAGCTTCCCCTTCCTCCTCGCTATCTGAGATCGAGGGCGTGACACTCCCAACCTGTCTCAAGAGCTGTGCGATATGTCCGTGTACCCACCCCCCGCCCAATCCCCAGTCACATATGAATCCAAAACTAGATCAGAGAAGAGGGAAAGGAATCCGTGGGAGGCGGGCACAGACTCTCAGTGTCATTTTACCCGGCACTTTTACCCATCAGTTGGGTAAAATCAGATGGCATTTTAAGATGGCATCAGAGTGGAAGTCTGTATCACGTCCTCTTCTGAGAAGGTCTTGCCTTGCTTTTGGTTTTGATGTCTTCTATGTCTCAAAATGACAGTTTGTTGGGATTTTGTTTGGAATTCTCTGGCAGTTTTTTGATTATTGTTTTCCCATTTGTGAGACCTTGCGTGAAGGATGGGGGGAAACAAGAAAGGAAACAGAGAAATAGCCCTGAGAACTCTGCGGGGAGAAACAAGCTAAGATGAAAAAAAAAATCTCAACTCTGAGGAGGCTGTGAGTACCTTGGAAACTTTTGAAACATCCAATAATGTTGAAGCTATACAAGATCAACTCCCAGCCTGGTCATTTGTGCCTCGAGTGAAAATTCTGGATTGATTTGTTCTATGATTTATTTGTTTTCCTGGCTGTTCATGGTATCCTCAAAAGTTTTCTCCAACACCAGAGTTCAAAAGTGTCCATACTTTTCCTGTCTTGCTGCTTCAAAGCCCAGCTTTTGCATCCATAGAGTGTCACAGGAAAAACCACTGTCCGAACCATTCGAATCTTTGTAGGTATAGACACGTCACGGCATCTAGTTATCCTTTCTAAGGCCTTCATGGCAATCCTAGCAAGTGCTACTCTGTGGCATATATCTTGACTGCTGGATCTTGACTGCTGATGGTAGATCCTAAAAGGCAGAAGCTATCCACCACTTCAACGTCTTCATTGTCAATTCTGAGTCTGGTTGCTGTACCCGTTGTCATTAGTTTAGTCTTCTTTACAGTTAGTCGTAGTCCCATTTTTCACTGTGCTCCTTGACTTTCCCTACTAGAGGAAAAGATCATCCACATTCTCAGCTATCAGAGTGGTGTCATCAGCATAGCACAGATTATTGATGTTTCTTCCCCCAACTTTAAAACCACACTCATCTTCTTCCAATCCAGCTTCTCTCACTATAGGTTCAGCATGTAAGTTGAATCAAGAAGGAGAAAGTATACAGCCTTGTCTTACTCCTTGGCCGATCTGGAAGCAGTCTGTTTCACCATGTTCTGTCTGGACTGTGGCTTCCTGTCCTGTGTATAGGTTTCTCTTGAGAGCAATGAGATGTTCTGAGACACCCATTTCCCTAAGGATATTCCACAACTTGACAGGGTCGACACAATCGAAGGCTTTTCTGTAGTCAATAAAGCACACATTGACTTCTTTTGGGTATTCTTTGGCTTTCTCAATTATCTAGCGTGCGTCAGCAATGATGTCTCTTGTTCCTCGGCCTTTTCTGAAACCAGTTTGAACATCCGGCATTTCTCTTTCCACGTAGGGCTCTAATCTGCATTGGATGATCCTGAGCATTATTTTGCTAGCATGTGAAATGAAGGATATTGTGTGATGGTTTGCGCAATCTCTTCAGTCTCCTTTCTTCAGTATGGGTATGTAGACTGACCTCTTCCAATCTGTTGGCCATTGTGGTGTTCTCCAAATTTGCTGGCATAGTTTGGTTAGAGCCTTGACTGATTCTTCTTCTTTTTCTTGCCATATTTCTGTAGCTATTCTAACAATTCCTGTAGCCTTCTGATTTGGTAATGTCCAGAGTGCTATTTAGTTTAGAAAAAAAGACAACTGTGGGGAGACATGGTAGAGGTCTATAAAGTCATGCATGGTGTGGAGAACGTGGATGGAGAGGAATTCTTCATAACACTAGAACCAGGGGTCATCCCATGAAATGGATTGACAGGAAATTGAGGACCAAAAAATGGAAGTATTTTTTCACACAACGCATAATCAACTTGTGGAATTCTCTGCCGTGAGATGTGGTGACAGCCAACAACCTGGATGGCTTGAAGAGGGGTTTGGATCACTTCATGGAGGAGAGGTCTATCAATGGCTACTACGGTAGTTGGAGGCCGATAGGCCACATCCAGCCTCAAAGGCAGGGTGCCTCTGAGTTCCAGTCGCAGGGGAGTAAGCGCAGGAGAGAGGGCGTGTCCTCAATTCCTGCCTGTAGGCTTCTAGCGGCATCTGGTGGGCCACTGTGTGGCCAGGATGCTGGACTAGATAGGCCTTGTGCCTGACCCAGCAGGGCTGTTCTTATGTTCTTAGAATGCTGATCTAACTTCATCTTCCCATACTAGAGCTTCTTGCAAGTAGGGAATATCTTCTCGAGTCTCTTGGATGTTGTCATCCCTACTGTACAGATTTTCAGTATACTCCTTCCATCTCTGTTGGATCTTCTCTGAATCAGTGACTGTCTGTCCTTTGGCATCCCTGAACATACAAATTCAAGGTTGGAACCAGCTTCTGAGTTCAGAGATCTTTTGGAAAACCTTCCTCATTTTTCCGTGTCTATTTCCATCCTCAAGGTCTTGACAGATGTCATAGTAGTACTGTTCCTTATCTCTTCTAACAGCTTTCTGAAATTCCCTATTAAGTTCCTTCCTGAGGTCTTTCTCTTTCTTGACTTTGGCTTCTCTCCTCTTCTGGGCAATTTTGCTTTCTTCTGTTTCTTGGTCTTTGGTAGTCTCTTTTCACATTCGTCCTTAGCAACTTCTTTTTTCATTCCACAGTTCCTCTGGTTCCCTATCAATGAGGTTCAGAACTTCAAAGTGGTTCCTGATGTTCTCCTTGAAAATGGTGGCTACGTTCCCAAGGTCATATCGTGGAAGCCGGATAGCTTTGGTTTTTCCACTTTAGCTTGACTTGGAGCTTGCACATGAGCAGTTAGTGATCTCTTCCTCAATCGGCCCCCGGCCAGGTTTTTGCTGTTATAACTGAGCTCTTCCACCTCCTTGCACCAAGAACATAATCAGTTTGATTTCTGCGTATTCCATCTGGTCAAGTCCATTTGTATAGGCGTGCTTTGGTTGTTTGAAGAATGTGTTAACAATGAAGAGATCATTGGCTTGGCAGAAACTAAGAAGTCATTCTCCTGTTTCATTTCTGTTTCCTAGGCCATGTAGGCCAACTTTGTTTTCCTCCTTACCATTTCCAACTTTTAACTTTCTTTAAAGATTCGAAAAGGTGTAATTCCATCCCAGTCTTTTATTAGGACCAAGCAGAATCTATGATTATTTTTGAACTAGAAACATTATCGTAAGGAGCAGACAACCCAAGAACGACATTGTAGAGTATTATATGTTGAATGTTTTGTAGTCATCGGCTTGGGCCTCTTCTTGCTTTTCTTTTTAATGATAGTTTTTATAAATGTATTGTAATGGTGTCTGGTGTTTTTAAATAATAATCTCTTTTTAAAAAGCCGGGGGGGGGGGGGTCACTGGTTTGAGGTCTGGATTCCTCCTGGGACTCTGAAGGCATTTCCTCCTACTTAATAATAAGCTGGGTGATAAGCTGGGTGAAAGTGGTGGGTAGGATGACCCTGGCTGAGTCTGCCCCCACCTCCCACAGGTTCCTCTTCCTCTTCTCTGATGTAGTTGTTGATTTATACATGACTGGGGCTTGGGAGGGCACACAGCTCCTGAGACTGGCTGGGAGCTTGTCCTACGCAGCTGATGGTGTTCTTCCATGGCAGGCCCCATCAATCCTATGTGTCTTGAAAGCCCTAACGCCGCCTCCATGGTTCCGTGCACATCCCTTGGCTCCATCTCTCCGAAAGGGCCCTCCCCACACTGAGAAAAGTGCAGGGCGGTGCAGAGGTCAGCACAGAGGGAAATGGCTCTCACGCTGAAGGGTCTTTGCCCAAATGCCCCGCTTGGAAAAGAGTCAAGATGACTGCTCTGAGGTCTGGACTCCTCCGGGGACTCTGAAGTTATTTTCTTCTACTTTGGTTATTTGCTGGGTAGACCACATGCTGGGTAGGATGACCTCAGACTGAAGAGTAAATCAGCCTGTAAAGGCTCAGGGTCTCAGTCTGTCAGAATCTGCACCCACCTCCCACAGATTCCTTTCCCTCTTCATTGATGAAGTTTTTGATTCAACATTACCTGTGTGGCTTCCAGCGCTTGCAGGATTCAGTAGGCCAAACTGCGGAGCTCACCCAATCCCTGCATGGCCACACTCTGTGTCCACTTCTAAAAGGAATCCAGAAAACAACACAGACTCAACTCTGAAATCTCATCTACATCCCAGGATACTGCTCTGATGGTCCCTAGGGCTGGGCGAAGATTGAGGTGTACCTCAGCCTGAACAGGCTTCCACGGAGGGGGGATATTTGGACCACCTGATGCTAGACGGACACTGCCAGATGCCGTAGTGACTCTCTCTGTAGCATCTTTCTGTGCTCTGAAACAGTCGTAATGCCCAGTAGTGGGAGGAGGAGGAGGAGGAGAGGGCGGAGGAGTGGAGATCTCTTCCCAGGAACTGTCCTTTCCCTGACTCAGAGCTGGGAAGTCCCCGCAGCTCAGACTGCCCCACTTCACTGGAAAGCCCTAGCACAAGTGGAATGGGGGACAGATCTAGCACTCCCTCCATGGCCCAAGGATGCAGCACAGCCCTAGGGCTCCTACCTCCATTCCTCTTCCATAGGGAACATAAGACTTGCATCAAACATATGTGGACAGATTCTGGCGTGGGATGTGCTGGTTCTTTCAGCCATTGCTGATATTCCCAGCGAAATGCAACTAGACCTTGGGTAGGCCGAGGCTCTTGAACCTGCAACAGAAAAGTTCAGGTCAGGTTTGGTACCCAGAGGGCTGAAAATGCATTTCCTCAGGGGGTAGCTGACATCCAGAGCAGCAGCAGAACGCTGTTGGAAGGATGCTGCACAAGTGCATAACTGATGCACTAGCCAGCCACCCTAACTGGTCAGCAAATTATCCAAGTCTGCAGTGGGCTTATCAGCATTGCTGAAGCAACGTCTACCTTGCTCCAGTGTCTCCCTCCGGTTCAATTGTCCCTGCCTGGGGCTATCCAAGGTCCTGACCATCCAGCCAGAATCTTGCTCACCCTCCAAGCTGCCTGAGGAATGTCCCCTCAGCTTAGACCCAAATAGCCCCACTTGACTGAAAGCCCGGCACAAGTGGAATGGGTGGCAGATCTCGCACTCCCTCCTTAGCTTGATTATGCAGGCCCTCCCTGGGGTTCCGACCCCCCCCAATCCTTTTACATAGGGAACGTATGGAAATGACTTGCGTCATACATACAGGTTTTGGTCTCAGCCTGTGATGGGGAGGTTTTCGAATAAAACTAACAATTCCTGGAGCAAGCCGAGGCTCTGGGACTTGCGACAGAAAGGTTCAGTAAAGGCTCAGTACCCGGAGGTCCCAAAATGCCCATCCCCACAGTTTAGTGCTGCCATCTGTGCAGGCCCGAAGGTGGAGGCTGCTTTAAGGGGAACGGATCCCGAATCCTGAAGTCTTTTTCCTCATACTTGTATAATATGCTGGGTGGGAGGACACGGTCTGAGTTGGCACCCGCCTCCCATAGGTTCCTCTCCCTCTTCTTTGTTCTAGTTCTTGATTTCTTCATGACTGGGGCTTGGGAGGGCACACAGCTCCAGAGACTGGCTGGGAGCTTGTCCTACCCAGTCGATGGCCATGAGAACAGCTCTTTAGTGCGCTGTCTGGTGAAGCTCTGCTGGTCCTCCCTATAATCTGTTCATAATTACTAGCATTTTCCAGACATTACCTGCATGGCTTCTGTCACCTTCACGGTTTCCATAATGCTGTGATGGAAGTTGCCTGACCCATAGAATCCGTCCATGGATTTTCTTGCAAAGAATTCCTGTGGCAAGAAGGTTAACAATGTGCCAATTAGTGGCCAACACAAACCTGCATTCCCTAACTTTATGTCCACTTCTAAAAGCAAGCAAGAAATGAACACAGACCCACTCCTGACATCTCAGCTACAGCACGGGAATAGTCAATGTCCTCTCAGGGCTCCTGTTTTCACAGTTGAGAACACACACACCCCCAAGACTGGCAGCGCATCTGCATATAGTCGTTGGAAAGTGCATGAGCTTTCATGGTGCTCCCCAAAGACTCCTGGGAATTGCCGTTCAGTGAAGATGTGGCATAGTCTTCTTCCAATATCCTGCATCACTCTCACAGCACAACAGTCTCCAGGATCCCGCCGTAAAAGTGAAGCAGGATTCAACAAACTGAAGTCTGAAGTCCCCTTGCACAAGTGGAATGGGGGAAAGATCTGGCCCTCCATGGACCGAGGATGCAGGGCCCCCCCCAACTCGGGTTCCAACCACCAATCCTCTTCCATTGGGAATATAAGAGTTGCACCAAAACGTACATGGACAGGTCTCGCCATGCGACTGACTGGTTGCTCAGGGCGATGCTCACATTCACGGTGAGAGGCACCCAGTCCTGGGGTGAGGTGAGTGTCTTGGACCCTGACAAACTGTTGATTGGGCCTGTGTGCAGCTTCACCCCAAACCTAGAACTCTATACAGTCCTCCTGTCCTCATGCGGGCGTGACCATTTCCACAATGCAGTGCTTCTCTCTGTGCAGCCCCGGGGGTGTCCGGTTGCCCCCTTAAGGGAAAAGGAAGCCCCTTGAGCCTCTGCAAAGAGTGTGCTGAGAAGAGCAACCCCTCTCAGAGAGGGCTCCATCTCTCTGAAAGGGCCCTCCCCCTCTGAGAAAAGTGCAGGACGGTGCAGAGGTCAGCACAGAGGGAAATGGCTCTCACGCTGAAGGGTCTCTGCCCAAATATACCCTACTTGGAAAAGAGTCAAGATGACTGCTCTGAGGTCTGGACTGCTCCTGGGACTCTGAAGGTATTTTCTTCTACTTTGGTTATTTGCTGGGTAGACCACATGCTGGGTAGGAAGTCACAGTCTGTCAGAATCTGCACCCGCCTCCCACAGATTCCTTTCCCTCTTTATTGATGAAGTTTTTGATTCAACATTACCTGTGTGGCTTCCAGCGCTTGCAGGATCCTACAGGCCGAACTGCGGAGCTCCCTTAAACCCTCCGTGGCCACAAACTGTCTCCACTTCTAAAAGGAATCCAGAAAACAACACAGACCCAACTCTGAAATCTCAGCTACATCCCAGGAATACTGCCCTGATGGTCCCTAGGGCTGGGCGAAGAGTGAGGAGTACCTCAGCCTGAACAGACTTCCGTGGAGGGGGAATGTTTGGACCACCTGAAGCTAGAGGGACACTGCCAGATGCAGCAGTGACTCTCTCTGTCGCATCCTTCTGCTGCTCTTCTTTCCGTGCCCTGGAAGAGTCATGATGCCCAGCAGTGGGAGGAGGAAGAGGGAGAGGGGGAGCAAAGCTCTCTCCCCAGGAACTGTCTTTTCCCTGACTCAGAGCTAGGAAGTCCCCTCAGCTCAGATGGCCCCACTGCACCAGATCACCTTGCACAAGTGCATCCAGCACTCCCTCCATGGCCCAAGCATTCAGCACACCCCTTGGGCTCCTACGCCCCAGTAAGGCTTGCATCAAAGGTACATGGACAGATTCTGGCGTGGGATGTGCTGGTTCTTTCAGCCAGTGCTGATATTCACAGCGAAATCCAACTAGTCATTGGGCACGCCGAGGCTCTGGAAGCTGTAGCAGAAAGGTTCAGGTCAGCTTTGGTACCCAGAAGGCTGAAAATGCATTTCTTCAGATGCTGGCTGACATCCAGAGTGGCAGGAGAGCACTGCTGGGAGGAGGCTGCCCAAGTGCAAAACCGTTGCACTAGCCAGCCACCCTAACTGGCCAGCCAAAGATCGAATCCTTCAGCAGGCTTGTCAACATTGCTGAAAGAACCTCTACCCTGTCCCTCTCCAGTTCAACTGTCCCTGCTCGCAGATATCCAAGTTCCTGGTCTTCTTGACAGAATGTTTCTCCCGTCAGAGCCGATCCTCAGCGGCAGGCTCCTTGAACTCTTGGTGCCTGTCTAGCCCTAAGTCTGACCAATTGTTGATTGGGCTTGTGTGCAGATTCAGCGAAAGCTGAAAACCCTGGAACGACCATCCGCGCAGGATAGTGCTGCCATCTGTGCAGGCCCGAAGGTGGAGGCTCCCTTAAGGAGAACAGATTCCTCTTGAGCCCCTGCACTGTCTGGGAAGGCCTGCAGAGAGGGCTGGGAAGGGCAGCCCTTCCCGGAGAGCTCTTCAGAGAGGGCTTCCTCTCTCTGCAACGGCCCTCCCCGGACTGAGACAAGCACAGGACTGTGCAGGGAAATGGCTCTCACAGAGAAAGGTCTCTGCCCTAATGGACCCTACTTGGAAAAGAGTCAAGATCACTGCTCTGAGTTCTGGATTGCTCCTGAGACTTGAAAGTTATTTCCTCCCCCTTGGGTAATAGACTGGGTAGGATGAGACTGTCAGAGTCTGTGTCCACCTCCCACCTCTCACGGCTTCATTTCACTCTTCTCTGATCTAGTTTTTGATTCATACATGACTCAGTCTTGGGAAGGCGCACAGCTCCTGAGACAGGCTTGGGAGCTTGTCCAACCAAGCGAATGGCCATGAGAAGAGCTCTGTAGTGTGTTGTCTATTGAATCTTCATAAGGGACACAACAAAAGTGTTGCTTTTTGAATAGGGGTCTTAACACAGGCCTGCAGCAGGATTTCTCCTGCTCCCCGAGGAAAGAGAGGGGAGGAAAAATCTGGAGGCTGTGCAATACTTCAGGCTTCACGATTAACTGACTGTGCCTGCATACACCAGCACATTAGCCTATCCATTTTCTCTTGAAGAGAGAGTTTGAAAGTATGCCCTGCAAGTGTAACAGCCCCCAACTTGGAAAAGAATATTCATCAATGCATTGATTAGAAATGAAGAGAATATTTCGGAGAATTATTATTATTATTATTATTATTATTATTATTATTATTATTATTACTACTACTACTACTACTACTACTACTACTACTACATTTATATCCCGCTCCTCCTCCAAGGAGCCCTGAGTGGTGTACTACATACTTGAGTTTCTCCTCACAACAACCCTGTGAAGTAGGTTAGGCTGAGAGAGACGTGACTGGCCCAGAGTCACCCAGCTAGTTTCATGGCTGAATGGGGATTTGAACTTGGGTCTCCCCGGTCCTAGTCCAGGACTCTAACCACTACACCACGCTGGCTCTCTATTCTCTCAAGAGAATTCATTTTTCTATTCTATCCAATGCATTGGCGAATATTCTTCCCAGACCTGTAAATAATGTTCTTTTCCAAGCTATTTCTGTAATGTTGTGAAAGGAGAGATCTGTCTTCTTTACATTGTATGAATTGCTCCTTGACCTGCAGTGGCAATGCAAAGAAAACACAATCCAAGTTTGCTCCGGGGGATGGCGGGAGATTCAACCCATTGAAGTCTGTGGGGTAGACAAGCTCCAATAGCAAGCCTTATGCAGGCATATGCAAGTGGGCATGGGATGAGCCAAAGAAAGAGAGTCATGCTCTGCACTGACGGTTCTCCTAGCTGGCCTAAGGCGGAGGCATCCCTCAGCCTGAAAAGGCTTCTACGGAGGGGGGATATTTGGACCAAGTTATGCTAGACGGAGAGTACCAGATGCGGCAGTGATTCACCTTGAAGCATCCCTCTTTTGCTTTTCTTTCTGCTCCCTGGAACAGTCGTGATGACAAGCAGGGGTGGGGGGAGGAAGAGAAGGAAAGATCTCTTCCAAGTCACTGTCCTATCCCTGACTTATGAAGTCCCCATGCTCAGACGGAGACGGCTCCACTTCACTGGAGCCCTTTACCCAAGTGGGATGGGAGAAAAATCTAGCGCTCCCTCCATGGCCCAAGGATGGAGCCCCCACCTCGGGTTCCAGCCCCCATTCTTAGTCCATAGGGAACATAAGGCTTGCATTAAACTTACGTGGACAGGTCCTGGCTGCTTGGTCCGCATCTCACATTCAATGTGAAACGTCACAGGTGCTCGTATGAAGCACAGTTTTCTGAACTGCAACAAAAAGGATCAGCACCGGCTCAGTACCAGGAGGGCCAGAAACACGTTTGCTCAGAGGGTGGTGGCTTCCATCCAGAGCAGCAGCAGAGGGATGGTGGAAGGCAGTTGCAGAAGTCCAAAACTGTGGCACTAGCCAGCCACCCTAACTAGCCAGCCAAAGATCCAATCCTGCACTGGGCTTGTCAACATTGCTGAAGCAACGTCTACACTGCTCTAATCTCCCCCACCGGCTCAAGGGTCCCTGTCTGGAGCTATCCAAGGTCCTGAACCTCCTGCCAGAATCTTGCTCCCCCTCAGAGTAGTGTTCTTTGGCGGCAGGCCCATTTAGCCTAAGTGGCTGTCCAATCCTGACTGTGACAGAGTTTTCTTTGGGCCTGTGTGCAGCTTCGGACAAAGCGGAATACTCTACTCAGTCCCCCAGGCACCATGTGGTCATGGCATTCTACTTACAGAGGCCGGCTGCTGCTTCCTGGAGTTTCAGGAAGGAGGAAGAGGAATTCTTCCTGTGCGGAAGGGCCACATGGTTTCCGTTGTCTTGTCTGCCCCACTCTGATGCTGTGTGTCAGTGTGAGTGTTTGTGGAACGGAGCAGGTTTCTCTTCTTCCTCTTCTCATATTTGATGCCATCATTTTCTTTCCCCCTTTGTGACTTGACCTGCTTCACCAGTTTGTCATCAGGAGCAGGTATACCCACCCAAACCCTGTTGCGGTATCACACTTACTTACAACCTAAGGGGAAGGGGAAGATCACAATAAGATGACAGACCAATATGCTACGTACATTCTCAGTCAAAAAGTGAGTTTGTTTTGCTCTCGTTGATGCTCACTGATGTGTAGGACAAAGATTTCTAAATAGCTCTCTCTCTCTGTGTTTCATTAACAGTTGAAAACCCAGGTTCTTAAAGAGGAATTAATCCTTTGCCCCTGCTAA
Organism: Hemicordylus capensis; assembly: GCF_027244095.1. Lineage (NCBI taxonomy): Eukaryota > Metazoa > Chordata > Lepidosauria > Squamata > Cordylidae > Hemicordylus > Hemicordylus capensis. The sequence continues at coordinate 226,122,225 of NC_069657.1, forward strand.
CTGGGCAAAGAGGTACCTTCTTAACATGGTGATTCTCTTTATTGAGTGGGGGGAGAGTAACTGGCCCTCTCCACCCCCAGCACAGTACTTCCAGTGACTGTTGCTGGTGTGTGTCTTATGTTTCTTTTTAGATTGTGAGCCCTTTGGAGACAGGAACCCATCTTTTTTATTTATTATTTCTGCATGTAAACCGCTTTGGAAACATTGGTTGAAAAGCAGTATATAAATATTTTGTTGTTGTTGTTTTTGTATTGAGATCTTCCGCATGCATGATTTGGTCAGGTCTGTGATCTATATGGCTTAATTTTCAAATCACAAACTACATGTTGTATAGAATTCAGGCTGCATCTCGAGTTGATAGAAACCCATGTTTGTTTGTTTTTTAATTAATTTTAAAAAAATCTGATTTTTTCCATTTAAACTGGATTGTGTTTTATTTTTCTTTAACCAGTTTATTTTCCAAAAGAACACAGGTCAAAGATATCATCATCACCATGAATGTTAATCATAACTCCTAATTATATTCTGTGAATTTTTTGTATCAGCAGTATATGGGGATGAGAGAGAACAGGCCTGATCCTATTCTGCAGGTGGTGAATATACAGCACTCACATACACAGTCAAGCCCTTGTGGGTGTCTGGGTGTTTCTCGCAAAGTGCAAAGACATTAGGCCCATTCACACATGATGTTCAACACTCATATAATGAGTATACACACAGGTACAATTCTGTGCACAGCTACAGTCATTCCCATGTTATGTTGAACACAGGTACAGTGTAATTCCGATCTGTACAATGCATTTGAAGGTCCCGTAACGAGGTTCAATTTTGTAATGAACCCCGGTACAGTAATTCACACCAACATGTGTACAAGTTGTACAGCATAATGTCTGAATCGGCCTAAAGAAGGACAAGGAATGACTAGAGGATTGAGGGGCATGGGATAGGTCTGAACAAGGAGCAGGAAGATGGAGGATACCTTTCCAAAGTCGTAAGAGGGATGTCTCTCACCGGAAACTGAGGACAGGTGTAAGCTCAGAGGAAATGTCCGTCAGCTGCTCCTCTGGAGCTCTGTACAGGAAGCTCCCCACTCTGGGAAAAAGAAACAGAAAAGCAGAGCATCAGTCCCGATACGCTGGGCTGAAATAAGCCGCCCATCTTTTGGGGAACCGGTTCAGATGGGGGTCCCCAGCTAGTGCTGAACCAGATGTTGTTGAACTACGATTCCCATGACCCCCATGCTACAATTCATGGTTGTGGAGGATGGGATTTGTCGTTCAGCAACACCTGGAGTAACATGGCTGGGAACCTCTGCACTGTTCAGAAGAGACTTCCTTTCGCCCACTAGGAGCACTGAGGCCTGGCAGTGCTGAGGTCAAAGGAAGGGAGAGGCCACTGCCCGCTGGGAGGGACGAGGGAGGAGGCCATGGAGCCCAGGCCTCTGTGAGCGAGCCAGTCTCCCTCGTCACCTCAGAGACGTGAGGGACATCATCACTCCAGTGCCAGAATGGCCGCCCTTCTCTGGCCAAGAGCTTTCTCCATCCCTGGGGGGCGGGTGGGGCAGATCTCACCAGCCCCGTCAGAAATTCTTCCCAACAGTTTCTGAGGAAAAAGTCTTTAAAGAAGCAAGAAACAGCTCCCCGCTCCCTCCCTTTCTTCGAACAGCCACACTACCATTTCTGCAAGGGGGAGAAAAATGGAAAATAACCCCCCTGCCCCCCATACCGGCACACCACGCAGGAGGGCAATATTTTGGGGCTGGGAGAGTTTATTTTGCGTCCTAGAACCAGCTCCAGCTACACGGACCTCGTGGTCTTCTTCTCTCCCCTGCAGCGTGACCTTCTTGGCCAGCATAGAAACTTGGGATCCGTCCTGCAGGGAGGTCCAGAGGGCAGGTTTCCTGCATGTCCTTTTCCAAACCACTTCCCAGCCCTCATGGCAAAGCAAGTCCACACCACTCAGCCAGGCCTCTCCCGTCATGGAAATCCCCTCAGCCCATGGGTGAGCTTTTGGACTCTGCCGGGGAAAAGTATATCATCTTTTTAAAACAAGTTCTTAAAACAGGAGGCTTGGTGGGGGAAGCACAACCCTGCCTAACGGGGAGCTGCTGAATGGATTGGATGAGCCAGGGTGCAGCCATTTTGGCCCTCCCCTGGATGTAAGGCCACTAAGTCAGCTGAGGGCTTTAACTGCCAGCTTAGCTTAGCCTTCTGCTTGCAACAAATTCACCATGACTCCCTGTATGAATCACCTCTGTTTCCCCTGCGAAAGAAGGAAGAAAATGGTTCTTTCTTCCTGGTTCTTGGTTCTGTAGCTGCCAGAGAGAAATGCAAAGCAGATTAGGCTAAAAGGGCAGAGGGATCCTGGATGTTCAAGCATGTTTGCCTGACTAGCAGAAAGGGAGGAGGACTAGCGGAGTGTGATGTGTGGCTTTTCCTATATAACGCTGATGCTGAATGTGCTGGGTGTGCTTTTTGCTTTGGAAATGATTCCCTTGAGAACCATTTATTCTGCAGAATAAAAGCTGATTTCGAGATCTCCACCCTGGCTGTGTTTTATTGGCTCAACACACGCCAGGCAAGGACCCAGTTCTGGGACAACCGACTCACCACTAAAAATGCTCTATGACATCCAGGAGAAGACTTTGAGCTGGAAATTGGCACAAGCTCCGACATTTGGGGGTAGGATGTGAAATGCAGAGGGAGTCCGTTGTGTGCACGGACCCAGAATCACGTAGCCTCCCCGAATCCCCTTCCCTCAAAAGCAGCCCAAGCCCAACCACCCATCCAAGAATGGCACCATGAGCTACGGCACTTGGGGCTGAACTGTGGAGCTGCCGCCGGGTCGGAAGAGCTGGACTGGAGAGAGGTCGGCCACGGAGGCCTGGTTTTGTGAGGGACGGGAGGAGAGCTTCAGAGCGCCACTGTGGGGAGAGATGGGCGAGTGGGAAGCATGTGGCCATGTCCAGGTGCTGGGTGCAAATCTCCTGCCCTCGGCATGCCTGGACTCGCTCTCGGGGCCCAGCTCTGGGAGCTGCTTGCGGGTGCTCTGGCAACTGCAGTGAAGTGGATATTGACCTCCCCTTAAGGAGTCCTTTAGAATGAGGTTTTGCCTGCTTAGGAACACATGGAGCTGCCATATCCTGAGTCAGACCTTTGCTCTATCTAGCTCAGTATTGTCTTCACAGACTGGCAGGGACTACTCGAAGGTTGCAGGCAGGAAGCTCCCTCAGCCCAATCTTGGAGATGCCGCCAGGGAGGGAACCTGGCCCCTTCTGTAGAGAAGGCACACCATCCACGACCGAGCCGTGGGCTTTCCTGGCACCGGTCGGAGATGGGGGTGGCCACGCAGCCGTAGAGGGTAGGACACCAATGTCCGCCTGCCCACCCTCAATTCCAACAGCACCCAGGCCAAGACCCCCTGGGCATGCATGAGACAGCCCACAGGCTTCAGCAAAGGGGATGAGCGCCGTGGTAAGGCAGAAATGAACACAGCCAGAAGGTGCCCTGCTCACCAAGCCCACCTTGCAGCTTCTTCCCATGTGCAGAGGCAGATTCTTGCAGGTCTTGCATGTGCTCTGATGGCCAGAGAATACAGGACCCGGGGAATGAGCCAACTTCTCTTTTCCGATTGGCAAAGCACTGTGTGGGAGGGGCTTGCCACATCCGGCCTTAGCCTTATAGACAGATTTTCAAACCTCATTTTCCTACAGTATCTCTCTCCTTTGAGGTGTGATACTACTGTACATCACTAGGGCCATACAAAACATTCTCCTGATGGACCTACAAGATGTAGCCCATCAGGTTTGGGGCTGGGGTGAGCTTTCGTACACACTGAAGTGATCCACACCTGGTGGCTGTTGAATCATGACCTCCAAATCCAAGCGCCCAATCGTTGGCAGAGTAATGCTCAGATGCATTAACTTCAGAAAGGTTCCCAATGGTGACATTGAGAAGCCCGGAAAAGCAGTGCAGAGCTTGCAGCAGGGCCATCCCGGGGGGCTGTGGGGCTGTGCACCAATTGGAACATGTGGGACCTCCTTCTCTAGCTTTTGTTCGGCCCCAAGCAAGACCAGTTTCCAGGAGCTCCTAAGATGAAGCAAGATTCAACTGCTTAAAAGTGTATGCCAGCCAATCTTAACAACATGTAGCCAACACACTACCCTGTTTCCCTGCTAAAATGAGGGAATTCCATCTCCTTGTTTTCCTGCAGCCAATTCCCCGCACAACTGAGAGTCCATGGGGGGGGGAGGGTAGTTAGAGGGCTGGATGAGACCTGTGTGCAAATCTTTATCTATGCAGCCCTAACGCTCACTGGGTGACCTTCGGCCAGTACAAACTCTCTCTCTCTCATCCTCATCCTCACCCTCCTTACAAGACTGTTGTCAGAATAAATGTGGGGAGGCAGAACTGTGTACACCATCCTGAAGGAAGGGCAGGATATCAGGGGCCTAAGCAAATACACATCTGTACACATGCATTATGCTTATTTATGTTGAGTATTAGCCAATGGAAGCATTACATGTGCTGTGCATGCCAAAACAGAAGGAAAAGTCACCTATTTGCAATCAGGCCAAAGATATCTATTTCCCCCAATTGGGATTTCAAACTAGACAGCAGAGTGGCAGACACGCCAACATTCCGTCTCACCCAGCACCGCCCAGCTCTGGCTGGCAGCAGTTTCCCTTTCCTCAAGCAATGACTCTTGGATCTTTTCCCGAGTTCCCTTTTCTTGATCTAAAATTGCCCCTCAAGCTTCGATGAGCCCTGTGGGGCACAGAAATAGAGTTTCAGGAACAGCATCTCAGATCTATTTCTGAAAGAGATGGAATCTCTTATGGAGGCAGAACCGGAACACCTGTGGGCAAGGTGGACTCAGAATTACCAGTAGATACATTGGTTGCACAAACCTGTGAAGGAAAAGAATCCAAAGGGGGCAATTCACCCCAAACTGCCCAATGGAACTCCATGGAGCGGAATGTTCATGGACTCCAAGAGCAGTTTACAGGCAACCAGCTGGGCAGAGCTAATGGGACTCAGTATTCTGAGTAAACTCTCTTTCCCAGTTTATTAAGTCCCTTGAGAAAGAGAGAGGTGGGGATCCTTTGTCCTGCAATGAAGCTCGAAGGCTGACCCACCAAATGCCTAGTGCAGGGGTTCCCAACCTGTAAAACTCCAGATGTTGCTGGACTACAACTCCCATCATCCCCAGCTTCAATTGATTGCGGCTGGGGATGATGGGAGTTGCAGTTCACTTGCAGTCTACAGTTGCAGTCTGGAGTCCCACAGGTTGGGAACCCCTCGCCTCGTGGATTCTTGCCTGGATGCACCCACATGGACACCGTGGGGCATCGTGGCTGGGGCTAGCATCTCCCTCATCTTCACCTGGGCCTCCAAGACCAAGGAGCAGTGTGGGTGCACGGGGGGCAAGTTGCAGGGCAGCACAATTGCTGACGTTGCACAACATCACAACTGATCAGGTGGTGGCGGCAGTTCTGTCAAAGCGTCAGCCTCCGGTTCCCATTTCCCGCCTTTGTAGAGCTTGAGCCCAAACGAGATGGCCTGAACTCTGCTCGGAAACTGGCGGGTTTCTTGTCTGCCCTCGAGAGTGTGCTGCTTGTACACTTCATGTCTGGGGCAAGGAGTTCCGTGCAAGGGGTCGCGCAGATGCTTATGCCAAGTGGTGTTTACGGCTATTCGTTCAGGGCCAAAGAGAAACTTCCTCCGTGCTTGCCTGGCATGGGGAAAGGGGGCAAAAGGGCAGTGCTTGGTTCTGCCAAGTGGCCTCAGGAGAGCTGGCTGTGGTGAGGTGGAAATGAACACAGCCCGAAGGAAATGAACACAGCCCTGCTCACCAAGGCCACCTTGCAGCTTCTTCCCAAGTGCAGAGGCAGATTCTCGCAGGTCTGACTTGCATGTGCTCTGATGGCCAGAGAATTCCGGACCCGGGGAATGCGCCAGCTTCTCTTTTCGGAAAAGCAGGCCAAGGAGAGGAATGGAATCAGACCGAAGCAATCTGTGGCTTCTGCATAGAGGAAGCGGTTGCTCAGTGTGCGGATCTCTCTTCTTATCAGAGAGGGCCTGTCCCCTATCCTGGGAAAGCATCACCATCCTGAATTTCTGGTGTGTCTGTTGGGGCTGCTCTTAAAGACACAGGGCATGGCTAAGAAAAGCCACCCTGAATGGCAGTGGCGTGCCCTGAGGGCATCTGGTAGGCCTGTGGGTCCTCTGGGTTTCTACAAGGTTGCAGAAAAGTGAAACAGGATGGGGCCTAACCCTCGGGCTCCACAACTGTATCAAATGCAAACGCCCCCCCACCCATGAGAGATGTTAGAGTGGTCACTCTTTCTTTCCCATGATGCCTCTTCTTAGGAGACACCAAGGCTCCAAGAGTAGCTTTCCTACCCCACTTCCAGCACCCCAGTCCACAGCCTCTGCTGCCAGCAGTCAGCATCTCTCCCCTCCCAGCTGTCTCTGCCTGGCCGGCTCCCATCCCCCCCTAGAACTGAGCTGAGAGTTCCGGCATCCATGGAGATGGAGAAACGCAAAAGATGCTCCAGAAGACAGTTGGCCAACTGCCTGCTTGCTGACCTGAAGCGAGATGGCCTTCTTCCTCTGGGTTTTGGCTTTGGCCATTACAAGCCTCATTGCCTTGGTCTATATCTACCGGAAAAAGGGCCGTTCAAGGCGGAGGAGACAGGTAAGAAGGGTTGCGTTTTGCCAAGTGAACCCTGGGTGGTGGGTCCAAAGAGGTTTCTCTTAATTGTTTGTTCACTTGTTCTTTTCCTAAAATCATTTCGTGCTGGACATCAGCCAATGGCAAATCAAAGAATATGTATCCATTTTGGCAGGGGTTTCGGGCTTTTTGTGTTGCTGCATTCTAATTCATGTCCCCTGCCTCCTGGAGGGTTTCCATCACTAGAAAGAAGCGCGCACCCCTTTTTTGTGGTACCATTTGTGCTTCTGAAGCTTTCCTCTAGAACATTTTTCCGGTGTCCTCTCTTTTTTGATACACTCTCTCTAAACTATCATCTGACATATGCATAACAAAGGTTTTCTCAACCAATTTCCTCAGAAGTCTTGAAATAGTGAAACTAGTGTCAGAAGATATTGCTTGCCTCTCTCTTTGTAAATAACATTTCTTTTTTTAAAAAAGAGAGACAATGAACTGTTCTTGAGGCTTCTTGGTTCCCTTTTTGTTTTAGCTTTTGCTTTGGATCCACCTCTTTCTGTTTTAAAAACCAAAGTGCCTAGCCATTCCTTCTGTTCTGTTTGGGACTGCTTTGTTTGACAAGCCTGCATTTAGCCCTAGCTGCAGATTGTAGTCCCATGCCATTCTGCATGCCATTGGATCGTTTTAGTCAAGCATTTGGACATGTCTATCCCACTCCTCCTCTGCGGGGTCTGGTGTGGTCTACATGCTTATGGTTATCCTCACAACCACCCTGTGAGGTAGGGTGGCCTGAGAGCCAAGGTAGTGGCCCCGAAGCACCCAGTAAGTTTCATGGCTGAATGGGGATTGGAACTGGGGACTCCCCAATCCGCGGTCAAGACGGACACCTTACGAAGGGTTGCATGGATGTCTTTGTCACAATGTCCCTTTGAAAGGAAAGCCTTGGTTCTTGTACTTGTCTCTCCTGTTCACCTGCTACACAACGTTACATGTGTCCTGCAAGTTCTGATGTGGCAAAGACAGGGAGAGGAAGGTGGGGTTGCCTTTCTCTTCTTTCCCCAGCCCACTCCACCCTCCTGCAGTCTCTCTAGAAGGGCTCGAAGAGGAGGACGGGCTCCCTGGTTCTCACCTGACTCGTGTCGCAGGGGCATCCCCTCTTGGCGGTGGGGGCCTTTCTGTCTCTGCCTTCTGATACAGTAGAGGGGAGGGCATGGCATCCAGCGAGGACCTGAAGAACACGGCCTCAGGCAGGTCAGGACCTTGGAGATCTCCAGGCAGGGACAGTTGAACAGGAGGGGACACCAGAGCTGGAGTGGTGTTGCTCCAGCCATGTTGACAAGCCCACTGCAGGCTTTGATCTCTTGCCAGCTAGTTAGGGTTGTTGTGCAGCATCCTTCCAGGAAGGCTTTGCTGCTGCTCTGCATGGCAGCCACCATCTGAGGAAATGCATGTTGCGTCCTCTGTGTTCCGAGCCTGTTCCGAACCTTTCTGTCTCAGGTACGAAAGAAGCGGCGTGTCCGGGTGGACCATCGGCATTTACCTAAGCGGCCCGCTAAAAAAACTGAACATCAGATGCCAGGACCTGTTTACGTAAGTTTTATGCAGGCGTCACATTCCCTCCAGCAGAAGAATGGGTGTCAGAACCCATGGGGGGTGGGCCGCATCCTTGGGCCATGGAGGGATGGAAGATCTTTCTCCCATTCCCCTTGTGCAAGGGGTCCCACTGAAGTGGGGCTGTCAGTTACTGAGGTTTGGGGACTTCCTAACACTGAGTCAGGGATAGGAGGACGAAGCTATGCCTCCTCCCCGCACTTCTGGGCATCAGAGCTGTGCCAGGGCACAGTAGGGAAAGCAAAAGAAGGATGCTATGTAGAGAGCCATTGATACATCTGGCACTGTCCATCTTGCATCAGTTGGTCCGAAGAGACCCCCTCAGTGGAAGACTTTCCAGGATGAAGTACTCCTCAGTCTTAGGCCAGCGATGGGGTCCATCCGTGCAGAGCATGTCTCTGCTCCTTGGGCTCATCCCAGGCCTACTTGCAGAATCTGGTGTAAGGCTTGTGATAAGAGCTTGTTTACCCCACAGACTTTGGTTGGATCAATCTTCATGGCCCTCCTACCGCATCCCCACTCCAGAGCAAAATTTTTGTTTGGTTGTGTAAGCATTGCCTCTGCAGGTCATGGAGCAATTCATACACTCTGAGTAAGACAGGTCTCTCTTTTCAAGACATTACCGAAATAGCTTGGGAAAGAACATGATGGATAGGGTGATCGAATATTCACCCATGCATTTAATAGATGGGATAAGATAATTCTCCAGAATGTTCTCTTCAGCTCTAATCAATGCATTGGTCAGTATTCTTTTCTAAGTCGGAACTTGTGATCTTTTCAGGGCAGCCTTTCAAAATCGTGATCAAATGGGTCGGCTGGTGGGGTAGTGTATGCAGACACTGTGAATTAAGGGTGCACCTTGAAGTATAGCTCAGCCCCCAGATGCTGCTGCAGGCCTGTCTTAAGGGCCCTATTCAAGAAGCCAACACTTGTGTGCGCCTTGTGAAGTTTCAATGGATAACACACCACAGAGCTGTCCTCATGGCTATTAGTTGGTGGGACAAGCTCCCAGCCTCTTTCAGGAGCTCTGCACCCTCCCAAGCGCCAATCACATACCAGTCAAAAACCTCATCAGAGAAGAGGGAAAGGAATGCATGGGAGGCGTGTGCAGACTCTGACAGTGTCATCCTACCCAGTACTTTCCCGGAGCATAGGAGCAAAGTTGGAGGAAATGCCTTCAGAGTATCAGGAGGAATCCAGACCTCAGAGCAGTGACCTTGACTCTGTTCCAAGCAGGGGCCATTGGGGCAGAAACCCTTCAGCCTGAGAGCCATTCCCCACTGTGCTGACCTTGGCATGGCCCTGCTCTTTTCTCAGTGCTGGGAGGGCCCTTTCAGAGAGAAGGAGCCCTCTCAGAAGAGCTCTCTGGGAAGGCTGAAGTTCCAGCATGCCTGCCAACATAGAACAGGGGCTCAAGGGGGTTCCTTTTTGCTTGGGGGAGCACACACACACACACACACACACACACACACACACACACACACACAAACACTCTGGCCTGTGCAGATGGCAGCACTGCACATTGGGTATGGTCATCCACAAATATGGGTCCAGAGCCCTTGTGCCACGTCGTTCCACCAGTGCTGTCATGCTGCTCTGAATGTCAGCCACCATCTGAGGAAATGCAGTTCCAGCCCTTCGGGTACCGAGCCTGTGCCCAACCTTTCTCTTGCAGGTGGAAGAGCCTTGGCTTACGGAGTGTCTGTCACAGGGTGACTGCTACTTTAAATGTGGAAAATGGCGAAAAGAAAAACCTGCCCACCACAGGAGGAGACCTCTCAGCGTACGTTCTATGAAATCTTACCTTCCTTACAGAAGAGGGATGGGGGCCAGAACCCGAGGGAGGGGGGCTGCATCTGGCACTGTCCGTCTAGCATCAGTTGGTTTGCATGTCCTCCCACCCTGGAAGCCTTGTCAGGCTGAGGTGATCTTCTGTCTTAGGCCAGATCTAGGGATGGTCAGTGCAGTAGTCCCATGATCATTCCTGTGACTTAGCTGAGATTTCAGAAGTGGGTCTGTGTCCTTTTCTTGATTTCTTTTAGAAGTTGAGACAAAGTCAAGATGGCACAGGGGCTCAAGGGGATTCCTTCTCCCTTAAGAGAGCACACACACACCCCCTGGTGGGTCAGGGCTAGACAAGCACATGGGGGTCAATGGGGCCATACACAAAAGATGCTTCCTGACTGCCTCAGGAAGCTCTGAGGGGGGGCAAATTATGGCAGGAAGATCAGGACCTTGGGTTGCTCCAGGCAGGGACCATTGAACCAGACGGAGAGACTAGAGAGGGGTAGAGGTTGCCTCAGCAATGTGGACAAGCCCACAGCAGGCTTCGATGACTTGCTGGCTAGTTAGGGTGGCTGTCTAGCACATCAGTTTTGCGTTTGTGCAGCATCTTTCCAGCAGCGCTCTGCTGCTGCTCCGGATAGCAGCCACAGTCTGAGATCATGCATCTTCATCCCTGCGGGTACTGAGTCTGTGCTGAACCTTTCTGTTGCAGGTCCAAGATCTTTGGCTCACTATAGGACTGGGTGATTTTCTCCCGGATCATGAGCGCTGGCTGCAAGAATTTCTCTGTGGCACAATGAGACCTATGCTGGTACGTATTATGCATTCCCTACGGATGAGGAATGGGGGTAACAACCCAAGGGATGGGCCGCATCCTCAGGATAGGGTGGGAGTGCTAAATCTGCCACCCATTCCACTGGTGCCAGGGGGACAGGTAAAGTGGGGCTATCGGGGTCTAAATATGGGTACTTTTTATGGGACAGGGCAGTTAATCAGAAAAGAATCCCACCTCTCCTTTTCACCCTGGGGGGCTTCACAGTGCTGTGCATCACAGCCAAAGCTGCACACAGGCCCAAGAAACAATTTGCTAGGGTTGGAGCTAGACTGACACATTGGGGTGATGGGGAGTGCCACTGAAGAAAAGGCAGCTGAGCAAGATTCTAGCAGGCAGATCAGGACCTTGGATAACTCTGGGCAGGGACAGTTGCACTGGAGGTAAAAACGGGATCAGGGTAGACCTTGCTTCAGCAGTCTTGACAAGTCCACTGCAGGCTTCGATCTCTGGCTGGCTAGCACAACAGTTTTGCCATATACTGAGTGGCAGTATACCGTTGGTCCATCTAGCTCAGTATTGTCTTCACAGAGTGGCAGCGGCTTCTCCAAAGTTGATTTTTCAGCATCATTCTAGTAGCACTCTGCGGTTCTGGATGCCAGCCACCATCTGCGGAAATGCATTTTTGGTCCTCGGGGTACTGAGCCTGTGCTGAACCTTTCTGCCTCAGATCCAAGAGCCTCAGCTTGCCCCAAGACTGGGTAGATCTTGCCATGGGAGTGAGCATTACCTAAGGAATCTGAACATCTCATGCCAACACCTACAGTGGGTATTGGAAAGAAACACCCCCTTTGATAGACCTTCATTTCTGGTTCCCTTACATCCTGAAATGAAAACACAAAGAAAATTCCCTTCACCAGCTGTACTTATCCAATGCAACCTATAGCATCCAACTGAGAAGCATCACAATTACAGTCCAGAAGAAGTGTCAGAAATAAAAAACAAGAATTACTGAGATTGAAAAAGGATCAACCCCTCCCCATGTCAATATTTTGTTGAACCACCTTTTGCTTTAATAACAGCATTGAGTCTGTTGGGATACTTCTCTATCAACCTTACACATCTAGACGGAGCAATATTTGCCCACTCCTCCATACAGAACTGTTCAAGTTCAAAAGGTGATCCTTTTTCGATCTCAATCATTCTTGTTTTTTATTTCTGACACTTTTTCTGGACTGTAATTGTGATGTTTTTCAGTTGGATGTTATAGGTTGCATTGGATAAGTACAGCTGGTGAAGGGAATTTTCTTTGTGTTTTCATTTCAGGATTTAAGGGAACCAGAATTTAGAGAATTTAGAGAACCAGAACCAGAATTTAAGGTCTATCAAAGGGGGTGATTCTTTCCAATACCCACTGTAAGACCCAAGAAGTGCTTGGCATTTGAGTTCTAAATCTCTCAAATTCTGCCACATCTCTGACAATACCACCTTGCTTTTGTATTTCCTTCTGTGCTATGCTCTTGATTGGTGAATCTTGAAACCAGCCTCCACTGCAAACTCCAGCCCTGTCCACCACCAAGGCCGAACGGACCCGACCCTACTTTGTGGTAAGCACCCTCCCTTTCCAGGGAATCCTGGGCTCTCTACTCCTGTGGGATGGAGTTTGGCATCTCTCTCTCTCTCTCTTTCTCTCTCTCTCTCTCTCTCTCTCTCTCTCTCTCTCTCTCTCTCTCTCTCTCCCCCCCCTCTCTCTCATATCCCCCTATTTCTCCAGCAGTATTGGGGACACTTATCTATCACTCTCACGTTTCCAATGCTTCTTTATCTTCTCATTCTGTACTGCAAGATCATCTTCATCTTGCCATCCTCTTCACTTTCCATACATGTAGAGATCTCTAGTTGCTTCAGTTTCCAGGTTTCAAGGGTTGTTGCAGTGGTGGTGGTGGAGATGATGATGATGAGAACAACAACGAAGAATTACATGTGTCAACCTGACTCTGACTTGGCTGGCAAATGGCTCTTTTGTTCCCCCAGGAGACAGACCCTAACCACCCCAATCTGTCCTGTGGCCTTAACCGGAGAGCAGTGCACTTACAGCAGGTGGGCCGAGCAAAAGTCCTGAGGCGCTTCCGCAAGCTGGCTGAGGTGAGGAAATCAGAAATACACAGACCCCCACTGAGAACCAAGAGCAATGGGGCAAGTTTTTCCCTGCGCTCAGCCCCTTTGCTGAATTGTATGGCTTGGCTAAAGCAGAATTCAGGGGGTCTTGGCCTGGGTGCCGTTGGAACTGGGTGTGGGCAGGAGGAGATTGGGGGCCCCCTCCATACTCTCCCAGTCCTAGCACAAAAGCACCACCTCCACCCTGTGGGAAGCATTGCCCCTCCAGCACGGGTGTGCCTAGACTGGGTAGAGTACTAGCAGCTTCTCCTTTTGCAAGCCAACATGGCCATCCTCATGTTCCACCATGGCCTGGGAAGCTCACGGCTGCCTGGTAGATCCCAGTAGACCCTCTTCACACCTTTCTTCCTGCCCTTGAATCCATCCAGGAGAACGTATCTCCAGTTTGTATATGAGACCCAAGAAGTGCTCGGCCTTTGAGTGATTAATCTTTCAAATTCTGCCAAATCTCTGAGAATATCACCTTGTTTTTGTATTTCCTTCTGTACTGTGCTCTTGATTGGTGAATCTTGAAACCAGCCTCCACTGGAAACTCCAGCTCTGTCCACCAGCAGGACCGACCCAACCCGACCCTACTTTGTGGTGAGCAACCTCCCTTTCCAGGGAATCCTGGGCACTCTAGTTCTTTGGGGCAGAATTTGGCATCTCTCCCTCCCTCCCTCTCTCTTTCTCAAAAGAAATGCCACAGACCTCATCTGCCCACATGTTTGAAGTATAGCCCCCTATTTCTCAACCAGTATTGGAGACACTTATTTATCTCTCAAACGTTTTCAATGCCTCTCTATCTTCCCATTCTCTACTGCAAGATCTGGCTTAGCTTCAAACTTCATCTTCCTTCCTCTTCAGTTTCCATACATGCAGGGGATCTCTGGTTGCTTCTGTTTCTGGGTTTCAAGTGCTCCTGCAGTTATGATGATGATTGATTTCATGTATATAACAGACTAGGAACATAGGAAGCTGCCATATACGGAGTCAGGCCATTGGTCCATCTTGCTCAGAATTATCTACACAGACTTTCAGCAACTACTCCAAGGTTGCAGGCAGGAATCTTTCTCAGCCCTACCTTGGAGATGCCAGGGAAGGAACTTGGAACCTAGATGCTCTTCCCAGAGCAGCATTCTCTTCCCCGGAGGGGAATATCTTACAGTGCCCAAACTTCTAGTCTCTGTCTTGGTTGACGAATGGATCTTTTATTCCACCAGGCTCCCCAAAACCAACAGGTCTGCCTTACCTGTGGCCTCGACCCCACAACAACATTTTTTAAAAAGAAAGGGAGGTTCGAGACATTGAAACGCTTCCGTAAGATGAATGAGGTGAGGAAATCAGAAGTAAACAGAGTACCAAGTTCTCTGGGACAAGCTTTTCCCTGCGCTCTGCCTCTTTGTGGAAGCGTGTGGGTTGTCTAAGGCAGGCCCCAGTAGGGCCTTGGCAGTCTGGAAAGTGGGGAGGAGGTGAGAGCTGGTCTGGTGGGCGCCTCGGGGACACCTTGCCCCCTTGGAAGAGGACAGCAGCTCCTTCCAAGCACAAGTGCAGATTACTCCATTTTCAAAGTCTGCATGCCTTGGTGAAGACCAGGGAGTAAGTGTGGAGGAAGAGCCTCTTGGGAAGTGTCGCCTCGGTGTGCAGCAGCTGTGAAAAGGACAATTTCCATGCAAAGGTTCACCAGGAAGGGGACTGAGAACAGAGCTGCTAATATCATCACCCCTTGAGACATCCACATTTGGAGTCATACTCTGTACAGTTCTGGTCACCATATCTCTCAGAGGACATTCTGGAGGTATGAAAGGTACAGAGGAGGAAACCGAGAGGATCAGGGGGCTGGAGCACCTCCCTTATGAGGCTCAGTTTCCACATCTGGGGCTTTTTAGTTGAGGGGAGAAGGCAACGAAGGGGAGCCATGATCGAGGTTTATCAAATGATGGTGTCTAGAATGTGGAGAGTGAGAAGAATTTCTTCCTCTCCCATAAGACTGGAACCAGTGGCCATCTCATGAAAATGATTGCCAAGTCATTCAGGACCAGCAGAAGGGAGTCCTTTTGGACACAGTGTATCATGAATCTAGGGAATTCTCTGCCACGGGATGCGGTGCTGGCCACCAGCTTGGAGGGCTTTAAAGGGGACTCTGGCCATTTCACAGAGGACAGGCCTATCCATGGCCACTAGTCTGGACGGCTGTAGGTCACCTCCAGGCTCAGAGGCAGGATGCCCCGGAGTAGCAGTTGCAGGGAGCCGCGGCAGGGGAAGGGGCAGGCCTTCACCTCTGGCCTGGGGGCTTCCCAGAGGCAGCAGATGTCCAGGGTGGGAAACAAGAGGCAAGACAGGATAGCATTTCTTTCCTGAAGGATCTCCTCTGAAAAAGGGCAGGGTCAGGGAAGACCCCCTCCTTGTGCAGCCATTAAAACTCATCTTCACTCATGAATCCTTTGTCTGGGATGACATCCTCATGTCTCTCTCTTTTCTACCTTTTGAAGAAGAGCAGGAAGAGGAAAAGGCCATATGATCCAGGAGAAGGCCCAAGGTAACTTTGTTTGAAGCTTTCCTGATGTGTAAATCTCCACCTCGAAAGGAAGGCCGGGGTGGTGTGGGGGATTTGAAGCACAGCCAGAGCTTTGCTCCTCCCAGACCAGGACTGGCATCAACGACTAGCAGCAGCTCTGCAGGGTCACAGGCAGAAAAAATAACTTGGCCCGGGGCAGAAATCTCTTGTGGGGTCTTCCGCGATGCATCAAGGTGGTTCATGCCCTCCGGCATCCGGACGAGTCTCCCTTTCTGGCCTGGGGTTCTGGTGTGGCCTCTCCCTGATCCACCTTTTGTCCACGAGGGGGTAACGTTCTTGGATGGGGGATCATTTGTTCACCTGAGTAGTGGCCACCCTGCGCCATGGGAAGGGGTACAGGTTGGTCAGCTCCACGGAGATGTTGGAAATAGGTCTGAGGCTGGGCCTGAAAGCCATGGGGCTGGGATCGGTGCTTTCCTGGATCTGAACGGGCGGAAGCCTGCAGAGCAAACCCGGGTCAGCCGCAGGGACTGATTCCTTTCCTCCTCTCTCTTTTGCAGGATCAAACGGAGGAGAATCTGGCCCTAGTGATGTTTGTATTTCATGTTATTACATATACTTCTTGTTATTATAGATCCAAGTCAACTTGTACAAAATCCCCCTCCCCTTGGCCTCGTGCGGAGGGGAGGGAGTTTGTCCCAGCCCTGCCCCGCACGAGGCCCAAGAAGCGGGCCGATTGGCTCCCTTGAAATTGGAGGCGTGGTCTGGGCCGTAATGGGCCGATCCACGCCCCAAGCTCTTCAGTTTTGCCTTGGCAATCCCCTCCCTCCCTTCCTTCCCTGATGCAGAGCGGGTCTAGCGGCTGGTCGCCTGCGGGGGCCGAGTAGGAATTTTTTGCTCTCAACGCATTGGCCACCGTTGGGGTTTTTTTCGCCTACTCCGTTCTGTACTCAGGTGTTTAGTTAGAGTTAGAGTTGGCAGTAACAGTGCGGGCTGAGGGGTAAGTTGAGGGTTAGAATATCGGTGAGCACCCTTGGATCTATAAAGGTTGATTGGTCAATTGCTCCTTTGTGGCCTGTGCGGCACGGGGAGAATAGATTGCCATGAAACCTGCTTCAGGACTTCACCAACCTTTGGGCTGTGCAGTCCAGGGTGGGTGAAGACCTTGAAGTATCCAGATCCCCTCTTCTAAAGGGGGCGGTTGGCTCTGAAGGAATTAGGCGGGGCGTACCTGCCTGTTTCCTGAGCCAGGGTGTGTCGCCCAGTGAGGCGATGGGTAGGACGTTAGAGTCCTAGCCCAAGCCTAAGGGCCCGCACTGTTCTCTAAGGGTGATTAATCACCTGGCGTTCTAGTCCGCCAGGTCTGTTGTTTCTTTAATAAAATTGTGGTCCTTTCACCCATAAAAAGTCTACGTGTCTTCTTGGGCTGGGGTCTGGGGACAACCTACTATTTGTTTCTTTATTTACGTCTACTCCTACTTGGATTGATATGCTGTTGCTATACTGGAACTGCATTTGACCTGACCACTGTGAAATTGCCTTCAGCTGCCATTGGTTCACCATATTTAAAGCAGCAAGTAGTTCCAAAGGACTTGCTTCTATGTCTTCATCCTTGTTGACCATCCACACTTTTTATAGTACCTGTATAAGTCTTTTCAAAAAGAAAGCTGGTTTACTAGCACAGAAAGGATCAGTTTGAGCAGGTTCATCAATGTCCTTGAAGGTGGTCTTTGTGGGCATGAAGCCAAATGTGAAGAAACGGAATTGGTTCCTATGCTAATATCGAGGTGAAGCCTGCTTAATTTCTAAGGACATCTTTGTGCCCTGGTTTGATAGACTTGTTTCTCTCAATATATTTCATTATTTATTTATTATTACTATTAGTATAAATAAGGTATTGTTGTTCTTGAATAAAATCCGTTACTAAAAACATTTTCCTCCAGTATGTGTCTCTTTTGAGGCTTCATAGTATGGTATGTCACTCAAGGTAAAGCACAGGGCCATAAAAAACATTCTCCGGAAGGACTGACATGATGAAGCCCATCTGGGTTAGAATGGGGGGAGCTTTCTTCCACACTGGCTGCCGTTGGGAAATGCCGAACAGGTTTTTAGCACTTTGCCCCTTGTTTACCCACACCGGAGCACTCTGGCATCAGATGCTTTTCTTCCTCTCTTCTCTTTGGACCGGCAAAACAAAGACCCGAAATTCAAGCACCCAATCTTGGGCAGAGAGTCAGGCTCAGGGAATCTGGCAGGTTGTTTTGTCCAGATTCAGCCGGAGAAACCTCCCTGAGATCTCTGCGCAGGAGAAGCGTCTGTGGTTTGGGTCTAGGTTAAACACTGGCCTGCATTCATTGCACACATGCAAGTTCCGGGAAACTGCAGTGTGGTTATTTCTTTTAGAAATGGATGGTATAAAAAACAAACAAACCCCAAAGCAGAATAAAGCACCAGGGTTGCCCTAATCATGTGGATAATGGGGAGAAAGGTATGTGGTGTGGGGGTTAGGGACGGCAATGCACCCTACAAGAAACGAAAAAATGAGTCTCTTCAAAATAGCTGTAGAAATTAGAATGAATTGCAAAACCACATCATATGCCGGAATGCACCACATATCTGGGGGAGGAAGAGGCTGCCACAGGGTCTCCCCAGTCCCTAACGAGGCCATCCAAGGCTGCAGCCCGCGTGGGGCAGGACCCTTGTTTGGAGTGACAAGGGCACTTCCAGAGGTCTGGTGGGCAAAGGATGTGTTTTCCCCTCCCCACCCTCCCCAGACCTTCCCCAAAACCAGCACAGAGAAGGCCCCGTCCTGCGTGCACGACAATTGAACTTCAGCAGGGCTTGGCACATAGAGCAGGGTATTCCCAACTGATCTTGCGTGCTGGAAAGCTTCACTTGGCAGAAGGCCGTGTTTCAAGGAGCCGGGGCCCAGACATGGCTGCTGTGTGAGATGGGTATGCGAAAAGATTGTTCCGGGAGCTGGAAGGGATGAGGTCGTAGCTTAGTGGTCGAGCGGATGGAGTCCTAACTCAGTGGTGGCTCTGGGCATGCAGAAGGTCCCAGATCCCATCCCTGCTGTATTCTCCAGGTAGGCTGGGGAAGAGTTCCTGCTGGAAACCTTGGGAAAGCCGCTGCCAGTCAGTGTAGCCCATCCCAAGCTAGATGGACCAAGCATTGGGGGATCATAGGGCTGTAGCTGAGTGGGAGTGCATCTGCCTTGCAGGCAGAAGGTCCCAGGTGCCATCCCCGGCAGCATCCCCAGGAAGGCTGGGAAAGCGTCTTCCTGAAAAGCTGGATGGACCAGTGGTCTGATAGGGCAGCTTCGTAGGAGTGAGAGGACAGACAGGAGAAACCTTGGATGCCGAGAAGGGAGAAGGAGTGAAATCAAGGATGGGTTCCCTGGTACAGCCGTGGAGCTGTTGTTGGTGCTGACCCAGAGAAACAGGCTTTCTCATCTGCCCATCTCATCTGGCCAATGGCATCACCTCTACAAGATCTGCATTATTCTCCTCCAAGAGTTGTATTAACTGTATTAACTGAAAAATAGCAGTGTTTATTTTCAAACTGGCGAGCCCTCCCTTCGGAATAATGAGAAGAATCAATTGCACGATGCCGATTCAGGGAGATTAAGCATCCCAGCCTTGTTCAGGAGCTGTGCGTGCTCCAGTTCGGTAAGCCTGTGCGAGGGGACAAGCCAGGTCGGTTTGGGAGAGAGGCGCTGTCATGGATGGTGCTGTCCCACCCTGCTCTGGTGCCCAGCACTTTACCCAGGTGGGCGGAAATGCCGCCAGAGGAAGCTCCTCCCCCTCCGACCTTGCTGGTCATCAAGAGGACCGGATCACCAAATGGGAGCACCCACCACAGCTCCCAACTAGGGTGGGCTGCCTGGCCTGCCCCGATCATGTGGATCTTGGAGATTCCCAGATGGAGACGGAGAGCTGGCGATTCCAGACGGAGTATTTGGTGAACCTGTTCCACTTGCACAGATGAAAGATGCTCCCTGAGAACTTGAGCCCTCCACTCGCCCATCTGCTTGCAAAACCCAAAAGGACCTTCCCATCCATTCCCTGCTCTGGGTGCTGCTGGAGGGGAGGAGATGTGGAGGGGGGGGGGCTGACTGAGATCATGCAGGGGCTCTACTCAGCAGCAGCAGAAGGTCTGGGGAGGAGACCCACCCGAAAGGGCACCCCCTTTTCCGCCATGAGGAAAACAGCCTCTTCCAAAGTCTAAATTCATCGAAGGCTAAGCAGATGCTTGGACTTCCCACAAAGCTCTCCGTTTGCTTTTGGACAGCCAGCTTTGGGGATATTTGAATACAAGTCAGTCTGGCTTTTGGTTTAGGGCCACCGCAGGAAGTCTCCACTTGCATGAAGTATCAGCATCCAGAGCAGGGAAAGCTGAAGGCGGAAAACGGAAGCAGCAGGACATGCATTTCAGTTCTCCAGGGGAGAGCTCCAGTTCTCAGCGGGTCTCCATCCTGCCTCCCTGGAAGTGGAACTTCTCTTCCAGGTCTCACCCCATACACAACGGCCGGGGTTCCCTGAATTGGGTCCCCTGATGTGGCTGGACTACAACTCCCATTATCTTCTGCTGCCGCAATGTCCTTTGTGGCAGTGGATGATTGGGGGAGTTGTAGCCAGGGGTGAGACATCTCAAATTGGGGGGGGGGGGTGGCGGATGCACTGCATGGCATATGGGAGGCCTTGAGGTAGTATGCATGACTGGTCCCGTTTGCTAAGCAAGGTGCACCCTGGTTTGCATTTGCATGGGAGATTCCAGGTGAGCAGGGCAAGACTTTCCCCTTAGGGGATGGGACGCCACCTGCATGCAGAATAAGCACCACCACTTGGGGAGCGGTTCTGCTCTCCCACAGCGGCAGCGGCAGCAAGCCCCGCCCCCGAGGAGAAGGAGAATGAGGAGGGGAGGGGCTGCTGCAGCCGAGGCCAAGCTGGGGTGGGCGGGGCAATGGGAGGAGCCAGCGGGGCGGGAACTCGGCCACGGGAGGAGGAGTTAGAGCGTCCTCCCTCTTCGCAGCCAGTTGCCCAGGCTTGGTGGGGGCGGGAGGGGGCGGGGGAGCCTCCAGTGAAGGGAAAGAAGGAGCATGGTGTGCTGTTTCACTTGGTGGGCTGCTGCAGAACCCCTGAATTGGCTCAGAACGATGGTCCCCAGAACGGCCCTGGAAAGCATCCGTGAAGAATTGGTCAGGCAGCATCTTTGCAGTTTTGCTTGGGAGAGGCAGCTTGTTCTGAGCCAAGTGGATTCCTGCAAGAGCAGCTGCTGGCGTCCTTTCTCCAGCCAATCCTCGTGAATCCTCCATCTTTTCCATTTCCCCCAGGACATTGTAGGACTTTGAAGAATTCCTTCTCAAGCCCAAATCCAGAGGGGCTCAGCTGGACACATGGCAGTGGCCTCTGCGTCTCAAGGGGCAGAGAAGGGCAACTCATCTCTTCCTAGGAATGGTCACGATGAAATGTACTGCATTCTAGCTGCGCACCATTTTACAAAAAGAAACCCAAATCTTCCAATTAGAACTAGTTTTCAAAGTTCCATTGAAACGATCTTTGATGTATGTATTTAATTGTGCTGGCGATAAATAACTTTGAAACTCGTTCCTTCTGGGGTGAAAAGGGTTCTTTGGAGAGCCAGCGTGGTGTAGTGGTTAGAGTGCTGGGCGAGGAGCAGGGAGATGAAATCTCCGTTCAGCCTTGAGCCTCACTGGGTGACTCTGGCCAGTCACTTCTCTCTCAGCATAACCTGCCTCACAGGGTGGTTGTGGGGGGAAGCAGAACCCTGTTCACTACACTGGGCTCCTTGGATATAAAGAGAGTGACATCAATTCATGCGGGGCTCTCGGTGGCAGCTAGTCCTGATGGCTGGAGGCTACCTCCAGGCTCAGAGGCAGGGCCCCTGTGAATACCAGCTCCAGGGGAGCAACAGCAGGAGAGGAGGCATGCTGTCATCTCCTGGTGGTGAGCTTCCCAGAGGGCTCCACTGGTGCGCTACTGTGGGGAACGGGAGGCTGGACTCGAGAGGTCTTGGGTCTGATCTAGTAAGGCTGCTCTTCTCTTCTCTCGGGGAGATGTCGCTGCCGTTAGCTGAGAGCAGAAACTGCCAGCCCCACTGAGCTCTCAGAAGGGACCGAGCAACTTGTAACTCGTGCATCGTTTTCAAAAGCTTGATCTGGCAAGCTTTCATGAAACAAAACCTTGCCGAGAGAGAGGGAGATCTGGGATGAGAGGTCTGTGGTAGTTCTGGCCCCAAGCAATTGGCCCAGTCCTGCAACCAAGCGCAGGAGCACTTTTGGATTTGCTTATTGGCTGCTTGGTTTTTGGAGTCCTTGTCTAATGGGTCGGTGTCATTGTTGAAGAGAATCTGTTTCATGGTGGTTGCAAGATTGGTGTTGATTTTGGTTTGCTTTGGGTTTTGCAGTAATTTGACAAGCTGAACCTAAGGGCAGCCCACTACACACCCCTTGCGGCTGCAATCGCTTGAAAAGAGAGACTGCTGAGTATGTGAGGCAAGATCCTCGGCAGACTCAGAGTACATCTTGCCCCTGGTCATGGCATTCAGTAATTGGAATGAGTCCGGAGCGTCTGAAACCCACGAGCGTAAATGGGGGGTGACGTTCCTCTCCCTCCCTGCACGGTAAGCTCTAGGGGTGGGGTTCATGGACTGACTTGGGCATATTGGCCACGTGTCTATTCCAGGATAACAGGGCATGGGGGCGCTGCAGGGAAAGGACATCGCTTTCCCACCCATCCCATCGAGACACATGCCTGTTTAGTCTTTTTAGTCTTTTCTGGTTGCCAGCTTTGCAACCTCGCTGCAGACCTGATTGTTGTGGCATGATGTGGCCTATCTGCTGCTGTGCCATCCAGTCTAGAACTGTGTGTGTCTTTGCCTGGAAAATGATGGGTTGCCTCTCTAGAAGAGTGACAGCTTGGGTACCAAAGAGTTGATCTCTCCCATCGTGTTGTCGGTCAGCAATGCCGTGACCTTCTATGCTGTCTGGAAACACTGGTTGCTCCCTCCTGCACGTCTGAAGGTTCCAAGGGAACTCTTCTTTGGCCGTTACTTCAAACCTTCTATTTAAACTAAAAAGCATTTGAAGTCTCAAAACATGGAGCCCATTAAAACAGGGCTTAGCACATCCAGCTCTGTCCATGCTGGTCTCCTGCAGAACCTATCAGCCTAGGGAGCTTCAGCGTGGGAATCCAGTTGGCTTTGCTTGTCTTAGAGCAGGAGTTCTCCAGCCTGGGTTGCCAGAGGTCATTTGAATTCAACTTCCACCATCCCCTGCCACAGTGGCCTTCAGGGGTGATGATGGGAGTTGTAGTCCAAGAGCATATGGGGACCCAGTTGGAGAACCTTTGAGAAAGAAAGCAAGTCATGTAGAGAGTTTCCAAAACTACAGTGATTCATTGGGGTGATATTGGTTCTGACTGGAAGATCTTGCCAGACTCCATAGATAGAGAAAACGGTCTCTTCCTAGCCATAATGGGCCATTTTCCAGTTTTCTTCTCTTCTCTCTCTCCCCCTCCCCTATAGTTTTTAATAAGGGCTTCTCTTTTGCGTGTAGTAATTCTACAAAGCTGATGAATCTTTATATACCGCCTCTCAAGTTCCCCAAGTGGTTGACATAGGTCTAAATTAAGTTCATTAACTCACTAAAAATAAATTTTATTGATTTACAATAAATATAATGTAGTAATTACACTTTTCTTCAGGTGGCAGGATACGCAGATTTGGATGGTCCAGGAACCGCCTCTGGGAAAGGAACTGTAAGTGGCTCTTAATTACCATCTGGGTGCAGTTTTGGGACAGGAATTGGAAAATCCGCTTGAACTGCTTAACGGTCTCAAGCGACAAAGGTAGCTTTGGACCTTCATGTTTCATTCTTTCTGCTGAGATGCAGAAAGCCCAATGCATGCTAGATTCCCAGGCTGTATGCAGTGAGCACGTGAGACACGTGGAATAGACCCAGCCGTGACTGCAGGGATTCAAAGCCTCTACGTGGCACTCCTCTGGAAGCACCAAAGCCTTAATTCGATAGTGCTATGACTACAAACACTTATCTACCACCTTTCAATGGGATGCCATTGGGAACATCTGTCTGGTGGTGAAATAGCCACCTGGTGGTGGTGATTCCTGGAACTCTCTTCAACTTGAAATGCAGGTTGGGTAGGAGTGATGACCCTGGGCAGATGGGTGTAGAGGAGGCATTGTGTTTCTCTCCCTCAGTCTAGACAACAGCTCCTTCACCCTTCTCAGCAAACAGGGTTTCTCCAGCCTTGGACCTGTCTACTCATCCCTAGGAAGTGGCCCTATCAGACCAGTGGTCCTTCCAGCTCAGTCTTTTCCTTCCTGACTGGCAGCAGCTCTCCAAGATTTCAGGCAGGAGTCTTTTCCAGCCGACCCAAGCGGTGATCTTCCCCTGAGCTCCGCCCCTTCCTCCTTCCGGGTCAATATTGTGCCACACCCATCTCACACAGCAAGCATGGATGGGCCCCAGTTTCTGGAAGGACTTGTTATGCCAAATCGATTCTTGCAAGTATAGGTCCGCAAGAAAAGGTTGCAGCATATCCCTGGTATGCCTTGAGGCTGTGCAAGGAGGAAGTTTGAGACCCCCTTTCCCCTCAGAAGCAGAAGGGGTTGTGACTGCTGTGAGGGAGTATTCTGCAAGCGGAGACATTGCCTGCTCTTTCAGTTACAGCCTACTGTTCCCCTCTTTGCCACTGAGCCCCATGAGCTCTGCCCAGCTAGTTGCCTGTCAATTGCCTAGAGTCCATGAACATTCTGCTCCAGGGAGTTACATTGGGGCAGTTTGGAGGAGTAGCCCCCATCTGGGTTCTTTTCCTTCAGAGTCTGGTGGGACGTATCTGCTGGTTATCTTGAATCCACCTTGCCCACAGGTGTCCAAGTTGTGCCTCCATGAGGAGCATTGCATCTCTTTCCGAAACAGATATGTAATAGTGCTGCTGCTGAAACGATATTTCTATGCCCCAAAGGGCTCATCGAAGCTTGAGAAGCAATTTTAGATCAAGAAAAGGGAACTAGGGAAAAGAACCAAGAGTCAGTGCTTTCGGAAAGAGAAACTGCTGCCAGTCAGAGCTGGGCGGTGCTGGGCGAGACGGAATGTTAGTGTGTCTGCCAATCTGCTGTCTAGTTTGAAATCCCAATTGGGGGACATATACTGTATTTGGCCTAAATTGATTGCAGGTAGGTGACTTTTCCTTCTGTTTTGGCACTGACCACCCAAGCGATACTTCCATTGGAGGTCGCAATGTGGCTAATACTGAACATAAATAGGTATCTGGGATGTCCACAGGCATGTATTTTGTCATGCCACTGATATCCTGCCCTTCCGTCAGGATGGTGTGCACGGTTCTGCCTCCCCACTTCTATTCTGGCAACAATCCTGTGAGGTAGGTTAGGATGAGAGAGACTGAGTATCTGGCCAAAGATCACCTGGTGAGTATTAGGGCTGAGTAGAGGAGGATTTGAACCCAGGTCTCCCCTGGTCTCCCCCAGAACTCTCACTATGCCACTGCTCGGGCTCTCAGTATTGGCTGCAGGAGAACAAGGAGGTGGAAATCCTGCTTTTTAGCAGGGCAACAGAGTAGTGGGTTGGCCATGCATTGTTAAGATTGGCTGGCATGAATTTTTAAAGCGTCGAATCTTGCTTCCTCATAGGGGCTTCTGAAAACTGCCTTTCTCCGGGGCCTAGCAAAGCTAGAGAAGGAGGTCCCAATCGCTCCTACAGCCCCACAGCCTACAGCCCCACAGCCCAGCCAGGTCCCACTCGCTCCTACAGCCCCACAGCCCCACAGCCCTACAGCCCCACAGCCCAGCCAGGGACAGCCCTGCCTGCCTCCTCTGCACTGCTTTTCAGGGCTTCTCAATGTGACAGTTGGGACCTTTTCTGAAGGAGAGAATGCACCTGAGCCTGACTCTGCCAAAGACTGGGTGCTGAGATTTGGGGGTCTTTGTTTTGGCCCTGAAAAGAGAAGAGGGGAAGAAAAGCATCTGATGCCAAAGTGCTCCAGTGTGGGCGTGCAAGGGGCGAAGTGCTAAAAAGCTGTTTGGCATTTTCAAACAGTAGCCAGGGTGGAAGAAAGCTCCCCCCAACTCCAAACCAGAAGGGCTGCATGGTGTCAGTCCCCTGGAAGAATGTTTTGTATGGCCTTGGTGACATATTGTACAATAAGCCTCAAAGGAGAGAGGAGAGGAAAGCTGGTCTTGTGGTAGCAAGCATGACTTGTCCCCTAAGTCCGCCCTGAATGCCTATGAAAGGGAGACTAGAAGTGTGAGCACTGCAAGAGATTCCCCTCAGGGGATGGAGCCGCTCTGGGAAGAGCAGAAGGTATCAAGTTCCCTCCCTGGCTTCTCCAAGATAGGGCTGAGAGAGATTTCTGCCTGCAACCTTGGAGAAGCCGCTGCCAGTCTGTGTAGACAATCCTGAGCTAGATGGACCAATGGTCTGACTCAGTATATGGCAGCTTCCTATGTTCCTATGAGACAGACACTGGAAGGAAATGTTTTTTTAGTCATGGATTGTATTCAAGAACATCAACAACAACGATAATGAATAGTGGTCAGGTGAGATGCAGTTCCATTATAGCAACAGCATATCGATCCAAGTAGGAGTAGATGTAAACAAAGGAACAAACAGTAGGTTTGTACCAGTTAAGACTTGGCTATATATACGAAGAAGAAATATATGTAATAACATATCCCAGGCAACAGTTCTGTCTCAGCAGGGCCAAGTGCATTTCTGCACGACTCAGATCTGCTCTTCAGTTTTCCAACAGACAAGCCCATGATAAGGGGCATCAAAGAAGATCGTCATCAAGGCAGCTTGTCAACCTCTGAGGGAAACGCTAAAGAGATTCTAAAAGAGACTGATGGCCAACTAGGATGAAGAAAGACAAGGAAAAACCCTTCCACAGGAGCAATTGCTCTGGACCTACAGGTGCCTTAAATATGGGGAAGAGACCCCAGCAGGAGGTGTTTCCACAGGGCTGAGGTGGTCAAATGCATTTGCATTTTAGCAGCAGCAAATCAATACAAGTAAGAACACAAATACATACACAAAGAGTAGGTTCGCACAAGTTTTTATATATCTCATTCCTACGCAATCATAAATTAAGCAAATAATACTAAATAATATAATGAAAATAGTTAAGTGAAGTACAAATGTCACGATGGCCAGCTTCTCCTCCGTTTGATCCTGCAAAAGAGAGAGGAGGAAAGGAATCAGGACCTGCGGCTGGCCAGGGTTTGCTCTGCAGGCTTCCGCCCGTTCAGATCCAGGAAAGCACCCATCCCAGCCCCA
Source organism: Hemicordylus capensis (assembly GCF_027244095.1). NCBI lineage: Eukaryota > Metazoa > Chordata > Lepidosauria > Squamata > Cordylidae > Hemicordylus > Hemicordylus capensis. The sequence goes on from NC_069657.1 coordinate 226,149,075, forward strand.
TGGCTTTCAGGCCCGGCCTCAGGCCTAGTTCCCACATCTCCATGGAGCTGACCAACCTGTACCCCTTCCCATGGCGCAGGGTGGGCTCTGCTCAGGTGAACAAATGTTCCCCCATCCGAGAACGTTTCCCCCTTGTGGACAGAAGGTGGATCAGGGAGAGGCCACACCAGAACCCCAGGCCAGAAAGGGAGACTCATCCGGATGCCGGAGGGCATGAACCATCTTGATGCATCGCGGAGGACCCCACAAGAGATTTCTGCCCTGGGCCAAGTTATTTTTGCTGTCTGCAGAGCTGCTGCTAGTCATTGATGCCAGTCCTGGTCTGGGAGGACCAAAGCTCCGGCTGTGCTTCAGATCCCCCACCCCACCCAGCCTTCCTTTCAAGGTGGAGATTTACACATCAGGAAAGCTCTCATGGGAAGCACAGCCACGGTCCACTGATCCAAAGAGTTGCTTCCAGAGGAGGTGAGTGTGGCGGAAGAGCTGAAGGCAGCACACAAGACACTTCTCGGAGGACTCTCCCCTGATCTCCTTGGAACGTACCCGGCCTCTCCTGCGCTTCAAACAAAGTTACCTTGGGCCTTCTCCTGGATCATATGGCCTTCTCCTCTTCCTGCTCTTCTTCTAAAGGTAGAAAAGAGAGAGACATGAGGATGTCATCCCAGACAAAGGATTGATGAGTGAAGATAAGTTTTAATGGCTGCACAAGGAGGAGGTCTTCCCTGACCCTGCCCTTTTTCAGAGGAGATCCTTCAGGAAAGACATGCTATCCTGTCTTGCCTCATGTTTCCCACACTGGCCATCTACTGCCTCTGGGAAGCCCCCAGGCCAGAGGTGAAGGCCTGCCCCTTCCCCTGCCGTGGCTCCCCTGCAACTGCTACTCCGGGGCATCCTGCCTCTGAGCCTGGAGGTGGCCTACAGCTGTCCAGACTAGTGGCCATGGATAGGACTGTCCTCTGTGAAATGGCCAGAGTCCCCTTTAAAGCCCTCCAAGCTGGTGGCCAGCACCGCATCCCGTGGCAGAGAATTCCCTAGATTCATGATACACTGTGTCCAAAAGGACTCCCTTCTGCTGGTCCTGAATGACTTGCCAATCATTTTCATGAGATGGCCACTGGTTCCAGTCTAATGGGAGAGGAAGAAATTCTTCTCACTCTCCACGTTCTGGACACCAGGCATCATTTGATAAACCTCGATCGTGGCTCCCCTTCGTTGCCTTCTCCCCTCAACTAAAAAGCCCCAGATGTGGAAACTGAGCCGCATAAGGGAGGTGCTCCAGCCCCCTGATCCTCTCGGTTTCCTCTTCTGCACCTTTCATACCTCCGGAATGTCCTCTGAGAGATATGGTGACCAGAACTGTACAGAGTATGACTCCAAATGTGGATGTCTCAAGGGGTGATGATATTAGCAGCTCTGTTTTCAGTCCCCGTCCTGGTGATCCTTTGCATGGAAATTGTCTTTTTCACAGCTGCTGCACACCGAGGCGACACTTCCCAAGAGGCGCTTCCTCCACACTTACTCCCTGGTCTTCACCAAGGCATGCAGACTTTGAAAATGGAGTAATCTGCACTTCTGCTTGGAAAGAACTGCTGTCCTCTTCCAAGGGGGCAAGGTGTCCCCGAGGCGCCCACCAGACCAGCTCTCACCTCCTCCCCACTTTCCAGAGTGCCAAGGCCCTACTGGGGCCTGCCTTAGATACCCACACGCTTCAGCAAAGAGGCAGAGCGCAGGGAAAAGTTTCTCCCAGAGAACTTATTACTCCGTTTGGGGCCCGCGTGATTCTGATTTCCTCACCTCATTCCGCTTCCAAAAGCGTTCCAATGTCTCAAACCTTCCTTTCTTTTTAGGGAATGCAGTTGTGGGGTCGAGGCCACAGGTAAGGCAGACATGTTGGGTTTTGGGACCCTGGTGGAACACACGAAAGTGACACTTTGCAGTGGAGGCTGGTTTCAAGATTCACCAATCAAGAGCACAGTACAGAAGGAAAAACAAAAGCAAGGTGATATTCTCAGAGATTTGGCAGAATTTGAAAGATTCATAACTCAAGTGCCGAGCACTTCTTGGGTCTTATATACAAACTGGAGATACGTTCTCCTGGATGGATACAAGGGCAGGAAGAAAGGTGTTAAGAGGGTCTACTGGGATCTACCAGGCAGCCGTGAGCTTCCCAGGCCATGGTGGAACATGAGGATGGACACGTTGGCTTGTAAAAGAGAAGTTGCTAGTACTCTACCCAGTCTAGGCTCACCCGTGCTGGAGGGGCAGTTCTTCCCACAGGGTGGAGGTGGTGTGTTTGTGCCAGCTTGCGGAAGCGCCTCAGGACTTTTTCTCGGCCCACCTGCTGCAAGAGCACTGCTCTCTGGTTTGGCCCACAGGACAGATTGGGGTGGTTAGGGTCTGTCTCCTGATGGAACAAAAGAGCCATTTGCCAGCCAAGTCAGAGTCAGGTTTACACATGTAATTCATCGTTGTTGTTCTCATCACCACCATCACCACCACCACCACCACCAGCACTGCAACAACCCTTGAAACCCGGAAACAGGCGTTCTGCTGGAGAAATAGGGGGATATGAGGGGGGGGGTAATTCCAAGCGCCATCCCACAGGAGTAGAGAGCCCAGGATTCCCTTGAAAGGGAGGGTGCTTACCACAAAGTAGGGTCGGGTCCGTTCGGCCTTGGTTGTGGAAAGGGCTGGAGTTTGCAGTGGAGGCTGGTTTCAAGATTCACCAATCAAGAGCATAGCACAGAAGGAAATACAAAAGCAAGGTGGTATTCTCAGAGATTTGGCAGAATTTGAGAGATTAATAACTCAAATGCCGAGCACTTCTTGGATCTTATATGCAAGCTGTTAGTGAAGTTTGGCTGAGTAGGGTGAAAGTTGCAGAGTCTGTGCCTGCCTCCCACGGGTGTCTCCCCCTCTTCTCTGATGATTCCTACGTGACTGGGGCTTGGGACTGGCTGAGAGCTTGTCCGACCCAGTTGATGGCCATGAGAACAGCTCTCTTGAAGCTCTGCTGGTCCTCCCCAGCTCCGCGATGTTAACAACGGCATCATTTCCCAAACACTACCTCTATGGCTTGCAGTATTCTGTGGGATGAGCTGCTTTGTCTGCCCCATTCTTCGGTGGAGTTTTTTGCAAATACCCATGGTGAGAAGGTAAATGACAACAGGTCTAGTAGTGGCCAACGCAATCCTGCCTTTCCGCACTTTCTGTCAAAGACATCAAGAAAAGGACACAGACCCACTTCTGAAATCTCAGCTCCATCATGGGAATACTCAACGTTCTCTCAGGACTGCTGTTTTCACAGTCCAAATCAGAGACTGAATGGTACAGGAATCCTGTTCTCCTTGGGGGGGTTGTGCATGTTTTTGGTGTTCCCCAACTAGCGTGTGAGTTGAGGGCTGGGTCGTCGGAGGGGAGGGTCCCGTGGGAGGCGGACACAGGCTTTAAAGGCATTTCCTCCGATCTGGGTTATTTGCTGGCTGAGTGTGCTGGGTAGCATGGCCCTGCCAGAGTCTGTGCCCACCTCCCCCGGGTTCATTTCCCTCTTCTCAGATCTAATTTTTGATGCATACGTGACTCCATAGTGGGAGGGCGCACAGCTCCTGAGACTGGCTGGGAGCTTGTCCTAGCAAGCTAATGGCCATGATGAGTACAGCTCTGTAGTGTGTTGTCTATTGAACCTTCACAGACACTCTACCAGAACCCCCTTGCACAAGTGCAATGGGGAAAGATCTAGCACTCCCTACATGGCCCAAGAATACAGTCCACCCCTCGGTTCCAACCCCCATTCCTCTTCTATAGGAGACTTAAGCCTTGCATAAAATGCATATGGATAGGTGTTGGCATGAGATGTTCAGATTCCTTAAGTGATGCTCACTCCCATGGCAAGATCTACGCAGTCTTGGGGTGAGCTGAGGCTCTTGGATCTGAGGCAGAAAGGTTCAGCACAGGCTCAGTACCCCGAGGACCAAAAATGCATTTCCACAGATGGTGGCTGACATCCAGAACTGCAGAGTGCTATTAGAATGATGCTGAAAAATCAACTTTGGAGAAGCCACTGCCACTCTGTGTAGACAATACTGAGCTAGGTGGACCAATGGTATACTGCCACTCAGTATATGGAAAAACTGTTGTGTACGTACGAGCATAGGTCTCATCATGCCACAGGGAAATTCTTGTAGCCAGCACTCACGCTAAGGGAGAAATCCACACAGTCCTGGAGCGAGCCAAGGCTCTTGGACCTGCAAGAGAAAGGTTCAGCACAGGCTCAGTACCCGGAGGGTTGAAGATTCATGATCTCAGACTGTGGCTGCTATCCGGAGCATCAGCAGAGTGCTGCTGGAAAGATGCTGCACAAATGCAAAACTGTTGTGCTAGACAGCCACCCTAACAAGCCAGCAAGATGTCTAAGCCTGCAGTGGGCTTGTCCACATTGCTGAGGCAACCTCTACCCTGCTCTGGTCTCTCCGTCTGGTTCAATGGTCCCTGCCTGGAGCAACTCAAGGTCGTGATCTTCCTGCCATAATTTGCTCCCCCTCGGAGCTTCCTGAGGCAGTCAGGAAGCATCTTTTGTGTCCGGCCCCATTGACCCCCATGTGCCTGTCTAGCCCTGACCCTATCCAATGGTGTATTGGGACGGTGCGCAGCTTCCACCAAAGCCAAATACTTTGCATAGTCCCCCTGCGTCATGTGCAGATGGCCATTCCCACAGTACAGTGCTGCCCTCTCTGCAGAACCGGGGGGTGTTTGTGTGTCCTCTCTTAAGGGAGAAGGAATCCCCTTGAGCCCCTGTGACATCTTGACTTTGTGTCAACTTCTAAAAGAAATCAAGAAAAGGACACAGACCCACTTCTGAAATCTCAGCTACGTCACAGGAATGATCATGGGACTACTGCACTGACCGTCCGTAGACCTGGCCTAAGGCAGAGGATCACCAAAGACTGGAAAGGCTTCCAGGGCGGGCGGACATGCGAACCAACTGATGCTAGATGGACAGTGCCAGATGCAGCCCCCCTCCCTCTGGTTCCGGCCCCCATTCCTCTTCGGTAAGGAAGATAAGATTTCATAGAACGTACGCTGAGAGGTCTCCTCCTGTGATGGGCAGGTTTTTCTTTTTGCCATTGTCTACATTTAAAGTAACAGTCACCCTGTGACAGACACTCAATAAGCCAAAGCTCTTCCACCTGCAAGAGAAAGTTTCGGCACAGGCTCGGTACCCAGAGGGCTGGAAATGCATTTCCTCAGATGGTGGCTGACATTCCGAGCAGCAGGAGAGCACTGGTGGAAAGATGCGGCACAAGGGCACAACTGTTGTGCTAGCCAGCCACTCTAACTAGCCAGCAAGAGATGGAAGCCGGCAGTGGGCTTCTCGACATTGCTGAAGCAACGTCTACCCTGCTCTGGTGTCCCCCACCAGTTGGACTGTTCCTGTCTGGAGCTATCCAAGGTCCTGATCTTCCTGCCCGAATCTTGCTCCCCTCAGAGCTGCCTGAAGCAGTGTTCTTCAGCAGCAGGCTCCTTCACCTTATGTGATTGTCTAGCCCTAACCCTGACAAATTATTTGCTGGGCCTGTGCGCAGCTTCAGCCCAAGCCAAAAACTCTGCACAGTCCCCCTGGACCCATATGTGTGGATGACCATACCCACTTTGCAGTGCTGCCATCTGCACAGGCCGCAGTGTTTATATGTGTGTGTGTTCCCCTAAGGAAAAAGGAACCCCCTTGAGCCCCTGTTCTATGTTGGCAGGCATGCTGGAACTTCAGCCTTCCCAGAGAGCTCTTCTGAGAGGGCTCCTTCTCTCTGAAAGGGCCCTCCCAGCACTGAGAAAAGAGCAGGGCCATGCCAAGGTCAGCACAGTGGGGAATGGCTCTCAGGCTGAAGGGTTTCTGCCCCAATGGCCCCTGCTTGGAACAGAGTCAAGGTCACTGCTCTGAGGTCTGGATTCCTCCTGATACTCTGAAGGCATTTCCTCCAACTTTGCTCCTATGCTCCGGGAAAGTAGGATGACACTGTCAGAGTCTGCACACGCCTCCCATGCATTCCTTTCCCTCTTCTCTGATGAGGTTTTTGACTGGTATGTGATTGGCGCTTGGGAGGGTGCAGAGCTCCTGAAAGAGGCTGGGAGTTTGTCCCACCAACTAATAGCCATGAGGACAGCTCTGTGGTGTGTTATCCATTGAAACTTCACAAGGTGCACACAAGTGTTGGCTTCTTGAATAGGGCCCTTAACAGAGGCCTGCAGCAGCATCTGGGGGCTGAGCTGTACTTCAAGGTGCACCCTTTACTCACGGTGCCTGCATACACTACCCCACTAGCCGACCCATTTGATCACGAGTTTGAAATGCTGCCCTGAAAGGATCACAAGTGCCGACTTAGAAAAGAATACTGACCAATGCATTGATTAGAGCTGAAGAGAACATTCTGGAGAATTATCTTATCCCATCTATTAAATGCATGGGTGAATATTCGATCACCCTATCCGTCATGCTCTGCACGGATGGACCCCATCGCTGTCCTAAGACTGAGGAGTACTTCACCCTGGAAGGTTTTCCACTGTGGGGGTCTATTCGGACCAACTTGTGGAATGGAAAATTCCTAATTTTTCTCTACTGTTGAAACTGTTGAGTCTCTTATCTACCAAGGACAGACAGGGTGGGGGAAGTGGGTATGGATGTTGCAAACTGCATTAGCATAGGTGTCGAATGATAGGCTTATTTCAGACTGTAACTGTTCTGTTTCTTGGAATGTAGATGTATCTTCTCTTAATTTGCTTCTCTGTCTGCTGAGGAACCAAAACTTAAGGCAAAGTCCAGCCTCAAGGCAAACACATGTGTAAATGTAATAAACTAATTGGTCCCTCGGGCTGAATGGTGATGCCCAGCTGTTTAACAATGCCAAGGTATAAAATCCCAAGGCACTGGGTATTTGGCGCGTTTTTTCCTGGTAGGCCGCGAGGCGCCAGGAAAAGCCACCAGCGCTGGTTTTGGTTCAATAAATGATGACTATTGCTTCCTTCAATCATCCTTGTTCGTCTGGTTTGTGGTAACTGGGGTTCTCCCAGGTAACAAACTGATGCAAGATGGACAGTGCCAGATGTGTCAATGGCTCTCTCCACAGCATCCTTCTGTTGCTTTCCTTGCTGTGCCCTGGCACAGCTGTGATGCCCAGAAGTGGGGGGGGGAGGAGGAGGAATAGTTTCCAAGTCACTGTCCTCCTATCCCTGACTCAGAGTTAGGAAGTCCCCAAACCTCAGTAACTGACAGCCCCACATCAGTGGGACCCCTTGCACAAAGGGAATGTGAGAAAGATCTTCCATCCCTCCATGGCCCAAGGATGCGGCCCACCCCCCCATGGGTTCTGACCCCCATTCTTCTGCTGGAGGGAATGTGACGCTTGCATAAAACTTACGTAAACAGGTCCTGGCATCCGATGTTCAGTTTTTTTAGAGGGACGCTTACATAAACTGTGATAGTCCTCCCGGACACGCAGTGCTTTCGTACCTGAGACAGAAAGATTCAGAACAGGCTCGGCACCCAGAGGACGCAACATGCGTTTCCCCAGACGGTGGCTGACATGCCGAGCATCAGCAAAGGCTTCCTGGAAGGTTGCTGCACAACCACCCTAACTAGCCGGTGGGAGATCAAAGCCTGCATTGGGCTTGTCAACATGGCTGGAGCAACACCACTCCTGCTCTGGTGTCCCTGCCCGGAGATCTGCAAGGTCCTGACCTGCCTGAGGCCGTGTTCTTCAGTTCCTTGCTGCATGCCATGCCCTCCCCTCAGCTGTATCAGAAGGCAGAGACAGAAAGGCCCCCACCACTGAGAGGGGATGCCCCTGCGACACGGGAGTCCTGCGATTCAAAGGGGTTGACAACTGTCTCTATCAAAGGAATGAAGTGTTCTGTAGCACATGTAGATTGGGCTCCTGTGATGTGGCGCAGCGGAAGGAGATGCTGTGACAATCCAGTGTCTTGGGCCAGACGCATTTCGACAGACACAGTCTTGGTCCACCCGGCGTTAAATCGTGTGGCCAATCAGAAGCCTGGTCTTCCCATGTCATTATTTCAAAACAAGCCCTGGCCAGCCGCAGGGACTGATTCCTTTCCTCCTCTCTCCTTTGCAGGGTCAGACTGAGGAGAAGCTGGCCGCAGTTATTTGCTTGATTTGTTTGTTATTTTCTATTCCTACTTGTATTGCTCTGTTGCTACAGTGCAACTGCATTTGGACTAAGCATTGTGGAAACTCCTCCAGCTGTGATCTGCTCCCAAGATCTCAAGCAGCAGAAGGTCCAGAGAGGATTTGCTTCTGCAGGAGGGTTTTCCCTTCTGCTTCTTAATCAAGGTTGACTAGGGCAGAAATGCACTTTGTTCAGCTGATACAGAGTTGTTGCAGTTTTGGATGGTCTGTTTGGTTATGACGGAGAATCCTGAACTGTAATGGGTGGTGGTTGCCGTAATGGTAACTTGTTTGTGTTTCTACCACTGGCAACAGGTATTCTGGGCTGGATTTCAATACCTTTGAGCCTGGGCAAGCACACAAGTCTTTCCAGAACGAAACCTGCTTTACTTGCACAGAAAGGATCAGCCTGAGGAGGTGGTCGATCAATGCCCTCCAAGGTGGTCTTTGTGGCTGTCAAGCAAAAAGAGTGAGAAACTGAATTTGTCCCAAGTCTAGGATTGATGTGAAACCTTCTTCATTTCTCAAGCCATGCTCATGCCCGGGATATATTGTTACATATAGTTCTTCTTCTTATATATCCAAGTCTTTACTTGTGCAAACCGACTGTTTGTTTGTTTACGTCTATTCCTACTTGTGTTGATATGCTGTTGCTATAACGGAGATGCGTTTGACCTAAGCGCTGTGAAAAATACCTTCTGCTGCAATCTGTTCACAGTATTTACAGCAGCAGTAGGTCCAGAGGGCTTGATTTGATTGTCAATTTGCTTGTTATGGAGAATCCTGAACTGGAATCTGCTTTGGTTGCCCTCATGGTATTGATGTGAATACCGATTCGTCCCTGGGTCCGCCTTTTAGCCAATCAAACAGACTCAGTGGGGATCAATTAGAGGCAATTTTATTTGCTGCTGCAGCCAGCAAGGTAAATCAATGGCTATTGCTCTGCATTGAAATACAAATTGGTTATAGGTGCATCTTACATTTATACAGACAATCTGAATGATGTTGACACCCTAGACATAGTATACTTGGCAACAAAATGGTGGACTAAGTATCTAGTACGCATGCGAAAGATTCATTGTTCATCTGGTGATCACCCCTTAATTGGTTACATCCTGTTTTCTTTAACTGTCAGCAAAGAACGGTGAGAACCAAGTTTCTTTAGATACAATTTAGTGGAGAGAGATAATCATGTGAGGCCGTGTCCTTGAGCTGGCCTGAGCTGGGCTGGGGTTACTTTAAGTTAGAGTGAGGTATTCTAAGTAAAATGGAGTTACTTTGGTTTTCTAAAACTCATCATTTCCCCCCTTAAACACTGCATCGTCCTGAATCTTCAGGATGCCTTAATTAAGGTTTGTAAAGGTACAGCTATATGTATGGGTCTTACATTGTGGCAAGGTTTAAAGGTTCTCATAAACATTTGGATTAAAGCTGGAATGCATTATAAGCAGCAACATGTTGATTATCAATACAAAGAAAATACATGCTATAACTAGAATTATCTTCTGTGCCTATAAATCCATAGGCTCTCCATATTAGTTAGATGAAAGTTCTAACTGTTTGGAAATATTAATAATAGCTCCTTTTTAACACAAACTCTTAGATGGAACTCTGTGTTTCGTGTGGCTAAAGGGTTTGGGACACATGTGGTTTTGGGATGCCTTAAACATTTGTGATGCATTAAGCATAGTTTTTACAGAAATGGTATGTGCTATGGCAGGCACATTGCATACAATATTCTAGAGCTACAAACATAATTATATAATTCTATACATCACACACACATCCTTAACGACCCATATCTGGCATGATTTGATATAGATAAAAAGTTTTACACATAGCAGCAAAGTGTACATATAAAGATTATACAACTTCTAGCAAGCAAGATGATTTTAAACCATCTTTATCCCAAATAAAGTATCAATAACAGTCTTGCATTGTGGAACCATGTGCTTCTGGTGATTAATGGATTATCAGTTTGTGGAAAGCGATAGCGATGACAAGTCATGTATAATCACACTGATTAATACAAGTGTCTATAAAATTGCAGGTAAAGCTTGGGCCAGCTTAATGTCTTAGATCACAAAGGGATCAGTAACTTGGGGATAGGTGCAGACTTGCAGGTAAATGCTCTGGTGATGATTGGCACAATATATAAGTGAAACAAATAAGGAAATGACTGGAGAGCAAGCATGTGAGGCCCATGATCTTACAGCACAGGAGATAGCAAGGTTTTCAACATCATGATAGCACATAGTCACTACAAGAAAGTAATATAAGAAAGTGGTGCAAATCATCAACTCCCACCCCCCTTAGTGTCCTCTAAAGTCTGTCATGGCCAAAAAGGAAGCCATGGAGAGCTTTAGAATTCAAAATCTAAAAGTCCTTGGTAAGGAAAAATATATTTTAGTCCTTCAGTTGAGAACCAAATGCTCTTGTAAAACGTTGCAGGATTTTGGCTATCCTGATCCGTGTTGTTTTGGCTTGTTTGGCTAGTGTCCACAGACAAGCTCAAATGTTCATGTGTGTGGGAGCCTTGACTCCCTCCCCTTGTGGGCAATCTGAAATCGTGTCTTTGGCAGAATTTGAAATAGTGTCTTTGGCAAGGTATCTTACCCAGGTAGGATGGTTCCAGGGCTTTACAGCTTGGGGAAGTGCTGTTGCATGTATGACTCCAGAGAAAAGTGAACAAATTGGCTTGCTTGTTTGTTGTCTATTCCTCTCCTACAGCACTTAGGAGCAGGAAGATGAACTGTGCATTAGGCCTTCTTCCTCGAACACAGGACAGGGTAGTAGATGGACGTTCTGTCACCATTGGGTTGGGTTGGAAATGCAGATAGGGACTGCCCCCGGGTAGCTGCTGCTGCTGCTTCTGGTTAGTTTTCCTGGGTCACTGTTGATGGAGACTCCCTTGGGATCACATTCTGGCGATGGATCCAGGTATTCCTTCCATCTGGGGAGGACCAATCCTTCTTGGAAAGACAATTCAAGGCACTGTTGGTTGCAAACCTGTTTACTTGAGAGAAAGACAGGCAAGTGAGTTGCCAATTCCCTCCCCCCCCCCATGTAGGGACAGCATCCTGAGACTAAGTCTCTGGGTGCCAACCATTAGCACAAAAGGAACAGTCAAGTTTTCAAGGCAAATAATACAAAGGATGGACAAAACCTGAGGCTAATTCAATTTGGTCTTTTGGCAATTCCCCCCCCCCCCAATTTATAGTTTTGTTTACCTGTTTGCCTTGGGCCCCCCTTTCCCTGAAGATCAGAACAGGGGATGATGTCTTCATTTGAGGCTTGGTGGCCAGGCGGGAGGCTGTGTGTGGGAGCCGGTGCTTCTTGGAGGCTGGCTGGCTTGTGTTGTAGGCTGGTTTCTGATCACGAGAACAAAACAGCAATCCTGGGCAAAAGCAAGGCAATAAAGTCAAAAAGAAAAAGGCATTCACATTTTTCACCTCCCTTGTGAGTTTGGGGTTTAGAGGAGGCATTAAAGCCTTTCAGGTCAATCACAGTCACTGCTAACAAAGTCCAGTTTCCATGTGGCATCTCACATTCTCTTCTGCATCCTGTTCTTCCTCTTTACAACAACCCTGTGAGGCAGGCCAAATCATTTGAGTTGTAGGCTCTGTGTCGCCCAGCAAGTGTCTTGGCTGAATGAGGATTTGGACTTGGGTTTTCCCGGTCTTAATCCAGCACTCTAACCACTGCACCACACTGGCTGACAATCATACTTACAGTCCTTTGTCAGGGCAATCAATCTCCATCCAGTATAACTGACTTCATCGTCAGTAACGTGTAGATAGTTGTGGTGTCCCCGTTCTCCATCTTTAGCCTCATAATTAACCAGTCACTGATGGATTCAAGTTTGGGTTTGACATTTCTGTAAAGCGAAAACAACCTCTCGAGACAAGGAAAAAGATAGCCCACAGTCAATCCCTGCCCTCTGTTTACCCACAGCTTGGGCATTACCTGACTTGGTATGTCCAGTGAGATACTACTATACCTTGGTAAAGTAAGATTGTTTACTACACAAATTACACAGGCTGTTGCCACATGTTCTGCAAAAGGGTACATCCAAGAGGCACAAAAGTGTCTTTGTATTGACTAGGAAAAACCAAAGGATTGGTTCTGCAAGAATTCCACATCCATCTGCTGTTCTTTACCAGCCATCCTCTTCTAAATGCGCCCCCTGCTGTGGTGCAAAGTCAATGTCCTTTTTCTGAATGTGTGTGTGTGTGTGTGGGGGGGGGGTGTGCCAAGGTAGTTAGCACAGGAATCAAAGTTGCTTGGAAACAGGAATGGAAGGAGCAGTGGTTTTAACTGCAGCATCTGCCATCCAATTACCCTTTGTCACTGGGTCATTTCCCTCTGGTGACCTCTGCTATGGATGACTGCAACCTCTTCTAGTAGTGTAACAGCATTCTAGAGTTCTGATATCTGTGTCCCATATTTTACTTCCTTGTTTCCCACTGTTAAAAATCTTCTTTCTTTCCAAGTGGCCCCATGAGTTGTGTAAAAATTACCTTGAAGGTGATGAGCTCTGCAAGCTGTGCTGACTGAGATACCTGGAGAAAGAGCATGGTCAGTCACTTCTCCATAGCCAGCTTACGTTGTCCATCTTACATGAAGCTGCCTCCATCTGTGTACAAATCAATGTCTGCATTTTGGAGAGGGTGATCTTTAAGATCAGGACGGCTTGGCATAGATGCAGTCCACAGCTTGCAAGCAATCATGTTCTTGGTCTTCTGTAGTCTCAAAAGGAAGTAAAGTAGCTGGATTAAGAATAGCCATGGAAACCCCAGAATTCCCCACCAAAGTCACATGATATTCGGTCATGTGTGAGGGAGTCAGCCATCTACTGCCCCAGACTAATCCCTTTTAGCTGGGAAATTTCCAAGGTGAATTGCAAACCGGTGCTTTGGAACTCCTTGCCACTTGCAGGATTGGCAAAACAAAATTCCTTTCATCAAATCTCATGTCTGGGATTTTAAGATTCAGCTGCTGTGAAGGCAAAGCAGGGCTGGTGGTGAGACAAATTTAAAAAAAAAATTTGAACCTTAGACCATTTGATCATTAGTTCTCAGTTTACATCAAATTCAGCTAGCAGGAATATTGCATAGATTTTGCAAAAACATGACAGTAATACAATTAGACTCATTTATCTTAAAATCCATTTTTCCTTCTCACCCACAATTAATCTGGCTGGAACACAAACTGCTTTACAGAGAACCTCTTTCCCCCTCCCATCTGGAAATGGGCGGAGTTATCCTTGTTCATCAGGGATCAGCTCAGTTGTGAGCAAGAATTTGAAAGGGAAACTTCCGGTTTAGAGTTTTGAGCTCACGGAAAATGGTAAGAGACCATCTCAAGGAAATCAGTAAACATAACATCTAAAGGCTTATGATACTCGGTAGTGGCAGAAATATCACAATTAACTTGATATAAGAATGAATGAAATAGAGCTTGCTCTCATGCCTAATGCATTTAGCCATAAGCAGCACTTTTGCAGAGGTGGGAAGATTCAGCCCTCAGTTGGCCAGCTGACCGCTGAAAGTTCCCTGTGTTGCTCAGGCCATGACCAATTTTATGTTCAATTAATATAATAACTGTGAATTTTGGAATTCAATGTCAGAGCAAGTTTGGTCTGGAACAGATTACAGAAAGGAAAAAAACACAAACATGTCACTAGTATAAATACATTCACAAATACAACAGAATAAACAGAATAAATACAACAGAAACCTCATCTTCACAGAGATGAGCTATAAAATTGATGTGGGTTGAATTCCTATACAGAACCAGAGCTTTGGGCTCCCTCTCAGAAACATGCACAGACACACACACACACACACACACACATAGAGGATTGTCTTGTGTATTTCACAGAACAAAGGACTAAACAAAGAAAACTCCATATGAGTCACAAGGAATTTTATAACATTTTCAATCTGTTAGCCATAAACTCAGTTAAGAAAGTAGCTTAAATAGAACAAATTTATCACAGCCATCCATAAAAACAACCTGTAATTCTATATTACCTTTCCACATCACAATCTTATAACTTACTGGTGCTTTTCAAGCATTTTTCTTTTTGTTGTTGTTAACAACCTCTAACCAAAATCCTTTTACGTATTTCCTTCTAGGTTTTTTCCCCCCTTTTGTCTGCAATTCCCATATGCATTCCTTCAAAACTCCATTTTCTTTCCTCTTTTCCAACTGAAGTAGTTGAAGAGAGATAGAAAAGAAGAAAAAGAGAACAAAAGCAGCCTTTTGTTCAGAGAAACTTTTGCAGCTAGAACAGTGTTATCTTTTGGCTTGGTTACAACAGGACAGTGGCAGAGACTGTTTGCAGACTGTTTGCAACACACGGGCAAAGCTTGGAAGCAACTTGGAAACAGAACACAGAGAGAGAAATGATTTTTGCCAAAGACAATCATTCTTCCTTCCTTAACACTTCTAAAACAGAGGCAAGTGCAAAAGGATGTTATTTTTGGAGTCAGGAGGCCTCTGACTCGAGTTCATAGTGGCCAAACTTTCATACGAAGGCATTTCAAAACATGTTTTCTAAGAGCACTCTTTGCTCCCATGATAATCACCCAATTTTTCAACACACACTCCAAAGGTGTACATGAAATCCGTTCAGATTTTGTGTACTTGCTATTTCTGCTACCCATAGCCCCCCCTTTGAATTGCTCGGGCTTAGGCTGTTTATTTCCTTCCCAGGCAGCCCTACTTCGGCTGTGGGGTTGTTGTTTTTTGTTTGTTTGTTTTTCTTCTCTCTCTCTCTCTTTCCCCCTTCTCGAGCTGAAAGATTAAACCGCCCCTGCTTGGACTTTTTGGCTTAAATTGCCCCCCCCCTCGGGATTTGGCTTAATTTGCCCATGCGTGGGCAGCCCTTCTTCGGCTGTAGGATTTCCCCCTTTTTCTCGGGCTGAAAATTGCCCCTCCCTGGGCTTCCCCCCCCCCTTTGCCCCTCTTCAGCTGAGGAGAACCAAAAGACGTCTTTGGATTTCACTCTCTTACTCACTCACTCTCTCTGTTCACACTTTCATTCACTCTTGCCTCGATTCCCAGATGTGGCGCGTTGTGACGACTGGTGCATCCCGGGCCCATGAGAATCCTCCACAGACAAAAGCTGTGGGGCGCGCTGGATCTCACTGTCCCGTGACGGGTCAGACTGTCCACCCAGAGTCACATCCGACTGTCACGGCACCAAATTGATGTGAATACCGATTCATCCCTGGGTCCGCCTTTTAGCCAATCAAACAGACTCAGTGGGGATCAATTAGAGGCAATTTTATTTGCTGCTGCAGCCAGCAAGGTAAATCAATGGCTATTGCTCTGCATTGAAATACAAATTGGTTATAGGTGCATCTTACATTTATACAGACAATCTGAATGATGTTGACACCCTAGACATAGTATACATGGCAACAAAATGGTGGACTAAGTATCTAGAACGCATGCGAAAGATTAATTGTTCATCTGGTGATCACCCCTTATTTGGTTACATCCTGTTTTCTTTAACTGTCAGCAAAGAACGGTGAGAACCAAGTTTCTTTAGATACAATTAAGTGGAGAGAGATAATCATGTGAGGCCGTGTCCTTGAGCTGGCCTGAGCTGGGCTGGGGTTACTTTAAGTTAGAGTGAGGTATTCTAAGTAAAATGGAGTTACTTTGGTTTTCTAAAACACATCAGTATCTTGCCTGCGTTGCTGCCTCTAGCAATGGGCTTTTCTAGGCTGGATTTCAATATCTTTGAGCCTCCGCAACTGCTTCTGCAGAAGGGTTTCTCTGCCCACCCTCCTTGTGAAGCCTGCAAGTAGCACAAGGGTAAAACTGATTAGCTCCTCGCGATGCCTTTCAACTGCTTGAAGCTGGCCAAGATTTTGAATGGGCCCTCTTACCTACGTTGAGGCCGATGAGCCCTTGGGTCCAGGCTTGGCCACTTCTCTTCTTTCCGCGCCTGAAAGGTTCAACGTCTGATCTGTAACTGGTGGATCAAAACTGCATTGACCAATAACACATCAGTCTTTCAGGGAAGGTGAGAAATGGGGAAACCTAATCTCCAGATTGCTAGGTTTTCTATCATCATGGTGGAATTCCAGCTACCACGAAAAGGGAGTTGCCAGGGATTAGCTTTGCCTACAAATCCCACCCTCCACTGTGACACCAGACAGGCTACAGGCTACATTATGACATCATGAGGTTCACCACTGAGCATCACTGGAAGCAGAGAGACAAGTTACTCATCCCTCTCTTCAGCCCATTCATTTCAATCCTCCATGCATGGTGTGGAAGGAGCGGACGGAGAGACATTTCCCTCCCTCTCTCACCATACTCGAACCCGGGGGCCTCCCCTGAAACTGACAGCCACGAAATGTAGGATGCCACTCCAGGCCTGGGAGTGCCACCCACATGCTGCAGAAGAGCAGGCAGCTGAATGGCGTGCAGGATCGGTGCCACGGTCATCCCCAGGGAGACCGCAGGAAGGCGAGTGGGGGAAACCTGACTGCAGGAGACGGGCCATCTCCCCCCACCCCCCTCGGCTTCTTACCAGGATGGGAAAGAGGGAGGGGCCTTTCCCAATGGGTGGTTCTCCTTCCTGAGCTGGGGGAGAGTGTTGCAGCAGCAAGAAAGTGAGCTGTCTGCCTGGTTTCCAGAACAAGCCCCAGAGAAAGGCTTAAGCTCACTTTCCTTGGGAGAGCAACCAAAGAGGCACTTGGGGAGATCAGAATAGAACCGACCGACTCACACACAGGAAACAGAGCCCAGGAACAGGAAGGAGAAGAGAAACTCCTAGCTAGCCCCACCAGCCCAGAGGAAACTACAGTGCCCCCTCTGGCTGCAGAGCAATTGCATGATGCAAGCGATGCACAGTGAGTTGGGCCGCAGCTGTCGCATATCACAGCAGAGAGCAACTGGCCCTATCCATCCCCAGCACAGCATCCCTCCAGTGGCGGCTGCTGGTGTTTACCTCCTGTTTCTTTTTGGATTGTGAGCCCTTTGGGGACTGGTATCCTTCTTTATTTTTTATAATTTATAATTCTCTGTGCAATCCACTTAGACACCTTTTGTTGAAAAGAGGTATATAAATATCCTTAGTAGTAGTAATACACAGAGTAATATAGAGAAATGGGCTTCATTAAGTATAGATAAAAGACAGCCAGAATCTGGATGAACAATAATCAGGCCAGGTCGAAGCGCCAGATGAGTGAGTCACGGCCTCGGATGCCAGCAGTCCGAGTCTCTCCCCTCCCAGCTCTCTCTGCCTGCCCTCCCGGGAGTGTCCCCCCCTCCAATACCACAGCGCTGGGAGTCCCAGCATCCATTGAGATGGAGAATGGTCAAAGATGCTTCCGAAGTCAGCGGGACTCAGAGAACATCTTCTCCCTGGTGCTCCTCCAAGGCAGGCACCTCCCGGTGGCTTTCTCTCTGGAGGCGTTCACACACCTTCCGTGATGAAGCCCATCCTTGCTCTGTTTAGACACATGATTTTTTTTTGCATATTCCAAAAGACGGGATCTCAAAATGGGATTGCTGTCAACCGACAAAGGCCAATGCTGGCAGGAAGGGCCACGTTTGGCAAAGCGGAAGCTGGGGATGGAGGGAGACGCTTGGCGGGAGGTGAAAGGGCTCCCCAGTCAACGGTTTCCACTCACTGAAATCACTGCGGTGTGAAAGACGCAAATGGGAGTCTCTTGGATACCCCTCTTCTCCTTTTAGTGACATGCCAAGCCCATGACTGGCTCCTCTTCATTTTGAATTGTTCTGCATTTTGTATCAGGAGGGAGATCAGTGTTGTGATTTTTCATCTCCGGGGTCCCCTGAATGCCGCCAAATGATCTTTTCCCAACTTGGCTCCTTTGGGACTTGATACGAACCCTGAGGCACCATAGCAAGGCAAGGGCCTCTGGCTTTCCTGATGCTGTGGATTGCATATGGAGGTGAAAGGGCTTTGGGTGGTTATTTGTAAAGAATGTAAAAATCTGGAATAGCTTGAATTGTGTCTATATCGCGAATAAACACTTGCATTAGAGACTGTGTGCTTGGTATTTGTCATTTTATGGAACTGACACAATGACTCATCAGAACAAAGCAAAGTTTCAAAGAGTCCAGCGTAAATCGTAAATCACTGTCCAGTCCAGCTTTAAATAGTAAATTCTGATTTGAAATGCACACTGGAGCAGATCAAACATAAAAGAGAACTGACTCAGTCAGAGGAAGGGAAGTAGAACTTGACCTCCTGCTGGAATGGATGTCTGCTTGCTGCAAAGAAAAGCAGTCATCCCACCTGCGGTGTGTGGAGTGGGGCTACCATCCTCCGTTCTGCCGCAGTCTCCTCCTCCTCCTCCTCCTGCATGTGTGGGGTGTAGCGAGAAGGAGGGAAATGGGGGCGAAGCTTCCTCAAGTGGAATATCCTTTCAGTCCTCCAATTCCGGTCATTTCATTAGAATTGCCACTTTTAGAAAGACAGCTTGAAGGACATCCCGAAGGGGCAGGGCGGGGCCAAGGAAGTGTCCAGACGTAGAAGAAACACAAGAGGAAAGGTGTGACGGAGCTTCTGTGGCTCACTTGGAAGTCGCAGGAATCCCAGGCCAAGCCCAGTGCCCTGCGCAGAGGAGGGAGAGCAGCCCAAATGGGTCAATGGCACAGTCCAAATTCTGCAGCCTCTTAACCAGCTATTGTTGCCATTTGCCAGTGCCTTGGGTGTGTGCATGTGCCTAGGCCTCTGTGTGTGTAGGCTGGCCAGCATTGTGTAGTGCTTAGAGTGTGGGACTTGGACCGGGAAGAATTCCCGAGTTCAAATCCCCATTCAACTATGAAACTCTTTGGGTGACTCTGGGCCAGTCATGCATCTCTCTGCCTAACCTACTGCACAGGCTTGTTGTGAGGATAAAAGTAAGCTTGTACACCACTCTAAGCTCCTGGGAGGAAGAGTGTTATAGAATAATAAAATAAAATAAAATAAAAAATACCATGAGCCTATAGTGCCCCCATGAAAGCAAGAAACTATGGGGAATCATAAGACCTATTTGGTGCCTGGATCAAATGGCCGTTACTGCTCAACACAGGACGGGAAGAATCGCATCCTGGAATTCTGTCCAGGTACAATACGGCAAGATGAAGTGGACCCTGGGACTGAAGGGAGGGCGGAAGCTAAAGGACAGTCAGGGAGTGACTGTCACCGGCAAAGGTGACAGCAATAAAAGACTAGGGATGTGCATTTCGTTTCGGGCACAGATCGTTCTGTGCCCGAAACAACGAATTTCGGGTGATTTGGAGCCGATCCGAATCACCCCTGCGCACCTCCGAAAATTTCTGTGCCCGATCCGAATCATCCCGATTTCGTGAAAAAAAATTCGGGTGATTCGGACCTCCGTGGGCATGTCTGCAGCCTCCATTTTGTGGCTGCAGAATTGCCTTCTTCTTCCCCCTCCATTTTAATTCTGACAGCTCTTTGAATTTCCCGCCTTTTTTCTCCATTGACTTCAATGCAGAAAAATTTTCCCATTCACCTCCATTGAAAATAAAAGTTCCTACCTGCAGAGGAAAATGACCAAATAAGGTTTGGATAGTAAATCACACCCTCCCATTGGCCAGGTACAGGTGGAGGCAGGGTCAAGGGTGGGGGTGATTTTTGGAGGGCTTTGCAGGAGGGTATTTAAGGGGCCACCAGTAGCCATTTTCTTCCTTTCTGCTGCCTTGCGTGGGAGAAGAGACACAAGAGAGAGATCTGCTGCCTTGCTTAGTAAGTCTTGCCTCCATTTTGATTTTGGATTTTTGTGGGTGCTGTTTTTCTCCATTGACGCCAGTGCTCTGCCTTGTTGGTTGGTTTTCTGCTTTATTTAAGCAATTTTTAAAATAAAGAGAGAAGAGGGTGGAAATTTTTTTTAAAGAAACCTCTGCCTTGCAGAGGTTTCCCACTGCTCATTTTTAAATCCTTGTTGGGGCTAGAAGAGGGGGAGAATTTTTTTTTTCTAAGGAAACCTCTTCCTTGCAGGGGCAAACCACTTTTCAATTTTTAATCCATTTTTGGATTAAAAGAGGGTGAGATTTTTTTTTAAAAAAAGAAACCTCTGCCTTGCAGAGGCAAACCCTCTGCTCATTTTTTAATCCTTGTTGGGGCTAGAAGAGGGGGAGATTATTTTTAAGGAAAGGATTGGAAGGAAACCTCTTCCTTGCAGAGCAAACCTCCTCTTCCCATTTTTTAAAATCCTTTTCTGGATTAAAAGAGGGTGAGATTTTTTTTTTTTTTTTAAAGAAACCTCTGCCTTGCAGAGGCAAACCCTCTGCTCATTTTTTAATCCTTGTTGGGGCTAGAAGAGGGGGAGATTTTTTTTAAGGAAAGGATTGGAAGGAAACCTCTTCCTTGCAGAGCAAACCTCCTCGTCCCATTTTTTTTAATCCTTTTTTGTGAAGAGAAGAAGAGGAATAGATTTTAGATTTTTTTTTAAACATCTGACTGCCTGCAAGCATTGCCAGCCTGCAGCCCTTGGTGGGAAAGGAGGGTGTTTTTTCTCCTTTTGAATCCCCCCACCCTATTTTTTGCCAATCCACTTTTTTGGGCAATTTTTTTCTGCGGAGAGTCACTGCTGCCTGTGCCTGCTGCCTGCCTGCCTGCCTGCACTCCAGGCCCACCTGTGTGACCAGCCACCAGACCAGACCCTCAGAGGTGGACGCCAGAGACCCGGCGTTGGAGAAGCCTACACCTGAGTGAGATTGGCCCAGCCATTTTATATTTTACACACGCACACAACACACAGACACACGCACGTCACGCACGGCGTTCTAATCTGTAGTGTTCCATTCTTTAACTGTGCGCTTGGGGTTTATTAATTTTTCCCTGTTTTTAGGTTTTTGGGGTTTTCACTTTTCTCTATAAGTGTTGTGTGATAGTTGTTGTAAGATTGGGTTTTAAATAAATAGTGTTTTAAATAAATAGGGTTTCAAGGTGTTGTGATAGTTGTAAGATTGGGTTTTAAATAAATAGTGTTTCAAATAAATAGGGTATTAAAGTGTTGTGATAGTTGTAAGATTGGGTTTTAAATAGTGTTTTAAATAAATAGGGTTCTAAATAACTAGGGATTGTGTGTAACCTTCCCCGGTAGCTAGCTATTAGGAGGAGGTCCAACTGTAGAGTAGCAGTAGACTGTAAGAGTGGCCTGGCCTAGTAGTGCTGCAACTTTATATTTCTGTTGCTGCTTTTGTGTATTTTGCAGAAATATTTTTTAAGGGCCTAGTCTGCCCACAGTTACTTTTCCATCTTGTTTGCCTGTGTAATTGACACAGAGATAATTTTTTGAAACATTTTTGTAACTGTGTGCTACTTTCAGACCACAGAGAGAGTAACTTTCCCCTGTGGTGGAGTGCGTTCGATACAACTACCCCTTCTTCACATTCTGAAATTTTTTAAAAAGTTTTAAAAAGCAATGGTTGGGAGGACAGCAGGAAAAGGGAGGGCGCAAGTAAGTGGGAGGCTTGTCTTCGCTACAGCTGGTCGTGGCAGGGGGCGGCAAGAGGGGCCTACTCCCCAAGTCACCCCCGGCCCTGCTTCGGCGCGCAGGCTTGACTTCTTCTTGGGTCAGCCTGGCCCTATGCCAGGGCCTGCGTCCAGGCAGGATTTAGGGGGGGGGGGGCCTCCCAGATTGCCAGGGAAGAAGATCTTCCTGTGGCAGCTGAGGAGGTGGTGCTGGTGGAGGAGGTTGGCAGTCCAGCCAGATCCACCTTGCGGACCCCCCAAACGGTCACTATGGGGGTTGGTGGGGGGCTCAGTCTGGCATCTGAGGGGGCTCAGGAGGAGGGAAGATCTTCTCCTGCCCCTGGGCCTTCCCATGCCAGCGCTGAGGGCATTGGTGGTGGTATGCCCGAGAAGGAACCAGCAAAAGTTCCACCAACAAAGCGACCTCGTGTCGCTGGGGAGTCTGGCAGTGTGGTCTGGGATCACTTTGAGCTTAGCCCTGGTGATCCCACCCATGCTGTGTGCACCCACTGCAAGGCACTGGTCAGCAGAGGCAAGGACCCTAGGCACTTCACAACCTCGGGGCTGTGGTCGCACATGCGTCGGCGGCACCCAGGTGTGGAGACCTCTGCTGGCACTGGCAGTAGGCCCGGTGCCTCACCTGGTAGCAGAAGCAGTAGTAGTGGCAGCAGTAGCAAGCGGCCAGCGGCTCCTGCCCACAGGCAGGAAAAGCTGACCGATCATCAGTGGGTGCAATCTCTTGGGAAGCGGTCTGATCGTCCAAAGCCTCATCTCGTGACTCGGGCCATTGGTGAGATGATCGCTCTTGATGACCAGCCGTTCTCCATTGTCGACAATGTCGGCTTCCGGCGTCTGCTCCAGCTGCTTTCTCCGGAGTACAAGATCCCCTCAAGGACCACTTTCAGCAGGAGGGTGGTCCCCTCCCTGTACCGTGCGTGCAGGGGGGCCGTGTTGGCCAAGCTGCGTGCAGCTGGGCCAAACACCAGTGTGCATTTCACTGCGGATATCTGGACTAGCCGCAGTGGGCTGCACACTGCCTTCATGTCCCTGACAGCCCATTGGTGGGGGCATGGGGGTGAGGGGACATCTGGCGCTGCTGGTGCTGTATCCAGCTCCTCCCATGCATGCACGCCTTCTTGGGCAGTGTTGCATGTGGAGGCGATGGACACAGACCACACTTCAGATGAGTTGGCTGCCGTCATGGAGCGGCAGGTGGGGGCGTGGCTGGCCGGGGAGCCAACCCTCCGCCGGGGCTTCATGGTGACGGACAACGCAGCCAACATCACCAAGGCTGCTAGGCGGGTTTACGGTGTGAACATCGCTTGCGCTGCGCACACCTTGAACCTCGTAGTGAAGGGTGCGCTTGGCCTCAAGGAGGCGCCGAAGAAGGCCAAGGAGCACCAGCGTGTTCGGGGCTCTTCCAGTAGTTTAGGTCAGGATCCTGCTGCTCCCGTGGCCGCCCTGGTGGAGCGTTGCCGCCAGGTAGCGGGCCACTTCCACCGGAGTGAAAAGGCAAGGCGCCAGCTCAAGGCCAGACAGATCGAGCTGGGCCTGCCCGAACACCAAATCCCCCAGGATGTTCCTACCCGGTGGAACTCCACCTTTCTCTTGCTCCGGCGCATGCATGAGCAAGAGGGAGCACTCAACAGCCTGGGGACGCGTGGTTGCTTGGATCTGTGCAAGTCTCTCTATGATGACTGGCCGGTGATCCGCGAGCTGGTCTTAGTACTAGAGCCGTTCTATTCTGCAACGAACGACTTGTGTACTCAGACCGCCACGCTGAGCCTGGCTTTGCCCACTGCTATTCTCCTGGAGAAGGCAATGAGCGATCTCCAGACCACTCTGACCACTGGGGTTGCGATTGCCCTGGCAGGTCGGTTGAGGACTGGAGTAGTTGAGCGGCTCAAGACACCATGGGCCGCATCTGCATGGCATGTCCTGGCATGCATTTGTGACCCAAGGATGAAGGGCAGCGCTGTGCCTCCTGGCGAGCTGCCCAGGTGGAGGGGCCTCCTGGTCGAACACGTGAAGCGTGAAGAGGAAAGGAGGCTAGGGATAGGTGCAGCAGACGACCAGGAGGAGGGGTCTTGGTCGCAGGCTGGCACTGCGCATCCCACCCCCAGCAGCAGCAGCAGCAGCACTGCCACCACCCCCACTTCTTCCCAGTCCAGCGGCGTGGTTTCTCCGGCACTGGGACCAGCAGAGCAGCCAGTGCGACCTCGAACCACCACCCGGTGGCTCAGGGGCTATGCTAGTCTCATGCCTGGGAGACGGGAGGAGCCTGTCCCTCGCCCCAGCCGTGCTGAGCAGACTGTTCTGCAGTACCTGGAGGAGGCGACGGAAGACGAGGAGAGTGAGCCGTTCCCCTTTTGGGCAACGCGTCGCAAAGTCTGGCCGGACTTGGCATCCGTTGCTGTCCGGTTTCTCTCTTGCCCGCCAACCAGCGTCTCGAGCGAGAGGTTGTTCTCCATGGCCGGGGACGTGGTGACTCCTCTGCGCTCACGCCTGGATGCTGATTTGGTCGAGCAGCTCGTCTTCTTGAAGGCCAACCTCCCCCTGCTGGGCTACCCCGAACTGGCCGTGGAGGGCGAGTGACTCGCGTCACCCCCCCTATGTAGCGCCTCCCACGCCACGGCAGTTCATCCCGGCCAGAAGATGTGTCACAGTCCATCCCTCTAAGCCCACCCTGCCACTAAAACATGCCCCGTGCTGCTGGCACATCCAGACATGCATGCATACACAGGCACCGCTGCACTGTCAGCCTGGGATGGTGGACTGCCAGGTGAGTGCTCCCAGCATGAGGGAGGGGTTACCACAGATGTGGCAGAGAGAGACGACAACTCCCATTTCCCACTGTCCTGATGGCTGGCCACCATCAAGACTAGGGACAATGGGAGCTGTAGTCGCTGTCTCTGCAGAAGAAATCTGTGGTGGGCCCCCCCCTGATGCTGGGAGCACCCACTTGCCCAGTGCTGAAGGCTGGGCCGTAGGGCAGCGCACCATCCATCCACAACCTCAGAGACAGGCTGCTGCGTGTGCGTGTGTGGGGGCCACAGTCAGGATTGGAAGGGACATCCCTGGGGGAGAGTAGTGGCTCTGTGCAATGGGCCTGTGCCTCCTGGCGAGGGGGGCACACACACACTGTCACTGAGTGGGCTTGCCGCTAATTGCTAGCCTGCTTGCCTGCTAAAACTGTCATCATTGCTTCCTCCCATGAACAATTGCATTGAAGCTGTAATCTAAAAAAGGTCTGTCTGCTGCTTTTCTCAATGCGATGTAATTATTTCTGATTTCGGCTTGCTTGTCAGGTGATGTCTAGTTTACTTCTTTCTTCATGCTCTCCTCTGTTCAAATCCAAATATGTGGTTTGCCTTGGTCTACTGAGCTATTAGGTTGTCGCCGCCGCCGCTGAGTGAGATGGTCTGCTCTGCTGCTGCCTGCTTTTTCTGGCCACAATGGGAGTAGTACTACTGCTGTGCCTGAAGCGGCACACACACACACATGCACCCACCCTCCCCTCCCCTCCCCCCGAAAAGCTGTGTTGCCAATGATGAGCTTGATGCTGGTGCAGCCCTCACACAAATGTCTGTCTCACGCAGACAGAGAGAGCACACATTGCAACCTGAGGCGACACAGCCCTTTTCAGCCCTAACCCTCTTGCAGAGAGTGAGTGACTTGAGCAGCAAACCCGCACAGTGCACACACACAGGGGAATAAAGGCATCTTCTAGACTCCGAACTAGTGGTAATGTCATATCATGTGATTGCACAGTCTTTCTGCCCAGTATCTGCGGCATGCATTGGGATGCAATCCGAAAAAGCCTGCAAAAATTCTAGCTTGCTTTGTTGCAGAGACCTCTTCGTGGTATGTGGTGTTGTTGTGTGATGTGGTGTGGAGTGGTGTGTCCGTGTGGGGCCCGGTAAAGGACAGGACAGGTGCAATTCACTGTGCCTGTGCATGTGTGTGGGGAGATGCATCATTGCATTATGTTTCCAAATGAAGATCGGGTCATGTTTGCGAGTTGATTGACAGCATTTTATTTGAAGATTGTGCTTGCCGATACATAGATGCGGCGATCTCATGCCACAGAGTCAGACAGGAAAAGAAATGTCCAGAGACACGTGCGTGCTGCCATTCTCTTCTTATCTGCCATCATCATCCGTTACTCTTCAAAGCTGTGTGGGCGAGGAGGGGGCAACAACAACATGCCAAGACTTGCTGCTCCACTTGCGGAGTGTTGCTGTCTTGCGTGCGTCCTATGTGTGTTCCCTCCTGGCTGTGCCTGTCTGTTGACTGTAGTGGGCGAAAGAAGTTTGGATGAGGTGAGGTTCAGGGCAGGGCACTGTTGCTGGACTTAGAGTGGGATATGGGGCAGCAGAGTGGGGTGGGGTGGGGTGGTAGTGCCTAATGGGTGTAGGCTGCCACCCCAATTTCAGGGGGGTGGGAGGGACAGAGGGCTGATTTTTGGTGAATTACTGAAGTTTTTGTGTCTTTGGGGGGGACAGAAAGTGGATCTGCCCCAAAAGAGTGGGGTGGGGTGGTAGTGCCTAATGGGTGTAGGCTGCCACCCCAATTTCAGGGGGGTGGGAGGGACAGAGGGCTGATTTTTGGTGAATTACTGAAGTTTTTGTGTCTTTGGGGCAGATGGGGGGGACAGAAAGTGGATCTGCCCCAAAAGAGTGGGGTGGGGTGGTAGTGCCTAATGGGTGTAGGCTGCCACCCCAATTTCAGGGGGGTGGGACAAAGGGCTGATTTTTTTGTGATTTTTTGAAGTTTTTGTGTCTTTGGGGCAGATTGGGGGCAGAAAGCGTATCTGCCCCAAAAGAGTGGGGTGGGGTGGTAGTGCCTAATGGGTGTAGGCTGCCACCCCAATTTCAGGGGGGTGGGACAGAGGGCTGATTTTTTGTGAATTTCTGAGGGTTTTGTGTCTTTGGGGCAGATGGGGGGGGGCAGAAAGTGTATCTGCCCCAAAAGAGTGGGGTGGGGTGGTAGTGCCTAATGGGTGTAGGCTGCCACCCCAATTTCAGGGGGGTGGGATAGAGGGCTGATTTTTTGTGAATTTCTGAGGGTTTTCTTGGGTGCAGCAGAGCAGAGTGCTAGATTGATTCATTCCCATACTCGTCATAGTAATTAAGGAGAAAGTGAGAGAAAAGCGAGAGTGTTAGGGTCATCTAGAGTTGAGAGTACTATATGCTGCATGAATGAATGAATCATTCACTCACTCTGCTGCACCCAAGAAAATCCTCAGAAATTCACAAAAAATCAGCACTCTGTCCCACCCCCCTGAAATTGGGGTGGCAGCCTAAACCCATTGGGCACTACCACCCCACCCCACTCTTTTGGGGCAGATACACTTTCTGCCCCCCCATCTGCCCCAAAGACACAAAAACTTAAGAAATTCACAAAAAATCAGCCCTCTGTCCCACCCCCCTGAAATTGGGGTGGCAGCCTACACCCATTAGGCACTACCACCCCACCCCACTCTTTTGGGGCAGATACGCTTTCTGCCCCCAATCTGCCCCAAAGACACAAAAACTTAAGAAATTCACAAAAAATCAGCCCTTTGTCCCATCCCCCTGAAATTTGGGTGGTAGCCTACACCCATTAGGCACTACCACCCCACCCCACTCTTTTGGCTCCAGAGTCCTTTTTGCTGATCCGAATCGATTCGGATTCGGATTCGGATTAAATCCGAATCCGAAACGAATCGGGGGTGATTCGGGTCAGCAAAATTCGGACACAGAACAGAACAAAGGTGATTCGGCTCGGGTCCCGAGCCGAATCACCGAAAACCCGAAATGCACACCCCTATAAAAGATGGGGAAATGTCAGACATCGTTGGTGCCTGTATCAAATGGCCTTACTGCTCAACACAAGACAGGAGAATGACACCCTGGAATTCCACCTAATGAGAGCAGCTTCAGCTATAATACGGCAAGATGAAGTGGGAAGATGTGGAGGAAATAAGATTAAAAGAAGCACCCAGAACTGGGGCCAGAAAGCAAACAGGGAGATGACCAGAGAAAGACAGGAGATGCAGAGAGGAGCTGGACCCCTCCCAAGGATCAGGGCTGAACACACATCTTGGTAGACGGGAAGGCGTTGCCAACCCTGGGGCTTTGCCCTTGGAGGATGGAAAAGTGGGAAGCACCCTCTTGTTTCGTCCCGGAGTGCTCAGCCAGCCTCCCAAGGTGGTGCAGTACAGCAGAAGGGGAGGGGCCTTTGCAGCCCCAGGCAGAGAGTGCACAGTGCAGGGGGGCGCCAATTGTCCGGCCCTCCGGCTCTTGTTGAGCGACAACTCCCATCCAGCCCAGCCACAAGCTTTGGATGTGTTTAGAAAACCAACGAAACTCCATTTTTGCCTAGAAGACCTCATTCTAACTTCAAGTAACCTAGCCCAGCTCAGGGACATCACTGCCTCTCATGATTAACGTCATTATCTCTCTCCAGCTAAATTGTATCGAGGAAACTGGTTAACACAGCTAAGGTTCCCAGGCTAGAAAACAGGCTCTAGCCAACTAAGGAGTAATCACCCGATGAACAATGAATCAGGCATCCGCGTGCGTACTAGATACTTGGACCACCATACTGTGTCTAGGGCGTCAGCACCATTTAGATTGTCTGTATAAATGTAGGTGCACCTGTAACCAAACTGTAATCGGTTTGAGAGCATGAGCCTACTGCTTACCTATTGCCATCTGCAGAAGCAATAAAGCCTCAATGAATCATTCCCAATCCTTGTGTCTGACTGACTGGTTACGTTGACCCAGGAACGAGTCCCATCCACATCAGTATGGTCGCTCAGCAAGAGCTGGAGGGCCAGATTTCCCCTCCCCGGCACAATGTCCGGGCAAATGAGCAAGAGAGGTGTTTGTGATCTGGCTCTCCAAAGCCCAGGAAGCCTGACGGAGCCCTTGCTTGACATGGCCCCCCTTGCGATGGGGATCTGGAATGCTGAGCGTTGGCCTGACTGATGGTGGGGATCTTTCTCTCCTAGTTTATCAAGTTCATTGAGAAAGAGAGAGATAGGAACATAGGAAACTGCCATATGCTGAGTCAGACCATTGGTCTATCTAGCTTAGTATTGTCTTCACAGACTGGCAGCGGCTTCTCCAAGGTTACAGGCAGGCAGGAAGCCCTATTTTGGAGAAGCCAGGGAGGGAACTTGGAAACTTCTGCTCTTCCCAGAGCGGCTTCATCCCTTGAGGGGAATATCTTGCAGTGCTCACCCATCAAGTCTCCCATTCATATGCAACCAGGGCAGACCTTGGTTAGCTATGGGGACAAGTCATGCTTGCTACCACAAGACCAGCTCTCCATCGTCCTGCAATGGAGCTCTAAGGCTTACCCACCAGGTGCCTAATGCAGCAGTTTGGCAACTTTGGGAGTTCTGCAGGCTGCAAAACCTTGGCCTCCCGGAATCTCATGTCAGCCCAAATCCTGCTCTGGGAGTCATGGAAGGTGAAGCCTGAGGGAGGAGGGGGAGACCTGGGCAGGAGAGGTGGGGACCACCAGGTGGGGAGTATGAGCCAAGTGGGAGGGGGAGCAGTGGGGGTGGGGGGGCTTTCTTCCGAGGAAGCCTGCCCAGGACTGCCTTCGCCTTTGCTTCCCCTCCCTATTAATTCAGAGTCAAAGGGAAACGTCCTCCGTGCTTTCCTGGCATGGGCAGTTCTACCAAGTGGCCCCAGCAGAACTGGCCGTGGTGAGGTGGAAATGAACACAGCCAGAAGGTGCAATGCTCACCAACGCCACCTTGCAGCTTCTTCCCGTGTGCAGAGGCAGATTCTCGCAGGTCTGACTTGCATGTGCTCTGATGGCCAGAGAATACCGGACCCGGGGAAAGAGCCAGCTTCTCTTTTGGGAAAAGCAGGCCAAGGAGAGGAATGGAATCAGACCGAAGCAATCTGTGGCTTCTGCATAGAGGCAGCAGTTGCTCAGTGTGCGGATCTCTCTTCTTATCAGAGAGGGTCAGTTTCCATTTCCAGCTCCTCATTAAATTGCACCAACTGGGGTGTTTTTTTTGTGTGTGGTCATCATTAGCTCTCAAGACGTTTTAGCAGAAACCTCCTTGGTGGCGGCCTCAGCCTGTCCCCTAACCTGGGAAAGCATCACCATTCTGAATTTATGGTGTGTCAGGGCTGCTCTTAAGGACACAGGAGCGTGGCTAAGAAAAGCAATTGGCCACCCTGACTGGCAGTGGTTTGCCCGGAGGGCAACTGGTAGGCCTGTGGGTCCTCTGGGCTTCCCCAAAGGTGGGGCACTCTTTGTTAATTTCACCCAACTCTGTGCCAAGACAAGCTGGATTCTGCACCCATATAGATCACACAAAGCCAGTCCATGCCATGTATTTCCTTAGTCTGATTTCAGTGAAAGCATATGAAGTGCCTGAAAACTGTGACAGGTTGCCGAAAGGTGAAAAAGGATGGGGCTCAGCCCTCAGGCTCCACAACTGTTTCAAATGCAACACACACACATACACACACCCATGAGAGATGGAGTGGTCTCTCTTTCTTCCTCACGATGCCTCTTCTTCAGGCACCCCAAGGCTCCCAGAGTAGCTTTCCTACCCCAGTTCCAGCACCCCAGTCCACAGTCTCTGCTCCCGCAATTAGCGTCTCCCCCCTCCCAGCTGTCTCTGCCTGGCCGGTACCCATCCCCCCATAGAACAGAGCTGGGAGTTCCGGCGTCCATGGCAAAAGATGCTCCAGAGGACAGTTGGCCAACTTCAGCCTTACTGACCAGACGCTGAGATGGCCTTCTGCCTCAAGGCACTGGCTGTGGCCATTCAAAGGCCCATCTTCTTGGTTGTGGCCTATGTCTGCAAACCTATTTGGGGTTCCCTGCTGAGGAAGGTAGGAAGGGTCACCTGGTGCCAAGTGGGCCCTGCGGATGAAGGGAGGGCGGGAGCTAAAGGACAGTCAGGGAGTGGCCACTGAGCAAAGGTGTGCTTTAGCAGCCTCACCCCTCCTCTCCATCTTGCTTGCAGGCTCTCTCCTCATCTTTCTGGCTGCCCCCAGGGAGGAGCTGTGTGACTTCTGCCTCTCTTTCTAGCAAGGTCTAGCAAGCCCAGCATCCTGTTTCCCAAACAGTGACAGATCTTTAAGAATGGGGGGTTTCCTCGGGATGGTTGTCCTGACCCAGACATGCATCTACCTAGTGAGGGGGAAGAGAGTCAGCCATGAGGACAGCATTTCCTCCTTTGGATGCCAAGTGGATTGATCTCGAAGAGAAGTCCTCAGGGTCTTGGAAAAGGAGTATGGGCAAAGAGTGGAAGGGGCTAATGCTAAATGGGCCAGGTCCAAGGGAAAAGAAGCCGGTCTACTGGCTTTGCTGCAAGAGGCAGTGTGAGAGGGAATCTGAGATGGGCTTAGGGGATCCAAGAACCTTGCTGGATCAGGCCCAAGGCCCATCCGGTTCAGCACCCTGTTTCCCGCAGAGGCCCACCAGATGTCTTGGGAAGCTGCCCCCCTCCTGCTGTTGCTCCCCTGCAACTGGTGTTGAGAGGCACTGTGTGAAAAGCTCCTTCCTTGGGTCGGTCCTAAATTTCCTGGCAGTCCGTTTCATGGGAGAAGCTCTGGTTCTAGTCCTGGGAGAGAGGGAGAGAGATTTCTCTCTGTCCACTCAGCAGGTGGCATCCATAGGATATTTCCCAGGGTGTTCAAGCTGTGCACGGGATGCTGAGGTGTGGCCTCTGGCTGCCATCCAGGGATCTGGGTGTGATGCCATCACCATGCTGAGGACCCCAAGGGGATGGGGCCGTAGTTCAGTGCTGGAGCATCTACTTTGCATGCAGAAGCTCCCAGGTTCCATCCCTGTCATCTCCGGCTATGGCTGGGAAAGAAGCTTGGAGAGCGGCCACTGCCAGACTGTGTCGGCGATACGGAGCTAGATGGACCACTGGTCAGACTCGGTAGAAGGCAGCTGGCTATGTCGCAGTGTCCCCAGCTCTCGCTCTCCTTTCCATCTGATTCCAAGGGCTGGAAGTGAGGCTTGAGCGGAGTGGTGGGCGGGCAGCAGGTCTACAGCTCTCGACCGGAGAGAAGTGCTGCTGTCAGTCAAGCCTGTGGGGATGCTACTGGTGGGGATTGGTGCAAGAGAGCTCCTAGGAACCTGGGGCCTTCTGCACGCTCAGCAGCGCTTCTCCCACGGAGTAGGGGCCCAAGGGGAACTGGGATGGTCGAGGCTGAGGTGCCAGGAAATAAGAGCTGTCTTTCTTTCCTTGGTCCATAGGAGCGTATGAAGCCAGACCCCCTGTGGCAGCTGGAGCATCTGGGGGAGCTTGCTCGGAAGGAGGTGAGGAGCATCTTGTATGGCATCGTCCAGCCTAGAGTGGAAGACCACCCAACCCCTTAAGCAAGGGGTTTGGAAAACAAGGTTGCCCTTCTTTGAGCACCCTTTTCCATGGGGTTTGGTAAAGACACAACACGGAATACTCGTCGGCTTGGTCTCATCCATGCATTAGCAGAAAGCAACTGCAGTTGAGTTGTATTGCTGGTGCAATTTTGGAAAAGGCAGTTGTGGCCAATGGGGAGGCCGCTGGCATAGTTAAAGCAAGGGGCTGGGGGGAAGGCTCCAAGAGGATCCTCTTCCCTGCTGGGTCATTGGCCAGGGTGGAGTTGCAGCAGTCTCAGGGGTCCGGGTGCAGGCAAGAGCGCAAGGAGGAATCCAGACCTCAGACCAGTGACCTCGACACATTTCCAAGTTGGGGGCATTTGGGCAGAAACCCTTCAGCCTGAGCGACATTTCCCACGGTGCTGACCTCTGCACAGTTTTACTCTTTCCTCAGTGTTGGGAGGGCCCTTTCCGAGAGATGGAGCCCTCTCTGAAGAGCTCTCTGCGGAGGGCTGCACTTCCCAGTACTCTCTGCAGGCCTAACAAGATGGTGCAGGGAACAAAGGGGTCCTTTTTCCCTTCAGGGAGCATCCCCACCCACCCCCAGCCCGGTCCAGATGCCAGCACTGTACCGTGGGGAAGTTCATCCCCAGATGCAGCCAAGAGGACTGTGTAGAGTATTCCGCTTTGTCCGAAGCTGCACACAGGCCCAATGAACAAGTTGTCACAGTCAGGACTGGACAGTCAGTTAGGCTAAATGGGCCTGCCGCCGAAGAACACTACTTAAAGGGGGAGAGAGATTCTGGCAGGAAATTCAGGACCTTGGATAGCTCCAGACAGGGACCCTTGAGCTGGTGGGGGAGACCAGAGCAGGGTAGACGTTGCTTCAGCAATGTTGACAAGCCCAGTGCAGGATTGGATATTTGGCTGGCTAGTTAGGGTGGCTGGCTAGTGCCTCCTTTTTGGACTTCTGCAACCTCTTTCCACCAGCGCTCTGCTGCTGCTCTGGATGGAAGCCACCACTCTCTGAGCAAACGTGTTTCTGGCCCTCCTGGGACTGAGCCTGTGCTGATCCTTTTTGTTGCAGTTCAGAAAACCGTGCTTCATAGAGCAGCTGTGATGTTTCACATTGAATGTGAGATTCAGAGCGAGCAGCCAGGACCTGTCCACTTAAGTTTAATGCAAGCCTTATGTTACCTATGGACTAAGAATGGGGGCTGGAACCCGAGGTGGGGTCTCCATCCTTGGGATATGGAGGGAGTGGTAGATTTTTCTCCGATCCCACTTGTGTAAAGGGTTCCAGTGAAGTGGAGCCATCTCCGTCTGAGGTGGCTGTCTAGTGCAACGGTTTTGCACTTGGGCAGCCTCCTCCCAGCAGCGCTCTCCTGCCACTCTGGATTTCAGCCACCATCTAAAGAAATGCATTTTTGGACCTCCGGGTACTGAGCCTTTGCTCAACCTTTCTGTTGCAGGTCCCGGAGCCTCAGCTTCCTCCAGGAATGGGAGGTTTTATTCGAAAACCTCCCCATCACAGGCTGAGACCAAAACCCGTATGTATGACGCAAGTCATTCCCGTACGTTCCCTACGTAAGAGGAAGGGGGGGTCGGGACCCCAGGGAGGGCCTGCATCCTCGGGCTAAGGATGGAGTGCGAGATCTGCCACCCATTCCACTTGTGCCGGGGTTTCAGTCAAGTGGGGCTATCTTTGTCTAAGCTGTGAGGACATTGCCTCAGGCAGCTTGGAGGGTCAGCAAGAATCTTACAGGAGGATCAGGACCATGGACAGCCCCAGGCAAGGACAATTGAAGTGGAGGGAGAGCCCGGAGCAAGGTAGATGTTGCCTCAGCAATGTTGATAAGCCCACTGCAGGCTTGGATCATTTGCTGAGCAATTAGAGTGGCTGGCTAGTGCAACAGTTTTGCGTGGATGCAGAATCCTTCCAACAGTGTTCTGCTGCTGCTCTGGATGTCAGCTGCCCTCTGAGGAAATGCATCTTCAGCCCTCTGGGTACAAAACCTGACCTGAACTTTTCTGTTGCAGGTTCAAGAGCCTCGGCGCACCCCAGAATCTCGCCGAGAATGGACGTGTCGGCCAGAATCTGTCCAGGTACGTCTTACGCTCCCTATGGAGGAGAAATGGGGGGTAGGAGCCCACGGGGTGTGCTGCGTCCTTGGTCCATGGAGGGAGTGCTGGATCCACTTGTGCAAGGGGTTCGGGTGAAGTGGGGCCGTTTGAGCTGAGGGGACTTCCTAGCTGGGAGTCAGATAGTTCCTGGGTAGTGATGTCTGCTCCCCCTGCCCCTCTTCCTCCTCCAACTGCTGGGCATCACGACTCTTCCAGGGCACAGAAAGAAGAGCAGCAGAAGGATGCTACAGAGAGCGTCACTGCTGCATCTGGCAGGGTCCCTCTAGCTTTAGGTGGTCCAGAAATTCCCCCTCCGTGGAATCCTGTTCAGGTTGAGGTACTCCTCACTCTTTGGCCAGTGATAGGGACCATCAGGGCAGTATTCCGGGGATGTAGCTGAGATTTCAGAGTTGGGTCTGTGTTGTTTTCTGGATTCCTTTTAGAAGTGGAGACAGAGTGTGGCCACGGAGGGTCTAAGGGAGCTCCGCAGTTCGGCCTGTAGGATCCTGGAAGCGCTGGAAGCCACACAGGTAATGTTGGATCAAAAACTCCATCAATGCAGAGGGAAAGGAATCCGTGGGAGCAGGGGCATAGTAAGGTTGGAGTGGGCCCAGAGACAAGATTTCAAAATGGGTCCTTTGCTGATATACACACACAAACACACTTCACAAGATATAGTGCACTCACACTCACATCCCCATTATGAATATGATGAAGATCTAGTTCACTTTGAATCTAGGTTTTTTTACTCTCAGCTACTGCCGATATCCAAGAGAACCAACCTAATTCATAGGGGGGGCAACACGGGCGGGCAGGGGGTCATGTGACGTGCCTCTGGGGGTCCCCTCAATGGCAGTGGGGCCCTGAAAAGACTGTCTCCCCTTGCCTAATGGTAGTCACGCCCCTGTGTGGGAGGCAGGTGCAGACCCAGACAGACGGAGACCTTTAGACATTTCAGGCTGAGCTACTCCTCAATCTGAGCTCATCCTACCCAGCATATGGTCTACCCAGCAAATAACCCAAGTAGGAGAAGTGGGTCTGTGTTCTTTTCTGGTTTGCTTTTAGAAGTGGACATGAAGGTAGGAAATGAAGGTTTGAGTGGGCCACTAATGGGCACGTTGTTAACCTTCTTGCCATAGGAATTCCTTGCAAAAAACCCTACAGCGAGATTCTATGGGCCAGGAAACTTCCATAAGAGAATTATGGAAACCATGAAGGTGATGGAAGCCATGCAGGTAATGTCTGGAAAATGCTAGTAATTATGAACAGAAGATAGGGAGGACCAGCAGAGCTTCACCAGACAGCACACTAAAGAGCTGTTCTCATGGCCATTGACTGGGTAGGACAAGCTGTCAGCCAGTCTCTGGAGCGGTGCGCCCTCCCAAGCCCCTGTCCTGAAGAAATCAAAAACTAGATCAGAGAAGAGGGAGAGGAACCCATGGGAGGCGGGTGCCAACTCAGACCGTGTCCTCCTACCCAGCAGATTACCCAAGTAGGAGGGAAAGACTTCCAGGTTCCAGAAGTGATCCAGACCTCAGAGGAGCCGTAATCTTGATTCTTTTCCAAGTGGGGGCCTATTGGGCCGAAATGGCATGAGAGCCGTTTCCACCTGTGCTGACTTCTGCAT
The DNA here is from genome assembly GCF_027244095.1 of Hemicordylus capensis. Classification (NCBI taxonomy): domain Eukaryota; kingdom Metazoa; phylum Chordata; class Lepidosauria; order Squamata; family Cordylidae; genus Hemicordylus; species Hemicordylus capensis. The sequence continues at coordinate 226,184,814 of NC_069657.1, forward strand.
AGTTTTACTCTTTTCTCAGTGCTGGGAGGGCCCTTTCAGAGGGATGGAGCCCTCTCTGGAGAGCTCTCTGGGAGGGATTGCACTTCCCAGCACTCTCTGCAGGCCTTCCGAGGTGGTGCTTTGGCTCAGGAGGGCTCCTTCTGCCTGAAGGGAGCCCCCACCCTCAGGGTGCACAGATGGCAACACTGCATCTTGGGAATGGTCATCCCAACATGGTGCAAGGGGGACTGTGCAAGGTATTTGGCTTGGGCTGAAGCTGCACCCAGGACCAATCCACAATTTGACAGGCTTAGGGCTTTAAAGGTGCATAGGGTTGATTGGGCACTGAAGAACACTGTCGCAGGCAGCTCTAAGGGGGAAGAAATTTTTGACAAGAAGATCAGGATCTTGGATAGCCTGGGAAAGGGACAGTTGAACTGGGAGGGGACACCAGAGCAGGTTAGTTGTTGCTTAAGCAATGTGGACAAGATCTCTGCAGCCTTAGGTCTCTGGCTGGCTAGTTAGGGTTTCTGGCTAGTGCCATATTTTCACACATGTGCTGCATCCTTCCAGCAGCGCTCTGCTGCTGCTCTGGATGTCAGCCACCACCAGAGAAAATGCATTCCCAGCCCTCTGGATACCAAGCCTGTGCTGAATCTTTCTGCAGCCAAACCAAGAGCCTTGGAGCATGAAGGGACTGGGGACATCTGATCGCAACTGTGATCCTGGGTCGCTGCCAGTCACAGAAGACATTCAGGTATTGTTTGGGTAACCTCCTACTCCTAACAGAAGAGGGGGAAGGACCAGCAGAGCTTCAACCGAGGGTACGCTAGCTGCTCTCTTGGCCATCAGCTGGGTGGGACAAGCTCCCAGTCCCTCTCTGGATCTGTCCGCCCTCCCAAGCCCCAGTCATGTATGGATCAGAAACTAGATCAGAGAAGAGGGAAAGGAACCTGTGGGAGGTGGGGACAGACGCTGACAGGGTCCGGCCACCCAGCACAGCATATGACCCAAGTCGGAGGAAATGCCTCCAGAGTCCGAGAAGGGATCGAGACCTCAGAGCAGTGATCTTGACACTTTCCCAAGCGGGGGCCCTTTTGACAGTAACCCTTCAGCGCGAGAGCCATTCCCCACTGTGCCGACCTCTGCACAGTCCTGCGCTCTCCTCAGTGCCGGGACGGCCCTTTCAGAGAAATGGAGCCCTCTCTGGAGAGCTCTCTGGGAAGGGTTGCACTGCCCAGCACTCTCGGCAGGCCTTCCAAGGTGATGATGCAGGGCTCAAGAGTGCTCCGTTGACCTTAAGATGCTCCCGCCCCCGGGCCTGCCCAGATGGCAGCACTGCACCTTGGGAATGGTCATCCCCACATGGCACCTGCCGGACGGTGCCGGGTATTTGGCTTGGGCTGAAGCTGCACACGGGGCTACGGCTTCAAAGCCACCTAGAACGGATGGGGCCTGCCGCGGAAGGACACTGCCTCATGCAGCGGAGCAAGATTCTGGCAAGAAGATCAGGACCTTGGATGTCTTGTAGAAGTTGTTACAAAAAGAGATAATGCAGGTTTGAATGGGGCACTCATTGCCCTGTGGTCAACCTTCTCGCTACAGGGCACTGAAAACAACTGGCCTGAAGGATGGTGCGGGCTCAGGAGCTTCCCAACAAGAATCCTCCAAGCCATGGAAGCCGTGCAGGTAATGTATGGGGAAAATTCCTAACAGATTAGGGGGGGGGCAGACACGTTCCCAGCCAGTCTCCGGAGCTGTGTGCCCTCCCAAGCCCCAGTCTTGGATGCATCAGAAACTAGATCAGAGGAGATGGGGAAGAACCCGTGGGAGGTGGGCGCTGACTCTTGACAGTGTCAGAGGGGGCAGAAGAGTGGGTCAGGTGGTAGTGTCCCAATGGGTGCCTGCTACCACCCAGATTTCAAAGAAATTGGTGAAAGGGGTGATTTTAAAAAGAATTTCTGAAGTTTGTGCATCTTTAAGCTTCCCCCCATCGGGAATGATGGGGAATTTCAGCAGCCCCATAACTCCACTTGGGGGGCACCAGGGATGCTCTGAGCGAGTGGTGGTGTAGTGCACATAGGGTTCCAACCACCCCTTAACCCCAAACCCATGGGGCACGGGGGTTTGTTGTATCAGAGCTGTTCTTCTGAGAGTAGATTCTCTGGTCGGAATGAGAGTGGATTCAAGGTGGGTCATTCTTTCTGTGCCAAACCTTCACATCATCTCCAGCAGCAGGAAGAATCCTTCACAGCAAGTAGCCAATCTTTCGTGCCTTAGCTGGAGAATTGCAGTTTGTTCCACCAGGGTCCGGAGAACACACATCTGGCAGGTGGAGGGGTCAGATGGATATCACACTGAAAACGGAGGGTGCTGTTTAGCTCCTTTTGGAGAAGCAATATTGGGAACACGTTGGGGATGATGTTGATTATGATGAATTTCATGCAGATACCTCATTCGGCCTTGGCTGGTGAATGGCTCTTTTTCCCCACCAGGGTCCAAAGGAAAAGGCTTTGCAGCAACAAAGCATCCTGGACAAATACAGGAAGGAGGGCCGCTTCCAGAGATTAAGGTCCCTCCGGAAGCTGGATGAGGTGAGGAAATCGGAAGCACGTGGGCCCCATACGGAGAACCCAGTTCTCTGGGACACGATCCCCCTGAGCTCAGCCCCTTGTGGGTTGTCTCGGGCAGAGAGGAGGAGGGTCTTGGCCTCAGTGCTGCTGCAGTTGCGAGGGGGCAGGTGGAGATTGGAGCCCCCCCCCAGTCCCGTGGGAAGCTCTGCCCCTCCAACACTGGTGAGCCGAGCCTGGGCAGCCTGCAAGCAGCTTCTCCTTCCCCAAGCCAACATGGCCATCCCCTGGGATCAGCTGGACTTCAGGCAGAAACGGGAGTGTGCTGTGGAGCGTTTTGTCCCGCCCGCTCTCTTAGTCACATCATATGCCAGATGCAGGGGGAGAGCAACTGGCCCTGTCCATCCCCAGCACAGCATCCCTCCAGTGGCAGTTGCTGGGGTCTGTCTTATGTTTCTTTTTGAGACTGTGGGCCCTTTGGGGACAGGGGGCCGTTTTATTTCTATCTATGTAAACCGCCTGAGGAACCTTTTGTTGAAAAGCGGTCAATAAATATGCACTGAATTCTTATTCGTAAGTCGTGCCTCACCTTCCGGAGGGCCAGGATGCAGCAGGCACCCTCCTCACGCCTTTCTTCCTGTCCTGGAATCCAGGAGACTCAGCTGCCTACCAGACCCAGACCAGAAATACCACGGCAGCCCCTGCCTCCAGCACCAACTCCAGTGCCGCCCAGCACTGCAGGCTCCCCCAAAAGGAGGTGAGCAAGCACTGCCCCTCCCGCACGGCCTTGCCCAGACGGGAAGTGTTGCAGGGGTGGGAGTCCGAAGAGGAGCAGCGGGGGCTCCCCATCCAAAGATGAGGGCAGAGGCAACTCTTCCGGCTGTTAAGGGGTCGCCTTGTGAGTAATTCGGCCTTGTGTTCTTCTCCGCAGATGGAAAGAGGAAGGCCCCAAAGGAGGGGGTGGTATGCGGTCAAAGGCCCTCTGCTGTACAAGGTGAGGAGATCTCAACACCCCCACAGAGTGTCCCATATAGTCATCTTGGCTTTCTGGTATCCCAGAGATAAGGAGTATTGAGAGGGAGACCCAGAGATGGGATCATTTTTTCGGCAGGGGCCTCCTGCAGCCAGTTTGAAATGAGTCTCCCAGTCAGTGATTCTGCTGCCAAACCAACTAGGGGAAAGATTAATTGAAGCCAAAACTCAAGAGATGCAGCCAAGCAGCAGCGGCAGCAATTGAGATGAAACCAGATCCTAACCATAAGGAGGAGGCACTGGAGGCACAACGCAGCACTGAACAAATTGCCCTCAGAGAGGCAAACCATCTCAAGGCAATTCTAATTGCGATAGACAGACCCCACTTCCCTTCCTCCTGCCCAAACAAAATCTGAAGAGGGAGCATTCAGTGGCATGCAGCCGAATCATGTTCTGTACGGGTTATAGAGAGCAGGGGTCCCAACCCTCTACAAGAAGTGTACCCGTCCCATGGCAAACCTTCAGCTCAGGTACCCCAGAGCAGCAACTGAGTGTGTGTGTGTGTGTGTGTGTGTGTGTGTAAATCATAAATGTGGCCGTTATGAAACAGGAGACGCCAGTCACTGACTGATATCCAGACATTACTCATGAGTACACTCACTAAAATTAATGGGACAGGTTTACATGTCCCATTTTAATGAGTCGATGAGGAGAAGGAGGAGGAACTGAATCTGGATGCAAGTCAGGGATTGGAGGAGCCCATCTCACAACTGTCACCTTCTAAGAGTGTGTGTGTGCTCTCCTAAAAACACAACAGGGGGTGGGGTGGGGGCGACTCCAGTCACTGGCTCGTGGCTATTTCTGTCTCCTCCCAAGTTGCCAAGAAGCCGTCTCATGGAAGTCTTGTCCGGTCCATGTCAAGGGGAGTGCTCCGAGAGAGGCTGGGGAGGAGAAGAAGGGGATGCAGAGCTGCAGCACCCAGCTGGCTGCAGCCTGGGGAGGGGCAACCTCGGGGCAAAAGGACCCCCTGGCAGCCCTCCCAGTCCTCGGACCCCTGCAGGACAGCATGCTGTGACTGCCCGTTTTCCTGATGAGCTGAGTGGGGATTCCCAGCCGGGGCAGCCCAGGATTTGTATGATGGGAGTCCATGACAACTTGGGAGACCCAAGTTAGGGAAGCCTCCAGTGAAGGGAAAGAAGGAGCATCGTGTGCTGTTTCACTTGGTGGGCTGCTGCAGAACCCCTGAATTGGCTCAGAACGATGGTCCCCAGAACGGCCCTGGAAAGCATCCGTGAAGAATTGGTCAGGCAGCATCTTTGCAGTTTTGCTTGGGAGAGGCAGCTTGTTCTGAGCCAAGTGGATTCCTGCAAGAGCAGCTGCTGGCGTCCTTTCTCCAGCCAATCCTCGTGAATCCTCCATCTTTTCCATTTCCCCCAGGACATTGTAGGACTTTGAAGAATTCCTTCTCAAGCCCAAATCCAGAGGGGCTCAGCTGGACACATGGCAGTGGCCTCTGCGTCTCAAGGGGCAGAGAAGGGCAACTCATCTATTCCTAGGAATGGTCACGATGAAATGTACTGCATTCTAGCTGCGCACCATTTTACAAAAAGAAACCCAAATCTTCCAATTAGAACTAGTTCTCAAAGTTCCATTGAAACGATCTTTGATGTATGTATTTAATAGTGCTGGCGATAAACAACTTTGAAACTCGTTCCCTCTGGGGTGAAAAGGGTTCTTTGGAGAGCCAGCGTGGTGTAGTGGTTAGAGTGCTGGGCGAGGAGCAGGGAGATGAAATCTCCGTTCAGCCCTGAGGCTCACTGGGTGACTCTGGCCAGTCACTTCTCTCTCAGCATAACCTGCCTCACAGGGTGGTTGTGGGGGGAAGCAGAACCCTGTTCACTACACTGGGCTCCTTGGATATAAAGAGAGTGACATCAATCCATGCGGGGCTCTCGGTGGCAGCTAGTCCTGATGGCTGGAGGCTACCTCCAGGCTCAGAGGCAGGGCCCCTGTGAATAGCAGCTCCAGGGGAGCAACAGCAAGAGAGGAGGCATGCTGTCATCTCCTGGTGGTGAGCTTCCCAGAGGGCTCCACTGGTGCGCTACTGTGTGGTACGGGAGGCTGGAATCGAGAGGTCTTGGGTCTGATCTAGTAAGGCTGCTCTTGCCTTCTCCCGGGGAGATATTGAATGGCGTTGGCTGAGAACAGAAATTGCCAGCTCTCGAAAGGGACCGAGCTGCTTGTAACTCGTGCATCGTTTTAAAAGGCTTGATCTGGCAAGCTTTCATGAAACAAAACCTTGCCGAGAGAGAGGGAGATCTGGGATGAGAGGTCTGTGGTAGTTCTGGCCCCAAGCAATTGGCCCAGTCCTACAAACAGGCGCAGGAGCACTTTTGGATTTGATTATTGGCGGGTTGTTTTTGGAGTCCTTGTCTAATGGGTCGGTATCATGGTGGCTGTGTTGATTTTTGCTTGCTTTGGGTTTTGCAGGGATTTGACAAGCTGAACCTAAGGACAGCCCAATAAACACCCCTTGCAGCTGCAATCCCTTGAAAAGAGAGACTGCTGAGTATGTAAGGAAATATCCTCGGCAGGCTCCATCTTGCCCCCGCTGTGTTTTTCCTGCAACTTGGTCATGGCATTCAGTAATCGGAATGAGTCCAGAGCGTCTGAAACCCACGAGCGCAAATGGGGGGTGAGGTTCCTCTCCCTACCTGCACGGTAAGCCCTGGGGGTGGGATTCAAGGTCTGACTTGGGCAGATTGGCCACGTGTCTATTCCAGGATCCCAGGACATGGGGGCGCTGCAGGGAAAGGACATCGCTTTCCCACCCATCCCATCGAGACACTTGTCTGTTTAGTCTTTTCTGGTTGCCAGCTTTGCAACCTCGCTGCAGACCTGATTGTTGTGGCATGATGTGGCCTATCTGCTGCTGTGCCATCCAGTCTAGAACTGTGTGTGTCCTTGCCTGGAAAATGATGCGTTGCCTCTCTAGAAGAGTGACAGCTTGGGTACCAAAGAGTTGATCTCTCCCATCTTGTTGTCCGTCAGCAATGCAGTGACCTTCTATGCTGTCTGGAAACCCTGGTTGCTCCCTCCAGCAAGTCTGAAGGTTCCAAGGGAACTCTTCTTTGGCCGTTAGTTCAAACCCTATATTTAGACTAAAAAGCGTTTGAGGTCTCAGAACATGAAGCCAATTAAAACAAGGCTTAGCACATCCAGCTCTGACCATGCTGGTCTCCTGCAACCTAGGGAGCTTCAGCGTGGGAATCCAGTTGGCTTTGCTTGTTTTAGAGCAGGAGTTCTCCAGCCTGGGTCACCAGAGGTCATTTGAATTCAACTCCCATCATCCCCTGCCACAGTGGCCTTCAGTGGTGATGATGGGAGTTGTAGTCCAACAGGATACGGGGACCCAGTTGGAGGACCTCAAAGAAAGATAGCCATGTAGAGAGTTTCCAAAACTACAGTGATTCTTTGGGGTGATATTGGTTCTGACTGTAAGATCTTGCCAGACTCCACAGGTAGAGAAAACGGTCTCTTCCTAGCCATAATGGGCCATTTTCCAGCTCTCTTCTCTCTCTCCCTTCCATATAGTTTTAAATAATGGCTTCTATTTTGTGTGTGGTAATTCTACAAAGTTGATGAATCTTTATATACTGATTCTCAACACAAGTTCTCAAAGCGGTTGACAATTTATTAATTTAGTAATGAACTAAATAAAGATAAATTTTATTTAAAATAAATAAAATGTACTAATTACACTTTTCTTCAGGTTGACAGGATACGCAGATTTGGATGGTCCAGGAACCTCATCTGGGAAAGGGACCGTAAGTGGCTCTTAATTATCATCCGGGTCCAGTTTTGGGACAGTAATTGGAAAATCCGCTTGAACTGCTTAAGGGTCTCAAGCGACAAAGGTAGCTTTGGACCTTCATGTTTCATTCTTTCTGCTGAGATGCAGAAAGCCCAATGGATGCTAGATTCCCAGGCTGTATGCAGTGAGCACGTGAGAAACGTGGAATACACCCAGCCTTGACTGCAGGGATTCAAAGCCTCTACGTGGCCCTCCTCTGGAAGCACCAAAGCCACCAGAATTGTGGGGCAAGGCAGCCTCTGGCCCTTTCCCTCCGGCACCACCGCAAGGCCTCCGGCCACCCCTCTTTGGACAAGGCAGGAAGCAGAGAAGAGCTTCTCAGCCATGCTGGGCACCAATGTGGGGCTCTGCCCTTTCTGAAGTGCAGGCCTCTCTGTGGGGGTGATGAGATCTCCTCACCTTGTACAGCAGGGGAGTAGAATACCACAACCTCTTCTTGGGCCTTCCTCTTTCCATCTGCGGAGAACAACACAAGCCCGAATTACTCACAAGGCGACCCCTTTACGGCCGGAAGAGGTGCCTCTGCCCTCATCTTGGGATGGGGAGCTCCCCGCTCCTCTACTGTCTCCCACTCTGGCCTGCAACTCTGCCTTGCCCTCCAAATGGCACATTCGCCTTCATGGGTCCCTGGGAGAGACTGGACAGGATTCTGCCCTTTGCCAGGGATGGAAGCTGGGAGCTGCTGCAGAGAAGGTACCCAGTCTACCACTGAGCCGTGGGCTTTCCTGGCCTGGGGGGGGGACCTCTGGCTGGCCACGTTTGCTTGGAAGATGGGGCGCTCCTTCCCGTCTGGGCTCGGCCTTGAGGGAGGGGCAGTGCTTGCTTACCTCCTCTCCGGTGCTCTCGGGGGAGCCTGCAGTGCTGGGCGGGACTGGAGTTGGTGCTGGAGGCAGGGGCTGCCGTGGTGTTTCTGGTCTGGGTCTGGTGGGCAGCTGAGTCTCCTGGATTCCAGGACAGGAAGAAAGGTGTGAGGAGGGTGCCTGCTGCATCCTGGCCCTCCGGAAGGCGAGGCACGACTTACGAATAAGAATTCAGTGCATATTTATTGACTGCTTTTCAATAAAAGGTTCCTCAGGCAGTTTACATAGATATCAATAAAACGGGCCCCTGTCCCCAAAGGGCTCACAGTCTAAAAAAGAAACATAAGATAGACCCCAGCAACTGCCACTGGAGCGATGCTGTGCTGTTGGGGATGTATAGGACCAGCTGCTCTCCCCCTGCATCTGGCATATGCCTTATACTCTTTCTAAGGCCTTCATGGCCTTAGATATCCTTTCTAAGGCCTTCATGGCAATCCTACCAAGTGCTACTCTGTGGCGTATTTCTTGACTGCTGGATCTTGACTGCTGATGGTAGATCCTAAAAGGCAGAAGCTATCCACCACTTCAACGTCTTCATTGTCAATTCTGAGTCTGGTTGCTGTACCCGTTTTCATTAGTTTAGTCTTCTTTACAGTTAGTCGTAGTCCCATTTTTTCACTGTGCTCCTTGACTTTCCCTACTAGAGGAAAAGATCATCCACATTCTCAGCTATCAGAGTGGTGTCATCAGCATAGCACAGATGTTTCTTCCCCCAACTTTAAAACCACACTCATCTTCTTCCAATCCAGCTTCTCTCACTATAGGTTCAGCATGTAAGTTGAATCAAGAAGGAGAAAGTATACAGCCTTGTCTTACTCCTTGGCCGATCTGGAAGCAGTCTGTTTCACCATGTTCTGTCTGGACTGTGGCTTCCTGTCCTGTGTATAGGTTTCTCTTGAGAGCAATGAGATCTTCTGAGACACCCATTTTCCTAAGGATATTCCACAACTTGACAGGGTCGACGCAATCGAAGGCTTTTCTGTAGTCAATAAAGCACACATGGACTTCTTTTTGGTATTCTTTGGCTTTCTCAATTCTCCAGCATGCGTCAGCAATGATGTCTCTTGTTCCTCGGCCTTTTCTGAAACCAGTTTGAACATCCGGCATTTCTCCTTCCATGTAGGACTCTAATCTGCATTGGATGATCCTGAGCATTCTTTTGCTAGCATGTGAAATTAAGGATATTGTGTGATGGTTTGCGCAATCTCTTCAGGCTCCTTTCTTCGGTATGGGTATGTAGACTGACCTCTTCCAGTCTGTTGGACATTGTGTTGTTCTCCAAATTTGCTGGCATGGTTTGGTTAGAGCCTTGACTGATTCTTCTTCTGTTTCTTGCCATATTTCTGTAGCTATTCTAACAATTCCTGTAGCCTTCTGATTTGGTAATGTCCAGAGTGCTATTTAGTTTAGGAAAAAAGACAACTGTGGGGAGACATGGTAGAGGTCTATAAAGTCATGCATGGTGTGGAGAACGTGGATGGAGAGGAATTCTTCATAACACTAGAACCAGGGGTCATCCCATGAAATGGATTGACAGGAAATTTAGGACCAAAAAATGGAAGTATTTTTTCACACAACGCATAATCAACTTGTGGAATTCTCTGCCATGAGATGTGGTGACAGCCAACAACCTGGATGGCTTGAAGAGGGGTTTGGATCACTTCATGGAGGAGAGGTCTATCAATGGCTACTAGTTGGAGGCCGATAGGCCACATCGAGCCTCAAAGGCAGGATGCCTCTGAGTTCCATTTGCAGGGGAGTAAGCGCAGGAGAGAGGGCGTGTCCTCAATTCCTGCCTGTAGGCTTCTAGAGGCATCTGGTGGGCCACTGTGTGAAACAGGATGCTGGACTAGATAGGCCTTGTGTCTGACCCAGCAGGGCTGTTCTTATGTTCTTAGAATGCTGATCTAACTTCATCTTCCCATACTAGAGCTTCTTGCAAGTAGGGGATATCTTCTAGAGTATCTTGGATGTTGTCATCCCTACTGTACAGATTTTCAGTATACTCCTTCCATCTCTGTTGGATCTTCTCTGAATCAGTGACTGTCTGTCCTTTGGCATCCCTGAACATACAAATTCAAGGTTGGAACCAGCTTCTGAGTTCAGAGATCTTTTGGAAAACTTTCCTCACTTTTCCGTGTCTATTTCCATCCCCAAGGTCTTTACAGATGTCATAGTAGTACTGTTCCTTATCTCTTCTTACAGCTTTCTGAAATTCCCTATTAAGTTCCTTCCTGAGGTCTTTCTCTTTCTTGACTTTGGCTTCTCTCCTCTTCTGGGCAATTTTGCTTTCTTCTGTTTCTTGGTCTTTGGCAGTCTCTTTTCACATTCGTCCTTAGCAACTTCTTTTTTCATTCCACAGTTCCTCTGGTTCCCTATCAATGAGGTTCAGAACTTCAAAGTGGTTCCTGATGTGCTCCTTGAAAATGGTGGCTACGTTCCCAAGGTCATATCGTGGAAGCCGGATAGCTTTGGTTTTTCCGCTTTAGCTTGACTTGGAGCTTGCACATGAGCAGTTAGTGATCTCTTCCTCAATCGGCCCCCGGCCAGGTTTTTGCTGTTATAACTGAGCTCTTCCACCTCCTTGCACCAAGAACATAATCAGTTTGATTTCTGCGTATTCCATCTGGTCAAGTCCATTTGTATAGGCGTGCTTTGGTTGTTTGAAGAATGTGTTAACAATGAAGAGATCATTGGCTTGGCAGAAATTAAGAAGTCATTCTCCTGTTTCATTTCTGTTTCCTAGGCCATGCAGTCCAACTTTGTTTTCCTCCTTACCATTTCCAACTTTTAACTTTCTTTAAAGATTCGAAAAGGTGTAATTCCATTCCAGTCTTTTATTAGGACCAAGCAGAATCTATGATTATTTTTGAACTATAAAGATTATCGTAAGGAGCGGACAACCCAAGAACGACATTGTAGAGTATTATATGTTGAGTGTTTTGTAGTCATCGGCTTGGGCCTCTTCTTGCTTTTCTTTTTAATGATAGTTTTTATAAATGTATTGTAATGGTGTCTGGTGTTTTTAAATAATAATCTCTTTTTAAAAAGGGGGGGGGTGTCACTGGTTTGAAGTCTGGATTCCTCCTGGGACTCTGAAGGCATTTCCTCCTACTTAATAATAAGCTGGGTGAAAGTGGTGGGTAGGATGACCCTGGCTGCATCTGCCCCCACCTCCCACAGGTTCCTCTTCCTCTTCTCTGATGTAGTTGTTGATTCATACATGACTGGGGCTTGGGAGGGCACACAGCTCCTGAGACTGGCTGGGAGCTTGTCCTATGCAGCTGATGGTGTTCTTCCACGCCAGGTCCCATCAATCCTATGTGCCTTTAAAGCCCTAACACCGCCTCCATGGTTCCGTGCACATCCCTTGGCTCCATCTCTCCGAAAGGGCCCTCCCCACACTGAGAAAAGTGCAGGGCGGTACAGAGGTCAGCACAGAGGGAAATGGCTCTCGCACTGAAGGGTCTCTGCCCAAATGGCCCCCGCTTGGAAAAGAGTCAAGATGACTGCTCTGAGGTCTGGACTGCTCCTGGGACTCTGAAAGTATTTTCTTCTACTTTGGCTATTTGCTGGGTAGACCACATGCTGGGTAGGAAGTCACAGTCTGTCAGAATCTGCGCCCGCCTCCCACAGATTCCTTTCCCTCTTTATTGATGAAGTTTTTGATTCAACATTACCTGTGTGGCTTCCAGCGCTTCCAGGTACCTACAGGCCGAACTGCGGAGTTCCCTTAAACCCTCCATGGCCACAAACTGTCTCCACTTCTAAAAGGAATCCAGAAAACAAGACAGACCCAACTCTGAAATCTCAGCTACATCCCAGGAATACTGCCCTGATGGTCCCCAGGGCTGGGCGAAGATTGAGGAGTACCTCAGCCTGAACAGACTTCCGTGGAGGGGGAATATTTGGACCACCTGAAGCTAAAGGTACACTGCCAGATGCAGCAGTGACGCTCTCTGTAGCATTCTTCTGCTGCTCTTCTTTCTGTGCCGTGGAAGAGTCATGATGCCCAGCAGTGGGAGGAGGAAGAGGGAGAGGGGGAGCAAAGCTCTCTTCCCAGGAATTGTCTTTTCCCTGACTCAGAGCTAGGAAGTCCCCTCAGCTCAGATGGCCCCACTTCACCAGATCCCCTTGCACAAGTGCATCCAGCACTCCCTCCATGGCCCAAGCGTTCAGCACACCCCTTGGGCTCCTACCCCCCATTTCTCTTCCATAGGGAACATAAGGCTCGCATCAAAGGTACATGGACAGATTCTGCCGTGCAATATGTAGGTTCTTTCTGCCAGTGTTGATATTCACAGAAAAATCCAACTAGCCATTTTGCACGCCGAGGCTCTGGAAGCTGTAGCAGAAAGATTCAGGTCAGGTTTGGTACCCAGAAGGTTGAAAATGCATTTCTTCAGATGCTGGCTGACATCCAGAGTGGCAGGAGAGCACTGCTGGGAGGAGGCTGCCCAAGTGCAAAACCATTGCACTAGCCAGCCACCCTAACTGGCCAGGCAAAGATCAAATCCTTCAGCAGGCTTGTCAACATTGCTGAAAGAACCTCTACCCTGCTCCGGTATCCCTCTCCACTTCAACTGTCCCTGCCCGCAGATATCCAAGTTCCTGGTCTTCTTGACAGAATCTTTCTCCCATCAGAGCCGATCCTCAGCGGCAGGCTCCTTGAACTCTTGGTGCCTGTCTAGCCCTAAGTCTGACCAATTGTTGATTGGGCTTGTGTGCAGATTCAGCAAAAGCTGAAAACCCTGGAACGACCATCCGCGCAGGATAGTGCTGCCATCTGTGCAGGCCCGAAGGTGGAGGCTCCCTTAAGGAGAACAGATTCCTCTTGAGCCCCTGCACTGTCTGGGAAGGCCTGCAGAGAGGGCTGGGAAGGGCAGCCCTTCCCGGAGAGCTCTTCAGAGAGGGCTTCCTCTCTCTGCAATGGCCCTCCACGAACTGAGACAAGCACAGGACTGTGCAGGGAAATGGCTGTGCAGGGAAATGGCTCTCACGGAGAAAGGTCTCTGGCCAAATCGACCCTACTTGGAAAAGTGTCAAGATCACTGCTCTGAGTTCTGGATTGCTCCTGAGACTTGAAAGTTATTTCCTCCCCCTTGGGTAATAGACTGGGTAGGATGAGACTGTCAGAGTCTGTGTCCACCTCCCACCTCCCACGGCTTCATTTCACTCTTCTCTGATCTAGTTTTTGATTCATACATGACTCAGTCATGGGAAGGCGCACAGCTCCTGAGAAAGGCTTGGGAGCTTGTCCAACCAAGCGAATGGCCATGAGAAGAGCTCTGTAGTGTGTTGTCTATTGAATCTTCATAAGGGACACAACAAAAGTGTTGCTTTTTGAATAGGGGTCTTAACACAGGCCTGCAGCAGGATTTCTCCTGCTCCCCGAGGAAAGAGAGGGGAGGAAAAATCTGGAGGCTGTGCAATACTTCAGGCTTCATGATTAACTCACTGTGCCTGCATACACCAGCACATTAGCCTATCCATTTTCTCTTGAAGAGAGAGTTTGAAAGTATGCCCTGCAAGTGTAACAGCCCCCAACTTGGAAAAGAATATTCATCAATGCATTGATTAGAAACGAAGAGAATATTTCGGAGACTAATAATAATAATAATAATTATTATTATTATTACTACTACTACTACTACTACTACTACATTTATATCCCGCTCTTCCTCCATAGAGCCTTGAGTGGTGTACTACATACTTGAGTTTCTACTCACAACAACCCTGTGAAGTAGGTTAGGCTGAGAGAGAAGTGACTGGCCCAGAGTCACCCAGCTAGTTTCATGGCTGAATGGGGATTTGAACTTGGGTCTCCCCGGTCCTAGTCCAGCACTCTAACCACTACACCACACTGGCTCTCTATTCTCTTAAGAGAATTCTTTTTTCTATTCTATCCAGTGCATTGGCGAATATTCTTTCTAGACCTGTAAATAATGTTCTTTTCCAAGCTATTTCTGTAATGTTGTCAAAGGAGAGATCTCTCTTCTTTTCATTGTATGAATTGACCTGCAGTGGCAATGCAAAGAAAACACAATAAAAGTTTGCTCCGGGGGATGGCGGGAGATTCAACCCATTGAAGTGTGGAGGGGTAGACAAGCTCCAATAGCAAGCCTTACGCAGACATATGCAAGCGGGCATGGGATGAGCAAAAGAAAGAGAGTCATGCTCGGCACTGACGGTTCTCCTAGCTGGCCTAAGGCTGAGGCGTCCCTCAGCCTGAAAAGGCTTCTGCTGAGGGGGGATATTTGGACCAAGTCATGCTAGACGGAGAGTACCAGATGCGGCAGTGATTCACCTTGAAGCATCCCTCTCTTGCTTTTCTTTCTGCTCCCTGGAACAGTCATGATACCAAGCAGTGGGGGGAGGAGGAAGAGAAGGAAAGATCTCTTCCAAGTCACTGTCCTATCCCTGACTTATGAAGTCCCCATGCTCAGACGGAGACGGCTCCACTTCACTGGAACCCTTTACACAAGTGGGATGGGAGAAAAATCTAGCGCTCCCTCCATGGCCCAAGGATGGAGCCCCCACCTCGGGTTCCAGCCCCCATTCTTAGTCCATAGGGAACATAAGGCTTGCATTAAACTTACGTGGACAGGTCCTGGCTGCTCGGTCTGCATCTCACATTCAATGTGAAACGTCACAGGTGCTCGTACGAAGCAAGGTTTTCTGAACTGCAACAAAAAGGATCAGCACAGGCTCAGTCCCAGGAGGGCCAGAAACACATTTGCTCAGAGGGTGGTGGCTTCCTTCCAGAGCAGCAGCAGAGCACTGGTGGAAGGAGGTTGCAGAAGTCCAAAACTGAGGCACTAGCCAGCCACCCTAACTAGCCAGCCAAAGATCCAATCCTGCACTGGACTTGTCAACATTGCTGAAGCAATGTCTACCCTGCTCTAATCTCCCCCACCGGCTCAAGGGTCCCTGTCTGGAGCTATCCAAGGTCCTGAACCTCCTGCCAAAATCTTGCTCCCCCTCGGAGTAGTGTTCTTTGGCGGCAGGCCCATTTAGCCTAAGTGGCTGTCCAATCCTGACTGTGACAGAGTTTTCTTTGGGCCTGTGTGCAGCTTCCGACAAAGCGGAATACTCTACACAGTCCCCCAGGCACCATGTGGTCATGGCATTCTACTTACAGAGGCCGGCTGCTGCTTCCTGGAGTTTCAGGAAGGAGGAAGAGGAATTCTTCCTGTGCGGAAGGGCCACATGGTTTCCGTTGTCTTGTCTGCCCCACTCTGATGCTGTGTGTCAGTGTGAGTGTTTGTGGAAAGGAGCAGGTTTCTCTTCTTTCTCTTCTCATATTTGATGATATCATTTTCTTTCCCCCTTTGTGACTTGACCTGCTTCACCAGGAGGTCCCCCATTGTGACTTGACCCTGCTTCACCAGGAGCAGGTATACCCACCCAAACCCTGTTGCGGTATCACACTTACTTACAACCTAAGGGGAAGGGGAAGATCACAATAAGATGACAGACCAATATGCTACGTACATTCTCAGTCAAAAAGTGAGTTTGTTTTGCTCTCGTTGATGCTCACTGATGTGTAGGACAAAGATTTCTAAATAGCTCTCTCTCTCTGTGTGTTTCATTAACAGTTGAAAACCCAGGTTCTTAAAGAGGAATTAATCCTTTGCCCCTGCTAACTGGGCAAAGAGGTACCTTCTTAACATGGTGATTCTGCTTTATTGAGCAGTAAATGGCCCTCTCCACCCCCAGCACAGTACTTCCAGTGACTGTTGCTGGTGTCTGTCTTATGTTTCTTTTTAGATTGTGAGCCCTTTGGAGACAGAAATCCATCTTTTTTATTTATTATTTCTGCATGTAAACCTCTTTGGAAACATTGGTTGAAAAGCAGTATATAAATATTTGGTTGTTGTTGTTGTATTGAAAGGAGAGATCTTCCGCATGCATGATTTGGTCAGGTCTGTGATCTATATGGCTTAATTTTCAAATCACATAAACTACATGTTGCATAGAATTCAGGCTGCATCCAGAGTTGATAGAAACCCATGTTTGTTTGTTTGTTTGTTTGTTAATTTAAAAAAATCTGATTTTTCCATTTAAACTGGCTTGTGTTTTATTTTTCTTTAACCAGTTTATTTTCCAAAAGAACACAGGTCAAAGATATCATCATCACCATGAATGTTAATCATAACTCCTAATGATATTCTGTGAATTTTTTTATCAGCAATATATGGGGATGAGAGAGAACAGGCCTGATCCTATTCTGCAGGTGGTGAATATACAGCACTCACATACACAGTCAAGCCCTTGTGGGTGTCTGGGTGTTTCTCTCCAAGTGCAAAGACATTAGGCCCATTCACACATGATGTTCAACACACATACAATGAGTATACACACAGGTACAATTCTGTGCACAGCTACAGTCATTCCCATGTTATGTTGAACACAGGTACAGTGTAATCCCGATCTGTACAATGCATTTGAAGGTCCCGTAACGAGGTTCAATTTTGTAATGAACCCCGGTACAGTAATTCACACCAACATGTGTTCAAGTTGTACAGCATAATGTCTGAATCGGCCTAAAGAAGGACAAGGAATGACTAGAGGATTGAGGGGCATGGGATTGGTCTGAACAAGGAGCAGGAAGATGGAGGATACCTTTCCAAAGTCGTAAGAGGGATGTCTCTCACCGGAAACTGAGGACAGGTGTAAGCTCAGAGGAAATGTCCGTCAGCTGCTCCTCTGGAGCTCCGTACAGGAAGCTCCCCACTCTGGGAAAAAGAAACAGAAAAGCAGAGCATCAGTCCCGATACGCTGGGCTGAAATAAGCCGCCCATCTTTTGGGGAACCGGTTCAGATGGGGGTCCCCAGCTAGTGCTGAACCAGATGTTGTTGAACTACGATTCCCATGACCCCCATGCTACAATTCATGGTTGTGGAGGATGGGATTTGTCGTTCAGCAACACCTGGAGTAACATGGCTGGGAACCTCTGCACTATTAAGAAGAGACTTCCTTTCGCCCACTAGGAGCACTGAGGCCTGGCAGTGCTGAGGTCAAAGGAAGGGAGAGGCCACTGCCCGCTGGGAGGGACGAGGGAGGAGGCCATGGAGCCCAGGCCTCTGTGAGCGAGCCAGTCTCCCTCGTCACCTCAGAGACGTGAGGGACATCATCACTCCAGCGCCAGAATGGCCGCCCTTCTCTGGCCAAGAGCTTTCTCCATCCCTGGGGGGCGGGTGGGGCAGATCTCACCAGCCCCGTCAGAAATTCTTCCCAGCGGTTTCTGAGGAAAAAGTCTTTAAAGAAGCAAGAAACAGCTCCCCGCTCCCTCCCTTTCTTCGAACAGCCACACTACCATTTCTGCAAGGGGGAGGAAAATGGAAAATAACCCCCCTGCCCCCCATACCCGCACACCATGCAGGAGGGCAATATTTTGGGGCTGGGAGAGTTTATTTTGCGTCCTAGAACCAGCTCCAGCTACACGGACCTCGTGGTCTTCTTCTCTCCCCTGCAGCGTGACCTTCTTGGCCGGCATAGAAACTTGGGATCAGTCCTGCAGGGAGGTCCAGAGGGCAGGTTTCCTGCATGTCCTTTTCCAAACCACTTCCCAGCCTTCATGGCAAAGCAAGTCCACACCACTCAGCCAGGCCTCTCCCGTCATGGAAATCCCCTCAGCCCATGGGTGAGCGTTTGGACTCTGCCGGGGAAAAGTATATCATCTTTTTAAAAGAAGTTCTTAAAACAGGAGGCTTGGTGGGGGAAGCACAACCCTGCCTAACGGGGAGCTGCTGAATGGATTGGAAGAGCCAGGGTGCAGCCATTTTGGCCCTCCCCTGGATGTAAGGCCACTAAGTCAGCTGAGGGCTTTAACTGCCAGCTTAGCTTAGCCTTCTGCTTGCAACAAATTCACCATGACTCCCTGTATGAATCACCTCTGTTTCCCCTGCGAAAGAAGGAAGAAAATGGTTCTTTCTTCCTGGTTCTTGGTTCTGTAACTGCCAGAGATCAATGCAAAGCAGGTTAGGCTAAGAGGGCAGAGGGATCCTGGATGTTCAAGCATGTTTGCCTGACTAGCAGAAAGGGAGGAGGACTAGCGGAGTGCGATGTGTGTGGCTTTTCCTATATAACGCTGAGGCTGAATGTGCTGGGTGTGCTTTTTGCTTTGGAAATGATTCCCTTGAGAACCATTTATTCTGCAGAATAAAAGCTGATTTCGAGATCTCCACCCTGGCTGTGTTTTATTGGCTCAACACACGCCAGGCAAGGACCCAGTTCTGGGACAACCGATTCACCCCACTAAAAATGCTCTATGACATCCAGGAGAAGCCTTTGAGCTGGAAATTGGCACAAGCTCCGACATTTGGGGGTAGGATGTGAAATGCAGAGGGAGTCTGTTTTGTGCACAGACCCAGAATCACGTAGCCTCCCCGAATCCCCTTCCCTCAAAAGCAGCCCAAGCCCAACCGCCCATCCAAGAATGGCACCATGAGCTACGCCGCTTGGGGCTGAACTGTGGAGCTGCCGCCGGGTCGGAAGAGCTGGACTGGAGAGAGCTCGGCCACGGAGGCCTGGTTTTGTGAGGGACGGGAGGAGAGCTTCAGAGCTCCACTGTGGGGAGAGATGGGCGAGTGGGAAGCATGCGGCCATGTCCAGGTGCTGGGTGCACATCTCCTGCCTTCGGCATGCCTGGGCTTGCTCTCGGGGCCAAGCTCTGGGAGCTGCTTGCGGGTGCTCTGGCAACTGCAGTGAAGTGGATATTGACCTCCCCTTAAGGAGTCATTTAGAATGAGGTTTTGCCTGCTTAGGAACACATGGAGCTGCCATATCCTGAGTCAGACCTTTGCTTTATCTAGCTCAGTATTGTCTTCACAGACTGGCAGGGGCTACTCCAAGGTTGCAGGCAGGAATCTCCCTCAGCCCAGTCTTGGAGATGCTGCCAGGGAGGGAACCTGGCCCGTTCTGTAGAGAAGGCACACCGTCCGCGACCAAGCTGTGGGCTTTCCTGGTCCCGGTGGGAGATGGGGATGGCCACCTAGCCGTAGAGGGTAGGGCACCAATGTCCGCCTGCCCATCCCCAATTCCAACAGCACCCAGGCCAAGACCCCCTGGGCATGCATGAGACAGCCCACAGGCTTCAGCAAAGGGGATGAGCGCCGTGGTAAGGCAGAAATGAACACAGCCAGAAGATGCCCTGCTCACCAACTCCACCTTGCAGCTTCTTCCCATATGCAGAGACAGATTCTTGCAGCTCTTGCATGTGCTCTGATGGCCAGAGAATACAGGACCCGGGGAATGAGCCAACTTCTCTTTTCCAACTGGCAAAGCACTGAGTGGGAGGGGCTTGCCACATCCGGCCTTAGCCTTATAGACAGATTTTCAAACCTCATTTTCCTACAGTATCTCTCTCCTTTGAGGTGTGATACTACTGTACATCACTAGGGCCATACAAAACATTCTCCTGATGGACCTACAAGATGTCGCCCATCAAGTTTGGGGCTGGGGTGAGCTTTCGTCCACGCTGAAGTGATCCACACCTGGTGGCTGTTGAATCATGGCCTCCAAATCCAAGTGCCCAATCTTTGGCAGAGTAATGCTCAGATGCATTATCTTCAGAAAGGTTCCCAATGGTGACATTGAGAAGCCCAGAAAAGCAGTGCAGAGCTTGCAGCAGGGCCGTCCCTGGGGGGATGTGGGGCTGTGCACCAATTGGAACATGTGGGACCACCTTCTCTAACATTTGTTCAGCCCCAAGCAAGACCAGTTTCCAGGAGCTCCTAAGATGAAACAAGATTCAACTGCTTAAAAGTGTATGCCAGCCAATCTTAACAACATGTAGCCAACACACTACCCTGTTTCCCTGCTAAAATGAGGGAATTCCATCTCCTTGTTTTCCTGCAGCCAATTCCCCGCACAACTGAGAGTCGGGGGGGGGGGTAGTTAGAGGGCTGGATGAGACCTGGGTGCAAATCTTTCTCTATGCAGCCCTAACGCTCACTGGGTGACCTTCGGCCACTACACTCTCTCTCTCTCATCCTCATCCTCACCCTCCTTACAAGACTGTTGTCAGAATAAATGTGGGGAGGCAGAACTGTGTACACCATCCTGAAGGAAGGGCAGGATATCAGGGGCCTAAGCAAATACACATCTGTACACATGCCATCTACTTCTTTATGTTGAGTATTAGCCAATGGAAGCATTACATGTGCTGTGCATGCCAAAACAGAAGGAAAAGTCACCTATTTGCATTCAGGCCAAAGATATCTATTTCCCCCAATTGGGATTTCAAACTAGACAGCAGATTGGCAGACACGCCAACATTCCGTCTCACCCAGCACCGCCCAGCTCTGGCTGGCAGCAGTTTCCCTTTCCTCAAGCAATGACTCTTGGATCTTTTCCCGAGTTCCCTTTTCTTGATCTAAAATTGCCCCTCAAGCTTCGATGAGCCCTGTGGGGCACAGAAATAGAGTTTCAGGAACAGCATCTCAGATCTATTTCTCAAAGAGATGGAATCTCTTATGGAGGCAGAACCGGAACACCTGTGGGCAAGGTGGACTCAGAATTACCAGTAGATAAATTGGTTTCACAAACCTGTGAAGGAAAAGAATCCAAAGGGGGCAATTCACCCCAAACTGCCCAATAGAACTCCATGGAGCGGAATGTTCATGGACTCCAAGAGCAGTTTACAGGCAACCAGCTGGGCAGAGCTAATGGGACTCAGTATTCTGAGTAAACTTTCTTTCCCAGTTTATTAAGTCCCTTGAGAAAGAGAGAGGTGGGGATCCTTCATCCTGCAATGAAGCTCGAAGGCTGACCCACCAAATGCCTAGTGCAGGGGTTCCCAACCTGTAAAACTCCAGATGTTGCTGGACTACAACTCCCATCATCCCCAGCTTCAATTGATGGTGGCTGGGGATGATGGGAGTTGCAGTCTGGAGTCCCACAGGTTGGGAACCCCTCGCCTCGTGGATTCTTGCCTGGATGCACCCACATGGACACCATGGGGCATCGTGGCTGGGGCCAGCATCTCCATCTTCCTCATCTTCACCTGGGCCTCCAAGACCAAGGAGGAGTGTGGGTGCACAGACGGCAAGTTGGAGGGCAGCACAATTGCTGACGTTGCACAACATCACAACTGATCAGGTGGTGGCGGCAGTTCTGTCAAAGCGTCAGCCTCCGGTTCCCATTTCCCGCCTTTGTAGAGCTTGAGCCCAAACGAGATGGCCTGAACTCTGCTCGGAAACTGGCCGGTTTCTTGTCTGCCCTCGAGAGTGTGCTGCTTGTACACTTCATGTCTGGGGCCAGGAGTTCCGCGCAAGGGGTCGCGCAGATGCTTATGCCAAGTGGTGTTTACGGCTATTCGTTTAGGGGCAAAGAGAAACTTCCTCCGTGCTTGCCCGGCATGGGGAAAGGGGGCAAAAGGGCAGTGCTTGGTTCTGCCAAGTGGCCTCAGGAGAGCTGGCTGTGGTGAGGTGGAAATGAACACAGCCCGAAGGTGCCCTGCTCACCAATGCCACCTTGCGGCTTCTTCCCAGGTGCAGAGGCAGATTCTTGCCGGTCTGACTTGCATGTGCACTGATGGCCAGAGAATGCAGGACCAAGGGAATGAGCCAGCTTCTCTTTTCGGAAAAACAGGCCAAGGAGAGGAATGGAATCAGACCGAAGCAATGTGTGGCTTCTGCATAGAGGAAGCGGTTGCTCAGTTTGCGGATCTCTCTTCTTATCAGAGAGGGTCAGTTTTCCATGTCCAGCTCCTCATTAAGTTGCACCAACTGGGGCGTTTTGTGTGGTCATCATTAGCTCTCAACACTTTTTAGCAGACACCTCTTTGATGGCGGCCTGTCTCCTAACCTGAAAGCCTCACCATCCTGAATTTCTGGTGCGTCCGTTGGGGCTGCTCTTAAAGACACAGGAGTGTGGCTAAGAAAAGCAGTTGGCCACCCTGAATGGCAGTGGCGTGCCCTGAGGGCAGCTGGTACGCCTGTGGGTCCTCTGGGTTTTGACAAGGTTGCAGAAAAGTGAAACAGGATGGGGCCTAACCCTCGGGCTCCACAACTGTATCAAATGCAAACCCCTCCCCCCATGAGAGATGTTGGAGTGGTCACTCTTTCTTTCCCATGATGCCTCTTCTTAGGAGACACCAAGGCTCCCAGAGTCGCTTTCCTACCCCACTTCCAGCACCCCAGTCCACAGCCTCTGCTGCCAGCAGTCAGCATCTCTCCCCTCCCAGCTGTCTCTGCCTGGCCGGCTCCCATCCCCCCCTAGAACTGAGCTGAGAGTTCCGGCATCCATGGAGATGGAGAAACGCAAAAGATGCTCCAGAAGACAGTTGGCCAACTGCCTGCTTGCTGACCTGAAGCGAGATGGCCTTCTTCCTCTGGGTTTTGGCTTTGGCCATTACAAGCCTCATTGTCTTGGTCTATATCTACCGGAAAAAGGGCGGTTCAAGGCGGAGGAGACAGGTAAGAAGGGTCGCGGTTTGCCAAGTGAACCCTGGGTGGTGGGTCCAAAGAGGTTTCTCTTAATTGTTTGTTCACTTGTTCTTTTCCTAAAATCATTTCGTGCTGGACATCAGCCAATGGCAAATCAAAGAATTTGTATCCATTTCTGCAGGGGTTTCGGGCTTTTTGTGTTGCTGCATTCTAATTCATGTCCCCTGCCTCCTGGAGGGTTTCCATCACTAGAAAGAAGCGCGCACCCCTTTTTTGTGGTACCATTTGTGCTTCTGAAGCTTTACTCTAGAACATTTCTCCGGTGTCCTCTCTTTTTTGATACACTCTCTCTAAACTATCATCTGACATATGCATAACAAAGGTTTTCTCAACCAATTTCCTCAGAAGTCTTGAAATAGTGAAACTAGTGTCAGAATATATTGCTTGCCTCTCTCTTTGTAAATAACATTTCTTTTTTTTAAAAGAGAGACAATGAACTGTTCTTGAGGCTTCTTGGTTCACTTTTTGTTTTAGCTTTTGCTTTGGATCCACCTCTTTCTGTTTTAAAAACCAAAGTGCCTAGCCATTCCTTGTGTTCTCTTTGGGACTGCTTTGTTTGACAAGCCTGCATTTAGCCCTAGCTGCAGATTGTAGTCCCATGCCATTCTGCATGCAATTGGATCGTTTTAGCCAAGCATTTGGACATGTCTATCCCACTCCTCCTCTGCGGGGTCTGGTGTGGTCTACATGCTTATGGTTATCCTCACAACCACCCTGTGAGGTAGGGTGGCCTGAGAGCCAAGGTAGTGGCCCCGAAGCACCCAGTAAGTTTCATGGCTGAATGGGGATTGGAACTGGGGACTCCCCAATCCGCGGTCAAGACGGACACCTTACTAAGGGCTGCATGGATGTCTTTGTCACAATGTCCCTTTGAAAGGAAAGCCTTGGTTCTTGTACTTGTCTCTCCTGTTCACCTGCTACACAACGTTACATGTGTCCTGCAAGTTCTGATGTGGCAAAGACAGGGAGAGGAAGGTGGGGTTGCTGTTCTCTTCTTTCCCCAGCCCACTCCACCCTCCTGCAGTCTCTCTAGAAGGGCTCAAAGAGGAGGACGGGCTCCCTGGTTCTCACCTGACTCGTGTCGCAGGGGCATCCCCTCTTGGCGGTGGGGGCCTTTCTGTCTCTGCCTTCTGATACAGTAGAGGGGAGGGCATGGCATCCAGCGAGGACCTGAAGAACACGGCTCAGGAAGGTCAGGACCTTGGAGATCTCCAGGCAGGGACAGTTGAACAGGAGGGGACACCAGAGCTGGAGTGGTGTTGCTCCAGCCATGTTGACAAGCCCACTGCAGGCTTTGATCTCTTGCCAGCTAGTTAGGGTGCTTGTGCAGCATCCTTCCAGGAAGGCTTTGCTGCTGCTCTGCATGGCAGCCACCATCTGAGGAAATGCATGTTGCGTCCTCTGTGTTCCGAGCCTGTTCTCAACCTTTCTGTCTCAGGTACGAAAGAAGCGGCGTGTCCGGGTGGACCATCAGCGTTTACCTAAGCGGCCCGCTAAAAAAACTGAACATCAGATGCCAGGACCTGTTTACGTAAGTTTTATGCAGGCGTCACATTCCCTCCAGCAGAAGAATGGGTGTCAGAACCCATGGGGGGTGGGCCGCATCCTTGGTCCATGGAGGGATGGAAGATCTTTCTCCCATTCCCCTTGTGCAAGGGGTCCCACTGAAGTGGGGCTGTCAGTTACTGAGGTTTGGGGACTTCCTAACACTGAGTCAGGGATAGGACGACGAAGCTATGCCTCCTCCCCGCACTTCTGGGCATCACAGCTGTGCCAGGGCACAGTAGGGAAAGCAAAAGAAGGATGCTGTGTAGAGAGCCATTGATACATCTGGCACTGTCCATCTTGCATCAGTTGGTCCGAAGAGACCCCCTCAGTGGAAGACTTTCCAGGATGAAGTACTCCTCAGTCTTAGGCCAGCGATGGGGTCCATCCGTGCAGAGCATGTCTCTGCTCCTTGGGCTCATCCCAGGCCTACTTGCAGAATCTGGTGTAAGGCTTGTGATAAGAGCTTGTTTACCCCACAGACTTTGGTTGGATCAATCTTCATGGCCCTCCTACCGCGCCCCCACTCCCGAGCAAAATTTTTGTTTGGTTGTGTAAGCATTGCCTCTGCAGGTCATGGATCAATTCATACACTCTGAGTAAGACAGGTCTCTCTTTTCAAGACATTACAGAAATAGCTTGGGAAAGAACATGACGGATAGGGTGATCGAATATTCACCCATGCATTTAATAGATGGGATAAGATAATTCTCCAGAATGTTCTCTTCAGCTCTAATCAATGCATTGGTCAGTATTCTTTTCTAAGTCGGAACTTGTGATCCTTTCAGGGCAGCCTTTCAAAATCGTGATCAAATGGGTCGGCTGGTGGGGTAGTGTATGCAGACACTGTGAATTAAGGGTGCACCTTGAAGTATAGCTCAGCCCCCAGATGCTGCTGCAGGCCTGTGTTAAGGGCCCTATTCAAGAAGCCAACACTTGTGTGCGCCTTGTGAAGTTTCAATGGATAACACACCACAGAGCTGTCCTCATGGCTATTAGTTGGTGGGACAAGCTCCCAGCCTCTTTCAGGAGCTCTGCACCCTCCCAAGCGCCAATCACATACCAGTCAAAAACCTCATCAGAGAAGAGGGAAAGGAATGCATGGGAGGCGTGTGCAGACTCTGACAGTGTCATCCTACCCAGTACTTTCCCGGAGCATAGGAGCAAAGTTGGAGGAAATGCCTTCAGAGTATCAGGAGGAATCCAGACCTCAGAGCAGTGACCTTGACTCTGTTCCAAGCAGGGGACATTGGGGCAGAAACCCTTCAGCCTGAGAGCCATTCCCCACTGTGCTGACCTTGGCATGGCCCTGCTCTTTTCTCAGTGCTGGGAGGGCCCTTTCAGAGAGAAGGAGCCCTCTCGGAAGAGCTCTCTGGGAAGGCTGAAGTTCCAGCATGCCTGCCAACATAGAACAGGGGCTCAAGGGGGTTCCTTTTTCCTTGGGGGAGCACACACACACACACACACACACACACACACACACACACACACTCTGGCCTGTGCAGATGGCAGCACTGCACATTGGGTATGGTCATCCACAAATATGGGTCCAGGGCCCTTGTGCCACCTCGTTCCACCAGTGCTGTCATGCTGCTCTGAATGTCAGCCACCATCTGAGGAAATGCAGTTCCAGCCCTTCGGGTACCGAGCCTGTGCCCAACCTTTCTCTTGCAGGTGGAACAGCCTTGGCTTACGGAGTGTCTGTCACAGGGTGACTGCTACTTTAAATGTGGAAAATGGCGAAAAGAAAAACCTGCCCACCACAGGAGGAGACCTCTCAGCGTACGTTCTATGAAATCTTACCTTCCTTACAGAAGAGGGATGGGGGCCAGAACCCGAGGGAGGGGGGCTGCATCTGGCACTGTCCGTCTAGCATCAGTTGGTTCGCATGTCCTCCCACCCTGGAAGCCTTGTCAGGCTGAGGTGATCTTCTGCCTTAGGCCAGATCTAGGGATGGTCAGTGCAGTAGTCCCATGATCATTCCTGTGACTTAGCTGAGATTTCAGAAGTGGGTCCGTGTCCTTTTCTTGATTTCTTTTAGAAGTTGAGACAAAGTCAAGATGGCACAGGGGCTCAAGGGGATTCCTTCTCCCTTAAGAGAGCACACACACACACCCTGGTGGGTCAGGGCTAGACAAGCACATGGGGGTCAATGGGGCCGTACACAAAAGATGCTTCCTGACTGCCTCAGGAAGCTCTGGGGGGGGGCAAATTATGGCAGGAAGATCAGGACCTTGGGTTGCTCCAGGCAGGGACCATTGAACCAGACGGAGAGACCAGAGAGGGGTAGAGGTTGCCTCAGCAATGTGGACAAGCCCACAGCAGGCTTCGATGACTTGCTGGCTAGTTAGGGTGGCTGTCTAGCACAACAGTTTTGCGTTTGTGCAGCATCTTTCCAGCAGCGCTCTGCTGCTGCTCCGGATAGCAGCCACAGTCTGAGATCATGCATCTTCATCCCTGCGGGTACTGAGTCTGTGCTGAACCTTTCTGTTGCAGGTCCAAGATCTTTGGCTCACTATAGGACTGGGTGGATTTCTCCCGGAGCATGAGCGCTGGCTGCAAGAATTTCTCTGTGGCATGATGAGACCTATGCTGGTACGTATTATGCATTCCCTACGGAAGAGGAATGGGGGTAACAACCCAAGGGATGGCCCGCATCCTCAGGATAGGGTGGGAGTGCTAAATCTGCCACCCATTCCACTGGTGCCAGGGGGACCGGTAAAGTGGGGCTATCGGGGTCTAAATATGGGTACTTTTTATGGGACAGGGCAGATAATCAGAAAAGAATCCCACCTCTCCTTTTCACCCTGGGGGGCTTCACACTGCTGTGCATCACAGCCAAAGCTGCACACAGGCCCAAGAAACAATTTGCTAGGGTTGGAGCTAGACTGACACATTGGGGTGATGGGGAGTGCCACTGAAGAAAAGGCAGATGAGCAAGATTCTAGCAGGCAGGTCAGGACCTTGGATAGCTCTGGGCAGGGACAGTTGCACTGGAGGGAAAAACGGGATCAGGGTAGACCTTGCTTCAGCAGTCTTGACAAGTCCACTGCAGGCTTCGATCTCTGGCTGGCTAGCACAACAGTTTTGCCATATACTGAGTGGCAGTATACCGTTGGTCCATCTAGCTCAGTATTGTCTTCACAGAGTGGCAGCGGCTTCTCCAAAGTTGATTGTTCAGCATCATTCTAGTAGCACTCTGCGGTTCTGGATGCCAGCCACCATCTGCGGAAATGCATTTTTGGTCCTCGGGGTACTGAGCCTGTGCTGAACCTTTCTGCCTCAAATCCAAGAGCCTCAGCTTGCCCCAAGACTGGGTAGATCTTGCCATGGGAGTGAGCATCACCTAAGGAATCTGAACATCTCATGCCAACACCTACAGTGGGTATTGGAAAGAATCACCCCCTTTGATAGACCTTCAATTCTGGTTCCCTTACATCCTGAAATGAAAACACAAAGAAAATTCCCTTCACCAGCTGTACTTATCCAATGCAACCTATAGCATCCAACTGAGAAACATCACAATTACAGTCCAGAAGAAGTGTCAGAAATAAAAAACAAGAATTACTGAGATTGAAAATGGATCAACCCCTCCCCATGTCAATATTTTGTTGAACCACCTTTTGCTTTAATAACAGCCTTGAGTCTGTTGGGATACTTCTCTATCAACCTTACACATCTAGACGGAGCAATATTTGCCCACTCCTCCATACAGAACTGTTCAAGTTCAAAAGGTGATCCTTTTTCAATCTCAATAATTCTTGTTTTTTATTTCTGACACTTTTTCTGGACTGTAATTGTGATGTTTTTCAGTTGGATGTTATAGGTTGCATTGGATAAGTACAGCTAGTGAAGGGAATTTTCTTTGTGTTTTCATTTCAGGATTTAAGGGAACCAGAATTTAGAGAATTTAGAGAACCAGAACCAGAATTTAAGGTCTATCAAAGGGGGTGATTCTTTCCAATACCCACTGTAAGACATAAGAAGTGCTTGGCATTTGAGTTCTAAATCTCTCAAATTCTGCCACATCTCTGACAATACCACCTTGCTTTTGTATTTACTTCTGTGCTATGCTCTTGATTGGTGAATCTTGAAACCAGCCTCCACTGCAAACTCCAGTCCTGTCCACCACCAAGGCCGAACGGACCCGACCCTACTTTGTGGTAAGCACCCTCCCTTTCCAGGGAATCCTGGGCTCTCTACTCCTGTGGGATGGAGTTTGGCATTTCTCTCTCTCTCTCTCTCTCTCTCTCTCTCTCTCTCTCTCTCATATCCCCCTATTTCTCCAGCAGTATTGGGGACACTTATCTATCACTCTCACGTTTCCAATGCTTCTTTATCTTCTCATTCTGTACTGCAAGATCATCTTCATCTTGCCATCCTCTTCACTTTCCATACATGTAGAGATCTCTAGTTGCTTCAGTTTCCGGGTTTCAAGGGTTGTTGCAGTGGTGGTGGTGGAGATGATGATGATGAGAACAACAACGAAGAATTACATGTGTCAACCTGACTCTGACTTGGCTGGCAAATGGCTCTTTTGTTCCCCCAGGAGACAGACCCTAACCACCCCAATCTGTCCTGTGGCCTTAACCGGAGAGCAGTGCACTTACAGCAGGTGGGCCGAGCAAAAGTCCTGAGGCGCTTCCGCAAGCTGGCTGAGGTGAGGAAATCAGAAATACACAGACCCCCACTGAGAACCAAGAGCAATGGGGCAAGTTTTTCCCTGCGCTCAGCCCCTTTGCTGAATTGTATGGCTTGGCTAAGGCAGAATTCAGGGGGTCTTGGCCTGGGTGCCGTTGGAACTGGGTGTGGGCAGGAGGAGATTGGGACCCCCTCCATACTCTCCCAGTCCCAGCACAAAAGCACCACCTCCACCCTGTGGGAAGCATTGCCCCTCCAGCACGGGTGTGCCTAGACTGGGTAGAGTACTAGCAGCTTCTCCTTTTCCAAGCCAACATGGCCATCCTCATGTTCCACCATGGCCTGGGAAGCTCACGGCTGCCTGGTAGATCCCAGTAGACCCTCTTCACACCTTTCTTCCTGCCCTTGAATCCATCCAGGAGAACGTATCTCCAGTTTGTATATGAGACCCAAGAAGTGCTCGGCCTTTGAGTGATTAATCTTTCAAATTCTGCCAAATCTCTGAGAATATCACCTTGTTTTTGTATTTCCTTCTGTACTGTGCTCTTGATTGGTGAATCTTGAATCCAGACTCCACTGGAAACTCCAGCTCTGTCCACCAGCAGGACCGACCCAACCCGACCCTACTTTGTGGTGAGCAACCTCCCTTTCCAGGGAATCCTGGGCACTCTAGTTCTTTGGGGCAGAATTTGGCATCTCTCCCTCCCTCCCTCTCTCTTTCTCAAAAGAAATGCCACAGACCTCATCTGCCCACATGTTTGAAGTATAGCCCCCTATTTCTCAACCAGTATTGGAGACACTTATTTATCTCTCAAACGTTTTCAATGCCTCTCTATCTTCCCATTCTCTACTGCAAGATCTGGCTTAGCTTCAAACTTCATCTTCCTTCCTCTTCAGTTTCCATACATGCAGGGGATCTCTGGTTGCTTCTGTTTCTGGGTTTCAAGTGCTCCTGCAGTTATGATGATGATTGATTTCATGTATATAACAGACTAGGAACATAGGAAGCTGCCATATACGGAGTCAGGCCATTGGTCCATCTTGCTCAGAATTATCTACACAGACTTTCAGCAACTACTCCAAGGTTGCAGGCAGGAATCTTTCTCAGCCCTACCTTGGAGATGCCAGGGAAGGAACTTGGAACCTAGATGCTCTTCCCAGAGCAGCATTCTCTTCCCCGGAGGGGAATATCTTACAGTGCCAAGACTTCTAGTCTCTGTCTTGGTTGACGAATGGCTCTTTTATTCCACCAGGCTCCCCAAAACCAACAGGTCTGCCTTACCTGTGGCCTCGACCCCACAACAACATTTTTAAAAAAGAAAGGGAGGTACGAGACATTGAAACGCTTCCGTAAGATGAATAAGTTGAGGAAATCAGAAGTAAACAGAGTACCAAGTTCTCTGGGACAAGCTTTTCCCTGCGCTCTGCCTCTTTGTGGAAGCGTGTGGGTTGTCTAAGGCAGGCCCCAGTAGGGCCTTGGCAGTCTGGAAAGTGGGGAGGAGGTGAGAGCTGGTCTGGTGGGCGCCTCGGGGACACCTTGCCCCCTTGGAAGAGGACAGCAGCTCCTTCCAAGCACAAGTGCAGATTACTCCATTTTCAAAGTCTGCATGCCTTGGTGAAGACCAGGGAGTCAGTGTGGAGGAAGCGCCTCTTGGGAAGTGTCGCCTCAGTGGGCAGCAGCTGTGAAAAGGACAATTTCCATGCAAAGGTTCACCAGGAAGGGGACTGAGAACAGAGCTGCTAATATCATCACCCCTTGAGACATCCACATTTGGAGTCATACTCTGTACAGTTCTGGTCACCATATCTCTCAGAGGACATTCTGGAGGTATGAAAGGTACAGAGGAGGAAACCGAGAGGATCAGGGGGCTGGAGCACCTCCCTTATGAGGCTCAGTTTCCACATCTGGGGCTTTTTAGTTGAGGGGAGAAGGCAACGAAGGGGAGCCATGATCGAGGTTTATCAAATGATGGTGTCTAGAATGTGGAGAGTGAGAAGAATTTCTTCCCCTCCCATAAGACTGGAACCAGTGGCCATCTCATGAAAATGATTGCCAAGTCATTCAGGACCAGCAGAAGGGAGTCCTTTTGGACACAGTGTATCATGAATCTAGGGAATTCTCTGCCACGGGATGCGGTGCTGGCCACCAGCTTGGAGGGCTTTAAAGGGGACTCTGGCCATTTCACAGAGGACAGTCCTCTCCATGGCCACTAGTCTGGACAGCTGCAGGCCACCTCCAGGCTCAGAGGCAGGATGCCCCGGAGTAGCAGTTGCAGGGAGCCGCGGCAGGGGAAGGGGCAGGCCTTCACCTCTGGCCTGGGGGCTTCCCAGAGGCAGCAGATGTCCAGGGTGGGAAACAAGAGGCAAGACAGGATAGCATTTCTTTCCTGAAGGATCTCCTCTGAAAAAGGGCAGGGTCAGGGAAGACCCCCTCCTTGTGCAGCCATTAAAACTCATCTTCACTCATGAATCCTTTGTCTGGGATGACATCCTCATGTCTCTCTCTTTTCTACCTTTTGAAGAAGAGCAGGAAGAGGAAAAGGCCATATGATCCAGGAGAAGGCCCAAGGTAACTTTGTTTGAAGCTTTCCTGATGTGTTAATCTCCACCTCGAAAGGAAGGCTGGGGTGGGGTGGGGGATTTGAAGCACAGCCAGAGCTTTGGTCCTCCCAGACCAGGACTGGCATCAACAACTAGCAGCAGCTCTGCAGGGTCACAGGCAGAAAAAATAACTTGGCCCGGGGCAGAAATCTCTTATGGGGTATTCCGCGATGCATCAAGGTGGTTCATGCCCTCCGGCATCCGGACGAGTCTCCCTTTCTGGCCTGGGGTTCTGGTGTGGCCTCTCCCTGATCCACCTTTTGTCCACAAGGGGGAAACGTTCTTGGATGGGGGAGCATTTGTTCACCTGAGTAGTGGCCACCCTGCGCCATGGGAAGGGGTACAGGTTGGTCAGCTCCACGGAGATGTTGGAACTAGGTCTGAGGCCGGGCCTGAAAGCCATGGGGCTGGGATGGGTGCTCTCCTGGATCTGAACGGGCGGAAGCCTGCAGAGCAAACCCGGGCCAGCCGCAGGGACTGATTCCTTTCCTCCTCTCTCTTTTGCAGGATCAAACGGAGGAGAATCTGGCCCTAGTGACGTTTGTATTTCATGTTATTACATATACTTCTTGTTATTATAGATCCAAGTCAACTTGTACAAAATCCCCCTCCCCTTGGCCTCGTGCGGAGGGGAGGGAGTTTGTCCCAGCCCTGCCCAGCACGAGGCCCAAGAAGCGGGCCGATTGGCTCCCTTGAAATTGGAGGCGTGGTCTGGGCCGTAATCGGCCGATCCACGCCCCAAGCTCTTCAGTTTTGCCTTGGCAATCCCCTCCCTCCCTTCCTTCCCTGATGCAGAGCGGGTCTAGCGGCTGGTCGCCTGCGGGGGCCGAGTAGGAATTTTTTGCTCTCAACGCATTGGCCACCGTTGGGGTTTTTTTCGCCTACTCCGTTCTGTACTCAGGTGTTTAGTTAGAGTTAGAGTTGGCAGTAACAGTGCGGGCTGAGGGGTAAGTTGAGGGTTAGAATATCGGTGAGCACCCTTGGATCTTTAAAGGTTGATTGGTCAATTGCTCCTTTGTGGCCTGTGCGGCACGGGGAGAATAGATTGCCATGAAACCTGCTTCAGGACTTCACCAACCTTTGGGCTGTGCAGTCCAGGGTGGGTGAAGATCTTGAAGTATCCAGATCCCCTCTTCTAAAGGGGGCGGTTGGCTCTGAAGGAATTAGGCGGGGCGTACCTGCCTGTTTCGTGAGCCAGGGTGTGTCGCCCAGTGAGGCGATGGGTAGGACGTTAGAGTCCTAGCCCGAGCCTAGGGGCCCGCACTGTTCTCTAAGGGTGATTAATCACCTGGCGTTCTAGTCCGCCAGGTCTGTTGTTTCTTTAATAAAATTGTGGTCCTTTCACCCATAAAAAGTCTACGTGTCTTCTTGGGCTGGGGTCTGGGGACGACCTACTATTTGTTTCTTTATTTACGTCTACTCCTACTTGGATTGATATGCTGTTGCTATACTGGAACTGCATTTGACCTGACCACTGTGAAATTGCCTTCCGCTGCCATTGGTTCACCATATTTAAAGCAGCAAGTAGTTCCAAAGGACTTGCTTCTATGTCTTCATCCTTGTTGACCATCCACACTTTTTATAGTACCTGTATAAGTCTTTTCAAAAAGAAAGCTGGTTTACTAGCACAGAAAGGATCAGTTTGAGCAGGTTCATCAATGTCCTTGAAGGTGGTCTTTGTGGGCATGAAGCCAAATGTGAAGAAACGGAATTGGTTCCTATGCTAATATCGAGGTGAAGCCTGCTTAATTTCTAAGGACATCTTTGTGCCCTGGTTTTATAGACTTGTTTCTCTCAATATATTTCATTATCTTTTATTATTACTATTAGTATTAATAAGGTATTGTTGTTCTTGAATAAAATCCGTTACTAAAAACATTTTCCTCCAGTATGTGTCTCTTTTGAGGCTTCATAGTATGCTATGTCACTCAAGGTAAAGCACAGGGCCATAAAAAACATTCTCCGGAAGGACTGACATGATGAAGCCCATCTGGGTTAGAATGGGGGGAGCTTTCTTCCACACTGGCTGCCGTTGGGAAATGCCGAACAGGTTTTTAGCACTTTGCCCCTTGTTTACCCACTCTGGCATCAGATGCTTTTCTTCCTCTCTTCTCTTTTGACCAGCAAAACAAAGACCCGAAATTCAAGCACCCAATCTTGGGCAGAGAGTCAGGCTCAGGGAATCTGGCAGGTTGTTTTGTCCAGATTCAGCCGGAGAAACCTCCCTGAGATCTCTGCGCAGGAGAAGCGTCTGTGGTTTGGGTCTAGGTTAAACACTGGCCTGCATTCATTGCGCACATGCAAGTTCCGGGTAACTGCAGTGTGGTTATTTCTATTAGAAATGGATGGTGTAAAAAACAAACAAACCCCAAAGCAGAATAAAGCACCAGGGTTGCCCTAATCATGTGGATAATGGGGAGAAAGGTATGTGGTGTGGGGGTGAGGGACGGCCATGCACCCTACAAGAAACGAAAAAACGAGTCTCTTCAAAATAGCTGTAGAAATTAGAATGAATTGCAAAACCACATCATATGCCGGAATGCACCACATATTTGGGGGAGGAAGAGGCTGCCACAGGGTCTCCCCAGTCCCTAACGAGGCCATCCAAGGCTGCAGCCCGCGTTGGGCAGGACCCTTGTTTGGAGTGACAAGGACACTTCCAGAGGTCTGGTGGGCAAAGGATGTGTTTTCCCCTCCCCACCCTCCCCAGACCTTCCCCAAAACCAGCACAGAGAAGGCCCCGTCCTTCGTGTACGACAATTGAACTTCAGCAGGGCTTGGCACATAGAGCAGGGTATTCCCAACTGATCTTGCGTGCTGGGAAGCTTCACTTGGCAGAAGGCCGTGCTTCAAGGAGCCGGGGCCCAGACATGGCTGCTGTGTGAGATGGGTATGCGAAAAGATTGCTCCGGGAGCTGGAAGGGATGAGGTCGTAGCTCAGTGGTCGAGCGGATGGAGTCCTAACTCAGTGGTGGCTCTGGGCATGCAGAAGGTCCCAGATCCCATCCCTGCTGTATTCTCCAGGTAGGCTGGGGAAGAGTTCCTGCCGGAAACCTTGGGAAAGCCGCTGCCAGTCAGTGTAGCCCATCCCAAGCTAGATGGACCAAGCATTGGGGGATCATAGGGCTGTAGCTGAGTGGGAGTGCATCTGCCTTGCAGGCAGAAGGTCCCAGGTGCCATCCCCGGCAGCATCCCCAGGAAGGCTGGGAAAGTGTCTTCCTGAAAAGCTGGATGGACCAGTGGTCTGATAGGGCAGCTTCGTAGGAGTGAGAGGACAGACAGTAGAAACCTTGGATGCCGAGAAGGGAGAAGGAGTGAAATCAAGGATGGGTTCCCCGGTACAGCCGTGGAGCTGTTGTTGGTGCTGACCCAGAGAAACAGGCTTTCTCATCTGCCCTCCTCATCTGGCCAATGGCATCACCTCTACCAGATCTGCATTATTCTCCTCCAAGAGTTGTATTAACTCTTCAGTCCAGCACCCCCTGCTGGCTGATGCTGGAATATCCAGCCAAATGTGGCCTAGATCCAATGGGGTCTGTGCTTATGCTCTTTCCCCACAAAGCAGGGGTTCTCCCACTTGGGTCCCCAGACACTGTTGGACCATCACTCCCATAATCCCCAGCCACAATGGCCACAGGAGATCTGGGGTTCTCGCATTCCCAGATGGCCAACACGGAGAATCCCAGCCATAAGAGCTCTGCAAAGACCTTCTGGTGGAAGAGGCCATGGCAGGACCAGAAATCTCCTTGCTTTCCCCTCTGAAAAATGCATTCACAAAAGGCAAGAGAGAAAGAATTCTGGCTCTGCATACTGAAAAATAGCAGTGTTTCTTTTCAAACTGGCGAGCCCTCCCTTTGGAATCATGAGAAGAATCAATTGCACGATGCCGATTCAGGGAGATTAAGCATCCCAGCCTTGTTCAGGAGCTGTGCGTGCTCCAGTTCGGTAAGCCTGTGCGAGGGGACAAGCCAGGTCGGTTTGGGAGAGAGGCGCTGGCATGGATGGTGCTGTCCCACCCTGCTCTGGTGCACAGCACTTTACCCAGGTGGGCGGAAATGCCGCCAGAGGCAGCTGCTCCCCCTCCGACCTTGCTGGTCATCAAGAGGACCGGATCACCAAATGGGAGCACCCACCACAGCTCCCAACTAGGGTGGGCTGCTTGGCCTGCCCCTATCATGTGGATCTTGGAGATTCCCAGATGGAGACGGAGAGCTGGCGATTCCAGACGGAGTATTTGGTGAACCTGTTCCACTTGCACAGATGAAAGATGCTCCCTGAGAACTTGAGCCCTCCACTCGCCCATCTGCTTGCAAAACCCAAAAGGACCTTCCCATCCATTCCCTGCTCTGGGTGCTGCTGGAGGGGAGGAGATGTGGAGGGGGGGGCCTGACTGAGATCATGCAGGGGCTCTACTCAGCAGCAGCAGAAGGTCTGGGGAGGAGACCCACCCGAAAGGGCACCCCCTTTTCCGCCATGAGGAAAACAGCCTCTTCCAAAGTCTAAATTCATCGAAGGCTAAGCAGATGCTTGGACTTCCCACAAAGCTCTCAGTTTGCTTTTGGACAGCCAGCTTTGGGGATATTTGAATACAAGTCAGTCTGGCTTTTGGTCTAGGGCCACCGCAGGAAGTCTCCACTTGCATGAAGTATCAGCATCCAGAGCAGGGAAAGCTGAAGGCGGAAAACGGAAGCAGCAGGACATGCATTTCAGTTCTCCAGGGGAGAGCTCCAGTTCTCAGCGGGTCTCCATCCTCCCTCCCTGGAAGTGGAACTTCTCTTCCAGGTCTCACCCCATACACAACGGCCGGGGTTCCCTGAATTGGGTCCCCTGATGTGGCTGGACTACAACTCCCATTATCTTCTGCTGCCGCAATGTCCTTTCTGGCAGTGGATGATTGGGGGAGTTGTAGCCAGGGGTGAGACATCTCAAATTGGGGGGGGGGGTTGGCGAATGCACTGCATGGTATATGGGAAGCCTTGGGGTAGTAAGCATGACTGGTCCCCTTTGCTAAGCAAGGTGCACCCTGGTTTGCATTTGCATGGGAGATTCCAGGTGAGCAGGGCAAGACTTTCCCCTTAGGGGATGGGACGCCACCTGCATGCAGAATAAGTACCACCACTTGGGGAGCGGTCCTGGTCTCCCACAGCGGCCGCGGCAGCAAGCCCCGCCCCCG
Organism: Hemicordylus capensis; assembly: GCF_027244095.1. Classification (NCBI taxonomy): domain Eukaryota; kingdom Metazoa; phylum Chordata; class Lepidosauria; order Squamata; family Cordylidae; genus Hemicordylus; species Hemicordylus capensis. The sequence continues at coordinate 226,221,483 of NC_069657.1, forward strand.
AGGAGGAGGAGAATGAGGAGGGGAGGGGCTGCTGCAGCCGAGGCCAAGCTGGGGTGGGCGGGGCAATGGGAGGAGCCAGCGGGGCGGGAACTCGGCCCCGGGAGGAGGAGTTAGAGCGTCCTCCCTCTTCGCAGCCAGTTGCTCAGCCTGGGTGGGGGTGGGAGGGGGCGGGGCTTCAGGGGGCGGGGCACATCCCCGCACGAGGAGGAAGGAAGCCACGCCCCCTTCTCAGTCCGGTCAGGCGGCCCCTCACGGGAGTGGGAGACAAGACCCCCGAGAAAGAGGAGGGGAAGGAGGGGGAGCCACGCCCCCCACAGAGCACACACACCCCGTCCTGAGAGCCCCGCCCTCTGCAATGGGGGGGCTAAGAGGGAGACCCAGGGGCGTCACTACCATGAGGCAGGGGGAGGCAGTCGTCTCGGGGGCCCCCTGCCTTGAGGGGCCCCCCAGAGACCCCTCACCTGACTCCCCATTGCCCCCTGCCCAGCCCCCAGACCCTTCAGCCACTGGCCCTCTTGGCCCCCTCTCCTGCTCCTCCTCCTGGTCGGCCATCCCAGCAGCAGGCAGGCTGCTTTTCTCCCGGGCGCCTCTCAGCTGATGGGCGGGTGGGGGGGCTTGCAGGGAGGCCTCCGTGTAGGCCTCCGTGAAGCCTGGATTCGAGTAGGCTGGCCAGCCCCAGGAAGAAGGCTGGCAGTCCGAGTGGCCGCCACAGCTCTCTGCAGCAGACCCTCTTCCCAGGCCAGACAGCTCAGCCTTGGCCAGGGAGAAGAGGAATCCCTTGAGGTGGTTCCCCCACCCCCCGCCCCACCCCCTACAGGTAGGGATCTGCTTGCCATAGGGCTTGGATGGGGGGTGGGGAGACGGAGAAGTCTCTGAATATTTCATTTAAAACTGATTGGGAAATGTGCCGGCTTCAAAAAACCCTCTAAAAAGCCCTATAAGTGGCTTGTTTCATGGCAGGAAGTTACAAAAACTTCTGGAACAAATTTATTTATGTATTCATTCATTCATTCATTCATTCATAAATACACTTATGTTCAAGTTGTTTTGCACCCCAGGTCTGAGTGAGAACTGAGACATGAGTGAGAACTGTGACGCATGTGTTGTGCTTTTATGTTTTTTCCCCTTAGGGTCAATCTGGCCAACATGGGAATGCAGCACCTCCATTCCAGAGGAGATGTGTGTTAAAGGGCTTTCAAAGCCTCTTGTGAAAAACCTCCTGGAATCAAACTTGACTGAATTGGTTCAGAATTCTGAGAAAACAGACATAGGCTCACCCTGCATGGTTGAAAGTCTCCTTTGCTAATCTGCAGCAAGGGGCCCATTTTAATCATTCGTGTTTCTAGTGTGTTCTAGGCATGAAAAGTAGCACAAATATATAGTATTCAATGTATATCACTATCTATTGTGAAGTGTGTGTGTGTGTCTTCAGTGAAATGTATTTCTTGGCAGCATACTTCTTTTGAAATATCAGACTTAAATCCTTGGAAGCCTGGGGTGTGTGGAGGCCCTGGACCTGGGGGGGGGGGGGCATTTTAAAATCTCTTCTCAGGGCCCACTCCAACCTTGCTACGCCCCTGAGCACATTCGGCTCCGCTCTTAGAGCTCTGCTTCGAAAACGGAGCACAATGCAGAGAGCTTCACGATTGAAAAGGGAGCTGCATCTGCTGTCCACAGAACCACCACCGGGTATTACTTGCTGGCAGACTGGAAGTCGCTTAGATGAACTTCAAGCTCAAATCCTTGGTTTTGCAAATACACCATATGAAAAAGGAATTTTTGACCTGGAAATAGTTGTGCCTGAAAGGTATCCATTTGAGCCTCCAAAGATGCGCTTCCTGACTCCTTTTAAAAAAGGTTTTACTCCCATATAATTCTTCTCTTCTCATTTGCTCAATTTTGTACATCTGTTTTTTGTATGTTTTGAATGAGGACAGAAATGTGAGAAAAAAGCCCCCTGCTTACTGGGCAAAGAGGCACCTTTTTCTCTTTGTAAACCACCCTGAGCCATTTTTGGAAGGGTGGTATAGAAATCGAATTATTATTATTATTATTATTATTATTATTATTATTATTATTATTATTATTAAAATATTTCTCGGCATGGGGGCCCATTTAAGAATCTTGTCTCAGGGCCCACTCCAACCTAGTTACGCCCCTTGGGAGACCCCAGGGAGACTCCCGCTCGGCCCGCCTCTCTCTGGGGAGGGCCGGTGCGGAGGCTGCTCTTTTTCTTCCCCCTCTGCCAGGTGGGGCGGAGGAGCAGCCAAGAGAGGGCGGGGCAGTGGGGAGAAGGCGGGGCTAGCCGTGCCGGGCTCCCTCCCTCTTCGCCGCCCAGCCCAGCCCACTCAGCCACCCCCCTGCGAGGTGAGCAGCGGCAGCAGCAGCAAAGAAGCTGGACGGAGGGAGGAGGACAGAGCGATCCCCGCTTCAGGCTCCCTGCTCGCCCCGCCCCACCTGCCGGACAGCTGCCTGGAGGAGGGGGGCTCAGCAGCAAGCAGCAGCCAAAGCCGGCAGGAAAAGAGCTCTGCAACCCATGATGGGTGCCCCACTGGCGGCCGCCCCCACGTGCTCTGGGGCTGCGAACCCTCCTCGGTCTGTGCACCGTCGCCCTCCCGCTCCCTCCGTTCAGCCGAGCCTGGCTGTGGGGCTGCTGCTGCCTGTTGGGTCCTTGCCTGAGTGGAGAGCCTGGAGGGCAGGCCAGAGAGCAGCCGGGAAAGGAGCTCAGGATGCTGGCATCCATCCCCTGGTGGGGGGGGCTACAGAGGGGACCCACGTCCTCCTCTTGTGCTGGCCACTGAGAGGAGCAGCTGCCCTCAATTCTGTCCCTAGCAGAAGAGCAGGGTAAGGAGGAGCCCCGCAGTCTGATGAGGATGATCACAACAGGTAAAGTCAAACTCACCTGGTCCACCCAGATGATAATAATTGGTTATAATCGGTGGGATAAGGAGAGTGTTCACAGGGCCAGAGCTCATAGCCCAATCCCAGAGACACACAGGGTCAGGGATGTCCTGCAATCTTCCCTCCAGGGTTGCCCAGTCTTCTAGCAGGCCAGCCTGAAGAAGGCTCTCCGATGGCGCAAGGCAGTGAGATTCCCAAAATCTCTAGCAGGACAGGAGTAAACCTGCTGGGAGCAGAATCCTCCAAAGAATTCCAAAGCATTGGGGCCAAGCTCAGGTCTCTTTGCAGGTCAATGTCCCATATATTCATCTTGGCTTTCTGGTATCCCAGAGATAAGGAGTATTGAGAGGGAGACCCAGAGATGGATCATTTTTCCGGCAGGGGCCTCCTCCAGCCAGTTTGGAATGAGCCTCCCAGTCAGTGTTTCTGCTGCCAAACCAATTGGGGGAAAGATCAGCTTCAGCCAAGAACTCCAGAGATGCAGCCAAGCAGGAGCGGCAGCAATTGAGATGAAACCAGATCCTAACCATAAGGAGGAGGCACTGGAGGCACAATGCAGCACTGAACAAATTGCCCTCAGAGAGGCCAATGATCTCAAGGCAATTCTAATTGCGATAGACAGACCCCACTTCCCTTCCTCCTGCCCAAACAGAACCTGAAGAGGGAGCATGCAGTGGCATGCAGCCGAATCATGTTCTGTACAGTTCTAGAGAGCAGGGATCCAACCCTGTACAAGAAGTGTACCCGTCCCATGGCAAACCTTCAGCTCAGGTACCCCATAGCAGCAACTCTGTGTGTGTGTGTGTGTGTGTGTGTGTGTGTGTGTGTGTGTGTGTGTGTAAATCATAAATGCGGCCTTTATGAGACAGGAGACGCCAGTCACTGACTGATATCCAGACTTTACTCATGAGTACACTCACTAAAATTAATGGGACAGGTTTACATGTCCCATTAGAATGAGTCGATGAGGAGGAGGAGGAGGAACTGAATCTGGATGCAAGTCAGGGATTGGAGGAGCCCATCTCACAACTGTGACCTTCTAAGAGTGTGTGTGTGTGCTCTCCTAAAAACACAACAGGGGGTGCGGTGGGGGCGACTCCAGTCACTGGCTCGTGGCTATTTCTGTCTCCTCCCAAGTTGCCAAGAAGCCGTCTCATGGAAGTCTTGTCCGGTCCATGTCAAGGGGAGTGCTCCGTGCGAGGCTGGGGAGAAGGAGAAGAGGGGATGCAGAGCTTCAGCACCCAGCTGGCTGCAGCCTGGGGAGGGGCAACCTCAGCGCAAGAGGACCCGCTGGGAGCACTCCCAGTCCTCGTACTGCCTGTCGGGGACCCCTGCAGGACAGCATGCTGTGACTGCCCGTTTTCCTGATGAGCTGAGTGGGGATTCCCAGCCAGGGCAGCCCAGGATTTGTATGATGGGAGTCCATGACAACTTGGGAGACCCAAGTTAGGGAAGCCTCCAGTGAAGGGAAAGAAGGAGCATCGTGTGCTGTTTCACTTGGTGGGCTGCTGCAGAACCCCTGAATTGGCTCAGAACGATGGTCCCCAGAACGGCCCTGGAAAGCATCCGTGAAGAATTGGTCAGGCAGCATCTTTGCAGTTTTGCTTGGGAGAGGCAGCTTGTTCTGAGCCAAGTGGATTCCTGCAAGAGCAGCTGCTGGCGTCCTTTCTCCAGCCAATCCTCGTGAATCCTCCATCTTTTCCATTTCCCCCAGGACATTGTACGACTTTGAAGAATTCCTTCTCAAGCCCAAATCCAGAGGGGCTCAGCTGGACACATGGCAGTGGCCTCTGCTTCTCAAGGGGAAGAGAAGTGCAGCTCATCTCTTCCTAGGAATGGTCACGATGAAATGTACTGCATTCTAGCTGTGCACCATTTTATAAAAAGAAACCCAAATCTTCCAATTAGAACTAGTTCTCAAAGTTCCATTGAAACTATCTTTGATGTAGGCATTTAATTGTGCTGGCGATAAACAACTTTGAAACTCGTTCCTTCTGGGGTGAAAAGGGTTCTTTTGAGAGCCAGTGTGGTGTAGTGGTTAGAGTGCTGGGCGAGGAGCAGGGAGATGGGATCTCCGTTCAGCCCTGAGGCTCATTGGGTGACTCTGGGACAGTCACTTCTCTCTCAGCATAACCTGCCTCACAGGGTGGTTGTGGGGGAAGCTGAACCCTGTTCACTACACTGAGCTCCTTGGAGGAAGAGCGGGATATAAAGAGAGTGACATCAATCCATGCTGGGCACTTGGTGGCTGCTAGTCCTGATGGCTGGAGGCTACCTGTGAATACCAGCTCCAGGGGAGCAACAGCAGGAGAGGAGGCATGCCGTCATCTCCTGGTGGTGAGCTTCCCAGAGGGCTCCACTGGTGCTCTACTGTGTGGTATGGGAGGCTGGATTCAAGAGGTCTTGGGTTTGATCTAGTAAGTCTGCTCTTCTCTCCTCTCCGGGAGATGTCACTGCCGTTGGCTGAGAGCAGAAACTGCCAGCCCCACTGAGCTCTCAGAAGGTACCGAGCAACTTGTAACTCGTGCATCGTTTTCAAAAGCTTGATCTGGCAAGCTTTCATGAAACAAAACCTTGCCGAGAGAGAGTGAGATCTGGGATGAGAGGTCTGTGGTAGTTCTGGCCCCAAGCAATTGGCCCAGTCCAACAACCAAGTGCAGGAGCACTTTTGGATTTGATTATTGGCTGGTTGATTTTGGAGTCCTTGTCTAACGGGTCGGTGTCGTGGTGGTTGTGTTGATTTTTGCTTGCTTTGGGTTTTGCAGGGATTTGACAAGCTGAACCTAAGCACAGCCCACTACACACCCCTCGCAGCTGCAATCCCTTGAAAAGAGAGACTGCTGAGTATGTGAGGCAAGATCCTCGGCAGACTCAGAGTACATCTTGCCCCTGGTCATGGCATTCAGTAACTGGAATGAGTCCGGAGCGTCTGAAACCCGCGAGCATAAATGGGGGGTGACGTTCCTCTCCCTACCTGCACGGTAAGCTCTGGGGGTGGGGTTCATGGACTGACTTGGGGATACTGGCCACGTGTCTATTCCAGGATCCCAGGACATGGGGGCGCTGCAGGGAAAGGGGGCGCTGCACTTTCCCACCCATCGCATTGAGACACATGCCTTTTTAGTCTTTTCTGGTTGCCAGCTTTGCAACCTCGCTGCAGACCTGATTGTTGTGGCATGATGTGGCCTCTCTGCTGCTGTGCCATCCAGTCTAGAACTGTGTGTGTCCTTGCCTGGAAAATGATGGGTTGCCTCTCTAGAAGAGTGACAGCTTGGGTACCAAAGAGTTGATCTCTCCCATCTTGTTGTCGGTCAGCAATGCCGTGACCTTCTATGCTGTCTGGAAACCCTGGTTGCTCCCTCCTGCAAGTCTGAAGGTTCCAAGGGAACTCTTCTTTGGCCATTAGTTCAAACCTTCTATTTAGACTAAAAAGCATTTGAAGTCTCAAAACATGGAGCCAATCAAAACAGGGCTTAGCACATCCAGCTCTGTCCATGCTGGTCTCCTGCAGAACCTATCAGCCTAGGGAGCTTCAGCGTGGGAATTCACTTGGCTTTGCTTTTCTTAGAGCAGGAGTTCTCCAGCCTGGGTCACCAGAGGTCATTTGAATTCAACTCCCATCATCCCCTGCCACAGTGGCCTTCAGGGGTGATGATGGGAGTTGTAGTCCAACAGCATACGGGGACCCAGTTGGAGGTCCTCAAAGAAAGAAAGTCATGTAGAGAGTTTCCAAAACAACCGTGATTCATTGGGGTGATATTGGTTCTGACTGTAAGATCTTGCCAGACTCCATAGGTAGAGAAAACGGTCTCTTCCTAGCCATAATGGGCCATTTTCCAGCTCTCTTCCCTCTCTCTCCCTTCTGTATGGTTTTAAATAATGGCTTCTATTTTGCGTGTGGTAATTCTACAAAGCTGATGAATCTTTATATACTGCTTCTCAACACAAGTTCTCAAAGCGGTTGACATAGGTATAAATTAAGTTAATGAACGAAATAAAGATAATTTTTATTTAAAATAAATAAAATATACTAATGAGACTTTTCTTCAGGTTGACAGGATACGCAGATTTGGATGGTCCAGGAACCGCCTCTGGGAAAGGAACTGTAAGTGGCTCTTAATTACCATCCGGGTCCAGTTTTGGGACAGGAATTGGAAAATCAGCTTGAACTGCTTAAGGGTCTCAAGCGACAAAGGTAGCTTTGGACCTTCATGTTTCATTCTTTCTGCTGAGATGCAGAAAGCCCAATGCATGCTAGATTCCCAGGCTGTATGCAGTGAGCACGTGAGAGACGTGGAATACACCCAGCCTTGACTGCAGGGATTCAAAGCCTCTACGTGGCCCTCCTCTGGAAGCACCAAAGCCACCAGGATTGTGGGGCAAGGCAGCCTCTGGCCCTTTCCCTCCGGCACCACCTCAAGGCCTCCGGCCACCCTTCTTTGGACAAGGCAGGAAGCAGAGAAGAGCTTCTCAGCCATGCTTGGCACCAATGTGGGGCTCTCTGTGGGGGTGATGAGATCTCCTCACCTTGTACAGCAGGGGAGTAGAATACCACAACCTCTTCTTGGGCCTTCCTCTTTCCATCTGCGGAGAACAACAAAAGCCTGAATTACTCACAAGGCGACCCCTTTACAGCCGGAAGAGGTCCCTCTGCCCTCATCTTGGGATGGGGAGCTCCCTGCTCCTCTTCTGTCTCCCACCCTGGCCTGTAACTCTGCCTTGCTTTCCAAATGGCACATCAGCCCTCATGGTTCCCTGTGAGAGACTGGACAGGATTCTGCCCTTTGCCAGAAATGGAAGCTGGGAGCTGCTGCAAAGAAGGCACCTAGTCTACCACTGAGCGATGGGCTTAACTAGCCTGGCAGGGGTGGGGGACCTCTGGCCGGCCACGTTTGCTTGGAAGATGGGGCGCTCCTTCCCGTCTGGGCTCGGCCGTGCGGGAGGGGCAGTGCTTGCTTACCTCCTCTCCGGTGCTCTCGGGGGAGCCTGCAGTGCTGGGCGGGACTGGAGTTGGCGCTGGAGGAAGGGGCTGCGGTGGTGTTCCTGGCCCGGGTCTGGTGGGCAGCTGAGTCCCCTGGATTCCAGGACAGGAAGAAAGGCATGAGGAGGTTGCCTGCTGCATCCTGGCCCTCCGGAAGGTGAGGCACGACTTACAAATAAGAATTCGATGAATATTTATTGACCGCTTTTCAACAAGAACTTCTGCAGGCGGTTTACATAGATATAAATAAAATGGCCCCCTGTCCCCAAAGGGCTCACAGTCTCAAAAAGAAACATAAGACAGACCCCAGCAACTGCCACTGGAGGGATGCTGTGCTGTTGGGATAGACAGGGCCTGTTGCTCTCCCCCTGCATCTGGCATATGCCTTATACTCTTTGCCTTGCTTTTCTTTTTAGATTTTCTGGGAGTCTGGCTTCCTGAGGAAGAAGAAGAAGAAGAAGATGATGGGTCCCTCCTGGGTCTTGGACACCTTGGCCCTTGGATGACCTGGACTGTTGGAGAGACTTATCCTGCCAATCTTGAAACCAGGTCTGCCATGTGGGTGGTTCTGTTTAAAGCACACCTGAAGGCGAGGTGGAGGGGGCATCCCTATGAACGTCAACTGGTACCAGGGGCTCCACCGCGGCTGGTCTGTTTGGCCCTGTCATGTCTGGGTGTGACACACCCTCCAAAGAAGGGCTTCAAGGCCCCGCCCCCGTGCCATCCGATGTGCCCGCTCTGATTTGGAACCTTTCTTGGCCTCTACAGCCAGATGGAGGCAGCTGTGGAGGCCCCTTCGCCTTTCTCTCTCAGCAACTCCTCACTGCACCGCAGCCTCTGTGGCCCCGATCAAGCCCTCTGGATGGGGCAGGTGGTTTCCTGGCCAGCCGGTGAGGCCGATGAGAAGGCGGGAGCGATGATGCCGCCGGGAGAGGGACTCGGGCTTCCGTGGCGCTTCCCTGGTTCCCAGGCGGGTTGCAGTTAGGGATAAAAGAATTCTCTGAAATAGTCTCCTCAGTGGTAGTCAATGCATTGGTGAATATTCTTTTCCAAGTTGGTGGCAGACTTGCAAAACCTGTCTTAAAGATCAAATGGATAGGCTAATGGCCCTTTCCCCCGGCTTCGGCTGATACGCCAGCTGCGTCCGTTTCTTGAGATGAAAGACCTCAGAACAGTAGTACAACTGCTGATCATCTCCGGACTAGATTACTACAATGCGCTCTATGTGGGGCTGCCTGTGTACCTAGTCCAGAAACTGCAGTTGGTCCAGAATGCGGCAGCCAGGTTGGTCTCTGGGACATCTCGGAGAGACCATATTACTCCTTTTTTGAAAGAACTGCACTGGCTGCCGATACGTTTCCGGGGAAAAATACAAGGTGTTGGTTATTATCGTTAAAGCCATAAACCCTGAGTATTGAAGAGAACGTATTAGTTCCTGGGTATTGAAGAGAATGTCTTCTTCACCATGAGCCCCACAGCCTGTTAAGATCATCTGGAGAGGTTCGTCTGCGGCTGCCACCACCTCGTTTGGTGGCTACTCGGGAACGGGCCTTCTCGGTTGCTGCCCCTGGACTTTGGAATGCACTCCTTGTTGAAATAAGAGCCTCCCCATCTCTGACACCTTTTCAAAAGGCACTGAAGACACATTTATTCACCCAGGCTTTGAATTAGATTGATAGTTTTGAAATTTTAATACTGGGTTTCCAATGTTTTAAATCTTTTAAATGATTTTAATTGAAAATTGATTTGATGTTTTAAATCATTTTAATTTTAAACCGCCCAGAGACGCAGGTTTTGGGCGGTATAGAAATAGTTTAAGTCAATAAAAGGAAGGGAGTAAAGTGATGGGGAGGTATATGCAGGCACAGTGACTTAATGGTGTAGCCTTAAGTAGAGCTCAAGCTTCCAGATTTCCCCTCTCCTCCCTCCCCTCCTCTCTCTTCCCTCAGGGAGCAGGAGAAATTCTGCTGCAGGCCTGTGTTTAGATCCCAGTTCAGCACTCACAGCCTCTGTGGAGTGCTGAATTGTGCGGAGCATGTAAAGGGTCAATAGACAACAAACTAAAGAGCTGTTCTCATGGCCATCAACTGGGTAGGACATGCTCCCTGTCAGCAGTCTGGCCACCCAGCAGGGAAGTCCGCAATACAAACTGGGCTGCAGAAACAAGACACGGCTCAGAATAGTTCTTTCTATCTGGCTTGGGCTGAAAGCTGTCGACACGAAGGTTGACAAACGTTGTCTTCCAGCGGTGAATAGAAAGCTGACAGCTTCCCCTTCCTCCTCGCTATCTGAGATCGAGGGCGTGACACTCCCAACCTGTCTCAAGAGCTGTGCGATATGTCCGCGTACCCACCCCACCCCACCCCCCGCCCAATCCCCAGTCACATATGAATCAAAAACTAGATCAGAGAAGAGGGAAAGGAATCCGTGGGAGGCGGGCACAGACTCTCAGTGTCATTTTACCCGGCACTTTTACCCATCAGTTGGGTAAAATCAGATGGCATTTTAAGATGGCATCAGAGTGGAAGTCTGTATCACGTCCTCTTCTGAGAATGTCTTGCCTTGCTTTTGGTTTTGATGTCTTCTATGTCTCAAAATGACAGTTTGTTGGGATTTTGTTTGGAATTCTCTGGCAGTTTTTTGATTATTGTTTTCCCATTTGTGAGACCTTGCGTGAAGGATGGGGGGAAACAAGAAAGGAAACAGAGAAATAGCCCTGAGAACTCTGCGGGGAGAAACAAGCTAAGATGCCAAAAAAAATCTCAACTCTGAGGAGGCTGTGAGTCCCTTGGAAACTTTTGAAACATCCAATAATGTTGAAGCTATACAAGATCAACTCCCAGCCTGGTCATTTGTGCCTCGAGTAAAAATTCTGGATTGATTTCTTCTATGATTTATTTGTTTTCCTGGCTGTTCATGGTATCCTCAAAAGTTTTCTCCAACACCAGAGTTCAAAAGTGTCCATACTTTTCCTGTCTTGCTGCTTCAAAGCCCAGCTTTTGCATCCATAGAGTGTCACAGGAAAAACCACTGTCCGAACCATTCGAATCTTTGTAGGTATAGACACGTCACGGCATCTAGTTATCCTTTCTAAGGCCTTCATGGCAATCCTACCAAGTGCTACTCTGTGGCATATTTCTTGACTGCTGGATCTTGACTGCTGATGGTAGATCCTAAAAGGCAGAAGCTATCCACCACTTCAGCGTCTTCATTGTCAATTCTGAGTCTGGTTGCTGTACCCGTTGTCATTAGTTTAGTCTTCTTTACAGTTAGTCATAGTCCCATTTTTTCACTGTGCTCCTTGACTTTCCCTACTAGAGGAAAAGATCATCCACATTCTCAGCTATCAGAGTGGTGTCATCAGCATAGCACAGATTATTGATGTTTCTTCCCCCAACTTTAAAACCACACTCATCTTCTTCCAATCCAGCTTCTCTCACTATAGGTTCAGCATGTAAGTTGAATCAAGAAGGAGAAAGTATACAGCCTTGTCTTACTCCTTGGCCGATCTGGAAGCAGTCTGTTTCACCATGTTCTGTCTGGACTGTGGCTTCCTGTCCTGTGTATAGGTTTCTCTTGAGAGCAATGAGATGTTCTGAGACACCCATTTCCCTAAGGATATTCCACAACTTGACAGGGTCGACACAATCGAAGGCTTTTCTGTAGTCAATAAAGCACACATTGACTTCTTTTGGGTATTCTTTGGCTTTCTCAATTATCTAGCGTGCATCAGCAATGATGTCTCTTGTTCCTCGGCCTTTTCTGAAACCAGTTTGAACATCCGGCATTTCTCTTTCCACGTAGGGCTCTAATCTGCATTGGATGATCCTGAGCATTATTTTGCTAGCATGTGAAATGAAGGATATTGTGTGATGGTTTGCGCAATCTCTTCAGGCTCCTTTCTTCGGTATGGGTATGTAGACTGACCTCTTCCAATCTGTTGGCTATTGTGTTGTTCTCCAAATTTGCTGGCATAGTTTGGTTAGAGCCTTGACTGATTCTTCTTCTGTTTCTTGCCATATTTCTGTAGCTATTCTAACAATTCCTGTAGCCTTCTGATTTGGTAATGTCCAGAGTGCTATTTAGTTTAGAAAAAAAGACAACTGTGGGGAGACATGGTAGAGGTCTATAAAGTCATGCATGGTGTGGAGAACGTGGATGGAGAGGAATTCTTCATAACACTAGAACCAGGGGTCATCCCATGAAATGGATTGACAGGAAATTTAGGACCAAAAAATGGAAGTATTTTTTCACACAACGCATAATCAACTTGTGGAATTCTCTGCCGTGAGATGTGGTGACAGCCAACAACCTGGATGGCTTGAAGAGGGGTTTGGATCACTTCATGGAGGAGAGGTCTATCAATGGCTACTACGGTAGTTGGAGGCCGATAGGCCACATCCAGCCTCAAAGGCAGGGTGCCTCTGAGTTCCAGTTGCAGGGGAGTAAGCGCAGGAGAGAGGGCGTGTCCTCAATTCCTGCCTGTAGGCTTCTAGCGGCATCTGGTGGGCCACTGTGTGAAACAGGATGCTGGACTAGATAGGCCTTGTGCCTGACCCAGCAGGGCTGTTCTTATGTTCTTAGAATGCTGATCTAACTTCATCTTCCCATACTAGAGCTTCTTGCAAGTAGGGAATATCTTCTCGAGTCTCTTGGATGTTGTCATCCCTACTGTACAGATTTTCAGTATACTCCTTCCATCTCTGTTGGATCTTCTCTGAATCAGTGACTGTCTGTCCTTTGGCATCCCTGAACATACAAATTCAAGGTTGGAACCAGCTTCTGAGTTCAGAGATCTTTTGGAAAACCTTCCTCATTTTTCCGTGTCTATTTCCATCCTCAAGGTCTTGACAGATGTCATAGTAGTACTGTTCCTTATCTCTTCTAACAGCTTTCTGAAATTCCCTATTAAGTTCCTTCCTGAGGTCTTTCTCTTTCTTGACTTTGGCTTCTCTCCTCTTCTGGGCAATTTTGCTTTCTTCTGTTTCTTGGTCTTTGGCAGTCTCTTTTCACATTCGTCCTTAGCAACTTCTTTTTTCATTCCACAGTTCCTCTGGTTCCCTATCAATGAGGTTCAGAACTTCAAAGTGGTTCCTGATGTTCTCCTTGAAAATGGTGGCTACGTTCCCAAGGTCATATCGTGGAAGCCGGATAGCTTTGGTTTTTCCGCTTTAGCTTGACTTGGAGCTTGCACATGAGCAGTTAGTGATCTCTTCCTCAATCAGCCCCCGGCCACGTTTTTGCTGTTATAACTGAGCTCTTCCACCTCCTTGCACCAAGAACATAATCAGTTTGATTTCTGCGTATTCCATCTGGTCAAGTCCATTTGTATAGGTGTGCTTTAGTTGTTTGAAGAATGTGTTAACAATGAAGAGATCATTGGCTTGGCAGAAACGAAGAAGTCATTCTCCTGTTTCATTTCTGTTTCCTAGGCCATGCAGGCCAACTTTGTTTTCCTCCTTACCATTTCCAATTTTTAACTTTCTTTAAAGATTCGAAAAGGTGTAATTCCATCCCAGTCTTTTATTAGGACCAAGCAGAATCTATGATTATCTTTGAACTAGAAACATTATCGTAAGGAGCGGACAACCCAAGAACGACATTGTAGAGTATTATATGTTGAATGTTTTGTAGTCATCGGCTTGGGCCTCTTCTTGCTTTTCTTTTTAATGATAGTTTTTATAAATGTATTGTAATGGTGTCTGGTGTTTTTAAATAATAATCTCTTTTTTAAAAAGGTGGGGGGGGGTCACTGGTTTGAGGTCTGGATTCCTCCTGGGACTCTGAAGGCATTTCCTCCTACTTAATAATAAGCTGGGTGATAAGCTGGGTGAAAGTGGTGGGTAGGATGACCCTGGCTGAGTCTGCCCCCACCTCCCACAGGTTCCTCTTCCTCTTCTCTGATGTAGGTGTTGATTCATACATGACTGGGGCTTGGGAGGGCACACAGCTCCTGAGACTGGCTGGGAGCTTGTCCTATGCAGCTGATGGTGTTCTTCCACGGCAGGCCCCATCAATCCTATGTGCCTTTAAAGCCCTAACGCCGCCTCCATGGTTCCGTGCACATCCCTTGGCTCCATCTCTCCGAAAGGGCCCTCCCCACACTGAGAAAAGTGCAGGACGGTGCAGAGGTCAGCACAGAGGGAAATGGCTCTCACGCTGAAGGGTTTTTGCCCAAATGCCCCTGCTTGGAAAAGAGTCAAGATGACTGCTCTGAGGTCTGGACTCCTCCGGGGACTCTGAAGGTATTTTCTTCTACTTTGGTTATTTGCTGGGTAGACCACATGCTGGGTAGGATGACCACAGACTGAAGAGTAAATCAGCCTGTAAAGGCTCAGGGTCTCAGTCTGTCAGAATCTGCACCCACCTCCCACAGATTCCTTTCCCTCTTCATTGATGAAGTTTTTGATTCAACATTACCTGTGTGGCTTCCAGCGCTTGCAGGATTCAGTAGGCCAAACTGCGGAGCTCACCCAATCCCTGCATGGCCACACTCTGTATCCACTTCTAAAAGGAATCCAGAAAAAAACACAGACTCAACTCTGAAATCTCATCTACATCCCAGGATACTGCTCTGATGGTCCCTAGGGCTGGGCAAAGATTGAGGTGTACCTCAGCCTGAACAGGCTTCCACGGAGGGGGGATATTTGGACCACCTGATGCTAGACGGACACTGCCAGATGCCGTAGTGACTCTCTCTGTAGCATCTTTCTGTGCTCTGAAACAGTCGTAATGCCCAGTAGTGGGAGGAGGAGGAGGAGGAGAGGGCGGAGGAGTGGAGATCTCTTCCCAGGAACTGTCCTTTCCCTGACTCAGAGCTGGGAAGTCCCCACAGCTCAGACTGCCCCACTTCACTGGAAACCCCTAGCACAAGTGGAATGGGGGACAGATCTAGCACTCCCTCCATGGCCCAAGGATGCAGCACAGCCCTAGGGCTCCTACCTCCATTCCTCTTCCATAGGGAACATAAGACTTGCATCAAACATATGTGGACAGATTCTGGCGTGGAATGTGCTGGTTCTTTCAGCCATTGCTGATATTCCCAGCAAAATGCAACTAGACCTTGGGTAGGCCGAGGCTCTTGAACCTGCAACAGAAAAGTTCAGGTCAGGTTTGGTACCCAGAGGGCTGAAAATGCATTTCCTCAGGGGGTAGCTGACATCCGGAGCAGCAGCAGAACGCTGTTGGAAGGATGCTGCACAAGTGCATAACTGATGCACTAGCCAGCCACCCTAACTGGTCAGCAAATTATCCAAGTCTGCAGTGGGCTTATCAGCATTGCTGAAGCAACGTCTACCTTGCTCCAGTGTCTCCCTCCGGTTCAATTGTCCCTGCCTGGGGCTATCCAAGGTCCTGACCATCCAGCCAGAATCTTGCTCACCCTCCAAGCTGCCTGAGGAATGTCCCCTCAGCTTAGACCCAAATAGCCCCACTTGACTGAAAGCCCGGCACAAGTGGAATGGGTGGCAGATCTCGCACTCCCTCCTTAGCCCGAGGATGCAGGCCCTCCCTGGGGTTCCGACCCCGCCCCCATTCCTTTTACATAGGGAACGTACGGGAATGACTTGCATCATACATACAGGTTTTGGTCTCAGCCTGTGATGGGGAGGTTTTCGAATAAAACTACCCATTCCTGGAGCAAGCCGAGGCTCTGGGACTTGCGACAGAAAGGTTCAGTAAAGGCTCAGTACCCGGAGGTCCCAAAATGCCCATCCCCACAGTATAGTGCTGCCATCTGTGCAGGCCCGAAGGTGGAGGCTGCTTTAAGGGGAAAGGATCCCGAATCCTGAAGTCTTTTCCCTCATACTTGTATAATATGCTGGGTGGGAGGACATGGTCTGAGTTGGCACCCGCCTCCCATAGGTTCCTCTCTCTCTTCTTTGTTCTAGTTCTTGATTTCTTCATGACTGAGGCTTGGGAAGGCGCACAGCTCCAGAGACTGGCTGGGAGCTTGTCCTACCCAGTCGATGGCCATGAGAACAGCTCTTTAGTGAGCTGTCTGGTGAAGCTCTGCTGGTCCTCCCTATCTTCTGTTCAAAAATACTAGCATTTTCCAGACATTACCTGCATGGCTTCTGTCACCTTCACGGTTTCCATAATGCTGTGATGGAAGTTGCCTGACCCATAGAATCCGTCCATGGATTTTCTTGCAAAGAATTCCTGTGGCAAGAAGGTTAACAATGTGCCAATTAGTGGCCAACACAAACCTGCATTCCCTAACTTTATGTCCACTTCTAAAAGCAAGCAAGAAATCAACACAGACCCACTCCTGACATCTCAGCTACGGCACGGGAATAGTCAATGTCCTCTCAGGGCTCCTGTTTTCACAGTTGAGAAACCGCCCCCCCCGCCAAGACTGGCAGCACATCTGAATATAGTCGTTGGAAAGTGCATGAGCTTTCATGGTGCTCCCCAAAGACTCCTGGGAATTGCCGTTCAGTGAAGATGTGGCATAGTCTTCTTCCAATATCCTGCATCACTCTCACAGCACAAAAGTCTCCAGGATCCCGCCGTAAAAGTGAAGCAGGATTCAACAAACTGAAGTCTGAAGTCCCCTTGCACAAGTGGAATGGGGGAAAGATCTGGTCCTCCATGGACCGAGGATGCAGCCCCCCCCCCCACCTCGGGTTCCAACCACCAATCCTCTTCCATTGGGAATATAAGAGTTGCACCAAAACGTACATGGACAGGTCTCGCCATGCGACTGACTGGTTGCTCAGGGCGATGCTCACATTCACGGTGAGAGGCACCCAGTCCTGGGGTGAGGTGAGTGTCTTGGACCCTGACAAAATGTTGATTGGGCCTGTGTGCAGCTTCACCCCAAACCTAGAACTCTATACAGTCCCCCCTGTCCTCATGTGGGCGTGACCATTTCCACAATGCAGTGCTGCTCTCTGTGCCACCCCGGGGGTGTCCGGTTGCCCCCTTAAGGGAAAAGGAAGCCCCTTGAGCCTCTGCAAAGAGTGTGCTGAGAAGAGCAACCCCTCGCAGAGAGGGCTCCATCCCTCTGAAAGGGCCCTCCCCCTCTGAGAAAAGTGCAGGATGGTGCAGAGGTCAGCACAGAGGGAAATGGCTCTCACGCTGAAGGGTCTCTGCCCAAATGCCCCCACTTGGAAAAGAGTCAAGATGACTGCTCTGAGGTCTGGACTGCTCCTGGGACTCTGAAGGTATTTTCTTCTACTTTGGTTATTTGCTGGGTAGACCACATGCTGGGTAGGAAGTCACAGTCTGTCAGAATCTGCACCCGCCTCCCACAGATTCCTTTCCCTCTTTATTGATGAAGTTTTTGATTCAACATTACCTGTGTGGCTTCCAGCGCTTGCAGGATCCTACAGGCCGAACTGCGGAGCTCCCTTAAACCCTCCGTGGCCACAAACTGTCTCCACTTCTAAAAGGAATCCAGAAAACAACACAGACCCAACTCTGAAATCTCAGCTACATCCCAGGAATACTGCCCTGATGGTCCCTAGGGCTGGGCGAAGAGTGAGGAGTACCTCAGCCTGAACAGACTTCCGTGGAGGGGGAATGTTTGGACCACCTGAAGCTAGAGGGACACTGCCAGATGCAGCAGTGACTCCCTATGTAGCATCCTTCTGCTGCTCTTCTTTCCGTGCACTGGAAGAGTCATAATGCCCAGCAGTGGGAGGAGGAAGAGGGAGAGGGGGAGCAAAGCTCTCTTCCCAGGAACTGTCTTTTCCCTGACTCAGAGCTAGGAAGTCCCCTCAGCTCAGATGGCCCCACTTCACCAGATCCCCTTGCACCAGTGCATCCAGCACTCCCTCCATGGCCCAAGCATTCAGCACACCCCTTGGGCTCCTACACCCCAGTAAGGCTTGCATCAAAGGTACATGGACAGATTCTGGCGTGGGATGTGCTGGTTCTTTCAGCCAGTGCTGATATTCACAGCGAAATCCAACTAGTCATTGGGCACCCCGAGGCTCTGGAAGCTGTAGCAGAAAGGTTCAGGTCAGGTTTGGTACCCAGAAGGCTGAAAATGCATTTCTTCAGATGCTGGCTGACATCCAGAGTGGCAGGAGAGCACTGCTGGGAGGAGGCTGCCCAAGTGCAATACCGTTGCACTAGCCAGCCACCCTAACTGGCCAGCCAAAGATCGAATCCTTCAGCAGGCTTGTCAACATTGCGTGCCCCTCTACCCTGTCCCTCTCCAGTTCAACTGTCCCAGCCCGCAGATATCCAAGTTCCTGGTCTTCTTGACCGAATCTTTCTCCCGTCAGAGCCGATCCTCAGCGGCAGGCTCCTTGAACTCTTGGTGCCTGTCTAGCCCTAAGTCTGACCAATTGTTGATTGGGCTTGTGTGCAGATTCAGCAAAAGCTGAAAACCCTGGAACGACCATCCCCGCAGGATAGTGCTGCCATCTGTGCAGGCCCGAAGGTGGAGGCTCCCTTAAGGAGAACAGATTCCTCTTGAGCCCCTGCACTGTCTGGGAAGGCCTGCAGAGAGGGCTGGGAAGGGCAGCCCTTCCCGGAGAGCTCTTCAGAGAGGGCTTCCTCTCTCTGCAACGGCCCTCCACGGACTGAGACAAGCACACGACTGTGCAGGGAAATGGCTGTGCAGGGAAATGGCTCTCACGGAGAAAGGTCTCTGCCCAAATGGACCCTACTTGGAAAAGAGTCAAGATCACTGCTCTGAGTTCTGGATTGCTCCTGAGACTTGAAAGTCATTTCCTCCCCCTTGGGTAATAGACTGGGTAGGATGAGACTGTCAGAGTCTGTGTCCACCTCCCACCTCTCACGGCTTCATTTCACTCTTCTCTGATCTAGTTTTTGATTCATACATGACTCAGTCTTGGGAAGGTGACAGCTCCTGAGACAGGCTTGGGAGCTTGTCCAATCAAGCGAATGGCCATGAGAAGAGCTCTGTAGTGTGTTGTCTATTGAATCTTCATAAGGGACACAACAAAAGTGTTGCTTTTTGAATAGGGGTCTTAACACAGGCCTGCAGCAGGATTTCTCCTGCTCCCCGAGGAAAGAGAGGGGAGGAAAAATCTGGAGGCTGTGCAATACTTCAGGCTTCACGATTAACTGACTGTGCCTGAATACACCAGAACATTAGCCTATCCATTTTCTCTTGAAGAGAGAGGTTGAAAGTATGCCCTGCAAGTGTAACAGCCCCCAACTTGGAAAAGAATATTCATCAATGCATTGATTAGAAATGAAGAGAATATTTCGGAGAATTATTATTATTATTATTATTATTACTACTACTACTACTACTACTACATTTATATCCCGCTCCTCCTCCAAGGAGCCCTGAGTGGTGTACTACATACTTGAGTTTCTCCTCACAACAACCCTGTGAAGTAGGTTAGGCTGAGAGAGACGTGACTGGCCCAGAGTCACCCAGCTAGTTTCATGGCTGAATGGGGATTTGAACTTGGGTCTCCCCGGTCCTAGTCCAGGACTCTAACCACTACACCACGCTGGCTCTCTATTCTCTCAAGAGAATTCATTTTTCTATTCTATCCAATGCATTGGCGAATATTCTTCCCAGACCTGTAAATAATGTTCTTTTCCAAACTATTTCTGTAATGTTGTGAAAGGAGAGATCTGTCTTCTTTACATTGTATGAATTGCTCCTTGACCTGCAGTGGCAATGCAAAGAAAACACAATAAAAGTTTGCTCCGGGGGATGGCGGGAGATTCAACCCATTGAAGTCTGTGGGGTAGACAAGCTCCAATAGCAAGCCTTATGCAGGCATATGCAAGTGGGCATGGGATGAGCCAAAGAAAGAGAGTCATGCTCTGCACTGACGGTTCTCCTAGCTGGCCTAAGGCTGAGGCATCCCTCAGCCTGAAAAGGCTTCTACGGAGGGGGGATATTTGGACCAAGTCATGCTAGACGGAGAGTACCAGATGCGGCAGTGATTCACCTTGAAGCATCCCTCTTTTGCTTTTCTTTCTGCTCCCTGGAACAGTCGTGATACCAAGCAGTGGGGGGAGTCGGAAGAGAAGGAAAGATCTCTTCCAAGTCACTGTCCTATCCCTGACTTATGAAGTCCCCATGATCAGACGGAGACGGCTCCACTTCACTGGAACCCTTTACACAAGTGGGATGGGAGAAAAATCTAGTGCTCCCTCCATGGCCCAAGGATGGAGCCCCCACCTCGGGTTCCAGCCCCCATTCTTAGTCCATAGGGAACATAAGGCTTGCATTAAACTTACGTGGACAGGTCCTGGCTGCTTGGTCCGCATCTCACATTCAATGTGAAACGTCACAGGTGCTCGTATGAAGCACGGTTTTCTGAACTGCAACAAAAAGGATCAGCACCGGCTCAGTACCAGGAGGGCCAGAAACACGTTTGCTCAGAGGGTGGTGGCTTCCATCCAGAGCAGCAGCAGAGGGATGGTGGAAGGCAGTTGCAGAAGTCCAAAACTGTGGCACTAGCCAGCCACCCTAACTAGCCAGCCAAAGATCCAATCCTGCACTGGGCTTGTCAACATTGCTGAAGCAACGTCTACACTGCTCTAATCTCCCCCACCGGCTCAAGGGTCCCTGTCTGGAGCTATCCAAGGTCCTGAACCTCCTGCCAGAATCTTGCTCCCCCTCAGAGTAGTGTTCTTTGGCGGCAGGCCCATTTAGCCTAAGTGGCTGTCCAGTCCTGACTGTGACAGTTTTTTCATTGGGCCTGTGTGCAGCTTCGGACAAAGCAGAATACTCTACACAGTCCCCCAGGCACCATGTGGTCATGGCATTCTACTTACAGAGGCCGGCTGCTGCTTCCTGGAGTTTCAGGAAGGAGGAAGAAGAATTCTTCCTGTGCGGAAGGGCCACATGGTTTCCGTTGTCTTGTCTGCCCCACTCTGATGCTCTGTGTCAGTGCGAGTGTGTGTGGAACGGAGCAGGTTTCTCCTCTTTCTCTTCTCATATTTGATGATATCATTTTCTTTCCCCCTTTGTGACTTGACCTGCTTCACCAGCTTGTCATCAGGAGCAGGTATACCCACCCAAACCCTGTTGCGGTATCACACTTACTTACAACCTAAGGGGACGGGGAAGATCATGATAACATGACAGACAAATATGCTATGTACATTCTCTGTCAAAAAGTGAGTTTGTTGATGCTCACTGATGTGTAGGACAAAGATTTCTAAATAGCTCTCTCTGTGTGTGTGTGTTTCATTAACAGTTGAAAACCCAGGTTCTTAAAGAGGAATTAATCCTTTGCCCCTGCTAACTGGGCAAAGAGGTACCTTCTTAACATGGTGATTCTCTTTATTGAGCGGGGGGAGAGTAACTGGCCGTATCCACCCCCAGCACAGTACTTCCAGTGACTGTTGCTGGTGTCTGTCTTATGTTTCTTTTTAGATTGTGAGCCCTTTGGAGACAGAAATCCATCTTTTTTATTTATTATTTCTGCATGTAAACTACTTTGGAAACATTGGTTGAAAAGCAGTATATAAATATTTTGTTGTTGTTGCTGTTGTATTGAGATCTTCCGCATGCATGATTTGGTCAGGTCTGTGATCTATATGGCTTAATTTTCAAATCACATAAACTACATGTTGCATAGAATTCAGGCTGCATCCCGAGTTAATAGAAACCCATGTTTGTTTGTTTTTAAATTAATTTTAAAAAATCTGATTTTTTCCATTTAAACTGGATTGTGTTTTATTTTTCTTTAACCAGTTTATTTTCCAAAAGAACACAGGTCAAAGATATCATCATCACCATGAATGTTAATCATAACTCCTAATTATATTCTGTGAATTTTTTGTATCAGCAGTATATGGGGATGAGAGAGAACAGGCCTGATCCTATTCTGCAGGTGGTGAATATACAGCACTCACATACACAGTCAAGCCCTTGTGGGTGTCTGGGTGTTTCTCGCCAAGTGCAAAGACATTAGGCCCATTCACACATGATGTTCAACACTCATACAATGAGTATACACACAGGTACAATTCTGTGCACAGCTACAGTCATTCCCATGTTATGTTGAACACAGGTACAGTGTAATCCCGATCTGTACAATGCATTTGAAGGTCCCGTAACGAGGTTCAATTTTGTAATGAACCCCGGCACAGTAATTCACACCAACATGTGTTCAAGTTGTACAGCATAATGTCTGAATCGGCCTAAAGAAGGACAAGGAATGACTAGAGGATTGAGGGGCATGGGATAGGTCTGAACAAGGAGCAGGAAGATGGAGGATACCTTTCCAAAGTCGTAAGAGGGATGTCTCTCACCGGAAACTGAGGACAGGTGTAGCCTCAGAGGAAATGTCCGTCAGCTGCTCCTCTGGAGCTCCGTACAGGAAGCTCCCCACTCTGGGAAAAAGAAACAGAAAAGCAGAGCATCAGTCCCGATACGCTGGGCTGAAATAAGCCGCCCATCTTTTGGGGAACCGGTTCAGATGGGGGTCCCCAGCTAGTGCTGAACCAGATGTTGTTGAACTACGATTCCCATGACCCCCATGCTACAATTCATGGTTGTGGAGGATGGGATTTGTCGTTCAGCAACACCTGGAGTAACATGGCTGGGAACCTCTGCACTGTTCAGAAGAGACTTCCTTTCGCCCACTAGGAGCACTGAGGCCTGGCAGTGCTGAGGTCAAAGGAAGGGAGAGGCCACTGCCCGCCGGGAGGGACGAGGGAGGAGGCCATGGAGCCCAGGCCTCTGTGAGCGAGCCAGTCTCCCTCGTCACCTCAGAGACGTGAGGGACATCATCACTCCAGCGCCAGAATGGCCGCCCTTCTCTGGCCAAGAGCTTTCTCCATCCCTGGGGGGCGGGTGGGGCAGATCTCACCAGCCCCGTCAGAAATTCTTCCCAGCGGTTTCTGAGGGGAAAGACTATTGAAAAGAAGAAGAAGAAGCAAGAAACAGCTTCCCGCTCTCTCCCTTTCTTCTCACAGCCACACTTCCGTTTCCGCACGAAGGAGAAAAATGAAAAATATCCCCACCTCATGCTGGCACACCATGTAGGAGGGCAACATTTTGGGGCTGGGAGAGTTTATTTTGCGTCCTAGAACCAGCTCCAGCTACAAGGACCTCGTGGTCTTCTTCTCTCCCCTCCTCTCCCTTGCAACGTGACTTTCTGGGCCAGCATAGAAACTTGGGATCAGTCCTGCAGGGAGGTCCAGAGGGCAGGTTTCCTGCGTGTCCTTTTCCAAACCACTTCCCAGCCCTCATGGCAAAGCAAGTCCACACCACTCAGCCAGGCCTCTCCCGTCATGGAAATCCCCTCAGCCCATGGGTGAGCGTTTGGACTCTGCCGGGGAAAAGTATATCATCTTTTTAAAAACCGATTCTTAAAACAGGCGGGCTGGTGGGAAAAAGCGCAACCAAAGGCAAGCAAATGGATTGGATGAGCCAGGGTGCAGCCATTTTGGCCCTCCCCTGGATGTAAGGCCACTAAGTCAGCTGAGGGCTTTAACTGCCAGCTTAGCTTAGCCTTCTGCTTGCAACAAATTCACCATGACTCCCTGTATGAATCACCTCTGTTTCCCCTGCGAAAGAAGGAAGAAAATGGTTCTTTCTTCCTGGTTCTTGGTTCTGTAACTGCCAGAGATCAACGCAAAGCAGGTTAGGCTAAGAGGGCAGAGGGATCCTGGCTGTTCAAGCATGTTTGCCTGACTAGCAGAAAGGGAGGAGGACTAGCGGAGTGTGATGTGTGGCTTTTCCTATATAACGCTGATGCTGAATGTGCTGGGTGTGCTTTTTGCTTTGGAAATGATTCCCTTGAGAACCATTTATTCTGCAGAATAAAAGCTGATTTCGAGATCTCCACCCTGGCTGTGTTTTATTGGCTCAACACACGCCAGGCAAGGACCCAGTTCTGGGACAACCAACTCACTCCACTAAAAATGCTCTATGACATCCAGGAGAAGACTTTGAGCTGGAAATTGGCACAAGCTCCGACATTTGGGGGTAGGATGTGAAATGCAGAGGAAGTCCGTTGTGTGCACGGACCCAGAATCACGTAGCCTCCCCGAATCCCCTTCCCTCAAAAGCAGCCCAAGCCCAACCGCCCATCCAAGAACGGCACCATGAGCTACGCCGCTTGGGGCTGAACTGTGGAGCTGCCGCCGGGTCGGAAGAGCTGGACTGGAGAGAGGTCAGCCGCGGAGGCCTGGTTTTGTGAGGGACGGGAGGAGAGCTTCAGAGCGCCACTGTGGGGAGAGATGGGCGAGTGGGAAGCATGCGGCCATGTCCAGGTGCTGGGTGCACATCTCCTGCCCTCGGCATGCCTGGACTCGCTCTCGGGGCCCAGCTCTGGGAGCTGCTTGCGGGTGCTCTGGCAACTGCAGTGAAGTGGATATTGACCTCCCCTTAAGGAGTCCTTTAGAACGAGGTTTTGCCTGCTTAGGAGCACATGGAGCTTCCATCTCCTGAGTCAGACCTTTGCTCTATCTAGCTCAGTATTGTCTTCACAGACTGGCAGGGACTACTCGAAGGTTGCAGGCAGGAAGCTCCCTCAGCCCAATCTTGGAGATGCTGCCAGGGATGGAACCTGGCCCCTTCTGTAGAGAAGGCACACCATCCACGACCGAGCCGTGGGCTTTCCTGGCACCGGTCGGAGATGGGGGTGGCCACGCAGCCGTAGAGGGTAGGACACCAATGTCCGCCTGCCCACCCTCAATTCCAACAGCACCCAGGCCAAGACCCCCTGGGCATGCATGAGACAGCCCACAGGCTTCAGCAAAGGGGATGAGCGCCGTGGTAAGGCAGAAATGAACACAGCCAGAAGGTGCCCTGCTCACCAAGCCCACCTTGCAGCTTCTTCCCATGTGCAGAGGCAGATTCTTGCAGGTCTTGCATGTGCCTTGATGGCCAAAGAATACAGGACCCGGGGAATGAGCCAACTTCTCTCTTCTGATTGGCAAAGCACTGTGTGGGAGGGGCTTGCCACATCCATCCTTAGCCTTATAGACAGATTTTCAAACCTCATTTTCCTACAGTATCTCTCTCCTTTGAGGTGTGATACTACTGTACATCACTAGGGCCATACAAAAAATTCTCCTGATGGACCTACAAGATGTAGCCCATCAGGTTTGGGGCTGGGGTGAGCTTTCATCCACGCTGAAGTGATCCACACCTGGTGGCTGTTGAATCATGGCCTCCAAATCCAAGCGCCCAATCGTTGGGAGAGTAATGCTCAGATGCATTATCTTCAGAAAGGTTCCCAATGGTGACATTGAGAAGCCCGGAAAAGCAGTGCAGAGCTTGCAGCAGGGCCATCCCGGGGGGATGTGGGGCTGTGCACCAATTGGAACATGTGGGACCTCCTTCTCTAGCTTTTGTTCGGCCCCAAGCAAGACCAGTTTCCAGGAGCTCCTAAGATGAAGCAAGATTCAACTGCTTAAAAGTGTATGCCAGCCAATCTTAACAACATGTAGCCAACACACTACCCTGTTTCCCTGCTAAAATGAGGGAATTCCATCTCCTTGTTTTCCTGCAGCCAATTCCCCGCACAACTGAGAGTCCGTGGGGCGGGGAGGGTAGTTAGAGGGCTGGATGAGACCTGTGTGCAAATCTTTATCTATGCAGCCCTAACGCTCACTGGGTGACCTTCGGCCAGTACAAACTCTCTCTCTCTCATCCTCATCCTCACCCTCCTTACAAGACTGTTGTCAGAATAAATGTGGGGAGGCAGAACTGTGTACACCATCCTGAAGGAAGGGCAGGATATCAGGGGCCTAAGAAAATACACATCTGTACACATGCATTATGCTTAATTATGTTGAGTATTAGCCAATGGAAGCATTACATGTGCTGTGCATGCCAAAACAGAAGGAAAAGTCACCTATTTGCAATCAGGCCAAAGATATCTATTTCCCCCAATTGGGATTTCAAACTAGACAGCAGAGTGGCAGACACGCCAACATTCCGTCTCACCCAGCACCGCCCAGCTCTGGCTGGCAGCAGTTTCCCTTTCCTCAAGCAATGACTCTTGGATCTTTTCCCGAGTTCCCTTTTCTTGATCTAAAATTGCCCCTCAAACTTCGATGAGCCCTGTGGGGCACAGAAATAGAGTTTCAGGAACAGCATCTCAGATCTATTTCTGAAAGAGATGGAATCTCTTATGGAGGCAGAACCGGAACACCTGTGGGCAAGGTGGACTCAGAATTACCAGTAGATACATTGGTTTCACAAACTTGTGAAGGAAAAGAATCCAAAGGGGGCAATTCACCCCAAACTGCCCAATGGAACTCCATGGAGCGGAATGTTCATGGACTCCAAGAGCAGTTTACAGGCAACCAGCTGGGCAGAGCTAATGGGACTCAGTATTCTGAGTAAACTTTCTTTCCCAGTTTATTAAGTCCCTTGAGAAAGAGAGAGTTGGGGATCCTTCATCCTGCAATGAAGCTTGAAGGCTGACCCACCAAATGCCTAGTGCAGGGGTTCCCAAGCTGTAAAACTCCAGATGTTGCTGGACTACAACTCCCATCATCCCCAGCTTCAATTGATTGCGGCTGGGGATGATGGGAGTTGCAGTTCACTTGCAGTCTACAGTTGCAGTCTGGAGTCCCACAGGTTGGGAACCCCTCGCCTCGTGGATTCTTGCCTGGATGCACCCACATGGACACCGTGGGGCATCGTGGCTGGGGCTAGCATCTCCCTCATCTTCACCTGGGCCTCCAAGACCAAGGAGCAGTGTGGGTGCACGGGGGGCAAGTTGCAGGGCAGCACAATTGCTGACGTTGCACAACATCACAACTGATCAGGTGGTGGCGGCAGTTCTGTCAAAGCGTCAGCCTCCGGTTCCCATTTCCCGCCTTTGTAGAGCTTGAGCCCAAACGAGATGGCCTGAACTCTGCTCGGAAACTGGCCGGTTTCTTGTCTGCCCTCGAGAGTGTGCTGCTTGTACACTTCATGTCTGGGGCCAGGAGTTCCGCGCAAGGGGTCGCGCAGATGCTTATGCCAAGTGGTGTTTACGGCTATTCGTTTAGGGGCAAAGAGAAACTTCCTCCGTGCTTGCCCGGCATGGGGGAAGGGGGCAAAAGGGCAGTGCTTGGTTCTGCCAAGTGGCCTCAGGAGAGCTGGCTGTGGTGAGGTGGAAATGAACACAGCCCGAAGGTGCCCTGCTCACCAAGGCCACCTTGAAGCTTCTTCCCAGGTGCAGAGGCAGATTCTCGCAGGTCTGACTTGCATGTGCTCTGATGGCCAGAGAATACCGGACCCGGGGAATGCGCCAGCTTCTCTTTTCGGAAAAGCAGTCCAAGGAGAGGAATGGAATCAGACCGAAGCAATCTGTGGCTTCTGCATAGAGGAAGCAGTTGCTCAGTGTGCGGATCTCTCTTCTTATCAGAGAGGGCCTGTCCCCTATCCTGGGAAAGCATCACCATCCTGAATTTCTGGTGTGTCTGTTGGGGCTGCTCTTAAAGACACAGGGCATGGCTAAGAAAAGCCACCCTGAATGGCAGTGGTGTGCCCTGAGGGCAGCTGGTAAGCCTGTGGGTCCTCTGGGTTTCTACAAGGTTGCAGAAAAGTGAAACAGGATGGGGCCTAACCCTCGGGCTCCACAACTGTATCAAATGCAAACGCCCCTCCCCCCATGAGAGATGTTGGAGTGGTCACTCTTTCTTTCCCGTGATGCCTCTTCTTAGGAGACACCAAGGCTCCAAGAGTCGCTTTCCTACCCCACTTCCAGCACCCCAGTCCACAGCCTCTGCTGCCAGCAGTCAGCATCTCTCCCCTCCCAGCTGTCTCTGCCTGGCCGGCTCCCATCCCCCCCTAGAACTGAGCTGAGAGTTCCGGCATCCATGGAGATGGAGAAACGCAAAAGATGCTCCAGAAGACAGTTGGCCAACTGCCTGCTTGCTGACCTGAAGCGAGATGGCCTTCTTCCTCTGGGTTTTGGCTTTGGCCATTACAAGCCTCATTGCCTTGGTCTATATCTACCGGAAAAAGGGTCGTTCAAGGCGGAGGAGACAGGTAAGAAGGGTCGCGTTTTGCCCGTGTCGCAGGGCATCCCCCTCAGGCAGGTCAGGACCTTGGACATTGGCAGGGACATCAGAGCAGGTGTGGTGTTGCTCCAGCCATGTTGACAAGCCCACTGCAGGCTTTGATCTCTTGCCAGCTAGTTAGGGTGGTTGTGCAGCATACTTCCAGGAAGGCTTTGCTGCTGCTCTGCATGGCAGCCACCATCTGAGGAAATGCATGTTGCGTCCTCTGTGTTCCGAGCCTGTTCTGAACCTTTCTGTCTCAGGTACGAAAGAAGCGGCGTGTCCGGGTGGACCATCGGCGTTTACCTAAGCGGCCCTCTAAAAAAACTGAACATCAGATGCCAGGACCTGTTTACGTAAGTTTTATGCAGGCGTCACATTCCCTCCAGCAGAAGAATGGGGGTCAGAACCCATAGGGGGTGGGCCGCATCCTTGGTCCATGGAGGGATGGAAGATCTTTCTCCCATTCCCCTTGTGCAAGGGGTCCCACTGAAGTGGGGCTGTCAGTTACTGAGGTTTGGGGACTTCCTAACACTGAGTCAGGGATAAGAGGACGAAGCTATGCCTCCTCCCCGCACTTCTGGGCATCACAGCTGTGCCAGGGCACAGTAGGGAAAGCAAAAGAAGGATGCTGTGTAGAGAGCCATTGATACATCTGGCACTGTCCATCTTGCATCAGTTGGTCCGAAGAGACCCCCTCAGTGGAAGACTTTCCAGGCTGAAGTACTCCTCAGTCTTAGGCCAGCGATGGGGTCCATCCGTGCAGAGCATGTCTCTGCTCCTTGGGCTCATCCCAGGCCTACTTGCAGAATCTGGTGTAAGGCTTGTGATAAGAGCTTGTTTACCCCACAGACTTCGGTTGGGTCAATCTTCATGGCCCTCCTACCGCGCCCCCACACCCGAGCAAAATTTTTGTTTGGTTGTGTAAGCATTGCCTCTGCAGGTCATGGATCAATTCATACACTCTGAGTAAGACAGGTCTCTCTTTTCAAGACATTACAGAAATAGCTTGGGAAAGAACATGACGGATAGGGTGATCGAATATTCACCCATGCATTTAATAGATGGGATAAGATAATTCTCCAGAATGTTCTCTTCAGCTCTAATCAATGCATTGGTCAGTATTCTTTTCTAAGTCGGAACTTGTGATCCTTTCAGGGCAGCCTTTCAAAATCGTGATCAAATGGGTCGGCTGGTGGGGTTGTGTATGCAGAAACTGTGAATTAAGGGTGCACCTTGAAGTATAGCTCAGCCCCCAGATGCTGCTGCAGGCCTGTGTTAAGAGCCCTATTCAAGAAGCCAACACTTGTGTGCGCCTTGTGAAGTTTCAATGGATAACACACCACAGAGCTGTCCTCATGGCTATTAGTTGGTGGGACAAGCTCCCAGCCTCTTTCAGGAGCTCTGCACCCTCCCAAGCGCCAATCACATACCAGTCAAAAACCTCATCAGAGAAGAGGGAAAGGAATGCATGGGAGGCGTGTGCAGACTCTGACAGTGTCATCCTACCCAGTACTTTCCCGGAGCATAGGAGCAAAGTTGGAGGAAATGCCTTCAGAGTATCAGGAGGAATCCAGACCTCAGAGCAGTGACCTTGACTCTGTTCCAAGCAGGGGCCATTGGGGCAGAAACCCTTCAGCCTGAGAGCCATTCCCCACTGTGCTGACCTTGGCATGGCCCTGCTCTTTTCTCAGTGCTGGGAGGGCCCTTTCAGAGAGAAGGAGCCCTCTCGGAAGAGCTCTCTGGGAAGGCTGAAGTTCCAGCATGCCTGCCAACATAGAACAGGGGCTCAAGGGGGTTCCTTTTTCCTTGGGGGAGCACACACACACACACACACACACACACACACACACACACACACACACACACAAACACTCTGGCCTGTGCAGATGGCAGCACTGCACATTGGGTATGGTCATCCACAAATATGGGTCCAGGGCCCTTGTGCCACGTCGTTCCACCAGTGCTGTCATGCTGCTCGGAATGTCAGCCACCATCTGAGGAAATGCAGTTCCAGCCCTTCGGGTACCGAGCCTGTGCCCAACCTTTCTCTTGCAGGTGGAACAGCCTTGGCTTACGGAGTGTCTGTCACAGGGTGACTGCTACTTTAAATGTGGAAAATGGCGAAAAGAAAAACCTGTCCACCACAGGAGGAGACCTCTCAGCGTACGTTCTATGAAATCTTACCTTCCTTACAGAAGAGGGATGGGGGCCAGAACCTGAGGAGGGGGGCTGCATCTGGCACTGTCCGTCTAGCATCAGTTGGTTCGCATGTCCTCCCACCCTGGAAGCCTTGTCAGGCTGAGGTGATCTTCTGCCTTAGGCCAGATCTAGGGATGGTCAGTGCAGTAGTCCCATGATCATTCCTGTGACTTAGCTGAGATTTCAGAAGTGGGTCTGTGTCCTTTTCTTGATTTCTTCTAAAAGTTGAGACAAAGTCAAGATGGCACAGGGGCTCAAGGGGATTCCTTCTCCCTTAAGAGAGCACACACACACCCCCTGGTGGGTCAGGGCTAGACAAGCACATGGGGGTCAATGGGGCCGTACACAAAGGATGCTTCCTGACTGCCTCAGGAAGCTCTGAGGGGGGGGCAAATTATGGCAGGAAGATCAGGACCTTGGGTTGCTCCAGGCAGGGACCATTGAACCAGACGGAGAGACCAGAGAGGGGTAGAGGTTGCCTCAGCAATGTGGACAAGCCCACAGCAGGCTTCGATGACTTGCTGGCTAGTTAGGGTGGCTGTCTAGCACAACAGTTTTGCGTTTGTGCAGCATCTTTCCAGCAGCGCTCTGCTGCTGCTCCGGATAGCAGCCACAGTCTGAGATCATGCATCTTCATCCCTGCGGGTACTGAGTCTGTGCTGAACCTTTCTGTTGCAGGTCCAAGATCTTTGGCTCACTATAGGACTGGGTGGATTTCTCCCGGAGCATGAGCGCTGGCTGCAAGAATTTCTCTGTGGCACGATGAGACCTATGCTGGTACGTATTATGCATTCCCTACGGAAGAGGAATGGGGGTAACAACCCAAGGGATGGCCCGCATCCTCAGGATAGGGTGGGAGTGCTAAATCTGCCACCCATTCCACTGGTGCCAGGGGGACCGGTAAAGTGGGGCTATCGGGGTCTAAATATGGGTACTTTTTATGGGACAGGGCAGTTAATCAGAAAAGAATCCCACCTCTCCTTTTCACCCTGGGGGGCTTCACACTGCTGTGCATCACAGCCAAAGCTGCACACAGGGCCAAGAAACAATTTGCTAGGGTTGGAGCTAGACTGACACATTGGGGTGATGGGGAGTGCCACTGAAGAAAAGGCAGCTGAGCAAGATTCTAGCAGGCAGATCAGGACCTTGGATAGCTCTGGGCAGGGACAGTCGCACTGGAGGGAAAAACGGGATCAGGGTAGACCTTGCTTCAGCAGTCTTGACAAGTCTACTGCAGGCTTCGATCTCTGGCTGGCTAGCACAACAGTTTTGCCATATACTGAGTGGCAGTATACCGTTGGTCCTTCTAGCTCAGTATTGTCTTCACAGAGTGGCAGCGGCTTCTCCAAAGTTGATTGTTCAGCATCATTCTAGTAGCACTCTGCGGTTCTGGATGCCAGCCACCATCTGCGGAAATGCATTTTTGGTCCTCGGGGTACTGAGCCTGTGCTGAACCTTTCTGCCTCAGATCCAAGAGCCTCAGCTTGCCCCAAGACTGGGTAGATCTTGCCATGGGAGTGAGCATCACCTAAGGAATCTGAACATCTCATGCCAACACCTACAGTGGGTATTGGAAAGAAACACCCCCTTTGATAGACCTTCAATTCTGGTTCCCTTACATCCTGAAATGAAAACACAAAGAAAATTCCCTTCACCAGCTGTACTTATCCAATGCAGCCTATAGCATCCAACTGAGAAACATCACAATTACAGTCCAGAAGAAGTGTCAGAAACAAAAAACAAGAATTACTGAGATTGAAAAAGGATCAACCCCTCCCCATGTCAATATTTTGTTGAACCACCTTTTGCTTTAATAACAGCCTTGAGTCTGTTGGGATACTTCTCTATCAACCTTACACATCTAGACGGAGCAATATTTGCCCACTCCTCCATACAGAACTGTTCAAGTTCAAAAGGTGATCCTTTTTCGATCTCAATAATTCTTGTTTTTTATTTCTGACACTTTTTCTGGACTGTAATTGTGATGTTTTTCAGTTGGATGTTATAGATCGCATTGGATAAGTACAGCTGGTGAAGGGAATTTTCTTTGTGTTTTCATTTCAGGATTTAAGGGAACCAGAATTTAGAGAATTTAGAGAACCAGAACCAGAATTTAAGGTCTATCAAAGGGGGTGATTCTTTCCAATACCCACTGTAAGACCCAAGAAGTGCTCGGCATTTGAGTTCTAAATCTCTCAAATTCTGCCACATCTCTGACAATACCACCTTGCTTTTGTATTTCCTTCTGTGCTATGCTCTTGATTGGTGAATCTTGAAACCAGCCTCCACTGCAAACTCCAGCCCTGTCCACCACCAAGGCCGAACGGACCCGACCCTACTTTGTGGTAAGCACCCTCCCTTTCCAGGGAATCCTGGGCTCTCTACTCCTGTGGGATGGAGTTTGGCATTTCTCTCTCTCTCTCTCTCTCATATCCCCCTATTTCTCCAGCAGTATTGGGGACACTTATCTATCACTGTCACGTTTCCAATGCTTCTTTATCTTCTCATTCTGTACTGCAAGATCATCTTCATCTTGCCATCCTCTTCACTTTCCATACATGTAGAGATCTCTAGTTGCTTCAGTTTCTGGGTTTCAAGGGTTGTTGCAGTGGTGGTGGTGGAGATGACGATGATGAGAACAACAACGAAGAATTACATGTGTCAACCTGACTCTGACTTGGCTGGCAAATGGCTCTTTTGTTCCCCCAGGAGACAGACCCTAACCACCCCAATCTGTCCTGTGGCCTTAACCGGAGAGCAGTGCACTTACAGCAGGTGGGCCGAGCAAAAGTCCTGAGGCGCTTCCGCAAGCTGGCTGAGGTGAGGAAATCAGAAATATACAGACCCCCACTGAGAACCAAGAGCAATGGGGCAAGTTTTTCCCTGCGCTCAGCCCCTTTGCTGAATTGTATGGCTTGGCTAAGGCAGAATTCAGGGGGTCTTGGCCTGGGTGCCGTTGGAACTGGGTGTGGGCAGGAGGAGATTGGGGGCCCCCTCCATACTCTCCCAGTCCCAGCACAAAAGCACCACCTCCACCCTGTGGGAAGCATTGCCCCTCCAGCACGGGTGTGCCTAGACTGGGTAGAGTACTAGCAGCTTCTCCTTTTCCAAGCCAACATGGCCATCCTCATGTTCCACCATGGCCTGGGAAGCTCACGGCTCCCTGGTAGATCCCAGTAGACCCTCTTCACACCTTTCTTCCTGCCCTTGAATCCATCCAGGAGAACGTATCTCCAGTTTGTATATGAGACCCAAGAAGTGCTCGGCCTTTGAGCGATTAATCTTTCAAATTCTGCCAAATCTCTGAGAATATCACCTTGTTTTTGTATTTCCTTCTGTACTGTGCTCTTGATTGGTGAATCTTGAAACCAGCCTCCACTGGAAACTCCAGCTCTGTCCACCAGCAGGACCGACCCAACCCGACCCTACTTTGTGGTGAGCAACCTCCCTTTCCAGGGAATCCTGGGCACTCTAGTTCTTTGGGGCAGAATTTGGCATCTCTCCCTCCCTCCCTCTCTCTTTCTCAAAAGAAATGCCACAGACCTCATCTGCCCACATGTTTGAAGTATAGCCCCCTATTTCTCAACCAGTATTGGAGACACTTATTTATCTCTCAAACGTTTTCAATGCCTCTCTATCTTCCCATTCTCTACTGCAAGATCTGGCTTAGCTTCAAACTTCATCTTCCTTCCTCTTCAGTTTCCATACATGCAGGGGATCTCTGCTTGCTTCTGTTTCTGGGTTTCAAGTGCTCCTGCAGTTATGATGATGATTGATTTCATGTATATAACAGACTAGGAACATAGGAAGCTGCCATATACGGAGTCAGGCCATTGGTCCATCTTGTTCAGAATTATCTACACAGACTTTCAGCAACTACTCCAAGGTTGCAGGCAGGAATCTTTCTCAGCCCTACCTTGGAGATGCCAGGGAAGGAACTTGGAACCTAGATGCTCTTCCCAGAGCAGCATTCTCTTCCCCGGAGGGGAATATCTTACAGTGCCAAGACTTCTAGTCTCTGTCTTGGTTGACGAATGGCTCTTTTATTCCACCAGGCTCCCCAAAACCAACAGGTCTGCCTTACCTGTGGCCTCGACCCCACAACAACATTTTTAAAAAAGAAAGGGAGGTACGAGACATTGAAACGCTTCCGTAAGATGAATGAGTTGAGGAAATCAGAAGTAAACAGAGTACCAAGTTCTCTGGGACAAGCTTTTCCCTGCGCTCTGCCTCTTTGTGGAAGCGTGTGGGTTGTCTAAGGCAGGCCCCAGTAGGGCCTTGGCAGTCTGGAAAGTGGGGAGGAGGTGAGAGCTGGTCTGGTGGGCGCCTCGGGGACACCTTGCCCCCTTGGAAGAGGACAGCAGCTCCTTCCAAGCACAAGTGCAGATTACTCCATTTTCAAAGTCTGCATGCCTTGGTGAAGACCAGGGAGTCAGTGTGGAGGAAGCGCCTCTTGGGAAGTGTCGCCTCAGTGTGCAGCAGCTGTGAAAAGGACAATTTCCATGCAAAGGTTCACCAGGAAGGGGACTGAGAACAGAGCTGCCAATATCATCACCCCTTGAGACATCCACATTTGGAGTCATACTCTGTACAGTTCTGGTCACCATATCTCTCAGAGGACATTCCGGAGGTATGAAAGGTGCAGAAGAGGAAACCGAGAGGATCAGGGGGCTGGAGCACCTCCCTTATGCGGCTCAGTTTCCACATCTGGGGCTTTTTAGTTGAGGGGAGAAGGCAACGAAGGGGAGCCACGATCGAGGTTTATCAAATGATGCCTGGTGTCCAGAACGTGGAGAGTGAGAAGAATTTCTTCCTCTCCCATTAGACTGGAACCAGTGGCCATCTCATGAAAATGATTGGCAAGTCATTCAGGACCAGCAGAAGGGAGTCCTTTTGGACACAGTGTATCATGAATCTAGGGAATTCTCTGCCACGGGATGCAGTGCTGGCCACCAGCTTGGAGGGCTTTAAAGGGGACTCTGGCCATTTCACAGAGGACAGGCCTATCCATGGCCACTAGTCTGGACGGCTGTAGGCCACCTCCAGGCTCAGAGGCAGGATGCCCCGGAGTAGCAGTTGCAGGGAGCCGCGGCAGGGGAAGGGGCAGGCCTTCACCTCTGGCCTGGGGGCTTCCCAGAGGCAGCAGATGTCCAGGGTGGGAAACAAGAGGCAAGACAGGATAGCATGTCTTTCCTGAAGGATCTCCTCTGAAAAAGGGCAGGGTCAGGGAAGACCCCCTCCTTGTGCAGCCATTAAAACTCATCTTCACTCATGAATCCTTTGTCTGGGATGACATCCTCATGTCTCTCTCTTTTCTACCTTTAGAAGAAGAGCAGGAAGAGGAAAAGGCCATATGATCCAGGAGAAGGCCCAAGGTAACTTTGTTTGAAGCTTTCCTGATGTGTTAATCTCCACCTCGAAAGGAAGGCCGGGGTGGTGTGGGGGATTTGAAGCACAGCCAGAGCTTGGTCCTCCCAGACCAGGACTGGCATCAATGACTAGCAGCAGCTCTGCAGGGTCACAGGCAGAAAAAATAACTTGGCCCAGGGCAGAAATCTCTTGTGGGGTCTTCCGCAATGCATCAAGGTGGTTCATGCCCTGCGGCATCCGGACGAGTCTCCCTTTCTGGCCTGGGGTTCTGGTGTGGCCTCTCCCTGATCCACCTTTTGTCCACAAGGGGGAAACATTCTTGGATGGGGGAGCATTTGTTCACCTGAGTAGTGGCCACATTGCGCCATGGGAAGGGGTACAGGTTGGTCAGCTCCACGGAGATGGTGGAACTAGGTCTGAGGCCGGGCCTGAAAGCCATGGGGCTGGGATCGGTGCTTTCCTGGATCTGAATGGGCGGAAGCCTGCAGAGCAAACCCGGGCCAGCCGCAGGGACTGATTCCTTTCCTCTTCTCTCTTTTGCAGGATCAAACGGAGGAGAATCTGGCTCTAGTGACGTTTGTATTTCATGTTATTACATATACTTCTTGTTATTATAGATCCAAGTCCAAGGTCTGGGCCGTAATGGGCCGATCCACGCCCCAAGCTCTTCAGTTTTGCCTTGGCAATCCCCTCCCTCCCTTCCTTCCCTGATGCAGAGCGGGTCTAGCAGCTGGTCGCCTGCGGGGGCCGAGTAGGAATTTTTTGCTCTCAACGCATTGGCC
Source organism: Hemicordylus capensis (assembly GCF_027244095.1). NCBI lineage: Eukaryota > Metazoa > Chordata > Lepidosauria > Squamata > Cordylidae > Hemicordylus > Hemicordylus capensis. The sequence goes on from NC_069657.1 coordinate 226,257,627, forward strand.
ACCGTTGGGGTTTTTTTCGCCTACTCCGTTCTGTACTCAGGTGTTTAGTTAGAGTTAGAGTTGGCAGTAACAGTGTGGGCTGAGGGGTAAGTTGAGGGTTAGAATATCGGTGAGCACCCTTGGATCTTTAAAGGTTGATTGGTCAATTGCTCCTTTGTGGCCTGTGCGGCACGGGGAGAATAGATTGCCATGAAACCTGCTTCAGGACTTCACCAACCTTTGGGCTGTGCAGTCCAGGGTGGGTGAAGACCTTGAAGTATCCAGATCCCCTCTTCTACAGGGGGCGGTTGGCTCTGAAGGAATTAGGCGGGGCGTACCTGCCTGTTTCCTGAGCCAGGGTGTGTCGCCCAGTGAGGCGATGGGTAGGACGTTAGAGTCCTAGCCCGAGCCTAAGGGCCCGCACTGTTCTCTAAGGGTGATTAATCACCTGGCGTTCTAGTCCGCCAGGTCTTTTGTTTCTTTAATAAAATTGTGGTCCTTTCACCCATAAAAAGTCTACGTGTCTTCTTGGGCTGGGGTCTGGGGACAACCTACTATTTGTTTCTTTATTTACATCTACTCCTACTTGGATTGATATGCTGTTGCTATACTGGAACTGCATTTGACCTGACCACTGTGAAATTGCCTTCCGCTGCCATTGGTTCACCATATTTAAAGCAGCAAGTAGTTCCAAAGGACTTGCTTCTATGTCTTCATCCTTGTTGACCATCCACACTTTTTATAGTACCTGTATAAGTCTTTTCAAAAAGAAAGCTGGTTTACTAGCACAGAAAGGATCAGTTTGAGCAGGTTCAACAATGTCCTTGAAGGTGGTCTTTGTGGGCATGAAGCCAAATGTGAAGAAACTGAATTGGTTCCTATGCTAATATCGAGGTGAAGCCTGCTTAATTTCTAAGGACATCTTTGTGCCCTGGTTTGATAGACTTGTTTCTCTCAATATATTTCATTATTTATTTATTATTACTATTAGTATTAATAAGGTATTGTTGTTCTTGAATAAAATCCGTTACTAAAAACATTTTCCTCCAGTATGTCTCTCTTTTGAGGCTTCATAGTATGGTATGTCACTCAAGGTAAAGCACAGGGCCATAAAAAACATTCTCCGGAAGGACTGACATGATGAAGCCCATCTGGGTTAGAATGAGGGGAGCTTTCTTCCACACTGGCTGCCGTTGGGAAATGCCGAACAGGTTTTTAGCACTTTGCCCCTTGTTTACCCACACCGGAGCACTCTGGCATCAGATGCTTTTCTTCCTCTCTTCTCTTTGGACCGGCAAAACAAAGACCCGAAATTCAAGCACCCAATCTTGGGCAGAGAGTCAGGCTCAGGGAATCTGGCAGGTTGTTCTGTCCAGATTCAGCCGGAGAAACCTCCCTGAGATCTCTGCGCAGGAGAAGCGTCTGTGGTTTGGGTCTAGGTTAAACACTGGCCTGCATTCATTGCGCACATGCAAGTTCCGGGTAACTGCAGTGTGGTTATTTCTATTAGAAATGGATGGTGTAAAAAACAAACAAACCCCTAAGCAGAATAAAGCACCAGGGTTGCCCTAATCATGTGGATAATGGGGAGAAAGGTATGTGGTGTGGGGGTGAGGGACGGCCATGCACCCTACAAGAAACGAAAAAACGAGTCTCTTCAAAATAGCTGTAGAAATTAGAATGAATTGCAAAACCACATCATATGCCGGAATGCACCACATATCTGGGGGAGGAAGAGGCTGCCACAGGGTCTCCCCAGTCCCTAAGGAGGCCATCCAAGACTGCAGCCCGCATGGGGCAGGACCCTTGTTTGGAGTGACAAGGACACTTCCAGAGGTCTGGTGGGCAAAGGATGTGTTTTCCCCTCCCCACCCTCCCCAGACCTTCCCCAAAACCAGCACAGAGAAGGCCCCGTCCTTCGTGTACGACAATTGAATTTCAGCAGGGCTTGGCACATAGAGCAGGGTATTCCCAACTGATCTTGCGTGCTGGGAAGCTTCACTTGGCAGAAGGCCGTGCTTCAAGGAGCCGGGGCCCAGACATGGCTGCTGTGTGAGATGGGTATGCGAAAAGATTGCTCCGGGAGCTGGAAGGGATGAGGACGTAGCTCAGTGGTTGAGCGGATGGAGTCCTAGCTCAGTGGTGGCTCTGGGCATGCAGAAGGTCCCAGATCCCATCCCTGCTGTATTCTCCAGGTAGGCTGGGGAAGAGTTCCTGCCGGAAACCTTGGGAAAGCCGCTGCCTGTCAGTGTAGCCCATCCCAAGCTAGATGGACCAAGCATTGGGGGATCATAGGGCTGTAGCTGAGTGGGAGTGCATCTGCCTTGCAGGCAGAAGGTCCCAGGTTCCATCCCCGGCAGCATCCCCAGGAAGGCTGGGAAAGCGTCTTCCTGAAAAGCTGGATGGACCAGTGGTCTGATAGGGCAGCTTGGTAGGAGTGAGAGGACAGACAGGAGAAACCTTGGATGCCGAGAAGGGAGAAGGAGTGAAATCAAGGATGGGTTCCCCGGTACAGCCGTGGAGCTGTTGTTGGTGCTGACCCAGAGAAACAGGCTTTCTCATCTGCCCTCCTCATCTGGCCAATGGCATCACCTCTACCAGATCTGCATTATTCTCCTCCAAGAGTTGTATTAACTCTTCAGTCCAGCACCCCCTGCTGGCTGATGCTGGAATATCCAGCCAAATGTGGCCTAGATCCAATGGGGTCTGTGCTTATGCTCTTTCCCCACAAAGCAGGGTTCTCCCACTTGGGTCCCCAGACACTGTTGGACCATCACTCCCATAATCCCCAGCCACAATGGCCACAGGAGATCTGGGGTTCTCGCATTCCCAGATGGCCAACACGGAGAATCCCAGCCATAAGAGCTCTGCAAAGACCTTCTGGTGGAAGAGGCCATGGCAGGACCAGAAATCTCCTTGCTTTCCCCTCTGAAAAATGCATTCACAAAAGGCAAGAGAGAAAGAATTCTGGCTCTGCATACTGAAAAATAGCAGTGTTTCTTTTCAAACTGGCGAGCCCTCCCTTTGGAATCATGAGAAGAATCAATTGCACGATGCCGATTCAGGGAGATTAAGCATCCCAGCCTTGTTCAGGAGCTGTGCGTGCTCCAGTTCGGTGAGCCTGTGCGAGGGTACAAGCCAGGTCGGTTTGGGAGAGAGGCGCTGGCATGGATGGTGCTGTCCCACCCTGCTCTGGTGCCCAGCACTTTACCCAGGTGGGCGGAAATGCCGCCAGAGGAAGCTCCTCCCCCTCCGACCTTGCTGGTCATCAAGAGGACCGGATCACCAAATGGGAGCACCCACCACAGCTCCCAACTAGGGTGGGCTGCTTGGCCTGCCCCTATCATGTGGATCTTGGAGATTCCCAGATGGAGACGGAGAGCTGGCGATTCCAGACGGAGTATTTGGTGAACCTGTTCCACTTGCACAGATGAAAGATGCTCCCTGAGAACTTGAGCCCTCCACTCACCCATCTGCTTGCAAAACCCAAAAGGACCTTCCCATCCATTCCCTGCTCTGGGTGCTGCTGGAGGGGAGGAGATGTGGAGGGGGGGCCTGACTGAGATCATGCAGGGGCTCTACTCAGCAGCACCAGAAGGTCTGGGGAGGAGACCCACCCGAAAGGGCACCCCCTTTTCCGCCATGAGGAAAACAGCCTCTTCCAAAGTCTAAATTCATCGAAGGCTAAGCAGATGCTTGGACTTCCCACAAAGCTCTCAGTTTGCTTTTGGACAGCCAGCTTTGGGGATATTTGAATACAAGTCAGTCTGGCTTTTGGTCTAGGGCCACCGCAGGAAGTCTCCACTTGCATGAAGTATCAGCATCCAGAGCAGGGAAAGCTGAAGGCGGAAAACGGAAGCAGCAGGACATGCATTTCAGTTCTCCAGGGGAGAGCTCCAGTTCTCAGCGGGTCTCCATCCTCCCTCCCTGGAAGTGGAACTTCTCTTCCAGGTCTCACCCCATACACAACGGCCGGGGTCCCCTGAATTGGGTCCCCTGATGTGGCTGGACTACAACTCTCATTATCTTCTGCTGCCGCAATGTCCTTTGTGGCAGTGGATGATTGGGGGAGTTGTAGCCAGGGGTGAGACATCTCAAATTGGGGGGGGGGGGGTGGCGGATGCACTGCATGGCATATGGGAGGCCTTGGGGTAGTAAGCATGACTGGTCCCCTTTGCTAAGCAAGGTGCACCCTGGTTTGCATTTGCATGGGAGATTCCAGGTGAGCAGGGCAAGACTTTCCCCTTAGGGGATGGGACGCCATCTGCATGCAGAATAAGCACCACCACTTGGGGAGCGGTTCTACTCTCCCACAGCGGCAGCGGCAGCAAGCCCCGCCCCCGAAGGAGGAGGAGAAGGAGGAGGGGAGGGGCTGCTGCAGCCGAGGCCAAGCTGGGGTGGGCGGGGCAATGGGAGGAGCCAGCGGGGCGGGAACTCGGCCCCAGGAGGAGGAGTTAGAGCGTCCTCCCTCTTCGCAGCCAGTTGCCCAGACTTCGTGGGGGCGGGAGGGGGCGGGGCTTCCGGGGGCGGGGCACATCCCCGTACAAGGAGGAAGGAAGCCACGCCCCCTTCTCAGTCCGGTCAGGTGGCCCCTCACGGGAGTGGGAGACAAGACCCCCGAGAAAGAGGAGGGGAAGGAGGGGGAGCCACGCCCCCCACAGAGCACACACCCCCCGTCCTGAGAGCCCCGCCCTCTGCAATGGGGGGGCTAAGAGGGAGACCCAGGGGCGTCACTACCATGAGCAGGGGGAGGCAGTCGTCTCGGGGCCCCCCTGCCTTGAGGGGCCCCCCAGAGACCCCTCACCTGACTCCCCATTGCCCCCTGCCCAGCCCCCAGACCCTTCAGCCACTGGCCCTCTTGGCCCCCTCTCCTGCTCCTCCTCCTGGTCGGCCATCCCAGCAGCAGGCAGGCTGCTTTTCTCCCGGGCGCCTCTCAGCTGATGGGCGGGTGGGCGGGGCTTGCAGGGAGGCCTCCGTGTAGGCCTCCGTGAAGCCTGGATTCGAGGAGGCTGGCCAGCCGAGTGGCCAGGAAGAAGGCTGGCAGTCCGAGTGGCCGCCACAGCTCTCTGCAGCAGACCCTCTTCCCAGGCCAGACAGCTCAGCCTTGGCCAGGGAGAAGAGGAATCCCTTGAGGTGGTTCCCCCCCCCCACCCCCTACAGGTAGGGATCTGCTTGCCATAGGGCTTGGATGGGGGGTGGGGAGACGGAGAAGTCTCTGAATATTTCATTTAAAAGTGATTGGGAAATGTGCTGGCTTCAAAAAACCCTCTAAAAAGCCCGATAAGTGGCTTGTTTCATGGCAGGAAGTTACAAAAACTTCTGGAACAAATTTATTTATGTATTCATTCATTCATTCATTCATTCATAAATACACTTATGTTCAAGTTGTTTTGCACCCCAGGTCTGAGTGAGAACTGAGACATGAGTGAGAACTGTGACGCATGTGTTGTGCTTTTATGTTTTTTCCCCTTAGGGTCAATCTGGCCAACATGGGAATGCAGCACCTCCATTCCAGAGGAGATGTGTGTTAAAGGGCTTTCAAAGCCTCTTGTGAAAAACCTCCTGGAATCAAACTTGACTGAATTGGTTCAGAATTCTGAGAAAACAGACATAGGCTCACCCTGCATGGTTGAAAGTCTCCTTTGCTAATCTGCAGCAAGGGGCCCATTTTAATCATTCGTGTTTCTAGTGTGTTCTAGGCATGAAAAGTAGCACAAATATATAGTATTCAATGTATATCACTATCTATTGTGAAGTGTGTGTGTGTGTGTATTCAGTGAAATGTATTTCTTGGCAGCATACTTCTTTTGAAATATCAGACTTAAATCCTTGGAAGCCTGGGGTGTGTGGAGGCCCTGGACCTGGGGGGGGGCATTTTAAAATCTCTTCTCAGGGCCCACTCCAACCTTGCTACGCCCCTGAGCACATTCGGCTCCGCTCTTCGAGCTCTGCTTCGAAAACGGAGCACAATGCAGAGAGCTTCACGATTGAAAAGGGAGCTGCATCTGCTGTCCACAGAGCCACCACCGGCTATTACTTGCTGGCAGACTGGAAGTCGCTTAGATGAACTTCAAGCTCAAATCCTTGGTTTTGCAAATACACCATATGAAAAAGGAATTTTTGACTTGGAAATACTTGTGCCTGAAAGGTATCCATTTGAGCCTCCAAAGATGCGCTTCCTGACTCCTTTTAAAAAAGGTTTCACTCCCATATAATTCTTCTCTTCTCATTTGCTCAATTTTGTACATCTGTTTTTTGTATGTTTTGAATGAGGACAGAAATGTGAGAATAAAAGCCGCCTGCTTACTGGGCAAAGAGGCACCTTTTTCTCTTTGTAAATTGCCCTGAGGCATTTTTGGAAGGGTGGTATAGAAATCGAATTATTTATTATTATTATTATTATTATTATTATTATTATTATTATTATTATTAAATTTCTCGGCGGGGGGCCCATTTAAGAATCTTGTCTCAGGGCCCACTCCAACCTAGTTACGCCCCTGGGGAGACCCCTGGGAGACTCCCGCTCGGCCCGCCTCTCTCTGGGGAGGGCCGGTGCGGAGGCTGCTCTTTTGTTTCCCCCTCTGCCAGGTGGGGTGGAGGAGCAGCCAAGAGAGGGCGGGGCAGTGGGGAGAAGGCGGGGTTGGCCGTGCCGGGCTCCCTCCTTCCTCGCCGCCCAGCCCAGCCCACTCGGCCACCCCCCTGCTAGGTGAGCAGCGGCAGCAGCAGCAAAGAAGCTGGGCGGAGGGAGGAGGACGGAGCGATCCCCGCTTCAGGCTCCCTGCTCGCCCCGCCCCACCTGCCGGACAGCTGCCTGGAGGAGGGGGGCTCAGCAGCAAGCAGCAGCCAAAGCCGGCAGGAAAAGAGCTCTGCAGCCCATGATGGGTGCCCCACTGGCGGCCGCCCCCACGTGCTCTGGGGCTGCGAACCCTCCTCGGTATGTGCACCGTCGCCCTCCCGCTCCCTCCGTTCAGCCGAGCCCGGCTGTGGGGCTGCTGCTGCCTGTTGGGTCCTTGCCTGAGTGGAGAGCCTGGAGGGCAGGCCAGAGGCCGGCAGGGAAAGGACTCAGGATGCCGGGTGCCACAGACCTCAGGAGAGGCCTCATCCATCCCCTGGTGGTGGGGGCCCCAGAGGGGACCCACTTCCTCCTCTTGTGCTGGTCACTGAGAGGAGCAGCTGCCCACGATTCTTTCTGTCCCTAGCAGAAGAGCAGGGGAAGGAGGAGCCCCGCAGTCTGATGAGGATGATCACAACAGGTAAAGTCAAACTCACCTGGTCCACCCGGATGATAATAATTGGTTATAATCGGTGGGATAAGGAGAGTGTTTACAGTGCCAGAGCTCATAGCTGAATCCCGGAGACACACAGATGTGTGCACAGGGTCAGGGATGTCCCGCAATCTTCCCTCCAGGGTTGCCCATTCTTGTAGCAGGCCAGCCTGAAGAAGGCTCTTCGATGAGGCAAGGCAGTGAGATGCGCAAAATCTCTAGCAGGACAGCAGTAAACCTGCTGGGGGCAGAATTCTCCAAAGAATTCCAAAGCATTGGGACCAAGCTCAGGTCTCTTTGCAGGTCACTGTCCCATATATTCATCTTGGCTTTCTGGTATCCCAGAGATAACGAGTATTGAGAGGGACACCCAGAGATGGATCATTTTTCCGGCAGGTTGGAAATGAGTCTCCCAGACAGTGTTTCTGCTGCCAAACCAATTGGGGAGAAAGATCAATTGAAGCCAAAACTCAAGAGATGCAGCCAAGCAGGAGCGGCAATTGAGGTGAAACCAGATCCTAACCATAAGGAGGAGGCATTGGGGGCACAACACAGCACTGAACAAATTATCCTCGGTAAGGTGAATGATCTCAAGGCAATTCTAATTGCGATAGACAGACCCCACTTCCCTTCCTCCTGCCCAAACAACCTGAAGAGTGAGCATTCAGTGACATAGCAATAGCAATAGCACTTACATTTACATACCGCTCTATAGCCGGAGCTCTCTAAGCGGTTTAGCATATTGCCCCCAACATTCTGGGTACTAATTTAACCGACCTCGGAAGTATGGAAGGCTGAGTCAACCTTGAGCCCCTGGTCAGGATCGAACTTGTAACCTTCTGGTTACAGGGCGGCAGTTTTACCACTGCGCCACCATGCGCCGAATCATGTTCTGTACAGTTCTATCAAGCAGGGGTCCCAACCCTCTACAAGAAGTGTACCCGTCCCATGGCAAACCTTCAGCTCAGGTACCCCATAGCAGCAACTGAGTGTGTGTGTGTGTGTGTGTGTGTGTGGATAGTAAATGTGGCAGTTATGAGACAGGAGACGCCAGTCACTGACTGATATCCAGACTTTACTCATGAGTACTCTCATTGAAATTAATGGGCCAGGTTTACATGTCCCATTTCCATGAGAAAGATGATGAGGAACTGAATCTGGATGCAAGTCAGGGATTAGAGGAGCCCATCTCACAACTGTCACCTTCTAAGAGTGTGTGCGTGCTCTCCTAAAAACACAACAGGGGGTGCGGTGGGGGCGACTCCAGTCACTGGCTCGTGGCTATTTCTGTCCCCTCCCAAGTTGCCAAGAAGCCGTCTCATGGAAGTCTTGTCCAGTCCATGTCAAGGGGAGTGCTCGGTGTGAGGCTGGGGAGAAGGAGAAGAAGGGGATGCAGAGCTTCAGCACCCAGCTGGCTGCAGCCTGGGGAGGGGCAACCTCGGGGCAAGAGGACCCCCTGGCAGCCCTCCCAGTCCTCGGACCCCTGCAGGACAGCATGCTGTGACTGCCCGTTTTCCTGATGAGCTGAGTGGGGATTCCCAGCCAGGGCAGCCCAGGATTTGTATGATGGGAGTCCATGACAACTTGGGAGACCCAAGTTGGGGAAGCCTCCAGTGAAGGGAAAGAAGGAGCATCGTGTGCTGTTTCACTTGGTGGGCTGCTGCAGAACCCCTGAATTGGCTCAGAACGATGGTCCCCAGAACGGCCCTGGAAAGCATCCGTGAAGAATTGGTCAGGCAGCATCTTCGCAGTTTTGCTTGGGAGAGGCAGCTTGTTCTGAGCCAAGTGGATTCCTGCAAGAGCAGCTGCTGGCGTCCTTTCTCCAGCCAATCCTCGTGAATCCTCCATCTTTTCCATTTCCCCCAGGACATTGTAGGACTTTGAAGAATTCCTTCTCAAGCCCAAATCCAGAGGGGCTCAGCTGGACACATGGCAGTGGCCTCTGCGTCTCAAGGGGCAGAGAAGGGCAACTCATCTCTTCCTAGGAATGGTCACGATGAAATGTACTGCATTCTAGCTGCGCACCATTTTACAAAAAGGGGGCTCCACTGGTGCGCTACTGTGTGGTACGGGAGGCTGGACTCGAGAGGTCTTGGGTCTGATCTAGTAAGGCTGCTCTTCTCTTCTCTCGGGGAGATGTCGCTGCCGTTAGCTGAGAGCAGAAACTGCCAGCCCCACTGAGCTCTCAGAAGGGACCGAGCCACTTGTAACTCGTGCATCGTTTTCAAAAGCTTGATCTGGCAAGCTTTCATGAAACAAAACCTTGCCGAGAGAGAGGGAGATCTGGGATGAGAGGTCTGTGGTGGTTCTGGCCCCAAGCAATTGGCCCAGTCCTGCAACCAAGCGCAGGAGCACTTTTGGATTTGCTTATTGGCTTCTTGGTTTTTGGAGTCCTTGTCTAATGGGTCGGTGTCATTGTTGAAGAGAATCTGTTTCATGGTGGTTGCAAGATTGGTGTTGATTTTGGTTTGCTTTGGGTTTTGCAGTAATTTGACAAGCTGAACCTAAGGACAGCCCACTACACACCCCTTGCGGCTGCAATCGCTTGAAAAGAGAGACTGCTGAGTATGTGAGGCAAGATCCTCGGCAGACTCAGAGTACATCTTGCCCCTGGTCATGGCATTCAGTAATTGGAATGAGTCCGGAGCGTCTGAAACCCACGAGCGTAAATGGGGGGTGACGTTCCTCTCCCTCCCTGCACGGTAAGCTCTAGGGGTGGGGTTCATGGACTGACTTGGGCATATTGGCCACGTGTCTATTCCAGGATCCCAGGGCATGGGGGCGCTGCAGGGAAAGGACATCGCTTTCCCACCCATCCCATCGAGACACATGCCTGTTTAGTCTTTTTAGTCTTTTCTGGTTGCCAGCTTTGCAACCTCGCTGCAGACCTGATTGTTGTGGCATGATGTGACCTATCTGCTGCTGTGCCATCCAGTCTAGAACTGTGTGTGTCTTTGCCTGGAAAATGATGGGTTGCCTCTCTAGAAGAGTGACAGCTTGGGTACCAAAGAGTTGATCTCTCCCATCGTGTTGTCGGTCAGCAATGCCGTGACCTTCTATGCTGTCTGGAAACCCTGGTTGCTCCCTCCTGCAAGTCTGAAGGTTCCAAGGGAACTCTTCTTTGGCCGTTACTTCAAACCTTCTATTTAGACTAAAAAGCATTTGAAGTCTCAAAACATGGAGCCCATTAAAACAGGGCTTAGCACATCCAGCTCTGTCCATGCTGGTCTCCTGCAGAACCTATCAGCCTAGGGAGCTTCAGCGTGGGAATCCAGTTGGCTTTGCTTGTCTTAGAGCAGGAGTTCTCCAGCCTGGGTTGCCAGAGGTCATTTGAATTCAACTGCCACCATCCCCTGCCACAGTGGCCTTCAGGGGTGATGATGGGAGTTGTAGTCCAAGAGCATATGGGGACCCAGTTGGAGAACCTTTGAGAAAGAAAGCAAGTCATGTAGAGAGTTTCCAAAACTACAGTGATTCATTGGGGTGATATTGGTTCTGACTGGAAGATCTTGCCAGACTCCATAGGTAGAGAAAACGGTCTCTTCCTAGCCATAATGGGCCATTTTCCAGCTTTCTTCTCTTCTCTCTCCCCCCCTCCCCTATAGTTTTTAATAAGGGCTTCTCTTTTGCGTGTAGTAATTCTACAAAGCTGATGAATCTTTATATACCGCCTCTCAAGTTCCCAAAGCGGTTGACATAGGTCTAAATTAAGTTCATTAACTCACTAAAAATAAATTGTATTGATTTACAATAAATATAATGTAGTAATTACACTTTTCTTCAGGTGGCAGGATACGCAGATTTGGATGGTCCAGGAACCGCCTCTGGGAAAGGAACTGTAAGTGGCTCTTAATTACCATCTGGGTGCAGTTTTCGGACAGGAATTGGACAATCCGCTTGAACTGCTTAAGGGTCTCAAGCGACAAAGGTAGCTTTGGACCTTCATGTTTCATTCTTTCTGCTGAGATGCAGAAAGCCCAATGCATGCTAGATTCCCAGGCTGTATGCAGTGAGCACGTGAGACACGTGGAATAGACCCAGCCGTGACTGCAGGGATTCAAAGCCTCTACGTGGCACTCCTCTGGAAGCACCAAAGCCTTAATTCGATAGTGCTATGACTACAAACACTTATCTACCACCTTTCAATGGGATGCCATTGGGAACATCTGTCTGGTGGTGAAATAGCCACCTGGTGGTGGTGATTCCTGGAACTCTCTTCAACTTGAAATGCAGGTTGGGTAGGAGTGATGACCCTGGACAGATGGGTGTAGAGGAGGCATTGTGTTTCTCTCCCTCAGTCTAGACAACAGCTCCTTCACCCTTCTCAGCAAACAGGGTTTCTCCAGGCTTGGACCCGTCTACTCATCCCTAGGAAGTGGCCCTATCAGACCAGTGGTCCTTCCAGCTCAGTCTTTTCCTTCCTGACTGGCAGCAGCTCTCCAAGATTTCAGGCAGGAGTCTTTTCCAGCCGACCCAAGCGGTGATCTTCCCCTGAGCTCCGCCCCTTCCTCCTTCCGGGTCAATATTGTGCCACACCCATCTCACACAGCAAGCATGGATGGGCCCCAGTTTCTGGAAGGACTTGTTATGCCAAATCGATTCTTGCAAGTATAGGTCCGCAAGAAAAGGTTGCAGCATATCCCTGGTATGCCTTGAGGCTGTGCAAGGAGGAAGTTTGAGACCCCCTTTCCCCTCAGAAGCAGAAGGGGTTGTGACTGCTGTGAGGGAGTATTCTGCAAGCGGAGACATTGCCTGCTCTTTCAGTTACAGCCTACTGTTCCCCTCTTTGCCACTGAGCCCCATGAGCTCTGCCCAGCTAGTTGCCTGTCAATTGCCTAGAGTCCATGAACATTCCGCTCCAGGGAGTTACATTGGGGCAGTTTGGAGGAGTAGCCCCCATCTGGGTTCTTTTCCTTCAGAGTCTGATGAGACGTATCTGCTGGTTATCTTGAATCCACCTTGCCCACAGGTGTCCCAGTTGTGCCTCCATGAGGAGCATTGCATCTCTTTCCGAAACAGATATGTAATAGTGCTGCTGCTGAAACGATATTTCTATGCCCCACAGGGCTCATCGAAGCTTGAGAAGCAATTTTAGATCAAGAAAAGGGAACTAGGGAAAAGAACCAAGAGTCAGTGCTTTCGGAAAGAGAAACTGCTGCCAGTCAGAGCTGGGCGGTGCTGGGCGAGACGGAATGTTGGTGTGTCTGCCAATCTGCTGTCTAGTTTGAAATCCCAATTGGGGGACATATACTGTATTTCGCCTAAATTGATTGCAAGTAGGTGACTTTTCCTTCTGTTTTGGCACTGACCACCCAAGCGATACTTCCATTGGAGGTCGCAATGTGGCTAATACTGAACATAAATAGGTATCTGGGATGTCCACAGGCATGTATTTTGTCATGCCACTGATATCCTGCCCTTCCGTCAGGATGGTGTGCACGGTTCTGCCTCCCCACTTCTATTCTGGCAACAATCCTGTGAGGTAGGTTAGGATTAGAGAGACTGAGTATCTGGCCAAAGATCACCCGGTGAGTATTAGGGCTGAGTAGAGGAGGATTTGAACCCAGGTCTCCCCTGGTCTCCCCCAGAACTCTCACTATGCCACTGCTCGGGCTCTCAGTATTGGCTGCAGGAGAACAAGGAGGTGGAAATCCTGCTTTTTAGCAGGGCAACAGAGTAGTGGGTTGGCTATGCATTGTTAAGATTGGCTGGCATGAATTTTTAAAGCGTTGAATCTTGCTTCCTCATAGGGGCTTCTGAAAACTGCCTTTCTCCAGGGCCTAGCAAAGCTAGAGAAGGAGGTCCCAATCGCTCCTACAGCCCCACAGCCTACAGCCCCACAGCCCAGCCAGGTCCCACTCGCTCCTACAGCCCCACAGCCCCACAGCCCAGCCAGGTCCCACTCGCTCCTACAGCCCCACAGCCCTACAGCCCCACAGCTCAGCCAGGGACAGCCCTGCCTGCCTCCTCTGCACTGCTTTTCAGGGCTTCTCAATGTGACAGTTGGGACCTTTTCTGAAGGAGATAATGCACCTGAGCCTGACTCTGCCAAAGACTGGGTGCTGAGATTTGGGGGTCTTTGTTTTGGCCCTGAAAAGAGAAGAGGGGAAGAAAAGCATCTGATGCCAAAGTGCTCCAGTGTGGGCGTGCAAGGGGCGAAGTGCTAAAAAGCTGTTTGGCATTTTCAAACAGTAGCCAGGGTGGAAGAAAGCTCCCCCCAACTCCAAACCAGAAGGGCTGCATGGTGTCAGTCCCCTGGAAGAATGTTTTGTATGGCCTTGGTGACATATTGTACAATAAGCCTCAAAGGAGAGAGGAGAGGAAAGCTGGTCTTGTGGTAGCAAGCATGACTTGTCCCCTAAGTCCGCCCTGAATGCCTATGAAAGGGAGACTAGAAGTGTGAGCACTGCAAGAGATTCCCCTCAGGGGATGGAGCCGCTCTGGGAAGAGCAGAAGGTATCAAGTTCCCTCCCTGGCTTCTCCAAGATAGGGCTGAGAGAGATTTCTGCCTGCAACCTTGGAGAAGCCGCTGCCAGTCTGTGTAGACAATCCTGAGCTAGATGGACCAATGGTCTGACTCAGTATATGGCAGCTTCCTATGTTCCTATGAGGCAGATACTGGAAGGAAATGTTTTTTTAGTAATGGATTGTATTCAAGAACATCAACAACAACGATAATGAATAGTGGTCAGGTCAGATGCAGTTCCATTATAGCAACAGCATATCGATACAAGTAGGAGTAGATGTAAACAAAGGAACAAACAGTAGGTTTGTACCAGTTAAGACTTGGCTATATATACGAAGAAGAAATATATGTAATAACATATCCCAGGCAACAGTTCTGTCTCAGCAGGGCCAAGTGCATTTCTGCACGACTCAGATCTGCTCTTCAGTTTTCCAACAGACAAGCCCATGATAAGGGGCATCAAAGAAGATCGTCATCAAGGCAGCTTGTCAACCTCTGAGGGAAACGCTAAAGAGATTCTAAAAGAGACTGATGGCCAACTAGGATGAAGAAAGACAAGGAAAAACCCTTCCACAGGAGCAATTGCTCTGGACCTACAGGTGCCTTAAATATGGGGAAGAGACCCCAGCAGGAGGTGTTTCCACAGGGCTGAGGTGGTCAAATGCATTTGCATTTTAGCAGCAGCAAATCAATACAAGTAAGAACACAAATACATACACAAAGAGTAGGTTCGCACAAGTTTTTATATATCTCATTCCTACGCAATCATAAATTAAGCAAATAATACTAAATAATATAATGAAAATAGTTAAGTGAAGTACAAATGTCACTATGGCCAGCTTCTGCTCCGTTTGATCCTGCAAAAGAGAGAGGAGGAAAGGAATCAGGCCCTGCGGCTGGCCAGGGTTTGCTCTGCAGGCTTCCGCCCGTTCAGATCCAGGAAAGCACCCATCCCAGCCCCATGGCTTTCAGGCCCGGCCTCAGGCCTAGTTCCCACATCTCCATGGAGCTGACCAACCTGTACCCCTTCCCATGGCGCAGGGTGGGCTCTGCTCAGGTGAACAAATGCTCCCCCATCCGAGAACGTTTCCCCCTTGTGGAAAAAAGGTGGATCAGGGAGAGGCCACACCAGAACCCCAGGCCAGAAAGGGAGACTCATCCGGATGCCGGAGGGCATGAACCATCTTGATGCATCGCGGAGGAGCCCACAAGAGATTTCTGCCCTGGGCCAAGTTATTTTTGCTGTCTGCAGAGCTGCTGCTAGTCATTGATGCCAGTCCTGGTCTGGGAGGACCAAAGCTCCGGCTGTGCTTCAGATCCCCCACCCCACCCCAGCCTTCCTTTCAAGGTGGAGATTTACACATCAGGAAAGCTCTCATGGGAAGCACAGCCACGGTCCACTGATCCAAAGAGTTGCTTCCAGAGGAGGTGAGTGTGGCGGAAGAGCTGAAGGCAGCACACAACACACTTCTCGGAGGACTCTCCCCTGATCTCCTTGGAACGTACCCGGCCTCTCCTGTGCTTCAAACAAAGTTACCTTGGGCCTTCTCCTGGATCATATGGCCTTTTCCTCTTCCTGCTCTTCTTCTAAAGGTAGAAAAGAGAGAGACATGAGGATGTCATCCCAGACAAAGGATTGATGAGTGAAGATAAGTTTTAATGGCTGCACAAGGAGGAGGTCTTCCCTGACCCTGCCCTTTTTCAGAGGAGATCCTTCAGGAAAGACATGCTATCCTGTCTTGCCTCATGTTTCCCACACTGGCCATCTACTGCCTCTGGGAAGCCCCCAGGCCAGAGGTGAAGGCCTGCCCCTTCCCCTGCCGTGGCTCCCCTGCAACTGCTACTCCGGGGCATCCTGCCTCTGAGCCTGGAGGTGGCCTACAGCTGTCCAGACTAGTGGCCATGGATAGGACTGTCCTCTGTGAAATGGCCAGAGTCCCCTTTAAAGCCCTCCATGCTGGTGGCCAGCACCGCATCCCGTGGCAGAGAATTCCCTAGATTCATGATACACTGTGTCCAAAAGGACTCCATTCTGCTGGTCCTGAATGACTTGCCAATCATTTTCATGAGATGGCCACTGGTTCCAGTCTAATGGGAGAGGAAGAAATTCTTCTCACTCTCCACGTTCTGGACACCAGGCATCGTTTGATAAACCTCGATCGTGGCTCCCCTTCGTTGCCTTCTCCCCTCAACTAAAAAGCCCCAGATGTGGAAATTGAGCCGCATAAGGGAGGTGCTTCAGCCCGCTGATCCTCTCGGTTTCCTCTTCTGCACCTTTCATACCTCCAGAATGTCCTCTGAGAGATATGGTGACCAGAACTGTACAGAGTATGACTCCAAATGTGGATGTCTCAAGGGGTGATGATATTAGCAGCTCTGTTCTCAGTCCCCGTCCTGGTGATCCTTTGCATGAAAATTGTCTTTTTCACAGCTGCTGCACACCGAGGCGACACTTCCCAAGAAGCGCTTCCTCCACACTTACTCCCTGGTCTTCACCAAGGCATGCAGACTTTGAAAATGCAGCAATCTGCACTTCTGCTTGGAAAGAACTGCTGTCCTCTTCCAAGGGGGCAAGGTGTCCCCGAGGCGCCCCCCAGACCAGCTCTCACCTCCTCCCCACTTTCCAGAGTGCCAAGGCCCTACTGGGGCCTGCCTTAGATACCCACACTCTTCAGCAAAGAGGCAGAGCGCAGGGAAAAGTTTCTCCCAGAGAACTTAGTACTCCGTTCGGGGCCCGCGTGATTCTGATTTCCTCACCTCATTCCGCTTCCAAAAGCGTTCCAATGTCTCAAACCTTCCTTTCTTTTTAGGGAATGCAGTTGTGGGGTCGAGGCCACAGGTAAGGCAGACATGTTGGGTTTTGGGACCCTGGTGGAACACACGGAAGTGACACTTTGCAGTGGAGGCTGGTTTCAAGATTCACCAATCAAGAGCACAGTACAGAAGGAAAAACAAAGGCAAGGTGATATTCTCAGAGATTTGGCAGAATTTGAAAGATTCATAACTCAAGTGCCGAGCACTTCTTGGGTCTTATATGCAAGCTGTTAGTGAAGTTTGGCTGAGTAGGGTGAAAGTTGCAGAGTCTGTGCCTGCCTCCCACGGGTGTCTCCCCCTCTTCTCTGATGATTCCTACGTGACTGGGGCTTGGGACTGGCTGAGAGCTTGTCCGACCCAGTTGATGGCCATGAGAACAGCTCTCCTGAAGCTCTGCTGGTCCTCCCCAGCTCCGCGATGTTAACAACGGCATCATTTCCCAAACACTACCTCTATGGCTTGCAGTATTCTGTGGGATGAGCTGCTTTGTCTGCCCCATTCTTCGGTGGAGTTTTTTGCAAATACCCATGGTGAGAAGGTAAATGACAACAGGTCTAGTAGTGGCCAACGCAATCCTGCCTTTCCGCACTTTCTGTCAAAGACATCAAGAAAAGGACACAGACCCACTTCTGAAATCTCAGCTCCATCATGGGAATACTCAACGTTCTCTCAGGACTGCTGTTTTCACATTCCAAATCAGAGACTGAATGGTACAGGAATCCTGTTCTCCTTGGGGGGGTTGTGCATGTTTTTGGTGTTCCCCAACTAGCGTGTGAGTTGAGGGCTGGGTCGTCGGAGGGGAGGGTCCCGTGGGAGGCGGACACAGGCTTTAAAGGCATTTCCTCCGATCTGGGTTATTTGCTGGCTGAGTGTGCTGGGTCGCATGGCCCTGCCAGAGTCTGTGCCCACCTCCCCCGGGTTCATTTCCCTCTTCTCAGATCTAATTTTTGATGCATACGTGACTCCATAGTGGGAGGGCGCACAGCTCCTGAGACTGGCTGGGAGCTTGTCCTAGCAAGCTAATGGCCATGATGAGTACAGCTCTGTAGTGTGTTGTCTATTGAACCTTCACAGACACTCTACCAGAACCCCCTTGCACAAGTGCAATGGGGAAAGATCTAGAACTCCCTACATGGCCCAAGAATGCAGTCCACCCCTCGGTTCCAACCCCCATTCCTCTTCTATAGGAGACTTAAGCCTTGCATAAAATGCATATGGATAGGTGTTGGCATGAGATGTTCAGATTCCTTAGGTGATGCTCACTCCCATGGCAAGATCTACGCAGTCTTGGGGTGAGCTGAGGCTCTTGGATCTGAGGCAGAAAGGTTCAGCACAGGCTCAGTACCCCGAGGACCAAAAATGCATTTCCACAGATGGTGGCTGACATCCAGAACTGCAGAGTGCTATTAGAATGATGCTGAAAAATCAACTTTGGAGAAGCCGCTGCCACTCTGTGTAGACAATACTGAGCTAGGTGGACCAATGGTATACTGCCACTCAGTATATGGAAAAACTGTTGTGTACGTACGAGCATAGGTCTCATCATGCCACAGGGAAATTCTTGTAGCCAGCACTCACGCTAAGGGAGAAATCCACACAGTCCTGGAGCGAGCCAAAGATCTTGGACCTGCAACAGAAAGGTTCAGCACAGACTCAGTACCCGCAGGGATGAAGATGCATGATCTCAGACTGTGGCTGCTATCCGGAACATCAGCAGAGTGCTGCTGGAAAGATGCTGCACAAATGCAAAACTGTTGTGCTAGACAGCCACCCTAACAAGCCAGCAAGATGTCTAAGCCTGCAGTGGGCTTGTCCACATTGCTGAGGCAACCTCTACCCTGCTCTGGTCTCTCCGTCTGGTTCAATGGTCCCTGCCCGGAGCAACTCAAGGTCGTGATCTTCCTGCCATAATTTGCTCCCCCTCGGAGCTTCCTGAGGCAGTCAGGAAGCATCTTTTGTGTCCGGCCCCATTGACCCCCATGTGCCTGTCTAGCCCTGACCCTATCCAATGGTGTATTGGGATGGTGCGCAGCTTCCACCAAAGCCAAATACTTTGCATAGTCCCCCTGCGTCATGTGCAGATGGCCATTCCCACAGTACAGTGCTGCCCTCTCTGCAGAACCGGGGGGTGTTTGTGTGTCCTCTCTTAAGGGAGAAGGAATCCCCTTGAGCCCCTGTGACATCTTGACTTTGTGTCAACTTCTAAAAGAAATCAAGAAAAGGACACAGACCCACTTCTGAAATCTCAGCTACGTCACAGGAATGATCATGGGACTACTGCACTGACCGTCCGTAGAGCTGGCCTAAGGCAGAGGATCACCAAAGACTGGAAAGGCTTCCAGGGCGGGCGGACATGCGAACCAACTGATGCTAGACGGACAGTGCCAGATGCAGCCCCCCTCCCTCGGGTTCCGGCCCCCATTCCTCTTCGGTAAGGAAGATAAGATTTCATTGAACGTACGCTGAGAGGTCTCCTCCTGTGATGGGCAGGTTTTTCTTTTTGCCATTTTCCACATTTAAAGTAACAGTCACCCTGTGACAGACACTCAGTAAGCCAAAGCTCTTCCACCTGCAAGAGAAAGTTTCGGCACAGGCTCGGTACCCAGAGGGCTGGAAATGCATTTCCTCAGATGGTGGCTGACATTCCGAGCAGCAGGAGAGCACTGGCGGAAAGATGCGGCACAAGGGCACAACTGTTGTGCTAGCCGGCCACTCTAACTAGCCAGCAAGAGATGGAAGCCGGCAGTGGGCTTCTTGACATTGCTGAAGCAACGTATACCCTGCTCTGGTGTCCCCCACCAGTTGGACTGTTCCTATCTGGAGCTATCCAAGGTTCTGATCTTCCTGCCCGAATCTTGCTCCCCTCAGAGCTGCCTGAAGCAGTGTTCTTCAGCAGCAGGCTCCTTCACCTTATGTGATTGTCTAGCCCTAACCCTGACAAATTATTTGCTGGGCCTGTGCGCAGCTTCAGCCCAAGCCAAAAACTCTGCACAGTCCCCCTGGACCCATATGTGTGGATGACCATACCCACTGTGCAGTGCTGCCATCTGCACAGGCCGCAGTGTTTATATGTGTGTGTGCTCCCCTAAGGAAAAAGGAACCCCCTTGAGGCCCTGTTCTATGTTGGCAGGCATGCTGGAACTTCAGCCTTCCCAGAGAGCTCTTCCGAGAGGGCTCCTTCTCTCTGAAAGGGCCCTGCCGGCACTGAGAAAAGAGCAGGGCCATGCCAAGGTCAGCACAGTGGGGAAAGGCTCTCAGGCTGAAGGGTTTCTGCCCCAATGGCCCCTGCTTGGAACAGAGTCAAGGTCACTGCTCTGAGGTCTGGATTCCTCCTGATACTCTGAAGGCATTTCCTCCAACTTTGCTCCTATGCTCCGGGAAAGTAGGATGACACTGTCAGAGTCTGCATACTCCTCCCATGTATTCCTTTCCCTCTTCTCTGATGAGGTTTTTGACTGGTATGTGATTGGCGCTTGGGAGGGTGCAGAGCTCATGAAAGAGGCTGGGAGCTTGTCCCACCAACTAATAGCCATGAGGACAGCTCTGTGGTGTGTTATCCATTGAAACTTCACAAGGTGCACACAAGTGTTGGCTTCTTGAATGGGGCCCTTAACACAGGCCTGCAGCAGCATCTGGGGGCTGAGCTGTACTTCAAGGTGCACCCTTTACTAGCGGTGCCTGCATACACTACCCCACTAGCTGACCCATTTGATCACGAGTTTGAAATGCTGCCCTGAAAGGATCACAAGTGCCGACTTAGAAAAGAATACTGACCAATGCATTGATTAGAGCTGAAGAGAACATTCTGGAGAATTATCTTATCCCATCTATTAAATGCATGGGTGAATATTCGATCACCCTATCCGTCATGCTCTGCACGGATGGACCCCATCGCTGTCCTAAGACTGAGGAGTACTTCACCCTGGAAAGTTTTCCACTGAGGGGGTCTATTCGGACCAACTTGTGGAATGGAAAATTCCTTATTGTTCTCTACTGTTGAAACTGTTGAGTCTCTTATCTACCAAGGACAGACAGGGTGGGGGAAGTGGGTACGGATGTTGCAAACTGCATTAGCATAGGTGTCTAATGATAGGCTTATTTCAGACTGTAACTGTTCTGTTTCTTGGAACGTAGATGTATCTTCTCTTAATTTGCTTATCTGTCTGCTGAGGAACCAAAACTTAAGGCAAAGTCCAGCCTCAAGGCAAACACATGTGTAAATGTAATAAACTAATTGGTCCCTCGGGCTGAATGGTGATGCCCAGCTGTTTAACAATGCCAAGGTATAAATCCCAAGGCACTGTGTATTTGGCGCGTTTTTTCCTGGTAGGCCGCGAGGCGCCAAGAAAAGCCACTAGCGCTGGTTTTGGTTCAATAAATGATGACTATTGCTTCCTTCAATCATCCTTGTTCGTCTGGTTTGTGGTAACTGGGGTTCTCCCAGGTAACAAACTGATGCAAGATGGACAGTGCCAGATGTGTCAATGGCTCTCTCCACAGCATCCTTCTGTTGCTTTCCTTGCTGTGCCCTGGCACAGCTGTGATGCCCAGAAGTGGGGGGGGGGGAGGAGGAGGAATAGTTTCCAAGTCACTGTCCTCCTATCCCTGACTCAGTGTTAGGAAGTCCCCAAACCTCAGTAACTGACAGCCCCACATCAGTGGGACCCCTTGCACAAAGGGAATGTGAGAAAGATCTTCCATCCCTCCATGGCCCAAGGATGCGGCCCACCCCCCATGGGTTCTGACCCCCATTCTTCTGCTGGAGGGAATGTGACGCTTGCATAAAACTTACGTAAACAGGTCCTGGCATCCGATGTTCAGTTTTTTTAGAGGGACGCTTACGTAAACTGTGATAGTCCACCCGGACACGCAGTGCTTTCGTACCTGAGACAGAAAGATTCAGAACAGGCTCGGCACCCAGAGGACGCAACATGCGTTTCCCCAGATGGTGGCTGACATGCCGAGCATCAACAAAGCCTTCCTGGAAGGTTGCTGCACAACCACCCTAACTAGCCGGTGGGAGATCAAAGCCTGCATTGGGCTTGTCAACATGGCTGGAGCAACACCACTCCTGCTCTGGTGTCCCTGCCCGGAGATCTGCAAGGTCCTGACCTGCCTGAGGCCGTGTTCTTCAGTTCCTTGCTGCATGCCATGCCCTCCCCTCAGCTGTATCAGAAGGCAGAGACAGAAAGCCCCCCACCACTGAGAGGGGATGCCCCTGCGACACGGGAGTCCTGCGCTTCAAAGGGGTTGACAACTGTCTATATCAAAGGAATGAAGTGTTCTGTAGCACATGTAGATTGGGCTCCTGTGATGTGGCGCAGCGGAAGGAGATGCTGTGACAATCCAGTGTCTTGGGCCAGACGCATTTCGACAGACACAGTCTTGGTCCACCCGGCGTTAAATCGTGTGGCCAATCAGAAGCCTGGTCTTCCCATGTCATTATTTCAAAACAAGCCCTGGCCAGCCGCAGGGACTGATTCCTTTCCTCCTCTCTCCTTTGCAGGGTCAGACTGAGGAAAAGCTGGCCGCAGTTATTTGCTTGATTAGTTTGTTATTTTCTATTCCTACTTGTATTGCTCTGTTGCTACAGTGCAACTGCATTTGGACTAAGCATTGTGGAAACTCCTCCAGCTGTGATCTGCTCCCAAGATCTCAAGCAGCAGAAGCTCCAGAGAGGATTTGCTTCTGCAGGAGGGTTTTCCCTTCTGCTTCTTAATCAAGGTTGACTAGGGCAGAAATGCACTTTGTTCAGCTGATACAGAGTTGTTGCAGTATTGGATGGTCTGTTTGGTTATGAAGGAGAATCCTGAACTGTAATGGGTGGTGGTTGCCGTAATGGTACCTTGTCTGTGTTTCCACCACTGGCAACAGGTATTCTGGGCTGGATTTCAATACCTTTGAGCCTGGGCAAGCACACAAGTCTTTCCAGAACGAAACCTGCTTTACTTGCACAGAAAGGATCAGCCTGAGGAGGTGGTCGATCAATGCCCTCCAAGGTGGTCTTTGTGGCTGTCAAGCAAAAAGAGTGAGAAACTGAGTTTGTCCCAAGTCTAGGATTGATGTGAAACCTTCTTCATTTCTCAAGCCATGCTCATGCCCGGGATATATTGTTACATATAGTTCTTCTTCTTATATATCCAAGTCTTTACTTGTGCAAACCGACTGTTTGTTTGTTTACGTCTATTCCTACTTGTGTTGATATGCTGTTGCTATAACGGAGATGCGTTTGACCTAAGCGCTGTGAAAAATACCTTCTGCTGCAATCTGTTCACAGTATTTAAAGCAGCACTAGGTCCAGAGGGCTTGATTTGATTGTCAATTTGCTTGTTATGGAGAATCCTGAACTGGAATCTGCGGTGGTTGCCCTCATGGTATTGATGTGAATACCGATTCGTCCCTGGGTCCGCCTTTTAGCCAATCAAACAGACTCAGTGGGGATCAATTAGAGGCAATTTTATTTGCTGCTGCAGCCAGCAAGGTAAATCAATGGCTATTGCTCTGCATTGAAATACAAATTGGTTATAGGTGCATCTTACATTTATACAGACAATCTGAATGATGTTGACACCCTAGACATAGTATACTTGGCAACAAAATGGTGGACTAAGTATCTAGTACGCATGCGAAAGATTCATTGTTCATCTGGTGATCACCCCTTAATTGGTTACATCCTGTTTTCTTTAACTGTCAGCAAAGAACGGTGAGAACCAAGTTTCTTTAGATACAATTTAGTGGAGAGAGATAATCATGTGAGGCCGTGTCCTTGGGCTGGCCTGAGCTGGGCTGGGGTTACTTTAAGTTAGAGTGAGGTATTCTAAGTGAAATGGAGTTACTTTGGTTTTCTAAAACTCATCAATTCCCCCCTTAAACACTGCATCGTCCTGAATCTTCAGGATGCCTAAATTAAGGTTTGTAAAGGTACAGCTATATGTATGGGTCTTACATTGTGGCAAGGTTTAAAGGTTCTCATAAACATTTGGATTAAAGCTGGAATGCATTATAAGCAGCAACATGTTGATTATCAATACAAAGAAAATACATGCTATAACTAGAATTATCTTCTGTGCCTATAAATCCATAGGCTCTCCATATTAGTTAGATGAAAGTTCTAACTGTTTGGAAATATTAATAATAGCTCCTTTTTAACACAAACTCTTAGATGGAACTCTGTGTTTCGTGTGGCTAAAGGGTTTGGGACACATGTGGTTTTGGCATGCCTTAAACATTTGTGATGCATTAAGCATAGTTTTTACAGAAATGGTATGTGCTATGGCAGGCACATTGCATACAATATTCTAGAGCTACAAACATAATTATATAATTCTATACATCACACACACATCCTTAACGACCCATATCTGGCATGATTTGATATAGATAAAAAGTTTTACACATAGCAGCAAAGTGTACATATAAAGATTATACAACTTCTAGCAAGCAAGATGATTTTAAACCATCTTTATCCCAAATAAAGTATCAATAACAGTCTTGCATTGTGGAACCAGGTGCTTCTGGTGATTAATGGATTATCAGTTTGTGGAAAGCGATAGCGATGACAAGTCATGTATAATCACACTGATTAATACAAGTGTCTATAAAATTGCAGGTAAAGCTTGGGCCAGCTTAATGTCTTAGATCACAAAGGGATCAGTAACTTGGGGATAGGTGCAGACTTGCAGGTAAATGCTCTGGTTGAAACAATGAGATGATTGGCACAATATATAAGTGAAACAAATAAGGAAATGACTGGAGAGCAAGCATGTGAGGCCCATGATCTTACAGCACAGGAGATAGCAAGGTTTTCAACATCATGATAGCACATAGTCACTACAAGAAAGTAATATAAGAAAGTGGTGCAAATCATCAACTCCCACCCCCCTTAGTGTCCTCTAAAGTCTTTCATGGCCAAAAAGGAAGCCATGGAGAGCTTTAGAATTCAAAATCTAAAAGTCCTTGGTAAGGAAAAATATATTTTAGTCCTTCAGTTGAGAACCAAATGCTCTTGTAAAACGTTGCAGGATTTTGGCTATCCTGATCCGTGTTGTTTTGGCTTGTTTGGCTAGTGTCCACAGACAAGCTCAAATGTTCATGTGTGTGGGAGCCTTGACTCCCTCCCCTTGTGGGCAATCTGAAATCGTGTCTTTGGCAGAATTTGAAATAGTGTCTTTGGCAAGGTATCTTACCCAGGTAGGATGGTTCCAGGGCTTTACAGCTTGGGGAAGTGCTGTTGCATGTATGACTCCAGAGAAAAGTGAACAAATTGGCTTGCTTGTTTGTTGTCTATTCCTCTCCTACAGCACTTAGGAGCAGGAAGATGAACTGTGCATTAGGCCTTCTTCCTCGAACACAGGACAGGGTAGTAGATGGACGTTCTGTCACCATTGGGTTGGGTTGGAAATGCAGATAGGGACTGCCCCTGGGTAGCTGCTGCTGCTGCTGGTTAGTTTTCCTGGGTCACTGTTGATGGAGACTCCCTTGGGATCACATTCTGGCGATGGATCCAGGTATTCCTTCTATCTGGGGAGGACCAATCCTTCTTGGAAAGACAATTCAAGGCACTGTTGGTTGCAAACCTGTTTACTTGAGAGAAAGACAGGCAAGTGAGTTGCCAATTCCCTCCCCCCCCCCCCATGTAGGGACAGCATCCTGAGACTAAGTCTCTGGGTGACAACCATTAGCACAAAAGGAATAGTCAAGTTTTCAAGGCAAATAATACAAAGGATGGACAAAACCTGAGGCTAATTCAATTTGGTCTTTTGGCAATTCCCCCCCCCCAATTTATAGTTTTGTTTACCTGTTTGCCTTGGGCCCCCCTTTCCCTGAAGATCAGAACAGGGGATGATGTCTTCATTTGAGGCTTGGTGGCCAGGCGTGAGGCTGTGTGTGGGAGCCGGTGCTTCTTGGAGGCTGGCTGGCTTGTGTTGTAGGCTGGTTTCTGATCACGAGAACAAAACAGCAATCCTGGGCAAAAGCAAGGCAATAAAGTCAAAAAGAAAAAGGCATTCACATTTTTCACCTCCCTTGTGAGTTTGGGGTTTAGAGGAGGCATTAAAGCCTTTCAGGTCAATCACAGTCACTGCTAACAAAGTCCAGTCTCCATGTGGCATCTCACATTCTCTTCTGCATCCTGTTCTTCCTCTTTACAACAACCCTGTGAGGCAGGCCAAATCATTTGAGTTGTAGGCTCTGTGTCGCCCAGCAAGTGTCTTGGCTGAATGAGGATTTGGACTTGGGTTTTCCCGGTCCTGTTCCAGCACTCTAACCACTGCACCACGCTGGCTGACAATCATACTTACAGTCCTTTGTCAGGGCAATCAATCTCCATCCAGTATAACTGACTTCATCATCAGTAACGTGTAGATAGTTGTGGTGTCCCCGTTCTCCATCTTTAGCCTCATAATTAACCAGTCACTGATGGATTCAAGTTTGGGTTTGACATTTCTGTAAAGCGAAAACAACCTCTCGAGACAAGGAAAAAGATAGCCCACAGTCAATCCCTGCCCTCTGTTTACCCACAGCTTGGGCATTACCTGACTTGGTCTGTCCAGTGAGATACTACTATACCTTGGTAAAGTAGGATTGTTTACTACACAAATTACACAGGCTGTTGCCACATGTTCTGCAAAAGGGTACATCCAAGAGGCACAAAAGTGTCTTTGTATTGACTAGGAAAAACCAAAGGATTGGTTCTGCAAGAATTCCACATCCATCTGCTGTTCTTTACCAGCCATCCTCTTCTAAATGCGCCCCCTGCTGTGGTGCAAAGTCAATGTCCTTTTTCTGAATATGTGGGGGGGGGGGGATTGTGCCAAGATGGTTAGCACAGGAATCAAAGTTGCTTGGAAACAGGAATGGAAGGAGCAGCGGTTTTAACTGCAGCATCTGCCATCCAATTACCCTTTGTCACTGGGTCATTTCCCTCTGGTGACCTCTGCTATGGATGACTGCAACCTCTTCTAGTAGTGTAACAGCATTCTAGAGTTCTGATATCTGTGTCCCATATTTTACTTCCTTGTTTCCCACTGTTAAAAATCTTCTTTCTTTCCAAGTGGCCCCATGAGTTGTGTAAAAATTACCTTGAAGGTGATGAGCTCTGCAAGCTGTGCTGACTGAGATACCTGGAGAAAGAGCATGGTCAGTCACTTCTCCATAGCCAGCTTACGTTGTCCATCTTACATGAAGCTGCCTCCATCTGTGTACAAATCAATGTCTGCATTTTGGAGAGGTTGATCTTTAAGATCAGGACGGCTTGGCATAGATGCAGTCCACAGCTTGCAAGCAATCATGTTCTTGGTCTTCTGTAGTCTCAAAAGGAAGTAAAGTAGCTGGATTAAGAATAGCCATGGAAACCCCAGAATTCCCCACCAAAGTCACATGATATTCGGTCATGTGTGAGGGAGTCAGCCATCTACTGCCCCAGACTAATCCCTTTTAGCTGGGAAATTTCCAAGGTGAATTGCAAACCGGTGCTTTGGAACTCCTTGCCACTTGCAGGATTGGCAAAACAAAATTCCTTTCATCAAATCTCATGTCTGGGATTTTAAGATTCAGCTGCTGTGAAGGCAAAGCAGGGCTGGTGGTGAGACAAATTAAAAAAAAATTTTTGAACCTTAGACCATTTGATCATTAGTTCTCAGTTTACATCAAATTCAGCTAGCAGGAATATTGCATAGCTTTTGCAAAAACATGACAGTAATACAATTAGACTCATTTATCTTAAAATCCATTTTTCCTTCTCACCCACAATTAATCTGGCTGGAACACAAACTGCTTTACAGAGAACCTCTTTCCCCCTCCCATCTGGAAATGGGCGGAGTTATCCTTGTTCATCAGGGATCAGCTCAGTTGTGAGCAAGAATTTGAAAGGGAAACTTCCGGTTTAGAGTTTTGAGCTCACGGAAAATGGTAAGAGACCATCTCAAGGAAATCAGTAAACATAACATCTAAAGGCTTATGATACTCGGTAGTGGCAGAAATATCACAATTAACTTGATATAAGAATGAATGAAATAGAGCTTGCTCTCATGCCTAATGCATTTAGCCATAAGCAGCACTTTTGCAGAGGTGGGAAGATTCAGCCCTCAGTTGGCCAGCTGACCGCTGAAAGTTCCCTGTGTTGCTCAGGCCATGACCAATTTTATGTTCAATTAATATAATAACTGTGAATTTTGGAATTCAATGTCAGAGCAAGTTTGGTCTGGAACAGTTTACAGAAAGGAAAAAAACACAAACATGTCACTAGTATAAATACATTCACAAATACAACAGAATAAACAGAATAAATACAACAGAAACCTCATCTTCACAGAGATGAGCTATAAAATTGATGTGGGTTGAATTCCTATACAGAACCAGAGCTTTGGGCTCCCTCTCAGAAACATGCACACACACACACACACACACACACACACACAGAGGATTGTCTTGTGTATTTCACAGAACAAAGGACTAAACAAAGAAAACTCCATATGAGTCACAAGGAATTTTATAACATTTTCAATCTGTTAGCCATAAACTCAGTTAAGAAAGTAGCTTAAATAGAACAAATTTATCACAGCCATCCATAAAAACAACCTGTAATTCTATATTACCTTTCCACATCACAATCTTATAACTTACTGGTGCTTTTCAAGCATTTTTCTTTTTGTTGTTGTTAACAACCTCCAACCAAAATCCTTTTACGTATTTCCTTCTAGGTTTTTTCCCCCCTTTTGTCTGCAATTCCCATATGCATTCCTTCAGAACTCCATTTTCTTTCCTCTTTTCCAACTGAAGTAGTTGAAGAGAGATAGAAAAGAAGAAAAAGAGAACAAAAGCAGCCTTTTGTTCAGAGAAACTTTTGCAGCTAGAACAGTGTTATCTTTTGGCTTGGTTACAACAGGACAGTGGCAGAGACTGTTTGCAGACTGTTTGCAACACACGGGCAAAGCTTGGAAGCAACTTGGAAACAGAACACAGAGAGAGACATGATTTTTGCCAAAGACAATCATTCTTCCTTCCTTAACACTTCTAAAACAGAGGCAAGTGCAAAAGGATGTTATTTTTGGAGTCAGGAGGCCTCTGACTCGAGTTCATAGTGGCCAAACTTTCATACGAAGGCATTTCAAAACATGTTTTCTAAGAGCACTCTTTGCTCCCATGATAATCACCCAATTTTTCAACACACACTCCAAAGGTGTACATGAAATCCGTTCAGATTTTGTGTACTTGCTATTTCTGCTACCCATAGCCCCCCCTTTGAATTGTTCGGGCTTAGGCTGTTTATTTCCTTCCCAGGCAGCCCTACTTCGGCTGTGGGGTTGTTGTTTTTTGTTTGTTTGTTTTTCTTCTCTCGCTCTCTCTTTCCCCCTTCTCGAGCTGAAAGATTAAACCGCCCCTGCTTGGACTTTTTGGCTTAAATTGCCCCCCCCCTCGGGATTTTGGCTTAATTTGCCCCTGCGTGGGCAGCCCTTCTTCGGCTGTAGGATTTCCCCCCTTTTCTCGGGCTGAAAATTGCCCCTCCCTGGGCTTCCCCCCCCCTTTGCCCCTCTTCAGCTGAGGAGAACCAAAAGACGTCTTTGGATTTCACTCTCTTACTCACTCACTCTCTCTGTTCACACTTTCATTCACTCTTGCCTCGATTCCCAGATGTGGCGCGTTGTGACGACTGGTGCATCCCGGGCCCATGAGAATCCTCCACAGACAAAAGCTGTGGGGCGCGCTGGATCTCACTGTCCCGTGACGGGTCAGACTGTCCACCCAGAGTCACATCCGACTGTCACGGCACCAAATTGATGTGAATACCGATTCGTCCCTGGGTCCGCCTTTTAGCCAATCAAACAGACTCAGTGGGGATCAATTAGAGGCAATTTTATTTGCTGCTGCAGCCAGCAAGGTAAATCAATGGCTATTGCTCTGCATTGAAATACAAATTGGTTATAGGTGCATCTTACATTTATACAGACAATCTGAATGATGTTGACACCCTAGACATAGTATACTTGGCAACAAAATGGTGGACTAAGTATCTAGTACGCATGCGAAAGATTCATTGTTCATCTGGTGATCACCCCTTATTTGGTTACATCCTGTTTTCTTTAACTGTCAGCAAAGAACGGTGAGAACCAAGTTTCTTTAGATACAATTAAGTGGAGAGAGATAATCATGTGAGGCCGTGTCCTTGAGCTGGCCTGAGCTGGGCTGGGGTTACTTTAAGTTAGAGTGAGGTATTCTAAGTAAAATGGAGTTACTTTGGTTTTCTAAAACACATCAGTATCTTGCCGGCGTTGCTGCCTCTAGCAATGGGCTTTTCTAGGCTGGATTTCAATATCTTTGAGCCTCCGCAACTGCTTCTGCAGAAGGGTTTCTCTGCCCACCCTCCTTGTGAAGCCTGCAAGTAGCACAAGGGGCGGAGCGTTCTCTTTCCCCGCCCCATAGGCCACATTCAAAGCCTGCAAGGGTCCTTTGTGGGACGGGGCGGGGGGGAGAAGAGGCTCTACTTCCAGTCTAGGTGAAACAGCGCTGGAGGTTGGGTGCTTACCACATCGTAGGTGCTAATGGCTGCGTCCACTGTGCCGGGCGGGGCTGGAGCTGTCACTGGAGGCAGAAGCTGTAGTGGGGTGGTGCTGCTGGTCCCAGTCTGGGTGGCGGCAGCAGAACTGGCCTCCGCAGAGTCCCCTGGATTAAGGAAGAAGAAGACAGGCGTGCCGAGGGCTCCTTCTGTGCTCTGGACTCCAGAACAACAGGGGGGGGCGCCAACCCCTCCCCACTTTCACGAGCGCCAAGGCCCTTCTGAGG
Organism: Hemicordylus capensis; assembly: GCF_027244095.1. NCBI lineage: Eukaryota > Metazoa > Chordata > Lepidosauria > Squamata > Cordylidae > Hemicordylus > Hemicordylus capensis. The sequence continues at coordinate 226,287,930 of NC_069657.1, forward strand.
TCTACCTTCGAGGGCCCACATGGCTTGACGAAGAGAGTGGATGGGAGACGACGCTAAGCAGCAGCCTCAGTTTCCAGCCTGGTGTCCATCGGATGCTTGGAGATGGCCCCATGGGAAAGGAGTAGCTGCTGCTAGTCGAGGCTCACCATTACTGGAGCGGAAGTGCTTGCCACATCATTGGTAGTGCAGGGGGAGGCTGCAGTGATGGCGAGGGGCAGAGACAGTGGGGGCAGGGGCTGCTCACGAGGTAGACATGGTGCTTTGCAGCTGGGACTGGGAGAGGACAGACGGGGGGACACCAATCTGTGCCTGCCCACCCCCAATTCCAACAACACCCAGGCCAAGGCTCCCCTCTGCTTTAGACAAGCCCCCCCCACACACAAACACTTCTTTCTTTCCTTATTGCTGGCTCCTGCTGTGTCCCATTGAGTCCAGGGCTGTGTGAAGGGAAAATGTGGGGGTGGGTCAAGATCCCCCTTAACTGCCTGAAGAGACACCTCTGCCCTCATCTTCGGATTGGGAGCTTCCCCTTCCTCTTCTGATGCCCCCTCATGCAACTCTGTCCTGCCTTCCAAATGGCACATACGCCCTCTTGGATCCCTGTGCAAGACTGGACAGGATTCTGCCCATTTCCAGGGATCGAACCTGGGACCTCCCTGAAACTCTGCTTCCCAGAATAGGTACTGGGAACTGGTAGTAGGGATTAAGGATTTCAGGGTCACCATGCACATTTGGAGAGAAGTACATGAAATGTACATACAATTCTTTTAATAATTGGTTTTCATAATTGTTTTATGCTACTGCTTTTATTTCTGTTTTATGTTACTGCTTTGATTGTTTTGTGTATTTTCACCTGTGCTGATTTTTAAATATTGTGTTGAATTTTGTACACCACCTAGAGATGTACATATCAGGCAGTATAGAAATATGATAGATAAATACATACATAAATAAATAGCACCAGAATGACTCCTTTTGATTTATAATACTAGAACAGTCTGGAAAAGGGTGGGGAGGTATTCATGGTGGTTTAAATCAAATTTTTAAAAACAAAATAATATCTATAGAAAATAAATGGCGGCAGCATCTCCTCCACCCAGGGCTCGGAGAGACTCCTGCCTGCAACCTTGGAGAGCCACTGCCCGTCCGAGCAGCTTGACGGATGAATCGGGATGAGGCAGCTTCCTAGGTTCCTCTCTAGATCCTGAAGTTTAGCACTGCTTGGACAAGCCCCATAAGAAGACAACTTCCTCCTCTGGGATATGAACACCTGTCTGAGTTCACTCCCAGAAGTGCCTCTCCCAAGGCATGGGTGATCTTTCTGCTGCCCATTGGTCCCGCAAGCACAGCACTGACTGCTCTGTCTGGCAGTGGCTCTCAGGCCAAGCCAAGTCCTTCTGGGGCCTGCTTCCTGAAACCCTTTCATGGAAGATGCCCGGGATGGACCCTGGCCCCTTCTGCAGAGAAGACACGCCATCCGTGACGGAGCCATGGGTTTTCCTGGCCCCGGTGGGAGATGGGGGTGGCCACCTTGCCCTGGAAAAGGAGAAGCTGCTGCTACCAGTATGGGCAGACCAGTGCTGGAGGGGCAGAGCTTCCTGCATGATCCCGGGGAGCGCGAGGGGAGGCTGCAGTGATGGCGAGGGGCAGAGACAGTGGAGGCAGGCAGGGGCTGCTCAAAGGGTGGAGGGTGGGAGATGGGGGCGGCCACGTAGCAGTAAAGGGGACGGTCCAATGTCCACCTGCCCACCCCCAATTCCAACAGCACGCAAGCCAGGACCCCCTGGGCATGCATGAGACAGCCCACAGGCTTCAGCAAAGAGGATGAGTGTAGGGAAAGGTTGCCCCAGCGCGCTTAGTTCTCAGTGGGGTTTGCTTCTGATTGACTCACCAGCTTCCTGAAGCTGGCCAAGATTTTGAATGGGCCCTCTTTCCTACGTTGAGGCCGATGAGCCCTTGGGTCCAGGCTTGGCCACTTCTCTCATTTCCGAGCCTGAAAGGTTCAACGTCTGATTTGTAACTGAAGGATCAAAACTGCATTGACCAATAACACATCAGTCTTTCAGGGAAGGTGAGAAATGGGGAAACCTAATCTCCAGATTGCTAGGTTTTCTATCATCATGGTGGAATTCCAGCTACCGCCACAAGGGAGTTGCCAGGGATTAGCTTTGCCTACAAATCCCACCCTCCACTGTGACACCAGACAGGCTACAGGCTACATTATGACATCATGAGGTTCACCACTGAGCATCACTGGAAGCAGAGAGACAAGTTACTCATCCCTCTCTTCAGCCCATTCATTTCAATCCTCCATGCATGGTGTGGAAGGAGCGGACGAAGAGACATTTCCCTCCCTCTCTCACCATACTCGAACCCGGGGGCCTCCCCTGAAACTGACAGCCACGAAATGTAGGATGCCACTCCAGGCCTGGGAGTGCCACCCACATGCTGCAGAAGAGCAGGCAGCTGAATGGCGTGCAGGATCGGTGCCACGGTCATCCCCAGGGGGACCGCAGGAAGGCGAGTGGGGGAAACCTGACTGCAGGAGACGGGCCATCTCCCCCCACCCCCCTCGGCTTCTTACCAGGATGGGAAAGAGGGAGGGGCCTTTCCCAATGGGTGGTTCTCCTTCCTGAGCTGGGGGAGAGTGTTGCAGCAGCAAGAAAGTGAGCTGTCTGCCTGGTTTCCAGAACAAGCCCCAGAGAAAGGCTTAAGCTCACTTTCCTTGGGAGACCAACCAAAGAGGCACTTGGGGAGATCAGAATAGAACCGACCGACTCACACACAGGAAACAGAGCCCAGGAACAGGAAGGAGAAGAGAAACTCCTAGCTAGCCCCACCAGCCCAGAGGAAACTACAGTGCCCCCTCTGGCTGCAGAGCAATTGCATGATGCAAGCGATGCACAGTGAGTTGGGCCGCAGCTGTTGCATATCGCAGCGGAGAGCAACTGGCCCTATCCATCCCCCGCACAGCATCCCTCCAGTGGTGGCTGCTGGTGTTCACCTCCTGTTTCTTTTTGGATTGTGAGCCCTTTGGGGACTGGGATCCTTCTTTATTTTTTATAATTTATAATTCTCTGTGCAATCCACTTAGACACCTTTTGTTGAAAAGAGGTATATACAGGTGAAACTCGGAAAATTAGAATATCGTGCAAAAGTCCATTAATTTCAGTAATGCAAATTAAAAGGTGAAACTGATATATGAGACAGATGCATTACATGCAAAGCAAGATAAGTCAAGCCTTAATTTGTTATAATTGTGATGATCATGGCGTACAGCTCATGAAAACCCCAAATCCACAATCCCGGAAAATTAGAATATGACATGGAACCAAGAAGACAAGGATTGTAGAATAGAACATTATCGGACCTCTGAAAAGTATAAGCATGCATATGTATTCAGTACTTGGTTTGGGCCCCTTTTGCAGCAATTACTGCCTCAATGCGGCGTGGCATGGATGCTATCAGCCTGTGGCACTGCTGAGGTGTTATGGAAGACCAGGATGCTTCATTAACGGCCTTCAGCTCTTCTGCATTGTTTGGTCTCATGTCTCTCATCCTTCTCTTGGCAATGCCCCATAGATTCTCTATGGGGTCAGGTCAGGCGAGTTTGCTGGCCAATCAAGCACAGTACACTGTATACTTTTCAGAGGTCCGATATTGTTCTATTCTACAATCCTTGTCTTCTTGGTTCCGTGTAATATTCTAATGTTCTGAGATTGTGGATTTGGGGTTTTCATGAGCTGTACGCCATGATCATCACAATGATAACAAATTAAGGCTTGACTTATCTGGCTTTGCATGTAATGCGTCTGTCTCATATATCAGTTTCACCTTTTAATTTGCATTACTGAAATTAATGGACTTTTGCACGATATTCTAATTTTCCGAGCTTCACCTGTAAATATCCTTAGTAGTAGTAATACACAGAGTAATATAGAGAAATGGGCTTCATTAAGTATAGATAAAAGACAGCCAGAATCTGGATGAACAATAATCAGGCCAGGTCGAAGCGCCAGATGAGTGAGTCACGGCCTCGGATGCCAGCAGTCCGAGTCTCTCCCCACCCAGCTCTCTCTGCCTGCCCTCTCCGGAGTGTCCCCCCCCCCAAAAAAAAACCCACAGCGCTGGGAGTCCCAGCATCCATTGAGATGGAGAATGGTCAAAGATGCTTCCGAAGTCAGTGGGACTCAGAGAGCATCTTCTCCCTGGTGCTCCTCCAAGGCAGGCACCTCCCGGTGGCTTTCTCTCTGGAGGCATTCACACACCTTCCGTGATGAAGCCCATCCTTGCTCTGTTTAGACACATGATTTTATTTTGCATATTCCAAGAAGACGGGATATCAAAATGGGATCGCTGTCAACCGACAAAGGCCAATGCTGGCAGGAAGGGCCACGTTTGGCAAAGCGGAAGCTGGGGATGGAGGGAGACGCTTGGCGGGAGGTGAAAGGGCTCCCCAGTCAACGGTTTCCACTCACTGAAATCACTGCGGTGTGAAAGACGCAAATGGGAGTCTCTTGGATACCCCTCTTCTCCTTTTAGTGACATGCCAAGCCCATGACTGGCTCCTCTTCATTTTGAATTGTTCTGCATTTTGTATCAGGAGGGAGATCAGTGTTGTGATTTTTCATCTCCAGGGTCCCCTGAATGCCGCCAAATGATCTTTTCCCAACTTGGCTCCTTTGGGACTTGATACGAACCCTGAGGCACCATAGCAAGGCAAGGGCCTCTGGCTTTCCTGATGCTGTGGATTGCATATGGAGGTGAAAGGGCTTTGAGTGGTTATTTGTAAAGAATGTAAAAATCTGGAATAGCTTGAATTGTGTCTATATCGCGAATAAACACTTGCATTAGAGACTGTGTGCTTGGTATTTGTCATTTTATGGAACTGACACAATGACTCATCAGAACAAAGCAAAATTTCAAAGAGTCCAGCGTAAATCGTAAATTGCTGTCCAGTCCAGCTTTAAATAGTAAATTCTGATTTGAAATGCACACTGGAGCAGATCAAACATAAAAGAGAACTGACTCAGTCAGAGGAAGAGAAGTAGAACTTGTCCTTCTGCTGGAATGGATGTCTGCTTGCTGCAAAGAAAAGCAGTCATCCCACCTGCGGTGTGTGGAGTGGGGCTACCATCATCCGTTCTGCCGCAGTCTCCTCCTCCTCCTCCTCCTCCTGCATGTGTGGAGTGTAGCGAGAAGGAGGGAAATGGGGGAGAAGCTTCCTCAAGTGGAATATCCTTTCAGTCCTCCAATTCCGGTCATTTCATTAGAATTGCCACTTTTAGAAAGACAGCTTGAAGGACATCCCGAAGGGGCAGGGCGGGGCCAAGGAAGTTTCCAGACGGAGAAGAAACACAAGAGGAAAGGTGTGACGGAGCTTCTGTGGCTCACTTGGAAGTCGCAGGAATCCCAGGCCAAGCCCAGTGCCCTGCGCAGAGGAGGGAGAGCAGCCCAAATGGGTCAATGGCACAGTCCAAATTCTGCAGCCTCTTAACCAGCTATTGTTGCCATTTGCCAGTGCCTTGGGCGTGTGCATGTGCCTAGGCCTGTGTGTGTGTGTGTGTAGGCTGGCCAGCATTGTGTAGTGCTTAGAGTGTGGGACTTGGACCGGGAAGAATTCCCGAGTTCAAATCCCCATTCAACTATGAAACTCTTTGGGTGACTCTGGGCCAGTCATGCATCTCTCTGCCTAACCTACTGCACAGGCTTGTTGTGAGGATAAAAGTAAGCTTGTACACCACTCTAAGCTCCTGGGAGGAAGAGTGTTATAGAATAATAAAATAAAATAAAATAAAAAATACCATGAGCCTACACTGCCCCCATGAAAGCAAGAAACTATGGGGAATCATAAGACCTATTTGGTGCCTGGATCAAATGGCCGTTACTGCTCAACACAGGACGGGAAGAATCGCATCCTGGAATTCTGTCCAGGTACAATATGGCAAGATGAAGTGGGAAGATGTGGAGGAAATAAGATTAAAAGAAGCACCCAGAACTGGGGCCAGAAAGCAAACAGGGAGATGACTAGAGAAAGACAGGAGATGCAGAGAGGAGCTGGACCCCTCCCAAGGATCAGGGCTGAACACACATCTTGGTAGACGGGAAGGCGTTGCCAACCCCGGGGCTTTGCCCTTGGAGGAAGGAAAGGTGGGAAGCACCCTCTTGTTTCCTCCCGGAGAGCTCAGCCAGCCTCCCAAGGTGGTGCAGTACAGCAGAAGGGGAGGGGCCTTTGCAGCCCCAGGCAGAGAGTGCACAGTGCAGGGGGGCGCCAATTGTCCGGCCCTCCGGCTCTTGTTGAGCGACAACTCCCATCCGGCCCAGCCACAAGCTTTGGATGTGTTTAGAAAACCAACGAAACTCCATTTTTGCCTAGAAGACCTCATTCTAACTTCAAGTAACCTAGCCCAGCTCAGGGACATCACTGCCTCCTGATGATTAACGTCATTATCTCTCTCCAGCTAAATTGTATCGAGGAAACTTGTTAACACAGCTAAGGTTCCCAGGCTAGAAAACAGGATCTAGCCAACTAAGGAGTAATCACCCGATGAACAATGAATCAGGCATCCGCGTGCGTACTAGATACTTGGACCACCATACTGTGTCTAGGGCGTCAGCACCATTTAGATTGTCTGTATAAATGTAGGTGCACCTGTAACCAAACTGTAATCGGTTTGAGAGCATGAGCCTACTGCTTACCTATTGCCATCTGCAGAAGCAATAAAGCCTCAATGAATCATTCCCAATCCTTGTGTCTGACTGACTGGTTACGTTGACCCAGGAACGAGCCCCATCCACATCAGTATGGTCGCTCAGCAAGAGCTGGAGGGCCAGATTTCCCCTCCCCGGCACAATGTCAGGGCAAATGAGCAAGAGAGGTGTTTGTGATCTGGCTCTCCAAAGCCCAGGAAGCCTGACGGAGCCCTTGCTTGACATGGCCCCCCTTGCGATGGGGATCTGGAATGCTGAGCGTTGGCCTGACTGATGGTGGGGATCTTTCTCTCCTAGTTTATCAAGTCCGTTGAGAAAGAGAGAGATAGGAACATAGGAAACTGCCATATGCTGAGTCAGACCATTGGTCTATCTAGCTTAGTATTGTCTTCACAGACTGGCAGCGGCTTCTCCAAGGTTACTGGCAGGCAGGAAGCCCTATTTTGGAGAAGCCAGGGAGTGAACTTGGAAACTTCTGCTCTTCCCAGAGCGGCTTCATCCCTTGAGGGGAATATCTTGCAGTGCTCACCCATCAAGTCTCCCATTCAGATGCAACCAGGGCAGACCTTGGTTAGCTATGGGGACAAGTCATGCTTGCTACCACAAGACCAGCTCTCCATCGTCCTGCAATGGAGCTCTAAGGCTTACCCACCAGGTGCCTAATGCAGCAGTTCGGCAACTTTGGGAGTTCTGCAGGCTGCAAAACCTTGGCCTCCCGGAATCTCATGTCAGCCCAAATCCTGCTCTGGGAGTCATGGAAGGTGAAGCCTGAGGGAGGAGGGGGAGACCTGGGCAGGAGAGGTGGGGACCACCAGGTGGGGGGTATGAGCCAAGTGGGAGGGGGAGCAGTGGGGGTGGGGGGGCTTTCTTCCGAGGAAGCCTGCCCAGGACTGCCTTCGCCTTTGCTTCCCCTCCCTATTAATTCAGAGTCGAAGGGAAACGTCCTCCGTGCTTTCCTGGCATGGGCAGTTCTACCAAGTGGCCCCAGGAGAGCTGGCTGTGGTGAGGCGGAAATGAACACAGCCAGAAGGTGCAATGCTCACCAACGCCACCTTGCAGCTTCTTCCCAAGTGCAGAGGCAGATTCTCGCAGGTCTGACTTGCATGTGCTCTGATGGCCAGAGAATACCGGACCCGGGGAAAGAGCCAGCTTCTCTTTTGGGAAAAGCAGGCCAAGGAGAGGAATGGAATCAGACCGAAGCAATCTGTGGCTTCTGCATAGAGGCAGCAGTTGCTCAGTGTGCGGATCTCTCTTCTTATCAGAGAGGGTCAGTTTCCATTTCCAGCTCCTCATTAAATTGCACCAACTGGGGTGTTTTTTGTGTGTGTGGTCATCATTAGCTCTCAAGACTTTTTAGCAGAAACCTCCTTGGTGGCGGCCTCAGCCTGTCCCCTAACCTGGGAAAGCATCACCATTCTGAATTGATGGTGTGTCAGGGCTGCTCTTAAAGACACAGGAGCGTGGCTAAGAAAAGCAGTTGGCCACCCTGACTGGCAGTGGTGTGCCCGGAGGGCAACTGGTAGGCCTGTGGGTCCTCTGGGCTTCCCCAAAGGTGGGGCACTCTTTGTTAATTTCACCCAACTCTGTGCCTAGACAAGCTGGATTCTGCACCCATATAGATCACACAAAGCCAGTCCATGCCATGTATTTCCTTAGTCTGATTTCAGTGAAAGCATATGAAGTGCCTGAAAACTGTGACAGGTTGCCGAAAGGTGAAAAAGGATGGGGCTCAGCCCTCAGGCTCCACAAGTGTTTCAAATGCAACACACACACATACACACACCCATGAGAGATGGAGTGGTCTCTCTTTCTTCCTCACGATGCCTCTTCTTCAGGCACCCCAAGGCTCCCAGAGTAGCTTTCCTACCCCAGTTCCAGCACCCCAGTCCACAGTCTCTGCTCCCGCAGTCAGCGTCTCCCCCCTCCCAGCTGTCTCTGCCTGGCCGGTGCCCATCCCCCCATAGAACAGAGCTGGGAGTTCCGGCGTCCATGGCAAAAGATGCTCCAGAGGACAGTTGGCCAACTTCAGCCTTACTGACCAGACGCTGAGATGGCCTTCTGCCTCAAGGCACTGGCTGTGGCCATTCAAAGGCCCATCTTCTTGGTTGTGGCCGATGTCTGCAAACCTATTTGGGGTTCCCTGCTGAGGAAGGTAGGAAGGGTCACCTGGTGCCAAGTGGGCCCTGCGGATGAAGGGAGGGCGGGAGCTAAAGGACAGTCAGGGAGTGGCCACCGAGCAAAGGTGTGCTTTAGCAGCCTCACCCCTCCTCTCCATCTTGCTTGCAGGCTCTCTCCTCATCTTTCTGGCTGCCCCCAGGGAGGAGCTGTGTGACTTCTGCCTCTCTTTCTAGCAAGGTCTAGCAAGCCCAGCATCCTGTTTCCCAAACAGTGACAGATCTTTAAGAATGGGGGGTTTCCTCGGGATGGTTGTCCTGACCCAGACATGCATCTACCTAGTGAGGGGGAAGAGAGTCAGCCATGAGGACAGCATTTCCTCCTTTGGATGCCAAGTGGATTGATCTCGAAGAGAAGTCCTCAGGGTCTTGCAAAAGGAGTATGGGCAAAGAGTGGAAGGGGCTAATGCTAAATGGGCCAGGTCCAAGGGAAAAGAAGCCGGTCTACTGGCTTTGCTGCAAGAGACAGTGTGAGAGGGAATCTGAGATGGGCTTAGGGGATCCAAGAACCTTGCTGGATCAGGCCCAAGGCCCATCCGGTTCAGCACCCTGTTTCCCGCAGAGGCCCACCAGATGTCTTGGGAAGCTGCCCCCCTCCTGCTGTTGCTCCCCTGCAACTGGTGTTGAGAGGCACTGTGTGAAAAGCTCCTTCCTTGGGTCGGTCCTAAATTTCCTGGCAGTCCGTTTCATGGGAGAAGCTCTGGTTCTAGTCCTGGGAGAGAGGGAGAGAGATTTCTCTCTGACCACTCAGCAGGTGGCATCCATAGGATATTTCCCAGGGTGTTCAAGCTGTGCACAGGATGCTGAGGTGTGGCCTCTGGCTGCCATCCAGGGATCTGGGTGTGATGCCATCACCATGCCGAGGACCCCAAGGGGATGGGGCCGTAGTTCAGTGCTGGAGCATCTACTTTGCATGCAGAAGCTCCCAGGTTCCATCCCTGTCATCTCCGGCTATGGCTGGGAAAGAAGCTTGGAGAGCGGCCACTGCCAGACTGTGTCGGCGATACGGAGCTAGATGGACCACTGGTCAGACTCGGTAGAAGGCAGCTGGCTATGTCGCAGTGTCCCCAGCTCTCGCTCTCCTTTCCATCTGATTCCAAGGGCTGGAAGTGAGGCTTGAGCGGAGTGGTGGGCGGGCAGCAGGTCTACAGCTCTCGACCGGAGAGAAGTGCTGCTGTCAGTCAAGCCTGTGGGGATGCTACTGGTGGGGATTGGTGCAAGAGAGCTCCTAGGAACCTGGGGCCTTCTGCACGCTCAGCAGCGCTTCTCCCACGGAGTAGGGGCCCAAGGGGAACTGGGATGGTCGAGGCTGAGGTGCCAGGAAATAAGAGCTGTCTTTCTTTCCTTGGTCCATAGGAGCGTATGAAGCCAGACCCCCTGTGGCAGCTGGAGCATCTGGGGGAGCTTGCTCGGAAAGAGGTGAGGAGCATCTTGAATGGCATCGTCCAGCCTAGAGTGGAAGACCACCCAACCCCTTAAGCAAGGGGTTTGGAAAACAAGGTTGCCCTTCTTTGAGCACCCTTTTCCGTGGGGTTTGGTCAAGACACAACACGGAATACTCGTCGGCTTGGTCTCATCCATGCATTAGCAGAAAGCAACTGCAGTTGAGTTGTATTGCTGGTGCAATTTTGGAAATGGCAGTTGTGGCCAATGGGGAGGCCACTGGTATAGTTATAGCAAGGGGGTGGGGAAAAGGTTCCAAGAGGATCCTCTTCCCTGCTGGGTCATTGGCCAGGGTGGAGTTGCAGCAGTCTCAGGGGTCAGGGTGCAGGCAAGAGTGCAAGGAGGAATCCAGACCTCAGAGCAGTGACCTTGACACATTTCCAAGTTGGGGGCATTTGGGCAGAAACCCTTCAGCCTGAGCGCCATTTCCCACGGTGCTGACCTCTGCACAGTTTTACTCTTTCCTCAGTGTTGGGAGGGCCCTTTCCGAGAGATGGAGCCCTCTCTGAAGAGCTCTCTGCGGAGGGCTGCACTTCCCAGTACTCTCTGCAGGCCTAACAAGATGGTGCAGGGAACAAAGGGGTCCTTTTTCCCTTCAGGGAGCATCCCCACCCACCCCCAGCCCGGTCCAGATGCCAGCACTGTACCGTGGGGAAGTTCATCCCCAGATGCATCCAGGAGGACTGTGTAGAGTATTCTGCTTTGTCCGAAGCTGCACACAGGCCCAATGAACAAGTTGTCACAGTCAGGACTGGACAGCCACTTAGGCTAAATGGGCCTGCCGCCGAAGAAGACTACTCAAAGGGGGAGAGAGATTCTGGCAGGAAATTCAGGACCTTGGATAGCTCCAGACAGGGACCCTTGAGCTGGTGGGGGAGACCAGAGCAGGGTAGACGTTGCTTCAGCAATGTTGACAAGCCCAGTGCAGGATTGGATCTTTGGCTGGCTAGTGCCTCCGTTTTGGACTTCTGCAACCTCCTTCCACCAGCGCTCTGCTGCTGCTCTGGATGGAAGCCACCACTCTCTGAGCAAACGTGTTTCTGGCCCTCCTGGGACTGACCCTGTGCTGATCCTTTTTGTTGCAGTTCAGAAAACCGTGCTTCATAGAGCAGCTGTGATGTTTCACATTGAATGTGAGATTCAGAGCGAGCAGGCAGGACCTGTCCACTTAAGTTTAATGCAAGCCTTATGTTCCCTATGGACTAAGAATGGGGCAGGAACCCGAGGTGGGGGCTCCATCCTTGGGATATGGAGGGAGTGCTAGATTTTTCTCCCATCCCACTTGTGTAAAGGGTTCCAGTGAAGTGGAGCCGTCTCCGTCTGAGGAGGCTGTCTAGTGCAACGGTTTTGCACTTGGGCAGCCTCCTCCCAGTAGTGCTCTCCTGCCACTCTGGATTTCAGCCACCATCTAAAGAAATGCATTTTTGGACCTCCGGGTACTGAGCCTTTGCTCAACCTTTCTGTTGCAGGTCCCGGAGCCTCAGCTTCCTCCAGGAATGGGAGGTTTTATTCGAAAACCTCCCCATCACAGGCTGAGACCAAAACCCGTATGTATGATGCAAGTCATTCCCGTAAGTTCCCTACGTAAGAGGAAGGGGGGGTCGGGACCCCAGGGAGGGCCTGCATCCTCGGGCTAAGGAGGGAGTGCGAGATCTGCCACCCATTCCACTTGTGCCGGGGTTTCAGTCAAGTGGGGCTATCTTTGTCTAAGCTGTGAGGACATTGCCTCAGGCAGCTTGGAGAGTGAGCAAGAATCTTGCAGGAGGATCAGGACCATGGACAGCCCCAGGCAAGGACAATTGAAGTGGAGGGAGAGCCCGGAGCAAGGTAGATGTTGCCTCAGCAATGTTGATAAGCCCACTGCAGGCTTGGATCATTTGCTGACCAATTAGAGTGGCTGGCTAGTGCAACAGTTTTGCGTGGATGCAGAATCCTTCCAACAGTGTTCTGCTGCTGCTCTGGATGTCAGCTGCCCTCTGAGGAAATGCATCTTCAGCCCTCTGGGTACAAAACCTGACCTGAACTTTTCTGTTGCAGGCTCAAGAGCCTCGGCGCACCCCAGAATCTCGCCGAGAATGGACGTGTCGGCCAGAATCTGTCCAGGTACGTCTTACGCTCCCTATGGAGGAGAAATGGGGGGTAGGAGCCCACGGGGTGTGCTGCGTCCTTGGTCCATGGAGGGAGTGCTGGATCCACTTGTGCAAGGGGTTCGGGTGAAGTGGGGCCGTTTGAGCTGAGGGGACTTCCTAGCTGGGAGTCAGACAGTTCCTGGGTAGTGATCTCTGCTCCCCCTGCCCCTCTTCCTACTCCAACTGCTGGGCATCACGACTCTTCCAGGGCACGGAAAGAAGAGCAGCAGAAGGATGCTACAGAGAGCGTCACTGCTGCATCTGGCAGGGTCCCTCTAGCTTTAGGTGGTCCAAAAATTCCCCCTCCGTGGAATCCTGTTCAGGTTGAGGTACTCCTCACTCTTTGGCCAGTGATAGGGACCATCAGGGCAGTATTCCGGGGATGTAGCTGAGATTTCAGAGTTGGGTCTGTGTTGTTTTCTGGATTCCTTTTAGAAGTGGAGACAGAGTGTGGCCACGGAGGGTCTAAGGGAGCTCCGCAGTTCGGCCTGTAGGATCCTGGAAGCGCTGGAAGCCACACAGGTAATGTTGGATCAAAAACTCCATCAATGCAGAGGGAAAGGAATCCGTGGGAGCAAGCGCATAGTAAGGTTGGAGTGGGCCCAGAGACAAGATTTCAAAATGGGTCCTTTGCTGATATACACACACAAACACACTTCACAAGATATAGTGCACTCACACTCACATCCCCATTATGAATACGATGAAGATCTAGTTCACTTTGAATCTAGGTTTTTTTACTCTCCGCTACTGCCGATATCCAAGAGAACCAACCTAATTCATAGGGGGTGCAACACGGGCGGGCAGGGGGTCATGTGACGTGCCTCTGGGGGTCCCCTCAATGGCAGTGGGGCCCTGAAAAGACTGTCTCCCCTTGCCTAATGGTAGTCACGCCCCTGTGTGGGAGGCAGGTGTAGACCCAGACAGACGGAGACCTTTAGACATTTCAGGCTGAGCTACTCCTCAGTCTGAGCTCATCCTACCCAGCATATGGTCTACCCAGCAAATAACCCAAGTAGGAGAAGTGGGTCTGTGTTCTTTTCTGGTTTGCTTTTAGAAGTGGACATGAAGGTAGGAAATGAAGGTTTGAGTGGGCCATTAATGGGCACGTTGTTAACCTTCTTGCCATAGGAATTCCTTGCAAAAAACCCTACGGCGAGATTCTATGGGTCAGGAAACTTCCATAAGAGAATTATGGAAAGCATGAAGGTGATGGAAGCCATGCAGGTAATGTCTGGAAAATGCTAGTAATTATGAACAGAAGATAGGGAGGAACAGCAGAGCTTCACCAGACAGCACACTAAAGAGCTGTTCTCATGGCCATTGACTGGGTAGGACAAGCTGCCAGCCAGTCTCCGGAGCGGTGCGCCCTCCCAAGCCCCAGTCCTGAAGAAATCAAAAACTAGATCAGAGAAGAGGGAGAGGAACCCATGGGAGGCGGGTGCCAACTCAGACCATGTCCTCCTACCCAGCAGATTACCCAAGTAGGAGGGAAAGACTTCCAGGTTCCAGAAGGGATCCAGCCCTCAGAGGAGCCGTAATCTTGATTCTTTTCCAAGTGGGGGCCTATTGGGCCAAAATGGCATGAGAGCCGTTTCCACCTGTGCTGACTTCTGCATAGTTTTACTCTTTTCTCAGTGCTGGGAGGGCCCTTTCAGAGGGATGGAGCCCTCTCTGGAGAGCTCTCTGGGAGGGATTGCACTTCCCAGCACTCTCTGCAGGCCTTCCGAGGTGGTGCTTTGGCTCAGGAGGGCTCTTTCTGCCTGAAGGGAGCCCCCACCCTCAGGGTGCACAGATGGCAACACTGCATCTTGGGAATGGTCATCCCCACATGGTTCAAGGGGGACTGTGCAAGGTATTTGGCTTGGGCTGAAGCTGCACCCAGGACCAATCCACAATTTGACAGGCTTAGGGCTTTAAAGGTGCATTGGGTTGATGGGGCACTGAAGAACACTGTCGCAGGCAGCTCTAAGGGGGAAGAAAATTTTGACAAGAAGATCAGGATCTTGGATAGCCTGGGAAAGGGACAGTTGAACTGGGAGGGGACACCAGAGCAGGTTAGTTGTTGCTTAAGCAATGTGGACAAGACCTCTGCAGCCTTAGGTCTCTGGCTGGCTAGTTAGGGTTTCTGGCTAGTGCCATATTTTCACACATGTGCTGCATCCTTCCAGCAGCGCTCTGCTGCTGCTCTGGATGTCAGCCACCACCAGAGAAAATGCATTCCCAGCCCTCTGGATACTAAGCCTGTGCTGAATCTTTCTGCAGACAAACCAAGAGCCTTGGAGCATGAAGGGACTGGGGACATCTGATCGCAACTGTGATCCTGGGTCGCTGCCAGTCACAGAAGATATTCAGGTATTGTTTGGGTAACCTCCTACTCCTAACAGAAGAGGGGGAAGGACCAGCAGAGCTTCAACCGAGGGTACGCTAGCTGCTCTCTTGGCCATCAGCTGGGTGGGACAAGCTCCCAGTCCCTCTCTGGATCTGTGCGCCCTCCCAAGCCCCAGTCATGTATGGATCAGAAACTAGATCAGAGAAGAGGGAAAGGAACCTGTGGGAGGTGGGGACAGACGCTGACAGGGTCCGGCCACCCAGCACAGCATATGACCCAAGTCGGAGGAAATGCCTCCAGAGTCCGAGAAGGGATCGAGACCTCAGAGCAGTGATCTTGAGACTTTCCCAAGCGGGGGCCCTTTTGACAGTAACCCTTCAGCGCGAGAGCCATTCCCCAGTGTGCCGACCTCTGCACAGTCCTGCGCTCTCCTCAGTGCCGGGATGGCCCTTTCAGAGAAATGGAGCCCTCTCTGGAGAGCTCTCTGGGAAGGGTTGCACTGCCCAGCACTCTCGGCAGGCCTTCCAAGGTGATGATGCAGGGCTCAAGAGTGCTCCGTTGACCTTAAGATGCTCCCGCCCCCGGGCCTGCCCAGATGGCAGCACTGCACCTTGGGAATGGTCATCCCCACATGGCACCTGCCGGACGGTGCCGGGTATTTGGCTTGGGCTGAAACTGCACACGGGGCTAGGGCTTCAAAGGCACCTAGAACGGATGGGGCCTGCCGCGGAAGGACACTGCCTCATGCAGCGGAGCAAGATTCTGGCAAGAAGATCAGGACCTTGGATGTCTTGTAGAAGTTGTTACAAAATGAGATAATGCAGGTTTGAATGGGGCACTCATTGCCCTGTGGTCAACCTTCTCGCTACAGGGCACTGAAAACAACTGGCCTGAAGGATGGTGCGGGCTCAGGTGCTTCCCAACAAGAATCCTCCAAGCCATGGAAGCCGTGCAGGTAATGTATGGGGAAAATTCCTAACAGATTAGGGCAGTGGGGGGGGGGCAGACACGTTTCCAGCCAGTCTCCAGAGCTGTGTGCCCTCCCAAGCCCCAGTCTTGGATGCATCAGAAACTAGATCACAGGAGATGGGGAAGAACCCGTGGGAGGTGGGCGCTGACTCTTGACAGTGTCAGAGGGGGCAGAAGAGTGGGTCAGGTGGTAGTGTCCCAATGGGTGCCTGCTACCACCCAGATTTCAAAGAAATTGGTGAAAGGGGTGATTTTAAAAAGAATTTCTGAAGTTTGTGCATCTTTAAGCTTCCCCCCCATCGGGAATGATGGGGAATTTCAGCAGCCCCATAACTCCACTTGGGGGGCACCAGGGATGCTCTGAGCGAGTGGTGGTGTAGTGCACATAGGGTTCCAACCACCCCTTAACCCCAAACCCATGGGGCACGGGGGTTTGTTGTATCAGAGCTGTTCTTCTGAGAGTAGATTCTCTGGTCGGAATGAGAGTGGATTCAAGGTGGGTCATTCTTTCTGTGCCAAACCTTCACATCATCTCCAGCAGCAGGAAGAATCCTTCACAGCAAGTAGCCAATCTTTCGTGCCTTAGCTGGAGAATTGCAGTTTGTTCCACCAGGGTCCGGAGAACACACATCTGGCAGGTGGAGGGGTCAGATGGATATCACACTGAAAACGGAGGGTGCTGTTTAGCTCCTTTTGGAGAAGCAATATTGGGAACTCGTTGGGGATGATGTTGATTATGATGAATTTCATGCAGATACCTCATTCGGCCTTGGCTGGTGAATGGCTCTTTTTCCCCACCAGGGTCCAAAGGAAAAGGCTTTGCAGCAACAAAGCATCCTGGACAAATACAGGAAGGAGGGCCGCTTCCAGAGATTAAGGTCCCTCCGGAAGCTGGATGAGGTGAGGAAATCGGTAGCACAAGGGCCCCACACGGAGAACCCAGTTCTCTGGGACACGCTTCCCCCTGCGCTCAGCCCCTTGTGGGTTGTCTCGGGCAGAGAGGAGGAGGGTCTTGGCCTCAGTGCTGCTGCAGTTGCGAGGGGGCAGGTGGAGATTGGAGCCCCCCCCCCCAGTCCAGTGGGAAGCTCTGCCCCTCCAACACTGGTGAGCCGAGCCTGGGCAGCCTGCAAGCAGCTTCTCCTTCCCCAAGCCAACGTGGCCATCCCCTGGGATCAGCTGGACTTCAGGCAGAAACGGGAGGGTGCTGCGGAGCGTTTTCTCCCGCCCGCTCTCTTAGTCACATCATATGCCAGATGCAGGGGGAGAGCAACTGGCCCTGTCCATCCCCAGCACAGCATCCCTCCAGTGGCAGTTGCTGGGGTCTGTCTTATGTTTCTTTTTGAGACTGTGGGCCCTTTGGGGACAGGGGGCCGTTTTATTTCTATCTATGTAAACCGCCTGAGGAACCTTTTGTTGAAAAGCAGTCAATAAATATTCACTGAATTCTTATTCGTAAGTCGTGCCTCGCCTTCCGGAGGGCCAGGATGCAGCAGGCACCCTCCTCACGCCTTTCTTCCTGTCCTGGAATCCAGGAGACTCAGCTGCCCACCAGACCCAGACCAGAAACACCACGGCAGCCCCTGCCTCCAGCACCAACTCCAGTCCCGCCCAGCACTGCAGGCTCCCCCAAAAGGAGGTGAGCAAGCACTGCCCCTCCCGCACGGCCTTGCCCAGACGGGAAGTGTTGCAGGGGTGGGAGTCCGAAGAGGAGCAGCGGGGGCTCCCCATCCAAAGATGAGGGCAGAGGCAACTCTTCCGGCTGTTAAGGGGTCGCCTTGTGAGTAATTCGGCCTTGTGTTCTTCTCCGCAGATGGAAAGAGGAAGGCCCCAAAGGAGGGGGTGGTATGCGGTCAAAGGCCCTCTGCTGTACAAGGTGAGGAGATCTCAACACCCCCACAGAGTGTCCCATATAGTCATCTTGGCTTTCTGGTATCCCAGAGATAAGGAGTATTGAGAGGGAGACCCAGAGATGGGATCATTTTTCCGGCAGGGGCCTCCTGCAGCCAGTTTGAAATGAGCCTCCCAGTCAGTGATTCTGCTGCCAAACCAATTAGGGGAAAGATCAATTGAAGCCAAAACTCAAGAGATGCAGCCAAGCAGCAGTGGCAGCAATTGAGATGAAACCAGATCCTAACCATAAGGAGGAGGCACTGGAGGCACAACGCAGCACTGAACAAATTGCCCTCAGAGAGGCAAACCATCTCAAGGCAATTCTAATTGCGATAGACAGACCCCACTTCCCTTCCTCCTGCCCAAACAGAATCTGAAGAGGGAGCATTCAGTGGCATGCAGCCGAATCATGTTCTGTACGGGTTATAGAGAGCAGGGGTCCCAACCCTCTACAAGAAGTGTACCCGTCCCATGGCAAAACTTCAGCTCAGGTACCCCAGAGCAGCAACTGAGTGTGTGTGTGTGTGTGTGTGTGTGTGTGTGTGTGTGTGTGTGTGTGAATGATAAATGTGGCCGTTATGAGACAGGAGACACCAGTCACTGACTGATATCCAGACATTACTCATGAGTACACTCACTAAAATTAATGGGACAGGTTTACATGTCCCATTTTAATGAGTCGATGAGGAGGAGGAGGAGGAACTGAACCTGGATGCAAGTCAGGGATTGGAGGAGCCCATCTCACAACTGTCACCTTCTAAGAGTGTGTGTGTGCTCTCCTAAAAACACAACAGGGGGTGGGGTGGGGGCGACTCCAGTCACTGGCTCGTGGCTATTTCTGTCCCCTCCCAAGTTGCCAAGAAGCCGTCTCATGGAAGTCTTGTCCAGTCCATGTCAAGGGGAGTGCTTGGTGCGAGGCTGGGGAGAAGGAGAAGAAGGGGATGCAGAGCTTCAGCACCCAGCTGGCTGCAGCCTGGGGAGGGGCAACCTCGGGGCAAGAGGACCCCCTGGCAGCCCTCCCAGTCCTCGGACCCCTGCAGGACAGCATGTTGTGACTGCCCGTTTTCCTGATGAGCTGAGTGGGGATTCCCAGCCGGGGCAGCCCAGGATTTGTATGATGGGAGTCCATGACAACTTGGGAGACCCAAGTTAGGGAAGCCTCCAGTGAAGAGAAAGAAGGAGCATCGTGTGCTGTTTCACTTGGTGGGCTGCTGCAGAACCCCTGAATTGGCTCAGAATGATGGTCCCCAGAACGGCCCTGGAAAGCATCCGTGAAGAATTGGTCAGGCAGCATCTTTGCAGTTTTGCTTGGGAGAGGCAGCTTGTTCTGAGCCAAGTGGATTCCTGCAAGAGCAGCTGCTGGCGTCCTTTCTCCAGCCAATCCTCGTGAATCCTCCATCTTTTCCATTTCCCCCAGGACATTGTAGGACTTTGAAGAATTCCTTCTCAAGCCCAAATCCAGAGGGGCTCAGCTGGACACATGGCAGTGGCCTCTGCTTCTCAAGGGGAAGAGAAGTGCAGCTCATCTCTTCCTAGGAATGGTCACGATGAAATATACTGCATTCTAGCTGCGCACCATTTTACAAAAATGAAACCCAAATCTTCCAATTAGAACTAGTTCTTAAAGTTCCATTGAAACCATCTTTGATGTATGCATTTAATTGTGCTGGCGATAAACAACTTTGAAACTCGTTCCCTCTGGGGTGAAAAGGGTTCTTTGGAGAGCCAGCGTGGTGTAGTGGTTAGAGTGCTGCGCGAGGAGCAGGGAGATGGGATCTCTGTTCAGCCTTGAGCCTCACTGGGTGACTCTGGGCCAATCACTTCTCTCTCAGACTAACCTGCCTCACAGGGTGGTTGTGGGGGGAAGCAGAACCCTGTTCACTACACTGGGCTCCTTGGATATAAAGAGAGTGACATCAATCCATGCGGGGCTCTCGGTGGCAGCTAGTCCTGATGGCTGGAGGCTACCTCCAGGCTCAGAGGCAGGGCTCCTGTGAATAGCAGCTCCAGGGGAGCAACAGCAGGAGAGGAGGCATGCCGTCATCTCCTGGTGGTGAGCTTCCCAGAGGGCTCCACTGGTGCGCTACTGTGTGGTACGGGAGGCTGGACTCGAGAGGTCTTGGGTCTGATCTAGTAAGGCTGCTCTTCTCTTCTCCCGGGGAGATATTGAATGGCGTTGGCTGAGAACAGAAATTTCCAGCTCTCGAAAGGGGCCGAGCTGCTTGTAACTCGTGCATCGTTTTAAAAGGCTTGATCTGGCAAGTTTTCATGAAACAAAACCTTGCCGAGAGAGAGGGAGATCTGGGATGAGAGGTCTGTGGTAGTTCTGGCCCCAAGCAATTGGCCCAGTCCTACAACCAAGCGCAGGAGCACTTTTGGATTTGATTATTGCCTGCTTGGTTTTTGGAGTCCTCTTCTAACGGGTCGGTGTCGTGGTGGTTGTGTTGATTTTTGCTTGCTTTGGGTTTTGCAGGGATTTGACAAGCTGAACCTAAGCACAGCCCACTACACACCCCTCGCAGCTGCAATCCCTTGAAAAGAGAGACTGCTGAGTATGTGAGGCAAGATCCTCAGCAGACTCAGAGTACATCTTGCCCCTGGTCATGGCATTCAGTAACTGGAATGAGTCCGGAGTGTCTGAAACCCGCGAGCATAAATGGGGGGTGACGTTCCTCTCCCTACCTGCACGTTAAGCTCTGGGGGTGGGGTTCATGGACTGACTTGGGGATACTGGCCACGTGTCTATTCCAGGATCCCAGGGCATGGGGGTGCTGCAGGGAAAGGACATCGCTTTCCCACCCATCCCATCGAGACACATGTCTGTTGAGTCTTTTTAGTCTTTTCTGGTTGCCAGCTTTGCAACCTCGCTGCAGACCTGATTGTGGTGGCATGATGTGGCCTATCTGCTGCTGTGCCATCCAGTCTAGAACTGTGTGTGTCCTTGCCTGGAAAATGATGGGTTGCCTCTCTAGAAGAGTGACAGCTTGGGTACCAAAGAGTTGATCTGTCCCATCGTGTTGTCGGTCAGCAATGCCGTGACCTTCTATGCTGTCTGGAAACCCTGGTTGCTCCCTCCTACAAGTCTGAAGGTTCCAAGGGAACTCATCTTTGGCCTTTACTTCAAACCTTCTATTTAGACTAAAAAGCATTTGAAGTCTCAAAACATGGAGCCCATTAAAACAGGGCTTAGCACATCCAGCTCTGTCCATGCTGGTATCCTGCAGAACCTATCAGCCTAGGGAGCTTCAGTGTGGGAATTCAGTTGGCTTTGCTTTTCTTAGAGCAGGAGTTCTCCAGCCTGGGTCACCAGAGGTCATTTGAATTCAACTCCCATCATCCCCTGCCACAGTGGCCTTCAGGGGTGATGATGGGAGTTGTAGTCCAACAGCATACGGGGACCCAGTTGGAGGACCTCAAAGAAAGAAAGTCATGTAGAGGGTTTCCAAAACTACAGTGATTCTTTGGGGTGATATTGGTTCTGACTGGAAGATCTTGCCAGACTCCATAGGTCGAGTAAACAGTCTCTTCCTAGCCATAATGGGCCATTTTCCAGCTCTCTTCTCTCTCTCCCTTCCATATAGTTTTAAATAATGGCTTCTATTTTGCGTGTGGTAATTCTACAAAGCTGATGAATCTTTATATACTGATTCTCAACACAAGTTCTCAAAGCGGTTGACATAGGTATAAATTAAGTTAATGAACGAAATAAAGATAAATTTTATTTAAAATAAATAAAATGTACTAATGACACTTTTCTTCAGGTTGACAGGATATGCAGATTTGGATGGTCCAGGAACCTCATCTGGGAAAGGAACCGTAAGTGGCTCTTAATTACCATCCGGGTCCAGTTTTGGGACAGGAATGAGAAAATCAGCTTGAACTGCTTAAGGGTCTCAAGTGACAAAGGTAGCTTTGGACCTTCATGTTTCATTCTTTCTGCTGAGATGCAGAAAGCCCAATGCATGCTAGATTGCCAGGCTGTATGCAGTGAGCACGTGAGAGACGTGGAATACACCCAGCCTTGAGGCGCGACTTACGAATCAGAATTTGGTGAATATTTATTGACCACTTGTCAACAAGAATTTCTGCAGGCGATCTACATAGATATCAATGATATCTATGCCCACTGCCCGTGAGCCCGAATCACTCGCTAGGCAAGGCGACCCCTTTACGGCCGGAAGAGGTGCCTCTGCCCTCATCTTTGGATGCGGAGCTCCCTGCTGCTCTTCTGTCTCCCACTCTGGCCTGTAACTCTGCCTTGCCCTCCAAACGGCACATTCGCCTTCATGGGTCCCTGGGAGAGACTGGACAGGATTCTGCCCTTTGCCAGGGATGGAAGCTGGGACCTGCTGCAGAGAAGGCACCCAGTCTACCACTGAGCGATGGGCTTTCCTGGCCTGGCGGGGGGACGGACCTCTGGCCGGCCACGTTTGCTTGGAAGATGGGGCGCTCCTTCCCATCTGGGCTCGGGTGTGCGGGAGGGGCAGTGCTTGCTTACCTCCTCTCTGGTGCTCTCGGGGGAGCCTGCAGTGCTGGGCGGGACTGGAGTTGGCACTGGAGGAAGGGGCTGCGGTGGTGTTCCTGGCCCGGGTCTGGTGGGCAGCTGAGTCCCCTGGATTCCAGGACAGGAAGAAAGGCGTGAGGAGGTTGCCTGCTGCATCCTGGCCCTCCGGAAGGTGAGGCACGACTTACAAATAAGAATTCAGTGCATATTTATTGACCGCTTTTCAACAAGAACTTCTGCAGGCGGTTTACATAGATATAAATAAAATGGCCCCCTGTCCCCAAAGAGCTCACAGTCTCAAAAAGAAACATAAGACAGACCCCAGCAACTGCCACTGGAGGGATGCTGCTGTTGGGATAGACAGGGCCTGTTGCTCTCCCCCTGCATCTGGCATATGCCTTATACTCTTTGCCTTGCTTTTCTTTTTAGATTTTCTGGGAGTCTGGCTTCCTGAGGAAGAAGAAGAAGAAGATGATGATGGGTCCCTCCTGGGTCTTGGACACCTTGGCCCTTGGATGACCTGGACAGTTGGAGAGACTTATCCTGCCAATCTTGAAACCAGGTCTGCCATGTGGGTGGTTCTGTTTAAAGCACACCTGAAGGCGGGGTGGAGGGGGCATCCCCATGAAGGTCAACTGGTACCAGGGGCTCCACCGCGGCTGGTCTGTTTGGCCCTGTCATCTCTGGGTGTGACACACCCTCCAAAGAAGGGCTTCGAGGCCCCGCCCCCGTGCCATCCGATGTGCCCGCTCTGATTTGGAACCTTTCTTGGCCTCCACAGCCAGATGGAGGCAGCTGTGGAGGCCCCTTCGCCTTTCTCTCGCAGCAACTCCTCACTGCACCGCAGCCTCTGTGGCCCCGATCAAGCCCTCTGGATGGGGCAGGTGGTTTCCTGGCCAGCCGGTGAGGCCGATGAGAAGGCGGGAGCGATGATGCCGCCGGGAGAGGGACTTGGGCTTCCGTGGCGCTTCCCTGGTTCCCAGGCGGGTTGCAGTTAGGGATAAAAGAATTCTCTGAAATAGTCTCCTCAGTGGTAGTCAATGCATTGGTGAATATTCTTTTCCAAGTTGGTGGCAGACTTGCAAAACCTGTCTTAAAGATCAAATGGATAGGCTAATGGCCCTTTCCCCCGGCTTCGGCTGATACGCCAGCTGCGTCCGTTTCTTGAGATGAAAGACCTCAGAACAGTAGTACAACTGCTGATCATCTCCGGACTAGATTACTACAATGCGCTCTATGTGGGGCTGCCTGTGTACCTAGTCCAGAAACTGCAGTTGGTCCAGAATGCGGCAGCCAGGTTGGTCTCTGGGACATCTCGGAGAGACCATATTACTCCTTTTTTGAAAGAACTGCACTGGCTGCCGATACGTTTCCGGGGAAAATACTAGGTGTTGGTTATTACCATTAAAGCCATAAACCCTGAGTATTGAAGAGAACGTATTAGTTCCTGGGTATTGAAGAGAATGTCTTCTTCACCATGAGCCCCACAGCCTGTTAAGATCATCTGGAGAGGTTCGTCTGCGGCTGCCACCACCTCGTTTGGTGGCTACTCGGGAACGGGCCTTCTCGGTTGCTGCCCCTGGACTTTGGAATGCACTCCTTGTTGAAATAAGAGCTTCCCCATCTCTGACACCTTTTCAAAAGGCACTGAAGACACAGTTATTCACCCAGGCTTTGAATTAGATTGATAGTTTTGAAATTTTAATACTGGGTTTCCAATGTTTTAAATCTTTTAAATGATTTTAATTGAAAATTGATTTGATGTTTTAAATCATTTTCATTTTAAACCGCCCAGAGACGCAGGTTTTGGGCGGTATAGAAATAGTTTAAGTCAATAAAAGGAAGGGAGTAAAGTGATGGGGAGGTATATGCAGGCACAGTGACTTAACGGTGTAGCCTAAAGTAGAGCTCTAGCTTCCAGATTTCCCCTCTCCTCCCTCCCCTCCTCTCTCTTCCCTCAGGGAGCAGGAGAAATTCTGCTGCAGGCCTGTGTTTAGATCCCAGTTCAGCACTCGCAGCCTCTGTGGAGTGCTGAATTGTGCGGAGCATGTAAAGGGTCAATAGACAACACACTAAAGAGCTGTTCTCATGGCCATCAACTGGGTAGGACATGCTCCCTGTCAGCAGTCTGGCCACCCAGCAGGGAAGTCCGCAATACAAACTGGGCTGCAGAAACAAGACACGGCTCAGAATAGTTCTTTCTATCTGGCTTGGGCTGAAAGCTGTCGACACGAAGGTTGACAAACGTTGTCTTCCAGCGGTGAATAGAAAGCTGACAGCTTCCCCTTCCTCCTCGCTATCTGAGATCGAGGGCGTGACACTCCCAACCTGTCTCAAGAGCTGTGCGATATGTCCGCATACCCACCCCACCCCACCCCCCGCCCAATCCCCAGTCACATATGAATCAAAAACTAGATCAGAGAAGAGGGAAAGGAATCCGTGGGAGGCGGGCACAGACTCTCAGTGTCATTTTACCCGGCACTTTTACCCATCAGTTGGGTAAAATCAGATGGCATTTTAAGATGGCATCAGAGTGGAAGTCTGTATCATGTCCTCTTCTGAGAATGTCTTGCCTTGCTTTTGGTTTTGATGTCTTCTATGTCTCAAAATGACAGTTTGTTGGGATTTTGTTTGGAATTCTCTGGCAGTTTTTTGATTATTGTTTTCCCATTTGTGAGACCTTGCGTGAAGGATGGGGGGAAACAAAAAAGGAAACAGAGAAATAGCCCTGAGAACTCTGCGGGGAGAAACAAGCTAAGATGCCCAAAAAAATCTAAACTCTGAGGAGGCTGTGAGTACCTTGGAAACTTTTGAAACATCCAATAATGTTGAAGCTATGCAAGATCAACTCCCAGCCTGGTCATTTGTGCCTCGAGTGAAAATTCTGGATTGATTTCTTCTATGATTTATTTGTTTTCCTGGCTGTTCATGGTATCCTCAAAAGCTTTCTCCAACACCAGAGTTCAAAAGTGTCCATACTTTTCCTGTCTTGCTGCTTCAAAGCCCAGCTTTTGCATCCATAGAGTGTCACAGGAAAAACCACTCTCCGAACAATTCGAATCTTTGTAGGTATAGACACGTCACGGCATCTAGTTATCCTTTCTAAGGCCTTCATGGCAATCCTACCAAGTGCTACTCTGTGGCATATTTCTTGACTGCTGGATCTTGACTGCTGATGGTAGATCCTAAAAGGCAGAAGCTATCCACCACTTCAACGTCTTCATTGTCAATTCTGAGTCTGGTTGATGTACCCGTTGTCATTAGTTTAGTCTTCTTTACAGTTAGTCGTAGTCCCATTTTTTCACTGTGCTCCTTGACCTTCCCTACTAGAGGAAAAGATCATCCACATTCTCAGCTATCAGAGTGGTGTCATCAGCATAGCACAGATTATTGATGTTTCTTCCCCCAACTTTAAAACCACACTCATCT
Organism: Hemicordylus capensis; assembly: GCF_027244095.1. Lineage (NCBI taxonomy): Eukaryota > Metazoa > Chordata > Lepidosauria > Squamata > Cordylidae > Hemicordylus > Hemicordylus capensis. The sequence continues at coordinate 226,313,511 of NC_069657.1, forward strand.
TCTTCCAATCCAGCTTCTCTCACTATAGGTTCAGCATGTAAGTTGAATCAAGAAGGAGAAAGTATACAGCCTTGTCTTACTCCTTGGCCGATCTGGAAGCAGTCTGTTTCACCATGTTCTGTCTGGACTGTGGCTTCCTGTCCTGTGTATAGGTTTCTCTTGAGAGCAATGAGATGTTCTGAGACACCCATCTCCCTAAGGATATTCCACAACTTGACAGGGTCGACACAATCGAAGGCTTTTCTGTAGTCAATAAAGCACACATTGACTTCTTTTGGGTATTCTTTGGCTTTCTCAATTATCTAGCGTGCGTCAGCAATGATGTCTCTTGTTCCTCGGCCTTTTCTGAAACCAGTTTGAACATCCGGCATTTCTCTTTCCACGTAGGGCTCTAATCTGCATTGGATGATCCTGAGCATTATTTTGCTAGCATGTGAAATGAAGGATATTGTGTGATGGTTTGCGCAATCTCTTCAGTCTCCTTTCTTTGGTATGGGTATGTAGACTGACCTCTTCCAATCTGTTGGCCGTTGTGTTGTTCTCCAAATTTGCTGGCATAGTTTGGTTAGAGCCTTGACTGATTCTTCTTCTGTTTCTTGCCATATTTCTGTAGCTATTCTAGCAATTCCTGTAGCCTTCTGATTTGGTATTGTCCAGAGTGCTATTTAGTTTAGGAAAAAAGACAACTGTGGGGAGACATGGTAGAGGTCTATAAAGTCATGCATGGTGTGGAGAACGTGGATGGAGAGGAATTCTTCATAACACTAGAACCAGGGGTCATCCCATGAAATTGATTGACAGGAAATTTAGGACCAAAAAATGGAAGTATTTTTTCACACAACGCATAATCAACTTGTGGAATTCTCTGCCGTGAGATGTGGTGACAGCCAACAACCTGGATGGCTTGAAGAGGGGTTTGGATCACTTCATGGAGGAGAGGTCTATCAATGGCTACTACGGTAGTTGGAGGCCGATAGGCCACATCCAGCCTCAAAGGCAGGATGCCTCTGAGTTCCAGTTGCAGGGGAGTAAGCGCAGGAGAGAGGGCGTGTCCTCAATTCCTGCCTGTAGGCTTCTAGCGGCATCTGGTGGGCCACTGTGTGAAACAGGATGCTGGACTAGATAGGCCTTGTGCCTGACCCAGCAGGGCTGTTCTTATGTTCTTAGAATGCTGATCTAACTTCATCTTCCCATACTAGAGCTTCTTGCAAGTAGGGAATATCTTCTCGAGTCTCTTGGATGTTGTCATCCCTACTGTACAGATTTTCAGTATACTCCTTCCATCTCTGTTGGATCTTCTCTGAATCAGTGACTGTCTGTCCTTTGGCATCCCTGAACATACAAATTCAAGGTTGGAACCAGCTTCTGAGTTCAGAGATCTTTTGGAAAACTTTCCTCATTTTTCCGTGTCTATTTCCATCCTCAAGGTCTTTACAGATGTCATAGTAGTACTGTTCCTTATCTCTTCTTACAGCTTTCTGAAATTCCCTATTAAGTTCCTTCCTGAGGTCTTTCTCTTTCTTGACTTTGGCTTCTCTCCTCTTCTGGGCAATTTTGCTTTCTTCTGTTTCTTGGTCTTTGGCAGTCTCTTTTCACATGCGTCCTTAGCAACTTCTTTTTTCATTCCACAGTTCCTCTGGTTCCCTATCAATGAGGTTCAGAACTTCAAAGTGGTTCCTGATGTGCTCCTTGAAAATGGTGGCTACGTTCCCAAGGTCATATCGTGGAAGCCGGATAGCTTTGGTTTTTCCGCTTTAGCTTGACTTGGAGCTTGCACATGAGCAGTTAGATCTCTTCCTCAATCGGCCCCCGGCCAGTTTTTTGCTGTTATAACTGAGCTCTTCCACCTCCTTGCACCAAGAACATAATCAGTTTGATTTCTGCGTATTCCATCTGGTCAAGTCCATTTGTATAGGCGTGCTTTGGTTGTTTGAAGAATGTGTTAACAATGAAGAGATCATTGGCTTGGCAGAAACTAAGAAGTCATTCTCCTGTTTCATTTCTGTTTCCTAGGCCATGCAGGCCAACTTTGTTTTCCTCCTTACCATTTCCAACTTTTAACTTTCTTTAAAGATTCGAAAAGGTGTAATTCCATCCTAGTCTTTTATTAGGACCAAGCAGAATCTATGATTATTTTTGAACTAGAAAGATTATCGTAAGGAGCGGACAACCCAAGAACGACATTGTAGAGTATTATATGTTGAATGTTTTGTAGTCATCGGCTTGGGCCTCTTCTTGCTTTTCTTTTTAATGATAGTTTTTATAAATGTATTGTAATGGTGTCTGGTGTTTTTAAATAATAATCTCTTTTTTTTTTAAAAAAGGGGGGGTCACTGGTTTGAGGTCTGGATTCCTCCTGGGACTCTGAAGGCATTTCCTCCTACTTAATAATAAGCTGGGTGATAAGCTGGGTGAAAGTGGTGGGTAGGATGACCCTGGCTGAGTCTGCCCCCACCTCCCACAGGTTCCTCTTCCTCTTCTCTGATGTAGTTGTTGATTCATACATGACTGGGGCTTGGGAGGGCACACAGCTCCTGAGACTGGCTGGGAGCTTGTCCTACGCAGCTGATGGTGTTCTTCCACGGCAGGCCCCATCAATCCTATGTGCCTTTAAAGCCCTAACGCCGCCTCCATGGTTCTGTGCACATCCCTTGGCTCCATCTCTCCGAAAGGGCCCTCCCCACACTGAGAAAAGTGCAGGACGGTGCAGAGGTCAGCACAGAGGGAAATGGCTCTCACGCTGAAGGGTCTTTGCCCAAATGCCCCCGCTTGGAAAAGAGTCAAGATGACTGCTCTGAGGTCTGGACTCCTCCGGAGACTCTGAAGTTATTTTCTTCTACTTTGGTTATTTGCTGGGTAGACCACATGCTGGGTAGGATGACCTCAGACTGAAGAGTAAATCAGCCTGTAAAGGCTCAGGGTCTCAGTCTGTCAGAATCTGCACCCACCTCCCACAGATTCCTTTCCCTCTTCATTGATGAAGTTTTTGATTCAACATTACCTGTGTGGCTTCCAGCGCTTGCAGGATTCAGTAGGCCAAACTGTGGAGCTCACCCAATCCCTGCATGGCCACACTCTGTGTCCACTTCTAAAAGGAATCCAGAAAACAACACAGACTCAACTCTGAAATCTCATCTACATCCCAGGATACTGCTCTGATGGTCCCTAGGGCTGGGCGAAGATTGAGGTGTACCTCAGCCTGAACAGGCTTCCACGGAGGGGGGATATATGGACCACCTGATGCTAGACGGACACTGCCAGATGCCGTAGTGACTCTCTCTGTAGCATCTTTCTGTGCTCTGAAACAGTCGTAATGCCCAGTAGTGGGAGGAGGAGGAGGAGAGGGCGGAGGAGTGGAGATCTCTTCGCAGGAACTGTCCTTTCCTTGACTCAGAGCTGGGAAGTCCCCGCAGCTCAGACTGCCCCACTTCACTGGAAAGCCCTAGCACAAGTGGAATGGGGGACAGATCTAGCACTCCCTCCATGGCCCAAGGATGCAGCACAGCCCTAGGGCTCCTACCTCCATTCCTCTTCCATAGGGAACATAAGACTTGCATCAAACATATGTGGACAGATTCTGGCGTGGGATGTGCTGGTTCTTTCAGCCATTGCTGATATTCCCAGCGAAATGCAACTAGACCTTGGGTAGGCCGAGGCTCTTGAACCTGCAACAGAAAAGTTCAGGTCAGGTTTGGTACCCAGAGGGCTGAAAATGCATTTTCTCAGGGGGTAGCTGACATCCAGAGCAGCAGCAGAACGCTGTTGGAAGGATGCTGCACAAGTGCATAACTGATGCACTAGCCAGCCACCCTAACTGGTCAGCAAATTATCCAAGTCTGCAGTGGGCTTATCAGCATTGCTGAAGCAACGTCTACCTTGCTCCAGTGTCTCCCTCCGGTTCAATTGTCCCTGCCTGGGGCTATCCAAGGTCCTGACCATCCTGCCAGAATCTTGCTCACCCTCCAAGCTGCCTGAGGAATGTCCCCTCAGCTTAGACCCAAATAGCCCCACTTGACTGAAAGCCCGGCACAAGTGGAATGGGTGGCAGATCTCGCACTCCCTCCTTAGCCCAAGGATGCAGTCCCTCCCTGGGGTTCCGACCCCCCCCCCCATTCCTTTTACGTAGGGAACGTACGGGAATGACTTGCATCATACATACAGGTTTGGGTCTCAACCTGTGATGGGGAGGTTTTCGAATAAAACTACCCATTCCTGGAGCAAGCCGAGGCTCTGGGACTTGCGACAGAAAGGTTCAGTAAAGGCTCAGTACCCGGAGGTCCCAAAATGCCCATCCCCACAGTATAGTGCTGCCATCTGTGCAGGCCCAAAGGTGGAGGCTGCTTTAAGGGGAACGGATCCCGAATCCTGAAGTCTTTTTCCTCATACTTGTATAATATGCTGGGTGGGAGGACACGGTCTGAGTTGGCACCCGCCTCCCATAGGTTCCTCTCCCTCTTCTTTGTTCTAGTTCTTGATTTCTTCATGACTGGGGCTTGGGAGGGCGCACAGCTCCAGAGACTGGCTGGGAGCTTGTCCTACCCAGTCGATGGGCATGAGAACAGCTCTTTAGTGCACTGTCTGGTGAAGCTCTGCTGGTCCTCCCTATCATCTGTTCATAATTACTAGCATTTTCCAGACATTACCTGCATGGCTTCTGTCACCTTCACGGTTTCCAGAATGCTGTGATGGAAGTTGCCTGACCCATAGAATCCGTCCATGGATTTTCTTGCAAAGAATTCCTGTGGCAAGAAGGTTAACAATGTGCCAATTAGTGGCCAACACAAACCTGCATTCCCTAACTTTATGTCCACTTCTAAAAGCAAGCAAGAAATGAACACAGACCCACTCCTGACATCTCAGCTACGGCACGGGAATAGTCAATGTCCTCTCAGGGCTCCTGTTTTCACAGTTGAGAACACACACACACCCCCACCAAGACTGGCAGCGCATCTGCATATAGTCGTTGGAAAGTGCATGAGCTTTCATGGTGCTCCCCAAAGACTCCTGGGAATTGCCGTTCAGTGAAGATGTGGCATAGTCTTCTTCCAATATCCTGCATCACTCTCACAGCACAACAGTCTCCAGGATCCCGCCATAAAAGTGAAGCAGGATTCAACAAACTGAAGTCTGAAGTCCCCTTGCACAAGTGGAATGGGGGAAAGATCTGGCCCTCCATGGACCGAGGATGCAGCCCCCCCCCACCTCGGGTTCCAACCACCAATCCTCTTCCATTGGGAATTTAAGAGTTGCACCAAAACGTACATGGACAGGTCTCGCCATGCGACTGACTGGTTGCTCAGGGCGATGCTCACATTCACGGTGAGAGGCACCCAGTCCTGGGTTGAGGTGAGTGTCTTGGACCCTGACAAAATGTTGATTGGGCCTGTGTGCAGCTTCACCCCAAACCTAGAACTCTATACAGTCCCCCCTGTCCTCATGTGGGCGTGACCATTTCCCTAATGCAGTGCTGCTCTCTGTGCCGCCCCGGGGGTGTCCGTGTGCCCCCTTAAGGGAAAGGGAAGCCCCTTGAGCCTCTGCAAAGAGTGTGCTGAGAAGAGCAACCCCTCGCAGAGAGGGCTCCATCTCTCTGAAAGGGCCCTCCCCCTCTGAGAAAAGTGCAGGATGGTGCAGAGGTCAGCACAGAGGGAAATGGCTCTCACGCTGAAGGGTCTCTGCCCAAATGCCCCCACTTGGAAAAGAGTCAAGATGACTGCTCTGAGGTCTGGACTGCTCCTGGGACTCTGAAGGTATTTTCTTCTACTTTGGTTATTTGCTGGGTAGACCACATGCTGGGTAGGAAGTCACAGTCTGTCAGAATCTGCACCCGCCTCCCACAGATTCCTTTCCCTCTTTATTGATGAAGTTTTTGATTCAACATTACCTGTGTGGCTTCCAGCGCTTCCAGGATCCTACAGGCCGAACTGCGGAGCTCCCTTAAACCCTCCGTGGCCACAAACTGTCTCCACTTCTAAAAGGAATCCAGAAAACAACACAGACCCAACTCTGAAATCTCAGCTACATCCCAGGAATACTGCCCTGATGGTCCCTAGGGCTGGGCGAAGAGTGAGGAGTACCTCAGCCTGAACAGACTTCCGTGGAGGGGGAATGTTTGGACCACCTGAAGCTAGAGGGACACTGCCAGATGCAGCAGTGACTCTCTCTGTAGCATCCTTCTGCTGCTCTTCTTTCCGTGCCCTAGAAGAGTCATGATGCCCAGCAGTGGGAGGAGGAAGAGGGAGAGGGGGAGCAAAGGTCTCTTCCCAAGAACTGTCTTTTCCCTGACTCAGAGCTAGGAAGTCCCCTCAGCTCAGATGGCCCCACTTCACCAGATCCCCTTGCACAAGTGCATCCAGCACTCCCTCCATGGCCCAAGCATTCAGCACACCCCTTGGGATCCTACGCCCCATTAAGGCTTGCATCAAAGGTACATGGACAGATTCTGGCGTGGGATGTGCTGGTTCTTTCAGCCAGTGCTGATATTCACAGCAAAATCCAACTAGCCATTGGGCACGCCGAGGCTCTGGAAGCTGTAGCAGAAAGGTTCAGGTCAGGTTTGGTACCCAGAAGGCTGAAAATGCATTTCTTCAGATGCTGGCTGACATCCAGAGTGGCAGGAGAGCACTGCTGGGAGGAGGCTGCCCAAGTGCAAAACCGTTGCACTAGCCAGCCACCCTAACTGGCCAGCCAAAGATCAAATCCTTCAGCAGGCTTGTCAACATTGCTGAAAGAACCTCTACCCTGTCCCTCTCCAGTTCAACTGTCCCTGCCCACAGATATCCAAGTTCCTGGTCTTCTTGACCGAATCTTTCTCCCGTCAGAGCCGATCCTCAGCGGCAGGCTCCTTGAACTCTTGGTGCCTGTCTAGCCCTAAGTCTGACCAATTGTTGATTGGGCTTGTGTGCAGATTCAGCGAAAGCTGAAAACCCTGGAACGACCATCCCCGCAGGATAGTGCTGCCATCTGTGCAGGCCCGAAGGTGGAGGCTCCCTTAAGGAGAACAGATTCCACTTGAGCCCCTGCACTGTCTGGGAAGGCCTGCAGAGAGGGCTGGGAAGGGCAGCCCTTCCCGGAGAGCTCTTCAGAGAGGGCTTCCTCTCTCTGCAATGGCCCTCCACGAACTGAGACAAGCACAGGACTGTGCAGGGAAATGGCTGTGCAGGGATATGGCTCTCACGGAGAAAGGTCTCTGGCCAAATCGACCCTACTTGGAAAAGTGTCAAGATCACTGCTCTGAGTTCTGGATTGCTCCTGAGACTTGAAAGTTATTTCCTCCCCCTTGGGTAATAGACTGGGTAGGATGAGACTGTCAGAGTCTGTGTCCACCTCCCACCTCCCACGGCTTCATTTCACTCTTCTCTGATCTAGTTTTTGATTCATACATGACTCAGTCTTGGGAAGGCGCACAGCTCCTGAGACAGGCTTGGGAGCTTGTCCAATCAAGCGAATGGCCATGAGAAGAGCTCTGTAGTGTGTTGTCTATTGAATCTTCATAAGGGACACAACAAAAGTGTTGCTTTTTGAATAGGGGTCTTAACACAGGCCTGCAGCAGGATTTCTCCTGCTCCCCGAGGAAAGAGAGGGGAGGAAAAATCTGGAGGCTGTGCAATATATCAGGCTTTATGATTAACTCACTGTGCCTGCATACACCAGCACATTAGCCTATCCATTTTCTCTTGAAGAGAGAGTTTGAAAGTATGCCCTGCAAGTGTAACAGCCCCCAACTTGGAAAAGAATATTCATCAATGCATTGATTAGAAATGAAGAGAATATTTCGGAGACTAATAATAATAATAATAATTATTATTACTACTACTACTACTACTACTACTACATTTATATCCCGCTCTTCCTCCATAGAGCCTTGAGTGGTGTACTACATACTTGAGTTTCTACTCACAACAACCCTGTGAAGTAGGTTAGGCTGAGAGAGAAGTGACTGGCCCAGAGTCACCCAGCTAGTTTCATGGCTGAATGGGGATTTGAACTTGGGTCTCCCCGGTCCTAGTCCAGCACTCTAACCACTACACCACACTGGCTCTCTATTCTCTTAAGAGAATTCTTTTTTCTATTCTATCCAGTGCATTGGCGAATATTCTTTCCAGACCTGTAAATAATGTTCTTTTCCAAGCTATTTCTGTAATGTTGTCAAAGGAGAGATCTCTCTTCTTTTCATTGTATGAATTGCTGCTTGAGCTGCAGTGGCAATGCAAAGAAAACACAATACAAGTTTGCTCCGGGGGATGGCGGGAGATTCAACCCATTGAAGTGTGGAGGGGTAGACAAGCTCCAATAGCAAGCCTTATGCAGACATATGCAAGCGGGCATGGGATGAGCAAAAGAAAGAGAGTCATGCTCGGCACTGACGGTTCTCCTAGCTGGCCTAAGGCTGAGGCGTCCCTCAGCCTGAAAAGGCTTCTGCTGAGGGGGGATATTTGGACCAAGTCATGCTAGACGGAGAGTACCAGATGCGGCAGTGATTCACCTTGAAGCATCCCTCTCTTGCTTTTCTTTCTGCTCCCTGGAACAGTCGTGATACCAAGCAGTGGGGGGAGGAGGAAGAGAAGGAAAGATCTCTTCCAAGTCACTGTCCTATCCCTGACTTATGAAGTCCCCATGCTCAGACGGAGACGGCTCCACTTCACCGGAACCCTTTACACAAGTGGGATGGGAGAAAAATCTAGCGCTCCCTCCATGGCCCAAGGATGGAGCCCCCACCTCGGGTTCCAGCCCCCATTCTTAGTCCATAGGGAACATAAGGCTTGCATTAAACTTACGTGGAGAGGTCCTGGCTGCTCGGTCTGCATCTCACATTCAATGTGAAACGTCACAGGTGCTCGTACGAAGCAAGGTTTTCTGAACTGCAACAAAAAGGATCAGCACAGGGTCAGTACCAGGAGGGCCAGAAACACATTTGCTCAGAGGGTGGTGGCTTCCATCCAGAGCAGCAGCAGAGCGCTGGTGGAAGGAGGTTGCAGAAGTCCAAAACTGAGGCACTAGCCAGCCACCCTAACTAGCCAGCCAAAGATCCAATCCTGCACTGGACTTGTCAACATTGCTGAAGCAATGTCTACACTGCTCTAATCTCCCCCACCGGCTCAAGGGTCCCTGTCTGGAGCTATCCAAGGTCCTGAACCTCCTGCCAAAATCTTGCTCCCCCTCGGAGTAGTGTTCTTTGGCGGCAGGCCCATTTAGCCTAAGTGGCTGTCCAATCCTGACTGTGACAGAGTTTTCTTTGGGCCTGTGTGCAGCTTCGGACAAAGCGGAATACTCTACACAGTCCCCCAGGCACCATGTGGTCATGGCATTCTACTTACAGAGGCCGGCTGCTGCTTCCTGGAGTTTCAGGAAGGAGGAAGAGGAATTCTTCCTGTGCGGAAGGGCCACATGGTTTCCGTTGTCTTGTCTGCCCCACTCTGATGCTGTGTGTCAGTGTGAGTGTTTGTGGAACGGAGCAGGTTTCTCTTCTTTCTCTTCTCATATTTGATGCCATCATTTTCTTTCCCCCTTTGTGACTTGACCTGCTTCACCAGCTTGTCATCAGGAGCAGGTATACCCACCCAAACCCTGTTGCGGTATCACACTTACTTACAACCTAAGGGGAAGGGGAAGATCACAATAAGATGACAGACCAATATGCTACGTACATTCTCAGTCAAAAAGTGAGTTTGTTTTGCTCTCGTTGATGCTCACTGATGTGTAGGGCAAAGATTTCTAAATAGCTCTCTCTCTCTCTCTGTGTTTCATTAACAGTTGAAAACCCAGGTTCTTAAAGAGGAATTAATCCTTTGCCCCTGCTAACTGGGCAAAGAGGTACCTTCTTAACATGGTGATTCTGCTTTATTGAGCAGTAAATGGCCCTCTCCACCCCCAGCACAGTACTTCCAGTGACTGTTGCTGGTGTCTGTCTTATGTTTCTTTTTAGATTGTGAGCCCTTTGGAGACAGAAATCCATCTTTTTTATTTATTATTTCTGCATGTAAACCCCTTTGGAAACATTGGTTGAAAAGCAGTATATAAATATTATGTTGTTGTTGTTGTATTGAGATCTTCGGCATGCATGATTTGGTCAGGTCTGTGATCAATATGGCTTAATTTTCAAATCACATAAACTACATGTTGCATAGAATTCAGGCTGCATCCAGAGTTGATAGAAACCCATGTTTGTTTGTTTGTTAATTTAAAAAAATCTGATTTTTTCCATTTAAACTGGCTTGTGTTTTATTTTTCTTTAACCAGTTTATTTTCCAAAAGAACACAGGTCAAAGATATCATCATCACCATGAATGTTAATCAAAACCCCTAATGATATTCTGTGAATTTTTTTATCAGCAGTATATGGGGATGAGAGAGAACAGGCCTGATCCTATTCTGCAGGTGGTGAATATACAGCACTCACATACACAGTCAAGCCCTTGTGGGTGTCTGGGTGTTTCTCTCCAAGTGCAAAGACATTAGGCCCATTCACACATGATGTTCAACACTCATACAATGAGTATACACACAGGTACAATTCTGTGCACAGCTACAGTCATTCCCATGTTATGTTGAACACAGGTACAGTGTAATTCCGATCTGTACAATGCATTTGAAGGTCCCATAACGAGGTTCAATTTTGTAATGAACCCCGGTACAGTAATTCACACCAACATGTGTTCAAGTTGTACAGCATAATGTCTGAATCGGCCTAAAGAAGGACAAGGAATGACTAGAGGATTGAGGGGCATGGGATAGGTCTGAACAAGGAGCAGGAAGATGGAGGATACCTTTCCAAAGTCGTAAGAGGGATGTCTCTCACCGGAAACTGAGGACAGGTGTAGCCTCAGAGGAAATGTCCGTCAGCTGCTCCTCTGGAGCTCCGTACAGGAAGCTCCCCACTCTGGGAAAAAGAAACAGAAAAGCAGAGCATCAGTCCCGATACGCTGGGCTGAAATAAGCCGCCCATCTTTTGGGGAACCGGTTCAGATGGGAGTCCCCAGCTAGTGCTGAACCAGATGTTGTTGAACTACGATTCCCATGACCCCCATGCTACCATTCATGGTTGTGGAGGATGGGATTTGTCGTTCAGCAACACCTGGAGTAACATGGCTGGGAACCTCTGCACTGTTCAGAAGAGACTTCCTTTCGCCCACTAGGAGCACTGAGGCCTGGCAGTGCTGAGGTCAAAGGAAGGGAGAGGCCACTGCCCGCTGGGAGGGACGAGGGAGGAGGCCATGGAGCCCAGGCCTCTGTGAGCGAGCCAGTCTCCCTCGTCACCTCAGAGACGTGAGGGACATCATCACTCCAGTGCCAGAATGGCCGCCCTTCTCTGGCCAAGAGCTTTCTCCATCCCTGGGGGGCGGGTGGGGCAGATCTCACCAGCCCCGTCAGAAATTCTTCCCAACAGTTTCTGAGGAAAAAGTCTTTAAAGAAGCAAGAAACAGCTCCCCGCTCCCTCCCTTTCTTCGAACAGCCACACTACCATTTCTGCAAGGGGGAGGAAAATGGAAAATAACCCCCCTGCCCCCCATACCGGCACACCATGCAGGAGGGCAATATTTTGGGGCTGGGAGAGTTTATTTTGCGTCCTAGAACCAGCTCCAGCTACACGGACCTCGTGGTCTTCTTCTCTCCCCTGCAGCGTGACCTTCTTGGCCAGCATAGAAACTTGGGATCAGTCCTGCAGGGAGGTCCCGAGGGCAGGTTTCCTGCATGTCCTTTTCCAAACCACTTCCCAGCCTTCATGGCAAAGCAAGTCCACACCACTCAGCCAGGCCTCTCCCGTCATGGAAATCCCCTCAGCCCATGGGTGAGCGTTTGGACTCTGCCGGGGAAAAGTATATCATCTTTTTAAAACAAGTTCTTAAAACAGGAGGCTTGGTGGGGGAAGCACAACCCTGCCTAATGGGGAGCTGCTGAATGGATTGGAAGAGCCAGGGTGCAGCCATTTTGGCCCTCCCCTGGATGTAAGGCCACTAAGTCAGCTGAGGGCTTGAACTGCCAGCTTAGCTTAGCCTTCTGCTTGCAACAAATTCACCATGACTCCCTGTATGAATCACCTCTGTTTCCCCTGCGAAAGAAGGAAGAAAATGGTTCTTTCTTCCTGGTTCTTGGTTCTGTAACTGCCAGAGATCAATGCAAAGCAGGTTAGGCTAAGAGGGCAGAGGGATCCTGGATGTTCAAGCATGTTTGCCTGACTAGCAGAAAGGGAGGAGGACTAGCGGAGTGCGATGTGTGTGCCTTTTCCTATATAACGCTGAGGCTGAATGTGCTGGGTGTGCTTTTTGCTTTGGAAATGATTCCCTTGAGAACCATTTATTCTGCAGAATAAAAGCTGATTTCGAGATCTCCACCCTGGCTGTGTTTTATTGGCTCAACACACGCCAGGCAAGGACCCAGTTCTGGGACAACCGATTCACCCCACTAAAAATGCTCTATGACATCCAGGAGAAGCCTTTGAGCTGGAAATTGGCACAAGCTCCGACATTTGGGGGTAGGATGTGAAATGCAGAGGGAGTCCGTTGTGTGCACGGACCCAGAATCACGTAGCCTCCCCGAATCCCCTTCCCTCAAAAGCAGCCCAAGCCCAACCGCCCATCCAAGAATGGCACCATGAGCTACGCCGCTTGGGGCTGAACTGTGGAGCTGCCGCCGGGTCGGAAGAGCTGGACTGGAGAGAGCTCGGCCACGGAGGCCTGGTTTTGTGAGGGACGGGAGGAGAGCTTCAGAGCGCCACTGTGGGGAGAGATGGGCGAGTGGGAAGCATGCGGCCATGTCCAGGTGCTGGGTGCACATCTCCTGCCTTCGGCATGCCTGGGCTCGCTCTCGGGGCCAAGCTCTGGGAGCTGCTTGCGGGTGCTCTGGCAACTGCAGTGAAGTGGATATTGACCTCCCCATAAGGAGTCATTTAGAACTAGGTTTTGCCTGCTTAGGAACACATGGAGCTGCCATATCCTGAGTCAGACCTTTGCTTTATCTAGCTCAGTATTGTCTTCACAGACTGGCAGGGACTACTCCAAGGTTGCAGGCAGGAATCTCTCTCAGGCCAATCTTGGAGATGCTGCCAGGGAGGGAACCTGGCACGTTCTGTAGAGAAGGCACACCGTCCGCGATCAAGCTGTAGGCTTTCCTGGTCCCGGTGGGAGATGGGGATGGCCACCTAGCCGTAGAGGGTAGGGCACCAATGTCCGCCTGCCCATCCCCAATTCCAACAGCACCCAGGCCAAGACCCCCTGGGCATGCATGAGACAGCCCACAGGCTTCAGCAAAGGGGATGAGAGCCGTGGTAAGGCAGAAATGAACACAGCCAGAAGATGCCCTGCTCACCAACTCCACCTTGCAGCTTCTTCCCATGTGCAGAGGCAGATTCTTGCAGCTCTTGCATGTGCTCTGATGGCCAGAGAATACAGGACCCGGGAATGAGCCAACTTCTCTTTTCCAACTGGCAAAGCACTGTGTGGGAGGGGCTTGCCACATCCAGCCTTAGCCTTATAGACAGATTTTCAAACCTCATTTTCCTACAGTATCTCTCTCCTTTGAGGTGTGATACTACTGTACATCACTAGGGCCATACAAAACATTCTCCTGATGGACCTACAAGATGTCGCCCATCAAGTTTGGGGCTGGGGTGAGCTTTCGTCCACGCTGAAGTGATCCACACCTGGTGGCTGTTGAATCATGGCCTCCAAATCCAAGTGCCCAATCGTTGGCAGAGTAATGCTCAGATGCATTATCTTCAGAAAGGTTCCCAATGGTGACATTGAGAAGCCCAGAAAAGCAGTGCAGAGCTTGCAGCAGGGCCGTCCCTGGGGGGCTGTGGGGCTGTGCACCAATTGGAACATGTGGGACCTCCTTCTCTAACATTTGTTCGGCCCCAAGCAAGACCAGTTTCCAGCAGCTCCTAAGATGAAACAAGATTCAACTGCTTAAAAGTTTATGCCAGCCAATCTTAACAACATGTAGCCAACACACTACCCTGTTTCCCTGCTAAAATGAGGGAATTCCATCTCCTTGTTTTCCTGCAGCCAATTCCCCGCACAACTGAGAGTCGGGGGGGGGGGGGTAGTTAGAGGGCTGGATGAGACCTGGGTGCAAATCTTTCTCTATGCAGCCCTAATGCTCACTGGGTGACCTTCGGCCACTACACTCTCTCTCTCTCATCCTCATCCTCACCCTCCTTACAAGACTGTTGTCAGAATAAATGTGGGGAGGCAGAACTGTGTACACCATCCTGAAGGAAGGGCAGGATATCAGGGGCCTAAGCAAATACACATCTGTACACATGCCATCTACTTCTTTATGTTGAGTATTAGCCAATGGAAGCATTACATGTGCTGTGCATGCCAAAACAGAAGGAAAAGTCACCTATTTGCATTCAGGCCAAAGATATCTATTTCCCCCAATTGGGATTTCAAACTAGACAGCAGATTGGCAGACACGCCAACATTCCGTCTCACCCAGCACCGCCCAGCTCTGGCTGGCAGCAGTTTCCCTTTCCTCAAGCAATGACTCTTGGATCTTTTCCCGAGTTCCCTTTTCTTGATCTAAAATTGCCCCTCAAGCTTCGATGAGCCCTGTGGGGCACAGAAATAGAGTTTCAGGAACAGCATCTCAGATCTATTTCTGAAAGAGATGGAATCTCTTATGGAGGCAGAACGGGAACACCTGTGGGCAAGGTGGACTCAGAATTACCAGTAGATACATTGGTTTCACAAACCTGTGAAGGAAAAGAATCAAAAGGGGGCAATTCACCCCAAACTGCCCAATGGAACTCCATGGAGCGGAATGTTCATGGACTCCAAGAGCAGTTTACAGGCAACCAGCAGGGCAGAGCTAATGGGACTCGGTATTCTGAGTAAACTTTCTTTCCCAGTTTATTAAGTCCCTTGAGAAAGAGAGAGGTGGGGATCCTTCGTCCTGCAATGAAGCTCGAAGGCTGACCCACCAAATGCCTAGTGCAGGGGTTCCCAACCTGTAAAACTCCAGATGTTGCTGGACTACAACTCCCATCATCCCCAGCTTCAATTGATGGTGGCTGGGGATGATGGGAGTTGCAGTCTGGAGTCCCACAGGTTGGGAACCCCTCGCCTCGTGGATTCTTGCCTGGATGCAGCCACATGGACACCATGGGGCATCATGGCTGGGGCCAGCATCTCCATCTTCCTCATCTTCACCTGGGCCTCCAAGACCAAGGAGGAGTGTGGGTGCACAGACGGCAAGTTGGAGGGCAGCACAATTGCTGACGTTGCACAACATCACAACTGATCAGGTGGTGGCGGCAGTTCTGTCAAAGCGTCAGCCTCCGGTTCCCATTTCCCGCCTTTGTAGAGCTTGAGCCCAAACGAGATGGCCTGAACTCTGCTCGGAAACTGGCCGGTTTCTTGTCTGCCCTCGAGAGTGTGCTGCTTGTACACTTCATGTCTGGGGCCAGGAGTTCCGCACAAGGGGTCGCGCAGATGCTTATGCCAAGTGGTGTCTACGGCTATTCGTTCAGGGCCAAAGAGAAAATCCTTCGTGCTTGCCCGGCATGGGGAAAGGGGGCAAAAGGGCAGTGCTTGGTTCTGCCAAGTGGCCTCAGGAGAGCTGGCTGTGGTGAGGTGGAAATGAACACAGCCCGAAGGTGCCCTGCTCACCAAGGCCACCTTGCGGCTTCTTCCCAGGTGCAGAGGCAGATTCTTGCTGGTCTGACTTGCATGTGCTCTGATTGCCAGAGAATGCAGGACCAAGGGAATGAGCCAGCTTCTCTTTTCGGAAAAACAGGCCAAGGAGAGGAATGGAATCAGAGCGAAGCAATGTGTGGCTTCTGCACAGAGGAAGCGGTTGCTCAGTGTGCGGATCTCTCTTCTTATCAGAGAGGGTCAGTTTTCCATGTCCAGCTCCTCATTAAGTTGCACCAACTGGGGCGTTTTGTGTGGTCATCATTAGCTCTCAACACTTTTTAGCAGACACCTCTTTGATGGCGGCCTGTCTCCTAACCTGGGAAAGCCTCACCATCCTGAATTTCTGGTGCGTCCGTTGGGGCTGCTCTTAAAGACACAGGAGTGTGGCTCAGAAAAGCAGCTGGCCACCCTGAATGGCAGTGGCGTGCCCAGAGGGCAGCTGGTAGGCCTGTGGGTCCTCTGGGTTTCTACAAGGTTGCAGAAAAGTGAAACAGGATGGGGCCTAACCCTCGGGCTCCACAACTGTATCAAATGCAAACCCCTCCCCCCATGAGAGATGTTGGAGTGGTCACTCTTTCTTTCCCATGATGCCTCTTCTTAGGAGACACCAAGGCTCCAAGAGTAGCTTTCCTACCCCACTTCCAGCACCCCAGTCCACAGCCTCTGCTGCCAGCAGTCAGCATCTCTCCCCTCCCAGCTGTCTCTGCCTGGCCGGCTCCCATCCCCCCCTAGAACTGAGCTGAGAGTTCCGGCATCCATGGAGATGGAGAAACGCAAAAGATGCTCCAGAAGACAGTTGGCCAACTGCCTGCTTGCTGACCTGAAGCGAGATGGCCTTCTTCCTCTGGGTTTTGGCTTTGGCCATTACAAGCCTCATTGCCTTGGTCTATATCTACCGGAAAAAGGGCCGTTCAAGGCGGAGGAGACAGGTAAGAAGGGTCGCGTTTTGCCAAGTGAACCCTGGGTGGTGGGTCCAAAGAGGTTTCTCTTAATTGTTTGTTCACTTGTTCTTTTCCTAAAATCATTTCGTGCTGGACATCAGCCAATGGCAAATCAAAGAATTTGTATCCATTTTGGCAGGGGTTTCGGGCTTTTTGTGTTGCTGCATTCTAATTCATGTCCCCTGCCTCCTGGAGGGTTTCCATCACTAGAAAGAAGCGCGCACCCCTTTTTTGTGGTACCATTTGTGCTTCTGAAGCTTTACTCTAGAACATTTTTCCGGTGTCCTCTCTTTTTTGATACACTCTCTCTAAACTATCATCTGACATATTCATAACAAAGGTTTTCTCAACCAATTTCCTCAGAAGTCTTGAAATAGTGAAACTAGTGTCAGAAGATATTGCTTGCCTCTGTCTTTGTAAATAACATTTCTTTTTTTAAAAAAGAGAGACAATGAACTGTTCTTGAGGCTTCTTGGTTCACTTTTTGTTTTAGCTTTTGCTTTGGATCCCCCTCTTTCTGTTTTAAAAACCAAAGTGCCTAGCCATTCCTTGTGTTCTGTTTGGGACTGCTTTGTTTGACAAGCCTGCATTTAGCCCTAGCTGCAGATTGTAGTCCCATGCCATTCTGCCTGCAATTGGATCGTTTTAGCCAAGCATTTGGACATGTCTATCCCACTCCTCCTCTGCGGGGTCTGGTGTGGTCTACATGCTTATGGTTATCCTCACAACCACCCTGTGAGGTAGGGTGGCCTGAGAGCCAAGGTAGTGGCCCCGAAGCACCCAGTAAGTTTCATGGCTGAATGGGGATGGGAACTGGGGACTCCCCAATCCGCGGTCAAGACGGACACCTTACTAAGGGCTGCATGGATGTCTTTGTCACAATGTCCCTTTGAAAGGAAAGCCTTGGTTCTTGTACTTGTCTCTCCTGTTCACCTGCTACACAACGTTACATGTGTCCTTCAAGTTCTGATGTGGCAAAGACAGGGAGAGGAAGGTGGGGTTGCCTTTCTCTTCTTTCCCCAGCCCACTCCACCATCCTGCAGTCTCTCTAGAAGGGCTCGAAGAGGAGGACGGGCTCCCTGGTTCTCACCTGACTCGTGTCGCAGGGGCATCCCCTCTTGGCAGTGGGGGCCTTTCTGTCTCTGCCTTCTGATACAGTAGAGGGGAGGGCATGGCATCCAGCGAGGACCTGAAGAACACGGCCTCAGGCAGGTCAGGACCTTGGAGATCTCCAGGCAGGGACAGTTGAACAGGAGGGGACACCAGAGCTGGAGTGGTGTTGCTCCAGCCATGTTGACAAGCCCACTGCAGGCTTTGATCTCTTGCCAGCTAGTTAGGGTGGTTGTGCAGCAACCTTCCGGGAAGGCTTTGCTGCTGCTCTGCATGGCAGCCACCATCTGAGGAAATGCATGTTGCGTCCTCTGTGTTCCGAGCCTGTTCTGAACCTTTCTGTCTCAGGTACGAAAGAAGCGGCGTGTCCGGGTGGACCATCGGCGTTTACCTAAGCGGCCTGCTAAAAAAACTGAACATCAGATGCCAGGACCTGTTTACGTAAGTTTTATGCAGGCGTCACATTCCCTCCAGCAGAAGAATGGGGGTCAGAACCCATGGGGGGTGGGCCGCATCCTTGGGCCATGGAGGGATGGAAGATCTTTCTCCCATTCCCCTTGTGCAAGGGGTCCCACTGAAGTGGGGCTGTCAGTTACTGAGGTTTGGGGACTTCCTAACACTGAGTCAGGGATAGGAGGACGAAGCTATGCCTCCTCCCCGCACTTCTGGGCATCACAGCTGTGCCAGGGCACAGTAGGGAAAGCAAAAGAAGGATGCTGTGTAGAGAGCCATTGATACATCTGGCACTGTCCATCTTGCATCAGTTGGTCCGAAGAGACCCCCTCAGTGGAAGACTTTCCAGGATGAAGTACTCCTCAGTCTTAGGCCAGCGATGGGGTCCATCCGTGCAGAGCATGTCTCTGCTCCTTGGGCTCATCCCAGGCCTACTTGAAGAATCTGGTGTAAGGCTTGTGATAAGAGCTTGTTTACCCCACAGACTTCGGTTGGATCAATCTTCATGGCCCTCCTACCGCGCCCCCACTCCCGAGCAAAATTTTTGTTTGGTTGTGTAAGCATTGCCTCTGCAGGTCATGGATCAATTCATACACTCTGAGTAAGACAGGTCTCTCTTTTCAAGACATTACAGAAATAGCTTGGGAAAGAACATGACGGATAGGGTGATCGAATATTCACCCATGCATTTAATAGATGGGATAAGATAATTCTCCAGAATGTTCTCTTCAGCTCTAATCAATGCATTGGTCAGTATTCTTTTCTAAGTCGGAACTTGTGATCCTTTCAGGGCAGCCTTTCAAAATCGTGATCAAATGGGTCGGCTGGTGGGGTAGTGTATGCAGACACTGTGAATTAAGGGTGCACCTTGAAGTATAGCTCAGCCCCCAGATGCTGCTGCAGGCCTGTGTTAAGGGCCCTATTCAAGAAGCCAACACTTGTGTGCGCTTGTGAAGTTTCAATGGATAACACACCACAGAGCTGTCCTCATGGCTATTAGTTGGTGGGACAAGCTCCCAGCCTCTTTCAAGAGCTCTGCACCCTCCCAAGCGCCAATCACATACCAGTCAAAAACCTCATCAGAGAAGAGGGAAAGGAATGCATGGGAGGCGTGTGCAGACTCTGACAGTGTCATCCTACCCAGTACTTTCCCGGAGCATAGGAGCAAAGTTGGAGGAAATGCCTTCAGAGTATCAGGAGGAATCCAGACCTCAGAGCAGTGACCTTGACTCTGTTCCAAGCAGGGGCCATTGGGGCAGAAACCCTTCAGCCTGAGAGCCATTCCCCACTGTGCTTGGCATGGCCCTGCTCTTTTCTCAGTGCTGGGAGGGCCCTTTCAGAGAGAAGGAGCCCTCTCGGAAGAGCTCTCTGGGAAGGCTGAAGTTCCAGCATGCCTGCCAACATAGAACAGGGGCTCAAGGGGGTTCCTTTTTGCTTGGGGGAGCACACACACACACACACACACAAACACTCTGGCCTGTGCAGATGGCAGCACTGCACATTGGGTATGGTCATCCACAAATATGGGTCCAGGGCCCTTGTGCCACGTCGTTCCACCAGTGCTGTCATGCTGCTCGGAATGTCAGCCACCATCTGAGGAAATGCAGTTCCAGCCCTTCGGGTACCGAGCCTGTGCCCAACCTTTCTCTTGCAGGTGGAACAGCCTTGGCTTACGGAGTGTCTGTCACAGGGTGACTGCTACTTTAAATGTGGAAAATGGCAAAAAGA
This sequence comes from Hemicordylus capensis, assembly GCF_027244095.1. Classification (NCBI taxonomy): domain Eukaryota; kingdom Metazoa; phylum Chordata; class Lepidosauria; order Squamata; family Cordylidae; genus Hemicordylus; species Hemicordylus capensis. Next base: position 226,333,378 of record NC_069657.1, read on the forward strand.
AAAACCTGCCCACCACAGGAGGAGACCTCTCAGCGTACGTTCTATGAAATCTTACCTTCCTTACAGAAGAGGGATGGGGGCCAGAACCCGAGGGAGGGGGGCTGCATCTGGCACCGTCCGTCTAGCATCAGTTGGTTCGCATGTCCTCCCACCCTGGAAGCCTTGTCAGGCTGAGGTGATCTTCTGCCTTAGGCCAGATCTAGGGATGGTCAGTGCAGTAGTCCCATGATCATTCCTGTGACTTAGCTGAGATTTCAGAAGTGGGTCTGTGTCCTTTTCTTGATTTCTTCTAAAAGTTGAGACAAAGTCAAGATGGCACAGGGGCTCAAGGGGATTCCTTCTCCCTTAAGAGAGCACACACACACACCCTGGTGGGCCAGGGCTAGACAAGCACATGGGGGTCAATGGGGCCGTACACAAAAGATGCTTCCTGACTGCCTCAGGAAGCTCTGAGGGGGGGGTGGCAAATTATGGCAGGAAGATCAGGACCTTGGGTTGCTCCAGGCAGGGACCATTGAACCAGACGGAGAGACCAGAGAGGGGTAGAGGTTGCCTCAGCAATGTGGACAAGCCCACTGCAGGCTTCGATGACTTGCTGGCTAGTTAGGGTGGCTGTCTAGCACAACAGTTTTGCGTTTGTGCAGCATCTTTCCAGCAGCGCTCTGCTGCTGCTCCGGATAGCAGCCACAGTCTGAGATCATGCATCTTCATCCCTGCGGGTACTGAGTCTGTGCTGAACCTTTCTGTTGCAGGTCCAAGATCTTTGGCTCACTATAGGACTGGGTGGATTTCTCCCGGAGCATGAGCGCTGGCTGCAAGAATTTCTCTGTGGCACGATGAGACCTATGCTGGTACGTATTATGCATTCCCTTTGGAAGAGGAATGGGGGTAACAACCCAAGGGATGGCCCGCATCCTCAGGATAGGGTGGGAGTGCTAAATCTGCCACCCATTCCACTGGTGCCAGGGGGACCGATAAAGTGGGGCTATCGGGGTCTAAATATGGGTACTTTTTATGGGACAGGGCAGTTAATCAGAAAAGAATCCCACCTCTCCTTTTCACCCTGGGGGGCTTCACACTGCTGTGCATCACAGCCAAAGCTGCACACAGGCCCAAGAAACAATTTGCTAGTTTTGGAGCTAGACTGACACATTGGGGTGATGGGGAGTGCCACTGAAGAAAAGGCAGCTGAGCAAGATTCTAGCAGGCAGATCAGGACCTTGGATAGCTCTGGGCAGGGACAGTTGCACTGGAGGGAAAAACGGGATCAGGGTAGACCTTGCTTCAGCAGTCTTGACAAGTCCACTGCAGGCTTCGATCTCTGGCTGGCTAGCACAACAGTTTTCCCATATACTGAGTGGCAGTATACCGTTGGTCCATCTAGCTCAGCATTGTCTTCACAGAGTGGCAGCGGCTTCTCCAAAGTTGATTTTTCAGCATCATTCTAGTAGCACTCTGCGGTTCTGGATGCCAGCCACCATCTGCGGAAATGCATTTTTGGTCCTCGGGGTACTGAGCCTGTGCTGAACCTTTCTGCCTCAGATCCAAGAGCCTCAGCTTGCCCCAAGACTGGGTAGATCTTGCCATGGGAGTGAGCATCACCTAAGGAATCTGAACATCTCATGCCAACACCTACAGTGGGTATTGGAAAGAAACACCCCCTTTGATAGACCTTCAATTCTGGTTCCCTTACATCCTGAAATGAAAACACAAAGAAAATTCCCTTCACCAGCTGTACTTATCCAATGCAACCTATAGCATCCAACTGAGAAACATCACAATTACAGTCCAGAAGAAGTGTCAGAAACAAAAAACAAGAATTACTGAGATTGAAAAAGGATCAACCCCTCCCCATGTCAATATTTTGTTGAACCACCTTTTGCTTTAATAACAGCCTTGAGTCTGTTGGGATACTTCTCTATCAACCTTACACATCTAGACGGAGCAATATTTGCCCACTCCTCCATACAGAACTGTTCAAGTTCAAAAGGTGATCCTTTTTCGATCTCAATCATTCTTGTTTTTTATTTCTGACACTTTTTCTGGACTGTAATTGTGATGTTTTTCAGTTGGATGTTATAGGTTGCATTGGATAAGTACAGCTGGTGAAGGGAATTTTCTTTGTGTTTTCATTTCAGGATTTAAGGGAACCAGAATTTAGAGAATTTAGAGAACTAGAACCAGAATTTAAGGTCTATCAAAGGGGGTGATTCTTTCCAATACCCATTGTAAGACCCAAGAAGTGCTCGGCATTTGAGTTCTCAATCTCTCAAATTCTGCCACATCTCTGACAATACCACCTTGCTTTTGTATTTCCTTCTGTGCTATGCTCTTGATTGGTGAATCTTGAAACCAGCCTCCACTGCAAACTCCAGCCCTGTCCACCACCAAGGCCGAACGGACCCGACCCTACTTTGTGGTAAGCACCCTCCCTTTCCAGGGAATCCTGGGCTCTCTACTCCTGTGGGATGGAGTTTGGCATTTCTCTCTCTCTCTCTCTCTCTCTCTCTCTCTCTCTCTCTCTCTCTCTCTCTCTCTCTCTCATATCCCCCTATTTCTCCAGCAGTATTGGGGACACTTATCTATCACTCTCACGTTTCCAATGCTTCTTTATCTTCTCATTCTGTACTGCAAGATCATCTTCATCTTGCCATCCTCTTCACTTTCCATACATGTAGAGATCTCTAGTTGCTTCAGTTTCCGGGTTTCAAGGGTTGTTGCAGTGGTGGTGGTGGAGATGATGATGATGAGAACAACAACGAAGAATTACATGTGTCAACCTGACTCTGACTTGGCTGGCAAATGGCTCTTTTGTTCCCCCAGGAGACAGACCCTAACCACCCCAATCTGTCCTGTGGCCTTAACCGGAGAGCAGTGCACTTACAGCAGGTGGGCCGAGCAAAAGTCCTGAGGCGCTTCCGCAAGCTGGCTGAGGTGAGGAAATCAGAAATACACAGACCCCCACTGAGAACCAAGAGCAATGGGGCAAGTTTTTCCCTGCGCTCAGCCCCTTTGCTGAATTGTATGGCTTGGCTAAGGCAGAATTCAGGGGGTCTTGGCCTGGGTGCCGTTGGAACTGGGTGTGGGCAGGAGGAGATTGGGGGCCCCCTCCATACTCTCCCAGTCCCAGCACAAAAGTACCACCTCCACCCTGTGGGAAGCATTGCCCCTCCAGCACGGGTGTGCCTAGACTGGGTAGAGTACTAGCAGCTTCTCCTTTTCCAAACCAACATGGCCATCCTCATGTTCCACCATGGCCTGGGAAGCTCACGGCTCCCTGGTAGATCCCAGTAGACCCTCTTCACACCTTTCTTCCTGCCCTTGAATCCATCCAGGAGAACGTATCTCCAGTTTGTATATGAGACCCAAGAAGTGCTCGGCCTTTGAGTGATTAATCTTTCAAATTCTGCCAAATCTCTGAGAATATCACCTTGTTTTTGTATTTCCTTCTGTACTGTGCTCTTGATTGGTGAATCTTGAAACCAGCCTCCACTGGAAACTCCAGCTCTGTCCACCAGCAGGACCGACCCAACCCGACCCTACTTTGTGGTGAGCAACCTCCCTTTCCAGGGAATCCTGGGCACTCTAGTTCTTTGGGGCAGAATTTGGCATCTCTCCCTCCCTCCCTCTCTCTTTCTCAAAAGAAATGCCACAGACCTCATCTGCCCACATGTTTGAAGTATAGCCCCCTATTTCTCAACCAGTATTGGAGACACTTATTTATCTCTCAAACGTTTTCAATGCCTCTCTATCTTCCCATTCTCTACTGCAAGATCTGGCTTAGCTTCAAACTTCATCTTCCTTCCTCTTCAGTTTCCATACATGCAGGGGATCTCTGCTTGCTTCTGTTTCTGGGTTTCAAGTGCTCCTGCAGTTATGATGATGATTGATTTCATGTATATAACAGACTAGGAACATAGGAAGCTGCCATATACGGAGTCAGGCCATTGGTCCATCTTGCTCAGAATTATCTACACAGACTTTCAGCAACTACTCCAAGGTTGCAGGCAGGAATCTTTCTCAGCCCTACCTTGGAGATGCCAGGGAAGGAACTTGGAACCTAGATGCTCTTCCCAGAGCAGCATTCTCTTCCCCGGAGGGGAATATCTTACAGTGCCCAAACTTCTAGTCTCTGTCTTGGTTGACGAATGGCTCTTTTATTCCACCAGGCTCCCCAAAACCAACAGGTCTGCCTTACCTGTGGCCTCGACCCCACAACAACATTTTTAAAAAAGAAAGGGAGGTTCGAGACATTGAAACGCTTCCGTAAGATGAATGAGGTGAGGAAATCAGAAGTAAACAGAGTACCAAGTTCTCTGGGACAAGCTTTTCCCTGCGCTCTGCCTCTTTGTGGAAGCGTGTGGGTTGTCTAAGGCAGGCCCCAGTAGGGCCTTGGCAGTCTGGAAAGTGGGGAGGAGGTGAGAGCTGGTCTGGTGGGCGCCTCGGGGACACCTTGCCCCCTTGGAAGAGGACAGCAGCTCCTTCCAAGCACAAGTGCAGATTACTCCATTTTCAAAGTCTGCATGCCTTGGTGAAGACCAGGGAGTCAGTGTGGAGGAAGCGCCTCTTGGGAAGTGTCGCCTCGGTGTGCAGCAGCTGTGAAAAAGACAATTTCCATGCAAAGGTTCACCAGGAAGGGGACTGGGAACAGAGCTGCTAATATCATCACCCCTTGAGACATCCACATTTGGAGTCATACTCTGTACAGTTCTGGTCACCATATCTCTCAGAGGACATTCTGGAGGTATGAAAGGTACAGAGGAGGAAACCGAGAGGATCAGGGGGCTGGAGCACCTCCCTTATGAGGCTCAGTTTCCACATCTGGGGCTTTTTAGTTGAGGGGAGAAGGCAACGAAGGGGAGCCATGATCGAGGTTTATCAAATGATGGTGTCTAGAATGTGGAGAGTGAGAAGAATTTCTTCCCCTCCCATAAGACTGGAACCAGTGGCCATCTCATGAAAATGATTGCCAAGTCATTCAGGACCAGCAGAAGGGAGTCCTTTTGGACACAGTGTATCATGAATCTAGGGAATTCTCTGCCACGGGATGCGGTGCTGGCCACCAGCTTGGAGGGCTTTAAAGGGGACTCTGGCCATTTCACAGAGGACAGGCCTATCCATGGCCACTAGTCTGGATGGCTGTAGGTCACCTCCAGGCTCAGAGGCAGGATGCCCCGGAGTAGCAGTTGCAGGGAGCCGCGGCAGGGGAAGGGGCAGGCCTTCACCTCTTTCCTGGGGGCTTCCCAGAGGCAGCAGATGTCCAGGGTGGGAAACAAGAGGCAAGACAGGATAGCATTTCTTTCCTGAAGGATCTCCTCTGAAAAAGGGCAGGGTCAGGGAAGACCCCCTCCTTGTGCAGCCATTAAAACTCATCTTCACTCATGAATCCTTTGTCTGGGATGACATCCTCATGTCTCTCTCTTTTCTACCTTTAGAAGAAGAGCAGGAAGAGGAAAAGGCCATATGATCCAGGAGAAGGCCCAAGGTAACTTTGTTTGAAGCTTTCCTGATGTGTTAATCTCCACCTCGAAAGGAAGGCCGGGGTGGTGTGGGGGATTTGAAGCACAGCCAGAGCTTTGGTCCTCCCAGACCAGGACTGGCATCAATGACTAGTAGCAGCTCTGCAGGGTCACAGGCAGCAAAAATAACTTGGCCCGGGGCAGAAATCTCTTGTGGGGTCTTCCGCGATGCATCAAGGTGGTTCATGCCCTGCGGCATCCGGACGAGTCTCCCTTTCTGGCCTGGGGTTCTGGTGTGGCCTCTCCCCGATCCACCTTTTGTCCACGAGGGGGAAACGTTCTCGGATGGGGGAGCATTTGTTCACCTGAGTAGTGGCCACCCTGCGCCATGGGAAGGGGTACAGGTTGGTCAGCTCCACGGAGATGTTGGAACTAGGTCTGAGGCCGGGCCTGAAAGCCATGGGGCTGGGATGGGTGCTTTCCTGGATCTGAACGGGCGGAAGCCTGCAGAGCAAACCCGGGCCAGCCGCAGGGACTGATTCCTTTCCTCCTCTCTCTTTTGCAGGATCAAACGGAGGAGAATCTGGCCCTAGTGACGTTTGTATTTCATGTTATTACATATACTTCTTGTTATTATAGATCCAAGTCAACTTGTACAAAATCCCCCTCCCCTTGGCCTCGTGCGGAGGGGAGGGAGTTTGTCCCAGCCCTGCCCCGCACGAGGCCTAAGAAGCGGGCCGATTGGCTCCCTTGAAATTGGAGGCGTGGTCTGGGCCGTAATCGGCCGATCCACGCCCCAAGCTCTTCAGTTTTGCCTTGGCAATCCCCTCCCTCCCTTCCTTCCCTGATGCAGAGCGGGTCTAGCGGCTGGTCGCCTGCGGGGGCCGAGTAGGAATTTTTTGCTCTCAACGCATTGGCCACCGTTGGGGGTTTTTTCGCCTACTCCGTTCTGTACTCAGGTGTTTAGTTAGAGTTAGAGTTGGCAGTAACAGTGCGGGCTGAGGGGTAAGTTGAGGGTTAGAATATCGGTGAGCACCCTTGGATCTTTAAAGGTTGATTGGTCAATTGCTCCTTTGTGGCCTGTGCGGCACGGGGAGAATAGATTGCCATGAAACCTGCTTCAGGACTTCACCAACCTTTGGGCTGTGCAGTCCAGGGTGGGTGAAGACCTTGAAGTATCCAGATCCCCTCTTCTAAAGGGGGCGGTTGGCTCTGAAGGAATTAGGCGGGGCGTACCTGCCTGTTTCCTGAGCCAGGGTGTGTCGCCCAGTGAGGCGATGGGTAGGACGTTAGAGTCCTAGCCCGAGCCTAAGGGCCCGCACTGTTCTCTAAGGGTGATTAATCACCTGGCGTTCTAGTCCGCCAGGTCTGTTGTTTCTTTAATAAAATTGTGGTCCTTTCACCCATCAAAAGTCTACGTGTCTTCTTGGGCTGGGGTCTGGGGACAACCTACTATTTGTTTCTTTATTTACGTCTACTCCTACTTGGATTGATATGCTGTTGCTATACTGGAACTGCATTTGACCTGACCACTGTGAAATTGCCTTCCGCTGCCATTGGTTCACCATATTTAAAGCAGCAAGTAGTTCCAAAGGACTTGCTTCTATGTCTTCATCCTTGTTGACCATCCACACTTTTTATAGTACCTGTATAAGTCTTTTCAAAAAGAAAGCTGGTTTACTAGGACAGAAAGGATCAGTTTGAGCAGGTTCATCAATGTCCTTGAAGGTGGTCTTTGTGGGCATGAAGCCAAATGTGAAGAAACTGAATTGGTTCCTATGCTAATATCGAGGTGAAGCCTGCTTAATTTCTAAGGACATCTTTGTGCCCTGGTTTGATAGACTTGTTTCTCTCAATATATTTCATTATTGATTTATTATTACTATTAGTATTAATAAGCTATTGTTGTTCTTGAATAAAATCCATTACTAAAAACATTTTCCTCCAGTATGTGTCTCTTTTGAGGCTTCATAGTATGGTATGTCACTCAAGGTAAAGCACAGGGCCATAAAAAACATTCTCCGGAAGGACTGACATGATGAAGCCCATCTGGGTTAGAATGGGGGGAGCTTTCTTCCACACTGGCTGCTGTTGGGAAATGCCGAACAGGTTTTTAGCACTTTGCCCCTTGTTTACCCACACCGGAGCACTCTGGCATCAGATGCTTTTCTTCCTCTCTTCTCTTTGGACCGGCAAAACAAAGACCCGAAATTCAAGCACCCAATCTTGGGCAGAGAGTCAGGCTCAGGGAATCTGGCAGGTTGTTTTGTCCAGATTCAGCCGGAGAAACCTCCCTGAGATCTCTGCGCAGGAGAAGCGTCTGTGGTTTGGGTCTAGGTTAAACACTGGCCTGCATTCATTGCGCACATGCAAGTTCCGGGTAACTGCAGTGTGGTTATTTCTATTAGAAATGGATGGTGTAAAAAACAAACCAACCCCAAAGCAGAATAAAGCACCAGGGTTGCCCTAATCATGTGGATAATGGGGAGAAAGGTATGTGGTGTGGGGGTGAGGGACGGCCATGCACCCTACAAGAAACGAAAAAACGAGTCTCTTCAAAATAGCTGTAGAAATTAGAATGAATTGCAAAACCACATCATATGCCGGAATGCACCACATATCTGGGGGAGGAAGAGGCTGCCACAGGGTCTCCCCAGTCCCTAACGAGGCCATCCAAGGCTGCAGCCCGCGTGGGGCAGGACCCTTGTTTGGAGTGACAAGGACACTTCCAGAGGTCTGGTGGGCAAAGGATGTGTTTTCCCCTCCCCACCCTCCCCAGACCTTCCCCAAAACCAGCACAGAGAAGGCCCCGTCCTGCGTGTACGACAATTGAACTTCAGCAGGGCTTGGCACATAGAGCAGGGTATTCCCAACTGATCTTGCGTGCTGGGAAGCTTCACTTGGCAGAAGGCCGTGCTTCAAGGAGCCGGGGCCCAGACATGGCTGCTGTGTGAGATGGGTATGCGAAAAGATTGCTCCGGGAGCTGGAAGGGATGAGGTCGTAGCTCAGTGGTCGAGCGGATGGAGTCCTAGCTCAGTGGTGGCTCTGGGCATGCAGAAGGTCCCAGATCCCATCCCTGCTGTATTCTCCAGGTAGGCTGGGGAAGAGTTCCTGCCGGAAACCTTGGGAAAGCCGCTGCCTGTCAGTGTAGCCCATCCCAAGCTAGATGGACCAAGCATTGGGGGATCATAGGGCTGTAGCTGAGTGGGAGTGCATCTGCCTTGCAGGCAGAAGGTCCCAGGTTCCATCCCCGGCAGCATCCCCAGGAAGGCTGGGAAAGCGTCTTCCTGAAAAGCTGGATGGACCAGTGGTCTGATAGGGCAGCTTGGTAGGAGTGAGAGGACAGACAGGAGAAACCTTGGATGCCGAGAAGGGAGAAGGAGTGAAATCAAGGATGGGTTCCCTGGTACAGCCGTGGAGCTGTTGTTGGTGCTGACCCAGAGAAACAGGCTTTCTCATCTGCCCTCCTCATCTGGCCAATGGCATCACCTCTACCAGATCTGCATTATTCTCCTCCAAGAGTTGTATTAACTCTTCAGTCCAGCACCCCCTGCTGGCTGATGCTGGAATATCCAGCCAAATGTGGCCTAGATCCAATGGGGTCTGTGCTTATGCTCTTTCCCCACAAAGCAGGGTTCTCACACTTGGGTCCCCAGACACTGTTGGACCATCACTCCCATAATCCCCAGCCACAATGGCCACAGGAGATCTGGGGTTCTCGCATTCCCAGATGGCCAACACGGATAATCCCAGCCATAAGAGCTCTGCAAAGACCTTCTGGTGGAAGAGGCCATGGCAGGACCAGAAATCTCCTTGCTTTCCCCTCTGAACAATGCATTCACAAAAGGCAAGAGAGAAAGAATTCTGGCTCTGCATACTGAAAAATAGCAGTGTTTCTTTTCAAACTGGCGAGCCCTCCCTTTGGAATCATGAGAAGAATCAATTGCACGATGCCGATTCAGGGAGATTAAGCATCCCAGCCTTGTTCAGGAGCTGTGCGTGCTCCAGTTCGGTGAGCCTGTGCGAGGGGACAAGCCAGGTCGGTTTGGGAGAGAGGCGCTGGCATGGATGGTGCTGTCCCACCCTGCTCTGGTGCCCAGCACTTTACCCAGGTGGGCGGAAATGCCGCCAGAGGAAGCTCCTCCCCCTCCGACCTTGCTGGTCATCAAGAGGACCGGATCACCAAATGGGAGCACCCACCACAGCTCCCAACTAGGGTGGGCTGCTTGGCCTGCCCCTATCATGTGGATCTTGGAGATTCCCAGATGGAGACGGAGAGCTGGCGATTCCAGACGGAGTATTTGGTGAACCTGTTCCACTTGCACAGATGAAAGATGCTCCCTGAGAACTTGAGCCCTCCACTCGCCCATCTGCTTGCAAAACCCAAAAGGACCTTCCCATCCATTCCCTGCTAGGGGTGCTGCTGGAGGGGAGGAGATGTGGAGGGGGGGGCCTGACTGAGATCATGCAGGGGCTCTACTCAGCAGCAGCAGAAGGTCTGGGGAGGAGACCCACCCGAAAGGGCACCCCCTTTTCCGCCATGAGGAAAACAGCCTCTTCCAAAGTCTAAATTCATCGAAGGCTAAGCAGATGCTTGGACTTCCCACAAAGCTCTCAGTTTGCTTTTGGACAGCCAGCTTTGGGGATATTTGAATACAAGTCAGTCTGGCTTTTGGTCTAGGGCCTCCACAGGAAGTCTCCACTTGCATGAAGTATCAGCATCCAGAGCAGGGAAAGCTGAAGGCGGAAAACGGAAGCAGCAGGACATGCATTTCATTTCTCCAGGGGAGAGCTCCAGTTCTCAGCGGGTCTCCATCCTCCCTCCCTGGAAGTGGAACTTCTCTTCCAGGTCTCACCCCATACACAACGGCCGGGGTTCCCTGAATTGGGTCCCCTGATGTGGCTGGACTACAACTCTCATTATCTTCTGCTGCCGCAATGTCCTTTGTGGCAGTGGATGATTGGGGGAGTTGTAGCCAGGGGTGAGACATCTCAAATTGGGGGGGGGGGGGTGGCGGATGCACTGCATGGCATATGGGAGGCCTTGGGGTAGTAAGCATGACTGGTCCCCTTTGCTAAGCAAGGTGCACCCTGGTTTGCATTTGCATGGGAGATTCCAGGTGAGCAGGGCAAGACTTTCCCCTTAGGGGATGGGACGCCACCTGCATGCAGAATAAGCACCACCACTTGGGGAGCGGTTCTGCTCTCCCACAGCGGCAGCGGCAGCAAGCCCCGCCCCCGAGGAGGAGGAGAATGAGGAGGGGAGGGGCTGCTGCAGCCGAGGCCAAGCTGGGGTGGGCGGGGCAATGGGAGGAGCCAGCGGGGCGGGAACTTGGCCCCGGGAGGAGGAGTTAGAGCGTCCTCCCTCTTCGCAGCCAGTTGCCCAGGCTGGGTGGGGGCGGGGCTTCCGGGGGAGGGGCACATCCCCGCACGAGGAGGAAGGAAGCCACGCCCCCTTCTCAGTCCGGTCAGGCGGCCCCTCACGGGAGTGGGAGACAAGACCCCCGAGAAAGAGGAGGGGAAGGAGGGGGAGCCACGCCCCCCACAGAGCAGACACCCCCGTCCTGAGAACCCCGCCCTCTGCAATGGGGGGGCTAAGAGGGAGACCCAGGGGCGTCACTACCATGAGGCAGGGGGAGGCAGTCGTCTCGGGGCCCCCCTGCCTTGAGGGGCCCCCCAGAGACCCCTCACCTGACTCCCCATTGCCCCCTGCCCAGCCCCCAGACCCTTCAGCCACTGGCCCTCTTGGCCCCCTCTCCTGCTCCTCCTCCTGGTCGGCCATCCCAGCAGCAGGCAGGCTGCTTTTCTCCCGGGCGCCTCTCAGCTGATGGGCGGGTGGGGGGGCTTGCAGGGAGGCCTCCGTGTAGGCCTCCGTGAAGCCTGGATTCGAGTAGGCTGGCCAGCCCCAGGAAGAAGGCTGGCAGTCCGAGTGGCCGCCACAGCTCTCTGCAGCAGACCCTCTTCCCAGGCCAGACAGCTCAGCCTTGGCCAGGGAGAAGAGGAATCCCTTGAGGTGGTTCCCCCCACCCCACACCCCACCCCCTACAGGTAGGGATCTGCTTGCCATAGGGCTTGGATGGGGGGTGGGGAGACGGAGAAGTCTCTGAATATTTCATTTAAAACTGATTGGGAAATGTGCCGGCTTCAAAAAACCCTCTAAAAAGCCCTATAAGTGGCTTGTTTCATGGCAGGAAGTTACAAAAACTTCTGGAACAAATTTATTTGTGTATTCATTCATTCATTCATTCATAAATACACTTATGTTCAAGTTGTTTGGCACCCCAGGTCTGAGTGAGAACTGAGACATGAGTGAGAACTGTGACGCATGTGTTGTGCTTTTATGTTTTTTCCCCTTAGAGTCAATCTGGCCAACATGGGAATGCAGCACCTCCATTCCAGAGGAGATGTGTGTTAAAGGGCTTTCAAAGCCTCTTGTGAAAAACCTCCTGGAATCAAACTTGACTGAATTGGTTCAGAATTCTGAGAAAACAGACATAGGCTCACCCTGCATGGTTGAAAGTCTCCTTTGCTAATCTGCAGCAAGGGGCCCATTTTAATCATTAGTGTTTCTAGTGTGTTCTAGGCATGAAAAGTAGCACAAATATATAGTATTCAATGTATATCACTATCTATTGTGAAGTGTGTGTGTGTGTGTATTCAGTGAAATGTATTTCTTGGCAGCATACTTCTTTTGAAATATCAGACTTAAATCCTTGGAAGCCTGGGGTGTGTGGAGGCCCTGGACTTGGGGGGGGGGGCATTTTAAAATCTCTTCTCAGGGCCCACTCCAACCTTGCTACGCCCCTGAGCACATTCGGCTCCGCTCTTCGAGCTCTACTTCGAAAACGGAGCACAATGCAGAGAGCTTCACGATTGAAAAGGGAGCTGCATCTACTGTCCAAAGAGCCACCACCGGGTATTACTTGCTGGCAGACTGGAAGTCGCTTAGATGAACTTCAAGCTCAAATCCTTGGTTTTGCAAATACACCATATGAAAAAGGAATTTTTGACTTGGAAATACTTGTGCCTGAAAGGTATCCATTTGAGCCTCCAAAGATGCGCTTCCTGACTCCTTTTAAAAAAGGTTTTACTCCCATATAATTCTTCTCTTCTCATTTGCTCAATTTTGTACATCTGTTTTTTGTATGTTTTGAATGAGGACAGAAATGTGAGAAGAAAAGCCCCCTGCTTACTGGGCAAAGAGGCACCTTTTTCTCTTTGTATATCGCCCTGAGCCATTTTTGGAAGGGTGGTATAGAAATCGAATTATTATTATTATTATTATTATTATTATTATTATTATTATTATTATTATTATTATTATTATTATATTTCTCGGCGGGTGGGCCCATTTAAGAATCTTGTCTCAGGGCCCACTCCAACCTAGTTACGCCCCTGGGGAGACCCCAGGGAGACTCCCGCTCGGCCCGCCTCTCTCTGGGGAGGGCCGGTGCGGAGGCTGCTCTTTTGTTTCCCCCTCTGCCAGGTGGGGCGGAGGAGCAGCCAAGAGAGGGCGGGGCAGTGGGGAGAAGGCGGGGCTGGCCGTGCCGGGCTCCCTCCCTCCTCGCCGCCCAGCCCAGCCCACTCGGCCACCCCCCTGTGAGGTGAGCAGCGGCAGCAGCAGCAAAGAAGCTGGGCGGAGGGAGGAGGACGGAGCGATCCCCGCTTCAGGCTCCCTGCTCGCCCCGCCCCACCTGCCGGACAGCTGCCTTGAGGAGGGGGGCTCAGCAGCAAGCAGCAGCCAAAGCCGGCAGGAAAAGAGCTCTGCAGCCCATGATGGGTGCCCCACTGGCGGCCGCCCCCACGTGCTCTGGGGCTGCGAACCCTCCTCGGTCTGTGCACCGTCGCCCTCCCGCTCCCTCCGTTCAGCCGAGCCCGGCTGTGGGGCTGCTGCTGCCTGTTGGGTCCTTGCCTGAGTGGAGAGCCTGGAGGGCAGGCCAGAGGCCGGCAGGGAAAGGACTCAGGATGCCGGGTGCCACAGACCTCAGGAGAGGCCTCATCCATCCCCTGGTGGTGGGGGCTCCAGAGGGGACCCACTTCCTCCTCTTGTGCTGGTCACTGAGAGGAGCAGCTGCCCACGATTCTTTCTGTCCCTAGCAGAAGAGCAGGGGAAGGAGGAGAACCGCAGTCTGATGAGGATGATCACAACAGGTAAAGTCAAACTCACCTGGTCCACCCGGATGATAATAATTGGTTATAATCGGTGGGATAAGGAGAGTGTTGACAGTGCCAGAGCTCATAGCTGAATCCCGGAGACACACAGATGTGTGCACAGGGTCAGGGATGTCCCGCAATCTTCCCTCCAGGGTTGCCCATTCTTGTAGCAGGCCAGCCTGAAGAAGGCTCTTCGATGAGGCAAGGCAGTGAGATGCGCAAAATCTCTAGCAGGACAGCAGTAAACCTGCTGGGGGCAGAATTCTCCAAAGAATTCCAAAGCATTGGGGCCATGCTCAGGTCTCTTTGCAGGTCACTGTCCCATATATTCATCTTGGCTTTCTGGTATCCCAGAGATAACGAGTATTGAGAGGGACACCCAGAGATGGATCATTTTTCCGGCAGCTTGGAAATGAGTCTCCCAGACAGTGTTTCTGCTGCCAAACCAATTGGGGGAAAGATCAATTGAAGCCAAAACTCAAGAGATGCAGCCAAGCAGGAGCGGCAATTGAGGTGAAACCAGATCCTAACCATAAGGAGGAGGCATTGGGGGCACAACACAGCACTGAACAAATTATCCTCGGTAAGGTGAATGATCTCAAGGCAATTCTAATTGCGATAGACAGACCCCACTTCCCTTCCTCCTGCCCAAACAACCTGAAGAGTGAGCATTCAGTGACATAGCAATAGCAATAGCAATAGCACTTACATTTATATACCGCTCTATAGCCGGAGCTCTCTAAGCGGTTTAGCATATTGACCCCAACATTCTGGGTACTCATTTTACCGACCTCGGAAGGATGGAAGGCTGAGTCAACCTTGAGCCCCTGGTCAGGATCGAACTTGTAACCTTCTGGTTACAGGGCGGCAGTTTTACCACTGCGCCACCATGCGCCAAATCATGTTCTGTACAGTTCTATCAAGCAGGGGTCCCAACCCTCTACAAGAAGTGTACCCGTCCCATGGCAAACCTTCAGCTCAGGTACCCCAGAGCAGCAACTGAGTGTGTGTGTGTGGATAGTAAATGTGGCAGTTATGAGACAGGAGACGCCAGTCACTGACTGATATCCAGACTTTACTCATGAGTACTCTCATTGAAATTTATGGGCCAGGTTTACATGTCCCATTTCAATGAGACAGATGATGAGGAACTGAATCTGGATGCAAGTCAGGGATTGGAGGAGCCCATCTCACAACTGTCACCTTCTAAGAGTGTGTGCGTGCTCTCCTAAAAACACAAGAGGGGGTGCGGTGGGGGCGACTCCAGTCACTGGCTCGTGGCTATTTCTGTCCCCTCCCAAGTTGCCAAGAAGCCGTCTCATGGAAGTCTTGTCCGGTCCATGTCAAGGGGAGTGCTCGGTGCGAGGCTGGGGAGAAGGAGAAGAAGGGGATGCAGAGCTTCAGCACCCAGCTGGCTGCAGCCTGGGGAGGGGCAACCTCGGGGCAAGAGGGCCCCCTGGCAGCCCTCCCAGTTCTCGGACCCCTGCAGGACAGCATGCTGTGACTGCCCGTTTTCCTGATGAGCTGAGTGGGGATTCCCAGCCGGGGCAGCCCAGGATTTGTATGATGGGAGTCCATGACAACTTGGGAGACCCAAGTTAGGGAAGCCTCCAGTGAAGGGAAAGAAGGAGCATCGTGTGCTGTTTCACTTGGTGGGCTGCTGCAGAACCCCTGAATTGGCTCAGAACGATGGTCCCCAGAACGGCCCTGGAAAGCATCCGTGAAGAATTGGTCAGGCAGCATCTTTGCAGTTTTGCTTGGGAGAGGCAGCTTGTTCTGAGCCAAGTGGATTCCTGCAAGAGCAGCCGCTGGCGTCCTTTCTCCAGCCAATCCTCGTGAATCCTCCATCTTTTCCATTTCCCCCAGGACATTGTAGGACTTTGAAGAATTCCTTCTCAAGCCCAAATCCAGAGGGGCTCAGCTGGACACATGGCAGTGGCCTCTGCGTCTCAAGGGGCAGAGAAGGGCAACTCATCTCTTCCTAGGAATGGTCACGATGAAATGTACTGCATTCTAGCTGCGCACCATTTTACAAAAAGAAACCCAAATCTTCCAATTAGAACTAGTTTTCAAAGTTCCATTGAAACGATCTTTGATGTATGTATTTAATTGTGCTGGCGATAAACAACTTTGAAACTCGTTCCCTCTGGGGTGAAAAGGGTTCTTTGGAGAGCCAGCGTGGTGTAGTGGTTAGAGTGCTGCGCGAGGAGCAGGGAGATGGGATCTCTGTTCAGCCTTGAGCCTCACTGGGTGACTCTGGGCCAATCACTTCTCTCTCAGACTAACCTGCCTCACAGGGTGGTTGTGGGGGGAAGCAGAACCCTGTTCACTACACTGGGCTCCTTGGATATAAAGAGAGTGACATCAATCCATGCGGGGCTCTCGGTGGCAGCTAGTCCTGATGGCTGGAGGCTACCTCCAGGCTCAGAGGCAGGGCTCCTGTGAATAGCAGCTCCAGGGGAGCAACAGCAGGAGAGGAGGCATGCCGTCATCTCCTGGTGGTGAGCTTCCCAGAGGGCTCCACTGGTGCGCTACTGTGTGGTACGGGAGGCTGGACTCGAGAGGTCTTGGGTCTGATCTAGTAAGGCTGCTCTTCTCTTCTCTCGGGGAGATGTCGCTGCCCTTAGCTGAGAGCAGAAACTGCCAGCCCCACTGAGCTCTCCGAAGGGACCGAGCAACTTGTAACTCGTGCATCGTTTTCAAAAGCTTGATCTGGCAAGCTTTCATGAAACAAAACCTTGCCGAGAGAGAGGGAGATCTGGGATGAGAGGTCTGTGGTAGTTCTGGCCCCAAGCAATTGGCCCAGTCCTGCAACCAAGCGCAGGAGCACTTTTGGATTTGCTTATTGCCTGCTTGGTTTTTGGAGTCCTTGTCTAATGGGTCGGTGTCATTGTTGAAGAGAATCTGTTTCATGGTGGTTGCAAGATTGGTGTTGATTTTGGTTTGCTTTGGGTTTTGCAGTAATTTGACAAGCTGAACCTAAGGACAGCCCACTACACACCCCTTGCGGCTGCAATCGCTTGAAAAGAGAGACTGCTGAGTATGTGAGGCAAGATCCTCGGCAGACTCAGAGTACATCTTGCCCCTGGTCATGGCATTCAGTAATTGGAATGAGTCCGGAGCGTCTGAAACCCACGAGCGTAAATGGGGGGTGACGTTCCTCTCCCTCCCTGCACGGTAAGCTCTAGGGGTGGGGTTCATGGACTGACTTGGGCATATTGGCCACGTGTCTATTCCAGGATCCCAGGGCATGGGGGCGCTGCAGGGAAAGGACATCGCTTTCCCACCCATCCCATCGAGACACATGCCTGTTTAGACTTTTTAGTCTTTTCTGGTTGCCAGCTTTGCAACCTCGCTGCAGACCTGATTGTTGTGGCATGATGTGGCCTATCTGCTGCTGTGCCATCCAGTCTAGAACTGTGTGTGTCTTTGCCTGGAAAATGATGGGTTGCCTCTCTAGAAGAGTGACAGCTTGGGTACCAAAGAGTTGATCTGTCCCATCGTGTTGTCGGTCAGCAATGCCGTGACCTTCTATGCTGTCTGGAAACCCTGGTTGCTCCCTCCTGCAAGTCTGAAGGTTCCAAGGGAACTCTTCTTTGGCCGTTAGTTCAAACCTTCTATTTAGACTAAAAAGCATTTGAAGTCTCAAAACATGGAGCCCATTAAAACAGGGCTTAGCACATCCAGCTCTGTCCATGCTGGTCTCCTGCAGAACCTATCAGCCTAGGGAGCTTCAGCGTGGGAATCCAGTTGGCTTTGCTTGTCTTAGAGCAGGAGTTCTCCAGCCTGGGTTGCCAGAGGTCATTTGAATTCAACTTCCACCATCCCCTGCCACAGTGGCCTTCAGGGGTGATGATGGGAGTTGTAGTCCAAGAGCATATGGGGACCCAGCTGGAGAACCTTTGAGAAAGAAAGCAAGTCATGTAGAGAGTTTCCAAAACTACAGTGATTCATTGGGGTGATATTGGTTCTGACTGGAAGATCTTGCCAGACTCCATAGGTAGAGAAAACGGTCTCTTCCTAGCCATAATGGGCCATTTTCCAGCTTTCTTCTCTTCTCTCTCTCCCCCTCCCCTATAGTTTTTAATAAGGGCTTCTCTTTTGCGTGTAGTAATTCTACAAAGCTGATCAATCTTTATATACCGCCTCTCAAGTTCCCAAAGCGGTTGACATAGGTCTAAATTAAGTTCATTAACTCACTAAAAATAAATTTTATTGATTTACAATAAATATAATGTAGTAATTACACTTTTCTTCAGGTGGCAGGATACGCAGATTTGGATGGTCCAGGAACCGCCTCTGGGAAAGGAACTGTAAGTGGCTCTTAATTACCATCTGGGTGGGGTTTTGGGACAGGAATTGGAAAATCCGCTTGAACTGCTTAAGGGTCTCAAGCGACAAAGGTAGCTTTGGACCTTCATGTTTCATTCTTTCTGCTGAGATGCAGAAAGCCCAATGCATGCTAGATTCCCAGACTGTATGCAGTGAGCACGTGAGAGACGTGGAATAGACCCAGCCGTGACTGCAGGGATTCAAAGCCTCTACGTGGCACTCCTCTGGACGCACCAAAGCCTTAATTCGATAGTGCTATGACTACAAACACTTCTCTACCACCTTTCAATGGGATGCCATTGGGAACATCTGTCTGGTGGTGAAATAGCCACCTGGTGGTGGTGATTCCTGGAACTCTCTTCAACTTGAAATGCAGGTTGGGTAGGAGTGATGACCCTGGGCAGATGGGTGTAGAGGAGGCATCGTGTTTCTCTCCCTCAGTCGAGACAACAGCTCCTTCACCCTTCTCCGCAAACAGGGTTTCTCCAGGCTTGGACCTTTCTACTCATCCCTAGGAAGTGGCCCTATCAGACCAGTGGTAGTTCCAGCTCAGTTTTTTCCTTCCTGACTGGCAGCAGCTCTCCAAGATTTCAGGCAGGAGTCTTTTCCAGCCGACCCAAGCGGTGATCTTCCCCTGAGCTCCGCCCCTTCCTCCTTCCGGGTCAATATTGTGCCACACCCATCTCACACAGCAAGCATGGATGGGCCCCAGTTTCTGGAAGGACTTGTTATGCCAAATCGATTCTTGCAAGTATAGGTCCGCAAGAAAAGGTTGCAGCATATCCCTGGTATGCCTTGAGGCTGTGCAAGGAGGAAGTTTGAGACCCCCTTTCCCCTCAGAAGCAGAAGGGGTTGTGACTGCTGTGAGGGAGTATTCTGCAAGCGGAGACATTGCCTGCTCTTTCAGTTACAGCCTACTGTTCCCCTCTTTGCCACTGAGCCCCATGAGCTCTGCCCAGCTAGTTGCCTGTCAATTGCCTAGAGTCCATGAACATTCCGCTCCAGGGAGTTACATTGGGGCAGTTTGGAGGAGTAGCCCCCATCTGGGTTCTTTTCCTTCAGAGTCTGGTGAGACGTATCTGCTGGTTATCTTGAATCCACCTTGCCCACAGGTGTCCCAGTTGTGCCTCCATGAGGAGCATTGCATCTCTTTCCGAAACAGATATGTAATAGTGCTGCTGCTGAAACGATATTTCTATGCCCCACAGGGCTCATCGAAGCTTGAGAAGCAATTTTAGATCAAGAAAAGGGAACTAGGGAAAAGAACCAAGAGTCAGTGCTTTCGGAAAGAGAAACTGCTGCCAGTCAGAGCTGGGCGGTGCTGGGCGAGACGGAATGTTGGTGTGTCTGCCAATCTGCTGTCTAGTTTGAAATCCCAATTGGGGGAAATATACTGTATTTCGCCTAAATTGATTGCAAGTAGGTGACTTTTCCTTCTGTTTTGGCACTGACCACCCAAGCGATACTTCCATTGGAGGTCGCAATGTGGCTAATACTGAACATAAATAGGTATCTGGGATGTCCACAGGCATGTATTTTGTCATGCCACTGATATCCTGCCCTTCTGTCAGGATGGTGTGCACGGTTCTGCCTCCCCACTTCTATTCTGGCAACAATCCTGTGAGGTAGGTTAGGATGAGAGAGACTGAGTATCTGGCCAAAGATCACCCGGTGAGTATTAGGGCTGAGTAGAGGAGGATTTTAACCCAGGTCTCCCCTGGTCTCCCCCAGAACTCTCACTATGCCACTGCTCGGGCTCTCAGTATTGGCTGCAGGAGAACAAGGAGGTGGAAATCCTGCATTTTAGCAGGGCAACAGAGTAGTGGGTTGGCTATGCATTGTTAAGATTGGCTGGCATGAATTTTTAAAGCGTCGAATCTTGCTTCCTCATAGGGGTTTCTGAAAACTGCCTTTCTCCGGGGCCTAGCAAAGCTAGAGAAGGAGGTCCCAATCGCTCCTACAGCCCCACAGCCTACAAGCCCCACAACCCAGCCAGGTCCCACTCGCTCCTACAGCCCCACAACCCTACAGCCCCACAGCCCAGCCAGGTCCCACTCGCTCCTACAGCCCCACAGCCCTATAGCCCCACAACCCAGCCAGGGACAGCCCTGCCTGCCTCCTCTGCACTGCTTTTCAGGGCTTCTCAATGTGACAGTTGGGACCTTTTCTGAAGGAGATAATGCACCTGAGCCTGACTCTGCCAAAGACTGGGTGCTGAGATTTGGCGGTCTTTGTTTTGGCCCTGAAAAGAGAAGAGGGGAAGAAAAGCATCTGATGCCAAAGTGCTCCAGTGTGGGCGTGCAAGGGGCGAAGTGCTAAAAAGCTGTTTGGCATTTTCAAACAGTAGCCAGGGTGGAAGAAAGCTCCCCCCAACTCCAAACCAGAAGGGCTGCATGGTGTCAGTCCCCTGGAAGAATGTTTTGTATGGCCTTGGTGACATATTGTACAATAAGCCTCAAAGGAGAGAGGAGAGGAAAGCTGGTCTTGTGGTAGCAAGCATGACTTGTCCCCTAAGTCCGCCCTGAATGCCTATGAAAGGGAGACTAGAAGTGTGAGCACTGCAAGAGATTCCCCTCAGGGGATGGAGCCGCTCTGGGAAGAGCAGAAGGTATCAAGTTCCCTCCCTGGCTTCTCCAAGATAGGGCTGAGAGAGATTTCTGCCTGCAACCTTGGAGAAGCCGCTGCCAGTCTGTGTAGACAATCCTGAGCTAGATGGACCAATGGTCTGACTCAGTATATGGCAGCTTCCTATGCTCCTATGAGACAGATACTGGAAGGAAATGTTTTTTTAGTCATGGATTGTATTCAAGAACATCAACAACAACGATAATGAATAGTGGTCAGGTCAGATGCAGTTCCATTATAGCAACAGCATATCGATACAAGTAGGAGTAGATGTAAACAAAGGAACAAACAGTAGGTTTGTACCAGTTAAGACTTGGATATATATACGAAGAAGAAATATATGTAATAACATATCCCAGGCAACAGTTCTGTCTCAGCAGGGCCAAGTGCATTTCTGCACGACTCAGATCTGCTCTTCAGTTTTCCAACAGACAAGCCCATGATAAGGGGCATCAAAGAAGATCGTCATCAAGGCAGCTTGTCAACCTCTGAGGGAAACGCTAAAGAGATTCTAAAAGAGACTGATGGCCAACTAGGATGAAGAAAGACAAGGAAAAACCCTTCCACAGGAGCAATTGCTCTGGGCCTACAGGTGCCTTAAATATGGGGAAGAGACCCCAGCAGGAGGTGTTTCCACAGGGCTGAGGTGGTCAAATGCATTTGCATTTTAGCAGCAGCAAATCAATACAAGTAAGAACACAAATACATACACAAAGAGTAGGTTCGCACAAGTTTTTATATATCTCATTCCTACGCAATCATAAATTAAGCAAATAATACTAAATAATATAATGAAAATAGTTAAGTGAAGTACAAATGTCACGATGGCCAGCTTCTCCTCCGTTTGATCCTGCAAAAGAGAGAGGAGGAAAGGAATCAGGCCCTGCGGCTGGCCAGGGTTTGCTCTGCAGGCTTCCGCCCGTTCAGATCCAGGAAAGCACCCATCCCAGCCCCATGGCTTTCAGGCCCAGCCTCAGGCCTAGTTCCCACATCTCCATGGAGCTGACCAACCTGTACCCCTTCCCATGGCGCAGGGTGGGCTCTGCTCAGGTGAACAAATGCTCCCCCATCCGAGAACGTTTCCCCCTTGTGGACAAAAGGTGGATCAGGGAGAAGCCACGCCAGAACCCCAGGCCAGAAAGGGAGACTCATCCGGATGCCGGAGGGCATGAACCATCTTGATGCATCGCGGAGGACCCCACAAGAGATTTCTGCCCTGGGCCAAGTTATTTTTGCTGTCTGCAGAGCTGCTGCTAGTCATTGATGCCAGTCCTGGTCTGGGAGGACCAAAGCTCCGGCTGTGCTTCAGATCCCCCACCCCAGCCCAGCCTTCCTTTCAAGGTGGAGATTTACACATCAGGAAAGCTCTCATGGGAAGCACAGCCACGGTCCACTGATCCAAAGAGTTGCTTCCAGAGGAGGTGAGTGTGGCGGAAGAGCTGAAGGCAGCACACAACACACTTCTCGGAGGACTCTCCCCTGATCTCCTTGGAACGTACCCGGCCTCTCCTACGCTTCAAACAAAGTTACCTTGGGCCTTCTCCTGGATCATATGGCCTTTTCCTCTTCCTGCTCTTCTTCTAAAGGTAGAAAAGAGAGAGACATGAGGATGTCATCCCAGACAAAGGATTGATGAGTGAAGATAAGTTTTAATGGCTGCACAAGGAGGAGGTCTTCCCTGACCCTGCCCTTTTTCAGAGGAGATCCTTCAGGAAAGACATGCTAACCTGTCTTGCCTCATGTTTCCCACACTGGCCATCTACTGCCTCTGGGAAGCCCCCAGGCCAGAGGTGAAGGCCTGCCCCTTCCCCTGCCGTGGCTCCCCTGCAACTGCTACTCCGGGGCATCCTGCCTCTGAGCCTGGAGGTGGCCTACAGCTGTCCAGACTAGTGGCCATGGATAGGACTGTCCTCTGTGAAATGGCCAGAGTCCCCTTTAAAGCCCTCCAAGCTGGTGGCCAGCACCGCATCCCGTGGCAGAGAATTCCCTAGATTCATGATACACTGTTGTCCAAAAGCACTCCCTTCCGCTGGTCCTGAATGACTTGGCAATCATTTTCATGAGATGGCCACTGGTTCCAGTCTAATGGGAGGGGAAGAAATTCTTATCACTCTCCACGTTCTAGACACCAGGCATCATTTGATAAACCTCGATCGTGGCTCCCCTTCGTTGCCTTCTCCCCTCAACTAAAAAGCCCCAGATGTGGAAACTGAGCCGCATAAGGGAGGTGCTCCAGCCCCCTGATCCTCTCGGTTTCCTCTTCTGCACCTTTCATACCTCCGGAATGTCCTCTGAGAGATATGGTGACCAGAACTGTACAGAGTATGACTCCAAATGTGGATGTCTCAAGGGGTGATGATATTAGCAGCTCTGTTCTCAGTCCCCTTCCTGGTGATCCTTTGCATGGAAATTGTCTTTTTCACAGCTGCTGCACACCGAGGCGACACTTCCCAAGAGGCGCTTCCTCCACTTTCTGCCCCAATGGCCCCTGATTGGAACAGAGTCAAGGTCACTGCTCTGAGCTCTGGATTCCTCCTGATACTCTGAAGGCATTTCCTCCAACTTTGCTCCTATGCTCCGGGAAAGTACTGGGTAGGATGACACTGTCAGAGTCTGCACACGCCTCCCATACATTCCTTTCCCTCTTCTCTGATGAGGTTTTTGACTGGTATGTGATTGGCGCTTGGGAGGGTGCAGAGCTCCTGAAAGAATCTGGGAGCTTGTCCCACCAACTAATAGCCATGAGGACAGCTCTGTGGTGTGTTATCCATTGAAACTTCACAAGGCGCACACAAGTGTTGG
The DNA here is from genome assembly GCF_027244095.1 of Hemicordylus capensis. Lineage (NCBI taxonomy): Eukaryota > Metazoa > Chordata > Lepidosauria > Squamata > Cordylidae > Hemicordylus > Hemicordylus capensis. Next base: position 226,356,751 of record NC_069657.1, read on the forward strand.
CTTCTTGAATAGGGCCCTTAACACAGGCCTGCAGCAGCATCTGGGGGCTGAGCTATACTTCAAGGTGCACCCTTAATTCACAGTGTCTGCATACACTACCCCACTAGCCGAGCCATTTGATCACGATTTTGAAAGGCTGCCCTGAAAAGATCACAAGTGCCTACTTAGAAAAGAATACTGACCAATGCATTGATTAGAGCTGAAGAGAACATTCTGGAGAATTATCTTATCCCATCTATTAAATGCATGGGTGAATATTTGATCAACCTATCCGTCATGTTCTTTCCCAAGCTATTTCTGTAATGTCTTGAAAAGAGAGACCTGTCTTACTCAGAGTGTATGAATTGCTCCATGACCTGCAGTGGCAATGCTTACACAACCAAACAAAAAAGCTTCCTCGGGAGTGAGGGCGGGGTAGGAGGGCCGTGAAGATTGATCCAACCCAAGTCTGTGGGGTAAACAAGCTCTGATCGCAAGCCTTACACCAGAGTCTGCAAGTAGGCAATGGATAAGCCCAAGGAGCAGAGACATGCTCTGCACGGACAGACCCCATCGCTGGCCTAAGACTGAGGAGTACTTCATCCTGGAAAGTCTTCCACTGAGGGGGTCTATTCGGACCAACTGATGCAAGATGGACAGTGCCAGATGTATCAATGCCTCTCTCCACAGCATCCTTCTGTTGCTTTCCTTGCTGTGCCCTGGCACAGCTGTGATGCCCAGAAGTGGGGGGAGGAGGCATAGCTTCCATCCTCCTATCCCTGACTCAGTGTTAGGAAGTCCCCAAACCTCAGTAACTGACAGCCCCACTTCAGTGGGACCCCTTGAACAAGGGGAATGGGAGAAAGATCTTCCATCCCTCCATGGCCCAAGGATGCGCCCCGCCCCCCATGGGTTCTGACCCCCATTCTTCTGCTGGAGGGAATGTGAAGCTTGCATAAAACTTATGTAAACAGGTCCTGGCATCCGATGTTCAGTTTTTTTAGAGGGCCGCTTACGTAAACGCCGATGGTCCACCCGGACATGCCGCTTCTTTCGTACCTGAGACAGAAAGGTTCAGAACAGGCTCGGCACCCAGAGGACGCAACATGCATTTCCCCAGACGGTGGCTGACATGCAGAGCAGCAGCAAAGCCTTCCTCGAAGGATGCTGCACAACCACCCTAACTAGCTGGCAAGAGATCAAAGCCTGCATTGGGCTTGTCAACATGGCTGGAGCAACACCACTCCTGCTCTGATGTCCCTGCCAATGTCCAAGGTCCTGACCTGCCTGAGGGGGATGCCCTGCGACACGGGAGTCCTGCGCTTCAAAGGGGTTCACAACCGTCTCTATCAAAGGAATGAAGTGTTCTGTAGCACATGTAGATTGGGCTCCTGTGATGTGGCGCAGCGGAAGGAGATGCTGTGACAATCCAGTGTCTTGGGCCAGACGCATTTCGACAGACACAGTCTTGGTCCACCCGGCGTTAAATCGTGTGGCCAATCAGAAGCCTGGTCTTCCCATGTCATTATTTCAAAACAAGCCCTGGCCAGCCGCAGGGACTTATTCCTTTCCTCCTCTCTCCTTTGCAGGGTCAGACTGAGGAAAAGCTGGCCGCAGTTATTTGCTTGATTTGTTTGTTATTTTCTATTCCTACTTGTATTGCTCTGTTGCTACAGTGCAACTGCATTTGGACTAAGCATTGTGGAAACTCCTCCAGCTGTGATCTGCTCCCAAGATCTCAAGCAGCAGAAGCTCCAGAGGGGATTTGCTTCTGCAGGAGGGTTTTCCCTTCTGCTTCTTAATCAAGGTTGACTAGGGCAGAAATGCACTATGTTCAGCTGATACAGAGTTGTTGCAGTATTGGATGGTCTGTTTGGTTATGACGGAGAATCCTGAACTGTAATGGGTGGTGGTTGCCGTAATGGTAACTGGTCTGTGTTTCTACCACTGGCAACAGGTATTCTGGGCTGGATTTCAATACCTTTGAGCCTGGGCAAGCACCCAGTCTTTCCAGAACGAAACCTGCTTTACTTGCACAGAAAGGATCAGCCTGAGGAGGTGGTCGATCAATGCTCTCCAGGGTGGTCTTTGTGGCTGTGAAGCAAAAAGAGTGAGAAACTGAATTTGTCCCAAGTCTAGGATTGATGTCAAATCTTCTTCATTTCTCAAGACATGCTCATGCCCGGGATATATTGTTACATATTGTTCTTCTTATATATCCAAGTCTTTACTTGTGCAAACCGACTGTTTGTTTGTTTACGTCTATTCCTACTTGTGTTGATATGCTGTTGCTATAACGGAGCTGCGTTTGACCTAAGCGCTGTGAAAAATACCTTCTGCTGCAATCTGTTCACAGTATTTAAAGCAGCAGTACGTCCAGAGGGCTTGATTTGATTGTCCATTTGCTTGTTAAGGAGAATCCTGAACTGGAATCTGCGGTGGTTGCCCTCGTGGTATCTTCCCTATGTTGCTGCCTCTAGCAATGGGCTTTTCTAGGCTGGATTTCAATATCTTTGAGCCTCCGCAACTCCTTCTGCAGAAGGGTTTCTCTGCCCACCCTCCTTGTGAAGCCTGCAAGTAGCACAAGGGGCGGAGCATTCTCTTTCCCCTCCCCATAGGCCACATTCAAAGCCTGCAAGGGTCCTTTGTGGGACGGGGCGGGGGGGAGAAGAGGCTCTACTTCCAGTCTAGGTGAAACAGCACTGGAGGTTGGGTGCTTACCACATCGTCGGTGCTAATGGGTGTGGCCACTGTGCTGGGCGGGGCTGGAGCTGTCACCAGAGGCAGAAGCTGTAGTGGGGTGGTGCTGCTGGTCCCAGTCTGGGTGGCGGCGGCAGAACTGGCCTCCGCAGAGTCCCCTGGATTAAAGAAGAGGAAGACAGGCGTGCGGAGGGCTCCTTCTGTGCCCTCGACTCCAGAACAACCGGGGAGGGGGATGCCAACCCCTCCCCACTTTGACAAGCGTCAAGACCCTTCTGAGGTCTGCCTTCGAGGGCCCACATGGCTTGACGAAGAGAGTGGGTGGGAGACGACGCTAAGCAGCAGCCTCAGTTTCCAGCCTGGTGTCCATCGGATGCTTGGGGATGGCCCAATGGGGAAAGGAGTCGCTGCTGCTTTTCGAGGCTCACCATTACTGGAGCGGAAGTGCTTGCCACATCATTGGTAGTGCAGGGGGAGGCTGCAGTGATGGCGAGGGGCAGAGACAGTGGGGGCAGGGGCTGCTCACGAGGTAGACATGGTGCTTTGCAGCTGGGACTGGGACAGGACAGACGGGGGGACACCAATCTGTGCCTGCCCACCCCCAATTCCAACAACCCCCAGGCCAAGGCCCCCTGGGCTCTGCTTTAGACAAACCCCCCCCCCCCCCACACACACTTCTTTCTTTCCTTATTGCTGGCTCCTGCTGTGTCCCATTGAGTCCAGGGCTGTGTGAAGGGAAAATGTGGGGGTGGGTCAAGATCCCCCTTAACTGCCTGAAGAGACGCCTCTGCCCTCATCTTCGGATTGGGAGCTTCCCCTTCCTCTTCTGATGCCCCCTCATGCAACTCTGTCCTGCCTTCCAAATGGCACATACGCCCTCTTGGATCCCTGTGCAAGACTGGACAGGATTCTGCCCATTTCCAGGGATCGAACCTGGGACCTCCCTGAAACTCTGCTTCCCAGAATAGGTACTGGGAACTGGTAGTAGGGATTAAGGATTTCAGGGTCACCATGCACATTTGGAGAGAAGTACATGAAATGTACATACAATTCTTTTAATAATTTGTTTTCATAATTGTTTTATGCTACTGCTTTTATTTCTGTTTTATGTTACTGCTTTGATTGTTTTGTGTATTTTCACCTGTGCTGATTTTTAAATATTGTGTTGAATTTTGTACACCACCTAGAGATGTACATATCAGGCAGTATAGAAATATGATAGATAAATACATACATAAATAAATAGCACCAGAATGACTCCTTTTGATTTATAATACTAGAACAGTCTGGAAAAGGGTGGGGAGGTATTCATGGTGGTTTAAAGCAAATTTTTAAAAACAAAATAATATCTATAGAAAATAAATGGCGGCAGCATCTCCTCCACCCAGGGCTCGGAGAGACTCCTGCCTGCAACCTTGGAGAGCCACTGCCCATCCGAGCAGCTTGACAGATGAATCGGGATGAGGCAGCTTCCTAGGTTCCTCTCTAGATCCTGAAGTTTACCACTGCCTGGACAAGCCCCATAAGAAGACAACTTCCTCCTCTGGGATATGAACACCTGTCTGAGTTCATTCCCAGAAGTGCCTCTCCCAAGGCATGGGTGATCTTTCTGCTGCCCATTGGTCCCGCAAGCACAGCACTGACTGCTCTGTCTGGCAGTGGCTCTCAGTCCAAGCCAAGTCCTTCTGGGGCCTGCTTCCTGAAACCCTTTCACGGACAATGCCCGGGATGGACCCTGGCCCCTTCTGCAGAGAAGACACGCCATCCGTGACGGAGCCATGGGTTTTCCTGGCCCCGTTGGGAGATGGGGGTGGCCACCTTGCCCTGGAAAAGGAGAAGCTGCTGCTACCAGTATGGGCAGACCAGTGCTGGAGGGGCAGAGCTTCCTGCATGATCCCGGGGAGCACGAGGGGAGGCTGCAGTGATGGTGAGGGGCAGAGACAGTGGAGGCAGGCAGGGGCTGCTCAATGGATGGAGGGTGGGAGATGGGGGTGGCCACGTAGCAGTAAAGGGGACGGTCCAATGTCCACCTGCCCACCCCCAATTCCAACAGCACGCAAGCCAAGACCCCCTGGGCATGCATGAGACAGCCCACAGGCTTCAGCAAAGAGGATGAGTGCAGGGAAAGGTTGCCCCAGCGCGCTTAGTTCTCAGTGGGGTTTGCTTCTGATTGACTCACCAGCTTCCTGAAGCTGGCCAAGATTTTGAATGGGCCCTCTTTCCTACGTTGAGGCCGATGAGCCCTTGGGTCCAGGCTTGGCCACTTCTCTCATTTCCGAGCCTGAAAGGTTCAACGTCTGATCTGTAACTGAAGGATCAAAACTGCATTGACCAATAACACATCAGTCTTTCAGGGAAGGTGAGAAATGGGGAAACCTAATCTCCAGATTGCTAGGTTTTCTATCATCATGGTGGAATTCCAGCTACCGCCACAAGGGAGTTGCCAGGGATTAGCTTTGCCTACAAATCCCACCCTCCACTGTGACACCAGACAGGCTACAGGCTACATTATGACATCATGAGGTTCACCACTGAGCATCACTGGAAGCAGAGAGACAAGTTACTCATCCCTCTCTTCAGCCCATTCATTTCAATCCTCCATGCATGGTGTGGAAGGAGCGGACGAAGAGACATTTCCCTCCCTCTCTCACCATACTCGAACCCGGGGGCCTCCCCTGAAACTGACAGCCACGAAATGTAGGATGCCACTCCAGGCCTGGGAGTGCCACCCACATGCTGCAGAAGAGCAGGCAGCTGAATGGCGTGCAGGATCGGTGCCACGGTCATCCCCAGGGAGACCGCAGGAAGGCGAGTGGGGGAAACCTGACTGCAGGAGACGGGCCATCTCCCCCCACCCCCCTCGGCTTCTTACCAGGATGGGAAAGAGGGAGGGGCCTTTCCCAATGGGTGGTTCTCCTTCCTGAGCTGGGGGAGAGTGTTGCAGCAGCAAGAAAGTGAGCTGTCTGCCTGGTTTCCAGAACAAGCCCCAGAGAAAGGCTTAAGCTCACTTTCCTTGGGAGACCAACCAAAGAGGCACTTGGGGAGATCAGAATAGAACCGACCGACTCACACACAGGAAACAGAGCCCAGGAACAGGAAGGAGAAGAGAAACTCCTAGCTAGCCCCACCAGCCCAGAGGAAACTACCCTGTCCCCTCTGGCTGCAGAGCAATTGCATGATGCAAGCGATGCACAGTGAGTTGGGCCGCAGCTGTCGCATATCCCAGCAGAGAGCAACTGGCCCTATCCATCCCCAGCACAGCATCCCTCCAGTGGCGGCTGCTGGTGTTTACCTCCTGTTTCTTTTTGGATTGTGAGCCCTTTGGGGACTGGGATCCTTCTTTATTTTTTATAATTTATAATTCTCTGTGCAATCCACTTAGACACCTTTTGTTGAAAAGAGCTATATAAATATCCTTAGTAGTAGTAATACACAGAGTAATATAGAGAAATGGGCTTCATTAAGTATAGATAAAAGACAGCCAGAATCTGGATGAACAATAATCAGGCCAGGTCGAAGCGCCAGATGAGTGAGTCACGGCCTCGGATGCCAGCAGTCCATATCTCTCCCCACCCAGCTCTCTCTGCCTGCCCTCTCCGGAGTGTCCCCCCCCCAAAAAAAACCCCACAGCGCTGGGAGTCCCAGCATCCATTGAGATGGAGAACGGCCAAAGATGCTTCCAAAGTCAGCGGGACTCAGAGAGCATCTTCTCCCCGGTGCTCCTCCAAGGCAGGCACCTCCCGGTGGCTTTCTCTCTGGAGGCATTCACACACCTTCCGTGATGAAGCCCATCCTTGCTCTGTTTGGACACATGATTTTTTTTTGCATATTCCAAGAAGACGGGATCTCAAAATGGGATTGCTGTCAACCGACAAAGGCCAATGCTGGCAGGAAGGGCCACGTTTGGCTAAGCGGAAGCTGGGGATGGAGGGAGACGCTTGGCGGGAGGTGAAAGGGCTCCCCAGTCAACGGTTTCCACTCACTGAAATCACTGCGGTGTGAAAGACGCAAATGGGAGTCTCTTGGATACCCCTCTTCTCCTTTTAGTGACATGCCAAGCCCATGACTGGCTCCTCTTCATTTTGAATTGTTCTGCATTTTGTATCAGGAGGGAGATCAGTGTTGTGATGTTTCATCTCCAGGGTCCCCTGAATGCCGCCAAATGATCTTTTCCCAACTTGGCTCCTTTGGGACTTGATACGAACCCTGAGGCACCATAGCAAGGCAAGGGCCTCTGGCTTTCCTGATGCTGTGAATTGCATATGGAGGTGAAAGGGCTTTGGGTGGTTATTTGTAAAGAATGTAAAAATCTGGACTAGCTTGAATTGTGTCTATATCGCGAATAAACACTTGCATTAGAGACTGTGTGCTTGGTATTTGTCATTTTATGGAACTGACACAATGACTCATCAGAACAAAGCAAAGTTTCAAAGAGTCCAGCGTAAATCGTAAATCGCTGTCCAGTCCAGCTTTAAATAGTAAATTCTGATTTGAAATGCACACTGGAGCAGATCAAACATAAAAGAGAACTGACTCAGTCAGAGGAAGGGAAGTAGAACTTGTCCTCCTGCTGGAATGGATGTCTGCTTGCTGCAAAGAAAAGCAGTCATTCCACCTGCGGTGTGTGGAGTGGGGCTACCATCGTCCGTTCTGCCGCAGTCTCCTCCGCCCCCTCCTCCTGCATGTGAGGGGTGTAGCGAGAAGGAGGGAAATGGGGGCGAAGCTTCCTCAAGTGGACTATCCTTTCAGTCCTCCAATTCCGGTCATTTCATTAGAATTGCCACTTTTAGAAAGACAGCTTGAAGGACATCCCGAAGGGGCAGGGCGGGGCCAAGGAAGTGTCCAGACGGAGAAGAAACACAAGAGGAAAGGTGTGACGGAGCTTCTGTGGCTCACTTGGAAGTCACAGGAATCCCAGGCCAAGCCCAGTGCCCTGCAGAGGAGGAAGAGCAGCCCAAATGGGTCAATGGCACAGTCCAAATTCTGCAGCCTCTTAATAGCAATAGCAATAGCACTTACATTTATATATCGCTTTATAGCCGGAGCTCTCTAAGCGGTTTACAATGATTTAGCATATTGCCCCCAACATTCTGGGTACTCATTTTACCGACCTCGGAAGGATGGAAGGCTGAGTCAACCTTGAGCCCCTGGTCAGGATCGAACTTGTAACCTTCTGGTTACAGGGCGGCAGTTTTACCACTGCGCCACCAGGGGCTATTGGGCACCAGCTATTGTTGCCATTTGCCAGTGCCTTGGGCGTGTGCATGTGCCTAGGCCTCTGTGTGTGTAGGCTGGCCAGCATTGTGTAGTGCTTAGAGTGTGGGACTTGGACCGGGAGGAATCCCCGAGTTCGAATCCCCATTCAACCATGAAATTGTTTGGGTGACTCTAGGCCAGTCATGCATCTCTCTGCCTAACCTACTGCACAGGGTTGTTGTGAGGATAAAAGTAAGCTTGTACACCGCTCTAAGCTCCTGGGAGGAGCAGTGTGATAGAATTCTAAAATAAAATTAAATTAAATAAAAAATGCCATGAGCCTACACTGCCCCTATGACAGCAAGAAACTATGGGGAATCATAAGACCTATTTGGTTCCTGGATCAAATGGCCGTTACTGCACAACACAGGACAGGAAGAATCGCATCCTGGAATTCTGTCCAGATACAGTACGGCAAGATGAAGTGGGAAGATGTGGAGGAAATAAGATTAAAAGAAGCACCCAGAACTGGGGCCAGAAAGCAAACAGGGAGATGACTAGAGAAAGACAGGAGATGCAGAGAGGAGCTGGACCCCTCCCAAGGATCAGGGCTGAACACACCTCTTGGTAGACGGGAAGGCGTTGCCAACCCTGGGGCTTTGCCCTTGGAGGAAGGAAAGGTGGGAAGCACCCTCTTGTTTCCTCCCGGAGAGCTCAGCCAGCCTCCCAAGGTGGTGCAGTACAGCAGAAGGGGAGGGGCCTTTGCAGCCCCAGGCAGAGAGTGCACAGTGCAGGGGGGCGCCAATTGTCCGGCCCTCCGGCTCTTGTTGAGCGACAACTCCCATCCGGCCCAGCCACAAGCTTTGGATGTGTTTAGAAAACCAACGAAACTCCATTTTTGCCTAGAAGACCTCATTCTAACTTCAAGTAACCTAGCCCAGCTCAGGGACATCACTGCCTCTCATGATTAACGTCATTATCTCTCTCCAGCTAAATTGTATCGAGGAAACTTGTTAACACAGCTAAGGTTCCCAGGCTAGAAAACAGGATCTAGCCAACTAAGGAGTAATCACCCGATGAACAATGAATCAGGCATCCGCGTGCGTACTAGATACTTGGACCACCATACTGTGTGTGTCTAGGGCGTCAGCACCATTTAGATTGTCTGTATAAATGTAGGTGCACCTGTAACCAAACTGTAATCGGTTTGAGAGCATGAGCCTACTGCTTACCTATTGCTATCTGCAGAAGCAATAAAGCCTCAATGAATCATTCCCAATCCTTGTGTCTGACTGACTGGTTACGTTGACCCAGGAACGAGCCCCATCCACATCAGTATGGTCGCTCAGCAAGAGCTGGAGGGCCAGATTTCCCCTCCCCGGCACAATGTCAGGGCAAAAGAGCAAGAGAGGTGTTTGTGATCTGGCTCTCCAAAGCCCAGGAAGCCTGACGGAGCCCTTGCTTGACATGGCCCCCCTTGCGATGGGGATCTGGAATGCTGAGCGTTGGCCTGACTGATGGTGGGGATCTTTCTCTCCCAGTTTATCAAGTCCGTTGAGAAAGAGAGAGGTGGGGACACAGGAACATAGGAAACTGCCATATACTGAGTTGGACCATTGGTCTATCTAACTCAGTATTGTCTTCACAGACTGGCAGCGGCTACTCCAAGGTTGCAGGCAGGAATCTCTCTCAGCCCTATCTTGGAGAAGCCAGGGAGGGAACTTGGAACCTTCTGCTCTTCCCAGAGCGGCTCCATCCCCTGAGGGGAATCTCTTGCAGTGCTGCTCACACATCAAGTCTCCCATTCATATGCAACCAGGGCAGACCCTGCTTAGCTATGGGGACAAGTCATGCTTGCTACCACAAGACCAGCTCTCCACTGTCCTGCAATGGAACTCGAAGGCTGACCCACCAGGGGCCTAGTGCAGACGTTCGGCAACTTGGGGAGTCCTGCAGGCTTCAAAACCGTGGCCTCCCGGAATCTCATGTCAGCCCAAATCCTGCTCTGGGAGTCATGGAAGGTGAAGCCTGAGGGAGGAGGGGGAGACCTGGGCAGGAGAGGTGGGGACCGCCAGGTGGGGGCATGAGCCAAGTGGGAGGGGGAGCAGTGGGGGTGGGGGGGGGGCTTGCTTCCCAGGAAGCCTGCCCAGGACTGCCTTTGCCTTTGCTTCCCCTCCCTCTCCTGCCTCCCCTGCCAGGCAGAGAGCCACTCTCTCCCTCTCCCTCCTTCGAAGGACCTCAGGCTGCTTCTCTCACTGCCCCCCCCGCCCCCCAACACTGAATGCTGAGAGGAAAAGTGCACACGACTTCTGCCAGGGAAAGGAGGAGGTCCTTTGGCCCCGGGTGGAGGGCTGCTTTAAGGACACCCATTTTAAAGAAAAGCCCTGAAGTCATCTCCGTGGAATTTGACCCAGGCCCTGCTTGAGCCCAAACGAGATGGCCTGAACTCTGCTCTGGAACCGGCCCCTTGCTTGTCTGTCTCAGAGAGAGTGCTGCTGGCACAGGTCACGACTCAGGGCAGCCTGTAGTTGAGCGAAATGTGTGGTTCCGATGTGTGGCATGCTGGCCAGCAGATGCTTCTGCCAAGTGGTGTTTGCGGCTATTAATTCAGAGTCAAAGGGAAACGTCCTCCATGCTTTCCTGGCATGGGCAGTTCTGCCAAGTGGCCTCAGGAGAGCTGGCTGTGGTGAGGCGGAAATGAACACAGCCAGAAGGTGCCCTGCTCACCAAGGCCACCTTGCAGCTTCTTCCCAAGTGCAGAGGCAGATTCTCGCAGGTCTGACTTGCATGTGCTCTGATGGCCAGAGAATACCGGACCCGGGGAAAGATCCAGCTTCTCTTTTGGGAAAAGCAGGCCAAGGGGAGGAATGGAATCAGAGCGAAGCAATCTGTGGCTTCTGCATAGAGGCAGCGGTGGCTCAGTGTGCGGATCTCTCTTCTTATCAGAGAGGGTCAGTTTTCCATTTCCAGCTCCTCATTAAATTGCACCAACTGGGGCGTTTTGTGTGGTCATCATTAGCTCTCAAGACGTTTTAGCAGAAACCTCCTTGGTGGCGGCCTCAGCCTGTCCCCTAACATGGGAAAGCATCACCATTCTGAATTGATGGTGTGTCAGGGCTGCTCTTAAAGACACAGGAGCATGGCTAAGAAAAGCAGTTGGCCACCCTGACTGGCAGTGGTGTGCCCGGAGGGAAGCAGGTAGGCCTGTGGGTCCTCTGGGCCTCCCCAAAGGTGGGGCATTCTTTGTTAATTCGGTGCCAAGACAGGTTGGATTCTGCACCCATATAGATCACACAAAGCCCGTCCATGCCATGCATTTCCTTAGTCTGATTTCAGTGAAAGCATATGAAGTGCCTGAAAACTGTGACAGGTTGCTGAAAGGTGAAAAAGGATGGGGCTCAGCCCTCAGGCTCCACAACTGTTTCAAATGCAACACACACACATACACACACCCATGAGAGATGGAGTGGTCTCTCTTTCTTCCTCACGATGCCTCTTCTTCAGGCACCCCAAGGCTCCCAGAGTAGCTTTCCTACCCCAGTTCCAGCACCCCAGTCCACAGTCTCTGCTCCCGCAGTCAGCGTCTCCCCCCTCCCAGCTGTCTCTGCCTGGCCGGTGCCCATCCCCCCATAGAACAGAGCTGGGAGTTCCGGCGTCCATGGCAAAAGATGCTCCAGAGGACAGTTGGCCAACTTCAGCCTTACTGACCAGACGCTGAGATGGCCTTCTGCCTCAAGGCACTGGCTGTGGCCATTCAAAGGCCCATCTTCTTGGTTGTGGCCGATGTCTGCAAACCTATTTGGGGTTCCCTGCTGAGGAAGGTAGGAAGGGTCACCTGGTGCCAAGTGGGCCCTGCGGATGAAGGGAGGGCGGGAGCTAAAGGACAGTCAGGGAGTGGCCACCGAGCAAAGGTGTGCTTTAGCAGCCTCACCCCTCCTCTCCATCTTGCTTGCAGGCTCTCTCCTCATCTTTCTGGCTGCCCCCAGGGAGGAGCTGTGTGACTTCTGCCTCTCTTTCTAGCAAGGTCTAGCAAGCCCAGCATCCTGTTTCCCAAACAGTGACAGATCTTTAAGAATGGGGGGTTTCCTCGGGATGGTTGTCCTGACCCAGACATGCATCTACCTAGTGAGGGGGAAGAGAGTCAGCCATGAGGACAGCATTTCCTCCTTTGGATGCCAAGTGGATTGATCTCAAAGAGAAGTCCTCAGGGTCTTGCAAAAGGAGTATGGGCAAAGAGTGGAAGGGGCTAATGCTAAATGGGCCAGGTCCAAGGGAAAAGAAGCCGGTCTACTGGCTTTGCTGCAAGAGACAGTGTGAGAGGGAATCTGAGATGGGCTTAGGGGATCCAAGAACCTTGCTGGATCAGGCCCAAGGCCCATCCGGTTCAGCACCCTGTTTCCCGCAGAGGCCCACCAGATGTCTTGGGAAGCTGCCCCCCTCCTGCTGTTGCTCCCCTGCAACTGGTGTTGAGAGGCACTGTGTGAAAAGGTCCTTCCTTGGGTCGGTCCTAAATTTCCTGGCAGTCCGTTTCATGGGAGAAGCTCTGGTTCTAGTCCTGGGAGAGAGGGAGAGAGATTTCTCTCTGACCACTCAGCAGGTGGCATCCATAGGATATTTCCCAGGGTGTTCAAGCTGTGCACAGGATGCTGAGGTGTGGCCTCTGGCTGCCATCCAGGGATCTGGGTGTGATGCCATCACCATGCCGAGGACCCCAAGGGGATGGGGCCATAGTTCAGTGCTGGGGCATCTACTTTGCATGCAGAAGCTCCCGGGTTCCATCCCTGTCATCTCTGGCTATGGCTGGGAAAGAAGCTTGGAGAGCGGCCACTGCCAGACTGTGTCGGCGATACGGAGCTAGTTGGACCACTGGTCAGACTCGGTAGAAGGCAGCTGGCTATGTCGCAGTGTCCCCAGCTCTCGCTCTCCTTTCCATCTGATTCCAAGGGCTGGAAGTGAGGCTTGAGCGGAGTGGTGGGCTGGCAGCAGGTCTACAGCTCTTGACCGGAGAGAAGTGCTGCTGTCAGTCAAGCCTGTGGGGATGCTACTGGTGGGGATTGGTGCAAGAGAGCTCCTAGGAACCTGGGGCCTTCTGCACGCTCAGCAGCGCTTCTCCCACGGAGTAGGGGCCCAAGGGGAACTGGGATGGTCGAGGCTGAGGTGCCAGGAAATAAGAGCTGTCTTTCTTTCCTTGGTCCATAGGAGCGTATGAAGCCAGACCCCCTGTGGCAGCTGGAGCATCTGGGGGAGCTTGCTCGGAAGGAGGTGAGGAGCATCTTGCATGGCATCGTCCAGCCTAGAGTGGAAGACCACCCAACCCCTTAAGCAAGGGGTTTGGAAAACAAGGTTGCCCTTCTTTGAGCACCCTTTTCCGTGGGGTTTGGTCAAGACACAACACGGAATACTCGTCGGCTTGGTCTCATCCATGCATTAGCAGAAAGCAACTGCAGTTGAGTTGTATTGCTGGTGCAATTTTGGAAAAGGCAGTTGTGGCCAATGGGGAGGCCGCTGGCATAGTTAAAGCAAGGGGGTGGGGGGAAGGCTCCAAGAGGATCCTCTTCCCTGCTGGGTCGTTGGCCAGGGTGGAGTTGCAGCAGTCTCAGGGGTCAGGGTGCAGGCAAGAGTGCAAGGAGGAATCCAGACCTCAGAGCAGTGACCTCGACACATTTCCAAGTTGGGAGCATTTGGGCAGAAACCCTTCAGCCTGAGCGCCATTTCCCACGGTGCTGACCTCTGCACAGTTTTACTCTTTCCTCAGGGTTGGGAGGGCCCTTTCCGAGAGATGGAGCCCTCTCTGAAGAGCTCTCTGCGGAGGGCTGCACTTCCCAGTACTCTCTGCAGGCCTAACAAGATGGTGCAGGGAACAAAGGGGTCCTTTTTCCCTTCAGGGAGCATCCCCACCCACCCCCAGCCCGGTCCAGATGCCAGCACTGTACCATGGGGAAGTTCATCCCCAGATGCATCCAGGAGGACTGTGTAGAGTATTCTGCTTTGTCCGAAGCTGCACACAGGCCCAATGAACAATTTGACACAGTCAGGACTGGACAGCCACTTAGGCTAAATGGGCCTGCCGCTGAAGAACACTACTCCGAGGGGGAGTGAGATTCTGGCAGGAAATTCAGGACCTTGGATAGCTCCAGACAGGGACCCTTGAGCCGGTGGGGGAGACCAGAGCAGTGTAGACGTTGCTTCAGCAATGTTTACAAGCCCAGTGCAGGATTGGATCTTTGGCTGGCTAGTTAGGGTGGCTGGCTAGTGCCTCCGTTTTGGACTTCTGCAACCTCCTTCCACCATCCCTCTGCTGCTGCTCTGGATGGGAGACACCACCCTCTGAGCAAACGTGTTTCTGGCCCTCCTGGTACTGAGCCTGTGCTGATCCTTTTTGTTGCAGTTCAGAAAACCTTGCTTCGTACGAGCACCTGTGACGTTTCACATTGAATGTGAGATGCCGACCAGGCAGCCAGGACCTGTCCACGTAAGTTTAATGCAAGCCTTATTTTCCCTATGGACTAAGAATGGGGGCAGGAACCCGATATGGGGGCTTCATCCTTGGGATATGGAGGGAGTGCTAGATTTTTCTCCGATCCCACTTGTGTAAAGGGTTCCAGTGAAGTGGAGCCGTCTCCGTCTGAGGTGGCTGGCTAGCGCAACGGTTTTGCGCTTGGGCAGCCTCCTCCCAGCAGCGCTCTCCTGCCACTCTGGATTCCAGCCACCATCTAAAGAAATGCATTTTTGGACCTCCGGGTACTGAGCCTTTGCTCAACCTTTCTGTTGCAGGTCCCAGAGACTCAGCTACCTCCAGGAATGGGAGGTTTTATTCGAAAACCACCCCATCACAGGCTGAGACCAAAACCCGTATGTATGACGCAAGTCATTCCCGTACGTTCCCTATGTAAAAGGAAGGGGGGGTCGGGACCCCAGGGAGGGCCTGCATCCTCGGGCTAAAGAGGGAGTGCGATATCTGTCACCCATTCCACTTGTGCCGGGGTTTCAGTCAAGTGGGGCTATCTGGGTCTAAGCTGTGAGGACATTGCTTCATGCAGCTTGGAGGGTGAGCAAGATTCTGGCGGGAAGATCAGGACCATGGGCAGCCCCAGGCAGGGACAACTGAAGTGGAGGGAGAGCCCGGAGCAAGGTAGATGTTGCCTCAGCAATGTTGATAAGCCCACTGCAGGCTTGGAGCATTTGCTGACCAATTAGAGTGGCTGGCTAGTGCAACAGTTTTGCGCGGATGCAGAATCCTTCCAACAGTTTTCTGCTGCTGCTGTGGATTTCAGCTGCCCTCTGAGGAAATGTATCTTCAGCCCTCTGGGTACCCAACCTGACCTGAACTTTTCTGTTGCAGGTTCAAGAGCCTCGGCACACCCCAGAACCTCGCCAAGATTGGAAGTATCAGCCAGAATCTGTCCAGGTACGTTTGCTGCAAGTACAAGGTTCCCTGTGGAAGAGAAATGGTGGGTAGGAGCCCAAGGAGTGTGCTGCATCCTTGGGCCATGGAGGGAGTGCTGGATCCACTTGTGCAAGGGGTTCAGGCGAAGTGGGGCCGCCTGAGCTGAGGGGACTTCCTAGCTCGGAGTCAGACAGTTACTGGGTAGTGATCTCCGCTCCCCCTGCCCCTCTTCCTCCTCCCACTGCTGGGCATCACGACTCTTCCAGGGCACAGAAAGAATAGCAGCAGAAGGATGCTACAGAGAGAGTCACTGCTGCATCTGGCAGAGTCTTCAGGTGGTCCAGATATTCCTCCTCTGCGGAAGCCTGTTCAGTCTGAGGTACTCCTCACTCTTGATGTAGCTGAGATTTCAGAGTTGGGTCTGTGTTGTTTTCTGGATTCAATTTAGAAGTGGAGACAGAGTGTGACCACGGAGGGTCTAAGGGAGCTCCGCAGTTCGGCCTGTAGGATCCTGGAAGCGCTGGAAGCCACACAGGTAATGTTGGATCAAAAACTCCATCAATGCAGAGGGAAAGGAATCCGTGGGAGCAGGGGCATAGCAAGGTTGGGGTGGGCCCAGAGACAAGATTTCAAAATGGGTCCTTTGCTGACATACACACACAAACACACTTCACAATATATAGTGCACTCACACTCACATCCCCATTATGAATACGATGAAGATCTAGTTCACATTGAATCTAGGTTTTTTTACACTCTGCTACTGCCGATATCCAAGAGAATCAACCTAATTCATAGGGGGTGCAACACGGGCGGGCAGGGAGTCATGTGACGTGCCTCTGGGGGTCCCCTCAATGGCAGTGGGGCCCTGAGAAGACTGTCTCCCCTTGCCTAATGGTAGTCACGCCCCTGTGTGGGAGGCAGGTGCAGACCCAGACAGACAGAGACCTTTAGACATTTCAGGCTGAGCTACTCCTCAGTCTGAGCTCATCCTACCCAGCATATGGTCTACCCAGCAAATAACCCAAGTAGGAGAAGTGGGTCTGTGTTCTTTTCTGGCTTGCTTTTAGAAGTGGACATGAAGGTAGGAAATGAAGGTTTGAGTGGGCCACTAAAGGGCACGTTGTTAACCTTCTTGCCATAGGAATTCCTTGCAAAAAACCCTACGGCGAGATTCTATGGGCCAGGAAACTTCCATAAGAGAATTGTGGAAACCATGAAGGTGATGGAAGCCATGCAGGTAATGTCTGGAAAATGCTAGTAATTATGAACAGAAGATAGGGAGGACCAGCAGAGCTTCACCAGACTAAAGAGCTGTTCTCATGGCCATTGACTGGGTAGGACAAGCTGCCAGCCAGTCTCCGGAGCGGTGCGCCCTCCCAAGCCCCAGTCCTGAAGAAATCAAAAACTAGATCAGAGAAGAGGGAGAGGAACCCATGGGAGGCGGGTGCCAACTCAGACCGTGTCCTCCTACCCAGCAGATTACCCAAGTAGAAGGGAAAGACTTCCAGGTTCCAGAAGGGATCCAGCCCTCAGAGGAGCCGTAATCTTGATTCTTTTCCAAGTGGGGGCCTGTTGGGCCGAAATGGCATGAGAGCCGTTTCCACCTTTGCTGACCTCTGCATAGTTTTACTCTTTTCTCAGTGCTGGGAGGGCCCTTTCAGAGGGATGGAGCCCTCTCTGGAGAGCTCTCTGGGAGGGATTGCACTTCCCAGCACTCTCTGCAGGCCTTCCGAGGTGGTGCTTTGGCTCAGGAGGGCTCCTTCTGCCTGAAGGGAGCCCCCACCCTCAGGGTGCACAGATGGCAACACTGCATCTTGGGAATGGTCATCCCCACATGGTTCAAGGGGGACTGTGCAAGGTATTTGGCTTGGGCTGAAGCTGCACACAGCCCCAATCCACAATTTGACAGGCTTAGGGCTTTAAAGGTGCATAGGGTTGATGGGGCACTGAAGAACACTGTCGCAGGCAGCTCTAAGGGGGAAGAAGGTTTTGACAAGAAGATCAGGATCTTGGATAGCCTGGGAAAGGGACAGTTGAACTGGGAGGGGACACCAGAGCAGGTTAGTTGTTGCTTAAGCAATGTGGACAAGACCTCTGCAGCCTTAGGTCTCTGGCTGGCTAGTTAGGGTTTCTGGCTAGTGCCATATTTTCACACATGTGCTGCATCCTTCCAGCAGCGCTCTGCTGCTGCTCTGGATGTCAGCCACCACCAGAGAAAATGCATTCCCAGCCCTCTGGATACCAAGCCTGTGCTGAATCTTTCTGCAGCCAAACCAAGAGCCTTGGAGCATGAAGGGACTGGGGACATCTGATCGCAACTGTGATCCTGGGTCGCTGCCAGTCACAGAAGACATTCAGGTATTGTTTGGGTAACCTCCTACTCCTTACAGAAGAGGGGGAAGGACCAGCAGAGCTTCAACCGAGGGCACGCTAGCTGCTCTCTTGGCCATCAGCTGGGTGGGACAAGCTCCCAGTCCTTCTCTGGATCTGTGCGCCCTCCCAAGCCCCAGTCATGTATGGATCAGAAACTAGATCAGAGAAGAGGGAAAGGAACCTGTGGGAGGTGGGGACAGACGGTGACAGGGTCCGGCCACCCAGCACAGCATATGACCCAAGTCGGAGGAAATGCCTCCAGAGTCCGAGAAGGGATCGAGACCTCAGAGCAGTGATCTTGAGACTTTCCCAAGCGGGGGCCCTTTTGACAGTAACCCTTCAGCGCGAGAGCCATTCCCCAGTGTGCCGACCTCTGCACAGTCCTGCGCTCTCCTCAGTGCCGGGACGGCCCTTTCAGAGAAATGGAGCCCTCTCTGGAGAGCTCTCTGGGAAGGGTTGCACTGCCCAGCACTCTCGGCAGGCCTTCCAAGGTGATGATGCAGGGCTCAAGAGTGCTCCGTTGACCTTAAGATGCTCCCGCCCCCGGGCCTGCCCAGATGGCAGCACTGCACCTTGGGAATGGTCATCCCCACATGGCACCTGCCGGATGGTGCCGGGTATTTGGCTTGGGCTGAAGCTGCACATGGGGCTAGGGCTTCAAAGGCACCTAGAACGGATGGGGCCTGCCGCGGAAGGACACTGCCTCATGCAGCGGAGCAGGATTCTGGCAAGAAGATCAGGACCTTGGATGTCTTGTAGAAGTTGTTACAAAATGAGATAATGCAGGTTTGAATGGGGCACTCATTGCCCTGTGGTCAACCTTCTCGCTACAGGGCACTGAAAACAACTGGCCTGAAGGATGGTGCGGGCTCAGGAGCTTCCCAACATGAATCCTCCAAGCCATGGAAGCCGTGCAGGTAATGTATGGGAAAAATTCCTAACAGATTAGGGCGGGGGGGGGGGTGGCAGACACGTTCCCAGCCAGTCTCCGGAGCTGTGTGCCCTCCCAAGCCCCAGTCTTGGATGCATCAGAAAGTAGATCAGAGGAGATGGGGAAGAACCCGTGGGAGGTGGGCGCTGACTCTTGACAGTGTCAGAGGGGGCAGAAGAGTGGGTCAGGTGGTAGTGTCCCAATGGGTGCCTGCTACCACCCAGATTTCAAAGAAATTGGTGAAAGGGGTGATTTTAAAAAGAATTTCTGAAGTTTGTGCATCTTTAAGCTTCCCCCCCATCGGGAATGATGGGGAATTTCAGCAGCCCCATAACTCCACTTGGGGGGCACCAGGGATGCTCTGAGCGAGTGGTGGTGTAGTGCACATAGGGTTCCAACCACCCCTTAACCCCAAACCCATGGGGCACGGGGGTTTGTTGTATCAGAGCTGTTCTTCTGAGAGTAGATTCTCTGGTCGGAATGAGAGTGGATTCAAGGTGGGTCATTCTTTCTGTGCCAAACCTTCACATCATCTCCAGCAGCAGGAAGAATCCTTCACAGCAAGCAGCCAATCTTTCGTGCCTTAGCTGGAGAATTGCAGTTTGTTCCACCAGGGTCCGGAGAACACACATCTGGCAGGTGGAGGGGTCAGATGGATATCACACTGAAAACGGAGGGTGCTGTTTAGCTCCTTTTGGAGAAGCAATATTGGGAACACGTTGGGGATGATGTTGATTATGATGAATTTCATGCAGATACCTCATTCGGCCTTGGCTGGTGAATGGCTCTTTTTCCCCACCAGGGTCCAAAGGAAAAGGCTTTGCAGCAACAAAGCATCCTGGACAAATACAGGAAGGAGGGCCGCTTCCAGAGATTAAGGTCCCTCCGGAAGCTGGATGAGGTGAGGAAATCGGAAGCACGTGGGCCCCACACGGAGAACCCAGTTCTCTGGGACACGCTTCCCCCTGCGCTCAGCCCCTTGTGGGTTGTCTCGGGCAGAGAGGAGGAGGGTCTTGGCCTCAGTGCTGCTGCAGTTGCGAGGGGGCAGGTGGAGATTGGAGCCCCCCCCCCAGTCCAGTGGGAAGCTCTGCCCCTCCAACACTGGTGAGCGGAGACTGGGCAGCCTGCAAGCAGCTTCTCCTTCCCCAAGCCAACATGGCCATCCCCTGGGATCAGCTGGACTTCATGCGGAAACGGGAGGGTGCTGCGGAGCGTTTTCTCCCGCCCGCTCTCTTAGTCACATCATATGCCAGATGCAGGGGGAGAGCAACTGGCCCTGTCCATCCCCAGCACAGCATCCCTCCACTGGCAGTTGCTGGAGTCTGTCTTATGTTTCTTTTTTAGACTGTGTGCCCTTTGGGGACAGGGGGCCGTTTTATTTCTATCTATGTAAACCGCCTGAGGAACCTTTTGTTGAAAAGCGGTCAATAAATATGCACTGAATTCTTATTCGTAAGTCGTGCCTCGCCTTCCGGAGGGCCAGGATGCAGCAGGCACCCTCCTCACGCCTTTCTTCCTGTCCTGGAATCCAGGAGACTCAGCTGCCCACCAGACCCAGACCAGAAACACCACGGCAGCCCCTGCCTCCAGCACCAACTCCAGTCCCGCCCAGCACTGCAGGCTCCCCCAAAAGGAGGTGAGCAAGCACTGCCCCTCCCGCACGGCCAAGCCCAGACGGGAAGGAGCGCCTCATCTTCCAAGCAAACGTGGCCGGCCAGAGGTCCATCCTCCCAGGCCAGAAAAGCCCACGGCTCAGTGGTAGACTGGGTGCCTTCTCTGCAGCAGCTCCCAGCTTCCTGAAAAGCTCAGCCTGAAATGTCTAAAGGTCTCCATCTGTCTGGGTCTGCACCTGCCTGCCACACAGGGGCGTGACTACCATTAGGCAAGGGGAGACAGTCTTCTCAGGGCCCCACTGCCATTGAGGGGACCCCCAGAGGCACGTCACATGACTCCCTGCCCGCCCGTGTTGCACCCCCTATGAATTAGGTTGTTTCTCTTGGATATCGGCAGTAGCAGAGAGTAAAAAAACCTAGATTCGAAGTGAACTAGATCTTCATCGTATTCATAATGGGGATGTGAGTGTGAGTGCACTATATCTTGTGAAGTGTGTTTGTGTGTGTATATCAGCAAAGGACCCATTTTGAAATCCTGTCTCTGGGCCCACTCCAACCTTGCTATGCCCCTGCTCCCACGGATTCCTTTCCCTCTGCATTGATGGAGTTTTTGATCCAACATTACCTGTGTGGCTTCCAGCGCTTCCAGGATCCTACAGGCCGAACTGTGGAGCTCCCTTAGACCCTCCGTGGCCACACTCTGTCTCCACTTCTAAAAGGAATCCAGAAAACAACACAGACCCAATTCTGAAATCTCAGCTACATCCCCGGAATACTGCCCTGATGGTCCTTATCACTGGCCAAAGAGTGAGGAGTACCTCAACCTGAACAGGATTCCACGGAGGGGGAATTTTTGGACCACCTAAAGCTAGAGGGACCCTGCCAGATGCAGCAGTGACGCTCTCTGTAGCATCCTTCTGCTGCTCTTCTTTCCGTGCCCTGGAAGAGTCGTGATGCCCAGCAGTTGGAGGAGGAAGAGGGGCAGGGGGAGCAGAGATCACTACCCAGGAGCTGTCTGACTCCCAGCTAGGAAGTCCCCTCAGCTCAACCGGCCCCACTTCACCCGAACCCCTTGCACAAGTGGATCCAGCACTCCCTCCATGGACCAAGGACGCAGCACACCCCGTGGGCTCCTACCCCCCATTTCTCCTCCATAGGGAGCGTAAGACGTACCTGGACAGATTCTGGCCGACACGTCCATTCTCGGCGAGATTCTGGGGTGCGCCGAGGCTCTTGAACCTGCAACAGAAAAGTTCAGGTCAGGTTTTGTACCCAGAGGGCTGAAGATGCATTTCCTCAGAGGGCAGCTGACATCCAGAGCAGCAGCAGAACACTGTTGGAAGGATTCTGCATCCACGCAAAACTGTTGCACTAGCCAGCCACTCTAATTGGTCAGCAAATGATCCAAGCCTGCAGTGGGCTTATCAACATTGCTGAGGCAACATCTACCTTGCTCCGGGCTCTCCCTCCACTTCAATTGTCCTTGCCTGGGGCTGTCCATGGTCCTGATCCTCCTGCAAGATTCTTGCTCACCCTCCAAGCTGCCTGAGGCAATGTCCTCACAGCTTAGACAAAGATAGCCCCACTTGACTGAAACCCCGGCACAAGTGGAATGGGTGACAGATATCGCACTCCCTCTTTAGCCCGAGGATGCAGGCTGAAGGGTTTCTGCCCAAATGCTCCCAACTTGGAAATGTGTCGAGGTCACTGCTCTGAGGTCTGGATTCCTCCTTGCACTCTTGCCTGCACCCTGACCCCTGAGACTGCTGCAACTCCACCCTGGCCAATGACCCAGCAGGGAAGAGGATCCTCTTGGAGCCTTCCCCCCACCCCCTTGCTTTAACTATGCCAGCGGCCTCCCCATTGGCCACAACTGCCTTTTCCAAAATTGCACCAGCAATACAACTCAACTGCAGTTGCTTTCTGCTAATGCATGGATGAGACCAAGCCGACGAGTATTCCGTGTTGTGTCTTGACCAAACCCCACGGAAAAGGGTGCTCAAAGAAGGGCAACCTTGTTTTCCAAACCCCTTGCTTAAGGGGTTGGGTGGTCTTCCACTCTAGGCTGGACGATGCCATTCAAGATGCTCCTCACCTCCTTCCGAGCAAGCTCCCCCAGATGCTCCAGCTGCCACAGGGGGTCTGGCTTCATACGCTCCTATGGACCAAGGAAAGAAAGACAGCTCTTATTTCCTGGCACCTCAGCCTCGACCATCCCAGTTCCCCTTGGGCCCCTACTCCGTGGGAGAAGCGCTGCTGAGCGTGCAGAAGGCCCCAGGTTCCTAGGAGCTCTCTTGCACCAATCCCCACCAGTAGCATCCCCACAGGCTTGACTGACAGCAGCACTTCTCTCCGGTCGAGAGCTGTAGACCTGCTGCCAGCCCACAACTCTGCTGAAGCCTCACTTCCAGCCCTTGGAATCAGATGGAAAGGAGAGCGAGAGCTGGAGACACTGCGACATAGCCAGCTGCCTTCTACCGAGTCTGACCAGTGGTCCATCTAGCTCCGTATCGCCGACACAGTCTGGCAGTGGCCGCTCTCCAAGCTTCTTTCCCAGCCATAGCTGGAGATGACAGGGATGGAACCTGGGAGCTTCTGCATGCAAAGTAGATGCTCCAGCACTGAACTACGGCCCCATCCCCTTGGGGTCCTCGGCATGGTGATGGCATCACACCCAGATCCCTGGATGGCAGCCAGAGGCCACACCTCAGCATCCTGTGCACAGCTTGAACACCCTGGGAAATATCCTATGGATGCCACCTGCTGAGTGGTCAGAGAGAAATCTCTCTCCCTCTCTCCCAGGACTAGAACCAGAGCTTCTCCCATGAAACGGACTGCCAGGAAATTTAGGACCGACCCAAGGAAGGAGCTTTTCACACAGTGCCTCTCAACACCAGTTGCAGGGGAGCAACAGCAGGAGGGGGGCAGCTTCCCAAGACATCTGGTGGGCCTCTGCGGGAAACAGGGTGCTGAACCGGATGGGCCTTGGGCCTGATCCAGCAAGGTTCTTGGATCCCCTAAGCCCATCTCAGATTCCCTCTCACACTGTCTCTTGCAGCAAAGCCAGTAGACCGGCTTCTTTTCCCTTGGACCTGGCCCATTTAGCATTAGCCCCTTCCACTCTTTGCCCATACTCCTTTTGCAAGACCCTGAGGACTTCTCTTTGAGATCAATCCACTTGGCATCCAAAGGAGGAAATGCTGTCCTCATGGCTGACTCTCTTCCCCCTCACTAGGTAGATGCATGTCTGGGTCAGGACAACCATCCCGAGGAAACCCCCCATTCTTAAAGATCTGTCACTGTTTGGGAAACAGGATGCTGGGCTTGCTAGACCTTGCTAGAAAGAGAGGCAGAAGTCACACAGCTCCTCCCTGGGGGCAGCCAGAAAGATGAGGAGAGAGCCTGCAAGCAAGATGGAGAGGAGGGGTGAGGCTGCTAAAGCACACCTTTGCTCGGTGGCCACTCCCTGACTGTCCTTTAGCTCCCGCCCTCCCTTCATCCGCAGGGCCCACTTGGCACCAGGTGACCCTTCCTACCTTCCTCAGCAGGGAACCCCAAATAGGTTTGCAGACATCGGCCACAACCAAGAAGATGGGCCTTTGAATGGCCACAGCCAGTGCCTTGAGGCAGAAGGCCATCTCAGCGTCTGGTCAGTAAGGCTGAAGTTGGCCAACTGTCCTCTGGAGCATCTTTTGCCATGGACGCCGGAACTCCCAGCTCTGTTCTATGGGGGGATGGGCACCGGCCAGGCAGAGACAGCTGGGAGGGGGGAGACGCTGACTGCGGGAGCAGAGACTGTGGACTGGGGTGCTGGAACTGGGGTAGGAAAGCTACTCTGGGAGCCTTGGGGTGCCTGAAGAAGAGGCATCGTGAGGAAGAAAGAGAGACCACTCCATCTCTCATGGGTGTGTGTATGTGTGTGTGTTGCATTTGAAACAGTTGTGGAGCCTGAGGGCTGAGCCCCATCCTTTTTCACCTTTCGGCAACCTGTCACAGTTTTCAGGCACTTCATATGCTTTCACTGAAATCAGACTAAGGAAATACATGGCATGGACTGGCTTTGTGTGATCTATATGGGTGCAGAATCCAGCTTGTCTTGGCACAGAGTTGGGTGAAATTAACAAAGAGTGCCCCACCTTTGGGGAAGCCAAGAGGACCCACAGGCCTACCAGTTGCCCTCCGGGCAAACCACTGCCAGTCAGGGTGGCCAACTGCTTTTCTTAGCCACGCTCCTGTGTCTTTAAGAGCAGCCCTGACACACCATCAATTCAGAATGGTGATGCTTTCCCATGTTAGGGGACAGGCTGAGGCCGCCACCAAGGAGGTTTCTGCTAAAAAGTCTTGAGAGCTAATGATGACCACACAAAATGCCCCAGTTGGTGCAATTTAATGAGGAGCTGGAAATGGAAAACTGACCCTCTCTGATAAGAAGAGAGATCCGCACACTGAGCCACCGCTGCCTCTATGCAGAAGCCACAGATTGCTTCGCTCTGATTCCATTCCTCCCCTTGGCCTGCTTTTCCCAAAAGAGAAGCTGGATCTTTCCCCGGGTCCGGTATTCTCTGGCCATCAGAGCACATGCAAGTCAGACCTGCGAGAATCTGCCTCTGCACTTGGGAAGAAGCTGCAAGGTGGCCTTGGTGAGCAGGGCACCTTCTGGCTGTGTTCATTTCCGCCTCACCACAGCCAGCTCTCCTGAGGCCACTTGGCAGAACTGCCCATGCCAGGAAAGCATGGAGGACGTTTCCCTTTGACTCTGAATTAATAGCCGCAAACACCACTTGGCAGAAGCATCTGCTGGCCAGCATGCCACACATCGGAACCACACATTTCGCTCAACTACAGGCTGCCCTGAGTCGTGACCTGTGCCAGTAGCACTCTCTCTGAGACAGACAAGCAAGGGGCCGGTTCCAGAGCAGAGTTCAGGCCATCTCGTTTGGGCTCAAGCAGGGCCTGGGCCAAATTCCACGGAGATGACTTCAGGGCTTTTCTTTAAAATGGGTGTCCTTAAAGCAGCCCTCCACCCGGGGCCAAAGGACCTCTTCCTTTCCCTGGCAGAAGTCGTGTGCACTTTTCCTCTCAGCATTCAGTGTTGGGGGGCGGGGGGGCAGTGAGAGAAGCAGCCTGAGGTCCTTTTGAAGGAGGAAGAGGGAGAGAGTGGCTCTCTGCCTGGCAGGGGAGGCAGGAGAGGGAGGGGAAGCAAAGGCAAAGGCAGTCCTGGGCAGGCTTCCTGGGAAGCAAGCCCCCCCACCCCCACTGCTCCCCCTCCCACTTGGCTCATTCCCCCACCTGGCGGTCCCCACCTCTCCTGCCCAGGTCTCCCCCTCCTCCCTCAGGCTTCACCTTCCATGACTCCCAGAGCAGGATTTGGGCTGACATGAGATTCCGGGAGGCCACGGTTTTGAAGCCTGCAGGACTCCCCAAGTTGCCGAACGTCTGCACTAGGCCCCTGGTGGGTCAGCCTTTGAGTTCCATTGCAGGACAGTGGAGAGCTGGTCTTGTGGTAGCAAGCATGACTTGTCCCCATAGCTAAGCAGGGTCTGCCCTGGTTGCATATGAATGGGAGACTTGATGTGTGAGCAGCACTGCAAGAGATTCCCCTCAGGGGATGGAGCCGCTCTGGGAAGAGCAGAAGGTTCCAAGTTCCCTCCCTGGCTTCTCCAAGATAGGGCTGAGAGAGATTCCTGCCTGCAACCTTGGAGTAGCCGCTGCCAGTCTGTGAAGACAATACTGAGTTAGATAGACCAATGGTCCAACTCAGTATATGGCAGTTTCCTATGTTCCTGTGTCCCCACCTCTCTCTTTCTCAACGGACTTGATAAACTGGGAGAGAAAGATCCCCACCATCAGTCAGGCCAACGCTCAGCATTCCAGATCCCCATCGCAAGGGGGGCCATGTCAAGCAAGGGCTCCGTCAGGCTTCCTGGGCTTTGGAGAGCCAGATCACAAACACCTCTCTTGCTCTTTTGCCCTGACATTGTGCCGGGGAGGGGAAATCTGGCCCTCCAGCTCTTGCTGAGCGACCATACTGATGTGGATGGGGCTCGTTCCTGGGTCAACGTAACCAGTCAGTCAGACACAAGGATTGGGAATGATTCATTGAGGCTTTATTGCTTCTGCAGATAGCAATAGGTAAGCAGTAGGCTCATGCTCTCAAACCGATTACAGTTTGGTTACAGGTGCACCTACATTTATACAGACAATCTAAATGGTGCTGACGCCCTAGACACACACAGTATGGTGGTCCAAGTATCTAGTACGCACGCGGATGCCTGATTCATTGTTCATCGGGTGATTACTCCTTAGTTGGCTAGATCCTGTTTTCTAGCCTGGGAACCTTAGCTGTGTTAACAAGTTTCCTCGATACAATTTAGCTGGAGAGAGATAATGACGTTAATCATGAGAGGCAGTGATGTCCCTGAGCTGGGCTAGGTTACTTGAAGTTAGAATGAGGTCTTCTAGGCAAAAATGGAGTTTCGTTGGTTTTCTAAACACATCCAAAGCTTGTGGCTGGGCCGGATGGGAGTTGTAGCTCAACAAGAGCCGGAGGGCCGGTCAATTTGCGCCCCCCTGCACTGTGCACTCTCTGCCTGGGGCTGCAAAGGCCCCTCCCCTTCTGCTGTACTGCACCACCTTGGGAGGCTGGCTGAGCACTCCGGGAAGCCCATTTCTCTATATTACTCTGTGTATTACTACTACTAAGGATATTTATATATCTCTTTTCAACAAAAGGTGTCTAAGTGGATTGCACAGAGAATTATAAATTATAAAAAATAAAGAAGGATACCAGTCCCCAAAGGGCTCACAATCCAAAAAGAAAAGAAACAGGAGGTAAACACCAGCAGCCGCCACTGGAGGGATGCTGTGCTGGGGATGGATAGGGCCAGTTGCTCTCTGCTGGGATATGCGACAGCTGCGGCCCAACTCACTGTGCATCGTTTGCATCATGCAATTGCTCTGCAGCCAGAGGGGACAGGGTAGTTTCCTCTGGGCTGGTGGGGCTAGCTAGGAGTTTCTCTTCTCCTTCCTGTTCCTGGGCTCTGTTTCCTGTGTGTGAGTCGGTCGGTTCTATTCTGATCTCCCCAAGTGCCTCTTTGGTTGGTCTCCCAAGGAAAGTGAGCTTAAGCCTTTCTCTGGGGCTTGTTCTGGAAACCAGGCAGACAGCTCACTTTCTTGCTGCTGCAACACTCTCCCCCAGCTCAGGAAGGAGAACCACCCATTGGGAAAGGCCCCTCCCTCTTTCCCATCCTGGTAAGAAGCCGAGGGGGGTGGGGGGAGATGGCCCGTCTCCTGCAGTCAGGTTTCCCCCACTCGCCTTCCTGCGGTCTCCCTGGGGATGACCGTGGCACCGATCCTGCACGCCATTCAGCTGCCTGCTCTTCTGCAGCATGTGGGTGGCACTCCCAGGCCTGGAGTGGCATCCTACATTTTGTGGCTGTCAGTTTCAGGGGAGGCCCCCGGGTTCGAGTATGGTGAGAGAGGGAGGGAAATGTCTCTCCGTCCGCTCCTTCCACACCATGCATGGAGGATTGAAATGAATGGGCTGAAGAGAGGGATGAGTAACTTGTCTCTCTGCTTCCAGTGATGCTCAGTGGTGAACCTCATGATGTCATAATGTAGCCTGTAGCCTGTCTGGTGTCACAGTGGAGGGTGGGATTTGTAGGCAAAGCTAATCCCTGGCAACTCCCTTGTGGCGGTAGCTGGAATTCCACCATGATGATAGAAAACCTAGCAATCTGGAGATTAGGTTTCCCCATTTCTCACCTTCCCTGAAAGACTGATGTGTTATTGGTCAATGCAGTTTTGATCCTTCAGTTACAGATCAGACGTTGAACCTTTCAGGTGCGAAAACGAGAGAAGTGGCCAAGCCTGGACCCAAGGGCTCATCGGCCTCAACGTAGGAAAGAGGGCCCATTCAAAATCTTGGCCAGCTTCAGGAAGCTGGTGAGTCAATCAGAAGCAAACCCCACTGAGAACTAAGCGCGCTGGGGCAACCTTTCCCTGCACTCATCCTCTTTGCTGAAGCCTGTGGGCTGTCCCATGCATGCCCAGGGGGTCTTGGCTTGCGTGCTGTTGGAATTGGGGGTGGGCAGGTGGACATTGGACCGTCCCCTTTACTGCTACGTGGCCGCCCCCATCTCCCACCCTCCACCCTTTGAGCAGCCCCTGCCTGCCTCCACTGTCTCTGCCCCTCGCCATCACTGCAGCCTCCCCTCGCGCTCCCCGGGATCATGCAGGAAGCTCTGCCCCTCCAGCACTGGTCTGCCCATACTGGTAGCAGCAGCTTCTCCTTTTCCAGGGCAAGGTGGCCACCCCCATCTCCCACCGGGGCCAGGAAAACCCATGGCTCCGTCACGGATGGCGTGTCTTCTCTGCAGAAGGGGTCAGGGTCCATCCCGGGCATTGTCCGTGAAAGGGTTTCAGGAAGCAGGCCCCAGAAGGACTTGGCTTGGCCTGAGAGCCACTGCCAGACAGAGCAGTCAGTGCTGTGCTTGCGGGACCAATGGGCAGCAGAAAGATCACCCATGCCTTGGGAGAGGCACTTCTGGGAGTGAACTCAGACAGGTGTTCATATCCCAGAGGAGGAAGTTGTCTTCTTATGGGGCTTGTCCAGGCAGTGGTAAACTTCAGGATCTAGAGAGGAACCTAGGAAGCTGCCTCATCCCGATTCATCCGTCAAGCTGCTCGGACGGGCAGTGGCTCTCCAAGGTTGCAGGCAGGAGTCTCTCCGAGCCCTGGGTGGAGGAGATGCTGCTGCTAGGGAGTGGACCTGCGACCTGCTGCCTGCAATGCAGATGCTCGACCCCTGGGTTATGGCTCCATCCCTTGTTTGGTTGTGTAAGCATTGCCAAAGCAGGTCATGGAGCAATTCATACACTCTGAGTAAGACAGGTCTCTCTTTTCAAGACATTACAGAAATTGCTTGGGAAAGAACATGACAGATAGGTTGATCAAATATTCACCCATGCATTTAATAGATGGGATAAGATAATTCTCCAGAATGTTCTCTTCAGCTCTAATCAATGCATTGGTCAGTATTCTTTTCTAAGTCGGCACTTGTGATCCTTTCAGGGCAGCCTTTCAAAATCGTGATCAAATGGGTCGGCTAGTGGGGTAGTGTATGCAGACACTGTGAATTAAGGGTGCACCTTGAAGTATAGCTCAGCCCCCAGATGCTGCTGCAGGCCTGTGTTAAGGGCCCTATTCAAGAAGCCAACACTTGTGTGCGCCTTGTGAAGTTTCAATGGATAACACACCACAGAGCTGTCCTCATGGCTATTAGTTGGTGGGACAAGCTCCCAGACTCTTTCAGGAGCTCTGCACCCTCCCAAGCGCCAATCACATACCAGTCAAAAACCTCATCAGAGAAGAGGGAAAGGAATGTATGGGAGGCGTGTACAGACTCTGACAGTGTCATCCTACCCAGTACTTTCCCGGAGCATAGGAGCAAAGTTGGAGGAAATGCCTTCAGAGTATCAGGAGGAATCCAGAGCTCAGAGCAGTGACCTTGACTCTGTTCCAATCAGGGGCCATTGGGGCAGAAAGTGGAGGAAGCGCCTCTTGGGAAGTGTCGCCTCGGTGTGCAGCAGCTGTGAAAAAGACAATTTCCATGCAAAGGATCACCAGGAAGGGGACTGAGAACAGAGCTGCTAATATCATCACCCCTTGAGACATCCACATTTGGAGTCATACTCTGTACAGTTCTGGTCACCATATCTCTCAGAGGACATTCCGGAGGTATGAAAGGTGCAGAAGAGGAAACCGAGAGGATCAGGGGGCTGGAGCACCTCCCTTATGCGGCTCAGTTTCCACATCTGGGGCTTTTTAGTTGAGGGGAGAAGGCAACGAAGGGGAGCCACGATCGAGGTTTATCAAATGATGCCTGGTGTCTAGAACGTGGAGAGTGATAAGAATTTCTTCCCCTCCCATTAGACTGGAACCAGTGGCCATCTCATGAAAATGATTGCCAAGTCATTCAGGACCAGCAGAAGGGAGTCCTTTTGGACAACAGTGTATCATGAATCTAGGGAATTCTCTGCCACGGGATGCGGTGCTGGCCACCAGCTTGGAGGGCTTTAAAGGGGACTCTGGCCATTTCACAGAGGACAGTCCTATCCATGGCCACTAGTCTGGACAGCTGTAGGCCACCTCCAGGCTCAGAGGCAGGATGTCCCGGAGTAGCAGTTGCAGGGAGCCACGGCAGGGGAGGGGGCAGGCCTTCACCTCTGGCCTGGGGCTTCCCAGAGGCAGCAGATGGCCAGTGTGGGAAACATGAGGCAAGACAGGATAGCATGTCTTTCCTGAAGGATCTCCTCTGAAAAAGGGCAGGGTCAGGGAAGACCTCCTCCTTGTGCAGCCATTAAAACTTATCTTCACTCATCAATCCTTTGTCTGGGATGACATCCTCATGTCTCTCTCTTTTCTACCTTTAGAAGAAGAGCAGGAAGAGGAAAAGGCCATATGATCCAGGAGAAGGCCCAAGGTAACTTTCTTTGAAGCGCAAGAGAGGCCGGGTACGTTCCAAGGAGATCAGGGGAGAGTCCTCCGAGAAGTGTGTTGTGTGCTGCCTTCAGCTCTTCCGCCACACTCACCTCCTCTGGAAGCAACTCTTTGGATCAGTGGACCGTGGCTGTGCTTCCCATGAGCGCTTTCCTGATGTGTAAATCTCCACCTTGAAAGGAAGGCTGGGGTGGGGTGGGGGATCTGAAGCACAGCCGGAGCTTTGGTCCTCCCAGACCAGGACTGGCATCAATGACTAGCAGCAGCTCTGCAGACAGCAAAAATAACTTGGCCCAGGGCAGAAATCTCTTGTGGGGTCCTCCACGATGCATCAAGATGGTTCATGCCCTCCGGCATCCGGATGAGTCTCCCTTTCTGGCCTGGGGTTCTGGCGTGGCTTCTCCCTGATCCACCTTTTGTCCACAAGGGGGAAACGTTCTCGGATGGGGGAGCATTTGTTCACCTGAGCAGAGCCCACCCTGCGCCATGGGAAGGGGTACAGGTTGGTCAGCTCCATGGAGATGTGGGAACTAGGCCTGAGGCCGGGCCTGAAAGCCATGGGGCTGGGATGGGTGCTTTCCTGGATCTGAATGGGCGGAAGCCTGCAGAGCAAACCCTGGCCAGCCGCAGGGCCTGATTCCTTTCCTCCTCTCTCTTTTGCAGGATCAAACGGAGGAGAAGCTGGCCATAGTGACATTTGTACTTCACTTAACTATTTTCATTATATTATTTAGTATTATTTGCTTAATTTATGATTGCGTAGGAATGAGATATATAAAAACTTGTGCGAACCTACTCTTTGTGTATGTATTTGTGTTCTTACTTGTATTGATTTGCTGCTGCTAAAATGCAAATGCATTTGACCACCTCAGCCCTGTGGAAACACCTCCTGCTGGGGTCTCTTCCCCATATTTAAGGCACCTGTAGGTCCAGAGCAATTGCTCCTGTGGAAGGGTTTTTCCTTGTCTTTCTTCATCCTAGTTGGCCATCAGTCTCTTTTAGAATCTCTTTAGCGTTTCCCTCAGAGGTTGACAAGCTGCCTTGATGACGATCTTCTTTGATGCCCCTTATCATGGGCTTGTCTGTTGGAAAACTGAAGAGCAGATCTGAGTCGTGCAGAAATGCACTTGGCCCTGCTGAGACAGAACTGTTGCCTGGGATATGTTATTACATATATTTCTTCTTCGTATATATATCCAAGTCTTAACTGGTACAAACCTACTGTTTGTTCCTTTGTTTACATCTACTCCTACTTGTATCGATATGCTGTTGCTATAATGGAACTGCATCTGACCTGACCACTATTCATTATCGTTGTTGTTGATGTTCTTGAATACAATCCATGACTAAAAAAACATTTCCTTCCAGTATCTGTCTCATAGGAACATAGGAAGCTGCCATATACTGAGTCAGACCATTGGTCCATCTAGCTCAGGATTGTCTACACAGACTGGCAGCGGCTTCTCCAAGGTTGCAGGCAGAAATCTCTCTCAGCCCTATCTTGGAGAAGCCAGGGAGGGAACTTGATACCTTCTGCTCTTCCCAGAGCGGCTCCATCCCCTGAGGGGAATCTCTTGCAGTGCTCACACTTCTAGTCTCCCTTTCATAGGCATTCAGGGCGGACTTAGGGGACAAGTCATGCTTGCTACCACAAGACCAGCTTTCCTCTCCTCTCTCCTTTGAGGCTTATTGTACAATATGTCACCAAGGCCATACAAAACATTCTTCCAGGGGACTGACACCATGCAGCCCTTCTGGTTTGGAGTTGGGGGGAGCTTTCTTCCACCCTGGCTACTGTTTGAAAATGCCAAACAGCTTTTTAGCACTTCGCCCCTTGCACGCCCACACTGGAGCACTTTGGCATCAGATGCTTTTCTTCCCCTCTTCTCTTTTCAGGGCCAAAACAAAGACCCCCAAATCTCAGCACCCAGTCTTTGGCAGAGTCAGGCTCAGGTGCATTCTCTCCTTCAGAAAAGGTCCCAACTGTCACATTGAGAAGCCCTGAAAAGCAGTGCAGAGGAGGCAGGCAGGGCTGTCCCTGGCTGGGCTGTGGGGCTGTAGGGCTGTGGGGCTGTAGGAGCGAGTGGGACCTGGCTGGGCTGTGGGGCTGTAGGCTGTGGGGCTGTAGGAGCGATTGGGATCTCCTTCTCTAGCTTTGCTAGGCCCCGGAGAAAGGCAGTTTTCAGAAACCCCTATGAGGAAGCAAGATTCGACGCTTTAAAAATTCATGCCAGCCAATCTTAACAATGCATAGCCAACCCACTACTCTGTTGCCCTGCTAAAAAGCAGGATTTCCACCTCCTTGTTCTCCTGCAGCCAATACTGAGAGCCCGAGCAGTGGCATAGTGAGAGTTCTGGGGGAGACCAGGGGAGACCTGGGTTCAAATCCTCCTCTACTCAGCCCTAATGCTCACCCGGTGACCTTTGGCCAGATACTCAGTCTCTCTCATCCTAACCTACCTCACAGGATTGTTGCCAGAATAGAAGTGGGGAGGCAGAACCGTGCACACCATCCTGACGGAAGGGCAGGATATCAGTGGCATGACAAAATACATGCCTGTGGACATCCCAGATACCTATTTATGTTCAGTATTAGCCACATTGCGACCTCCAATGGAAGTATCGCTTGGGTGGTCAGTGCCAAAACAGAAGGAAAAGTCACCTACTTGCAATCAATTTAGGCGAAATACAGTATATGTCCCCCAATTGGGATTTCAAACTAGACAGCAGATTGGCAGACACACCAACATTCCGTCTCGCCCAGCACCGCCCAGCTCTGACTGGCAGCAGTTTCTCTTTCCGAAAGCACTGACTCTTGGTTCTTTTCCCTAGTTCCCTTTTCTTGATCTAAAATTGCTTCTCAAGCTTCGATGAGCCCTGTGGGGCATAGAAATATCGTTTCAGCAGCAGCACTATTACATATCTGTTTCGGAAAGAGATGCAATGCTCCTCATGGAGGCACAACTGGGACACCTGTGGGCAAGGTGGATTCAAGATAACCAGCAGATACGTCTCACCAGACTCTGAAGGAAAAGAACCCAGATGGGGGCTACTCCTCCAAACTGCCCCAATGTAACTCCCTGGAGCGGAATGTTCATGGACTCTAGGCAATTGACAGGCAACTAGCTGGGCAGAGCTCATGGGGCTCAGTGGCAAAGAGGGGAACAGTAGGCTGTAACTGAAAGAGCAGGCAATGTCTCCGCTTGCAGAATACTCCCTCACAGCAGTCACAACCCCTTCTGCTTCTGAGGGGAAAGGGGGTCTCAAACTTCCTCCTTGCACAGCCTCAAGGCATACCAGGGATATGCTGCAACCTTTTCTTGCGGACCTATACTTGCAAGAATCGATTTGGCATAACAAGTCCTTCCAGAAACTGGGGCCCATCCATGCTTGCTGTGTGAGATGGGTGTGGCACAATATTGACCCGGAAGGAGGAAGGGGCGGAGCTCAGGGGAAGATCACCGCTTGGGTCGGCTGGAAAAGACTCCTGCCTGAAATCTTGGAGAGCTGCTGCCAGTCAGGAAGGAAAAGACTGAGCTGGAAGGACCACTGGTCTGATAGGGCCACTTCCTAGGGATGAGTAGACAGGTCCAAGTCTGGAGAAACCCTGTTTGCTGAGAAGGGTGAAGGAGCTGTTGTCTCGACTGAGGGAGAGAAACACAATGCCTCCTCTACACCCATCTGCCCAGGGTCATCACTCCTACCCAACCTGCATTTCAAGTTGAAGAGAGTTCCAGGAATCACCACCACCAGGTGGCTATTTCACCACCAGACAGATGTTCCCAATGGCATCCCATTGAAAGGTGGTAGAGAAGTGTTGGTAGTCATAGCACTATCGAATTAAGGCTTTGGTGCGTCCAGAGGAGTGCCACGTAGAGGCTTTGAATCCCTGCAGTCACGGCTGGGTCTATTCCATGTGTCTCACGTGCTCACTGCATACAGTCTGGGAATCTAGCATGCATTGGGCTTTCTGCATCTCAGCAGAAAGAATGAAACATGAAGGTCCAAAGCTACCTTTGTCGCTTGAGACCGTTAAGCAGTTCAAGCGGATTTTCCAATTCCTGTCCCAAAACCCCACCCAGATGGTAATTAAGAGCCACTTACAGTTCCTTTCCCAGAGGCGGTTCCTGGACCATCCAAATCTGCGTATCCTGCCACCTGAAGAAAAGTGTAATTACTACATTATATTTATTGTAAATCAATAAAATTTATTTTTAGTGAGTTAATGAACTTAATTTAGACCTATGTCAACCGCTTTGGGAACTTGAGAGGCGGTATATAAAGATTCATCAGCTTTGTAGAATTACTACACGCAAAAGAGAAGCCCTTATTAAAAACTATAGGGGAGGGGGAGAGAGAGAAGAGAAGAAAGCTGGAAAATGGCCCATTATGGCTAGGAAGAGACCGTTTTCTCTACCTATGGAGTCTGGCAAGATTTTCCAGTCAGAACCAATATCACCCCAATGAATCACTGTAGTTTTGGAAACTCTCTACATGACTTGCTTTCTTTCTCAAAGGTTCTCCAGCTGGGTCCCCATATGCTCTTGGACTACAACTCCCATCATCACCCCTGAAGGCCACTGTGGCAGGGGATGGTGGAAGTTGAATTCAAATGACCTCTGGCAACCCAGGCTGGAGAACTCCTGCTCTAAGACAAGCAAAGCCAACTGGATTCCCACGCTGAAGCTCCCTAGGCTGATAGGTTCTGCAGGAGACCAGCATGGACAGAGCTGGATGTGCTAAGCCCTGTTTTAATGGGCTCCATGTTTTGAGACTTCAAATGCTTTTTAGTCTAAATAGAAGGTTTGAAGTAACGGCCAAAGAAGAGTTCCCTTGGAACCTTCAGACTTGCAGGAGGGAGCAACCAGGGTTTCCAGACAGCATAGAAGGTCACGGCATTGCTGACCGACAACACGATGGGAGAGATCAACTCTTTGGTACCCAAGCTGTCACTCTTCTAGAGAGGCAACCCATCATTTTCCAGGCAAAGACACACACAGTTCTAGACTGGATGGCACAGCAGCAGATAGGCCACATCATGCCACAACAATCAGGTCTGCAGCGAGGTTGCAAAGCTGGCAACCAGAAAAGACTAAAAAGTCTAAACAGGCATGTGTCTCGATGGGATGGGTGGGAAAGCGATGTCCTTTCCCTGCAGCGCCCCCATGCCCTGGGATCCTGGAATAGACACGTGGCCAATATGCCCAAGTCAGTCCATGAACCCCACCCCTAGAGCTTACCGTGCAGGGACGGAGAGGAACGTCACCCCCCATTTACGCTCGTGGGTTTCAGACGCTCCGGACTCATTCCAATTACTGAATGCCATGACCAGGGGCAAGATGTACTCTGAGTCTGCCGAGGATCTTGCCTCACATACTCAGCAGTCTCTCTTTTCAAGCGATTGCAGCCGCAAGGGGTGTGTAGTGGGCTGTCCTTAGGTTCAGCTTGTCAAATTACTGCAAAACCCAAAGCAAACCAAAATCAACACCAATCTTGCAACCACCATGAAACAGATTCTCTTCAACAATGACACCGACCCATTAGACAAGGACTCCAAAAACCAAGCAGGCAATAAGCAAATCCAAAAGTGCTCCTGCGCTTGGTTGCAGGACTGGGCCAATTGCTTGGGGCCAGAACTACCACAGACCTCTCATCCCAGATCTCCCTCTCTCTCGGCAAGGTTTTGTTTCATGAAAGCTTGCCAGATCAAGCTTTTGAAAACGATGCACGAGTTACAAGTTGCTCGGTCCCTTCGGAGAGCTCAGTGGGGCTGGCAGTTTCTGCTCTCAGCTAACGGCAGCGACATCTCCCCGAGAGAAGAGAAGAGCAGCCTTACTAGATCAGACCTAAGACCTCTCGAGTCCAGCCTCCCGTACCACACAGTAGCGCACCAGTGGAGCCCTCTGGGAAGCTCACCACCAGGAGATGACAGCATGCCTCCTCTCCTGCTGTTGCTCCCCTGGAGCTGCTATTCACAAGGGCCCTGCCTCTGAGCCTGGAGGTAGCCTCCAGCCATCAGGACTAGCTGCCACCGAGAGCCCCGCATGGATTGATGTCACTCTCTTTATATCCAAGGAGCCCAGTGTAGTGAACAGGGTTCTGCTTCCCCCCACAACCACCCTGTGAGGCAGGTTAGGCGGAGAGAGAAGTGACTGTCCCAGAGTCACCCAATGAGCCTCAGGGCTGAACGGAGATTCCATCTCCCTGCTCCTCGCCCAGCACTCTAACCACTACACCACGCTGGCTCTCCAAAGAACCCTTTTCACCCCAGAGGGAACGAGTTTCAAAGATGTTTATCGCCAGCACAATTAAATACATACATCAAAGATCATTTCAATGGAACTCTGAGAACTAGTTCTAATTGGAAGATTTGGGTTTCTTTTTGTAAAATGGTGCGCAGCTAGAATGAAGTACATTTCATCGTGACCATTCCTAGGAAGAGATGAGTTGCCCTTCTCTGCCCCTTGAGACGCAGAGGCCACTGCCATGTGTCCAGCTGAGCCCCTCTGGATTTGGGCTTGAGAAGGAATTCTTCAAAGTCCTACAATGTCCTGGGGGAAATGGAAAAGATGGAGGATTCACGAGGACTGGCTGGAGAAAGGACGCCAGCAGCTGCTCTTGCAGGTATCCACTTGGCTCAGAACAAGCTGCCTCTCCCAAGCAAAACTGCAAAGATGCTGCCTGACCAATTCTTCACGGATGCTTTCCAGGGCCGTTCTGGGGACCATCGTTCTGAGCCAATTCAGGGGTTCTGCAGCAGCCCACCAAGTGAAACAGCACACGATGCTCCTTCTTTCCCTTCACTGGAGGCTTCCCTAACTTGGGTCTCCCAAGTTGTCATGGACTCCCATCATACAAATCCTGGGCTGCCCCGGCTGGGAATCCCCACTCAGCTCATCAGGAAAACGGGCAGTCACAGCATGCTGTCCTGCAGGGGTCCGAGGACTGGGAGGGCTGCCAGGGGGTCCTCTTGCCCCGAGGTTGCCCCTCCCCAGGCTGCAGCCAGCTGGGTGCTGAAGCTCTGCATCCCCTTCTTCTCCTTCTCCCCAGCCTCGCACCGAGCACTCCCCTTGACATGGACCGGACAAGACTTCCATGAGACGGCTTCTTGGCAACTTGGGAGGGGACAGAAATAGCCACGAGCCAGTGACTGGAGTCGCCCCCACCGCACCCCCTGTTGTGTTTTTAGGAGAGCATGCACACACTCTTAGAAGGTGACAGTTGTGAGATGGGCTCCTCCAATCCCTGACTTGCATCCAGATTCAGTTCCTCATCATCTTTCTCATTGAAATGGGACATGTAAACCTGGCCCATAAATTTCAATGAATGTACTCATGAGTAAAGTCTGGATATCAGTCAGTGACTGGCGTCTCCTGTCTCATAACTGCCACATTTACGATCCACACACACACACTCAGTTGCTGCTATGGGGTACCTGAGCTGAAGTTTTGCCATGGGATGGGTACACTTCTTGTACAGGGTTGGGACCCCTGCTTGATAGAACTGTACAGAACATGATTCGGCGCATGGTGGCGCAGTGGTAAAACTGCTGCCCTGTAACCAGAAGGTTACAAGTTCGATCCTGACCAGAGGCTCAAGGTTGACTCAGCCTTCCATCCTTCCGAGGTCGGTAAAATGAGTACCCAGAATGTTGGGGTCAATATGCTAAACCGCTTAGAGAGCTCCGGCTATAGAGCGGTATATAAATGTAAGTGCTATTGCTATTGCTATTGCTATGTCACTGAATGCTCACACTTCAGGTTGTTTGGGCAGGAGGAAGGGAAGTGGGGTCTGTCTATCGCAATTAGAATTGCCTTGAGATCATTCACCTTACCGAGGATAATTTGTTCAGTGCTGTGTTGTGCCCCCAATGCCTCCTCCTTATGGTTAGGATCTGGTTTCACCTCAATTGCCGCTCCTGCTTGGCTGCATCTCTTGAGTTTTGGCTTCAATTGATCTTTCCCCCAATTGGTTTGGCAGCAGAAACACTGTCTGGGAGACTCATTTCCAACCTGCCGGAAAAATGATCCATCTCTGGGTGTCCCTCTCAATACTCGTTATCTCTGGGATACCAGAAAGCCAAGATGAATATATGGGACAGTGACCTGCAAAGAGACCTGAGCATGGCCCCAATGCTTTGGAATTCTTTGGAGAATTCTGCCCCCAGCAGGTTTACTGCTGTCCTGCTAGAGATTTTGCGCATCTCACTGCCTTGGCTCATCGGAGAGCCTTCTTCAGGCTGGCCTGCTACAAGAATGGGCAACCCTGGAGGGAAGATTGCGGGACATCCCTGACCCTGTGTCTCCGGGATTCAGCTATGAGCTCTTGCACTGTAAACACTCTCCTTATCCCACCGATTATAACCAATTATTATCATCCGGGTGGACCAGGTGAGTTTGACTTTACCTGTTGTGATCATCCTCATCAGACTGCGGGGCTCCTCCTTCCCCTGCTCTTCTGCTAGGGACAGAAAGAATCGTGGGCAGCTGCTCCTCTCAGTGACCAGCACAAGAGGAGGAAGTGGGTCCCCTCCTGAGCCCCCACCACCAGGGGATGGATGAGGCCTCTCCTGAGGTCTGTGGCGCCCGGCATCCTGAGTCCTTTCCCTGCCGGGCTCTGGCCTGCCCTCCAGGCTCTCCACTCAGGCAAGGATCCAACAGGCAGCAGCAGCCCCACAGCTGGGTTCGGCTGAACGGAGGGAGCGGTAGGGCAACGGTGCACAGACCGAGGAGGGTTCGCAGCCCCAGAGCACGTGGGGGCGGCCGCCAGTGGGGCACCCATCATGGGCTGCAGAGCTCTTTTCCTCCCGGCTTTGGCTGCTGCTTGCTGCTGAGCCCCCCTCCTCAAGGCAGCTGTCCGGCAGGTGGGGCGGGGCGAGCAGGGAGCCTGAAGCGGGGATCGCTCCGTCCTCCTCCCTCCGCCCAGCTTCTTTGCTGCTGCTGCCGCTGCTCACCTCGCAGGGGGGTGTCCGAGTGGGCTGGGCTGGGCGGCGAGGAGGGAGGGAGCCCGGCACGGCCAGCCCCGCCTTCTCCCCACTGCCCCGCCCTCTCTTGGCTGCTCCTCCGCCCCACCTGGCAGAGGGGGAAACAAAAGAGCAGCCTCCGCACCGGCCCTCCCCAGAGAGAGGCGGGCCGAGCGGGAGTCTCCCTGGGGTCTCCCCAGGGGCGTAACTAGGTTGGAGTGGGCCCTGAGACAAGATTCTTAAATGGCCCCCCCCGCCGAGAAATTTAATAATAATAATAATAATAATAATAATAATAATAATAATAATAATAATAATAATTTGATTTCTATACCACCCTTCCAAAAATGGCTCAGGGCGATTTACAAAGAGAAAAAGGTGCCTCTTTGCCCAGTAAGCAGGGGGCTTTTCTTCTCACATTTCTGTCCTTATTCAAAACATACAAAAAACAGATGTACAAAATTGAGCAAATGAGAAGAGAAGAATTATATGGGAGTAAAACCTTTTTTAAAAGGAGCCAGGAAGCGCATCTTTGGAGGCTCAAATGGATACCTTTCAGGCACAAGTATTTCCAAGTCAAAAATTCCTTTTTCATATGGTGTATTTGCAAAACCAAGGATTTGAGCTTGAAGTTCATCTAAGCGACTTCCAGTCTGCCAGCAAGTAATACCCGGTGGTGGCTCTGTGGACAGCAGATGCAGCTCCCTTTTCAATCGTGAAGCTCTCTGCATTGTGCTCCGTTTTCGAAGTAGAGCTCGAAGAGCGGAGCCGAATGTGCTCAGGGGCGTAGCAAGGTTGGAGTGGGCCCTGAGAAGAGATTTTAAAATGCCCCCCCCCAAGTCCAGGGCCTCCACACACCCCAGGCTTCCAAGGATTTAAGTCTGATATTTCAAAATAAGTATGCTGCCAAGAAATACATTTCACTGAAGACACACACACACACTTCACAATAGATAGTGATATACATTGAATACTATATATTTGTGCTACTTTTCATGCATAGAACACACTAGAAACACGAATGATTAAAATGGGCCCCTTGCTGCAGATTAGCAAAGGAGACTTTCAACCATGCAGGGTGAGCCTATGTCTGTTTTCTCAGAATTCTGAACCAATTCAGTCAAGTTTGATTCCAGGAGGTTTTTCACAAGAGGCTTTGAAAGCCCTTTAACACACATCTCCTCTGGAATGGAGGTGCTGCATTCCCATGTTGGCCAGATTGACCCTAAGGGGAAAAAACATAAAAACACAACACATGCGTCACAGTTCTCACTCATGTCTCAGTTCTCACTCAGACCTGGGGTGCCAAACAACTTGAACATAAGTGTATTTATGAATGAATGAATGAATGAATGCATGAATGAATGAATGAATGAATGAATTAATACATAAATAATTTTGTTCCAGAAGTTTTTGTAACTTCCTGCCATGAAACAAGCCACTTATAGGGCTTTTTAGAGGGTTTTTTGAAGCCAGCACATTTCCCAATCAGTTTTAAATGAAATATTCAGAGACTTCTCCGTCTCCCCACCCCCCATCCAAGCCCTATGGCAAGCAGATCCCTACCTGTAGGGGGTGGGGGGGGGTGGGGGGAACCACATCAAGGGATTCCTCTTCTCCCTGGCCAAGGCTGAGCTGTCTGGCCTGGGAAGAGGGTCTGCTGCAGAGAGCTGTGGCGGCCACTCGGACTGCCAGCCTTCTTCCTGGGGCTGGCCAGCCTACTCGAATCCAGGCTTCACGGAGGCCTACACGGAGGCCTCCCTGCAAGCCCCCCCACCCGCCCATCAGCTGAGAGGCGCCCGGGAGAAAAGCAGCCTGCCTGCTGCTGGGATGGCCGACCAGGAGGAGGAGCAGGAGAGGGGGCCAAGAGGGCCAGTGGCTGAAGGGTCTGGGGGCTGGGCAGGGGGCAATGGGGAGTCAGGTGAGGGGTCTCTGGGGGGCCCCTCAAGGCAGGGGGCCCCCGAGACGACTGCCTCCCCCTGCCTCATGGTAGTGACGCCCCTGGGTCTCCCTCTTAGCCCCCCCATTGCAGAGGGCGGGGCTCTCAGGACGGGGGGTTGTGCTCTGTGGGGGGCGTGGCTCCCCCTCCTTCCCCTCCTCTTTCTCGGGGGTCTTGTCTCCCACTCCCGTGAGGGGCCGCCTGACCGGACTGAGAAGGGGGCGTGGCTTCCTTCCTCCTCGTGCGGGGATGTGCCCCGCCCCCTGAAGCCCCGCCCCCTCCCACCCCCACCCAGCCTGGGCAACTGGCTGCGAAGAGGGAGGACGCTCTAACTCCTCCTCCCGGGGCCGAGTTCCCGCCCCGCTGGCTCCTCCCATTGCCCCGCCCACCCCAGCTTGGCCTCGGCTGCAGCAGCCCCTCCCCTCCTCATTCTCCTCCTGAATCGGCATCGTGCAATTGATTCTTCTCATTATTCCAAAGGGAGGGCTCGCCAGTTTGAAAAGAAACACTGCTATTTTTCAGTATGCAGAGCCAGAATTCTTTCTCTCTTGCCTTTTGTGAATGCATTTTTCAGAGGGGAAAGCAAGGAGATTTCTGGTCCTGCCATGGCCTCTTCCACCAGAAGGTCTTTGCAGAGCTCTTATGGCTGGGATTCTCCGTGTTGGCCATCTGGGAATGCGAGAACCCCAGATCTCCTGTGGCCATTGTGGCTGGGGATTATGGGAGTGATGGTCCAACAGTGTCTGGGGACCCAAGTGGGAGAACCCTGCTTTGTGGGGAAAGAGCATAAGCACAGACCCCATTGGATCTAGGCCACATTTGGCTGGATATTCCAGCATCAGCCAGCAGGGGGTGCTGGACTGAAGAGTTAATACAACTCTTGGAGGAGAATAATGCAGGTCTGGTAGAGGTGATGCCATTGGCCAGATGAGGAGGGCAGATGAGAAAGCCTGTTTCTCTGGGTCAGCACCAACAACAGCTCCACGGCTGTACCAGGGAACCCATCCTTGATTTCACTCCTTCTCCCTTCTCGGCATCCAAGGTTTCTCCTGTCTGTCCTCTCACTCCTACCAAGCTGCCCTATCAGACCACTGGTCCATCCAGCTTTTCAGGAAGACGCTTTCCCAGCCTTCCTGGGGATGCTGCCGGGGATGGAACCTGGGACCTTCTGCCTGCAAGGCAGATGCACTCCCACTCAGCTACAGCCCTATGATCCCCCAATGCTTGGTCCATCTAGCTTGGGATGGGCTACACTGACAGGCAGCGGCTTTCCCAAGGTTTCCGGCAGGAACTCTTCCCCAGCCTACCTGGAGAATACAGCAGGGATGGGATCTGGGACCTTCTGCATGCCCAGAGGCACCACTGAGCTAGGACTCCATCCGCTCGACCACTGAGCTACGACCTCATCCCTTCCAGCTCCCGGAGCAATCTTTTCGCATACCCATCTCACACAGCAGCCATGTCTGGGCCCCGGCTCCTTGAAGCACGGCCTTCTGCCAAGTGAAGCTTCCCAGCACGCAAGATCAATTGGGAATACCCTGCTCTATGTGCCAAGCCCTGTTGAAGTTCAATTGTCGTGCACGCAGGACGGGGCCTTCTCTGTGCTGGTTTTGGGGAAGGTCTGGGGAGGGTGGGGAGGGGAAAACACATCCTTTGCCCACCAGAACTCTGGAAGTGTCCTTGTCACTCCAAACAAGGGTCCTGCCCCACGCGGGCTGCAGCCTTGGATGGCCTCGTTAGGGACTGGGGAGACCCTGTGGCAGCCTCTTCCTCCCCCAGATATGTGGTGCATTCCGGCATATGATGTGGTTTTGCAATTCATTCTAATTTCTA
Source organism: Hemicordylus capensis (assembly GCF_027244095.1). Lineage (NCBI taxonomy): Eukaryota > Metazoa > Chordata > Lepidosauria > Squamata > Cordylidae > Hemicordylus > Hemicordylus capensis. Next base: position 226,400,167 of record NC_069657.1, read on the forward strand.
CAGCTATTTTGAAGAGACTCGTTTTTTCGTTTCTTGGAGGGTGCATGGCCGTCCCTCACCCCCACACCACATACCTTTCTCCCCATTATCCACATGATTAGGGCAACCCTGGTGCTTTATTCTGCTTTGGGGTTTGTTTGTTTTTTACACCATCCATTTCTAATAGAAATAACCACACTGCAGTTACCCAGAACTTGCATGTGCGCAATGAATGCAGGCCAGTGTTTAACCTAGACCCAAACCACAGACACTTCTCCTGCGCAGAGATCTCAGGGAGGTTTCTCCGGCTGAATCTGGACAAAACAACCTGCCAGATTCCCTGAGCCTGACTCTCTGCCCAAGATTGGGTGCTTGAATTTCGGGTCTTTGTTTTGCCGGTCCAAAGAGAAGAGAGGAAGAAAAGCATCTGATGCCAGAGTGCTCCGGTGTGAGTAAACAAGGGGCAAAGTGCTAAAAACCTGTTCGGCATTTCCCAACGGCAGCCAGTGTGGAAGAAAGCTCCCCCCATTCTAACCCAGATGGGCTTCATCATGTCAGTCCTTCCGGAGAATGTTTTTTATGGCCCTGTGCTTTACCTTGAGTGACATACCATACTATGAAGCCTCAAATGAGAGACATACTGGAGGAAAATGTTTTTGGTAATGGATTTTATTCAAGAACAACAATACCTTATTAATACTAATAGTAATAATAAATAAATAATGAAGTATATTGAGAGAAACAAGTCTATAAAACCTGGGCACAAAGATGTCCTTAGAAATTAAGCAGGCTTCACCTCGATATTAGCATAGGAACCAATTCAGTTTCTTCACATTTGGCTTCATGCCCACAAAGACCACCTTCAAGGACATTGATGAACCTGCTCAAACTGATCCTTTCTGTGCTAGTAAACCAGCTTTCTTTTTGAAAAGACTTATACAGGTACGATAAAAAGTGTGGATGGTCAACAAGGATGAAGACATAGAAGCAAGTCCTTTGGAACTACTTGCTGCTTTAAATATGGTGAACCAATGGCAGCGGAAGGCAATTTCACAGGGGTCAGGTCAAATGCTGTTCCAGTATAGCAACAGCATATCAATCCAAGTAGGAGTAGACGTAAATAAAGAAACAAAGAGTAGGTTGTCCCCAGACCCCAGCCCAAGAAGACACGTAGACTTTTGATGGGTGAAAGGACCACAATTTTATTAAAGAAACAACAGACCTGGCGGACTAGAATGCCAGGTGATTAATCACCCTTAGAGAACAGTGCGAGCCTCTAGGCTCAGGCTAGGACTCTAACGTCCTACCCATCGCCTCACTGGGCGACACACCCTGGCTCAGGAAACAGGCAGGTACGCCCCGCCTAATTCCTTCAGAGCCAACCGCCCCCTTTAGAAGAGGGGATCTGGATACTTCAAGGTCTTCACCCACCCTGGACTGCACAGCCCAAAGGTTGGTGAAGTCCTGAAGCAGGTTTCATGGCAATCTATTCTCCCCGTGCCGCACAGGCCTCAAAGGAGCAATTGACCAATCAACCTTTAAAGATCCAAGGGTGCTCAGTGATATTCTAACCATCAACTTACCCCTCAGCCCGCACTGTTACTGCCAACTCTAACTCTAACTAAACACCTGAGTACAGAACGGAGTAGGCGAAAAAACCCCCAACGGTGGCCAATGCGTTGAGAGCAAAAAATTCCTACTCGGCCCCCGCAGGCGACCAGCCGCTAGACCCGCTCTGCATCAGGGAAGGAAGGGAGGGAGGGGATTGCCAAGGCAAAACTGAAGAGCTTGGGGCATGGATCGGCCGATTACGGCCCAGACCACGCCTCCAATTTCAAGGGAGCCAATCGGCCCGCTTCTTGGGCCTCGTGCGGGGCAGGGCTGGGACAAACTCCCTCCCCTCCGCACGAGGCCAAGGGGAGGGGGATTTTGTACAAGTTGACTTGGATCTATAATAACAAGAAGTATATGTAATAACATGAAATACAAACGTCACTAGTGCCAGATTCTCCTCCGTTTGATCCTGCAAAAGAGAGAGGAGGAAAGGAATCAGTCCCTGCGGCTGGCCAGGGTTTGCTCTGCAGGCTTCCGCCCGTTCAGATCCAGGAAAGCACCGATCCCAGCCCCATGGCTTTCAGGCCTGGCCTCAGACCTAGTTCCAACATCTCCGTGGAGCTGACCAACCTCTACCCCTTCCCATGGCGCAGGGTGGCCACTACTCAGGTGAACAAATGCTCCCCCATCCAAGAACGTTTCCCCCTTGTGGACAAAAGGTGGATCAGGGAGAGGCCACACCAGAACCCCAGGCCAGAAAGGGAGACTCGTCCGGATGCCGCAGGGCATGAACCACCTTGATGCATCGCGGAAGACCCCACAAGAGATTTCTGCCCCGGGCCAAGTTATTTTTTCTGCCTGTGACCCTGCAGAGCTGCTACTAGTCGTTGATGCCAGTCCTGGTCTGGGAGGACCAAAGCTCTGGCTGTGCTTCAAATCCCCCACACAACCCCGGCATTCCTTTCGAGGTGGAGATTAACACATCAGGAAAGCTTCAAACAAAGTTACCTTGGGCCTTCTCCTGGATCATATGGCCTTTTCCTCTTCCTGCTCTTCTTCTAAAGGTAGAAAAGAGAGAGACATGAGGATGTCATCCCAGACAAAGGATTCATGAGTGAAGATGAGTTTTAATGGCTGCACAAGGAGAGGGTCTTCCCTGACCCTGCCCTTTTTCAGAGGAGATCCTTCAGGAAAGAAATGCTATCCTGTCTTGCCTCTTGTTTCCCACCCTGGACATCTGCTGCCTCTGGGAAGCCCCCAGGCCAGAGGTGAAGGCCTGCCCCTTCCCCTGCCGCGGCTCCCTGCAACTGCTACTTAGGGGCATCCTGCCTCTGAGCCTGGAGGTGACCTACAGCTGTCCAGACTAGTGGCCATGGATAGGCCTGTCCTCTGTGAAATGGCCAGAGTCCCCTTTAAAGCCCTCCAAGCTGGTGGCCAGCACCGCATCCCGTGGCAGAGAATTCCCTAGATTCATGATACACTGTGTCCAAAAGGACTCCCTTCTGCTGGTCCTGAATGACTTGGCAATCATTTTCATGAGATGGCCACTGGTTCCAGTCTTATGGGAGGGGAAGAAATTCTTCTCGCTCTCCACATTCTAGACACCATCATTTGATAAACCTCGATCATGGCTCCCCTTCGTTGCCTTCTCCCCTCAACTAAAAAGCCCAGATGTGGAAACTGAGCCTCATAAGGGAGGTGCTCCAGCCCCATGATCCTCTCGGTTTCCTCCTCTGTACCTTTCATACCTCCAGAATGTCCTCTGAGAGATATGGTGACCAGAACTGTACAGAGTATGACTCCAAATGTGGATGTCTCAAGGGGTGATGATATTAGCAGCTCTGTTCTCAGTCCCCTTCCTGGTGAACCTTTGCATGGAAATTGTCCTTTTCACAGCTGCTGCACACCGAGGCGACACTTCCCAAGAGGCGCTTCCTCCACACTGACTCCCTGGTCTTCACCAAGGCATGCAGACTTTGAAAATGGAGTAATCTGCACTTGTGCTTGGAAGGAGCTGCTGTCCTCTTCCAAGGGGGCAAGGTGTCCCCGAGGCGCCCACCAGACCAGCTCTCACCTCCTCCCTACTTTCCAGACTGCCAAGGCCCTACTGGGGCCTGCCTTAGACAACCCACACGCTTCCACAAAGAGGCAGAGCGCAGGGAAAAGCTTGTCCCAGAGAACTTGGTACTCCGTTTACTTCTGATTTCCTCACCTCATTCATCTTACGGAAGCGTTTCAATGTCTCGAACCTCCCTTTCTTTTTTAAAAATGTTGTTGTGGGGTCGAGGCCACAGGTAAGGCAGACCTATTGGTTTTGGGGAGCCTGGTGGAATAAAAGAGCCATTCGTCAACCAAGACAGAGACTAGAAGTTTGGGCACTGTAAGATATTCCCCTCCGGGGAAGAGAATGCTGCTCTGGGAAGAGCATCTAGGTTCCAAGTTCCTTTCCTGGCATCTCCAAGGTAGGGCTGAGAAAGATTCCTTCCTGCAACCTTGGAGAAGTTGCTGAAAGTCTGTGTAGATAATTCTGAGCAAGATGGACCAATGGCCTGACTCCGTATATGGCAGCTTCCTATGTTCCTAGTCTGTTATATACATGAAATCAATCATCATCATAACTGCAGGAGCACTTGAAACCCAGAAACAGAAGCAACCAGAGATCCCCTGCATGTATGGAAACTGAAGAGGAAGGAAGATGAAGTTTGAAGCTAAGCCAGATCTTGCAGTAGAGAATGGGAAGATAGAGAGGCATTGAAAACGTTTGAGAGATAAATAAGTGTCTCCAATACTGGTTGAGAAATAGGGGGCTATACTTCAAACATGTGGGCAGATGAGGTCTGTGGCATTTCTTTTGAGAAAGAGAGAGGGAGGGAGGGAGAGATGCCAAATTCTGCCCCAAAGAACTAGAGTGCCCAGGATTCCCTGGAAAGGGAGGTTGCTCACCACAAAGTAGGGTCGGGTTGGGTCGGTCCTGCTGGTGGACAGAGCTGGAGTTTCCAGTGGAGGCTGGTTTCAAGATTCACCAATCAAGAGCACAGTACAGAAGGAAATACAAAAACAAGGTGATATTCTCAGAGATTTGGCAGAATTTGAAAGATTAATCACTCAAAGGCCGAGCACTTCTTGGGTCTCATATACAAACTGGAGATACGTTCTCCTGGATGGATTCAAGGGCAGGAAGAAAGGTGTGAAGAGGGTCTACTGGGATCTACCAGGGAGCCGTGAGCTTCCCAGGCCATGGTGGAACATGAGGATGGCCATGTTGGCTTGGAAAAGGAGAAGCTGCTAGTACTCTACCCAGTCTAGGCACACCCGTGCTGGAGGGGCAATGCTTCCCACAGGGTGGAGGTGGTGCTTTTGTGCTGGGACTGGGAGAGTATGGAGGGGGCCCCCAATCTCCTCCTGCCCACACCCAGTTCCAACGGCACCCAGGCCAAGACCCCCTGAATTCTGCCTTAGCCAAGCCATACAATTCAGCTAAGGGGCTGAGCGCAGGGAAAAACTTGCCCCATTGCTCTTGGTTCTCAGTGGGGGTCTGTGTATTTCTGATTTCCTCACCTCAGCCAGCTTGCGGAAGCGCCTCAGGACTTTTGCTCGGCCCACCTGCTGTAAGTGCACTGCTCTCCGGTTACGGCCACAGGACAGATTGGGGTGGTTAGGGTCTGTCTCCTGGGGGAACAAAAGAGCCATTTGCCAGCCACGTCAGAGTCAGGTTTACACATGTAATTCTTCGTTGTTGTTCTCATCATCATCATCTCCACCACCACCTGGAAAGGGAGGGTGCTTACCACAAAGTAGGGTCGGGTCCGTTCGGCCTTGGTGGTGGACAGGGCTGGAGTTTGCAGTGGAGGCTGGTTTCAAGATTCACCAATCAAGAGCATAGCACAGAAGGAAATACAAAAGCAAGGTGGTATTGTCAGAGATGTGGCAGAATTTGAGAGATTTAGAACTCAAATGCCGAGCACTTCTTGGGTCTTACAGTGGGTATTGGAAAGAATCACCCCCTTTGATAGACCTTAAATTCTGGTTCTGGTTCTCTAAATTCTCTAAATTCTGGTTCCCTTAAATCCTGAAATGAAAACACAAAGAAAATTCCCTTCACCAGCTGTACTTATCCAATGCAACCTATAACATCCAACTGAAAAACATCACAATTACAGTCCAGAAAAAGTGTCAGAAATAAAAAACAAGAATTATTGAGATCGAAAAAGGATCACCTTTTGAACTTGAACAGTTCTGTATGGAGGAGTGGGCAAATATTGCTCCGTCTAGATGTGTAAGGTTGATAGAGAAGTATCCCAACAGACTCAAGGCTGTTATTAAAGCAAAAGGTGGTTCAACAAAATATTGACATGGGGAGGGGTTGATCCTTTTTCAATCTCAGTAATTCTTGTTTTTTATTTCTGACACTTCTTCTGGACTGTAATTGTGATGTTTCTCAGTTGGATGCTATAGGTTGCATTGGATAAGTACAGCTGGTGAAGGGAATTTTCTTTGTGTTTTCATTTCAGGATGTAAGGGAACCAGAATTGAAGGTCTATCAAAGGGGGTGATTCTTTCCAATACCCACTGTAGGTGTTGGCATGAGATGTTCAGATTCCTTAGGTGATGCTCACTCCCATGGCAAGATCTACCCAGTCTTGGGGCAAGCTGAGGCTCTTGGATCTGAGGCAGAAAGGTTCAGCACAGGCTCAGTACCCCGAGGACCAAAAATGCATTTCCGCAGATGGTGGCTGGCATCCAGAACCGCAGTGCTACTAGAATGATGCTGAACAATCAACTTTGGAGAAGCCGCTGCCACTCTGTGAAGACAATACTGAGCTAGATGGACCAACGGTATACTGCCACTCAGTATATGGCAAAACTGTTGTGCTAGCCAGCCAGAGATCGAAGCCTGCAGTGGACTTGTCAAGACTGCTGAAGCAAGGTCTACCCTGATCCCGTTTTTCCCTCCAGTGCAACTGTCCCTGCCCAGAGCTATCCAAGGTCCTGATCTGCCTGCTAGAATCTTGCTCAGCTGCCTTTTCTTCAGTGGCACTCCCCATCACCCCAATGTGTCAGTCTAGCTCCAAAACTAGCAAATTGTTTCTTGGGCCTGTGTGCAGCTTTGGCTGTGATGCACAGCAGTGTGAAGCCCCCCAGGGTGAAAAGGAGAGGTGGGATTCTTTTCTGATTAACTGCCCTGTCCCATAAAAAGTACCCATATTTAGACCCCGATAGCCCCACTTTACCGGTCCCCCTGGCACCAGTGGAATGGGTGGCAGATTTAGCACTCCCACCCTATCCTGAGGATGCGGGCCATCCCTTGGGTTGTTACCCCCATTCCTCTTCCATAGGGAATGCATAATACGTACCAGCATAGGTCTCATCGTGCCACAGAGAAATTCTTGCAGCCAGCGCTCATGCTCCGGGAGAAATCCACCCAGTCCTATAGTGAGCCAAAGATCTTGGACCTGCAACAGAAAGGTTCAGCACAGACTCAGTACCCGCAGGGATGAAGATGCATGATCTCAGACTGTGGCTGCTATCCGCAGCGGCCGCAGAGCGCTGCTGGAAAGATGCTGCACAAACGCAAAACTGTTGTGCTAGACAGCCACCCTAACTAGCCAGCAAGTCATCGAAGCCTGCTGTGGGCTTGTCCACATTGCTGAGGCAACCTCTACCCCTCTCTGGTCTCTCCGTCTGGTTCAATGGTCCCTGCCTGGAGCAACCCAAGGTCCTGATCTTCCTGCCATAATTTGCCCCCCCTCAGAGCTTCCTGAGGCAGTCAGGAAGCATCTTTTGTGTACGGCCCCATTGACCCCCATGTGCTTGTCTAGCCCTGACCCACCAGGGGGTGTGTGTGTGCTCTCTTAAGGGAGAAGGAATCCCCTTGAGCCCCTGTGCCATCTTGACTTTGTCTCAACTTCTAAAAGAAATCAAGAAAAGGACACAGACCCACTTCTGAAATCTCAGCTAAGTCACAGGAATGATCATGGGACTACTGCACTGACCATCCCTAGATCTGGCCTAAGGCAGAAGATCACCTCAGCCTGACAAGGCTTCCAGGGTGGGAGGACATGCGAACCAACTGATGCTAGACGGACAGTGCCAGATGCAGCCCCCCTCCCTCGGGTTCTGGCCCCCATCCCTCTTCTGTAAGGAAGGTAAGATTTCATAGAACGTACGCTGAGAGGTCTCCTCCTGTGGTGGGCAGGTTTTTCTTTTCGCCATTTTCCACATTTAAAGTAGCAGTCACCCTGTGACAGACACTCCGTAAGCCAAGGCTGTTCCACCTGCAAGAGAAAGGTTGGGCACAGGCTCGGTACCCGAAGGGCTGGAACTGCATTTCCTCAGATGGTGGCTGACATTCCGAGCAGCATGACAGCACTGGTGGAACGACGTGGCACAAGGGCCCTGGACCCATATTTGTGGATGACCATACCCAATGTGCAGTGCTGCCATCTGCACAGGCCAGAGTGTGTGTGTGTGTGTGTGTGTGTGTGTGTGTGTGTGTGTGTGTGCTCCCCCAAGCAAAAAGGAACCCCCTTGAGCCCCTGTTCTATGTTGGCAGGCATGCTGGAACTTAAGCCTTCCCAGAGAGCTCTTCCGAGAGGGCTCCTTCTCTCTGAAAGGGCCCTCCCAGCACTGAGAAAAGAGCAGGGCCATGCCAAGGTCAGCACAGTGGGCAATGGCTCTCAGGCTGAAGGGTTTCTGCCCCAATGGCCCCTGCTTGGAACAGAGTCAAGGTCACTGCTCTGAGGTCTGGATTCCTCCTGATACTCTGAAGGCATTTCCTCCAACTTTGCTCCTATGCTCCAGGAAAGTACTGGGTAGGATGACACTGTCAGAGTCTGCACACGCCTCCCATGCATTCCTTTCCCTCTTCTCTGATGAGGTTTTTGACTGGTATGTGATTGGCGCTTGGGAGGGTGCAGAGCTCCTGAAAGAGGCTGGGAGCTTGTCCCACCAACTAATAGCCATGAGGACAGCTCTGTGGTGTGTTATCCATTGAAACTTCACAAGGCGCACACAAGTGTTGGCTTCTTGAATAGGGCCCTTAACACAGGCCTGCAGCAGCATCTGGGGGCTGAGCTATACTTCAAGGTGCACCCTTAATTCACAGTGTCTGCATACACTACCCCACCAGCCGACCCATTTGATCACGATTTTGAAAGGCTGCCCTGAAAGGATCACAAGTTCCGACTTAGAAAAGAATACTGACCAATGCATTGATTAGAGCTGAAGAGAACATTCCGGAGAATTATCTTATCCCATCTATTAAATGCATGGGTGAATATTCGATCACCCTATCCGTCATGTTCTTTCCCAAGCTATTTCTGTAATGTCTTGAAAAGAGAGACCTGTCTTACTCAGAGTGTATGAATTGCTCCATGACCTGCAGAGGCAATGCTTACACAACCAAACAAAAATTTTGCACGGGAGTGGGGGCGCGGTAGGAGGGCCATGAAGATTGATCCAACCAAAGTCTGTGGGGTAAACAAGCTCTTATCACAAGCCTTACACCAGATTCTGCAAGTAGGCCTGGGATGAGCCCAAGGAGCAGAGACATGCTCTGCACGGATGGACCCCATCGCTGGCCTAAGACTGAGGAGTACTTCATCCTGGAAAGTCTTCCACTGAGGGGGTCTCTTCGGACCAACTGATGCAAGATGGACAGTGCCAGATGTATCAATGGCTCTCTACACAGCATCCTTCTTTTGCTTTCCCTACTGTGCCCTGGCACAGCTGTGATGCCCAGAAGTGCGGGGAGGAGGCATAGCTTCGTCCTCCTATCCCTGACTCAGTGTTAGGAAGTCCCCAAACCTCAGTAACTGACAGCCCCACTTCAGTGGGACCCCTTGCACAAGGGGAATGGGAGAAAGATCTTCCATCCCTCCATGGCCCAAGGATGCGGCCCACCCCCCATGGGTTCTGAACCCCATTCTTCTGCTGGAGGGAATGTGAAGCTTGCATAAAACTTACGTAAACAGGTCCTGGCATCTGATGTTCAGTTTTTTTAGCGGGCCGCTTAGGTAAACGCCGATTGTCCACCTGGACACGCCGCTTCTTTCGTACCTGAGACAAAAAGGTTCAGAACAGGCTCGGAACACAGAGGACGCAACATGCATTTCCTCAGATGGTGGCTGCAATGCAGAGCAGCAGCAAAGCATTCCTGGAAGGATGCTGCACAACCACCCTAACTAGCTGGCAAGAGATCAAAGCCTGCAGTGGGCTTGTCAACATGGCTGGAGCAACACCACTCCAGCTCTGGTGTCCCCTCCTGTTCAACTGTCCCTGCCTGGAGATCTCCAAGGTCCTGACCTGCCTGAGGCCGTGTTCTTCAGGTCCTCGCTGGATGCCATGCCCTCCCCTCTACTGTATCAGAAGGCAGAGACAGAAAGGCCCCCACCGCCAAGAGGGGATGCCCCTGCGACACGAGTCAGGTGAGAACCAGGGAGCCCGTCCTCCTCTTCAAGCCCTTCTAGATAGACTGCAGGAGGGTGGAGTGGGATGGGGAAAGAAGAGAAAGGCAACCCCACCTTCCTCTCCCTGTCTTTGCCACATCAGAACTTGCAGGACACATGTAACGTTGTGTAGCAGGTGAACAGGAGAGACAAGTACAAGAACCAAGGCTTTCCTTTCAAAGGGACATTGTGAGAAAGACATCCATGCAGCCCTTAGTAAGGTGTCCGTCTTGACCGCGGATTGGGGAGTCCCCAGTTCCAATCCCCATTCAGCCATGAAACTTACTGGGTGCTTCGGGGCCACTACCTTGGCTCTCAGGCCACCCTACCTCACAGGGTGGTTGTGAGGATAACCATAAGCATGTAGACCACACCAGACCCCGCAGAGGAGGAGTGGGATAGACATGTCCCAATGCTTGGCTAAAACGATCCAATTGCATGCAGAATGGCATGGGACTACAATCTGCAGCTAGGGCTAAATGCAGGCTTGTCAAACAAAGCAGTCCCAAACGGAACACAAGGAATGGCTGGGCACTTTGGTTTTTAAAACAGAAAGAGGGGGATCCAAAGCAAAAGCTAAAACAAAAAGGGAACCAAGAAGCCTCAAGAACAGTTCATTGTCTCTCTTTAAAAAAAAAGAAATGTTATTTACAAAGACAGAGGCAAGCAATATCTTCTGACACTAGTTTCACTATTTCAAGACTTCTGAGGAAATTGGTTGAGAAAACCTTTGTTATGCATATGTCAGATGATAGTTTAGAGAGAGTGTATCAAAAAAGAGAGGACACCGGAAAAATGTTCTAGAGTAAAGCTTCAGAAGCACAAATGGTACCACAAAAAAGGGGTGCGCGCTTCTTTCTAGTGATGGAAACCCTCCAGGAGGCAGGGGACATGAATTAGAATGCAGCAACACAAAAAGCCCGAAACCCCTGCCAAAATGGATACAAATTCTTTGATTTGCCATTGGCTGATGTCCAGCACGAAATGATTTTAGGAAAAGAACAAGTGAACAAACAATTAAGAGAAACCTCTTTGGACCCACCACCCAGGGTTCACTTGGCAAAACGCGACCCTTCTTACCTGTCTCCTCCGCCTTGAACGGCCCTTTTTCCGGTAGATATAGACCAAGACAATGAGGCTTGTAATGGCCAAAGCCAAAACCCAGAGGAAGAAGGCCATCTCGCTTCAGGTCAGCAAGCAGGCAGTTGGCCAACTGTCTTCCGGAGCATCTTTTGCGTTTCTCCATCTCCATGGATGCCGGAACTCTCAGCTCAGTTCTAGGGGGGGATGGGAGCCGGCCAGGCAGAGACAGCTGGGAGGGGAGAGATGCTGACTGCTGGCAGCAGAGGCTGTGGACTGGGGTGCTGGAAGTGGGGTAGGAAAGCTACTCTTGGAGCCTTGGTGTCTCCTAAGAAGAGGCATCATGGGAAAGAAAGAGTGACCACTCCAACATCTCTCATGGGGGGAGGGGTTTGCATTTGATACAGTTGTGGAGCCCGAGGGTTAGGCCCCATCCTGTTTCACTTTTCTGCAACCTTGTAGAAACCCAGAGGACCCACAGGCCTACCAGATGCCCTCAGGGCACGCCACTGCCATTCAGGGTGGCCAACTGCTTTTCTTAGCCACACTCCTGTGTCTTTAAGAGCAGCCCCAACGGACGCACCAGAAATTCAGGATGGTGAGGCTTTCCCAGGTTAGGAGACAGGCCGCCATCAAAGAGGTGTCTGCTAAAAAGTGTTGAGAGCTAATGATGACCACACAAAACGCCCCAGTTGGTGCAACTTAATGAGGAGCTGGAAATGGAAAACTGTCCCTCTCTGATAAGAAGAGAGATCTGCACACTGAGCAACCGCTTCCTCTATGCAGAAGTCACACATTGCTTCACTCTGATTCCATTCCTCTCCTTGGCCTGTTTTTCCGAAAAGAGAAGCTGGCTCATTCCCTTGGTCCTGCATTCTCTGGCCATCAGAGCACATGCAAGTCAGACCGGCAAGAATCTGCCTCTGCACCTGGGAAGAAGCCACAAGGTGGCATTGGTGAGCAGGGCACCTTCGGGCTGTGTTCATTTCCACCTCACCACAGCCAGCTCTCCTGAGGCCACTTGGCAGAACCAAGCACTGCCCTTTTGCCCCCTTTCCCCATGCCGGGCAAGCACGGAGGAAGTTTCTCTTTTCCCCTAAACGAATAGCCGTAGACACCACTTGGCATAAGCATCTGCGCGACCCCTTGCGCGGAACTCCTGGCCCCAGACATGAAGTGTACAAGCAGCACACTCTCGAGGGCAGACAAGAAACCGGCCAGTTTCCGAGCAGAGTTCAGGCCATCTCGTTTGGGCTCAAGCTCTACAAAGGCGGGAAATGGGAACCGGAGGCTGACGCTCTGACAGAACTGCCGCCACCACCTGATCAGTTGTGATGTTGTGCAACGTCAACAATTGTGCTGCCCTCCAACTTGCCGTCTGTGCACCCACACTCCTCCTTGGTCTTGGAGGCCCAGGTGAAGATGAGGAAGATGGAGATGCTGGCCCCAGCCATGATGCCCCATGGTGTCCATGTGGCTGCATCCAGGCAAGAATCCACGAGGCGAGGGGTTCCCATCCTGTGGGACTCCAGACTGCAACTCCCATCATCCCCAGCCACCATCAATTGAAGCTGGGGATGATGGGAGTTGTAGTCCAGCAACATCTGGAGTTTTACAGGTTGGGAACCCCTGCACTAGGCATTTGGTGGGTCAGCCTTCGAGCTTCATTGCAGGACGAAGGATCCCCACCTCTCTCTTTCTCAAGGGACTTAATAAACTGGGAAAGAAGGTTTACTCAGAATACTGAGTCCCATTAGCTCTGCCCAGCTGGTTGCCTGTAAACTGCTCTTGGAGTCCATGAACATTCCGCTCCATGGAGTTCCATTGGGCAGTTTGGGGTGAATTGCCCCCTTTGGATTCTTTTCCTTTACAGGTTTGTGAAACCAATGTATCTACTGGTAATTCTGAGTCCACCTTGCCCACAGGTGTTCCGGTTCTGCCTCCATAAGAGATTCCATCTCTTTCAGAAATAGATCTGAGATGCTGTTCCTGAAACTCTATTTCTGTGCCCCACAGGGCTCATCGAAGCTTGAGGGGCAATTTTAGATCAAGAAAAGGGAACTCGGGAAAAGATCCAAGAGTCATTGCTTGAGGAAAGGGAAACTGCTGCCAGCCAGAGCTGGGCGGTGCTGGATGAGACGGAATGTTGGCGTGTCTGCCACTCTGCTGTCTAGTTTGAAATCCCAATTGGGGGAAATATCTTTGGCCTGAATGCAAATAGGTGACTTTTCCTTCTGTTTTGGCATGCACAGCACATGTAATGCTTCCATTGGCTAATACTCAACATAAAGAAGTAGATGGCATGTGTACAGATGTGTATTTGCTTAGGCCCCTGATATCCTGCCCTTCCTTCAGGATGGTGTACACAGTTCTGCCTCCCCACATTTATTCTGACAACAGTCTTGTAAGGAGGGTGAGGATGAGGATGAGAGAGAGAGAGTGTAGTGGCCGAAGGTCACCCAGTGAGCATTAGGGCTGCATAGAGAAAGATTTGCACCCAGGTCTCATCCAGCCCTCTAACTACCCCCCCCCCCCCCGACTCTCAGTTGTGCGGGGAATTGGCTGCAGGAAAACAAGGAGATGGAATTCCCTCATTTTAGCAGGGAAACAGGGTAGTGTGTTGGCTACATGTTGTTAAGATTGGCTGGCATAAACTTTTAAGCAGTTGAATCTTGTTTCATCTTAGGAGCTCCTGGAAACTGGTCTTGCTTGGGGCCGAACAAATGTTAGAGAAGGAGGTCCCACATGTTCCAATTGGTGCACAGCCCCACAGCCCCCCAGGGACGGCCCTGCTGCAAGCTCTGCACTGCTTTTCTGGGCTTCTCAATGTCACCATTGGGAACCTTTCTGAAGATAATGCATCTGAGCATTACTCTGCCAACGATTGGGCACTTGGATTTGGAGGCCATGATTCAACAGCCACCAGGTGTCGATCACTTCAGCGTGGACGAAAGCTCACCCCAGCCCCAAACTTGATGGGCGACATCTTGTAGGTCCATCAGGAGAATGTTTTATATGGCCCTAGTGATGTACAATAGTATCACACCTCAAAGGAGAGAGATACTGTAGGAAAATGAGGTTTGAAAATCTGTCTATAAGGCTAAGGCCGGATGTGGCAAGCCCCTCCCACACAGTGCTTTGCCAGTTGGAAAAGAGAAGTTGGCTCATTCCCGGGTCCTGTATTCTCTGGCCATCAGAGCACATGCAAGAGCTGCAAGAATCTGCCTCTGCACATGGGAAGAAGCTGCAAGGTGGAGTTGGTGAGCAGGGCATCTTCTGGCTGTGTTCATTTCTGCCTTACCACGGCGCTCATCCCCTTTGCTGAAGCCTGTGGGCTGTCTCATGCATGCCCAGGGGGTCTTGGCCTGGGTGCTGTTGGAATTGGGGATGGGCAGGCGGACATTGGTGCCCTACCCTCTACGGCTAGGTGGCCATCCCCATCTCCCACCGGGACCAGGAAAGCCCACAGCTTGGTCGCGGACGGTGTGCCTTCTCTACAGAACGAGCCAGGTTCCCTCCCTGGCAGCATCTCCAAGATTGGGCTGAGAGAGATTCCTGCCTGCAACCTTGGAGTAGTCCCTGCCAGTCTGTGAAGACAATACTGAGCTAGATAAAGCAAAGGTCTGACTCAGGATATGGCAGCTCCATGTGTTCCTAAGCAGGCAAAACCTAGTTCTAAATGACTCCTTAAGGGGAGGTCAATATCCACTTCACTGCAGTTGCCAGAGCACCCGCAAGCAGCTCCCAGAGCTTGGCCCCGAGAGCGAGCCCAGGCATGCCGAAGGCAGGAGATGTGCACCCAGCACCTGGACATGGCCGCATGCTTCCCACTCGCCCATCTCTCCCCACAGTGGCGCTCTGAAGCTCTCCTCCCGTCCCTCACAAAACCAGGCCTCCGTGGCCGAGCTCTCTCCAGTCCAGCTCTTCCGACCCGGCGGCAGCTCCACAGTTCAGCCCCAAGCGGCGTAGCTCATGGTGCCATTCTTGGATGGGCGGTTGGGCTTGGGCTGCTTTTGAGGGAAGGGGATTCGGGGAGGCTACGTGATTCTGGGTCCGTGCACACAACAGACTCCCTCTGCATTTCACATCCTACCCCCAAATGTCGGAGCTTGTGCCAATTTCCAGCTCAAAGGCTTCTCCTGGATGTCATAGAGCATTTTTAATGGGGTGAATCGGTTGTCCCAGAACTGGGTCCTTGCCTGGCGTGTGTTGAGCCAATAAAACACAGCCAGGGTGGAGATCTCGAAATCAGCTTTTATTCTGCAGAATAAATGGTTCTCAAGGGAATCATTTCCAAAGCAAAAAGCACACCCAGCACATTCAGCCTCAGCGTTATATAGGAAAAGCCACACACATCGCACTCCGCTAGTCCTCCTCCCTTTCTGCTAGTCAGGCAAACATGCTTGAACATCCAGGATCCCTCTGCCCTCTTAGCCTAACCTGCTTTGCATTGATCTCTGGCAGTTACAGAACCAAGAACCAGGAAGAAAGAACCATTTTCTTCCTTCTTTCGCAGGGGAAACAGAGGTGATTCATACAGGGAGTCATGGTGAATTTGTTGCAAGCAGAAGGCTAAGCTAAGCTGGCAGTTAAAGCCCTCAGCTGACTTAGTGGCCTTACATCCAGGGGAGGGCCAAAATGGCTGCACCCTGGCTCTTCCAATCCATTCAGCAGCTCCCCGTTAGGCAGGGTTGTGCTTCCCCCACCAAGCCTCCTGTTTTAAGAACTTGTTTTAAAAAGATGATATACTTTTCCCCGGCAGAGTCCAAACGCTCACCCATGGGCTGAGGGGATTTCCATGACGGGAGAGGCCTGGCTGAGTGGTGTGGACTTGCTTTGCCATGAGGGCTGGGAAGGGGTTTGGAAAAGGACATGCAGGAAACCTGCCCTCTGGACCTCCCTGCAGGACTGATCCCAAGTTTCTATGCTGGCCAAGAAGGTCACGCTGCAGGGGAGAGAAGAAGACCACGAGGTCCGTGTAGCTGGAGCTGGTTCTAGGATGCAAAATAAACTCTCCCAGCCCCAAAATATTGCCCTCCTGCATGGTGTGCCGGTATGGGGGGCAGGGGGGTTATTTTCCATTTTCCTCCCCCTTGCAGAAATGGTAGTGTGGCTGTTCGAAGAAAGGGTCAAGTCACAAAGGGGGAAAGAAAATGACGGCATCAAATATGAGAAGAGAAAGAAGAGAAACCTGCTCCGTTCCACACACACTCGCACTGACACACAGCATCAGAGTGGGGCAGACAAGACAACGGAAACCATGTGGCCCTTCCGCACAGGAAGAATTCCTCTTCCTCCTTCCTGAAACTCCAGGAAGCAGCAGCCGGCCTCTGTAAGTAGAATGCCATGACCACATGGTGCCTGGGGGACTGTGTAGAGTATTCCGCTTTGTCCCAAGCTGCACACAGGCCCAAAGAAAACTCTGTCACAGTCAGGATTGGACAGCCACTTAGGCTAAATGGGCCTGCCGCCAAAGAACACTACTCCGAGGGGGAGCAAGATTTGGGCAGGAGGTTCAGGACCTCGGATAGCTCCAGACAGGGAACCTTGAGCCGGTGGGGGAGATTAGAGCAGTGTAGACATTGCTTCAGCAATGTTGACAAGCCCAGTGCAGGATTGGATCTTTGGCTGGCTAGTTAGGGTGGCTGGCTAGTGCCTCCGTTTTGGACTTCTGCAACCTCCTTCCAGCAGCGCTCTGCTGCTGCTCTGGAAGGAAGCCACCACCCTCTGAGCAAATGTGTTTCTGGCCCTCCTGGTACTGAGCCTGTGCTGATCCTTTTTGTTGCAGTTCAGAAAACCTTGCTTCGTACGAGCACCTGTGACGTTTCACATTGAATGTGAGATGCAGACCGAGCAGCCAGGACCTGTCCACGTAAGTTTAATGCAAGCCTTATGTTCCCTATGGACTAAGAATGGGGGCTGGAACCCGAGGTGGGGGCTCCATCCTTGGGCCATGGAGGGAGCACTAGATTTTTTCCCCATCCCACTTGTGTAAAGGGTTCCAGTGAAGTGGAGCCGTCTCCGTCTGAGCATGGGGACTTCATAAGTCAGGGATAGGACAGTGACTTGGAAGAGATCTTTCCTTCTCTTCCTCCTCCCCGCACTGCTTGGTATCACGACTGTTCCAGGGAGCAGAAAGAAAAGCAAGAGAGGGATGCTTCAAGGTGAATCACTGCCGCATCTGGTACTCTCCGTCTAGCATGACTTGGTCCAAATATCCCCCCTCAGCAGAAGCCTTTTCAGGCTGAGGGACGCCTCAGCCTTAGGCCAGCTAGGAGAACCGTCAGTGCTGAGCATGACTCTCTTTCTTTTGCTCATCCCATGCCCGCTTGCATATGTCTGCGTAAGGCTTGCTATTGGAGCTTGTCTACCCCTCCACACTTCAATGGGTTGAATCTCCCGCCATCCCCCGGAGCAAACTTGTATTGTGTTTTCTTTGCATTGCCACTGCAGCTCAAGCAGCAATTCATACAATGAAAAGAAGAGAGATCTCTCCTTTGACAACATTACAGAAATAGCTTGGAAAAGAACATTATTTACAGGTCTGGAAAGAATATTCGCCAATGCACTGGATAGAATAGAAAAAAGAATTCTCTTAAGAGAATAGAGAGCCAGTGTGGTGTAGTGGTTAGAGTTCTGGACTAGGACCGGGGAGACCCAAGTTCAAATCCCCATTCAGCCATGAAACTAGCTGGGTGACTCTGGGCCAGTCACTTCTCTCTCAGCCTAACCTACTTCACAGGGTTGTTGTGAGTAGAAACTCAAGTATGTAGTACACCACTCAAGGCTCTATGGAGGAAGAGCGGGATATAAATGTAGTAGTAGTAGTAGTAGTAGTAGTAATAATAATAATAATAATAATAATAATTATTATTATTATTAGTCTCTGAAATATTCTCTTCATTTCTAATCAATGCATTGATGAATATTCTTTTCCAAGTTGGGGGCTGTTACACTTGCAGGGCATACTTTCAAACTCTCTCTTCAAGAGAAAATGGATAGGCTAATGTGCTGGTATATGCAGGCACAGTGAGTTAATCATGAAGCCTGAAATATTGCACAGCCTCCAGATTTTTCCTCCCCTCTCTTTCCTCGGGGAGCAGGAGAAATCCTGCTGCAGGCCTGTGTTAAGACCCCTATTCAAAAAGCAACACTTTTGTTGTGTCCCTTATGAAGATTCAATAGACAACACACTACAGAGCTCTTCTCATGGCCTTTCGCTTGATTGGACAAGCTCCCAAGCCTGTCTCAGGAGCTGTGCGCCTTCCCAAGACTGAGTCATGTATGAATCAAAAACTAGATCAGAGAAGAGTGAAATGAAGCCGTGGGAGGTGGGAGGTGGACACAGACTCTGACAGTCTCATCCTACCCAGTATATTACCCAAGGGGGAGGAAATAACTTTCAAGTCTCAGGAGCAATCCAGAACTCAGAGCAGTGATCTTGACACTTTTCCAAGTAGGGTCGATTTGGCCAGAGACTTTCTCCGTGAGAGCCATTTCCCTGCACAGCCATTTCCCTGCACAGTCCTGTGCTTGTCTCAGTTCGTGGAGGGCCATTGCAGAGAGAGGAAGCCCTCTCTGAAGAGCTCTCCGGGAAGGGCTGCCCTTCCCAGCCCTCTCTGCAGGCCTTCCCAGACAGTGCAGGGGCTCAAGAGGAATCTGTTCTCCTTAAGGGAGCCTCCACCTTCGGGCCTGCACAGATGGCAGCACTATCCTGTGGGGATGGTCGTTCCAGGGTTTTCAGCTTTCGCTGAATCTGCACACAAGCCCAATCAACAATTGGTCAGACTTAGGGCTAGACAGGCACCAAGAGTTCAAGGAGCCTGCCGCTGAGGATCGGCTCTGATGGGAGAAAGATTCTGTCAAGAAGACCAGGAACTTGGATATCTGCGGGCAGGGACAGTTGAACTGGAGAGGGACACCGGAGCAGGGTAGAGGTTCTTTCAGCAATGTTGACAAGCCTGCTGAAGGATTTGATCTTTGCCTGGCCAGTTAGGGTGGCTGGCTAGTGCAATGGTTTTGCACTTGGGCAGCCTCCTCCCAGCAGTGCTCTCCTGCCACTCTGGATGTCAGCCAGCATCTGAAGAAATGCATTTTCAGCCTTCTGGGTACCAAACCTGACCTGAACCTTTCTGCTACAGCTTCCAGAGCCTCGGCGTGCAAAATGGCTAGTTGGATTTTTCTGTGAATATCAACACTGGCAGAAAGAACCTACATATCGCACGGCAGAATCTGTCCATGTACCTTTGATGCAAGCCTTATGTTCCCTATGGAAAAGAAATGGGGGGTAGGAGCCCAAGGGGTGTGCTGAACGCTTGGGCCATGGAGGGAGTGCTGGATGCACTTGTGCAAGGGGATCTGGTGAAGTGGGGCCATCTGAGCTGAGGGGACTTCCTAGCTCTGAGTCAGGGAAAAGACAATTCCTGGGAAGAGAGCTTTGCTCCCCCTCTCCCTCTTCCTCCTCCCACTGCTGGGCATCATGACTCTTCCAGGGCACAGAAAGAAGAGCAGCAGAAGAATGCTACAGAGAGCATCACTGCTGCATCTGGCAGTGTACCTTTAGCTTCAGGTGGTCCAAATATTCCCCCTCCACGGAAGTCTGTTCAGGCTGAGGTACTCCTCAATCTTCGCCCAGCCCTGGGGACCATCAGGGCAGTATTCCTGGGATGTAGCTGAGATTTCAGAGTTGGGTCTGTCTTGTTTTCTGGATTCCTTTTAGAAGTGGAGACAGTTTGTGGCCATGGAGGGTTTACGGGAACTCCGCAGTTCGGCCTGTAGGATCCTGGAAGCGCTGGAAGCCACACAGGTAATGTTGAATCAAAAACTTCATCAATAAAGAGGGAAAGGAATCTGTGGGAGGCGGGCGCAGATTCTGACAGACTGTGACTTCCTACCCAGCATGTGGTCTACCCAGCAAATAGCCAAAGTAGAAGAAAATACTTTCAGAGTCCCAGGAGCAGTCCAGACCTCAGAGCAGTCATCTTGACTCTTTTCCAAGCGGGGGCCATTTGGGCAGAGACCCTTCAGTGCGAGAGCCATTTCCCTCTGTGCTGACCTCTGCACCGCCCTGCACTTTTCTCAGTGTGGGGAGGGCCCTTTCGGAGAGATGGAGCCAAGGGATGTGCACGGAACCATGGAGGCGGTGTTAGGGCTTTAAAGGCACATAGGATTGATGGGACCTGGCGTGGAAGAACACCATCAGCTGCATAGGACAAGCTCCCAGCCAGTCTCAGGAGCTGTGTGCCCTCCCAAGCCCCAGTCATGTATGAATCAACAACTACATCAGAGAAGAGGAAGAGGAACCTGTGGGAGGTGGGGGCAGATGCAGCCAGGGTCATCCTACCCACCACTTTCACCCAGCTTATTATTAAGTAGGAGGAAATGCCTTCAGAGTCCCAGGAGGAATCCAGACTTCAAACCAGTGACACCCCCCCCTTTTAAAAAAGAGATTATTATTTAAAAACACCAGACACCATTACAATACATTTATAAAAACTATCATTAAAAAGAAAAGCAAGAAGAGGCCCAAGCCGATGACTACAAAACATTCAACATATAATACTCTACAATGTCGTTCTTGGGTTGTCCGCTCCTTACGATAATCTTTATAGTTCAAAAATAATCATAGATTCTGCTTGGTCCTAATAAAAGACTGGGATGGAATTACACCTTTTCGAATCTTTAAAGAAAGTTAAAAGTTGGAAATGATAAGGAGGAAAACAAAGTTGGACTGCATGGCCTAGGAAACAGAAATGAAACAGGAGAATGACTTCTTAGTTTCTGCCAAGCCAATGATCTCTTCATTGTTAACACATTCTTCAAACAACCAAAGCACGCCTATACAAATGGACTTGACCAGATGGAATACGCAGAAATCAAACTGATTATGTTCTTGGTGCAAGGAGGTGGAAGAGCTCAGTTATAACAGCAAAAACCTAGCCGGGGGCCGATTGAGGAACAGATCACTAACTGCTCATGTGCAAGCTCCAAGTCAAGCTAAAGGGGAAAAACCAAAGCTATCCAGCTTCCACGATATGACCTTGGGAACGTAGCCACCATTTTCAAGGAGCACATCAGGAACCACTTTGAAGTTCTGAACCTCATTGATAGGGAACCAGAGGAACTGTGGAATGAAAAAAGAAGTTGCTAAGGACGAATGTGAAAAGAGACTGCCAAAGACCAAGAAACAGAAGAAAGCAAAATTGCCCAGAAGAGGAGAGAAGCCAAAGTCAAGAAAGAGAAAGACCTCAGGAAGGAACTTAATAGGGAATTTCAGAAAGCTGTAAGAAGAGATAAGGAACAGTACTACTATGACATCTGTAAAGACCTTGGGGATGGAAATAGACACGGAAAAATGAGGAAAGTTTTCCAAAAGATCTCTGAACTCAGAAGCTGGTTCCAACCTTGAATTTGTATGTTCAGGGATGCCAAAGGACAGACAGTCACTGATTCAGAGAAGATCCAACAGAGATGGAAGGAGTATACTGAAAATCTGTACAGTAGGGATGACAACATCCAAGATACTCTAGAAGATATCCCCTACTTGCAAGAAGCTCTAGTATGGGAAGATGAAGTTAGATCAGCATTCTAAGAACATAAGAACAGCCCTGCTGGGTCAGACACAAGGCCTATCTAGTCCAGCATCCTGTTTCACACAGTGGCCCACCAGATGCCTCTAGAAGCCTACAGGCAGGAATTGAGGACACGCCCTCTCTCCTGCGCTTACTCCCCTGCAAATGGAACTCAGAGGCATCCTGCCTTTGAGGCTCGATGTGGCCTATCGGCCTCCAACTAGTAGCCATTGATAGACCTCTCCTCCATGAAGTGATCCAAACCCCTCTTCAAGCCATCCAGGTTGTTGGCTGTCACCACATCTCATGGCAGAGAATTCCACAAGTTGATTATGCGTTGTGTGAAAAAATACTTCCATTTTTTGGTCCTAAATTTCCTGTCAATCCATTTCATGGGATGACCCCTGGTTCTAGTGTTATGAAGAATTCCTCTCCATCCACGTTCTCCACACCATGCATGACTTTATAGAACTCTACCATGTCTCCCCGCAGTTGTCTTTTTTCCTAAACTAAATAGCACTCTGGACATTACCAAATCAGAAGGCTACAGGAATTGTTAGAATAGCTACAGAAATATGGCAAGAAACAGAAGAAGAATCAGTCAAGGCTCTAACCAAACCATGCCAGCAAATTTGGAGAACAACACAATGGCCAACAGATTGGAAGAGGTCAGTCTACATACCCATACCGAAGAAAGGAGCCTGAAGAGATTGCGCAAACCATCACACAATATCCTTAATTTCACATGCTAGCAAAAGAATGCTCAGGATCATCCAATGCAGATTAGAGTCCTACATGGAAGGAGAAATGCCGGATGTTCAAACTGGTTTCAGAAAAGGCCGAGGAACAAGAGACATCATTGCTGACGCACGCTGGAGAATTGAGAAAGCCAAAGAATACCAAAAAGAAGTCCATGTGTGCTTTATTGACTACAGAAAAGCCTTCGATTGCATCGACCCTGTCAAGTTGTAGAATATCCTTAGGAAAATGGGTGTCTCAGAACATCTCATTGCTCTCAAGAGAAACCTATACACAGGACAGGAAGCCACAGTCCAGACAGAACATGGTGAAACAGACTGGTTCCAGATCGGCCAAGGAGTAAGACAAGGCTGTATACTTTCTCCTTCTTGATTCAACTTACACGCTGAACCTATAGTGAGAGAAGCTGGATTGGAAGAAGATGAGTGTGGTTTTAAAGTTGGGGGAAGAAACATCTGTGCTATGCTGATGACACCACTCTGATAGCTGAGAATGTGGATGATCTTTTCCTCTAGAAGGGAAAGTCAAGGAGCACAGTGAAAAAATGGGACTACGACTAACTGTAAAGAAGACTAAACTAATGACAACGGGTACAGCAACCAGACTCAGAATTGACAATGAAGACGTTGAAGTGGTGGATAGCTTCTGCCTTTTAGGATCTACCATCAGCAGTCAAGATCCAGCAGTCAAGAAATACGCCACAGAGTAGCACTTGGTAGGATTGCCATGAAGGCCTTAGAAAGAGTATAAGGCATATGCCAGATGCAGGGGGAGAGCAGCTGGCCCTATCCATCCCCAACAGCACAGCATCGCTCCAGTGGCAGTTGCTGGGGTCTATCTTATGTTTCTTTTTTAGACTGTGAGTCCTTTGGGGACAGGGGCCCGTTTTATTGATATCTATGTAAACCGCCTGAGGAACCTTTTATTGAAAAGCAGTCAATAAATATGCACTGAATTCTTATTCGTAAGTCGTGCCTCGCCTTCCGGAGGGCCAGGATGCAGCAGGCACCCTCCTCACACCTGGAATCCAGGCACCCTCCTCACACCTGGAATCCACCAGACCCAGACCAGAAACACCACGGCAGCCCCTGCCTCCAGCACCAACTCCAGTCCCGCCCAGCACTGCAGGCTCCCCCGAGAGCACCGGAGAGGAGGTAAGCAAGCACTGCCCCTCCCGCACGGCCGAGCCTGGACGGGAAGGAGTGCCCCATCTTCCAAGCAAACGTGGCAAGCCAGAGGTGTCCCCCCCAGGCCAGGAAAGCCCACGGCTCAGTGGTAGACTGGGTACCTTCTCTGCAGCAGCTCCCAGCTTCCATCCCTGGCAAAGGGCAGAATCCTGTCCAGTCTCTCCCAGGGACCCATGAAGGCGAATGTGCCATTTGGAGGGCAAGGCAGAGTTGCAGGCCAGAGTGGGAGACAGTAGAGGAGCGGGGAGCTCCCCATTCAAAGATGAGGGCAGAGGCACCTCTTCCGGCCGTAAAGGGGTTGCCTTGTGAGTAATTTGGGCTTGTGTTGCTCTCCGCAGATGGAAAGAGGAAGGCCCAAGAAGAGGTTGTGGTATTCTACTCCCCTGATGTACAAGGTGAGGAGATCTCATCACCCCCACAGAGAGGCCTGCACTTCAGAAAGGGCAGAGCCCCACATAGGTGCCCAGCATGGCCGAGAAGCTCTTCTCTGCTTCCTGCCTTGTCCAAAGAGGGGTGGCCGGAGGCCTTGAGGTGGTGCCGGAGGGAAAGGGCCAGAGGCTGCCTTGCCCCACAATCCTGGTGGCTTTGGTGCTTCCAGAGGAGGGCCACGTAGAGGCTTTGAATCCCTGCAGTCAAGGCTGGGTGTATTCCACGTCTCTCACGTATTCACTGCATACAGCCTGGGAATCTAGCATGCATTGGGCTTTCTGCATCTCAGCAGAAAGAATGGAACATGAAAGTCCAAAGCTACCTTTGTCGCTTGAGACCCTTAAGCAGTTCAAGCTGATTTTCCAATTCCTGTCCCAAAACTGGACCCGGATGTTAATTAAGAGCCACTTACGGTCCCTTTCCCAGATGAGGTTCCTGGACCATCCAAATCTGCGTATCCTGTCAACCTGAAGAAAAGTGTAATTAGTACATTTTATTTATTTTAAATAAAATTTATCTTAATTTAGTTCATTACTAAATTAATAAATTGTCAACCGCTTTGAGAAC
Organism: Hemicordylus capensis; assembly: GCF_027244095.1. Lineage (NCBI taxonomy): Eukaryota > Metazoa > Chordata > Lepidosauria > Squamata > Cordylidae > Hemicordylus > Hemicordylus capensis. The sequence goes on from NC_069657.1 coordinate 226,424,740, forward strand.
TTGTGTTGAGAATCAGTATATAAAGATTAATCAGCTTTGTAGAATTACCACACACAAAATAGAAGCCATCATTTAAAACTATATGGAAGGGAGAGAGAGAAGAGAGCTGGAAAATGGCCCATTATGGCTAGGAAGAGACCGTTTTCTCTACCTGTGGAGTCTGGCAAGATCTTACAGTCAGAACCAATATCACCCCAAAGAATCACTGTAGTTTTGGAAACTCTCTACATGGCTTTCTTTCTTTGAGGTCCTCCAACTGGGTCCCCGTATGCTGTTGGACTACAAATCCCATCATCACCACTGAAGGCCACTGTGGCAGGGGATGATGGGAGTTGAATTCAAATGACCTCTGGTGACCCAGGCTGGAGAACTCCTGCTCTAAAACAAGCAAAGCCAACTGGATTCCCACGCTGAAGCTCCCTAGGTTGCAGGAGACCAGCATGGTCAGAGCTGGATGTGCTAAGCCTTGTTTTAATTGGCTTCATGTTCTGAGACCTCAAACGCTTTTTAGTCTAAATATAGGGATTGAACTAACGGCCAAAGAAGAGTTCCCTTGGAACCTTCAGACTTGCTGGAGGGAGCAACCAGGGTTTCCAGACAGCATAGAAGGTCACTGCATTGCTGACGGACAACAAGATGGGAGAGATCAACTCTTTGGTACCCAAGCTGTCACTCTTCTAGAGAGGCAACCCATCATTTTCCAGGCAAAGACACACACAGTTCTAGACTGGATGGCACAGCAGCAGATAGGCCACATCATGCCACAACAATCAGGTCTGCAGCGAGGTTGCAAAGCTGGCAACCAGAAAAGACTAAACAGACAAGTGTCTCGATGGGATGGGTGGGAAAGCGATGTCCTTTCCCTGCAGCGCCCCCATGTCCTGGGATCCTGGAATAGACACGTGGCCAATATGCCCAAGTCAGTCCTTGAAACCCACCCCCAGGGCTTACCGTGCAGGTAGGGAGAGGAACCTCACCCCCCATTTGCGCTCGTGGGTTTCAGACGCTCTGGACTCATTCCGATTACTGAATGCCATGACCAAGTTGCAGCAAAAACACAGCGGGGGCAAGATGGAGCCTGCCGAGGATATTTCCTTACATACTCAGCAGTCTCTCTTTTCAAGGGATTGCAGCTGCAAGGGGTGTTTATTGGGCTGTGCTTAGGTTCAGCTTGTCAAATCCCTGCAAAACCCAAAGCAAGCAAAAATCAACACAACCACCATGATACCGACCCATTAGACAAGGACTCCAAAAACAACCCTCCAATAATCAAATCCAAAAGTGCTCCTGCGGCTGGTTGTAGGACTGGGCCAATTGCTTGGGGCCAGAACTACCACAGACCTCTCATCCCAGATCTCCCTCTCTCTCGGCAAGGTTTTGTTTCATGAAAGCTTGCCAGATCAAGCCTTTTAAAACGATGCACGAGTTACAAGCAGCTCGGTCCCTTTCGAGAGCTGGCAATTTCTGTTCTCAGCCAACGCCATTCAATATCTCCCCGGGAGAAGAGAAGAGCAGCCTTACTAGATCAGACCCAAGACCTCTCGAACCCAGCCTCCCATTCCCCACAGTAGCGTACCAGTGGAGCCCTCTGGGAAGCTCACCACCAGGAGATAACAGCATGCCTCCTCTCCTGCTGTTGCTCCCCTGGAGCTGGTATTCACAGGGGCCCTGCCTCTGAGCCTGGAGGTAGCCTCCAGCCATCAGGACTAGCTGCCACCGAGAGCCCCGCATGGATTGATGTCACTCTCTTTATATCCAAGGAGCCCAGTGTAGTGAACAGGGTTCTGCTTCCCCCCACAACCACCCTGTGAGGCAGGTTAGGCGGAGAGAGAAGTGACTGGCCAGAGTCACCCAGTGAGCCTCAGGGCTGAACAGAGATTTCATCTCCCTGCTCCTCGCGCAGCACTCTAACCACTACACCACGCTGGCTCTCCAAAGAACCCTTTTCACCCCAGAGGGAACGAGTTTCAAAGTTGTTTATCGCCAGCACAATTAAATGCATACATCAAAGATCGTTTCAATGGAACTTTGAAAACTAGTTCTAATTGGAAGATTTGGGTTTCTTTTTGTAAAATGGTGCGCAGCTAGAATGAAGTACATTTCATCGTGACCATTCCTAGGAAGAGATGAGTTGCCCTTCTCTGCCCCTTGAGACGCAGAGGCCACTGCCATGTGTCCAGCTGAGCCCCTCTGGATTTGGGCTTGAGAAGGAATTCTTCAAAGTCCTACAATGTCCTGGGGGAAATGGAAAAGATGGAGGATTCACGAGGATTGGCTGGAGAAAGGACGCCAGCAGCTGCTCTTGCAGGAATCCACTTGGCTCAGAACAAGCTACCTCTCCCAAGCAAACCTGCAAAGATGCTGCCTGACCAATTCTTCACGGATGCTTTCCAGGGCCGTTCTGGGGACCATCGTTCTGAGCCAATTCAGGGGTTCTGCAGCAGCCCACCAAGTGAAACAGCACACGATGCTCCTTCTTTCCCTTCACTGGAGGCTTCCCTAACTTGGGTCTCCCAAGTTGTCATGGACTCCCATCATACAAATCCTGGGCTGCCCCGGCTGGGAATCCCCTCAGCTCATCAGGAAAACAGGCAGTCACAGCATGCTGTCCTGCAGGGGTTCGAGGACTGGGAGGGCTGCCAGGGGGTCCTCTTGCCCCGAGGTTGCCCCTCCCCAGGCTGCAGCCAGCTGGGTGCTGAAGCTCTGCATCCCCTCTTCTCCTTCTCCCCAGCCTCACACGGAGCACTCCCCTTGACATGGACCGGACAAGACTTCCATGAGACGGCTTCTTGGGAACTTGGGAGGAGACAGAAATAGCCACGAGCCAGTGACTGGAGTCGCCCCCACCCCACCCCCTGTTGTGTTTTTAGGAGAGCACGCACACACTCGTAGAAGGTGACAGTTGTGAGATGGGCTCCTCCAATCCCTGACTTGCATCCAGATTCAGTTCCTCCTCCTCCTCCTCATCGACTCATTAAAATGGGACATGTAAACCTGTCCCATTAATTTTAGTGAGTGTACTCATGAGTAATGTCTGGATATCAGTCAGTGACTGGTGTCTCCTGTCTCATAACGGCCACATTTATGATTTACACACACACACACACACACACACACACACACACACACACACACACTCAGTTGCTGCTCTGGGGTACCTGAGCTGAAGGTTTGCCATGGGACGGGTACACTTCTTGTAGAGGGTTGGGACCCCTGCTCTCTATAACCCGTACAGAACATGATTCGGCTGCATGCCACTGAATGCTCCCTCTTCAGGTTCTGTTTGGGCAGGAGGAAGGGAAGTGGGGTCTGTCTATCGCAATTAGAATTGCCTTGAGATGGTTCGCCTCTCTGAGGGCAATTTGTTCAGTGCTGCGTTGTGCCTCCAGTGCCTCCTCCTTATGGTTAGGATCTGGTTTCATCTCAATTGCTGCCGCTCCTGCTTGGCTGCATCTCTTGAGTTTTGGCTTCAATTGATCTTTCCCCTAATTGGTTTGGCAGCAGAATCACTGACTGGGAGGCTCATTTCAAACTGGCTGCAGGAGGCCCCTGCCGGAAAAATGATCCCATCTCTGGGTCTCCCTCTCAATACTCCTTATCTCTGGGATACCAGAAAGCCAAGATGACTATATGGGACACTCTGTGGGGGTGTTGAGATCTCCTCACCTTGTACAGCAGAGGGCCTTTGACCGCATACCACCCCCTCCTTTGGGGCCTTCCTCTTTCCATCTGCGGAGAAGAACACAAGGCCGAATTACTCACAAGGCGACCCCTTAACAGCCGGAAGAGTTGCCTCTGCCCTCATCTTTGGATGGGGAGCCCCCGCTGCTCCTCTTCGGACTCCCACCCCTGCAACACTTCCCGTCTGGGCAAGGCCGTGCGGGAGGGTCAGTGCTTGCTCACCTCCTTTTGGGGGAGCCTGCAGTGCTGGGCGGGACTGGAGTTGGTGCTGGAGGCAGGGGCTGCCGTGGTATTTCTGGTCTGGGTCTGGTGGGCAGCTGAGTCTCCTGGATTCCAGGACAGGAAGAAAGGCGTGAGGAGGGTGCTTGCTGCATCCTGGCCCTCCGGAAGGCGAAGCACGACTTACGAATAAGAATTCAGTGAATATTTATTGACCGCTTTTCAACAAAAGGTTCCTCAGGCGGTTTACATAGATAGAAATAAAACGGCCCCCTGTCCCCAAAGGGCCCACAGTCTCAAAAAGAAACATAAGACAGACCCCAGCAACTGCCACTGGAGGGATGCTGTGCTGGGGATGGACAGGGCCAGTTGCTCTCCCCCTGCATCTGGCATATGATGTGACTAAGAGAGCGGGCGGGAGAAAATGCTCCGCAGCACCCTCCCGTTTCTGCCTGAAGTCCAGCTGATCCCAGGGGATGGCCACGTTGGCTTGGGGAAGGAGAAGCTGCTTGCAGGCTGCCCAGGCTCGGCTCACCAGTGTTGGAGGGGCAGAGCTTCCCACTGGACTGGGGGGGGGGCTCCAATCTCCACCTGCCCCCTCGCAACTGCAGCAGCACTGAGGCCAAGACCCTCCTCCTCTCTGCCCGAGACAACCCACAAGGGTCTGAGCGCAGGGGGAAGCGTGTCCCAGAGAACTGGGTTCTCCGTGTGGGGCCCACGTGCTACCGATTTCCTCACCTCATCCAGCTTCTGGAGGGACCTTAATCTCTGGAAGCGGCCCTCCTTCCTGTATTTGTCCAGGATGCTTTGTTGCTGCAAAGCCTTTTCCTTTGGACCCTGGTGGGGAAAAAGAGCCATTCACCAGCCAAGGCCGAATGAGGTATCTGCATGAAATTCATCATAATCAACATCATCCCCAACGTGTTCCCAATATTGCTTCTCCAAAAGGAGCTAAACAGCACCCTCCGTTTTCAGTGTGATATCCATCTGACCCCTCCACCTGCCAGATGTGTGTTCTCCGGACCCTGGTGGAACAAACTGCAATTCTCCAGCTAAGGCACGAAAGATTGGCTACTTGCTGTGAAGGATTCTTCCTGCTGCTGGAGATGATGTGAAGGTTTGGCACAGAAAGAATGACCCACCTTGAATCCACTCTCATTCCGACCAGAGAATCTACTCTCAGAAGAACAGCTCTGATACAACAAACCCCCGTGCCCCATGGGTTTGGGGTTAAGGGGTGGTTGGAACCCTATGTGCACTACACCACCACTCGCTCAGAGCATCCCTGGTGCCCCCCAAGTGGAGTTATGGGGCTGCTGAAATTCCCCATCATTCCCGATGGGGGGGAAGCTTAAAGATGCACAAACTTCAGAAATTCTTTTTAAAATCACCCCTTTCACCAATTTCTTTGAAATCTGGGTGGTAGCAGGCACCCATTGGGACACTACCACCTGACCCACTCTTCTGCCCCCTCTGACACTGTCAAGAGTCAGCGCCCACCTCCCACGGGTTCTTCCCCATCTCCTCTGATCTACTTTCTGATGCATCCAAGACTGGGGCTTGGGAGGGCACACAGCTCCGGAGACTGGCTGGGAATGTGTCTGCCCCCCCCCACTGCCCTAATCTGTTAGGAATTTTCCCCATACATTACCTGCACGGCTTCCATGGCTTGGAGGATTCTTGTTGGGAAGCTCCTGAGCCTGCACCATCCTTCAGGCCAGTTGTTTTCAGTGCCCTGTAGCGAGAAGGTTGACCACAGGGCAATGAGTGCCCCATTCAAACCTGCATTATCTCATTTTGTAACAACTTCTACAAGAAATCCAAGGTCCTGATCTTCTTGCCAGAATCCTGCTCCGCTGCATGAGGCAGTGTCCTTCCGCGGCAGGCCCCATCCGTTCTAGGTGCCTTTGAAGCCCTAGCCCCGTGTGCAGCTTCAGCCCAAGCCAAATACCCGGCACCGTCCGGCAGGTGCCATGTGGGGATGACCATTCCCAAGGTGCAGTGCTGCCATCTGGGCAGGCCCGGGGGCGGGAGCATCTTAAGGTCAACGGAGCACTCTTGAGCCCTGCATCATCACCTTGGAAGGCCTGCCGAGAGTGCTGGGCAGTGCAACCCTTCCCAGAGAGCTCTCCAGAGAGGGCTCCATTTCTCTGAAAGGGCCGTCCCGGCACTGAGGAGAGCGCAGGACTGTGCAGAGGTCGGCACACTGGGGAATGGCTCTCGCGCTGAAGGGTTACTGTCAAAAGGGCCCCCGCTTGGGAAAGTCTCAAGATCACTGCTCTGAGGTCTCGATCCCTTCTCGGACTCTGGAGGCATTTCCTCTGACTTGGGTCATATGCTGTGCTGGGTGGCCGGACCCTGCCAGCGTCTGTCCCCACCTCCCACAGGTTCCTTTCCCTCTTCTCTGATCTAGTTTCTGATCCATACATGACTGGGGCTTGGGAGGGCGCACAGATCCAGAGAGGGACTGGGAGCTTGTCCCACCCAGCTGATGGCCAAGAGAGCAGCTAGCGTGCCCTCGGTTGAAGCTCTGCTGGTCCTTCCCCCTCTTGTGTAAGGAGTAGGAGGTTACCCAAACAATACCTGAATGTCTTCTGTGACTGGCAGCGACCCAGGATCACAGTTGTGATCAGATGTCCCCAGTCCCTTCATGCTCCAAGGCTCTTGGTTTGTCTGCAGAAAGATTCAGCACAGGCTTGGTATCCAGAGGGCTGGGAATGCATTTTCTCTGGTGGTGGCTGACATCCAGAGCAGCAGCAGAGCGCTGCTGGAAGGATGCAGCACATGTGTGAAAATATGGCACTAGCCAGAAACCCTAACTAGCCAGCCAGAGGCCTAAGGCTGCAGAGGTCTTGTCCACATTGCTTAAGCAACAACTAACCTGCTCTGGTGTTCCCTCCCAGTTCAACTGTCCCTTTCCCAGGCTATCCAAGATCCTGATCTTCTTGTCAAAATTTTCTTCCCCCTTAGAGCTGCCTGCGACAGTGTTCTTCAGTGCCCCATCAACCCTATGCACCTTTAAAGCCCTAAGCCTGTCAAATTGTGGATTGGTCCTGGGTGCAGCTTCAGCCCAAGCCAAATACCTTGCACAGTCCCCCTTGAACCATGTGGGGATGACCATTCCCAAGATGCAGTGTTGCCATCTGTGCACCCTGAGGGTGGGGGCTCCCTTCAGGCAGAAGGAGCCCTCCTGAGCCAAAGCACCACCTCGGAAGGCCTGCAGAGAGTGCTGGGAAGTGCAATCCCTCCCAGAGAGCTCTCCAGAGAGGGCTCCATCCCTCTGAAAGGGCCCTCCCAGCACTGAGAAAAGAGTAAAACTATGCAGAAGTCAGCACAGGTGGAAACGGCTCTCATGCCATTTCGGCCCAATAGGCCCCCACTTGGAAAAGAATCAAGATTACGGCTCCTCTGAGGTCTGGATCCCTTCTGGAACCTGGAAGTCTTTCCCTCCTACTTGGGTAATCTGCTGGGTAGGAGGACACGGTCTGAGTTGGCACCCGCCTCCCATGGGTTCCTCTCCCTCTTCTCTGATCTAGTTTTTGATTTCTTCAGGACTGGGGCTTGGGAGGGCGCACCGCTCCGAAGACTGGCTGGCAGCTTGTCCTACCCAGTCAATGGCCATGAGAACAGCTCTTTAGTGTGCTGTCTGGTGAAGCTCTGCTGGTCCTCCCTATCTTCTGTTCATAATTACTAGCATTTTCCAGACATTACCTGCATGGCTTCCATCACCTTCATGGTTTCCATAATTCTCTTATGGAAGTTTCCTGGCCCATAGAATCTCGCCGTAGGGTTTTTTGCAAGGAATTCCTATGGCAAGAAGGTTAACAACGTGCCCATTAGTGGCCCACTCAAACCTTCATTTCCTACCTTCATGTCCACTTCTAAAAGCAAACCAGAAAAGAACACAGACCCACTTCTCCTACTTGGGTTATTTGCTGGGTAGACCATATGCTGGGTAGGATGAGCTCAGACTGAGGAGTAGCTCAGCCTGAAATGTCTAAAGGTCTCTGTCTGTCTGGGTCTGCACCTGCCTCCCACACAGGGGCGTGACTACCATTAGGCAAGGGGAGACAGTCTTCTCAGGGCCCCACTGCCATTGAGGGGACCCCCAGAGGCACGTCACATGACTCCCTGCCCGCCCGTGTTGCACCCCCTATGAATTAGGTTGGTTCTCTTGGATATCGGCAGTAGCTGAGAGTAAAAAAACCTAGATTCAAAGTGAACTAGATCTTCATCGTATTCATAATGGGGATGTGAGTGTGAGTGCACTCTATCTTGTGAAGTGTGTTTGTGTGTGTATATCAGCAAAGGACCCATTTTGAAATCTTGTCTCTGGGCCCACTCCAACCTTACTATGCCCCTGCTCCCACGGATTCCTTTCCCTCTGCATTGATGGAGTTTTTGATCCAACATTACCTGTGTGGCTTCCAGCGCTTCCAGGATCCTACAAGCCGAACTGCGGAGCTCCCTTAGACCCTCCGTGGCCACACTCTGTCTCCACTTCTAAAAGGAATCCAGAAAACAACACAGACCCAACTCTGAAATCTCAGCTACATCCCCGGAATACTGCCCTGATGGTCCCTATCACTGGCCAAAGAGTGAGGAGTACCTCAACCTGAACAGGATTCCACGGAGGGGGAATTTTTGGACCACCTAAAGCTAGAGGGACCCTGCCAGATGCAGCAGTGACGCTCTCTGTAGCATCCTTCTGCTGCTCTTCTTTCCGTGCCCTGGAAGAGTCGTGATGCCCAGCAGTGGGAGGAGGAAGAGGGGCAGGGGGAGCAGAGATCACTACCCAGGAACTGTCTGACTCCCAGCTAGGAAGTCCCCTCAGCTCAACCGGCCCCACTTCACCCGAACCCCTTGCACAAGTGGATCCAGCACTCCCTCCATGGACCAAGGACGCAGCACACCCCGTGGGCTCCTACCCCCCATTTCTCCTCCATAGGGAGCGTAAGACGTACCTGGACAGATTCTGGCCGACACGTCCATTCTCAGCGAGATTCTGGGGTGCGCCGAGGCTCTTGAACCTGCAACAGAAAAGTTCAGGTCAGGTTTTGTACCCAGAGGGCTGAAGATGCATTTCCTCAGAGGGCAGCTGACATCCAGAGCAGCAGCAGAACACTGTTGGAAGGATTCTGCATCCACGCAAAACTGTTGCACTAGCCAGCCACTCTAATTGGTCAGCAAATGATCCAAGCCTGCAGTGGGCTTATCAACATTGCTGAGGCAACATCTACCTTGCTCCGGGCTCTCCCTCCACTTCAATTGTCCTTGCCTGGGGCTGTCCATGGTCCTGATCCTCCTGCAAGATTCTTGCTCACCCTCCAAGCTGCCTGAGGCAATGTCCTCACAGCTTAGACAAAGATAGCCCCACTTGACTGAAACCCCGGCACAAGTGGAATGGGTGGCAGATCTCGCGCTCCCTCCTTAGCCCGAGGATGCAGGCCCTCCCTGGGGTCCCGACCCCCCCTTCCTCTTACGTAGGGAACGTACGGGAATGACTTGCGTCATACATACGGGTTTTGGTCTCAGCCTGTGATGGGGAGGTTTTCGAATAAAACCTCCCATTCCTGGAGGAAGCTGAGGCTCCGGGAACTGCAACAGAAAGGTTGAGCAAAGGCTCAGTACCCGGAGGTCCAAAAATGCATTTCTTTAGATGGTGGCTGAAATCCAGAGTGGCAGGAGAGCGCTGCTGGGAGGAGGCTGCCCAAGTGCAAAACCGTTGCACTAGACAGCCACCTCAGACGGAGACGGCTCCACTTCACTGGAACCCTTTACACAAGTGGGATGGGAGAAAAATCTAGCACTCCCTCCATATCCCAAGGATGGAGCCCCCACCTCAGGTTCCTGCCCCCATTCTTAGTCCATAGGGAACATAAGGCTTGCATTAAACTTAAGTGGACAGGTCCTGGCTGCTCGCTCTGAATCTCACATTCAATGTGAAACATCACAGCTGCTCTATGAAGCACGGTTTTCTGAACTGCAACAAAAAGGATCAGCAGAGGCTCAGTCCCAGGAGGGCCAGAAACACGTTTGCTCAGAGAGTGGTGGCTTCCATCCAGAGCAGCAGCAGAGCGCTGGTGGAAGGAGGTTGCAGAAGTCCAAAACGGAGGCACTAGCCAGCCACCCTAACTAGTCAGCCAAAGATCCAATCCTGCACTGGGCTTGTCAACATTGCTGAAGCAACGTCTACCCTGCTCTGGTCTCCCCCACCAGCTCAAGGGTCCTTGTCTGGAGCTATCCAAGGTCCTGAATTTCCTGCCAGAATCTCTCTCCCTCTTTGAGTAGTGTTCTTCGGCGGCAGGCCCATTTAGCCTAACTGACTGTCCAGTCCTGACTGTGACAACTTGTTCATTGGGCCTGTGTGCAGCTTCGGACAAAGCGGAATACTCTACACAGTCCTCTTGGCTGCATCTGGGGATGAACTTCCCCACGGTACAGTGCTGGCATCTGGACCGGGCTGGGGGTGGGTGGGGATGCTCCCTGAAGGGAAAAAGGACCCCTTTGTTCCCTGCACCATCTTGTTAGGCCTGCAGAGAGTACTGGGAAGTGCAGCCCTCCGCAGAGAGCTCTTCAGAGAGGGCTCCATCTCTCGGAAAGGGCCCTCCCAACACTGAGGAAAGAGTAAAACTGTGCAGAGGTCAGCACCGTGGGAAATGGTGCTCAGGCTGAAGGGTTTCTGCCCAAATGCTCCCAACTTGGAAATGTGTCAAGGTCACTGCTCTGAGGTCTGGATTCCTCCTTGCACTCTTGCCTGCACCCTGACCCCTGAGACTGCTGCAACTCCACCCTGGCCAATGACCCAGCAGGGAAGAGGATCCTCTTGGAACCTTCCCCCCCCTCCCTTGCTATAACTATGCCAGCGGCCTCCCCATTGGCCACAACTGCCTTTTCCAAAATTGCACCAGCAATACAACTCAACTGCAGTTGCTTTCTGCTAATGCATGGATGAGACCAAGCCGACGAGTATTCCGTGTTGTGTCTTGACCAAACCCCACGGAAAAGGGTGCTCAAAGAAGGGCAACCTTGTTTTCCAAACCCCTTGCTTAAGGGGTTGGGTGGTCTTCCACTCTAGGCTGGACGATGCCCTACAAGATGCTCCTCACCTCCTTCCGAGCAAGCTCCCCCAGATGCTCCAGCTGCCACAGGGGGTCTGGCTTCATACGCTCCTATGGACCAAGGAAAGAAAGACAGCTCTTATTTCCTGGCACCTCAGCCTCGACCATCCCAGTTCCCCTTGGGCCCCTACTCCGTGGGAGAAGCGCTGCTGAGCGTGCAGAAGGCCCCAGGTTCCTAGGAGCTCTCTTGCACCAATCCCCACCAGTAGCATCCCCACAGGCTTGACTGACAGCAGCACTTCTCTCCGGTCGAGAGCTGTAGACCTGCTGCCAGCCCACCACTCCGCTCAAGCCTCACTTCCAGCCCTTGGAATCAGATGGAAAGGAGAGCGAGAGCTGGAGACACTGTGACATAGCCAGCTGCCTTCTACCAAGTCTGACCAGTGGTCCATCTAGCTCCGTATCGCCGACACAGTCTGGCAGTGGCCGCTCTCCAAGCTTCTTTCCCAGCCATAGCCGGAGATGACAGGGATGGAACCCGGGAGCTTCTGCATGCAAAGTAGATGCTCCAGCACTGAACTATGGCCCCATCCCCTTGGGGTCCTCGGCATGGTGATGGCATCACACCCAGATCCCTGGATGGCAGCCAGAGGCCACACCTCAGCATCCTGTGCACAGCTTGAACACCCTGGGAAATATCCTATGGATGCCACCTGCTGAGTGGTCAGAGAGAAATCTCTCTCCCTCTCTCCCAGGACTAGAACCAGAGCTTCTCCCATGAAACGGACTGCCAGGAAATTTAGGACCGACCCAAGGAAGGAGCTTTTCACACAGTGCCTCTCAACACCAGTTGCAGGGGAGCAACAGCAGGAGGGGGGCAGCTTCCCAAGACATCTGGTGGGCCTCTGCGGGAAACAGGGTGCTGAACCGGATGGGCCTTGGGCCTGATCCAGCAAGGTTCTTGGATCCCCTAAGCCCATCTCAGATTCCCTCTCACACTGTCTCTTGCAGCAAAGCCAGTAGACCGGCTTCTTTTCCCTTGGACCTGGCCCATTTAGCATTAGCCCCTTCCACTCTTTGCCCATACTCCTTTTGCAAGACCCTGAGGACTTCTCTTTGAGATCAATCCACTTGGCATCCAAAGGAGGAAATGCTGTCCTCATGGCTGACTCTCTTCCCCCTCACTAGGTAGATGCATGTCTGGGTCAGGACAACCATCCCGAGGAAACCCCCCATTCTTAAAGATCTGTCACTGTTTGGGAAACAGGATGCTGGGCTTGCTAGACCTTGCTAGAAAGAGAGGCAGAAGTCACACAGCTCCTCCCTGGGGGCAGCCAGAAAGATGAGGAGAGAGCCTGCAAGCAAGATGGAGAGGAGGGGTGAGGCTGCTAAAGCACACCTTTGCTCGGTGGCCACTCCCTGACTGTCCTTTAGCTCCCGCCCTCCCTTCATCCGCAGGGCCCACTTGGCACCAGGTGACCCTTCCTACCTTCCTCAGCAGGGAACCCCAAATAGGTTTGCAGACATCGGCCACAACCAAGAAGATGGGCCTTTGAATGGCCACAGCCAGTGCCTTGAGGCAGAGGGCCATCTCAGCGTCTGGTCAGTAAGGCTGAAGTTGGCCAACTGTCCTCTGGAGCATCTTTTGCCATGGACGCCGGAACTCCCAGCTCTGTTCTATGGGGGGATGGGCACCGGCCAGGCAGAGACAGCTGGGAGGGGGGAGACGCTGACTGCTGGAGCAGAGACTGTGGACTGGGGTGCTGGACCTGGGGTAGGAAAGCTGCTCTTGGAGCCTTGGGGTGCCTGAAGAAGAGGCATCGTGAGGAAGAAAGAGAGACCACTCCATCTCTCATGGGTGTGTGTATGTGTGTGTGTTGCATTTGAAACAGTTGTGGAGCCTGAGGGCTGAGCCCCATCCTTTTTCACCTTTCAGCAACCTGTCACAGTTTTCAGGCACTTCATATGCTTTCACTGAAATCAGACTCAGGAAATGCATGGCATGGACTGGCTTTGTGTGATCGATATGGGTGCCGAATCCAGCTTGTCTTGGCACAGAGTTGGGTGAAATTAAGAAAGAGTGCCCCACCTTTGGGGAAGCCCAGAGGACCCACAGGCCTACCAGTTGCCCTCCGGGCAAACCACTGCCAGTCAGGGTGGCCAACTGCTTTTCTTAGCCACGCTCCTGTGTCTTTAAGAGCAGCCCTGACACACCATCAATTCAGAATGGTGATGCTTTCCCAGGTTAGGGGACAGGCCGCCACCAAGGAGGTTTCTGCTAAAACGTCTTGAGAGCTAATGATGACCACACACACAAAAAACGCCCCAGTTGGTGCAATTTAATGAGGAGCTGGAAATGGAAACTGACCCTCTCTGATAAGAAGAGAGATCCGCACACTGAGCAACTGCTGCCTCTATGCAGAAGCCACAGATTGCTTGGGTCTGATTCCATTCCTCTCCTTGGCCTGCTTTTCCCAAAAGAGAAGCTGGCTCTTTCCCCGGGTCCGGTATTCTCTGGCCATCAGAGCACATGCAAGTCAGACCTGCGAGAATCTGCCTCTGCACACGGGAAGAAGCTGCAAGGTGGCGTTGGTGAGCATTGCACCTTCTGGCTGTGTTCATTTCCACCTCACCACGGCCAGCTCTGCTGGGGCCACTTGGTAGAACTGCCCATGCCAGGAAAGCACGGAGGACGTTTCCCTTTGACTCTGAATTAATAGGGAGGGGAAGCAAAGGCGAAGGCAGTCCTGGGCAGGCTTCCTCAGAAGAAAGCCCCCCCACCCCCACTGCTCCCCCTCCCACTTGGCTCATACCCCCCACCTGGTGGTCCCCACCGCTCCTGCCCAGGTCTCCCCCTCCTCCCTCAGGCTTCACCTTCCATGACTCCCAGAGCAGGATTTGGGCTGACATGAGATTCCGGGAGGCCAAGGTTTTGCAGCCTGCAGAACTCCCAAAGTTGCCAAACTGCTGCTTTAGGCACCTGGTGGGTAAGCCTTAGAGCTCCATTGCAGGACGATGGAGAGCTGGTCTTGTGGTAGCAAGCATGACTTGTCCCCATAGCTAACCAAGGTCTGCCCTGGTTGCATCTGAATGGGAGACTTGATGGGTGAGCACTGCAAGATATTCCCCTCAAGGGATGAAGCCGCTCTGGGAAGAGCAGAAGTTTCCAAGTTCACTCCCTGGCTTCTCCAAAATAGGGATTCCTGCCTGACAGTAACCTTGGAGAAGCCGCTGCCAGTCTGTGAAGACAATACTAAGCTAGATAGACCAATGGTCTGACTCAGCATATGGCAGTTTCCTATGTTCCTATCTCTCTCTTTCTCAATGGACTTGATAAACTGGGAGAGAAAGATCCCCACCATCAGTCAGGCCAACGCTCAGCATTCCAGATCCCCATCGCAAGGGGGGCCATGTCAAGCAAGGGCTCCGTCAGGCTTCCTGGGCTTTGGAGAGCCAGATCACAAACACCTCTCTTGCTCATTTGCCCTGACATTGTGCCGGGGAGGGGAAATCTGGCCCTCCAGCTCTTGCTGAGCGACCATACTGATGTGGATGGGGCTCGTTCCTGGGTCAACGTAACCAGTCAGTCAGACACAAGGATTGGGAATGATTCATTGAGGCTTTATTGCTTCTGCAGATGGCAATAGGTAAGCAGTAGGCTCATGCTCTCAAACCGATTACAGTTTGGTTACAGGTGCACCTACATTTATACAGACAATCTAAATGGTGCTGACGCCCTAGACACAGTACGGTGGTCCAAGTATCTAGTACGCACGCGGATGCCTGATTCATTGTTCATCGGGTGATTACTCCTTAGTTGGCTAGATCCTGTTTTCTAGCCTGGGAACCTTAGCTGTGTTAACAAGTTTCCTCGATACAATTTAGCTGGAGAGAGATAATGACGTTAATCATCAGGAGGCAGTGATGTCCCTGAGCTGGGCTAGCTTACTTGAAGTTAGAATGAGGTCTTCTAGGCAAAAATGGAGTTTCGTTGGTTTTCTAAACACATCCAAAGCTTGTGGCTGGGCCGGATGGGAGTTGTCGCTCAACAAGAGCCGGAGGGCCGGACAATTGGCGCCCCCCTGCACTGTGCACTCTCTGCCTGGGGCTGCAAAGGCCCCTCCCCTTCTGCTGTACTGCACCACCTTGGGAGGCTGGCTGAGCTCTCCGGGAGGAAACAAGAGGGTGCTTCCCACCTTTCCTTCCTCCAAGGGCAAAGCCCCAGGGTTGGCAACGCCTTCCCGTCTACCAAGAGGTGTGTTCAGCCCTGATCCTTGGGAGGGGTCCAGCTCCTCTCTGCATCTCCTGTCTTTCTCTAGTCATCTCCCTGTTTGCTTTCTGGCCCCAGTTCTGGGTGCTTCTTTTAATCTTATTTCCTCCACATCTTCCCACTTCATCTTGCCGTATTGTACCTGGACAGAATTCCAGGATGCGATTCTTCCTGTCCTGTGTTGAGCAGTAACGGCCATTTGATCCAGGCACCAAATAGGTCTTATGATTCCCCAAAGTTTCTTGCTTTCATGGGGGCACTCTAGGCTCATGGCATTTTTTATTTTATTTTATTATTCTATCACACTCTTCCTCCCAGGAGCTTAGAGTGGTGTACAAGCTTACTTTTATCCTCACAACAAGCCTGTGCAGTAGGTTAGGCAGAGAGATGCATGACTGGCCCAGAGTCACCCAAAGAGTTTCATAGTTGAATGGGGATTTGAACTCGGGAATTCTTCCCGGTCCAAGTCCCACACTCTAAGCACTACACAATGCTGGCCAGCCTACACACACAGAGGCCTAGGCACATGCACACACCCAAGGCACTGGCAAATGGCAACAATAGCTGGTTAAGAGGCTGCAGAATTTGGACTGTGCCATTGACCCATTTGGGCTGCTCTCCCTCCTCTGCGCAGGGCACTGGGCTTGGCCTGGGATTCCTGCGACTTCCAAGTGAGCCACAGAAGCTCCGTCACACCTTTCCTCTTGTGTTTCTTCTCCGTCTGGACACTTCCTTGGCCCCGCCCTGCCCCTTCGGGATGTCCTTCAAGCTGTCTTTCTAAAAGTGGCAATTCTAAGTCAATTTTACATTCTTTACAAATAACCACTCAAAGCCCTTTCACCTCCATATGCAATCCACAGCATCAGGAAAGCCAGAGGCCCTTGCCTTGCTATGGTGCCTCAGGGTTCGTATCAAGTCCCATAGGAGCCAAGTTGGGAAAAGATCATTTGGCGGCATTCAGGGGACCCTGGAGATGAAACATCACAACACTGATCTCCCTCCTGATACAAAATGCAGAACAATTCAAAATGAAGAGGAGCCAGTCATGGGCTTGGCATGTCACTAAAAGGAGAAGAGGGGTATCCAAGAGACTCCCATTTGCGTCTTTCACACCGCAGTGATTTCAGTGAGTGGAAACCGTTGACTGGGGAGCCCTTTCACCTCCCGCCAAGCGTCTCCCTCCATCCCCAGCTTCCGCTTTGCCAAACGTGGCCCTTCCTGCCAGCATTGGCCTTTGTCGGTTGACAGCAATCCCATTTTGAGATCCCGTCTTCTTGGAATATGCAAAAAAAAATCATGTGTCCAAACAGAGCAAGGATGGGCTTCATCACGGAAGGTGTGTGAATGCCTCCAGAGAGAAAGCCACCGGGAGGTGCCTGCCTTGGAGGAGCACCGGGGAGAAGATGCTCTCTGAGTCCCGCTGACTTGGGAAGCATCTTTGGCCGTTCTCCATCTCAACGGATGCTGGGACTCCCAGCGCTGTGGTATTGGAGGGGGGACACTCCCGGGAGGGTAGGCAGAGAGAGCTGGGAGGGGAGAGACTCGGACTGCTGGCATCCGAGGCCGTGACTCACTCATCTGGCGCTTCGACCTGGCCTGATTATTGTTCATCCAGATTCTGGCTGTCTTTGATCTCTACTTAATGAAGCCCATTTCTCTATATTACTCTGTGTATTACTACTACTAAGGATATTTATATACCTCTTTTCAACAAAAGGTGTCTAAGTGGATTGCACAGAGAATTATAAATTATAAAAAATAAAGAAGGATCCCAGTCCCCAAAGGGCTCACAATCCAAAAAGAAACAGGAGGTAAACACCAGCAGCCGCCACTGGAGGGATGCTGTGCTGGGGATGGATAGGGCCAGTTGCTCTCCGCTGCGATATGCAACAGCTGCGGCCCAACTCACTGTGCATCGCTTGCATCGTGCAATTGCTCTGCAGCCAGAGGGGGCACTGTAGTTTCCTCTGGGCTGGTGGGGCTAGCTGGGAGTTTCTCTTCTCCTTCCTGTTCCTGGGCTCTGTTTCCTGTGTGTGAGTCGGTCGGTTCTATTCTGATCTCCCCAAGTGCCTCTTTGGTTGGTCTCCCAAGGAAAGTGAGCTTAAGCCTTTCTCTGGGGCTTGTTCTGGAAACCAGGCAGACAGCTCACTTTCTTGCTGCTGCAACACTCTCCCCCAGCTCAGGAAGGAGAACCACCCATTGGGAAAGGCCCCTCCCTCTTTCCCATCCTGGTAAGAAGCCGAGGGGGGTGGGGGGAGATGGCCCGTCTCCTGCAGTCAGGTTTCCCCCACTCGCCTTCCTGCGGTCTCCCTGGGGATGACCGTGGCACCGATCCTGCACGCCATTCAGCTGCCTGCTCTTCTGCAGCATGTGGGTGGCACTCCCAGGCCTGGAGTGGCATCCTACATTTTGTGGCTGTCAGTTTCAGGGGAGGCCCCCAGGTTCGAGTATGGTGAGAGAGGGAGGGAAATGTCTCTCCGTCCACTCCTTCCACACCATGCATGGAGGATTGAAATGAATGGGCTGAAGAGAGGGATGAGTAACTTGTCTCTCTGCTTCCAGTGATGCTCAGTGGTGAACCTCATGATGTCATAATGTAGCCTGTAGCCTGTCTGGTGTCACAGTGGAGGGTGGGATTTGTAGGCAAAGCTAATCCCTGGCAACTCCCTTGTGGCGGTAGCTGGAATTCCACCATGATGATAGAAAACCTAGCAATCTGGAGATTAGGTTTCCCCATTTCTCACCTTCCCTGAAAGACTGATGTGTTATTGGTCAATGCAGTTTTGATCCTTCAGTTACAGATCAGACGTTGAACCTTTCAGGCTCGGAAATGAGAGAATTGGCCAAGCCTGGACCCAAGGGCTCATCGGCCTCAACGTAGGAAAGAGGGCCCATTCAAAATCTTGGCCAGCTTCAGGAAGCTGGTGAGTCAATCAGAAGCAAACCCCACTGAGAACTAAGCGCGCTGGGGCAACCTTTCCCTGCACTCATCCTCTTTGCTGAAGCCTGTGGGCTGTCTCATGCATGCCCAGGGGGTCTTGGCCTGTGTGCTGTTGGAATTGGGGGTGGGCAGGTGGACATTGGACCGTCCCCTTTACTGCTACGTGGCCGCCCCCATCTCCCACCCTCCACCCTTTGAGCAGCCCCTGCCTGCCTCCACTGTCTCTGTCCCTCGCCATCACTGCAGCCTCCCCTCGCGCTCCCCGGGATCATGCAGGAAGCTCTGCCCCTCCAGCACTGGTCTGCCCATACTGGTAGCAGCAGCTTCTCCTTTTCCAGGGCAAGGTGGCCACCCCCATCTCCCACCGGGGCCAGGAAAACCCATGGCTCCGTCACGGATGGCGTGTCTTCTCTGCAGAAGGGGCCAGGGTCCATCCCGGGCATCTTCCATGAAAGGGTTTCAGGAAGCAGGCCCCAGAAGGACTTGGCTTGGCCTGAGAGCCACTGCCAGACAGAGCAGTCAGTGCTGTGCTTGCGGGACCAATGGCCAGCAGAAAGATCACCCATGCCTTGGGAGAGGCACTTCTGGGAGTGAACTCAGACAGGTGTTCATATCCCAGAGGAGGAAGTTGTCTTCTTATGGGGCTTGTCCAAGCAGTGGTAAACTTCAGGATCTAGAGAGGAACCTAGGAAGCTGCCTCATCCCGATTCATCCGTCAAGCTGCTCGGACGGGCAGTGGCTCTCCAAGGTTGCAGGCAGGAGTCTCTCCGAGCCCTGGGTGGAGGAGATGCTGCCGCCATTTATTTTCTATAGATATTATTTTGTTTTTAAAAATTTGATTTAAACCACCATGAATACCTCCCCACCCTTTTCCAGACTCTTCTAGTATTATAAATCAAAAGGAGTCATTCTGGTGCTATTTATTTATGTATGTATTTATCTATCATATTTCTATACTGCCTGATATGTACATCTCTAGGTGGTGTACAAAATTCAACACAATATTTAAAAATCAGCACAGGTGAAAATACACAAAACAATCAAAGCAGTAACATAAAACAGAAATAAAAGCAGTAGCATAAAACAATTATGAAAACAAATTATTAAAAGAATTGTATGTACATTTCATGTACTTCTCTCCAAATGTGCATGGTGACCCTGAAATCCTTAATCCCTACTACCAGTTCCCAGTACCTATTCTGGGAAGCAGAGTTTCAGGGAGGTCCCAGGTTCGATCCCTGGAAATGGGCAGAATCCTGTCCAGTCTTGCACAGGGATCCAAGAGGGCGTATGTGCCATTTGGAAGGCAGGACAGAGTTGCATGAGGGGGCATCAGAAGAGGAGGGGGCAGCTTCCAATCCGAAGATGAGGGCAGAGGCGTCTCTTCAGGCAGTTAAGGGGGATCTTGACCCACCCCCACATTTTCCCTTCACACAGCCCTGGACTCAATGGGACACAGCAGGAGCCAGCAATAAGGAAAGAAAGAAGTGTTTGTGTGTGGGGGGGGCTTGTCTAAAGCAGAGGGGAGCCTTGGCCTGGGGGTTGTTGGAATTGGGGGTGGGCAGGCACAGATTGGTGTCCACCCGTCTGTCCTCTCCCAGTCCCAGCTGCAAAGCACCATGTCTACCTCGTGAGCAGCCCCTGCCCCCACTGTCTCTGCCCCTCGCCATCACTGCAGCCTCCCCCTGCACTACCAATGATGTGGCAAGCACTTCCGCTCCAGTAATGGTGAGCCTCGACTAGCAGCAGCGACTCCTTTCCCCATGGGGCCATCCCCAAGCATCCGATGGACACCAGGCTGGAAACTGAGGCTGCTGCTTAGCGTCGTCTCCCATCCACTCTCTTTGTCAAGCCATGTGGGCCCTCGAAGGTAGACCTCAGAAGGGCCTTGGCGCTCGTGAAAGTGGGGAGGGGTTGGCGCCCCCCCCCGGTTGTTCTGGAGTCCAGAGCACAGAAGGAGCCCTCGGCACGCCTGTCTTCTTCTTCCTTAATCCAGGGGACTCTGCGGAGGCCAGTTCTGCCGCCGCCACCCAGACTGGGACCAGCAGCACCACCCCACTACAGCTTCTGCCTCCAGTGACAGCTCCAGCCCCGCCCGGCACAGTGGACGCAGCCATTAGCACCTACGATGTGGTAAGCACCCAACCTCCAGCGCTGTTTCACCTAGACTGGAAGTAGAGCCTCTTCTCCCCCCCGCCCCGTCCCACAAAGGACCCTTGCAGGCTTTGAATGTGGCCTATGGGGAGGGGAAAGAGAACGCTCCGCCCCTTGTGCTACTTGCAGGCTTCACAAGGAGGGTGGGCAGAGAAACCCTTCTGCAGAAGCAGTTGCGGAGGCTCAAAGATATTGAAATCCAGCCTAGAAAAGCCCATTGCTAGAGGCAGCAACGCAGGCAAGATACTGATGTGTTTTAGAAAACCAAAGTAACTCCATTTTACTTAGAATACCTCACTCTAACTTAAAGTAACCCCAGCCCAGCTCAGGCCAGCTCAAGGACACGGCCTCACATGATTATCTCTCTCCACTTAATTGTATCTAAAGAAACTTGGTTCTCACCGTTCTTTGCTGACAGTTAAAGAAAACAGGATGTAACCAAATAAGGGGTGATCACCAGATGAACAATGAATCTTTCGCATGCGTACTAGATACTTAGTCCACCATTTTGTTGCCAAGTATACTATGTCTAGGGTGTCAACATCATTCAGATTGTCTGCATAAATGTAAGATGCACCTATAACCAATTTGTATTTCAATGCAGAGCAATAGCCATTGATTTACCTTGCTGGCTGCAGCAGCAAATAAAATTGCCTCTAATTGATCCCCACTGAGTCTGTTTGATTGGCTAAAAGGCGGACCCAGGGACGAATCGGTATTCACATCAATTTGGTGCCGTGACAGTCGGATGTGACTCTGGGTGGACAGTCTGACCCGTCACGGGACAGTGAGATCCAGCGCGCCCCACAGCTTTTGTCTGTGGAGGATTCTCATGGGCCCGGGATGCACCAGTCGTCACAACGCGCCACATCTGGGAATCGAGGCAAGAGTGAATGAAAGTGTGAACAGAGAGAGTGAGTGAGTAAGAGAGTGAAATCCAAAGACGTCTTTTGGTTCTCCTCAGCTGAAGAGGGGCAAAGGGGGGGGGGGAAGCCCAGGGAGGGGCAATTTTCAGCCCGAGAAAAGGGGGGAAATCCTACAGCCGAAGAAGGGCTGCCCATGCAGGGGCAAATTAAGCCAAAATCCCGAGGGGGGGGCAATTTAAGCCAAAAAGTCCAAGCAGGGGCGGTTTAATCTTTCAGCTCGAGGAGGGGGAAAGAGAGAGAGAGAGAAGAAAAACAAACAAACAAAAAACAACAACCCCACAGCCGAAGTAGGGCTGCCAGGGAAGGAAATAAACAGCCTAAGCCCGAGCAATTCAAAGGGGGGGCTATGGGTAGCAGAAATAGCAAGTACACAAAATCTGAACGGATTTCATGTACACCTTTGGAGCGTGTGTTGAAAAATTGGGTGATTATCATGGGAGCAAAGAGTGCTCTTAGAAAACATGTTTTGAAATGCCTTCGTATGAAAGTTTGGCCACTATGAACTCGAGTCAGAGGCCTCCTGACTCCAAAAATAACATCCTTTTGCACTTGCCTCTGTTTTAGAAGTGTTAAGGAAGGAAGAATGATTGTCTTTGGCAAAAATCATTTCTCTCTCTGTGTTCTGTTTCCAAGTTGCTTCCAAGCTTTGCCCGTGTGTTGCAAACAGTCTGCAAACAGTCTCTGCCACTGTCCTGTTGTAACCAAGCCAAAAGATAACACTGTTCTAGCTGCAAAAGTTTCTCTGAACAAAAGGCTGCTTTTGTTCTCTTTTTCTTCTTTTCTATCTCTCTTCAACTACTTCAGTTGGAAAAGAGGAAAGAAAATGGAGTTTTGAAGGAATGCATATGGGAATTGCAGACAAAAGGGGGGAAAAAACCTAGAAGGAAATACGTAAAAGGATTTTGGTTGGAGGTTGTTAACAACAACAAAAAGAAAAATGCTTGAAAAGCACCAGTAAGTTATAAGATTGTGATGTGGAAAGGTAATATAGAATTACAGGTTGTTTTTATGGATGGCTGTGATAAGTTTGTTCTATTTAAGCTACTTTCTTAACTGAGTTTATGGCTAACAGATTGAAAATGTTATAAAATTCCTTGTGACTCATATGGAGTTTTCTTTGTTTAGTCCTTTGTTCTGTGAAATACACAAGACAATCCTCTGTGTGTGTGTGTGTGTGTGTGTGTGTGTGTGCATGTTTCTGAGAGGGAGCCCAAAGCTCTGGTTCTGTATAGGAATTCAACCCACATCAATTTTATAGCTCATCTCTGTGAAGATGAGGTTTCTGTTGTATTTATTCTGTTTATTCTGTTGTATTTGTGAATGTATTTATACTAGTGACATATTTGTGTTTTTTTCCTTTCTGTAAACTGTTCCAGACCAAACTTGCTCTGACATTGAATTCCAAAATTGACAGTTATTATATTAATTGAACATAAAATTGGTCATGGCCTGAGCAACACAGGGAACTTTCAGCGGTCAGCTGGCCAACTGAGGGCTGAATCTTCCCACCTCTGCAAAAGTGCTGCTTATGGCTAAATGCATTAGGCATGAGAGCAAGCTCTATTTCATTCATTCTTATATCAAGTTAATTGTGATATTTCTGCCACTACCGAGTATCATAAGCCTTTAGATGTTATGTTTACTGATTTCCTTGAGATGGTCTCTTACCATTTTCCGTGAGCTCAAAACTCTAAACCGGAAGTTTCCCTTTCAAATTCTTGCTCACAACTGAGCTGATCCCTGATGAACAAGGATAACTCCGCCCATTTCCAGATGGGAGGGGGAAAGAGGTTCTCTGTAAAGCAGTTTGTGTTCCAGCCAGATTAATTGTGGGTGAGAAGGAAAAATGGATTTTAAGATAAATGAGTCTAATTGTATTACTGTCATGTTTTTGCAAAATCTATGCAATATTCCTGCTAGCTGAATTTGATGTAAACTGAGAACTAATGATCAAATGGTCTAAGGTTCAAAAATTTTTTTTTAATTTGTCTCACCACCAGCCCTGCTTTGCCTTCACAGCAGCTGAATCTTAAAATCCCAGACATGAGATTTGATGAAAGGAATTTTGTTTTGCCAATCCTGCAAGTGGCAAGGAGTTCCAAAGCACCGGTTTGCAATTCACCTTGGAAATTTCCCAGCTAAAAGGGATTAGTCTGATGGCTGACTCCCTCACACATGACCGAATATCATGTGACTTTGGTGGGGAATTCTGGGGTTTCCATGGCTATTCTTAATCCAGCTACTTTACTTCCTTTTGAGACTACAGAAGACCAAGAACGTGATTGCTTGCAAGCTGTGGACTGCATCTATGCCAAGCCGTCCTGATCTTAAAGATCAACCTCTCCAAAATGCAGACATTGATTTGTACACAGATGGAGGCAGCTTCATGTAAGATGGACAACGTAAGCTGGCTATGGAGAAGTGACTGACCATGCTCTTTCTCCAGGTATCTCAGTCAGCACAGCTTGCAGAGCTCATCACCTTCAAGGTAATTTTTACACAACTCATGGGGCCACTTGGAAAGAAAGAAGATTTTTAACAGTGGGAAACAAGGAAGTAAAATATGGGACACAGATATCAGAACTCTAGAATGCTGTTACACTACTAGAAGAGGTTGCAGTCATCCATAGCAGAGGTCACCAGAGGGAAATGACCCAGTGACAAAGGGTAATTGGATGGCAGATGCTGCAGTTAAAACCGCTGCTCCTTCCATTCCTGTTTCCAAGCAACTTTGATTCCTGTGCTAACCATCTTGGCACAACCCCCCCCCCCCCATATTCAGAAAAAGGACATTGACTTTGCACCACAGCAGGGGGCGCATTTAGAAGAGGATGGCTGGTAAAGAACAGCAGATGGATGTGGAATTCTT
Organism: Hemicordylus capensis; assembly: GCF_027244095.1. NCBI lineage: Eukaryota > Metazoa > Chordata > Lepidosauria > Squamata > Cordylidae > Hemicordylus > Hemicordylus capensis. The sequence continues at coordinate 226,448,861 of NC_069657.1, forward strand.
GCAGAACCAATCCTTTGGTTTTTCCTAGTCAATACAAAGACACTTTTGTGCCTCTTGGATGTACCCTTTTGCAGAACATGTGGCAACAGCCTGTGTAATTTGTGTAGTAAACAATCCTACTTTACCAAGGTATCGTAGTATCTCACTGGACATACCAAGTCAGGTAATGCCCAAGCTGTGGGTAAACAGGGGGCAGGGATTGACTGTGGGCTATCTTTTTCCTTGTCTCGAGAGGTTGTTTTCGCTTTACAGAAATGTCAAACCCAAACTTGAATCCATCAGTGACTGGTTAATTATGAGGCTAAAGATGGAGAACGGGGACACCACAACTATCTACACGTTACTGACGATGAAGTCAGTTATACTGGATGGAGATTGATTGCCCTGACAAAGGACTGTAAGTATGATTGTCAGCCAGCGTGGTGCAGTGGTTAGAGTGCTGGAACAGGACCGGGAAAACCCAAGTCCAAATCCTCATTCAGCCAAGACACTTGCTGGGCGACACAGAGCCTACAACTCAAATGATTTGGCCTGCCTCACAGGGTTGTTGTAAAGAGGAAGAACAGGATGCAGAAGAGAATGTGAGATGCCACATGGAAACTGGACTTTGTTAGCAGTGACTGTGATTGACCTGAAAGGCTTTAATGCCTCCTCTAAACCCCAAACTCACAAGGGAGGTGAAAAATGTGAATGCCTTTTTCTTTTTGACTTTATTGCCTTGCTTTTGCCCAGGATTGCTGTTTTGTTCTCGTGATCAGAAACCAGCCTACAACACAAGCCAGCCAGCCTCCAAGAAGCACCGGCTCCCACACACAGCCTCCCGCCTGGCCACCAAGCCTCAAATGAAGACATCATCCCCTGTTCTGATCTTCAGGGAAAGGGGGGCCCAAGGCAAACAGGGAAACAAAAATATAAATTGGGGGGGGGGGAATTGCCAAAAGACCAAATTGAATTAGCCTCAGGTTTTGTCCATCCTTTGTATTATTTGCCTTGAAAACTTGACTATTCCTTTTGTGCTAATGGTTGTCACCCAGAGACTTAGTCTCAGGATGCTGTCCCTACATGGGGGGGGGGGGAGGGAATTGGCAACTCACTTGCCTGTCTTTCTCTCAAGTAAACAGGTTTGCAACCAACAGTGCCTTGAATTGTCTTTCCAAGAAGGATTGGTCCTCCCCAGATGGAAGGAATACCTGGATCCATCGCCAGAATGTGATCCCAAGGGAGTCTCCATCAACAGTGACCCAGGAAAACTAACCAGCAGCAGCAGCAGCTACCCGGGGGCAGTCCCTATCTGCATTTCCAACCCAACCCAATGGTGACAGAACGTCCATCTACTACCCTGTCCTGTGTTCGAGGAAGAAGGCCTAATGCACAGTTCATCTTCCTGCTCCTAAGTGCTGTAGGAGAGGAATAGACAACAAACAAGCAAGCCAATTTGTTCACTTTTCTCTGGAGTCATACATGCAACAGCACTTCCCCAAGCTGTAAAGCCCTGGAACCATCCTACCTGGGTAAGATACCTTGCCAAAGACACTATTTCAAATTCTGCCAAAGACACGATTTCAGATTGCCCACAAGGGGAGGGAGTCAAGGCTCCCACACACATGAACATTTGAGCTTGTCTGTGGACACTAGCCAAACAAGCCAAAACAACACGGATCAGGATAGCCAAAATCCTGCAACGTTTTACAAGAGCATTTGGTTCTCAACTGAAGGACTAAAATATATTTTTCCTTACCAAGGACTTTTAGATTTTGAATTCTAAAGCTCTCCATGGCTTCCTTTTTGGCCATGACAGACTTTAGAGGACACTAAGGGGGGTGGGAGTTGATGATTTGCACCACTTTCTTATATTACTTTCTTGTAGTGACTATGTGCTATCATGATGTTGAAAACCTTGCTATCTGCTGTGCTGTAAGATCATGGGCCTCACATACTTGCTCTCCAGTCATTTCCTTATTTGTTTCACTTATATATTGTGCCAATCATCTCATTGTTTCAACCAGAGCATTTACCTGCAAGTCTGCACCTATCCCCAAGTGACTGATCCCTTTGTGATCTAAGACATTAAGCTGGCCCAAGCTTTACCTGCAATTTTATAGACACTTGTATTAATCAGTGTGATTATACATGACTTGTCATCGCTATCGCTTTCCACAAACTGATAATCCACTAATCACCAGAAGCACCTGGTTCCACAATGCAAGACTGTTATTGATACTTTATTTGGGATAAAGATGGTTTAAAATCATCTTGCTTGCTAGAAGTTGTATAATCTTTATATGTACACTTTGCTGCTATGTGTAAAACTTTTTATCTATATCAAATCATGCCAGATATGGGTCGTTAAGGATGTGTGTTTGATGTATAGAATTATATAATTATGTTTGTAGCTCTAGAATATTGTATGCAATGTGCCTGCCATAGCACATACCATTTCTCTAAAAACTATGCTTAATGCATCACAAATGTTTAAGGCATCCCAAAACCACATGTGTCCCAAACCCTTTAGCCACACGAAACACAGAGTTCCATCTAAGAGTTTGTGTTAAAAAGGAGCTATTATTAATATTTCCAAACAGTTAGAACTTTCATCTAACTAATATGGAGAGCCTATGGATTTATAGGCACAGAAGATAATTCTAGTTATAGCATGTATTTTCTTTGTATTGATAATCAACATGTTGCTGCTTATAATGCATTCCAGCTTTAATCCAAATGTTTATGAGAACCTTTAAACCTTGCCACAATGTAAGACCCATACATATAGCTGTACCTTTACAAACCTTAATTAAGGCATCCTGAAGATTCAGGATGATGCAGTGTTTAAGGGGGGAATTGATGAGTTTTAGAAAACCAAAGTAACTCCATTTCACTTAGAATACCTCACTCTAACTTAAAGTAACCCCAGCCCAGCTCAGGCCAGCCCAAGGACACGGCCTCACATGATTATCTCTCTCCACTAAATTGTATCTAAAGAAACTTGGTTCTCACCGTTCTTTGCTGACAGTTAAAGAAAACAGGATGTAACCAATTAAGGGGTGATCACCAGATGAACAATGAATCTTTCACATGCGTACTAGATACTTAGTCCACCATTTTGTTGCCAAGTATACTATGTCTAGGGTGTCAACATCATTCAGATTGTCTGCATAAATGTAAGATGCACCTATAACCAATTTGTATTTCAATGCAGAGCAATAGCCATTGATTTACCTTGCTGGCTGCAGCAGCAAATAAAATTGCCTCTAATTGATCCCCACTGAGTCTGTTTGATTGGCTAAAAGGCGGACCCAGGGACGAATCGGTATTCACATCAATACCATGAGGGCAACCACCGCAGATTCAGTTCAGGATTCTCCATAACAAGCAAATCGACAATCAAATCAAGCCCTCTGGACCTACTGCTGCTGTAAATACTGTGAACAGATTGCAGCAGAAGGTATTTTTCACAGCGCTTAGGTCAAACGCATCTCCGTTATAGCAACAGCATATCAACACAAGTAGGAATAGACGTAAACAAACAAACAGTCGGTTTGCACAAGTAAAGACTTGGATATATAAGAAGAAGAACTATATGTAACAATATATCCCGGGCATGAGCATGGCTTGAGAAATGAAGAAGGTTTCACATCAATCCTAGACTTGGGACAAACTCAGTTTCTCACTCTTTTTGCTTGACAGCCACAAAGACCACCTTGGAGGGCATTGATCGACCACCTCCTCAGGCTGATCCTTTCTGTGCAAGTAAAGCAGGTTTTGTTCTGGAAAGACTTGTGTGCTTGCCCAGGCTCAAAGGTATTGAAATCCAGCCCAGAATACCTGTTGCCAGTGGTAGAAACACAGACAAGTTCCCATTACGGCAACCACCACCCATTACAGTTCAGGATTCTCCGTCATAACCAAACAGACCATCCAATACTGCAACAACTCTGTATCAGCTGAACAAAGTGCATTTCTGCCCTAGTCAACCTTGATTAAGAAGCAGAAGGGAAAACCCTCCTGCAGAAGCAAATCCTCTCTGGACCTTCTGCTGCTTGAGATCTTGGGAGCAGATCACAGCTGGAGGAGTTTCCACAATGCTTAGTCCAAATGCAGTTGCACTGTAGCAACAGAGCAATACAAGTAGGAATAGAAAATAACAAACTAATCAAGCAAATAACTGCGGCCAGCTTTTCCTCAGTCTGACCCTGCAAAGGAGAGAGGAGGAAAGGAATCAGTCCCTGCGGCTGGCCAGGGCTTGTTTTGAAATAATGACATGGGAAGACCAGGCTTCTGATTGGCCACACGATTTAACGCCGGGTGGACCAAGACTGTGTCTGTCGAAATGCGTCTGGCCCAAGACACTGGATTGTCACAGCATCTCCTTCCGCTGCGCCACATCACAGGAGCCCAATCTACATGTGCTACAGAACACTTCATTCCTTTGATAGAGACAGTTGTCAACCCCTTTGAAGCGCAGGACTCCCGTGTCGCAGGGGCATCCCCTCTCAGTGGTGGGGGCCTTTCTGTCTCTGCCTTCTGATACAGCTGAGGGGAGGGCATGGCATGCAGCAAGGAACTGAAGAACACGGCCTCAGGCAGGTCAGGACCTTGCAGATCTCCGGGCAGGGACACCAGAGCAGGAGTGGTGTTGCTCCAGCCATGTTGACAAGCCCAATGCAGGCTTTGATCTCCCACCAGCTAGTTAGGGTGGTTGTGCAGCAACCTTCCAGGAAGGCTTTGCTGATGCTCGGCATGTCAGCCACCGTCTGGGGAAACGCATGTTGCATCCTCTGGGTGCCGAGCCTGTTCTGAATCTTTCTGTCTCAGGTACGAAAGCACTGCGTGTCCGGGTGGACTATCACAGTTTACGTAAGCTTCCCTCTAAAAAAACTGAACATCGGATGCCAGGACCTGTTTACGTAAGTTTTATGCAAGCGTCACATTCCCTCCAGCAGAAGAATGGGGGTCAGAACCCATGGGGGGTGGGCCGCATCCTTGGGCCATGGAGGGATGGAAGATCTTTCTCACATTCCCTTTGTGCAAGGGGTCCCACTGATGTGGGGCTCTCAGTTACTGAGGTTTGGGGACTTCCTAACTCTGAGTCAGGGATAGGAGGACAGTGACTTGGAAACTATTCCTCCTCCTCCCCCCCCCCCCACTTCTGGGCATCACAGCTGTGCCAGGGCACAGCAAGGAAAGCAACAGAAGGATGCTGTGGAGAGAGCCATTGACACATCTGGCACTGTCCATCTTGCATCAGTTTGTTACCTGGGAGAACCCCAGTTACCACAAACCAGACGAACAAGGATGATTGAAGGAAGCAATAGTCATCATTTCTTGAACCCAAACCAGCGCTGGTGGCTTTTCCTGGCGCCTCGCGGCCTACCAGGAAAAAACGCGCCAAATACCCAGTGCCTTGGGATTTTATACCTTGGCATTGTTAAACAGCTGGGCATCACCATTCAGCCCGAGGGACCAATTAGTTTATTACATTTACACATGTGTTTGCCTTGAGGCTGGACTTTGCCTTAAGTTTTGGTTCCTCAGCAGACAGATAAGCAAATTAAGAGAAGATACATCTACATTCCAAGAAACAGAACAGTTACAGTCTGAAATAAGCCTATCATTCGACACCTATGCTAATGCAGTTTGCAACATCCGTACCCACTTCCCCCACCCTGTCTGTCCTTGGTAGATAAGAGACTCAACAGTTTCCACAGTAGAGAACAATAAGGAATTTTCCATTCCACAAGTTGGTCCGAATAGACCCCCTCAGTGGAAAACTTTCCAGGGTGAAGTACTCCTCAGTCTTAGGACAGCGATGGGGTCCATCCGTGCAGAGCATGACGGATAGGGTGATCGAATATTCACCCATGCATTTAATAGATGGGATAAGATAATTCTCCAGAATGTTCTCTTCAGCTCTAATCAATGCATTGGTCAGTATTCTTTTCTAAGTCGGCACTTGTGATCCTTTCAGGGCAGCATTTCAAACTCGTGATCAAATGGGTCGGCTAGTGGGGTAGTGTATGCAGGCACCGCTAGTAAAGGGTGCACCTTGAAGTACAGCTCAGCCCCCAGATGCTGCTGCAGGCCTGTGTTAAGGGCCCTATTCAAGAAGCCAACACTTGTGTGCGCCTTGTGAAGTTTCAATGGATAACACACCACAGAGCTGTCCTCATGGCTATTAGTTGGTGGGACAAGCTCCCAGCCTCTTTCAGGAGCTCTGCACCCTCGCCAATCACATACCAGTCAAAAACCTCATCAGAGAAGAGGGAAAGGAATGCATGGGAGGCGTGTGCAGACTCTGACAGTGTCATCCTACCCAGTACTTTCCCGGAGCATAGGAGGAGCAAAGTTGGAGGAAATGCCTTCAGAGTATCAGGAGGAATCCAGACCTCAGAGCAGTGACCTTGACTCTGTTCCAAGCAGGGGCCATTGGGGCAGAAACCCTTCAGCCTGAGAGCCATTCCCCACTGTGCTGACCTTGGCATGGCCCTGCTCTTTTCTCAGTGCTGGGAGGGCCCTTTCAGAGAGAAGGAGCCCTCTCGGAAGAGCTCTCTGGGAAGGCTGAAGTTCCAGCATGCCTGCCAACATAGAACAGGGGCTCAAGGGGGTTCCTTTTTCCTTGGGGGAGCACACACACACATATAAACACTCTGGCCTGTGCAGATGGCAGCACTGCACATTGGGTATGGTCATCCACACATATGGGTCCAGGGCCCTTGTGCCACGTCGTTCCACCAGTGCTGTCATGCTGCTCTGAATGTCAGCCACCATCTGAGGAAATGCAGTTCCAGCCCTTCGGGTACCGAGCCTGTGCCCAACCTTTCTCTTGCAGGTGGAACAGCCTTGGCTTACGGAGTGTCTGTCACAGGGTGAATGCTACTTTAAATGTGGAAAATGGCGAAAAGAAAAACCTGCCCACCACAGGAGGAGACCTCTCAGCGTACGTTCTATGAAATCTTACCTTCCTTACAGAAGAGGGATGGGGGCCAGAACCCGAGGGAGGGGGGCTGCATCTGGCACCGTCCGTCTAGCATCAGTTGGTTCGCATGTCCTCCCACCCTGGAAGCCTTGTCAGGCTGAGGTGATGATCTGCCTTAGGCCAGATCTAGGGACGGTCAGTGCAGTAGTCCCATGATCATTCCTGTGACTTAGCTGAGATTTCAGAAGTGGGTCTGTGTCTTTTTCTTGATTTCTTTTAGAAGTTGAGACAAGTCAAGATGGCACAGGGGCTCAAGGGGATTCCTTCTCCCTTAAGAGAGCACACACAAACACCCCCTGGTGGGTCAGGGCTAGACAAGCACATGGGGGTCAATGGGGCCGTACACAAAAGATGCTTCCTGACTGCCTCAGGAAGCTCTGAGGGGGGGGGCAAATTATGGCAGGAAGATCAGGACCTTGGGTTGCTCCAGGCAGGGACCATTGAACCAGACGGAGAGACCAGAGCAGGGTAGAGGTTGCCTCAGCAATGTGGCAAGCCCACGGCAGGCTTAGAGGACTTGCTGGCTAGTTAGGGTGGCTGTCTAGCACAATAGTTTTGCGTTTGTGCAGCATCTTTCCAGCAGCGCTCTGCTGCTGCTCCGGATAGCAGCCACAGTCTGAGATCATGCGTCTTCATCCCTCCGGGAACTGAGCCTGTGCTGAACGCTTCTGTTGCAGGTCCAAGATCTTTGGCTCACTATAGGACTGGGTGGATTTCTCCCGGAGCATGAGCGCTGGCTGCAAGAATTTCTCTGTGGCACGATGAGACCTATGCTGGTACGTATTATGCATTCCCTATGGAAGAGGAATGGGGGTAAAAACCCAAGGGATGGCCCGCATCCTCAGGATAGGTTGGGAGTGCTAAATCTGCCACCCATTCCACTGGTGCCAGGGGGACCGGTAAAGTGGGGCTATCGGGGTCTAAATATGGGTACTTTTTATGGGACAGGGCAGTTAATCAGAAAAGAATCCCACCTTTCCTTTTCACCCTGGGGGGCTTCACACTGCTGTGCATCACAGCCAAAGCTGCACACAGGCCCAAGAAACAATTTGCTAGGCTTGGAGCTAGACTGACACGTTGGGGTGATGGGGAGTGCCACTGAAGAAAAGGCAGCTGAGCAAGATTCTAGCAGGCAGATCAGGACCTTGGATAGCTCTGGGCAGGGACAGTTGCACTGGAGGGGAAAACGGGATCAGGGTAGACCTTGCTTCAGCAGTGTTGACAGGTCCACTGCAGGCTTCGATCTCTGGCTGGCTAGCACAACAGTTTTGCCATATACTGAGTGGCAGTATACCGTTGGTCCATCTAGCTCAGTATTGTCTACACAGAGTGGCAGCGGCTTCTCCAAAGTTGATTGTTCAGCATCATTCTAGTAGCACTCTGCGGTTCTGGATGCCAGCCACCATCTGCGGAAATGCATTTTTGGTCCTCGGGGTACTGAGCCTGTGCTGAACCTTTCTTCCTCAGATCCAAGAGCCTCAGCTTGCCCCAAGACTGGTTAGATCTTGCCATGGGAGTGAGCATCAGCTAAGGAATCTGAACATCTCATGCCAACACCTACAGTGGGTATTGGAAAGAAACACCCCCTTTGATAGACCTTCAATTCTGGTTCCCTTACATCCTGAAATGAAAACACAAAGAAAATTCCCTTCAACAGCTGTACTTATCCAAAGCAACCTATAACATCCAACTGAAAAACATCACAATTACAGTCCAGAAAAAGTGTCAGAAACAAAAAACAAGAATTACTGAGATTGAAAAAGGATCACCCCCCCAATCTCAATATTTTGTTGAACCACCTTTTGCTTTAATAACTGCCTTGAGTCTGTTGGGATACGTCTCTATCAACCTTGCACATCTAGACGGAGCAATATTTGCCCACTCCTCCATACAGAACTGTTCAAGTTGGGTCACATTGGATGGTAGGTGTTGGTGGACTGCTATCCTCCCTGGATCCGGTCGGCCCTCCAAACTGGATGGAAGAGCAAAAACAAGCAAAAGGTGGTTCAACAAAATATTGACATTGTGGGGGGGTGATCCTTTTTCAATCTCAGTAATTCTAGTTTTTTGTTTCTGACACTTTTTCTGGACTGTAATTGTGATGTTTTTCAGTTGGATGTTATAGGTTGCATTGGATAAATACAGCTGGTGAAGGGAATTTTCTTTGTGTTTTCATTTCAGGATTTAAGGGAACCAGAATTTAGAGAATTTAGAGAACCAGAACCAGAATTTAAGGTCTATCAAAGGGGGTGATTCTTTCCAATACCCACTGTAAGACCCAAGAAGTGCTCGGCATTTGAGTTCTAAATCTCTCAAATTCTGCCACATCTCTGACAATACCACCTTGCTTTTGTATTTCCTTCTGTGCTATGCTCTTGATTGGTGAATCTTGAAACCAGCCTCCACTGCAAACTCCAGCCAAACGGACCCGACCCTACTTTGTGGTAAGCACCCTCCCTTTCCAGGGAATCCTGGGCTCTCTACTCCTGTGGGATGGAGTTTGGCATTTCTCTCTCTCTCTCTCTCTCTCTCTCTCATATCCCCCTATTTCTCCAGCAGTATTGGGGACACTTATCTATCACTCTCACGTTTCCAATGCTTCTTTATCTTCTCATTCTGTACTGCAAGATCATCTTCATCTTGCCATCCTCTTCACTTCCCATACATGTAGAGATCTCTAGTTGCTTCAGTTTCCGGGTTTCAAGGGTTGTTGCAGTGGTGGTGGTGGAGATGATGATGATGAGAACAACAACGAAGAATTACATGTGTCAACCTGACTCTGACTTGGCTGGCAAATGGCTCTTTTGTTCCCCCAGGAGACAGACCCTAACCACCCCAATCTGTCCTGTGGCCCTAACCGGAAAGCAGTGCACTTACAGCAGGTGGGCCGAGCAAAAGTCCTGAGGTGCTTCCGCAAGCTGGCTGAGGTGAGGAAATCAGAAATAAGCAGACCCCCAATGAGAACCAAGAGCAATGGGGCAAGTTTTTCCCTGCGCTCAGCCCCTTTGCTGAATTGTATGGCTTGGCTAAGGCAGAATTCAGGGGGTCTTGGCCTGGGTGCTGTTGGAACTGGGTGTGGGCAGGAGGAGATTGGGGCCCCCCTCCATACTCTCCCAGTCCCAGCACAAAAGCACCACCTTCACCCTGTGGGAAGCATTGCCCCTCCAGCACGGGTGTGCCTAGACTGGGTAGAGTACTAGCAGCTTCTCCTTTTCCAAGCTAACATGGCCATCTTCAAGTTCCACCATGGCCTGGGAAGCTCACGGCTCCCTGGTAGATCCCAGTAGACCCTCTTCACACCTTTCTTTCTGCCCTTGAATCCATCAAGGAGAACGTATCTCCAGTTTGTATATGAGATCCAAGAAGTGCTCGGCCTTTGAGTGATTAATCTTTCAAATTCTGCCAAATCTCTGAGAATATCACCTTGTTTTTGTATTTCCTTCTGTACTGTGCTCTTGATTGGTGAATCTTGAAACCAGCCTCCACTGGAAACTCCAGCTCTGTCCACCAGTAGGACCGACCCAACCCAACCCTACTTTGCGGTAAGCAAGCTCCCTTTCCAGGGAATCCTGGGCACTCTAGTTCTTTGGGGCAGAATTTGGCATCTCTCCCTCCCTCCCTCTCTCTTTCTCAAAAGAAATGCCACAGACCTCATCTGCCCACATGTTTGAAGTATAGCCCCCTATTTCTCAACCAGTATTGGAGACACTTATTTATCTCTCCAACGTTTTCAATGCCTCTCTATCTTCCCATTCTCTACTGCAAGATCTGGCTTAGCTTCAAACTTCATCTTCCTTCCTCTTCAGTTTCCATACATGCAGGGGATCTCTGCTTGCTTCTGTTTCTGGGTTTCAAGTGCTCCTGCAGTTATGATGATGATTGATTTCATGTATATAACAGACTAGGAACATAGGAAGCTGCCATATACGGAGTCAGGCCATTGGTCCATCTTGCTCAGAATTATCGACACAGACTTTCAGCAACTACTCCAAGGTTGCAGGCAGGAATCTTTCTCAGCCCTACCTTGGAGATGCCAGGGAAGGAACTTGGAACCTAGATGCTCTTCCCAGAGCAGCATTCTCTTCCCCGGAGGGGAATATCTTACAGCGCCCAAACTTCGAGTCTCTGTCTTGGTTGACGAATGTCTCTTTTATTCCACTAGGCTCCCCAAAACCAACAGGTCTGCCTTACCTGTGGCCTCGACCCCAGAACAACATTTTTAAAAAAGAAAGGGAGGTTCGAGACATTGAAACGCTTCCGTAAGATGAATGAGGTGAGGAAATCAGAAGTAAACGGAGTACCAAGTTCTCTGGGACAAGCTTTTCCCTGCGCTCTGCCTCTTTGTGGAAGCGTGTGGGTTGTCTAAGGCAGGCCCCAGTAGGGCATTGGTACTCTGGAAAGTGGGGAGGAGGTCAGAGCTGGTCTGGTGGGCACCTCGGGGACATCTTGCCCCCTTGGAAGAGGACAGCAGCTCCTTCCAAGCACAAGTGCAGATTACTCCATTTTCAAAGTCTGCATGCCTTGGTGAAGACCAGGGAGTAGGTGTGGAGGAAGCGCCTCTTGGGAAGTGTTGCCTCGGTGTGCAGCAGCTGTGAAAAGGACAATTTCCATGCATAGGTTCACCAGGAAGGGGACTGAGAACAGAGCTGCTAATATGATCACCCCTTGAGACATCCACATTTGGAGTCATACTCTGTACAGTTCTGGTCACCATATCTCTCAGAGGACATTCTGGAGGTATGAAAGGCACAGAAGAGGAAACCGAGAGGATCAGGGGGCTGGAGCACCTCCCTTATGAGGCTCAGTTTCCACATCTGGGGCTTTTAGTTGAGGGGAGAAGGCAACGAAGGGGAGCCATGATCGAGGTTTATCAAATGATGCCTGGTGTCTAGAATGTGGAGAGTGAGAAGAATTTCTTCCTCTCCCATTAGACTGGAACCAGTGGCCATCTCATGAAAATGATTGCCAAGTCATTCAGGACCAGCAGAAGGGAGTCCTTTTGGACACAGTGTATCATGAATCTAGGGAATTCTCTGCCACGGGATGCGGTGCTGGCCACCAGCTTGGAGGGCTTTAAAGGGGACTCTGGCCATTTCACAGAGGACAGGCCTATCCATGGCCACTAGTCTGGATGGCTGTAGGCCACCTCCAGGCTCAGAGGCAGGATGCCCCTGAGTAGCAGTTGCAGGGGAGCCGTGGCAGGAGAGGGGGCAGGCCTTCACCTCTGGCCTGGGGGCTTCCCAGAGGCAGCAGATGTCCAGGGTGGGAAACAAGAGGCAAGACAGGATAGCATTTCTTTCCTGAAGGATCTCCTCTGAAAAAGGGCAGGGTCAGGGAAGACCCCCTCCTTGTGCAGAGATTAAAACTCATCTTCACTCATGAATCCTTTGTCTGGGATGACATCCTCATGTCTCTCTCTTTTCTACCTTTAGAAGAAGAGCAGGAAGAGGAAAAGGCCATATGATCCAGGAGAAGGCCCAAGGTAACTTTGTTTGAGGCTTTCCTGATGTGTTAATCTCCACCTCGAAAGGAAGGCCGGGGTGGTGTGGGGGATTTGAAGCACAGCCAGAGCTTTGGTCCTCCCAGACCAGGACTGGCATCAACGACTAGTAGCAGCTCTGCAGGGTCACAGGCAGAAAAAATAACTTGGCCCGGGGCAGAAATCTCTTGTGGGGTCCTCCACGATGCATCAAGGTGGTTCATGCCCTGCGGCATCCGGACGAGTCTCCCTTTCTGGCCTGGGGTTCTGGTGTGGCCTCTCCCTGATCCACCTTTTGTCCACAAGGGGGAAACGTTCTTGGATTGGGGAGCATTTGTTCACCTGAGTAGTGCCCACCCTGTGCCATGGGAAGGGGTACAGGTTGGTCAGCTCCATGGAGATGTGGGAACTAGGCCTGAGGCCGGGCCTGAAAGCCATGGGGCTGGGATCGGTGCTTTCCTGGATCTGAACGGGCGGAAGCCTGCAGAGCAAACCCTGGCCAGCCGCAGGGCCTGACTCCTTTCCTCCTCTCTCTTTTGCAGGATCAAACGGAGGAGAATCTGGCCCTAGTGACGTTTGTATTTCATGTTATTACATTTACTTCTTGTTATTATATATCCAGGTCAACTTGTACAAAATCCCCCTCCCCTTGGCCTCGTGCGGAGGGGAGGGAGTTTGTCCCAGCCCTGCCCCGCACGAGGCCCAAGAAGCGGGCCGATTGGCTCCCTTGAAATTGGAGGCGTGGTCTGGGCAGTAATCGGCCGATCCACGCCCCAAGCTCTTCAGTTTTGCCTTGGCAATCCCCTCCCTCCCTTCCTTCCCTGATGCAGAGCGGGTCTAGCGGCTGGTCGCCCACGGGGGCCGAGTAGGAATTTTTTGCTCTCAACACATTGGCCACTGTTGGGGTCTTTTTCGCCTCCTCCGTTCTGTACTCAGGCGTTTAGTTAGAGTTAGAGTTGGCAGTAACAGTGCGGGCTGAGGGGTAAGTTGAGGGTTAGAATATCGGTGAGCACCCTTGGATCTTTAAAGGTTGATTGGTCAATTGCTCCTTTGTGGCCTGTGCGGCACGGGGAGAATGGATTGCCATGAAACCTGCTTCAGGACTCCACCAACCTTTGGGCTGTGCAGTCCAGGGTGGGTGAAGACCTTGAAGTATCCAGATCCCCTCTTCTAAAGGGGGAGGTTGGCTTTGAAGGAATTAGGCGGGGCATACCTGCCTGTTTCCTGAGCCAGGGTGTGTCGCCCAGTGAGGCGATGGGTAGGACGTTAGAGTCCTAGCCCGAGCCTAGGGGCCCGCACTGTTCTCTAAGGGTGATTAATCACCTGGCGTTCCAGTCCGCCATGTCTGTTGTTTCTTTAATAAAATTGTGGTCCTTTCACCCATAAAAAGTCTACGTGTCTTCTTGGGCTGGGGTCTGGGGACAACCTACTCTTTGTTTCTTTATTTACGTCTACTCCTACTTGGATTGATATGCTGTTGCTATACTGGAACTGCACTTGACCTGACCACTGTGAAATTGCCTTCCGCTGCCATTGGTTCACCATAATTAAAGCAGCAAGTAATTCCAAAGGACTTGCTTCTATGTCTTCATCCTTGTTGACCATCCACACTTTTTATAGTACCTGCATAAGTCTTTTCAAAAAGAAAGCTGGTTCACTAGCACAGAAAGGATCAGTTTGATCAGGTTCATCAATGTCCTTGAAGGTGGTCTTTGTGGGCATGAAGCCAAATGTGAAGAAACTGAATTGGTTCCTATGCTAATATCGAGGTGAAGCCTACTTAATTTCTAAGGACGTCTTTGTGCCCTGGTTCTATATACTTGTTTCTCTCAATATATTTCATTATTTATTTATTATTACTATTAGTATTAATAAGGTATTGTTGTTCTTGAAGAAAATCCGTTACTAAAAACATTTTCCTCCAGTATCTTTTGAGGCTTCATAGTATGGTATGTCACTCAAGGTAAAGCACAGGGCCATAAAAAACATTCTCTGGAAGGACTGACATGATGAAGCCCATCTGGGTTAGAATGGGGGGAGCTTTCTTCCACACTGGCTGCCGCTGGGAAATGTTGAACAGGTTTTTAGCACTTTGCCCCTTGTTCACCCGCACCGGAGCACTCTGGCATCAGATGCTTTTCTTCCTCTCTTCTCTTTGGACCGGCAAAACAAAGACCCGAAATTCAAGCACCCAATCTTGGGCAGAGAGTCAGGCTCAGGGCATCTGGCAGGTTGTTTTGTCCAGATTCAGCAGGAGAAACCTCCCTGAGATCTCTGTGCAGGAGAAGCGTCTGTGGTTTGGGTCTAGGTTAAACACTGGCCTGCATTCATTGCGCACATGTAAGTTTCGGGTAACTGCAGCGTAGTCATTTCTGTTAGAAATGGCTGGTGTAGAAAACAAACAAACCCCAAAGCAGAATAAAACAATAAGGTTGCCCTAATTGTGTGGATAATGGGGAGAAAGGTATGAGGTGTGGGGGGTGAGGACGGCCACATGCACCCTACAAGAAAAGAAAGAACGTGTGTCTTCAAAATAGCTGTAGAAATTACCATGAATTGCAAAACCACATCATATGACGGAATGCACCACATATCTGGGGGAGGAAGAGGCTGCCACTGGGTCTCCCCAGTCCCTAACGAGGCCATCCAAGGCTGCAGCCCGTGTGGGGCAGGACCCTTGTTTGGAGTGACAAGGACACTTCCGGAGGTCTGGTGGGCAAAGGATGTGTTTTCCCCTCCCCACCCTTCCCAGACCTTCCCCAAAACCAGCACAGAGAAGGCCCCGTCCTGCGTGTACGACAATTGAGCTTCAGCAGGGCTTGCCACATAGAGCAAAGTATTCCCAACAGATCTTGTCTGCTGGGAAGCTTCACTTGGCAGAAGGCCGTGCTTCAAGGAGCCGGGAGCCAGACATGGCTGCTGTGTGAGATGGGTTTGCTAAAAGATTGCTCCAGGAGCTGGAAGGGATGAGGTCGTAGCTCAGTGGTGGCTCTGGGCATGCAGAAGGTCCCAGATCCCATCCCTGCTTTATTCTCCAGGTAGGCTGGGGAAGAGTTCCTGCCGGAAACCTTGGGAAAGCCGCTGCCTGTCAGTGTAGACCATCCCAAGCTAGATGGACCAAGCATTGGGGGATCATAGGGCTGTAGCTGAGTGGGAGTGTATCTGCCTTGCAGGCAGAAGGTCCCAGGTTCCATCCCCGGCAGCATCCCCAGGAAGGCTGGGAAAGCATCATCCTGAAAAGCTGGATGGACCAGTGGTCTGATAGGGCAGCTTGGTAGGAGTGAGAGGACAGACAGGAGAAACCTTGGATGCCGAGAAGGGAGAAGGAGTGAAATCAAGGATGGGTTCCCTGGTACAGCTGTGGAGCTGTTGTTGGTGCTGACCCAGAGAAACAGGCTTTCTCATCTGCCCTCCTCATCTGGCCAATGGCATCACCTCTACCAGACCTGCATTATTCTCCTCCAAGAGTTGTATTAACTCTTCAGTCCAGCACCCCCTGCTGGCTGATGCTGGAATATCCAGCCAAATGTGGCCTAGATCCAATGGGGTCTGTGCTTATGCTCTTTCCCCACAAAGCAGGGTTCTCACACTTGGGTCCCCAGACACTGTTGGACCATCACTCCCATAATTCCCAGCCACAATGGCCACAGGAGATCTGGGGTTCCCGCATACCCAGATGGCCAACATGCAGAATCCCAGCCATAAGAGCTCGGCAAAGACCTTCTGGTGGAAGAGGCCATGGCAGGACCAGAAATCTCCTTGCTTTCCCCTCTGAAAAATGCATTCACAAAAGGCAAGAGAGAAAGAATTCTGGCTCTGCATACTGAAAAATAGCAGTGTTTCTTTTCAAACTGGCGAGCCCTCCCTTTGGAATCATGAGAAGAATCAATTGCACGATGGCGATTCAGGGAGATTAAGCATCCCAGCCTTGTTCAGGAACTGTGCGTGCTCCCGTTCGGTGAGCCTGTGCGAGGGGACAAGCAAGGTCGGTTTGGGAGAGAGGTGCTGGCATGGATGGTGCTGTCCCACCCTGCTCTGGTGCCCAGCACTTTACCCAGGTGGGCGGAAATGCCGCCAGAGGCAGCTCCTCCCCCTCCGACCTTGCTGGTCATCAAGAGGACCGGATCACCAAATGGGAGCACCCACCACAGCTCCCAACTAGGGTGGGCTGCTTGGCCTGCCCCGATCATGTGGATCTTGGAGATTCCCAGATGGAGACGGAGAGCTGGCGATTCCAGACGGAGTATTTGGTGAACCTGTTCCACTTGCACAGATGAAAGATGCTCCCTGAGAACTTGAGCCCTCCACTCGCCCATCTGCTTGCAAAACCCAAAAGGACCTTCCCATCCATTCCCTGCTCTGGGTGCTGCTGGAGGGGAGGAGATGTGGGGGGGCCCTGACTGAGATCATGCAGGGGCTCTACTCAGCAGCAGCAGCAGCAGCAGGTCTGGGGAGGAGACCCACCCGAAAGGGCACCCCCTTTTCCGCCATGAGGAAAACAGCCTCTTCTAAAGTCTAAATTCATCGAAGGCTAAGCAGATGCTTGGACTTCCCACAAAGCTCTCAGTTTGCTTTTGGACAGCCAGCTTTGGGGATATTTGAATACAAGTCAGTCTGGCTTTTGGTTTAGGGCCACCACAGGAAGTCTCCACTTGCATGAAGTATCAGCATCCAGAGCAGGGAAAGCTGAAGGCGGAAAACGGAAGCAGCAGGACATGCATTTCAGTTCTCCACGGAAGAGCTCCAGTTCTCAGTTGGTCTCCATCCTCCCTCCCTGGAAGTGGAACTTCTCTTCCAGGTCTCACCCCATACACTACGGCCGGGGTTCCCTGCATTGGGTCCCCTGATGTGGCTGGACTACAACTCCCATTATCTTCTGCTGCCGCAATATCCTTTGTGGCAGTGGATGATTGGGGGAGTTGTAGCCAGGGGTGAGACATCTCAATTTGGGAGGGGGGGAGCGGATGCACCGCATGGCATATGGGAGGCCTCGGGGTAGTAAGCATGACTGGTCCCCTTTGCTAAGCAAGGTGCACCCTGGTTTGCATTTGCATGGGAGCTTCCAGGTGAGCAGGGCAAGACTTTCCCCTTAGGGGATGGGACGCCACCTGCATGCAGAATAAGCACCACCACATGGGGAGCGGTTCTGCTCTCCCACAGTGGCAGCGGCAGCATGCCCCTTCCCCGAGCAGGAGACAGAGAAGAAACAGGAGGGGAGGGGCTGCTGCAGCCGAGGCCAAGCTGGGGTGGGCGGGGCAATGGGAGGAGCCAGCGGGGCGGGAACTCGGCACCGGGAGGAGGAGTTAGAGCGTCCTCCCTCTTCGCAGGCAGTTTCCCTGGCTGGGTGGGGGCAGGAGGGGGTGGGGCTTCAGGGGGCGGGGCACAACCCCACACGAGGAGGAAGGAAGCCACGCCCCCTTCTCAGTCCGGTCAGGCGGCCCCTCACGGGAGTGGGAGACAAGACCCCCGAGAAAGAGGAGGGGAAGGAGGGGGAGCCACGCCCCCCACAGAGCACACACAACCCGTCCTGAGAGCCCCGCCTTCTGCAATGGGGGGGGCTAAGAGGGAGACCCAGGGGCGTAACTACCATTAGGCAGGGGGAGGCAGTCGTCTCGGGGCCCCACTGCCTTGAGGGGCCCCCCAGAGACCCCTCACCTGACTCCCCATTGCCCCCTGCCCAGCCCCAAGACCCTTCAGCCACTTGCCCTGTTTGCCCCCTCTCCTGCTAGTCCTCCTGGTCGGCAATCCAAGCAGCAGGCAAGCTGCTTTTCTCCCTGGCGCCTTGTCAGGATATATCTCTGTTAGGTGTTGTAGTAACATGCCTTCAGGTGAAAACTGCAAGTCACTGTATTTACTGTGATTAGTGACTAGCAACATGTGAGGCCAATTACAAGCTGCTGAGTAATGATCTGCAGTGATTGGCCAAGGCCTGTATAAGAAGGAGGCTCAGAGAAGAGCAAAGAGTCCACAGTGGCAGATGCTGCTACACTGTGGTCCACCCGGCTGAACTATGTGAATGCTGTATCCATGTGCCTGATGTATATACATATTTATGTGTAATGGACTTACTGGGCTGCAATATCATGTGATTGCCTTTTTTACAATATATTCTTCAGTTTAAACCCTTGCCTGTGTGTTGGAGTCTTCTAACTTTTCCACTGGGGTACTGGAACGTGACTCTGCGAGTAGGGCACAACACCAACAGGTTCTGGGCCCAGCACGCTTCCGCTGCGCCCTGTGATGAAATGTGAAGCCCTGAAGAAGGAGGATTGAGTACCCCTAGTAACGTAGAGAGTGAAGTGTGGACTATGGCATGTGGACAAACACATAACATCCCGGTAAGCAAGTTAAACGGGACAAATTACTTGGCTTGGAGCCTGAAAATGCAGATGTATCTGCGGAAAGAAGGTTTGTGGGGAGCTGTGATTAACCCCCCTGATGAACCAGATGCTGAAGAACAAAGGCTGGATGAGAAGGCGTTGGCCAGCATAGTGTTATGTTTGGAAGATAACTTGCTGGTTCATGCGAGAGGCCTCGATACAGCTTTGGAATGTTGGAATGTGTTAAGAGAGCTGTTTATGCGTAAGACTGCATGTTCCAAGGTCATGTTGACTAGGAAGCTATATCGCAAGCAAATAAGAGCCGGGGAATCCTTGGAAAAGCATCTGGAATATATGCTTGCAACATTTTCTGAACTGTCTGAGCGTGGGATGGACTTTACAGAGAGTCACAAAGCGTTTGTGATTCTGTCCTCAAACAAATCTTGGGACACACTTGTTGATGACCTGTTAGTGCTCGTGCATGATGAAAAACAAAGAAAGAGAATTGAGGTGGAACTTGGCAAGGTATTCACCCTCAAAGGTTTAGGCTTGATCCAAACCTATATTGGCATGCATGTAGACCATACAGACGAGGGGTACATACTAATACAAGACAATAAAATTGCACAGATGTTAGCAGAATGCACCTTGGAGCAATGTAAAACAGTAGAAACACCAATGGTGACAGGTTTCTTAAACGAAGACAGTTGTACAAGTGAACCATTTGAAAATGTGGAACTATATCAATCTATAATTGGGAAATTATTGTACGTAGCCCAGTGGTCAAGGCCTGACATATCGACAGCTGTAAATATCTTAAGCAGATATTCCACCAAACCCACGCAAAGACATTGGGTAGGTGTTAAAAGAGTCTTAAGATATCTAAAAGGTACAATGAGCAAGGGGTTGCACTTGGAACCCGATGAAAGCCTAAAAATGGAAGCCTATGTGGACAGTGACTGGGCTGGCGATGTAAAAGATAGAAAGTCCACCACAGGATATGTCATATTACTTGGTGGTAGTTTAATCGGATGGAAGACGCGAAAGCAGAATAGTATTGCGACGTCCACAGCAGAAGCAGAATATGCTTCATTGTCTGATCTGTGTACAGAATTGACATGGTACAAACAGATATTAAATGAGTTGGATATACATGTGAATTATCCAACGAGGAACGCTGATTAGGTTCTGCCTAATGCTTGGCACACACAAAGCATTTGCTTCACACATAACTCTGGAATACATACAGTTCCTTCCCCCATAATGTCCGAACACTTGCCATTAGCCAGGCTCACATGTTTGCCGGTAGCTGGCCTCAGTTCTGGACAGAGTTCAGGATCCACGAATATGTGTTGAGAACATCCACTGTCTATTATCCACTCTGAGCTACTCACATTGTCTCTCTCACGTGTCAGGTTCACGTGCCGACCGCCTGTTTGTTGCCGAGTTCCTTTTCGCGCTGCAGGCAATCTCTGCTTACAGTCTCTTTGTAAGTGTTTACGGGAACCACATTTGAAGCACCTCGTTACATTCTGGACGGTCTCAGCCTCCTCATTTCTTGAAGCTTTCCAGCTGTCCAGCCGACACTCTGCTTTTTCTTTTCGTCTCTTTTCCTCCTCCAGCAACCGGGCAGATAGCAGGTCTACAGTTAACTCTTTCTCATCCAAAGCCTCCAGGGACATAACAAGTGTGTCCCAAGATTCGTTTAAGGAGGACAGAATCACAAACGCTTTGTGACTCTCTGTAAAGTCCATCCCACGCTCAGACAGTTCAGAAAATGTTGCAAGCATATATTCCAGATGCTTTTCCAAGCATTCCCCGGCTCTTAATTGCTTGCGATATAGCTTCCTAGTTAACATGACCTTGGAACATGCAGTCTTCCGCATAAACAGCTCTCTTAACACATTCCAACATTCCAAAGCTGTATCGAGGCCTCTCGCATGAACCAGCAAGTTATCTTCCAAACATAACACTATGCTGGCCAACGCCTTCTCATCCAGCCTTTGTTCTTCAGCATCTGGTTCATCAGGGGGGTTTATCACAGCTCCCCACAAACCTTCTTTCCGCAGATACATCTGCATTTTCAGGCTCCAAGCCAAGTAATTTGTCCCGTTTAACTTGCTTACCGGGATGTTATGTGTTTGTCCACATGCCATAGTCCACACTTCACTCTTCACGTTACTAGGGGTACTCAATCCGCCTTCTCCTGCTTCACATTTCATCACAGGGCACAGCGGAAGCGTGCTGGGCCCAGAACCTGTTGGTGTTGCGCCCTACTCGCAGAGTCACGTTCCAGTACCCCAATGGAAAATTTAGAAGACTCCAACACACAGGCAAGGGTTTAAACTGAAGAATATATTGTAGAAAAGGCACTCACATGATATTGCAGCTCAGTAAGTCCATTACATGTAAATATGTATATACATCAGGCACATGGATACAGCATTCACATAGTTCAGCCGGGTGGACCACAGTGTAGCAGCATCTGCCACTGTGGACTCTTTGCTCTTCTCTGAGCCTCCTTCTTATACAGGCCTTGGCCAATCACTGCAGATCATTACTCAGCAGCTTGTAATTGGCCTCACATGTTGCTAGTCACTAATCACAGTAAATACAGTGACTTGCAGTTTTCACCTGAAGGCATGTTACTACAACACCTAACAGAGATATATCCTGACAGATACTTGCTGATGTTTCCATATGTATAGAAGAGGCTTACACTGGGGTCCATTTCCAGCACATCTTTGGGTATATCTACCCAGTTCATATAATTGATACAGTTGGCAAACACACCCTTAGAGACTTCTCTGGTCAAAGGGTCTGTCAGCTGAATTAAGAGGGGAACATACGCTTTGGAAACTTCTCCCTTCAGGCTCTGTTGGGAGCCATCTTTAATCCCCCACAGCAGCATCCCAAAGAGACCAATGGAGGCACCTCGCAATTCATTGTCGTCATCATCCATGTACTGCAGGAGGTGAGAGATGAGGGTCTTCACCATGGGCACAAAATCCTCCGTGGCAAAGTGCTGGAACATAGCCCGGAGGGTCTGAATGGACTCTTTGGCAATGTTCCTGTCGGAATCTAAAGCACAGGTCAGCAGGGGAGAGAGGAAGGGCTCGAGAGCCTCATGCTTGGAGGAATGCTGCAGAAGGTACCCCGGCCTTCGATATTGAGGATCTGCATGAGCGGGCAGGCCAGTCCCATCCATTCTCAGAGGACATCCAGAATGCCTTGCTTCGAAATAAATAGACCAACCTCTGCATGAAAGAGAAGCTCAGCGAAGCAGGCCATCCCAGTCGTTCTCTCCTTAATGTCGGCACGGCGTAAGTAGGCGTTGGCTAGTATGAAAGTATGTTTCAGGTGCATCTTGTTAGATACAATCAAAGTACTCATGAGGCAAAAATCACCTTTGAAGAAATTGTCTGGTGCGGCCAGCATGTCCCAGCAGCCTTGCATATCCAGAAGGTTATATTCCTTTAGGTAGCCGGCACACACAATCAGGTTCTTCAGGGCTTGGACGGCAGAGCCCAGCGGGGTGACGGGGAGCTCGCCATTACTTAGCCTCTTGGACCCTCTCCTTCCTGCCCCAATGAGAAAATAGATTTGAGTGACCAGTGCAATGAGCTGGTGGGCAAACGTGCCCTGGATTGCATCCGCACACTCAGGTACGGACAGGATCGGACACAAAGCCTTTGTAGTTGCAATAGGCATGAGAGAGTCACTGTGGCGCCTCTGATAGACGTCTGAAAGAGGCTCTTCATCCTGCAGCCTCCTGAGCAGTGGCCTGATAAGCTTCTTGTTCAGATGTGGCTAGCAGGCCAGGGCCTTCCAGATCTCTGCTACGCTGTGATGACATTCCAGCGAGCATTCAAGGAGGATGTCTAAAACTCGGTTCAGGCGTTTGGAAGCTAAGTGACACACAGCTTTCAGAGTCTCCTCTTTGGTGACAGGGTCGGTGATGTGAGAAAGATGTTGGTAAATTTCCTTGACTGTCATGGGCATGTCCTCCATGTCCATCCCACATTCCTCCAAGAAGGAGCTGAGCAGCACGCCTGCCCCCCGAGAGATGGCCGCCTCTTCATGCTTGAGATTGTCTATTGCTTTGAGCACAAGCTCCGAGATCTGGCTGGGGTCCAGGTGCTCTCCGAAAGCCTTTGCCACTTTGGCAATATTGTTGAAGTAGACAGAGGGGCCAGGAACCAAGAAATCTTCTTGGAACCATTTCACAAAGGTCCCTTTTTTGTTTTTGGGTTTCTTCTCCATCTCCCTGGCCTACTTGCCCATGACAATACAATGGAGATAGTACAGGGCCTCTGCGACCTGCATGCCAATGTCCTTCACACTGTCAGCTATGCAAAGGGACAGCAGTGCCACCAGATGTCCAAGCAAGGGAAACTCCTGGCCCAAATCAAAATCTGGGTGTTCCGAGACAAACTTCAGTAGGTAGTTGGTGCACCTAACAGCCCTTTCCTGCTCATATTTTTTGGAGGATTCAACCCATGTTTTGAATCAAAACATCCTGTCATGACCCAATATTGGTGTTTTCAGACAGCAAGCCACTGAGCATGCTGTTGCAGACATGGGCGGTCTGTTGATACAAGTCCTGTGTTTGGATGGGGTGCGTTGGGCTGCCAGCTTTCAGCTTTGTCATCTTCAGGGAGGGCAGAGAGAAGACCTTCTGGACACTTTTGTACACGAGGTCAGATCTGAGTTCGGAGCTCAGTGGGGGCTTCAAGGAGGTCAGACACAAGGCGGTGATGATGGCCTGGTGCAGAACTCTAATGAAGCAGGACCCCAGCGGCTCTTCATCAATGATTTGTATAACACATCTGACCAGTTCAGTTTTATGGGGGACACTGCTATCTTCCTTCCGGAAGACTTCAGGAAGCATCTCTTTATTGCGTCATCCTTGTCGTCACGGTGGTACTGAGAGAAGATCTCTGATGGATTTCTGCTTGTGGCAACATCTCCTGCGAAATCGTAGCACAAAATGAGAGTGGCACGCATGTTTCTCTCAAGGACATGTTTCTGTCACTCAGACATCTCTCGCTGCAAAGAGTGCCTTGTAAGCATCAAGTGCCTATAATCCTTAATTGTCGCCATGTTCTCAGGCAAATTGGAAAAAGCCACCCGGTTGACTGCTTCTACGATTCCCTCTCCGCCCCCTTCTCATCCTGTTAACCGCAGAAGCATATTCAGGAGTTTGGGGACCAACTCTTTATGCTTCGATTCTCGCAGTTTTACCCCATAGTACTTATAATTGGAAGACTTCTCTTGGCTATGTGCTTTGGGTCCCTTTTGTGGTCCTGCTTTTTTCTGGCTTGTAGCAGAGATGTCTTCTTGCAGCTTGCCTGGGGTCTGTAGCAGGAGTCCGCTGGAGAGGCTGCTGGAGGTGAGCCAGGATGGTATCTAGGACTTGGCTCTCATCCATCATCTGCACTGCTTCACGGACAGTTTTGCCTTTCTGCAGCTCCTTGCTGTCCCACAGATATCGGAAATGCTCATCAGAGAGTTCTGGCAATAAAGATGCTCCATCCTCTGGCAGTTTCTTTTTCGGTATTGGTCTGGTGCTCGGCTTTGGCTTAGCGGCTGGCAGCTTGGGCAAAACGACCTGTTCCTTGGAAGGCTTGCCTAGAACCCGACGTGGCTCCCTCTTGTCTCTCCTATTAGCCCCTAGATCAGACTCAGAGGGTGGAGGCTGCACCAGTTCGGGGAGGGCTACTGGCTGCGACTGCTCCCTGAGCTCAGCAGATGCTGGCACAAGAGGTTTGACCTAGAGCGGCAAGCACGGGGATGTTCTCTGGGCGGGTGGATCTTGGGAACTTGATGATGCTTGAAAGCTTGGGCTTTGGATGGCCTCCCGACTCTCTGGCCAACCTTGACTAGTCTGAGGAATAGGCTTCTTGCTCTCCACACCCTTCTTCTTTAGGAGCTCCTTTAGGATAGGATTCATCCTCAGGCTGACTAATCACCTAACTTTGGTGGGCACTTTTCAGGTTTCCACACTCAGGAAAAGCTCTTTTGCAATACTGCTCTCTCCTCCTTAGCTTTGGGGAAAGCCTCCAGGCCTCTCAAAACAAGGGTCTTGAGGCTACACCCCTAGTTATGGCATCACCGTGATTTATGGCCTCAAAGGTGATGCCAGCAAACAAGAAACCTCTTGCTCAGCTGACTGAAGACAATGGGATGGCTGTGTGCAGGGGAGGCTTGCCCAAAGTAAACATGGCATTGTTGCAGTGCAGCCAATAGGTGTCTGGCCTATGCAGGCAGGGGAATGGCGGCAGAGAAGAGGCTTCTTGCTCTCCACAACCTTTTCTTTAGGAGCCCTAAAATCCTATTTGTTTGGCCTGGCCTTCCAAGGCTTGTTTAAAAAAATATTTAAAAGTATCTTAATTAGTTTTAAATGGTTTTAATCATTTTTGGGTTGTTTTAATATCGTTTTTAGCATTGTGTTTGAATTGTGGGGTTTATGTCTTTTTAAAAAGTTGTTGTCCACCGCCCAGAGCCTCTGGATGGGGCGGTTTATAAATGTGTGTGTGTGTGTGTGTGTGTGTGTGTGTGTGTGTGTGTGTGTGTGTGAGAGAGAGAGAGAGAGAGAGAGAGAGAGAGAACAAGGTGGGGATATGAAACAAAAACCAAAACAAACAAGAAATGGGAATGGAGGATGAAGGGATAAAGATAATTATCAGTCTGGAAGAAATTACACAAATCTAAATACATCTGCCAGATCTTGGTATGAGAGTCTCCTTTGAGCATACAACAGTAAGTTGTGACTTCAGATGTAGCCAGGTCAGAGAGATCTTCCATCCACTCAGTGCGCATTAACCTTTTTGCCACTCGTAGGCAACCAAGGATTTGCCACCCCTCTCTGTCCGACTCTCAACACGAAAAAACTACTTTGTATATAGTATTCCGTGCATCACATGCAGAAATGAAATTCAGCAGAGCCAGCCCAGCGCTTCCTCAACCTCCTCCTCCTCCTCCTGAGTCTCCTTTGCATTGGTCCTCCAGCATGGCTGTTGGCTGGGACTGCCGAAGCAGCAGCAATAGGGAGGGAAAGCTGGAGTCAAACTGTGCGAGGTGGTGGGGCACGGGCTGCTGAGCGGTCTCTCAGCCTTCCACTTCTCCCCACTCGGGGTCTTCTCTCCTCCTATTTCTCCTTCTTGCAAAGGGAGTAGCGCACTGCAGATTAAGCAGCAACAGCTACGATCTCCGGCAGCATGAGGCAAACAGACAGTCCCTTCAGGAAGCAGCAGTAGCAGCAGGCAGCACAGCACCACTGCCGCCCTGCTCTAGCGCTGGGAGCTTGTGCTTGGCCCCATCCAGGACTTCAAGCTCTTTCCCTGTCTCCTTTGGCCCCTCCCCAGCAGCCACCCCTCATGCTAGCACAGCCGAGAGGTATCACTGGGACTCGGGAGGAGGAGCCTCCTTGCCAGGCTTCCGGGTTTGCCTCCCTCCCTCCCACGCACCTCCCGTCTTTTGCACCCCACCCCCGGACCTCGACGCTGCCTGCCTTGCAGTGGCAACACAAGATCCTTATTGTCGTAGAGTCGGGCTGATTTGCCGCCCCTCTGATTTGCCACCATTGGCAAGTGCCTACTTTGCCTATCCATTCATCCACCCCTGCATCTACTGATAAACTGAAGGCTTGACATACTGCAAAAGGAGAGACATGATCTGCTACCACAAGAGAAGTTTCACAAGAGAAATGAATAAGAGAAGCTTATTAGATGACGAAGAAGGATTAGTTATAGATGATGATGATGATGATGATGATGAATTCTATTTCTATACCACCCTTCCAGAAATGGCTCAGGGCGGTTTACACAGAGAAATAATAAATAAATAGGTTTTCACAAAATCTAAAATCAGAATTCAAAACTAGGTTGATGCAAGCAATCACTTCTTGCCAGAAGGGAGCTTTATATTGCAACACCACATCATATGAATTGGAGAACCTTTAGCAACATCACACAGCATCAATATAAGGGAGAAGCCGTGATATGTTTATGAAATAAACATGCAGGTATCCACTAGGTGGAGAATATCTGCTGCTTCAGCTTCAATTTAAGAATTAGTGATCATTCATACGACCAGCCCAACAGGAGCAGGACAGGGCTACCCCAGGTAGAGTGGGTTGTGCGCAGTGCTAGGATCACTCTCGATCCCAGCACTCCACCCCCAGATAGATCTGCTTTCATTCCCAGGCTAAAAGTGAAGTCATAGGAGGCATATGCACTTCCTACCTCATGCCCAGGCCGTGGGGTGCTTTGGCTGCCACAGCCACCATTTCCATAGAACTGGGGGGAGGGGGGGGAGTGGCCCCGCAGTGGGAATTTCCCAAATGCACCATGCTACTCACACAGTGCATTGTGGGACTCTAGGAGGTCCAGCTCCCTTCCCCCTGCTCATGATGCCCGTATCATTGGCCACTTGCCACTTTGCCATCATCTGGGCATGCAAGTGGCAGAGCCTTGAGGAGCCACCATTCATGTGGGGAAGGCCAGGTGGGCTACTGCCTTCTCCCCAGCCCCAGCTGACTTGGTCATGTGAACGATCTTCTAGTGTAGAGGACAGGGGCGTAACAAGGCTGGAGTGGGCCCAGAGACAAAATTGTAAAATAGGCCCCTCGCTGATACACACACTTCACAATATATAGTCATGTGACTTGCCTCTGGGGGTCCCTCAAGGCATGGGTGGCCCCAGGCGGCCGCCTCCTCTTGCCTAATAGTAGTTAAGCTCCTGTAGAGGATTTTTTGCTTCCTAGGACATTGGTCCATTCAACTGGAAGGATCTTGGTTTCCAACTCCTCATGTTTCTCAGCACATAGGAGCGATAAGTCAGACTTATCATGTGACGTATCCGCAGTATATGGATATGTTTGGTTTCGGCTGGTCAGCAGTGCAAATCATATCTTCTAAAACTTTAGGGACCTCAGAAGCACTTAGAGCAGAGTGCCCAAATCTGGAAGTTATAGTGTCGTGTTTCAGCTGCAGGTATTGCTACTGAGCTGTCGGGCAGATCATCCTGTATGCACAAAAGGTAGGAAATTGTGATTGGTGTCTAATATCTGGTCAAGAGTTAGAAGATGATTTCTGGTCCCATTATTCTCCATAAACATAATACCAGATATTTTGACTGTAGGATTATATCAGAGAGTCATTTTGTCATGTAAGGATCAGAGTCATTATGTCAGCACAGAGCATAAACATGCTTCTCTCAAAGTCTTGATGGTAGGAGAACAGGTAGCTCCAGTCTGTTAAAATCTGGAGCCTGATTGATAGAGGCTATACAAGCGAACCTCAAGAGTGGACCATGCTGAAGGGTTGGGAAGATCATATTTTAATTTAAAGATCCAACTAAGCCAATTTGTTCTATGATGTTGTAAGATAGCTGAGAAATTAACATCCCCTTCTAGGACTGGTAACTGTAAGCTATGAAGGGAAAATCTGAGATTGTATGTCTGTATGTATGTATGTAGTAAATTTGTATTCTACCCACTACCAAAGTCTCTAGGCGGTTTACTGCATAAAACATACCAAGAATAAAACAAACCAAGAATGTAACTGTTAAAACATAAAACCAGATTCAAATATCCATAAAATCATTATGCCATATAAAGTGGCAGAAAAGCTTGAGAAAGTGTCTGAAGGGTTTTCGGGGAATGAATAAGAGGAGACCCCTTAATACATAAATCAAATGGGGAAGAAGATTCATTTTAATTATGTTTATTGTACTCCAAATGCTGTTAGCTAAGGAGATCCATGTATCCACATCAAGTTTCATTTGAGTGAAAATTTATTTTGTTTACAAAAACATAAAGCAAAATAAAACAGACATTTTAAAAACGATTTAAAACCACAAGTCAAGTTAAAAGGCTTTGGTGAAAAAATGTTTCTTGAAAGGTTTCTTGAACGTTGTCAGAGATGGGGAGGCTCTTATTTCAGCAGAGAGCACATTCCAGAGTCTCGAGGCGACCACAGAGAAGGCCCGTCCCTGTGTAGCCACCACTTGGGCTAGTGGCAACCGCAGATGAACCTCTTCAGATGATTTCAGTGGGTGATAGGGCTCATGATGAAGACGCCTAAAATGAGATGAAGATTCCTATTAATTAACAAGCAACTACTGCAGGTGACAATAATTCTGAAGTATTTAATATCTGTTTGGCAAATTATTAAATTCCAATTTTGAAATAAGGAGAGAGGAGAACACGTTCTCAGATGCTTCAGTTCAGACTTGGGCCAGTTAATGCAGTAGCCAGAGAGCTGACCACATTTCTGAATTAGGAGGGAAACCAGGCATAGAAGAAACAGGACCCTTTAAAGGGGGGAGTATCATCAGCATAGAGGGCTATGTTATGCTCTAATTATTATGAATCATTATACCTTAAATGGTGAGATGTTGTCTGACTGTACAAGCCAGAAGACCTAATGCTAAATTAAAAAGGAGATAAAAAGGCAGCCTTGTCTGGTGGCTCAAGAAAGCCTGAAGGGCAATAACAGAACTCCGCTGGAAAACTTTTGAGACTGAGGCACAGAGTATCAAATGCCTATCCAGTGAATGAATTCAGGAGGAAAGCCAAATGTGAATAGAACATAATTCAAAAAAGACCAAGAAACTTTATCAAAGGCTTTCTTTGCAATGGTGCTTTCCAGATTAAACCCTACAACAGTGTCACTACCGATCTGCTAAGTGTGCTTTCATACTTCCTGTGTTGTGATACCACAGTCTCCGCACTGACATCAGGGTGCCGTTCACATTTCTGATGCCTTCCTTCAGATTTGATCTTTGCGTTATAGTGCTACAACATCACAAGTCCATTGCAGAAAAAGAGCTGCATTTTCCCATTGTAGGAGTTTGAGATTCTGGGGATCATTTCCAATACCGTCCTGACAAGCTCAAGCATTTTACCCCTGTTGTAGCATGTAATCTGGAAAGCGCCAAGAAGAGAGAGACAGCAGCAGGAATAGATTTGTCCTGGGATAGTGAGATCATTCAGTAAACTGACTGCGCCTTGTTGGCCATGAGGGGGCTGGGATATTGTTTGCGCCTTGTTAACCATGAATGAAATCCACTTGATTGGGATGTACTATTGAAGATAAAATGGACTGCAGTCTATTGGCCAGAACGGAAGCCAGGATTTGCATGTCAACATTGATGAAAGACATAGGTCTGTAGTTACCATATTTCCTAACAGGGCAAGGGGGGAGCAGTAGGCTAGTAATAATACGTGAACAGTTAGTAGCCCCTTTCACATGTATTACATTAAAAACCATGTATTTTATGAAACAAAGGGTGTTATAATGAAGAACATATAAACACACACGTGCACACAGTATAAACCCAACTCGTAATCACAGATTACTGAGTCTGTTATAGGCTGGTAATTAGGCACTAATTTACCTGTAGCTGAAGCAGGATGGGTTCTTAGGTGGAGGCAGATGCAGGCCTTCCATCTGTCCGGTCACCTCATCCTCTAGATGTAGGTAAGGAAGCAGGATGTGGGCTACAGGGATGGAGGTCAAATTTGGAGACTGCTCAGCTCCTTTAATAGTTCTGTCTCAATCCCCAGTTTCCCCCCTTCCTCTCAGACTTCTGTGGCTCCTCCTCTGGGACAAAAAGCATTATCCTGCTTCCTTTTAAAGGTACAATGTTTGGTAAGCTTGTGAAATGATGGGGGGGAGGGGGATTGGTGAGATTCTGCCATATCCTTGCACTTCATCCGTAGACCTCTTTGCATGTTTGAAGTTCCTCAATTTCTGAAGTTCATTTGGAAATTTCACACAGTGGTAGAAGCTTCTTTGGGTCGAGAAAGTCGTCTTTGTCTGTAATCTTTAAAGTTTGTATGGCAACTGAAATATCCATATACTTCTCCCCAGATGGAGCTGCCATTTCACCTTTCTCTGTATCAACTGCACTGAAATACAGGTGAAACTCGGAAAATTAGAATATCGTGCAAAAGTCCATTAATTTCAGTAATGCAAATTAAAAGGTGAAACTGATATATGAGACAGACGCATTACATGCAAAGCGAGATAAGTCAGGCCTTAATTTGTTATAATTGTGATGATCATGGCGTACAGCTCATGAAAACCCCAAATCCACAATCCCAGAAAATTAGAATATTACATGGAACCAAGAAGACAAGGATTGTAGAATAGAACAATATCGGACTTCTGAAAAGTATAAGCATGCATATGTATTCAGTTCTTGGTTTGGGCCCCTTTTGCAGCAATTACTGCCTCAATGCGGCGTGGCATGGATGCTATCAGCCTGTGGCACTGATGAAGTGTTATGGAAGACCAGGATGCTTCATTAGCGGCCTTCAGCTCTTCTGCATTGTTTGGTCTCATGTCTCTCATCCTTCTCTTGGCAATGCCCCATAGATTCTCTATGGGGTCAGGTCAGGCGGGTTTGCTGGCCAATCAAGCACAGTACACTGTATACTTTTCGGAGGTCCGATATTGTTCTATTCTACAATCCTTGTCTTCTTGGTTCCGTGTAATATTCTAATTTTCTGGGATTGTGGATTTGGGGTTTTCATGAGCTGTATGCCATGATCATCACAATGATAACAAATTAAGGCTTGACTTATCTCGCTTTGCATGTAATGCGTCTGTCTCATATATCAGTTTCACCTTTTAATTTGCATTACTGAAATTAATGGACTTTTGCACGATATTCTAATTTTCCGAGTTTCACCTGTATATTCTCCTAAAAGTTTGATAATCTGTAGGACAGTTCTCGATCACAGCACGGTCAGCATTGCTTTCATACATGTTTTGTAGGTGGAAGAGAGACTTACATATCCTCTTTGGCATTGGTCATTTCATTTGAATGGTTTGGTTGGTGTTCTATAGTGTTCAGTTGAAAATCATTATTTTGAGTGTCATCATTTTGCAGTGATGCAATTTCTTGTGAAACTGCCAGGATGACATCAAGGGCATGGGAAATAGAAATATCTATTGAAAACAACTCCAGAATAGCATTAGCTGGATGTATCAATTTTGACATTTGTGTGTGGGGTGGGCGGGCGGGGTGTGTGTGTGTGCAGGCGAGTAACAATGATCGGGCAAGGGGAGACAGTTGTCTGGTGGCCCCACTGCCTGAAGGGGCCCCCCAGAGGCACCTCACGTGACTCCCCATTGCCCCCTGCCCAGCCCCAAGGCCCCTCAGCCACTTGCCCTCTTCGCCGTCTCTCCAGCTTGTTCTCCTGGCCGGCAATGCAGGCAGCAGACAGGCTGCAAAGAGCTCCTTTTCTCCTGGGCGCCTCTCAGCTGATGGGCGGGTGGGCGGGGCTTCCAGGGAGGC
Organism: Hemicordylus capensis; assembly: GCF_027244095.1. Lineage (NCBI taxonomy): Eukaryota > Metazoa > Chordata > Lepidosauria > Squamata > Cordylidae > Hemicordylus > Hemicordylus capensis. The sequence goes on from NC_069657.1 coordinate 226,480,944, forward strand.
CTCTGTGTAGGCCTCTGTGAAGCCTGAACTCCAGTAGGGCCCAAGCCAGCCAGGAAGGAGGAGGCAGCCAGAGTGGCCACCACTGTTCTCTGCAGCAGAAGAGCCCTTGCTGCCAGGTAGAGTGTGAACTCCTTTTTGTGCTTACCTTCCCCGCCCCCCGCCCCCCATATATAGGCATCTGCTTGCCATAGGGCTTGGATATGGGGGGGAGGGACTGAGAAGTCTCTGAATATTTCTTTTTAAACAGCTTGGAAAATTTGCTGGCTTAAAAAAAACTATTTAAAAAGTCCTATAAGTGGCTTGTTTCATGGCAGAAAATTACAAAAACTTGTGGAAGAAACAGTATTCTATTTATTTTATTCATTCATTTATAAATGCACTTATGTTCAAGTTGTTTTGCAACCCAGAAGGTCTGAGTGAAAACTGTAAAGCATGTCTTGTGCTTTTATTTTATTTTATTTTTCTTGTGTGTGAACTGCTCCCCAATAACTTGCAGGGACTTCAGGGTCAATCTGGCCAACATGGGAATGCAGCACCTCCATTCCAGAGGAGATGTGTGTTAAAGGGCTTTCAAAGCCTCCTGTGAAAAACCTCCTGGAATCAAACTTGACTGAATTGGTTCAGAATTCTGAGAAAACAGACATAGGCTCACCCTGCATGGTTGAAAGTCTCCTTTGCTAATCTGCAGCAAGGGGCCCATTTTAATCATTAGTGCTTCTAGTGTGTTCTAGGCATTAAAAGTAAAACAAATGTATAGTGCTCAATGTATATCACTATATATTGTGAAGTGTGCGTGTGTGTATTCAGTGAAATGTATTTCCAGGCAGCATACTTATTTTGGAATATCAGACTTAAATCCTTGGGGGCCTGGGGTGTGCGGAGGCCCTGGACTTAGAGTGGGGGGGCCCCATTTTAAAATCTCATCTCTGGGCCCACTCCAACCTTGCTACGCCCCTGTGTGTGTGTCAAGAAGTGTGCCAGAAAATGGGTGGGTAATTTTTTAGAAGTAGTCCTTTGGCTTCAGTGCTGATGGTTGCATCACATTCAGGGTCGCTATCAATGAATTTGAAAAGTTGTACTAGTAGCTATTCACTCCTAGGTCTCCATCACAGTTTTTAGAAAGCATGTTAAATCGTGGCTTTTTACCCAGGCTTTTATTTGATTCTCTCTGCTGCTGCTCCGTTTGCTCTGTATTGCTTTTATGCTTTCATTTTAAATTTTTAATCAGATTTGTTTTATATTTTTAGCTTAATATTTTAATAGTGTCCTTTTTATAATCTTGTTTTTAAACTTTGCTGTAAACTGCCTTGGGATTGCCTTTTTATAATCTTGTTTTTAAATTTTGCTGTAAACTGCCTTGGGATTGTTAATGAAAGGCTGTATATAAATTTAACAATAAATAAAATAGTTCCTTTGTAACTTCAGACAATAGCTTCTATAGATGCCAAATGCCCTATCCAACATTCTTCCAAGAGATATTTCAGTTTAATGTCATTGTATTTCACTGAAATGGCTGGTTTATGAATGAAATTGTCATAGGGAGGGTGGCGCAAGCCACAGACAGGATGGTGTGTTAGCTCAATCGCTCTCTACATCTCAGCCCTTCTACCAGACCTAGCCTTGAGAGTTTGGCAGCTACATTTGTTAATTTGAAGTGATATTGGAGGGGAAATGTCCAAGAAAGTGTTGAAGTGGAAAGGGAAAGGAATTAGAGCCTTCCTGGATGATTTGAAGCCAGCTGGTATTCCCCCCCCCCCCACACCCATAATGGATGTGTGGATGACGAAGAGATCCAGGAAGAAGCTCAACTGAGTTACAAAAACAAGAAAAGCCTTGGGATACCTCCGGACAAACCTTGGAATTACAAATAATTGAACATTTGATAATGTAGCTTAATAAAGAACTACAAGTGGAATGGATTCACACGTTTACAACGGTCCGTCAAGATTTGGCAAGTATAACTGATCAAATTAATAAGCAATTTAAGGACCTTTCACTGCAAATCTCTGATATTGGACAAACAGCTAGTAATGTCTTTGATCTGGCGATTAAGAATGCCCTAGAATTATCTGCTACTCAGAAAAAAGTGGAGGAAGTAAGAGAGACTATGGCGACTATCCATGATCGCGATAGAAGAAATAATTTAAAAATTGGGGGCATTAGTGTGATGTTGCCAAATGTGGATTTAATGAGCTTATTTATGTTATCACTAAAATGAACGAGTTGTCTTCAGACTTGCAAACTGTAGAAAGAGATCTGGAAGGAGGTCATAGGATATCATATAAGATTTCAACACAGAAACCGAGAGACGTCCTGGTGAGATTAGTTAATTTTGGCTTGAAGGACAGAGTGCTTTATAAAGAGCATCAAAAAGGGGTAATCTGGAATAATGAGAAAGTAGTATTTTTTCAAGATATCAATACAGCAACATTGCAGTGGCGTGAAGAATTTGAGCCTTTAACTGAGATTCTCTTTTCAAAAGGGATTTGATACCAATGGGGGTTTCCCTTTAAAATAATTATCTTCAAACCTGAAGGGAAGCAAGTTATTACATCTCTGGAAGAAATGCAAAAAGAAGTAGCTGGGCTAAAACGTCTCACAGAGAACTATGCAACTTAGCCTTGAGTTAACTGGGAAACAGAAGAATTTGTTTAAGATATGCATCTCTGCCAAGATTTTTTTTTTTAAAAAACTCTCTCCTTTGAAACTAGGCCATTTGACCTTAGAACTGTGAAATATGGAACCTACGAGAAGCAGCTGGAAGATTTGATAAATTACTATAGTACGTGAATTTTAAAAGAGAAATTAGGAAGCAGGGAGGAGAATGCTAAGGTGGTTAGCTGGGCCGGGTGAATATAAGTAATTAGTTAAATAATCATTTGGTTATAAGGAATATTGGGCTGGAATGGAGAGAGGGTGAGCTGATGCTCCTCCCCCCCCCCACAAAAAGTTAGAGAATTTAACTTCTCTGCAACAATATTTGCTTTTGGTCTGAGTGCACCAGGGAGGGAAGGGAGGGGGGAAAGGGGTGACAGGGAGAGGAGGCAGTTGGAGGGGAGGGTTTTCAGGGAAGGGGGAAGCATATTTTAAAAAGGAACAGTTAAATACATTATGTTGCATTCTATAGATGGATATACTAAGATAGAAATGGGTGATTTGAGAGGATTGGAACTATCTGGAATTTGGAAATTAAATCATTTCTAGCTGACACCACACAGAGCATCTGTGCGCTAGTTGGGCCCAGCCGTGTCCCCCACCCCCCCGATGCTGTCATGGCTAGCTTTCTGGCTGGCCAGCCAGCCGACTGGCTGTTTCCCTCTCTGCCTGCTTCTGGTCCCCCTCCACTTTCTCCCTCTTCCTCCTGGCAGCCAGGCTAGGGCACGCCACTACCTCCTCCTGACCTCAGCAGCCGGGCCAGGCAAGGCGGGGCTAGCTGTTCGGCTGCTGCCTCCTCCTCATGGCGGCCTTGGGCCGCCAGCCACCCTCCTCTTCAGGCTGGCGGGGCTTTGCCCACCGGTGGTCCTCCTCCCCACAGGCCACCCTCCTCTTCAGGCTGGCGGGGCTTTGCCCACCGGTGGTCCTCCTCCCCACAGGCCACCCTCCTCTTCAGGCTGGCGGGGCTTTGCCCACCGGTGGTCCTCCTCCCCACAGGCCACCCTCCTCTTCAGGCTGGAACATTCCACCAGGTATCCCCATGCATCCCTACGCATCCCCATGCATTCTGGCTTAGAGAAATAATTCTATAGATTGTCAGCAAGAACTAAGAATTAAAAATGAGTGATTACTGTATGGTTTTTTCCTTGAACGTGAGAGGTTTGGGGGATGCAATTAAAAGGGCCAGGATATCTATATTAAATCCTTTAACCCAGCTGTGGTCTTTTTACAAGAGACTTATAAGATAGAGGATACTGCAGATAAATATTTTGGAAAACAGTTTTCCAAACAAAGCAAGAGGGGTTGGTATTTGATTTAAAGCTGACATTGATCTTGTTGTTGAAATTTTTTTGAAAGATAAGGATGGAAGATTTATTTTTATTAAGGAGAAGTTGCACAATAAGGATATTACTTCAGCCGCTATCTATGCTACAAATCAGAGACATATTTACTTCCTTCAGAAAACAATGAGGAAAATGAAAAGGTTTGCTGGTACTAATATAGTGTTGCGGCCTGGGGGGACTTTAATATTGATGCCACTAAGTCATCTAACGAGAATAAATCAAGATCTTTACACTATAAGAAACAAGCCTCACTATCGTTGAACTTTCAAAGATTGATGCATAAATATGAGCTTATAGATTCTTGGCAAATGCTTAATCCCTCTGCAAAAGTTTGACCTTTTTTCCAGGAAGACACCAATCTTATTCTAGGTTGGGTTATATATGGGCATCTAATACTTTGTTAACTCAATTTCATTTCATAAAATTTCATAAGGGAGAAATTGGACCCATTCTTGTTTCGGATCATGCCCCAGTGATCTTTAAATTCCATTTATTTGTTTATTTGATACATGTCTATACCTCCCAAAACGCAAGTTCTCTGGGCGGTTTACAAACAATAAAAGCAGCCAATAAAAGATTAACATATTTCAAAAATTAAAACTAAAAAGTTAAAATTATTAAAACATAATTAAAACACAATTAAAGCAGTATCTAATTAGAGGAGAAAATTTTATTCTCTCCGGTTTGGCGTTTTAAAGCTAGATTACTTGTGGACAAATGGCAAAGCAACAATTGGCCCAAACATTAAGATTTTTTTTTTTTTAAATGAAAATGATAAGGAGCAAACATCATTAGTAATGAAATGGGATGTGATGAAAGCTGTTATTAGAGGGGAGTGAATTAATCAGATGAGCAGGATTAAAAAAGAATCAACACAAATGAGTGATAAACTAGAGTTGGAGTTTAAACACTTATTGGCAATATTTCATAGAACAGGGTCTGTTAATACCTTTCAGCAAATATGGAAGAAAAGGAAGGAGCTAGTGGTTTTGGAAACAACAAAAATTTCATACTCAACCTGTTATGTAAAACAAAGTTATTATGAATATGGTGATAGAAATACAAGATCGTTAGCAAGATAGTTATTAACAAGATCGTTATTAAAGAAAGTTAAGGAGAAGAGGCTTATAAAAGTAATAAAGGATGATAAAGGTCGAACCATCACTAACACTAAAGATATCAGTGATCAGTTTGTTACATTCTTTGAACAATTATATAATTCTCATAACCCAACACAAGGGAAAATTCTTAACTACTTAGATAAGATTAGTACCCCACAACTAACTCCAGAGGATATTAAGATTTTGGATGCACCATTTACTGAGGCAGAAGTGTTTTTAACCATTCAGAATCACAAATCTCCAGGACCGGATGGTTTGATAGGGGAATTTTTTAGCCAATGTAAAGAAATTATTATACCAAAGTTTGTAATTTTAATGAATGCTCTGAGTCAGGGAGCATGTTTCCCACCCTCGTGGTATGACTCAAAAAATAACATTAATTCCTCAAATAGGTAGAGATTTACAGGAAGTCAGCTCTTATAGACCAATTTTGCTACTTAATGTTGATTATAAATTATACAGTATACTAAATTATTGGCAAATTGACTTAAATTAATTAGTTATAAAATTGTTCATATCGATCAATCTGGATTCATTCCTAGGAGAAATCTATTTAATTCTATAAGAAAGATATTTCTCCACTAACACCTTTATTAACATATCTGGATAGTGGGGAAGATCAATATGGATTGGCTTATTTGAAGATGTTGAAGGGAAAGAATTTTTATAGAATAAAAGACGTCCATAGAAATAAGAGGTTATTCAAGAAGGTTGAGATTGAACAAGAAACAGGATCTCAAATACCATGGCTAGTATGGTTTCAAATTAGATCTATATTGAGGGATAGTAGCATCGATAGTTCAGCTACCCGATTTTAATACAAATAGAGATTGGAGATCCCCCAATAGGTTTGAGGAATGGACAGAGAAGCAAGATGGCGTTCTTCTGGGAAGTATCTGACAATTTGGCTGCCAGGGCTTTCCGCTCCCATTTGGTCTAATTATCTTTCATCGGCTACATAAAGATCAGAATGCATGCAGGGTGCATCCCCCCCCCGGGGGGGGATCCGTGGAGATTCCAGGCTTGAAAAAGCCTGGAGGACCCTGGATGAACCCTCAGCAGAGACCTTTCTGCATTAAGCATCAGGCTGAACGGAGACAGGCTTAACAACATGCCTTCTGAAGAACGGCTTTTTTCTTTCCTATCAAATCTCTGAGATGACCATGGCTTTTGAGCTTGCAAGATCTTTGGCATTTCTTTTTACTTCTTCTGGCCTCCCCTTTTTTTGTCTTTATTACTTTTGAGCCTCCTACTGACTTTTCCAGAGGGAATTATGTAAACGGCATTAAGAAGAGGGTTGGCTGGGTGAGGAATGAAGTCTTACATGACCAATGTGTGATTCTACTGCTTACTGTTTTGCACAACCCAGCCTCTTATTTGAATCTGTTTTTAGTTTTACCTTGAAGAATTCCTGCGAGTGGTTTTGCAAAGCGTTTGATGCTCTAGTTACTAATTATCTCCCTGCTAACTTGGCAAAGAGGCACTTTTTACCATGGTGATTCTCTTTATTTAGCAGGGGGAGAGTAACTGGCCCTATCCAAACCCCAGCACGGTACTTGCAGTGACTATTGCTGGTGTGTGTCTTATGTTTCTTTTGGGAATGTGAGCCCTTTGGGGACAGGGAGGTATCTTATTTGTTTGTTGTTTCTCTTTGTAAAACGCCCTGAGCCATTTTTGGAAGTGCGGTGTAGAAATCGAATTCATCATCATCATCGTCGTCGTCGTCATCATCGCAGCACTGGAATTCTGGCACTGATAAAAGTGTTTTATGGCTGGTAATTAAGTTCTTTGCTCTTTGTGTGGCACTCTCTGTTTCGAACGTTTAGAAGCGTTATTGAAGTTAGGATGGAACAGATACATGAATGAGGGTTTTTTACTTTTTAATGGTTTGAATACAGTATGTATATGGAAGTTTGAATACAGAAGCTCTCTTGTGGTACAATTATGTTTATGTCTCTTGCTTGCTGCCTGGAACTTTTAGCAACATTATTGAAGTTGGGACTGTAGAGACAAATGGAAAGGGGATTCTTAATTTCTGAGCTTTTGATGCCTCCTTTTCATTATAGTATGGATTATGGTGATGGAAAAACAGGGGAAAAGAAGAAACTTTGAACGTTTCGGCATCCTTAGGGACTTGGGGACTCTCTTTATTTTCTGCTGTTGACTAATTGGATGAATACCTTCTACCACCACTGATGGAGTATAAATATTACCCAGCATTGTAAATCCTATTCAGAAGTCTGGCCTGAAAGTCAACATTTGAAATTGGAAGGATCACAAATAGAAGACCTAAGGCTTTTTATATTTACTACACCTAACCTGATAACACATTTCCCCATGCACAAGCTTTCTTTCGTATGGAGCTAGTTCCGGCAGTGTTTAGTCTCCCAGCAGAGTTTCCTCTTATCTTTCTACCTGGAATGTTTTGAAGACTTTCAAGTTAACCCCTTGAAGGACTAGGAAAGACTCTTAATAGTATCTACTTATTCGATCTGAATTCCTCTGGGACTCTTTACTATATTGCTTTGATGTGGGAAGTAAATGATACCTGAGAATTAAATAATATGTTTTTCTTTCCTCCCCCCCCTTTAAATCCATTACTTTTATTATCCTTTTTTAATATTAATAAGATTTTAAATTCCTATTGGTTTATTTCAAGATAAAAATGTATACATTTAGGTTATCACAATTTATACTAATATGTTTAGTTTGTTATTTTAGCTATTATTATATGCTTATTTAATATGAACATATTCAGTTTATTCCCTCTGAAGAAATAGCAAATGTATGGTATTGGTGAATAGGGAAATCTGTGTTTAAAGGCATATAGGTGAATTTATCTGTTGAAGCTATTAGGTTGAACTTACTTATAAGAGATAGATTTTACTGAAAGCTGATTAATTTTCCCCCATTGGATTCCCTGTTATTGTAGTTTCCAAAAGTATTATAGAGACTAGGGGAAATTAGTTTATACATTTATACGTTTCATCTATAATTATAATTACTGTTATATTTTTGTCCTGTACATGTAATTAGTCTTTTCCAATATGAAGAACAGGTTTTATGGATTCCCTGTTAATTTAACAGCTGTTATCAAAAATTCTTGTGAAGAGGAAAATCTTTATACTAAAGGGTATTGTTTTTTCTCTATTTTTTCAAATCATGGGTTAAAACTGAAGTTTGATTGGATGGCATTGCATGAGATTATGGCACTGAAGATGTATTTGGTTTTCAGAAGATTGAGAGTTCCAGATGCAGTTATTTTTTTGTTTGATTTTTCATTGAGGAATTTCATTTTAGTATTTCATAAGATCTCCTCTTCTCTTTAAATTAACTTTTTCCCTTCTCTCAAATTCCTCCCTGTTGTTCATCTCTTTTTAATATAATAGGTTCTAGATGCCAGTCATGAACATTTGCCAAAACGTCTCGTATTTGGTGTGCATGGGTTGGGAATTTTGTCTTGGCTCTGGGTTTAAAATATCCATACTTCATGTCTTCGCATGGTCAGTTTCTTCCTCTCTAATAATTAACTTTCTTCTTTCCTAAGCCCTTGGATTATCTGGACAGTCGAATGGGAAGTTCAAAATCGTTTTTAAAAATCTTTTTCATTAGACTTTAGATCTATTTTTGTCGCTATCCCTTTTGTTTTTAATGACACTCCCACAATTGAGAATACCTTTTGAGCTTGTAAGTACTAACAGGATTCCTTGCATTTTTGTTCCTCAGTCTCTGTGTTTCCATCATTTTTGAACCTCCCATGGACTTTTTAGGAGGCAACTATGCTGTATTGTGTATTGAGAAGAGAGCCAGTAGGAAGTGATTAATGTGATCTGCTTAAGCTCTTGCTTCATAGTTTTGGCACAGAGTTCTGCATTTATGTTAATCAGCTTAAGTTCTGCTTGAGGGATCCTCCTGCTTTATTTGGTTTGCATTATGAAGGGTTTTATGACCAGATAACTACATTCTCACTTTAGAGCTTTCACTACCAGCATTGAACCTATGGAGACGAAATTTACAGCTTTCATTGGGGAAGTCTGCAGGCAGGAGCTTTTCTTTTTCTTGATCTTTTCTTATTAGAATTATGGTTCTGAAAAGACTTTGAATTTTTCTAACATTTTCTTAGATGTTTAGTCCCCCCACCCCCGTTTATTAGTTTAGCTCCACTAATGGAGAATTGAGAATTTTTTTAAAAAATATCATCTCTTTCTGTTAGACTCAGGATTCTGAAAGCTTCTGAATAAATAAATCGGAGTGGGGAAATTTACATGTATTGATTTTATTGATCTTTTTTTATATGCGGATCATTAAGTGTTGGATTTCTTATGTGGATACTCTTTGAAGGTTTTATTTCAGTGGGTTTGCGTATTTCTTTATTATGCGACATTTTAAAATGTATTTCTAATCAATTATTCTCTTCTTTCTTTCTGGGTGCTTGAATTACTTATATTGCCTATACCTGCAGTACTTCCTGGCAAAAAGACTCCTGTGTGGCTAGAACAAAGGCGAAATGATGCAGCAAGAGAAGCTGTAGGTGTGGATGTCCCATGGTGGCTTCCATTAGCGTTCGTCATGATGTGTGTGAGCACATACAGTTCATAAGATGGCAGTGAAGAATGCCATGTTAGCAGAGTCCAAGGGCAAGTGACAAGAAAAGAATGATGGCCAGATGTTGCAGTTGGATGAAAGGCGCTCTTAGATCTCCATATCATTGAGATGATGGTTGGCTGAGTTGAAGTATCTGCCCATAGGTTGTTCTTTGTTAAGATGGCAGATTTGTGCTTCCTGAAAGATGGCTTCAAGTCTGAGGATGTTTTGCCTACATAGCGCATATGGCAATATGGACATCTGCGCTCTTTAATATATATGACAGGTGGAAGTACAGATGAGTTTCCCCCAGATGTAATAGGTTTTCTTGGTAGTGGTACTGCTAAAAGTGATGGTATTCTTTAGAAAAGTGAAAGTAATGCAGCGGCTGGATTGACAGTGGTGTGATCCAGGATTGCTGATCAGTGATTTTAGGACAGCTCTCAGTAATCGTCTGTATAGATTAGGTGGTTGATGGAAAGCAACACGTGGATGTTCTGACAGCTATTGCTGTAAGCAAATTCTGAACTTCTGGGAAAAGCTCTCAGGGTGGTGGCTGTCTTTTTATTGCCTGGTGATAGTTTGGTGAGGCAGGATGAAAGTCTACCAAAATGGGACCCTCTCTTCTTTTTGCATATTTGTTTTGCCTCTGTAGAGAATCTCTTGATATGGCTGATGTCCTATTGATGTTGTAATCGTTGAGGGTATCCACATTTTAAAAGGTGTTATTTCAGTTTCCTGATCCCTCTGAGGAATTTTGATCATGATTAATACATTTATGATATGATACATATGATACATACATTTATGATAATACATAATACATTTAATTAAAATGTTATATGATTTTTCTCTTGATATGTTTATACTTGAGTGTTTTATATGGAAAGGAAGGAAAGGTGTCATGGGAGGGTAGTCGGCTTAGCGGCACTGCCAAGGTCCATCAGTAAGTCACCTGAATGGGAGAGAAGAGAAGGAAAAATAGAATGATGCCAGCACTATTTGACTAAGGAAAGTGTTAGGGATGGGAATCACTGTAGAACTCCTAATGTACTAAGTGGAGGAGTTGTATGTGGAGCTGGTGTTAGCATTCAGGCTCTCAAAGCAAATAGTACCGTCTGCTTCCAAAGCAGTGGGTTCTTTCACAGAAAGAACCCTGTTGGACCTATGTCATGGCTGGTATTTTTTCTAGAATAATACTGTGGTAGTAATCATTTGAGGCCACGGCATATAAAAGATGCAGCTAGAAAGCAAGTCATAGGCGTAGCTTGTATTAAGTGCCATGGAAGTTAGGTGGGCCGCTCAAAACTGGCTCTGAAAATAATCCCACGTTAGTGGATTCATTTTCTAGATAAGCATCCACATTCAGAAATTTCGCCGGAATTCTGCATTAGGTCCACATTGAATTTCTGGGTCCTGGCAGCAGGAGGAGAGGGTGGCTGGGAGGGTGACATTCATAATAGGACTACTAGATTTAGATTTGAGGTCCTTGGATGTTGCCTTGAGCCTGTAGCACCTGAAAAAGCAAGGAACTATAGGAATTTCTCTCCCAAAGGTTCCATCTTCCCAGGATGCACTGCACATGTGCATGTGGCCTGAAAAGGATTGACTTAATGCAAGAACTTGCATAAGGTTTCCTGACTAATCAAGTCATGACCCCTTGGGAAGTCCAGGTCACACACATTACAGCAATATGTTTGGGACCTTTAACGCCTGAGACCAGCTATGGTACAGGGGATGGCTTTGGGTGGGGGAAAGGACTTCTACCTGCACTGTGACTCCAGGGATGTGGTTTTACCCTCCCCAATTCTTTTGAAATAGAGATTACCTTGGTTTTTTAAGATACCTTCAATTTCTTCAGGCAGCCCTTTGCTTTCTTTGATTTGGCGGAGACGACGCCAGATTTTCCTCCGGATTTCCTCCTCCTGGGGAGATGGGGAAAATGCCCAACCCACCAGAATCAGAGGCCCTTTTTGATTACATGCCACCCCCCACCCCCACTGCCATGCAGCTTAACCAGTAGCTCACCTCATACCCCATCAGTGCATCGGCCTTGCCCAGGAGGGAGTACAGCAGGATCAGTCCAGCCTCCTTAACCCTGTGGAGGGGATGATTAATGGCCCAAAGCGTGGTCCTCAGGAAGGATCTTTCCTGATCTTTATTAAAGATCTCCCTGAAAACCTAAAATCAAGAATCAGCCTCAATTAATTCCCCTGAAGCCCAAAGATGTGCAACTTGATTCACATGCATTCAGCTCATAAGAACTGCTTCTCCTATTTTCCCTCTTCATTGCTTCCTTCTTTGATCTCCTCCACAGTCAGAACTGAGATGGCAAGGTGCTTGGGGAAGGACCTGCTCTTCTGCTCAGGCTACTCAGTAAAGGACCATGTGCATTGATAGATGTAGATATTCCAAACCAAAGCAATCATCATTATCTTATCAAGGTGTCATGCCACTACAGCAGGTTGAAAGTCGCATTTCCATGAACTAACATGCACTGCAGTTATTTAGCCCACTGTGTCTCTGGAGAGGTCTGTGTCAAGATGTCCTAATGCTGATTCTGGCGCTTCTTGAATGCAGAAAGTGATAAGGACGCCTCTGCCCATTCTCACACTCCCAAAGAGGGGGACAATGGGCCATTCTGGCACCCAAGGGAACCACACAGAGGGATCTTCTTACCTCCCCAACTCTGGCGGTGTTCAGATAGGCCAGAATTCTTTCCTCCTCCTGCCATCTCCGGCTCCACAGCTCCCCAGCTTCTCTGCTGCTCTGGCCTGAGAAGGAAACATCGGGGCTAAATAGTTATACATCCTGATGACATAGGGGGTTTCTGACAGAATGGCTGGGAGTCTTTCCGGATTCCCCCCCAAGAGGAATTGCCTGAACCCCGCCATGGCTCACTGCAGCAGTGGTCCGAAGCCAGACTTGAGAAATAAGAGGTTCGAGTCTGGTTTACGAGAGGGCCTGTATACTCATTGTCTCCATGTTTGCTCATAGGATGGGGTCTAGTGGAGAAGGGGAGATGAGGAAATCCAGCTGAATCAGCTGCTGGTCACTCACTAGCAGAGTCATCTTTGTGGAGGACACACCCTTATTGAAGGACTCGGCTGAAATCAGTGGATATAAATGGACCAAGACAAAAGACCAGGGGCTATAATCTGATTTACTGGTATTTGAAACTAAGGCATTTGTTATAGAATACATAATAATCTAGAAAGCAGTGTTGGTCTCACCAGCTTCCTTACCTTTGTGGTGGAGGAGCACCTCTAGGAGCCGGTAGATTCCCTCCCTGGCGTTTCGGCTGACATCCCTCCTGCAATCCATTATGCAGATTCCAAGTTTGGCCACATGGTGGCCCAAACTGGGGAGTTCTGCAGAGTTCTAGCAGGAAGGAAAATGAGAGGGATCTCTGTCATCGACATTGCTTTGTCAGCCCTTCCCCTTCTTTCATGGGCAATGGATATTCCTGGGTTGGGTAGACCAGTCATCTCTTCCCTTCCTAACGTGAATAGACAAGCAGGCCCCTCCAAGAGGGTGCATTTTCCTCTCTGTCTTGGCAAGGGGTTGGTGACAGGATGAACTGGATACCTACAGCAGGGGCGTAACTACCATTAGGCAAGGGGAGGCGGTTGCCGGGGGGCCCAACCAGGGATACCTCACAGGACTCCCCATTGCCCCCTGCCCAGCCCCAAGGCCCCTCAGCCAGTTGCCCTGCTTGCCTCTCTCCTGCTTGTCCTCCTGGGGGGCCATCGAAGCAGCAGGCCAGCTGCCAAGAGCTCCTTTTCTCCCGGGCGCCTCTCAGCTGATGGGCGGGTGGGCGGGGCTTCCAGGGAGGCCTCCGTGTAGGCCTCAGTGAAGCCTGAACTGGAGTTGGCTTAAAGGGAGGCCCCAAGCAAGGAAAGAAGGAGGCAGGCAGGCAGGCAGGCAGGCAGGCAGAGTGGCCCCCACAGCTCTCTGCTGCAGACCCTCTGCCCAGCCCAGCATTTGCCAGGTAGAAGGTGGACTCCTTTTTGTGGTCACCCCCCCCCCGCCCAGATATAGGGATCTGCTTGCCATAGGGCTTTGATGTGGACGGGGAGAGACTGAGACGTCTCTGAATATTTAATTTAAAACTGCTTGGAATATTTGCTGGCTTGTTTTGCAACCCAGAAGGTCTGAGTGAGAACTGTGAAGCATGTGTGGTGCTTTTCTTTTATTTTATTTTTCTTATGTGTGAACTGCTCCCCAGTAACTTGCAGGGACTTCAGGGTCAATCTGGCCAGCATGTGAATGCAGCACCTCCATTCCAGAGGAGAAGTGTGTTAAAGGGCTTTCAAAGCCTCCTGTGAAAAACCTCCTGCAATCAAACTTGAATGAATTGGTTCAGAATTCTGAGAAAACAGACATAGGCTCACCCTGCATGGTTGAAAGTCTCCTTTGCTAATTTGCAGCGAGGGTCCCATTTTAATAATTAGTGTTTCTAGTGTGTTCTGGGCATTAAAAGTAGCACAAATATATAGTACTCAATGTATATCACTATATATTGTGAAGTGTGTGTGTGTGTGTGTCTTCAGTGAAATATATTTCTAGGCAGCATACATATTTTGAAATATCAGACTTAAATCCTTGGGGGCCTGGGGTGTGTGGAGGCCCTGGACTTGGGGGGGGGGGCTTTTTAAAATCTCGTCTCTGGGCCCACTCCAACCTTGCTACGCCCTTGACCTACAGGTATGTTGCCAGAAGAGCAAACTCTGCCACACGTCAGGCTGAAAGAAGCCCATTTAGCTCTGAGATGAAAGGATAAGAGGCCTGTGAGTAACGTTGCTGCCAAGAGTAACTTTGCTACCACCACTCAGACCTCATTAGAAAGGATCTGAGACCAACTCTCACTTTCCCCCCATCTTGTTTGTGTGATAGCATAGTCCTTCTGCTGGTGTTGAGGGAGAGGAAATAAAACATACCTAAGTAACAAGTTTTATTGGGTTTTTTGCGTGGGGGGGGAATCTAAGCGTGATGGTTTCAACAAGGTTTCAGATATACATAAGCATAGTGGTTTCAGAATGATGTTAAAATTCTTATAACTTACAGCTTACAGAAATGTTCTGAGTTAAGTTTCTTTCTTACTTTTCCTCCTCTCCACATAGGGGTTAGGTGCCTAACCTGATCGCTTTCTTCCTGATGTGCCTCCCCTCTCAGGACGTTCAGATCTACCCTCCGCCTCTCTGGATTTATCCTCTGCCTCTCCTTAAGCCTGACTTCTCTCTTCTCCAGAAAAGTCCCTCCTGTTCACTACTCCTCCCTTGACCCAAGCCTCCAGCTTAGCTTCTCCCTCTTCATTGTCTGACCAATTGTCATCCAACTGATTTTTAACTATCACCTCTCTCTTACTCTGCCTGCCCCCTCCTGGAGCTTTTCCACATGGGGCTTGGGGTGCATTCCTATGAGGGTGGGATTTAGACCAAATTCATTACTATGTCAGCAAGGTACTGTTCACCTAGCAAGCGGAATTATACAGGTTTTATCTTCACAAATGGAGCTTAATTCAGAGTATCTGCATCCAAAAAGAGTTGTACTTCCTAAAATGTTTTCCTGGGATACTCTGTCATTCTGCAGATACGATGCTGATGTGTGGAGAGACCCCACGGATAAAGTGGATCAAGATGAGATGGAGGGGTGGCTTTGCCGAGTCTTTGCTGACATGATAGCACTCTGGGCAGACTTGTTTCCTGTGCCCTGGAATCAACTTCCATTCATTCATTTCTATTTTTTCTTTAATTTTAAAAATTCTTCCTTCCTGAAAAGCTCAACTCATTTTTTTAAAATTAAAATTAATTTGTCATGGATCTTGGCCAAGCTGCGACATGTCTCTATTGCCAGCTACAAGGGTGTTTTTTCTTTTGTTTTTTAACGTAGGAATCAATGGAAAATTATAAAAAAATTCTTAAGTTGGGGAGGGCTGGCCATGGAGCTCTTAAACCAAGCTCTGTTGTAGCACATGATAGCAGGATTCTGTGTATTAAATTTGAAGCCCTTGAGACAATGGTTTGATTTTTAATAATTTTTTAGACAGGAAGGGTGCTTTCCCTGTTGCTCTTGCACAAGGCTGCCACCTGGTGGCTGATTGCAGTCTTGTGCAAGATCAACAGGGAAATTAAAAAAAGAAAAAAGTGAAATGCCCTCCCTGTCAGGAAAAAAAAAATTAAAAATCAGCCAAGTGACTGATTAGCTTTGAATTTAGTACACAGAGTCCCACTATCCTGAGCTAGAACTGTGCCTGGTTTCAGAGCTCCATGAAATGCATCTCTGGTCTTCGGAGACCAGAGGAAGGTGCAGACAAGGCCAATCTCACTTCCCCACTTTGATTCTTGGCTTTCCCTCTGTTGCCCTCAAATCGAAGGGACAAATGTGAGCTCAAAAGGAAACAGCTCCAGAGACTGTGACAAGTCTTCAGGCCACTTCGATGCAAGGAGTCCAGCCTTCAGACTCACTCCACAAAGCAAGAAGAGAATAAGGATTTCCACTTGCTTCTCTTGCTATGGTTGCCTCCCAAAACAAGGACTCTCTTGGCCTTCAAAACCAAGTTATGCCAACCTGTGTGTGGTAATACTCACATCACAATCAGGCATCATGACACTAAAGCGGAGCAAGCTGGCGCATTGTTTGCTGGCTCGAGCTCTCTCCTGGGCATTCCTGGAGAGGATCCAGATGTTGATGTGCTGAAAGAGAAACAGCACCGCAGAATCTCATTACATGCAGCTAACATTTATTTATTTACAGTATTTAACATGGCCCTATACCACCCCAGATACAAGTCCCTATACAGCTCACAATCTTAAAAAAAACCCTGTTAAAATATTAACCCAATTAAAAGAGTTTAGAACACAGATTAAAAACTCTAAAACCTAAAACTTTAAAATGATAAACCAAAAGCCTGACTTTATTTAGCAACTGACCCTATCCACCCCCAGCACAGTACCTTCAGTGACTGTTGTTGGTGTCTCGCTTACATTTCTTTTTAGATTGTGAGCCCTTTGGGGACAGGGATCCATCTTATTTATTTATTATTTTTCTGTGTAAACCGCCCTGAGCCATTTTGGAAGGGCGGTATAGAAATTGAACAAACAAACAAACAAACAAACAAACAGGTATGTTTCGTATAAAAGGAATGCTTGGCTTCTCAGGGCTATTTCCAGGAAACAGGGAGTCATAGTCCTGTTTTTAAGTTCCTTTTGTCTCTGTCACGCCGTATGAACTCTTGACTATCCCCGTGCCTCATCACACAACTGCCTCCCGCATGGACTTAGTCAGGGACTCCAGTGAAGCCTCTGGTCTGGAAGGAAGGAGTCGGATTTCCTCCCATTCTCACCTCTCCTCCTCTGCCCTCTGTTTTTCTGTGGGAATCTGTCAACTGCTCATACTGAGGTGTCGGAAGCCTGTGTGATGCACCTGTGAGGGACCTATCTAGCTTTCTCATGCCCCTTTGCCTGGATTTGAAACTATTCCTCCAGCCACTCCTGTACACGTATAGCAGAATTTCTTCACAGAGCTGGTGTCAATTCTTCCCCTATGCCCTTATATTGGCTAAGAGTCAAGTTGAGAATCCTTTTGGGGGGAGCCAGGGTCAAGGGCAGTACTGATTTGCCACAGGGAGCATTTAAGTATCTGCTCAGCCACTTGCTCCCTGAAGTGGTGCTTTCAAGGAGAAGCTTTACCTCTTGAGTCTGTGCATGTATAGTCTAGCCCTTTGTGTCCAGGAGAGGAAGTGAGTGGCTTCCCAGAGATCTCTAGGATGGAACAGGTGAGTCTGCTCAGTTGTTCCTCTCCTGCGTCTCTTTGATTTGGGGATACTGTTCCTGATCAAGCTTTTATTCAGAGATGTGTAGAGCATATGTGATGCTGTTCAACAGCATGTTGTATGAGATTGCGCATGATGTTCCTGCCTTTTCCGTTGGGCTGCCAATCACAGAAGAGCCACAGTGGTGCATGGTGGGCATTCCCGCTGACTACATGTGGCCCAGGTGTCCATCTCTCCCTGCCGGGCTCTCCTTCCCACCTCACCACCTCTTCAATGTTCTTACCTCCAGGAGGGACAAGAGATGCTGTGTGGTTGGGGCCTCTGACAAAAAACCCCTCAGCATCAGCTCCAGATTGTCTGCTGCGAGTTTGTGCAGAGCCTGAAAGAAAAGAGAGAGCCAGTGTGTAATTGCGGCACTCCCCCCAGGCCCCGCCCTCCAGCATGTCAACAAAGAGGAGCTCAGCACAGTCAAGGTGAGAGCCTTCCATCAAAGCCATTCCATGGATTCCGGATGACAAAATAGACCAGTGACCTTCACTGGTTATGCGGCAGAGGCTGCCGGCACTCGCCCATTCTGCTGCCACTTCCACATCTCCTTCTGCCTTCTGCCACAGGCCTGTGATTGGTCCAGTGCCCCCACCCCTAGCAGCATGTGACCCAGTGGCGAGCGGGGAGTGTGCACACTGAGGGGGCTCTCCAGGCACCTTCCTGTCTTTCCCGTCTCTCGCTGCTACTCAGAAGGCACAGCAGAAGGCATTGGGGAGCTTGGGCCTCATCAGCCGGGGGTGAGGATAGGAAAGTCGAGGCCACCAGCGGCCCACGGGCCATGCAATGAAGGAGATGGAAAGAGACTGTGTCAGCACCCGTGAATCACCTCCTCTGCTTTGTTTGCCCACTGCACCCCTGAAGATAGAAGGTATCTCAGGGAATTAACAATCATGGCTCCAGGAGGTGTGTTTGATGAATTCCATAAGAATGTACCTGTTTGTGGACATGTCCTGCTTGCACTGTTATGACCCCGCGAACAGCAAAGCGCAGGATCGCAGACTCTAGCTCTGGGTCAGTTGGAGGCTTGATTTTGCTGGCAGGGTAGAGGGGAAAGATAAGTTATGCAGGGTGGGGGAGAGGCTGTCATCCTCAGGTGCAGCCCAAGGTATTTGGGAGCCTGAGGTGAGGCGCAAATTGCTGCCTCACCTTGCTCCCCCCCAAGTCCTACCTGGAGCTTTTACACACATGGCTTTTAGTTCGAATATCCTCCAGAATAGAGAGCGTGAGTCCACATATCAGCTGGATTTACCCCAAAGTCGTTGCAGGCTATCGGGCCAGTTCAGACACGACTCTGTTCCCTCCCGAATTATGGCTTTGCATTCTGGCTTAGCCCAAATTACTGTATGTCCAGCATTAAAAAATATTTTATTTTCAGCAGCTTCCAGAGGAATCAAAACTCCACTGGGGCCATCACAGAGCCAATACATCCCCGTTCTTTTTCCAGCCACTTGTACTGATAGTGTTGTGGGCCAAAGGGAAGACCCCTTCTTTTTTATAGGCAATTTCCGTTTCCTTTTCTGCCCGTGTCTCTCCCCTTTATTTTAACTGCTCTGGGGCTTTTGAGCAGGTCTGAAGGTTTTCTCCCCTCACTCGCCCCTTTCACTGCACCCCTTTTGCCAGTCGTCTTGGCTTATTGTGAAGAGAGATCCCCCTTCTCCCAGAAAAGATACCTGAGGCAGGAGATGGCAGCCATGGCATAAAGCAGGAGAATGGTAGGCCCAGACTGCACAGGGGACTTCTCCATCACCACCTGAGAAAGACCAAGGGCCAAAACAGAGCAGAGAAGCATCAATTCATGATGCTTCCTAGTAGGGGTTATTTCAGCCCACTCTTGAGCTTTCCTTCCAACCTCACCCAACCTTCCAACCTTCCTTCCAAAGCACTTGTCTATATCTTGATCGACCACTTAACTCCCTTGAGTGGGAATTATAAGTACGCCGCAGTCTTGTGGCTGTTTTCAAGTGGACTTAGTGGTCCTGTTCCAAAAGGCTGCATTGTCCTACTCTCTAGCAAATCCGCAAGCCTTTCTTTTACAGAACCTTCTCAAGATAAGCTTGTGAGCTGCCCTGGGAGCAGTTTGGTGTTAAAAGGCGGAATCTATATTGATTACACAAATGTGTTGACCTCCCAGTCCCACCCCTTATTTAACTTCCATCTTTTCACTCGATTTCTGGTCCTCTTTCTCACTCACCACGATTGCTTTTATCAGTTGTCCTTTGCTGTAGGGGAGATCCAGACTCTCCCGGCCGCTCTTATATGCAGCCTTGCAGCAAGTACAGAGGACCGCGAGGAAATGGACATCCTCATCCTGATTGCTGGCTCTCTGAAGTTGCAAGAGAGTCAAGCAGTTAGGTAAGAGAGGACATTCTGATAGAGTCCAGCACCCATCCCGCGGTGGCTCTGAATGAGAGAGGAATTGAGGACTTTCCCACCCTGCATAGCATTCTGCTAGTGCACAGAGAGATGGCAGAACTGAAAAGGGGATGGAATCAAAAGGGGTGGGATCCTGTAGGCTACTATGGAAACTGTTCTGGGCTCCGTGGCTGCTTCTGCTCCAGTCATTTCCCCCCAGAGGCACACATTTCCTCCATTCAGTGTTTTCAGGGGATCCAGATGACACGGAGGGCAGGGCAACCCAGCACTTTCCAGTATTTCCAATGATGCCCTCTTGTCTTTTTCCACACCCTCTTTGTGGTGCAATTCGGGAGTTAAAATGCAAGGGAAGAGCCAGAATATCCAGGCACGGCACTCTGGAGGCTTCCCAGGACTTCCGTCCCTTAAAGGAAATCCTTAAATAGGCTTCTGCCCCTTGTCTCAGTTGTTTCCTGTTCACTTGTGTGCCTCTGAATCAGCCCAAGTTGCAGAAGCCACTTGGAAAGAAAGGAGTGAGGACTGAGGAGGCAGAAATGAAATAAAGGAGCAGGTGCTGAATGGGGCTTAATTCTGAGTCTCATCATGCAGTAAGATCATGACTGTAGGGAGAGGCATTGCTGATTTTCACAGGGAATATCACCGTGACAGTCCTATATGACATGTCATGTGGAACCACCGTTCGTGCCCACCCCCCCTCCCTTCCATCTGATGGCAGAAAAGCAATTGGAAAGGTAAAGGTCCAGAACATGGAAGCAACCTGTGGAGGAAGCACCTGGGATGTGGGGTTTTGTACCTCCTCTCTGTCCTCCATATGCCTGTGTATGATTTTCATGAGATCCTCATCCACTTTGCAGTCCTCCACCTCAGAGTGGTAGGAGCTGGAGGAGAAAAGGGAGCAGTACATGCTGCTGACCACTGAATCTGGGGGAAAGAACAGGAAGAATGTGCAGACATATTAATACACCCATCTGTGTCCTTCTTCCAAAAAGGACCCAGGTTCTTCTCACTGAAACCCTCTTTGTTTAGGAAGAGTATAGCTACCTTGGAACCTGCTCTGCCTCCCAGCCTCACCTATTGGCCTCAATTTCTAAGATTCTCAACCCCTAAATCCCCCCAATTCCTGAGCATCTCCTCACCTCCAGACTGGTTCCAAACTGCTCTGGAGCTTTGGCTGTCCGTGTAGCCCATGTTTTCCCATCTGGAGACCCGCTCTTTTGGGCTGCCCACGGTTAGCTCCTCATCCAGTTTATGGTCCTCCAGCTGGGATTGGTCTGAGACGAGGGAGCAGTGCATACTGCTCACTGATGAATATGGGGGAAAGAACATGAAGAATGTGGAGACATATTAATGCACCCATCTGTGTCCTTCTTCCAAAAAGGACCCAGTTTCTTCTCACTGGAACCCTCTTTGTTTAGGAAGAGTATAGCGACCTGGGAACCTGCTTTGCCTCCCAGCCTCACCTATTGGCCTCAATTTCTAAGATTCTCCATTCCCAACCCCTAAATCCCCCCAAATCCTGAGCATCTCCTCACCTCCAGACTGGTTCCAATCTGCTCTGGAGCTTTGCCTCTCAGTTTCACTTTGGTCTTCCCAGACCGTCTGTGTTGAGCGGTCCACCATGACCTCCTCAACCAGTTCTAGGTTCTCCAGCTGGGACTGGTCTGAGGAGTCGAGGGAGCAGTGCATACCGCTCACTGATGAATATGGGGGAAAGAACATGAAGAATGTGGAGACATATTAATGCACCCATCTGTGTCCTTCCTCCAAAAAGGACCCAGTTTCTTCTCACTGGATCCCTCTTTGTTTAGGAAGAGTACAGCGACCTGGGAACCTGCTTTGCCTCCCAGCCTCACCTATTGGCCTCAGTTTCTAAGATTCTCAACCCCTAAATCCACCCTGCCCCCCCAATCCTGAGCATCTCCTTACCTCCAGACAGGTTTTCAAGTCCTCTGGAGCTTTGCCTGTGTTTGTGTGCATCCCTCCCATTCTTGAGAGCGACAGCCTCCCTCCTCCTGCAGAGATGATACCATTTTGCTCTGGGAGGGGCTGGTGGAGTGCTGATGCCAACCCCTCCCTGCTGCTCAGGTTCCTGTTGCTCTTTTGGTTTTCTGCAGCAGGCAATGAAGTGCCAGCTCTTGGGATGAGCAGCCATGGGAACTGTGGCACCCTCTTTTTTTCTCTTGCTGCTTCCTTCTGGTGGAGCAGACTTGGGCCTCCGGTTACGCAGGAGGGTCCGCAGCCTTTGCAGCCTAGAACCAAGTGGAAAGAAGATGAGAGGTGGGGCTTGCAGGGTCCTCCTGCTCTTTGCCCCTAGACTGAGCTTGGGCCACCTGTTAGGAAATGTTGCTCTAATATGTCCAGCCAGTAGGTGGCACTAGCCTTTGCTTAAAAGGGTCAAATAAATGGTCCAGCACCTGGACTCATGAAGATACACACACAGGTGTATTGAAGCATCAGAACATGCCCTGAGGACAACCTCTATTAAAAAGATGCTTGTCTTAGATAGAGAGGAGGAAGCCCCAAGGCTCTCCTGAAATCACAAAGAGAATGATAGAATCAGAAAGTAGAAACCTCTATGAAATCCTACTTACATCTTGCTCCCTTTGTTTCTCTCACTAAAAGAAAGCCTAAGCACAAACACAGATGCACGTATGCACGCTTTCTTTCTATCTCTTTTTGTCAATATATTATACTCTCTCTATATACAACTATATATGTTGTATATACAACATATATACAACGATATATGTAATATAATAATAATATAATACAACTATATATGTTGTATATGTCAATATACAACACTATAACAGAGCAGAGAAAAGCATATGCTTCTGCTCCCAGATAGCACCTCTGCTCATGTGACCGATGAGTGAGCAAAGGGGAGGTGTAACAAGTGAGGTCATGTCCCAATGGACCATTGTTCCTCCTGAGTTCCATTGTGACATTTCTCTGAGTGGCTTTTAATCTATGTTGAGCCTTTGAAATTACTTCTGATTTTCTAGATATGTTTTCAGTGGCTCTTGGACAACCGGTTCCATAATCAGAGGGGCACCTAGGGAATTTTGGAGCATAGACCTAAAGGTTTTTGAAGGCTCCTCTCACACACACAAACACTATTTCACACACATTTTTAACGTGACCACACCACCTGGGACAGACTAAAAAGGATTTGGGGACCCCCAAGGGGACTGGATGCCCTGGACTTCAGCCCGGAAGTCCAGGGGTAAGAGCGCCTCTGTCCATAGCCATGGTAACCAAAATACTTTAGACTTATGACTAGAGAAAAAGAATGAGAAGGAATCAGAAAACCCTCTTTCTTTATTTTTGGAGGCAGCTTTGGTCTCCTGCCCAGATTGTCCAATTATTAAAAGTCACTCCTCAGTGCTAACTGCAGGGCCGGTGTTACCATCAGGCCAACTAGGGAGCTGCTTAGGGCACAGAACTCAGAGGGGCGCAGAATGCAGACCTCAGAGGGGTCGCAAATAGTCTGGCACCGGTCCTGGCTAACTGGCCTACCCACAATTCTAAGTTGGCATTTCAAAGTAGTGCTAATGGACTGACAAGGCCACAACACCTATTTGCATGGCATTGCTTTGTTTTGCCTTCCCTCTGGGTCATATGATTAGTGCTGCTTATAGCAGATTCAAGCTATATGCAGCATTGTGCAACCCTCTTTTGAATGTAACATGGTAATAGCTTTCCTTTTCCACCGAGAGTTGAGAATTAACTTGAGCACAAAAAAGTTTACATAGCAAAATAATTGAGAAAATGGCTCCCTGTCTACAATCTAAAAATAAACACAACTGAAACACCATCAACAGCAATGTGAGAAATGTTACTTTCCAAGCCTTTACACCCCCAGATTCCTCCAAGAAGGGTTTTCACTGCTACCACCAGCAGTTCCAGGCAGGCTGGATGCCTGAAATAAAAGTACTTGAGCCCCCAACTCACACAAGCAAGTTCAATTGTGCTGCTGCTGCTGCTACTACTTATATACCACTTTTCAACACAAGTTCTCAAAGTGGTTTACACAGAATTTTTTAAAAAAATTAAGATGGTTTCCTGTCCCCAAAGGGCTCATAATTTAAACAGGAAAATAAGGTAGACACCAGCATGCTAATATGGGTTGTGGGCAACCCCCTACATTCCAGAAACTTTCAGTAGCATGATCTAAAGTGGAGTGCCCCCTTCAGAATGCAGTTTGTTCAGTACTAAAGATGTTATTCACTTCACCCCTCAACTAATTTTTAATTAAGATATATGGCATAGAGTTTGTGTTGGAGGAAATGACTTACAATGAAATGAACCTATGTCTAGGTTCTGGCTACATGTTGGTCAGTGAGAGACCTATAGAAACATGGTGCTGAGCGAGCAAGCTAGAAGCATTCTGTGGAGAAGGAGGAAGTCACTCCCAGGAAGTTTCTGAGTACATTCAATCAACTGAGGGGTCATAGCGGCAGAGATCATCAGGAAAGAGTAGGAGACCCTGACTGACTATCTCTACTCCCAATGCCCTAGTTGTCATTAGGGTTACTGGTGCAAAAGGTTGATGTCATGCGGAGCTGAATCTCCAACAGATTGCCAGTTATTGACAGGAGACTTATAGGTCTATAATTTTAAGGATCTAGTTTAGAACCTTTTTAGCCTACTTTCCAGTAGGCTTATGAGATCACCCGGCATTCTGTGTCTCTGTCTGTGTGTCTGTCCGTGTGTTTGTCCATCCGTGTGTTCCCGCCCCCCATCAACTTCACGACGCCTGGACCAATATGAACCAGATTGGGTAGAGTTGTAGGGACACATAGGAACACCCCAACGGCATAGTCTGTGATGATGTCATCCCCCCCCAATCCAAGATGGCGGACACCTAAACCTTTAGGCACATGTGGGCTAACTTGTGAACCGCCTAACCGCTTTGAACCAAATTTGCTACAGCTGTTGAAACACACAGGGATTTCCAAATGGCATCCAAATGGCATCCCCCTGCTAACTTGGCAAAGAGGCACATTTTAATGTGGTGATTCTCTTTATTTAGCAGGGGGAAAGTAACTGGCCCTATTCACCCCAGCACAGTACCTCCAGTGACTGTTGCTGGTGTCTATCTTGTGTTGCTTTTTAGATTGTGAGCCCTTCGGGGACAGGGTTCCATCTTATTTGTTTGTTATTTCTCAGTGCAAACCTCCCTGAGCCATTTTTGGAAGGCCGGTATAGAAATCGGATGAATGAATGAAAGACTGAATGATGTCATCCACTCCAATTCGGGTTTGGTATTGGAGTCGCCTAGGCTTGTGGTGCTGGGCAACTTCAATGTTCATTTCGGGACCAATTTGTCCAGGCTCAGGAGTTCATAGCGGCCATGACGACTATGGGCCTATCTCAGGTGGTCTCGAGACCGACGCACATTGCAGGTCACACGCATGATTTGGTCTTTCACTCTGATCAGGGTGGTGTTCTGTGGGTGGGGACTCCTGTGATTTCCCCATTGTCATGGATGGACCACCATCTGGTTAAGGTTGGACTCACAGTCACACCCCACCTTCGCAGGGGCGAGGGACCTATTAGGATGGTCCGCCCAAGAAGGTTATTGGATCCCATAGGATTTCAAGAAGCCTTGGAGGGAATCAGTGTTGGCTCTGCCGGTGATCCTGTTGATATCCTAGTGGAGAACTGGAACAGCAAACTCACCGGGGCAGTAGACATGATTGCTCCTAAGCATCCTCTCTGACCCGCTTGAAAACTGGCCCCTTGGTATACGAAAGAACTACGGGGGCTGAAGCAGCGAGGTAGACAACTAGAGCACAGGTGGAGAAAGACTCGCCTGAATCCGTCAGATTGCAACATAGAACTCATTTGAAGACCTGCTCAGGTGATATGTGCGGCAAGGAAGCTATTCTTTTCTACCCGTATTGCATCCGCAAGTTCACGTCCAGCGGAGTTGTTCATGGTTGTGAGAGGACTAGTATGTGCCGCTCCTCCCTTGAATCGGAATCTGAAACCATCGATTACCCACTGTGATGTGTTTAATGAATTTTTAGTGGAAAGAATCTCTCGTATTCGGGCCAACTTGGATTTTGTCTCCACACTTACTTCAGTATCTGCTGTGGAGGTATCCAGCGACTCCTCTTACGTGGTTAGGTTGGATCAGTTCCAGTTTATGACTCCTGAGGATGTGGACAAATTGATTGGAACACTGCGGCCCACCACCTGTCCTCAGGCAGTGGGGTTGTTGTAGAAGACCTGGTAGAGATCATAAATGCATCTCTGAGGGAAGGTAGGATGCCTCCTAGTCTTAAGGAGGCAATTATTAGACCGCTTCTGAAGAAGCCTACCTTGGATCCCTCAGAGCTGAGTAACTACAGGCCTGTCTCCAACCTTCCGTGGCTGGGCAAGGTGACTGAGAGGGTGGTGGCCTCCCAGCTCCAGATGGTCTTGGAGGAAACTGATTATCTAGACCCATTTCAAACTGGCTTCCAAGCTGGCTATGGGTTGGAGACTGCCTTGGTCGGCCTGATGGATGATCTCCAATTGGGAATGGACAGAGGAAGTGTGACTCTGTTGGTCCTTTTGGACCTCTCGGCGGCTTTCGATACTATCGACCATAGTATCCTTCTGGAGCGTCTGAGGGGGTTGGGGGTGGGAGGCACTGCTTTGCAGTGGTTCCGCTCCTACCTCTTGGGCAGGTTCCAGATGGTGTTTCTTGGAGACTGTTGTTTCTCAAAATCTGAACTTGGGTACGGTGTCCCTCAGGGCTCCGTATTGTCTCTGATGTTGTTTAACATCTACATGAAACCGCTGGGAGAGATCATCAGGAGATTTGGTGCAGGGTGCTATCAGTATGCTGATGACACCCAAATCTATTTCTCCATGTCGGCATCATCAGGAGAGGGCATAACCTCCCTAAATGCCTGCCTGGAGGTGGTAATGGGCTGGATGAAGGATAACAAACTGAGACTGAATCCAGATAAGACGGAGGTACTCATTGTGCGGGGTCGGAACTCGAGAGACGATTTTGATCTGACTGTTCTGGATGGGGTCACACTTCCCAAGAAGAAACAAGTACGCAGTCTAGGGGTGCTTCTGGATCCAAGTCTCTCCTCGGTGTCCCAGTTTGAGGCAGTGGCCAGAAGTGCCTCCTATCAGCTTTGGCTGATATGCCAGCTGTGTCCATTTCTGTGGCTGCAGCTGGCATATTGAGATAGACGACCTCAAAACAGTAGTACATCTGCTGGTAACCTCCAGACTGGATTACTGCAATGCGCTCTATGTGGGGCTGCCCTTGTACGTAGTCCGGAAACTACAGTTGGTCCAGAATGTGGCAGCCAGGCTGGTCTCTGGGCCATCTAGGAGAGACCATATTACTGCCGTGTTGAACGAGTTACACTGGCTGCCGATATGTTTCCAGGCAAAATACAAGGTGTTGGTCATAACCTATAAATCCCTAAACAGCTTGGGCCCTGGGTATTTAAGAGAACGTCGTCTTCATCATGAACCCCACTGCCTGTTGAGAACATCAGGAGAGGTCCGTCTGCATTTGCCACTTGCTCATCTGGTGGCTACTCAGGGACGGGCCTTCTCCGTTGCTGCCCTGAGGCTTTGGAATACACTCCCTGGTGAAATAAGAGCCTCCCCATCTCTGACAACTTTTAAAAATTCTTTAAAGATGCATCTCTTCACCCAGGCTTTTAACTGATATTGTTTTGATTGTTTTAATGTTTTTGGAATATTGTTTTAAAATTTTAAATTGTGTTTTAAATTTCTGGCTTTTAATTTTTGTTTTTAATTAAAGTTTTACTTTTTAATCTTGCTGTAAACTGCCCAGAGATGTAAGTTTTGGGCAGTATAAAATATGCTTAATAATAATAATAATAATAATAATCAGAAATAGACCAAAATAATCCCAATGGTAATTGCCGCCCTGGGTGCAGTTCCAAATGACCTCGAAGAGCACCTCAACACCATAGGGGCCATAGAAATCACCATTAGCCAATTACAAAAAGCAGCTTTACTGGGAACAGCCTATATTTTGCAACGATATCTATAATAACCAACAGTATTGATGATAAAATTTAGCCATCCCAGGTCTTTGGGAAGGACTCTATGTCTGGATAAAACAAACCAGTCAATAACACCTGTCTGACTGTGTAAACAAGAAATAATAATAATAATAATTATTATTATTATTTTACACAGTCAGACAGCTGTTATTGACTGGTTTGTTTTATCCAGACATAGAGTCCTTCCCAAGGACCTGGGATGCCAGAATTTTATTGTCAATGTTGTTGCTGTTATTATTATACATATCGTCGCAGAATATAGTGAAGCTGTCCATACTGTCTGTGTCTCAGGTTAAATAAAAATAAAAGGCCAAGCCAGGATTGACAGGTACAAGCTATGCTGGTTAATTATTGGTCCTGACTCCTCCTCCGCCCGCCCCACAATTGGCTCAAACCAATTTAAAAAAAACCCACAGCTCTGAGAAGTGAAAGTGAAGCAGCTTTTCAAACAGCACCACATAAAATGGCATGTCACTAATTTTTCTGTCATTTCAGATGGCAAACAACATAAAACTACATCACATATTTAGCTGGAAGACTTGATGTGTGAGCACTGCAAGATATTCCCCTCGGGGGATGAAGCCGCTCTGGAAAGAGCAGAAGGTTTCAAGTTCCCTCCCTGGCTTCTCCAAGATAGAACTGAGAGAGATTCCTGCCTGCAACCTTGGAGAAGCCACTGCCAGTCTGTGAAGACAATACTGAGCTAGATAGACCAAGGGTCTGATTCAGTATATGGCAGTTTCCTATGTTCCTATGTCATTTTAAAATGTAGCACATCCCTAATTACAACTGTCTTAGGGGAACAGATCAGTAGATAAGTAGTTATGAGCTGCCCCAAGCAGTAGAGCCCCTGGTGGCGCAGTGGTAAAACTGCCGCCCTGTAACCAGAAGGTTACAAGTTCGATCCTGACCAGGGGCTCAAGGTTGACTCATCCTTCCGAGGTCAACATCCTTCCAGAATGTTGGGGGGCAATATGCTAAATCATTGTAAACCGCTTAGAGAGCTTCCAGCTATAGAGCGGTATATAAATGTATGTGCTATTGCTATTACTATTGCTAGTGTGCTGCAAGCCGAGCAGGGTATAAATATGGTTGTTGTTGTTGTTCTTTACACAGTCAGACAGGTGTTATTGACTGGCTTGTTTTATCCAGACATCGAGTCCTTCCTAAGGACCTGGGATGGCTGAATTTTATTATCAATGTTGTTGCTGATATTATTATACATATCGTCGCAGAATATAGGCCGTTTCCAGTAAAGTTGCTTTTTGTAATTGGCTGATGGTGATTTCTGTGGCCCCTATGGTATTGAGGTGCTCTTCAAGTTGTTTTGGAATTGCACCTAGGTGCCAATTACTACTGGGATTGTTTTGGTCTTCTTCTGCCATAGCCTTTCAATTTCAATTTGTAGATCTTTGTATTTGGTGATTTTTTCTATTTCTTTTTCTTCTATTCTGCTATCTCCTGGTATTGCTATGTCGATTATTTTGACTTGTTTTTCTTTCTTCTCGACTACAGTGATATCTGGTGTATTGTGTGGCAGATGTTTGTCTGTTTGTAGTCGGAAGTCCCATAATATTTTTACATCTTCATTTTCTACCACTTTTTCAATTTGATGGTCCCACCCATTTTTGGCTACAGGTAGCTTGTATTTTTTGCAGATGTTCCAGTATATCATCCCTGCTACTTTGTCATGCCTTTGCTTGTAGTCAGTCTGTGTGATCTTTTTACAACAGCTGATTAGGTGGTCCACGGTTTCATCTGCTTCTTTACAAAGGTGGCACTTGCTGTTTGTGGTTGATTTTTTGACTTTTGCTCTTATTGCATTTGTTCTTAGTGGCTGTTCTTGTGCAGCCAGTATTAAACCCTCTGTTTCTTTCTTCAAGTTGCCATTCTTAAGCCATTGCCAGGTCTTGGTGATGTCTGATTTTCCACTTATATTGTGCAAATATTGGCCATGCAGGGGCTTATTTCAACATTTTTCTGCTCGGTTCTTGACTTGTTCTTTCTTGTAGGCCTGCTTTGTTTTATTGGTGTTGAATAGTTTCGCATTATTGACCATTTGAAGTGCATCTTTTTCACTGCCCTTGATATATCCTTCAAGGCCTCTTTTCTCCTCCTCTACTGTTTGATGGACTTACAGCATTCCTCTTCCACCTGAGCTGTGAGGGAGGTATAGCCTATCGACATCATTGCAGGGGTGCAGAGCAAGAGCATGATTGATGGTCATGATTTTCCTGGTCTTATGCTCTAGCATCTCTCGCTCTGCCTGGGTCCAGTCTATTATTCCTGCAGTGTATCTGATAACAGGTATAACCCAGGTGTTTATGGGTTGTATGGTTTTCCCGCCATTGAGTTTGGACTTGAGGATTTTTCTAACTCTCCTGATGTAATCACTTCCAATTTTTATTTTCACTTCAGTGTGTGCGATGTTATCAGCCTGGAGAATGCCCAAGTATTTGTAATGTTCTTTCTCTTCCAGGTTCTTGATTTTGCTTCCATTGGGCAGTTCTATTCCTTCTGTTTTTCTTATTTTCCCTCTGTTCATTATTAATGCAGCACACTTGTCTAGTCCAAACTCTATTGCTATATCGCTACTGAATATACGGACAGTGTTTAGCAGTGATTCGATTTCTGACTGGAACTTTCCATACAACTTCAGATCGTCCATGTACAGCAGATGGTTGATTTGACTGGATGTTTTAGATGTTTGGTATCCAAGGCCTGTTTTGTTGAGTATTTGTGAAAGTGGGGTCATGGCGATTACAAACAACAGAGAGGATAGTGAGTCCCCTTGGAAAATGCCTCTTCTAATGTTAACCTGTCCAAGTGTCTCACCATTGATTGTTAACTGTGTACTCCACATGCTCATTGCTTTTTTATATAAATATCTGAATGTTTTTGCTGACCCCAGTTGTTTCTAAACATTTTAGTATCCATGTGTGAGGCAATGAATCGAAGGCTTTCTTGTAGTCAAACCATGCAACACTTCGATTGGTTTTTCTTCTCTTGCAATTTTCTAAAATCATTTTGTCAATCAGCAGCTGGTCTTTTGTGCCTCTGGTGTTTGGGCAATTTCCTTTCTGTTCAACTGGAAGCTGTTTGTTAGTTAATAAGTGTTGCATCACTTCATCTGCTATTATTCCAGTTAATAATTTGAACATGGTTGGCAGACAGGTTATCGGTCTATAATTACTTGGAAATGCACCTTTTGCTGGGTCTTTCATTATGAGGGGAGTTTTCCCAGTTGTTAGCCATTGTTCAATATCACCTCCTTGCAAAATGTGATTGAACTGTTTTGATAGTTGTTTATGAAGGCTTGTTAGGTGTTTAAGCCAAAAGCCACACAGTTCATCGTCGCCTGGAGCACTCCAATTTTTAATTATCTTTGCTCTTTCACTTATTAATTCTGGTTATTGTTAGATCTTGCATTTGTTGGTTACATTTTTTGACCTCTTTCATCCAGTCTGCTTTTTTATTATAATCTATTGGATTGTCCCATAATTTCCCCAGAATAGCATTGTTTCTTCTTTAAAATATGCTTTATTATTATTATTATTATTATTATTATTATTATTATTATTATTATTAAAGATGGCAGCCACGTGAACATCTGAGGAGCAAGTGGTCTAATTTGTGGACTGTCTAACCAATTTAGACCAAATTAGGTACAGTTGCTGTGAGTGACATATAAGAAAACCTCAATGGCATTCTTTGTGATGATGTCATCCATGCTGATCCAAGATGGCAGACGGACTAATTTTTAGGCTCAAGTGGGCTAACTTGTGAACCACTTAACCGATTCGAACCAAATTTACTACAGCTGTAGCGACACATAGGCATGTCCTAATGGTGTGGTGTGTGTGATGTCATTCACTTTAATTCAAGATGGCGGCCACATGAACATCTGAGGCACAAGTGCGCTAATTTGTGGACTGCCTAACCTATTTGAACCAAATTGGGTATGTTTGCAGTGAGTGACGCACACAGACACCTTGATGGCAAAGCTTGTGATCATGTCATCAAAGCCGATTTAAGATGGCAAACGCATAAACTTTTAAGCCCGAAGAGGGCTAACTTGTGGACCGCTTAACTGATTTGAACCAAATTTGCTGCAGCTGTAGGGACACATAGGGACACCTCAATGGCTAGTTTGTGATGATGTCATCTACCCCAATCCAAGATGGTGGACACATGAACACCTGAGGTTCAAGTGGGCTAATTTTGTGTACTTTCTAACTGATCGGAACCAAATTACGTACAGTTGTAGTGAGTGATACATAGGGACACCTCAGTGAAGTAGTTTGTGATGATGCCATCCACTCTGACTCATGATGGTGGAAGCATAAAGCTTTGAGACTCAAGTGAGCTAACTTGTGAACTGCTTAACCAATTTGAACCAAATTTGCTACAGATGTAGAGACACATAGGGTTTTCCAAATGGTATAGAAATCGAATAAACAAATAAATAATAAATGGTGTGGTGTGTGATGATGTCATCCACTCCAATTCAAGATGGTGGCCACATGAACTTCTTAGGTGCAAGCGGGCTAATTTGTGGGCTGTCTAACCAATTTAAGCCTAATTAGGTAGTTGCAGTGAGTGACACATAGAGACACCTCAACGGCTATCTGGTTGACTGGGTAGTTTGTTGTGATATCACCCAACTCCACCCAAGATGGCAGATGCATAAACTTTTGAGGCGCAAGTGCACTAACTTGAGGACTGTCTAGCCGATTTGATCCAAATTTGGAACAGCTGTAGTGAATGACACACAGGGACACCTCAATGGTGCAGTTCGTAGTGATGACATCCACTCCAATCCAAGATAGTGAACATATGAACATTTGAGGCACAAGAGATCGAACTTGTGGACCGTGATTTGCACCAAATTTAGTCCAGATGAAGAGACAGTGAAAGGAAAGTAGGCTGATTGGTTCTTGCTAGATCAACTTGTTTATAAAGTGTTTTAAGCCAGCTTTGGGGAATACAGCCAAAAATATCAATATGGGTGAACAATGAAGTGAGAGGTTTTACTCAACAGTGAACATTAGATTTGAACAATTCAGAAGGAATTGACCTGGAGCCTTCTCAGATTTTAACTGTGCTATAAAATTGAATATCTCCGGCTCTGAGACTGGTTTCTACTCAGGCAACCCTTCAGTGGGGAACTCTGATTTAACATTCTGAATAGGGAACCGGCTGGACGGCACACTTTACTTTTAATTCTCTTGCAGAACCATTACAAGTGGGGGGAAATGTTCCCATGTGATTTCAGGAATCGTTTGCTATGTCATAACCAGTAAGTGTTGCTGTGATCATTTGCCAACACTTTACTGTTCTTATTTATTGTGGCCACTATCAATATTTGCCAGCTGTTTTTTTCTGCTGTTTTCTTTCTTGGTTAAGAGATTCTTATAATTATTCCTCAGCGGAACATAGGTATGTGGTAATACTTTGACACTAGAAGCTCTGTATTGCTAATATTGATCATGAACATTCCTCTTCAGTTTTATACAATGAGGCAGACCTCCCCTTAGCCCAGATTAGCGGACCGAGCGCTCCGCTAACCCGGGTATTTTGGTCGTGTGTTGCCATGGTATGACTCTGCACTGTGGCAAAACACAAGTAGACCCCTGGCGGAGAGCCTAATGCAGCCTCCCGGCTCAGGGGTCTCTCCATCATGCCCTGTGCGCTCACGTGGCACCGTGTGGCCCCTGATCCCTTGCCAGCTCCGTGACAGAGTCGGCTATTGGTTCGGCCGCCCAGGGCTGCATCCCTCTGCGGGGAGAGCGGCTTAATCCCGCTCTCCCCGCAGAACGCTATCTGGCAGGTCTCACTGATCGTGAGACCTGCCTCAATCTCTATCAAACTAACGATTTCCCCTTATTGAGTTGAAACATCCAATTGACTGGGTAATAGTCAAATGTTTATAGAGAACTACAATCACGGTGTCATAAGCTACTAATGCTGAGACTAATGAATCACTTTCTATGGCTTTAATGATAAAAGATCAGGACATTTTAGTAGAGCATATTGTCAAGTTTAAATGACCACCTAAGTCTCCTTGAATTGATATTTCCAAGAGCTTTAAGATAGGCTCACAATACTTTTTGTGGAAAGGGAAGACTGGCACGTTCATTCTTAATTCCAATGGTCTGCTGATGGTCACTAAAGACCTGGGTATTTATTGTTAAGCTATTGACAGTCATTTGACTTGGAGATGACCATCTCATCAATAGATCAACTTCCTGCTAGAGTGCTATAAGTATATTTGCCAGTAAGGTCTCCACAAGTGGAGCCATGTAAGTGTCTCAAGCGACTCCTCAATTTAAACTGAAATCATGTAAAACCTGCAGCATTGATAATATTGTCTTTAGAGTTTCTCAGCTTTACTCCAAAGTCCTCATCATTTCCTCCTGCTTTATTAGACTTAGAGGAATAAAAGATATAATCCGTTCAAGCATTGAAATCTCCAGCCATGACCACGTAAGCTGATGTGTGTTGAATTCCTGACTTCAATAGACATTGTTCTTGATTAGTCCAGCAGGTCCCCTTACAATTTTTTGAATTGGCAGGTTGGAGAAATATAACTAATAATCAGAGAAATATGTCTAATTTTAACAATAAAAGTTATTGCTACTGCCTAAATAAGCTAGTGTGGCATTTAAAGTAGAAGCTAGAACGCTGGCATCTCATCCACATGGTCTACGTTTCTGCTCGGCTGCAACTGCTTCTAATGTCAAACCCTGATGCCTATTTAATTCTATTCTATTTTGGGCCCAAGTTTCTTGAAATCATAATATATCAAACTGATGTATATATTCTAAGAACTCATTGAAGCTATTCTCACGAGCAGCAAAGACCAGGCGAGGAAAGCCCATCCCAGTTTTTGCTGCTCGTGAGAATCGCTGGGAGCCACACGACTCCCGGTGGTGGCGCGGCAGTGAGGCCTCTTAGGTAGCCCACCACTTCACCCAGGTTTTGGCCGCGAGTGTGCCCAAACACCGGGCTACATGATCGTGTGCCTGCTGCAGCTGCTTGCAGCCGCGGCGGACAAACTCAGGGGGGAGAGGGGCTCCCAGGAATGCACCGCGCACTTGCACAGTCATGATTGGGGCCCTGGGGGTGGGACACCATGCGGCAGTGCTTCCCTGCACCAGACCCCCGGAGCTGCTGGGCAAGGCCTGGCGAGGCACAGGTGGCCCGCAGGAGAGCCAACACCCATCTGGGAGGGTGATTTGCACGCCCAGAGACCTCACTGTGATCCTCTGTGGGGAGGTAAGCGCTTTCAGGCTTCCTCCCCACACAAGAAGGTAGCCCTTCTCGCCCATCGTGAGATGGGCTTCATTATCTGCTGTCTTATTAGCCCATCCAGCTAATTCCATGAAAGAAAGTAGAAATAACTGGAATATGTTTTGGATCTTAGATTGTCTATGTGTAGGTTCAGTTATTCCTAGCTGATTAACGTAGGTACTGCCATTCTTCTGAGTTTTGGGGTTTATTCTGATTTCTGAGCCTTCATTTCAGTAAGTGATTTCGTAGGGTTTGAGCTCAACCTGGTTAGTTATGTTGGGGACTTTGGCTGCTATTCTTGAAGGAGCATTGATTTTAAATTAACTAATACTGAGTCAATTTCCTTTGGAGAAAAATGGCTACTGACATCGATTTACTTCATTATTCTTATCAATGGTAATTTGTGGATGTACTACTGCACGTGTTTGTGGATTTTCTGAAAAAACGGTCCAATCCTCTTCAGTTGTCTCTTCATTTCTTTTACTAACGCATTCTAAAGACACTGATCTATTTATAATAGCTTGTTGTTCAATTAAAGCAAGATGGAGAAGGATTGAAATAGTTGTTGTTCTTCAGGTTCTGGGCTTTCTATTTGCAAAGATCTATCACTTAAAACCCTTTTTGACAGAACTTGTTTCTGGACTCAGAATTGCTTCTTTACCTGGATTAATTAGTGACATTCTTTTCACGTTAGGAGGAATCTTGATAGTGTTAGTAATGCTAGGTGGTTGTTTAGCTAAATTACTTATAGAACTAGATAAAGGTTTTACAAACCTCGCCAGGCCTCGCCCCGCTGCTCCGGGGGTCTGGTGCAGGGAATCACTGACGCATGGTGTCCCACCCCCAGGGCCCCAATCACGAATGTGCAAGTGCGCGGTGCATTCCTGGGAGCCCGCCTCCCCCCTGAGTTTGTCCGCCGCGGCTGCAAGCAGGCACACTGCAAGCGAGGCACACTCGCGGCCAAAACCTGGGTGAAGTGGAGGGCTACCTAAGAGGGCTCACTGCCGCGCCACCACTTGGAGTCGTGTGGCTCCCAGTGGTTCTCACGAGCAGCAAAAACCGGGATGGGCTTCCCTCGCCTGGTCTTTGCTGCTCGTGAGAATAGCTTCAATGAGTTCTTGGAATATATACATCAGTTTGATATATTATGATTTCAAGAAACTTGGGCCCAAAATAGAATAGAATTAAATAGGCATCAGGGTTTGACATTAGAAGCTGTTGCAGCCGAGCAGAATCGTAGACCACATGGATGACTTGCCAGCGTTCTAGCTTCTACTTTAAATGCTACACTAGTTTATTTAGGCAGTAGCAATAACTTATATTGTTAAAATTAGACACATTTCTCTGATTATTAGTTATATCTCTCCAACCCACCAATTCAAAAAATTGTAAGGGGACCTGCTGGACTAATCAAGAACAATGTCTATTGAAGTCAGGAATTCAACACACATCAGCTTACGTGGTCATGGCTGGTGATTTCAATGCTTGAACGGATTATATCTTTTATTCCTCTAAGTCTAATAAAGCAGGAGGAAATGATGAGGACTTTGGAATAAAGAGTTTCTAAAGACAATATTATCAATGCTGCAGGTTTTACATGATTTCAGTTTAAATTGAGGAGTCGCTTGAGACACTTACATGGCTCCACTTGTGGAGACCTTACTGGCAAATATACTTACAGCACTCTAGCAGGAAGTTGATCTATTGATGAGATATTAATCTCTAAGTCAAACAAGTGTCAATAGCTTTACAATAAGTACCCAGGTCTTTAGTGACCATCAGCAGACCATTGGAATTAAGAATGAACGTGCCGGTCTTCCCTTTGCACAAAAAGTATTGAGAGCCTATCTTAAAGCTCTTGGAAATATCAATTCAAGGAGACTTAGGTGGTCATTTAAACTTGACAGTATGCTCTACTAAAATGTCCTGATCTTCAATTTTTTAGAAATATATATCTTTATTATTTCCACGGTTTCTTTCAAGATGATGATGATATTCCTTTCTCTTCCGCAATGGTTTTATTATTTGTTATGAATACTTTATAACAATACTTTGAGAAGCTTAACTGAATGAACAGTTTGTGATGCAAACAACTGGAAGGAAATTGTGAAGGATTAGATATACCTATAGGGGGGAGATCTCACTGTCATAGTGTGTGATAGCTCATGCTCCCAGTTGTAGGTTATAAAGATCAGTTATGGCTGAATTTAGTCTCCCTCTTCATGAAAGGATATCTTTCCATTTATCTCTCCGGTTGGTTTGTTTATTTTTTCATTATATAAGGAGGGGGACTATTAAAGGCTTAGCTGATTTCTGTCAATTACTTTATTGTGGCGTTTTGTACACCTGTTTAGGACGAGATGGGAATTTTGATTATTTATTGGTGGATATGTGGCTTTGTATTTACAATACACATACTATTTCTGTTATGGCAAAACTAGCGTGTTTTTTAAAAATTGTTTTCTTCTCCATTGATCAATCTTGTTTGGAATGGTTTGAATATATAGTTGCCTAATAACTAATTAAACTCAGGGGGAGTGTTCTGTGAGAGGTTTAGGTTCTATTTTCTCTGACAATTAGATTTATAGTTGAGCTTACAGATACTAATATGATTTTTGTATTGCTGTCTTCTGAACCTCTCATGGATTTTTTAGGCGGTAGCTGTGCTGAACTGCGTTTGGAGAAGACAGCCAGTATGAAGTGACTGATGTGATCTATGGTGTGCTTTGGGCGCAGAACCATGCAGAACCAGCTTATCTTCTGTCTGAGGGATCCTCCCCCTTTATTTTATTGGAATTATATAGTGCATTGAAGCACATTTAAAATTACATACTAAGACATATTTGAGACGTACATTTGAGATACATTTAAAACTACATCTCTATTTTAGAGTTCTTATTAGCAGGATTGAATTCGTGAATTCCGTTTAGATTCCTTCATCTCTTATTTATAACATTGAAATTTAAGTGGAAGATAGGTGCAACTGAACTTTATAACATTTGGTGGTGGTCTGCTGCTGAGGTTCCTGCAGTAAACCTGTTATACCCTTGTTTTGATAGAACAAGGATTTTAAAATTCACTGAACTCGTTTTTGGTTTTGCTAGATTCATGGATTTTTTTGTAGACAGGGAGCCATTTTCTCAATTATTTTGCTAATTTGCTAATAACTGCTTTGAAAACTTTTTTGTGCTCAAGTTAATTCTCGACTCTCTGTGGAAAAGGAAAGCTATTACCATGTTACATTCAAAAGAGGGTTGCACAATGCTGCATACAGCTTGAATCGGCTATAAGCGGCACTAATCATAAACCCCAAAGGGAATGCAAAACGGAGTAATGCCATGCAAATAGGTGTGGTGGCCTTGTCAGTTCATTAGCACTACTTTGACATGCCAACTTAGAATTGTGGGAAGGCCAGATAGCCAGGGCCGGTGCCAGACTATTTTGTGACCCCTCTGAGTTCTGTACTCTGCGCCCCTCTGAGTTCTGCACCTTAAGTGGCTGCCTAGTTGGCCTGATGGTAACACCGGCCCTGCAGTTAGCACTGAGGAGTGACTTTTAACAATCTTCCAAAGATAAAGAAAGAGGGTTTTCTGATTCCTTCTCATTCTTATTTCTCTAGTCATAAGTCTAAAGTATTTTGGTTATCATGGCTATGGACAGAGGCGCTCTTACCCCTGGACTTCCAGGCTGAAGTCCAGGGCCTCCAGTCCCCTTGGGGGACCCCAAATCCTTTTTAGTCTGTCCCGGGTGGTGTGGTCACACTAAAAGTGTGTGTGAAATACTGTTTGTGTGTGTGGGAGGGGCCTTCAAAAACCTTTAGGTCCATGCTCCAAAATTCCCTAGGTGCCCCTCTGATTATGGAACCGGTTGTCCAAGAGCCACTGAAAACATATCTAGAAAATCAGAAGTAAATTCAGAGGCTCAACATAGATCAAAAGCCACTCAGAGAAATGAAACATTGGGACTCAGGAGGAAAAATGGTCCATTGGGCCATGACCTCTCTTGTTACACCTCCCCCTGCTCACTCATCGGTCACATGAGCAGAGGTGCTTTCTGGGAGCAGAAGCATATGCTTTTCTCTGCCGTGTTATAGTGTTGGATCACTATATTGACAAAAAGAGAGAGAAAGAAAGCGTGCACATGTGCATCTGTGTTTGTGCTTGAGCTTTCTGTTAGTCAGAGAAACACAAAGGGAGCAAGATGTAAGTAGGATTTCATAGAGGTTTCGACTTTCTGATTCTATCATTCTCTTTGTGATTTCAGGAGAGCCTTGGGGCTTCCTCCTCTCTATCTAAGGCAAGCATCTTTTTAATAGAGATTGTCCTCAGGGCATGCTCTGATGTTTCAATACACCTGTGTGTGTATCTTCATGAGTCCAGGTGCTGGACCATTCATTTGACCCTTTTAAGCAAAGGCTAGTGCCACCTACTGGCTGGACATATTACAGCAACATTTCCTAACAGGTGGCCCAAGCTCAGTCTAGGGACAAAGAGCAGGAGGACCCTGCAAGCCCCACCTCTCATCTTCTTTCCACTCGGTTCTAGGCTGCAAAGGCTGAGGACCCTCCTGCGCAAGCGGAGGCCCAAGTCTGGTCCACCAGAAGGAAGCAGCAAAAGAAAAGAAGAGGGTGCCACAGTGCCCATGGCTGCTCATCCCAAGAGCTGGCACTTGATAGCCTGCTGCAGAAAGCCAAGAGACCACCAGGATCCTGAACGGCAGGGGAGTTTTGGCATCAGCACTCCATCAGCCGCTCCCAGAACCAAATGGTACCATCTGTGCAGGAGGAGGGAGGCTTTCGCTGTCAAGGATGGGAGAGATGCACACAAAAATAGGCAAAGCTCCAGAGCATTTGGAAACCAGTCTGGAGGTGAAGAGATTCTCAGGATTGGGGGGGGGGGGATTTAGGGGTTGGGAATGGAGTATCTTAGAAATTGAGGCCAATAGGTGAGGATGGGAGGCAGAGCAGGTTCCAAGGTATCTATACTCTTCCTAAACAAAGAGGGTTTCAGTGAGAAGGAGCTGGGTCCTTTTTGGAAGAAGGACACAGATGGGTGCATTAATATGTCTGCACATTCTTCCTGTTCTTTCCCCCAGATTCATTAGTCAGCAGTATGCACTGCACCCTCATCTCCTCAGATGAATCAGAGCTGGAGGACCTAAAACTGGGTGAGGAGCTCATGGTGGACCGCTCCACACAGATGGTCTGGGAAGACCTGAGCGATACTGAGAGGCAAAGCTCCAGAGCATTTGGAAACCAATCTGGAGGTGAGGAGATGCTCAGGATTTAGGGGTTGAAAATCTTAGAAATTGAGGCCAATAGGTGAGGATGGGAGGCAGAGCAGGTTCCAAGGTAGCTATACTGTTCCTAAACAAAGAGGGTTTCAGTGAGAAGAACCTGGGTCCTTTTTGGAAGAAGGACACAGATGGGTGCATTAATATGTCTGCACATTCTTCCTGTTCTTTCCCCCAGATTCATCAGTCAGCAGCATGCACTGCTCCCTTTTCTCCTCCAGCTCCTACCAGTCTGAGGTGGAGGACTGCAAAGTGGATGAAGAACTAATCAAAATCATCCACAGGCATATGGAGGACAGAGAGGAGGTACAAAACCCCACATCCCAGGTGCTTCCTCCACAGGTTGCTTCCATGTTCTGGACCTTTACCTTTCCAATTGCTTTTCTGCCATCAGATGGAAGGGAGGGGGGGTGGGCACGAACGGTGGTTCCACATGACATGTCATATAGGACTGTCACGGTGATATTCCCTGTGAAAATCAGCAATGCCTCTCCCTACCGTCATGATCTTACTGCATGATGAGACTCAGAATTAAGCCCCATTCAGCACCTGCTCCTTTATTTCATTTCTGCCTCCTCAGTCCTCACTCCTTTCTTTCCAAGTGGCTTCTGCAACTTGGGCTGATTCAGGGGCACACAAGTGAACAGGAAACAACTGAGGCAAGGGGCAGAAGCTGACAACAGAAGCCTATTTAAGGATTTCCTTTAAGGGACGCTAGTCCTGGGAAGCCTCCAGAGTGCCCTGCCTAGATATTCTGGCACTGCCCTTGCATTTTAACTCCCAAATTGCACCACAAAGAGGGTGTGGAAAAAGACAAGAGGGCATCATTGGAATTACTGGAAAGTGCTGGGTTGCTCTCCCCTCCGTGTCATCTGGATCCCCTGAAAACACTGAGTGGATGAAATGTGTGCCTCCGGGACAAAATGACTGGAGCAGAAGCAGCCAAGGAGCCCAGAACAATTTCCATGGTGGCCTACAGGATCCCACCCCTTTTGATTCCATCCCCTTTTCAGTTCTGCCATCTCTCTGTGCACTAGCAGAATGCTATGCAGGGTGGGAAGGTCCTCAATTCTTCTCCATTCAGAGCCACCGCGGGATGGGTGCTGGACCCTATCAGAATGTCTTCTCTTACCTAACTGCTTGACTCTCTTGCAACTTCAGAGAGCCAACAATCAGGATGAGGATGTCCATTTCCTCGCGGTCCTCTGTGCTTGCTGCAAGGCTTTATATAAGAGCTGCCAGGAGAGTCTGGATCTCTGCTTGGAAGATTGTGTGAGGTTGGAAGGAAAGCTCAAGAGTGGGCTGAAATAGCCGCACTAGGAACCCCCATGAATTGATGCTTCTCTGCTCTGTTTTGGCCCTTGGTCTTTCTCAGGTGGTGATGGAGAAGTCCCCTGTGCAGTCTGGGCCTACCATTCTCCTGCTTTATGCCATGGCTGCCGTCTCCCGCCTCAGGTATCTTTTCTGGGAGAAGGGACTCTCTCTTCACAATAAGCCAAGATGGCTGGCAAAAAGGGGTGCAGTGAAAGTGGCGAGTGAGGGGAGAATACCTTCAGACTTGCACAAAAGACACCAGAGCAGTTAAAATAAAGGGGAGAGACACGGGCAGAAAAGGAAATGGAAATTGCTTATGAAAAAGAAGGGGTCTTCCCTTTCGCCCACAACACTATCAGTACAAGTGGCTGGGAAAAGAACGGGGATGTATTGGCTCTGTGATGGGCCCCAGAGGAGTTTTGATTCCTCTGGAAGCTGCTGAAAATCAAGGATTTTTTATTGCTGGACATACAGTAATTCGGGCTAAGCCAGAATGCGGAGCCATTATTCGGGAGGGAACAGAGTCGTGTCTGAACTGACCTGATAGCCTGCAACGACTTTGGGGTAAATCCAGCTGATATGTGGACTCACGCTCTCTATTCTGGAGGAGATTCAAACTAAAAGCCATGTGTAAAAGCTCCAGGTAGGACTTGGGGGGGAGCAAGGTGAGGCAGCAATTTGCACCTCACCTCAGGCTCCCAAATGCCTTGGGCTGCACCTGAGGATGACAGCCTCTCCCCCACCCTGCATAACTTAACTTCCCCCTCTACCCTGCCAGCAAAATCAAGCCTCCAACTGACCCAGAGCTAGAGTCTGCGATCCTGCACTTCGCTGTTCGTGGGCTCATAACAATGCAAGCAGGAAATGTCCACAAAAAGGTACATTCTTATGGAATTCATCAATGTTCCGGCAAACACACCTTCTGGAGCGATGATTGTTAATTCCCTGAGATACCTTCTATCTTCAGGGGTGCAAAGGGATAAAAAGCAGAGGAGGTGATTCACGGGTGCTCACACAGTCTCTTTCCATCTCCTTCATTGCATGGATCGTGGGCCGCTGGTGGCCTCGACTTTCCTGTCCTCACCCCCGGCCGACGAGGCGCATGCTCCCCCATGCCTTCTGCTGTGCCTTCTGAGTAGCAGCGAGAGACGGGAAAGACAGGAAGGTGCCTGGAGAGCCCCCTCAGTGTGCACACTCCCCGCTCGCCACTGGGTCACATGCTGCTAGGGGTGGGGGCACTGGACCAATCACAGGCCTGTGGCAGAAGGCAGAAGGAGATGTGGAAGTGGCAGCAGAATGGGCGAGTGCCGGCAGCCTCTGCCGCATAACCAGTGAAGGTCACTGGTCTATTTTGTCATCCGGAATCCATGGAATGGCTTTGATGGAAGGCTCTCACCTTGACTGTGCTGAGCTCCTCTTTGTTGACATGCTGGAGGGCGGGGCCTGGGGGGAGTGCCGCAATTACACACTGGCTCTCTCTTTTCTTTCAGGCTCTGCACAAACTCGCAGCAGACAATCTGGAGCTGATGCTGAGGGGTTTTTTGTCAGAGGCCCCAACCACACAGCATCTCTTGTCCCTCCTGGAGGTAAGAACATTGAAGAGGTGGTGAGGTGGGAAGGAGAGCCCGGCAGGGAGAGATGGACACCTGGGCCACATGTAGTCAGCGGGAATGCCCACCATGCACCACTGTGGCTCTTCTGTGATTGGCAGCCCAACGGAAAAGGCAGGAACATCATGCGCAATCTCATACAACATGCTGTTGAACAGCATCACATATGCTCTACACATCTCTGAATACAAGCTTGATCAGGAACAGTATCCCCAAATCAAAGAGACGCAGGAGAGGAACAACTGAGCAGACTCACCTGTTCCATCCTAGAGATCTCTGGGAAGCCACTCACTTCCTCCCCTGGACACAAAGGGCTAGACTATACATGCACAGACTCAAGAGGTAAAGCTTCTCCTTGAAAGCACCAGTTTAGGGAGCAGGTGGCTGAGCAGATACTTAAATGCTCCCTGTGGCAAATCAGTACTGCCCTTGACCCTGGCTCCCCCCAAAAGGATTTTCAACTTGACTCTTAGCCAATATAAGGGCATAGGGGAAGAATTGACACCAGCTCTGTGAAGAAATTCTGCTATACGTGTACAGGAGTGGCTGGAGGAATAGTTTCAAATCCAGGCAAAGGGGCATGAGAAAGCTAGATAGGTCCCTCACAGGTGCATCACACAGGCTTCCGACACCTCAGTATGAGCAGTTGACAGATTCCCACAGAAAAACAGAGGCGAGGTGAGAATGGGAGGAAATCCGACTCCTTCCTTCCAGACCAGAGGCTTCACAGGAGTTCCTGACCATGTCCATGCGGGAGGCAGTTGTGTGATGAGGCCCGGGGATAGTCAAGAGTTCAGAAGGCGTGACAGAGACAAAAGGGACT
Source organism: Hemicordylus capensis (assembly GCF_027244095.1). Classification (NCBI taxonomy): domain Eukaryota; kingdom Metazoa; phylum Chordata; class Lepidosauria; order Squamata; family Cordylidae; genus Hemicordylus; species Hemicordylus capensis. The sequence goes on from NC_069657.1 coordinate 226,525,228, forward strand.
TCAAAACTGGACCAATCCTCATGCTCCTCTTTAACAATAACAATGTTTTAAAGGATTCCATAGGGATAAAAATGAAAGGCAATAGTCCATAGGCATAGACAAAATAGGTTAGGAGGGGGGTTCAGCCCAGGATTATCCCTGACATCAGGGGTCTCTGGCTCCCAAGAGATGAAGGGTGGCAGTCCATCTTACAGTGGTGGATTGGCAGACAAGCAGACTGGCTGCCTCCACAGACCTGCCACTGCCTTCAGCCACTACAGCTCTCCTCGACCTGTCATTGTCTCCCCACCCCAACATTGCTTTGCCAGTTACTGCTACTGCCCTTCCACATTTTCCCTCCTTGCCACATCCGATGCTCTGCCTTTTGCAAAAGGCAACCTCTGGGAATTTTTGGACAACACACACACACACACACACACCGCGGCGAAACACTCAAATGTACTTTAAATGGGCAAGGGTAATCAAGGGCCAGCAAGAGGAATGAACAGTTTGAACCCCTGAAACCACCCGATTCCCCCCCAAAACCCATGTGGACGGATACTTGGTTTGCGGTTGGTGAGACCGGACACCATTTCCCAGTCGCAGAGACTGAAACTGCGGGAACCGTTGGGAAAACTGCAGTTGGCAAGGGATGACTGCACTAGTATAGGCTGGGAACTAGTATAGAGCAAGAGGAAGTTAGAATTTGTGATGGTTGAAAGCAACATTAAAAAACACAAAAACTAAAAAAAATTGATTGATTGATTTGATTTATATACCGCCCTCCCAGAAATGGCTCAGGGCTGTTTACATCAAAATCAAAACAAATAAAATCAATTAACAATTAAAATCAAAACTAAATCAATTAACCAATGGAAATCATTTAAACATTAAAATAGTTTAAAACCAACATTACAAATTTAAAACCATAGATCTCATTAGATTATATAATATCTATAGAAAGCAAATGAAACTAGAGAAGTTTACTCTTCTGGCAATATACCTGTAGGTATAAAGTTCATCCTGTCACCAACCCCTTGCCAAGACAGAGAGGAAAATTTACCCTCTTGGAGGGACCTACTTGTCTATTCACGTTAGGAAGAGAAGAGATGACTGGTCTACCCAACCCAGGAATATCAATTGCCAATGAAAGAAGGGGAAGGATTTTTGATAACACAAGAATTTTTGATAACAGCTGTTAAATTAACAGGGAATCCATAAAACCAATTCTTTATATTGGAAAAGACTAATTACACATACAGGCCAAAAATATAGCAGTAATTATAATTATAGACGAAATGTATAAATGTTTAAATTAATTTCGCTAGTCTCTATCATACTTTTGGAAATTGCAATAACAGGGAATCCAATGGGGGGAAATCAATCAGCTTTCAGTAAAATCTATCTCTTATAAGTTCAACCTAATAGCTTCAACAGATAAATTCACCTATATGCCTTTAAACACAGATTTCCATATTCACCAATATCATACATTCGCTATTTCATCAGAGGGAATAAATTGAATATGTTCATATTAAATAAGCATAGAATAATAGCTAAAATAACAAACTAAACATATTAGTATAAATTGTGATAATCTAAATGTATACATTTTTATCTTGAAATAAACCAATAGGAATTAAAAATTAGGGATGTGCACAAAACCGGTTTGCCCGGTTTGGTTCAAATTCGAACCAGGTTAGAACCAGGAGGGGGTGGTTTGGTTTTGGTTTTGCTCGAACCTCCCCCTGGTTCGGTTTGAATTTGAACCGTTTTGAACTGGTTTGGACATCGAAAAATTGGTTGGATGGTAGCTGGCACCCAGGGGTACCTACCACCCAAACCCCAAAGCAATCGGACACTCGTACGATTTTTTATGAATTTTTGAAATTTATTTTTTTCTCTCATAGGGTATAATGGGACTCGAATGAGTCCCTCTCTCTGGGCCACCCCAGCACCCCCAAGTGCAGTTATGGGGCTGCTGAAACCTGAATTCTTCCCTATGGAGAAAAACCTTAAAGCCACTTGTGAGGTGCTGGGGTGGCCCAGAGTGAGTGGTGGTCTAGTGCAAAGAGGGTGCCAACCACCCCCATGGGTTGCTAACCCATGGGGTACTGGGTTTTGTTGTTTCTGAAGTGTTCTGAGTGTACATTCTTTGGTAGCATATGAGATTTTCAATGACAAACTGAATCCACTCTCATTGCTAACCTTAAAGACACATAAACTTCAAAAATCAGCCCTTTGCCCAATTCCTTTCAAATAATTCTGATAGCTACCTGGCCCCCCTTGGGCACTACCACCACCACACTCTGCTCTTGGACACCCCTTTTCCCCCGACGTGAAGCTATACATTTGCTGACACCTCCATGCTTCTTTATGGAGAAAAACCTTAAAGTCATGTAAACTTCAAAAATCACTTTAAAATCAGCCCTTTGCCCAATTCCTTTCAAATAATTCTGATAGCTTCCTTGCCCACCTTGGGAACTACCACCCACCACACTCCACTCTAGGACACCCCTTTCTCCCTGACTTGAAGCTATACATTTGCTGCAATCCTCATTATTCTCTATGAGGAATTCCAAAATAATTTTAAAATTCACCAGTAATCAGAGGAGTGTCTGATTGCCTTGGAACTTTGTGGATAGTATGCACCCCTGGTTGTCTACCACCCATCCCACCTTTGTGCCCCTAGGTGCTCCACAATAGGGGATATGGGCTGATTTGGGTCCCATTATACCCTATGAGAAAAATAATTAAAAATATTTCAAATATTCATAAAAAATCATAGGGGTGTCCAATTGCTTCAGGATTTCAATGGTTGTTGGCACCAATGGTTGCTCCACAATAAGAAATAATGGGCTGGTTCGAGTCCCATTATACCTAAGAAAAAAATAAAAATAAATTTCAAAAATTCATTAAAAACCGTACGAGTGTCCGATTGCTTTGGGGTTTGGGTGGCAGGTACCCCTGGGTGCCAGCTATCATCCTACCAATTTTTTGATGTCTGAACCAGTTCAAACCAGTTCAAACTGGTTCAAATCAAACCACCCCCATCAAGGGACTACAATTCTCAGGTATCATTTACTTTCCAACATCAAAGCAAAATAGTAAAGAGTCCCAGAAAAAATCACATCAAATAAGTAGATGCTATTAAGAGTCTTTCGTAGTCCATCAAGGGGTTAACTTGAAAGTCTTAAAAACATTCCAGGTAGAAAGATAAGAGGAAACTCTGCTGGGAGACTAAACACTGCCAGAACTAGCTCCATATGAAAGAAAGCTTGCGCATGGGAAAGTGTGTTATCAGGTTACGTGTAGTAAATATAAAAAGTCTTAGGTCTTCTATTTGTGATTATTCCTATTTCAAATGTTGACGTTCAGGCCAGATTTCTGAATAGGATTTGCAATGCTGGGTAATATTTATACTCCATCAGTGGTGCTAGAAGGTATTCATCCAATTAGTCAACAGCAGAAAATAAAGAGAGTCCAAAATTCCCAAAGGATGCCGAAACGTTCAAAGTTTTTTCTTTTCCCCTGTTTTTCCATCACCATAATCCATAATATAATGAAAAGGAGGCATCAAAAGCTCAGAAATTAAGAATCCCCTTTCCATTTGTCTCTACAGTCCCAACTTCAATAATGTTGCTAAAAGTTCCAGGCAGCAAGCAAGAGACATAAACATAATTGTACCACAAGAGAGCTTCTGTATTCAAACTTCCATATACATACTGTATTCAAACCTTTAAAAACAAAAAACCCTCATTCATTTATCTATTCCATCCCAACTTCAATAACGCTTCTAAACGTTCGAAACAGAGAGTGCCACACAAAGAGCAAAGAACTTAATTACCAGCCATAAAACACTTTTATCAGTGCCGGAATTCCAGTGCTGTGATTAGAGTTCAAAATGAGAGTAATTAGTAACTAGAGCATCAAACGCTTTGCAAAACCACTCGCAGGAATTCTTCAAGGTAAAACTCAAAACTGATTGAAATAAGATGCTGGGTTCTGCAAAAAATTAAGCAGTAGAATCACACATTGGTCATGTAAGACTTCATTCCTCTCCCAGCCAACCCTCTTCTTAATGCCGTTTACATAATTCCCTCTGGAAAAGTCAGTAGGAGGCTCAAAAGTAATAAAGACCAAAAAAAGGGGAGGCCAGAAGAAGTAAAAAGAAATGGCAAAGATCTTGCAAGCTCAAAAGCCATGGTCATCTCAGAGATTTGATAGGCAAGAAAAAAGTAGATAAATAGCAAGTCGTTCTTCAGAAGGCATGATATTAAGCCTGTCTCCGTTCAGCCTGATGCTTAATGCAGAAAGGTCTCTCCTGAGGGTTCATCCAGGGTCCTCCAGGTTTTTTCAAGCCTGGAATCTCCCCAGACTCCCCCCTACTACTACTACTATCCATCAATATAGATCTAATTTGAAACCCAACTAGCCATGGTATTTGATACCATGGTACTAATCTTATCTAAGTAGTTATGGATTTTCCCTTGTGTTGGGTTATGAGAATTATATAATTGTTCAAGGAACTTAACAAACTGATCACTGATATCTTTAGTGTTAGTGATGGTTCGACCTTTATCATCCTTTATTACTTTTATAAGCCTCTTCTCCTTAACTTTCTTTAATTTATAGGCTAACGAACTTGTAATTTTATTATCATATTCATAATAACTTTGTTTCAAATAAATGGGTTGAGTAGAAATTTTTGTCATTTCCAAAACCATGAGCACCTTCCTTTTCTTCTCTATTTGCTTAAAGGCATTAACAGACCCTGTTCTATGAAATATTGCCAATAAGTGTTTACTCTCCAGTTCTAGTTTATCATGCATTTGTGTTGATTCTTTTTTAATCCTGCTCATCTGATCAATTCACTCCCCTCTAATAACAGCTTTCATCGCATCCCATTTCATTACTTGTGATGTATGTTCCTTATCATTTTCATTTTTTAAAAAATTCTTAATGTTTAGGCCAATTGTTGCTTTGCCACCCAGTCCACAAGTAATCTAGGTTTAAAACGCCAAACCGGGAAGAATAAAAATTTCTCCTCTAATTAGATACTGTTTTAATTGTGTTTTAATTATGCTTTAAAATTTTTAACTTTTTAATTTTAATTTTTGAAATGTTTTAATCTTTTATTGGCTGCCTTCATCGTCTATAAACCACCCAGAGAAATTGCATTTGGGGCGGTATAGAAATGTATCAAATAAATAAATAGAAAGATAGAATTAAAGATCACTGGGGCATGATCTGAAACAAGAATGGGTCCAATTTCTCCCTTATGAAATTTTATGAAATGGATTTGTGTTAAAAAAAGTATTAGATGCCCATATATAATCCAACCTAGAATAAGATTGGTGTCTTCCTGAAAAAAAGGTAAAACTTTTGCGGAGGGATCAAGCATTTGCCAAGAATCTATAAGCTCATATTTATGCATCAATCTTTGAAAGTTCAATTATAGTAAGACTTGTTTCTTATATTGTAAAGATCTTGATTTATTCTCGTTAGATGACTTAGTGGCATCAATATTAAAGCCCCCCCCCCCCAACACTATATTATTACCAGCAAACCTTTTCATTTTTCACGAGAGCCAGCGTGGTGTAGTGGTTAGAGTGCTGGACTAGGACAGAGGAGACCCGAGTTCAAATCCCCATTCAGCCATGAAACTAGCTGGGTGACTCTGGGCCAGTCACACATCTCTCAGCCTAACCTACTTCACAGGGTTGTTGTGAAAGACAAACTTAAGTACATAGTACACCGATCCGGGCTCCTTGGAGGAAGAGAGGGAAATAAATGTAATAATAATAATAATAATTTCCCTCATTGTTTTCTGAAGGAAGTCAATATGTCTCTGATTTGGAGCATAGATATAGGCCCAAGTAATATCCTTATTGTGCAACTTCCCCTTAATAAAAATAAATCTTCCATATTTATCTTTCAAAAAAATTTCAATACAAGATCAATGTCAGCTTTAAATAAAATGTCAACCCCTCTTGCCTTGTTTTTCCCTTGAGCAGAAAACTGTTTTCCAAAATATCTATCAGCAATACCATCTATCTTATAAGTCTCTTGCAAAATCCCCCTCCCTTCTGCCTCGTGCTGGGGGAGGGAGTTTGTTCCAGCCCTTCACGGGCCCAAGAAACAGCCCAATTGGCTGCTTAGCATGAGAGGGGGCGTGGTTTCGGCCAAAATCGGCCGATCCACGCCCCAAGCTAGCAGTTTGCCTTCAGCTCTTCTGCAGGAAGGAGCTCCGTTTGCGTGCTCCTTCGGATCAAGGGAGGGTGGTTGGTTTCGCCCGGGAAGGGGCGTGCGGCGCAGGGGAGTCCTCTCTGCAGCATTCGGCGTCGCGGCGACGACGTTCTCCGCCCGGCTGGGCGCGGCGCATTTTCGGCTTCTCTGGGCCTTCGGCCCGCACGATTTGGTCCCTCTCCTCTCCGGCTCCCGGACTAGGCCCTGCCTTTTAAGGCAGTAGCGCTCATGGGGGATAACCCCTTTCACTCTCCTGGGTGGTTGAAGTCCCGTTTTTGTTGTTGTTGTTGTTGTTTCTTTCGTGCGTTATCTTCTTCTTCTCCTGGCTTCTTCCTGGTCCCCTGGTGACAGATTGGGGCTGTGGGTGGTCTGCCCAGCTGGGTGGGGGATCGGGACTTGGCCTTGGGGGGGGGGGTTTCACGCTGACACAGGGTTCTATCTTCCTGGCTGTTTAACATAGCGTTTCTTGAGTTTGGGTGGATTGGGGTGTTCCTGCCTGCTGCCAAGTGTGTGAGTGTACTGGTTGTTGGCTAACTGGTTTGCAGTCGGTTTGATTGCAGTGCGAGTCATGCCCAGGAAGGCTAAAGAAAAGAAGGGTGGGAGACCCATCAGACCACCCAAGAGACCTGCTGCTCCTCCTCCGTCTTCCTCCGAGGATGAGGACGAGGAAATGGGTGTTATTAGGGCCCTAATAGGGAGGATGGAGGCGTTGGAAAGGGCCAGGAATGTTCCATCGGATCCAGGGGCTGGCACATCTGGCGGCGGGGGCATTCCGCCCCCCAAGGTCCCTCGCAGGACTCGTGGGGCTGCTAGGAGCCAGTTATTGAAGTCTCTTTCCAGCAGGTTGGAGGCCCTTGAGAAGGCTGGGGCCCCTGCTGGACCCGACACTCCATCTGAACCTTCTGGTCCATCGATGCCTTCGCCAGATCCGCTGGGGCAGCCGGCTCCTGCACGACCTCCGGACCCGGTTCCTGCACTGCCTGGACCTGTTTCACCTCAGCCTGTGGCGCCGGCGGAGCAGCCTCTTCGGGATCCGTCTCTCCCTTTGGCCCCGGGTGAGCCAGCAGCACCGACACCCCCCGGCAGCACCGGCCAGTGGCCTTCTATACCCTGGCCTGTGCCTGCCATGGGGGATGGGGACCAGCCACATACTGGTCCCCCTATGCGCACACTTGGGGTTCAGGGTTCACTCCACCCATGATAGGTAACGTGTTGGGCCTCCAGGGCTCGGCCAAACAGATCTGGGGTGTCAATAGGCCCTCCGGCGCGCCCATCATCTCGTCTGCGAACAACACTACTGCCCCGGTCCCCGCGCCTAGCAGCCCGGGGTTCTATCCTATGGGCATTACCCCCACACCCCAACACGCCCCGTATGGGAGGATGGGGCTTCCTTTAGGAGACCACTTGCTCCCTGCCACAAAGGAAAAGATCTTAAAGGGAGAGTACATAGACATCTTTAGCCTGCTGTTCAGGGAACCCGAAGTTAAACATAAAGAAAGAGAGTCCTGCAAGGAACATGAGGCTACGAAGCGGAAACCGGTTGAAAAGACATGGAGCAACTGGCTCTCCAGCTTTACCATATACATGGGGGTAATTGTGCAGGCGCAGCCGGCTAGGGGCCCCTCCTTGCTGAAATACATGGATATTATCCACAGGGCCGTCTCTGATTTTGCAGGATCCGCTTGGATCTGCTATGACGAAAGTTTTAGGATGAGAGCGGCCCTTGATCCATCTTTGCCCTGGGATGCCCAGCTACAGGAATTGTGGCTTGTGATAATGTCCCCAGCCCGCCCGGTTGAAGGGGACAGATCTGATAGCAGACACTTGTTGTCTAAGCCGCTTGGCTCCGTGTCTACTACTGGGTCAGGCCATCAGTGGGTTCAACCCCACTTGGTCTGCTGGGAGTACAACTCAAATGGTAGGTGCTCCCGGTCACCCTGCCGTTACAGGCACGCGTGTGGCCTCTGTGGGTCCAAACACCCCAGTTCAGGCTTCCCTCGGACCCATTCCTCTGGTTCGGGAGGCAAGTTTCGGTCGGGAGGTGGTAGGAAGGGTGGCCCCCCTCCACCCGCTGCGGGTAAAGGGGCCCAGCCCCATCAAGCTTGAGGTGTTGGGCCACCTGTTGCAGGATTATCCCGATGGATCGGCGGCTTCCTACTTGTTTTTTGGTTTCCGGGATGGGTTTCGCATCCCTTCATCTTCTAGGCAGGGGTCCATCACAACACGTAACCTCAAGTCCGTTATAGGTCAGGAGCAGGTTGTCTTAAGGAAAATCGCAAAGGAAGTCGCGGCCGGTAGGGTTGCGGGGCCTTTTCAGACCCCTGCCTTCCCAGGGCTGCACGTTTCACCGCTTGGGGTGGTACCCAAGAAGGTGCCAGGTGAATTCCGGCTAATTCACCACCTCTCTTACCCCAAAGGGTCGTCAGTCAATGACGGCATCCCCGACACTTTGTGTTCCGTCCGCTACACATCCTTTGATGAAGCGGTCCAGGTTGTTCACAGTAAAGGGGTGGGAGCTCTCTTAGCCAAGTGTGATATCGAGTCCGCCTTCCGCCTGCTGCTTGTCCATCCAGCTGATTTTGAGCACTTGGGATTTGCCTTCGCTGGTCAGTTCTATTTTGACCGAGCGTTGCCCATGGGCTGCTCGATTTCATGTGCGGCCTTTGAGGCTTTTAGCACTTTTTTAGAATGGGCAGTGCGGCGGAGGGCGGGGCTTGTGTCAACGGCCCATTTTTTTTGATGACTTTGTCTTTGTAGGGAGGGGCAATTCTGGGGAATGTTGTCACCTGCTGTGCTCCTTCATGGAGTTAGCAGCGGAACTTGGTGTCCCTCTAGCGCAAGATAAGACGGAAGGCCCAGCTACCCGGTTGTCTTTCCTAGGCATTGAGCTTGACTCAGTAGCAGGGTGCTCCAGGTTGCCCCCTGACAAGTTGCAAGCCTTGCTGGCTTTGGTTAGGACCCCAGGGGAGGCCCGAAAGGCTTCCCTGAGGGAACTGCAGGTGGTAGCCGGTCACCTGAATTTTGCCTGCAGGGTGGTTGCCCCTGGTAGGGCTTTTCTGAGAAGACTCTGCGATCTCATGGTAGGCCTTCAGGCCCCGCACCACAGGGTGCGGATCTCCGAAGGAGTCAGGGCCGATTTGGCCCTGTGGGAAACCTTTCTTCTCACATTTAATAGTACCTCGCTCTGGCGGTCTGAACAGCTTTTAGAAGCCGACTTGCAGGTCCATTCGGATGCGGCTGGAGGGGCTGGGTTTGGGATCTATTTTAGGGGCCGGTGGTGTGCTGCCCCCTGGCCTGCATTGTGGGTCGAACGAGGGTTAGTTAGGGACATGACTTTTCTCGAGTTGTTCCCCATTGTGGTTGCAGTCCACATCTGGGAGGGGGAGTTTGCCAACTCTTCTGTGAGGTTCTGGTGTGATAACCAGGCCGTGGTGCACATTGTCAATACCCAAACCTCACACTCACGGAGGGTCATGTGCTTGGTCAGAGCACTGGTGCTCCAATGCCTGCGGGCGAATATAGTCTTTCAGGCCTGCCATGATCCGGGGATAAAAAATGAGATCGCTGACGCCTTGTCTCGTTTTCAGATAGACAGATTCAGGGCGTTAGCTCCCGAGGCAGCGCGGCTCCCGGACCCCATGCCAGCAGTCCTGTGGCAGCTTGGCAATTGGAAGCCCAGCAGGCCATAGCAGCGTCACTGGCACCTAGTACCAGGGCGAGTTACGCAGCCAAGATAGAGGCTTTTGCCCAATTCCGGAAGGCTGAAGGTTTGGCAGAGTCTTGGCCTGCCCTGGTTGGTCACCTGCAGCAGTTTTTAGTCTCACTACACAAAGCGGGGCGATCTGGGTCTACTTTGGGCGGTTACTTGTCGGCCTTGTCTTTTGAGGCTCAGGTTAGGGGGGTCGGGGATTCCTCCTCCGATCCACGTATCAGGCGTATGTTGGAGGGATGGGCCAGGATGTCTCCGGCGCTGATTGACAGCAGGCGCCCGATTATGCTGGACATGTTGGCTTCCATTTTGGGTCGCCTGGACGGCTGTTGCTCCAACCCTTGGGAAGTTTCCCTCTTTAGGGCAGCGCTTCTGGTTGCCTTTTTTGGCGCATTTCGCCCCTCTGAGTTGCTGCCGCGTAGCAGCTGTTCCCCACGGGATTGTTGTCTCCAACTTTCTGACTTAACATTTGAGGCCGGTACGGCTAACCTGTGCCTCTGTCGATCTAAGACGGATCAGAGGGGCAAGGGTCACTTGGTCAAGTTAGCAGAGGCTACTGGTTCTGCGCTCTGCCCGGTGGCAGCCCTTAGGCATTACACTGGACTGTGTCCCCGGCCTGGGGGATGCTTGTTTCTTCATGGGAGCGGCTGCCCATTGACACAATATCAGTTTCTGACAGTGATCAGGAAGGTCCTTAAGGAAGCCAGGATCCCCACAGCTGGGCTCACCCTTCATTTCTTCCGGATAGGGGCTGCCTCTACTGCTTCCGGATTGGGCATGACTGAGGATGCCGTGCGGCGGATTGGGCGTTGGAGGTCCGTGGCGGTCAGGCGGTATGTGCGCTGACAGTGGCCAACGTCTCATGGTTTCTCTTCTGTGTTTCTCCCTGCAGGTGCTGGTGGAGCGCCGGCTCCAGTCCAGGTCCTGGTGTGTGGCCATTCGCTGGTCTTCTGGGCCTTCAGGTGGGCCAGCACCTCGCAGTGGGGCACACAGTTGGGTTTCGGCCGGAGGGCCTCTATATATTGGTTGGGCATGCGTGGCATGCTATGGGGCCAGCTGCTCCCCACGGTTAGGAACCATTTAGATAGTTTTCCTGCCCCTCAAGTGGTAATTTTACATTTAGGTGAGAATGACTTGGGCCGGCGAACTGGCCTCTCAATTATTCGGCAAGCCGCATCCGATTTCAAGGTTCTTCGGAGCTGGATCCCGGGGGTATACATCCTTTGGGTTAACTGGCTCCAGCGTAGAGTCTGGAGGGGGGTGTCTTCGGGTCTTGGGGTGGAGAAAGCCCGTCGCAAGGCTTCAGCGGCCCTAGGCCATATGGTTAGGGCTGCTGGAGGTAAAGTTGTACTCCAACCAGGGATAGCTGCACGCCTACCTCAGCTGTACCGACCCGACAGGGTTCATTTGTCCGAGGTTTGGTGCGATTTGTACCTGAGCAATATTCGGAGGGGGCTTGCCGAGTTCTTGGAGGTTTATGGGGCAGGGAGGTCAAGCGTGGGCTAACCTCCCTGTGTGGCAGTAGCAGTGCGGGCTAAGGGAAATTGAGGTTAGATCTCGGTGAGCACCCTTGGGTATTCTAAGGTTGATTGGTTAATTGCTCCTTTGTTGCCTGTGCGGCACGGGGAGAACGATTGCCAAGAAACCAGCTTCAGGACTTCACCAGCCTTTGGGCTCTGCGGTCCGGGGTGGTTGAAGTCCTTGAAGTATCCAGATCACTTCCTGAAAAGGGGGTGGTTGGCTGTGAAGGGATTGGGCGGGTCATTCCTGCCCTATTTCCTGAGCCAGGGTTTGTCGCCCATGCAGGCTATGTGCAGGGCTTTGGGTCCTTGCTCATGCCTAGGAGCCCGCACTGTTGTTTAGCGGTGATTAATCACCTAAAGTTCCAGTTCGCCATGTTGTAATTTTAATAAAGTTGTGGCCCTTTTCACCATATACATGTCTCCGTGTCTTCTTGGGCTAGGGTCTGGGAACAAAGACCACAACTGGGTTAAAGGACTTAATATGTTTAGATATCCTGGCCCTTCTAATTGCATCCCCCAAACCTCTCATTTTCAAGGAAACAACCGTACTGTAATCACTCATTTTTGATTCTTAGTTCTTGCTGACAATTATATAGATTGTCAGCAAGAACGAAGAACTTATTTCTCTATGCCAGAATGCATGGGGATGCGCAGGGATGCCTGGTGGAACATTCCAGCCAGAGGAGGAAGGCAGCTGGCAGGGATGAGGATGGCTGGCGGGCAAAGCCCCGCTGGCCTGAGAAGGAGGGCAGCCACTGGGGAGGAGGACCACCAGTGGGCAAAGCCCCGCCGGCCTGAGGAGGAGGGTGGCTGACGGCCCAAGGCCGCCATGAGGAGGAGGCAGCAGCCGAATGGCTGGCCCTGGCTCACCCAGCCCAACTGCTGAAGTGAGGAGGAGGTGGTGGCAGGCCCTGGCCTGGCCGCTGGGAGGAGGGGGGAGAAAGTAGAGGGGGGCCAAAAGCAGGCAGAGGGTGGGGGACGGGGACGGCCAGTCGGCTGGCTGGCCAGTCAGAAAGCCGGCCATGCCAGCATGTTGGGGGGCACAGCTGGGCCCAACTAGCACACAGATGCTCTGTACGGGGTCAGCTAGAAATGATTTAATTTCCAAATTCCAGATAGTTCCAATCCCCTCACATCACCCATTTCTATTTTAGTATATCTTTCTATAGAATGCAAAACAATGTATTTAACTGTTCCTTTTTAGAATATGCTTCCCCCTTCCCAGAAAACCCTTCCCTCCAACTGCCTCCTCTTCCTGTCACCCCCCCCCCCTTCCCTCCCTGGTACACTCAGACCGAAAGCAAACATTGTTGCAGAAGAGATAAATTCTCTAACGATTTGGGGGGGGCAGGTGAGAGGAGCATCAGCTCACCCTCTCTCCATTCCAGCCCAATATTCCTTATAACCAAATGACTATTTAACTACTTACCTATATTCAACCAGCGTAGCTAATCACCTTAGCATTCTCCTCCCTTCTTCCTCATTTCTCTTTTAAAATTCACGTACTATAGTAATTTATCAAATCTTCCAGCTGCTTCTCATAGATTCCAAATGGCCTAGTGTCAAAGGAGACAGTTAAAAAAAAAATCTTAGCAGAGACGCATATCTTAAACGAATTCTTCTGTTTCCCAGTTAACTCAAGGCCAAGTTGTTTAGTTCTCTGTGAGACTTTCCAGCTCAGCTACTTCTCTTTGCATTTCTTCCAGAGATGTAATAACTTGCTTCCCTTCAGGTTTGAAGACAATTATTTTAAAGGGAAACCCCGATTGGTATCGAATCCCTTTTGAAAAGAGAATCTCAGTCAAGGGCTTGAATTCTTTATGCCGCTGCAATGTTGGTGTATTAATATCTTGAAAAAATGGTACTTTCTCATTATCCCAGATTACCTCTTTTTGACGTCCTTTATATAGCTCTCTGTCCTTCAAGCCAGAATTAACGAATCTCACCAGGACGTCTCTCAGTTTATATGAGATCCTATGAACTAGTTCCAGATCTCTTTCTACAATTTGCAAGTTTGAAGACACCTCTTCATTTTAGTGATAACATAGCTCATTAAATCCACATTTGGCAAGTTTGCACTAATGCCCCGAATATTTAAATTATTTCTTCTATCGCGATCTTGGATAATCATCATATTTTATCATACTTCTTCCACTTTCTTCTGAGTAGCAGATAATTCTAGGGCATTCTTATTCGCCAGATCAAAGGCATTACTAGCTGTTTGTCCAATATCAGAGATTTGCAGTGAAAGGTCCTTACATTGCTTATTAATTTGATCAGTTATACTTGCCAAATCTTGACGGACAGTTGTAAACGAGTTACTCCATTCCACTTGTAGTTCATTATTAAGCTGCATTATCAAATGTTCAATTAATTGTAATTCCAAGGTTCGCCCAGAGGTATCCAAAGGCTTTTCTTATTGTTTTTGTAACTCCAGTTGAGCTTCTTCCTGGATCTCGTCATCTTCGTCCTCTGCTCCGATATTGGGGGGGGGGGGATACCAGCTGGCTTCAAATCATCCAAGAAGGCACTAATTCCTTTCCCTTTCTGCTTAACTCTTTCTTGGACATTTTTCCTCCAATATCACTTCAAATTAACAAATGTAGCTGCCAAACTCTCAAGGCTAGGTCTGATAAAAGGGCTGACATGGAGAGAGAGATTGAGCTAACATACCATCTTGTCCGTGGCTTGCGCCACCTTCCCTCTGACAATTTCATTCATGCCAGCCATTTCAGTGAAATACAGTAGCATTAAACTGAAATATCTCTTGGAAGAATGTTGAATAGGGCATTTTGCATCTATAGAAGCTATTGTCTGAAGTTACAAGGAACTATTTTACTTTATTTTTAATTGTTAAAGTTATATACCGCCTTTAATTAAAACAATCCCAAGGGGGTTTACAGCAAAATTTAAAAACAAGGTTGTAAAAAGGACACCATTAAAATATTAAGCTAAAAATATAAAACAAATCTGATTAAAAATTTAAAATGAAAGCATAAAAGCACTACAGAGTAAAAAGAGCAGCAGCAGAGACAATCAAATAGAAGCCTGGGTAAAAAGACACATTTTAACATGCTTTCTAAAAACTGTGATGGAGACCTAGGAGTGAATAGCCACTAGTACAACTTTTCAAATTCTTTGATAGTGACCCTGAATGTGATGCAACCATCAGCACTGAAGCCAAAGGACTGCTTCTAAAAAATTACCCACCCATTTTCTGGCACACTTCTTGACACCACCCACCCCCCGCCCAACAAATGTCAAAATTGATACATCCAGCTAATGCTATTCTGGAATTGTTTTCAATAGATATTTCTGTTTCCCATGCCCTTGATGTCATCCTGGCAGTTTGAGAAGAAATGGCATCACTGCAAAATGATGCCACTCAAAATGATGATTTTCAAAGCATTCTTAAAGAAGCAGGACTGAACACTATAGAACACCAACCAAATCATTCAAATGAAATAAGGTCCGGAGATGGGGTGCAAAAGACGGGCAGTGTGTGGGAGGAAGAGATGCAAACTTAGAATCCTGGCAAGGTGGCTCCTCTGCCCGGGTCCCAGTGATACCTCTCGGTTGTGCTAGCATGAGGGGTGGCTGCTGGGGAGGGGCCAAAGGAGACAGGGAAAGAGCTTGAAGTCCTGGATGGGGCCAAGCACAAGCTCCCAGCCCTAGAGCAGTGCTGTTGCCACTAGCCCAAGTGGTGGCTACACAGGGACGGGCCTTCTCTGTTGCCACCTCCAGACTCTGGAACGTGCTCTCTGCTGAAATAAGAGCCTCCCCATCTCTGACAACGTTAAAGAAGCCTTTCAAGAAACATTTTTCACCAAAGCCTTTTAACTAGACTTGTGGTTTTAAATCGTTTTTTAATGTCTGTTTTATTTTGTTTTATGTTTTTGTAAACAAAATAAACTGTCACTCAAATGAAACTTGATGTGGATACATGGATCTCCTTAGCTAACAGCATTTGGAGTACAATAAACATAATTAAAATAAATCTTCTTCCCTGTTTGATTTATGTATTAAGGAGTCTCCTCTTATTCATTCCCCGAAAACCCTTCAGACACTTTCTCAAACTTTTCTGACACTTTATATGGCATAATGTTTTTATGGATTTTTAAATCTAGTTTTATGTTAAACAGTTAAATTCTTGGTTTGTTTTATTCTTGGTTTGTTTTATGCAGTAAACCGCCTAGAGACTTTGGTAGTGGCTAGAATACAAATTTACTAAATACATACATACATACAATCTCAGTTTTTCCCTTCATAGCTTACAGTTACCAGTCCTAGAAGGGGATCTTAATTTCTCAGCTATTTTACAACATCATAGAACAAATTGGCTTAGTTGGATCTTTAAATTAAAATATGATCTTCCCAACCCTTCAGCATGGTCCACTCTTGAGGTTTGCTTGTATAGCCTCTATCAATCAGACCTGTATTGGGCTCCAAATTGGACTGGATTGGACTGTGCTCCAGATTTTAACAGACTGGAGTTACCTGTGCTGACATAATGACTCTGATCCTTACATGACAAAATGACCCTCTGATATAATCTTGCAGTCAAAACATCTGGTATTATGTTTATGGAGAACAATGGGGCCATAAATCATCTTCTAACTCTTGACCAGATATTAGACACCGATCACAATTTCCTGCCTTTTGTGCATACAGGATGATCTGCCCCTGACAGCTAAGTAGCAATACCTGCAGCTGAAACACACTATAACTTCCAGATTTGGGCACTCTGCTCTAAGTGCTTCTGAGGTCCCTAAAGTTTTAGAAGATATCATTTGCATTGGTGACCAGCCGAAACCAAACATATCCATATACCGTAGATACATCACATGATAAGTCTGACTTATTGCTCCTATGTGCCGAGCAACATGAGGAGTTGGAAACCCAGATCCTTCCAGTCGAATGGACCAATGTTCTAGGAAGCAAAAAATCCTCTACACTAGAAGATCATTCACATGACCAAATCAGCTGGGTCTGGGGAGAAGGCAGGAGCCCACCTGACCTCCCCCACATGAATGGTGGCTCCTCAGTGCTCTGCCACTTGCATGCCCAGAAGAATGGCATGGTGGCAAGTGGCCAATGATACGGGAATCAAGAGCAGGGGGGAGGGAACTGGGCCTCCTAGAGTCCCACAATGCACTGTGTGAGTTGCATGGTGCATTTGGGAAATTCCCACTGCGGGGCGACTCCCCCTCCCTCTTCCCAGTTCTATGGAAATGGTGGTTGTGGCAGCCAAAGCACCCCACGGCCTGGGCATGAGGTAGGAAGTGCATATGCCTCCTACGACTTCACTTTTAGCCTGGGAATGAAAGCAGAGCTATCTGAGGTGGAGTGCCAGGATCGGGAGTGATCCTGGCACTGCGCACAACCCACCCTACCTGGGGTAGCCCTGTCCTGCCCCTGTTGGGCTGGTCGTATGAACAATCACTGATTCTTAAATTGAAGCTCATCCAACAGATTTTCTCCACCTATTGGATACCGTAATGTTTATTTCATAAACATATCACTGCTTTCTCCCTTATATTGATGCTGTGATGTTGCTAAAGGTTCTCTAATTCATATGATATGGTGTTGTCCAAACAGACATCCTGTGACGTCTGGTGCAATGAAAATGGCCCCCAAATTGCAACAGGGGCCATTGTAAGTCAATGCAAAGGAGAAGAAGTGTGAATACAAGTAAGATAACGTGTTTAACTTTATTAGCTGATTTTAATGAAATGGTTTAATGAAGTGCGATTCCAGTTGCAGAGGGTCTATGGGGGACATAATTTCCCGGTTTCTGAGGAAAGTGAAGGGAACATGAAGACTTCCTAGGAGGGGACATGTGTATGCGGAAGGGCAAAGGGTCCTTGCTGCCGAGGTGGGGGTGGGGGTGGGGGTATCTGTTCCACTGTGACCTAGGATGGTGTTGCAAGGGATCACCCTGTCAAAGCAGTCCATGCAGACCAAACCAAAATCCTGCTCCTCTGGCAGCTTGCTGCTGGTAAGCTAGGCCTCTCATTAGAGGTTCAGTCTACTAGGGAGGCCCATGCAGCTGAAACCCCTAGGTCTCCCTGTAGACTACATACTCATGAGTGGAGCTAACCCAACAAAGCTTGTGTGGGGTCCCCAACTCTCCATGGTTAAAAATATATATACAAAAAGAATCCCTGCAACCCCACCCACCCCTTTTTCTGTGCACCCAAAGGAGATTTTGACACTCTATATGTCAGAGCCTGACCGTGCACATAGATGGGGGTGGGTGGGTGAGTGGGTGGATCTTTTAATCTATTCAAAATTCCTAAGTCAGGCCTGGCCTGGCATTGCATCATATGCAGATCTGCTGGGAAAGGGGATCTGCCAACTCTGGGGGCCCCCTTTCCCCAACCTTTCTGTGGGGAAAAAAAATGAATTTGGCTGCTCAAGAATTCCTGGTTGGGGCTGTTTTTTAAACCTGATCCCAGGCACCACACCACCAGCCATTTGTTCCCCTCCCAGTGCTGTGATGGGGTGCCCTGCTTATGTTGCCACCTAGAGTGTTTGTGCTTGTGAACATATATCATTGCTGCTTCCTCCTTGGGGAGCAAAGCACTTAGTGTCCATCCTATCACCCCGTCCCCTTTCCCTCCTGCTTGCCAGGTTGTGGGTCGGGGGGAGCAAGGGACAAAGTGGGAAGAGGGGAATGCCCTTGTGTGACTACACTGCTTGTGAGGCTGACAAATCTGGGGGTGGGATGTGGTGGTGTCCCTGTTGGGGGGCAACTCTATAGCTGGATAGGTGACAGGAGGGGTGGGGCTGGTGCTCAGAGAGGTGACCAGTGAGAATCACAGAAGCAATGAAGCGGCTGCAATCCCTGGCACATTTGTGCCACCACCACTTTGAAAATCAGCACAAACCCATGATTATAGCAGCCTTTGGGCTCAGACATAACCCTTTAGTGACCAAACCAGTGGTCTTGGTGGCAAACTTTTGTGCAAACTGAAGGTTCAATTTGGAGGTTGTCAAGGCAAACTGCAGATCATTTTTGCTGCAAAAACATGGTTTCACGAATTCAGACATTTATTTTATTTATTTATTCGATTTTCGATTACTGGAGTTCCAACCAATCCCCATTTAACTCCAATTTCATGCCATCTCTGAACTCAGCCATAATGTATGGATCAGGTTTTTTTTCTACATTGGTGATATAGTTCAGCTTAAATAAAACAAGAAATACACACAATTTACAAGACGATTGTGTGGTATTCCTAGTGCCATCTGCCGAAAAACTACAGCGATCCATGAATAAACTGATTTGTGTCCAAGTTCGAATAAAAGGAGTTTCAAAAGACACAGTTTATTCACAGAGTATGGTAGACTGTCAGCATATCATGCTAAGAATAGTATGCTAAGAAATGTCCTTGTATGTTTTGTGAATTTAGTGAAATAGTGAAACATGGAGCTATATGACCTGAAGCATTTATTTACTATCACAGTTTTGCAGATGCATATGTATACAAGGCACACTGAGGCACACTGGGGAAATTCTACCCTGAAGCTCAATTTTAAGCAGGCGTTTAGGGAGTGAATGCCATTTCATGATGAGTTATAAGTTATAAGTTTATTCAGTCACTGACCAGCAAATTTCATGATAATGAGGATGAGGACGAGGAGGAGAAATAGATTTGGGTTTCATCAGCACCCTGATAATACTTATAACAAGTATTATAAGTATTATAATACTTTCATACAAATCTATGGTGCAACCACACTGGGAGTACGATGTACAGTTCTGGTCACTATATCTCAAAAACTATATTTTAGAATTGGAAAAGCTGCGGGAGAGGGCAACCAAAAGGCTTAGGGGCCTAGAGCACCTTTCTTACAAGGCAAGGCAAGCCTAGAACAACCTCTGGGGCTTTTTAGTTTAGAAAGGGGCGGGGGGGGCAACTAAGAGGAGGCATGATAGAAGTCTATAAAATTATGCATGGTATGGAGAGATAATATAATTCCTAAAGATCCTAGCATGGATGTTGGGATTCTCCCCCAACGCCGAGCGGCAATTGTTCTTGGCTTAATGCTTTTCACAACATCACAATACCAGTCAAGTGACCAAAAACATACATACAAGAAAAAATGATGAAAAGCAATATACAAAATTTCAAAGGTAAATACGATATTTATAATTGATATGTTACAAAATACATTCCCCTGGTGATTGCAAGTGTTTATGTGAAAGAAAGTGTTGCAAAGTATGACTATTTTATTCCTTATCTTTTTAAGGAATAAAATTTACTTTTCTAAATATTTAAGTGGATCTGGGGGGAAAAATCAAGACAAGTGTATAAAAATTTAGCTACAACTTTGGCAAAATCACAAAAGTCTACAATTTTATAACCAATTACAAAACACATTAGGGAAGCAGGATCTAGAAGTCAAAAGGGCAATTTTCTAGTACAAGAAACATAGACTTCACAGTAGCCTAAGAATGCAACATTATATAGTGCTAGCAAACTTTTTTTGGGGGGGGGATGTTGCAGATTGCACTTGCTTAACAGGAAGCTCTAGCAGTGGAAATATATATAACCAACAGACTGTAGCATTCTGTCTCTGTCAGTGTGCTTGTTGAAGGCAAGAGAATTCAGTATCAAAGTTACAATTTCTAACTATAAGTTACAAAGTTTCATTTCATTAAGATGAAGTTAAGCAATGAAAAACCCTCCCACCCTCCAACGCCCAAAATTATCCCAAATCATATTTTCATCCTTTCCTCCCAGTTTTGTTGGCTCATACCTCCTTGGCCCCCCTTTTTATACCACCAAAATAAATAAATAAAATTAAATTAAATTAAAAAATAAAAATCACATTATAGAGATACATGTTTTGGAGGCGTTTTCATCAGTGTTTCATGATAATCAAAATGGTGCATCCACAAAGTTTTCCCCGACACATACATAGCAAGTACTAGACATAGCCAAGACGTAATCAGAAACTTTATACAAAGTAGGTATGGCTTTTTCCTTATTCTTCAGGACCAAGAAATGTGAAAATATGAGAGAAGATCAGGAAATAAAATGGAATTGTTCATGAAGCAGTCGGTTGATTCTTAACAGTTTAAATAAAATCTTTAAACAAAGTTTTTGTAGCATTTCAATGTGTTTTGAAGATACTGGTTCCATCAGCATGTCTCATATACTAAGCTTGTCCCCTAAAAAGCTCATCTTCTGAAGCTCTGTGTTACAGTAGGTAAACAAAAATGAATTTACATTGGTGGGACTACAAGCACCACTCTTTTCCACACAAGCAGCATGGAGTGATTCAAAGCCATGAAACTCATGCCAACTGGTGGGGCATGTTTGCAGAGCGGCCACACACCCTGTTTCTGCCCCTCCAAATGTTAGAAAGTTTGCACATTTCTTCATAATTGCAATCTGTTTGTGTTTTAGATTAATTAGTCAATGCACTCATTGCTTCATTGTCTCCAAACGGAAAACTGCACTAAATGGTAGATTTTACTGTTAAAGACCCTACAATAAGATTGTTTTATCTGTACATTTTTTCAGATATTTAACTGTATAAAAATGTTCATTTTACACAATCTTGAATTAAAGTATTTCTTGTCTGTGAATTTCACTTCTGGTAATTTTTATTTTTTGTCGGGTGTGTGTGTGTGTTGATTTTTAAAACAATGGAAGACTACAAGCCAACAACAGCCGGAATTGTTACTTTCAAACTCTTAAGAATTTATCTTCAAGGCTTGCCTGGTGGCTGATTCACACGTTCGCGTGCATCACTAGATGCCCATTACTTGACCTTGTGTGAATTGCTATAACTAAAAATGGTTGTGTTTGAGCTGTGATAACTCTTTCATGTATGCAAGTCATCACTTGATGTTAGTTTGGGGCACTAATGAATATCATGTGTGAATTTGACCCTTAAGAAATGGGGACTCAGACAAGTCAAGCAGTAACCATGAATTTCTCTAGATAACTGCTTTTGCTGCTAGCAGTCATACTTTTGCAGGTGACTGGCATGCTGACATTAAATGTGCTGATGCCCTAGCTGGTTGTCTGTCGTACACATGTACTACAGGGAGCAGGAATGATAAGAATTGTGCAAAACCACAATGACATCTAGAAAACAACAGTAATAATCTATAACTCTCATGTATGTGGTCTTTTTGAAATCATTTTGTTTCTCCCCAACAGTGCTGCCCCTCCAAAATTGCCCCTACTCCTAAATAAGCAACCTACTCTCATGTGCCCCCCATTACCCAATTAAAAAGCATCCCATAATATTTTCAACAGCCAAGCAATGAAAGCTATTTGTATTAATATGAAAGAAAATTTTCTTAAAGTATTGTATCAATGGTATATGACACCTAAACAGCTTAATAAGATATACAAAAGCTCTGTGAGGTGTTGGAAGTGTGGAGATTTAAATGCAGAAATTTCCCATATGAAATGGAATTGCCTTGTGGTTCATAAATTTTGGAAGGCGGTATTAGATAATTTAGAAAGAATAACAAACATAATAATTGAAAGAACATCTAAGTGTTCTGGTGGCTACTCAGGGACGGGGCCTTCTCCACTGCTGCCCTGCGGCTTTGGAATGCGCTTCCTAGTGAAATAAGAGCCTCCCCATCTCTGACAAATTTTAAAAAGTCTTTAAAGACACATCTGTTCACCCAGGCTTTTAACTGATATTGTTTTGGTTGTTTTAATATTGTTCTTAGAATATTGTTTTTGTTTGTTTTTAAATTAAATGATTGTGTTTTAAATTTCTTGTTTTTGTTTTTTTACTAATGTTTTACCTTTGTTTTTATCTTCTTGTAAACTGCCCAGAGACATAAGTTTTGGGCGGTATAAAAATATGTTAAATAAAATAAAATAAAATAATAAATAAGTGGTTCTGATGGGATGGTTTGTAAATCTCCCCTCTAAACTGGGAACTCTGACAATAGGGCCTGACTGCTGCTAAAAAGATAATTTCAAGACACTTGAAAGACTATGAATCTCTCTCTGTAACTGAATGGTGCAGAAGGGTTTGGGGGGTGGTTCAAATGTATACGGGTTTATTCCAAACACTTTAGCAATGATTGCCAAGTGTATGATTTTACATTTATGTTGTACCATTTACTTTGTTACAGATGAAGTGATAAAGGATAAAAATAACAGAATTCATAAGATAGGAAGAAGGGAGGCAAATGAGATCATCTTTTTTCTTTTCTTTTCTTTTTTAATTTGGTGGGATCCACTTTGGGGTATCTGGAAGAGAAAACTTGATATGGATTTTAATGTTTATATGAAGCTAGTATTATGAATGTTGAAATTTTTTGTATGGCTATGTTGATATGCTAGGAAATGTGTTGTTTCAGGGTTTTTTGTATTTTGTACTGAGTCTTTTTGTAATGAAAATTCAAAATGTAATTATAAAAAATAAAAATAAAGTAATATATAGTTTTACATAGAGACTGAATTCCCAAAAGTTCCATGTTGCCAATTCTGATGTCAAGAGAATGTTGATACAGGATGGTGGCACAAAGCTATTCTAAGAAACTATTCACTTCTATAGCAGACTGTGTCGAATAATTCCAAATCTTTCTCAAGGAGGCCTATGCATGTGAGTTTGGCTGTGACCTTAAATCTTGTTGATCAGTGTGAGTAAAGTTACATGGGCACTCCATTCTCACTATCTACCACAGACTTGCACAGGTAGACTTAGCCAATAGGTGATACAGGGGAATCAAACCCTAAACAAATGAAGATGCTTCAACCATGATCCAGAAGACTTATCTTGGAACTCTCAGATTCATATTCAGCATACATATACTGTACAGCCATAGACACACAATAAGAAATGTGGGGGTAAGGGACTGCAGCTGAAGAAGCGATGGGCATTTTGCTAATCCAAAAGAAACTGAAGGACAAATCAATATAATCAAAACGGTACTATTCGCCAATATATATATTTTATACATGTATGTATACATTATAGTGCTTTTTTCAGAATTCTGCTCGACTTCCCCCAAAAGGAAATACAGCTTTCAAAACAGCTGCACTTTATATAGAGTTACAGCTGTCTGCTTGTACCTCCTTAAAACAGTATCTGCCATAAACATGCTTCTCTTTCACTGTTGACGTAAGCCTGACCTCCTGACCCTAGGGTCATTAATCATGTTGAAATCAAGTATGGTTATTCTACTACTATTGTCAACCCAATCTGTAATGCTTGGGTAATACCCCTTTCGTACAGTAAAGAGCCGCGTCCTTGGCCACCTGGTCTATTCAAAGGGTGTCTCCTCCGTAATAGTGTTCTAGCTGTGCGGGTACTGTATCTCAACCAGGCCCACTTCCCACTCTCCAGGAAGATCCAGGGGCTTTGCTAATTGGATCGTGTAGGCAGAACTAGTGTTCTGTGGGAAGGCCTTATGGCTGGCATTACTGGGCAGAGTAACAGAAAACCCTCTGCCTGCCATTCTACACCGGTTTGCATAGATCTGAAGCAGGCACCCAGCTGTTGAACTTATCAGGCCAACCTGCCCACTTCACTAAATGTTGTTTTACTCTTCCACGGCCTTTTGTATCTATAATTTTTTCAACCCTGTACACCTTGTCCACCCCCTCTTTAACTTTCTGCATTTCTTCCGGATAGAAGCTGCCGAGAACAGCCTCCCCCATGTCATCTTTTAACAGGTAAACAGGTCTTTCCCTTCTTCTGATGACTTGGTCCACTATAAAGAATTCTGTGGTGTAGTTCTGTTCATAGCCTTTCTCAAACCTTCCTTTAATCTTTGAAATCCTGACATGATCACCTTTTTTTAGCGTAAGAGTCTTGGCTTTTTTGTGGCTAGTGTTACCGTAAACAGTTTTCCATACAGCCAACTCATTGGAAGGCTTCACATCCACAGGCCTGTTTTGTATGGTTCTGTGAAAACTGTGGTTATAGCTGTTTATGAGTTCAGGTAAAACATCAATATCTCTGAAGGTGTTGTGAGCTGTGAAATACCTCCACATTCGTGTTTTTAGTGTTCGGTCAAAACGTTCAACCACAGCAGCTTTGACATCATTGTTCGTGATGAAATGGTGTATTTCTTGTTCCTTTAATAGGGCCCCTACTGCCTTATTTAAAAATTCACCCCCCTCTGTCCATCTGGAGCTTTCTAGGTTTTCGGCCTTCACTGAAAATAGCTTTAAAAGCCCTGGCCACTTCCCTACCCTTTTTGTCTTTTAGAGGTACACACCATGCGTATTTAGATAGAATATCCACAACTGTCAATATGTACTTGTAGTCATCGTTGTATTTAGAAAACTGCTGCATGTCCACTAGATCGGCTTGCCATTGTACATCAACCCCTGAAACAACCGTCTTGTTTCTTTTAAAGTGTATCCTCGCAGGTTTATGCCGAGTGTAAGCATCCTGCTCTGACAGCCATGTCTTCACTTGTCTTTTACTCAACTCTTTAGTGTTCTGCCGGGCCTCTTGATATCGAGGTTCTACACCACCATAGCTCCCTACATTCCCTGGTGTATAATATATTTTCTTTAGGATTTTCTCCTGTTCCGCCATGGTGCTACTTAACACAGGTATGAACACACATTTTTTCAAACAAAATTCTTTTATTGATCGTTTTCAGTACAGACACATGTGATACAGGAAACGCTGACATCGCCTAGATGCATGTTCTCAATGGTCCTGGCCTGTACAAATAAGAGGGGACAATACTTTAATAAAACTGAGCATTAAGTAAAATAAACTAATCATACAAAATAAAAGACATATGGCTCACCATCTTGGGATCCTCCTCATTTACATTTTGCTCTTCAGGCATGGCCGTGGTTACCAGACCACTATCCATACATTCCTCCCCACCTTCAGCTGCTGATGTAACGCTTACATCCCTTAAGTAATCCTCTGTAGGGCTGGATGGCCATGGTGTCTCACGATCTTTGCACATCCAACAACTCTGATCGACACACCGGTACTCCCGAGGCCTGTTTGACATGAAAGATAGGGAGCCACACTCATCAGCACCCTTATTCAGCTGATGCTTCTTATTCACCCTTTTTTCCCTACGCAGCTTTGGTTTCACAGGAGCTTCTGTTTCAGAA
Source organism: Hemicordylus capensis (assembly GCF_027244095.1). NCBI lineage: Eukaryota > Metazoa > Chordata > Lepidosauria > Squamata > Cordylidae > Hemicordylus > Hemicordylus capensis. The sequence continues at coordinate 226,550,772 of NC_069657.1, forward strand.
TCTGATGATGATGAACTCACGTTTCTGGGATTGGGGGGTACTCGTTCTCTCCCCTCAGGTTCCACAATCACCTCTTCAGACTCTCGGGGTCCAGTTCCCATAGATGGTTCTTCGACCGATTCGTCCTGCTCCTCAGCTGCTGTTTTCTCTGTAGGTATTGTAAGTACACAGCCATCAGTGACATCCTCCTCACTCTCAGATGCTGATGTGAAACACACAGCCCTACAATAAGAGTAATGATTCTGGCTAGGACTCAGCGTCTCACATTCACATGATGACCAATCTTCGCTTGAACTGCAGCACTTGAGCACACGATAGGATACCCTTGGCCTGGATGACCACTGCTCAGATCCGCACCCACACTCATCAGAATAAGTATACTCCCCACATGAACTATCACAACATTGCTCATCACACCAATCAAAGTGGGGTCTGCTCCTAACCCGTTGCTTTTTCCTACGCAGCTTTGGTTTCACAGGAGCTTCTGTTTCAGAATCTGATGATGATGAACTCACGTTTCTCTGCTTTAGGGCTGTTACTGGTGGTTCTCGGCTCTCAGATTCCCACTCTACTTCTTGAGGGTCTCTGTTCTCCGTTTCCACAGGCACACCTTCAGGAGTGGCACAGGAGTCCAGATCGAGTCCATTTTTCAGGCTCGAGGGTGGAGAGTAGGAGAGGCTCCTCATTACACCATATTTGGAACGACCCCTTCTAGGTTTCACTGGTGCCATCGGTAAAGGTAGGGTCATGGGGCGTAAGGGTGTCCTGTAATCAGACATCCTCTCTGCAAAAGTGGACAACAACCCCTTTTGCAGGAACCTACACCCTAGCCTGCTACTTATATCCTACAGTATCCCTTTTCAACCAATAAGAGCTCAATGACACGCAGGGTGGGACCTCGTTCCTATTGGTCCTCACAGGTCAGGTGGGTAGCCCTCATAGTACAGGAGGCTCTGGGCATGCCTGGACATGTTCTCTGGAGGGTTTTCAACTCCTCCCTGCTGTGGTGACATCATGCCCTTCATGGGGAGGGGTTTGATGACGTCTTGCCCTTCAGTGGGTGGGGCTTGATGATGTCTTGCCCTTACTAGGCTCTGACTTCACTTGCCCTTACTTAGGCTCCGCCCAGGTATGTATATAAACTACTACTGCTGGGCTCTGGCGCTGAAACCACATGCTCAGGGACACTTCACGGATCCCATGGCTGAACTAGTTCTGCTGCCCAAACTGGTGATCCTCCCCGCCAGGGTTGCCCAGAAGGTGCAATTGGATGTAACCCAAGTGCCAGACAGCATTAGCACCATGCAGGGAAGCACAAATTACAGGCTGTTCAAGCCGATACAATACTGGGGAAGCCATGGAATTTGAAGCAACAAATGATAATACATTACAATCAGGCCTAAGGGAGGACATGGGGCAGGAAGAAGGCTCTCCAAATGTTTCCTGAAGCTGGGCAGGGGTGAACTCAACCAATCCTTTGGATGGGAGACCAATGGGAGGGGGAAAGGCCCCCCCCTTCCCAAAACAAAGAAGCCACAGAAAACAGGGTAACGCAACAATAACAGACCACAGGAGGAGGAGAAACCGTGTACATTTTATATACAGGTGAAACTCGGAAAATTAGAATATCGTGCAAAAGTCCATTAATTTCAGTAATGCAAATTAAAAGGTGAAACTGATATAGGAGACAGACGCATTACATGCAAAGCGAGATAAGTCAAGCCTTAATTTGTTATAATTGGGATGATCATGGCGTACAGCTCATGAAAACCCCAAATCCACAATCCCAGAAAATTAGAATATTACATGGAAGCAAGAAGACAAGGATTGTAGAATAGAACAATATCGGACCTCTGAAAAGTATAAGCATGCATATGTATTCAGTACTTGGTTTGGGCCCCTTTTGCAGCAATTACTGCCTCAATGCGGCATGGCATGGATGCTATCAGCCTGTGGCACTGCTGAGGTGTTATGGAAGACCAGGATGCTTCATTAGCGGCCTTCAGCTCTTCTGCATTGTTTGGTCTCATGTCTCTCATCCTTCCCTTGGCAATGCCCCATAGATTCTCTATGGGGTCAGGTCAGGCGAGTTTGCTGGCCAATCAAGCACAGTACACTGTATACTTTTCGGAGGTCTGATATTGTTCTATTCTACAATCCTTGTCTTCTTGGTTCCATGTAATATTCTAATTTTCTGGGATTGTGGATTTGGGGTTTTCATGAGCTGTACGCCATGATCATCCCAATTATAACAAATTAAGGCTTGACTTATCTCGCTTTGCATGTAATGCGTCTGTCTCATATATCAGTTTCACCTTTTAATTTGCATTACTGAAATTAATGGACTTTTGCACGATATTCTAATTTTCCGAGTTTCACCTGTATATGCAAAAGGAGCACAATATATCACTTGTACTGAAAACAGATAGGAATGGAATCCAGTTATAATGGAGAGCTCCAGAAGCCCTCTGTGACCATTAGGTAATATACCTTGGAGTATATTGGGGAGCGGTGGACTAGGACCAGGAAGACCCAAGTTCAAATCCCCATTCAGCCATGACACTCACTGGGCTCTGGGCCAGTCACTAATCTCTCAGCCCAACCCCCTCACAGGGTGGTTGTGAGGCTAAAAATAACCATGAAACCTCTGGGCTTCTCAGAAAGAGAAGTCGGGTATCAATATTTTAAAAAATGTTACAAATAAAAAATGATGGAGCATCATCATAGTGGAAGAGAATTATGTTGAGAAAACATAATGTACAGTGCTCACATGTAGATGTCCTAGCCTCGTATTGTAATGAGGCGCAGTTAAACATCAATTATGATAAGTCAAAAATTATGTGTTTTAAGAACAAAGCAAAGAAATTTATATGGACATTGAATGGACCTCAATTAGAACAGGTCACTCAAAGAAAATATCTGGGGGTCATTTTTCAACAAAATGCCAGGAAATCTGCGCACATGAGAATGGTAGCCAAGTCGGCAAAATGCAGTGTGGCGGCAACTAATAGATTCTTTAGAATGCAAGGCGCAGGTTTTATCCCTGCAGCCTTAACATTATATTCTGCCAAAGTAATCCTTCAGTTATTGTATGGCATTCAATTGGGTCCATACTCAAGTTCTGATATGCTAGGTGGGGAATCAATCTGGGTTTTTGAGAACTTTATTTGGTACTTCAAGATGCACTCTAAATGTGGTCTTGCGTATGGAGGCTGGTTTTCTAAAAATTGAATCACGTGCTTGGCTCCTAATTATTTATTTTTGGCTGAGAGTACACTTGCGGCCGACTGGGTTAATTCCCAAGTTCCTAGTGGCTGTTCCTCAGCCGACTTGGTATTCAGCGGTAAGCAATAAGCTCACCTCTTTAGGAATAGCTCCTGAACAGCTGGTGGAGTTGGGCCAGACTAAGGCTAAAAGAGCAGTGAGACAACGTCTGGTAGATACTGAGTTGCAAAATAACTGAGCCTCTCTACCAGAGTTTTAGAAAGGAAAAAGGTCTGAGATGGCTCTCTCGCCCGCTGATTATTTGTCCTCCATTCTCCTTAGTAAACTCCGCTGGGTATTCACAAGAGCTAGGGTTAACTCCTTCAGCGTTAGTAGGGAGATACCAAGGTATCCCCATAGAAGCATGCTGTTGTAGCTGTGGATCCGGGGAAATAGAAACCACCGACCACATTTTCTTGCACTGTCGATTACACTCAAACGTAAGGATATTTTATTTTATTTATTTATTTTTACATTTTTATACCGCCTTTCGTTAAAAGAAAACCCCAAGGCGGTTTACAAAAATTAAAAACATACAGTAAAAAACAGTAAAAACATCAAGCTAAAAACAGGATATGTTTTATTTTCCCCTTGATATGTAGATTGTCAAACCAGTCTGATGAACATCTTGTTAAATTTTCACTTTCAGATGAGGGTGCCCCAGTTTCTAACTCAGTAGCTAAGTTTTGTTATATTGCTTCCAGGATGTATATAGGGGAATCGTTTTTAGGATGGTAATGTATTATCATATAGATGTAATTGTATTCACAGAGGTATATGTTTTCTGTTTTGGTCTAAGACCGTAAATAAAATTTGACTTGACTTGACTGAAATGCAAACCAGGGCAGACCCTGCTCAGCAAAGGAGGCAATTCATGCTTGCTACCACAAGACCAGCTCTCTGCAGGATGACTGAGACCAGAACTGCTGAGAAAAGCAGGATTTGCCAAATTGGAAACATGCTTCATGATTCTCTCCTGAAAGCAAAACTTTGCAAAATTAGGAACATCGGAAACTGCCATATACTGAGTCAGACCATAGGTCGTTCTAGCTCAGTATTGTCTACACAGACTGGCAGTGGCTTCTCCAAGGTTTCAGGCGGGAATCTCTCTCAGCCCTATCTTGGAGATGCCAGGGAAGGAACTTGGAACCCAGAGGCTCTTCCCAGAGTGGCTCCATCCCCTAAGGGGAATATCTTACATGTAGTCTCCCATTCAAATGCAACCAGGGTGGACCCTACTTAGCTAAGGGGACAAGTCATGCTTGCTACCCCAAGACCAGCTCTCCTCCAAGAACTGCAGCTTCTTTTATGAATGGCCAGTGAATGACATCATTCTGGCCATTTGGGATGTTGTTGTGGCGACATCTTCCACCCTAATGACACTACCCCAAATTAAACCCCGTGGGGCTTCTGTCAGCCAGAGTGAAAGTTTCTCTCTTCTCTAACCAGGCTGGACTAAGCAAAGGAACCATTTCATAGCTGTATTTTGCTTAGAAATCAGTGCGATGGTGAGATATGCACATTTAATATGATTAATAATAGTATTAATACTTATTAATATGAGCATTATCATTCCCAGTTCCATCCCGACATAAGTATTTTGAGAACCTGCTTTTTCTACACATTTTATCTAGGATCGAAGGGCACTTATCACCACATAAGCCTTGGCATTGAAAGAGATACAGAAACGGGAGAATTTGCAGGATAAAGCAAAAATAAAAATAAAAACCAGACCAATCTGCAAACTTTCAACTTACACAGAACTCTTCCATAGTGCTCATTGAGGAGCCTTGTGCACTTCCAAAGCTGACACAGCTGAGTCAGCCCCAAGATTTTTAGTTAGGCATGCAAACTTATCGTGCCCATAAAGTATCTCTGAAGTGAATTGGCTCAGGAGTGAGTCCAGGCACTTGGATCGTCTGCCCAGTTGGGGCAGGAGGGAGAAAACTCTACTGGAAGACTGAGCTGCCCTTTATTACCCACCCCAGAGAACAGAGAGGCGCAATGGGAAGGGCTTTTAAAAAGACATTTTTAAAGAGCCAAAAGAAACCCTCCCAAATGGGGGAAAAGAAGAAACAACTGAGATAGAAATAAAGATGGAGAGAGAGAGAGAGAGAGAGAGAGGAATAGATCTGCCAGGCGCGTAACAATGATCGGGCAAGGGGAGACAGTTGTCTGGGGGCCCCACTGCCTGGAGGGGCACCCCAGAGGCACCTCATGTGACTCCCCATTGCCCCCTGCCCAGCCCCATAGCCTTTCAGCCACTGGCCCTCTTCGCCGTCTCTCCTGCTTGTTCTGCTGGCCCGCAATGGAAGCAGCAGCCCAGCTGCCAAGAGCTCCTTTTCTCCCACCTCCCAGCTGATGGGCGGGTGGGCGGGGCTTCCAGGGAGGCCTCCGTGTAGGCCGCAGTGAAGCCTGAACTCGAGTAGGGCCCAAGCCAGCCAGGAAGGAGGAGGCAGCCAGAGTGTTCTCGGCAGCAGAAGACCCCTTGCTGCCCTGCTTAACCCAGACCAGCATTTGCCAGGTAGAGTGTGAACTCCTTTTTGTGGTTACTTTTCCCGCCCCCCCTCCCATATATAGGGATCTGCTTGCCATAGGGCTTGGATATGGGGGGGAGGGACTGAGAAGTCTCTGAATATTTATTTTGAAACAGCTTGGAAAATTTGCTGACTTAAAAAAAACTATCTAAAAAGTCCTATAAGTGGCTTGTTTCATGGCAGAAAATTGCAAAAACTTCTGGAACAGTATTTTATTAATTTTATTCATTCATTCATTCATTCATTTATAAATGCACTTATGTTCAAGTTGTTTTGCAACCCAGAAGGTCTGAGTGAGAACTGTGAAGCATGTGTGGTGCTTTTATTTTATTTTTCTTGTATGTGAACTGCTCCCCAGTAACTTGCAGGGACTTCAGGGTAAATCTGGCCAACATGGGAATGCAGCACCTCCATTCCAGAGGAGAAGTGTGTTAAAGGGCTTTCAAAGCCTCCTGTGAAAAACCTCCTGGAATCAAACTTGACTGAATTGGTTCAGAATTCTGAGAAAACAGACATAGGCTCACCCTGCATGGTTGAAAGTCTCCTTTGCTAATCTGCAGCAAGGGGCCCATTTTAATAATTAGTGTTTCTAGTGTGTGCTAGGCATTAAAAGTAGCACAAATATATAGTACTCAATGTATATCACTATATATTGTGAAGTGTGCGTGTGTGTATTCAGTGAAATGTATTTGCAGGCAGCATACTTATTTTGGAATATCAGACTTAAATCCTTGGGGGCCTGGGGTGTGCAGAGGCCCTGGACTTTGTGGGGGGGGGCATTTTAAAATCTTGTCTCTGGGCCCATTCCAACCTTGCTACGCCCCTGAGATCTGCAGAGAAAAAAGAAAGAAGCCAAGCTGGGGATAGCTGGAGGAAAGAGATGCTGGGGCTCATGGGACGAGGGAGAGAGAGAGGGTTAGAGAGAGAGAGAGGTGTGCAAGTCGAAGGAAGGAAGGAATCATGTGAATACGAGAGTGAAAACCCAAAAGAGGCACATAAAAGGAACCACCCACAATAGGAGAGCCAAATAATTGAGGGGGCATTTACTGCCCTGAGTCAGAAGCGATCTTTGCAATCCGATGGCTGAGTAACAGGCAAAAGAAGGTGTGTGTGTGTGGGGGGGGGAGAAATATCAGCTGGGAAAGGAAGGGCAGGGGTGGTGGTCCTGAGCCCCCTGCAGCATCCAGAAAGGACCAAGATGGTGGGGTAGTGTGTGTGTGTCTCAATTGAGCAAGGGCTTGTTAATATCAACCTCTCACACACACACACCCCTGCAACACACACACCACCATCAAAGCCCAGGGGGCAGGGCAGGGCTGAGTGGGGTAGGGGGAGAAGGCTTTGGGGAAGAAGGAAAGTGGAGTCCATACCCACCAGCTGCTTGTGAGAATGCCCGGGAAAAGGAGCCTCTTCAGAGGGCACAGAGAAGAAGCTTTAGGGTGGTGGAAAGGTAGGTGTGCCACCCGAAGAGCTCCAAAATCAAGAACGGGCAGGGTGGCCAATGGGTGGGAAGGCTGCTTAAACTCACTTTCCCCCCAGATGAGTGGTCTCATGTTCCCGGAAGCGCAGACCACGCTCCCAGACAAGCAGAGCTGTGTGGTGCAGTCTGAAGTTCCAGAGGCTGAGATGATGCGTCCCGGTCTCTGGGGATCCCACAATGCACCATGCAACACAAGTGATACATTGGGGGATTCCCCTGAGAGATGGGTGTTCTAGGCGTCCATCTCTGTGCGTGGCCAGGCTCAGGGGCATAGCTAGGGAAGAGGGGGCCCGTGTTCGCCGTTCTTCCTGGTGGCCCCTTGGAGTGAGGGAGAGAATGAAGAAAATAGGGAGGGATGTAGCTGTCGGGGCCCTCAGGAGATGGGGGCCTGGGTTCTTTGAACCCATCCACTCAATTATAGCTACACCCCTGGCCAGGCTAGAAGAAGACCGTGCTTGTACACAAGCAGGTAGGTGGGGTTAAGGGAGCACTTGCTCTAGCTCCCTTAACCTGGGCTAACAGCCGGGCCTAAAAGCCAGGCTAGTTGGCGCTGCCTCACTGGGATAGGGCCCAATGCGCAGTTAAACCAGATTGGGCATTCCTAGCCTGGCTTAGGCAGTGTGTGAGAATAGCCACACTGTAAGAACTTAATAAAATGACATTATGGGTGTCCATCAGAACATAAACAATAATCTATTCGTAGTGTAATGTATTAAATTTATCTAATATATTTAAGTACTGCATGTCTAAGAATTCATGGGTAGCATTCAGTCTAAGTTAGCCATAACCAAGTTCCATTGAAATTTGTGGGCCTTAAGGGAGTAAAGATAACTCTGTGCTTCCAGTGGTGCTTCTCATGAGTAACTTTGTCTAAATGCTATCCCCATAATAAGCAATAGCAATTTTGAAAAGCAACATGATAAGAAAACAACTTAGCTGATAACAGTACAATCTCAATCCATTTAAAACAGCATGTTAAATTCAAGTTGCTTTTTGCCCTTAGAGTGCATCTCTTCTTTTCCATGAGTATTTTTGGTTACTCCATATTTGTAGAATTTTGGTATTGTAGGCTGCCCTGAATAGCTTGGGAGGAGCGTTGGTCTTGTGGTAGCAAGCATGCATTGTCCACTTTGCTGAGCAGGGTCCACCCTGGTTTGCATATGAATGGGAGACTGCATGTGAGCACTATAAGATATTCCCCTTACGGATGGGGCTGCTCTGGGAAGAGTATATTAGCATGCAGAAGGTCCCAGGTTTCCTCCCTGATAAGGCTGAGAGAGACTCCTGCCTGCAATCTTGGAGATGCTGCTGCCAGTCTGTGTAGACAGACAATACAGAGCTAGATGGACCAAAGCTCTGACTCAGTTTAAGTCAGCTTCCTATGTTCTAGCTTGCTAGAAAGGCAGGGCACAAAAGTTTTAATGAATAAATAAAACAAAGGGCTTGACCCAACCATCCAAGGACAGCGATATTCACATATTAGCAGCACAGAAGAAATACAAACGTTCTTAACGTTTTTCAAAAAAAGTAAGCATAGCTTTACTGTTTGAGAGAGAGAGAGCCTCAAATTGCCTTCACTTGCATTGAACTGGTAAAAGACCAAAAGAGATACCTTATGGGCTTCTGATTAACTTTCATAAACTTGGGTATGGCTTGATTTTGGCCCCTCCTTTGAATGCTGCAAATGTGACCTTCTCCAGCTGCATGTTGTTTCAGCTCACACACTCCACCGTGCGGAACTAAAGAGTTTACGTTGCATATATTTCAACGAGCTTTTAAAGCAGTATCGTCCACTTTAGACACCTAACAGAACTCCTTTCCCCATTCGTCACGATGTCTTTGCACCACCCTGCCTTTTTGGCTGGAGGTTGGGTGGAAGAAGACAACAGACAAGGAGGCTGCTCAGCTCCAGGGAGAGACTTTTGTAGCATGGGCCTCGCTTTCACAGGCCTGGCTGCTCCACAAGGCCCAGCCTTCTCCTATCGCCTGCAGGAGCAAAGGTGAACTTCGGGCTCCCAAAACAAGCTTCATTGTGGGAGTTGTAGTCAGGGGCGTAACAAGGTTGGAGGGGGCCCAGAGACAAGATTTTAAAATGGGCCCCTCGCTGATATACACACACAAACACACTTCACAATATATTGTGCACTCACACTCACATCCCCATTATGAATACGGTGAATATCTAGTTCACATTGAATCTAGTTTTTTTACTCTCTGCTCCTGCCGATCTCCAAGAGACTCAACATCATCTATAGAGGGTGCAACATGGGCTGGTGGGGAGTCATGTGATGTGCCTCGGGGGGGGGACCTCGAGGCAGTGGGGCCCAAGACGACTGCCTCCCCTTGCCTAATGGTAGTTACGCCCCTGGTTGTAGTCCCACAGTGCAATCTGCTCTCCAGCCTGCAGGGCTGAAGAAGACTCCTTGCTAGAGGCCTGCAACATGAAGCCAGCCTCTTCATGGTGTGTCCACTGCAGCCAGTGACTGGCCTACCTGAGAGTGCTGGAAACAGAGAACAAACTGTGTTCTTTATTAAGTGGATAAAGGACAGGTACAGGTGAGGCTAATGCTAAATAAAGAACTGTTCTTTGAAAGAAAGAATGGGTGGCAGGCCTACGCCCAAGAAAGGTTTGCAGTTTAAATCCTACACATTTCAAACTGTTCTTTTACTTCTCTTCTGCAAGCATTTTAATTAAAAATTCTATGAGATATATATTTAATTTCTTGAACTTTCCTGTAAGTGTAATCTATGCAACATGACTTTGCTGGGCAACAGCAGGTCTCACCTTCTAGTATTTGAGATTTATATAGTGCTTCCAAGCATTCAAAGCACTTCACGGGTGTTATCTTGTAATCCTTACAGCAATCCTGCAAAATGATCATAGGCTGAGAGGGAGTAGCTGGCTTGAGGCCAAGGGAGGACTTCCCAGCAGGCAGAGGTGAGGTTCAGGCTGGGGAGGTCCGGATGTGTAGGTCAGCCTCTGGGCCACTATGCTACATCGGTGCTATTTAATACGTGTGACTAAGAACTGCCAAAGCCATTTTGGACTTCTCGCCTCAACCATGAAGGCTGGAAATCTGTCTCTCCCGGCTTGGACGCCAGGCCATGGAAAGTTAATATCCTTCTCAATCTGTTTAAGTGACTGAAGCATGTTAGATTCTTAGTCCACACTCTTCAGTGCAATTCCAGCCAGGTTCCTACGCTCCCTGGATATAGACGCCGATTGAAGCAAGCCTTCAGCTAGTTGGAAGTTGGTATTTCTATTCTTATTTTAAACCAGGGGTTCCCAGCCTGTGGTACTGCAGATGTTGCTGAACTACAACTCCCATCATCCCCAGCTACAATTTGTTGATAGCGAGAAAGTTCTCTCCCTCTCTCACAACACTAGAACCAGGGGTCAGCCCATGAAACTGAAGGGTGGGAAATTTAGGAGCGACAAAAGGAAGTACTTCTTCAAACAGCATGTAATTAACTTATGGAATTCTCTGCCACATGATGTATGGATGGCCACTAGCTTGGACGGCCTCCAAAGGGGCTTGGACAAAGTCTATCAGTGGCTACTCATCTGGTGGCTGTAGGTCAGCTTGCCATCTCCCCTGGGCACTGCCTGGATTTGGGCTCTGCCCCTCGCCCCGCGCCTGGGTCAGCTCTTCATTTGCCCAGATTTTCCCTGCAGCTGCCCATCCCCTCTGCAGCTTTGGTGGTGGTGTGACTCGGGCGACGGGTGGCTGGCTGGCTGAGCTGAGCTGAGTTCAGTTGATGGCACCCAGCACGTGACAATGCCATTTCTCTGCCTTTCAAGCTTCATGCTTTGTTTATTTTTAAAATCACTGTCGGTACAGAGTTATCAGTCGTCCTAGGGAGAATTTTTAATATGGAAAGATCTGTTTATAGTCTTATTCTTTTGGAGGTATACGCTCCCTGACCCCTTGTATCCCTGCCCAGTCCTCTGGACTGGTCCCTTGGATTGGGACGTCTCAGGGTTTCGCCACCTGATCGGGGAAGGCCCACCCTCCCGTGTGAGGCCTGGTCCTCCCTCAAAGCCTCCCCGTCCCCAGTGGCACACCAGGGTGATTTGGGAGCCCAGACCTGCTGAAGGGCTTTGGAGCCCCCCCCCCCCCACTGGCAAAGTTTTAAGGGGGGGATAAACTGCATGTGGGGGGCCTGCCCAGAAGCCTGCCGCCACCTTGCCCCTGCCGGACCGCGCCAATCTAAGCCGTTGTAATGCAAATGGCTCTAGGTGTGTCATCCATTGAACACGTGGTGAGAAAGGCTGAAGAGCTGATTCAAGTTAATGGTTATAAACTTCCATTATGTAGTGGTGGTGGTGTAAGGTTTGTAAAAGGATGTCTGGCTTTCCACATACCATTTGTAACAGATCTGCATGGCAGATACAGTTAAAGGTTTGGCAGCAATCACTTGACAGCTTCCTGTGGTGTAATTAAAAAAAACAACCCCAATACGCAGAGTCCAGAGAGCTGTCTTGAGGCAGCAAGCGAAGAGTGGTGGGTTGAAAACACCTGACTGGACTCTTTCTTGTGCCAGAAGAGTCAGCTCTTCCTGCACAAAAGCCTAAATTTCAATTTTCACATAATTCACAACCCTGGGCAAACCCTGAGAATCAGATACTGTTTCCCACATAATGGGGGAAGCTGGACTGTGGCAAGACTTGAAGGATCGACAGACTTGATATATTCCTCAGCTTACAAACCTGGGATAAACGGAGTCAAGAAGAGTCAGTTCAGGTAAGGTAAGGACAGAAGACACTTGGCCAGTTTCAGGTGGGAGGAAGAAGTTGCACTTCCAAACACACAACAATGCTAACTGTGCATGTGTGTTGAATGGAAGCTTCTGGTTGTTTCATTCATGTGTTTTTAATTTGTACGTCACCACCATAGAGTCCCAGCACAAAAACACAGTCTATACATGCAATGGGAATGCATTTCCATACCTGGGAGGCTACTGCGCAGGCCCTTTACCCATATATGTGAATGCACCGGTGAATGGATCGTGACGAAGACTGAGTATACTTGCCTTTTCACAATGCAAGGCAGCTTACAATAACTGTCAGGAAAAATTAAAATACAGTAGAATGCAAATGAAATGGCGACCCAAAAACAGTCAGCAAGACTGAGGCCAGACTAAGGAGATGTACCCTCCTAAAAGCCAGCTTTGCCCAGGGAAGTCAGGCTGTTAGACATTCTAGCCTTTTTCTGTCTCTACAGTTTATCCTGGGTGTGTTACTGAGCCCCATTTCTAACATTTAGCCATGCTTAGTTTTTTCAGTAAGGCCCTGAAGCGTGTCCTGCTTTGGGTAATTGATAAAGCATCCATTTGCCAACCTGATCTTTTGATTGCTCGCAGCTAAAGGAGCACCTGTCCAAGGAGCATAGCATGCGGGAAACGTTGGAAGAATCTCAAGCCGTCCTGCTCTATCGGATGGAGGATATGGAAGCGACAGTGGAGAAAGAACAGAAACAGTTTGGTGAGACACAGCAATCTTCATCCTTTCTTACCGATTCGACCAAACAATGCAGTCTTCAGCCATTTTTTTAGTAGTATTGACGATCAAATCTACGAACAGCTCACGGCTGATGGCAGCTGGTGAATATCATTATTACGACTGCAGTGCAAAGGTGCTGGTAAAGTTTCTAGAGGGCAGTCCAGAAGGTTTCTGCAGTCAGAGAGCATGAGGATCCTCTGCAGTGTTTGGGCAGCACTGTACTTGCAGAGAATGGGGTGTGCATCGGAAAGGATCCCCACCCCTCTGGTTCTCCACCGATTGTCTGTGGAACGAGTAGCACTGTGACACACCATTCCATGCAGAGCCAACCCCACCTTTCTTCCCTCGGTGCCAGCCTTGACATTGCCCCTCTTCCCCTAGCTCCAGCCTCACCTTCTGGGTGTGTCTACAGCTGACAGCTGAGCATCCCACTAGCTTCTCCTATCCCACTAGAGGTGAAGCAGCAGCGGTAAGAGGAGAAGCCACTGAGATGCTGTAGCTGCCAGCTGAATCCCCAAACAGCAGTGTGGACATGGACAGAAGGTGCGGCTGGCCTAGATGGGGAAGGCCAGTGTCAGGCGAGGGGGATGGGGACTGAACTGAGGGCCGTCAAGGGGGAAGACGTATGGGGAGGGCAGCAAAGGTCAGGTGGAGCAACAGGAAATGGGGGGGGGGGGCAGGGCCCACGTGTGCACCACCCGAGGCTGTTGCCTGATGTTGCTTCAGAGGGGGGCCACCCCAGGATGTCTGAGTTTTTCAGCATAGCAGGATTTCCTTCTACTGTATTTCCCTTCAGATGTCTTCATGTGCTCATAGTTCTCCCAGCCTCAGTCAGGCAATACATATCTAGCATATATTTAAAGCTCTTCCTCTCAGTATAGGATCATGGGAAGTGGCTATAGGCAGGAGAGTCTGGGGCAGGGAAGAAGAAAGGGACACTTTCCCCCATCCTCTTGTAGTCCTCCCCTACTGAGCTGCAGGATCCATTCTGCGACTGACTACTAGCAGGGAATGGTTCTGGAAAATGAGACAAGAGCTCCCAACATTCTGTAAGCCCTGGAAATGCAAGCGCTTGAAAGATCACAGGTCCATTTGGGTTCCGTCCTGTTATTTCTCCCCCGCCCCTTGTTCTCCCTTCCGTTTACAAGCTTATCTGTTCCCAGGGAGCTCCCCACCCATTCTTGGGTTTGTGATTGTGAGCCCTTTGTAGATTGTGGACCCTTTCGGGACAGGGATCCATCTTATTTATTTATTATTTCTCTATTTAAACTGCTTTGGAAACATTTGTTGAAAAGCGGTGTATAAATGTTGTTGTATAGTCCTTTTTTGAAAGACATTCAACCAGCAGCTTTCACTATTAGAGGGGATGAGAATTCTAGCTCCCATAAATGTTTAATAAGATTAACCTTTTTCCCATAACAATGCTAGGCTAATATACACATTTGCCAGATAAATAGTCAAAACACAGTTCATGAGGATACTTGTGTTGAGGTTGGCACTACCAAAAGCCAGAAGAAATGAAACCTTTTGGGGAAAAGAATAAGGCAGATATCCCATTATCTTGCTGTTTTCTGGCTTGCAGCACAGATGTCTGCTGCTGTCCGTCTTCTTGCAGCTTGCCTGGGGTGTGTAGCAGGAGTCCACAAGAGAGACTGCTGGTGGTGAGCCAGGGTGGGGTCTAGGACTTCTCTCTCATCCATCATCTCCCATGCTTCTCTGACAGGCATTCTTACTGCACAAATCCCCATCCAGCAATAGTCACGGCAGCAAAGCCACCCTGGCGTCCTCGGTGTGGCTGTCTCCGTGGCTTCTCACCGTGGCTCTCAGCAAGGAGCATTCTTTCTTCTTGCATCCCCCAAGGCCCTTTCACTTCCTGGTCTCACTCGCCATGCTGCATCTCCGGACAGATTTGCTAGGGATGAGATCTGGATTGACTTGACGCCCACAGTGTTGCAGGAATTCCTCAATTTCAAGCAGCAGGCAGGCTGCTTTTCTCCCGGGCGCCTCTCAGCTGATGGGCGGGTGGGCGGGGCTTGCAGGGAGGCCTCCGTGTAGGCCTCCGTGAAGCCTGGATTCGAGTAGGCTGGCCAGCCCCAGGTAGAAGGCTGGCAGTCCGAGTGGCCGCCACAGCTCTCTGCAGCAGACCCTCTTCCCAGGCCAGACAGCTCAGCCTTGGCCAGGGAGAAGAGGAATCCCTTGAGGTGGTTCCCCCCACCCCCCGCCCCACCCCCTACAGGTAGGGATCTGCTTGCCATAGGGCTTGGATGGGGGGTGGGGAGACGGAGAAGTCTCTGAATATTTCATTTAAAACTGATTGGGAAATGTGGCGGCTTCAAAAAACCCTCTAAAAAGCCCTATAAGTGGCTTGTTTCATGGCAGGAAATTACAAAAACTTCTGGAACAAATTTATGTATGTATGTATGTATGTATGTATTAATTAATTAATTAATTAATTATTTAATTAATTAATTCATAAATACACTTATGTTCAAGTTGTTTTGCACCCCAGGTCTGAGTGAGAACTGAGACATGAGTGAGAACTGTGACGCATGTGTTGTGCTTTTATGTTTTTTCCCCTTAGGGTCAATCTGGCCAACATGGGAATGCAGCACCTCCATTCCAGAGGAGATGTGTGTTAAAGGGCTTTCAAAGCCTCTTGTGAAAAACCTCCTGGAATCAAACTTGACTGAATTGGTTCAGAATTCTGAGAAAACAGACATAGGCTCACCCTGCATGGTTGAAAGTCTCCTTTGCTAATCTGCAGCAAGGGGCCCATTTTAATCATTAGTGTTTCTAGTGTGTTCTAGGCATGAAAAGTAGCACAAATATATAGTATTCAATGTATATCACTATCTATTGTGAAGTGTGTGTGTGTGTCTTCAGTGAAATGTATTTCTTGGCAGCATACTTCTTTTGAAATATCAGACTTAAATCCTTGGAAGCCTGGGGTGTGTGGAGGCCCTGGACTTGGGGGGGGGGCATTTTAAAATCTCTTCTCAGGGCCCACTCCAACCTTGCTACGCCCCTGAGCACATTCGGCTCCGCTCTTCGAGCTCTACTTCGAAAACGGAGCACAATGCAGAGAGCTTCACGATTGAAAAGGGAGCTGCATCTGCTGTCCACAGAGCCCCCACCGGGTATTACTTGCTGGCAGACTGGAAGTCGCTTAGATGAACTTCAAGCTCAAATCCTTGGTTTTGCAAATACACCATATGAAAAAGGAATTTTTGACTTGGAAATACTTGTGCCTGAAAGGTATCCATTTGAGCCTCCAAAGATGCGCTTCCTGGCTCCTTTTAAAAAAGGTTTTACTCCCATATAATTCTTCTCTTCTCATTTGCTCAATTTTGTACATCTGTTTTTTGTATGTTTTGAATGAGGACAGAAATGTGAGAATAAAAGCCCCCTGCTTACTGGGCAAAGAGGCACCTTTTTCTCTTTGTAAATCGCCCTGAGCCATTTTTGGAAGGGTGGTATAGAAATCGAATTATTATTATTATTATTATTATTATTATTATTATTATTATTATTATTATTATTAAATTTCTCAGCGGGGGGGCCCATTTAAGAATCTTGTCTCAGGGCCCACTCCAACCTAGTTACGCCCCTGGGGAGACCCCAGGGAGACTCCCGCTCGGTGAGCAGTGGCAGCAGCAGCAAAGAAGCTGGACGGAGGGAGGAGGACGGCGCGATCCCCGCTTCAGGCTCCCTGCTCGCCCCGCCCCACCTGCCGGACAGCTGCCTGGAGGAGGGGGGCTCAGCAGCAAGCAGCAGCCAAAGCCGGCAGGAAAAGAGCTCTGCAGCCCATGATGCGTGCCCCACTGGCGGCCGCCCCCACGTGCTCTGGGGCTGCGAACCCTCCTCGGTCTGTGCACCGTCGCCCTCCCGCTCCCTCCGTTCAGCCGAGCCCGGCTGTGGGGCTGCTGCTGCCTGTTGGGTCCTTGCCTGAGTGGAGAGCCTGGAGGGCAGGCCAGAGACCGGCAGGGAAAGGAGCTCAGGATGCTGGCATCCATCCCCTGGTGGTGGGGGCTCCAGAGGGGACCCACGTCCTCCTCTTGTGCTGGCCACTGAGAGGAGCAGCTGCCCACGATTCTTTCTGTCCCTAGCAGAAGAGCAGGGGAAGGAGGAGCCCCGCAGTCTGATGAGGATGATCACAACAGGTAAAGTCAAACTCACCTGGTCTACCCAGATGATAATAATTGGTTATAATTGGTGGGATAAGGAGAGTGTTCACAGGGCCAGAGCTCATAGCCGAATCCCAGAGACACACAGGGTCAGGGATGTCCCGCAATCTTCCCTTCAGGGTTGCCCAGTCTTCTAGCAGGCCAGCCTGAAGAAGGCTCTCCGATGGCGCAAGGCAGTGAGATTCCCCAAATCTCTAGCAGGACAGGAGTAAATCTGCTGGGAGCAGAATTCTCCAGTCTCCTGCATTGGGGCCAAGCTCAGGTCTCTTTGCAGGTCAGTGTCCCATATACTCATCTTGGCTTTCTGGTATCCCAGAGATAAGGAGTATTGAGAGGGAGACCCAGAGATGGATCATTTTTCCGGCAGGGGTCTCCTCCAGCCAGTTTGGAATGAGCCTCCCAGTCAGTGTTTCTGCTGCCAAACCAATTGGGGGAAAGATCAGCTTCAGCCAAGAACTCCAGAGATGCAGCCAAGCAGGAGCGGCAGCAATTGAGATGAAACCAGATCCTAACCATAAGGAGGAGGCACTGGAGGCACAACGCAGCACTGAACAAATTGCCCTCAGAGAGGCGAATGATCTCAAGGCAATTCTAATTGCGATAGACAGACCCCACTTCCATTCCTCCTGCCCAAACAGAACCTGAAGAGGGAGCATGCAGTGGCATGCAGCCGAATCATGTTCTGTACAGTTCTAGAGAGCAGGGGTCCCAACCCTGTACAAGAAGTGTACCCGTCCCATGGCAAACCTTCAGCTCAGGTACCCCATAGCAGCAACTGAGTGTGTGTGTGTGTGTGTGTGTGTGTGTGTGTGTAAATCATAAATGCGGCCGTTATGAGACAGGAGACGCCAGTCACTGACTGATATCCAGACTTTACTCATGAGTACACTCACTAAAATTAATGGGACAGGTTTACATGTCCCATTAGAATGAGTCGATGAGGAGGAGGAGGAGGAACTGAATCTGGATGCAAGTCAGGGATTGGAGGAGCCCATCTCACAACTTTCACCTTCTAAGAGTGTGTGTGTGCTCTCCTAAAAACACAACAGGGGGTGGGGTGGGGGCGACTCCAGTCACTGGCTCGTGGCTATTTCTGTCCCCTCCCAAGTTGCCAAGAAGTCGTCTCATGGAAGTCTTGTCCGGTCCATGTCAAGGGGAGTGCTGGGTGCGAGGCTGGGGAGAAGGAGAAGAAGGGGATGCAGAGCTTCAGCACCCAGCTGGCTGCAGCCTGGGGAGGGGCAACCTCGGGGCAAAGGACCCGCTGGGAGCACTCCCAGTCCTCGTACTGTCTGTCGGGGACCCCTGCAGGACAGCATGCTGTGACTGCCCGTTTTCCTGATGAGCTGAGTGGGGATTCCCAGCCGGGGCGGCCCAGGATTTGTATGATGGGAGTCCATGACAACTTGGGAGACCCAAGTTGGGGAAGCCTCCAGTGAAGGGAAAGAAGGAGCATCGTGTGCTGTTTCACTTGGTGGGCTGCTGCAGAACCCCTGAATTGGCTCAGAACGATGGTCCCCAGAACGGCCCTGGAAAGCATCCATGAAGAATTGGTCAGGCAGCATCTTTGCAGTTTTGCTTGGGAGAGGCAGCTTGTTCTGAGCCAAGTGGATTCCTGCAAGAGCAGCTGCTGGCGTCCTTGCTCCAGCCAATCCTCGTTTATCCTCCATCTTTTCCATTTCCCCCAGGACATTGTAGGACTTTGAAGAATTCCTTCTCAAGCCCAAATCCAGAGGGGCTCAGCTGGACACATGGCAGTGGCCTCTGCTTCTCAAGGGGCAGAGAAGGGCAACTCATCTCTTCCTAGGAATGGTCACGATGAAATGTACTTCATTCTAGCTGCGCACCATTTTACAAAAAGAAACCCAAATCTTACAATTAGAACTAGTTTTCAAAGTTCCATTGAAATGATCTTTGATGTAGGCATTTAATTGTGCTGGCGATAAACAACTTTGAAACTCGTTCCTTCTGGGGTGAAAAGGGTTCTTTAGAGAGCCAGCGTGGTGTAGTGGTTAGAGTGCTGGGCGAGGAGCAGGGAGATGGGATCTCCGTTCAGCCCTGAGGCTCATTGGGTGACTCTGGGCCAGTCACTTCTCTCTCAGCCTAACCTGCCTCACAGGGTGGTTGTGGGTGGAAGCAGAACCCTGTTCACTACACTGGGCTCCTTGGATATAAAGAGAGTGACATCAATCCATGCGGGGCTCTCGGTGGCAGCTAGTCCTGATGGCTGGAGGCTACCTCCAGGCTCAGAGGCAGGGCCCCTGTGAATAGCAGCTCCAGGGGAGCAACAGCAGGAGAGGAGGCATGCCGTCATCTCCTGGTGGTGAGCTTCCCAGAGGGCTCCACTGGTGCGCTACTGTGTGGTACGGGAGGCTGGACTCGAGAGGTCTTGGGTCTGATCTAGTAAGGCTGCTCTTCTCTTCTCCCGGGGAGATATTGAATGGCGTTGGCTGAGAACAGAAATTGCCAGCTCTCGAAAAGGACCGAGCTGCTTGTAACTCGTGCATCGTTTTAAAAGGCTTGATCTGGCAAGCTTTCATGAAACAAAACCTTGCCGAGAGAGAGGGAGATCTGGGATGAGAGGTCTGTGGTAGTTCTGGCCCCAAGCAATTGGCCCAGTCCTGCAACCAAGCGCAGGAGCACTTTTGGATTTGATTATTGTCTGGTTGGTTTTTGGAGTCCTTGTCTAATGGGTCGGTGTCATTGTTGAAGAGAATCTGTTTCATGGTGGTTGCAAGATTGGTGTTGATTTTGATTTACTTTGGGCTTTGCAGGGATTTGACAAGCTGAACCTAAGGACAGCCCACTACACACCCCTTGCGGCTGCAATCGCTTGAAAAGAGAGACTGCTGAGTATGTGAGGCAAGATCCTCGGCAGACTCAGAGTACATCTTGCCCCTGGTCATGGCATTCAGTAATTGGAATGAGTCCGGAGCGTCTGAAACCCACGAGCGTAAATGGGGTTGACGTTCCTCTCCCTACCTGCACGGTAAGCTCTGGGGGTGGGGTTCATGGACTGACTTGGGGATACTGGCCACGTGTCTATTCCAGGATCCCAGTGCATGGGGGCGCTGCAGGGAAAGGACATCGCTTTCCCACCCATCCCATCGAGACACATGTCTGTTGAGTCTTTTTAGTCTTTTCTGGTTGCCAGCTTTGCAACCTCGCTGCAGACCTGATTGTTGTGGCATGATGTGGCCTATCTGCTGCTGTGCCATCCAGTCTAGAACTGTGTGTGTCCTTGCCTGGAAAATGATGGGTTGCCTCTCTAGAAGAGTGACAGCTTGGGTACCAAAGAGTTGATCTCTCCCATCGTGTTGTCGGTCAGCAATGCCGTGACCTTCGATGCTGTCTGGAAACCCTGGTTGCTCCCTCCTGCAAGTCTGAAGGTTCCAAGGGAACTCTTCTTTGGCCGTTACTTCAAACCTTCTATTTAGACTAAAAAGCATTTGAAGTCTCAAAACATGGAGCCCATTAAAACAGGGCTTAGCACATCCAGCTCTGTCCATGCTGGTCTCCTGCAGAACCTATCAGCCTAGGGAGCTTCAGCGTGGGAATCCAGTTGGCTTTGCTT
Source organism: Hemicordylus capensis (assembly GCF_027244095.1). Lineage (NCBI taxonomy): Eukaryota > Metazoa > Chordata > Lepidosauria > Squamata > Cordylidae > Hemicordylus > Hemicordylus capensis. The sequence goes on from NC_069657.1 coordinate 226,571,311, forward strand.
GTCTTAGAGCAGGAGTTCTCCAGCCTGGGTTGCCAGAGGTCATTTGAATTCAACTGCCACCATCCCCTGCCACAGTGGACTTCAGGGGTGATGATGGGAGTTGTAGTCCAAGAGCATATGGGGACCCAGTTGGAGAACCTTTGAGAAAGAAAGCAAGTCATGTAGAGAGTTTCCAAAACTACAGTGATTCATTGGGGTGATATTGGTTCTGACTGGAAGATCTTGCCAGACTCCATAGGTAGAGAAAACGGTCTCTTCCTAGCCATAATGGGCCATTTTCCAGCTTTCTTCTCTTCTCTCTCTCCCCCTCCCCTATAGTTTTTAATAAGGGCTTCTCTTTTGCGTGTAGTAATTCTACAAAGCTGATGAATCTTTATATACCGCCTCTCAAGTTCCCAAAGCGGTTGACATAGGTCTAAATTAAGTTCATTAACTCACTAAAAATAAATTTTATTGATTTACAATAAATATAATGTAGTAATTACACTTTTCTTCAGGTGGCAGGATACGCAGATTTGGATGGTCCAGGAACCGCCTCTGGGAAAGGAACTGTAAGTGGCTCTTAATTACCATCTGGGTGCAGTTTTGGGACAGGAATTGGACAATCCGCTTGAACTGCTTAAGGGTCTCAAGCGACAAAGGTAGCTTTGGACCTTCATGTTTCATTCTTTCTGCTGAGATGCAGAAAGCCCAATGCATGCTAGATTCCCAGACTGTATGCAGTGAGCACGTGAGACACGTGGAATAGACCCAGCCATGACTGCAGGGATTCAAAGCCTCTACGTGGCACTCCTCTGGACGCACCAAAGCCTTAATTCGATAGTGCTATGACTACCAACACTTATCTACCACCTTTCAATGGGATGCCATTGGGAACATCTGTCTGGTGGTGAAATAGCCACCTGGTGGTGGTGATTCCTGGAACTCTCTTCAACTTGAAATGCAGGTTGGGTAGGAGTGATGACCCTGGGCAGATGGGTGTAGAGGAGGCATTGTGTTTCTCTCCCTCAGTCTAGACAACAGCTCCTTCACCCTTCTCAGCAAACAGGGTTTCTCCAGGCTTGGACCTGTCTACTCATCCCTAGGAAGTGGCCCTATCAGACCAGTGGTCCTTCCAGCTCAGTCTTTTCCTTCCTGACTGGCAGCAGCTCTCCAAGATTTCAGGCAGGAGTCTTTTCCAGCCGACCCAAGCGGTGATCTTCCCCTGAGCTCCGCCCCTTCCTCCTTCCGGGTCAATATTGTGCCACACCCATCTCACACAGCAAGCATGGATGGGCCCCAGTTTCTGGAAGGACTTGTTATGCCAAATCGATTCTTGCAAGTATAGGTCCGCAAGAAAAGGTTGCAGCATATCCCTGGTATGCCTTGAGGCTGTGCAAGGAGGAAGTTTGAGACCCCCTTTCCCCTCAGAAGCAGAAGGGGTTGTGACTGCTGTGAGGGAGTATTCTGCAAGCGGAGACATTGCCTGCTCTTTCAGTTACAGCCTACTGTTCCCCTCTTTGCCACTGAGCCCCATGAGCTCTGCCCAGCTAGTTGCCTGTCAATTGCCTAGAGTCCATGAACATTCCGCTCCAGGGAGTTACATTGGGGCAGTTTGGAGGAGTAGCCCCCATCTGGGTTCTTTTCCTTCAGAGTCTGGTGAGACGTATCTGCTGGTTATCTTGAATCCACCTTGCCCACAGGTGTCCCAGTTGTGCCTCCATGAGGAGCATTGCATCTCTTTCCGAAACAGATATGTAATAGTGCTGCTGCTGAAACGATATTTCTATGCCCCACAGGGCTCATCGAAGCTTGAGAAGCAATTTTAGATCAAGAAAAGGGAACTAGGGAAAAGAACCAAGAGTCAGTGCTTTCGGAAAGAGAAACTGCTGCCAGTCAGAGCTGGGCGGTGCTGGGCGAGACGGAATGTTGGTGTGTCTGCCAATCTGCTGTCTAGTTTGAAATCCCAATTGGGGGACATATACTGTATTTCGCCTAAATTGATTGCAAGTAGGTGACTTTTCCTTCTGTTTTGGCACTGACCACCCAAGCGATACTTCCATTGGAGGTCGCAATGTGGCTAATACTGAACATAAATAGGTATCTGGGATGTCCACAGGCATGTATTTTGTCATGCCACTGATATCCTGCCCTTCCGTCAGGATGGTGTGCACGGTTCTGCCTCCCCACTTCTATTCTGGCAACAATCCTGTGAGGTAGGTTAGGATGAGAGAGACTGAGTATCTGGCCAAAGATCACCCGGTGAGTATTAGGGCTGAGTAGAGGAGGATTTCAACCCAGGTCTCCCCTGGTCTCCCCCAGAACTCTCACTATGCCACTGCTTGGGCTCTCAGTATTGGCTGCAGGAGAACAAGGAGGTGGAAATCCTGCTTTTTAGCAGGGCAACAGAGTAGTGGGTTGGCTATGCATTGTTAAGATTGGCTGGCATGAATTTTTAAAGCGTCGAATCTTCCTTCCTCATAGGGGCTTCTGAAAACTGCCTTTCTCCGGGGCCTAGCAAAGCTAGAGAAGGAGGTCCCACTCGCTCCTACAGCCCCACAGCCTACAGCCCCACAGCCCAGCCAGGTCCCACTTGCTCCTACAGCCCCACAGCCCAGCCTCAGAAAAAACTTCTGAGGTGTGAATTCTCATTCTATCATACCAAATGAGATTTTTTTCAATTAGACAACTCTCATGACCCCACTTTCACTTTTTCACACTCTCTATTACTATGAATATGAGGAAGTAATCAATTTACAACACTTCACCTTATGAAGACAAACCTCAGAAATTCACCAAAATTCACCCCTCTTCCCAATCACTCTGAAATTAGGGATGGGTGGTAGCCTCCACCCATTAGGCACTATCTACCAGCCCACCCCACTCCTTTGGGGCAGATCCACTTTCTGCCCCCAATCTGCCCCAAAGTCACCAAAATTTCAAATATTCCCAAAAAATTAGCCCTCTGCCCAATCCCCCTGAAATTGTGGTGGTAGCCTGCACCCATTAAGCACTACCACCCCACCCCATTCTTCTGGGGCAGATCCACTTTCTGCCAACAAACTGCCCCAAAGTCACTAAAACTTCAAACATTCTCAAAAAATCAGCCCTCTGTCCAATCCCCCTGAAATTGGGGTGGTAGCCTCCACCCATTAGGCACTACCAACCCACCCCAATATTCTTCCTCAGGGCCAACTTTCTGCCCCAATCTGCCCCAATCTGCCCCAAAGACATGAAAAATTCAGAAATTCCCCCAAAACCACCCCTTTGCCCAATCCCCCTGAAATTGGGGTGGTAGCCTGCACCCATTAGGCACTACCACCCTACCCCACTCCTTTTGCCCAGATCCCATGCTATGACCCTGAACTGCCCCAAAGTCACTAAAATTTCAAAAATTCCCCAAAAATCAGCCCTTTGTCCAATTCCTCTGAAATTGGGGTGGTAGACTCCACCCATTGGCACTACCACGGCACCCCAAAATTTTGCCCCTGGGCCCATTTTTTACCCCCCGAATCAATTCGGATTCAGTATCAGATTAAATCCGAATCCTAACCGAATCAAGGGTGATGCGGGTGGCCCATATTCGGGCACAAAACAGAACAGGGGTGATTCGGTTCGGGTCCCGAACCGAATCACTGAATTTCCGAATCGCACACCACTAGTAGCAAGCATGACTTGTCCCCTAAGCTAAGCAGGGTCCACCCTGAATGCATATGAAAGGGAGACTAGAAGTGTGAGCACTGCAAGATATTCCCCTCAGGGGATGGAGCTGCTCTGGGAAGAGCAGAAGGTATCAAGTTCCCTCCCTGGCTTCTCCAAGATAGGGCTGAGAGAGATTTCTGCCTGCAACCTTGGAGAAGCCGCTGCCAGTCTGTGTAGACAATCCTGAGCTAGATGGACCAATGGTCTGACTCAGTATATGGCCGCTTCCTATGTTCCTATGAGACAGATACTGGAAGGAAATGTTGTTTTAGTAATGGATTGTATTCAAGAACATCAACAACAACAATAATGAATAGTGGTCAGGTCAGATGCAGTTCCATTATAGCAACAGCATATCGATACAAGTAGGAGTAGATGTAAACAAAGGAACAAACAGTAGGTTTGTACCAGTTAAGACTTGGATATATATATGAAGAAGAAATATATGTAATAACATATCCCAGGCAACAGTTCTGTCTCAGCAGGGCCAAGTGCATTTCTGCACGACTCAGATCTGCTCTTCAGTTTTCCAACAGACAAGCCCATGATAAGGGGCATCAAAGAAGATCGTCATCAAGGCAGCTTGTCAACCTCTGAGGGAAACGCTAAAGAGATTCTAAAAGAGACTGATGGCCAACTAGGATGAAGAAAGACAAGGAAAAACCCTTCCACAGGAGCAATTGCTCTGGACCTACAGGTGCCTTAAATATGGGGAAGAGACCCCAGCAGGAGGTGTTTCCACAGGGCTGAGGTGGTCAAATGCATTTGCATTTTAGCAGCAGCAAATCAATACAAGTAAGAACACAAATACATACACAAAGAGTAGGTTCGCACAAGTTTTTATATATCTCATTCCTACGCAATCATAAATTAAGCAAATAATACTAAATAATATAATGAAAATAGTTAAGTGAAGTACAAATGTCACGATGGCCAGCTTCTCCTCCGTTTGATCCTGCAAAAGAGAGAGGAGGAAAGGAATCAGGCCCTGCGGCTGGCCAGGGTTTGCTCTGCAGGCTTCCGCCCGTTCAGATCCAGGAAAGCACCCATCCCAGCCCCATGGCTTTCAGGCCCGGCCTCAGGCCTAGTTCCCACATCTCCATGGAGCTGACCAACCTGTACCCCTTCCCATGGCGCAGGGTGGGCTCTGCTCAGGTGAACAAATGCTCCCTCATCCGAGAACGTTTCCCCCTTGTGGACAAAAGGTGGATCAGGGAGAAGACACGCCAGAACTCCAGGCCAGAAAGGGAGAGATGCCGGAGGGCATGAACCATCTTGATGCATCGCGGAGGACCCCACAAGAGATTTCTGCCCTGGGCCAAGTTATTTTTGCTGTCTGCAGAGCTGCTGCTAGTCATTGATGCCAGTCCTGGTCTGGGAGGACCAAAGCTCCGGCTGTGCTTCAGATCCCCCACCCCACCCCAGCCTTCCTTTCAAGGTGGAGATTTACACATCAGGAAAGCTCTCATGGGAAGCACAGCCACGGTCCACTGATCCAAAGAGTTGCTTCCAGAGGAGGTGAGTGTGGCGGAAGAGCTGAAGGCAGCATACAACGCACTTCTCGGAGGACTCTCCCCTGATCTCCTTGGAACGTACCCGGCCTCTCCTGCGCTTCAAACAAAGTTACCTTGGGCCTTCTCCTGGATCATATGGCCTTTTCCTCTTCCTGCTCTTCTTCTAAAGGTAGAAAAGAGAGAGACATGAGGATGTCATCCCAGACAAAGGATTCATGAGTGAAGATAAGTTTTAATGGCTGCATAAGGAGGAGGTCTTCCCTGACCCTGCCCTTTTTCAGAGGAGATCCTTCAGGAAAGACATGCTATCCTGTCTTGCCTCATGTTTCCCACCCTGGCCATCTACTGCCTCTGGGAAGCCCCCAGGCCAGAGGTGAAGGCCTGCCCCTTCCCCTGCCGTGGCTCCCCTGCAACTGCTACTCCGGGGCATCCTGCCTCTGAGCCTGGAGGTGGCCTACAGCTGTCCAGACCAGTGGCCATGGATAGGACTGTCCTCTGTGAAATGGCCAGAGTCCCCTTTAAAGCCCTCCAAGCTGGTGGCCAGCACCGCATCCCGTGGCAGAGAATTCCCTAGATTCATGATACACTGTGTCCAAAAGGACTCCATTCTGCTGGTCCTGAATGACTTGGCAATCATTTTCATGAGATGGCCACTGGTTCCAGTCTAATGGGAGAGGAAGAAATTCTTCTCACTCTCCACGTTCTGGACACCAGGCATCATTTGATAAACCTCGATCGTGGCTCCCCTTCGTTGCCTTCTCCCCTCAACTAAAAAGCCCCAGATGTGGAAACTGAGCCTCATAAGGGAGGTGCTCCAGCCCCCTGATCCTCTCGGTTTCCTCTTCTGCACCTTTCATACCTCCGGAATGTCCTCTGAGAGATATGGTGACCAGAACTGTACAGAGTATGACTCCAAATGTGGATGTCTCAAGGGGTTATGATATTAGCAGCTCTGTTCTCAGTCCCCGTCCTGGTGATCCTTTGCATTGAAATTGTCTTTTTCACAGCTGCTGCACACCGAGGCGACACTTCCCAAGAGGTGCTTCCTCCACACTTACTCCCTGGTCTTCACCAAGGCATGCAGACTTTGAAAATGCAGCAATCTGCACTTCTGCTTGGAAAGAACTGCTATCCTCTTCCAAGGGGGCAAGGTGTCCCCGAGGCGCCCACCAGACCAGCTCTCACCTCCTCCCCACTTTCCAGAGTGCCAAGGCCCTACTGGGGCCTGCCTTAGATACCCACACGCTTCAGCAAAGAGGCAGAGCGCAGGGAAAAGTTTCTCCCAGAGAACTTAGTACTCCGTTTGGGGCCCGCATGATTCTGATTTCCTCACCTCATTCCGCTTCCAAAAGCGTTCCAATGTCTCAAACCTTCCTTTCTTTTTAGGGAATGCAAATGTGGGGTCGAGGCCACAGGTAAGGCAGACATGTTGGGTTTTGGGACCCTGGTCTAACACACGAAAGTGACACTTTGCAGTGGAGGCTGGTTTCAAGATTCACCAATCAAGAGCACAGTACAGAAGGAAAAACAAAAGCAAGGTGATATTCTCAGAGATTTGGCAGAATTTGAAAGATTCATAACTCAAGAGCCGAGCACTTCTTGGGTCTTATATACAAACTGGAGATACGTTCTCCTGGATGGATACAAGGGCAGGAAGAAAGGTGTGAAGAGGGTCTACTGGGATCTACCAGGCAGCCGTGAGCTTCCCAGGCCATGGTGGAACATGAGGATGGACACGTTGGCTTGTAAAAGAGAAGTTGCTAGTACTCTACCCAGTCTAGGCTCACCCGTGCTGGAGGGGCAGTTCTTCCCACAGGGTGGAGGTGGTGTGTTTGTGCCAGCTTGTGGAAGCGCCTCAGGACTTTTTCTCGGCCCACCTGCTGCAAGAGCACTGCTCTCTGGTTTGGCCCACAGGACAGATTGGGGTGGTTAGGGTCTGTCTCCTGGTGGAACAAAAGAGCCATTTGCCAGCCAAGTCAGAGTCAGGTTTACACATGTAATTCATCGTTGTTGTTGTTCTCATCACCACCACCACCACCACCACCACTTCAACAACCCTTGAAACCCGGAAACAGGCGTTCTGCTGGAGAAATAGGGGGATATGGGGGGGGGGGTAATTCCAAGTGCCATCCCACAGGAGTAGAGAGCCCAGGATTCCCTTGAAAGGGAGGGTGCTTACCACAAAGTAGGGTCGGGTCCGTTCGGCCTTGGTTGTGGAAAGGGCTGGAGTTTGCAGTGGAGGCTGGTTTCAAGATTCACCAATCAAGAGCATAGCACAGAAGGAAATACAAAAGCAAGGTGGTATTCTCAGAGATTTGGCAGAATTTGAGAGATTAATAACTCAAATGCCGAGCACTTCTTGGATCTTATATGCAAGCTGTTAGTGAAGTTTGGCTGAGTAGGGTGAAAGTTGCAGATTCTGTGCCTGCCTCCCACGGGTGTCTCCCCCTCTTCTCTGATGATTCCTACGTGACTGGGGCTTGGGACTGGCTGAGAGCTTGTCCGACCCAGTTGATGGCCATGAGAACAGCTCTCTTGAAGCTCTGCTGGTCCTCCCCAGCTCCGCGATGTTAACAACGGCATCATTTCCCAAACACTACCTCTATGGCTTGCAGTATTCTGTGGGATGAGCTGCTTTGTCTGCCCCATTCTTCGGTGGAGTTTTTTGCAAATACCCATGGTGAGAAGGTAAATGACAACAGGTCTAGTAGTGGCCGACGCAATCCTGCCTTTCCGCACTTTCTGTCAAAGACATCAAGAAAAGGACACAGACCCACTTCTGAAATCTCAGCTCCATCATGGGAATACTCAACGTTCTCTCAGGACTGCTGTTTTCACAGTCCAAATCAGAGACTGAATGGTACAGGAATCCTGTTCTCCTTGGGGGGGTTGTGCATGTTTTTGGTGTTCCCCAACTAGCGTGTGAGTTGAGGGCTGGGTCGTCGGAGGGGAGGGTCCCGTGGGAGGCGGACACAGGCTTTAAAGGCATTTCCTCTGATCTGGGTTATTTGCTGGCTGAGTGTGCTGGGTAGCATGGCCCTGCCAGAGTCTGTGCCCACCTCCCCCGGGTTCATTTCCCTCTTCTCAGATCTAATTTTTGATGCATACGTGACTCCATAGTGGGAGGGCACACAGCTCCTGAGACTGGCTGGGAGCTTGTCCTAGCAAGCTAATGGCCATGATGAGTACAGCTCTGTAGTGTGTTGTCTATTGAACCTTCACAGACACTCTACCAGAACCCCCTTGCACAAGTGCAATGGGGAAAGATCTAGCACTCCCTACATGGCCCAAGAATGCAGTCCACCCCTCGGTTCCAACCCCCATTCCTCTTCTATAGGAGACTTAAGCCTTGCATAAAATGCATATGGATAGGTGTTGGCATGAGATGTTCAGATTCCTTAAGTGATGCTCACTCCCATGGCAAGATCTACGCAGTCTTGGGGTGAGCTGAGGCTCTTGGATCTGAGGCAGAAAGGTTCAGCACAGGCTCAGTACCCCGAGGACCAAAAATGCATTTCCACAGATGGTGGCTGACATCCAGAACCGCAGAGTGCTATTAGAATGATGCTGAAAAATCAACTTTGGAGAAGCCGCTGCCACTCTGTGTAGACAATACTGAGCTAGATGGACCAATGGTATACTGCCACTCAGTATATGGAAAAACTGTTGTGTACGTACGAGCATAGGTCTCATCATGCCACAGGGAAATTCTTGTAGCCAGCACTCACGCTAAGGGAGAAATCCACACAGTCCTGGAGCGAGCCAAGGCTCTTGGACCTGCAAGAGAAAGGTTCAGCACAGGCTCGGTACCCGGAGGGATGAAGAAGAATGATCTCAGACTGTGGCTGCCATCCGGAGCAGCAGCAGAGCGCTGCTGGAAAGATGCTGCACAAATGCAAAACTGTTGTGCTAGACAGCCACCCTAACTAGCCAGCAAGACGTCTAAGCCTGCAGTGGGCTTGTCCACATTGCTGAGGCAACCTCTACCCTGCTCTGGTCTCCCCCTCCGGCTCAATGGTCCTTGCCTGGAGCAACTCAAGGTCGTGATCTTCCTGCCATAATTTGCTCCCCCTCGGAGCTTCCTGAGGCAGTCAGGAAGCATCTTTTGTGTCCGGCCCCATTGACCCCCATGTGCCTGTCTAGCCCTGACCCTATCCAATGGTGTATTGGGACGGTGCGCAGCTTCCGCCAAAGCCAAATGCTCTGCACAGTCCCCCTGCGTCATGTGCGAATGGCCATTCCTACAGTACAGTGCTGCCCTCTGTGCAGGACCGGGTGTGTGTGTGCTCTCTTAAGGGAGAAGGAATCCCCTTGAGCCCCTATGCCATCTTGACTTTGTGTCAACTTCTAAAAGAAATCAAGAAAAGGACACAGACCCACTTCTGAAATCTCAGCTACGTCACAGGAATGATCATGGGACTACTGCACTGACCGTCCCTAGATCTGGCCTAAGGCAGAGGATCACCTAAGCCTGGAAAGGCTCCCAGGGTGGGAGGACATGCGAACAAACTGTTGCTAGAAGGGCAGTGCCAGATGCAGCCCCCTGCCCTTGGGTTCGGGCCCCAATTCCTCTTCAGTAAGGAAGGTAAGATTTCATTGAATGTACGCTGAGAGGTCTCCTCATGTAATGGGCAGGTTTTTCTTTTTGCCATTGTCCACATTTAAAGTAACAGTCACCCTGTGACAGACACTCAGTAAGCCAAGGCTCTTCCACCTGCAAGAGGAAGGTTCGGTACAGGCTCGGTACATGGAGGGCTGGAAATGCATTTTCTCAGATGGTGGCTGACATTCCAAGCAGTTGGAGAGCACTGGTGGAAAGACGCGGTACAAGGGCAAAACTGTTGTGCTAGCCGACCAATCTAACTGGCCAGCAAGAGATGGAAGCCTGCAGTGGACTTGTCAACACTGCTGAAGCAAGGTCTACCCTGCTGCGGTTTTTCCCTCCAGTGCAACTGTCCCTGCCCAGAGCTATCCAAGGTCCTGATCTGCCTGCTAGAATCTTGCTCAGCTGCCTTTTCTTCAGTGGCACTCCCCATCACCCCAATGTGTCGGTCTAGCTCCAACCCTAGCAAATTGTTTCTTGTGCCTGTGTGCAGCTTTGGCTGTGGTGCACAGCAGTGTGAAGCCCCCCAGGGTGAAAAGGAGAGGTGGGATTATTTTCTGATTAACTGCCATGTCCCCTAAGAAGTCCCCATAGTTTAGACCCCGATAGCCCCACTTTACCGGTCCCCCTGGCACCAGTGGAATGGGTGGCAGATTTAGCACTCCCACCCTAGCTTGAGGATGCAGGCCATCCCTCGGGTTGTGACCCCCATTCCTCTTCCATAGGGAATGCATAATACGTACGAGCATAGGTCTCATCATGCCACTGGGAAATTCTTGTAGCCAGCGCTCATGCTCAGGGAGAAATCCACCCAGTCCTGGAGCGAGCCAAGGATCTTGGACCTGCAACAGAAAGGTTCAGCACAGGCTCGGTACCCGGAGGGATGAAGAAGAATGATCTCAGACTGTGGCTGCCATCCAGAGCAGCAGCAGAGGGCTGCTGGAAAGATGCTGCACAAACACAAAACTGTTGTGCTAGACAGCCACCCTAACTAGCCAGCAAGACATCTAAGCCTGCTGTGGGCTTGTCCACATTGCTGAGGCAACCTCTACCCTGCTCTGGTCTCTCCGTCCGGTCTGGTCTCACAGTGCTGCCCTCTGTGCAGGACCGGGGTGTGTGTGTGCTCTTTTAAGGGATAAGGAATCCCCTTGAGCCCCTGTGCCATCTTGACTTTTTCTCAACTTCTAAAAGAAATCAAGAAAAGGACACAGACCCACTTCTGAAATCTCAGCTACATCACAGGAATGATCATGGGACTACTGCACTGACCTTCCCTAGATCTGGCCTAAGGCAGAGGATCACCAAAGACTGGAAAGGCTTCCAGGGCGGGCGGACATGCGAACCAACTGATGCTAGACGGACAGTGCCAGATGCAGCCCCCCTCCCTCTGGTTCCGGCCCCCATTCCTCTTCTGTTAGGAAGGTAAGATTTCATTGAACGTACGCTGAGAGGTCTTCTCATGTGATGGGCAGGTTTTTCTTTTTGCCATTGTCTACATTTAAAGTAGCAGTCACCCTGTGACAGACACTCAGTAAGCCAAGGCTCTTCCACCTGCAAGAGAAAGTTTCGGCAAAGGCTCGGTACCCAGAGGGCTGGAAATGCATTTCCTCAGATGGTGGATGACATTCCGAGCAGCAGGAGAGCACTGGTGGAAAGATGCGGCACAAGGGCACAACTGTTGTGCTAGCCGGCCACTCTAACTAGCCAGCAAGAGATGGAAGCCGGCAGTGGGCTTCTCGACATTGCTGAAGCAACGTCTACCCTGCTCTGGTGTCCCCCACCAGTTGGACTGTTCCTGTCTGGAGCTATCCAAGGTCCTGATCTTCCTGCCCGAATCTTGCTCCCCTCAGAGCTGCCTGAAGCAGTGTTCTTCAGTAGCAGGCTCCTTCACCTTATGTGATTGTCTAGCCCTAACCCTGACAAATTATTTGATGGGCCTGTGCGCAGCTTCAGCCCAAGCCAAAAACTCTGCAGAGTCCCCCTGGACCCATATGTGTGGATGACCATACCCACTGTGCAGTGCTGCCATCTGCACAGGCCGCAGTGTTTATATGTGTGTGTGCTCCCCTAAGGAAAAAGGAACCCCCTTGAGCCCCTGTTCTATGTTGGCAGGCATGCTGGAACTTCAGCCTTCCCAGAGAGCTCTTCCGAGAGGGCTCCTTCTCTCTGAAAGGGCCCTGCCGGCACTGAGAAAAGAGCAGGGCCATGCCAAGGTCAGCACAGTGGGGAATGGCTCTCAGGCTGAAGGGTTTCTGCCCCAATGGCCCCTGCTTGGAACAGAGTCAAGGTCACTGCTCTGAGCTCTGGATTCCTCCTGATACTCTGAAGGCATTTCCTCCAACTTTGCTCCTATGCTCCGGGAAAGTAGGATGACACTGTCAGAGTCTGCACACACCTCCCATGCATTCCTTTCCCTCTTCTCTGATGAGGTTTTTGACTGGTATGTGATTGGCGCTTGGGAGGCTGCAGAGCTCCTGAAAGAGGCTGGGAGCTTGTCCCACCAACTAATAGCCATGAGGGCAGCTCTGTGGTGTGTTATCCATTGAAACTTCACAAGGTGCACACAAGTGTTGGCTTCTTGAATAGGGCCCTTAACACAGGCCTGCAGCAGCATCTGGGGGCTGAGCTGTACTTCAAGGTGCACCCTTTACTAGCGGTGCCTGCATACACTACCCCACTAGCCGACCCATTTGATCACGAGTTTGAAATGCTGCCCTGAAAGGATCACAAGTGCCGACTTAGAAAAGAATACTGACCAATGCATTGATTAGAGCTGAAGAGAACATTCTGGAGAATTATCTTATCCCATCTATTAAATGCATGGGTGAATATTCGATCACCCTATCCATCATGCTCTGCACGGATGGACCCCATCGCTGTCCTAAGACTGAGGAGTACTTCACCCTGGAAAGTTTTCCACTGAGGGGGTCTATTCGGACCAACTTGTGGAATGGAAAATTCCTTATTGTTCTCTACTGTTGAAACTGTTGAGTCTCTTATCTACCAAGGACAGACAGGGTGGGGGAAGTGGGTACGGATGTTGCAAACTGCATTAGCATAGGTGTCGAATGATAGGCTTATTTCAGACTGTAACTGTTCTGTTTCTTGGAATGTAGATGTATCTTCTCTTAATTTGCTTATCTGTCTGCTGAGGAACCAAAACTTAAGGCAAAGTCCAGCCTCAAGGCAAACACATGTGTAAATGTAATAAACTAATTGGTCCCTCGGGCTGAATGGTGATGCCCAGCTGTTTAACAATGCCAAGGTATAAAATCCCAAGGCACTGGGTATTTGGCGCGTTTTTTCCTGGTAGGCCGCGAGGCGCCAGGAAAAGCCACCAGCGCTGGTTTTGGTTCAATAAATGATGACTATTGCTTCCTTCAATCATCCTTGTTCGTCTGGTTTGTGGTAACTGGGGTTCTCCCAGGTAACAAACTGATGCAAGATGGACAGTGCCAGATGTGTCAATGGCTCTCTCCACAGCATCCTTCTGTTGCTTTCCTTGCTGTGCCCTGGCACAGCTGTGATGCCCAGAAGTGGGGGGGGGGGAGGAGGAGGAATAGTTTCCAAGTCACTGTCCTCCTATCCCTGACTCAGAGTTAGGAAGTCCCCAAACCTCAGTAACTGACAGCCCCACATCAGTGGGACCCCTTGCACAAAGGGAATGTGAGAAAGATCTTCCATCCCTCCATGGCCCAAGGATGCGGCCCACCCTCCATGGGTTCTGACCCCCATTCTTCTGCTGGAGGGAATGTGACGCCTGCATAAAACTTACGTAAACAGGTCCTGGCATCCGATGTTCAGTTTTTTTAGAGGGACGCTAACGTAAACTGTGATAGTCCACCCGGACACGCAGTGCTTTCGTACCTGAGACAGAAAGATTCAGAACAGGCTCGGCACCCAGAGGACGCAACATGCGTTTCCCCAGACGGTGGCTGACATGCCGAGCATCAGCAAAGCCTTCCTGGAAGGTTGCTGCACAACCACCCTAACTAGCCGGTGGGAGATCAAAGCCTGCATTGGGCTTGTCAACATGGCTGGAGCAACACCACTCCTGCTCTGGTGTCCCTGCCCGGAGATCTGCAAGGTCCTGACCTGCCTGAGGCCGTGTTCTTCAGTTCCTTGCTGCATGCCATGCCCTCCCCTCAGCTGTATCAGAAGGCAGAGACAGAAAGGCCCCCACCACTGAGAGGGGATGCCCCTGCGACACGGGAGTCCTGCGCTTCAAAGGGGTTGACAACTGTCTATATCAAAGGAATGAAGTGTTCTGTAGCACATGTAGATTGGGCTCCTGTGATGTGGCGCAGCGGAAGGAGATGCTGTGACAATCCAGTGTCTTGGGCCAGACGCATTTCGACAGACACAGTCTTGGTCCACCCGGCGTTAAATCGTGTGGCCAATCAGAAGCCTGGTCTTCCCATGTCATTATTTCAAAACAAGCCCTGGCCAGCTGCAGGGACTGATTCCTTTCCTCCTCTCTCCTTTGTAGGGTCAGACTGAGGAGAAGCTGGCCACAGTTATTTGCTTGATTAGTTTGTTATTTTCTATTCCTACTTGTATTGCTCTGTTGCTACAGTGCAACTGCATTTGGACTAAGCATTGTGGAAACTCCTCCAGCTGTGATCTGCTCCCAAGATCTCAAGCAGCAGAAGGTCCAGAGAGGATTTGCTTCTGCAGGAGGGTTTTCCCTTCTGCTTCTTAATCAAGGTTGACTAGGGCAGAAATGCACTTTGTTCAGCTGATACAGAGTTGTTGCAGTATTGGATGGTCTGTTTGATTATCACGGAGAATCCTGAACTGTAATGGGTGGTGGTTGCCGTAATGGGAACTTGTCTGTGTTTCTACCACTGGCAACAGGTATTCTGGGCTGGATTTCAATACCTTTGAGCCTGGGCAAGCACCCAGTCTTTCCAGAACGAAACCTGCTTTACTTGCACAGAAAGGATCAGCCTGAGGAGGTGGTCGATCAATGCCCTCCAAGGTGGTCTTTGTGGCTGTCAAGCAAAAAGAGTGAGAAACTGAGTTTGTCCCAAGTCTAGGATTGATGTGAAACCTTCTTCATTTCTCAAGACATGCTCATGCCTGGGATATATTGTTACATATAGTTCTTCTTCTTATATATCCAAGTCTTTACTTGTGCAAACCAACTCTTTGTTTGTTTACGTCTATTCCTACTTGTGTTGATATGCTGTTGCTATAACGGAGCTGCGTTTGACCTAAGCGCTGTGAAAAATACCTTCTGCTGCAAGCTGTTCACAGTATTTAAAGCAGCAGTAGGTCCAGAGGGCTTGATTTGATTGTCGATTTGCTTGTTATGGAGAATCCTGAACTGGAATCTGCGGTGGTTGCCCTCATGGTATTGATGTGAATATCGATTCGTTCCTGGGTCCGCCTTTTAGTCAATCAAACAGACTCAGTGGGGATCAATTAGAGGCAATTTTATTTGCTGCTGCAGCCAGCAAGATAAATCAATGGCTATTGCTCTGCATTGAAATACAAATTGGTTATAGGTGCATCTTACATTTATACAGACAATCTGAATGATGTTGACACCCTAGACATAGTATACTTGGCAACAAAATGGTGGACTAAGTATCTAGTACGCATGCGAAAGATTCATTGTTCATCTGGTGATCACCCCTTATTTGGTTACATCCTGTTTTCTTTAACTGTCAGCAAAGAACGGTGAGAACCAAGTTTCTTTAGATACAATTCAGTGGAGAGAGATAATCATGTGAGGCCGTGTCCTTGGGCTGGCCTGAGCTGGGCTGGGGTTACTTTAAGTTAGAGTGAGGTATTCTAAGTAAAATGGAGTTACTGTGGTTTTCTAAAACACATCAATTCCCCCCTTAAACACTGCATCACCCTGAATCTTCAGGATGCCTTAATTAAGGTTTGTAAAGGTACAGCTATATGTATGGGTCTTACATTGTGGCAAGGTTTAAAGGTTCTCATAAACATTTGGATTAAAGCTGGAATGCATTATAAGCAGCAACATGTTGATTATCAATACAAAGAAAATACATGCTATAACTAGAATTATCTTCTGTGCCTATAAATCCATAGGCTCTCCATATTAGTTAGATGAAAGTTCTAACTGTTTGGAAATATTAATAATAGCTCCTTTTTAACACAAACTCTTAGATGGAACTCTGCGTTTCGTGTGGCTAAAGGGTTTGGGACACATGTGGTTTTCGGATGCCTTAAACATTTGTGATGCATTAAGCATAGTTTTTACAGAAATGGTATGTGCTATGGCAGGCACATTGCATACAATATTCTAGAGCTACAAACATAATTATATAATTCTATACATCACACACACATCCTTAACGAGCCATATCTGGCATGATTTGATATAGATAAATAGTTTTACACATAGCAGCAAAGTGTACATATAAAGATTATACAACTTATAGCAAGCAAGATGATTTTAAACCATCTTTATCCCAAATAAAGTATCAATAACAGTCTTGCATTGTGGAACCAGGTGCTTCTGGTGATTAATGGATTATCAGTTTGTGGAAAGCGATAGCGATGACAAGTCATGTATAATCACACTGATTAATACAAGTGTCTATAAAATTGCAGGTAAAGCTTGGGCCAGCTTAATGTCTTAGATCACAAAGGGATCAGTAACTTGGGGATAGGTGCAGACTTGCAGGTAAATGCTCTGGTTGAAACAATGAGATGATTGGCACAATATATAAGTGAAACAAATAAGGAAATGACTGGAGAGCAAGCATGTGAGGCCCATGATCTTACAGCACAGGAGATAGCAAGGTTTTCAACATCATGATAGCACATAGTCACTACAAGAAAGTAATATAAGAAAGTGGTGCAAATCATCAACTCCCACCCCCCTTAGTGTCCTCTAAAGTCTGTCATGGCCATAAAGGAAGCCATGGAGAGCTTTAGAATTCAAAATCTAAAAGTCCTTGGTAAGGAAAAATATATTTTAGTCCTTCAGTTGAGAACCAAATGCTCTTGTAAAACGTTGCAGGATATTGGCTATCCTGATCCGTGTTGTTTTGGCTTGTTTGGCTAGTGTCCACAGACAAGCTCAAATGTTCATGTGTTTGGGAGCCTTGACTCCCTCCCCTTGTGGGCAATCTGAAATCGTGTCTTTGGCAGAATTTGAAATAGTGTCTTTGGCAAGGTATCTTACCCAGGTAGGATGGTTCCAGGGCTTTACAGCTTGGGGAAGTGCTGTTGCATGTATGACTCCAGAGAAAAGTGAACAAATTGGCTTGCTTGTTTGTTGTCTATTCCTCTCCTACAGCACTTAGGAGCAGGAAGATGAACTGTGCATTAGGCCTTCTTCCTCGAACACAGGACAGGGTAGTAGATGGACGTTCTGTCACCATTGGGTTGGGTTGGAAATGCAGATAGGGACTGCCCCCGGGTAGATGCTGCTGCTGCTGGTTAGTTTTCCTGGGTCACTGTTGATGGAGACTCCCTTGGGATCACATTCTGGCGATGGATCCAGGTATTCCTTCCATCTGGGGAGGACCAATCCTTCTTGGAAAGACAATTCAAGGCACTGTTGGTTGCAAACCTGTTTACTTGAGAGAAAGACAGGCAAGTGAGTTGCCAATTCCCTCCCCCACCCCCCATGTAGGGACAGCATCCTGAGACTAAGTCTCTGGGTGACAACCATTAGCACAAAAGGAATAGTCAAGTTTTCAAGGCAAATAATACAAAGGATGGACAAAACCTGAGGCTAATTCAATTTGGTCTTTTGGCAATTCCCCCCCCCCCCAATTTATATTTTTGTTTCCCTGTTTGCCTTGGGCCCCCCTTTCCCTGAAGATCAGAACAGGGGATGATGTCTTCATTTGAGGCTTGGTGGCCAGGCGGGAGGCTGTGTGTGGGAGCCGGTGCTTCTTGGAGGCTGGCTGGCTTGTGTTGTAGGCTGGTTTCTGATCACGAGAACAAAACAGCAATCCTGGGCAAAAGCAAGGCAATAAAGTCAAAAAGAAAAAGGCATTCACATTTTTCACCTCCCTTGTGAGTTTGGGGTTTAGAGGAGGCATTAAAGCCTTTCAGGTCAATCACAGTCACTGCTAACAAAGTCCAGTTTCCATGTGGCATCTCACATTCTCTTCTGCATCCTGTTCTTCCTCTTTACAAAAACCCTGTGAGGCAGGCCAAATCATTTGAGTTGTAGGCTCTGTGTCGCCCAGCAAGTGTCTTGGCTGAATGAGGATTTGGACTCGGGTTTTCCCGGTCCTGTTCCAGCACTCTAACCACTGCACCACGCTGGCTGACAATCATACTTACAGTCCTTTGACAGGGCAATCAATCTCCATCCAGTATAACTGACTTCATCGTCAGTAACGTGTAGATAGTTGTGGTGTCCCCGTTCTCCATCTTTAGCCTCATAATTAACCAGTCACTGATGGATTCAAGTTTGGGTTTGACATTTCTGTAAAGCGAAAACAACCTCTCGAGACAAGGAAAAAGATAGCCCCCAGTCAATCCCTGCCCTCTGTTTACCCACAGCTTGGGCATTACCTGACTTGGTATGTCCAGTGAGATACTACTATACCTTGGTAAAGTAGGATTGTTTACTACACAAATTACACAGGCTGTTGCCACATGTTCTGCAAAAGGGTACATCCAAGAGGCACAAAAGTGTCTTTGGATTGACTAGGAAAAACCAAAGGATTGGTTCTGCAAGAATTCCACATCCATCTGCTGTTCTTTACCAGCCATCCTCTTCTAAATGCGCCCCCTGCTGTGGTGCAAAGTCAGTGTCCTTTTTCTGAATATGTGTGTGTGTGGGGGGGGGGGGGGGGGTTGTGCCAAGATAGTTAGCACAGGAATCAAAGTTGCTTGGAAACAGGAATGGAAGGAGCAGCGGTTTTAACTGCAGCATCTGCCATCCAATTACCCTTTGTCACTGGGTCATTTCCCTCTGGTGACCTCTGCTATGGATGACTGCAACCTCTTCTAGTAGTGTAACAGCATTCTAGAGTTCTGATATCTGTGTCCCATATTTTACTTCCTTGTTTCCCACTGTTAAAAATCTTCTTTCTTTCCAAGTGGCCCCATGAGTTGTGTAAAAATTACCTTGAAGGTGATGAGCTCTGCAAGCTGTGCTGACTGAGATACCTGGAGAAAGAGCATGGTCAGTCACTTCTCCATAGCCAGCTTACTTTGTCCATCTTACATGAAGCTGCCTCCATCTGTGTACAAATCAATGTCTGCATTTTGGAGAGGTTGATCTTTAAGATCAGGACGGCTTGGCATAGATGCAGTCCACAGCTTGCAAGCAATCATGTTCTTGGTCTTCTGTAGTCTCAAAAGGAAGTAAAGTAGCTGGATTAAGAATAGCCATGGAAACCCCAGAATTCCCCACCAAAGTCACATGATATTCGGTCATGTGTGAGGGAGTCCGCCATCTACTGCCCCAGACTAATCCCTTTTAGCTGGGAAATTTCCAAGGTGAATTGCAAACTTGCAGGATTGGCAAAACAAAATTCCTTTCATCAAATCTCATGTCTGGGATTTTAAGATTCAGCTGCTGTGAAGGCAAAGCAGGGCTGGTGGTGTGACAAATTAAAAAAAAAAATTTGAACCTTAGACCATTTGATCATTAGTTCTCAGTTTACATCAAATTCAGCTAGCAGGAATATTGCATAGATTTTGCAAAAACATGACAGTAATACAATTAGACTCATTTATCTTAAAATCCATTTTTCCTTCTCACCCACAATTAATCTGGCTGGAACACAAACTGCTTTACAGAGAACCTCTTTCCCCCTCCCATCTGGAAATGGGCGGAGTTATCCTTGTTCATCAGGGATCAGCTCAGTTGTGAGCAAGAATTTGAAAGGGAAACTTCCGGTTTAGAGTTTTGAGCTCACGGAAAATGGTAAGAGACCATCTCAAGGAAATCAGTAAACATAACATCTAAAGGCTTATGATACTCGGTAGTGGCAGAAATATCACAATTAACTTGATATAAGAATGAATGAAATAGAGCTTGCTCTCATGCCTAATGCATTTAGCCATAAGCAGCACTTTTGCAGAGGTGGGAAGATTCAGCCCTCAGTTGGCCAGCTGACCGCTGAAAGTTCCCTGTGTTGCTCAGGCCATGACCAATTTTATGTTCAATTAATATAATAACTGTCAATTTTGGAATTCAATGTCAGAGCAAGTTTGGTCTGGAACAGTTTACAGAAAGGAAAAAAACACAAACATGTCACTAGTATAAATACATTCACAAATACAACAGAATAAACAGAATAAATACAACAGAAACCTCATCTTCACAGAGATGAGCTATAAAATTGATGTGGGTTGAATTCCTATACAGAACCAGAGCTTTGGGCTCCCTCTCAGAAACATGCACAGACACACACACACACACACACACAGAGGATTGTCTTGTGTATTTCACAGAACAAAGGACTAAACAAAGAAAACTCCATATGAGTCACAAGGAATTTTATAACATTTTCAATCTGTTAGCCATAAACTCAGTTAAGAAAGTAGCCTAAATAGAACAAACCTATCACAGCCATCCATAAAAACAACCTGTAATTCTATATTACCTTTCCACATCACAATCTTCTAACTTACTGGTGCTTTTCAAGCATTTTTCTTTTTGTTGTTGTTAACAACCTCCAACCAAAATCCTTTTACGTATTTCCTTCTAGGTTTTTTCCCCCCTTTTGTCTGCAATTCCCATATGCATTCCTTCAAAACTCCATTTTCTTTCCTCTTTTCCAACTGAAGTAGTTGAAGAGAGATAGAAAAGAAGAAAAAGAGAACAAAAGCAGCCTTTTGTTCAGAGAAACTTTTGCAGCTAGAACAGTGTTATCTTTTGGCTTGGTTACAACAGGACAGTGGCAGAGACTGTTTGCAGACTGTTTGCAACACACGGGCAAAGCTTGGAAGCAACTTGGAAACAGAACACAGAGAGAGAAATGATTTTTGCAAAAGACAATCATTCTTCCTTCCTTAACACTTCTAAAACAGAGGCAAGTGCAAAAGGATGTTATTTTTGGAGTCAGGAGGCCTCTGACTCGAGTTCATAGTGGCCAAACTTTCATACGAAGGCATTTCAAAACATGTTTTCTAAGAGCACTCTTTGCTCCCATGATAATCACCCAATTTTTCAACACACACTCCAAAGGTGTACATGAAATCCGTTCAGATTTTGTGTACTTGCTATTTCTGCTACCCATAGCCCCCCCTTTGAATTGCTCGGGCTTAGGCTGTTTATTTCCTTCCCAGGCAGCCCTACTTCGGCTGTGGGGTTGTTGTTTTTTGTTTGTTTGTTTTTCTTCTCTCTCTCTCTCTTTCCCCCTTCTCGAGCTGAAAGATTAAACCGCCCCTGCTTGGACTTTTTGGCTTAAATTGCCCCCCCCTCGGGATTTTGGCTTAATTTGCCCCTGCGTGGGCAGCCCTTCTTCAGCTGTAGGATTTCCCCCCTTTTCTCGGGCTGAAAATTGCCCCTCCCTGGGCTTCCCCCCCCTTTGCCCCTCTTCAGCTGAGGAGAACCAAAAGACGTCTTTGGATTTCACTCTCTTACTCACTCTCTCTCTCTGTTCACACTTTCATTCACTCTTGCCTCGATTCCCAGATGTGGCGCGTTGTGACGACTGGTGCATCCCGGGCCCATGAGAATCCTCCACAGACAAAAGCTGTGGGGCGCGCTGGATCTCACTGTCCCGTGACGGGTCAGACTGTCCACCCAGAGTCACATCCGACTGTCACGGCACCAAATTGATGTGAATACCGATTCGTCCCTGGGTCCGCCTTTTAGCCAATCAAACAGACTCAGTGGGGATCAATTAGAGGCAATTTTATTTGCTGCTGCAGCCAGCAAGATAAATCAATGGCTATTGCTCTGCATTGAAATACAAATTGGTTATAGGTGCATCTTACATTTATGCAGACAATCTGAATGATGTTGACACCCTAGACATAGTATACTTGGCAACAAAATGGTGGACTAAGTATCTAGTACGCATGCAAAAGACTCATTGTTCATCTGGTGATCACCCCTTATTTGGTTACATCCTGTTTTCTTTAACTGTCAGCAAAGAACGGTGAGAACCAAGTTTCTTTAGATACAATTAAGTGGAGAGAGATAATCATGTGAGGCCGTGTCCTTGAGCTGGCCTGAGCTGGGCTGGGGTTACTTTAAGTTAGAGTGAGGTATTCTAAGTAAAATGGAGTTACTTTGGTTTTCTAAAACACATCAGTATCTTGCCTGCGTGGCTGCCTCTAGCAATGGGCTTTTCTAGGCTGGATTTCAATATCTTTGAGCCTCTGCAACTGCTTCTGCAGAAGGGTTTCTCTGCCCACCCTCCTTGTGAAGCCTGCAAGTAGCACAAGGGGCGGAGCGTTCTCTTTCCCCGCCCCATAGGCCACATTCAAAGCCTGCAATGGTCCTTTGTGGGACGGGGCGGGGGGGAGATGAGGCTCTACTTCCAGTCTAGGTGAAACAGCGCTGGAGGTTGGGTGCTTACCACATCGTAGGTGCTAATGGGTGCGTCCACTGTGCCGGGCGGGGCTGGAGCTGTCACTGGAGGCAGAAGCTGTAGTGGGGTGTTGCTGCTGGTCCCAGTCTGGGTGGCGGCGGCAGAACTGGCCTCCGCAGAGTCCCCTGGATTAAGGAAGAAGAAGACAGGCATGCCGAGGGCTCCTTCTGTGCTCTGGACTCCAGAACAACCGGGGGGGGGGGGGGCGCCAACCCCTCCCCACTTTCCCGAGCGCCAAGGCCCTTCTGAGGTCTACCTTCGAGGGCCCACATGGCTTGACGAAGAGAGTGGGTGGGAGACGACTCTAAGCAGCAGCCTCAGTTTCCAGCCTGGTGTCCATCGGATGCTTGGGGATGGCCCCATGGGGAAAGGAGTCGCTGCTGCTAGTCGAGGCTCACCATTACTGGAGCGGAAGTGCTTGCCACATCATTGGTAGTGCAGGGGGAGGCTGCAGTGATGGCGAGGGGCAGAGACAGTGGGGGCAGGGGCTGCTCACGAGGTAGACATGGTGCTTTGCAGCTGGGACTGGGAGAGGACAGACGGGGGGACACCAATCTGTGCCTGCCCACCCCCAATTCCAACAACCCCCAGGCCAAGGCCCCCTGGGCTCTGCTTTAGACAACCCCCCCACACACACACACTTCTTTCGTTCCTTATTGCTGGCTCCTGCTGTGTCCCATTGAGTCCAGGGCTGTGTGAAGGGAAAATGTGGGGGTGGGTCAAGATCCCCCTTAACTGCCTGAAGAGATGCCTCTGCCCTCATCTTCGGATTGGAAGCTGCCCCCTCCTCTTCTGATGCCCCCTCATGCAACACTGTCCTGCCTTCCAAATGGCACATACGCCCTCTTGGATCCCTGTGCAAGACTGGACAGGATTCTGCCCATTTCTAGGGATCGAACCTGGGACCTCCCTGAAACTCTGCTTCCCAGAATAGGTACTGGGAACTGGTAGTAGGGATTAAGGATTTCAGGGTCACCATGCACATTTGGAGAGAAGTACATGAAATGTACATACAATTCTTTTAATAATTTGTTTTCATCATTGTTTTATGCTACTGCTTTTATTTCTGTTTTATGCTACTGCTTTGATTGTTTTGTGTATTTTCACCTGTGCTGATTTTTAAATATTGTGTTGAATTTTGTACACCACCTAGAGATGTACATATCAGGCAGTATAGAAATATCATAAATAAATACATACATAAATAAATAGCACCAGAATGACTCCTTTTGATTTATAATACTAGAAGAGTCTGGAAAAGGGTGGGTGGGGGTATTCGTGGTGCTTTAAAGCAAATTTTATAAAACAAAATAATATCTATAGAAAATAAATGGAGTCTACACCAAGTGTGAGATATTAATAGCAGCAACAGAACAAAAAACAAATACACTGAGCTGTACAATTAAGGCTGCAATCCTAGACACACTTACTTGGGAGAAAATCTGATTGAAACCAATGGTACTTCCTTCGAAGTAGGCGTGCATAGAACGGATAGCATGATAAAGCCAAAAACCTACGAAAAGGACAATTTCAAATTAATCCAGGGGATTATTAATTCTTAACTAAGAATAGCGGGAGGGGGGGGGCATTCTCCTTACAGAGGCCGGCTGCTGCTTCCTTGAGTTTCAGGAAGAGGAAGGCTTACTGTGCGGAAGGGCCACATGGTTTCCGTTGTCTTGTCTGCCCCACTCCGATGCTGTCTGTCAGTGCGAGTGATTGTGGAACGGAGCAGGTTTCTCTTCATTCTCTTCTCATATTGGATGACATCATTTTCTTTCCCCCTTTGTGACTTGACCTGCTTCACCAGCTTGTCATCAGGAGCAGGTATACCCACCCAAACCCTGTTGCGGTATCACACTTACTTGCAACCTAAGGGGAAGATCACGATAAGATGACAGACCAATATGCTACCATGTTTCCCTGAAAATAAGACAGTGTCTTATATTAATTTTAGCCCCAAAAAATGCACTAGGGCAATTAGCGGTACATCAGAAATTACTGCTAGGTCTTACTTTCGGAGTAGGTCTTACTTTCGGGGAAACAGAGTACGTACATTCTCAGTCAAAAAGTGAGTTCGTTTTGCTCTCGTTGATGCTCACTGCTGTGTAGTACAAAGATTTTTAATTAGCTCTGTGTGTGTGTGTGTGTTTCATTAATAGTTGAAAACCCAGGTTACGCCGCCTGGGGCTGAATTGTGGAGCTGCCACCAGGTCGGAAGAGCTGTACTGGAGAGAGATCAGCCGTGCTCCCGACAGCGGTATGGAGACCTGGTTTTGCTGAGGGATGGGAGAGCTCAGAGCGCCACTGTGGGGAGAGATGGGCGAGTGGGAAGCTTGCGGCCATGTCCAGGTGCTGGGGGCATATCTCCTGCCCTCGGCATGCCTGGGCTCGCTCTCAGGGCCAAGCTCTGGGAGCTTCTTGCGGGTGCTCTGGCAACTGCAGTGAAGTGGATATTGACCTCCCCTTAAGGAGTCATTTAGAACTAGGTTTTGCCTGCTTAGGAACACATGGAGCTGCCATATCCTGAGTCAGATCATTCGTCTCTCGAGTTCAGTTCAGAGACTGGCAGGGGCTTCTCCAAGGTCGCAGGCAGGAGTTTCTCTCAGCCCAATCTTGGAGATGCCGCCAGGGAGGGAACCTGGAACCTTCTGCTCTTCCCACTCACAGAGCTGCTCCATCCATCACACCATTCATGCTTGCTACACCTTGGAAACCTTAGTTTCAAAGAGCCACAGGGATGGAGCCATAACCCAGGGGTCGAGCATCTGCATTGCAGGCAGCAGGTCGCAGGTCCACTCCCTGGCAGCAGCATCTCCTCAACCCAGGGCTCGGAGAGACTCCTGCCTGCAACCTTGGAGAGCCACTGCCCGTCCGAGCAGCTTGACGGATGAATCGGGATGAGGCAGCTTCCTAGGTTCCTCTCTAGATCCTGAAGTTTACCACTGCTTGGACAAGCCCCATAAGAAGACAACTTCCTCCTCTGGGATATGAACACCTGTCTGAGTTCACTTCGAGAAGTGCCTCTCCCAAGGCATGGGTGATCTTTCTGCTGGCCATTGGTCCTGCAAGCACAGCACTGACTACTCTGTCTGGCAGTGGCTCTCAGGCCAAGCCAAGTCCTTCTGGGGCCTGCTTCCTGAAACCCTTTCACGGACAATGCCCGGGATGGACGCTGGCCCCTTCTGCAGAGAAGACACGCCATCCGTGATGGAGCCATGGGTTTTCCTGGCCCCGGTGGGAGATGGGGGTGGCCACCTTGCCCTGGAAAAGAAGAAGCTGCTGCTACCGGTCTGAGCACACAAGTGCTGGAGGGGCAGAGCTTCCAACATGATCCCGGGGAGCGCGAGGGGAGGCTGCAGTGATGGCGAGGGGCAGAGACAGTGGAGGCAGGCAGGGGCTGCTCAAAGGGTGGAGGGTGGTAGATGGGGGTGGCCACGTAGCAGTAAAGGGGACGGTCCAATGTCCACCTGCCCACCCCTAATTCCAACAGCACATAGGCCAAGACCCCCTGGGCATGCATGAGAAAGCCCACAGGCCTCAGCAAAGAGGATGAGTTCAGGTAAAGGTTATCCCAGTTCTCTTGGTTCTCAGTGGGGTGTGCTTCTGATTGACTCACCAGCTTCCTGAAGCTGGCCAAGATTTTGAATGGGCCCTCTTTCCTACGTTGAGGCCGATGAGCCCTTGGGTCCAGGCTTGGCCACTTCTCTCATTTCCGCGCCTGAAAGGTTCAACGTCTGATCTGTAACTGAAGGATCAAAACTGCATTGACCAATAACACATCAGTCTTTCAGGGAAGGTGAGAAATGGGGAAACCTAATCTCCAGATTGCTAGGTTTTCTATCATCATGGTGGAATTCCAGCTACCGCCACAAGGGAGTTGCCAGGGATTAGCTTTGCCTACAAATCCCACCCTCCACTGTGACACCAGACAGGCTACAGGCTACATTATGACATCATGAGGTTCACCACTGAGCATCACTGGAAGCAGAGAGACAAGTTACTCATCCCTCTCTTCAGCCCATTCATTTCAATCCTCCATGCATGGTGTGGAAGGAGCGGACGGAGAGACATTTCCCTCCCTCTCTCACCATACTCGAACCCGGGGGCCTCCCCTGAAACTGACAGCCACGAAATGTAGGATGCCACTCCAGGCCTGGGAGTGCCACCCACATGCTGCAGAAGAGCAGGCAGCTGAATGGCGTGCAGGATCGGTGCCACGGTCATCCCCAGGGAGACCGCAGGAAGGTGAGTGGGGGAAACCTGACTGCAGGAGACGGGCCATCTCCCCCCACCCCCCTCGGCTTCTTACCAGGATGGGAAAGAGGGAGGGGCCTTTCCCAATGGGTGGTTCTCCTTCCTGAGCTGGGGGAGAGTGTTGCAGCAGCAAGAAAGTGAGCTGTCTGCCTGGTTTCCAGAACAAGCCCCAGAGAAAGGCTTAAGCTCACTTTCCTTGGGAGACCAACCAAAGAGGCACTTGGGGAGATCAGAATAGAACCGACCGACTCACACACAGGAAACAGAGCCCAGGAACAGGAAGGAGAAGAGAAACTCCTAGCTAGCCCCACCAGCCCAGAGGAAACTACAGTGCCCCCTCTGGCTGCAGAGCAATTGCATGATGCAAGCGATGCACAGTGAGTTGGGCCGCAGCTGTTGCATATCGCAGCGGAGAGCAACTGGCCCTATCCATCCCCCGCACAGCATCCCTCCAGTGGCGGCTGCTGGTGTCTACCTCCTGTTTCTTTTTGGATTGTGAGCCCTTTGGTGACTGGGATCCTTCTTTATTTTTTATAATTCTCTGTGCAATCCACTTAGACACCTTTTGTTGAAAAGAGGTATATACAGGTGAAACTCGGAAAATTAGAATATCGTGCAAAAATCCATTAATTTCAGTAATGCAAATTAAAAGGTGAAACTGATATATGAGACAGATGCATTACATGCAAAGCGAGATAAGTCAAGCCTTAATTTGTTATAATTGTGATGATCATGGCGTACAGCTCATGAAAACCTCAAATCCACAATCCCGGAAAATTAGAATATGACATGGAACCAAGAAGACAAGGATTGTAGAATAGAACATTATCGGACCTCTGAAAAGTATAAGCATGCATATGTATTCAGTACTTGGTTTGGGCCCCTTTTGCAGCAATTACTGCCTCAATGCTGCGTGGCATGGATGCTATCAGCCTGTGGCACTGCTGAGGGGTTATGGAAGACCAGGATGCTTCATTAACGGCCTTCAGCTCTTCTGCATTGTTTGGTCTCATGTCTCTCATCCTTCTCTTGGCAATGCCCCATAGATTCTCTATGGGGTCAGGTCAGGCGAGTTTGCTGGCCAATCAAGCACAGTACACTGTATACTTTTCAGAGGTCCGATATTGTTCTATTCTACAATCCTTGTCTTCTTGGTTCCAGGTAATATTCTAATGTTCTGAGATTGTGGATTTGGGGTTTTCATGAGCTGTACGCCATGATCATCACAATGATAACAAATTAAGGCTTGACTTATCTGGCTTTGCATGTAATGCGTCTGTCTCATATATCAGTTTCACCTTTTAATTTGCATTACTGAAATTAATGGACTTTTGCACGATATTCTAATTTTCCGAGCTTCACCTGTAAATATCCTTAGTAGTAGTAATACACAGAGTAATATAGAGAAATGGGCTTCATTAAGTAGAGATCAAAGACAGCCAGAATCTGGATGAACAATAATCAGGCCAGGTCGAAGCGCCAGATGAGTGAGTCACGGCCTCGGATGCCAGCAGTCCATATCTCTCCCCACCCAGCTCTCTCTGCCTGCCCTCTCCGGAGTGTCCCCCCCCCAAAAAAAACCCCACAGCGCTGGGAGTCCCAGCATCCATTGAGATGGAGAACGGCCAAAGATGCTTCCGAAGTCAGTGGGACTCAGAGAACATCTTCTCCCTGGTGCTCCTCCAAGGCAGGCACCTCCCGGTGGCTTTCTCTCTGGAGGCATTCACACACCTTCCGTGATGAAGCCCATCCTTGCTCTGTTTAGACACATGATTTTATTTTGCATATTCCAAGAAGACGGGATCTCAAAATGGGATTGCTGTCAACCGACAAAGGCCAATGCTGGCAGGAAGGGCCACGTTTGGCAAAGCGGAAGCTGGGGATGGAGGGAGACGCTTGGCGGGAGGTGAAAGGGCTCCCCAGTCAACGGTTTCCACTCACTGAAATCACTGCGGTGTGAAAGACGCAAATGGGAGTCTCTTGGATACCCCTCTTCTCCTTTTAGTGACATGCCAAGCCCATGACTGGCTCCTCTTCATTTTGAATTGTTCTGCATTTTGTATCAGGAGGGAGATCAGTGTTGTGATGTTTCATCTCCAGGGTCCCCTGAATGCCGCCAAATGATCTTTTCCCAACTTGGCTCCTTTGGGACTTGATACGAACCCTGAGGCACCATAGCAAGGCAAGGGCCTCTGGCTTTCCTGATGCTGTGGATTGCATATGGAGGTGAAAGGGCTTTGAGTGGTTATTTGTAAAGAATGTAAAAATCTGGAATAGCTTGAATTGTGTCTATATCGCGAATAAACACTTGCATTAGAGACTGTGTGCTTGGTATTTGTCATTTTATGGAACTGACACAATGACTCATCAGAACAAAGCAAAGTTTCAAAGAGTCCAGCGTAAATCGTAAATCGCTGTCCAGTCCAGCTTTAAATAGTAAATTCTGATTTGAAATGCACACTGGAGCAGATCAAACATAAAAGAGAACTGACTCAGTCAGAGGAAGGGAAGTAGAACTTGTCCTTCTGCTGGAATGGATGTCTGCTTGCTGCAAAGAAAAGCAGTCATCCCACCTGCGGTGTGTGGAGTGGGGCTACCATCGTCCGTTCTGCCGCAGTCTCCTCCTCCTCCTCCTCCTGCATGTGAGGGGTGTAGCGAGAAGGAGGGAAATGGGGGCGAAGCTTCCTCAAGTGGAATATCCTTTCAGTCCTCCAATTCCGGTCATTTCATTAGAATTGCCACTTTTAGAAAGACAGCTTGAAGGACATCCCGAAGGGGCAGGGCAGGGCCAAGGAAGTGTCCAGACGGAGAAGAAACACAAGAGGAAAAGTGTGACGGAGCTTCTGTGGCTCACTTGGAAGTCGCAGGAATCCCAGGCCAAGCCCAGTGCCCTGCGCAGAGGAGGGAGAGCAGCCCAAATGGGTCAATGGCACAGTCCAAATTCTGCAGCCTCTTAACCAGCTATTGTTGCCATTTGCCAGTGCCTTGGGCGTGTGCATGTGCCTAGGCCTGTGTGTGTGTGTAGGCTGGCCAGCATTGTGTAGTGCTTAGAGTGTGGGACTTGGACTGGGAAGAATTCCCGAGTTCAAATCCCCATTCAACTATGAAACTCTTTGGGTGACTCTGGGCCAGTCATGCATCTCTCTGCCTAACCTACTGCACAGGCTTGTTGTGAGGATAAAAGTAAGCTTGTACACCACTCTAAGCTCCTGGGAGGAAGAGTGTGATAGAATAATAAAATAAAATAAAATAAAAAATACCATGAGCCTATAGTGCCCCCATGAAAGCAAGAAACTATGGGGAATCATAAGACCTATTTGGTGCCTGGATCAAATGGCCGTTACTGCACAACACAGGACGGGAAGAATCGCATCCTGGAATTCTGTCCAGATACAATACGGCAAGATGAAGTGGGAAGATGTGGAGGAAATAAGATTAAAAGAAGCACCCAGAACTGGGGCCAGAAAGCAAACAGGGAGATGACTAGAGAAAGACAGGAGATGCAGAGAGGAGCTGGACCCCTCCCAAGGATCAGGGCTGAACACACATCTTGGTAGACGGGAAGGCGTTGCCAACCCCGGGGCTTTGCCCTTGGAGGAAGGAAAGGTGGGAAGCACCCTCTTGTTTCCTCCCGGAGAGCTCAGCCAGCCTCCCAAGGTGGTGCAGTACAGCAGAAGGGGAGGGGCCTTTGCAGCCCCAGGCAGAGAGTGCACAGTGCAGGGGGGCGCCAATTGTCCGGCTCTTGTTGAGCGACAACTCCCATCCGGCCCAGCCACAAGCTTTGGATGTGTTTAGAAAACCAACGAAACTCCATTTTTGCCTAGAAGACCTCATTCTAACTTCAAGTAACCTAGCCCAGCTCAGGGACATCACTGCCTCCTGATGATTAACGTCATTATCTCTCTCCAGCTAAATTGTATCGAGGAAACTTGTTAACACAGCTAAGGTTCCCAGGCTAGAAAACAGGATCTAGCCAACTAAGGAGTAATCACCCGATGAACAATGAATCAAGCATCCGCGTGCGTACTAGATACTTGGACCACCGTACTGTGTCTAGGGCGTCAGCACCATTTAGATTGTCTGTATAAATGTAGGTGCACCTGTAACCAAACTGTAATCGGTTTGAGAGCATGAGCCTACTGCTTACCTATTGCCATCTGCAGAAGCAATAAAGCCTCAATGAATCATTCCCAATCCTTGTGTCTGACTGACTGGTTACGTTGACCCAGGAACGAGCCCCATCCACATCAGTATGGTCGCTCAGCAAGAGCTGGAGGGCCAGATTTCCCCTCCCCGGCACAATGTCAGGGCAAATGAGCAAGAGAGGTGTTTGTGATCTGGCTCTCCAAAGCCCAGGAAGCCTGACGGAGCCCTTGCTTGACATGGCCCCCCTTGCGATGGGGATCTGGAATGGTGAGCGTTGGCCTGACTGATGGTAGGGATCTTTCTCTCCTAGTTTATCAAGTCCATTGAGAAAGAGAGAGGTGGGGACATAGGAAACTGCCATATGCTGAGTCAGACCATTGGTCTATCTAGCTTAGTATTGTCTTCACAGACTGGCAGCGGCTTCTCCAAGGTTACAGGCAGGCAGGAAGCCCTATTTTGAAGAAGCCAGGGAGGGAACTTGAAACCTTCTGCTCTTCCCAGAGCGGCTTCATCCCTTGAGGGGAATATCTTGCAGTGCTCACCCATCAAGTCTCCCATTCAGATGCAACCAGGGCAGACCCTGCTTAGCTATGGGGACAAGTCATGCTTGCTACCACAAGACCAGCTCTCCATCGTCCTGCAATGGAGCTCCAAGGCTGACCCACCAGGTGCCTAATGCAGCAGTTTGGCAACTTTGGGAGTTCTGCAGGCTGCAAAACCTTGGCCTCCCGGAATCTCATGTCAGCCCAAATCCTGCTCTGGGAGTCATGGAAGGTGAAGCCTGAGGGAGGAGGGGGAGACCTGGGCAGGAGAGGTGGGGACCACCAGGTGGGGGGTATGAGCCAAGTGGGAGGGGGAGCAGTGGGGGTGGGGGGGCTTGCTTCCGAGGAAGCCTGCTCAGGACTGCCTTCGCCTTTGCTTCCCCTCCCTATTAATTCAGAGTCGAAGGGAAACATCCTCCGTGCTTTCCTGGCATGGGCAGTTCTACCAAGTGGCCTCAGGAGAGCTGGACATGGTGAGGTGGAAATGAACACAGCCAGAAGGTGCCCTGCTCACCAACGCCACCTTGCAGCTTCTTCCCGTGTGCAGAGGCAGATTCTCGCCGGTCTGACTTGCATGTGCTCTGATGGCCAGAGAATGCAGGACCCGGGGAATAAGCCAGCTTCTCTTTTGGGAAAAGCAGGCCAAGGAGAGGAATGGAATCAGACCGAAGCAATCTGTGGCTTCTGCATAGAGGCAGCAGTTGCTCAGTGTGTGGATCTCTCTTCTTATCAGAGAGGGTCAGTTTCCATTTCCAGCTCCTCATTAAATTGCACCAACTGGGGCGTTTTTTGTGTGTGTGGTCATCATTAGCTCTCAAGACGTTTTAGCAGAAACCTCCTTGGTGGCGGCCTGTCCCCTAACCTGGGAAAGCATCACCATTCTGAATTGATGGTGTGTCAGGGCTGCTCTTAAAGACACAGGAGCGTGGCTAAGAAAAGCAGTTGGCCACCCTGACTGGCAGTGGTGTGCCCGGAGGGCAACTGGTAGGCCTGTGGGCTTCCCCAAAGGTGGGGCACTCTTTGTTAATTTCACCCAACTCTGTGCCAAGACAAGCTGGATTCGGCACCCATATCGATCACACAAAGCCAGGCCATGCCATGCATTTCCTTAGTCTGATTTCAGTGAAAGCATATGAAGTGCCTGAAAACTGTGACAGGTTGCCGAAAGGTGAAAAAGGATGGGGCTCAGCCCTCAGGCTCCACAACTGTTTCAAATGCAACACACACACATACACACACCCATGAGAGATTTAGTGGTCTCTCTTTCTTCCTCACGATGCCTCTTCTTCAGGCACCCCAAGGCTCCCAGAGTAGCTTTCCTACCCTAGTTCCAGCACCCCAGTCCACAGTCTCTGCTCCCCCAGTCAGCGTCTCCCCCCTCCCAGCTGTCTCTGCCTGGCCGGTGCCCATCCCCCCATAGAACAGAGCTGGGAGTTCCGGCGTCCATGGCAAAAGATGCTCCAGAGGACAGTTGGCCAACTTCAGCCTTACTGACCAGACGCTGAGATGGCCTTCTGCCTCAAGGCACTGGCTGTGGCCATTCAAAGGCCCATCTTCTTGGTTGTGGCCTATGTCTGCAAACCTATTTGGGGTTCCCTGCTGAGGAAGGTAGGAAGGGTCACCTGGTGCCAAGTGGGCCCTGCGGATGAAGGGAGGGCGGGAGCTAAAGGACAGTCAGGGAGTGGCCACCGAGCAAAGGTGTGCTTTAGCAGCCTCACCCCTCCTCTCCATCTTGCTTGCAGGCTCTCTCCTCATCTTTCTGGCTGCCCCCAGGGAGGAGCTGTGTGACTTCTGCCTCTCTTTCTAGCAAGGTCTAGCAAGCCCAGCATCCTGTTTCCCAAACAGTGACAGATCTTTAAGAATGGGGGGTTTCCTCGGGATGGTTGTCCTGACCCAGACATGCATCTACCTAGTGAGGGGGAAGAGAGTCAGCCATGAGGACAGCATTTCCCCCTTTGGATGCCAAGTGGATTGATCTCGAAGAGAAGTCCTCAGGGTCTTGGAAAAGGAGTATGGGCAAAGAGTGGAAGGGGCTAATGCTAAATGGGCCAGGTCCAAGGGAAAAGAAGCCGGTCTACTGGCTTTGCTGCAAGAGACAGTGTGAGAGGGAATCTGAGATGGGCTTAGGGGATCCAAGAACCTTGCTGGATCAGGCCCAAGGCCCATCCGGTTCAGCACCCTGTTTCCCGCAGAGGCCCACCAGATGTCTTGGGAAGCTGCCCCCCTCCTGCTGTTGCTCCCCTGCAACTGGTGTTGAGAGGCACTGTGTGAAAAGCTCCTTCCTTGGGTCGGTCCTAAATTTCCTGGCAGTCCGTTTCATGGGAGAAGCTCTGGTTCTAGTCCTGGGAGAGAGATTTCTCTCTGACCACTCAGCAGGTGGCATCCATAGGATATTTCCCAGGGTGTTCAAGCTGTGCACAGGATGCTGAGGTGTGGCCTCTGGCTGCCATCCAGGGATCTGGGTGTGATGCCATCACCATGCCGAGGACCCCAAGGGGATGGGGCCGTAGTTCAGTGCTGGGGCATCTACTTTGCATGCAGAAGCTCCCAGGTTCCATCCCTGTCATCTCCGGCTATGGCTAGGAAAGAAGCTTGGAGAGCGGCCACTGCCAGACTGTGTCGGCGATACGGAGCTAGATGGACCACTGGTCAGACTCGGTAGAAGGCAGCTGGCTATGTCGCCGTGTCCCCAGCTCTCGCTCTCCTTTCCATCTGATTCCAAGGGCTGGAAGTGAGACTTCAGCAGAGTTGTGGGCTGGCAGCAGGTCTACAGCTCTCGACCGGAGAGAAGTGCTGCTGTCAGTCAAGCCTGTGGGGATGCTACTGGTGGGGATTGGTGCAAGAGAGCTCCTAGGAACCTGGGGCCTTCTGCACGCTCAGCAGCGCTTCTCCCACGGAGTAGGGGCCCAAGGGGAACTGGGATGGTCGAGGCTGAGGTGCCAGGAAATAAGCGCTGTCTTTCTTTCCTTGGTCCATAGGAGCGTATGAAGTCAGACCCCCTGTGGCAGCTGGAGCATCTGGGGGAGCTTGCTCGGAAGGAGGTGAGGAGCATCTTGAATGGAATTGTCCAGCCTAGAGTGGAAGACCACCCAACCCCTTAAGCAAGGGGTTTGGAAAACAAGGTTGCCCTTCTTTGAGCACCCTTTTCCGTGGGGTTTGGTCAAGACACAACACGGAATACTCGTTGGCTTGGTCTCATCCATGCATTAGCAGAAAGCAACTGCAGTTGAGTTGTATTGCTGGTGCAATTTTGGAAATGGCAGTTGTGGCCAATGGGGAGGCCGCTGGCATAGTTAAAGCAAGGGGCAGGGGGGAAGGCTCCAAGAGGATCCTCTTCCCTGCTGGGTCGTTGGCCAGGGTGGAGTTGCAGCAGTCTCAGGGGTCCGGGTGCAGGCAAGAGCGCAAGGAGGAATCCAGACCTCAGAGCAGTGACCTTGACACATTTCCAAGTTGGGGGCATTTGGGCAGAAACCCTTCAGCCTGAGCGCCATTTCCCACGGTGCTGACCTCTGCACAGTTTTACTCTTTCCTCAGTGTTGGGAGGGCCCTTTCCGAGAGATGGAGCCCTCTGTGAAGAGCTCTGTGCGGAGGGCTGCACTTCCCAGGACTCTCTGCAGGCCTAACAAGATGGTGCAGGGAACAAAGGGGTCCTTTTTCCCTTCAGGGAGCATCCCCACACACCCCCAGCCCGGTCCAGATGCCAGCACTGTACCGTGGGGAAATTCATCCCCAGATGCATCCAGGAGGACTGTGTAGAGTATTCTGCTTTGTCCGAAGCTGCACACAGGCCCAATGAACAATTTGTCACAGTCAGGACTGGACAGCCACTTAGGCTAAATGGGCCTGCCGCTGAAGAACACTACTCCGAGGGGGAGTGAGATTCTGGCAGGAAATTCAGGACCTTGGATAGCTCCAGACAGGGACCCTTGAGCCGGTGGGGGAGACCAGAGCAGGGTAGACGTTGCTTCAGCAATGTTGACAAGCCCAGTGCAGGATTGGATCTTTGGCTGGCTAGTTAGGGTGGCTGGCTAGTGCCTCCGTTTTGGACTTCTGCAACCTCCTTCCACCACCCCTCTGCTGCTGCTCTGGATGGGAGCCACCACCCTCTGAGCAAACGTGTTTCTGGCCCTCCTGGTACTGAGCCTGTGCTGATCCTTTTTGTTGCAGTTCAGAAAACCTTGCTTCGTACGAGCACCTGTGACGTTTCACATTGAATGTGAGATGCGGACCAGGCAGCCAGGACCTGTCCACGTAAGTTTAATGCAAGCCTTATGTTCCCTATGGACTAAGAATGGGGGCAGGAACCCGATATGGGGGCTTCATCCTTGGGATATGGAGGGAGTGCTAGATTTTTCTCTGATCCCACTTGTGTAAAGGGTTCCAGTGAAGTGGAGCCGTCTCCGGCTGAGGTGGCTGGCTAGCGCAACAGTTTTGCGCTTGGGCAGCCTCCTCCCAGCAGCGCTCTCCTGCCACTCTGGATTTCAGCCACCATCTAAAGAAATGCATTTTTGGACCTCCGGGTACTGAGCCTTTGCTCAACCTTTCTGTTGCAGGTCCCAGAGCCTCAGCTTCCTCCAGGAATGGGAGGTTTTATTCGAAAACCTCCCCATCACAGGCTGAGACCAAAACCTGTATGTATGACGCAAGTCATTCCCGTACGTTCCCTATGTAAAAGGAAGGGGGGGTCGGGACCCCAGGGAGGGCCTGCATCCTCGGGCTAAAGAGGGAGTGCGATATCTGTCACCCATTCCACTTGTGCCGGGGTTTCAGTCAAGTGGGGCTATCTTTGTCTAAGCTGTGAGGACATTGCTTCATGCAGCTTGGAGGGTGAGCAAGATTCTGGCGGGAAGATCAGGACCATGGGCAGCCCCAGGCAGGGACAACTGAAGTGGAGGGAGAGCCCGGAGCAAGGTAGATGTTGCCTCAGCAATGTTGATAAGCCCACTGCAGGCTTTGGAGCATTTGCTGACCAATTAGAGTGGCTGGCTAGTGCAACAGTTTTGCGCGGATGCAGAATCGTTCCAACAGTGTTCTGCTGCTGCTGTGGATTTCAGCTGCCCTCTGAGGAAATGCATCTTCAGCCCTCTGGGTACCCAACCTGACCTGAACTTTTCTGTTGCAGGTTCAAGAGCCTCGGCACGCCCCAGAACCTCCCCAAGATTGGAAGTATCAGCCAGAATCTGTCCAGGTACGTTTGCTGCAAGTACAAGGTTCCCTGTGGAAGAGAAATGGCGGGTAGGATCCCAAGGAGTGTGCTGCATCCTTGGGCCATGGAGGGAGTGCTGGATCCACTTGTGCAAGGGGTTCAGGCGAAGTGGGGCCGCCTGAGCTGAGGGGACTTCCTAGCTCGGAGTCAGACAGTTACTGGGTAGTGATCTCCGCTCCCCCTGCCCCTCTTCCTCCTCCCACTGCTGGGCATCATGACTCTTCCAGGGCACAGAAAGAATAGCAGCAGAAGGATGCTACAGAGAGAGTCACTGCTGCATCTGGCAGGGTCCCTCTAGCTTCAGGTGGTCCAGATATTCCTCCTCTGCGGAAGCCTTTTCAGTCTGAGCTACTCCTCACTCTTGATGTAGCTGAGATTTCAGAGTTGGGTCTGTGTTGTTTTCTGGATTCCTTTTAGAAGTGGAGACAGTTTGTGGCCACGGAGGGTCTAAGGGAGCTCCGCAGTTCGGCCTGTAGGATCCTGGAAGCGCTGGAAGCCACACAGGTAATGTTGGATCAAAAACTCCATCAATGCAGAGGGAAAGGAATCCGTGGGAGCAGGGGCATAGCAAGGTTGGGGTGGGCCCAGAGACAAGATTTCAAAATGGGTCCTTTGCTGATATACACACACAAACACACTTCACAATATATAGTGCACTCACACTCACATCCCCATTATGAATACGGTGAAGATCTAGTTCACTTTGAATCTAGGTTTTTTTACGCTCTGCTACTGCCGATATTCAAGAGAATCAACCTAATTCATAGGGGGTGCAACACGGGCGGGCAGGGAGTCATGTGACGTGCCTCTGGGGGTCCCCTCAATGGCAGTGGGGCCCTGAGAAGACTGTCCCCCCTTGCCTAATGGTAGTCACGCCCCTGTGTGGGAGGCAGGTGCAGACCCAGACAGACGGAGACCTTTAGACATTTCAGGCTGAGCTACTCCTCAGTCTGAGCTCATCCTACCCAGCATATGGTCTACCCAGCAAATAACCCAAGTAGGAGAAGTGGGTCTGTGTTCTTTTCTGGCTTGCTTTTAGAAGTGGACATGAAGGTAGGAAATGAAGGTTTGAGTGGGCCACTAATGGGCACGTTGTTAACCTTCTTGCCATAGGAATTCCTTGCAAAAAACCCTACGGCGAGATTCTATGGGCCAGGAAACTTCCATAAGAGAATTATGGAAACCATGAAGGTGATGGAAGCCATGCAGGTAATGTCTGGAAAATGCTAGTAATTATGAACAGAAGATAGGGAGGACCAGCAGAGCTTCCCCAGACAGCACACTAAAGAGCTGTTCTCATGGCCATTGACTGGGTAGGACAAGCTGCCAGCCAGTCTCCGGAGCGGTGCGCCCTCCCAAGCCCCAGTCCTGAAGAAATCAAAAACTAGATCAGAGAAGAGGGAGAGGAACCCATGGGAGGCGGGTGCCAACTCAGACCATGTCCTCCTACCCAGCAAATTACCCAAGTAGAAGGGAAAGACTTCCAGGTTCCAGAAGGGATCCAGCCCTCAGAGGAGCCGTAATCTTGATTCTTTTCCAAGTGGGGGCCTATTGGGCCGAAATGGCATGAGAGCCGTTTCCACCTTTGCTGACCTCTGCATAGTTTTACTCTTTTCTCAGTGCTGGGAGGGCCCTTTCAGAGGGATGGAGCCCTCTCTGGAGAGCTCTCTGGGAGGGATTGCACTTCCCAGCACTCTCTGCAGGCCTTCGAGGTGGTGCTTTGGCTCAGGAGGGCTCCTTCTGCCTGAAGGGAGCCCCCACCCTCAGGGTGCAAAGATGGCAACACTGCATCTTGGGAATGGTCATCCCCACATGGTTCAAGGGGGACTGTGCAAGGTATTTGGCTTGGGCTGAAGCTGCACACAGGACCAATCCACAATTTGACAGGCTTAGGGCTTTAAAGGTGCATAGGGTTGATGGGGCACTGAAGAACACTGTCGCAGGCAGCTCTAAGGGGGAAGAAGGTTTTGACAAGAAGATCAGGATCTTGGATAGCCCCGGACAGGGACAGTTGAACTGGGAGGGGACACCAGAGCAGGTTAGTTGTTGCTTAAGCAATGTGGACAAGACCTCTGCAGCCTTAGGTCTCTGGCTGGCTAGTTAGGGTTTTCTGGCTAGTGCCATATTTTCACACATGTGCTGCATCCTTCCAGCAGCGCTCTGCTGCTGCTCTGGATGTCAGCCACCACCAGAGAAAATGCATTCCCAGCCCTCTGGATACCAAGCCTGTGCTGAATCTTTCTGCAGACAAACCAAGAGCCTTGGAGCATGAAGGGACTGGGGACATCTGATCGCAACTGTGATCCTGGGTCGCTGCCAGTCACAGAAGACATTCAGGTATTGTTTGGGTAACCTCCTACTCCTAACAGAAGAGGGGGAAGGACCAGCAGAGCTTCAACCGAGGGCACGCTAGCTGCTCTCTTGGCCATCAGCTGGGTGGGACAAGCTCCCAGTCCCTCTCTGGATCTGTGCGCCCTCCCAAGCCCCAGTCATGTATGGATCAGAAACTAGATCAGAGAAGAGGGAAAGGAACCTGTGGGAGGTGGGGACAGACGCTGACAGGGTCCGGCCACCCAGCACAGCATATGACCCAAGTCGGAGGAAATGCCTCCAGAGTCCGAGAAGGGATCGAGACCTCAGAGCAGTGATCTTGAGACTTTCCCAAGCGGGGGCCCTTTTGACAGTAACCCTTCAGCGCGAGAGCCATTCCCCACTGTGCCGACCTCTGCACAGTCCTGCGCTCTCCTCAGTGCCGGGACGGCCCTTTCAGAGAAATGGAGCCCTCTCTGGAGAGCTCTCTGGGAAGGGTTGCACTGCCCAGCACTCTCGGCAGGCCTTCCAAGGTGATGATGCAGGGCTCAAGAGTGCTCCGTTGACCTTAAGATGCTCCCGCCCCCGGGCCTGCCCAGATGGCAGCACTGCACCTTGGGAATGGTCATCCCCACATGGCACCTGCCGGACGGTGCCGGGTATTTGGCTTGGGCTGAAGCTGCACACGGGGCTAGGGCTTCAAAGGCACCTAGAACGGATGGGGCCTGCCGCGGAAGGACACTGCCTCATGCAGCGGAGCAAGATTCTGGCAAGAAGATCAGGACCTTGGATTTCTTGTAGAAGTTGTTACAAAATGAGGTAATGCAGGTTTGAATGGGGCACTCATTGCCCTGTGGTCAACCTTCTCGCTACAGGGCACTGAAAACAACTGGCCTGAAGGATGGTGCGGGCTCAGGAGCTTCCCAACAAGAATCCTCCAAGCCATGGAAGCCGTGCAGGTAATGTATGGGAAAAATTCCTAACAGATTAGGGCGGGGGGGGCAGACACGTTCCCAGCCAGTCTCCGGAGCTGTGTGCCCTCCCAAGCCCCAGTCTTGGATGCATCAGAAAGTAGATCAGAGGAGATGGGGAAGAACCCGTGGGAGGTGGGCGCTGACTCTTGACAGTGTCAGAGGGGGCAGAAGAGTGGGTCAGGTGGTAGTGTCCCAATGGGTGCCTGCTACCACCCAGATTTCAAAGAAATTGGTGAAAGGGGTGATTTTAAAAAGAATTTCTGAAGTTTGTGCATCTTTAAGCTTCCCCCCCATCGGGAATGATGGGGAATTTCAGCAGCCCCATAACTCCACTTGGGGGGCACCAGGGATGCTCTGAGCGAGTGGTGGTGTAGTGCACATAGGGTTCCAACCACCCCTTAACCCAAAACCCATGGGGCACGGGGGTTTGTTGTATCAGAGCTGTTCTTCTGAGAGTAGATTCTCTAGTCGGAATGAGAGTGGATTCAAGGTGGGTCATTCTTTCTGTGCCAAACCTTCACATCATCTCCAGCAGCAGGAAGAATCCTTCACAGCAAGTAGCCAATCTTTCGTGCCTTAGCTGGAGAATTGCAGTTTGTTCCACCAGGGTCCGGAGAACACACATCTGGCAGGTGGAGGGGTCAGATGGATATCACACTGAAAACGGAGGGTGCTGTTTAGCTCCTTTTGGAGAAGCAATATTGGGAACACGTTGGGGATGATGTTGATTATGATGAATTTCATGCAGATACCTCATTCGGCCTTGGCTGGTGAATGGCTCTTTTTCCCCACCAGGGTCCAAAGGAAAAGGCTTTGCAGCAACAAAGCATCCTGGACAAATACAGGAAGGAGGGCCTCTTCCAGAGATTAAGGTCCCTCCGGAAGCTGGATGAGGTGAGGAAATCGGTAGCACGTGGGCCCCATACGGAGAACCCAGTTCTCTGGGACACGATCCCCCTGCGCTCAGCCCTTTGTGGGTTGTCTCGGGCAGAGAGGAGGAGGGTCTTGGCCTCAGTGCTGCTGCAGTTGCGAGGGGGCAGGTGGAGATTGGAGCCCCACCCCAGTCCAGTGGGAAGCTCTGCCCCTCCAACACTGGTGAGCCGAGCCTGGGCAGCCTGCAAGCAGCTTCTCCTTCCCCAAGCCAACGTGGCCATCCCCTGGGATCAGCTGGACTTCAGGTGGAAATGGGAGGGTCCTGCGGAGCATTTTCTCCCGCCCGCTCTCTTAGTCACATCATATGCCAGATGCAGGGGGAGAGCAACTGGCCCTGTCCATCCCCAGCACAGCATCCCTCCAGTGGCAGTTGCTGGGGTCTGTCTTATGTTTCTTTTTGAGACTGTGGGCCCTTTGGGGACAGGGGGCCGTTTTATTTCTATCTATGTAAACCGCCTGAGGAACCTTTTGTTGAAAAGCGGTCAATAAATATGCACTGAATTCTTATTCGTAATTCGTGCCTTACCCTCTGGAGGGCCAGGATGCAGCAGGCGCCCTCCTCACACCTTTCTCCCTGTCCTGGAATCCAGGAGACTCAGCTGCCCACCAGACCCGGGCCAGGAAGAACACGGAAGCCCCTGCCTCCAGCGCCAACTCCAGCCCCGCCCAGCACTGCAGGCTCCCCCGAGAGCACCGGAGAGGAGGTAAGCAAGCACTGCCCCTCCCGCACGGCCGAGCCCAGACGGGAAGGAGCGCCCCATCTTCCAAGCAAACTTGGCTGGCCAGAGGTCCCCCCGCCCCAGGCCAGGAAAGCCCATGGCTCAGTGGTAGCCTGGGTTCCTT
This sequence comes from Hemicordylus capensis, assembly GCF_027244095.1. Lineage (NCBI taxonomy): Eukaryota > Metazoa > Chordata > Lepidosauria > Squamata > Cordylidae > Hemicordylus > Hemicordylus capensis. The sequence continues at coordinate 226,612,817 of NC_069657.1, forward strand.
CTCTGCAGCAGCTCCCAGCTTCCATCCCTGGCAAAGGGCAGAATCCTGTCCAGTCTCTCCCAGGCTCCCATGAAGGCGAATGTGCTGTTTGGAGGGCAAGGCAGAGTTGCAGGCCAGGGTGGGAGACAGAAGAGGAGCAGGGAGCTCCCCATCCCCAGATGAGGGCAGAGGTACTTCTTCCGGCCGTAAAGGGGTCGCCTTGCCTTGCAAGTAATTCGGGCTCACGGGCAGTGGGCATAGATATCGTTGATATCTATGTGAATTGCCTGCAGAAATTCTTGTTGACAAGTGGTCAATAAATATTCACCAGATTCTTATTCTTAAGTCGCTCCTCGCCTTTTGGAGGGCCAGGATGCAGCAGGCACCCTCCGCACGCCTCACTTCTTCTTCTTGCATCCAGGAGTCTCAGCCGAGGCCAGGTCTGCCGCTGCCCACCAGACCCGGGCCAGGAACACCACCGCAGCCCCTGCCTCCAGCACCAACTCCGGCCCCACCCAGCACTGCAGGCTCCCCCGAGAGCACCGGAGAGGAGGTAAGCAAGCACTGCCCCTCCCGCATGGCCTTGCCCAGATGGGAAGTGTTGCAGGGGTGGGAGTCCGAAGAGGAGCGGCGGGGGCTTCCCATCCAAAGATGAGGGCAGAGGCAACTCTTCCGGCTGTTAAGGGGTCGCCTTGTGAGTAATTCGGCCTTGTGTTCTTCTCCGCAGATGGAAAGAGGAAGGCCCCAAAGGAGGGGGTGGTATGCGGTCAAAGGCCCTCTGCTGTACAAGGTGAGGAGATCTCAACACCCCCACAGAGTGTCCCATATAGTCATCTTGGCTTTCTGGTATCCCAGAGATAAGGAGTATTGAGAGGGAGACCCAGAGATGGGATCATTTTTCCGGCAGGGGCCTCCTGCAGCCAGTTTGAAATGAGCCTCCCAGTCAGTGATTCTGCTGCCAAACCAATTAGGGGAAAGATCAATTGAAGCCAAAACTCAAGAGATGCAGCCAAGCAGGAGCGGCAGCAATTGAGATGAAACCAGATCCTAACCATAAGGAGGAGGCACTGGAGGCACAACGCAGCACTGAACAAATTGCCCTCAGAGAGGCAAACCATCTCAAGGCAATTCTAATTGCGATAGACAGACCCCACTTCCCTTCCTCCTGCCCAAACAGAACCTGAAGAGGGAGCATTCAGTGGCATGCAGCCGAATCATGTTCTGTACGGGTTATAGAGAGCAGGGGTCCCAACCCTCTACAAGAAGTGTACCCGTCCCATGGCAAACCTTCAGCTCAGGTACCCCAGAGCAGCAACTGAGTGTGTGTGTGTGTGTGTGTGTGTGTGTGTGTGTGTGTGTGTGTGTAAATCATAAATGTGGCCGTTATGAGACAGGAGACGCCAGTCACTGACTGATATCCAGACATTACTCATGAGTACACTCACTAAAATTAATGGGACAGGTTTACATGTCCCATTAGAATGAGTCGATGAGGAGGAGGAGGAGGAGGAACTGAATCTGGATGCAAGTCAGGGATTGGAGGAGCCCATCTCACAACTGTCACCTTCTAAGAGTGTGTGTGTGCTCTCCTAAAAACACAACAGGGGGTGCGGTGGGGGCAACTCCAGTCACTGGCTCGTGGCTGTTTCTGTCCCCTTCCAAGTTGCCAAGAAGCCGTCTCATGGAAGTCTTGTCCGGTCCATGTCAAGGGGAGTGCTGGGTGCGAGGCTGGGGAGAAGGAGAAGAGGGGATGCAGAGCTTCAGCACCCAGCTGGCTGCAGCCTGGGGAGGGGCAACCTCGGGGCAAGAGGGCCCCCTGGCAGCCCTCCCAGTCCTCGAACCCCTGCAGGACAGCATGCTGTGACTGCCCGTTTTCCTGATGAGCTGAGTGGGGATTCCCAGCCGGGGCAGCCCAGGATTTGTATGATGGGAGTCCATGACAACTTGGGAGACACAAGTTAGGGAAACCTCCAGTGAAGTGAAAGAAGGAGCATCGTGTGCTGTTTCACTTGGTGGGCTGCTGCAGAACCCCTGAATTGGCTCAGAACGATGGTCCCCAGAACGGCCCTGGAAAGCATCCGTGAAGAATTGGTCAGGCAGCATCTTTGCAGTTTTGCTTGGGAGAGGCAGCTTGTTCTGAGCCAAGTGGATTCCTGCAAGAGCAGCTGCTGGCGTCCTTTCTCCAGCCAATCCTCGTGAATCCTCCATCTTTTCCATTTCCACCAGGACATTGTAGGACTTTGAAGAATTCCTTCTCAAGCCCAAATCCAGAGGGGCTCAGCTGGAAACATGGCAGTGGCCTCTGCTTCTCAAGGGGCAGAGAAGGGCAACTCATCTCTTCCTAGGAATGGTCACGATGAAATGTACTGCATTCTAGCTGCGCACCATTTTACAAAAAGAAACCCAAATCTTCCAATTAGAACTAGTTTTCAAAGTTCCATTGAAACGATCTTTGATGTATGCATTTAATTGTGCTGGCGATAAACAACTTTGAAACCCGTTCCTTCTGGGGTGAAAAGGGTTCTTTAGAGAGCCAGCGTGGTGTAGTGGTTAGAGTGCTGGGCGAGGAGCAGGGAGATGAAATCTCCGTTCAGCCCTGAGGCTCACTGGGTGACTCTGGGCCAGTCACTTCTCTCTCCGCCTAACCTGCCTCACAGGGTGGTTGTGGGGGGAAGCAGAACCCTGTTCACTACACTGGGCTCCTTGGATATAAAGAGAGTGACATCAATCCATGCGGGGCTCTCGGTGGCAGCTAGTCCTGATGGCTGGAGGCTACCTCCAGGCTCAGAGGCAGGGCCCCTGTGAATAGCAGCTCCAGGGGAGCAACAGCAGGAGAGGAGGCATGCCGTCATCTCCTGGTGGTGAGCTTCCCAGAGGGCTCCACTGGTGCGCTACTGTGTGGTACGGGAGGCTGGACTCGAGAGGTCTTGGGTCTGATCTAGTAAGGCTGCTCTTCTCTTCTCCCGGGGAGATATTGAATGGCGTTGGCTGAGAGCAGAAATTGCCAGCTCTCGAAAAGGACCGAGCTGCTTGTAACTCGTGCATCGTTTTAAAAGGCTTGATCTGGCAAGCTTTCATGAAACAAAACCTTGCCGAGAGAGAGGGAGATCTGGGATGAGAGGTCTGTGGTAGTTCTGGCCCCAAGCAATTGGCCCAGTCCTACAAACAGGCGCAGGAGCACTTTTGGATTTGATTATTGGCGGGTTGTTTTTGGATTCCTTGTCTAATGGGTCGGTGTCATGGTGGCTGTGTTGATTTTTGCTTGCTTTGGGTTTTGCAGGGATTTGACAAGCTGAACCTAAGGACAGCCCAATAAACACCCCTTGCAGCTGCAATCCCTTGAAAAGAGAGACTGCTGAGTATGTAAGGAAATATCCTCGGCAGGCTCCATCTTGCCCCCGCTGTGTTTTTCCTGCAACTTGGTCATGGCATTCAGTAATCGGAATGAGTCCAGAGCGTCTGAAACCCACGAGCGCAAATGGGGGGTGAGGTTCCTCTCCCTTCCTGCACGGTAAGCCCTGGAGGTGGGGTTCAAGGACTGACTTGGGCATATTGGCCACGTGTCTATTCCAGGATCCCAGGACATGGGGGCACTGCAGGGAAAGGACATCGCTTTCCCACCCATCCCATCGAGACACTTGTCTGTTTAGTCTTTTCTGGTTGCCAGCTTTGCAACCTCGCTGCAGACCTGATTGTTGTGGCATGATGTGGCCTATCTGCTGCTGTGCCATCCAGTCTAGAACTGTGTGTGTCCTTGCCTGGAAAATGATGGTTTGCCTCTCTAGAAGAGTGACAGCTTGGGTACCAAAGAGTTGATCTCTCCCATCTTGTTGTCGGTCAGCAATGCAGTGACCTTCTATGCTGTCTGGAAACCCTGGTTGCTCCCTCCAGCAAGTCTGAAGGTTCCAAGGGAACTCTTCTTTGGCCGTTAGTTCAATCCCTATATTTAGACTAAAAAGCGTATGAGGTCTCAGAACATGAAGCCAATTAAAACAAGGCTTAGCACATCCAGCTCTGACCATGCTGGTCTCCTGCAACCTAGGGAGCTTCAGCGTGGGGATCCAGTTGGCTTTGCTTGTTTTAGAGCAGGAGTTCTCCAGCCTGGGTCACCAGAGGTCATTTGAATTCAACTCCCATCATCCCCTGCCACAGTGGCCTTCAGTGGTGATGATGGGATTTGTAATCCAACAGGATACGGGGACCCAGTTGGAGGACCTCAAAGAAAGAAAGCCATGTAGAGAGTTTCCAAAACTACAGTGATTCTTTGGGGTGATATTGGTTCTGACTGTAAGATCTTGCCAGACTCCACAGGTAGAGAAAACGGTCTCTTCCTAGCCATAATGGGCCATTTTCCAGCTCTCTTCTCTCTCTCCCTTCCATATAGTTTTAAATGATGGCTTCTATTTTGTGTGTGGTAATTCTACAAAGTTGATGAATCTTTATATACTGATTCTCAACACAAGTTCTCAAAGCGGTTGACAATGTATTAATTTAGTAATGAACTAAATAAAGATAAATTTTATTTAAAATAAATAAAATGTACTAATTACACTTTTCTTCAGGTTGACAGGATACGCAGATTTGGATGGTCCAGGAACCTCATCTTAGAAAGGGACCGTAAGTGGCTCTTAATTACCATCCGGGTCCAGTTTTGGGACAGGAATTGGAAAATCAGCTTGAACTGCTTAAGGGTCTCAAGCGACAAAGGTAGCTTTGGACCTTCATGTTCCATTCTTTCTGCTGAGATGCAGAAAGCCCAATGCATGCTAGATTCCCAGGCTGTATGCAGTGAGCACGTGAGAGACGTGGAATACACCCAGCCTTGATTGCAGGGATTCAAAGCCTCTACATGGCCAACCTCTGGAAGCACCAAAGCCACCAGAATTGTGGGGCAAGGCAGCCTCTGGCCCTTTCCCTCCGGCACCACCTCAAGGCCTCCGGCCACCCCTCTTTGGACAAGGCAGGAAGCAGAGAAGAGCTTCTCGGCCATGCTGGGCACCAATGTGGGGCTCTGCCCTTTCTGAAGTGCAGGCCTCTCTGTGGGGGTGATGAGATCTCCTCACCTTGTACAGCAGGGGAGTAGAATACCACAACCTCTTCTTGGGCCTTCCTCTTTCCATCTGCGGAGAACAACACAAGCCCGAATTACTCACAAGGCAACCCCTTTACGGCCGGAAGAGGTGCCTCTGCCCTCATCTTTGAATGGGGAGCTCCCCGCTCCTCTACTGTCTCCCACTCTGGCCTGCAACTCTGCCTTGCCCTCCAAATGGCACATTCGCCTTCATGGGTCCCTGGGAGAGACTGGACAGGATTCTGCCCTTTGCCAGGGATGGAAGCTGGGAGCTGCTGCAGAGAAGGTACCCAGTCTACCATTGAGCCGTGGGCTTTCCTGGCCTGGGGGGGGGGCCTCTGGCTGGCCACGTTTGCTTGGAAGATGGGGCGCTCCTTCCCGTGTGGGCTCGGCCGTGCGGGAGGGGCAGTGCTTGCTTACCTCCTCTCCGGTGCTCTCGGGGGAGCCTGCAGTGCTGGGCGGGACTGGAGTTGGTGCTGGAGGCAGGGGCTGCCATGGTGTTTCTGGTCTGGGTGTGGTGGGCAGCTGAGTCTCCTGGATTCCAGGACAGGAAGAAAGGTGTGAGGAGGGTGCCTGCTGCATCCTGGCCCTCCGGAAGGCGAGGCACGACTTACGAATAAGAATTCAGTGCATATTTATTGACTGCTTTTCAATAAAAGGTTCCTCAGGCGGTTTACATAGATAGAAATAAAACGGGCCCCTGTCCCCAAAGGGCTCACAGTCTAAAAAAGAAACATAAGATAGACCCCAGCAACTGCCACTGGAGCGATGCTGTGCTGTTGGGGATGGATAGGGCCAGCTGCTCTCCCCCTGCATCTGGCATATGCCTTATACTCTTTCTAAGGCCTTCATGGCCTTAGATATCCTTTCTAAGGCCTTCATGGCAATCCTACCAAGTGCTACTCTGTGGCGTATTTCTTGACTGCTGGATCTTGACTGCTGATGGTAGATCCTAAAAGGCAGAAGCTATCCACCACTTCAACGTCTTCATTGTCAATTCTGAGTCTGGTTGCTGTACCCGTTGTCATTAGTTTAGTCTTCTTTACAGTTAGTCGTAGTCCCATTTTTTCACTGTGCTCCTTGACTTTCCCTACTAGAGGAAAAGATCATCCACATTCTCACCTATCAGAGTGGTGTCATCAGCATAGCAAAGATGTTTCTTCCCCCAACTTTAAAACCACACTCATCTTCTTCCAATCCAGCTTCTCTCACTATAGGTTCAGCATGTAAGTTGAATCAAGAAGGAGAAAGTATACAGCCTTGTCTTACTCCTTGGCCGATCTGGAAGCAGTCTGTTTCACCATGTTCTGTCTGGACTGTGGCTTCCTGTCCTGTGTATAGGTTTCTCTTGAGAGCAATGAGATGTTCTGAGACACCCATTTTCCTAAGGATATTCCACAACTTGACAGGGTCGACGCAATCGAAGGTTTTTCTGTAGTCAATAAAGCACACATGGACTTCTTTTTGGTATTCTTTGGCTTTCTCAATTCTCCAGCGTGCGTCAGCAATGATGTCTCTTGTTCCTCGGCCTTTTCTGAAACCAGTTTGAACATCCGGCATTTCTCCTTCCATGTAGGACTCTAATCTGCATTGGATGATCCTGAGCATTCTTTTGCTAGCATGTGAAATGAAGGATATTGTGTGATGGTTTGCGCAATCTCTTCAGGCTCCTTTCTTCGGTATGGGTATGTAGACTGACCTCTTCCAATCTGTTGGCCATTGTGTTGTTCTCCAAATTTGCTGGCATGGTTTGGTTAGAGCCTTGACTGATTCTTCTTCTGTTTCTTGCCATATTTCTGTAGCTATTCTAACAATTCCTGTAGCCTTCTGATTTGGTAATGTCCAGAGTGCTATTTAGTTTAGGAAAAAAGACAACTGTGGGGAGACATGGTAGAGGTCTATAAAGTCATGCATGGTGTGGAGAACGTGGATGGAGAGGAATTCTTCATAACACTAGAACCAGGGGTCATCCCATGAAATGGATTGACAGGAAATTTAGGACCAAAAAATGGAAGTATTTTTTCACACAACGCATAATCAACTTGTGGAATTCTCTGCCATGAGATGTGGTGACAGCCAACAACCTGGATGGCTTGAAGAGGGGTTTGGATCACTTCATGGAGGAGAGGTCTATCAATGGCTACTAGTTGGAGGCCGATAGGCCACATCGAGCCTCAAAGGCAGGATGCCTCTGAGTTCCATTTGCAGGGGAGTAAGCGCAGGAGAGAGGGCGTGTCCTCAATTCCTGCCTGTAGGCTTCTAGCGGCATCTGGTGGGCCACTGTGTGAAACAGGATGCTGGACTAGATAGGCCTTGTGTCTGACCCAGCAGGGCTGTTCTTATGTTCTTAGAATGCTGATCTAACTTCATCTTCCCATACTAGAGCTTCTTGCAAGTAGGGGATATCTTCTAGAGTATCTTGGATGTTGTCATCCCTACTGTACAGATTTTCAGTATACTCCTTCCATCTCTGTTGGATCTTCTCTGAATCAGTGACTGTCTGTCCTTTGGCATCCCTGAACATACAAATTCAAGGTTGGAACCAGCTTCTGAGTTCAGAGATCTTTTGGAAAACTTTCCTCATTTTTCCGTGTCTATTTCCATCCCCAAGGTCTTTACAGATGTCATAGTAGTACTGTTCCTTATCTCTTCTTACAGCTTTCTGAAATTCCCTATTAAGTTCCTTCCTGAGGTCTTTCTCTTTCTTGACTTTGGCTTCTCTCCTCTTCTGGGCAATTTTGCTTTCTTCTGTTTCTTGGTCTTTGGCAGTCTCTTTTCACATTCGTCCTTAGCAACTTCTTTTTTCATTCCACAGTTCCTCCGGTTCCCTATCAATGAGGTTCAGAACTTCAAAGTGGTTCCTGATGTGCTCCTTGAAAATGGTGGCTACCTTCCCAAGGTCATATCGTGGAAGCTGGATAGCTTTGGTTTTTCCGCTTTAGCTTGACTTGGAGCTTGCACATGAGCAGTTAGTGATCTGTTCCTCAATCGGCCCCCGGCCAGGTTTTTGCTGTTATAACTGAGCTCTTCCACCTCCTTGCACCAAGAACATAATCAGTTTGATTTCTGCGTATTCCATCTGGTCAAGTCCATTTGTATAGGCGTGCTTTGGTTGTTTGAAGAATGTGTTAACAATGAAGAGATCATTGGCTTGGCAGAAACTAAGAAGTCATTCTCCTGTTTCATTTCTGTTTCCTAGGCCATGCAGTCCAACTTTGTTTTCCTCCTTATCATTTCCAACTTTTAACTTTCTTTAAAGATTCAAAAAGGTGTAATTCCATCCCAGTCTTTTATTAGGACCAAGCAGAATCTATGATTATTTTTGAACTATAAAGATTATCGTAAGGAGCGGACAACCCAAGAATGACATTGTAGAGTATTATATGTTGAATGTTTTGTAGTCATCTGCTTGGGCCTCTTCTTGCTTTTCTTTTTAATGATAGTTTTTATAAATGTATTATAATGGTGTCTGGTGTTTTTAAATAATAATCTCTTTTTAAAAAAGGGGGGGGTGTCACTGGTTTGAAGTCTGGATTCCTCCTGGGACTCTGAAGGCATTTCCTCCTACTTAATAATAAGCTGGGTGAAAGTGGTGGGTAGGATGACCCTGGCTGCATCTGCCCCCACCTCCCACAGGTTCCTCTTCCTCTTCTCTGATGTAGTTGTTGATTCATACATGACTGGGGCTTGGGAGGGCACACAGCTCCTGAGACTGGCTGGGAGCTTGTCCTATGCAGCTGATGGTGTTCTTCCACGCCAGGTCCCATCAATCCTATGTGCCTTTAAAGCCCTAACACCGCCTCCATGGTTCCGTGCACATCCCTTGGCTCCATCTCTCTGAAAAGGCCCTCCCCACACTGAGAAAAGTGCAGGGCGGTGCAGAGGTCAGCACAGAGGGAAATGGCTCTCGCACTGAAGGGTCTCTGCCCAAATGGCCCCCGCTTGGAAAAGAGTCAAGATGACTGCTCTGAGGTCTGGACTGCTCCTGGGACTCTGAAAGTATTTTCTTCTACTTTGGCTATTTGCTGGGTAGACCACATGCTGGGTAGGAAGTCACAGTCTGTCAGAATCTGCGCCCGCCTCCCACAGATTCCTTTCCCTCTTTATTGATGAAGTTTTTGATTCAACATTACCTGTGTGGCTTCCAGCGCTTCCAGGATCCTACAGGCCGAACTGCGGAGTTCCCTTAAACCCTCCATGGCCACAAACTGTCTCCACTTCTAAAAGGAATCCAGAAAACAAGACAGACCCAACTCTGAAATCTCAGCTACATCCCAGGAATACTGCCCTGATGGTCCCCAGGGCTGGGCGAAGATTGAGGAGTACCTCAGCCTGAACAGACTTCCGTGGAGGGGGAATATTTGGACCACCTGAAGCTAAAGGTACACTGCCAGATGCAGCAGTGACCCTCTCTGTAGCATTCTTCTGCTGCTCTTCTTTCTGTGCCCTGGAAGAGTCATGATGCCCAGCAGTGGGAGGAGGAAGAGGGAGAGGGGGAGCAAAGCTCTCTTCCCAGGAATTGTCTTTTCCCTGACTCAGAGCTAGGAAGTCCCCTCAGCTCAGATGGCCCCACTTCACCAGATCCCCTTGCACAAGTGCATCCAGCACTCCCTCCATGGCCCAAACGTTCAGCACACCCCTTGGGCTCCTACCCCCCATTTCTTTTCCATAGGGAACATAAGGCTTGCATCAAAGGTACATGGACAGATTCTGCCGTGCAATATGTAGGTTCTTTCTGCCAGTGTTGATATTCACAGAAAAATCCAACTAGCCATTTTGCACGCCGAGGCTCTGGAAGCTGTAGCAGAAAGGTTCAGGTCAGGTTTGGTACCCAGAAGGCTGAAAATGCATTTCTTCAGATGCTGGCTGACATCCAGAGTGGCAGGAGAGCACTGCTGGGAGGAGGCTGCCCAAGTGCAAAACCATTGCACTAGCCAGCCACCCTAACTGGCCAGGCAAAGATCAAATCCTTCAGCAGGCTTGTCAACATTGCTGAAAGAACCTCTACCCTGCTCCGGTGTCCCTCTCCAGTTCAAGGGAGAGGGCTTCCTCTCTCTGCAATGGCCCTCCACGAACTGACACAAGCACAGGACTGTGCAGGGAAATGGCTGTGCAGGGATATGGCTCTCACGGAGAAAGGTCTCTGGCCAAATCGACCCTACTTGGAAAAGTGTCAAGATCACTGCTCTGAGTTCTGGATTGCTCCTGAGACTTGAAAGTTATTTCCTCCCCCTTGGGTAATATACTGGGTAGGATGAGACTGTCAGAGTCTGTGTCCACCTCCCACCTCCCACGGCTTCATTTCACTCTTCTCTGGTCTAGTTTTTGATTCATACATGACTCAGTCTTGGGAAGGCGCACAGCTCCTGAGACAGACTTGGGAGCTTGTCCAATCAAGCGAATGGCCATGAGAAGAGCTCTGTAGTGTGTTGTCTATTGAATCTTCATAAGGGACACAACAAAAGTGTTGCTTTTTGAATAGGGGTCTTAACACAGGCCTGCAGCAGGATTTCTCCTGCTCCCCGAGGAAAGAGAGGGGAGGAAAAATCTGGAGGCTGTGCAATATTTCAGGCTTCATGATTAACTCACTGTGCCTGCATACACCAGCACATTAGCCTATCCATTTTCTCTTGAAGAGAGAGTTTGAAAGTATGCCCTGCAAGTGTAACAGCCCCCAACTTGGAAAAGAATATTCATCAATGCATTGATTAGAAATGAAGAGAATATTTCGGAGACTAATAATAATAATAATAATAATAATTATTATTATTATTATTATTATTATTATTACTACTACTACTACTACTACATTTATATCCTGCTCTTCCTCCATAGAGCCTTGAGTGGTGTACTACATACTTGAGTTTCTACTCACAACAACCCTGTGAAGTAGGTTAGGCTGAGAGAGAAGTGACTGGCCCAGAGTCACCCAGCTAGTTTCATGGCTGAATGGGGATTTGAACTTGGGTCTCCCCGGTCCTAGTCCAGCACTCTAACCACTACACCACACTGGCTCTCTATTCTCTTAAGAGAATTCTTTTTTCTATTCTATCCAGTGCATTGGCGAATATTCTTTCCAGACCTGTAAATAATGTTCTTTTCCAAGCTATTTCTGTAATGTTGTCAAAGGAGAGATCTCTCTTCTTTTCATTGTATGAATTGCTGCTTGACCTGCAGTGGCAATGCAAAGAAAAGACAATAAAAGTTTGCTCCGGGGGATGGCGGGAGATTCAACCCATTGAAGTGTGGAGGGGTAGACAAGCTCCAATAGCAAGCCTTACGCAGACATATGCAAGCGGGCATGGGATGAGCCAAAGAAAGAGAGTCATGCTCGGCACTGACGGTTCTCCTAGCTGGCCTAAGGCTGAGGCGTCCCTCAGCCTGAAAAGGCTTCTGCTGAGGGGGGATATTTGGACCAAGTCATGCTAGACGGAGAGTACCAGATGCGGCAGTGATTCACCTTGAAGCATCCCTCTCTTGCTTTTCTTTCTGCTCCCTGGAACAGTCGTGATACCAAGCAGTGGGGGGAGGAGGAAGAGAAGGAAAGATCTCTTCCAAGTCACTGTCCTATCCCTGACTTATGAAGTCCCCATGCTCAGACGGAGACGGCTCCACTTCACTGGAACCCTTTACACAAGTGGGATGGGAGAAAAATCTAGCGCTCCCTCCATGGCCCAAGGATGGAGCCCCCACCTCGGGTTCCAGCCCCCATTCTTAGTCCATACGGAACATAAGGCTTGCATTAAACTTACGTGGACAGGTCCTGGCTGCTCGGTCTGCATCTCACATTCAATGTGAAACGTCACAGGTGCTCGTATGAAGCAAGGTTTTCTGAACTGCAACAAAAAGGATCAGCACAGGCTCAGTACCAGGAGGGCCAGAAACACGTTTGCTCAGAGGGTGGTGGCTTCCTGCCAGAGCAGCAGCAGAGCGCTGGTGGAAGGAGGTTGCAGAAGTCCAAAACGGAGGCACTAGCCAGCCACCCTAACTAGCCAGCCAAAGATCCAATCCTGCACTGGACTTGTCAACATTGCTGAAGCAATGTCTACACTGCTCTAATCTCCCCCACCGGCTCAAGGGTCCCTGTCTGGAGCTATCCAAGGTCCTGAACCTCCTGCCAAAATCTTGCTCCCCCTCGGAGTAGTGTTCTTTGGCGGCAGGCCCATTTAGCCTAAGTGGCTGTCCAATCCTGACTGTGACAGAGTTTTCTTTGGGCCTGTGTGCAGCTTCGGACAAAGCGGAATACTCTACACAGTCCCCCAGGCACCATGTGGTCATGGCATTCTACTTACAGAGGCCGGCTGCTGCTTCCTGGAGTTTCAGGAAGGAGGAAGAGGAATTCTTCCGGTGCGGAAGGGCCACATGGTTTCCGTTGTCTTGTCTGCCCCACTCTGATGCTGAGTGTCAGTGTGAGTGTTTGTGGAACGGAGCAGGTTTCTCTTCTTTCTCTTCTCATATTTGATGCCATCATTTTCTTTCCCCCTTTGTGACTTGACCTGCTTCACCAGCTTGTCATCAGGAGCAGGTATACCCACCCAAACCCTGTTGCGGTATCACACTTACTTACAACCTAAGGGGAAGGGGAAGATCACAATAAGATGACAGACCAATATGCTACGTACATTCTCAGTCAAAAAGTGAGTTTGTTTTGCTCTCGTTGATGCTCACTGATGTGTAGGACAAAGATTTCTAAATAGCTCTCTCTCTCTCTGTGTTTCATTAACAGTTGAAAACCCAGGTTCTTAAAGAGGAATTAATCCTTTGCCCCTGCTAACTGGGCAAAGAGGTACCTTCTTAACATGGTGATTCTGCTTTATTGAGCAGTAAATGGCCCTCTCCACCCCCAGCTCAATACTTCCAGTGACTGTTGCTGGTGTCTGTCTTATGTTTCTTTTTAGATTGTGAGCCCTTTGGAGACAGAAATCCATCTTTTTTATTTATTATTTCTGCATGTAAACCCCTTTGGAAAAATTGGTTGAAAAACAGTTTATAAATATTTTGTGGTTGTTGTTGTATTGAAAGGAGAGATCTTCCGCATGCATGATTTGGTCAGGTCTGTGATCTATATGGCTTAATTTTCAAATCACATAAACTACATGTTGCATAGAATTCAGGCTGCATCCAGAGTTGATAGAAACCCATGTTTGTTTGTTTTTTAATTTAAAAAAATCTGATTTTTTCCATTTAAACTGGCTTGTGTTTTATTTTTCTTTAACCAGTTTATTTTCCAAAAGAACACAGGTCAAAGATATCATCATCACCATGAATGTTAATCATAACTCCTAATGATATTCTGTGAATTTTTTTATCAGCAGTATATGGGGATGAGAGAGAACAGGCCTGATCCTATTCTGCAGGTGGTGAATATACAGCACTCACATACACAGTCAAGCCCTTGTGGGTGTCTGGGTGTTTCTCTCCAAGTGCAAAGACATTAGGCCCATTCACACATGATGTTCAACACACATACAATGAGTATACACACAGGTACAATTCTGTGCACAGCTACAGTCATTCCCATGTTATGTTGAACACAGGTACAGTGTAATTCCGATCTGTACAATGCATTTGAAGGTCCCGTAACGAGGTTCAATTTTGTAATGAACCCCGGTACAGTAATTCACACCAACATGTGTTCAAGTTGTACAGCATAATGTCTGAATCGGCCTAAAGAAGGACAAGGAATGACTAGAGGATTGAGGGGCATGGGATAGGTCTGAACAAGGAGCAGGAAGATGGAGGATACCTTTCCAAAGTCGTAAGAGGGATGTCTCTCACCGGAAACTGAGGACAGGTGTCGCCTCAGAGGAAATGTCCGTCAGCTGCTCCTCTGGAGCTCCGTACAGGAAGCTCCCCACTCTGGGAAAAAGAAACAGAAAAGCAGAGCATCAGTCCCGATACGCTGGGCTGAAATAAGCCGCCCATCTTTTGGGGAACCGGTTCAGATGGGGGTCCCCAGCTAGTGCTGAACCAGATGTTGTTGAACTACGATTCCCATGACCCCCATGCTACAATTCATGGTTGTGGAGGATGGGATTTGTCATTCAGCAACACCTGGAGTAACATGGCTGGGAACCTCTGCACTGTTAAGAAGAGACTTCCTTCCGCCCACTAGGAGCACTGAGGCCTGGCAGTGCTGAGGTAAAATGAAGGGAGAGGCCACTGCCCACCGGGAGGGACGAGGGAGGAGGCCATGGAGCCCAGGCCTCTGTGAGCGAGCCAGTCTCCCTCGTCACCTCAGAGACGTGAGGGACATCATCACTCCAGTGCCAGAATGGCCGCCCTTCTCTGGCCAAGAGCTTTCTCCATCCCTGGGGGGCGGGTGGGGCAGATCTCACCAGCCCCGTCAGAAATTCTTCCCAACAGTTTCTGAGGAAAAAGTCTTTAAAGAAGCAAGAAACAGCTCCCCGCTCCCTCCCTTTCTTCGAACAGCCACACTACCATTTCTGCAAGGGGGAGAAAAATGGAAAATAACCCCCCTGCCCCCCATACCGGCACACCATGCAGGAGGGCAATATTTTGGGGCTGGGAGAGTTTATTTTGCGTCCTAGAACCAGCTCCAGCTACACGGACCTCGTGGTCTTCTTCTCTCCCCTGCAGCGTGACCTTCTTGGCCAGCATAGAAACTTGGGATCAGTCCTGCAGGGAGGTCCCGAGGGCAGGTTTCCTGCATGTCCTTTTCCAAACCACTTCCCAGCCTTCATGGCAAAGCAAGTCCACACCACTCAGCCAGGCCTCTCCCGTCATGGAAATCCCCTCAGCCCATGGGTGAGCGTTTGGACTCTGCCGGGGAAAAGTATATCATCTTTTTAAAACAAGTTCTTAAAACAGGAGGCTTGGTGGGGGAAGCACAACCCTGCCTAACGGGGAGCTGCTGAATGGATTGGAAGAGCCAGGGTGCAGCCATTTTGGCCCTCCCCTGGATGTAAGGCCACTAAGTCAGCTGAGGGCTTGAACTGCCAGCTTAGCTTAGCCTTCTGCTTGCAACAAATTCGCCATGACTCCCTGTATGAATCACCTCTGTTTCCCCTGCGAAAGAAGGAAGAAAATGGTTCTTTCTTCCTGGTTCTTGGTTCTGTAACTGCCAGAGATCAATGCAAAGCAGGTTAGGCTAAGAGGGCAGAGGGATCCTGGATGTTCAAGCATGTTTGCCTGACCAGCAGAAAGGGAGGAGGACTAGCGGAGTGCGATGTGTGTGGCTTTTCCTATATAACGCTGAGGCTGAATGTGCTGGGTGTGCTTTTTGCTTTGGAAATGATTCCCTTGAGAACCATTTATTCTGCAGAATAAAAGCTGATTTCGAGATCTCCACCCTGGCTGTGTTTTATTGGCTCAACACACGCCAGGCAAGGACCAGATCTGGGACAAACGATTCACCCCATTAAAAATGCTCTATGACATCCAGGAGAAGCCTTTGAGCTGGAAATTGGCACAAGCTCCGACATTTGGGGGTAGGATGTGAAATGCAGAGGGAGTCTGTTGTGTGCACGGACCCAGAATCACGTAGCCTCCCCGAATCCCCTTCCCTCAAAAGCAGCCCAAGCCAAACCGCCCATCCAAGAATGGCACCATGAGCTACGCCGCTTGGGGCTGAACTGTGGAGCTGCCGCCGGGTCGGAAGAGCTGGACTGGAGAGAGCTCGGCCACGGAGGCCTGGTTTTGTGAGGGACGGGAGGAGAGCTTCAGAGCGCCACTGTGGGGAGAGATGGGCGAGTGGGAAGCATGCGGCCATGTCCAGGTGCTGGGTGCACATCTCCTGCCTTCGGCATGCCTGGGCTCGCTCTCGGGGCCAAGCTCTGGGAGCTGCTTGCGGGTGCTCTGGCAACTGCAGTGAAGTGGATATTGACCTCCCCTTAAGGAGTCATTTAGAACTAGGTTTTGCCTGCTTAGGAACACATGGAGCTGCCATATCCTGAGTTAGACCTTTGCTTTATCTAGCTCAGTATTGTCTTCACAGACTGGCAGGGACTACTCCAAGGTTGCAGGCAGGAATCTCTCTCAGCCCAATCTTGGAGATGCTGCCAGGGAGGGAACCTGGCCCGTTCTGTAGAGAAGGCACACCGTCCGGGACCAAGCTGTGGGCTTTCCTGGTCCCGGTGGGAGATGGGGATGGCCACCTAGCCGTAGAGGGTAGGGCACCAATGTCTGCCTGCCCATCCCCAATTCCAACAGCACCCAGGCCAAGACCCCCTGGGAATGCATGAGACAGCCCACAGGCTTCAGCAAAGGGGATGAGCGCCGTGGTAAGGCAGAAATGAACACAGCCAGAAGGTGCCCTGCTCACCAACCCCACCTTGCAGTTTCTTCCCATGTGCAGAGGCAGATTCTTGCAGCTCTTGCATGTGCTCTGATGTCCAGAGAATACAGGACCCGGGGAATGAGCCAACTTCTCTTTTCCGACTGGCAAAGCACTGTGTGGGAGGGGCTTGCCACATCCGGCCTTAGCCTTATAGACAGATTTTCAAACCTCATTTTCCTACAGTATCTCTCTCCTTTGAGGTGTGATACTACTGTACATCACTAGGGCCATACAAAACATTCTCCTGATGGACCTACAAGATGTCGCCCATCAAGTTTGGGGCTGGGGTGAGCTTTCGTCCACGCTGAAGTGATCCACACCTGGTGGCTGTTGAATCATGGCCTCCAAATCCAAGTGCCCAATCGTTGGCAGAGTAATGCTCAGATGCATTATCTTCAGAAAGGTTCCCAATGGTGACATTGAGAAGCCCAGAAAAGCAGTGCAGAGCTTGCAGCAGGGCCGTCCCTGGGGGGCTGTGGGGCTGTGCACCAATTGGAACATGTGGGACCTCCTTCTCTAACATTTGTTCGGCCCCAAGCAAGACCAGTTTCCAGCAGCTCCTAAGATGAAACAAGATTCAACTGCTTAAAAGTTTATGCCAGCCAATCTTAACAACATGTAGCCAACACACTACCCTGTTTCCCTGCTAAAATGAGGGAATTCCATCTCCTTGTTTTCCTGCAGCCAATTCCCCGCACAACTGAGAGTCGGGGGGGGGGGGTAGTTAGAGGGCTGGATGAGACCTGGGTGCAAATCTTTCTCTATGTAGCCCTAACGCTCACTGGGTGACCTTCGGCCACTACACTCTCTCTCTCTCATCCTCATCCTCACCCTCCTTACAAGACTGTTGTCAGAATAAATGTGGGGAGGCAGAACTGTGTACACCATCCTGAAGGAAGGGCAGGATATCAGGGGCCTAAGCAAATACACATCTGTACACATGCCATCTACTTCTTTATGTTGAGTATTAGCCAATGGAAGCATTACATGTGCTGTGCATGCCAAAACAGAAGGAAAAGTCACCTATTTGCATTCAGGCCAAAGATATCTATTTCCCCCAATTGGGATTTCAAACTAGACAGCAGAGTGGCAGACACGCCAACATTCCGTCTCACCCAGCACCGCCCAGCTCTGGCTGGCAGCAGTTTCCCTTTCCTCAAGCAATGACTCTTGGATCTTTTCCCGAGTTCCCTTTTCTTGATCTAAAATTGCCCCTCAAGCTTCGATGAGCCCTGTGGGGCACAGAAATAGAGTTTCAGGAACAGCATCTCAGATCTATTTCTGAAAGAGATGGAATCTCTTATGGAGGCAGAACCGGAACACCTGTGGGCAAGGTGGACTCAGAATTACCAGTAGATACATTGGTTTCACAAACCTGTGAAGGAAAAGAATCCAAAGGGGGCAATTCACCCCAAACTGCCCAATGGAACTCCATGGAGCGGAATGTTCATGGACTCCAAGAGCAGTTTACAGGCAACCAGCTGGGCAGAGCTAATGGGACTCAGTATTCTGAGTAAACCTTCTTTCCCAGTTTATTAAGTCCCTTGAGAAAGAGAGAGGTGGGGATCCTTCGTCCTGCAATGAAGCTCGAAGGCTGACCCACCAAATGCCTAGTGCAGGGGTTCCCAACCTGTAAAACTCCAGATGTTGCTGGACTACAACTCCCATCATCCCCAGCTTCAATTGATGGTGGCTGGGGATGATGGGAGTTGCAGTCTGGAGTCCCACAGGTTGGGAACCCCTCGCCTCGTGGATTCTTGCCTGGATGCAGCCACATGGACACCATGGGGCATCGTGGCTGGGGCCAGCATCTCCATCTTCCTCATCTTCACCTGGGCCTCCAAGACCAAGGAGGAGTGTGGGTGCACAGATGGCAAGTTGGAGGGCAGCACAATTGCTGACGTTGCACAACATCACAACTGATCAGGTGGTGGCGGCAGTTCTGTCAAAGCGTCAGCCTCCAGTTCCCATTTCCCGCCTTTGTAGAGCTTGAGCCCAAACGAGATGGCCTGAACTCTGCTCGGAAACTGGCGGGTTTCTTGTCTGCCCTCGAGAGTGTGCTGCTTGTACACTTCATGTCTGGGGCCAGGAGTTCCGCGCAAGGGGTCGCGCAGATGCTTATGCCAAGTGGTGTTTACGGCTATTTCTTCAGGGCCAAAGAGAAACTTCCTCCGTGCTTGCCCGGCATGGGGAAAGGGGGCAAAAGGGCAGTGCTTGGTTCTGCCAAGTGGCCTCAGGAGAGCTGGCTGTGGTGAGGTGGAAATGAACACAGCCCGAAGGTGCCCTGCTCACCAATGCCACCTTGCGGCTTCTTCCCAGGTGCAGAGGCAGATTCTTGCCGGTCTGACTTGCATGTGCTCTGATGGCCAGAGAATGCAGGACCAAGGGAATGAGCCAGCTTCTCTTTTCGGAAAAACAGGCCAAGGAGAGGAATGGAATCAGAGCGAAGCAATGTGTGACTTCTGCATAGAGGAAGCGGTTGCTCAGTGTGCAGATCTCTCTTCTTATCAGAGAGGGTCAGTTTTCCATTTCCAGCTCCTCATTAAGTTGCACCAACTGGGGCGTTTTGTGTGGTCATCATTAGCTCTCAACACTTTTTAGCAGACACCTCTTTGATGGCGGCCTGTCTCCTAACCTGGGAAAGCCTCACCATCCTGAATTTCTGGTGCGTCCGTTGGGGCTGCTCTTAAAGACACAGGAGCGTGGCTCAGAAAAGCAGCTGGCCACCCTGAATGGCAGTGGCGTGCCCAGAGGGCAGCTGGTAGGCCTGTGGGTACTCTGGGTTTCTACAAGGTTGCAGAAAAGTGAAACAGGATGGGGCCTAACCCTCGGGCTCCACAACTGTATCAAATGCAAACCCCTCCCCCCATGAGAGATGTTGGAGTGGTCACTCTTTCTTTCCCATGATGCCTCTTCTTAGGAGACACCAAGGCTCCCAGAGTCGCTTTCCTACCCCACTTCCAGCACCCCAGTCCACAGCCTCTGCTGCCAGCAGTCAGCATCTCTCCCCTCCCAGCTGTCTCTGCCTGGCCGGCTCCCATCCCCCCCTAGAACTGAGCTGAGAGTTCCGGCATCCATGGAGATGGAGAAACGCAAAAGATGCTCCAGAAGACAGTTGGCCAACTGCCTGCTTGCTGACCTGAAGCGAGATGGCCTTCTTCCTCTGGGTTTTGGCTTTGGCCATTACAAGCCTCATTGCCTTGGTCTATATCTACCGGAAAAAGGGCCGTTCAAGGCGGAGGAGACAGGTAAGAAGGGTCGCGTTTTGCCAAGTGAACCCTGGGTGGTGGGTCCAAAGAGGTTTCTCTTAATTGTTTGTTCACTTGTTCTTTTCCTAAAATCATTTCGTGCTGGACATCAGCCAATGGCAAATCAAAGAATTTGTATCCATTTTGGCAGGGGTTTCGGGCTTTTTGTGTTGCTGCATTCTAATTCATGTCCCCTGCCTCCTGGAGGGTTTCCATCACTAGAAAGAAGCACGCACCCCTTTTTTGTGGTACCATTTGTGCTTCTGAAGCTTTCCTCTAGAACATTTTTCCGGTGTCCTCTCTTTTTTGATACACTCTCTCTAAACTATCATCTGACATATGCATAACAAAGGTTTTCTCAACCAATTTCCTCAGAAGTCTTTAAATAGTGAAACTAGTGTCAGAAGATATTGCTTGCCTCTGTCTTTGTAAATAACATTTCTTTTTTTAAAAAAGAGAGACAATGAACTGTTCTTGAGGCTTCTTGGTTCCCTTTTTGTTTTAGCTTTTGCTTTGGATCCCCCTCTTTCTGTTTTAAAAACCAAAGTGCCTAGCCATTCCTTGTGTTCTGTTTGGGACTGCTTTGTTTGACAAGCCTGCATGTAGCCATAGCTGCAGATTGTAGTCCCATGCCATTCTGCATGCAATTGGATCGTTTTAGCCAAGCATTTGGACATGTCTATCCCACTCCTCCTCTGCGGGGTCTGGTGTGGTCTACATGCTTATGGTTATCCTCACAACCACCCTGTGAGGTAGGGTGGCCTGAGAGCCAAGGTAGTGGCCCCGATACAGTAGAGGGGAGGGCATGGCATCCAGCGAGGACCTGAAGAACACGGCCTCAGGCAGGTCAGGACCTTGGAGATCTCCAGGCAGGGACAGTTGAACAGGAGGGGACACCAGAGCTGGAGTGGTGTTGCTCCAGTCATGTTGACAAGCCCACTGCAGGCTTTGATCTCTTGCCAGCTAGTTAGGGTTGTTGTGCAGCATCCTTCCAGGAAGGCTTTGCTGCTGCTCTGCATGGCAGCCACCATCTGAGGAAATGCATGTTGCGTCCTCTGTGTTCTGAGCCTGTTCTGAACCTTTCTGTCTCAGGTACGAAAGAAGCGGCGTGTCCGGGTGGACCGTCGGCGTTTACCTAAGCGGCCCGCTAAAAAAACTGAACATCAGATGCCAGGACCTGTTTACGTAAGTTTTATGCAGGCGTCACATTCCCTCCAGCAGAAGAATGGGGGTCAGAACCCATGGGGGGTGGGCCGCATCCTTGGGCCATGGAGGGATAGAAGATCTTTCTCCCATTCCCCTTGTGCAAGGGGTCCCACTGAAGTGGGGCTGTCAGATACTGAGGTTTGGGGACTTCCTAACACTGAGTCAGGGATAGGAGGACGAAGCTATGCCTCCTCCCCGCACTTCTGGGCATTACAGCTGTGCCAGGGCACAGTAGGGAAAGCAAAAGAAGGATGCTGTGTAGAGAGCCATTGATACATCTGGCACTGTCCATCTTGCATCAGTTGGTCCGAAGAGACCCCCTCAGTGGAAGACTTTCCAGGATGAAGTACTCCTCAGTCTTAGGCCAGCGATGGGGTCCATCCGTGCAGAGCATGTCTCTGCTCCTTGGGCTCATCCCAGGCCTACTTGCAGAATCTGGTGTAAGGCTTGTGATAAGAGCTTGTTTACCCCACAGACTTTGGTTGGATCAATCTTCATGGCCCTCCTACCGCGCCCCCACTCCCGAGCAAAATTTTTGTTTGGTTGTGTAAGCATTGCCTCTGCAGGTCATGGAGCAATTCATACACTCTGAGTAAGACAGGTCTCTCTTTTCAAGACATTACAGAAATAGCTTGGGAAAGAACATGACGGATAGGGTGATCAAATATTCACCCATGCATTTAATAGATGGGATAAGATAATTCTCCAGAATGTTCTCTTCAGCTCTAATCAATGCATTGGTCAGTATTCTTTTCTAAGTCGGAACTTGTGATCCTTTCAGGGCAGCCTTTCAAAATCGTGATCAAATGGGTCGGCTGGTGGGGTAGTGTTTGCAGACACTGTGAATTAAGGGTGCACCTTGAAGTATAGCTCAGCCCCCAGATGCTGCTGCAGGCCTGTGTTAAGGGCCCTATTCAAGAAGCCAACACTTGTGTGCGCCTTGTGAAGTTTCAATGGATAACACACCACAGAGCTGTCCTCATGGCTATTAGTTGGTGGGACAAGCTCCCAGCCTCTTTCAGAAGCTCTGCACCCTCCCAAGCGCCAATCACATACCAGTCAAAAACCTCATCAGAGAAGAGGGAAAGGAATGCATGGGAGGCGTGTGCAGACTCTGACAGTGTCATCCTACCCAGTAGTTTCCCGGAGCATAGGAGCAAAGTTGGAGGAAATGCCTTCAGAGTATCAGGAGGAATCCAGACCTCAGAGCAGTGACCTTGACTCTGTTCCAAGCAGGGGCCATTGGGGCAGAAACCCTTCAGCCTGAGAGCCATTCCCCACTGTGCTGACCTTGGCATGGCCCTGCTCTTTTCTCAGTGCTGGGAGGGCCCTTTCAGAGAGAAGGAGCCCTCTCGGAAGAGCTCTCTGGGAAGGCTGAAGTTCCAGCATGCCTGCCAACATAGAACAGGGGCTCAAGGGGGTTCCTTTTTCCTTGGGGGAGCACACACACACACACACACACACACACACACAAACACTCTGGCCTGTGCAGATGGCAGCACTGCACATTGGGTATGGTCATCCACAAATATGGGTCCAGGGCCCTTGTGCCACGTCGTTCCACCAGTGCTGTCATGCTGCTCTGAATGTCAGCCACCATCTGAGGAAATGCAGTTCCAGCCCTTCGGGTACCAAGCCTGTGCCCAACCTTTCTCTTGCAGGTGGAACAGCCTTGGCTTACGGAGTGTCTGTCACAGGGTGACTGCTACTTTAAATGTGGAAAATGGCGAAAAGAAAAACCTGCCCACCACAGGAGGAGACCTCTCAGCGTACGTTCTATGAAATCTTACCTTCCTTACAGAAGAGGGATGGGGGCCAGAACCCGAGGGAGGGGGGCTGCATCTGGCACTGTCCGTCTAGCATCAGTTGGTTCGCATGTCCTCCCACCCTGGAAGCCTTGTCAGGCTGAGGTGATCTTCTGCCTTAGGCCAGATCTAGGGATGGTCAGTGCAGTAGTCCCATGATCATTCCTGTGACTTAGCTGAGATTTCAGAAGTGGGTCTGTGTCCTTTTCTTGATTTCTTCTAGAAGTTGAGACAAAGTCAAGATGGCACAGGGGCTCAAGGGGATTCCTTCTCCCTTAAGAGAGCACACACACACCCCCTGGTGGGTCAGGGCTAGACAAGCACATGGGGGTCAATGGGGCTGTACACAAAAGATGCTTCCTGACTGCCTCAGGAAGCTCTGAGGGGGGGCAAATTATGGCAGGAAGATCAGGACCTTGGGTTGCTCCAGGCAGGGACCATTGAACCAGACGGAGAGACCAGAGAGGGGTAGAGGTTGCCTCAGCAATGTGGACAAGTCCACAGCAGGCTTCGATGACTTGCTGGCTAGTTAGGGTGGCTGTCTAGCACAACAGTTTTGCGTTTGTGCAGCATCTTTCCAGCAGCGCTCTGCTGCTGCTCCGGATAGCAGCCACAGTCTGAGATCATGCATCTTCATCCCTGCGGGTACTGAGTCTGTGCTGAACCTTTCTGTTGCAGGTCCAAGATCTTTGGCTCACTATAGGACAGGGTGGATTTCTCCCGGAGCATGAGCGCTGGCTGCAAGAATTTCTCTGTGGCACGATGAGACCTATGCTGGTACGTATTATGCATTCCCTACGGAAGAGGAATGGGGGTAACAACCCAAGGGATGGCCCGCATCCTCAGGTTAGGGTGGGAGTGCTAAATCTGCCACCCATTCCACTGGTGCCAGGGGGACCGGTAAAGTAGGGCTATCGGGGTCTTAATATGGGTACTTTTTATGGGACAGGGCAGTTAATCAGAAAAGAATCCCACCTCTCCTTTTCACCCTGGGGGGCTTCACACTGCTGTGCATCACAGCCAAAGCTGCACACAGGCCCAAGAAACAATTTGCTAGGGTTGGAGCTAGACTGACACATTGGGGTGATGGGGAGTGCCACTGAAGAAAAGGCAGCTGAGCAAGATTCTAGCAGGCAGATCAGGACCTTGGATAGCTCTGGGCAGGGACAGTTGCACTGGAGGGAAAAACCGCAGCAGGGTAGACCTTGCTTCAGCAGTCTTGACAAGTCCACTGCAGGCTTCGATCTCTGGCTGGCTAGCACAACAGTTTTGCCATATACTGAGTGGCAGTATACCGTTGGTCCATCTAGCTCAGTATTGTCTTCATAGAGTGGCAGCGGCTTCTCCAAAGTTGATTGTTCAGCATCATTCTAGTAGCACTCTGCGGTTCTGGATGCCAGCCACCATCTGCGGAAATGCATTTTTGGTCCTCGGGGTACTGAGCCTGTGCTGAACCTTTCTGCCTCAGATCCAAGAGCCTCAGCTTGCCCCAAGACTGGGTAGATCTTGCCATGGGACTGAGCATCACCTAAGGAATCTGAACATCTCATGCCAACACCTACAGTGGGTATTGGAAAGAAACACCCCCTTTGATAGACCTTCAATTCTGGTTCCCTTACATCCTGAAATGAAAACACAAAGAAAATTCCCTTCACCAGCTGTACTTATCCAATGCAACCTATAGCATCCAACTGAGAAACATCACAATTACAGTCCAGAAGAAGTGTCAGAAATAAAAAACAAGAATTACTGAGATTGAAAAAGGATCAACCCCTCCCCATGTCAATATTTTGTTGAACCACCTTTTGCTTTAATAACAGCCTTGAGTCTGTTGGGATACTTCTCTATCAACCTTACACATCTAGACGGAGCAATATTTGCCCACTCCTCCATACAGAACTGTTCAAGTTCAAAAGGTGATCCTTTTTCGATCTCAATCATTCTTGTTTTTTATTTCTGACACTTTTTCTGGACTGTAATTGTGATGTTTTTCAGTTGGATGTTATAGGTTGCATTGGATAAGTACAGCTGGTGAAGGGAATTTTCTTTGTGTTTTCATTTCAGGATTTAAGGGAACCAGAATTTAGAGAATTTAGAGAACCAGAACCAGAATTTAAGGTCTATCAAAGGGGGTGATTCTTTCCAATACCCACTGTAAGACCCAAGAAGTGCTCGGCATTTGAGTTCTCAATCTCTCAAATTCTGCCACATCTCTGACAATACCACCTTGCTTTTGTATTTCCTTCTGTGCTATGCTCTTGATTGGTGAATCTTGAAACCAGCCTCCACTGCAAACTCCAGCCCTGTCCACCACCAAGGCCGAACGGACCCGACCCTACTTTGTGGTAAGCACCCTCCCTTTCCAGGGAATCCTGGGCTCTCTACTCCTGTGGGATGGAGTTTGGCATTTCTCTCTCTCTCTCTCTCTCTCTCTCATATCCCCCTATTTCTCCAGCAGTATTGGGGACACTTATCTATCACTCTCACGTTTCCAATGCTTCTTTATCTTCTCCTTCTGTACTGCAAGATCATCTTCATCTTGCCATCCTCTTCACTTTCCATACATGTAGAGATCTCTAGTTGCTTCAGTTTCCGGGTTTCAAGGGTTGTTGCAGTGGTGGTGGTGGAGATGATGATGATGAGAACAACAACGAAGAATTACATGTGTCAACCTGACTCTGACTTGGCTGGCAAATGGCTCTTTTGTTCCCCCAGGAGACAGACCCTAACCACCCCAATCTGTCCTGTGGCCTTAACCGGAGAGCAGTGCACTTACAGCAGGTGGGCCGAGCAAAAGTCCTGAGGCGCTTCCGCAAGCTGGCTGAGGTGAGGAAATCAGAAATACACAGACCCCCACTGAGAACCAAGAGCAATGGGGCAAGTTTTTCCCTGCGCTCAGCCCCTTTGCTGAATTGTATGGCTTGGCTAAGGCAGAATTCAGGGGGTCTTGGCCTGGGTGCTGTTGGAACTGGGTGTGGGCAGGAGGAGATTGGGGGCCCCCTCCATACTCTCCCAGTCCCAGCACAAAAGCACCACCTCCACCCTGTGGGAAGCATTGCCCCTCCAGCACGGGTGTGCCTAGACTGGGTAGAGTACTAGCAGCTTCTCCTTTTGCAAGCCAACATGGCCATCCTCATGTTCCACCATGGCCTGGGAAGCTCACGGCTCCCTGGTAGATCCCAGTAGACCCTCTTCACACCTTTCTTCCTGCCCAGGAGAACGTATCTCCAGTTTGTATATGAGACCCAAGAAGTGCTCGGCCTTTGAGTGATTAATCTTTCAAATTCTGCCAAATCTCTGAGAATATCACCTTGTTTTTGTATTTCCTTCTGTACTGTGCTCTTGATTGGTGAATCTTGAAACCAGCCTCCACTGGAAACTCCAGCTCTGTCCACCAGCAGGACCGACCCAACCCGACCCTACTTTGTGGTGAGCAACCTCCCTTTCCAGGGAATCCTGGGCACTCTAGTTCTTTGGGGCAGAATTTGGCATCTCTCCCTCCCTCCCTCTCTCTTTCTCAAAAGAAATGCCACAGACCTCATCTGCCCACATGTTTGAAGTATAGCCCCCTATTTCTCAACCAGTATTGGAGACACTTATTTATCTCTCCAACGTTTTCAATGCCTCTCTATCTTCCCATTCTCTACTGCAAGATCTGGCTTAGCTTCAAACTTCATCTTCCTTCCTCTTCAGTTTCCGTACATGCAGGGGATCTCTGGTTGCTTCTGTTTCTGGGTTTCAAGTGCTCCTGCAGTTATGATGATGATTGATTTCATGTATATAACAGACTAGGAACATAGGAAGCTGCCATATACGGAGTCAGGCCATTGGTCCATCTTGCTCAGAATTATCGACACAGACTTTCAGCAACTACTCCAAGGTTGCAGGCAGGAATCTTTCTCAGCCCTACCTTGGAGATGCCAGGGAAGGAACTTGGAACCTAGATGCTCTTCCCAGAGCAGCATTCTCTTCCCCGGAGGGGAATATCTTACAGTGCCCAAACTTCTAGTCTCTGTCTTGGTTGACGAATGGCTCTTTTATTCCCCCAGGCTCCCCAAAACCAACAGGTCTGCCTTACCTGTGGCCTCGACCCCACAACAACATTTTTAAAAAAGAAAGGGAGGTTCGAGACATTGAAACGCTTCCGTAAGATGAATGAGGTGAGGAAATCAGAAGTAAACAGAGTACCAGGTTCTCTGGGACAAGCTTTTCCCTGCGCTCTGCCTCTTTGTGGAAGCGTGTGGGTTGTCTAAGGCAGGCCCCAGTAGGGCCTTGGCAGTCTGGAAAGTGGGGAGGAGGTGAGAGCTGGTCTGGTGGGCTCCTCGGGGACACCTTGCCCCCTTGGAAGAGGACAGCAGCTCCTTCCAAGCACAAGTGCAGATTACTCCATTTTCAAAGTCTGCATGCCTTGGTGAAGACCAGGGAGTCAGTGTGGAGGAAGCGCCTCTTGGGAAGTGTCGCCTCGGTGTGCAGCAGCTGTGAAAAGGACAATTTCCATGCAAAGGTTCACCAGGAAGGGGACTGAGAACAGAGCTGCTAATATCATCACCCCTTGAGACATCCACATTTGGAGTCATACTCTGTACAGTTCTGGTCACCATATCTCTCAGAGGACATTCTGGAGGTATGAAAGCTACAGAGGAGGAAACCGAGAGGATCAGGGGGCTGGAGCACCTCCCTTATGAGGCTCAGTTTCCACATCTGGGGCTTTTTAGTTGAGGGGAGAAGGCAACGAAGGGGAGCCATGATAGAGGTTTATCAAATGATGGTGTCTAGAATGTGGAGAGTGAGAAGAATTTCTTCCCCTCCCATAAGACTGGAACCAGTGGCCATCTCATGAAAATGATTGCCAAGTCATTCAGGACCAGCAGAAGGGAGTCCTTTTGGACACAGTGTATCATGAATCTAGGGAATTCTCTGCCACGGGATGCGGTGCTGGCCACCAGCTTGGAGGGCTTTAAAGGGGACTCTGGCCATTTCACAGAGGACAGGCCTATCCATGGCCACTAGTCTGGATGGCTGTAGGTCACCTCCAGGCTCAGAGGCAGGATGCCCCGGAGTAGCAGTTGCAGGGAGCCGCGGCAGGGGAAGGGGCAGGCCTTCACCTCTGGCCTGGGGGCTTCCCAGAGGCAGCAGATGTCCAGGGTGGGAAACAAGAGGCAAGACAGGATAGCATTTCTTTCCTGAAGGATCTCCTCTGAAAAAGGGCAGGGTCAGGGAAGACCCCCTCCTTGTGCAGCCATTAAAACTTATCTTCACTCATGAATCCTTTGTCTGGGATGACATCCTCATGTCTCTCTCTTTTCTACCTTTAGAAGAAGAGCAGGAAGAGGAAAAGGCCATATGATCCAGGAGAAGGCCCAAGGTAACTTTGTTTGAAGCTTTCCTGATGTGTTAATCTCCACCTCGAAAGGAATGCCGGGGTTGTGTGGGGGATTTGAAGCACAGCCAGAGCTTTGGTCCTCCCAGACCAGGACTGGCATCAATGACTAGTAGCAGCTCTGCAGGGTCACAGGCAGAAAAAATAACTTGGCCCGGGGCAGAAATCTCTTGTGGGGTCTTCCGCGATGCATCAAGGTGGTTCATGCCCTCCGGCATCCGGACGAGTCTCCCTTTCTGGCCTGGGGTTCTGGTGTGGCCTCTCCCTGATCCACCTTCTGTCCACAAGGGGGAAACGTTCTTGGATTGGGGAGCATTTGTTCACCTGAGTAGTGGCCACCCTGCGCCATGGGAAGGGGTACAGGTTGGTCAGCTCCACGGAGATGTTGGAACTAGGTCTGAGGCCGGGCCTGAAAGCCATGGGGCTGGGATGGGTGCTTTCCTGGATCAGAACGGGCGGAAGCCTGCAGAGCAAACCCTGGCCAGCCGCAGGGACTGATTCCTTTCCTCCTCTCTCTTTTGCAGGATCAAACGGAGGAGAATCTGGCCCTAGTGACGTTTGTATTTCATGTTATTACATATACTTCTTGTTATTATAGATCCAAGTCAACTTGTACAAAATCCCCCTCCCCTTGGCCTCGTGCGGAGGGGAGGGAGTTTGTCCCAGCCCTGCCCCGCACGAGGCCCAAGAAGCGGGCCGATTGGCTCCCTTGAAATTGGAGGCGTGGTCTGGGCCGTAATCGGCCGATCCACGCCCCAAGCTCTTCAGTTTTGCCTTGGCAATCCCCTCCCTCCCTTCCTTCCCTGATGCAGAGCGGGTCTAGCGGCTGGTCGCCTGCGGGGGCCGAGTAGGAATTTTTTGCTCTCAACGCATTGGCCACCGTTGGGGGTTTTTTCGCCTACTCCGTTCTGTACTCAGGTGTTTAGTTAGAGTTAGAGTTGGCAGTAACAGTGCGGGCTGAGGGGTAAGTTGAGGGTTAGAATATCGGTGAGCACCCTTGGATCTTTAAAGGTTGATTGGTCAATTGCTCCTTTGTGGCCTGTGCGGCACGGGGAGAATAGATTGCCATGAAACCTGCTTCAGGACTTCACCAACCTTTGGGCTGTGCAGTCCAGGGTGGGTGAAGACCTTGAAGTATCCAGATCCCCTCTTCTAAAGGGGGCGGTTGGCTCTGAAGGAATTAGGCGGGGCGTACCTGCCTGTTTCCTGAGCCAGGGTGTGTCGCCCAGTGAGGCGATGGGTAGGACGTTAGAGTCCTAGCCCGAGCCTAAGGGCCCGCACTGTTCTCTAAGGGTGATTAATCACCTGGCGTTCTAGTCCGCCAGCTCTGTTGTTTCTTTAATAAAATTGTGGTCCTTTCACCCATAAAAAGTCTACGTGTCTTCTTGGGCTGGGGTCTGGGGACAACCTACTATTTGTTTCTTTATTTACGTCTACTCCTACTTGGATTGATATGCTGTTGCTATACTGGAACTGCATTTGACCTGACCACTGTGAAATTGCCTTCCGCTGCCATTGGTTCACCATATTTAAAGCAGCAAGTAGTTCCAAAGGACTTGCTTCTATGTCTTCATCCTTGTTGACCATCCACACTTTTTATAGTACCTGTATAAGTCTTTTCAAAAAGAAAGCTGGTTTACTAGCACAGAAAGGATCAGTTTGAGCAGGTTCATCAATGTCCTTGAAGGTGGTCTTTGTGGGCATGAAGCCAAATGTGAAGAAACGGAATTGGTTGCTATGCTAATATCGAGGTGAAGCCTGCTTAATTTCTAAGGACATCTTTGTGCCCTGGTTTGATAGACTTGTTTCTCTCAATATATTTCATTATTGATTTATTATTACTATTAGTATTAATAAGGTATTGTTGTTCTTGAATAAAATCCGTTACTAAAAACATTTTCCTCCAGTATGTGTCTCTTTTGAGGCTTCATAGTATGGTATGTCACTCAAGGTAAAGCACAGGGCCATAAAAAACATTCTCCGGAAGGACTGACATGATGAAGCCCATCTGGGTTAGAATGGGGGGAGCTTTCTTCCACACTGGCTGCCGTTGGGAAATGCCGAACAGGTTTTTAGCACTTTGCCCCTTGTTTACCCACTCTGGCATCAGATGCTTTTCTTCCTCTCTTCTCTTTGCAAAACAAAGACCCGAAATTCAAGCACCCAATCTTGGGCAGAGAGTCAGGCTCAGGGAATCTGGCAGGTTGTTTTGTCCAGATTCAGCCGGAGAAACCTCCCTGAGATCTCTGCGCAGGAGAAGCGTCTGTGGTTTGGGTCTAGGTTAAACACTGGCCTGCATTCATTGTGCACATGCAAGTTCCGGGTAACTGCAGTGTGGTTATTTCTATTAGAAATGGATGGTGTAAAAAACAAACAAACCCCAAAGCAGAATAAAGCACCAGGGTTGCCCTAATCATGTGGATAATGGGGAGAAAGGTATGTGGTGTGGGGGTGAGGGACGGCCATGCACCCTCCAAGAAACGAAAAAACGAGACTCTTCAAAATAGCTGTAGAAATTAGAATGAATTGCAAAACCACATCATATGCCGGAATGCACCACATATCTGGGGGAGGAAGAGGCTGCCACAGGGTCTCCCCAGTCCCTAACGAGGCCATCCAAGGCTGCAGCCCGCGTGGGGCAGGACCCTTGTTTGGAGTGACAAGGACACTTCCAGAGGTCTGGTGGGCAAAGGATGTGTTTTCCCCTCCCCACCCTCCCCACACCTTCCCCAAAACCAGCACAGAGAAGGCCCCGTCCTGCGTGTACGACAATTGAACTTCAGCAGGGCTTGGCACATAGAGCAGGGTATTCCCAACTGATCTTGCGTGCTGGGAAGCTTCACTTGGCAGAAGGCCGTGCTTCAAGGAGCCGGGGCCCAGACATGGCTGCTGTGTGAGATGGGTATGCGAAAAGATTGCTCCGGGAGCTGGAAGGGATGAGGTCGTAGCTCAGTGGTCGAGCGGATGGAGTCCTAGCTCAGTGGTGGCTCTGGGCACGCAGAAGGTCCCAGATCCCATCCCTGCTGTATTCTCCAGGTAGGCTGGGGAAGAGTTCCTGCCGGAAACCTTGGGAAAGCCGCTGCCTGTCAGTGTAGCCCATCCCAAGCTAGATGGACCAAGCATTGGGGGATCATAGGGCTGTAGCTGAGTGGGAGTGCATCTGCCTTGCAGGTAGAAGGTCCCAGGTTCCATCCCCGGCAGCATCCCCAGGAAGGCTGGGAAAGCGTCTTCCTGAAAAGCTGGATGGACCAGTGGTCTGATAGGGCAGCTTGGTAGGAGTGAGAGGACAGACAGGAGAAACCTTGGATGCCGAGAAGGGAGAAGGAGTGAAATCAAGGATGGGTTCCCTGGTACAGCCGTGGAGCTGTTGTTGGTGCTGACCCAGAGAAACAGGCTTTCTCATCTGCCCTCCTCATCTGGCCAATGGCATCACCTCTACCAGATCTGCATTATTCTCCTCCAAGCAGAGGCGTAACTAGGAAAAACAGCTCCCGGGGCAAGCATTGAAATGGCTCCCCCCCCGCGCCCCCCGCCCCCCCCAACATACTACATTATACTTAGGTTTTTCCTCACAAGCGCCCGCCGCCAAGCCAGGCCACTGACTGGCCGCCAGGTGCCAGCAAAGCAATGGGGGGGGGGGGCGTGGGCAGAACGGAAGGGACCGCTCATGGGGAAGGGGGCGCCGACGCGCTCCCTTGACTGCTGCAGCGCTGCTGCACTGAGCAGGAAACATTTGTATTAACAAAAAAATTTTTTAAAAATTAAAAAAAAAAATTTTGTCATGGCGGCGCCCCCCATGTGACCAGAAAAGATGGCGCCTGGGGCACGTGCCCCCCCTGCCCCCCCTATAGTTACGCCTCTGCCTCCAAGAGTTGTATTAACTCTTCAGTCCAGCACCCCCTGCTGGCTGATGCTGGAATATCCAGCCAAATGTGGCCTAGATCCAATGGGGTCTGTGCTTATGCTCTTTCCCCACAAAGCAGGGTTCTCCCACTTGGGTCCCCAGACACTGTTGGACCATCACTCCCATAATCCCCAGCCACAATGGCCACAGGAGATCTGGGGTTCTCGCATTCCCAGATGGCCAACACGGAGAATCCCAGCCATAAGAGCTCTGCAAAGACCTTCTGGTGGAAGAGGCCATGGCAGGACCAGAAATCTCCTTGCTTTCCCCTCTGAAAAATGCATTCACAAAAGGCAAGAGAGAAAGAATTCTGGCTCTGCATACTGAAAAATAGCAGTGTTTCTTTTCAAACTGGCGAGCCCTCCCTTTGGAATCATGAGAAGAATCAATTGCACGATGGCGATTCAGGGAGATTAAGCATCCCAGCCTTGTTCAGGAGCTGTGCGTGCTCCAGTTCGGTCAGCCTGTGCGAGGGGACAAGCCAGGTCAGTTTGGGAGAGAGGCGCTGGCATGGATGGTGCTGTCCCACCCTGCTCTGGTGCCCAGCACTTTACCCAGGTGGGCGGAAATGCCGCCAGAGGAAGCTCCTCCCCCTCCGACCTTGCTGGTCATCAAGAGGACCGGATCACCAAATGGGAGCACCCACCACAGCTCCCAACTAGGGTGGGCTGCTTGGCCTGCCCCGATCATGTGGATCTTGGAGATTCCCAGATGGAGACGGAGAGCAGGCGATTCCAGACGGAGTATTTGGTGAACCTGTTCCACTTGCACAGATGAAAGATGCTCCCTGAGAACTTGAGCCCTCCACTCGCCCATCTGCTTGCAAAACCCAAAAGGACCTTCCCATCCATTCCCTGCTCTGGGTGCTGCTGGAGGGGAGGAGATGTGGAGGGGGGGGCCTGACTGAGATCATGCAGGGGCTCTACTCAGCAGCAGCAGAAGGTCTGGGGAGGAGACCCACCCGAAAGGGCACCCCCTTTTCCGCCATGAGGAAAACAGCCTCTTCCAAAGTCTAAATTCATCGAAGGCTAAGCAGATGCTTGGACTTCCCACAAAGCTCTCCGTTTGCTTTTGGACAGCCAGCTTTGGGGATATTTGAATACAAGTCAGTCTGGCTTTTGGTCTAGGGCCACCGCAGGAAGTCTCCACTTGCATGAAGTATCAGCATCCAGAGCAGGGAAAGCTGAAGGCGGAAAACGGAAGCAGCAGGACATGCATTTCAGTTCTCCAGGGGAGAGCTCCAGTTCTCAGCGGGTCTCCATCCTCCCTCCCTGGAAGTGGAACTTCTCTTCCAGGTCTCACCCCATACACAATGGCCGGGGTTCCCTGAATTGGGTCCCCTAATGTGGCTGGACTACAACTCTCATTATCTTCTGCTGCCGCAATTTCCTTTGTGGCAGTGGATGATTGGGGGAGTTGTAGCCAGGGGTGAGACATCTCAAATTGGGGGTGGGGGGGCGGATGCACTGCATGGCATATGGGAGGCCTTGGGGTAGTACGCATGGCTGGTCCCCTTTGCTAAGCAAGGTGCACCCTGGTTTGTATTTGAATGGGAGATTCCAGGTGAGCAGGGCAAGACTTTCCCCTTAGGGGATGGGACGCCACCTGCATGCAGAATAAGCACCACCACTTGGGGAGCGGTTCTGCTCTCCCACAGCGGCAGCGGCAGCAAGCCCCGCCCCCGAGGAGGAGGAGAATGAGGAGGGGAGGGGCTGCTGCAGCCGAGGCCAAGCTGGGGTGGGCGGGGCAATGGGAGGAGACAGCGGGGCGGGAACTCGGCCCCGGGAGGAGGAGTTAGAGCGTCTCCCCTCTTCGCAGCCAGTTGCCCAGGCTTGGTGGGGGTTTCCAAGGTTAGGAGACAGGCCGCCATCAAAGAGGTGTCTGCTAAAAAGTGTTGAGAGCTAATGATGACCACACAAAATGCCCCAGTTGGTGCAACTTAATGAGGAGCTGGACATGGAAAACTGACCCTCTCTGATAAGAAGAGAGATCTGCACACTGAGCAACCGCTTCCTCTATGCAGAAGCCACACATTGCTTCGCTCTGATTCCATTCCTCTCCTTGGCCTGTTTTTCTGAAAAGAGAAGCTGGCTCATTCCCTTGGTCCTGCATTCTCTGGCCATCAGAGCACATGCAAGTCAGACCGGCAAGAATCTGCCTCTGCACCTGGGAAGAAGCTGCAAGGTGGCCTTGGTGAGCAGGGCACCTTCGGGCTGTGTTCATTTCCACCTCACCACAGCCAGCTCTCCTGAGGCCACTTGGCAGAACCAAGCACTGCCCTTTTGCCCCCTTTCCCCATGCCGGGCAAGCACGGAGGAAGTTTCTCTTTGGCCCTGAAGAAATAGCCGTAAACACCACTTGGCATAAGCATCTGCGCGACCCCTTGCGCGGAACTCCTGGCCCCAGACATGAAGTGTACAAGCAGCACACTCTCGAGGGCAGACCAGAAACCGGCCAGTTTCCGAGCAGAGTTCAGGCCATCTCGTTTGGGCTCAAGCTCTACAAAGGCGGGAAATGGGAACTGGAGGCTGACGCTTTGACAGAACTGCCGCCACCACCTGATCAGCTGTGATGTTGTGCAACGTCAGCAATTGTGCTGCCCTGCAACTTGCCGTCTGTGCACCCACACTCCTCCTTGGTCTTGGAGGCCCAGGTGAAGATGAGGAAGATGGAGATGCTGGCCCCAGCCATGATGCCCCATGGTGTCCATGTGGCTGCATCCAGGCAAGAATCCACGAGGCGAGGGGTTCCCAACCTGTGGGACTCCAGACTGCAACTCCCATCATCCCCAGCCACCATCAATTGAAGCTGGGGATGATGGGAGTTGTAGTCCAGCAACATCTGGAGTTTTACAGGTTGGGAACCCCTGCACTAGGCATTTGGTGGGTCAGCCTTCGAGCTTCATTGCAGGACGAAGGATCCCCACCTCTCTCTTTCTCAAGGGACTTAATAAACTGGGAAAGAAAGTTTACTCAGAATACTGAGTCCCATTAGCTCTGCCCAGCTGGTTGCCTGTAAACTGCTCTTGGAGTCCATGAACATTCCGCTCCATGGAGTTCCATTGGGCAGTTTGGGGTGAATTGCCCCCTTTGGATTCTTTTCCTTCACAGGTTTGTGAAACCAATTTATCTACTGGTAATTCTGAGTCCACCTTGCCCACAGGTGTTCCGGTTCTGCCTCCATAAGAGATTCCATCTCTTTCAGAAATAGATCTGAGATGCTGTTCCTGAAACTCTTTCTGTGCCCCACAGGGCTCATCGAAGCTTGAGGGGCAATTTTAGATCAAGAAAAGGGAACTCGGGAAAAGATCCAAGAGTCATTGCTTGAGGAAAGGGAAACTGCTGCCAGCCAGAGCTGGGCGGTGCTGGGTGAGACGGAATGTTGGCGTGTCTGCCAATCTGCTGTCTAGTTTGAAATCCCAATTGGGGGAAATAGATATCTTTGGCCTGAATGCAAATAGGTGACTTTTCCTTCTGTTTTGGCATGCACAGCACATGTAATGCTTCCATTGGCTAATACTCAACATAAAGAAGTAGATGGCATGTGTACAGATGTGTATTTGCTTAGGCCCCTGATATCCTGCCCTTCCTTCAGGATGGTGTACACAGTTCTGCCTCCCCACATTTATTCTGACAACAGTCTTGTAAGGAGGGTGAGGATGAGGATGAGAGAGAGAGAGTGTAGTGGCCGAAGGTCACCCAGTGAGCGTTAGGGCTGCATAGAGAAAGATTTGCACCCAGGTCTCATCCAGCCCTCTAACTACCCCCCCCCCCCGGACTCTCAGTTGTGCGGGGAATTGGCTGCAGGAAAACAAGGAGATGGAATTCCCTCATTTTAGCAGGGAAACAGGGTAGTGTGTTGGCTACATGTTGTTAAGATTGGCTGGCATAAACTTTTAAGCAGTTGAATCTTGTTTCATCTTAGGAGCTCCTGGAAACTGGTCTTGCTTGGGGCCGAACAAATGTTAGAGAAGGAGGTCCCACATGTTCCAATTGGTGCACAGCCCCACAGCCCCCCAGGGACGGCCCTGCTGCAAGCTCTGCACTGCTTTTCTGGGCTTCTCAATGTCACCATTGGGAACCTTTCTGAAGATAATGCATCTGAGCATTACTCTGCCAACGATTGGGCACTTGGATTTGGAGGCCATGATTCAACAGCCACCAGGTGTGGATCACTTCAGCGTGGACGAAAGCTCACCCCAGCCCCAAACTTGATGGGCGACATCTTGTAGGTCCATCAGGAGAATGTTTTGTATGGCCCTAGTGATGTACAGTAGTATCACACCTCAAAGGAGAGAGATACTGTAGGAAAATGAGGTTTGAAAATCTGTCTATAAGGCTAAGGCCGG